>NC_064634.1:142230510-145025510 GCF_023864275.1 Schistocerca cancellata | reverse complement strand
TTACATAACATACAGTATTAAATCAAACCCCTCGGACGCTAGCAGTAATCCTTCACAAATTTGTGTGTCCTTACGCCAACAAGTAGTACAATTTTCCGGACTGATAATCCCTTTTCCCACTCACAGCAGCATATGTAGTATCAGATCAACGAATGTACGCAATAGTGTGAAGTTCAGAAAGACAGTGGCTACATGACAACAATACTCTCGGCATAGAATAACATCACGTACTGTCATTCGATACCAACGCGCCAATCGGCGTTCAGATTCACAGAGTGAATAATTCATGCACTTCTAATAAACCAGTAACTTAAGCCACCCAATGCCGGACGTTTATCAACCTAGCACACGTATTGGAGATGCAGGAGTGTTACAGTTAGCGTACCAAATCAATCCTTCGCTGGCTACGAATATAGTGTCCTATTACTCCAGTAAGGAAGCTCAATAATCTTCAGTCTTCTCCGTCTCAGTTCACAGCTACATCTCCACTGGCAGGTAAAGCCCCCAGTCCAGGCAAGCACTGACTTCGACAAAATCCCAAACCAGTACTATTAGCCACACAATTGCTTTAACAAGTTGGCAATAATCGTATATCGGGACATCACCGAGTTGCCCCACCGGCCTCCAACAGTAGACCTTGCACTGCCTTTGCCTCCACTCCCTTCATGACTCCAGACGGCGTAAAGGAGGGGGTAATTCACAGATGTGCAACTCATCGGCACAAAGTTAACTATTACTATTACCCATTATAACTACACCTATTGTTTAAATAATTCTAAATTATAATAATTATTAGAGATAAATGATGATAATAAAAACCGAGGGAGAGGAAATGGGAAGAAGAAGAGGTACACAAATAACGCAACGTTCAATTACAGTTCTCGTATTTCTCAGGAACATCATAATCAAATGACAAGTACACACTCACATGTCAGGTAACAGGCGTCTTTCCAAAATACCGTGCTATGATACGATTTTTTCCTTCCAAAATTCTAAAGGCTTACTGCGAATTCCACTGCCACTTGAAAAACGAATGCTGGCCGCAGTGACCGAGCGGTTCTAGGCGCTTCAGTCCGGAACCGCGCTGCTGCTACGGTCGCAGGCTCGAATCCTGCCTCGGACATGGACGTGTGTGATATCCTTAGGTTAGTTAGATTTAAGTAGTTCTAAGTTCTAGGGGACTGACGACCTCAGATGTTAAGTGGTGGTGGTGGTGGTGGTTAGTGTTTAACGTCCCGTCGACAAAGAGGTCATTAGAGACGGAGCGCAGGTTCGGGTTAGGGAAGGATTGGGAAGGAAATCGGCCGTGCCCTTTCAAAGGAACCATCCCGGCATTTGCCTGAAACGATTTAGGGAAATCACGGAAAACCTAAATCAGGATGGCTGGAGACGGGATTGAACCGTCGTCCTCCCGATTGCGAGTCCAGTGTGCTAACCACTGCGCCACCTCGCTCGGTCAGATGTTAAGTCCCATAGTGCTTAGAGGCATTTGAACCATTCTGAAAAACGCAACTTATTTACCCAGTGTGCAGTGGCAGTTCCCACATTGTGCGCCAAGTTCATGGAGGTACGCTTTTCTGACTCCATGCTGGAAAAAAAGTAGGAAACCTTTTGTCCTATCCGCAGCCTTTAATGCTTGCGGGGTGACAGACAGTTGGCGGTCTGCCAACATCGGACAAATTTGTAGGGTTGGGAATGGATTACACGAAGGAAAAGCGACTAATCGGAAACAACATGCTATTATGGAACCAAATGCATTATTAATTTGTATAAGTAATTACATTTCAATGTTTATGACGTCATAGATACTGAAGTCTGTATCACATAATGACATACCATGCAGCGATCGGAAACAAATCGCAACACCAACAAGGAATTGTGCGACAGAAACGAAAGTAGGTAGGCGTGTTTCTACATACAGGGTGTTTCAAAAATGACCGGTATATTTGAAACGGCAATAAAAACTAAACGAGCAGCGATAGAAATACACCGTTTGTTGCAATATGCTTGGGACAACAGTACATTTTCAGGCAGACAAACTTTCGAAATTACAGTAGTTACAATTTTCAACAACAGATGGCGCTGCGGTCTGGGAAACTCTATAGTGCGATATTTTCCACATATCCACCATGCGTAGCAATAATATGGTGTAGTCTCTGAATGAAATTACCCGAAACCTTTGACAACGTGTCTGGCGGAATGGCTTCACATGCAGATGAGATGTACTGCTTCAGCTGTTCAATTTTTTCTGGATTCTGGCGGTACACCTGGTCTTTCAAGTGTCCCCACAGAAAGAAGTCACAGGGGTTCATGTCTGGCGAATAGGGAGGCCAATCCACGCCGCCTCCTGTATGTTTCGGATAGCCCAAAGCAATCACACGATCATCGAAATATTCATTCAGGAAATTAAAGACGTCGGCCGTGCGATGTGGCCGGGCACCATCTTGCATAAACCACGAGGTGTTCGCAGTGTCGTCTAAGGCAGTTTGTACCGCCACAAATTCACGAAGAATGTCCAGATAGCGTGATGCAGTAATCGTTTCTGATCTGAAAAATGGGCCAATGGTTCCTTTGGAAGAAATGGCGGCCCAGACCGGTACTTTTTGAGGATGCAGGGACGATGGGACTGCAACATGGGGCTTTTCGGTTCCCCATATGCGCCAGTTCTGTTTATTGACGAAGCCGTCCAGGTAAAAATAAGCTTCGTCAGTAAACCAAATGCTGCCCACATGCATATCGCCGTCATCAATCCTGTGCACTATATCGTTAGCGAATGTCTCTCGTGCAGCAAAGGTAGCAGCGCTGAGGGGTTGCCGCGTTTGAATTTTGTATGGATAGAGGTGTAAAGTCTGGCGCATGAGACGATACGTGGACGTTGGCGTCATTTGGACCGCAGCTGCAACACGGCGAACGGAAACCCGAGGCCGCTGTTGGATCACCTGCTGCACTAGCTGCGCGTTGCCCTCTGTGGTTGCCATACGCGGTCGCCCTACCTTTCCAGCGCGTTCATCCGTCACGTTCCCAGTCCGTTGAAATTTTTCAAACAGATCCTTTATTGTATCGCTTTTCGGTCCTTTGGTTACATTAAACCTCCGTTGAAAACTTCGTCTTGTTGCAACAACACTGTGTTCTAGGCGGTGGAATTCCAACACCAGAAAAATCCTCTGTTCTAAGGAAAAAACCATGTTGTCTACAGCACACTTGCACGTTGTGAACAGCACACGCTTACAGCAGAAAGACGACGTACAGAATGGCGCACCCACAGACTGCGTTGTCTTCTATATCTTTCACATCACTTGCAGCGCCATCTGTTGTTGAAAATTGTAACTACTGTAATTTCGAAAGTTTGTCCGCCTGAAAATGTACTGTTGCCCCAGGCATATTGCAACAAACGGTGTATTTCTATCGCTGCTCGTTTAGTTTTTATTGGCGTTTCAAATATACCGGTCATTTTTGAAACACCCTGCTGTGGTCATCAGTCCCCTAGAACTTAGAACTACTTAAACCTAACTAACCTAAGGACATCACAAACACCCATGCCCGAGGCAGGGTTCGAACCTGCGACCACAGCGGTCGCGCGGTTCCAGACTGTAGCGCCTAGAACCGCTCGGCCACCCCGGCCGGCAGTTGGAGGTTCCTTCTGCAATACTGCAGAAAGACTTTGCAGGAATGTAGCCACTGTACATGACTGCTTACAGCGGTGGTCACGAGAACGTACGGCAGCGAGAAGACAGCGCCCCGGACGGCCAAGTGGCACTACCAAAATGGTTCAAATGGCTCTGAGCACTGTGGGACTTAACATCTGAGGTCATCAGTCCCCTAGACTTAGAACTACTTAAACCTAACTAACCTAAAGACATGAAACACATCCATGCCCATAGGCAGGATTCGAACCTGCGACCGTAGAAGCAGCGTAGTTCGCCCGGGTTCCCGGGTTCGATTCCCGGCGGGGTCAGGGATTTTCTCTGCCTCGTGATGGCTGGGTGTTGTGTGCTGTCCTTAGGTTAGTTAGGTTTAAGTAGTTCTAAGTTCTAGGGGACTTATGACCACAGCAGTTGAGTCCCATAGTGCTCAGAGCCATTTGAACCGTTTTTGAACCAGCGTGGTTCTGGTCTGAAGCGCCTAGAATCGCTCAGACCTAGCGGCCGACTTCGGCACTACCTACAGGGAAGACCATCGTGTTCGGCATATGGCTCTGGCGCATCGTACTGCATCTGAAGCTGCAATCTGCGTATCAGTTGGCTTCACAGTGACACAATGAACTGTTGCAAATTGGTTACTTCGAGGCAAACTCCGAGCCAGACGCCCATTAGAATGCATTCCGCTGACCCCAAACCACCGCCATTTGCGCCTTCAGTGATGTCAAGCGAGAGCTCATCGGAGGGCTGGTTGGAGGTCTTTCTATTTTCGATTAAAACTGGTTGTGTCAATGTGATGGGCGTGTGATAATTACAAGAATGCCTGCTGACGGCCTGCTACCAACCCGTCTGCGTGCTTAGACACACGGCACCTACACCTGTAATTATGGTCTGGAGTGCGATTTCGTATGACAGGAGGAGCACTCTCGTGGTTATCCCAGGCACCCTGACTGCAAATTTGTACGTCAGTCTGATGATTCGACCTGTTGTGCTGCCATTAATAAACAGCATTCCAGGGGGTGTCTTCCAACATGATAACGTCCGTCCACATACTGCTGTTGGAACCCAGCGCCCTACAGAGTGTCGACATGTTGCCTTGGCTTGCTCGATCTCCACATCTGTCTCCAATCGATCACATATGGGACATTATCGAACCACAATTCCAGCGTCATCCACACACAGCATCGACCGTCCCTTTATTGACAGACCAAGTGCAGCAGGCACGAATCTCCACCCCAAAAACTGACATCCGGCACCTGTACTACACAATATATGAATCTTTGCGTGTTTGTATTCAACATTCTGGTGGTTACACCGGTTTTTATTGTACCAGCATTTCACATTTGCAACGGCTTGTGTCGCTCTTAAATTAACTGTGATCTTGCTATGCCGGCCGATGTGGCCGAGCGGTTCTAGGCGGTTCAGTCTGGAACCGCGCGACCGCTTCGGTCGCAGGTTCGAATCCTGCCTAGGGGCATGGATGTGTTTGGTGTCCTTAGGCTAGTTAGGTTTAAGAAGTTCTAAGTTCTAGGGGACTGATGACCTCAGATGTTAAGTCCCATAGTGCTCAGAGCCATTTGAACCATTTGATCTTGTGATATTAATCACTTAAATATGTTACCCAGTCAAATGCATTCCCGAAATTTCATTACTCTACCTTAATTACTTTTTGGTGTTGCG
This sequence comes from Schistocerca cancellata, assembly GCF_023864275.1. Taxonomy (NCBI): domain Eukaryota; kingdom Metazoa; phylum Arthropoda; class Insecta; order Orthoptera; family Acrididae; genus Schistocerca; species Schistocerca cancellata. Next base: position 145,020,192 of record NC_064634.1, on the reverse strand, counting down.
ATTTTTTTGCGTCAGTGCCATTTTGCAGAACCATTCAGTGGCATATGTGGATATTGTCTGCAAAATGTGTTGCGAATAGAGTTTGCAGTAAAGAAGTAACAAATTAAAACGTCGTGCCAGATTCTGAAGTTTTACTGCATGAACAGCGAAAACTTAGCAAGCGACAATTTTTTCCTTTCGTTATTTTATGTGGGGTGCCACCGAGAAAAAGTTTCCTAGAAGATTGAAATTATGTATACAGTTTGTTGGAAGTTTCTATGTACTCTCTTACTGATATATTGTATGAATATAGTCTGGGTGATTCGCACGTCGTGAATTTCACTGTCTCAAGACGTATACACAGTTTCAAAAGCATTCTAAATTTTTAAATTCGGACAGTAATTATAGGCTGTGTATTTTACACATACATGAAAAAATCTTTCCATATCGGAAATAATTTCATGTAAGGCGGGTAATATCTTGGATAGGTAGCTGTCATAATCTCTTGCTCTGCCTCATTTTCAGTTGCGCACTTTCAGTCGGAATTAAATCTATGAAGCATATATCGCTCTGAGCTTTACGCATAGATTTTAGGGTCCAAATCTGCATCTACACCTATGTTTACACTCTGAAAGCACTGTACATTATATACCGGAGGGTACTACGTACCAATATTATCGATTTTCTACCCTATTACGTTCACATATCGAGTGAAAAGAAATTACTGACTGTATGCGTCTGCAACGTGACCTAATCTCTATTACGAGGATTTTTTTTTCAATCCTCCGATCGGTTACGAAAAGGAAACCGTAGTGAAAATCAAAAATGTTTTCTTGGCAACATTTAGGTACATCTTCCAGCTACTTCACCTCGTAGTCGCCGCTCCGACTTTATATTTTTGTAGCGTGGTACCATCTTACCAATACCCTCAACGTAGAAAACAGCCGCCTGTGTTTCCGGCCAATTCCGTGCACTGGTCTGCTGCTCGTCGCATGTGGCAAAATGCTGTTTTCACAGCCAGCGGTTCATGTGAGTGGAGGTGAAATTCAGAGGAAGCCAAGCCTGGGGTGTACAGTGGTGACCAAACATTTCCCATCAAAAACGCGGCAGGAGCGCCTTAGCTACACCTGCAGTGTGTGGCCGAGAATTATCACCTAGAAGGGAATGCATGGCAGTTACGTTATGTAGGCTGCATAAAATCATGCGTATGCTCTAGGCAACTCTTCACACATGGCGGAAAACAATATTTTCTTGGCATGTTTACATTTTCAGTGTGTGCTGAAAATTGAGAAGTACGACATGGCGTGATAAGACAGGCATAGTAGAGACAATGCGCAACATATCTGCGCAATGCTCCACCGCATTTTTGCTATGGTTTTAAAAATGCAACCAATCAGAAGTTAAGAAAACCAGCTCTCGCATCTTATACTCATTATCCCTACTCGAGACGTGCGAAGGAGGCAGCAGAATGGTAATACAGTCTTCTTCTAATACGGAATTCCTAAACCTACCAAGCAGTGTTTCATGAGAACTGTATTTTATTTTCTAGGATCACCATTTAATCTCTCCGAGCATCTCTGTTTCACTTTCATGAGGGCTACGCCATCCTGTTCGGTACTAGTAGCGTATTTCTGAATTCGTTCGATGTCTGTTGTAATGCTAACGTGACGAAGACCAATAGATACTTCTACGATGTTATGTGCTCGAGATGCTCACCACTGGCCTTGTAATCGGGTACTACCGCCTTCTTACTGATTGCTAAGGGCATTCTCTTGCATGTACCTGATTTGAACAGACCTGTCCTTCTTTTCGCCAAGTGGAAACTTTGTCCAAGTCTTTCTACAGGTAGCTACAATCATCAAAAATGGTTCAAATGGCTCTGAGCACTATGGGACTCAACATCTTAGGTCATAAGTCCCCTAGAACTTAGAACTACTTAAACCTAACTAACCTAAGGACTTCACACACACCCATGCCCGAGGCAGGATTCGAACCTGCGACCGTAGCAGTCCCGCGGTTCCGGACTGCAGCGCCAGAACCGCTAGACCACCGCGGCCGGCCTACAATCATCCAGTGGAGATACTTCCCTGTAGACAACAACATCGTCAGCGAACGTTATTGCAGTACGGGTACATCTGGTGTCACTTTCGTGTCTGTAATTCACTTATTTGTAGTAAACTTGTCCGCAGCTCGTGGTCTCGCGGTAGCGTTCTCGCTGCCCGAGTACGGGGTCCCGGGTTCGATTCCCGGCGGGGTCAGGGATTCTCACCTGCCTCTAGATGTCTGGGTGATGTTGTGTCGTCTTCATCATCATCATTCATCCCCATTACGGTCGGAGGAAGGTAGTGGCAAACCACCTCCACTAGGACCTTGGCTAGTACGGCGGTGCGGGTCTCCCTCATCGTTCCTCTATGCTCTGTCAAGAGTATGGGATTTCATCGTCACCATCATCATAGTGAACTTTAGTCTATTAGCCAAATATTCATTTAACTAATCACGTATCTGCTAAGATATTCCATGCCATCGTATCTTAGCTAATGTTTAGTCAATGCGGTGCAGAGTCGAACATCTGTAGCAAGATGGAATCGATGTGACGATCTGCATCTATTGTCTGCAAGATGTCATGTATGAATATAGCAATCTTTGGTTTTTCCGGAATCCGTGCTGATTCTTTGAGGGAAGCTGATTTTCCACCGGAAACGCGATAATACGAGTGCATTCAATAATAATGCGACACTGTTTTTTTCTGAAAGCAGGCTGGTTTATTCAGGGCTGTAACACACAGTTTTATTTCGCACTTTTTGGTTACAATACCCTGCTTTTAAATATTATCTCCGTTCAATGTGACGGCCTTACGCCATCTTACTGGGAGGGCTTGTTCGCCCACATGGTTCCATTTTCCTGGTCGACGTCGAGCCAACGTGTTGCTGCATAAGTAACCTCACAGTCGTCCACCTACTGCTTCCCGTGAAGTCCACCCTTCATGGCGCCATACAGAAGTAAGTTGGAAGGTGCGAGGTGGGTGGAGGCGGAAGAACACGCCTTTGAGTACCCCATCTGGTGTGTCAGCACTACCAACAAAGACGTCCAGTTGAGCAGCGAGGTATTTGATAGTTATCCGTGGATCACCTCGAATGAGAGTGTCCACACGTTCCAACATTGCAGGAGTCACAGCTGTGTGCGGCCGCCCAGCACACGGGAGATGGGACAGGTTTGCGTGACCTTGCCATGATGACAGAAGCCTCGCCCAGCCACTCGCTGTGCTTTTGTTCAGTACCAGATCTCCGCAGGCACTCTGCAAGCGCCTATGAATATCTGAGATGCCCTGTTTTTCCGCCAAAAGGAACTCAATAACAGCTCTCTGCTTGGAACGCACCTCTGTTACAGATGCCATTCTGAAGGCTACATTTAGCGCCGGCACCTATCGGAACTTCATGAAACTAAGAGAGAATATTCCACGATGTCTCACAACATATTCTGCATCTTTTTAACCGAAACTGACTACAAAAACTTGTTGAACTGCCGGTCGCGGTGGCCGAGCGGAGCAGGCGCTTCAATCCGGAACCGCGAGACTGCTACGGTCACACGTTCGAATCCTGCCTCGGGCATGGATGTGTGTGATATCCTTAGGTTAGTTTGGTTTAAGTACACTACTGGCCATTAAAATTGCTACAATACGAAGATGACGTGCTACAGACGCAAAATTTAACCGACAGGAAGAAGATGCTGTATTATGCAAATGATTAGCTTGTCAAAGAATTCACTCAAGGTTGGCGCCGTTGGCGACATCTACAACGTGCTGACATGAGGAAACTTTCCAACCGATTTCACACACACAAACAGCAGTTGACCGGCGTTGCCTGGTGAAATGTTGTTGTGATGCCTCGTGTAAGAAGGAGAAATGTGTACCATCACGTTTCCGACTTTGATAAAGGTCCGATTGTAGCCTATCAAGATTGCGGTTTATCGTATGGCGACATTGCTGCTCGCCTTGGTCGAAATCCAATGACTGTTAGCAGAATATGAAATCGGTGGGTTCAGGAGGGTAATACGGAACGCCGTGCTGGATCCCAACGGCCTCGTATCGCTAGCAGTCGAGATGACAGGCATCTTATCCGCATGGCTGTAACGGATCGTGCAGCCACGTCTCGATCCCTGAGTCAACAGATGGGGACGTTTGCAAGACAACAGCCATCTGCACGAACAGTTCGACGACGTTTGCAACAGTATGGACTGTCAGCTCGGAGACCATGGCTGCGGTTACCCTTGACGCTGCATCACACACAGGAGCGCCTCCGATGGTGTACTCAACGACGAACCTGGGTGCACGAATGGCAAAACGTCATTTTTTCGGATGAATCCAGGTTCTGTTTACAGCATCACGATGGTCGCATCCGTGTTTGGCGACATCGTGGTGAACGCACATTGGAAGCGTGTATACGTCATCGCCATACTGACGTATCACCCGGCGTGACGGTATGGGGTGCCATTGGTTACACGTCTCGGTCACCTCTTGTTCGCATTGGCGGCACTTTGAACAGTGGACGTTACATTTCAGATGTGTTATGTTACGTCCCGTGGCTCTACCCTTCATTCGATCCCTGCGAAGCCCTACATTTCAGCAGGATAATGCATGACCACATGTTGCAGGTCCTGTACGGGCCTTTCTGGATACAGAAAATGGTCGACTGCTGCTCTGGCCAGCACATTCTCCAGATCTCTCACCAATTGAAAAGGTCTGGTCAATGGTGGCCGAGCAACTGGCTCGTCACAATACGCCAGTCACTACTCTTGATGAACCGTGGTATTGTGTTGAAGCTGCACGGGCAGCTGTATCTGTACACGCCATCCAATCTCTGTTTGACTCTATGCCCTGGCGTATCAAGGCCGTTATTGCGGCCAGAGGTGGTTGTTCTGGGTACTGATTTCTCAGGATCTATGCACCCAAATTGCGTGAAAATGTAATCACATGTAAGTTCTAGTATAATATATTTGTCCAATGAATCATCTGCATTTCTTCTTGGTGTAGCAATTTTAATGGCCAGGGGACTGATGACCTCAGCTGTTAAGTCCCATAGTGGTCAGAGCCATTTGAACCATTTGAATTTCTTATTGACCACCTCTCGTATTTGAGACCAGAATATGTAGGATCCTACAACAGATGAATGGCAGTGATATCGGCCTGTAATTCTGTGCATCCCATCTTATATTCATTTCGTAAACGTGAGTGACCAGCAGTCTTTGCCAGTCACAAGAAAATACTCGCTGCGCCAGAGATTCTCGATAACTATGAGACAGTGAGAAGTACAACTCTACTGGGTATGATGCGTAAAACCTAACTGGTACTCCGTCAGCGTCTAATGTATTGGTCACTTTGAGTAGTCTTCGCTGGTCATTGGGGCTCAATTCGAAGGCGGAACTCGTCACTGAAGACAATTCTACTACAGTTGGTAAAATTCCAGACAGAAGACATGTCTGCAGACGCCCCAGACAGCGGTGGGGTACAAACCTGACTGCCACCCGCCACACGGCTCGACAATAAGGAGCGATGCGCTGGGGTGCCACTATTTATCATAGCGGGACCTCTTTGGTTGTAGTTCGGGGCACACTTTCAGCATAGTGGTACGTCAAAGATATTCTGCAGTCCGTTTTGTTGCCTTTCATGGCAAGCCATGCAGGGCTTAAATTTCAAGGCGATAGTTGCCACTCCTTGTACTGTTACTTGCCAAACCCTATTATGGCCAGAAAGGTTGCCGTATCTCTTCCCAGTTTGGAGCATTACGGTCAGGGCCCTCCAACCAGCTCGGAATTTTGACGATCTAAATAGCCGATTGGACAGAATAGGTGGCACGATATCCCTCAGCAGGACGTCCAACTCTGTCAGTTGCAAGTTGAATAAATGCGTTCTTAAGGGCCAGAGGTGCCTCAATTTGAGAAACTCTTTCTCAAACTCGATGTTAAAAAATTTCTCTTCTTCAGAAACGCTTTCCTTGCCATTGCCAGTCTACATTTTATATATTCTCTACTTCGACCATCATCAGTTATTTTGCTCCCCAACTAGCAAAACTCATTTGCTATTTTAAGTTTCTCATTTCCTAATCTAATGCGCTCCGCATCACCCGACTTAATTCGATTACATTCCATTATCCTCGTTTTCCTTTTGTTGATGTTCATCTTATATCCTCCTTTCAAGACACTGTCCATTACGTTCAACTGCCCTTCCAAGTCCTTTGCTGTCTCTAATAGAATTACAATGTCATTCTCTTGAATATATCGTCTAATTTTTCTGAAACTCTAATCATTTGTTTGTCTGTACATGTCCATCACATCACAGATTTCTGTCCCATTCAAATAATCTCTTTGTGGTGCGTATTTATTTTGTTCAAATGTGTGTGAATTCCTAAGAGACCAAACTGCTGAGGTCATCTGTCCCTAGTCTTACACACTACTTACACTAACTTAAGCTAAATTATCCTAAGAACAACTCTCTCTCTCTCACACACACACACACACACACACACACACACCTCCGTCTTTATTTTGTTAGAGTGTGTAGAAGAAAGTAAAATTTAGCTATAAATTCCTTTCAGGGTATTCTTCGATAACAGGACAGGCATGAAATACCGGGTGACTTCGTGATGATGTTAAAAACTTTCAGGGAAGATGGAGAAGAGCAAACTTATAAATTTTAGGTCAAGGGCCCTGGTCCGGAAACGAGCGAGTCGAAAGTTACAAGGGAATATCGTTGTGATACCTCTGGAAGTGGAAGATATGTACCGGTACTGCCCGCAGCTCGTGGTCGTGCGGTAGCGCTCTCGCTTCCCGCGCCCGGGTTCGATTCCCGGCGGGGTCAGGGATTTTCTCTGCCTCGTGATGGCTGGGTGTTGTGTGATGTCCTTAGGTTAGTTAGGTTTAAGTAGTTCTAAGTTCTAGGGGACTGATGACCATAGATGTTAAGTCCCATAGTGCTCAGAGCCATTTGAACCATTTGTACCGGTACTGTCGTTACTATGATTGTAGGGTAGGCAACTTTTAAAGGTGGTAGTATGTACCAAAACAAGGAAAATATGTGTGGTAAACATGCATCCTAAAATGCATACTTAAAAGCTATGAGCACTTCTTCAGTGGAAGAGATGTGTTTCACAGTAGCGAAAAAGAACAAGTGCACAGGGTCTACATATGAAACGTCCCCTTAGAAAAATTTATGAATTACTGTGCTGATAAAACTCATACGCTATTTGATTTTCAAACATCTGAGCAAAACTGAACGTACTCAGACATTTCGCTCTTTACTTATTCTCATCATCACTAAACTGACCCACAATATTTTTAGCGCAATGCAATCTGACTTTCAATAATCCCTACAAAGGAATGGCCCTGACTAACAATAACCTACACCTTTCACAAATCACTTACGTCACAAAAAATCTTCGTTACTCGAACTACTGCAATACAGCGAGCGCCACTACTGCCAGCTAAATAAAAGATTCAAACTACTGAAGGCACTGATAGGCATAGTTAGCAAATGAAAGATTTTGATAGAGAACAAATAATGTATTTACCTTAATAGTGTTCAAAAGTCATAATATATATAGCAGTTCATGACATCCAGTCTTACAAATTTACTGTGTCTGATGGACACACGTCCAGATCATCCGCTCTCAAAACTCCGCCATTTCTCTCCCCATATCCACCACTGCTGGCGGCTCACCTCCAACTGCGCAACGCTACGCGCTGTTATCAGCCAACTGCCCAACACTACAATAGCAACTTCCAACAATGCAAAGCAGCCACAGACTGCACACAGCACAGCCAGTGATTTTCATACAGAGCGCTACGTGGCGTTACCGATATAAAAACCTAAACGGCCTACTTACAAACCCATATTTACTGCATATTATTTTCGTGTTTTGGTTCATGTTATCTCCTCTGAAAGTTGACATTGCTATATAATCTTCAGGGCGATTTTCGCTTCCAACTTTCGACTCGGTCGTTCCCGTACCAACGTCCCTAACCTCAAACTGATGAATTTACTTTCTTCACTATCCCTCAAAGCCTGTAATATCATCACGCAATAACCCTGTGTAATACACGGTAGAATCAAAGCATTTCATCACGCATGTTAGGATGTTTTTGAGCTTAAAATTTAGTTGTAAATAAGCTAGAGCAAAGAGACGTGTTCGGAAGCAAAGAAAATAATTAATATCAGAAACGGATAACGGCGTGTGGGACGAAAAAATGAGGAAGAACGTCTTTCTATGCAGCTTATATACAGTTGGTATCCATTTGTTATCTGGTAAGAGCAGCAGGAACCAAGCGGGACGAATGTTTTATTCTAGGAGAACGTAGTCACAGTTCTTCGAACTGCGCAAACGTCTTTTGGGAGACTGATTTTTCTATGCCAACCGCGGTTTTCGGACAGGTTACAGTCTCACGTTGCCAAAGAAAGAAAGAAAGCTCGACCAGATCAGTGCAGCGCTGCCTTTTGTGAGGGGGAGTTGCAGAATTTGAGTGTCTCGCCTGCTGGTGACACTTGGGCGCTGCAAAGCCGCAGCTGTTCGTGCCTCTCTGTCCACTCTGCAGACCGCCCGCCGCGATGTCTCCGCTGGCTTTTGTCGCACTCCGGGCAAGAAACGCTATGTGGCGCGCCAGCAAGTCCCCGAACGGAGAAGTCGTGCCAGGGGACAGCTTTAAGGTTCCTTCACAGAAATGAGCGCTTTGTTTCAACGATTGTCCGTCAGCAGACCGAAAACTATTTCGAAATAGCACTCGAATGCCCCGAGACACCCTGGCCGTATACAGCGCTGTCCTTAAGTACGTCTGCGGGACAACAATAAGAGAAATGTAAAAAACCTACATAGCTAGAAGCATTTGGCTTCACTAGCCGCACGTGCCCTTACAGTCTATCCGTCGAATCGTGACCAGTTGTGTAGGAATAAAAAAATTACGGGTACTGTTAACTCCACTTTTCCTTCTATTCTCTCAGTCCACAGACGTATGCGCTGTTGTCAGAATCTATGCTCATGATACTCAATTAGACGTCTTCACAATTTCTGTCTCCGTCATTGCTTTCCTTCTTCACGTAATTCTGCTTCAAATTTTAGAATTTAGCGTCGATAGGGACAAGTTCTCAAATCAATTAATTTCCATATTTCACTAAACGGTTGTCATTGCTGACTTTTTTTAAAATATAGAACTCGATTTCAGTATTTTCTGTGATAAGGAAATGTTCTCGATATGTACTTCCTGCGCCGGCCGTTGTGGCCGTGCGGTTAAACGCGCTTCAGTCTGGAACCGCGTGACCGCTACGGTCGCAGGTTCGAATCCTGCCTCGGGCATGGATGTGTGTGATGTCCTTAGGTTAGTTAGGTTTAATTAGTTCTAAGTTCTAGGCGACTGATGACCTCAGACGTTAAGTCACATAGTGCTCAGAGCCATTTGAACCATTTTTTTGCACTTCCTGCTACTTGCATAAAAAATTCGACAGGCAGCACGTGGCTGCCTTAACTCCTTCTTATCATGCCTAAACAGACAACCGAAAGTGAAAGAATTATTCCTGTTTTCGATTGAAAATAGGGAGCTCGTGATAGGCATGGTGAGGAATTGTGACAGCATATGCAAATTTACTTAAAACAAACATGATATGATCTGTTTGTATTTGCAAACATGATATGATCTGTTTGTATTTGAAAAGCGTCGTTTACCTTTAGGAAAGGTAAAGACACCAGAGAGGCAGATCTGACTTGCACGTGACCTAACAAAAGTAGGGACTCCATCGCAGAAATTGTCGACCTAGAAAAAAGCGTTCGACAACCTAAAATAGTGCAACATATTCAAAAATCTTAGAAAAATTGGACAAGATGTAGGAAAAGACCGTAATACATAACGTGCCCAAAACTCAAGAAGAAGAAAAAAATAGGAAGACCAAGAACAAAGTGCTCGGAATAAAAAGGGTCTAAGACAGGGATGTAGTATTTCGCCTCTACACCTACATCATTACTCTGCAATTCACAATTAAGTGCCTGACAGAGGGTTCATCGAACCACTTTCAAGTTATTGCTCTACCGTTTCACTCTCGAACAGTGCAGGAGAAAAACGAACACTTAAATTTTTCCTCTAATTTATCTCATTTTGTTATTATAATCACATCTCCCTATGTAGGTTGGCACCAAAAACAATATTTTCCACTCTGACGAGAAAGTTGGTGACTGAAATTTCATGACAAGTCCTGATGTAGCAAAAAAGTATTTGTTTTAATGATTGCCACCCCAATTCCTGTATCATATCCTTGACATTATCTCCCCTATTTCGCGAGAATACAAACGAGCTGCCCTTTGAACTCTTTCGCTGCCCCCGTCAATCCTATCTGAAGCGGATCCCACACCGCACAGCAATGTTCCAGAACAGGACGGACAAGAGTAGTGTAAGCAGTCTCTTTAGCAGAGACTTTTCCATTTTCTACGTTTTCTGCCAATAAATCGCAATCTTTAGTTTGCTTTCTCTACAACACTATCTGTGTGATCGTTCCGCTTTAACTTTTTTGTAGTTGTAAATCTTCAGTTTTTAGTTGAATTTACGGCCAACAGATTTGTGCGATTTAACGTGTAACCGAAATGTAGTGGATTCCTTTTAGCACTCATGCGAATGACTTCACAGTTTTCCTTATTTAGAGTCAATAGCCACTTTTCACACCTTACAGATACTTTGTCTAAATCATTTTTCAATTGGTTTACATCTGATGACTTCACAAGATAGTAAATCATAGCAAACAATCTAAGAGGTTTGCTCAGATTGTCTCCCAAATCGTTTATGTAGATCAAAAACAGCAGAGGGCCTGTAACACTTCCTTGGGGAACGCCAGATATTACTTGTGATTTACTCGATGACATTCTGTCGATTACAACGACTATGATCTTTCCGACAGGAAATCACGAATCCAATCACACAAGTGAGACGATGCGCCATAGGCAAGCTACACTCCTGGAAATGGAAAAAAGAACACATTGACACCGGTGTGTCAGACCCACCATACTTGCTCCGGACACTGCGAGAGGGCTGTACAAGCAATGACCACACGCACGGCACAGCGGACACACCAGGAACCGCGGTGTTGGCCGTCGAATGGCGCTAGCTGCGCAGCATTTGTGCACCGCCGCCGTCAGTGTCAGCCAGTTTGCCGTGGCATACGGAGCTCCATCGCAGTCTTTAACACTGGTAGCATGCCGCGACAGCGTGGACGTGAACCGTATGTGCAGTTGACGGACTTTGAGCGAGGGCGTATAGTGGGCATGCGGGAGGCCGGGTGGACGTACCGCCGAATTGCTCAACACGTGGGGCGTGAGGTCTCCACAGTACATCGATGTTGTCGCCAGTGGTCGGCGGAAGGTGCACGTGCCCGTCGACCTGGGACCGGACCGCAGCGACGCACGGATGCACGCCAAGACCGTAGGATCCTACGCAGTGCCGTAGGGGACCGCACCGCCACTTCCCAGCAAATTAGGGACACTGTTGCTCCTGGGGTATCGGCGAGGACCATTCGCAACCGTCTCCATGAAGCTGGGCTACGGTCCCGCACACCGTTAGGCCGTCTTCCGCTCACTCCCCAACATCGTGCAGCCAGCCTCCAGTGGTGTCGCGACAGGCGTGAATGGAGGGACGAATGGAGACGTGTCGTCTTCAGCGATGAGAGTCGCTTCTGCCTTGGTGCCAATGATGGTCGTATGCGTGTTTGGCGCCGTGCAGGTGAGCGCCACAATCAGGACTGCATACGACCGAGGCACACAGGGCCAACACCCGGCATCATGGTGTGGGGAGCGATCTCCTACACTGGCCGTACACCACTGGTGATCGTCGAGGGGACACTGAATAGTGCACGGTACATCCAAACCGTCATCGAACCCATCGTTCTACCATTCCTAGACCGGCAAGGGAACTTGCTGTTCCAACAGGACAATGCACGTCCGCATGTATCCCGTGCCACCCAACGTGCTCTAGAAGGTGTAAGTCAACTACCCTGGCCAGCAAGATCTCCGGATCTGTCCCCCATTGAGCATGTTTGGGACTGGATGAAGTGTCGTCTCACGCGGTCTGCACGTCCAGCACGAACGCTGGTCCAACTGAGGCGCCGGATGGAAATGGCATGGCAAGCCGTTCCACAGGACTACATCCAGCATCTCTACGATCGTCTCCATGGGAGAATAGCAGCCTGCATTGCTGCGAAAGGTGGATATACACTGTACTAGTGCCGACATTGTGCATGCTCTGTTGCCTGTGTCTATGTGCCTGTGGTTCTGTCCGTGTGATCATGTGATGTATCTGACCCCAGGAATGTGTCAATAAAGTTTCCCCTTCCTGGGACAATGAATTCACGGTGTTCTTATTTCAATTTTCAGGAGTGTATTTTATTAGAAGCTGCTTGTGAGAAATGATGTCAAACTCTTTCTGGGAATCTCGAACTGTGGAATCAATTTGACATCCCCAGGCGATAGCACTCATTACTTCGTGAGAATAAAGAGCTAATTATATTTCACAAGAAAAACATTTTCTGAACGTTCGTGGTAATTCATAACGTGAAACACAATGTATGTTCCAGAATCGAACTAGAAATCAACGTTAGTGAAATGGGTCTGTAATTCAGAAAATTACTCCTATTCCCTTTCTTGGGTATTGGTGTGACTTGTGCACCTTTCCAGTCTTTAGATACGCATCTTTCGACGAGTGAGCGGTTGTATATGACTGCTAAGTATGGAGCTATTGTATCGGTATACTCTGAAAGCAACCTGACTGATATAAAATTTGGACTGTACCCCTTCCCTTTATTAACTAATTTAAACTGCTTCACCCAGGATACATAATTCTGTTACTCACGTTAGCAGTTGTTCTTGATTAGAATTCTGGTATATGTCCTTAGTCTTCTTTGGTGAAGGAATTTGGGAAAACCGTGTTCAGTAAATGCTTTACTGACACCGCCATCAGTAACATCACCATTGTTATCGCGCAGTGGAGGTATTGATTGCGTCTTGTGACTAGTGTACTTTACGTACGAATAGCATCTCTTAGTTTTCGGCCAGATTTCAAGACAGAGTTTTTCAATCTATGCATCTAAGAATCAATGACGGGAATAAAAGGAAAGGTTCAGGACTTGGATTAAAATTCGCTGTGGAAGGTTATCAGTAATAATATTCGTCGATCGTGTTGCTATCCTCATTGAATGTGATGAAGAATTAAATGGTTCAAATGGCTTTGAGCACTATGGGACTTAACCCCTGAGGTCATCAGTCCCCTAGAGCTCAGAACTACTTAAACCTAACTAACCTAAGGACACCAAACACATCCATGCCCCTAGGCAGGATTCGAACATGCGACAGTGGCGGTCGCGCGGTTCCAGACTGTAGCACCTAGAACCGCTCGGCCACTCCGGCCGGCGAAGAATTAAAGTCCCTGCTGAATGAATGGACAGTCATTGCACGGAATATGGACAGAGAAAACAGCAGAAAGAGGAAAGTAATGGAGAATATCAGAAATGAGACAAGGGATAGACTTAACATCGATATTAGTAACCACGAAGAAGACAATTCCTTGGAAGCAAAATTACACATGATTGGCGAAGGAAAGAGGACATGGAAAGCAGACTTAGCATAAGTAAAGAAACAACTTCGGATCAAAAGAAATCTAACAATAACCTATACCTTTCACAAATCACTTACGTCACAAAAATCTTCGTTACTCGAACTACTGAGAATGTACTTCTGGAGCGCAGCACACTGGTGTACCATGGACTGCGGGGAAGCCGGAAAAGAAGAGATTCGAGCGTCTGAGGTGGGGCGCTATAGAAGGATGCTGAAAACTAGATGGACTGGTCAGATAAGAAATGAGGAGGTTCTCCACAGAACCGAAGGGGGATGAACAAGGCGCAGTATGACAGGACCCGTGTTAAGACATGAGGCAGTAACTTGAGTGGTAGTAAAACGGGCTGGAGAGGGTAAAAAACTGTAGAGGAAGATACTGATTTGAATGCATCCAACAAATTATTGTATGCGCTATTCTCAAATGAAGACTTGGCAGAAAAACAATGGATTCGTATGTTGTAAGTATTTATTTGCCTTGAAATATAATTATAGAATCAAAACCAAGACAAGTTCGACCTGCTTTAGATTACGACGCTATATTAGAACATTGACATTAAGTTAGCACCCAAAAAAGTGGATTACGGAGAGGTCAGCACTGACCGATGTTCTGCTCTTGGAGGCACGAGAAATTCCCCTTCATATTCGCGGGTAGTACCTAGCAGATAAATTTAAGTTGCAAGGAATCTAATCTCTGGAACTCTCACTACTGATATTTACAGGAGCTTCTTCCTACAGACTGTCATGTTTCTATCGAAACAGAAAGCTCCCTACTGTATAGTATCTGCTACTTAAGAATAATGGTTCGTCAGTAGCCAGTTCCTTTCTCTCAGCTGCTCATTCCAGCAAAACCGAAATATTACTTAAACAGGAAATATCAAACATATTCACACCAACCGTGCAAATGCACTGACCAGGTACGATAAAATAATCGCTGACTGATCGAAAATAGCTTATCTATCACACCAAAAAGAGCCCAGACAATATGAGCACTTGCTTAGTAGAGTGTCAGTACCACTTTGTAACACAACACAGCAGAGATTCTGCGTGACATCTAATTCGAGAAGTTGTTGGTAGATTTCTAGAGGTACCTGCCACAAGATGTCTACGCACAGCTCACGCAGTTCCCGTAAATTACGGCCCCGGTGGTTGGTGAACAAGGATCTGGCGCCAGACAGTATCACAATGTGTTCCATCGGGTTCAGATTAGGTGAATTTAGTAGCCAAGATATCAAAGTGAGTTCAGTATCATGTCACTCAAACTACTGCAGCTCGATTTTTGTCTTGTGACACCACAGTTATCTTGTTGGATGATGCCATCACCTTCAGGGTAGATATCAAGCACGAAGCGATGCCGGTGCACCGCAATAATGTTCGTGTAGTTACAGAGCTGCAATGGAGCCTTCAGTTAATAGCAGAGGTCCCATGGAAGCACAGGTGCATGTCCCTCGTGCCATAACACTGCCCTCTCCGACCTTAGGTCCCTGTCACTGAGCAAGTTCTGAGCTGCCGTTCACTTGAATGAAAGCGTTCCTGGGCACGACCTTGTGTAACAATAAATATGATTCATCCGACCAGCCCACAGGTTTCCATTGATCCACTGCTCTGTCTCACTCCACACACGATGCAACCTAACTGATGATGTCTGTGGGCAACATGTGAGCCTTATATTCAACAATGTGCAGTGGACGAGGTTGTGTCAGACGAAAATACACTCGCTGGTACTATTGTCCGTTCTTTGAATTGCTGGGGGACGAGTGAAACTATAACACGTAAAATACTGGTTGACTTTATTACAATATTGGTATGAAGATTTACTTTACTTGGTACAGTCCATTTCCACAGGAAATGTTCGAGTATAATGACTTTTCTGGAGACTAGAAATCTACTCTGTAGGAACCAGCATGGGTTTCGAAAAAGACGATCGTGTGAAACCCAGCTCCCGCTATTCGTCCGCGAGATTCAGAGGGCCATAGACTCGGATTCCCAGGTAGATGCCGTGTTTCTTGACTTCCGCAAGGCGTTCGATACAGTTCCCCACAGTCGTTTAATGAACAAAGTAAGAGCATATGGATTATCAGACCAATTGTGTGATTGGATTGAAGAGTTCCTCGATAACCGAACGCAGCATGTCATTCTCAATGGAGAGAAGTCTTCCGAAGTAAGAGTGATTTCAGGTTTGCCGCAGGGGAGTGTCGTAGGACCGTTGCTATTCGCAATATACATAAATGACCTTGAGGATAACATCGGAAGTTCACTGATGCTTTTTGCGGATGATGCTGTGGTATATCGAGAGGTTGTAACAATGGAAAATTGTACTGAAATGCAGGAGGATCTGCAACGAATAGACGCATGGTGCAGGGAATAGCAATTGAATCTCAATGTAGACAAGTGTAATGTGCTGCGAATACATAGAAAGAAAGATCCCATATCATTTAGCTACAATATAGCAGGTCAGCAACTGGAAGGAGTTAATTCCATAAATTATCTGGGAGTAGGCATCAGGAGTGATTTAAAATGGAATGATCATATAACGTTGATCAGCGGTAAAGCAGATGCGAGATTGAGATTCATTGGAAGAATCCTAAGGAAATGCAATCCGAAAACAAAGGAAATAGGTTACAGTACACTTGTTCACCCACTGCCTGAATATTGCTCACCAGTGTGGGATCCGTAACAGACAGGGTTAATGGAAGAGATAGAGAAGATCCAACGGAGAGCAGCGCGCTTCGTTACTGGATCATTTAGTAATCGCGAAAGCGTTACGGAGATCATAGATAAACTCCAGTGGAAGACTTTGCAGGAGAGATGCTCAGTAGCTCGGTACTGGCTTTTGTTGAAGTTTCGAGACCATACCTTCACCGAGGAGTCAAGCAGTATATTGCTCCCTCCTACGTATATCTCGCGAAGAGACCATGAGGCTAAAATCAGAGAGATTAGAACCCACGCAGAGGCATACCGACAATCCTTCTTTCCACGAATAATACGAGGCTGGAATAGAAGGGAGAACCGATAGAGGTACTCAAAGTACCCTCCGACTTGCGGAGTATGGATGTAGATGTTGATGATGTAGAATGTTCTGAGCATGTGAGAAAAAGTACCAACACGGCTTTATCCTGAGAGTGTCTTTATCACACGACTAGTTCGGACGGCACATTACCGCCATTCAAGCCCCACCACTGCCAAAAAAGTATCTGATTTATATTAAATGTAATAGTCAGCCAAAAGTTTGCAAACAATTTTTTTACCACATTAACAGATTTCGCTAGTTCAAAGACTATCTTCATTAGAATGGTAAAAGTTCCATGAAATCACATGACACCTTGAAACGTCCCCTTATGAAAAATTGTACATGACTGTGCTTAAACTGACACACAATATTTTTAGCGCAACGCAGTCTGACTTTCAAAAATCCCTACAAAAGAATGGCCCTGACTAACATTAACCCATACGTTTCACAAATCACTTACCTCACCAAAAATCTTCGTTACTCGAACTACTGCAATACAGCGAGCGCCACTACTGCCAGCTAAATTAAAGATTCAAACTACGGAAGGCACAAACTACTGATAGGCATAGTTAGCAAATGAAAGATTTTAATAGAGAACAAACAATGTATTTACCTCAATAGCGTTCAAAAGTCATAGTGTATATAGCAGTTCATGATATCCAGTATTACAAATTTCAAAACTCCGCCATCTCTCTCCTCACATCCACCACTGCTGGCGGCTCACCTCCAACTGCGCAACGCTACGCGCTGTTCACATCCAGCTGCCGCTGCCCAACGCTACAATGGCAGACAACAATGCAAACTAGCCACAGACTGCACACAGCACAGCCAGTGATTTTCATACAGAGCGCTACGTAGCATTACCAATAAGAAAACCTAAACAGCCTACTTACAACCTTCAAAATTTCAGCAACAGTGCTCTCGCCAAATGACACGTTTTTGTTCGAATGCATGGTTTCGCTGCGATATAAATTAATAAAATTTTCTCGGGCTTCCAGTTGTGTCAGGTGGTTAAAATCCCAGGAGCTTTCGACCGAGCTCTCCCCAGTCATTTTCAAGTGGTAAGACTGACTGCTGTGTGGCCGTGACCGCGTCGTTACATAGCCGCACTGCTGGCTGTGACGTCACTAGTCCGCTCTTCCTCGCCATATATGGTAATGTTTTCATCCCGCGTCCGTCTCACCCGTTTTAACCTCGCGATGGCCGGGTCCCAGGCTGTGCCGAGCTGCAAACAGGCGTCCTTGTTGATGGTGTTTTCAGAGGTTTTTATTTCAATAGCCTCTTTTATGACGCTATCCCAAAATCCCTTCGTCTTCATAACGACAGATGTTTCGTCGAATAGAATTTGGTGTCCATTTTCTAAGGCGTGTTCTTCCACGGCTGATTTTTCTGGATAGCGTAGGCGTAAGCACCTCTCGTGTTCGACGGAAAACCAATGGGCACATCAGCCACAGTGTCTACAGGAAACCGGCACACACAGATCGGTATCTGCACGCTCTCAGCCACCACCATCAGGCACAAAAGCGTGGCGTTTTGAATCCCGCGTCCATCGTGCTGCAGTCGTCTCAGACGCTGAAAATCTGCCGCTAGAAGTGAGCCACCTCCGAAAAGTCTTCCGGGAAAACAGGTACAGCCACGGACACGTGTCACATGCTATATCTGGTGTGACACACAAGAAACACACCAACAGAGAAGAGAACACCACCGAAGAAGAAAGCAAGAAACTCGTATTTTTGCTTTTCTGTGGTACAGTGTCGGGAAAGATTAGCCTGCTCGCCGCGCGGGATTAGCCGAGCGGTCTAGGGCGCTGCAGTCATGGACTGTGCGGCTGGCCCCGCTGAGGTTCAAGTCCTCCCTCGGGCATGGGTGTGTGTGTTTGTCCTTAGGATAATTTACGTTAAGTAGTGTGTAAGCTTAAGGACTGATGACCTTAGCAGTTAAGTCCCATAAGATTTCACACACATTTGAACATTTGAACTTTAGCCGGCTCCTGAAGAGGTATTACCTTTCATTGGTGTCCAGGCCCCCAGCAAAACTTCAACAGCTTATGAGACCTGTGAAAGACGACCTAGGGCTTAGAACGCCTGGAGTGTACAAAATTACTATGTCAGTGTGGCTGTTACTACGTCGGCCAAACAGTACGCCCTGTGGAGCATCGCCGGATGGAACAAGGGAGGTGCTTACGCCTACGCTATCCAGAAAAATCAACCGTGGCAGAACACGCCTTAGAAAATGGATACCGAATTATATTCGACGAAACATCTGTCGTGATGAATATCAGTATCCTATTTCCTAGGCGCATTTACTATGCGATCCTTGTTACTAGCATACGTGGGCTAGCTCTCATCAGGAACATATACTCGACACCGTGTTGTCTCCAAAGTTGGCATTGGAGACAACACGGTGTCGAGTATAAACTCCTGATGAAAGCTAACCCACGTGTGCCAGTAACAAGGATCTCACAGTAAATGCGCTAAGGAAATCAGATACTCTTTTGGCTGTGGTGGGGCTTGAGTATGGCGGTAATGTGCCGCCGAAATTAATCTTGTGTTAAAGGCATACTCAAGATACAACTGTGTTGATACTTTTCCTCATATATACGAGGGCTGTCCAGAAAGTAAATTCCGATCGGTTGCAAAACAGAAACCACTGTGAAAACCACAATCATTTTGTTTGCAACAGTTAGGTACACCTTCCACCTACTTCTCTACATAGTCGCCTCTCCAACTTCAAGCTTTGTCGTAGTGTTGTATCAACTTTCCAATATCCTCGTTGCAAAAAGCAGCCGCCCGTACTTTCGGCCAGTTATCTGCACTGGTCTGCAGCTCGTTGCCTGTGGAAAAATTTTGTCTTCTTAGCCAGCGGTTCTTGTGAGCAGAAATGAGACTCAGGGAGAGCCAATTACGGACTGTATTGTGGGTGATCAAACACTTCTCATCGGAAACGCTGCAGAAGCGTTTCATTAACCCTGCAGTGTGCGGCCGAGAATTCGCATGAAGAAGGAACTGCTCGACAATTGTGTTATGTGGGCTACATGACACAGGCGAAATCTCTAACCAGGACCCCATGCTTGGCGGGAGACGCTATTCCCTACGCATCTTAACGTGCTCACTGTTCACTCAGAACTGAAAAGAGCGACGCGACACGATCGACGGGCATACTAGAGACACTGCCCAACACATCTGTGCAAAGCTTTACCGGATTTTCCCAGTGGTCTCCATTTCGCGATCGCTCGGAACTTTCTTTCTGGACAACACTCGTATCATCAGCTAAAGTTCCTTGTCTATGAGCCGGCCGGTGTGGCCGTGCGGTTCTAGGCGCTTCAGTCTGGAACCGCGTGACCGCTACGGTCGTAGGTTCGAATCCTGCCTCGGGCATGGATGTGTGTGATGTCCTTAGGTTAGTTAGGTTTAATTAGTTCTAAGTTCTAGGCGACTGATGACCTCAGAAGTCAAGTCGCATAGTGCTCAGAGCCATTTGAACCATTTTTGAACCTTGTCCATGCAATAAGATGGACATCCATAAAATGTTCTCACTATTTACAGCTGTCTCTGAATATTAAAGTACCATTTGATACAAATTCACAAGGCTCTTCACTTGAAGTATAATTGACACAATGTTGACATTAGAGTTCTGCCAAAGATATAACATACACTGGCAGCCTATCTAAGACGGTGCTGTCGTGACTATGAACAGCTTCGATTGCGGTGGTGTAGTGAAGCTCTAGGAGGCGTAGCTACGCCAGCGTTTGTCATTCGTCAGTTTGGCAACCAGCGACTTTCGTTTTCTGTGGTTTCGTTACGAAGTGCCAACCTTACTTTGGCACCCCATTCTTCGCACTACACCACAGACAGTGTGCTTCGAGACACACCTGCACTAGAATTGCATTCTGTCAACAGATCTGACACAGACCACCGCCTATCCTGTTTTAAAAAGTGAGCCAGCCTCCGACCTCCGCATTCTGTCATGAGGCTTGTACGTGAGTCACCCTGTCACCTGCTTGTGGCCTCACCGTCCTGCAACCACTTTCCACAGATGCTCAAGACAGTACCACGTGAACAGTCGGGTAGTCTGCCCGTTTCCACGACCATAACAATCTGTCCTTTGTCAATGTTGCTCACATCAACGGATTTCCCTATTTGCGGGCCGTGTCGCTGCTACAATGGTCCACCATTCGTCTCTCCTCGTCTTAAATACACTCATGCTCATACATTAAGGATAATGATCATACATTGTGAAACAACGCTCTGGTGGGCGGTTTGCGGGTTGAATCACCTCGGGGTATGACCATAAGGTGCATTTGACCTACGGTCGTCTCACGGTGACGCTGGCAGCAATCCACATATGCAGAGGTGTGTTGGTGCACATCAGAGTACGGTGCAGCCAGTAAGTGTGCAGACGTTTTCAGACGTGCTAATGATGACTGTGTGTTGAAAATAGCTCAAAGAACACGTATTGATGACGTTATGAGGGGTAGAATACTAGGGCGACTGGAGGCAGGTCAAACACGGAAGGTCGTAGCACGGGCCCTCAGTGTGCCACAAAGTGTGATCTCAAGATTATGGCAACGATTTCAGCAGACAGGAAACGTTTCCAGGCGCTACAGTATGGGTCGTCCACGGTGTACGGCACCATAAAAAGATCGATATTTCACCATCAGTGACCGCAGACGGCCACGGAGTATTGCAGGTAGCCTTGTTCGGGTCCTTACCGCAACCACTGGAACAGTTGTCTTCAGACAAACAGTCTACAGATGACTGAACAGACATGCTTTATTAGGCCAGAGATCCCGTAAAGCCTGGTGTCAAGAACACATTACATGGTCATTGGAACAGTGGTCCCAGGTTATGTTCACGGGCGAGTCCAGGTACAGTCTGAACAGTGATTCTCGCCGGGTTTTCATCTAGCGTGAACGAGGAAACAGATACCAACCCCTTAATGTCCCTGAAAGGGACCTGTATGGAGGTCGTGGTTGGATGGTGTGGGCTGGGATTATGATTGGTGCACGTACACCCCTGCATGTCTTTGACAGAGGAACTGTAACAGGTCAGGTGTATCCGGACGTCATTTATCACCAGTATGAATGCCTTTTCAGGGGTGCAGTGGGTCCCACCATCCTCCTGATGGATGGTAACGCACGGCCCCATCGAGCTGCCATCGTGGAGAGTAACCTGAAACAGAAGATATCATGCGAGTGGAGTGGCCTGCCTGTTCTGCAGACCTAAACCCCATCGAGCACGTCTGGGACGCTCTTGGTCGACGTATCACTACACGTCTTCACACCCCTATGACACTTCATGAGCTCCGACATGCACTGGTGCAAAAATGGGAAGCTATACCCCAGCAGCTGCTCGACCACCTCATCCAGAGTATGTCAACCCGTTGTGCGGCCTGTGTACGTGTGCATGGTGATTATATCCTATATTGATGTCGGGGTACAAGCGCAGGAAATAGTGGCATTTTTAGCACATGTGTTTCGGGACGGTTTTCTCAATTTATCACCAATACCGTGGACTTACAGATCTGTGTCGTGTGTGTTTCCTATGTGCCTATGCTATTAGCTCCAGATTTGTGTAGTGCCACGTTGTGTGGCACCACATTCTGCAATTATCCTTAATTTATGAGCATGAGTGTACAATACTTACCGCGTCTCGTGTTCACAAGGCCACCAGGCGGTATTCACTCATAACACCCTCAATCACATACCCTCATACGGAAGTTCAGATGTTTCCTAAAGGACCAAACTGCTGAGGTCATCGGTCCCTAGACTTGCACACTGCTTCTACTAACTTATGCTAACAACAATACACACACCCATTCCCGAGGGAGGACTCGAACCTCCGACGGAAGGGGCCGCCCAATCCATGGCATGGTGCCTCAAACTGTGCGGCTAGAGGTCACTGTCGAGCATGATCGTTTTGGAGGTCCAGGTGTTAGTGTCGGGAGGCATAATATTGCAATGGTGTAGTGACTTCCAAATCTTTGAACACGGTATATTCACCGGTCAAAGTAAATGAGACACTGTACTCCCTTCCCCACGTGCGTCTTCTCAGGGGTATATTTGTCTTGACTTCTTTCTTATGGATGACAATGCGAGGACACATCAAACTGCGCAAATGGACTTCTTCAGACGAGAGGGTATTCTGCGAATGGACTGGCCTGCCCGTTGGGCCGACTTAAATCCCATCGACCACGTGTGCGATGCGTCTGGGGGACATATTGCAACGTGTCCACGTGAACCTACGACCTTCCAGCAGTTGTCAACAGCGCTGGTGGAAGAATGAAACGCCCTACCCCAAGAACTTCGTTACCAACTTCGTGGCCAGCATGGAAGAACGTTGCAGATTATTCGTTACCATCTGCGGTGATCACATACTTCATTGAGAACCATGTTGCGGCTTTTGTAATTTACAGGGGACAACCGTAAACGTCGTGCCATCAGTGTAACTATTGTCTTTGAATAAAAGTGTCATTCCTGTTCGTCCCATTGTGTATTTCTTTCACCTTCTATACTGTTGTTGTTGTGGAAAAACTGGTAGAAGCCGACCTCGGGGAAGATCAGTTTAGATTCCATAGAAATGGTGGGACACGTGAGGCAATACTGACTCTACGACTTATCTTAGAAGATAGACTAAGAAAAGGCAAACCTACGTTTCTAGCATTTGTAGACTTAGAGTAAGCTTTTGACAATGTTGACTGGAATACTCTGTTTCAAATTCTGAAGGTGGCAGAGGGCTAAAATACAGGGAGCGAAAGGGTATTTACAATTTGTACAGAAACCAGATGGCATTTATAATAGTCGAGGTGCATGAAAAGGAAGCAGTGGTTGGGAAGGGCGTGAGACAGGGTTTTAGCCTATCCCCGATGTTATTCAATCTGCATGTTGAGCAAGCAGTAAAGGAAACAAAAGAAAAATTCAGAGTAGGAATTAAAATCCATGGAGAACAAATAAATACTTTGAGGTTCGCCGATGACATTCTGTCAGAGACAGCGAAGGACCCGGAAGAGGACTTGAACGGAATGGACAGTGTCTTGAAAGGAGGATGTAAGATGAACATCAACAAAAGTAAAACGAGAATAATGGAATGCAGTTGAATTAAATCGGTTGATGCTGAGCGCATTAGATTAGGAAATTAGACAACTAAAGTAGTAGACGAGTTTTGCTATTTGGAGAGCAAAGTAAATGATGATGGTCGAAGTAAAGAGGATACTAAACGTAGACTGGCAATGGCAAGGAAAGCGTTTCTGAAGAAGAGAAATTTGTTAACATCGAGTATTGATTTAAGTGTCCGGAATTCGTTTCTGAAAGTATTTGTATGGAATGTAGCCATGAATGGAAGTGAAACGTAAACGATAAATAGTTTAGACACGAAGAGAATAGAAGCTTTCGAAATGTGGTGCTACAGAAGAATGCTGAAGATTAGATGGGTAGATCACATAACTAATGAGGAAGTGTTGATAGGATTGGGGAGAAGAGAAGTTTGTGGCACAGCTTGACTAGAAGAAGGGATCGGTTGGTAGGACATGTTCTGAGGCATCAAGGGATGACCAATTTAGTATTGCAGGGCAGCGTGGAGGGTAAAAATCGTAGAGGGAGACCAAGAGATGAATACACTAAACAGATTCAGAAGGATGTAGGTTGCAGTAGGTACTGGGAGATGAAGAAGCTTGCACAGGATAGAGTAGCATGGAGAGCTGCATCAAACCAGTCTCTGGACTGAAGGCCACAACAACAACATGTTACTTGGGAGTGACGTATCATGCAGAATTTACTCTACTCCTTACATTTTGCGCACCAGTGTATTTGGTTTTTCAGAGCACGTGGGCAATCCCTTGTCGTCAAGCAGACTAGATACACTCTCTCCATCTGGACGCTTAACTATTTATAGCAGAAGCAGTGGCCGTCACGCAATCTCTTTAATTCGTTAGTCCGTTAGCACTGGACGAAATCCTGATCATGTCGGGTTTGTTAATTGCGCTATCGTCTCTTAAAATCCTACCAATGCAGGCAGAGAATAATGCTCTCCTATGACCAGATGTAACTGATGATTAGCTATCGTTGTATGAAAATTCGATTAACTTTCCCTAGATATCATTGTACCAAGACAATGAACAGAATGGGTACGTGTATCTCCTCGCAAAAGCACGCAGCCCATAGTGGGAAATTACTTAACAGCTACATTGCTACTTGTATCTTTCCTTCCAATGTCAAGTTTTTGTTTGGGGCATCCTCGATGAGTTCAACAATTAGACTTTGTGGTTCTTTGTTTAATAACGTTTTGATGGGCACATAGCTAGTAGACGTATGTGGCATAGTATTGAGCACACCTTAGAAGTACGCTATACTGTATTCCATCCGTAGACTATGTTTGTAACGTAAATATGTCCTACACATGCGATTAATTTCCTTCGTGACTTCTTGTGGGATATGAAGCAAGCTCATACTTGGCTAAGAAATTTTGTGTGTTTGAATATGCATGGTATATGAGCGATGAATGTATGGTCTGTGTGTGGCATGTGAAGGATGCAAATGTGGTGTATACTGGCGTAATTGAGGTGTATGTGTAGCGTGTGTGTTGGCGTACTTGTGGCGTATGTTGCGTAACTGAAGCAAAAGTATGCCATCTCGACGCCGGTTTATCAATTATAGAGCCAGTTTACCAATTTACGGAATTGATTTCCTACCAGACTGCTAATTTCCTGACAGTTTCCTGATCTGGTGTCCTACTAATGCGTCAAATGTGCAACCAATAAGCGTGATGCAGCTGACAGTAATAGGTACTCTGCTGCTGCAAGTTTGTCCTAACACTTATACACTGTAACAGTGCGTGTGTGTTGTTACTGGTGCGTATGGCTAAAGAGTAATTTTTAAATATATATGTTCAAGTTCTACGGGCACATCAACAGGCTACCACTAACAAGACTCACCAACGGAATTCTGCTTTAGACCGAAGGGGTCCAAAAAAAAAAAAAAATGTTCAAATGCCTCTGATCACTATGGGACTTAACTGCTAAGGTCATCACTCCCTAAGCTTACACACTACTTAACCTAAACTATCCTAAGGACAAAAACACACACACCCATGCCCGAGGGAGGACTTGAACCTCTGCCGGGACCAGAAGGGGTCAAGTCAACAAACAGTACCATACATCACACAAGTCAAACTTGAACTAGGGAAAGCACAAATCGATCCAATAGAAACTGAAGACAGAAACATAGACAGAGACAAGATATACAAGTAGAAAGTTAAGTCAGAGAATTAAGTCTCAAGGAAACCAGGGACAAAGTAGACTGAGGATGGATAGAGACTCCAATGGAGAAAAATTGAGAAAATCAAGATCACAAAGAATGTGCAAAATGCTTTGCTTGATCCTACAGGGTCTTGACGCGATAAAAATAATAATAATCATTAGTCAATTTTTACTATCTTAAGACAGTGGGGGAAAAGGAAAAACGCTATTTGGGAAAACGTTATTTCATCCCAGATTATAAAACCCCTTTCCATATCTATAGCGGCGCAATAAGGTCCGAAAAACGACCTCCTTTGCATTTTGAATGTGCTTCTCCACCCCGTATGCACAACATAAAATCGTTACGCAGTGTTTATGCATGCCAGCCGCGTACAGTAAACACAATACAATCGCTTTCTTTCACCAGATATAAGGCGAGACGCTAGATTTGATCAAATAAATTTGATGAAAGGCAGCATTTGACAAGAGTTTTCTAAAATATACGCCCTACGACAAGGGAAAGAAAACACGCCGATGCGCCACGAAGGGATTAACCGAATGGGACAGAAATCGGTAAATATGCGGTACATGTACAAATTAATGATTACAGTTTCAGAAAAATTGGATGATATATTGAAGAGAAAGAGCTTCACAAATTGAGCAAATCAGTAACGCGCTGGTTCACATCCGGCCTTGCAGAAAGCTGTTATTCATCTTGGAAATGATTTATAGAGTTATTGGATATCCTCCTGAGGGATATAGAGACAATTTCTGTCCAACTGGCGCGTTAGACCGCCAAAATCTAGGATTAGTGCGGGCCCCTCCCCATAATCCTCCAATTGGAGAGATCCGGCAACCTTGCTGGCAAAGGTGGGGTTTGGCAAGCACTTAGACTAGCAGTAGAAAATCTCGCCGTTTGCGGGCGGGTATTGTCTTGCAGAAAAAAAAACCCTGGATGGCTGAGCATGAAGAGCAAGAAAACGGAGCATACAATATCATCGACGTGCCGCTGTACTGTAAAGGTGCCGCGAATGATGACCAAAGGGGTCCTGCTGTGAAGAGAAGTGGCACGCCAGACTACCACTCCTAGTTATCGGACCATATGGCGGGCGATTGTCAACTCGGTATTCTACCGCTGTCTACAGATACGCCTTCGACGTGGAATCTCATTGACTGGAGTAGAGCTGTCTTCAGTGATGAGTTCCGCTTCAAACTGAGTCCCGATGACCAGCTAAGACGTGTCTGAAGCCCCCCCCCCCCCCCCCTCAGACAGCGGTAGACACCAACCTGATTGTTGCCCGCCATACGGTCAAACAGCCAGAAGTGATGCCATTTCTTTTTATAGCAGGACCGCTTTGGTCGTAATTCGCGGCACTCTTGCAGCGCAGTGATACATCGATGATATTCTACAGCCCGTTTTGTTGCACTTCATGGCAAGCCAACGTTTCAGCAAGGTAATTCCCTCCCGTACATGGCGAGAGATCCTAGTACTTGTCTAAGGGCTTGCCAGATCTCTCCCGAATTGAGAATGTTTGGAGCATCATGGGCGGGGCCTTCCAATTATCTCTGACGACCTAAAGCGTCAAGGGGACAGAATTTGACACGACTTCTCTCAGGAGCACATCTAACATCTCTCTCAATCAGTGCCAAGCAGAATAAATGCTTGCATAAGGGCCAGAACTGGACCAAAGCGTTAATGTCTCGCTCAAGTTGTGAATAAATCATTCAATTTTTCTTAAATTGTAATCACTTGTATGTCTGTAGGTGTACATCATGTCTACAGATTTCCGTCCCATTTAGATAATTCCTTCACGGTGCGTCTATTTCTTTTTTATTATTACTATTGTCTCAGAGTGTGCTTGACAAATCAACCTTGTTAAAGAAATTTGTTAGCGCAATGATAATTAAATCGACACCCTAGCTGCAAACAGGTGTTGATATACATCATTGGGGGACATGTTGAAAATGTGTGCCCCGACCGGGACTCGAACCTGGGACCTCCTGCTTATATGGCTGACGCTACATCCATCTGAGCCACCGAGGGCACAGAGGATAGTGTGCCTGAAGGGGCTTATCCCTTGCACGCTCCCCGTGAGACCCACTTTCCAAACATGTCCACACCACTACATTCGTAGTGTGCCTAATAGATGTTTGCCCATCACACTCATTACTCGTAGCAGATTAATCTACCAAGTCCCGTACGTTGGGGCATAGCGTGTGCGTTCGCGCAAGAAGGTCCATGGCCGGGTAGCCATATTTTAACTATATGAAGGTAGTATCTGTTCCCGAAAGAACAGCTATCATTGATGACCATGAAGCTTCTCTAGAATGAAATCATAATTAAATCGACACCCTAGCTGCAACAGCAGAGTGTGATGGGCAAACGTCTATTAGGCGCACTACGAATGTAGTAGTGTGGACATGCTGGGAATATGGGTCTCACTGGCAGCGTGCAAGGGATAAGTCCCAGGAGGCGCATATCCTCTGGTGGTTAGAGCGTCTGCCATGTAAGTAAGAGATCCCTGGTTCAAGTCCCAGTAGGGACACACATTTTCAGCATGTCCCCAATGATGTATATCAACGCCTGTTTGCAGCTAGGGTGTCGATTTAATTATCATCTCATTCTAGAGAATCTGCACGGTCATCAGTGGTGTCTGTTCTTTCGGGAACAGATAGTACTTTCATGTATTGTTAAAATTTTGTTAGTCTAATATCGGCCAAAGCAGAAATCCTTCACGGATTTTTGTACTTTCAACACTGCAGCACAGTCAGCAATCGAGATAATCTAATATTTAAGAACTGTCAGTCTCGATTGCGGTAATGAAACCAACTTTTACCTAGGTTTCAGCCCAAATAGTTGAGCCTTCTTCAGAAGATATAACTGAATCTATAATTTTCCTAAGAGGGGCATGGTCTGTTTTAGTTTTATTTCTAGATCATGCCCTCTTAGACATTTTATAGATTCAGGTATATCTTCTGAAGAAGACTCAATTATTTGGGCTGAAACCTAGGTAAAGGTTGGTTTCATTACCGCAATCGAGGCTGATAGTTTCTTATGTATTGCTTCACGGATGCTCGGGAAAAGTCCACATTGTGGCCGTGCTGTACTTCCCGCGTATCAGCCAGAGGAGCAGGTGAGCGGCTGTGGATGCGACGGCAGCGCCGGGAGCCGTGGGCGGTACCCCGCGGGGGGCGTCGCCAGCTGGCGGGGTATCGCACGCACAAAAGGGTGGCCACGCCGCGTGGGGCTACCGGCGGCCGAGTCGGAACAGCCTAATAAACGCAGTGTCACTCCCAACAAATCTCCCTCACAAAAATTGGATGTTTCTTGGCGCATTTCTGCCGCGTCATTAGAGATGCTTTTATATCGCCTGGCTGGCCCTCCTGCGGTAATTAATGTGGATAGCACCTTTGTGGTCGCCGCTGCTACAGGCTGCGTCCGCAGCCGCTGGCTGGGGGGTGATAGGTCCTTCAGCGGAGGGCGATACCGATGCTGGAGACTTCGAGTATCTGCGCCCCGTTGCTGCGAATATTTGAGTTAAGTCGTTCTTAATTTCGATTCCTACCGGACGTCAAAGCAACCGAACGCAATGGAAGGGAGCAGCACCGTCAAATGGAAGTGTGTTCAGTCTAGACGGAATGACGACACTGTTCGTTTAGCCTAGTACTGTACGGTGGAAGCGAGGGTATGAGATTGCACTCGTGAGTCAGAAAGCCGGGTTACACTATCAGAATTCGCCCTTTCGTGTTTGATGGGGCACAAATGTCCCACTAAAATTACACCCAGTTTTGAGCCTTAGAAAGTCTGTATCACATATATGTCTAGTTAGTGCAGTGGTTCCCAACCATTCTGGGACCAGTACCCCTGAGAGCGCCGGCCGGAGTGGCCGAGCGGTTCTAGGCGCTACAGTCTGGAACCGCGCGACCGCTACGGTCGCAGGTTCGAGTCCTGCCTCGGGCATGGATGTGTGTCACGTCCTTAGGTTAGTTAGGTTTAAGTAGTTCTAAGTTCTAGGGGACTGATGACCTCAGCAGTTAAGTCCCATAGTGCTCAGAGCCATTTGAACCATTTGAACCCCTGAGAGCAGCCAGATGTTAGTTCATAGCCTGCAATGTGCCGGAATAATATGCGACTGTTGTTGCGGTAATATTGTGCCCTAAAATCGGAGACAGTCGTAACACAACATCCTTGGTAAAGTTATCTTGTTTATACAGAGAGTGCTTATTTGCCGATTGTATTCCCCGTATTACAACAGGATATTTTGGCGTCCTAGTACACTTTTTTCTATTCAAGTAACGTACTAACAACTATACACGCAAACGTATCTGATCATCGAAAGTTTCTTAGGTAATGTACTAACTTGCTAGTACATAATGGGCAATAATACGTAAGCAGTGTTAAGTTTCGATTGGCGTATCTCTAATAGACTGATATTCTGTTATAAGGTACTAAATCACCGAGCAAAATAAACCAGTAATTAATTCCTTGCTCTTTCTCTTAACGTCTTCATACTATAGTGTGTTAGCTTTCCTGTAAGCTCGGTAGTTGTAGCCTTTTATGTACAGGTAAATCTTAAATAATTAATCACTAAATCAAAATTGTATAATTAAATCGTACGTTTGCTTTGCTACTACGCTCCGGCGCCAACAGAGACTATGCACGCATCGCTGACGAAGCAAAACAGTTCTGTTAATAACCGAGTAATTGTTTATTTGTGTATTACCGTTTCTAAAGCGTGCACAAGTCGCTGATCTGTAAATAACAACCGGCCAAGTATTTATTTATTGTTACTCACGACACTCGTAGTGCAAAAGCTCTCCAGTTCCTCAACTACAGATCCTTTTAATGTTAAGGGATATAATTTACGGCAAAGGCAGCGATCTATTCGTAGCCTCTGACTTTACTTCTATCCTTGTTTCTTGTTAGTTTACATAAATTCTTATTCTCTTTCATTTATAAGACAAAGCTGTTATAAAAACTATTATTATCATACGCTGTACTTGTGCTGATAATATAATAACCTCTTTTCGTTAGTTGCAGATGTAAATATCTAACAAAATTACATCATAACAGACGTTTCTCAAGCAAAGAGTATCTATGACATTTTTTGCCGAAATCCAACATTAGATTACTATGAGTACTATTACCTTTACCTTAATAAAATTTCATTTCTTTAGTTTTATTATTTTTCAGATTCCGTTATTCTTTCTTTTCATTTATATCTGTTTCTTTCAAATCACAAGCTATATCTTTTCTTCTATTGGGGTCTTCAGTTAATTTCAAGAGAAATTTACATTTATTTTCAAGCAAAATGAATGGACTATAAATTTATTTTTAGTACTTAGGCTTTATTTAGCTCTTTATTTCAGCAGCACAGTGACGATGTGAATGAACGAGAGCCATCAAAAGTGGAATCCACATGCAACGATAGTAATTTTGTTTTTTAAAAAAAGAAAGATAAACAGAAAGTCAACATGCCACCACCGTTTTGAGTCTGATCTTAAATAATACAAACAAATTTTAGCCTCTTCAAGGGTTGGCTCTATGCGGAACCACTATCATACCCTAATTTATTTGGCAACTCGTCGATTAAAGTGGTGAATAATAGTATATCTGTCACGCGTTTATTGGAATGGCTGCAGTTGAATACTTTTTTATCTAATACTGCGAAATCTGGACGATTAATGGGCAACTTCCGCTGTTCGACTACAATTTCAGAATTGCGCTATCGCAAATACTACTGCCTATTCGTAAATTAAATCAATAAATTTGAGTTACCTCAGTGTATGACAATACAGACATAATCACAATCACTTACCCTATGAGTGTGTGAACCAGTGAATTACGTATATACACATATACCACGAACACCCAAATTTCTTGGGGTGCACAGACAGAATCAGTAGTTAATATGCTCACAATAAATCAGTACGACGAGTGACTGTATAACAGCCTAAAATGTGAATCATCAATGTCGCTTATAGGTACAGCACTTACTACACATCGTAGCAAAGTACCAATCAAATTTTAACGCCAGTGAAATTTGCAATCGCCTACAGAGATCTGTTGGTTGTGACTTACTAACAACGATCAGAATTCAGCGAACTGTAGAACAACAAATGGTAGTCATTATCAAACTTCAACGTATCAAAACCCTCCAGTTACCTGCTGAAACTTATTGAGACACTAGACCCAATCGAGCAGTTAAACTATGGCCATCGCTACTATATAGCTCACCAGTTAGTCTTCTGCCGTCACTTCACTGCTATGTACAGAATCTGATATTCAGTTGACCTGTACAAGGTCCGGTACTTCACTGATCATTAGCTCCTCGTTAAAACCACCTAGGAACCATTCAGCAAACCAACGTCCAACGCTACCGTTACTTCTAACAGTTAATTAATTATATTCCTCAGCTGTCGGCTTTCTGTGGCCAGCTCCTGTTGGATATAGACTGCTTGCTACTGCTGGCGATGAGCGCAACTCGTACCATCTTTGCCCGCTCGCTCTGCTAATACTGACGGCGAATGGCACAGCGCAGATACTAATCCAGGTTTTTAAAACTAATACGTATAAGGAAAACGTTAAACTAACATACATTTCACTTTTCCAACTTCTCTCTTTGGACTAACCTTGTTGCTAATACAACAAATTAAGACGACTTAACTCCTGTGAAGGCAATTTAAACTTTATTACACTTTGACCCGTCACAACCCGCCCCAGTTCCTCCGCCAACGTTAGTTTTAGCGCCTAACTAAACTTCAGAACGGACAAGTACGTATTTTCATTGGCCACTTTTATTTTTAAAGTGACGAAAGGAAAATGATGTTTACTTTCTGCGAGTGTTTGATAAAACTATGAACTAATGAGTCAATGGGACAGCTGGTACCACTTATTTCTAACAACCGTTCCTTGTTGTTGTTGTTGTGGTCTTCAGTCCAGAGACTGGTTTGATGCAGCTCTCCATGCTACTCTATCCTGTGCAAGCTTCTTCATCTCCCAGTACCTACTGCAACCTACATCCTTCTGAATCTGCTTAGTGTATTCATCTCTTGGTCTCCCCCTACGATTTTTACCCTCCACGCTGCCCTCCAATACTAAACTGGTGATCCCTTGATGCCTCAGAACATGTCCTACCAACCGATCCCTTCTTCTGGTCAAGTTGTGCCACAAACTTCTCTTCTCCCCAATCCTATTCAATACATCCTCATTAGTTACGTGATCTACCCATCTAATCTTCAGCATTCTTCTGTAGCACCACATTTCAAAAGCTTCTATTCTCTTCTTGTCCAAACTATTTACCGTCCATGTTTCACTTCCATACATGGCTGCACTCCATACAAATACTTTCAGAAATGACTTCCTGACAGTTAAATCTATACTCGATGTTAACAAATTTCTCTTCTTCAGAAACGCTTTCCTTGCCATTGCCAGTCTACATTTTATATCCTCTCTACTTCGACCATCATCAGTTATTTTGCTCCCCAAATAGCAAAACTCCTTTACTTCTTTAAGTGTCTCATTTTCTAATCTAATTCCCTCAGCATCACCCGACTTAAGTCGACTACATTCCATTATCCTTGTTTTGCTTTTGTTGATGTTCATCTTATATCCTCCTTTCAAGACACCATCCTTTCCGTTCAACTGCTCTTCCAAGTCCTTTGCTGTCTCTGACAGAATTACAATGTCATCGGCGAACCTCAAAGTTTTTATTTCTTCTCCATGGATTTTAATACCTACTCCAAATTTTTCTTTTGTTTCCTTTACTGCTTGCTCAATATACAGATTGAATAGCATCGGGGAGAGGCTACAACCCTGTCTTACTCCCTTCCCAACCGCTGCTTCCCTTTCATGTCCCTCGACTCTTACAACTGCCATCTGGTTTCTGTACAAATTGTATATAGCCTTTCGCTCCCTGTATTTTACCCCTGCCACCTTTAGAATTTGAAATAGAGTATTCCAGTCAACATTGTCAAAAGCTTTCTCTAAGTCCACAAATGCTAGAAACGTAGGTTTGCCTTTCCTTAATCTTTCTTCTAAGATAAGTCGTAAGGTCAGTATTGCCTCACGTGTTCCAGTATTTCTACGGAATCCAAACTGATCTTCCCCGAGGTCGGCTTCTACTAGTTTTTCCATTCGTCTGTAAAGAATTCGTGTTAGTACTTTGCAGCTGTGGCTTATTAAGCTGATTGTTCGGTAATTTTCGCATCTGTCAACACCTGCTTTCTTTGGGATTGGAATTATTATATTCTTCTTGAAGTCGGAGGGTATTTCGGCTGTTTCATACATCTTGCTCAACAGATGGTAGAGTTTTGTCAGGACTGGCTCTCCCAAGGCCGTCAGTAGTTCCAATGGAATGTTGTCTACTCCGGGGGCCTTGTTTCGACTCAGGTCTTTCAGTGCTCTGTCAAACTCTTCACGCAGTATCGTATCTCCCATTTCATCTTCATCTACATCCTCTTCCATTTCCATAATATTGTTCTCAAGTGCATCGCCCTTGTATAGACCCTCTATATACTCCTTCCACCTTTCTGCTTTCCCTTCTTTGCTTAGAACTGGGTTTCCATCTGAGCTCTTGATGTTCATACAAGTGGTTCTCTTATCTCCAAATGTCTCTTTAATTTTCCTGTAGGCAGTATCTATCTTACCCCTAGTGAGATAAGCCTCTACATCCTTACATTTGTCCTCTAGCCATCCCTGCTTAGCCATTTTGCACTTCCTGTCGATCTCATTTTTGAGACGTTTGTATTCTTTTTTGCCTGCTTCATTTACTGCATTTTTATATTTTCTCCTTTCATCAATTAAATTCAATATTTCTTCTGTTACCCAAGGATTTCTACTAGCCCTCGTCTTTTTACCTACTTGATCCTCTGCTGCCTTCACTACTTCATCCCTCAAAGCTACCCATTCTTCTTCTACTGTATTTCTTTCCCCCATTCCTGTCAATTGTTCCCTTATGCTCTCCCTGAAACTCTGTACAGCCTCTGGTTCTTTCAGTTTATCCAGGTCCCATCTCCTTAAATTCCCACCTTTTTGCAGTTTCTTCAGTTTTAATCTACAGGTCATAACCAATAGATTGTGGTCAGAGTCCACATCTGCCCCTGGAAATGTCTTACAATTTAAAACCTGGTTCCTAAATCTCTGTCTTACCATTATATAATCTATCTGATACCTTTTAGTATCTCCAGGGTTCTTCCATGTATACAGCCTTCTATCATTATTCTTAAACCAAGTGTTAGCTATGATTAAGTTGTGCTCTGTGCAAAATTCTACCAGGCGGCTTCCTCTTTCATTTCTTAGCCCCAATCCATACTCACCTACTATGTTTCCTTCTCTCCCATTTCCTACACTCGAATTCCAGTCACCCATGATTATTAAATTTTCGTCTCCCTTCACTATCTGAATAATTTCTTTTATTTCATCATACATTTCTTCAATTTC
This sequence comes from Schistocerca cancellata, assembly GCF_023864275.1. Taxonomy (NCBI): domain Eukaryota; kingdom Metazoa; phylum Arthropoda; class Insecta; order Orthoptera; family Acrididae; genus Schistocerca; species Schistocerca cancellata. The sequence continues at coordinate 144,984,905 of NC_064634.1, read as the reverse complement.
TTCGTCATCTGCAGAGCTAGTTGGCATATAAACTTGTACTACTGTAGTAGGTGTGGGCTTCGTATCTATCTTGGCCACAATAATGCGTTCACTATGCTGTTTGTAGTAGCTTACCCGCATTCCTATTTTCCTCTTCATTATTAAACCTACTCCTGCATTACCCCTATTTGACTTTGTGTTTATAACCCTGTAGTCACCTGACCAGAAGTCTTGTTCCTCCTGCCACCGAACTTCACTAATTCCCACTATATCTAACTTTAACCTATCCATTTCCCTTTTTAAATTTTCTAACCTACCTGCCCGATTAAGGGATCTGACATTCCACGCTCCGATCCGTAGAACGCCAGTTTTCTTTCTCCTGATAACGACATCCTCTTGAGTAGTCCCCGCCCGGAGATCCGAATGGGGGACTATTTTACCTCCGGAATATTTTACCCAAGAGGACGCCATCATCATTTAATCATACAGTAAAGCTGCATGCCCTCGGGAAAAATTACGGCCGTAGTTTCCCCTTGCTTTCAGCCGTTCGCAGTACCAGCACAGCAAGGCCGTTTTGGTTATTGTTACAAGGCCAGATCAGTCAATCATCCAGACTGTTGCCCTTGCAACTACTGAAAAGGCTGCTGCCCCTCTTCAGGAACCACACGTTTGTCTGGCCTCTCAACAGATACCCCTCCGTTGTGGTTGTACCTACGGTACGGCTATCTGTATCGCTGAGGCACGCAAGCCTCCCCACCAACGGCAAGGTCCATGGTTCATGGGGAGGCGCAAGCCTCCCCACCAACGGCAAGGTCCATGGTTCATGGGGAGGAAAACCGTTCCTTACAGAAGACGAAAGAATTATCAGTGCATCCGAGTGCTACGTACAACTCCTGACAAAAGAAAGCTAACTTTTCACACCGACGGGAAACAGTTGTTTCAGAACATGAATCCCCTGCCGCACCGCTCTTCCTAGCGACATTTGTTTCCCAGCATTCCCATTTAAAAGCAACCGCATTCAAATGTGTCACTATTCTTAAAGAAGGTAGAATCTTCTAAAATTGGAAATTTGTGGTAAGGACTATGGGACCAAACTGCTGAGGTCACCGGTCCCTAGGCTTACGCACTACTTAATCTAACTCAAACTAACTTATGCTAAGGACAACATACACACCCATGCCCGATGGAGGACTCGAAGCTGAGATGGGGGGAGCCGCGCGAACCGTGACAAAACGCCTTAGACCGGCTACCCCGCGTGGCTAAAATCTTCTATACACTTACACTGCGTCCTATTACTTCTATATGGACGAAGCTTCGACCCATCTGCTGGTATGTTCTCTAAGAAATTGTGGTGTCCACAGTTAACCGTGAACACAGCAGAGAGCTCCAATCGTTGATAATATAGAAGAAATACACTGAAGCGCCAAAGAAACTGGTACAGGCATGCGTATTCAAATACAGTGATATGTAAACAGGTAGAATACGGCGCTGCGGTCGGCAATTCCTATATAAGACAACAAGTCTCTGGCGCAGTTGTTAGATCGGTTACTGCTGCTAGAATAGCAGGTTATCAAGGTTTAATTTTGAACGTGGTGTCATATCGGCGCACGCGTGATGAATTGGGGATTTTCCCGCACGAACATTTCACCAGTGTACCGTGAATATCAGGAATCCGGTAAAATATCAAATCTCCGACATCACTGAAACCGGAAAAAGATTCTGCAAGGACGGGACCAACGACGACTGAAGAGAATTGTTCAACGTGACAGAGTGCAACCCTTTCGCAAATTGTTGCAGATTCCTGTGCTCAGCCATCAACAAGTGCTAGCATGCGACTCATTCAACGAAACATCATCGATATGGGCTTTCGGAGCCGAAGACCCACTCGTGTACCCTTGACGACTGCACGACACAAAGCTTCACACTTCGCCTGGACCCGTCAACACCGAAATTGGACTATTGATGACTGTATAGTGGTCCCTGGTCGGACGAGTCTGGTTTCAAATTGTATCGAGAGGGGACAGGTATGAATGTAGAGATAACATAATGAATCTAGGGGTCCTGCATGTCAGCAGGGGACTGTTCAAGCTGGTGACGGCTCTGTAATGGTGTGGGGCATGTGCAGTTGGAGTAATACGGGACCCCTGATATGACTAGATACGACTTCGACAGGTGACATGTACGTAATCATCCTCTCTAGTCACATGCATCCAATCATTTCCATTGTGAATTACGATGGACTTGCGCAATTACAGCAGGACAATGCGACATCCCGTACTTCCAGAATTGGTAGAAACTGGCACCAGGAACACTCTCCTGAGTTGAAACTCTTCCGCTGGCCATCAAACTCCCCAGACATGAACAGTATCGAGCATATCTGGGGTGCCTTGCAACGGTCTGCTCAGAAGAGATCTCCACCCCATCGTACTCGTACGGATTTGTGGAGAGCCCTGCAGGATTCATGATGTCAGTTCCCTTCAGCACTACTTCAAACATTAGCCTTGTCCATGGCACTTTCGCGTGCTCGCGGGGGTCCTACACGATATTATGCAGGTGTACTAGTTTCTTTGCCCCTGCAAACAGAACTCAACACACCGTTACTGTGTTGTTGAAATAAAGAGCTAAATAAAGCAATGAATATCAGGAATCCGGTAAAACATCAAATCTCCGACATCGATGAGGCCGAAACAAGATCCTGTAAGAACGGGAGCAATACTGACTGAAGAGAATCGTACAACGTGATAGAACCGCAACCTTTCCGCAAATTGCTGCAGATTTCACTGTGTTCTGTGGATCTCATGGAGGAACAGAGCGAGCTGAGTTCCGCAAGATCTCTTTTTGCGGAATCCATGTTGATTATTACAGAGGAGATGTTCATTTTCCAAGAACGTTATAATTCTAGAGCGTAAAACATGTTCCATAATTCTACAACAGATTGACGTCAACGATATAGGTCTATAATTGTGTGGATCTGCTTGCTGTCTTTCTTGAAAACGGGAATGACCTGCCCTTTTTTCCAGTGGTTCGGTACCTTTCGTTGCTCAAGCGATCTACGATAAATTACTGCTAGAAGAGGAGCAAGTTCTTTCCCATAATGTTTTTAGAATCTTATAGATATCTCGTCTGGTCTGAAGCCTTTCCACTATTAAGCGATTGTAGCTGCTTTTCAATTCCGCGATCGGTTATCTCAATATCTGCCATGTCGAAGTTCGTACGACGGTTGAAAGGACGGACAGTGTTACGATCTTCCGCGGCGAAACAACTTCGGAACACCGAATTCAGTATTTCGGCCTTCTCTCTGTTATCTTCCGTTTCAGTGCCGGAGTTGTCGCTGAGAGAATGAATAGATGATTTTGACCCACTTATTGATTTCACATGCGACCAAAATCTCTTAGGGTTTTTACTCTGGTTGGTTGACAACGTCTTACTTACAAAAGCATTGAACGCTTCTCTCATTGCTCTCCTTACGCTCATTTTCCCTTCGTTCAGCTTTTGTTTACCACTTAGGTTTTTATTTCTCTTGAATCTGAGATGAAGTGCTCTTTGTTTAAGTAGCGCTTTTCTAACACGGTTATTAAACCATGGTCGATCTTCCCCATCCCTTAAAACTTTACTCGGGACATACTTGTCTAGGGCATATTGAACGATGCACTTGAAAATTTTCTATTTGTTCTCCACATCTTCGTCCTCCTCACCGAATATTTGATGCTGACTTCTGAGATATTCTGAAATTTGTATCCTGTCACCCTTGCTGAGAAAATATATCTTCCTACCTTTATTAACACTCTCTGTAGAACCCGTCGTCATAGATGCTGTCACAGACTCATGATCACTGATACCTTCCTCTACGTTAACTGGTTCGATATGTTCAGGTCTGTTTGTTGCCAGGAGGTCTAAGACGTTACACTCACAAGTGGGTTCTCTAACTTTCCGAGGAGCCGATCGTAGGGCCTCCCCGGTTCGTTTGACGAACAGGTTTCGGGCGTTATCTGTGGCTGACGATGTACGATGTCTCTGAGCCGGATGCAGTCGTCCACCCTGTTCCAGAGGAAGCCTCTCGGTCCGCAAGGTCTGGGCATTCACAGAGGGTGGGTTTGCTAGTAGTTGGGTGCTCCAACGTTAGGCGCGTAATGGGGCCCCTTAGGAACATGGCTGCAAAGGAGGGGAAGGAAGCCAGTGTGCACTCAAAAATGTGTCAAATGGCTCTGAGCACTATGCGACTTAACTTCTGAGGTCATCAGTCACCTAGAACTTAGAACTAATTAAACCTAACTAACCTAAGGACATCACACACATCCATGCCCGAAGCAGGATTCGAACCTGCGACCGTAGCGGTCGCTCGGTTCCAGACTGCGGCGCCTAGAACCGCACGGCCACTCCGGCCGGCAGTGTGCACTCCTTGTGCATTCCGTGGAGAGTCATTCGGGATGTGGAAAGAGTGCTTCCGGATGCCATGAAGAGTACAGGGTGCAGCCAACTGCAGGTGGTGGCTCATGTCGGTACCAAAGACATGTGTCGCTTTGGATCAGAGCAGATTCTGTCTGGTTTCGGGCGGCTTCCGGAAATGGTAAATGGTAAAGACTGCCAGTCCTGCTTCCGAGATTAAGGCGGAGCTCTCCATCTGCAGCATCGTCGATAGAACTGACTGTGGTCCTTTGGTGCACAGCCGAGTGGAGGGTCTGAATCAGAGGCTCATGCGGTTCTGTAACCGTGTAGGCTGTAGATTCCTTGACTTGCGCCATCGGGGGGAGGGGGGGGAGGGGGGGGTTCCGGGTTCCGCTTAATATGGCTCAAATGGCTCTGAGCACTATGGGACTCAACTGCTGTGGTCATAAGTCCCCTAGAACTTAGAACTACTTAAACCTAACTAACCTAAGGACATCACACACATCCATGCCCGAGGCAGGATTCGAACCTGCGACGTAGCGGTCGTGCGGTTCCAGACTGTAGCGTCCGCTTAATAGATCAGGAGTCCACTACACACAGGAGGCGGCTATACGGGTAGCGGGAGCTGTGTAGAAGGGACTGGGCGGTTTTTTAGGTTAGAGGGTATCAGGGAACCAAAAAAGGGACGTCCGTCTAAAAGTGGGCAGGTAAAACACAGTAAGGTAGTTGTAGAAACGATTGGTATTGTAGTTGTAAATTGTCGTAGCTGTGTTGAGAAGTAACCAGAGCTCCAAGCCCTAATAGAAACCACTGAAGCTTAAATAGTTGTAGGTACAGAGCCGGAAATAAGTTCAGCCGAAATTTTTACAAGCGATCTAACAGTGTTTAGAAAGGATAGATTAAATACAGTTGGTGGTGGAGTGTTTATGAGTGTCAGAGGTAGTTCGCCTTGAAGCGAAATTGAAGTAGATAGTGCATGTGAAAAAGTATGGGTAGAGGTTATACCTGACAATCGGACTAAACTATTAATTGGATCGTTTTACCTCTTAATTTCCATGTTAGAGCTCATTTTAGTTTCGTCAGTATGTACTGTACTTCCTCGATTCACCGCCAGTTGGCCCAATTGAAGGAAGGTAATGTTGACTTCGGTGCTTGTGTTGACATGCGACTCATTGCTCTACAGTACTAGCATCAAGCACATCAGTACGTAGCATCAACAGGTTAGTGTTCATCACGAACGTGGTTTTGCAGCCAGTGCAATGTTTACAAATGCGAGTTGGCAAATGCCCATTTGATGTATGGATTAGCACGGGGCGATAGCCGTGGCGCGGTACGTTTGTATCGAGACAGATTTCCCGAACGAAGGTGTCCCGACAGGAAGACGTTCGAAGCAATTGATCGGCGTCTTAGGGAGCACGGAACATTCCAGCCTATGACTCCCGACTGGGGAAGACCTAGAACGACGAGAACACCTGCAATGGACGAGGCAATTCTTCGTGCAGTTGACGATAACCCTAATGTCAGCGTCAGAGAAGTTGCTGCTGTACAAGGTAACGTTGACCACGTCACTGTATGGAGAGTGCTACGGGAGAACCAGTTGTTTCTGTACCATGTACAGCGTGTGCAGGCACTATCAGCAGCTGATTGGCCTCCACGGGTACACTTCTGCGAATGGTTCATCCAACAATGTGTCAATCCTCATTTCAGTGCAAATGTTCTCTTTACAGATGAGGCTTCATTCCAACGTGATCCAATTGTAAATTTGCACAATCAACATGTGTGGGCTGACGAGAATCCGCACGCAATTGTGCAATCACGTCATCAACACAGATTTTCTGTGAACGTTTGGGCAGGCATTGTTGGTGATGTCTTGATTGGGCCCCATGTACTTCCACCTAAGCTCAATGGAGCACGTTATCATGATTTCATACGGGATACTCTACCTGTGCTGCTAGAACATGTGCCTTTACAAGTACGACACAACATGTGGTTCATGCACGATGGAGCTCCTGCGCATTTCAGTCGAAGTGTTCGTACGCTTCTCAACAACAGATTCGGTGACCGATGGATTGGCAGAGGCGGACCAATTCCATGGCCTCCACGCTCTCCTGACCTCAACCTTCGACTTTCATTTATGGGGGCATTTGAAAGCTCTTGTCTACGCAACCCCGGTACCAAATGTAGAGACTCTTCGTGCTCGTATTGTGGACGGCTGTGATACAATACGCCATTCTCCAGGGCTGCATCAGCGCATCAGGAATTCCATGCGACGGAGGGTGGATGCATGTATCCTCGCTAACGGAGGACATTTTGAACATTTCCTGTAACAAAGTGTTTGAAGTCACGCTGGTACGTTCTGTTGCTGTGTGTTTCCATTCCATGATTAATGTGATTTGAAGGGAAGTAATAAAATGAGCTCTAACATGGAAAGTAAGCGTTTCCGGACACATGTCCACATAACATATTTTCTTTCTTTGTGTGTGAGGAATGTTTCCTGAAAGTTTGGCCGAACCTTTTGTAACACCCTGTATATCTCAATTCTGTCATGGAAGAATGGCAGAAAGTATGGAGAATAGTGGGTGGATGTGTTGTCCAAACATTCATTTCGCAAACTGTAACTTCCACCACCCTGAGACAAACGTTAATGCTAGTACTCGATAAAAAATTACGTAATCAGTGAACACAATCGAACCCTTTTATTTATATAAATAATTAAATTCATCCCTCAGAGGATGTACTTGCAGGCAGCTACAGCATTGGGAACCATTGATCTAACGAGAAGCTTTCTTTTAACTTGGAGAAAAATATTTCGCGCCATGGAGTGGATATATAGAAGATTGTGAGTGACCATGTAGGACAGCACTTCTTTATAACTGGCACAGCGCATATTTTCCACAAAAATCAAATCACATCACCATCTTCTGTCTTCCCAGAATGTCTAATGTAACGAACTGTGTTTGCTTTTACATCAAAGACATTGCTTTAAAACATCGTTACACTCCTCAATAATTCTGGTGGTTTGTGCAGTCTTGTGTTTAGCTGCACGTGTATGTCTCAGCAAATTTAATAGAATATTGATGTGTGATATACTAAACTGTTGTTGAAATTTTGTGTTGAAAGTTTGTGTGCGATATTTCAAGTTCATTGTCATGAGAATAATAATGCTTTTTGCTGCTGATTGGCTATACTTTCTCATATTTTCCATCGTGACAAAATAACTCTACAAAATATAACTTCGAAATTCTTAAGTTCGCATGAGAACATGCACCTAGTTAGGTTCGTGGGACACATCGCCGATTTAAAATGTTTCTGGTCGTGAAAGTGTATTGAGAAGAACGGAGGACGGTTTTTGACATTTTATTTTGCGAATAGATGTAAAGTATATTTTAACGACTAAGGTGTTAAGGAACTATAAGTGATTGTAAAAGCTACTACACCCAAGGCAAAAATCATGACAGGTTTATGAAACGGAGGTCGTATGGTAAATTTTACACAAGGCAAAGAACTAAAGAACAGAAGATTGTCGTACAAAAATTGTAAATATCAACGTTTCTTTGCTCGAAAAAATATACAGGGTCGATCTTTCCTAATTCGATATTGAATATATCGAATTTCTCGATCAATCAAACTAGTTATATGGCCACTTGAGAAAATTGATAAATCGAAGAATTACTCTGTTTTCGCACACTCTATAAACTGAAATAATTCCATGACAGGCCACCCATAAACACTCTAATTCGGAATTAAAAGCTGTCTAACATTTGCTGATTCGAATGTTTCGTCAGTTGTGTTTCGTTAAATGTTTCGCGACACTCGGCAATGGATAATGTGCTAACGTATATAAATCACTTGTAAAAATGGCTTCAAAGAGCCCCCCCCCTCCCAGTGTTTCTTGAATCTCGTAGGGCCATCATACTGGTTTAGGAGTAAAAGTAACTTTCAGCTATTACATTGCGATCATCTTCTGGAATTCTGCGGTGGCAGGATTAACGTTAAAATTCAGGCTGTTTTGGGAGACAGAATCGAAGATGACGAAAGACAGAAGAAGAGTAGCCAATTCCATGTGTGATTACGAAAGAGGTAAAGTCGTCTTTAGAAATGTGGTGCATTTACATCCTCAGAAGCAGACAATGATGATGATAATGATGTATTTTTGGCTTTGCTTGCACTACAGAATGTGATTAACCAAATATGTTGAAGAAGGAAAGGCCGTTTATTTCTTTACAAAATAAAACTGAAGTTTTGTGTATATTTACGGAAATTTAATTGCATCTTTAGTTTAAAATGTTAAAAATAAATTAAAATCAATAACACATTTAAAAAAACAGTTTATTTTAATTTGATCCAGTTGTTCCTTTATGTTTTCATTAGTGAAGAAAAGCTAATGTTATTGAAATTACAGTGCCGGCCAAGGTGCCCGAGCGGTTCTAGGCGCTACAGTCTGGAACCGCCCGACCGCTCCGGTCGCAGGTTCGAATCCTGCCTCGGGCATGGGTGTATGTGATGTCCTTAGGTTAGTTAGGTTTAAGTAGTTCTAAGTTCTAGGGGACTGATGACCTTAGAAGTTAAGTCCCATAGTGCTCAGAGCCATTTATTGAAATTGCAGTACTGTGTTTTAATTTTTTTTAAATGACGACGTATTCGTTTTTGACTGTTACTGCTTTTATTTCATATGGCATTTCCGGTATTGGTGTCATTTTCAAGCGTCTACAACCGTTACTACAACACTTCGAGAAAACATTATATGAGATTAACAGCATTTACGACCAGTTTTCGCAGTTTGTTAACTTACGTATAAATATAGATATGTCATATAAATAGGTGAAAATATTGTTGTAGGACTGTCTCACTGTTGATGGTAATATAGTAACTGGTTGTTATTAATGTCATTAACTATGAAATTATCGTTTGGTATTATTGGTCGGGAGACCAAATTCGGGGTTTTTCGGCCGCCTGCTGCAAGTCTATGTGACACCACTTCTGCGACTTGCGGATCGATAATGATGAAACGATGATGAGCACAACACCCAGTCTCCGAGCGATTAATATCTTCGACTCCGTCAGGGACCGAACCCGAACTCCCTGCACAGCAGTCAGCTGCACTGCCCCCTCAGCTACTGAGGCGGACATTAATGACATTTGTTAGTTACATGCAGGCTACATGGGGCAGAAGTTACAACGAAGAGGAATGTACATCAAAGTCAGCAGCACACATCGATCATGATACCCCATTTTGTGTACTGTTATCTTGAGTGTCCTATGTACATCATCAAGGGGATTTACGTCTCTGGTAGTGTGTACATACACACTACATACATACATACTACCTAAAACAATGCAGGAAAATTTTCTTTCTGAGATCTGTGTTATGTTTTTTTCGATGCTCGAAAATGGCACAAACGCCAAAATCGTAATAGTGAAATAAAAACACTAACAGCTGTAAGCGAATACGACTTGACGTGAAAAAATTCTAGAAGCGGTGGATACAACTTGCAAGAAATTAATTTTCTTGTCTTCTTTCAGTTACGTTTTGTGCGCCATTATTGGGGCCTGTCTCGCCACTCCGTTGATACGGCCTTGGTCTTAGCCTAAGAGTATTAGATTTGCTCAAGAAACCCGGATCCCTCATTTTGTTTCTTATTTTTAAAAACAGAAAATACTAAAGAATAATGTTTTAAAAGCATATAGTATTTACTTTATAATGTTATGCACCATTTACAATCTACTCCTAGAAAATACCATTAAAAGCTGTTACGAAAAAAATTATTTTCAAAAACCTTAGACTAGGTAACTTTAAAAAGTAGTTGCCAAAATCGGACCCCTTCTAATAATAAGCAAAATAGTACCAAACAAAATTGGAAAAAGGTATTAAATTAGAGAAACCATAATCTAGTTTCAAAGCAGCTACAGTATAATATCCTCCAGAAGGTTACAGAATTTATCTGTGGTTCCTTTGCTGAGCCCAAGAGCCGTGCTCTAGGTTGTTCCTGTGGGCTTCCTTTCTGATAGTGTGCTTTTGTGACGTTTAAGAAAGAGATTAGTTCATTTTTGACCAGCAATTTTGTCTTAAAAAGGATGTTGGTATTAACTGTCTGCTATTCATACGGCCATTTTTCAGAAATCATTACGAGTAAGCCTAAAGAAAGAAGTTTCTATAGCAAGACAATACTAAAGGAGCTCTTCTTCAAGATTTTTACCCGGAATTTTAGGTCTGGCAATTTGGGTTTTAATGCTTCCTCAGATGCACCATACTTCATACTGGACAATCTACTTCATGTTGGACAGTCTGTTAAGCGTAGTTTTTAAATATTAAACTGTTTACTGCCCTTCTTCCAGCAAATTTTCTTTTTCTGAATTGCATCGATGACTTCAGCCATTTTAGAAGAACACAGTTTTCTTTGATCAACGTTCCACATTATCCTTTCCCGATCTGCAGTAGAATCCCAAAAGGATAAGAGTGTGTACTAATACAGGCAGACTTTAAAAGTAAAGGACTCGTTTTAAGCAATTGAAGGGTCCTCAGTTTACGCATCTACAGTCTACATTTTGTTAAGCTAATGAATTTTTAACCAAACATCTGAATGAAGTCGTTCAGCCATAATAGTTAACCTCAAACCTTACTATTCAAGAACACATATGTTCTGAAAGACTCATCTGCCAATACCTAGAAGAAGTAACGAAAAATGTAACACAATGTAAAAAATCATTCCATTGTCAAAACATGTAAAACATAAGTAAAGAGTGAAGCGGGTGACTTGAACACTTCGCTACATAATGGCAGAAGCCTAAAATACTGTTTACAGTTGGCTCCACTAGAGGTCAGGAAAATTCAGAGTCAAGAACCAGAGGTCCGCTTTAGGATGGGGAGTCAGATTTTGGACACTTTAATAATAATAATAATAGTAACAATAACAATAATGTAATGTGTATAATAATGAACACGTGAAATTTTACAAATGTCAGTTTTGTTAACATTGAGCAATTCCCTCACTACGTTCTTCTCGACTGTGACTGGTCACGTCTAACAGAAACGTATGGCAGCAGAACGGAAGAAAAAAAAAATAGAGAAGAAATTGACTGATCAGAGGAAGAGCGCCAAATAATAAGGTAAGACTAGCAGTTGAGACTGGAAGAAGAAAACAAAAATAGAAATGGATGAGAAAAGCATAGAGAAGGAAGTTCCGCTGATGATAAAAGACAGAGCTTTATTTTCCTCTTCACTGAACTTGCAAGAATTACTAGTACTAGTACTAGTACTCCATACAAGAGAGCTTTTACATACATGGACATCGCCGAACTGAATGAGAAGGCCTACCTTGAGTGTCAGACAGGGAAGATAGCGCTCAGTGGGTTTAGGGTGAGAGTAATATACCCATTTAACCCTCATACATTCACGGATTCAGTGTGCGCCCACATTTAGCACATTAGACACATTACTCATTCTTCCCCTGACTCGTTCTGCGAAAAATTACCTGAGTAGAACAGACAATTGTCATTTTCATTAGTGGGTACACTATTGCCCAGAACGCTACTGAAGGTGGACGGCTCTCACAGCGTTTACATACAGATTTCTAGAATTCCCCATTTTCTTTTTTTCTCTAATATTTTTAATTGCTAAACTACTAGCCATTAAAATTGCTACACCATGAAGATGACGTGCTACAGACGCGAAATTTAACCGGCAGGAAGAAGATGCTGTGATATGCAAATGATTAGCTTTTCAGAGCATTCACACAAGGTTGGCGCCGGGGGCGACACCTACAATGTGCTGACATGAGGAAAGTTCCCAACAGCTTTCTCATACACAAACAGCAGTTCACCGGCGTTGCCTGGTGAAACGTTGTTGTGATGCCTCTTGTAAGGAGGAGAAATGCGTACCATCACGTTTCCGACTTTCATAAAGGTCAGATTGTAGACTATCGTGATTGCGGTTTATCGTATGGCGACATTGCTGCTCGTGTTGATCGAGATCCAATGACTGTTAGCAGAATATGGAATCGGTGGGTTCAGGAGGGTAATACGGAACGCCGTGCTGGATCCCAACGGCCTCGTATCACTAGCAGTCGACATGACAGGCATCTTATCCGCATGGCTGTAACGGATCGTGCAGCCACGTCTCGATCCGTGAGTCAACAGATGGGGACGTTTGCAAGACAACAACCATCTGCACGAACAGTTCGACGACGTTTGCAGCAGCATGGACTATCAGCTCGGAGACCATGGCTGCGGTTACCCTTGACGCTGCATCACAGACAAGAGCGCCTGCGATGTACTCAACGACGAACCTGGGTGCACGAATGGCAATACGTCATTGTTTCGGATGAATCCAGGTTCTGTTTACAGCATCATGATGGTCGCATCCGTGTTTGGCGACATCGCGGTGAACGCACATTGGAAGCGTGTATTCACCATCGCCATACTGGCGTATCACCAGGCGTGATGGTTGGTTACACGTCTCGGTACCTCTTGTTCGCCTTGACGGCACTTTGAACAGTGGACGTTACATTTCAGATGTGTTACGAGCCGTGGCTCTACCCTTCATTCGATCCCTGCGAAGCCCTACATTTCAGCAGGATAATACACGACCGCATGTCGCAGGTCCTGTACGGGCCTTTCTGGATACAGAAAATGTTCGACTGCTGCCCTGGCCAGCACATTCCTAAGATCTCTCACCAATTGAAAACGTCTGGTCAATGGTGGTCGAGCAACTGGCTCATCACAATACGCCAGTCACTACTCTTGATGAACTGTGGTATCGTGTTGAAGCTGCATGGGCAGCTGTACCTGTACACGCCATCCAAGCACTGTTTGACTCAATGCCCAGGCGTATCAATGCAGTTATTACGGCCAGAGGTGGTTGTTCTCGGTACTGATTTCTCAGGATCTATGCACCCAAATTGCGTGAAAATGTAATCACATGTCAGTTCATGTGTAATATATTTGTCCAATGAATAGCCGTTTATCATCTGCATTTCTTCTTGGTGTAGCAATTTTAATGGCCAGTAGTATATTTGCATAACAGAATCATCCCACTGCTTTAGAGCTAATGAAGTGATTTCTGAAACAATTCCTATAAGTAAAACAGGTTGTGAAATCACGATACAAATATGGAATACTAGGTTCGAAGTATGGAATACTAATGTTCCATAGTAGTGACACAGCCATTTTGAAATTCAGAAAAGCAAATAAAATCGAAAATTAAATTTAAATAGGCAACAAACACGCTATTTTACGATTTAATGTATTAGCTAAACGTCTGTTTACAAAATGTATTAATAATTTATATATTATGTTAAGAATGACGCTGAAAACCACCAACCTGCTAACAATTATTCCTCCTAATGAATTCCTTAAAACAGCTTCATTCACTCGCAGTGGTTGCCAACTATATTATGAATGCTTCCCAAAGCAATCTACAGTTGTTGAACATAGTTTTCAAGCAGCTGACGAAAGTACATTACTGACAAGGCGAGAAACCATAGAATTCCATATTATTAACTATATCCCACATTTGTACCTCTTGCTCTACCAGAGGCACGAAAAATAGTTATTTACGGATGACATTCTCCTTCTGTGCAGGTCGGGTGCCCAGATTTCTGCAAAGCAGTCGGCGTCACAGGTTGGAGCACACGGGTCGTCCACTCGGAGGTACAGCTACTGCAAGGTTAGTGGTTGCGGGTGACACCACACGCTTGGGATTTGCAATTCAACTCCCACTACATACTCATTCACTCCGGTATCAGTTTTATGGAGCGTTAGTCAGGAAACTCATATTCCAGTGCACCTCCAGTGCGAACAGCGACTGGAAAGATGCGGGGCGACTATTTTAACGTTCTTTTATTACTGTAAGGCAATCGATACCATTTCTATCGATACCTTACTCTTCAGATTGACACAGCTTAATGTGCCAAACATTGCTTAGATAGTTACTTGAAAAAAGGTATAATGGGAAAGTCGTCAGGAATAATGTGCTGTCACAAGCACCTCAGGGTTCAATCTTTGGTCCGTTGTTTAATTACTGACTAGTAATACTGTCTCACCACTGTTAACGTCATTGAAACTGTTTCTTATATGTTGACGACATCCAGCCGTATTTAAGAGCCAGATCTAAGAACATCACCATAATGTGGATACACGATGATGTTTGTTCAGTCTCAAAATAAGCGCAAAATCCAGTTCTTGAACTGAATTATACGCATTCACGCAGATAATTGACATACCCCACTGAAAGCTGATCAGTGTAAACTTTCGTGGTGTAGCCACTCACATACTTATTTACAGTTGCCCATCACACTATCAAAAAACAGTAAAACAGCGTAACACGGGATGGAAATGAAGTCCCATGCTTCTTGAGAGAGCGTGGGGGAACGATGCGGGAGACCCTGGTCCTGATGGAGGTGGTTTGCCGTTGCCTTCATCCGATCGTAATGGAGGTGAATGATGATGACGAAGACGACACAACAACACCCAGTCATCTCGGGACTAGTGAAAAGCCCTGATCCCGCCGGGAATCGAAGGAGGGACCCCGTGCTTGGGAAGAGAGAACGCTACCGCGAGACCACGAGCTGCGGACCAGCGTAAAATAAACGAGCTAACCATGAGCGTATGATAAAGTGAGCGTAAGATTCCGGTATTTATTATGGTGATTCTTAGGCTCAGCAATTGCGTGATCAGACGGGTGGCGCACTTTGCGCATGTACCGCGTTATTCGTCGGTTTCTTAATCAATGATCTCGTCCACATATCTCCTCGCTTATGAAATCATTATATAATGAAATCATTACGTAATGATGAGAGGTATTTGAAACTGCAGTACAAGTACTGGTGCGTCCACATTTCAGCAGTATTTCTGTGGAACAATCTACCAAGTAAGCTTATGATCCAGAGCAACGTAACATTTAATGTTTTCCCGTAAACATTAGTGTTACTTCCCTATCGACACATTCCAGCTGTTTCCCTCCTGTCCAACAGCGAAGTATTTCTCTCACACTGTCAGCAATCTCCCAGTTTCCTGCATTCCTCTATATTTCTCTCTGCTTTCTTTCACCTATGTCTCAGTCGCCTTGACTTTCATCGTCACTTATGATTTCTTTCCCGTATTGTTTCTCGCTCTTCCTGACACCAATTATTTACGTCTCCAGATGTGCTTTCTTTCTTTCTGCTACCATGCCATAATACGAGGGTAATCCCAAAAGTAAGGTCTCCTATTTTTTATAAGTACGTAGACCTGTTTATTTCTACAGTGGTTTACATCAGTTTACAGCTTAAACATTTAGCTATTTTTCGACATAATCACCTTTCCTGTCTATGCATTTTTGTAGACGCTGTGGCAGTCTTTGTATGCCCATGTCATACTAGCTCGCCGCCATGCTGTTCAGAAAGTTATGACTTCTTCTTTCGCCTCGTCATTGGAGCTGAATCGTTTTCCGGCCAAATGTTCTTTTAACATAGGGAACAGGTGATTGTCACTGGGTGCCAAGTCAGTACTATAGGGTGGGTGGGTGATTATGTCCCACTGAAACTGTTGCAGGAGAGCAACGGTTTGCCGAGCGATGTGTGGGCGAGCGTTGTCATGTAGGAAGTGTACGCCCTCACTCAACATCCTTCCGGTTCTGAATTTCCCGTGTGAGTTTTTTCAAAGTCTCACAGTACCTGTCAGCGTTAATTGTGCTCCCAGTGGGCATAAAGTCGACCAACAATACCCCTTTCCGATCCCAAAAAACGGTTGTCATGACTTTACCGACAGACTGTGTTTGTTTGGATTTCCGCGGATATGGCGAAAAAGGATGCCGCCACTGGCGTGATTGTTGCTTGATCTCTGGTGTAAAGTGGTATGCCCAGGTTTCGTCACCCCTGAAAAGTTGTGCTGTTCGGCTGCAAGGCGGTGAAGAAATGTGCGGGAAGCATCAACTCGTTGCCGCATGTGGTCCTCAGTCAGCATGTGTCGCACCCATCTTGCGGACTCTTTCCGGTAGTTCAATGTTGCCGTGAAAATTCTGTGAGCGGTGCTTCGGGAAACCTCAGGAACCAACGTGCAGAGATCATCCAGGGTGAACTGCCGATCTTCACGCATGCTTTGCACAACCTTCAACACTGTCACCTCGGAAATTGACGGTCTCCCGCTCCTTTGTTCGTCGTGAATTTCGGCCCGACCAGCTGCAAACTCTCTACACCACTTACGAACATTTTTGACATCCATGTACGATTCACCATACACTTCTGTCAACTGGCGATGGATTTCAATCGGCGCAGTGCCCTTTCCGTTCAAAAACCGAATAACTGCGCGCAATTCGCACTTGGCGGTAACATCCAACGGGAGCTCCATTCCCAACGGCTGCCAGGCCAAGACTGAGCGCCTCAGCGCGGGGTGCGCATGTTTACACACAGCGTGTGAAGCACTCTTCATAACAGTGTGACCAACTGCCACAGAAACAAAGTTTTGTACTTATAAATAATAGGAGACCTTAATTTTGGGGTGGCCGAGCGGTTCTTGGCGCTTCAGTCTGGAACCGCGCGACCGCTATGGTCGCAGGTTCGAATCCTGCCTCGGGTTATGGATGTGTGTGTTGTCCTTAGGTTAGTTAGGTTTAAGTAGTTGTAAGTTCTAGGGCATTGATGACCTCAGATGTTAAGTCCCATAGTTCTCAGAGCCCTTTGAACCATATTTAATTTTGGGACTACCCTCGTATTAGTACATCATTATTCAAGAGAGTCAGTAAAACTCCATACACGTTACGGTAATTTTCGGAGTATGGATTTAGATTTAGATATTCACTCTGTCCTGTCAGATTAATGTGACCACCTCTCAAACCCCTGAGCTACCATCTTTTGCAGCACGAACCGCTGCGAAACGTGCAGGAAGAGTGTCTTTAAGGTTCTGAAAGGTACCGACAGGGATGAGGAGTCATGCCGACTGAAGTGCCGTGGCCAGTCGAATGGGTTTCTCAGTTGTAGATCCGTGAAGTGAACAGCTCGATCGAGGTGGTCCCACAGATTCTCGGCTGGGTTTAAATCCGCGGAGTTCGGTGGTTAGGGGAGTGCAGGAAACCCATCCTGGTACTCTTCGAACCACGTTCATACTCTGTGAGTTATGTGTCAAGATCCGCTGTTCTGCTGGTAGGTGCTATCGTGCTGGGGAGAAAGAAGCTGCATGTAGCGGTGGATATGGTCCCCAAGGATAGACGGATTATTGTGTTGATCTACATCTACATCTACATCCATACTCCGCAAGCCACCTGACGGTGTGTGGCGGAGGGTACCTTCAGTACCTCTATCGGTTCTCCCTTCTATTCCAGTCTCGTATTGTTCGTGGAAAGAAGGATTGTCGGTATGCCTCTGTGTGGGCTCTAATCTCTCTGATTTTATCCTCATGGTCTCTTCGCGAGATATACGTAGGAGGGAGCAATATACTGCTTGACTCTTCGGTGAAGGTATGTTCTCGAAACTTTGACAAAAGCCCGTACCGAGCTACTGAGCGTCTCTCCTGCAGAGTCTTCCACTGGAGTTTATCTATCATCGCGATTACTAAATGATCCTGTAACGTAGCGCGCTGCTCTCCGTTGGATCTTCTCTATGTCTTGTATCAACCCTATCTGGTACGGATCCCACACTGCTGAGCAGTATTCAAGCAGTGGGCGAACAAGCGTACTGTACCCTACTTCCTTTGTTTTCGGATTGCATTTCCTTAGGAGTCTTCCAATGAATCTCAGTCTGGCATCTGCTTTACCGACGATCAACATTATATGATCATTCCATTTTAAATCACTCCTAATGCGTACTCCCAGATAATTCATGGTATTAACTGCTTCCAGTTGCTGACCTGCTATTTTGTAGCTAAATGATAAAGGATCTATCTTTCTGTGTATTCGCAGCACATTACACTTGTCTACATTGAGATTCAATTGCCATTGCCTGCACCATGCGTCAATTCGCTGCAGATCCTCCTGCATTTCAGTGCAATTTTCCATTGTTACAACCTCTCGATACACCACAGCATCATCTGCAAAAAGCCTCAGTGAACTTCCGATGTCATCGACCAGGTCATTTATGTATATTGTGAATAGCAACGGTCCTATGACACTCCCCTGCGGCACACCTGAAATCACTCTTACTTCGGAAGACTTCTCTCCATTGAGAATAACATGCTGCGTCCTGTTATCTAGGAACTCCTCAATCCAATCACACAATTGGTCTGATAGTCCATATGCTCTTACTTTGTTCATTAAACGACTGTGGGGAACTGTATCGAACGCCTTGCGGAAGTCAAGAAACACGGCATCTACCTGTGAACCCGTGTCTATGGCCCTCTGAGTCTCGTGGACGAATAGCGCGAGCTGGGTTTCACATGACCGTCTTTTTCGAAACCCATGCTGATTCCTACAGAGTAGATTTCTAGTCTCCAGAAAAGTCATTATACTCGAACATAATACGTGTTCCAAAATTCTACAACTGATCGACGTTAAAGATATAGGTCTATAGTTCTGCACATCTGTTCGACGTCCCTTCTTGAAAACGGGGATGACCTGTGCCCTTTTCCAATCCAAGTAGGCATCTGCTTCGGAGGCCCAATCGCACCATCGGTCACTGAACAGTCGTTGTCGTGATACTGTCTGTAGCCCCTTGGCTAATCAGAGCATTTGTCCGCATATACACATCTCCACAGGCGTCGCTCGCCCCCATCATCTATATCCCTCGGAGGACCACAGCTGCCTCGTCGCCAGCTTTTATTGCGCTATTATTCCATGCACGGCATACTTTAACTACAGCGCCACGTGAACAGTTTACAGTCTTTGCCGTTTCGGAAATGTTTTCACTCTTGATCCAAAACCCAATGATCGTGTAATTTTGACCAAATAAATCGGTCTGTTTCCGCAACACGACAATAACTGCACTGGTTTCCGCGTCCCCCCAACACGCTTTCTATACCCTCCACAACTAGTGCTGCCATCTGCTGACTGTAACTGGTTATTGTACGTTGATGTCGAACATACGCAGTGTGTTGTGTATTTAAACTGGGGACCTAGAAACGACAGAGAAGCTTTGTCCAGCCGTAGCCCTCAGTGGTTCACAACCCCACAACAGGCCACATCCATCCCACCGCCGCCCCACACCGAACCCAGGGTTATTGTGCGGTTCGACCCCACAGTGGACACTCCCCCCACCCCCCATCCCTCCGGGAACGTCTCATACCAGACGAGTGTAACCACAAATGCTTGTGTGGTAGAGTAATTATGGTGTATGCGTGCATGGAAACAGTATTTGCGCAGCAATCGCCTACATAGTGTAACTGAGGAGGAAAAAGGGGAAGCAGCCCGCATTCGTCTAGGCGGATGGGAAACCGCATTAAAAAACATCCATAGGCTGGCCGGCACACCGGACCTCGACACTAATACGCCACGCGGATTCGTGTCGGGGACCGGGACGCCTTCCCGCTCGGGAAGCAGCGCGTTAGACCGCACGGTTCTCCGGGTGGGCGTAACGTAGGCAGTGATCACATTAACGTGACTGGACCGCGTATTATGATGATAAATTTTTCATTGTTATTAGTATGTTCTTACTTCTTCTTCTTCTTCTTCTTATTATTATTATTATTATTATTATTGCTGTCCGCAGCTCGTGGTCGTGCGGTAGCGTTCTCGCTTCCCGGGTTCGATTCCCGGCGGGGTCAGGGATTTTCTCTGCCTCGTGATGTCTGGGTGTTGTGTGATGTCCTTAGGTTAGTTAGGTTTAAGTAGTTCTAAGTTCTAGGGGACTGATGACCATAGAAGTTAAGTCCCATAGTGCTCAGAGCCATTTGAACCATTATTATTGCTATTTTTGTCTTCACATTGACTGACCAGGGACATGTAGCAGTTTTCTCTTTGTGAATGTACGCTTTCCCGGTGTACACCGCTGATGAAATCTTCTCGGGCTTCCATCCGGGTAGCTGCGTCGGAAATCCGCGACGTAGATGATGAGAATGACATTCATCGAAACCTCGAGCATTTTCGACGCACCTACCCAGATGGTAGCCCGAGAAGATTTCATCAGTTTCCTCTTTAGTTTCTGTTTTTTTTTTCTTTTCTTTCAGTTCTTCTGTCCATGTTGGCCCCAGTTTCGTATTTCAAGTGCCTTAAGTGCATTGCAAATTTAACTAATTTATTCTTAAAAAGTCTGCCTCCGTAGCGGAGTGGTTAACGTGACAGATCCTCAAAAGGGACCTGGGTTCGGTTCCCGGTACTGCCAAGGACTTTTGCACTCGCCTCTTGATGAAAATTAAGGAGCTACCTGATTGTGAGGTAGCGACTCCAATGCCTGATCGTTGAAACGGCCAAAAGTGTGGTGTGCTGACGCCTACATCTACATCTACATCCATACTCCGCAAGCCACCTGACGGTGTGTGGCGGAGGGTACCTTCAGTACCTCTATCGGTTCTCCCTTCTGTTCCAGTCTCGTATTGTTCGTGGAAAGAAGGATTGTCGGTATGCCTCTGTGTGGGCTCTAATCTCTCTGATTTTATCCTCATGGTCTCTTCGCGAGATATACGTAGGAGGGAGCAATATACTGCTTGACTCTTCGGTGAAGGTATGTTCTCGAAACTTTGACAAAAGCCCGTACCGAGCTACTGAGCGTCTCTCCTGCAGAGTCTTCCACTGGAGTTTATCTATCATCTCCGTAACGCTTTCGCGATTACTAAATGATCCTGTAACGAAGCGCGCTGCTCTCCGTTGGATCTTCTCTATGTCTTGTATCAACCCTATCTGGTACGGATCCCACACTGCTGAGCAGTATTCAAGCAGTGGGCGAACAAGCGTACTGTAACCTACTTCCTTTGTTTTCGGATTGCATTTCCTTAGGATTCTTCCAATGAATCTCAGTCTGGCATCTGCTTTACCGACAATCAACATTATATGATCATTCCATTTTAAATCACTCCTAATGCGTACTCCCAGATAATTTATGGTATTAACTGCTTCCAGTTGCTGACCTGCTATTTTGTAGCTAAATGATAAAGGATCTATCTTTCTGTGTATTCGCAGCACATTACACTTTTCTACATTGAGATTCAGTTGCCATTCCCTGCACCATGCGTCAATTCGCTGCAGATCCTCCTGCATTTCAGTACAATTTTCCATTGTTACAACCTCTCGATACACCACAGCATCATCTGCAAAAAGCCTCAGTGAACTTCCGATGTCATTCACCAGGTCATTTATGTATATTGTGAATAGCAACGGTCCTATGACACTCCCCTGCGGCACACCTGAAATTACTCTTACTTCGGAAGACTTCTCTCCATTGAGAATAACATGCTGCGTCCTGTTATCTAGGAACTCCTCAATCCAATCACACAATTGGTCTGATAGTCCATATGCTCTTACTTTGTTCATTAAACGACTGTGGGGAACTGTATCGAACGCCTTGCGGAAGTCAAGAAACACGGCATCTACTTGTGAACCCGTGTCTATGGCCCTCTGAGTCTCGTGGACGAATAGCGCGAGCTGGGTTTCACATGACCGTCTTTTTCGAAACCCATGCTGATTCCTACAGAGTAGATTTCTAGTCTCCAAAAAAGTCATTATACTCGAACACAATACGTGTTCCAAAATTCTACAACTGATCGACGTTAGAGATATAGGTCTATAGTTCTGCACATCTGTTCGACGTCCCTTCTTGAAAACGGGGATGACCTGTGCCCTTTTCCAATCCTTTGGAACGCTACGCTCTTCTAGAGACCTACGGTACACCGCTGCAAGAAGGGGGGCAAGTTCCTTCGCGTACTCTGTGTAAAATTGAACTGGTATCCCATCAGGTCCAGAGGCCTTTCCTCTTTTGAGCGATTTTAATTGTTTCTCTATCCCTCTGTCGTCTATTTCGATATCTACCATTTTGTCATCTGTGCGACAATCTAGAGAAGGGACTACGGTGCAATCTTCCTCTGTGAAACAACTTTGGAAAAATACATTTAGTATTTCGGCCTTTAGTCTGTCATCCTCTGTATCAGTACCATTTTGGTCACAGAGTGTCTGGACATTTTGTTTTGATCCACCTACCGCTTTGACATAAGACCAAAATTTCTTAGGATTTTCTGCCAAGTCAGTACATAGAACTTTACTTTCGAATTCATTGAACGCCTCTCGCATAGCTCTCTTCACACTACATTTCGCTTCGCGTAATTTTTCTTTGTCTGCAAGGCTTTGGCTATGTTTATGTTTGCTGTGAAGTTCCCTTTGCTTCCGCAGCAGTTTTCTAACTCGGTTGTTGTACCACGGTGGCTCTTTTCCATCTCTTACGATCTTGCTTGGCACATACTCATCTAACGCATATTGTACGATGGTTTTGAACTTTGTCCACTGATCCTCAACACTATCTGTACTTGAGACAAAACTTTTGTGTTGAGCCAACAGGTACTCTGAAATCTGCTTTTTGTCACTTTTTCTAAACAGAAAAATCTTCCTACCCTTTTTAAAATTCCTATTTACGGCTGAAATCATCGATGCCGTAACCGCTTTATGATCGCTGATTCCCTGTTCTGCGTTAACTTTTTCAAATAGTTCGGGTCTGTTTGTCACCAGAAGGTCTAATATGTTATCGCCACGAGTCGGTTCTCTGTTTAACTGCTCAAGGTA
Organism: Schistocerca cancellata; assembly: GCF_023864275.1. Lineage (NCBI taxonomy): Eukaryota > Metazoa > Arthropoda > Insecta > Orthoptera > Acrididae > Schistocerca > Schistocerca cancellata. The sequence continues at coordinate 144,961,933 of NC_064634.1, read as the reverse complement.
GTTTTCAGATAAAGCACTTTAAAAAATTTCACTGGATTCTTTGTCCCTGCCACCCGTTATGAACGTCTGAGTCTCCCAGTCTATATCCGGCAAATTAAAATCTCCACCCAGAACTATAACATGGTGGGGAAATCTACTCGAAATATTTTCCAAATTATCCTTCAGGTGCTCAGCCACAACAGCTGCTGAGCCAGGGGGCCTATAGAGACATCCAATTACCATGTCTGAGCCTGCTTTAACCGCGACCTTCACCCAAATCATTTCACATTTCGGATCTCCGTCAATTTCCTTCGATACTATTGCACTTCTTATCGCTATAAATACGCCTCCCCCTTCACTGTTCAGCCTGTCTCTGCGGTATACATTCCAATCTGAGTTTAGGATTTCGTTACTGTTTACGTCTGGTTTCAGCCAACTTTCTGTCCCTAGTACTATATGGGCGTTGTGATCGTTTATTAATGAGAGCAGTTCTGGGACCTTTCTATAGACGCTCCTGCAGTTTACTATTAGCACATTAATATTGTTATTCCCTGTTGCATTTTGCCTACTCCTATCTTGCCGCGTCTCAGGAGGCGTCCTGTCGGGCCTAGGGAGGGGATTCTCTAACCTAAAAAACCCCCATGTGCACTCCACACGTACTCCGCTACCCTTGTAGCCGCTTCCGGCGTGTAGTGCACGCCTGACCTATTCAGGGGGACCCTACATTTCTCCACCCGATAGCGGAGGTCGAGAAATTTGCACCCCAGATCTCCGCAGAATCGTCTGAGCCTCTGGTTTAAGCCTTCTACTCGGCTCCAAACCAGAGAACCGCGATCGGTTCTGGGAACGATACTACAAATAGTTAGCTCTGATTCCACCCCGCGAGCGAGGCTTTCCGCCTTCACCAATTCCGCCAACCGCCTGTACGAACTGAGGATGACCTCTGAACCCAGACGGTAGGAGTCATTGGTGCCGACATGAGCAACAATTTGCAGTCGGGTGCACCCAGTGCTCTCTATCGCCGCCGGTAGGGCCTCCTCCACATCTCGGATGAGACCCCCCGGCAAGCAGACAGAGTGAACACTGGCCTTCTTCCCCGACCTTCTCGCTATTTCCCTAAGGGGCTCCATCACCCGCCTAACGTTGGAGCTCCCAATAACTAATAAACCCCTCCCCCCGTGTGCCTGCTCGGACCTTGCTGAAGGAGCAGCCACATGTCCCCTCACAGGCAGAGCGGGCGATGCCACACGGCCAGCCTCCACATTGACCTTCCGCCTAGTGCGCCGCGAACGCCGCTGAACCCGCCACTCCCCTTGGGGAGAGGGTGGCCCAACCGCGCCCGGTACCCGCGAAGATGTCTCGACAGCAGGGACAGTGGGTGAAGCATGTAACACCTGGGGTGTACCTTGCGACGCACCAGACTCCCCACTGCCGCTACACTCCGAGGCAGCAGCCTGAAAACGGCTGCCCGCGGCCATCAACACGCTCAGCTGTTCGCGAACAGCCCCTCCACACTGCATCTGATGATGAATGACTGAGGATAACACGATAACGGTCGAGTACCGAGTGGTCTTCAGGTCCCGATAACGGGGTTGCCATTTTACCATTCTCAAAAAAAGTTTCCTCCTGTTGTTTCCGATATTTTCACGTTTCTTTCTATTTCTTATTTCTGTGTCCATGTTATTGTCGATTTCCTTTTCCATAAATACAGGAATATTCATTTCGTTAGCATGTTCTCGTTCATTTGTTAGAAGTGTCCAAAGAAGATCAGTCTTCACTTTGCATTTTCTTCTGACATTTTCTCTACACTGTCGTGGATCTCCTCGTTACTCCTCATTTTCCATTTCTTCGTAGTTTTTATTGCACTTATTATTTTTCCGACCATCCGTCTTTCAAGTACCACTGCTGTGTCCAGCTGATAGCTCATCGCTAAACATTCACATACGTATAAGCAGTGTGATTCTGCCGCTGTAGTACAGTGTTTTAGTTTTAGTTTTATTTTGAAAAGTAATGTCTCCGCATTTTTTATTCCTCAAGATCGGTTGAGGTATCACAGGTCAAGCAAATTGTAACCCTCTGCCGCAAGATGGCTCCGAATTGTAGCGTGTACCATGGTGGTGTGTAACGTGGCTATGTCAGTGCGCGAGAAACAGCGTGCTGTAATCGAGTTTCTAACGGCAGAAAACGAGCCTTCAATTCAAATTCATAGAAGAATAAAGGCTGTGTGCTGTGTATCGACATCACTAATATGCGACGTTGGGTTGCTGGTGCTCGTAAGGAAGGAAACGACGATGCTGACCTCGTCGTGTGTGGCAATGCTCCGAGTGGACAAGCACGTACGGCAAGCGACACTTATCGGAATCGGATTGATGAACTAATCAGAGAAAATCATCATGTAACACAGACAGAGCATACAGGAAGTGTGGCATGTCACGAGACCGTGCACATACATCACTGCAGTACTGCAGTACACAAAACTCTCTGCACGGTGGGTGCCTCGCATGCACACCCCTAACATGAGACTGAGGACATTGGACATCTGTCATTAATTTCTTTTGGGTTTTGCGCGTGAGAGCGATGGGTTCCTTAACAACATTGTGACAAATGATGAAAGTTGGGTTCGCCATTTTGTCCCCGAAAACAAGAGGCCATCGATGGAATTCTGCCACAAATGATCACCGACTCGAAAAAGGTTCATGACCGTGACATCGGTAGGCAAAATCATGCTCACAGTGTGTTCTGGGATGTCCAAGGTGTCGTGCATTTGGAGTTCATTCCTAAAGGCACCACCATAAACTCTGCGAGGTTCCGCGATACGATCAGAAAAGCACAAATTCGAAGAGGTCGTCCACACGTGGAGCAACCAGTCTCCAGCATGACAATGTCAGACCACACACTAGCGCCGCGACATCTGCAACAATCCGACGCCTTGGGTCCGCTATCGTAGATCATCCTCTACACACTCCCGACTTGGTCCCATATGAGTTTCATCTGTTTTCAGAACTCAGAGGATACCTTCTGGGACTTTACTTTGATAATGATGAAGCGGTGCAAGCAGAGGTGAGTTGTGGCTCCCTCAACAAAGACAAACATCCTACAGTGACGCCAGCAGGAAACTGGTCTCTCGTAGGGAGAAATGTCTTCGTCACCAGGGTGACTATTTTGAGAAATAAATATGTAGACACGAAGAATAAAGACGTAGAATGTTAAAAACGTTTGTTTTATTTATAAATCTCTAAGAGGATTTTTAAATCGGAGGCATTACTTTTTCGGACACCCTCATAGATATGCATTTGCTGTTGTAGATATCTTTTGTGAATGTCATATTTTCTTTCAAATTTCTCAACTATTACATTTATTGCAAATTGTTCTAGTCCGCTCTGCTTATATTTTCTCAAAGATATTTAAATTTACTAACTCGTTCAATTTTACGTAATGGTATTTCTATGTATGTTCGTGCATTTTTTATCTCTGTCATGAATTTTGTTTTTTCAGCTGACATTTTGAGATCAGTCCTGTTCGCTGTTTTTTTCAGAATATTTGTTTAAGTAACTGCTACTATGAGATTCTCGGAAAATATTACAAAACTATCAGCCGTAGCCAAGTAGCTTGCCGCCGTTCCATTTGTTTCACTTCTAAGTGTAGTTGGCTCAGTTTTGTGATTTTTAGCTCTAGCTTCCAGATCCTTACAATTTTTTCGTAAGACGCAGTTAAGCAGTAAAAGTGATAAGCCATCTCCTTGTCCAAAGAAGGTTTTTATTTCAAATTGCTGAGATACGTCTCCCGAAAATATAACTTAAGATATAATTTTGTTAGAATTTTACGAAATATGTTTGCTGATTTTGTTTAACACCAAATTCTCCAACGATTTTATCGATTGTTTGTCTACCGAATCAAATGCTTTATGAAACGTCCCCTTAGAACAATTTATACAAGACTGTGCTTAACCTGACACACAATATTATTTAGCGCAACGCAATCTGACTATCAAAGATCCCTGCAAAAGAATGGTCCTGAGTAACATTAAACTATACCTTTCACAAATAACTTACCTCACAAAAATCTTCATTACTCGAACTACTGCAATATAGCGAGCGCCACTACTGCCAGCTAGATAAAAGATTCAAACTACAGAAGGCACTAACTACTGATAGGGATAGTTAGCAAATGAAAGATTTTAATAGAGAACAAACACTGTATTTACCTTAATAATCATAATATATATAGCAGTTCAATTTCAAAACTTCCGCCATCTCTCTCCCCACATCCACCACTGCTGGCGGCTCACCTCCAACTGCGCAACGCTACGCGCTGTTCACATCCAGCTATAGCAGTTCATGACAACAATGGCAGACAACAATGCAAACTAGCCACAGACTGCACACAGCACAGCCAGTGATTTTCATACAGAGCGCTACGTAACGTTGCCAATAAGAAAACATAAACAGCAAACTTACATAAAGAAAACATAAACAGCCTACTTACAGCTTCTTTGAAATCAATATCTACATCTACATACATACTCCGCAATCCACCATACGGTGCGTGGCGGAGGGTACCTCATACCACAACTAGCATCTTCTCTCTCTGTTCCACTCCCAAACAGAACGAGGGAAAAATGACTGCCTATATACCTCTGTACGAGCCCTAATCTCTCTTATCTTTGTGGTCTTTCCGCGAAATATAAGTTGGTGGCAGTAAAATTGTACTGCAGTCAGCCTCAAATGCTGGTTTTCTAAATTTCCTCAGTAGCGATTCACGAAAAGAACGCGAAATATAAGTTGGCGGCAGTAAAATTGTACTGCAGTCAGCCTGAAATGCTGGTTCTCTAAATTTCCTCAGTAGCGATTCACGAAAAAAACGCCTCCTTTCCTCTAGACACTTCCACCCGAGTTCCTGAAGCATTTCCGTAACAGTCGCGTGATGATCAAAGCTACCAGTAACAAATCTAGCAGCCCGCCTCTGAATTGCTTCTATGTCCTCCCTCAATCCGACCTGATAGGGATCCCAAACGCTCGAGCAGTACTCAAGAATAGGTCGTATTAGTGTTTTATAAGCGGTCTCCTTTGCAGATGAACCACATCTTCCCAAAATTCTACCAATGAAACGAAGACGACTATCCGCCTTCCCCAAAACTGCCATTACGTACTTGTCTCACTTCACATCAATCTGCAATGTTACGCCCAAATATTTAATCGACGAGACTGTCAAGCGCTACACTACTAATGCAGTATTCAAACATTACGGGATTCTTTTTCCTATTCATCTGCATTAACTTACATTTATGTATATTTAGAGTTAGCAGCCATTCTTTACACCAATCACAAATCCTGTCCAAGTCATCTTGTATCCTCCTACAGTCACTCAACGACGACACCTTCCCGTACACCACAGCATCATCAGCAAACAGCCGCACATTGCTATCCGCCCTATCCAAAAGATCACTTATGTAGATAGAAAACAACAGCGAACCTACCGCACTTCCCTGGGGCACTCCAGATGATACCCTCACCTCCGATGGACACTCACCATCGAGGACAACGTACTGGGTTCTATTACTTAAGAAGTCTTCGAGCCACTCACATATTTGGGAACCAATCCCATATGCTCGTAACCAATCCCATATGCAATAAATTATATTGTTATAGATTTGCTACCAAACAGTGGCTAAATACTTATTTTGTTCTGTGTAGTAACTTCCCATTCAGCTATTTGTCTAAAGTTTGTATAACTCTGTTCAGGAGAATTTTTGATAATATTTTGTATGCCATTAGCAGATGTGACACTTATTATTATTATTGTTATTACCTGCAAATGTTTTTTTATGCACAGTGTCATTTTAAATGCAGAGAATTATTCATAATGCCTGGTGAGAGGTAAGAGAAGTTCTGATTGTCCTGACGCTGCCGGGCAATATAAATGAACAAATAAATAACGAGCATATGCCTGGCCTCGAAAACATTTTACTGACTTCTTTTGATACCGTCTAAGGCCTATTTCTTTGCTTAACGTTTTTATACTACCGAGGAAGTAAAATTCAGAGACTATAGAGACGGTGATCATATTCGCTGCATTTAATCGTTTAGAAAGCCCAGAAAGTCGAACTAGCAAGACAAGTAAAATTTCAAAGTTGTCGTTTTCATTGCACATCCTTTAAAAACTATCTTACGAAGTGCTTGAAATGTTGATCTTGAGCAATGATGTTTGTTATAAAGCTATTTCGGAGAAACAAAGCAGCACGTTAAATTCTATCTGATCCTATCGCAGCGTAATGTCGTACCATACGACATTTCACGTCTTTGGAGTGGTCGATGTTTCCTTGTAGACGTCTTGTTTTAGTTTTCCCCGCATATAGAACCTCGAGAAGTAATAAGCCTGGTGAGACCAATGCCATTTTGTGTTTCCGGAGCAACCCATCCAACGATCTCGAACTGTTCTGTTAAGAAGGTCTGTAATTGTCTGAACAGAATGAGGGGGACATCCATCATGCTTGCAGCACGTGGATCGTCTTTTATCGAGTGGAATGTCTTCCAGTAACTGCGGCGGCACATGTGCTAGGAACTGTAGCTACTTATGGCCATTTAGACGCCCATCTATAAAACTGGGACCATGAATGCGAATCTTGACAGAACAAGGCCGTTGTTTGTCTTGTTCTCTCGGCCAGCGCAGATTTTCAACTTACCAGTGCTCCACACAACAAAGATTGATTTGCCCGAGTCCTGCAAAAGGCGCTGTTGAAGGAGCAGAATGTGTAAAGGGATAAATGTAGTATTCGTAGAACATTACTTTAGCTGATTCGACAAGCAATCTCATCTTATCTCGTAGTGACACGTGGATTGTATGTTAATGCTGCTAAAGTTTAGAGTTTAGACTCATTTCTCTCATCCTGTGCTGTTGTTTTTCGTAGGCATATGTTATTTATCAGGCTCCCAGTAACTTTGATCTTTGTTTAATGATGTATGCAACACCATGTCATCTGGTATACAGCCGCGCTCCAACTCCGACAATTTAGCGACATCCCTCTTGTATCTATGTATTTGCGTATGTTCCAAAAAAATTGTTCAAATGGCTCTGAGCACTATGGGACTTAACTTCTCAGGTCATCAGTCCCCTAGATCTTATAACTACTTAAACCTAACTAACTTAAGGACATCACACACAACCATGCTCGAGGCAGGATTCGAGCCTGCGACCGTAGCGATGGCGCGGTTCCAGACTGTAGCGCCTAGAACCGCTCGGTCACTCTGGCCAGCGCGCATGTTCCATATCTTCTCCTAAACCACTGGTCCGGTTTCAGTCAAAGTTGGTACACGTATTACAGTTTGTTACTTTTGTGCTACTAACTCTATTCGCAATATATTTCGCAGACAGTATCAACATAGGCCACTGAATGTACCTACACATTTTATGACACATTATTCAAGAGGTATGACGTCGTGAACACTGAGAAGCGTGAAAAAAGCTGCATGGTGCATGAAGTTTTAATACGATTGTTCTTTACTACTAAGACACTTTTGCATTCGAGTCAAGGAAATCCCCGATCTCTGGTCTCGCTTTTGAAAGTTTTCAACTGTAGGCGAAAAGAATAGCAGTCTATACAACCATGAAGAGGTGTTGTCACAGAGCCGTTAACAAAATCGAACTGTGGAAACGCAAAGCTGCTGCGCCTAGCGTGCAGAAACTGCAGGAGATCTTTGTACGACTGTTTCATAATTTCAAAGGTGTTTTCACAAATACAAGGAAATGAAATTTTTTCGATATTACTCTACAAACCCAGTTCATGTTTTGTTTTCGTTTCCAATAGGAAACTGGCAAAATGTATACCCTGCCAGTGCCGTGTTTGTCAGCTAGTTCGCGGTAAAAGCGAGAACTATATCTCGTTTTTCTACTTGAAGACGGAAAAGTTTCACTAATAAGTTGGCTGGTCGCTGCAGCAACAAAGCACAGACCGGTGTACCTCAGCCTGCAGGCGCACGAATCGTACATGAGTCAGGTGTTTACTTGCATCTGGTCCAATAGGGCACACGTTCTTGTGAGCTTTTCCCCTCTCAGCCAGACAGTGGTTCGTGGTGTTGGTACCTTGTCACTGTTTTATCAGGAGTCACTGAAGTTATACTCTGATTTCCTGCCGGCCACTTTGGCCGAGCGGTTCTAGGCGCTTCAGTCCGGAACCGCGCTGCTGCTGCGGACGCAGGTTCGAATCCTACCTCAGGCATGGCTGTGTGTGATGTCCTTAGGTTAGTTAGGTTTAAGTAGTTCTAAGTCTAGGGATTGATGACCTCAGATGTTAAGTCGCCCGCATCTCGTGGTCGTGCGGTAGCGTTCTCGCTTCCCACGCCAGGGTTCCCGGGTTCGATTCCCGGCGGGGTCAGGGATTTTCTCTGCCTCGTGATGGCTGGGTGTTGTGTGCTGTCCTTAGGTCAGTAAGGTTTAAGTAGTTCTAAGTTCTAGGGTACTGATGACCATAGATGTTAAGTCCCATAGTGCTCAGAGCCATTTGAACCATTTTTTTGATGTTAAGTCCCATAGTGCTTAGAGCCATTTGAACCATTCGAATCTGATTTCCTCTTCGTAGGCTCGTTCTAATATGAAGTGAAGTGCGACAAGCCAAAATGCAAAATATTATGTGACTAGGCACTATGAGGTCAATCAGTGGAACCATACACAAACCCCAAGTACCTAAGTGTCAGTTCATAGTGATTCGACGTGACACAACCACATATACACTGAAACTGGTATAGGCACGCGTGATCAAATACAGAGATAATTATGTAAACAGGCAGGGTACGGCGCTGCGTTCGGCGACGACTGTACAAGACAACTGTCTGGCGCCGTTGTTAGACCAATTGCTGCTGCTGCAATGGCAGGTTCTCGAGTTTTAAGTGGGTTTGAACGTGTTGTTATAATCAGCGCACGAGCAATGGGACACAGCATCTCTGATGTACCGATACAGAGGGGATTTTCTCATACGACCATTTCACGCGTGTACCGTGAATATCAGCAATCCGGTAAAGGATCAAATGTCCGACATCGCTGCGGCCGGAAAAAGATCCTGCAAGAACGGGACCAACGACGACTGAAGAGAATCGTTCAACGTGGCAGAAGGGCACCCTTCCACAAACTGCTGCAGATTTTAATGCTGGGCCACCAACAAGTGTCAGCGTGCGAACCATTCAACGAAATGTCGTCGATATCGGCTTTCGAAGCCAGAGACCCACTCGTGTACCCTTGATCATTGCACGACACAAAGCTTTACGCCTCGCCTTGGCCCGACAACACCGACTTTGGACTGTTGATGACTGGAAACGTGTTGCCTGGTCGGGCGAGTCTCGTTTCAAATTGTATCGAGCGGTTGGATGTGTACGGATGTGGAGACATCCTCATGAGTCCGTGGACCTCGCATGTCAGCAGTTGACTGTTAAAGCTGGTGGAGGCTCTGTAACGGTGTGGGTTGTGTGCAGTTTGAGTGATATGGGACCCCTGATACGTCTAGATATGACTCTGTCAGGTGACACGTACCTAAGCATCCTGTCTGATCGCCTGGATCCATTAACTATAAGAAGATGGTTTCTATTCTTTCGGGCATGTATATCAACGCCTGTCGTCAGCGTAGGGTCTTGATTTAATTATCACTGGATCCATTAAAGTCCATTGTGCATTCCGAAGAACTTGGGCAATTCCATCAGGACAATGCGACACCCCACACGTCCAGAATTGCTACAGAGTGGCTCCAGGAACAATCTTCTGAGTTCAAACACTCCCGCTGGCTAACAGACTCCCCAGACATAAATGTTTTTGAGCATTACCGTATACTGATGATTTTTGCTTTTGGAACGTCTGACTGCAACTGAATGAAACGCAATTTTTGTGCTATATGCGTTTCGCCTTTATTCTCTGCAAGGCATCTTCAGGGGTCTGGAATATGTTCGTATTTTTAGTTTTTTGTTTACATTTTGGGGCAGTGTATCAATAGGTTATAGACGGTTCTCATGGTTGAGTTTTCTATGACGTAGTAATACTTTAAATTCTACTCAGAGGTTGCTGAACGATTTTCTACAGTTTATGTTTTTGTTCCATTTTTGTCGCTGTTCATTTTCTTATAATTGCCATTTGCTTTTTCTTCACATTTCACAGCACTAGGAATTTAAAATATTACTACCTCATAGAAAACCCGACCGCCAGAAATCCTTATAACCTATAGATACATTGCCCCAAAATGTAAACTATATAGTAAAAATATGTACATATTACAGACCACTGAAGATGCCTTGCAGAGAATAAAGGCGTAATGCGTGTCGAGCAAAAACTGTGTTTAATTCAGTTGTAGTTAGATGGTCCAAAAGAAAAAAATCATCAATATTGCGTAATATTTCAGGTAACTGAGGAAGACAGGACTACAAAAATTGAAGATATTGAGCATATCTGGGATCCCTTGCAACGAGCTGTTTGCAGGATTCGTGGTGGCAGTTCCTTCCAGCACAACTTCAGACATTAGTGGAGTCCATGCCATGTCGTGTTGCGGTACTTCTGCGTGCTCAGGAGGCGCTAAACGATATTAGGCAGGTGTATCAGTTTTTTCGACCCTTCAGTGTATCTTTCCGTATGCAACTACAGTGCCTGCACAACAGGTAAAGCACCGAGAAGCGGAGGAGCAAAGGAAATAGAACTCACGTTAAGAGGGTAAGAACCTCGACGACCAGTATGCCTGCCCTCACCTCCACAGGCAGTCAAATCCGAATGCCTCACAAATCTGGATATTGCACGATTAGACCGGGCAGACAGAGGCCCTCCAATGTGGCCATTTAAAAATGACAGGTGCTGCTAACGGCGTCTCTCAGGGTATGAGGTTGGTTGGTTGATTGATTTGCGGAGGGAACCAAGCAGCGAGGCCATCGATCCCATCGGATTAGGTAGGGATGGGGAAAGAAGTCGGCCGTGCCCTTTCAAAGGTACCATCCCGGCGCTTGCTACGGGTATACGGCATCTCCGTGTCCTTCACAGTTATCATTGGATACTGACGCTGTTCACGAGTAACACTAGTGCACTCTGGTGGCCGTTCTATCTGTCACAGAGAATTAGAACTCTAACAATTTACATGCCCGCCGATGGTGTGTACGTGTATTACTTTACACTAACTTCCGACCCTGTCTTCCGGGTGCTTCTCTTCTTTGTCAGGCAGCGTGGTTATCTGTTTCTGCCAAAGAAGAGGACTCAGGTACCTGATGTGTTACTAACAAGGGAACCTCCCCATCGCACCCCCCTCAGATTTAGTTATAAGTTGGCACAGTGGATAGGCCTTGAAAAACTGAACACAGATCAATCTAGAAAACAGGAAGAAGTTGTGTGGAACTATGAAAAAATAAGCAAAATATACAAAAATGAGTAGTCCATGCGAAGATAGGCAACATCAAGGACGATCTAAGCTCAGGAGCGCCGTGGTCCCGTGGTTGGCGTGAGCAACTGCGAAACGGGAGGTCCTTGGTTCAAGTCTTCCTTCGAGCGTAAAATTTTATTTTTTATTCTCAGACAATTATCAAAGTTCAGGCACTCACACATAATCAAGTTCGCTCTCCAAAATTCCAGGACATGTTCAGATTTGCTTGGACATATGCAGAATTTGACGGTCTACACACGGAAAAATTTGAAAACGTTAAAAACATATGTTTTGACAGAGCACAGGGAAAAGTGTGCGACTGTGAAACTGTTGGATTCATTTGTTGCAGTTTATGTGACAAACTCTTATGTTTTCATCACTTTTTTGGGAGTAATTCTCACATCCACAAGAAAACCTAAATCGGGCAATGTAGAAGAATCTTTTTACCCATTCGCCAAGTGTACAAGTTAGGTGGGTCGACAACATATTCCTGTCATGTGACGCACATGCCCTCACCAGTGTCGTATAGAATATATCAGACGTGTTTTCCTGTGGAGGAATCGGTTGACCTATGACCTTGCGATCAAATGTTTTCGGTTCCCATTGGAGAGGCACGTCCTTTCTACTAATTGCACGGTTTTGCGGTGCGGTCGCAAAACACAGTCACTAAACTTACTACAGTGAACAGAGACGTCAATGAACGAATGAACAGATCATAACTTTGCGAAAATAAAGAAAAATTTTTTATCTCTCGTTCCGCAGCTGCTCACGCTAACCACGGGACCACGGCGCTCCCCAGTTCAGATTATTCTTGATGTTGCCTATCTTCGCATGGACTACTCAGTTTGTATATTTTGCTTACTTTTTCATAGTTCCACACAACTTCTTCCTGTTTTCTCGATTGATCTGTGTTCAGTTTTTCAAGGCCTATCCACGTGCCAACTTATAACTAAATCTGAGGGGGGTGCGATGGGGAGGTTCCCTTGTAAGGAAGAGCACTAGCTTCAAACTAAACGTCTCTGATCCTTGGGAATTAAAAAAATGTAGGCTACACGCGTCGAAAAAAATGTCTTTTGTGAGGAGGATAAACCACAGTTTTCATGATCCTATCATTTGTTAACCGCGCCAGCAGTAGGTTTGGCAATTGCTGTCACGGCCGCGAGGTCAGATACCTAGTATTGCCGTAAGAAGCTTCAATCTGATCATCTCGAATCCTGAGCAACAACAAAGGGAAAAGGTATCCAATATTAAGTCGGTTTACATCGTTTTTTGGAAGAAAAATCTCTAAGCTGCTGGCCCACCAGAATCCCGCAGCAGTTTTCTTTAACAAAATTTAAAAGAAACTATCAATAACAAACTATTTACTAGTACAGAAATATTTCTCTTTGACAGCAAAGTCCTTTTAAGAGATTAGACTAAAAGTTTTTCTCCTTCCAGGTTTCATATTCATTCCAGAGGCAGAACCACAGAACTTTATATACTATGTGCGTAGTATTATTGTAGTATTTTTCTCAGGGTATGTGCAGAACAAAAATGTCATAGGGATAATGAGAATGCAGTGAACATTATTCTCCGTACAGGCACATAACTCAAGCACGGAACATTCACAACACTCTCACTTGAAAGCTAAAAGCCCACACATGTACATATCTACTACAGTGTTAAGTTAAAATGTTCAAATGTGTGTGAAATCTTATGGGTCTTAACTGCTAAGGTCATCAGTCCCTAAGCTTACACACTACTTAAACTAAATTATTCTAAGCACAAACACACACACCCATGCCCGAGGGAGGACTCGAACCTCCTCCGGGACCACGGTGTTAAGTCGTACATACAGGGTGACAATTATAGAGCTAGGTGAAATAAAATCGCCATAACTTCTGAGCAGTTTGCGTTAGGGCGTTCAATCTACACGGCCGGCCGCGGGGCATGATGGGAGTTAGTATGCGTTGTATGGTTTATTATAACGACGAAACCCACTTTCATTTGGGTGGGTTCGTCAATAAACAAAATTGGCGCATTTGGGAGATTGAGAATCCGCATTTCACGATCGAGAAGTCTCTTCAGCCCCCAGCGGGTGACTGTGTGGTGTGCAATGTTCAGTCTTGGAATAATCGGTGCGATATTCCTTGATGGCACGATAACTACCGAACGGTACGTGAAGGTTTTGGAAGATGATTTCATCTCCATTATCCAAAGTGACCGTGATTTCGACAAGATGTGTTTCATGCAAGACGGAGCTCGACCCCATCAAAGCAGGAGAGTGTTTGATATCCTGAAGGATCAATTTGGGGACCGAATTCTGGCCCTGGGGTACCCAGAGGGCACTGGCGTGGGCCTCGATTGGTAGCCATATTCTCTGGATCTGAACACATACGACTCCTTTTTGTGGGGCCGTATTAAAGACAAAGTGTACAAAACCACTGCTGAACTGAAAACAGCCATTCAGGAGGTCATCGACAACATCAATGTTCTGATACTTCAGCGAGTCATGCAGGATGTCGCAATTCGTCTGCACAATATCATCGCCAATGATGGCAGGCATATCGAACATGTCGTAACCTAAATCCAAATAACTGTAGTGACGTTTACATCGTGTGCACGCCGTAGTTTGTAAGTAATTTATGTTTTTTACATAGTTCAATAATTGTCACGCCAGACATTAACAGTCAAAAGTTTTCGATCAATTATCACAAATATGTATTAAAACAGAGATTTCGTTTTGAATAGTCTTCCATACTGCCATTCTTATAACAAAACAAGTGTAAAAATATAAGGATGAAACGCCTCTGTTGTGTATTTGACTGATTGTTCTCATAGAGTAAGAGCTCTCATTGCTTTAACTATCAATGTAGCAGCCAATTCGTATTAGTTTAGAGCACACTGTGTGAATCTAGAAGTCTGTTTATATACCTTGTGTTCGTATACCTTTTCAGGTTCATATCATATTACCTCATAACGAGACAGAAATAGGAGATTGTAATAGAAATATATGCTGCAATTGTAGCTCCCCATCAGGAAGACTACTCTAGCAGGACAACAGCAACAAAAGTTGGCGATACCCAATCTAAAGTGGTATATCTCGTATATTGTAGTGGTTCAAACAAACTGGTGCCAGTACAAGTGTTTGGTGGTCTGGATGACCCCAAGTAGCACCATACTAGGGCGATCAGTTCATATGTGTACAGGGAAAACGTCACAGGACTCGTACTACATCTGAAAGTCTCGAAGAAGTGAATAGCATGCGAGGTGCTTCGGTCTCTGTCTCAACAGTGCGATGCCTTCTTCGTGAACAAGGTTTGAAGGGATTCATAGCCGGCAAAATACCTCTATAACGCAAACAAAATAAGGTGAAAAGATTGCAATGAGAACAGCAGCATAACAGCTGGAGCGTGCAGCAAAGGTCCAAATCATTATTCGCGGACGAATCTAAGTATGACGCATTTGGAGGGCATTGTCGAATGTTGGTTCGTCGACTTCACGGAGAATGTATGAAGTGTCAGTGTGTGAGGTCAACGGTGAAGCATGGTGGAGGGTCAGGATGGCGCGGGGAAGTTTTGCGGGTGAAAAAGTCGGTGATCTAGAAGGAATTAATGGAACATTAAAGAAGGAAAGATATCACTGGATACTGATTTAGAATGCAGTTCCACCTGGCGAGAGACTTATTGGTCGTAGGTTTGTTCTGCAGCAGGGCAATGATCCCAAAAATCAATAGCAAAGAGGAATATGGCGAACTGAAGAACATGATTTGGCCAACAGTCCCTGACTTAAATCGAAATGAACTCTTACTAGGTGAACTTCATAGGGAGGTCAGAAAACTCTCTAATGTTGAAGGCCTGTAAAATAATTTACAGATGTATTGGATTGCAGTACCCGCTGAAACATTACAACATATTATTCCAGAATGCCAAGAGTTTGTTCAGTTTATATAAGGGCAATGGGTGGATACTTTGAAGAGGCTAAAATCTTATTCATATTGTATTGTATTGTATTGTATTGTATTGTAATGATTGAGAGAGAAAATATTCATTTTGTTGGCCTATTTATTTTTTACGACGTGTTTGCACATTGAAATAAATTATGTACACTGGTATCCAAAATTAAAGCAACAAACCACTGTTCCCCGTTTTGTGTCTAATTCATGATATAATCATATCAACCGTCAACCAAATGTCCGTAAGATAATGTTCTGCATGGAAGATGACTTTCGACTCAACAGACAATCATGCCAACGATGACGTCAGGGCGACTACGAAACGAGGTAGTGTTTGCCGTTTAGCCACACATCCACAGTCGCTGTGTACACAGCCACAGGCGGTGCAGTGTGGTACAGAAAAGACACCTATCTGCGGTGGAGGGCCATAGAAAAAAAGGAAGCAGGGCAGTCGCAAACTGATTTGGCCTGATGGCTTTATGTGAATCGTTGTGTTGTTTGTCGTATGTGATGACAGATTATAGACACCGAAACTGCATCGCGAAGACCAGTGCAGGGCTGACCACTTGTGACTTCAGAAGATAGGTGTAGTGGACTGACAAGACAGCCAGTCCACAGTGACGGGTAACCGAAAGGCACGCGTTTACACACGCCGGCTGGCGTTAGGTCTGAAACAGGATACGTAATGAATGCTATAAAGAAATGTACGTAGCTGCTGGAATACTTAACTTTAATCCATCATTTGTATACAGCATTCTTGATGATACAAGTGAGACTCTCTCTAGAAATGGTTAATGGCGCCTTGCTAGGTCGTAGTCATGGACTTAGCTGAAGGCTATTCTAACTATCTCTCGGCAAATGAGAGAAAGGCTTCGTCAATGTAGTCGCTAGCAAAGTCGTCCGTACAACTGGGACGAGTGCTAGTCAGTCTCTCAAGACCTGCCGTGGTGGCGCTCGGTCTGCGATCACTGACAGTGGCGACACGCGGGTCCGACATGTACTAATGGACCGCGGCCGATTTAAAGCTACCACCTAGCAAGTGTGGTGTCTGGCGGTGACACCACAATAGGACTATTATTTGGCAGTAAGGGCACGACAGTACCGCCTTAGTACTGCACGGCAACTGGCATGTGACCTCGCAGCATCCACTGGACGTGTTGTATAGAGGCAAACTGTGTGCAAAAGGCTTCGGCAGAGTGGCCCTTACTGTCGGAGACCTGCTGTATATGTACCTCTGAGGCATCTTCACAGAAGGGAACGTCTAAAGTGGAGTAATCAACATGCCACCTGGACGGTCGAACAGTGGATCAATGTTGTTTTCACAGATGAGTCCCTATTTAGTCTGGAGAGTGATTCTCGATGGACTCGCAAGTGGGGAACGTGGAACACGATTTCGGTACCCAATCATTGTGGAACGAGGCCGATATCGAGGGGGATCCCCAATAGAGTGGGTAGGGATTATGTTTAACACTCGAACCCGTCTTCATGAAATTGTACAGGTGAATTGGCAGGGTTTAACTACTGTCAGCTGTCGTGAAGAGATCTTCGGACCCATTTGCGGTTGTTGCGAGGATCCCCAATAGAGTTGGTAGGGATTATGTTTAACATTCGAACCCCTCTTCATGAAATTGTATGGATGAATCGGCAGGGTTTAACTACTGTCAGCTGTCGTGAAGAGATCTTCGGACCCATTTGCGGTTGTTGCGAGGATCACCAATAGAGTGGGTAGAGATTATGTTTAACATTCGAACCCCTCTTCATTAAATTGTACAGGTGAATCGGCAGGGTTTAACTACTGTCAGCTGTCGTGAAGAGATCTTCGGACCCATTTGCGGTTGTTGCGAGGATCCCCAATAGAGTGGGTAGGGATTATGTTTAACACTCGAACCCCTCTTCATGAAATTGTACGGGTTAATCGGCAGGGTTTAACTACTGTCAGCTGTCGTGAAGAGATCTTCGGACCCATTTGCGCTTGTTGTGAGAATCCCCAATAGAGTGGGTAGGGATTATGTTTAACACTCGAACCCCTCTTCATGAAATTGTACGGGTGAATCAGCAGGGTTTAACTACTGTCAGCTGTCGTGAAGAGATCTTCGGACCCATTTGCGGTTGTTGCAAGAATCCCCAATAGAGTGGGTAGGGATTATGTTTAACATTCGAACCCCTCTTCATGAAATTGTACAGGTGAATCGGCAGGGTTTAACTACTGTCAGCTGTCGTGAAGAGATCTTCGGACCCATTTGCGGTTGTTGCAAGAATCCCCAATAGAGTGGGTAGGGATTATGTTTAACACTCGAACCCCTCTTCATGAAATTGTACGGGTGAATCGGCAGGGTTTAACTACTGTCAGCTGTCGTGAAGAGATCTTCGGACCCATTTGCGGTTGTTGCAAGGATCACCAATAGAGTGGGTAGGGATTATGTTTAACATTCGAACCCCTCTTCATGAAATTGTACGGGTGACTCAGCTGGGTTTAACTACTGTCAGCTGTCGTGAAGAGATCTTCGGACCCATTTGCGGTTGTTGCGAGAATCCCCAATAGAGTGGGTAGGGATTATGTTTAACACTCGAACCCCTCTTCATGAAATTGTATGGGTGAATCGGCAGGGTTTAACTACTGTCAGCTGTCGTGAAGAGATCTTCGGACCCATTTTCGGTTGTTGCAAGGATCACCAATAGAGTGGGTAGGGATTATGTTTAACATTCGAACCCCTCTTCATGAAATTGTACAGGTGAATCGGCAGGGTTTAACTACTGTCAGCTGTCGTGAAGAGATCTTCGGACCCATTTGCGGTTGTTGCGAGGATCCCCAATAGAGTGGGTAGGGATTATGTTTACCACTCGAACCCCTCTTCATGAAATTGTACGGGTGAATCGGCAGGGTTTAACTCCTGTCAGCTGTCGTGAAGAGATCTTGGGACCCATTTGCGGTTGTTGCGAGGTACTGTTGGGCCAGACTTACTATTGATGGATGATAATGCTCGATCTCATAGAGTACAGGTGGTTGATGCTTTCTTGGAAACGGAAGCTATTGCACGCATGGCATGGCCGGCTCTGTCT
Organism: Schistocerca cancellata; assembly: GCF_023864275.1. Classification (NCBI taxonomy): domain Eukaryota; kingdom Metazoa; phylum Arthropoda; class Insecta; order Orthoptera; family Acrididae; genus Schistocerca; species Schistocerca cancellata. The sequence goes on along the minus strand of NC_064634.1, from coordinate 144,943,586 downwards.
CCCTATTTGAATCCTTAATAGCATGTCTGGGATGCACTAACGAGACGGCTTGCATCATGCCAGCATCTACCAACCACTCTCCAAGACTGCGAGCAGCTCCGGTAAGAGAGGGCGTTATTGCCTCAACTTGAGACTGATAACATAATTTACAGCATATCCCGTTGTTGTCAGGCCTGTACTGCTGCCAGAGGTGGTCAGACGTTGTTGTTGTTGTTGTTGTTGAGGTCTTCAGTCCTGAGACTGATTTGATGCAGCTCTCCATGCTACTCTATCCTGTGCAAGCTTCTTCATCTCCCAGTACCTATTGCAACCTACATCCTTCTGAATCTGCTTATTGTATTCATCTCTTTGTCTCCCGCTACGATTTTTATCCTCCACGCTGCCCTCCAATACTAAATGTGTGATCCCTTGAGGCCTCAGAAGATGTCCTACCAACCGACCCCTTCTTCTAGTCAAGTTGTGCCACAAACTTCTCTTCTCTCCAATCCTATTCAATGCCTCCTCATTAGTTATGTGATCCACCCATACTGAGCACATTAACCAGTTGTCAGAATGTATGTCCAAATCCGTTAAATCGCAAAAAAACGAACATTTTTCTCTACTGTTATGCATGTGGCAACTGTTTACGTTTTGTATTCTTTGCATTGTTTCTACTTTACTATCACCTGTCTACACTGTTTTGTGGAAAAACAAACGCAACCTTGCAAAATTTCCGTTTTTGCTTTAATTTTGGTCACCACTGTAGTTTTTTCATCATGGGCGAATAAAAGCTTTTGTCCTGCAGAGTAAGTCGTGTACAGATCACAGTCTTCAGGTTCTGAACTTTCTGCAAAAAATATACAACACGCAGAGCTTTACCGCGTTTCGATACTACTCCACGCGTCCTCTGATTTAGGCTTCATTGTGGCTATTCTTTGTGGATATTGCAATTTTTGCAGCTGTTAGCCTATAATTGTAGATGGCCTTTGCGTCCTAATAAGCTCTCAACCACATGTTGACTAATATTTTTGTCTGGTCTACAGACGAATCACACAATCATCTTGACATGATATTTCATCTGTTCATCTAGCCACCATCCTCAGGTGATTTCTAAATCACCCCGGAAATGCTTCGTACTGTGAACGGCGGCGCTTTTATACGTCGCTAAAAACCAACAGCGCGTGCATCACAAGCCATCGCAAAGTGAAGGTACAGCCCCCACCCCCCTGGTGAAAGCTGGCAAAAGCGATGAATCGTTACTGAGTATTTGGGTCAATACATTCCGGCGGCCGAGTGTTCGACTTATTCCCTTGTTCTGGTCCATACTACCACCTCTGAAAGGTTATCGGAGTTCTTGTTCACTCTGTATGTGTGTGTGTGTGTGTGTGTGTGTGTGTGTGTGTGTGTGTGTAAGCGACACTAACACCGATCATTGTGAACTTTTACTTTTGTTTGTACGTGTGCTCTCCTAATTCCTTTTCCAAGTATTGACTACGCAACTACTCGTCGCTGCTGTAATCATTGGGTAGCTTGTTCACTTTATTGACACACTAGCTGACAAAACCGGCATTGCTCGAGTGTTCTATTTGACAATTTTCTATCAGAAACGTATAGTTTCTGTGTGCTGGACGCAGCTGCTTTGCGTATGTACAACACGATCTTGTAGCCATCTCTATGCCAATGCCTCTTCATGGCTCTTTAGAAGGCTATTGTTTACGCCTACAACTTTTCGTAGTTAAAAGCTGTTAAAAGCGCTGACAGGTGTCAGGAATTTCCTTAAGCTGACTCCACCGTTAGAGTGTCTTGATAGTAAACAATAATTGTACTAAGACTCCATACATGATGCGGCATTTTTTCACGCATCTCAGTGTTTATGACGTCATCTCTCTTGAACTACGTGTCTCACATTGATACATTTGCGTAGACACATTCAGTTATATGTGGATACTGTCTGCAAAATGTTTTGACAATAGAGTTAGTAGCAGAGAAGTAATAAATTTAAACGACATACAAAATGCGGTAGTTTGTCACGCTTCTCAGTATTTGTGACGTCATATCTCCTGAACTATGGGTGGTACCACGACATAATTTTGTAGGTGCATTTATAGACATATGTGCATACCGCATGCGAAATTTATTGCTAATAGAGTTAGTAGCACAAAAGTAATAAATTTAAACGTCACTTATCATTATGATGTGGCACAAATATCTCATTGTACATGAGGTCCTCTCCTGAACTACGATGAGTAAATAGTTCTTACCGTCAGAATGATTGCTGCTTGACAGTACGAAATACACTCCTGGAAATGGAAAAAAGAACACATTGACACCGGTGTGTCAGACCCACCATACTTGCTCCGGACACTGCGAGAGGGCTGTACAAGCAATGATCACACGCACGGCACAGCGGACACACCAGGAACCGCGGTGTTGGCCGTCGAATGGCGCTAGCTGCGCAGCATTTGTGCACCGCCGCCGTCAGTGTCAGCCAGTTTGCCGTGGCATACGGAGCTCCATCGCAGTCTTTAACACTGGTAGCATGCCGCGACAGCGTGGACGTGAACCGTATGTGCAGTTGACGGACTTTGAGCGAGGGCATATAGTGGGCATGCGGGAGGCCGGGTGGACGTACCGCCGAATTGCTCAACACGTGGGGCGTGAGGTCTCCACAGTACATCGATGTTGTCGCCAGTGGTCAGCGGAAGGTGCACGTGCCCGTCGACCTGGGACCGGACCGCAGCGACGCACGGATGCACGCCAAGACCGTAGGATCCTACGCAGTGCCGTAGGAGACCGCACCGCCACTTCCCAGCAAATTAGGGACCCTGTTGCTCCTGGGGTATCGGCGAGGACCATTCGCAACTGTCTCCATGAAGCTGGGCTACGGTCCCGCACACCGTTAGGCCGTCTTCCGCTCACGCCCCAACATCGTGCAGCCCGCCTCCAGTGGTGTCGCGACAGGCGTGAATGGAGGGACGAATGGAGACGTGTCGTCTTCAGCGATGAGAGTCGCTTCTGCCTTGGTGCCAATGATGGTCGTATGCGTGTTTGGCGCCGTGCAGGTGAGCGCCACAATCAGGACTGCATACGACCGAGGCACACAGGGCCAACACCCGGCATCATGGTGTGGGGAGCGATCTCCTACACTGGCCGTACACCACTGGTGATCGTCGAGGGGACACTGAATAGTGCACGGTACATCCAAACCGTCATCGATCCCATCGTTCTACCTTTCCTAGACCGGCAGGGGAACTTGCTTTTCCAACAGGACAATGCACGTCCGCATGTATCCCGTGCCACCCAACGTGCTCTAGAAGGTGTAAGTCAACTACCCTGGCCAGCAAGATCTCCGGATCTGTCCCCCATTGAGCATGTTTGGGACTGGATGAAGCGTCGTCTCACGCGGTCTGAACGTCCAGCACGAACGCTGGTCCAACTGAGGCGCCAGGTGGAAATGGCATGGCAAGCCGTTCCACAGGACTACATCCAGCATCTCTACGATCGTCTCCATGGGAGAATAGCAGCCTGCATTGCTGCGAAAGGTGGATATACACTGTACTAGTGCCGACATTGTGCATGCTCTGTTGCCTGTGTCTATGTGCCTGTGGTTCTGTCAGTGTGATCATGTGATGTATCTGACCCCAGGAATGTGTCAATAAAGTTTCCCCTTCCTGGGACAATGAATTCACGGTGTTCTTATTTCAATTTCCAGGAGTGTATGTGTACCACTTTCGGTTGATACCAGTCCAGTGTTTTAGGAGCAGATGCGGAACATACAATACACACGTACATACACACATTTTTTTAAAATCTTTATGGAAATATAGCAAACTCATTTTTTGTTTTATAAATCTACGGATATAATTTTGTTTATATTTTCTCATTTTTATATCTGATGATGGCTGCGAAACTAGTAGTCAATTTCAGTCAATTTATTACTTAATCCGATACAAAATCCGCAGGTGTCTAATGCAGGTTCAAAACGGCTACTTGTCACGCCTCCCTCTTACCACACTTTCACTTCTTATCTCCTATAGACATTCACAGAATTCAGTATAGCTTCGTGTACCTCAAGACGGATCACCCTGGTGATGCGACTTACTCAACTCTCTCACGAGTTGCGCCACGGCTCTCCAACTGCCTTAAAAAAACGCAAGCGCGCTCGAATCGTAAAAACTCGCATTGTCAGCAGGGAAATGCTCAACGAATGTCCACCTTCCAAAGAACATGATGTCCAGGACATAAAGCAGGTTCGCCCACGGCATGCTAAACTTCACGCGTGCAGAGTGTGTCGCCTCGAAAGGGGGGTGGGGGGGGGAGGGGCTTGGGCCGGCCTGTCACTCGGCTTTGCGCGGTCTTTCTCGGAAGTACCCGGAAGAGTGTGACATTGCGTTTAGCACTGCGGTGCGGCACAACCCCCTGAGTTCGGCATAATCGTTACGTCAGCGCTGCTTACTCAAATGGTTCAAATGGCTCTGAGCACTATGGGACTCAACGGCTGAGGTCATTAGTCCCCTAGAACTTAGAACTACTTAAACCTAACTAACCTAAGGACATCACACACATCCATGCCCGAGGCAGGATTCGAACCTGCGACCGTAGCAGTCGCACGGTTCGCGCTGCTTACTCCTTGATGTTTGTCGAGGTATGAAGGTCGTTCAAAAAGTGTTCAAATGTGCGTGAAATCTTATGGGACTCAACTGCTAGGTCATCGGTCCCTAAGCTTACACACTACTAACCCAAATGATCCTAAGGACAAACACACACACCCATCCCTAGGGAGGACTCGAACCTCCGCCGGGACGTTCAAAGGTCCAGTGGCTGTTTCCACAAAAAGAGGCAGTCTAGCGATCTATCGTCGCAATCACTCAGAATGAATGGGAATGACAGAAGAGAGGTATGAGAATTCTCAATTCGCGCAAGCGACAGGTACTACTTATTTGCTACGAAACTACGTCATACTAACGTGCAAAAAGAAATTAAACTTTTAGATGACAATGAAAGAGCGAAAGATTACATAGCTCGACAGATGGGTCTCATTCTTCTGTACATAAAGAAGCTCTTTGTGCTAAATTTTCACGCATGCAGCATGTGAAGAAATTGGTGCTACGAATAGTAAGATTTCTGAAGTTACGACCATTATTCCATTTTCAGTTGCAATTGTTCTCAAAGGAAGTAAACTAGGAGTGTGGTAGTAGTAGTACGGTATTCTACCTTACGGCAGGTCTTGTCATGGGTTAAGCCTCTTCCACTTTCGTCTATCCATAGCCAGTCTTTTCATTTCTGAGTTTTATTATTTATTTAGCGTATGGCTAATACAGACATATCATGAAATTAAATTACAAATACACTCCTGGAAATTGAAATAAGAACACCGTGAATTCATTGTCCCAGGAAGGGGAAACTTTATTGACACATTCCTGGGGTCAGATACATCACATGATCACACTGACAGAACCACAGGCACATAGACACAGGCAACAGAGCATGCACAATGTCGGCACTAGTACAGTGTATATCCACCTTTCGCAGCAATGCAGGCTGCTATTCTCCCATGGAGACGATCGTAGAGATGCTGGATGTAGTCCTGTGGAACGGCTTGCCATGCCATTTCCACCTGGCGCCTCAGTTGGACCAGCGTTCGTGCTGGACGTGCAGACCGCGTGAGACGACGCTTCATCCAGTCCCAAACATGCTCAATGGGGGACAGATCCGGAGATCTTGCTGGCCAGGGTAGTTGACTTACACCTTCTAGAGCACGTTGGGTGGCACGGGATACATGCGGACGTGCATTGTCCTGTTGGAACAGCAAGTTCCCTTGCCGGTCTAGGAATGGTAGAACGATGGGTTCGATGACGGTTTGGATGTACCGTGCACTATTCAGTGTCCCCTCGACGATCACCAGTGGTGTACGGCCAGTGTAGGAGATCGCTCCCCACACCATGATGCCGGGTGTTGGCCCTGTGTGCCTCGGTCGTATGCAGTCCTGATTGTGGCGCTCACCTGCACGGCGCCAAACACGCATACGACCATCATTGGCACCAAGGCAGAAGCGACTCTCATCGCTGAAGACGACACGTCTCCATTCGTCCCTCCATTCATGCCTGTCGCGACACCACTGGAGGTGGGCTGCACGATGTTGGTGCGTGAGCGGAAGACGGCCTAACGGTGTGCGGGACCGTAGCCCAGCTTCATGGAGACGGTTGCGAATGGTCCTCGCCGATACCCCAGGAGAAACAGTGTCCCTAATTTGCTGGGAAGTGGCGGTGCGGTCCCCTACGGCACTGCGTAGGATCCTACGGTCTTGGCGTGCATCCGTGCGTCGCTGCGGTCCGGTCCCAGGTCGACGGGCACGTGCACCTTCCGCCGACCACTGGCGACAACATCGATGTACTGTGGAGACCTCACGCCCCACGTGTTGAGCAATTCGGCGGTACGTCCACCCGGCCTCCCACATGCCCACTATACGCCCTCGCTCAAAGTCCGTCAACTGCACATACGGTTCACGTCCACGCTGTCGCGGCATGCTACCAGTGTTAAAGACTGCGATGGAGCTCCGTATGCCACGGCAAACTGGCTGACACTGACGGCGGCGGTGCACAAATGCTGCGCAGCTAGCGCCATTCGACGGCCAACACCGCGGTTCCTGGTGTGTCCGCTGTGCCGTGCGTGTGATCATTGCTTGTACAGCCCTCTCGCAGTGTCCGGAGCAAGTATGGTGGGTCTGACACACCGGTGTCAATGTGTTCTTTTTTCCATTTCCAGGAGTGTACATATGTACATATTGACACACAAGAAACTTAAGTTTGTCTTTACAACTGAATATCCAGTCCTTCAATCCAGCGCACTGCATCTGGAGTTTGCTAGCAGGAAGTCCTCTTTGGCGCCGTGATAGGCTCGAATCCTACATTCACAGGCTGGATCAGACAGCTTCTTCCACTTAAAGAGAGCATCCCTGCATCGGCCATAGCCGGTACGGATTGGGTTGAGAGTAGTCCAGGTCTTGCGTGGTAGGTCGAATCCACTTTGGAAGTTTAGCACCTGAGAAGATTTATGCAGGTGCACATCTGTCACTGCTTCCCACCGACCTTTCCATTCTTCAAGAGGTTTGAAATCCTTAGCAACCATGTCAGCAGCATCGCACAGAGTTGGATGGCGTGATTTCAGTCTCTTGCGATTTAAAAGTGGCAGGTCGCTTTGCACAGGTAGGTTAGAATTCCTGGAGATCTTGTGGAATTCTTTCATAAGGGCAGTACATCTACGTAGGTCGGGAGTCATTATACCGGTTAACAGTGAAAGCCAATAAACTGGAGTAGATCTGACTGCGCCAGATATTATGCGCATTGTCGTATTCAGCTGGGTATCAACAAGCCTTGTAGGATGGCTCTTCGTCCAAAGAGGTGCACATTATATTTGTCTCCTTTGATATTGTGCAGCATTTGATATCTTCTTTGTCGTCTTCCCCTTTTTCACACCCCCATTACTTCATCTGCAACTTTAATTTCTTCTTCTATCCCAAAGTCTTCTTCACTTCGTCGGCTGTCTGCAGCATATAGCCATTCTATATATTCTTCCCATCTTCTCATTATTTCTTGGAGACTTCATATATTACTGCAAAGTATGTTAGTTGAGTCAAGGGAAATGACTGGAAACATTTTTCGATTTAAATCTCACTATTGTTGAATTTATGAAGGAAAAATGAGTGCAGGAACGAAAATTAGAACATCCCGATCGGATTGCAGACTTTGCATTCTAAGTGGACTTGATCGCACACTGCCCACAGTAAGACATTGCAAGATTACTTCTTTCTGATTTGATAGGGATGCATTTAGAAAGAAAATCTGACAAAGACAGTCCAGTTCACTATGCTGACTGGCGTTAAAGAAAGCGGGAGGTTTGAAGAATTAAGTGTGGCAAGAATTACAACGATAGTTTTATAAAGATTTTCAGGAGACTGTCAGTCTTACATCGTCTTCGAGCTGTTTTCGAGACCGTTTGCCTTTTCAGCTGGAAGAGCCCCTGTGCATGTGCAGATGCAACTGATTGACCTGCAAGGTAATTCCAGTTTTAATTACAAATCTTTTTACGTTAAGACAGTTCAGGACGTCTTAATTTCTCAGGTAGTTTTTCCAAGTCTTTATAATGAGGACGCAAAAGTGCTACAATATTTCGATCGACATACTTCTGTGAAAGACATTTTTTCGTTTATGAACCTAAATAAGTCACGATTACGTGGAAACTTGAGAGTGGAACTCTGTGAAACTGTCTGCATCTGTTCGTATGCTGATATTTTGTACCAGATAAAAATTATATTATCTCTTCAGCGCGCCAAAAATAATTAATCGACACTGAGGACTTATTTTGTTTGTGATTTTTTTGTTGAGAAATGTAAAACATAAGACCAACTGGTACGTAGCACGACTGTATTGCCATTGAAATGCGGCGCGTTCGCTGTTTTCCCCTCTACCCCTCCTCGCGCTCAGAGAGCGCAGCTTGGCTGTGGGAAAATGTGAAACGAGGCTGAGCGCTTTGGCACTCGAGCCCGTGCGTGGCCTGCGAGCCAAAATATTGGCCACCTCTGACATAAAGTAACGTTACAAAATGGCCTAGGGAACACGAGCAAGAGAACTTCAAGGAGCAAGCTACGCATCTCGTCTCACGCTAAAACCACAGCGCAACAAAAGTGGCACATTGTCAGGAGAGAGCACACATTCTGGGTTCCCCACTGATAGAGTTCTGCTGCGGTATGATTAAAAGGTTCACCGCAGTGTGCCAATGAAATGGTGCGGCAACTGGAAACGTAAGAGGGGCGTTCAATAAGTAATTAAACACATTTTTTTCGGCCAATTTAGACTGAAAAAATGCGGAATTTGTCGTGGGACGTCGTGAAAAAATCTCGATTCAGCCGCTATAGTTTCATGAAGTTCCGATTGGTGGTGGCGATGTATGCGACCTTCCAAAGGTGTCTGTAACGGAGGTACGTTCCAAACAGCGCTCTCATTGAATTTCTTTTGACAGAGAACCAGAGCATTGCAGAAATTCATATGCGTTTGCAGAACGTCTACGGAGACTTGGCAGTGAACAAAAGCACGATGAGTCGTTGGACGAGGCGTCTGTCGCTAACGCAACAAGGTCGTGCAAACGTGTCCGAGCTCGAGCGTGATGGCCAGCCGCACGCAGCTGTTACTTCTGCAGTCTTGGAGCATGCAGACACTCTCATTCGAGGTGATCGACTGTTCACAACCAACCACCTCGCTACTCATCTGGACGACTCTGTTGGTAGTGCTGACACACTGGTTCAACAGTTTGGGTACCAAAGCGTGTTTGCCTGCTGGCTTGCCCGCAGCCTAACCGAACGATATAAAGAGCAGTCAGGATCATCTGTGCGGAATTGCTTGGTCGTAACAATTTACGTCGAACATCGTCACAGGCGATGACATATGGGTTCATCATTTCGAACCGGAAACAAAACGGTAATCCATGGAGTGGCGCCACACTACCTCTCTTCCGAAGAAAATGTTCATAGCTGCGCCCTCAGTCGCTAAAGTCACGGCGACGAATTTCTGAGACGCTGAAGGGGCTACTCTGTTTGATGTCCTAACTCATGGTGCGATGATTAGCTCTGAAGTGTATTGTGCTATTCCCAGGAAATTGAAGAAACGACTTCATCGTGTTCGTCGCCACAAAGATGCAAACAAATTTCTCCTTCTCCATGACAACGCAATGTCTCACAGAAGTCTGCACACCTGCGATGAGCTTACAAAACTTCATTGGACTGTTCTTCTTCATCTACCCTACTGCCCGAATCTCGCACCTTCTGACTTCCATCTGTTTGGCCCAATGAAGGATGCCTTGTGCAGAAAGTTGGACATGGATAATCGGGAGGTTATTGATGCAGCATGACGTTGGCCCTGACGTCGACCAGTACAACGGTACCATGTGGACATAACCCCCCCCCCCCCAAGTATGAGGAACTTTTGAAAAGTCCGTACAAAGTCCGAGAGATGGCACCACTGACGCGTATCAAAGTCATGTTTAGTTAGTAGCTTCTTTGGAAATAACGCACACGAAGTTTTAGCCATATTGGTCTATTTCTTTGTGTTTGGCGTTCGTGTGAATCAAGGAAGTCGAGTGATTGTCAAAAAATGGACGAAAACGTTTCAAAATTTTCGGTGTGGCCATATGGGGACAAGTGATGCTCAAGGTTCTGTACGCCCTGTGGAGGTTACGACTCCAGAAGTCATTGATAAAATCCCTGATATGGTGATGTATGACAGAAGAGTTAAAGTGCGCGAGATTGCTAGCGCTGTGGGCATCTCGAATGAACGGGTACATAATATTTTGCATAAACATTTGAGAAAGCTATCCGCAAGATGGGTTTCGCGATTGCTCACGCTTGACCAAAAACGGAATCGTGTGAAGTGTTGCAAGGATGGTTTGCAGCAGTTGAGGAAGAGTCCGCAGGACTTTAAGCGTCGTTTCGTCACTGTGGATGAAACATGAATACATTACTATACACCCGAGACGAAACAACAACCTAAACAATGGGTTACCAAGTGGGAATCTCCACCAAAAAAGGCGAATACCATTCCTTCGGCCGGAAAGATTATGGCGACTGTCTTTTGGGATTCGCAAGGGATAATCCTCATCGACTATCTGGAAAAAGGTAAGACTATTACAGCTGCATATTATTCATAGTTATTGGATCATTTAAAAACGGAGCTGCAAGAAAAACGCTGGCGATTGGACCGCAAAAAAGTCCTTTTCCATAACAACAATGCATGAGCACACACCTCAGCAGTTGTGGTCGCAAAATTAATGGAAATAGGATCCCAACTCGTTTCACATCCCCCCCCCCCCCCCCCATTCTCCAGACTTGGCTCCCTCGGATTACTATTTGTTCCCCAATTTGAAGAAATGGCTGGCGGGACAAGGATTTTATTCAAACGAGGAGGTGAGTGCAGCAACTAATAGCTATTTTGCGGACTCGGGCAATTCCTATTATTCGGAAGGGATCAATAAATTAGAACAGCGTTGGACGAAGTGTTTAAGTCTAAAAGGAGACTATGTAAAAAAATATAAAAGGTTTACAGCAAACACGTAAGTAGTTTTTATGTTGCCACGGACTTTTCAAATCCCTCTCGTAAAGGTGAACGGAGATTATTTTGAAAAACTAGGGCTTTATAGCGAAAAGAGTGGGGAATAGTATGCTGTATGGGAATGCTGAATTAAATTAAACTGCTTTCAGAAAAAAATGTGTTGAATTAACTAATGAACGTCCCTCGTACTTCAAAGTTGAAGTATGCTGGTTGGGACGATTCTTGAGGGCCAAACGTCTATATTGCACCCGGACTCACCCTGAAAGTTTGCAGGTGTATGGTGTATGGACCACACGTGATGTCGCGACCCGCCGTATTGGAATGGTGCCAACTGTTTGACCAAGGTCTCACAGACGTGGATGATGCTGATGTGGAAGGAAGGCCATCGACCAGAGATGGCAGTGTCCAGGCCATCAAGGAACTGATTCGCAGCAATCGCACTCCCAAAGTGAGTCTCGAACGCATCCGTGACCAAGGAGCGGGTTCCTATCGTCGAGGACCTGAATGACTGGACCATTGTTTACGGAGACTTGGAGACTATGCTGAAAAATAAGTTTCATGTATCTGTGTCAGACTGAGGTGTAGCGGAGCAACTCGCCGTAATAACGTGTAACTTAACTTTTTTGAAGTCTCCTCGTAGCTAACCGTCCACCGCCCTAGCGCCTGTACGGCTTCGGCCGTCAGCGGCTGCGGCACGTGGCTGGCGATTGGACACGCCACCTTCTGTACGGACCGCACCTCTGCGGACACAACGGCGGCCGCGTTAAGCAGGTGAACGCCTGGCGCACCTCTGCTCACCTGCCGGCCGCTCGTCACGGCTTTCCCGAGCAACAACGCAAAGAACGGACTCCTCAGCCGGCCCGGTGACGCGGCTCTTTCCACCGCTGGCGCAGCAGAGGAAGTGGTCTGCGGCCAGCGACACACAGACAGGTGTACGCGTTCTTCACTGCGTCCACGCGAGAGTGCGCGCTCCCGTCGCTAACGTGTCAACTGTTCAGAGCTCTCTAGTGACAGCATTTTTCCAAACGTACCCAATAAACATGAAAAATACTGGGTTTTGGACAAAAATATCCAAACAACAGGAAAAATTATTTATGACGGTAGTATCTGTTCCCGAAAGAACAGTTACCGTCGATGACCATGCAGCTTTGCTAGAAACGAAATGATAATTAAATTGACACCCTAGCTGCAAGCAGGCGTTGATATACTTCATTGGGGACATGTTGAAAATGTGTGCCCCGACCGGGACTCGAACCCGGGATCTCCTGCTTACATGGCAGACGCTCTACCCATCTGAGCCACCGCGGGCACAGAGGATAGTGCGTCTGCAGGGACTTATCCCTTGCACGCCCCCCGTGAGATCCACATTCCCAACATGTCCACAACACTACGTTCGTAGTGCGCCTAATAGATGTTTGCCCATCACAGGAAAAATGCTTACTTGAAGCGCCGGCCTTGGTGTCCGAGCGGTTCTAGGCGCTTCAGTCCGGAACCGCGTGACTGCTACGGTCGCAGGTTCGAATCCTGCCTCGGGCAAGGATGTGTGTGATGTCCTTAGATTAGTTAGGTTTAAATAGTTCTAGGGGACTGATGACCTCAGAAGTTAAGTCCCATAGGGCTCAGAGTCATTTGAACCATTTTTGCTTGCTTGAACTTAAATACCAGTGCTTGCAGATTTCGCTGTTGTATTTTACGACTAACGGAACTTGTACAGAGCGAGCCGGAATCACAGAGACCTGGCCCTGCCGTAAAATTATAATATTGTTGAATAACTGTCGTAATAAAATAACAGTCACAATTCTCCCTTTTCACACAAGACACAAATTTGATTAAGATAAATTACAGGGCACGGGTGCTACCTCTATTATGCTAACAATGTACGTTGTAGAAGTTAATAGCTGAAAATAACTTTCACATCCAGTTTGTTGCTGTAGTAGTTGAAAGTGTTTAAGAACGATATATTAATCTTCATCTTGCACTCATTATCCGATCGTAGTTTCTTCATCCAACAAAATAGTCAATATGCAGTTCTGTCCTATTCTCAAAATAAAGAGATCAGTTATAAATTAAACTCCTTCAAAATGAAACACCAATTAAAATCACCATAGTATATCTCTCACTCTCAAATAAGCACATTTCAGTTCTTCACTTTTTTTACACATCGACAATATATTTCACATGGGTGCAGTGGAGACAAGATACAGACTTACCTCCACAACTCCAATCATCAACACAGTTTCAAAATGACTTTCTCCTCCACAAAATGGTTCAAATGGCTCTGAGCAATATGCGACTTAACTTCTGAGATCATTAGTCGCCTAGAACTGAGAACTAATTAAACTTAACTAACCTAAGGACATCTCACACATCCACGCCCGAGGCAGGATTCGAACCTGCGACCGTAGCGGTCGCTCGGCTCCAGACTAGCGCCTAGAACCGCACGAGCACTCCGGCCGGCTCTCCTCCACAGCTCGCTACCAACTCCCCATGAAGAGTAACATAAACTAATGATAATAAACGTCTTACATCAACAGACCACAGAATATCATTAACATCGATATTTGTTCGCAGATAACATTTACGTAGAATAGTTTATATCGAATAATAATTGCTTTTTTGTTAAGTTTAAATAATCATTTGATTTAGAGGCAGTAAATTATAATGGGTTTTTAACAGTTTTATACGTTGAAAGGGTCAAGATTCTCTGATAATAACTGGTAAGTGGAAGCGTAATTAGTCACGTGTGATTATCAGTGTTTCACCCTGGTAACTCGAAAACACAAAGTCATGGGATTTCAGAAAGAAAGGAAGGTAAATAAACAGGACATAAGAAATACAGGCCCCCAGACATCGAAATAAATCAATAAAAACTCATACTTATAAAAATGCTTTGCCATTGTTACAAAATATCAAAAGAACAAAAGGTGCATCGTGTTGTACGATAGTTACAGTCGTATATCCATTCACTATACTCCAGAATTACACAGTTATAGGTTTCTTATAGTACGTTGCAAGTGTCAGACGTACTCAGAACAATCTTATGTGTAGCTGTGAGTGCGTTAAATTGGAGGAAAGTGAGCAGTTTATCGGTGCTCCTGTGGTGGGTGCTTCCTTACCGTGCTAGCTGAAGTGTGAAGTGAATCCTGCCTTGGGCATGGATGTGTGTGATGTCCTTAGGTTAGTTAGGTTTAAGTAGTTCTAAGTGCTAGGGGACTGATGACCACAGCAGTTAAGTCCCATAGTGCTCAGAGCCATTTGAACCATTTTTTGTAGCGTTTATGGTACTTCTGCCGGCTGCGGTGGTCTTGCGGTTCTAGGCGCTCAGTCCGGAACCGCGCGACTACTACGGTCGCAGGTTCGAATCCTGCCTCGGGCATGGATTTGTGTGATGTCCTTAGGTTAGTTAGGTTTAAGTAGTTCTAAGTTCTAGGGGACTGATGACCACAGCTGTTAAGTCCCATAGTGCTCAGAGCCATTTGAACCATTTCGTACTTCTGTATTTCTTACCGGCCGCTGTACCTTCTCAAACGTGTTTTTCTAGTACTGTCCAGTTAGCCTAAATTTAGGTGACTTTCGGAAGCTACTCACTTTAATCTTGGTTCTCTCTATGTGCTGTTGTCGTCGCGTCGAAATTTTAACTTTTTACGTTTTATCTCCTTTAAGTATGTTGAACACCACATAACAGTTCAGACAGCAAAGAGTTGCAATCAGGATTCTATATTCTCCGCTATGGTAAAATTCTTCAATGACTGATAATTTCCACTTTTCAGTTTCAGGTTCGGTTTTGTACGGTGTGAGAAGGAAAAGTTACTAGAATACGTAGAGCAGTGGTGACAGCAGAGATAAACTTCTAATATAACAGTTGTCGACAGTATTTATTAAATCACCGCTGAACGCCACAGAACTTCTATATACGATTCAAAAATAGTAAACGAAATTCTTCTGTCTTAAAGCTGTCTTCGTATTTCTAATTAATTCAGCAGCATTTTGGATACATGTCCCAGAAACACCTCTTTAGACTACAGCATATCCTTGCTACAGGCATGAAATTAATTTTCATCTCCTCCATAAAATTCAATATATTCAAATCCACAGCAACTATTTCTTTACTTTTCAATCTTCAATAAGCATTTATTGATTTATAATCCTTGTACATCAAAAACAAAAGCTTGTTCTGATAAACTGGACGCTACCTCAAACCCAAACCATTATCATAAAATTGCGAATCATGTTAAAAATCTCACAGAACAGAGAGGAACAATGTTTGATCGTTACTTCGGCACGTTACAGCTTGCGACTAGATGTTCGGCAGTATCGCCAGACTTCAGAGGTGTCACTCTTTTACCCCACGATCGGCCATTACATGTAAAGACAAAAATACAATTTCTCTAATCGCTTAACGGGTAACTTAACATTTAATATAACCAGTACAGCGCTTGTACGTAACATTGGGTCTCATATTACAAGTAGAAAGCGTAATCGACAGCCGACCGGAGTGGCCTAACGGTTCTAGGCGCTACAGTCTGGAACCGCGCGACCGTTACGGTCGCAGGTTCGAATCCTGCCTCGGGCATGGATGTGTGAGATGTCCTTAGGTTAGTTAGTTTTAAGTAGTTCTAAGTTCTAGGGGACTGATGACCTCAGCAGTTAAGTCTCATAGTGCTCAGGGACTTTTGAACTATTCGTAATTGACAATTTGTTGACACTGCATCATTTACCATAGGTCTTACATACCAATTCTCACAAAGTATCGTAGCACTTAAATATGAACTGTTGTAATCGTAACAAAGCGGCAGTCAGCATTTCATCTACTATCGTCAAAGAAGACACAGACACTAAGCGCTAGCGGGCTGAGTACTTACTTGAGAGGTGAGTCAAGTTCTGGAGACACGTAGCTACCTCTAACGCCAGTGAATGGCAATACACCAGCTACTGGAATTCTTCGACAGCGATGGAGGTGCCCTCAGCGTGGTACATAGTGATAAACTAAAACGGCAGTATAGCAATTTCCCTGTAGTTCTTAGAAGAATAAGCTACAGCCACGTCGTCTTTCTGTCGAAAACTACGATACGGAGGCATCCGTCGAGAGTGCTGTCCCAACGCCTTCTTATAAATATCAGAAGACGCCTCTGTTGAGTGATCAGTAGCACTGCTTACATAAATATTTACGTGCAAATATCTCGGGAACTTAATAAAGTTCGTTGATGATCCTTGCCACTCCTCCTATCCAGCTTTTAGTAGAGCACTTGAAAAATATGGAAACGTTGTGTTCAAATGTGTGTGAATTCCTAAGGGACCAAACTGCTTAGGTCATCGGTCTCTAGACTTACACACTACTTAGACTAACTTATGCTAAGAACAACACAAACGCCCATTCCCGAGGGAGGACTCCAACCTCCGGCGGGAGGGGTCGCGCAGTCCGTGACATGACGCCTCAAACCGCTCGGTCACACCGTGCGGCGAATCGTTGTGCAATGTGTCGTGTCCGCCTCCTTGTCGGGTAAACGCATGGCCTCATTTGTGCAATGAAGGGATATGCTCGCAGGTAGACTGCGTCGCAAACTAAAGGAAGTATCAAGACGCCAACGGTTTAGAAACTTCGATACGTTGAACTCAAACTGTAACTGGTGCTTACCTGTTGCATCAGCCAGAGGTCTCGCCATCTACACTTATCAAGCCGAGGTGTGCCGGAAACTCGGCCATTTAGCGTTCCCTGCCTTTGATCGGAGATCTCCAAATTACTAGACCATGAGGGTGACGTATCAAGTTTGGAATCTCAGTGGAGGCCGGGTAACACACTTTCTCAGAAATTAAAAAAGAAAATAATAACGAAATTTTGTGTTGTTTTACACAAACACGATATTCAATGAAAGCCTCAGGTACACATTTATTCAGAGGCATGAAATTTGTCTTTTGAATCCAGAACTGTGGTTCTAACATAGTGTATTCTATGAATAAAATGTTTGTCAACTAGCTTAATTCTGTATTTAGATTTTTAAAATTTTTGCAAATAAAATGTTTGTTCACACCTATAGGAAGTGGTAAATGCAGATAAAATGTCTCCTGCAAAGTCTTTGATCTTGGGATAGTTTCCTTCTGGAAAAACTGGTAAAATTGAACAAGGCTTTCTTCTTTAAACTGATGTAATTCGCTTGCAGATGAATGATTTCCATTTGCAATGCACCGGAACATCTTCCATCTCACAAAAATCCGATTCTGAAAAACTCGGATCTCCTTGCAATGAGTATGAAATCTGTGATCCTGAATGAAGAATTCTTTCTTCAGAGCACCAACAAAATCTATTACAAACAAGAGTGGAAAACTTGAACCATATCTACCTTCGAACAACTGGCAACTGGCGAAGTGTGAGAAAATGTCCTGTCTGTTGTTGCCCTTAAAAGTATCACTTTCTGTGTAAAGGCTACAAATAATATTTCCCTCCCCTTGAAGTTTTTTATTCACTTCATTCAAATGGAGAGCAACAGCGGGTAAGAAAGCTAGTTTTTATAGTCGTTCTTTGTCTGACGCATCTTCGAGGACTATTTTTCTCATTCAGAAATATTCCAATTGCTGTTCTCAAAGAAAATAAGCTTGAAAAAAATTTACCACAGGTTAACTAATGTACTGCCGTGTGGTAATGAAAATCACTTGGCAAAGATTCTACTCCTTCTAGCGAGTGTTTGAGTCCATGATGTCGAATGAAACTGGCTGCAAAAATTACAGGCTTCATCACACAGCACACATCCAGCGTTTTTGCACAGAGTGCTTCCAGATAGATGACTCAATGTATTTCGAGGGTTTTGTAACACCATTGGCACTCTGGGTTTAGTCTTCCAAGAAAATTTGAATATTTCTCCATCTACTGTAACACATTTAAGCAGCCAAAGAGGAAGGCTATTATTTTTGGCTGAAGTTAACTGTACCCCTTCAAAGACAGTGGCAGCTATTGTACCATGCATGGAAATCACATGTGCTAATTCTATAGTAACTTCGAACTATGTGTTAACGCAGGGTGTTTCTTAATGTTCTGGCGATTTGAAATCTGAATACCGCGTGCTAAAGACAAGACACAGCGATGGTGGTGCGGACTGTCAAATTTCGTCCCATATAGTGAGTAGCCATGTCTTACTGGTCGAAGCAAAATCGTGCGTTCGGGACGGAGAGCTATTTTCGCTACGGAGAATCTGTCATGTGCGTGCGACGTACTTTTCGTAAGCACTTCAAGATTCAGCCGCCATATTGAACTTGGTAAGAAACTTACATGCAACTACCAGTGCATCGAATCGAAAGTCAACCGGCCCTCGGAAAATCGTCCGAACTTCTTGCTAGGCATGATGGGATTATATGAAGGTGAGAGTGTACTCCGAACGACCGAGAAGCCTGCAACAGTTAAAAGATCGAATGTACGATGAAATTTCCAGAATTCCTCCAGCAGTTAAGACAGATGTGCTCAAAAACTTGGTGAAACGCCTCGAGTATTGGGTACCCGCGAAGGTCGTGATTTGTCCGATGTAGTATTTCATAAGTAAACTTGAATAAATGTTTTTTTTTTACCTTCTTAAAAATGTTCTACTTTGTTTCGTGATTAGTTTGTGTGTTATTCAAATTTGAAATGGTCGAAACATTGTGAAACACACTGTACCTATGGAAAGCAACAGGACTCTAGCAGTGTCATAGCTGTCTGTAGATTTGTTCAGGGCTACTGGGATGCCCTTTATTGTAGCTGATTTGATAAATTTCATAAATTACAAACGATATTCATGCTCCACAACGTTTGATGAAAGTGTGACTACTTTATATAGTTCAGTTTTATCAGGAAATAGTTCTACAACTGTAATTAAAATGCACCTCTTTATGTAATCACCATCAGTGAATTGCTTGCTTTGTTTGGCGATTTCTTTAGCAATTCGTGAAATTACTTTTGTATAGGATTCATTTTCCTAAACTCGCTCCCTAAAATTATTTTTTTGAGTACAATGTTTATGTTTCAGTATTTCGACTTCGTTTTCGCATGCCTTGTTCTTGAATTTATCAAACTAGGCACCATGGTTTTTTTTTTCGTAGTGAGATCTAAGCGAGTGGTAAAAATCGCGTGATATTTCGAAAAACTGTCACTCAAGCGAGGGCAGAATTAAATCCCTTCGCAGGCCGGAGGCCATATTGTGAAGATCCCCACTTTAACTCATATGAACTCATTTTTGGAATAATTGGACCTCTCAGAAGTTCGTAAAATCGATTACACTGAATTGTTCAATAGATTTTTTATCCCACAACATCCTTCACTTCCTTGATTTGTATTAATACCAGGGACATTCAATAAGTAGTACTCCGTCTTCAGGCCATGAGTGGCCTACCGGGACCATCCGACCGCCATGTCATCCTCCATGAAGGATGCGGATAGGAGGGGCGTGGGGTCAGCACACAGCTCTCCCGGTCGTAATGATGGTATTCTTGACCGAAGCCGCTACTATTCGGTCGAGTAGCTCCTCAATTGGCATCACGAGGCTGAGTGCACCCCGAAAAATGGCAACAGTGCATGGCGGCCTAGATGGTCACCCATCCAAGTGCCGACCACGCCCGACAGCTCTTAACTTCGGTGATCTCACGGGAACCGGTGTAACCACTGCGGCAAGGCCGTTGTTCTAACACAGTTTTTTCCTCCGGTAATTTCCGTCGAAAAAATTCTGAATTTGTTGTGGGACATTGTGGAATATTCGCACTTCAGCCCCTATATTTACATGTGGTTGCTATAGGTGGTGTCGCCATATGTAGCCTTCAAAATGGCATTCGTAATGGAGGTGCGTTCCAAGCAGAGAGCTGTCATTGAGTTTCTTTTGGTGGAAAAGCAGAGCATAACAGATGTTCATAGATGCTTGCAGAATGTCTACTGAGACGTTGCAGTAAACAAAAGCACGGTGAGTCATTGGGCGAGGGGTCTGTCATCATTGTGATATCTCGCGTGCCGGCCGGCCGCACACAGCTGTGACTCCTGTAGTGATGGAACGTGCGGACACTCTCACTCGAGGTGATCGACGGATCACAAACTACTCTCTGTACAATTAGACGTCTCTGTTGGTAGTGGTGACACACTCGTTCACCAGTTGAGGTACTAAATGGGGTGTGCCTTTTGGATTCCTCGCCGCCTAGGCCACAAAGAGCAACAAAGGGACATCTGTTTGGTTCAAAATGGCTCTGAGCACTATGGGACTCAACATCTGAGGTCATCAGTCCACTAGAACTTAGAACTACTTAAACATAACTAACCTAAGGACATCACACACATCCATGCTCGAGGCAGGATTCGAACCTGCGACCGTAGCGCATCTGTTTGGCCCAAACAAGGATGCGCTCCGTGGGGGAATCTTATTAATGCATCAAGGCGTTGGGTCCGACGCCGACCAGTGGAGTGGTATCATGCGGATATAGAGACCCACCCAGGAACGTGGCTTAAGGCCGTCGCATTGAACGGAAATTATATTGAAAATTAAGGTTTTGAAGCCAAAAGAGTGGGGAATAATATAGCTTGCTGGAATCCTGAAAAAAAAAACCTGCTTTCAGAAAAAAATGTCTTGTCTTGCTTATTGAACGCCCCTCGTAATCAGATTAATTACACAGTATTTATCATTAAGGCGGCATGAGGCCCGGTGGAGCATGGAATGGAATGCAGACACCAGCCCAGTGCCACAGTATAACATGACTTGACAAAAGAAAAACATGAGAACATTATTCCTGACGAGGAATGTGTGTTCCAACCAGGGCTGCGAGGTATCCCGATTTAGGTGGGATTGTCTCCAGGTTTAGAAGTTAAATGTCAACTCCCAATTAAACCTTTTCAAGATACGCAAGAATCTGAATTGCACCAAACTAGACAACATTTCACATAATATAGTCTATAACAACTAAAATAATCATTTTTTGATGGTATAATGTAATTGGATAAATAAAAAATCTACTCACCAAGCGGCGGCAGGAGAACGCACATACAGGCGATGAGAAAAGTGGAATAGAAAATCAAGAACAGCAAGATTCAAACTTGAGTATTTTAATAAGAGAGACTCGGACAAACGATACGGATAAGGACTTGTAGACCTTGCAGTTTCGAGTCTACTGACATTGTGTTCCACCTCCAAGTTGTATTGGACTTACAATCTCTTGACTGCTGTCATTTAAGCATTCCTGTGGAGTATGCTGTTTTATTACCGTAGTCGACCGTGTAAGGTGCTCCGTCATAAGTCCGCACACGCTAGAGGTGGGTATCGGATTGTTTTCTGGCCGCTGGTGTTCAAATTCCCGTTCGTTCTCGAAATGACCGTCCTCAGGTACTCGATTTGCTGTCTGAAGTACCACCGTCTGTGCGCTATGTGTTGGTTGACCTCGGTTATGTTCTCTGATAACATTTCCAAAGTTATTTCTCCGGAGTTTGGATGTTGCCCGCTGTACGTCTTTAGAATATCGAGTGCCGGATTTCGGGTGGAACTAAGCTGATGTTCCTTGTCACGGTTAATGGTATGCTGTGTGACCTTTACTTCGATGGAAATATTGTGCAAGTACAGCACGGATCACCGGCATAAAACCCCATTTTCCAAGACAACAATGTTTCAATATTATTACAAGATTGCAGAGCAATCACTGGAAGCAGTGAGATCCATAAAATATATAGGAACATGCATACAGAGCGATTTAATACGGAACGACGACATAAAACTAATCGCAGGAAAGGCAGATGCCAAAAAGAGATTCATTGGGAGAATCCACAGGAAGTATAGCTCACCTACAAAGGTGGTAGCTTACAAAGTCCTCGATCAACCAATACTTTAATATTGTTCGTTGGTGTATGACCCATAATAGGTTTAATAAAGGAAAAAGATAAGATCGAAAGAAGAGCAGCGCGTTTCTTTACAGATTCATTTGATAAGCGCGGAAGCGTCACGGAAGCGCTCAGCCAACTACAGTGACAGACACTGAATGAGAGGCGTTCTGCATCTTGGTATGGTTTACTGTTGTAGCTACGAGAGCGTACCGTTAGATGGGTTCCTCCTATGTGTATCTCCCAAGAACATCATGAAGCTATGATTATAGAATTTCAAGCTCATTCGGATGCTTGCCAATCATCGTTCTTCCCGTTTACCGTTCGCAACTGGAACAGGAAAGGCGGGTATGACAATGGCACACAAAGTGCCCTCCGCCACGCACCATAAGGTGGCCTGCGGAGTATAATCGTAAATATAGTAGATGAGGACTTTGAGGTTCTTTGTTTCCATGCTACTCAACTTTCCGAAAGTTAGCTGAGAAACTTAGAAACGGATGTATAAGGAATGACCTGTAGATTAAAACTGAAGAAACTGCAAAAAGGTGGGAATTTAAGGAGATGGGACCTGGATAAACTGAAAGAAGCAGAGGTTGTACAGAGTTTCAGGGAGAGCATAAGGGAACAATTGACAGGAATGGGGGAAAGAAATACAGTAGAGGAAGAATGGGTAGCTTTGAGGGATGAAGTAGTGAAGGCAGCAGACGATCAAGTAGGTAAAAAGACGAGGGCTAGTAGAAATCCTTGGGTAACAGAAGAAATATTGAATTTAATTGATGGAAGAAGAAAATATAAAAATGCAGTAAGTGAAGCAGGGAAAAAGGAATACAAACGTCTCAAAAATGAGATCGACAGGAAATGCAAAATGGCTAAGCAGGGATGGCTAGAGGACAAATGTAAGGATGTAGAGGCTTATCTCACTAGGGGTAAGATAGATACTGCCTACAGGAAAATTAAAGAGACCTTTGGAGATAAGAGAACCACTTGTATGAATATCAAGAGCTCAGATGGAAACCCAGTTCTAAGCAAAGAAGGGAAAGCAGAAAGGTGGAAGGAGTATATAGAGGGTCTATACAAGGGCGATGAACTTGAGGACAATATTATGGAAATGGAAGAGGATGTAGATGAAGACGAAATGGGAGATACGATACTGCGTGAAGAGTTTGACAGAGCACTGAAAGACCTGAGTCGAAACAAGGCCCCCGGAGTAGACAACATTCCATTGGAACTACTGACGGCCTTGGGAGAGCCAGTCCTGACAAAACTCTACCATCTGGTGAGCAAGATGTATGAAACAGGCGAAATACCCTCAGACTTCAAGAAGAATATAATAATTCCAATCCCAAAGAAAGCAGGTGTTGACAGATGTGAAAATTACCGAACAATCAGTTTAATAAGCCACAGCTGCAAAATACTAACACGAATTCTTTACAGACGAATGGAAAAACTGGTAGAAGCCGACCTCGGGGAAGATCAGTTTGGATTCCGTAGAAATGTTGGAACACGTGAGGCAATACTGACCTTACGACTTATCTTAGAAGAAAGATTAAGGAAAGGCAAACCTACGTTTCTAGCATTTGTAGACTTAGAGAAAGCTTTTGACAATGTTGACTGGAATACTCTCTTTCAAATTCTAAAGGTGGCAGGGATAAAATACAGAGAGCGAAAGGCTATTTACAATTTGTACAGAAACCAGATGGCAGTTATAAGAATCGAGGGACATGAAAGGGAAGCAGTGGTTAAGAAGGGAGTAAGACAGGGTTGTAGCCTCTCCCCGATGTTATTCAATCTGTATATTGAGCAAGCAGTAAAGGAAACAAAAGAAAAATTCGGAGTAGGTATTAAAATCCATGGAGAAGAAATAAAAACGTTGAGGTTCGCCGATGACATTGTAATTCTGTCAGAGACAGCAAAGGACTTGGAAGAGCAGTTGAATGGAATGGATGGTGTCTTGAAGGGAGGATATAAGATGAACATCAACAAAAGCAAAACGAGGATAATGGAATGTAGTCGAATCAAGTCGGGTGATGCTGAGGGAATTAGATTAGGAAATGAGACACTTAAAGTAGTAAAGGAGTTTTGCTATTTGGGGAGTAAAATAACTGATGATGGTCGAAGTAGAGAGGATATAAAATGTTGACTGGCAATGGCAAGGAAAGCGTTTTTGAAGACGAGAAATTTGTTAACATCGAGTATAGATTTAAGTGTCAGGAAGTCATTTCTGAAAGTATTTGTATGGAGTGTAGCCATGTATGGAAGTGAAACATGGACGGTAAATACTTTGGACAAGAAGAGAATAGAAGCTTTCGAAATGTGGTGCTACAGAAGAATGCTGAAGATTAGATGGGTAGATCACATAACTAATGAGGAAGTATTGAATAGGATTGGGGAGAAGAGAAGTTTGTGGCACAACTTGACCAGAAGAAGGGATCGGTTAGTAGGACATGTTCTGCGGCATCAAGGGATCACCAATTTAGTATTGGAGGGCAGCGTGGAGGGTAAAAATCGTAGGGGGAGACCAAGAGATGAATACACTAAGCAGATTCAGAAGGATGTAGGTTGCAGTAGGTACTGGGAGATGAAGAAGCTTGCACAGGATAGAGTAGCATGGAGAGCTGCATCAAACCAGTCTCAGGACTGAAGACCATAACAACAACAACAACAAGGAACATTCAAATGAAAACCGAACACTCGTCGCATCAGGACCATGGTGTAATTAGGCTGTTTAGGTTTTTATGTTGGTAACGCCACATAGCGCTCAGTATGAATATCACTGACAGTGCTGTGTGCACTCTGTGGCTGATTTCCATTGTTGGAATATTTGGTATTGTAGTGTTGAGCAGTTGGATGTGAACAGCGCATAGCGTTGCGCAGTTTGAAGTGAGCCGCCAGCAGTGGTGGATGTGGAGAGAGAGATGGCAGAATTTTGAGAGCGGACGATCTGGACGTGTGTCCATCAGAAAGAGTAAATTTTTAATACTGTATATCATGAACTGATTTATATATGATGACTTTTGAATATTATTAAGGTAAATACATTGTTTGTTTTTTTTATCAAAATCTTTCATTTGCTAACTATGCCTATCAGTAGTTAGTGCCTTCAGTAGTTAGAATCTTATATTTAGCTGGCCGTATTGGCGCACGCTGTATTGCAGTAGTTCTAGTAACGAAGATTTTTGCGAGGTCAATGATTCATCGACACCCGTGGTCTAGGGGTAGCGGTTTGATTCGTAATCAAAACGTCTTCGGTCCCGGGTTCGATCCCCGCCACTGCCTAAATTTTGATAAATAATCGGCATTGGCGGCCGAAGATTTCCGGCATAAGAAGTCAGCCTCATTCTGCCAACGGCCTTGTCAAAGAGGGCGGAGGAGCGGATAGAGGTTCAGGGCACTCTCTTGTCCTACGGGTGGGAAATTGCCCCTAAAGGCGGAAGAATCAGCAATGATCAACGACATGAGGATGCAGAAGGCAATGGAAACCACTGCATTAAAGACACGTAACGTGTATCCACAGGACATGTGGCCTGTAATTGAAGAAGTGTCATGATGATCTCTCCATTGGCAAAAGATTCCGGAATAGTCCCCCTTTCAGATCTCCAGGAGGGGACTGCCAAGGGGGAGGTTACCATGAGAAAAAGATTGAATAATCAACGAAAGGATAACGTTCTACAGGCCGGGGCGTGGAATGTCAGAAGCTTGAACGTGGTAGGGAAACTAGAAAATCTGAAAAGGGAAATACAAAGGCTCAATCTAGATATAGTAGGGGTCAGTGAAGTGAAGTGGAAGGAAGACAAGGATTTATGGTCAGATGAGTATCGGGTAATATCAACAGCAGCAGAAAATGGTATAACAGGTGTAGGATTCGTTATGAATAGGAAGGTAGGGCAGAGGGTGTGTTACTGTGAACAGTTCAGTGACCGGGTTGTTCTAATCAGAATCGACAGCAGACCAACACCGACAACGATAGTTCAGGTATACATGCCGACGTCGCAATCTGAAGATGAATAGATAGAGAAAGTGTATGAGGATATTGAAAGGGTAATGCAGTATGTAAAGGGGGACGAAAATCTAATAGTCATGGGCGACTGGAATGCAGTTGTAGGGGAAGGAGTAGAAGAAAAGGTTACAGGAGAATATGGGCTTGGGACAAGGAATGAAAGAGGAGAAAGACTAATTGAGTTCTGTAACAAGTTTCAGCTAGTAACAGCGAATACCCTGTTCAAGAATCACAAGAGGAGGAGGTATACTTGGAAAAGGCCGGGAGATACGGGAAGATTTCAATTAGATTACATCATGGTCAGACAGAGATTCCGAAATCAGACACTGGATTGTAAGGCGTACCCAGGAGCAGATATAGACTCAGATCACAATATAGTAGTGATGAAGGGTAGGCTGAAGTTCAAGACATTTGTCAGGAAGAATCAATACGCAAAGAAGTGGGATACGGAAGTACTAAGGAATGACGAGATACGTTTGAAGTTCTCTAACGCTATAGATACAGCAATAAGGAATAGCGCTGTAGGCAGTACAGTTGCAGAGGAATGGACACCTCTAAAAAGGGCCATCACAGAAGTTTGGAAGGAAAACATAGGTACAAAGAAGGTAGCTGCGAAGAAACCATGGGTAACAAAAGAAATACTTCAGTTGATTGATGAAAGGAGGAAGTACAAACGTGTTCCGGGAAAATCAGAAATACAGACATACAAGTCGCTGAGGAATGAAATAAATAGGAAGTGCAGGGAAGCTAAGACGAAATGGCTGCAGGAAAAATGTGAAGACATCGAAAAAGATATGATTGTCGGAAGGACAGACTCAGCATACAGGAAAGTCAAAACAACCTTTGGTGACATTAAAAGCAACGGTGGTAACATTAAGAGTGCAACGGGAATTCCACTGTTAAATGCAGAGGAGAGAGCAGATAGGTGGAAAGAATACATTGAAAGCCTCTATGAGGGTGAAGATTTGTCTGATGTGATAGAAGAAGAAACAGGAGTCGATTTAGAAGAGATAGGGGATCCAGTTTTAGAATCGGAATTTAAAAGAGCTTTGGAGGACTTACGGTCAAATACGGCAGAAGGGATAGATAACATTCCATCAGAATTTCTAAAATCATTGGGGGAAGTGGCAACAAAACGACTATTCACGTTGGTGTGTAGAATATATGATTCTGGCGATATACCATCTGACTTTCGGAAAAGCATCACCCACACAATTCCGAAGACGGCAAGAGGTGACAAGTGCGAGAATTACCGCACAATCAGCTTAACAGCTCATGCATCGAAGCTGCTTACAAGAATAATATACAGAAGACTGGAAAAGAAAATTGAGAATGCGCTAGGTGACGATCAGTTTGGCTTTAGGAAAAGTAAAGGGACGAGAGAGGCAATTCTGACGTTACGGCTAATAATGGAAGCAAGGCTAAAGAAAAATCAAGACACTTTCATAGGATTTGACGACCTGGAAAAAGCGTTCGACAATATAAAATGGTGCAAGCTGTTCGAGATTCTGAAAAAAGTAGAGATAAACTATAGGGAGAGACGGGTCATCTACAATATGTACAACAACCAAGAGGGAATAATAAGAGTGGACGATCAAGAACGAAGTGCTCGTATTAAGAAGGGTGTAAGACAAGGCTGTAGCCTTTCGCCCCTACTCTTCAATCTGTACATCGAGGAAGCACTGATGGAAATAAAAGAAAGGTTCAGGAGTGGAATTAAAATACAAGGTGAAAGGATATCAATGATACGATTCGCTGATGACATTGCTATCCTGAGTGAAAGTGAAGAAGAATTAAATGATCTGCTGAACGGAATGAACATTTTAATGAGTACACAGTATGGTTTGAGAGTAATTCGGAGAAAGACGAAGGTAATGAGAAGTAGTAGAAATGAGAACAGCGAGAAACTTAACATCTGGATTGATGGTCACAAAGTCAATGAAGTTAAGGAATTCTGCTAGCTAAGCAGTAAAATAACCAATGACGGACGGAGCAAGGAGGACATCAAAAGCAGACTCGCTATGGCAAAAAAGGCATTTCTGGCCAAGAGAATACCGGCCTTAATTTGAGGAAGAAATTTCTGAGGATGTACGTCTAGAGTACATGGACTGTGGGAAAACCGGAACAGAAGAGAAGCGAAGCATTTGAGATGTGGTGCTATAGACGAATGTTGAAAATTAGGTGGACTGATAAGGTAAGGAATGAGGAGGTTCTACGCAGAATCGGAGAGGAAAGGAATATGTGGAAAACACTGATAAGGAGAAGGGACAGGATGATAGGACATCTGCTAAGACATGAGGGAATGACTTCCATGGTACTAGAGGGAGCTGTAGAGGGCAAAAACTGTAGAGGAAGACAGAGATTGAAATACGTCAAGCAAATAATTGAGGACGTAGATTGCAAGTGCTACTCTGAGATGAAGAGGTTAGCACAGGAAAGGAATTCGTGGCGGGCCGCATCAAACCAGTCAGTAGACTGACGACCAAAAAAAAAATTAAAAAAACTGATTCATGAAAGGTATAGGCTATTGTTAGTCAGGGCTATTCTTTTGTAGGGATCATTGAAAGCCGTCCGGTGTAGCCGAGCGGTTCTAGGCGCTTCAGTCTGAAACCGCGCGACCGCTACGGTCGCAGGTTCGAATCCTGCCTCGGGCATGGATGTGTGTGATGTCCTTAGGTTAGTTATGTTTAAGTAGTTCTAAGTTCTAGGGGACCCATAGTGGTCAGAGCCATTTGTACCATTTTTTGATTATTGAAAGTCAGATTGCGTTGCGCTAAAAATATTGTGTGTCAGTTTAGTGTTGATCAGAATAAGTAAAGAGAGAAATGTCTGAGTACGTTCAGTTCTACTCAGCTTTTTGAAAATCAAATAACGTAAGAGGTTTATCAGCACAGTAATTTATAATTTTTCTAGGGGGACGTTTCAATGGTATGGTTCGATTCAAAAGTAACCGCCACACGCGCTAAGGCATTTATCCCACTGGTAGAAGAGACGATCATTTCCTGTTTCGTAGAACCCGTTCAGCCATTGACGAATCCAAAACCGCACCCACTGTTGCACTTCCTCGTCTGACTGAAACCGACGTCCACGCAGGTCTTTCTGCAAGTTGCCAAAGATGTGAAAACCACACGGTGAGAGATCCGGACTGTACGGAGGATGTTGCAGTGTTTCCCAACCCAGTCGCTAAAGCGTAGCTTTCGTCCGATTGGCAGTGGGGAGGGGGATTATCGTTCAAAGTGATGATTACCGTCTGACAGCCTTCCTGGGTGATCTAAGTTTATGCTGCGTAGCACTTTCTGCAAACTGTCTTCATAGTGCTGCGCATTGATTGTGGTTCTACGATCGAGAAGAGATTCGACGAGCAGAGGGCTCCTACAGTCGAAGAAGATGGTCATCGTGACCTTAATAGAACTTGTGCGAAGAGCTTTGGATTTCATTGGCAGGGGAGATGCGGGATTTTTACACTGCTGGCTTTACCATTTGCCCTCCGGCTGACGGAATACTGTCAGACAGAATCCTCCTTTTGAATGAAACACGTGCCCCCATACTGCCAATCGGATGAAGGCTACACTTTAGCAATTGACCGAGCGAGGTGGCGCAGTGGTTAGCACGCTGGACTCGCATTCGGGAGGACGACGGCTCAAACCCGCGTCCGGTCATCCTGATTTAGATTTTCCGTAATT
Organism: Schistocerca cancellata; assembly: GCF_023864275.1. Taxonomy (NCBI): domain Eukaryota; kingdom Metazoa; phylum Arthropoda; class Insecta; order Orthoptera; family Acrididae; genus Schistocerca; species Schistocerca cancellata. The sequence goes on along the minus strand of NC_064634.1, from coordinate 144,914,021 downwards.
TCCCTAAACCGCTTCAGGCAAATGCCGGGATGGCTCCTATGAAAGAGCACCGCCGCTTTCCTTCCCCATCATTCCCTAATCTGATGGGACCGATGACCTCGCTGTTTTGTCCCCTTATCCAAATCAGCCAACCAACTTCAGCAATTTCGCTGGGAAACCCTGCAATATCGTTTGTATAGTCCGAATATTTCCCCATGTGATTTTCAGGTCTTTGGCGCCCTGGAGAAAGACAGGCGCGGAAGTCGGTTTCAGTCGGACGGGGAAGTGCTGGGGTGGGTGCGATTGTGGATCCGTCAACGGGCTACCACGTTCCATGGAATATAAATTGATCGTCTCGTTTCCCGGCGGTATAAATGTGTTAACACTTGTGGTGATTACTTTTGAGTGGAACCATTCGATGGTCTCGTTGTAGCGGGTGTTTTCATTTGACTGTCCTTCGTATGTAACAATATTAACGCTATTGGTAACATTTTCTTTGGGAAGGGAGGCAGGTCCTGGGCTACATGGCCCACTCCCCACACCCTTGCAGGCGCTCCTTACACAACCGCAGTGCTCTGAGCTGCTGTTCTCTGTGTGCAGACGGTCCGCTGGACCTGAGCAGCAACGCCTCGCCGCCGGGCAGACGACCGCAGTGCCGGCCAATGGGATCCAACACCGGCGTCGGTGCTGGTTCTGCTTCTGGTGGGCGGTCTCTGCTGCCTTGCCCCGTGTGCGCCAAGCGCTTCGACAGGCCCTCCTTGCTCAAGAGGCACATGCGCACACACACAGGTCTGTATCACAACAAACAGCCCATCTTTGTGTTGGGCATAGTCATCACTGATAAACATTTATTTTCTGTTTCAAATCTCTTTAGTGAAATTACGTGTAAGATGGAAAATGAGTGCCTGATGAAGACTCGAACCGGGTAGCTTTGCTTTCACAGTTGGTGGCGACCTCACGCCACGACCTCACGCCTCAACCTCACAGTTTATTTTGCAGTGAACACATTGTGTGTCGTGGGGCGATCACTCTGTTTTTAAAATAATTGAAAAGCCACGATCGCTTCAATATCGTTCACTAGATGACCGGTTTCAGCATTCTCAAGGTGCCATCTACGGATCTGTGAAGGTATAACATAACAGGTTTCAGAGAGGGCTTACATAAGTTAACTATATACACCACTGGCCATTAAAATTGCTACACCAAGAAGAAATGCAGTTGATAAACGGCTATTCATTGGACAAATATATTATACTAGAACTGACATGTGATTACATTTTCACACAATTTGGGTGCATAGATCCTGAGAAATCAGTACCCAGAACAACCACCTCTGGCCGTAATAACGGCCTTGATACGCCTGGGCGTTGAGTCAAACAGAGCTTGGATGGCGTGTACAGGTACAGCTGCCCATGCAGCTTCAACACGATACCACAGTTCATCAACAGTAGTGCCTGGCGTATTGTGACGAGCCAGTTGGTTGGCCACCATTGACCAGACGTTTTCAGTTGGTGAGAGATTTGGAGAATGTGCTGGCCAGGGCAGCAGTCGAACATTTTCTATATCCAGAAAGGCCCGTACAGGACCTGCTACATGCGGTCGTGCATTATCCTGCTGAAATGTAGTGATTCGCAGGGATCGAATGGAGAGCCACGGGTTGTAACACATCTGAAATGTAACGTCCACAGTTCAAAGTGCCGTCAATACGAACAAGAGGTGACCGAGACGTGTAACCAATGGCACCCCGTACAATCACGCCTGGTGATACGCCATTATGGCGATGACGAATACACGCTTCCAATGTGCATTCAACGCAATGTCGCCAAACACGGATGTGACCATCATGATGCTGTAAACAGAACCTGTATTCAACCGAAAAAATAACGTTTTGCCATTCGTGCACCCAGGTTCGTCGTTGAGTACACCATCGCAAGCGCTCCTGTTTGTGATGCAGCGTCAAGGGTAACCGCAGCCATGATCTCCGAGCTGATAGTACATGCTGCTGTGCTGCTGCAAACGTCGTCGAACTGCAGATGGTTGTGGTTTTGCAAACGTCCCCATCTGTTGACCCAGGGGTCTAGACGTGGCTACACGATCCGTTACAGCCATGCGGATAAGATGCTTGTCATCTCGACTGCTAGTGATACGAGGCCGTTGGGATCCAGCACGGCGTTCCGTATTACCCTCCTGATCCCACCGATTCCATATTCTGCTAACAGTCATTGGATCTAGTCCAACGCGAGCAGCAATGTCACGATACGATAACCGCAATCGCGATAGGCTACAATCCGACCTTTATCAAAGTCGGAAACGTGATGGTACGCAATTCTTCTCCTTACGCGAGGCACCACAACAACATTTCACCAGGCAACGCTGGGCAAGTGCTGTTTGTGTATGACAAATCGGTTGGAAACTTTCCTCACGTCAGCACGTTGTAGGTGTCGCCACCGGCGCCAACCGTGTGTGAATGCTCTGAAAAGCTTATCATTGGCATATCACAGCATCTTCTTCCTGTCGGTTAAATTTCGCGTCTGTAGCACGTCATCTTCGTGGTGTAGCAATTTTAATGGCCAGTAGTGTACATTACAATTATTACAGAACCTCATACCTGAAACGTGGATTAACATTTATAAAACCATATGGACATCATGGGACATGAGGCAGACCATCTGATAAAAATCATTGTCACAACCAATAAAAAATAATAAAAAATTGCTCTCATGGTCTTTCTTTCCATGAAATAAAACTGAAGTCACCAGATGAAACTACCCCTGCTCGCCTAACACCGGTCAGCATCATCACTGCCCTACTCCGCGCAGGCTCACCTGCTGTGATTGTAGCGGTTCACAATCGGCCACCAGATAGCGCTGTCCAAGCAGCTCACACACAGTCCCTCAGTATAACCACTCATTACTACTAAAACACAATTTTACTGTAACTAATTGTCACATACCGATGCAAAGCCCACATTTGCGCATACATTTCCTGTATATACTATAATCACTATAAAGTACATCAATTAGAAAGTAAAAGCATCTGAGGCACAGACATTATCCATTAGCGGCTTACAAAACTACATATTCTGCCTTTGTTCAAATTCCTGACGTCCTTATATCAATAAAGGTAAATTATAATAAGTAGTTTTGTAAGACGCTAATGGATAATGATTGTGCCGCAGATACTTTTACTTTCCAGAATGAGATTTTCACTCTGCAGCGGAGTGTGCGCTGATATGAAACTTCCTGGCAGATTAAAACTGTGTGCCCGACCGAGACTCGAACTCGGGACCTTTGCCTTTCGCGGGCAAGTGCTCTACCAACTGAGCTACCGAAGCACGACTCACGCCCGGTACTCACAGCTGTACTTCTGCCAGTACCTCGTCTCCTACCTTCGCCCGCGAAAGGCAAAGGTCCCGAGTTCGAGTCTCGGTCAGGCATACAGTTTTAATCTGCCAGGAAGTTTCACTTTTACTTTGTAATTGACGTACTTTATAGTGATTATAGTATATACAGAAAAGTATGCGTATGTGGTGTGCGTACTGTAAGACCTTCGGTACACACACCATCAGATTATTTCACTTGTCGCTCTAACGAATAGGCGAGTGTCAGTAATATGTCTCATGGTCTTATCGTGGCGTGTTTATCTTCTGCCGTTAAGTCAGACGATAGAAATGTCACTTGCACGCTTAGAGTAGCAGATTGACGGTGACCAACTTTAAACAGAACTTGATTATTTTTCACACGCATTTATTAAAATAATAACAATCATAAACCTTACTTAACTTGATTCTGGATGCTATTTACTATTGACAATCTGAAGTTCCTTTGGCCTTGGTACATTAATCTTATTCTCACATATCTCTGATACTTGACAAAGTGTCTATACATTTCTCTTCATGGCTATGTACAGGAATATGATAATCTTACTAGGCGCAGACTGAAACTTGACTATAGACTGGTACAGACAAATGCAGAGGAATGCAGACTGGCTAATCGGAGGTCTGTACACTCGTTATAATACCTCGCGCGTTCAGGTATCCCTGCGCGAGGGTGATCAGCGAGGAGAAAAGGTTCTGCGTTAGCAGCAATCTCATCGGCTGCGTTACATATTAATACGCGGATCGGAGGAAGCAGAATTTGGTTCGTCTTTATGGCAGCGCCATCTCGTAGAGCGGAGACGGACGAGCGCTGCGCCTGCGCTGTTGTGCTCAGCGGGGCGCGCTCTAGTGGGAAAGTTGTGTACGCGCTGACTACGCGGTACCCCAGATCACATAAGAAACAGATTGACCGTCCTTACGGCGGAACAGGCAACCGTAAAAATAGTTTTCCTGTCGGTCAACAGATGTCACAGGCGACGCTACAATGCTAACTGACCTGTCCATGTCGCGGAATTGGCAACGCTGTATCTTCGGTGACGTGAATTAGGCTGATTTGCGTTCGGCTAGAGCGCTGGGCGCGAAGCCGCGAAGTGCATTCGTCACACTGCTGACTGTAGCTCATGATCGGCTGTGGTTTTTCCCGAGTTTTCAATCTAAGAATGTAGATTGGCTCCTGTAATTCTACAAACCAAGTTTATTTCTCACAATCATATGCGAAATGAAATAAATGAAAAGTAACACAAACATTTCTCGCGAGTTACTGTTTAAATGCAGACTGTATTGCAGTCGCAAGGGTTTTACACTCGCCTTCCATGCCGTCCTTTTCCTCTTTGCTATACAGCTCTTCCGATACGGATTATGGTGGTAAAAAAGAACTCGACGTGCAGGTTAACACTAGAAAGTTTTCAAAATCCGCACTCGGTTATGATGCGAATTAAGGCTGGACATATTTCAGTGACAGTCATTTCAAATTTAAATTCTTTTACTTTGCATGTAACTCATCGTAAATGATATAAGAGTGGCACAAAACGATGAATTTTGGATTGTAGTTGAAAGGGGGCTGCAAACGCGGTAATACAAAGTGGAAGCGTGTTTTTTGAGCATATTTTGGCGGTGTCAACTTTGAAGGGCCACAGACGGCAAACCATAATTATGTTAAAAATTTACTTTGTACAGTTTAAAGATAACCCGCAAATATTCGCAACAGACGTACGCTTTTATCTGCAACACAGTTATTACTGAGGATATCCACACTCGCGCAGACCTGTTACTATAAGTAGTGTTGTTTTGAAGTGAAAGATGTGTGAGGATTATTAGCGCACAGATAAAAAAAATTAAAATAGGCAGCGTCTATAGTTTGCATGTTATGCTCGTTCCCTTCTATTCTCCTCCCTTGATTCCAGTATAAACGCTTGTTCACAAGAATAAACGAATGGCAGTGAACATTGGCGAATTATCTATGAATACTCGTTTGCAGCAGTGTAAACGAGGTTTTACACTCTTTCACTTCGTTTGCTCTTGTATATACCAGGATTTACAGGGACCGATGACTTAGCAGTTAGATGACAGCTATTATTCATTTATTTCACTGTTGCGATTTCAGCTCTAGAGCAATTTTCAAGTACAAAGGGAAAGGTCTTGTAAGGTAATGCTTCTTAAATTGTTTATCAAATGTTACCACACTATGCTTTGCATTTTGTTATCCATATGTTATACTGGCTTCAGTTTTCACATTGCACATAAAAATGCCTCTACACCCAAAATCATGATAGTGAAGTGAATAATCAGTTTTAAAAAGTCCAAATCGCAGCAAAGATTTCATTTAAAAATTATATGATATGATTCTTGTACAGGAAGGGCTGCCACGTTATATCGAATATAACATCTACAAAATTTAAATAGGATCGAATACTTATGGCTCTTTATTAATTCTTACTCTTAACTAATTTATTGATTTACCTGAATTTAAAATCCTCTCGCGTAACCTTTCTTTATCTTTGACGGGAATCCTGAACATTTTTAGTTCAGGATTTGTTCGTCTACTCCTTCCACAGTTGATATACTCGTAGGTCCTCGGTATAACGATCCACTGCCACCGGTATGTCAGAAACAGCTGTACTTCTCAGACGCCAAATAGTGGAAAGCTGCACGCGTTCGGCCGATGTTGCCACATATTTCACAGAACGGAGTGCCATCTAGTGGTTGATTCCACAAGTAAGGGTGTGACGCTGTTGCCACCTGGTGGCCGTTCCCTGACAAGGGTTGCCTGCTAGACCAAGCGATCGGTCAATCTGTTTCTTACGTGATCTGGGGCAGTGCTATGTACACAACAGCGTAAATGTGGGCTTTGCATGGGTATGTGACAAGCAGTTATAGTGAAACTGTGTTTTAGTAGTAATTAGTGGAACTGTGTGCGCTGCTTGGACAGCGCTATCTGGTGGCCGATTGTGAACCGCTACAATCACAGCAGGTGAGCCTGCGCGGAATAGGGCAGTGATGATGCTGACGGGTGTTAAGGCGAGCAGTGGTAGTTTCATCTGGTGACTTCAATTTTATTTTATGGAAAGAACGACCATGAGAGCAGTTTTTTATTGGTTGTGACAATGATTTTTATCAGATGGTCTGCCTCATGTCCCATGATGTCCATATGGTTTTATAAATATTAATCCACGTTTCAGGTATGATGTATATAGTTAAATCATGTAAGCCCTCCCTCAAACCTGTTATGTTATACCTTCAGGCAGATCCAATGATGACACCTTCAGAGTGCTGAAACTGGTCATCTAGTGAACGATATTGAAGCGATCGCGGCTTTTCAATTATTTTAAAACTCACAGTCTTACTTCCGCGAAAGGTCATACACAGTTCAGTGAAAAGCCTGAATAACCTCTTTTTGCAGCGCGATCGTGCAGGAAGAGAGATTCTGGAAGGTACCAACAGGGATGTGGAGCGATAGCGACTCCATTGATGTGGCCAGCTTCGCTAAGTTTCACAGTTGGGGATCCATAGAGCTAACAGCGCGATCAAGGTGATAACTTTTTTTTTGGGAGGGAAGGCCGGTCCTGGGCTCCATGACCCACTCCCCACCCCCTCCCCACATCCTTGCAAGCGCTCCTTACACATCCGCAGTGCTTTGAGCTCGACTGGGTTTAAATCCGGGGGAGTCGGGGGAGAGGGGGGGGGGGAGGGTGACCAGGGGCGTGCGGTAAAATCATACTAGTGCTCTTCTAACCATGCAAGTACACTCTGAGCTGCGTGACACATTGTATAATCCTGCTGAGGAAAAACAGACTCTATGGAGGGGTGGATATGGTCCTCACTGACAGACGCACATTCTTTTTGATCCCTTGTGCCTTCGAGAACGACGAGATAACCCAGGGAAAGCCACGAAACATGCCCCAGACAATAACGCTCCCTCCTCCAGTCTGAACCCTCAAGACAATTGTTGCAGCACTGTACGTGCCGAAGGCCGTCTGTCCGATGGAGCATAAAACATGACTCTTATGAAAAGGACACCTGTCGGACGTTTGGTTGTGGTACTGACGTGCAAATTCGTGCCTTCATCGCCAATAAACGGCAGCTTGCATCGCTGCATGAACTACGCGCCTTCTGCAGAGAACTATACGCAGGGAAGTTCACCGAACGGTCGTTGAGGAAACACTATTGGTAGCCCCTTGGTTCACCTGTTTTGTTTTGGAGCCCAAAACCAACTAGGGTCATACGCGTCCTTGATTCATCTGGGCAGTAAGTTGCTCAACAGCTGCACGTGTATTCGCCTGTATACATCTCCGCAGCAGTCGATCATTCTCGTGTGCATCACGGTTGCCTCGGCGCCGCTTTTGGATAGCGCCAATTTGCCATGCGCGTTGTAGTTTAACCACGGCAGCACACGAACATTTTAAAAAGTTAGCAGTTTTGGAAATGCTTCCGCACAGGCCCGAAAGCCAAAGACCATGCCTTTTCGGGTGTCAGATAAATCGTTCCCTTTCCGTTTTACGACAAAGAGACGACGACTGTACTGTTTTCTACGCCCCCCACATACATATACACACTTTATGCTCTCTCCACCGACAGTGCTGCCACCTGCATAGTTATTGCACGTTGACGTCTAACACAGGCGGTGGTCACAGATTCATGATTGGTTCGTGTATAAGCATATGCCCAAAAGTGAGTAGTTTATTGATGAAACCTAATAAAATCTCAATAAAACGTTATGTTCGACACATCATTTATGTATTGTCAGATTGAATGTCTCATATATTTAAAAAGCCATAACAAATATGTAAAAGGTCCTACTGCTTCCATACAAGCATGCATTGGCCGAATCATGGACTTTCACACACTATCAAACACTCCCTAACGGTACTGAATTGTTTCGCAGGCTTCCGAGACACGCTGATGAAGAGTTTCAGCATCCATACTATCTTCCGCATAAACCAACTGTTTAAAAGTTCCCTCAGACATAAAAATCCAGAGGACTATGATCGAGAGAACGTACAGACCACAGCCTCGGGGAAAAAACTTGATAGTGGAGCCTCGGCCCCCGTCGAGCGTTTGAAATAGGACGTCAAAAAAAAAAATGATCTTTCAAAAATATTTACATTTTGTAGCGCACATCTTTCTGAAGAGTTCGATGTATGAAACATGTATGTTCGAGGAAATGTAAGACATGTTATTTGGTCTTAAGTGTGCCAAAGTGCAGTGCCACGCCTCTTCACACAACACTCTTCTGCCGCACGTCACTGTATTTCGCTCTGTGGAATTCAAACGTGTATATTTAGTAACATAAACCATCAAACCTGTATTGAGGACAGAGGAAATTACAATGTCTTGTGGTGCCTCTCCTGCTCCAAGTCTTTTTTTTTTATTAACCCTCACAATTAATACTGGGTGGGATTATTTGTAACGAGGGAAATAAGAACTATTCAGAAATTATGCGCTCTTTATTGTCTATTAACTAATAACTTTCTGTTTTGTGTGACAGCCGTGCGGTCTGGGGCGCCTTGTCACGGTCCGCGCGGCTCCCCCCATCGGAGGTTCGAGTCCTCCCTCGGGCATGGGTGTGTGTGTCGTCCTTAGCATAAGTTAGTTTAAGTCAGATTAAGTAGTGTATAATCCTAGGGACCGATGACCTGAGCAGTTTGGTCCCATAAGATCTTACCACAAATTTTCAATTTGTTGTGTGACAGTAAATTAAATATTAAAAAAAATAAAACCAGTAAAGACAAGAGACAAGCAAGACAGTACACATTTCTTCAGTCCTTACGTCCCAGCATTTTTTCTCGCTAAACTTTCCTTTCTGCGAGAGCATCTATTACCTCATCAGAATTCGTCAGACGTTTTGCTATATGAAAAATCAAAATGTGGTTGTCTGATAATGAAAAAGCTGTTAATACAAATAGAACCCAAGACTGGTTTGGTTTCTCGATCTGATTACGTCTGTTCTGTCACTGTCTGCAAGATAAAAACGAAATAGGTTTTTCTAATATTGCAGTAATTGTAACACACGCCGAATAAGCGAGACTGTTTTAGCACAAATGGTTATTTTTACCTACCTCACTTACATAAATAACACGACAGAATATAATTCACGAAGTACATATCAAATGCCTGTTAGCTCTACAATAAGCATAAAGTTTTGTGTTAGGGAATAGTTTCACATTTCATTCATACACTCGAGTTTCTCAAGCATGTGATCGAAAAGTAGTGGTACGAAGTATTTATATAATTTTGGAATCGTCGTATTGTTCCATATAATTTGCGTAATGTCCCCGTTTCTTCTCTTTCCTACTTCTAAAAAGCAAGCTTGTCGTCACTATTTCTGTAGCTATTCCTGCCGTTCTCAAAACTTGTTCTCCGATTAACTTCACTAACCCTCCCAGAATCACCAGTTTAGTTATCCCGCGTTTATTCTCCCGTTAGGAGTCATTACGTGTTCCGAGAACAGAACTTGAGCGGCTGGTAACCGGGACTGTACAACTGGCGCTTAATAATGTAGCGATCTGGCAAAAATTTTCTGTCAAAATTTCATTTTCTTGGATACACCGAGAAGATTAATACGTCAACTTTCTTACCTGTTATTCCTGTTAGTCTTTTATTTCCACTCTGGTAGTCTGAATCTATGGATTTCGCTGGTAATTATAACGCACACCGAGTCAATCACATAAACAAACAGCGATGGGAATTCACCCATTCGGGCTTATTCGTCCCAGCTCGTAAAGCCCCGTCCCCTTTTGTCTGCGGAAAAGTTTTTTTATTTCTAGATGCGACGGAGATTCCCCTGGCAGAGACGTTACGTACACTACGCACGCATTCAAAAATCAACTTATGATTCGTTCAGAAATCAACTTAGAATGTGTACAAAAATGTTTAAAAACCAGCAGGGACGCGTTTCAAAATCATATGAATAATAGATAGAAAAATGCGCGCTGGATGCCAGGCGCTTTGTGAAAAAGATTTTTTTCTTCAATAATATGAGTTTGGCGCCCCCTGAAATTGCCGCCTGGAGCACGTACCCCATTCCCCCCCCCCTCACCCCTAGATCCGAGCCTCGAGCCTAACCATGGAACGGGTCCTCGTACAGGCCATGGAACTGGTCCTCCCCCACCTATCCGTGTCATGGTACAGGGTGGGAAACAAGAAACTGGCCTGGAAAATATTTTATGCGACTGACTTGGGATTCACTCTTGTTAATGACAGCAAAACAGCCCATCGAATAAAATCGTTAACGTCGTGATTTCGACGCATGGTGAGTTCTGGCAGTGGTTTCTGAGTGGAGTGGAATCAGAGCTTTTAAGCCTTAGTTTTTCAGTTCTTCAGATGAGGTTGGTTCATCCTGTCAGGATATGTGGGCTCACAGAACATGCGCCACTACGCATTAGAAAATCCCCATCAGTATAGGATTTTCCAAAATGATCTTCAAATTTTTAATCACATACAGGATGTTTATAAATAAATGGTGCGACTTTAAAAATTAATAATAAATCGATTTATTACTTTATAAGGGAAAGCCTTACAACATAAGCAGCGGCAACTGTCCAAGTTTTTGATGCATTAATCACAATCCTTCAGAATGTGCACACTTGGTCGCTTCACACACATCTACACAGTAATCAAATTCTTTCCGTACTTGGTGCAGCATGTCTTCCCGATTACACACTTCCTCGAGGGACGCGGGCAGTGGCCATACATAAACGCGGTCTCTCACAAATCCGCACAGAAGGAAATGGCAGGCTGTTAACTCTGCCAAATGGGGTGGCCAGGAGAGGAGGTGGTTGTCTGCTGTTGCAACACGTCCAGTCCAGCGTTGGTAAGGACCACGACTAAGGAGCTCTCTTACATTCTTGTGAAAACGGGGCAAATTATCCATTTGCAAAATGTAATCATCATAACTGATCCAGAATGAGATTTTCACTCTGCAGCGGAGTGTGCGCTGATATGAAACTTCCTGGCAGATTAAAACTGTGTGCCGGACCGAGACTCGAACTCGGCACCTTTGCTTTTCGCGGGCAAGTGCTCTACCATCTGAGCTACCCAAGGACGACTCACGCCCCGCGAAAGGCAAAGGTCCCGAGTTCGAGTCTCGGTCGGGCACACAGTTTTAATCTGCCAGGAAGTTTCATATCAAACTGATGTTCAGCTGGAGTATAACCAGGTTTCCAGCACTCTCGAAATGAATTACCCGTCACCGTTTGCAGTTCGAAGAATTTTGGCCGTGCACTTTCTCGCTCAGCACCTCACAAAAACCGTTCACTTTTGGAGAGTCACACTGGTGCTCTCTAAGCATATGTGGTTTCCCGCTTTCCTGGGTACGAACATGTTGTGTGCTCACTTTGTCAGTTTCATGGGAAGTGGCTTCCTCGCGGAAGATGAGCCCTTCTACAAAATCAGCTTCCTCCATTTTTAAGTGCAGCTCTTTATAAAAGTCTCGCCTTTTCACTTTGTCTGCTGTTGTAAGGGCCCTCACAAATCCCACTTCGTGCGGTTTAAAATATAGCCGCATACGCAGCACCTTCCACTCCATAATATATGGCATGACCGATTTCCTCCACGCTTATCTAGGTGACTTGCGAGTACTGCGGTGAAACGCCTGAATGTGTGAAACACCTCTTGTACTCTTTCGAAGTTTGAATCAGACATACGATCCCTACCAGGACTCTTCCCCTTACAAAAGCAGTCGGTTTACAGGAACCGTCGATACTATCTATGTTATTCTTCTGTAGTGGGTCTTCCCTAAACCGAGCACGAAACATACGCTGCACTGTAAACACGGATCTGAACACCTCAAAACGGAGTGTACAGAAAGCCTATCCCTATTGCTACGTCTCCATGGAAACGAATGCTACGCCCACTCACTAAGCTTGAAAAGCGAACAGCGGGTAGCGTATCAAAAACTTGCACAACTACTGCAGCTTATACCATTATACAGTAATAAACCTATTTATTATTAATTTTTAAAGCTGCAACATTCATTTATAAACACCCTGTCTAGCTCAGACGAAACTACGAAACTGGTCACCCCCCCACCCCCACCCCCAAGCAGATGTCACTGTGTGTGAAATGGTTGATAGAAACTAAATCTGACGCTCAGGTCCAGCAGAATCACATAAGTTTTTTTTTTTTTTTTCGTGAAGAATGCTCTCTATCAGACCCTCGTGCGAGCTCGCATCAGAGCTGCAATTTGTTCACGTTGATGAGGGCATGCTAGGCCAGACGTATGTGGAACTGGAATATCGCTTAGATATCCTGTGTGCTACAGATTGTGCACAGGCTATAAAAGTTTAGGTGTATGTGGACATTATGCCTCAAAAGGCACCTTCCTATCTATGCCCATGTGTGAAATACACGTGAAAAAATTTATAATGATCAGTTTTGGAACACCCCATACTTTGAAGAGCCGTTGCATAATCTCAAGATTGGCGTTAAGTGCACAATGCCTGGTGACCACAGCATACAAATTATTTTACCAAATTGATAATACTAAACAGTTTGTTCAGAAACTGCTTAATTCATAATTATGTGGATCAACTCACAGAAGATGAGCGACTGTGTGGATACCGCAATGGGTCAAAAAATTTGGTGGTATTTGACGTCACAGTAATTTTCGTCACCTTAATTTGTTGGCTCAGCATGTGGGTGTATATTGCCATAGAAGAGGCGTTTATCATGTGTCATTATAAAAGTCTGCTTATATGTAGTTGTTCAAATGAATGTTGTAGAGCGCTGCTGCTAAACTGCGAATTGATTGCTTACAACGCAACAGTAGATCGAGTGTCAAAGATGTTACTGCATGCCGGATCTGGCGCCATTCTTAATAATATCTAATTTTTAAAAGTTTTAGTGATGGCACTGTACATTTGTTTACTGTAATTGTTTCAAAAAGGTTTAACATGGACGTTATTGATAGTTGTAGTTGTGATTGGGCTTTGAGCAGTTGCAGCTGAGCTCTGGGTGCCCACAGGTTCAGTGTAGGTACTGGCTATATGTACATCGCAGGGTCCAGACATAGTCTGGACCAAGTTTACAAGTAAGTCAACAATAAAGAGAGAGACTACCATAACATTTTGTAGCTCCTCGAGTTTTCTACGAATAAGACACGGTAGACAGGGTTCCGATTATGACCATTACAATTTTATTTAAATGCAGCGCAGCGCTGCTAGTACTGGGAGATCTTGTGTAATAACGATATAGAAAGTGCGGGGTATATGAATTGTTAGATTATTGCAGCACTGAGCTGATAGAGCTTTATCTTTATCAAGCAGTTGTTACTGGTATTCTTCGTGTCAAAATTTATTGCAGTTAGACAGCGATCCAATTTTTTCCGTATATTGTAGCTAGTGATGTTGTTCGGCGCCTTCTAATGTAACTGAGTGTTGGAATTCGGCAGCCTCTAAGGTAATTGAGTGGTTGCTTTAGTTGTTTTGGAGACTGGTTACGTGATTTACATTGAGCGAGATATTGACTCAGTTGCATTGTTCAATAGGCACTAGAGATTTTAAAACGGGACAAGTCCTTGGTCATACAGAGTGTGTTGCCCGAGAATTCACAAAGATTTTTCCCTGAATTATTTAAGAGCTGTACCCAATCGGAACCGCTAATGTGCGCTTTGTGCTGAACTATCATTACTTGCAGAATTGTTGGGGGAAACTTAGATGGGACGTGGAGGCAGAATATTGCTTTAATTATTTAATTTCATATCCTGAAGTCGTGGTGGCACTTATTTTTGTCACTATCGTTGCTGTTTTTGGGATCAGACGTTCCGGCATTCATCCACAGCTGACGATAACCTCCTGTGTAAAATTAGAAGTCAAATAAACCTTGGTTAGTGAAAATTTAAAACAAAGATCCAGACTTCTTATTCGAAGTAGATATACTTTGCGCTTAATTAATCTTGAGCTGCAAAGAATGAAGGAATAAGGGAAAAACTGTCTAAAAATACGCAAACAAAAGAGAAGGCAAATTTATTCTTAGCTTCATTACGAAATAATAGGTCATAGAAGCAAATATTTGCATTATATCTGTCTAGATGAGCAGAATGTGTTAAACTCTGTTTGAGGAAAAGAGATAAAAATGAAAAAAAAATTATCAGTGTAGGTGATAGGGATAAACGAAACACTTGATAATAACTTTGGAAACACCAAAAGAAAAAAAAAAGAAAAATATTTGTTTGAAATTGATAATTAAGAGAGAGTAAACAAATTATATCGCGGACTCGGCGGTAAATTTGATCCTTGCCTCAAGGTAGCAAAATTATATGACAAAAGAAGGAAGCTATGCTTTTTTTTGTACTTTCAACATTGCGGCAAGTCAGCAGTCGTATAGTCATTTTTAAAATGTGACTACGCCTATTCAGGTTGTTTTAGTTTTATTTCTAGCCCATGCTCTCTTAGACAAATTATACATTCAGGTACATCTTCTGAAGAAGGCTCAATTATTTGGTCTGAAACCTAGGTAAAGGTTGGTTTCACTACCGCAATCGAGGCTGATAGTTTCTTATATATTAGGAAGCTATGCTTACGTACGTAATCGTCGATTACTTACAGGTACCCCAGATAGTAATTGAACTGTGTGTTCCTCACAGTTCGATTTCTCTCCCTCTTTATGTCGCTTGCAGCGTTAATTTCAATTACCGTCATCCGCCATCTTTTGTTTACTAGCGATTCCAAGGAGGCGCTGTGTGCTCTGCGCGGGGAGCGGTTCCTTGTCTCACGCGCAGCAGGGGGAGGCGGGAAGGCCGGCAGTGGGGAGTGGTCGCGAGAAGTGCGACCGGTGTCGTCGCTCTATGCCTATTGCGGACGTGGCCTCGATTAAGTTACTGGGGTCAGGAAGTAATAGTGGTGTCTGATTCAAAACGTTATGGAAATTCTATCAGTTCTGTTTCCTCTATATTGCCGGTGTGGAAGCAAGACTGTGTCCCAGTACCGGTAGCTATTCGTCGAAGTGTGTATCAGTCAAAGTAAGACCTATCATACACCTTTGTTTAGCGCTGGCTGACATTCACATTCCACTAAAACGGTGATTCAGTAACCCAGCCATATTGCCGAAGTTATTCGTCATGACTACTGTTGATTGTTCCTATCAGAGGCTTTAGTATTCGCCTCCTTTTCTTCCGCTGTGTGCTGTTGTGTTTATTTCAGTGTTAATATTCAGCCCAATGTATTGGAAATGAATTCTTGTTGTCTTGTGGTTGAGTCCTGGGTTTGTTTGAATCGATAACCAGGACGTCCCATACCACACACGACGCACGTCAAGCGACCGAGATAAATGTGGCTTGAATTTGCATTTGTGCAACTTGTTTATCCAGTTTTCTATGACATTTTAGTTACTTAGTTAAATAACTATTTTATATCTTAAATTATGTAAAACTTGTTCCGCCCGGGAAATGGGGTTTTGACATGTGATGTTCTCTTTCTTTTGGGTTCTGGTCATAGTTCTAGAGAGTAACTTATTGTGGTCGAGTTTATTAAGTTGACTTTACACGGCCAAAGTGATCCCAAAGTGATGGTTTTAAGAATAATTTGTAACCTCTTTTATATGCTGAATTGTTCAAGGTGAAACAGAGTTGTGTTAGAAGCCTGTTTATATATATTTATAATATCTTTATTGTGCTATTTCCTTGATTTAATGTATATGCCCCTTTTAATGGGTACTAGATTTATCCTGTCTTATTTAGAGTTTAAGTCAGCCCACTGAAATATCACTCTCAAACTAACAGATCCGGATTCCTGTAACACGTGAATTTTCTTAGTTCTCCGTGTTCTACGATTTATCTCGTCGAAAAGTGTTTCAGTACTATAATGTATACCAGTCAAATCTGAACCAAGTTGTTCTCCAGTTTAACAGTTTATTCTCGAATTTAATATTTAAAATTTCTAAATTTGCAAGCCTTAACCTGTTTTGTGTAAATTGTTGTTAGTATAGCTGTGACCTACCTAACCAATTGAAACACGTAATTTTTGGTGTTTCAACTGGTTGTGTTGCAATAAATGCAAACTTAAAGTGAAGCTTGTGGGTGATTCGTATTCCCCGTTTCTCATCCTCAGTAATGCCAGAATATTTTTTTTTTATTATTAAAGCTTGTGTTAAGATTTTTCGATGTGTTACTGGGAGAAAAGAAAAGGAGGCGGTTTAGTAATATATATATATAGAAGGTGTCCAGTACAGGAAGTGTTGATCGCGACCAGGCTTTGTTTTAGCCATAATTCATGAAGTACTAGTGCATCCTTCGGACTAACTGTTACTTTGTGTGTGACAATATACAGAATTTTGACCTCTGCAGTAATTCACAACAGACATACAACCAATCTAAGATTGTTAACGTTGTCAGGAGTACTCTTGGAAACACATTACGCGTACAAGTAGCCTATCATTCATATTCGTATTCAGCCACTGTGTAGCACGTGCAGCAAGTCGAAGCAACAGCACACATCGTTTTGACAACCTCGTCACGAGTGCATGAGGCGTTCGGTGAACAGAGGACAGTCAGCAAATGCTGCACAATCTCCTTGCTATCTCGATCGCCTGATCTCTCGTCCTTTTACCTGTGGGGCTGACTGAAGGGTCAGATGCACTCAAATATCTCTCAAACACTGGAAGGGCTACAACAGAACATTGAAAACGCTGTTCGTGCTATCCCTCAGGCAGAGCTGCTTAGCGACTCTCACTGTCAGTGGAGGCCATTCCCAGCATCTTCCCTGAAGTTCATTAACAAGGGTCAATCTGCGTCATTCACATTGTAAATGTTTCCCGGGCCAGTTTTATTTTGGACACCTTGCAGATAGCAAGACAGTGTACCTCGAACAATGAGACTAAAATATGAAGAGGCCAGATCATGCGTAAACCATACGTTTATTCTTATTTATAAGAGCGCATCTCATGGTAAGTTTTCGAGAGTGTTCTGAATAAAGTCCCTGTAACTTATGAACCTACTGTACAGCGCGGTACAGTTCCACGCCTTCTATGAATGAATGCAACACCCCGCCATCTAAGATACAATGGATACAATGAGGCTAATGCCTGCCTAGAATGCATGCATTGAACTTGGATTATATCTGGAAAACTGTTGAACGTAAACTTTCGTTAATAATTCGAAATCCATTTCGGACATATGCTTATACGAACATTCGTTCTTTTTTTGGTGCAAGAAAACTAGATGTGGCCGAGCGGTTCTAGGCACTTCAGTCTGGAACCGCGCGACCGCCACGGACGCAGGTTCGAATCCTGCTTCGGGCATGGATGTGTGTGATGTCCTTAGGTTAGTCAGGTTTAAGTAGTTCTAAGTTCTAGGGGTTGATGACCTCAGATGTTAAGTCCCATAGTGCTCAGAGCCATTTGAACCATTTTTTTGCAAGAAAACTGTCCACAAAGCATGCAAAAATATTTTTGAATCCCTCTGTGTATACGCGGTAAAGTCAGGAAGTAAAGGCATTTTCTAAGCACCACAGGTTGACCGCACTGACCCAACAATGACATGTCTTACCGTCATTGTTGTCCTTGAGCATTACTTGCGTTGGTTCGGTGATTATCTCTACGTGTTGTGATTTTCAGGCATTTAATTATGTGTGTCATTTTATGCACCGAGGAAAAAAGAGATCGGAGCGATTCCTTTTCTGAACTCTGAAAGGACTACACTTGCGGAGAATATTTGCGGATCATAAATCCACTATGGCAATAGCTGTCTTAGTAAACGAAATATTTGCGAGCGGATAAATCACCTTAAAAGTGGATGTATTTCTGCAAAGGACAGCAGTATATGCAGGGTCATACTCTAAGAAAACGAACACAAACACTGAGACAACAGTGACATTGTTGTGTCAGAACTGATGATAAATGTTCAAATGTGTATGAGATCTTATGGGACTTAACTGCTAAGGTCATCAGTCCCTAAGCTTACACACTACTTAAGCTAAGTTACCCTAAGGACAGACACACACACCCATGCCCGAGGGAGGACTCGAACCTCCGCCGGGACCAACCGCACAGTCCATGACTGCAGCGCCGCTGACCGCTCGGCTAATCCCGCGCGGCAACTGATGATACTGCGCATGATCTGAATGTCTGTAGTCGTCCATGAATCTTTAAATCATCGCAAAATTTGTGCGCTTTGGCTACTATATCAACTGACAAATACGATCAGAAACTTTTGGAAGTGCGGAAATCACGTGTTAGGCGTTTCAAAGAGGAAGGAGAAGTTGTTATATGTCGCATAATAACTACTGATAAGACGTGTGTCCATTACTACGAACCACAAAGTAAGCGGTAGAGGGTGTTGCGAATAGATAGATCTTCGCCTACAACAAGAAAAGGCGTAAGCCAAGTTTCCTGCATTAAAGTTCACGGTAACAGCGTTTAGGCATATGAAAGGTGCACTACTGGTGCATTATACACCTAACGGTCGAACATTGTATGACTGCTACCGTGAGCTACAGCAAAATTTAAATCCATAACTCTAAATGAAAAGGGGTGATTTTGTTTCGCGATTATGCCCGCTCTCACACAGCTGGCAGACATTTCCATTTATTCGAAATATTGAGATGCTGATGCTACCACCAGTCAGTACGATGAAGGAACACCTGTGTGTATTCATGTTTTATATATACACTGAAGCGCCAAAGAAACTGGTACAGGCATGCGTATTCAAATACAGAGATATGTAAACAGGCAGAATACGGCGCTGCGGTCGGCAACGCCTATATAAGACAACAAGTGTCTGGCATAGTTGTTAGATCGGTTACTGCTGCTATAACGGCAAGTTATCAAGATTTAAGTGAGTTTGAACGTGGTGTTATAGTCGGCGCACGAGCGATGGAACACAGCATCTCCGAGGTAGCGATGAAGTGGGGATTTTCCTCTACGACCGTTTCACCAGTGTACCGTGAATATCAGGAATCCGGTAAAGCATCAAATCTCCGACATTGTTGCGGCCTGAAATACACTCCTGGAAATTGAAATAAGAACACCGTGAATTCATTGTCCCAGGAAGGGGAAACTTTATTGACACATTCCTGGGGTCAGATACATCACATGATCACACTGACAGAACCACAGGCACATAGACACAGGCAACAGAGCATGCACAATGTCGGCACTAGTACAGTGTATATCCACCTTTCGCAGCAATGCAGGCTGCTATTCTCCCATGGAGACGATCGTAGAGATGCTGGATGTAGTCCTGTGGAACGGCTTGCCATGCCATTTCCACCTGGCGCCTCAGTTGGACCAGCGTTCGTGCTGGACGTGCAGACCGCGTGAGACGACGCTTCATCCAGTCCCAAACATGCTCAATGGGGGACAGATCCGGAGATCTTGCTGGCCAGGGTAGTTGACTTACACCTTCTAGAGCACGTTGGGTGGCACGGGATACATGTGGACGTGCATTGTCCTGTTGGAACAGCAGGTTCCCTTGCCGGTCTAGGAATGGTAGAACGATGGGTTCGATGACGGTTTGGATGTACCGTGCACTATTCAGTGTCCCCTCGACGATCACCAGTGGTGTACGGCCAGTGTAGGAGATCGCTCCCCACACCATGATGCCGGGTGTTGGCCCTGTGTGCCTCGGTCGTATGCAGTCCTGATTGTGGCGCTCACCTGCACGGCGCCAAACACGCATACGATCATCATTGGCACTAAGGCAGAAGCGACTCTCATCGCTGAAGACGACACGTCTCCATTCGTCCCTCCATTCACGCCTGTCGCGACACCACTGGAGGCGGGCTGCACGATGTTGGGGCGTGAGCGGAAGACGGCCTAACGGTGTGCGGGACCGTAGCCCAGCTTCATGGAGACGGTTGCGAATGGTCCTCGCCGATACCCCAGGAGCAACAGTGTCCCTAATTTGCTGGGAAGTGGCGGTGCGGTCCCCTACGGCACTGCGTAGGATCCTACGGTCTTGGCGTGCATCCGTGCGTCGCTGCGGTCCGGTCCCAGGTCGACGGGCACGTGCACCTTCCGCCGACCACTGGCGACAACATCGATGTACTGTGGAGACCTCACGCCCCACGTGTTGAGCAATTCGGCGGTACGTCCACCCGGCCTCCCGCATGCCCACTATACGCCCTCGCTCAAAGTCCGTCAACTGCACATACGGTTCACGTCCACGCTGTCGCGGCATGCTACCAGTGTTAAAGACTGCGATGGAGCTCCGTATGCCACGGCAAACTGGCTGACACGGACGGCGGCGGTGCACAAATGCTGCGCAGCTAGCGCCATTCGACGGCCAACACCGCGGTTCCTGGTGTGTCCGCTGTGCCGTGCGTGTGATCATTGCTTGTACAGCCCTCTCGCAGTGTCCGGAGCAAGTATGGTGGGTCTGACACACCGGTGTCAATGTGTTCTTTTTTCCATTTCCAGGAGTGTAGATCCTGCAAGAACGACGACTGAAGAGACTCGTTCAACATGACAGAAGTGCAGCCCTTCCCCAAATTGCTGTGGATTTCAGTGCTGGGCCATCAGCAACTGTCAGCGTGCGAACAATTCAACGAAACGTCATCGATGTGGGCTTTCGGAGCCGCAGGCCCACTCGTGTACCCCCCATGACTATACGACACGAAGCTTTACGCCTCGCCTGGGACCGTCAACACCGACTATCGACCGGTGATGACTGGAAACACGATGTCTGGTCGAACGTCTCGTTTCAAATAGAATCGATCGGATAGACGTGTACGGGTATGGAGACAACCTCATGACTCCATGGACCCTGCATGTCAGCAGGGAACTGTTCAAGATGGTGGAGGCTCTCTAATGCTGTGGGGCGTGTGCAGTTGGAGTGATATGGGACCCCTGATACGTCTAGTACGGCTCCGACAAGTGACACGTACGTACGCATCCTGTCTGATCACCTGTACCCATTCATGTCTTTTGTGCACTCCGGCGGTCTCGGTCAATTTTAGCAGGACAATGCGACGCACCACTCTTCCAGAAATGTTACAGAGTGGCTCCAGAAACACTCTTCTAAGTTAACACTCTTCCGATGGCCACCAAACTCCCTGAAATGGGCTTTCGCGGTTTGTTAATACCATCCAAGGGTTAATGACGGAAGGTGTGGACCAAAGGGATTTGAGGCATTTCATTCACTGTTTATTTTTTTACAACACACTTCTTTATTAATAACATTGATAATACTTTTAAACGGATACAACACAACAGGCCTTGTAAATCGCCTAACTGCATAAGTGAACTACTAAAAATAATCGTTAATATGTTTAGGAACACAATAAACTTCAACTCACAAATAGCATTCAGTTGTTTACTAATTAATTAAATGTCTGTTCAAAGCAATTTCCCCACATAATCAACACACCTTGAAACCAGAACTGAATACACTTCCTTGCTATTAAATGTGTGCATAAGTTAATGGCCATACATAGTAACCTCTGAACAACAATTCAATTGACTTAAAAAAACACCACCACCTAAACATGTTTACAGAATTATGGGAAAGAAATGCATATAACCTTCTATTTAGCAAATGAACCACTTTCGGCCTGAGCCACCAACAACGTAAGTCGTTCTCATTACCCACATAGAGCCACTCCGAGGTACTGGAAACAAAACATAAGTCTTCCACGTGTACACCAAAGGCACGGTTTCCCAGACTGCAAGCCGTAAGAAACCAGACAACACGCTCCCGCCACCAAGTACAGGAAGGCGTCGGGCTAGTAAACAACGCCCGCTACGGTGGGCGGGCGCGACTACGTAACTGCTTGCCACAGTGGGTCGGTTCCTCCCGCAGCCTCTGCGAAGACCGGTGGCGAAATTAATGAAATTAGCACCACCTGTGACACAAAGGGCAAGCAACTCACCAACGTAATAAGGACATAAATTATTTGCATATACAATGTGTCCAAAACAGCTGTCTATCCACTACTTCCAGCACCTCAGAGGACACCATTTAACACAGTGAATTCAGAGTCATCTAAACATACCGCGCAATCTGCGCAAAACGACACAAACTTCCTGCATGAGCGCACTACGCTTAAAATAAGGAGTATTAACTTAACACAACATACAACTTCTAAATCTCCGGGTGACTGGCCTTGACTCGTGAAATGGATCTACCAACACATCATCATGGCCAATAAACCGCCTCCGCTCTCCACTTGCGAGGCACAAATAGGATATGTCCTGCAACACACTGATTAAAATATCTAAGACAGTGTTCGTTACAAGATTAACACTCAATGTCACAGGGAAACATTAATCAGAAACAGACATCGGTTCGTAACAATAAACGCATAAATTACGTGGCTTAAAAACACAACCAAGTCAGTGGCACACAAGAAGGTCAGTAATAGTAAGGCCCTTTATCATTTTCCCATTCAGAGGGGCGTAAAACAATAACACTTAAGCAGAGAAGCATGAATGCATTTGAGCAATTCAGTGACTGACAAGAACTAAGTTTTTAAATGCAGAACACAAGTCCTCACAGGATAAACGCGGCCTTGCGGTCAAGCGTCCAAAGCACACTGCTCAATAAATACACCACAATGGCAAGCACACTCAGTAATCGCCAGAACTATGGACACTGAGAACAAAATGCTGCTTATATCCAAACCAACTGTACTCGAAATGGCATCACATCAGTCACAGAGCCATAGAGACGAGAATGTAGTCACTAGAAGCAAACGGTAAATCCATCATGAACAAGGAAGCAGCATGTTCCCGACAGCATCGGCGCCTCTACCCACCAAGTCCGCCGCAAACGCCCCGTGTCAAACTTTCCTCTTGCCACCACACACGGCGTTGGCAGACACGGCTTCACGCTCCGCGCACTACCGCCTATCTCACTGTTTCTGCTCGCCCTCCAAAATCCAACTACTCGACTGTCACAGGTGCTTCGCCGACTTCCCCCACGAGGGGGCGCCACTTCTCCCTTTCCTCCGCGATACAGCGATAATATTATACGCGGTACGTTCGATAGATCAAACCCGAGCCGCCACGGCTCACTCCCCAGGCATGAACATTATTGAGCATATCTGATATGCCTTGCAACGTGCTGTTCAGAAGAGCTCTCTAAGCCCTCGTACTCTTGCGGATTTATGGAAGGTCCTGCAGCATTCATGGTGTTAGTTCCCTCTAGCACTACTTCAGACACTAGTCGAGTCCATGCCACGTCGTGTTGTGGCACTTCTGCGTGCTCGCGTGGCTCTACACGACTTTAGGCAGGTGTACCAGTTTATTTGTCTCTTCAGAGTATAATTAAGACGAGGACGGCCCACGATCTCTTCAGTGTGGAGGCACAGCTATCTCGAGATCTTACGGGAATAGGAGAAATGTAACGAGTAATGAGGATAATGGGCAAGTTTTGAATTTGGGTCTTACGGGAGGCCTGCTACGGTATTCCGTGCAGTTTCGATGATCACTGTGTCCGGATTGGGCAGTGGGCATTGCATCTGTCTAGTAAGCAGGAGACCCGGGTTCGAACCCCATTCCAGCACAAATTTTCAACTTCCGCCATCGATCTAATCGATACCAGCTCACAGCCATTGTCTGTAATTCCTTTATGCCTCAATTCAAGTTTCAGTTGGCTGACGACGTGGAGAGTGTGGCTCAAGAGTGGATGTGCACAGTAGCACAATGCTTCTCCCGGAGCGGAATTAGAAATCGGATCAAAACATTAACCAGATGCATAGGTGGATGACTTGCAATGTTGTTTTCCCAATAACAAGCTTTCTTAAACAACAGTTTTAACTTTTTTGGAAACACTTTTCTTGCCTTTGCGTATCTGCATTTCATATCCTCTCTACTTCAGCCATCGTAAGCTATTAAGCAATTCTTATCTACTACATTCAGCGTGTCATTTCTTAATTTAATTCTATCGGCGTCACCTGATTTATTTCAACTATCATCATTACTGCTGTTTTACTTTTGTTGATATTCACCCTAAAATCTATCTCTGTGTATTCCGTTCAACTGCTCTTACGAGTTCTTTGCCGTCTCGTACAGAATTACAATGTCATCTTCAAACCGCAAAGCTCTTTTCTTTCTTCTTCTTCTTCACTCCGAACTTTAATTCTCTTTCGAAATTTCTCCTTGGTTTCGTTTACTGCTTACACGATGTACAGCTTGAAACACATTGGGGATATGCTACAACCCCTGTCTCACTCCCTTTTCAGCCTCTGCTTCCCTTGGATGTCTTTTGACTCTTATAACTGCCGTCTGGTTTCTGTACTAGTAGTAAATAGCCTTTCGCTCCCTGTATTTTACCCCTGCTACCTTCAGAATTTCGAAGAAAATATTCCATTCAACAGTATAAAAAGCTTTCAGTAAGTCTACAAATGCTATAAATGTAGGATTGTCTTTCGTTAAGATATGTTCTAAGAGAAGTCGCAGCGACAGTACTGCCTTGTGTGTTCCTACATTTCTCCGGAACCAAAACTTATCATCCATGAGCTGGGATTCTACCAGTTTTCCCCATTCTGCCGTAAATAATTCCTGTGAATATTTACAACCATGGCTTACAAAACTGATGGTTCGACAGTATTCACATTTACCTTCTTTGGAATTGGTATTATAATATTATTCCTGAAGTCCGAGGGTATTTCGCCAGTCTCATATATCTTGCACACCTGGTATAGGTATTTTGTCATTGGTGGCTCTCGCAAAGATCTCAGTAATTCTTTGGCAATGTCGAAGCCAGACAAAATAAAACATGGCCACAAATTATTTTAAGCTTTTCTTGACAACTTACACCAAACAACAAAGAAATCATCCAGCTTCAAAAGACAGCTAAAGGCATATCTACTCAGACAACAGTAAGGACTACGATTGAACCTGTAGGCACTCGTTACCCTTACACATCCTTCTTCCCAACCAGATCTTCCTCTTTTCCTAATATTCTTAGCTGGTGTAGTCTCCTTAAATTCTTTTTCCAAGAACTCGCTATATCAGAAAACATATACAACGTACACCTGTAGATTAATTTTACATCTACCACTATCATTGTTGTTGTTGATGTCATTTTGGATGTAATTTTCACTCTGCAGTAGAGTGTGCGCTAGTTTGGAACCTCCGGGTAGGTTAAAACTGTGTCCCGGACCAAGATTCAAACTCGGAACATTTGCTTTCGCGGGCAAGTGATCCACCGACTAAGCTACCCAGGCACGAGTCACAAACTTTCCTCACGGGTTTACTTCCCCCAGTACTTCGCCTCCTACCTTCCGACCTTCACAGAAGCTCTTCTGGGAAACTAGTAAGACGAGCACTCCTGGAAGAAAGGATATAGCGGAGACTTGGCTTAGCCACAGCCAGGAAAATGTTTCCAGAATGAAATTCTTGCTCTGTAGCGGAGTGTATTCTGATATGATACTTCCGGGCAGATGAAAACTGTTTGGCGGACCGAGAGTCGAACTCGGGATATTTACCTTTCGTGGGCATGTGTTCTAACGCCTGAGCTACCCAGGCACAACTCATGACCCCTCCTCACAGTTTTACGAAAATTGGAAAGTAGGAGACGAAGTACTGGCGGAAGCAAAGCTGTGAGGACTAGTCGTAAATCATGCCTGGTAGTTCAGTCGGTTCGAGCGAGGCTCTAAGGTTCCCGTCCCAGATGAACGTGCTTCCTCTTTCACATCGTTGCTGAACGGAGAAATCGTAAGAGGCGACTCATCACGCCAGTTATTGAGGAGGCCTGCAACGTGCAGAGATACAAACCGCCATCTCCCTTGTCATCACAGATTATTACCGCGCTCTTTATCTGGCCGGTCAACGGCCTGACAATGACATTGAAGGCGTCCTGCACGACCTGCCACCTTCGGGTAGGGCACAAGTAGACGACACATTCTTGCAGGCCATCACGCTGAAGGAACTCTGCGTGGCCTTGTCGCGGGGCGCCAGAAACAAATCCCCTGCACCTGATGGTTTTCCGCCTGAATTTGTAGCACCTTTTCTGACCTGACGGGGTAAGTTCGGCGACATATGTGCTGTGAACCCCCGGATCCGGACTTTTGCGTCCCCCTCGAATTTTTTGAGGGCCAACACCGGAGGGTGCAGATCACAAGACTTAACGCTCGCTGACGTTAGTGAATTTGCACCGCAAGCTGTTCGCACGCCTACTTGGAGCTCTCCTCCTCGCTACTGTCAAGGGTGTCACTCACACAGACCAAATATGTCCTGGAGGTGGCAGTAATACACACTCGTCGTTACGCTCCTATAGAGATGTGGTGGCGCTAATGTCGGCGTGTTATTTAGAAGGCGCCGTCATGGCGGTTGACCTAGATCACGCATTCGATCGAGCTGAGCACAGTTTCTTGCAGGCCGTCTTAGAGAATATGGGTCTGCCCCCGGTATCGGCAGGTGTAGTTCTCCGTCTCATCCGCAGGGCCGGTTCCACGGTCTTGGTCAAAGGCTACCGCTCGCCAGCATTCACTATTGAGAGCTCAGTGCGACGAGGCTGCCCTCTGTCAGCCTTTCTCTTCGCCGTCGCCCTCGAGCCTGCTCTTCCTGGTCTACGATAACGTTTGGAGTGCATTCACCTGCGCAACGTCCATTTTAAATGTGTCTGCGTGCACTGGGTAGTTTCCTTGGCGCGGTCGGCAGAAGATATATGTACGGTGACCGCGTGACTTCAGCGCTAAGGTGAGATGACCAGGAGCCGTAACAACCTGCGGAAGTCGTACTGCATGGATGTGAGCAGAGGATTGAATATCAATACGCCAGTGCCCATTACCAAGGTCCCATCGATGAAATGTTTGGGAGAGACATTCCATGGGAACGTGCAGCGTACGGCAGAAGTTACATATCGCAGACAATATGATCCGCAAGCAAGTTCATCTCCATACCTTTAGAACGCTTGATTGATCATGCGGGCACATTTTGTGAACGTCTATCTCGCCCAGAAACTTAATCATTACACGCACGTTCTCTCAGTGCCCGCTTCGCAGGTTGCCAAGTTCCAGGCGGCCTTTCGTTATTTCGTCAAGTGCTAGAGACACTGGCGTTACCTACACATGCTGGCGGCTTTGGAATGACAAACGTGGAAAATAGGGCGTGCTCTCTTCCTGCGGACGATGCGCTACGTGCCTCGGACAAGGACACCCTCACTGGCACACTGATTGAGGAGGTGGCGCCTCAATCCCTCTAGCTGCCAATTCCTGTAGGACATATCATTCCGCCACTATGTCACATTCGCACCTATCTGTCGACATGAATTATCTGTTGGATGTCCTACCGACCGCGCTGGTGCCTGGAACCAAGGACTTCTTCCGCTACTTTCAGTAGATACTAACTGCCATCGTGAATGAATGCCGACATCCGGCGGCTGGCTGCAAATTTTGGAACTTTGTGGTAAGGTCCTATCGGACCAAACTGCTGAGGCCATCGGTCCCTAAGCTTACACACTACTTAACCTAACTTAAACTTACGCCAAGGACGACACACACACCCATGCCCGAGTGAGGAATCGAACCTCTGACGGGGGGAGCGGCGCGGACCGTGACAAGACGCCCGAGACCGGGTGGCTACCCTGTGTGTGTGTGTGTGGGGGGGGGGGGGGGGGTGCTGGCTGCAAGCGGCTGTGCAGTAACATACGGACGCCTCAGTCCGTAGAGTCCACCGAACTGCTCCATCCTGACGTCACTTACTACCCTCATACCCTCATGCCAAGGTGTGGGTTAAAGGTACGGCGTTGTCACACTTTTTTAATGGGTTGTTAGATTTTTGGCACTACTTAAGGAGCAACTTCACGGCTTTAAGGTGCAACGTGTTGTCTGGTTTCCTCTTTGGGAATTACTTTGGGTCGTCGTTTATATATCCTCCAGTGAATTAGGGTGTACTGGGTGTGAGAAGAGATTGAAGCTATAGCAAAGAATGGCATGACGTGAGACATCAACAGTAATTATCCGATGTTTAACCCTCAATAAACGAGAAGGCGCTCTGGACATCATACTGTCTCGCTACTGTGGACAATCCCGGTGGAAAAACAAAATAAATAAAAATACGTAAAAACTAAAATATACAAAAATAATTGTACCTTTTCGTCTCTCTCGCTTTCTTTTAACAAAACGATTGGAGGCACGTTTTGTTTTTGTTCATGAGCGGAACCTGAAGTGGTGGCAGCAGTCCGTCCTAGTTAGCTTTTAGTGTGCAAGTGGTTGGGGCATTAGTTATTGTTTTTGTTAATAGATTAGATAGGGTTTGGGGCAAAGGGTGGGGGGTGGGGGGGGTGGGGGGGGGGGTAGTATGGGTGTTAGGGCCAACGCCTGAAAAGAGAACAAAAAATAGTCGGTAGAGCACTTGCCGGTGAAAGCCACGGGTCACTAGTTCGAGTCTCGCTCTGACACACAGTTTTAATCTGCAAGAACGTTTCATTAATGTCATTATTATTTTTTTTACAATCGTATTGACCATCTAGGATCACATAACAACTTCAATTCCTCTTCTTCCTTTGTTGTTGTTTCTAATTTTTCCAGTATTCTTTATTTTCTCCCCATGAAGTCTCTTCCTTTCTTCTGTCCATGTTGTTTCCAGCTTTTTATTTCTTCTGCTTTGAAAGCCTTCCAAATTTAGTATTTTATTTTTAAAACGGTGTCTTTTTGCTGTTTCTGATTCTTTGATGTTGTTTCTTTCTAGATCTTTCCTTACTTATGTAATCCATGTTATTGTCGCTTTCTTCTTCCAGAAATATAGGAGCATTTGTTTTGTTAGTCTGTTTCCATCCATTCGGTAGAGGTGTCCGAAAAAGGTTAATCTTCGTTTGGCCATAACTTCAGATATTTTTGTAGGTCTCCTCGTTACTTCTTATTTTCCAACCATCTGCAGTTTTTATTGCACCCATTATTTTTCTAATAATCCTTCTTTCCAGTACCTCTAGTCTGTTCATATTATAGTTCATCGTTAGACATTCAGATCCATACAAGCATTCTGGTAGTATCACTGTGGTGTAGCGTTTTACTTTTGTTTTTTTAGATATACATTTGTTGTTGTAAATATTTTTGGTAAAACCATATGCTCTTTGCATTTTGTTAATTCTTACATCTATTGCACATTTTTCTAGTCCATTCTGTTGTACAGTCTCTCAAAGATATTTAAATTTATTTATTAGCTCTATTTTACCTATTTGTGTTTCTATGAATTTTGGCGTATGTTTTATATTTGTCGGCTGAAAGCAAGGGGAAAATACGGCCGTAACTTTTCCCGAGGGCATGCAGCTTTACTGTATGATTAAATGATGATGGCGTCCTCTTGGGTAAAATATTCCGGAGGTAAAATAGTCCCCCATTCGGATCTCCGGGCGGGGACTGCTCAAGAGGATGTCGTTATCAGGAGAAAGAAAACTGCCGTTCTACGGATCGGAGCGTGGAATGTCAGATCCCTTAATCGGGTAGGTAGGTTAGAAAATTTAAAAAGAGAAATGGATAGGTTAAAGTTAGATATAGTGGGAATTAGTGAAGTTCGGTGGCAGGAGGAACAAGACTTCTGGTCAGGTGACTACAGGGTTATAAACACAAAGTCAAATAGGGGTAATGCAGAAGTAGGTTTAATAATGAATAGGAAAATAGGAATGCGGGTAAGCTACTACAAACAGCATAGTGAACGCATTATTGTGGCCAAGATAGATACGAAGCCCACACCTACTACAGTAGTACAAGTTTATATGCCCACTAGCTCTGCAGATGACGAAGAAATTGAAGCAATGTATGATGAAATATAAGAAATTATTCAGATAGTGAAGGGAGACGAAAATTTAATAGTCATGGGTGACTGGAATTCGAGTGTAGGAAAAGGGAGAGAAGGAAACGTAGTAGGTGAATATGGATTGGGCCTAAGAAATGAAAGAGGAAGCCGCCTGGTAGAATTTTGCACAGAGCACAACTTAATCATAGCTAACACTTGGTTTAAGAATCATGATAGAAGGTTGTATACATGGAAGAACCCTGGAGATACGAAAAGGTATCAGATAGATTATATAATGGTAAGACAGAGATTTAGGAACCAGGTTTTAAATTAGAAGACATTCCCAGGGGCAGATGTGGACTCTGACCACAATCTATTGGTTATGAACTGTAGATTAAAACTGAAGAAACTGCAAAAAGGTGGGAATTTAAGGAGATGGGACCTGGATAAACTGAAAGAACCAGAGGTTGTACAGAGTTACAGGGAGAGCATAAGGGAACAATTGACAGGAATAGGGAAAAGAAATACAGTAGAAGAAGAATGGGTAGCTTTGAGGGATGAAGTAGTGAAGGCAGCAGAGGATCAAGTAGGTAAAAAGACAAGGGCTAGTACAAATCCTTGGGTAACAGAAGAAATATTGAATTTAATTGATGAAAGGAGAAAATATAAAAAGGCAGTAAATGAAGCAGGCAAAAAGGAATACAAACGTCTCAAAAATGAGATCGACAGGAAGTGCAAAATGGCTAAGCAGGCATGGCTAGAGGACAAATGTAAGGATGTAGAGGCTTATCTCACTAGGGGTAAGATAAATACTGCCTATAGGAAAATTAAAGAGACCTTTGGAGATAAGAGAACCACTTGTATGAACATCAAGAGCTCAGATGGAAACCCAGTTCTAAGCAAAGAAGGGAAAGCAGAAAGGTGGAAGGAGTATATAGAGGGTCTATACAAGGGAGATGCACTTGAGGACAATATTATGGAAATTGAAGAGGATGTAGATGAAGATGAAATGGGAGATACGATACTGCGTGAAGAGTTTGACAGAGCACTGAAAGACCTGAGTCGAAACAAAGCCCCCGGAGTAGACAACATTCCATTGGAACTACTGACGGCCTTGGGAGAGCCAGTCCTGACAAAACTCTACCATCTGGTGAGCAAGATGTATGAGACAGGCGAAATACCCTCAGACTTCAAGAAGAATATAATAATTCCAATCCCAAAGAAAGCAGGTGTTGACAGATGTGAAAATTACCGAACAATCAGTTTAATAAGCCACAGCTGCAAAGTACTAACACGAATTCTTTACAGACGAATGGAAAAACTAGTAGAAGCCGACCTCGGGGAAGATCAGTTTGGATTACGTAGAAATACTGGAACTTATCTTAGAAGAAAGATTAAGGAAAGGCAACCCTACGTTTCTAGCATTTGTAGACTTAGAGAAAGCTTTTGACAATGTTGACTGGAATACTCTCTTTCAAATTCTAAAGGTGGCAGGGGTAAAATACAAGGAGCGAAAGGCTATTTACAATTTGTACAGAAACCAGATGGCAGTTATAAGAGTCGAGGGACATGAAAGGGAAGCAATGGTTGGGAAGGGAGTAAGACAGGGTTGTAGCCTCTCCCCGATGTTATTCAATCTGTATATTGAGCAAGCAGTAAAGGAAACAAAAGAAAAATTTGGAGTAGGTATTAAAATCCATGGAGAAGAAATAAAAACTTTGGGGTTCGCCGATGACATTGTAATTCTGTCAGAGATAGCAAAGGGAAGAGCAGTTGAACGGAATGGATGGTGTCTTGAAGAGAGAATATAAGATGAACATCAACAAAAGCAAAAGGAGGATAATGGAATGTAGTCGAATTAAGTCGGGTGATGCTGAGGGAATTAGATGAGAAAATGAGACACTTAAAGTAGTAAAGGAGTTTTGCTATTTGGGGAGCAAAATAACTGATGATGGTCGAAGTAGATAGGATATAAAATGTAGACTGGCAATGGCAAGGAAAGCGTTTCTGAAGAAGAGAAATTTGTTAACATCGAGTATAGATTTAAGTGTCAGGAAGTCATTTCTGAAAGTATTTGTATGGAGTGTAGCCATGTATGGAAGTGAAACATGGACGGTAAATAGTTTGGACAAGAAGAGAATAGAAGCTTTTGAAATGTGGTGCTACAGAAGAATGCTGAAGATTAGATGAGTAGATCACATAACTAATGAGGAAGTATTGAGTAGGATTGGGGAGAAGAGAAGTTTGTGGCACAACTTGACCAGAAGAAGGGATCGGTTGGTAGGACATGTTCTGAGGCATCAAGGGATCACCAATTTAGTATTGGAGGGCAGCGTGGAGGGTAAAAATCGTAGGGGGAGACCAAGAGATGAATACACTAAGCAGATTCAAAAGGATGTAGGTTGCAGTAGGTACTGGGAGATGAAGAAGCTTGCACAGGATAGAGTAGCATGGAGAGCTGCATCAAACCAGTCTCAGGACTGAAGACCACAACAACAACAACAACATGAATTTTGTTTCTTCAGCTGAAATTTTGAGACCAGTTCTATTTGCTATTTTTCCCAGAAGGTTTATCTGAATAACTGCTTCTGTCAGGTTTTCTGAAAGTATTGCAAAATCATCCGCAAAAGCCAAGCAGTTTACCTTGATTCCA
Source organism: Schistocerca cancellata (assembly GCF_023864275.1). Lineage (NCBI taxonomy): Eukaryota > Metazoa > Arthropoda > Insecta > Orthoptera > Acrididae > Schistocerca > Schistocerca cancellata. Next base: position 144,881,403 of record NC_064634.1, on the reverse strand, counting down.
TTTGTTTTCCTTCCCAGGGTTATTGGTTCAATTTTGTGATTTTTTTAGCTCTGATTTCCAGATCCTTACAATTTTTTCTAGAACACGATTGAGCAGTAAAGGAGATAAACCATCACCTTGTCTAACACTAGTTTTTAATTCAAATGGCTGAGATACTTCTCCCATAAATTTGACTTTAGATATTGTACCTGTTAGTGTTTCACGAATTATATTTGCTAATTTTGATTTAACAGCAAATTCTCTAATGACCTTATCTAATGTTTCTCTGTCTATACAATCATATGCTTCCTTCAAAACAATAAATTACACTATTATTGGTTTGCTGGTTAACATTCTATGGGGAATTATTGAATTTAAGTTAAAAATTTGTTCTGCACAGGATCTTACCTTTCGAAAACCACCCTGATATTCTCCCAGTTGTTTGTCTAAAGTATCTACAACTCCTTTCAGGAGAATTTTTATAATATTTTGTATGCCACTGGCAGAAGTGGTTCTCCTCTGTAATGACTGACATTTTGTTTGTCTCCCTTTTAGGGTAGCAGGTGGATGAATGCTGTTTTCCATTCAACTGGAATCTTTTCAGTTTTCCAAATGTTCTCAAGAAGCAGTTGTAGGTCTTTTATGATATTTGGTTCTGACCACTTCAGTAATTTTACTGTAATGGAGTCTTCACCACCTGCTTTATTGTTTTTGAGTGTTTTGATGGCTTCATGAATTTCTAACTCAGTTGGTGGAACATCTTCCTCTAGATTTTGCGGTATCACTGGAAATTCTAATTTATCTGTTGGAACTGGATGTTTAACAACTTTCAAAAAATTTTACGAAAATTTCACAATTTTCATTGTTATTTAATCCCATTTTGCCATTTCCATCTTTGAAACAAATACTTGGTGCCTGATATCCTTGAAGTACATGTTTAAAAATTTGGTAAAAATTTCTAGTATTATTTTTGGTGAAATTTTCTTCTATTTCAATAAGCTGAAAATTTTCAAAGTTTATTTTTATTTTCCGGATTATTTTTGATGTGTCTTTTCTTTGTTGTCTGAATTGTTCAAAGTCTTTCTCTTTTTTCCAACATATCCATTTTCTCCATTTTTGAGCTCGTTTTATTAGTACTTCTTCACACTCCTCATTCCACCATGTCTTCTTTTTATTCTTGGCCAATCATAAAGTTATCTCTGCTGCTTGAGTTATTTGCATCTGGAATTCACGCCAATCACCTTCTTTACTTGTCTCAATTTCTTCTCTAAATTCTTCTGTATTTTCTTTTGTAATATTAGCTGTAGTGGTGTTGTATCTGATCACTTTCTTGATCACCTTTCTTGTTTTAGATGGGAGAAATTTTGTTTTAATCTCAGAGAGATAATGATCTGAGTCGAATTCCCCATTTGTGAATATTTTAACACTCATAATTTCTGTGATTTACCTTTTAGATGTGGCTACGTGATCCAGTTGAAATTCACCTAGGTTTGGGTTTGGATGTCTCCAAGTTTTGGCCTTTCTTGGTAGTTTGCGGAAATGTGTGGACATGAGTTTTAACTGGAACATTTTATATTGATTAGTCTTTCACCATGTCTGTTTCTTCTTGATTGTGCTGGATATTCACCAATCCTAAATTTCTTTTCCCTCCCAGTTTGCGCATTGAAGTCATCAAGAAGTATTTTAACGTTCTTTTTAGATATGATAGAAATTTCAGATTCTAAAAGATCCGAGAATTGATTTACTTTCTACAGATTTCTTGTGTTGCCTGCATTTATAGGTGCATGACAGTTTATGTGGGTGTAACTTTTATTCTTGCACTTTATTGTTAACATGGATATTCGTTCTGAATTCGATCTAAATTCTGTTACACTGTCTACGATTTTTTTGTTTACATAAATTGCTCTTACGGACATCAGCATGTTTTTTATTACTCTCACTGCTGGTTTCCCTTTACAAATTCTATAATGTTGTGTATCAATTACATTTTCATCTAAGAATCGTGTTTCCTGGACTGCTATAATTTGTATATCGTTCTTCTACAGAAATAATTCTAATTCCTTCCCAATTTTTGGAAGAGAATTTACATTTAATGTTCTAAAGTAGTACTTCTTCTTGAACTGAAACTTGGGAGGTTTTTCAATATATTCCATCTCTTCTTCATCGCAAATGTTGGAACTCCCCAGAACCCTAGGTCCCATTGCATTACATGATGTAATGGCGGATTCCTCATCACAGCTACCACCTGGGGTAGAGCATCCATTGTGCGAACTTTCCATTTTGCAAACTTGAAGCTGTAAATTGTAAAGAGTAGGGAATCCAAAATCATTCCCAAATTCCCAAAGTAAGAGCAGGTTGTTTGCCTGGAATATTACTTATTCAGCCGCCGCTAACATGTGTAACAGACGCTGTCGGTGTACCGCTATTAACATGTGGAACAGTCATGCCCTCTGTTCACTTTGGCCTTGGACAAGAGGCTGCCTCTTCCGCCAGCTCCACCGTACCAAAGTCCACCTTCTCCACCTTCGTTGCTGTTGAGGTCTTCACCATATCCCTGGCAAGGGGCCCTCACGAGGTACTATCACCCGGGCCAGGTGAGCCAAGGTGTTTTAACAAGGTGTTACTCCTCCCCCTCCTCCTTTCTCAACCAGGCTTGGGACCAGCTATGGTGAAGTCATTATTATTATTATTATTTCTTTCCTTTCTCAGACGTTATGTCTGGTTAAAAATTAAAAGTGACGCGGACATTGATGAAGCATGACTTCCTTTTAACTGTACGGTATATGTTACATTGCATTTAGGAACTTTCGGGTAATTGCACATGTGTCAATAATTACAGATTTCTGTAGTTGTATATATATGTTTGGATGTAGCTGTATTGCGTTTATGTACTGGTGTATATTGTGTGGTATGACTCCTGCAGTTGATAGTATAATTGGTATAATGTCAACTTTATCCTGATCCACATGTCCTTGACTTCCTCAGCCAGCTGGATGTATTTTTCAATTTTTTCTCCTGTTTTCTTCTGTATATTCGATGTATTGTGTATGGATATTTCGATTAGTTCTGTTAATTTCTTCTTTTTATTGGTGAGTATGATGTCAGGTTTGTTATGTGGTGTTGTTTTATCTGTTATAATGGTTCTGTTCCAGTATAATTTGTATTCATCCTTCTCCAGTACATTTTGTGGTGCATACTTGTATGTGGGAACGTGTTGTTTTATTAGTTTAAGTTGTATGGCAAATTGTTGATGTATTATTTTTGCTACATTGTCATGTCTTCTGGGGTATTCTGTATTTGCTAGTATTGTACATCCGCTTGTGATGTGATCTACTGTCTCTATTCGTTGTTTGCAAAGTCTGCATTTAAATGTTGTGGCACTGGGATCTTTAATAATATGCTTGCTGTAATATCTGGTATTTATTGTTTGATCCTGTATTGCAATCATAAATCCTTCCATCTCACTGTATATATTGCCTTTTCTTAGCCATGTGTTGGATGCATCTTGATCGATGTGTGGCTGTGTTAGATGATACGGGTGCTTGCCATGTAGTGTTTTCTTTTTCCAATTTACTTTCTTCGTATCCGTTGATGTTATGTGATCTAAAGGGTTGTAGAAGCGGTTATGAAATTGCAATGGTGTAGCCGATATATTTATATGAGTGATTGCTTTGTGTATTTTGCTAGTTTCTGCTCCTTCTAGAAAGAATTTTCTTAAATTGTCTACCTGTCCATAATGTAGGTTTTTTATGTCGATAAATCCCCTTCCTCCTTCCTTTCTGCTTAATGTGAATCTTTCTGTTGCTGAATGTATTTGATGTATTTTATATTTGTGGCATTATGATCGTGTAAGTGTATTCAGTGCTTCTAGGTTTGTGTTACTCCATTTCACTACTCCAAATGAGAAGGTCAATATTGGTATAGCATAAGTATTTATAGCTTTTTTCTTGTTTCTTGCTGTAAATTCTGTTTTCAGTGTTTTTTAGTCTTTGTTTATATTTTCTTTTAGTTCTTCTTTATTATTTGTATTATCTATTCCTATTTTTTGTCTGTATCCTAGATATTTATAAGCATCTGTTTTTTCCATCGCTTCTATGCAGTCGCTGTGGTTATCCAATATGTAACCTTCTTGTTTAGTGTGTTTTCCCTTGACTATGCTATTTTTCTTTCATTTGTCTGTTCAAAAAGCCGTATTTATATCATTGCTGAATACTTCTGTTATCTTTGGTAATTGGTTGAGTTGTTGATTTGTTGTTGCCAATAGTTTTAGATCATCCATGTATAGCAAATGTGTGATTTTATGTTGGTATGTTCCAGTAATGTTGTATCCATAATTTGTATTATTTAGCATGTTGGATAGTGGATTCAGAGCAAGGTAGAACCAGAAAGGACTTAATGAGTCTCCTTGGTATATTCCACGCTGTATTGGCTGTGACCTGATATTATTTGAATTTGTTTGGATATTAAGTGTGGTTTTCCAATTTTTCATTACTATGTTTAAGAACTGTATCAATTTAGGATCTACTTTGTATATTTCCAATATTTGTAGTAACCATGAGTGGGGTACACTATCAAAAGCTTTTTGGTAATCAATGTGTGCGTAGTGTAGCGACCTTTGTTTAGTTTTAGCTTGATATGTCACCTCTGCATCTATTATCAGTTGCGCTTTACATCCTCGTGCTCCTTTGCAACAGCCTTTTTGTTCTTCATTTATAATTTTGTTCTGTGTTGTGTGTGTCATTAATTTCTGTGTAATGACTGAAGTTAATATTTTGTATATTGTTGATAGGCTTGCTATAGGGCGATATTTTGCTGGGTTTGCTGTGTCTGCTTGATATTTTGGTTTCAGATAAGTTATTCCATGTGTAAGTGTATCAGGGAATGTGTATGGGTCTGCAATGTAACTGTTAAATAATTTAGTTAGATGTGAATGTGCTGAGGTGAACTTCTTTAGCCAGAAATTTGCTATTTTATCTTTTCCAGGGGCTTTCCAATTGTGAGTAGAATTAATTGCTCAGGTGACTTCATGTTGCAAAATTATCACTTAAGGCATTTGTGGCATCATCTTGTATGTGTCTGTTTCAGCTTGTATCCACCGTGTATTCCTTTTATGTTGTACTGGGTTTGACCACATGTTGCTCCAGAAGTGTTCCATGTCTCTTATGTTTGGTGGATTGTCTATTTTAATGTGTGTGTTATTTATTGTCTGGTAAAATTTCTTTTGGTTTGTGTTGAATGTCTGGTTTTATTTCCTTCTATTTTCACTTTTTTTGTATCTTCTAAGTCGTTTGGCCAATGCTTGTAATTTCTGCTTCTTTTCATCTAATTGCTCTATCGCTTCTTGTTGTGAGATTTTACCTAACCTTTTTCGTTTTTTGTCTGATATTTCATTTCTTATAAATTGTGTTAGCTGTCCGATGTCTTTTCTCAGTTTTTCTATTCTGATCTGTAGCCTGTGTTGCCATGCTGGTTTTGTGGGTTTCTTCTGTGTGTTGGTTGGTTCTGATCTCTGCCTAGTGTGTATATTTAGTGTATTGAGTGCTCCTATATAAACCAGTAGTTGTAACTCTTCCATAGTTGTATTTTCATTTATTTTGTTGTGTATGATTGTGTTGATAGTTGTTATTGTTGTTTCTACTTGTGGGTTGTTTGGTGGTCTATGCAAGAATGGTCTAATGTCTGTATTTGTGTCTTTGTATTCTATATATGTCAGCTGAAATTTTTCTTCTATATCTAACATGTGTGTCACTTCATGTTCTATTTGTGCTTGTTCTGGTGGCTGTTTTAAGATTTCGTTTTCCTCTGATTGTTTAATTGATGCGTGTTGTTCTTTGTTTGTTTGCTCTGGGGTGTTTGAGTCCATTACTGTATTTTCTTCTTCTGATTGCACATTATTTTGTTCCAGTATTTGTTGTGCTTCCTGTTTGATGTTTTCTAATTCTGACTGAGGTATCCTGTTATTTTTGATTATTACACGGATCTAATCAGCTAGTCGTTGTTCTGTTAAAAAATTTAATTCTGGGTATCTGGTAATAAATTTTGTGTATACTTGTGATCTGTATCCGTTTGTGTTGGTTCCTGAGTTTGTCGCTTGGTAATAACAGAACATGAGGTGTCAGTTATTATTATTATTATTATTATTATTATTATTATTATTATTGCTATTATCAATATTACTGACAGCAGCTGCAGTAGTACAAGTGTCATTGCAATCTGAGACACTCAGATTATTTTGTCATATTTAATTTGTTATTGCTTACGTAACGATGATGTAAGAAAGGTACTGTATGCGCAAAACCCTGGTCCTATGTAGGAGACGAACTGATGGCCATAATCGGAACAGGTTACATAAATAATTGAAGATAAAACATTACATAACTATCCAAAACGAATTTGAGCTCCGGAAAAATACAAATTTTCTGTTTTGCACATATTAAAGCTTCCAGACCAACCTGCGTATTTCGAGATTGCCAGTGGTTTCTGAATGAAGTGGTATCGCGACATCTGTGCTCTCTGGTTTTCATTTCTGGCTCAGCTTATAATGGTATATGAAGTCACAGAACTCGAGCCTTTACGCATCAGAATAGGCCAATCAGTACATTGACCAGCTGTTCCATAAAGTTGTCATTTCAGTCTGGTGAGCAGTTTCTTGGGCACATTTATTTCTATCTGTCAGTAGCTTTCGAGAGGTATCATTCCACCGTAAATTGTCTTTCTGGACTTTTGGCGCCGATTAGTCCAAAAATTGGATCGCCGTATTTCAGAATGGCAGTACGTTTGTTGTTCGACGTACGAAGAAAGAATGATGCAGATGCTTCAATTCTTATTCGTAATCTTTATTGCTGCTTGCGAATCTTGAGGGAATTTTTCATAACTAATGTCGACTGGCAAAAAGCCTTCACGAATAATTTAACACCCAGCGTGATATAATCCATACGGTGAAAGCACAGCCCTGACAGTTAAAGTGGGCTGCTTTGCGCGCCTTCTACGACCAATCACATGACGCTATTTTGTTTACATATCTGTGACAACGCCTGAGTGTGATTTTATGCGCTTATATACGCTCGTTCAAGCAAATACTGCATACTCTCCATACCCTCGCTCAAGGGGCTTCCACTAACTCCCCCTCCCTGACGATGCCCTCATCCCCTCCATCTACCCCTCCTACCAACTTTGATCCTCCCCTTTCACCCCCTGTGTTTTTTCCCAAGGGCACCCTCTCTCCCTTCTCTCCCTCCTCCCTTCCTCCCTCCCTCCTTACCCCAGGCTTCCTCTACCCCCCCTACCTTCTGTCCTCCCCCTCCCATCTCCTCTGCCACTGACATCTACACCCTCCCCTCTCCCTCCTCCGCCACCTTTTCCCCTTTTGGCAGGTCCCCGGACACGTACACGTACAGTGAACATTTGCGCGCCGGAGGTCGTCGCCAGTGTTTGTGTGTGCCATCGTGTTAGTGATTCAGTGTTTCGCCGTTTGTGCTCCTTCGTTCATGTGTGTCGTTTCCGTCGTCTCTGTTAGTGTCAGAGTACTGAACGTTTTTTATTTGGACACTGCACCTGTGAACGACTTCTTGTATTTTAACTTTGTGTGTCTACTGTTGTTTATTCACCGTGTTGTTTCGTTTTTCGATGTCTCCTCTTGTACTGAATATATTATCTGTGGCCGAAGAGCGGCGTAGTTTTGCCGCTGCCGGCCTACCTTGTTTGAGGTTTCAGAATGACAATAAAGAAAAAAAAACAAGTACTGCAGTAGTCCTTAATCTCCGCCTCGAGAAATCCATCGCGTAGGTCCCCTGGAAGCACGCAGAAGTGCCGCAACACGACGTGGCATGGACTCGACTGATGTTTGAAGTAGTGCTAGAGGGAATTTGCACCATGAATCCTGCAGGGCTGTCCATAAATCCGTAATAGTACGGGGGAGGGGGGATGAAGGTCTGAACAGCACATTCCAGATATGCTCAATGATGTTCATGTCTGGGGAGTTTGGTGGCCAGCGGAAATGTTGAAACTCAGAAGAGTGCTCCTGGAGACACTCTGTAGCAATTCTGGACGTGTGGGGTGTCGCATTGCCCTGCGGGAATTGCCCAAGTCCGTCGGAATGCACAGTGTACATGAATAGATGCAGGTGGGTCAGACATGATACTTATGTACGTGTCACCTGTCAGAGCCATACTAGACATATCAGGGGTCCCATATGACTCCAACTACACACGCCCACACCATTATAGAGCCTCCACCATCTTGAACAGGCCCCTGCTGATACGCAGGGTCGATGGATTCATGAGGTTGTGCCCATACCCGTACATGTCCATCTACTCGATACAATTTGAAGCGAAACATGTCCGACGAAGCAACATTTTCCAGTCATCAACAGTCAGTTGTCGGCGTTGACGAGCCCCGGCAAGGTGTAAAGCTTCGTGCCGTGCAGTCATTAAGGGTAGACGAGTGGGCCTTCGACTCCAAAAGCCCATTTCGATGCTGTTTCGTTGACTGGTTCGCACGATGACACTTGTTGATGGCCCAACATTGAAGTCTGCTACAATTTGTTATCTTGTTCTCTTGCATAGGCGTTGCCGACCGCAGTCCTATATTCCGTCTGTTTACGTATATCTGTATTTGGATACGCAACCCAATGGCAGAGTCTTTGGCGCTTCAGTGTGTATGATAGGATAGCATTTTATCATCGCTTTCCTCTGCTTCTTATCGGCACCGACAACTGAAATGCGAAGTAACCTACACCTCCTTTTCACTAGACCGCCTCAGTTTCCTCTCCCACTTCTCCTACGAGTTCGATGTTTCGGCCTCTCTGGTAGGATGTTCTGGATTGTTTTAATGTCCTCGGTATCTGACTCCCGTAAACCAACATATCCGTAAGGCAACATTTCATCCGTAAGGCAGCATCTCATCCACGCAATATTCCGAGGCGTGTGAACACCAGTAAACCCTGAAGAAGGTCCTGGCAAAGTTTTCAAAACATCAGACTTGCGGAAAAAGTGGAAGAGAGAAATGGCGTCGCTAAGTCACGTAGGATATTTTGCTTTAATTGTCAAAGACCACGAAAGCTTAGAGCTTACACAAGAGGAAACACGGTCCCACACACTAGATCTCACAGTGATCCACATAACATGTTACGCTCAAGACACAGCATTCACGCCTTACACGAAAACATCCGCCAAAGGGTACAAGTACAGAAATCGTTTGTGCTTCAGGTTACCGAAGCTCTAGGAGACATCACACTATTCAGTGACGTACAACGTCCACAGCTCCTACTTTTAAACCTGAAATACGTGGTGTAGAAAAATGTGGAAAAGCCTAAAACGTAACACCTTACCATGCCTAATACGCTGTAGGAAATCCGTTGCCATTCAAAACAGCTTCCAGTAGTCTCGAAATGGGTAAATATGGGTCCCATATGATTCTCAAGGAAATCGTATACCATTCTTCGACAAAACATTGTCAATTTTAGATAACTAAGGTGGAGATGGATAGCGATAACGCAGCAAATTTGTGTCAGTTTTAGGTAACGATGGTGGAGGTGATAGCGACAACACACTCTTCTCTCTAACGTAGCCCACAAAGGCTCAAATAACACTGAGAGCTGGTGACAGTGGTGACCAGGGGAGATACGACAATTCGTCCTCTTGCTCACGAAATCAGTCCCTGACAATTCCAGATGTATGAACAGGGGCCCTGTCGTCTTGGAACACAGCACTGGGAACTAAACATTGTACCATAGGCATACTACCAACTAATGTTCTTCCATTGCTCCATAGTCCACGTTTCATGGCTTCAGCACTACGTTTTCCTGTTGCGGACATTTGCATCACTGATGAGTGGACTAATTCCAACTCGCCGTTCAATTTCCTGCTAATGGATTTAACTTCTGGTTTTTTTGGTGCTGACAGGGTTCGCGAATGCAACATTCAGTTCTGCAGTGACTTTTGCATCTGTCGTCCTCTTATTTTTGGTGAGAATGCCTTCGATGTGGTGCCTCTCGAAACACAAAAAAATTATCAAAACTAGACATGACTGTCTTAATGGGATTTCCGCGATCGTTCATTAAACAAAAATATGGCATTTCAGTCTTTGATCGCTATTTTTTATTTTCAATGACCGGTTTCGGGTTAGCTGCCCATCTTCAGATCCGAAGATTTTATTTTACCAAAAAAGTTAGGCTGCCTTAGTCACGGAGCACCATACGAGCACCAACACTATACCCACATTCGAAATCACTTAGCTGTGACATAACGCACTGTCAACTACACAGAACACTTTTCTAACCATGACCACTTGCAACGTTTCGAGGACATAGCATGCAGGCTTGGCTAGGATTCGAATTTACATTGAAGCACCCATTTCTCGAGGTGTTGCCATATTTTTGTCCAACCCCTGTATGTATTTCGATGCCCATCCTGTTTCTGCATGCTGCAATATTGTAATATGTTGCAGGTGAGAAACCACACGTGTGCGAGGTGTGTGGCAAGGGGTTCTCGACGTCCAGTTCTCTCAACACGCACAGGCGCATACATAGTGGAGAGAAGCCGCACCAATGCCAGGTCTGTGGCAAGAGGTTCACCGCCAGCTCCAACCTCTACTACCACCGCATGACGCATTTCAAGGTCAGTAGATAGCTCCTGCCAGCGAAAGAACATTTGGCTGTCGGTTCTTGCACATAGCCACTGAGAACGCTGAATGCAGCGCGTGATTCCTTTACTACGTCACAGAAACCACTTTTGTTCTTCCAATATGTCATTTACAGGGTGACAATTATTGAACTATATGAAATAAAATCGTCATAACTTCTGAACGGTTTGCGTTAGGAACTTTCAAACTGCATGGTTGGCCACGGGACATGGTGGGAATTAGTATGCGCATTGTTCTTTGGTTTAGCGACGAAGCCCACTTTCATTTGGATGGGTTCTTCAATAAGCATAATTGGCGCATTTTGGGGACTGAGAATCCGCATTTCGAGATCGAGAAGTCCCTTCACCCTCAACTGGTGACTGTCTGGTGTGCTATGACCAGTCACGCAATAATCAGTGTGATGTTACTTGACGGCACGGTGATTACCGAACGGTGCTAGAAGGTTTTGGAAGATGATTTCATCCCCATTATCCAAAGTGACCCCGATTTCGACAAGATGTGGTTCATGCAAGATCTCGACTCCACCGAAGCAGGAGAGCCTTTGATGTTCTGGAGGAGCACATTGGGGACCGCATCCTGGCTCTAGGATACCCAGAAGCCACTGGCATGGGCCTCATTTGCCACCATAATCTCTGGATCTGAACACATGTGACTCCTTTTTGTGGGGCTGTATTAAAGACAAGGTGTATAGCAATAATCCCAAAACCATATCTGTGCTGAAAACAGCCATTCAAGAGGTCATCGATGTTCGGACATTTCAGTGGGTCATGCAGAATTTCGCTATTCGTCTGCGCCACCTCATCCCCAATGATGGCAGGCAGATCGAACATGTCTTAACCTAAATCAAGATATCTGTAGTGACGTTTACAAGTTGAAGTAGGTGTGCGCACTCGGTAGTTTGTAACTAATTCATGTTTTTTTTCATATAGTTCAATAATTGTCGCCCTGTCTATACAGGGTAACGATTGAACAGCTGCTCATTAACGAAGTTTCGACGAAGATGGCGTATGAATAGGATTCTGACGAGTTCCATGTGTCGTACGATTAATAGATGTGAAGTGGGAAGAAACAAGGGCTAACCAGAAAGTAACACGTTTTGAAATAAAAAATTAATAATATGGAAAAACCTAATTTTATTATATAGATTTTATAGGTACGCTCCTAAGCTATTTTTCTACAAAACCGCCTTTCAAATTAAGGCACTTATCATATCGTGGCACAAGTTCGGCATCAGTATCAAAGCATTGTGTAGAGTGCCATGTCTTCATTGATGGAAAGAGGTGGTAGTCGCTCGGTGCCAAATCGGGGCTGTATGGTGGATGATCAAACACCTCCGATCTAAAACCCCGTAGGAGCACACGGGTGCGATTGGTCGTGTGTGGACGTGCGTTTTCCCCCATGCTTGTTTTGAATTGCCCGGCTTAACTTTGTCGGTGTTTTACAATACCTCTATGAGTTAACTGTTGTGCCACGTTCAAGAAAATCAGCGAGAATCACTCCCTTAGAGTCCCAAAAACAGTAGCCATGATCTTTCTTGCTAAGAGCGTTTACAAACACTTTCTTGGTTTACTGGGAGAATTTGTGTGTCCTCATTCCATCTATAGCATTTTTGTTTCACAATTGACTTGCATCACCCATATCTCGCTCCACTTTGCTACTGTTTCCCTCGTAATCTTCGAGGAAGGTCAGCCGGCCTCTGTTTTTTGTGGTCTTCCGTTAGGATTTTGAGAACCCAGTTAGCACAAAATTTGTGGTACCCAAGTTTATCCGATACAGTTTCATGCACCAAACGCCGTGAAATTTGGGGAAAATGTTGCGAAAGTTCCATAATCGTGAAACAACGATTTTCACGGGTTTTGCCGTTTATTTCGTCACCAGTTTGCCAGTCACAAGGCTGGACCTACCATTGCGGTCCTCATTGTGAACATTCGTACGGCGATTTTTACCATCAGTCCACCACTGCCTCACTCGGCTTTCACTAATTTTTCCTTTTCCGCGCACATCACAAAGGTCGCGATAAATTTCAACTGGTTCGCAGTTTTTGGTCAACAAAAACAGAACGCAACATAACGCACCTGACAAGTGGCGAAATTTTCTATTGCTGCGCACATGTTAAGACGTCATTGTAAGAACGTTATAGCACCAAGATAGCGGCTGTAGTCCCACCCATCGCCACGATAGATCAAACTGTCTGTTATTTTCTCGGTAGCCCTCGTTTATGCTGGTACAGGAAACACTAGAAAAGCATGACTGTATCGTCTACATCAACATCTATGGTCGCCACCATACTGCGTGTGGCGGAGGGTACTTCCGGCCTCACTATAATTTCTCCCCTTTCCTGTTCCGAACGGTACGCTGGAAGCACTGCTGTCGGTAAAGTTACATTTCATCGACGTGCTAATTTTTCAAGATTTATGTGCGAGGAAATAATCTTGCATACTGGACCCTTCTTGGAGCCTATGGTCTCTGAATTTGGACAGTAAATCACTCTGTGGTGCATGTTGCCTCTCTTGCGGCGTCTGACACTATAGTTAAATGACAATTTCCATGACGCTTTCGCGTTTAGTAAACAATCCTGTGACGAATCTCGTCGCTCTTCTTTGGAAATTTTCTGTCTCTTGTATTAATCACAGACTGACGAACAATCCTCGCAAGTCGGTCGGCCTAGGATTTTGGAAGCTAGCACTTTTTTGGAGGAATTACAACTACAGAGCCAGACGACATACGAATCGTTTGACGGCGAAATTTCGATATTATCCGGTAACAACAGTAGTTGAACTGGACTGGAAACATTTCTGGATGTACAACTTTCAATTTTTTTACTTATTTCCACATTTTTCATCTGAAAGATGAGGGCCTTCAAGAATCCTTGACTAACTCGTTTCATCTAACATTTTAGTACCCATGGCATATGAATTATACATGGTGTATCGAAAAAGACTGTACAACTTTCGAAAATTGCTACAAACTTATTCATACGACCTACAAGGCTTAGTATTGGTGTTATTTGAAGCAAAATGTACCAAGTTTCGACTCGAGGGCACGCTAGTACAGAATAGTACAGAATTGCGCCACCTTAAGTGCTAGAGGCAATTGAAGCAAATATGGCTGCCTTTACGAGTCAGATGGTTCAAATGGCTCTAAGCACTATGGGACTTAACATCCGAGGTCATCAGTCCCCTAGACTTAGAACTACTTAAACTAACTAACCTAAGGACAGCACACACATCCATGCCCAAGGCAGGATTCGAACCTGCGACCGTAGCAGTAGCGCAGTTCCGCACTGAAGCGCCTAGAACCTCTCGGCCTTTAAGAGTCCCGAGTGTGCTCGGTGTGTATTTAGGTTTGAAGAGTGGAAGTCTGCAGCCATTGTGCAACGTAAGTTACTTACAGATTATGGTAAAATTCGTCCCAGGAGGCCTTCTTTTTATGAGCGGTATAATTTTTTTATCGAAACTGTATTTTCAGTAAGACAAAACAAACCATAAGGTCGTCCCCGTGTGTCTGACGACGTCGTACAGCTAATAGAACAAAACCTTGTGAACTGTCCTACAAAGTCAACCCAGCTTACCTCTTGAGAACTGGACGTCCAACATATGACGAGATCTCTTAAATGTCCACTTTGCAGATAAGTTGATGGACCGACATACACCAATTGCATGTCCCCCAGATTCACTGGATCTGATACCTCTTGACTTTTGCTTTTGTGGATTTATCAAGGATATCGTGTTTGTTCCACCTTTGCCACCTTCCCTACCAGGGCTCAGATCTAGAATCTCCTCGCAACTGAAAAAGTCATGCCTCACTTGCTGCACCGAGTTTGGCAAGAAATCGACTTAAGATGGGATGTGTGCTGCGTATCCAATGAAAGTCAGCTTGAACCGGTTTGGTTATAAGTTAAAAAGAACTTATGTATTTTGCTATAAAATGACACCAAACTTATGTAGGCTTTTCGAAGAAATCTATATGAGTTTCCTAAGTTGTAGAACCCTTTTTCATATATCTGACGTAACAATAAAGAAACTGGAAAGTTTACTAACATTTATTCGGATAAGAAAAAGCGCAGGATAAAAGTATGTGGACATACCCGTATTAGAAATAGAGAAGTAACGAGATTGATTAGACAGGTTGTGGAATTCTACGAAAGTCGAAGTAAAGCTAAAACTGAAACAATAAAATTGATCGGAGTTGTAAGAATAACACAACATATGACAAGGAAGAAAAATGCTTGGACAGTAAAATTTACGACTGGACAGGTGGCCTGGTGGTAAATATCCAAGAAGACCGGAACAGCTTGGTCTACCGAGTGGAAAAGAGCACATTCTTAGAGCCTCAATGTAAATAAAAGCTAAAACAACACCCTGAAAATGACTGTTGTTGTACATCGTGTGATCTAGAATCACCCAACCGTGAATAATAATGATGATGATAATAATAATAATAATAATAATAATAATGAATGTAATTATTAGAGTAATGTCAATTTTATTAATGTGTCAAGCGCTTTTTATTATAAAACTTTCGGGTCAAAGGCCAGTAATGATATACGAGGGCGTGTTGAAAATTAATGAATCGGAATATTTTATGCGAAAACTCTCAAAGGCTTTGAAATAAAACAAACGTTATAAACATTCTACATCTTTATTCTTCACGTCTTACTTGCAGCCCACTACCGCTAGAGGTGTGCAATGTAACTGTGTCAGTGCGTGAGAACCAGCCTTTCGGGGAATAAGATTGTTGTCCACGAAACTCTTCTATTCCTTCGTTTCGTCCCGAACTGCGCTGGACATCTTCACAGACCATGCTCTTCCGTTAAATCTTACCGCCTGGCGGGTCGGACGTTTGACAGCGACATATGTTCTGCAGAAAAGGAGTGTGGCCAGGGTTACGCGTGATAAGCAGACATGATCCTCGTCAAAGATAAAACTTAACTACTGACTGTCGTCTTGACAAAGATAAAAAACTGTTTAGCGATTCTGCAGAGCTACTCTTCATACTGTATGTCGCTAAGCTTCATGACCTCTCCTTCGCTGTTAAAATTATCCCTATGTTTATATACACTCCTGGAAATTGAAATAAGAACACCGTGAATTCATTGTCCCAGGAAGGGGAAACTTTATTGACACATTCCTGGGGTCAGATACATCACATGATCACACTGACAGAACCACAGGCACATAGACACAGGCAACAGAGCATGCACAATGTCGGCACTAGTACAGTGTATATCCACCTTTCGCAGCAATGCAGACTGCTATTCTCCCATGGAGACGATCGTAGAGATGCTGGATGTAGTCCTGTGGAACGGCTTGCCATGCCATTTCCACCTGGCGCCTCAGTTGGACCAGCGTTCGTGCTGGACGTGCAGACCGCGTGAGACGACGCTTCATCCAGTCCCAAACATGCTCAATGGGGGACAGATCCGGAGATCTTGCTGGCCAGGATAGTTGACTTACACCTTCTAGAGCACGTTGGGTGGCACGGGATACATGCGGACGTGCATTGTCCTGTTGGAACAGCAAGTTCCCTTCCCGGTCTAGGAATGGTAGAACGATGGGTTCGATGACGGTTTGGATGTACCGTGCACTATTCAGTGTCCCCTCGAAGATCACCAGTGGTGTACGGCCAGTGTAGGAGATCGCTCCCCACACCATGATGCCGGGTGTTGGCCCTGTGTGCCTCGGTCGTATGCAGTCCTGATTGTGGAGCTCACCTGCACGGCGCCAAACACGCATACGACCATCATTGGCACCAAGGCAGAAGCGACTCTCATCGCTGAAGACGACACGTCTCCATTCGTCCCTCCATTCACGCCTGTCGCGACACCACTGGAGGCGGGCTGCACGATGTTGGGGCGTGAGCGGAAGACGGCCTAACGGTGTGCGGGACCGTAGCCCAGCTTCATGGAGACGGTTGCGAATGGTCCTCGCCGATACCCCAGGAGCAACAGTGTCCCTAATTTGCTGGGAAGTGGCGGTGCGGTCCCCTACGGCACTGCGTAGGATCCTACGGTCTTGGCGTGCATCCGTGCGTCGCTGCGGTCCGGTCCCAGGTCGACGGGCACGTGCACCTTCCGCCGACCACTGGCGACAACATCGATGTACTGTGGAGACCTCACGCCCCACGTGTTGAGCAATTCGGCGGTACGTCCACCCGGCCTCCCGCATGCCCACTATACGCCCTCGCTCAAAGTCCGTCAACTGCACATACGGTTCACGTCCACGCTGTCGCGGCATGCTACCAGTGTTAAAGACTGCGATGGAGCTCCGTATGCCACGGCAAACTGGCTGACACTGACGGCGGCGGTGCACAAATGCTGCGCAGCTAGCGCCATTCGACGGCCAACACCGCGGTTCCTGGTGTGTCCGCTGTGCCGTGCGTGTGATCATTGCTTGTACAGCCCTCTCGCAGTGTCCGGAGCAAGTATGGTGGGTCTGACACACCGGTGTCAATGTGTTCTGTTTTCCATTTCCAGGAGTGTATTTCAATGGCTTCTCTACGTAGCCGTGAATAATAGTTCGTTATCGTAGATAAAACTTCACTTCGTGACTTCCTGAGTAAATAGCGTGCTCTACTGCATCCGATTTGTCTATTTTCCCTAGTCGAGAAGCCGGCGGTAGTGGCCGTGAGGTTCTAGGCGCTACAGTCTGGAACCGCGCGACCGCTACGATCGCAGGTTCGAATCCTGCCTCGGGAATGGATGTGTGTGATGTCCTTAGGTTAGTTAGGGGACTGATGACCTCAGAAGTTAAGGCCCATAGTGCTCAGAGCCATTTTGAACCTAGTCGAGAGAGGCTTTTGTGTTCCATTAACCGCGTATTCACGCTTTTCTTATTTGTTCCAATATAAACTTTACCGCACGTTCACGGAATTTTATATGTGCTGCGTGCTGGCGGAGGAGGACGTCTATCCTTCACAGATCAGAATGCTAGACTTATTTTGTTGTTGGCCCAAAAATCGGTCTAACGTTGCGTTTCTGCAAAATCTTTCCGATCTAATCTGTCGCTTTTTTAGTAAAAGGGAGAGAAACTGTTTTCTTCCATCGTTGTTTTTCATGTTTGTGCTTCGGCGTTCCCTTTCTTGGTTGTAGAATTCTGTTTACTTCGTTCTCCGAGTAGCCATTTTTCTGGAAACCCTGATTTAGATGTTTTAACTCGGCTTCCAAGTATTCCGGCATGCAAATTCTTTTGGCTCTATTGACAAGGCTTTTAATGACACCTCTCTTTTGTTGTGGATGGTGATTAGAGTCCTTATGTATATATCTTTTCAAAAAGCCTTATGTTCCTTCGGTCTGTCTCATAACTAAAATTTCCAAGGAAGATATTTTGTTGTATTTTATATTTACATGGTGGACTGAATTTTGGGGTTTATTTTATTTAGGAAACCAAAGAATACGTCCAAAGCTTTTTTACCGTGTGGTCAGACCACAAGTGTGTTATCCAGAACCTGATACCAACGAGATGGTTGCTTCAAAAATGGTTCAAATGGCTCTAAGCACTATGGGACTTAACATCTGAGGTCATCAGTCCCGTAGACTCAGAACTACTTAAACCTAACTAACCTAAGGACATCACACACATCCATGCCCGAGGCAGAATTCGAACCTGCGATCGCAGCAGCAGCACGGTTCCGGACTGGATATGGTTACTTATTTGCTTTTTCTAAAGTTCACTGTTCGAATTTCTCCATATAGAAATTATCTATTGCAAGACCTAATGGGTTAGCCATTGCTACACCATAAAGTTTCTCATAAAATTCATCATCCCACTGGAACTTAGTGTAAGTAAGGTAGTGTCTTAAAAGAGCAGAAAAATCTCCTGGAGAAATATCCGTTACAAAAAGCATAACTTCGTTGACTGAGATGATAGCGAACAGTGACATTATGTCGAAACTTACAAGAATATCCTCAAAAGACAGAATTACCTCTTCAGTTTTCTCAAAAAATGTGAGGCGTCTCTTTTATATATGACTCAGTTTCTCAAATACACGGCTATAAATGAGTTGCCAGATATCTTGCTGTTTAGTTATGAGACAGACCGATGTAAGTTTGGAACATAAGGTTTTTCTAAAATTAATGCGCATGGACAGATATTTACATAAGAACGATCCGCAACAAATCGGCTGTAGTAGTGCAAGCTCTTTAGTCAGGATGTCACGAAGTGAAGATTTCTGAAACAAAAATTTTATCTATGAGGATGATCTATTATCCATGACTATATAGAGAAGCCATTGAAATATATAAACATAGAGATAATCTTAATAGGAAAGAAGTGAACATGGAACCTGGCAACATATGGACAGTAGCTCTGCAGAATCGCTAAACGGTTTTTATCTTTGACAAGACGACAGTCGATAGTTAAGTTTTATCTTTGACAAGGGTCATGTCTGCTTATCGCGTGTAACTTCGGCCACACCCTTTTCCCTGCAGTGTATATATCGCTGTCAGACGTCCGACTCGGCAGTCGGCAAGACTCAACGGAAGAACAACGTCTGTGAAGACGTCCGGCGCAGTTCTGGGCGAAACGTTAGGAATTAAAGATTTATACCCCGAAAGGTTTACCGACAGCAAGGTCTTCAGATCAGTTTTAAAGTCTGAAAATCGTCATCGCTGACCAAAACCGGTAGTCTCAGGACGTAAAAATTATGTGATCATAGACGGAAATTAAAAAAAAAATATTCTTCACTTTCTGGATCACTGTTCTATCGTGACCATGTCGCATCTTATGAAAGCTTTAAGAGTTTTCACATTAAAAATTCGGAGGCATTACTTTTCAGCAGCCCCTCGTCAACAGAAAGTCGTGACAAACCTACTGTAAAAATTAAACCAGAACCAGGAGACGGGCTTAATTCGTCCGTGTTTTCAGAAGCCTACTTGATTTTCGTTGCTGATGTTGTCACTGTTTCCAAACTTTCACGCTTGACAGCTAACGCAGTCTTACACGGCGGAATGCCTGTGCAACATCTTCTCGGTTTTCAAGCGGCGTCATTTCGCATAAAATTCTCGATCTTTCCCCATTTGTCTCCACCGCCGTCATCAGAATGAAACTAATACGCCGCTTGAAAACTAAGAAGATATTATACAGGACTTTCAATTAATTAGCTTGGTACACAACAGAGGGTCTACTGCAATCTTAATCATTGCTTATCACAACACTGACCGACGCCCCTTCCAGTTTTGGATTCACTCAGTTCAACTAGTTCGGCAGCTCATACACAATAGTAAAATGTTAGACCTTGAAAATACAAATAGGCCGGACCTTACCGACAATGCTAGTGTTGAAACGGGAGTTAACTATCACCATGCCATTATAGCAACTATGGTTACGAAATTTAATAAATGAGTTAAGAAGACTAAGAGCGTTTCTGCCAAAAAGAGCAGATTAGCAGTTGTCAGTTAGACAGTGAATAGTCCCAGTAAGGTGGACGTAGAGGAATTATGGGTAAAGTTTAAGCAGATCGTAAATCGTGGTCTGGAAAATTATGTGCCTAGTAAGTGGATTAAGAAGGGAAAAGACCCACCATGGTTTAATAACGAGATTCGGAAAATTCTGAGAAAGCAGAGGCTGTTGCACTCTCGATTCAAAAGAGAACGCACAAATGGCGACAAGCTGTACATCTGTGAAAAGATCGTATGCTCAAAGCATACAAGCACCACCGTCATACCTTAGTAAAATATCTGCCAGAGAACCCGAGAAAATTCTGGTACTACGCAAAATCGCTAAGTGATTCTAAGACTTCCATCCAGTCACTTGTTGACCAATCTGCTATAGCAGTTGAAGATAAACGAAAGCCGAAATTTTAAATTTCACATTTAAGAAGTCGTACACGCAGGGGAATCGTACAAGCATAACGTCGGTTGACCATCGAACAGACTACCGTACGGACGACATAGTAAGAATCATCCCTGGCATAGTGAAACGACTGAAAAGGTTGAAAACAAATAAGTCACCAGGTCCGGATGGAATCCCAATGCACTTATTGCGAATCTCTCGCCCAGAGCAAACTCCCAAGCGACTGGAAGAAAGTGCAGGTGACTACCGTTTAGAAGAAGGGCAAAAGAACGGACCCGAAAAACTACAGACCAATATCCCTATCGTAAGTTGGCTGCAGAATCCTTGACACATTCTCAGTGCGAAAATAATAAATTTTCTTGAAACTGAGAATATTATGTCCACGATTGAGCATGGTTTTAAAAAGCATCGCTCTTGCGAAACTCAGGTCTCACGTGATATAGTGCGAACTATGGACGGAGGTCAAAAGCCAGATTCCATATTTCTACACTCCTGGAAATGGAAAAAAGAACACATTGACACCGGTGTGTCAGACCCACCATACTTGCTCCGGACACTGCGGTGTTGGCCGTCGAATGGCGCTAGCTGCGCAGCATTTGTGCACCGCCGCCGTCAGTGTCAGCCAGTTTCCCGTGGCATACGGAGCTCCATCGCAGTCTTTAACACTGGTAGCATGCCGTGACAGCGTGGACGTGAACCGTATGTGCAGTTGACGGACTTTGAGCGAGGGCGTATAGTGGGCATGCGGGAGGCCGGGTGGACGTACCGCCGAATTGCTCAACACGTGGGGCGTGAGGTCTCCACAGTACATCGATGTTGTCGCCAGTGGTCGGCGGAAGGTGCACGTGCCCGTCGACCTGGGACCGGACCGCAGCGACGCACGGATGCACGCCAAGACCGTAGGATCCTACGCAGTGCCGTAGGGGACCGCACCGCCACTTCCCAGCAAATTAGGGACACTGTTGCTCCTGGGGTATCGGCGAGGACCATTCGCAACCGTCTCCATGAAGCTGGGCTACGGTCCCGCACACCGTTAGGCCGTCTTCCGCTCACGCCCCAACATCGTGCAGCCCGCCTCCAGTGGTGTCGCGACAGGCGTGAATGGAGGGACGAATGGAGACGTGTCGTCTTCAGCGATGAGAGTCGCTTCTGCCTTGGTGCCAATGATGGTCGTATGCGTGTTTGGCGCCGTGCAGGTGAGCGCCACAATCAGGACTGCATACGACCGAGGCACACAGGGCCAACACCCGGCATCATGGTGTGGGGAGCGATCTCCTACACTGGCCGTACACCACTGGTGATCGTCGAGGGGACACTGAATAGTGCACGGTACATCCAAACCGTCATCGAACCCATCGTTCTACCATTCCTAGACCGGCAAGGGAACTTGCTGTTCCAACAGGACAATGCACGTCCGCATGTATCCCGTGCCACCCAACGTGCTCTAGAAGGTGTAAGTCAACTACCCTGGCCAGCAAGATCTCCGGATCTGTCCCCCATTGAGCATGTTTGGGACTGGATGAAGCGTCGTCTCACGCGGTCTGCACGTCCAGCACGAACGCTGGTCCAACTGAGGCGCCAGGTGGAAATGGCATGGCAAGCCGTTCCACAGGACTACATCCAGCATCTCTACGATCGTCTCCATGGGAGAATAGCAGCCTGCATTGCTGCGAAAGGTGGATATACACTGTACTAGAGCCGACATTGTGCATGCTCTGTTGCCAGTGTCTATGTGCCTGTGGTTCTGTCAGTGTGATCATGTGATGTATCTGACCCCAGGAATGTGTCAATAAAGTTTCCCCTTCCTGGGACAATGAATTCACGGTGTTCTTATTTCAATTTCCAGGAGTGTAGTTTTACGGAAGGTGTTTGGCACGATGCCCCATTACAGGCCGTTAGAGAAGGTACGAGCAAATGGAATAGGTTCACAGATATTTGAGTAACTCCAGCACTTCTTAAGTAATAGGATCCAGTATGTTGTCCTCGACGGCGAGTGTTCATCAGACACAAGGCTATCGTCAGGCGTGCCCCAGGAAACTGTGTTAGGACCACTATACTTCTCCATATACTTAAATAATTTTTCGGACAGGGTGCGCAGTAATCTGCTATTGTTTGCTGATGATGATGTGGTGTACGGTAAAGTGTTCAAATTGAGTGACTGTAGGAGGATGCAACACGACTCAGATAAAATTTCCAGTTGGTGTAATGAGCGGCAGCTAGCTCTAAATATAGACAAAATGTACGTGGGCTGCGGTGTATCTATGTAGATGTAGATTATTTCCGTCTGCAGCGATTTTTCACAGAAGCCAGTGCACACTAATATGTGGCCATTAGCGCCTGTGGCTTGTACAGCGTACTCTCGGTTGCAGGAGAAGCCGCATAAGTGCAGCGAGTGCTCAAAGTCGTTCCCGACTCCCGGCGACCTCAAAGCGCACGCCTACACGCACAGCGGGTCGTGGCCCTTCCGCTGCGGAGTCTGCGGCCGCGGCTTCAGCAAGCAGACCAACCTCCGGAACCACCTCTTCCTGCACACAGGTACCCTGCCTGTCACTACAAGCAGATCACTTCTCAACACTCTGGAATTACATTCACGAGAAACTGAATAGGACAACTAGAGGCTAAAGACTTTTCGTCTTTCGAGAGACACCAAAAGAAGCTAAATGACATCCTGACCCATGAACTCCCACCCACGCAGAATATTCGGAGCTGGGCCCAAGGACCCCACATCTCATTCGACATTGATCCAAATGTATCCGATTGGATTGTGGCCAATTGTCCTAGGGACTCACACAAGTACCTTCAGACACTATCTGATCAAAAGTATCCGGACAACTACTAGTGGACATTAACATTGCGTGTGTCCACCCTTCATCTTTATAACAGCTTGAACTCTGCTGGAGGCACTTTCAAAGAGATGTCTGAAGGTCTGTGAAGTAATAGCACCCCACTTTTCCTCACGAGCCCTAACCAGAGAGATAGTGAAGTTCGACGCTGGGATCTGGAGCGAAATAGACGTTCTAATCCATTCCACAATAGCTCCATTGAGTTCAGGTTGGGACTCCGGGCAGGCCACAACATTTCAGATAAGTATGCGGGGTGTCAGTTCTTTTGGACAGACGACACACACACACACACACACACACACACATATATATATATATATATATATATATATATATATATATATATATATATATATATTAACCTGGCCAAATATCTCACGAAATAAACATCAAACGAAAATACTACAAAGAACGAAACTCGTCTAGCTTGAAAGGGGAAACCAGATGGCGCTATGGTTGACCAGCTAGATGGCGCTGCCACAGGTCAAACGGATATCAACTGCGTTTTTTAAAGTAGGAACCCCCATTTTTATTAAACACTCGTGTAGTAAGTAAATAAATATGAATGTTTTAGTTGGACTACTTTTTTCGCTTTGTGATGGATGGCGCTGTAATAGTCATAAACGTACAAGTACGTGGTATCAGGTAACATTCCTCCAGTGCGGACGGTATTTGCTTCGTGATACATTACCCGTGTTAAAATGGACCGTTTACCAATTGCGGAAAAGGTCGATATAGTGTTGATGTATGGCTATTTCGATCAAAATGCCCAACGGACGTGTGCTATGTATGCTGCTCGGTATCCTGGACGACATCATCCAATGTGCGGGCCGTTCGTCGGATAGTTACGTTATTTAAGGAAACAGGAGGTGTTCAGCCACATGTGAAACGTCAACCACGACTTGCAACAAATGATGATGCCCAAGTAGGTGTTTTGGCTGCTGTCGCGGCTAATCCGCACATCAGTAGCAGACAAATTGCGCGAGAATCGGGAATCTCAAAAACGTCGGTGTTGAGAATGCTACATCAACATCGATTGCACCCTACCATATTTCTATGCACCAGGAATTGTATGGCGACGACTTTGAACGCCGTGTACAGTTCTGCCACTGGGCACAATAGAAATTACGGGACGATGACAGATTTTTTGCACGCGTTCTATTTAGCGACGAAGCGTCATTCACCAACAGCGGTAACGTAAACCGGCATAATATGCACTATTGGGCAACGCAAAATACACGATGTCTGCCACAAGTGGAACATCAGCGACCTTGGCGGGTTAATGTATGGTGCGGCATTATGGGAGGAAGGATAATTGGCCCCCAATTTATCGATGGCAATCTAAATGGTGCAATGTATGCTGATTTCCTACGTAATGTTCTACCGATGTTACTACAAGATGTTTCACTGCATTACAGAATGGCGATGTACTTACAGCATGATGGATGTCCGGCACATAGCTCGCGTGTGGTTAAAGCGGTATTGAATAGCATATTTCTTGACAGGTGGATTGGTCGTCGAAGCACCATACCATGGTCCGCACGTTCGCCGGATCTGACGTCCCCGGATTTCTTTCTGTGGGGAAAGTTGAATGATATTTGCTATCGTGATCCACCGACAACGCCTGACAACATGCGTCAGCGCATTGTCAATGCATGTGCGAACATTACGGAAGGCGAACTACTCTCTGTTGAGAGGAATGTCGTTACACGTATTGCCAAATGCATTGAGGTTGACGGACATCATTTTGAGCATTTACTGCATTCCTGTGGTATTTTAGGTAATCACGCTGTAACAGCATGCGTTCTCAGAAATGATAAGTTCACAAAAGTACATGTATCACATTGGAACAACCGAAATAAAATGTTCAAACGTACCTACGTTCTGTATTTTAATTTAAAAAACCTACCTGTTACCAACCGTTCGTCTAAAATTGTGAGCTATATGTTTGTGACTATTACAGCACCATCTGTCACAAAGCGAAAAAAGGGGTCCAACTAAAACTTTCATATTTATTTACGTGCTACACCAATATGTAATAAAAATGGGGGTTCCTATTTTAATAAACGCAATTGATATCCGTTTGACCTATGGCAGCGCCATCTAACGGGCCAACCATAGCGCCATCTGGTTTCCCCCTTTAAGCTAGACAAGTTTCGTTCTTTGTAGTTTTTTCGCTTGACGCTTATAGCGTGAGATACTTGGTCCGTTCACGATCAATGGATCACCCTGCGGAACATCCTATGATCTCTTCAGTGCAGATGCACACGTGGCTCGAACTCTTACTGGAATCGGCGAAATGCCGCGAATAACGGGCAGGGGGAACTACATTAATAGTGTGGAATAAGTCGAGAAATTGGAACTGACGGGAGCCATGCTAGGGTAGCCCACACAGTTGCGATGACCACTGTATCCGGATGAATCAGTGGTCAGAGCATCTGCCTAGTAAGCAAGAGACCCATTTTCGAATCCCGGTCCGGCACAAATTTTCAACTTTCCTCATTGATTTGAATCGATGCCTACTCGCAACCTGTGTCTGCAATTCCTTTGTATCTCATTTTAGAAATGTTGTCGTCCAAAAACTATCGTCTACAAGACGCCGTTTTATGTCAGAACGCGTTGTCATGCTACTGCAAACAGTCATCATCTCCGAAGCGTTGCTCTGCTGTCCTTTCGCATTCAGCTCTTTCTTAAGCGCAATGCATGCAAATAAAGGGACCACATACCAACCACAAAAAAACTGTAACACCATCACCTCCATACTTTACTGTTGGCACTTCTGACAACCTCTTTCTCTGATTTCAATAAACACAAAGGTAAATAATTTAACAAAAACTGGTTTCAGGACATTTCTGCCGGTATCAAAGGACGTAGAAAAGTATGGCATTACAATCTGGGAATCGGAATTGTAGATATGCAGTGCCTATGTTGGTTGTCGCAATAAAGAGAAGTCATAAACTATACTCATCTCGAATTCTTTTTGTTGTTGGCTGGGCTCGTCGTCTTGTAATAAGTCGGGACGTGATTCCTTTGAGGCACAGATGTGCTCGATGTTGAGAAAATACATTAAATTGTTAGTGAAGTATCGTCGTAGATTATTTATGAAATAACTTGTGTCAGTAATAGAATTCTGTTCAACAGCGTAAAAATGTGACTGGATAAAACTGTAGACTTTTGAAAGAAACGCTGTTTTAATAGAGACTTTTTTTATCTTTCACCATAAAAATTTCCAGAACATTTCTTCAATACAAACGTATTTCATCATAGTCCATTTTCAGCGAGCACATATTCCGTAGCTAAACATGGAAGCAAATCTCATACTTGGCTCCTAACACCCCATCTCCTCCACCACCTCATACAAACTCTTCAAGATTTGTTATTTCAAAGTAAACAAAGATATTACTTTCGCCAGTACAAAGAGTTTGTTACATACATTGCAACAAGTCTGCGATATCCTTTATATTTTTTTATTGGCTTCTAGCATACGAACTTTTTAGCCATCACAAATAAATATGCTGACACACATAACAAGATAACGTTTTTTCTTCGTCATACATACTGTTTAGGGCATACATTCATATGTTTTCCGATCAAAATTATTGTAATCAGATTACAAAGCACAGTTAACTTCTAAAACTTTATTTGTTAATTAAGTACTTTGCTTAAGTTCACTTCATTTTAGATTTTTATATCTTCTTTCGCTAGAAACCTGGATATGGCATCGTATGTACTCCTGGTTGTGTTTCCGAGAATTGGGATCGTGCAAAGCGGCTGGCAGTGACCAAGTCTTAAGGGCTCCTTTAAAAAGTTGACTCTGCCTTTCTCATAACGTCTACACTGAAATAAGATGTGATTTACATCACCAATTGTTTCCTCTTCACATTGACAGTAGGGGGTCAGGAGTTTGCTACATATATTGCAACAAATCTGCGATATACTTTATATAGAAAATTTTATTCGAAATACAAACATACTGTGCGCAGAATAAATGATTGTGAAATCTTAAATAAAATTTCAATAACCGACTTTCAGTAATTTGTGTATTGCCATAAGTAAGATTATCCACCGATTCCTGCCAAAAGAAACAAATGTAGTTTCGTAGGATAACTAACGTTTTCAGAGATAAAGCGGAAATGTATGACAATTGATTCCCAAAATATAATAAAAAATGAAAAGAGCTATGAAAAGATAAATGAAATGTCTTACAAAGGCGACTAAACAGCATAATAATCCTGATAGCTCCCTTTCAGAACATAAGGCATGCAAATTTCAAAGAAACATTGTAGAATATGAATAGGCTAGTATCAAACGGGTCATTTGACACAACTGTATCGTCATCTGCTTTTGAACAGGCATCACAAATGTACATATTGGTTTCACACCACACATGATACCAGATATCGTTCTGTAGGTATTCACCAAACTGAAACTCACCCACTGCTTTGCACAGGTATAGTGTGATTCATCACACCAAATCACTCTTTTTCAGTCATACTGGCGCCTCCATCTCTCATGAAATCTAATCATCTATCATCTACTCTACATTTCATGTGGGCGTCCGGATACTTTCCTTATTTATTTATTTTGAGTCATCAGTCTTCTGACTGGCTTGATGCGGCTCGCCACTAATTCCTCTCATGTGCCAACCTTTTCATCTCCGAGCAGCTATTGTAACTTACGTCCTCAATTATTTGTTGAATATATTCCAATCTCTGTCTTCCTCTTCAATTTTTACCCTCTGTAGCTCTCTCTAGTATCACGTCAGTTATTGCCTGATGTCTTAACAGATGTCCGATCATCCTGTCCCTTCTTCTTGTCAGTGTTTCCCATGTATTCTTACCCTCGGCGTATTCTGTGGAGAACCTCCTCATTCCTTATCTCATCAATTCTCCTAATTTTCAACATTCCTCTGTAGCACCACATCTCATATGCTTCAGTTCTCCTCGGTTCCGGTTTTCACACAGTCCATAGTTCACTACCGTACAATGTTGAGCTCCAGATGGATACTATTGATCAGATAGTGCATCCATGCGGTTTTACTTAAACCAGTCTGACATAGTTTCGGAGCTATGGTGTGATAGATTGACAGGTGTTGTAGGCGACAAAATAGACACACATGATCGTTCGGCGGTGAATGACGATATAAGACTATAAAAGGAAGCTAGAAGTATTCTGCTGTCAGTAAAAAAGCAGTAACATCATAATGAATAGATTTGCGCTATCAGGGAACAAGGAATGGCGATACCCTTTGGAGCAGGGGTTTCTCGAGCGAAAGGTACTAGGCACAAAAAATTAAATGTACTTTACTGACAAGATTTTGCTTTAGCACTTGGGCAACGCACACAGTTATTAAGAAAAACAACAAAACAGCATACAATTGGTATTAGCCACATTATGTAACAAAACATTCCAGTTTTAATTTAACTCAACAAGGCCCGACTGATCATGGTTCTGAAGTTTCAACAGGTACAAGCTGCCTTTAAAACAAATGACACAAGAGAACAAGTAATTCAAAGTCAAACAGCTTTCCATTACTAAATAATTACAAGACGATAAAATCTTAATATTCTCCAGTCTTAATATTCTCCAGTCTCACCTAAAAGGATCATTTCTGAGGCTCGGTCCCAATTGACACTACCCAGTCTGTGGTAATAGCAACATAAGCCACAGAATCATTCAGATCAGCTACGGTTCTAACCGTCTACGTATGATTAACCAGCACTCAAAATACTAAAATTATAATCGGTATGTAGCAGCCTTAAAACACTCAACTCGACTTCCGTAATTGGGCCAGGAGTAGCCACTTAAATTGCAAATTACAAACGATATAAAATAAGGTAAATTTACCAACGGTCTAAAGAGTGCGCAAACAGACAAAACATGGAACTGAACTGGGCGCTTGACCGCCTTTGAATTCACAATTAGAATAGGCATATACCCGCTTGAACTTTCAAACTTCCGAAGCTAACCTTTAAACACATTATACAAGCAGATTAAATTTTAACTTTGTCTCAGCGCTTATCCGTCTTTAAATTCTCCAGTGAATTTACCAATCTGAATCGACACTAGCAGTTTAATATTCAGGATTACACCAAAAAAAGTTTTATGTCCTGCCCTTGGACGCACCTAACGCCAATTTAAGAAGAAAAAAGAAAAACAACTTTAAGACTCTAGCCGCTACTAAACTGAGAAGGTTAACAATTTTCCTGTGCAATGATAGGTGCTTGGGAGTTTCAGTTCAAAACACTAATGAAGCTAATCTTCTAACAGGACATCCACAAACATAGGCCTCGGTCGACACTGCACATGAAAACAACACTTGCGTTAACTGGTGTCTTCAGTGCTGACAACACACCCCGTTGCACTTAAGTCCAGCCATTCACACGAAACGAAATGATATGGGCACTAGCCGCATGATACTTAATCAGACATAAGGTTACGGCTTGTCAATGAATAAGCTTTTAAATCCTGCAGTGTAACAGGTGGAAGGTTTTAAAAGTATTCAGTGATAACAGTTTAAACATAGACGTGCGCAAGGATGACGTTCTACGAATCGGGACGTGGAATGTCAGAAGGTAGAATTTGATAGGGGAGTTAGAAAATCTGAAAAGGGAAATGCAAAGGCTAAACGTAGATACAGTAGGGGTCAGTGAAGTGGAAGAAAGACAAGGGTTTCTGGTGGCTCAAATGATGCAAATGGCTCTGAGCACTATGGGACTTAACATCTATGGTCATTAGTCCCCTAGAACTTAGAACTACTTAAACCTAACTAACCTAAGGACAGCACACAACACCCAGCCATCACGAGGCAGAGAAAATCCCTGACCCCGCCGGGAATCGAACCCGGGAACCCGGGCGTGGGAAGCGAGAACGCTACCGCACGACCACGAGATGCGGGCAAGGGTTTCTGGTCAGATGAGAATAGGATAATATCGATAACAGCAGAAAATAGTATAACGGGAGTAGGATATGTTATGAATAGGAATGAAAGTCTGTTACTGTGAACAGTTCAGTGACAGAGTTGTTCTTATCAGAATCGACAGCGAACCAACACCAACAACGATAGTCCAGTTATACATTCGACGTCGCAAGCTGAAGAGAGAGAGAAAGTATATGAGGATATTAAAAGGGTAATACAGTAAATAAAGGGAGATGAAGATCTAATAGTCATGGCGAACTGGAGCGCAGTTGTAGGGGAAGGAGTCGAAGAAAAAATTCAAAGGAGAATATGGCCTTCGGACAAGTAATGAGAGAGGAGAAAGACTAATTCAGTTCTGTGATAAATTTCAGGTAGAAGTAGCGAATACTCTGATCAAGTATCACAAGCGGAGGAGGCATACTTGGAAAAGGCCGGGTGATACGGGAAGATTTCAGTTAGTCATGGTCAGACAGAGATTCCTAAATCAGATACTAGATCTTAAGGAGTAGATATACACTCAGATCACCATATAGTAGTGATTAACAGTAGGTTGAAGTTTAAAACATTAGTCAGAAAGAATCAATACGCAAGGAAATGGGATGCGGAAGTACAAAGGAATGATGAGGTACGGTTGAAGTTCACTAAGGCTATAGATACAGCAAAAGGAAATAACTGAATAGGCAGTACATTTGAAGAGGGAAACTCAGGAATACATAAATACAACACACTTAGAAATAAAAATAAAAGGAAATGCAGGGAAGCTAAGACGAAATGGCTGCATGAAAACCGTGGAGAAATCTAAAAAGAAATGATTATCGGAAGAACTGACTCAGCATACTGAAAAGTCAAAACAATCTTCTGTGAAATCAAAAGCAAGAGTGGTAACATTATAAGTGCAACGGGAATTCCACTGTTAAATGCAGAGTAGAGAGCGGATAGGTGGAAACAGTATATTGCTATGATGAGTGAAAGTGTGAAGAAGAATGACAGGATGTGCTGAATGGAATGAACAGTCTAATGACTACAGAATATGGATTGAGAGTAAATCGAAGAGAGACGGAAGTCACGAATTAGATGAAGTTAAGGAATTCTGCTAGCTAGGCAGCAAAATATCTAATGACGAACAGAGCAAGGAGGACATCTAAAACAGACTACCATAGGCAGAAAGGACATTTCTGGTCAAGAGACGTTTACTAGTATCAAACATAGGTCTTAATTTGAGGAATACATTTCTGAGAATGTATGTTTGGAGCACGGAATTGTATGGTAGTAAAACATTTTTCTCACTTTTTACGTAATCTAGAGTCTTGCTCTTAGATAGATTCAATCCTTTTATGACGATATTGTTGTGACTATTTGTCATTTACTTTTAATTGTGCTATTATGGTAATTCACAACCGAATATATGGAGATTACTCCTTTTCATTTAATAGTTGCTAGTAAATAATAATTTAGTACGCTCTTTAACGTTGTTACATTAGGACAGAGCGTTCAAATTGTGATAGATTAGTTTCAGTTTTATTCATTTACTAGAGTTATTCTTTCCAAAAATGTATATTACTAATAAGTTTCTCACAATAACTAATAGTACTATTTACTTTACGTCATTCTTTTCCCTAATGCTTTATTTATGCCTGAGGTCAAGAAGAAATCAAGCAAAACTTTCTTTAGAATCTCGGCACGGCTTTATTTACCTTCGGACACCTTGTTGGGTAATGGCAATTTATTTAGGAGAAACAAGCGAGAGAGCCCCGTTTGGTGTGTTCTATATTAACACTATTACAAATCTCTATTAAAGGCACTCTGCTATGTTCTCGTGAGCCATATAGCTCTGGACGCCCATGGTCCCTAAAATTATTAACCATCCCCTTTGGTTCCTACTATCCGAGTAAATATAAAATATACAAAATTCCATCTGACCTAATAACAAAATTTCCTCCATATAAATCCTCTTTTGGTTATCTTTCTCTTTTTGAAGTACCGGTAGATTATTGTAGAACACTTGTTTGAGCTTTCTGTTATTTCTTTAAAATAACACGTAACTATCACGAAAACTTCACATGAATAAACTATGAACGCTCTTCCGTATGTAACATACACTAAATATTAACTTATTTAGGAATGAAGGGTTTCATTTGATCAACACTATATAATCCTTTAATTACACCTGATGAAGGTTCCATAAGAAGTAACGCTTTGGGATGTACAATCTTATGTACAACATATGATCTTCAAAGATAAAGAAGAATTTTCTACATTCCTTATTGATCTTCGAACTTTTAGGATGAGATCGTACTAATACAAGATCTCCTACCTGGGTACTATGGCATGTTGATTATAACTTTTAATTCTCCGTTCTGCATTTTTAACAATATGTTCGTAAATTTTTTCGTTTGGATAGACAACTCGTAGAATAACATTTTTCTTTCCTTTACATAATACGGTAACCTACTAATTAGGACTCGCATTAGCTGACTTTCAATAATTGGTTCTTCAATTAATTTAGCACGGTTTAAATGTCATTTGTAATAATTCCTATAACCTCCCCACCGTTTAGAATATGGAGGAGGGTCTAACAACTCCAAAGTTAAGTGTTGTTGTTTTCCTCTTGACCAATAATTTAGTTTAAACTGCTTAACGAAATCATCCCAGTCCCTAAATTCAGTTCTATGCAGTACTGCCCATTCCGCAGCTTCTGCTTCTAAATGTCCTAGTACAAATTGAATCCGTTTTTCATTACTCCATTTAGGAGATAATGAAGTTTCAAAAGCTTTTATAAAGATTATAGGGTGAAGTTCGCCTCCTGGTTTGAATACAGGAAATCGACTTGCTACATTGGAATTTGTCGTTATATCATCCCAACACTCTGCGAGAGACATAGTTGGATTTTGTTTAGATTGCAGAGACGGAGTTGCATCGGATTGGCTTGCCGTGATTTCTTTATTTGTATTGTTGTCGTCCGAGCTAGCAAACACGATGCGACTGTTGTCTCTGATTACGTTATTACTTCTACTACTTGAAATGTTTTCATTATTATCTAATTCCGATAACCGTTTAGTAATTTCCTATATTCGCATTTCTGTATTGGATACACGGTTAGCTAATATCGATTCTTCATTGTGTTCATGATGTGAACGCTCTGTACCTTCGTCAATGTTATTATCTTTGGAAGTCTCAAGGTTACTGCATATTTCGGTAATTAAAAATTTCATGTTTTCTATTTCAGTATGATCTTTTTCTACTTGATGAGTTAATATCTCTAATTCTACATTATCTATTGAAGAAATCTCTACAGGTTTGGTAGAAACCTCTTTAATAGATTCTAATAATTCTCTACGAACAGTTTCTGTTTGTATAGAAAATTCATCTCGTAACTTATCGTTATTTTTCTCTATGTCATTTACAACCAAGACATCGACATTATCTAGTCTCTTGGTTAAGTCAGTAATATCATTTCGCATGCGAGCTTTTTCCTCACGCGATTCCTGGATATGTTCTTCTAACCTTTTACAATTATCAGCAATCTTATTACTAATTCCTACTAGTTTTTTCTGCATTTCAACTTTAGAAGCCTCTATTTTATCGCTTAATTCTCGACTGGTTTCATTAAGATGTTCCTGTAACCTGTCTGTAGATTTTGTTAGCTCCCCTTTTAATCTAGCATTAGACTGTTTTAATTCCTCTTTCAATCTAGCAGTAGATTCTTCATTAGATTGTTTTAATTCCTCTTTTAATCTAGCAGTAGAATTTTCGTTAGACTGTTTTAATTCCTCTTTTAATCTAGCAATGGATTCTTCGTTAGATTGTTTTAGTTTACCGATCGCCCGAAAAAGGGATCTCATGCTCCTATCGGACATAGATTGCTCTTCGTCTGACATTTCACTTCCCGACATTATTGTAAGATATTAACTAGTTACACACGCGGACTTGTAATCAACAATCCTATTAAAAGCACACTCCCTATGTACAACACTCCACTTCCAACTCGAAACAGACTCACCGGACACTAATATTGTAGTTTGTAGTTCTCGGTGATCAGTGTGCTGCTATGGGCTGCAGAAGTAACAGCCGTCGATGCAGCCGCTGAGATGCTGCGACCCCGCTTCCGCAACCGGCAGGACGCTGAGTCGAACACCGGAGACGTCACTGGCTGCAACCACGCCTGGCACACCGTTCACAGGAGAAGCCCTCAGCAACACCTCTAATACCAGCCGGAGGAACGCCCCCCAGCTGACGTACTGGGCCTGTTAGTTTAGGAGAAAAAGGTTGTCGGGGTTTGCAGCGTTCAGCTGCTGCCCATCAGATGCGCCTTCTCGTAGAATAACTGCGTGACCGTACTGCTTGGCAGCGCTCCGTCAGATGCCCACACCCGCGAAGTCGCCGCTGGCTGGTGAAGGCTCCACGAAAACTCGCGTTGACTTCCAAAGGACTCTTGATGTTTTGTTTCGTACCTGTGTGTCTTAGTTGCACACAAGTCCTGTTTATAAGGTCGCCACGGTGGAGTGACGTAAGTTTTTTATATCAATGATTTTCTTTTGACATATGATCATGTGCAGACTTCGTCACCTACGTCAGTTACAACACACTTCAAAATTATTTATATTCTTTCTTAAATTGTGTCAGAATGGTTCTTGAACGAAACTGTAAAACATCATTTGAGCCGTATGCGCAGAATTACGTCACTCAGTCCAATTGGTTTTCGCAAACTTTTTCAATTTAGATGTCGTTTGTTTCTCCTCAGAAATTATATTAATGCCAGTGATCTGCTGTAATAAGTATTAGAACCACACTGAATAAACTTTCGAGATTCAAACTCGCGATGGACGTTGTCAAAAATTAATAATCTTGTCAAATAAATTACGTAACATAATTCTTCATAAATAAATTCTCGGAACACGTATTTCAACTTTAGTAGCATCCACTAGTTTATTATCTTCCTACATATAGACGTGAACCTGAGCCTTGATAAGACAGAACTGAACATTTACAACAAGATTAAACTTTCTATGACGCCATTGTTGTACAAACATTACAAATTCTTTTTTTTTCACTTTTTAGAAGCACGACGCAACAACTCGGTTTCAGGATCTTCTGTTGCTCTTTGGCTGTCGACCCGCGACGTATAGTGGCCAGCAATTTTCTCTCTGGTCCCGGCAGCGAAGATGCTGTCTCCGTTCGTTGCGCCGCCCTCTCCGTACATGAAACATAAAAAATAAATACAAAAACATTAGACAATTCACAACCATTACAAATATTACAAAAATACATAAACAAAACTAAATTAAACTTATATTCACCTGCAAACTGGGCTGACACTGGTGCATGGGGGACGCTTCAATTTCACGTCCCACTACAGCGTGCCTCAGCGATACAGATAGACGTACCGTAGGTGCAACCACAACGGAGGGGTATCTGTTGAGAGGCCAGACAAGCGTGTGGTTCCTGAAGAGGGGCAGCAGCCTTTTCAGTAGTTGCAGGGGCAACAGTCTGGATGATTGACTGATCTGGCCTTGTAACACTAACCAAAACGGCCTTGCTGTGCTGGTACTGCGAACGGCTGAAAGCAAGGGGAAACTACGGCCGTAGTTTTTCCCGAGGGCATGCAGCTTTACTGTATGGATGAATGATGATGGCGTCCTCTTGGGTAAAATATTCCGGAGGTAAAATAATAGTCCCCCATTCGGATCTCCGGGTGGGTACTACTCAGGAGGACGTCCTTATCAGGAGAAAGAAAACTGGCGTTCTACGGATCGGAGCGTGGAATGTCAGATCCCTTAATCGGGCAGGTAGGTTAGAAAACTTAAAAAGGGAAATCGATAGGTTAAAGTTGGTTATAGTGGGAGTTAGTGAAGTTCGGTGGCAGGAGGAACAAGACTTTTGGTCAGGTGAATACAAGGTTATAAATACAAAATCAAATAGGGGTAATGCAGGAGTAGGTTTAATAATGAATAAAACAATAGGAATGCGGGTAAGCTACTACAAGCAGCACAGCGAACGCGTTGTTGTGGCCAAGATAGACACGAAGCCCACGCCCACGACAGTAGTACAAGTCTATATGTGAACTAGCTCTGCAGATGACGAAGAAATTGAAGAAATGTATGATGAAATAAAAGAAATTATTCAGATAGTGAAGGGAGACGAAAATTTAATAGCCATGGGTGATTGGAATTCGGTAGTAGGAAAAGGGAGAGAAGGAAACGTAGTAGGTGAATATGGGTTGGGGGTAAGAAATGAAAGAGGAAGCCGCCTGGTGGAATTTTGCACAGAGTACAACTTAATCATAGCTAACACGTGGTTCAAGAATAATAAAAGGAGGTTGTATACATGGAAGAAGCCTGGAGATACTGACAGGTTTCAGATAGATTATATAATGGTAAGAAAGATATTTAGGAACCAGGTTTTACAGACATTTCCAGGGGCAGATGTGGACTCTGATCACAATCTATTGGTTATGAACTGTAGATTAAAACTGAAGAAACTGCAAAAAGGTGGGAATTTAAGGAGATGGGACCTGGATAAATTGACTAAACCAGAGGTTCTACAGAGTTTCAGGGAGAGCATAAGGGAACAATTGAAAAGAATGGGGGAAAGAAATACAGTAGAAGAAGAATGGGGAGCTTTGAGGGATGAAGTAGAGAAGGCAGCAGAGGATCAAGTAGGTAAAAAGATTAGAGCTAATAGAAATCCTTGTGTGACAGAAGAAATATTGAATTTAATTGACGCAAGGAGAAAATTTAAAAATGCAGTAAATGAAGCAGGCAAAAAGGAATACAAACGTTCCAAAAATGAGATCGACAGGAAGTGCAAAATAGCTAAGCACGCATGGCTAGAGGACAAATGTAAGGATATAGAGGCTTATCTCACTAGAGGTAAGATAGATACTGCCTACAGGAAAATTAAAGAGACATTTGGAGAAAAGAGAACGACTTGTATGAATATCAAGAGCTCAGATGGAAACCCAGTTCTAAGCAAAGAAGGGAAAGCAGAAAGGTGGAAGGAGTATGTAGAGGTCTATACAAGGGCGATGTACTTGAGGACAATATTATGGAAAAGGAAAAGTATGTAGATGAAGATGAAATGGGAGATATGATACTGCGTGGAGAGTTTGGCTGAGCACTGGGAGACCTGAGTCGAAAAAAGGCCCCGGGAGTAGACAACATCCCATTAGAACTACTGACGGCCTTGGGAGAGCCAGTCCTGGCAAAACTCTACCTTCTGGTGAGCAAAATGTATGAGACAGGCGAAATACCCTCAGACTTCAAGAAGAATATAATAATTCCAATCCCAAAGGAAGCAGGCGTTGACAGATGTGAAAATTATCGAACCATCAGTTTAATAAGTCACAGCTGCAAAATACTAACACGAATTATTTACAGACGAATGGAAAAAGTGGTAGAAGCTGACATCGCGGAAGATCAGTTTGGATTCCGTAGAAATATGGGAACACGTGAGGCAATACTAACCCTACGACTTATTTTAGAAGCTAGATTAAGAAAAGGCAAACCTACGTTTCTAGCATTTGTAGACTTAGAGAAAGCTTTTGACGATGTTGATTGGAATACTCTCTTTCAAATTCTGAAGGTGGCAGGAGTAAAATACAGGGAGCGAAAGGCTATTTACAATTTGTGTAGAAACCAGGTGGCAGTTATAAGAGTCGAGGGACATGAAAGGGAAGCAGTGGTTGGGAAGGGAGTGAGACAGGGTTGTAGCCTCTCCCCGATGTTATTCAATCTCTATATTGAGCAAGGAGTAAAGGAAGCAAAAGAAAAATTTGGAGTAGGTATTAAAATCCATAGAGAAGTAAAATGAGGTTCTCCGATGACATTGTAATTCTGTCAGAGACAACAAAAGACCTGGAAGAGCAGCTGAACGGAATGGACATGGTCTTGAAAGGAGGATATAACAAAAGCAAAACGAGGATAATGGAATGTA
The DNA here is from genome assembly GCF_023864275.1 of Schistocerca cancellata. Lineage (NCBI taxonomy): Eukaryota > Metazoa > Arthropoda > Insecta > Orthoptera > Acrididae > Schistocerca > Schistocerca cancellata. The sequence goes on along the minus strand of NC_064634.1, from coordinate 144,843,298 downwards.
GTCGAATTAAGTTGTGTGATGCTGAGGAAATTAGATAAGCAAATGAGACACTTAAAGTAGTAAAGGAGTTTTGCTATTTGGGGAGCAAAATAACTGATGATGGTCGATGTAGAGAGTATATAAAATGTAGACTGGCAATGGCAAGGAAAGCGTTTCTGAAGAAGAGAAATTTGTTAACATCGGGTATAGATTTAAATGTCAGGAAGTGGTTTCTGAAAGTATATGTATGGATTGTAGCCATGTATGGAAGTGAAACATGAACGATAACTAGTTTGGACAAGAAGAGAATAGAAGCTTTCGAAATGTGGTACTACAGAAGAATGCTGAAAATTAGATAGGTAGATCACATAACTAATGAGGAGGTACGGAATAGGATTGGGGAGAAGAGGAGTTTGTTGCACAACTTGACTGGAAGAAGGGATCGGTTGGTAGGACATGTTCTGAGGCATCAAGGGATCACAAATTTAGTATTGGAGGGCAGCGTGGGGGGTAAAAATTGTAGAGGGAGACCAAGAGATGAATACACTAAGCAGATTCAGAAGGATATAGGTTGCAGTAGGTACTGGGAGATGAAGAAGCGTGCACAGGATGGAGTAGTGTGGAGAGCTGCATCAAACCAGTCTCAGGACTGAAGACCACAACAACAACAACAACAAGTGACGTGAAGTCGGCGGACTGAATCTACTGACGTCGCGCGTGGGGTGCTTCCCGCGGGCCGTAGTTTGGAGACCCCTGATACATATAATCACGTTATAGTTACATATGAGATATAAAATTAAATCCATTGAGGTGTCCTTTCATTTGGTGTCAGCATCTGTATAATGGACATTCACACAAAGCCTCCTCAAGTCGAAGATCAGTCCTATTCAGTGTCAACAACCTAGACACAGAATTATAAATTGTCACAAAAACAAACAGTCAACATAATGTAGTTGACTTAGTATACTTTTAGAAGCAAGTATTGTGCTATTCTTAACTTCCCATGATTTAATTCACTTTGTGTTATTGCAATTTGATTATTACTTCAATTATCATATTTATAAGTTCGGTACGATCTACAAAATCTAGTTGCACCAGTGAAACCAACAGGTATTAATAGCGCGGATTTACCGTACGACACAAATTCACCATATTATTTTTGTACCTGTGTTGTTGTTGTGGTCTTCAGTCCAGAGACTGGTTTGATGCAGCTCTCCATGCTACTCTATTCTGTGCAAGCTTCTTCATCTCCCAGTACCTACTGCAACCTACATCCTTCTGAGTCTGTTGAGTGTATTCATCTCTTGGTCTCCCTCTACGATTTTTACCCTCCACGCTGCCCTCCAATACTAAATTGGTGATCCCTTGATGCCTCAGAATATTCCCTACCAACCGATCGCTTCTTCTAATCAAGGTGTGCCACAAATTTCTCTTCTCTCCAGTTCTATTCAACACCTCCTCACTAGTTATGTGATCTACCCATGTAAGCTTCAGCATTCTTCTGTACCACCACATTTCGAAAGCTTCTATTCTCTTCTTCTGTAAACTATTTGTTTTTTTACAGGTCGTAATTTTGTAATTTATAGTTAATTTATATGGATAGTGATTTTCTTCGTAAAATTATAACCACCATAAAATTTTGATAGGGGCAACAGTACACTGCTATCATTTTCGATGGTACAGTTCATTAAATAATTATTTATGTATTAGCATTTCGTAAGATGGGTTCATTAGCACTAACAGTACCGGGGTAACTGTTCAGACGGCCTGTGGGCAGCTTCATCAGGAACGCAGTGTGAGATGAACGTACAGTGGTTTGAGCTGCGATAATGCTAGTTTCAAAGTCAAATCAATCACTTCGTACTATTACACGATAAGCACATACGTAATTTTTACTCTGATGTGGGGGATCTTTAGTGTCTGGACACTATGTGCCATATACAGGTTTTATTTTGTTGTTGATGTGGTCTTCGCTCCAAAGACTGGTTTGATGCAGCTCTCCATGCAAGCTTCCTCATCTCCCAGTACCTACTGCAACCTACATCCTTCTGAACCTGTTTCGTGTATTCATCTCTTGGTCTCCCTCTGCGATTTTTACCCTCCACGCTGCCCTCCAATGCTAAATTGGTTATCCCTTGATGCCTCAGAATATGCCCTACCAAACAACCACTTCTTCTAGTTAAGTTGTGCCACAAATTTCTCCTCTCTCCAATTCTATTCAATACCTCCTCATTAGTTATGAGATCTACCCGTCTAATCTTCAGTATTCTTCTGTAGCACCACATTTCGAAAGCTTCTATTCTCTCTTGTCTAAACTATTTATCGTCCATGTTTCACTTCCATACATGGCTACACTCCATACAAATACTTTCAGAAACGACTTCCTGACACTTAAATCTATACTCGATGTTAACAAATTTCTCTTCTTCAGAAACGCTTTCCTTGCCATTGCCAGTCTACATTTTATATCCTCTCTACTTCGACCATCATCAGTTATTTTGCTCACCAAATAGCAAAATTCCTTTACTACTTTAAGTATCTCATTTGCTTATCTCATTTCCTCAGCATCACACAACTTAATTCGACTACATTCCATTATCCTCGTTTTGCTTTTGTTATATCCTCCTTTCAAGACCATGTCCATTCCGTTCAGCTGCTCTTCCAGGTCCTTTGTTGTCTCTGACAGAATTACAGTGTCATCGGAGAACCTCAAAGTTTTTACTTCTCCATGGATTTTAATATCTACTCCAAATTTTTCTTTTGTTTCCTTTACTCCTTGCTCAATATAGAGATTGAATAACATCGGGGAGAGGCTACAACCCTGTCTCACTCCCTTCCCAACCACTGCTTCCCTCTCATGTCCCTCGACTCTTCTAACTGCCACCTGGTTTCTGTACAAATTGTAAATAGCCTTTCGCTCCCTGTATTTTACTCCTGCCACCTTCAGAATTAGAAAGAGAGTATTCCAGTCGACATTGTCAAAAGCTTTCTCTAAGTCTACAAATGCTAGAAACATAGGTTTGCCTTTTCTTAATCTTTCTTCTAAGATAAGTCGTAGGGTCATTATTGCCTCACGTGTTCCCATATTTGTACGGAATCCAAACTGATCTTCCGCGAGGTCAGCTTCTACCAGTTTTTCCATTCGGCCGTAAAGATTTCGCGTTAGTATTTTGCAGCTGTGACTTATTAAACTAATAGTTCGGTAATTTTCACATCTGTCAACACCTGCTTTCTTTGGGATTGGAATTATTATATTCTTCTTGAAGTCTTAGGGTATTTAGCCTGTCTCATACATCTTGCTGACCAGATGGTAAAGTTTTGTCAGGAACTGTCTCTCCCAAGGCTGTCAGTAGTTCTCATGGAATGTTGTCTACTCCCGAGGCCTTGTTTCGGCTTGGGTCTTTCAGTGCTCTGTCAAACTCTTCACGCAGTATCATATCTCCCATTTCATCTTCATCTACATTCTCTTCCATTTCTATAATATTGTCCTTAAGAACATCGCCCTTGTATAGACTCTCTATATACTCCTTATACCTTTCTGCTTTCCCTTCTTTGCTTAGAAATGGATTTCCATCTGAGCTCTTAATATTCATTCAGATGGTTCTCTTTTCTCCAAAGGTCTCTTTAATTTTCCTGTAGGCAGTATCTATCTTACCCCTAGTGAGATAAGCCTGTACAACCTTACATTTGTCCTCTAGCCATCTCTGCTTAGTCATTTTGCACTTCCTATTGATCTCATTTATGAGACGTTTGTATTCCTTATTGCCTGCTTCATTTACTGCATTTTTATATTTTCTCCTTTCATCAATTAAATTCAATATGCCTTCTGGTACCAAAGGATATCTATTAGTCCTCGTCTTTTTACCTACTTGATTGCCTTCACTATTTCATCTCTCAAAGCTACCCATTCTTCTTCTATTGTATTTCTTTCCCCCATTCTTGTCAATCATTCCCTCATGCTCTCCTTGAAGCTCTCTACAACCTCTGGTTCTTTCAGTTTATCCAGGTTCCATCTCCTTAAATTGCCACCTTTTCGCAGTTTCTTTAGTTTTAATCTACAGTTCATAACCAATAGACTGTGGTCTGAGTCCACATCTGCCCCTGGAAAAGTCTTACAATTTAAAACCTGGTTCCTGAAACTCTGTCTTACCATTGTATAATCTATCTGAAACCTGTCAGTATCTCCAGGCTTTTTCCACTTATACAACCTTCTTTTATGATTCTTGAACCAAGTGTTAGCTTTTTTGATTAAGTTATGCTCTGTGCAAAATTCTACAAGGCGGCTTCCTCTTTCGTCTCTTCCTCCCAATCCACATTCACCAACTACGTTTTCTTCTCTCCCTTTTCCTACTATCGAATTCCAGTCACCCATGACTATTAAATTTTCGTCTCCCTTCACTATCCGAATAATTTCATTTATCTCATCATACATTTCATCAATCTCTTCGTCATCTGCAGAGCTAGTTGGCATATAAACTTGTAGTAGTGTGGTAGGCGTGGGCTTCGTATCTATCTTGGCCACAATAATGCGTTCACTATGCTGTTTGTAGTAGCTTACCCGCATTCCTATTTTCCTATTCATTTTTAAACCTACTCCTGCATTTCCCCTATTTGATTTTTTATTTATAACCCTGTATTCACCTGACCAGAAGTCTTGTTCCTCATGCCACCGAACTTCACTAAGTCCCACTATATCTAACTTTAACCTATCCATTTCCCTTTTTAAATTTTCTAACCTACCTGCCCGATTAAGGGATCGGACATTCCACGCTCCGATCCGTAGAACGCCGGTTTTCTTTCTCCTGATAACGACGTCCTCTTGAGCAGTCCCCGCCCGGAGATCCGAATGGGGGACTATTTTACCTCCGGAATATCTTATCCAAGAGGACGCCATCATCATTTAACCGTACAGTAAAGCTGCATGCCCTCGGGAAAAACTACGGCTGTAGTTTCCCCTTGCTTTCAGCCGTTCGCAGTACCAGCACAGTAAGGCCGTTTTGGTTATTGTTACAAGGCCAGATCAGTCAATCATCCAGACTGTTGGCCCTGCAACTACTGAAAAGGCTGCTGCCCCTTTTCAGGAACCACACGTTTGTCTGGCCTCTCAAGAGATACCCCTCCGTTGTCGTTGCACCTACGGTACGTCTATCTGTATCGCTGAGGCATGCAAGCCTCCCAACCAGCGGCAAGGTCCATGGTTTTAGTATATTTGATTTTGTTATGTGGTAGTGTTGGCTCATGGATGTTATCTTGGTTTACCTATATTTGTGTACTTTCTTGTTAACTCAAGTTCTTATGTCTTTGGCCATTATGTTTCCAATTTTCTACACTTTTCTGTATCTGTAGTCTTCTGTCTTCGAGACTTAGTATGCATGCGCTATTTTATTATTACGTTAGTGCAATAGTTAGTCTGACTGTGGCATACAGCAGGTCTCCTTGTTTTTAGTATTGGTATATCTGCTGGAGCTTTGTTGTTTTTACAGCTCTCCGACTCTCGACTTATGACGCTCTAAACTACTAGTATGTAGCACGTTTTTAACATTGACCGGGTTTTGGTCTTTCATGTGCTTATAACCTTCTATGATGGGATTTTCATTATGATAGTGATGTCTTTTTGATCTTTGGGACGATGAGGTTGTTGCTGTTTCCTTATGTTTGATCTGTTGTAATAAACTCGTTTCCATACCATTTGGTTACATTTTTCGACCCATATCGATATAATCCCCAGGTTACATGTAGGGTATTCAGCGTTTCTTGACTGCATCTTATGAATTGTTTTAGTGTGGTTTAGAATAATTCTAGCTTTACTTCACCATACACCTTATTGGGAATTATAGATGTTCTTACCAATTACTTACGCATATTTATGATTTTTATGGATTTTGATTTGATGTCGACCCGATGATAGCCGTGAGTTTTGAGTGTGTTATGTGATACTGTTGTGGGTCGCACGTATTACTGTGTGGCTTGAGACTCCTGAACTACATAGGCTTGTGCTACTACATTGGTTGTTTAACGCTTTGGGTTTCCATATTATTTAGTAGGTTTTGATTTAGTGTTGTTGCATTCCATGGTTGGTTTATAGTATCAGGCCATTTAGCAACTTCTTTTTCGATTACCCCTTTTCCGAGCCAGTAAGTTCCTTAATCAGTGGGATTATACTTTGGTGTTCTGTTGGTCTTCGTGCACTTACCTTAATTTTAACTTGTTCCATCCACACGCTACCTATTGCGATACAGCTTGCTGTGTGTCAGTTCCTATTTGGATGGGTTCGTCATTTTATGGTTAGGTCGATAGTATTGTACCTTATACTCCCAGGGAAACATTTTACATTATCAGTTGAAATTTTGGAGGATTTCCCTTAGTTAATGTGGTTTTGAGGTCATTGTTTGTTCCACTCTCGTATTTGCCCGCCCAATTTTTTGACCTGGTACATAACATATGCCCTCTAAATACTTTATGAGTATTCCTCACATGTTCTTTGCATACCGTTAATCACTTAATATTTTGTCGGTCTTTGGATTTTGCGTCTTGTTGCGTTTTTGATGTTGTGACAACTAACTCTGATAAGTCGCCAGCAGTGATAATACTTAGGGGATAGGTATGCACTGTACTGTGCACTTCACAGGCTACATCACGATGTTTTGCTTTGAATGAGGATTGGTTTTCCTAAGAACTAGGATATTTCTCATCTACAGGGCTATTACAAATGATTGAAGCGATTTCATAAATTCACTGTAGCTCCATTCATTGACATATGGTCACGACACACTACAGATACGTAGAAAAACTCATAAAGTTTTGTTCGGCTGAAGCCGCACTTCAGGTTTCTGCCGCCAGAGCGCTCGAGAGCGCAGTGAGACAAAATGGCGACAGGAGCCGAGAAAGCGTATGTCGTGCTTGAAATGCACTCACATCAGTCAATCATAACAGTGCAACGACACTTCAGGACGAAGTTCAACAAAGATCCATCAACTGCTAACTCCATTCGGCGATGGTATGCGCAGTTTAAAGCTTCTGGATGCCTCTGTAAGGGGAAATCAACAGGTCGGCCTGCAGTGAGCGAAGAAACGGTTGAACGCGTGCGGGCAAGTTTCACGCGTAGCCCGCGGAAGTCGACGAATAAAGCAAGCAGGGAGCTAAACGTACCACAGCCGACGGTTTGGAAAATCTTACGGAAAAGGCTAAAGCAGAAGCATTTCTTAAACAGTAGATTGGAAAACCGATGGATCGGTCGTGGTGGAGATCATGATCAACAATTCATGTCATGGCCTCCACGCTCTCCCGACTTAACCCTATGCGATTTCTTTCTGTGGGGTTATGTGAAAGACTCAGTGTTTAAACCTCCTCTACCAAGAAACGTGCCAGAACTGCGCGCTCGAATCAACGATGCTTTAGAACTCATTGATGGGGACATGCTGCGCCGAGTGTGGAAGGAACTTGATTATCGGCTTGATGTCTGCCGAACCACTTAAGGGGCACATATCGAACATTTGTGAATGCTTAAAAAAAACTTTTTGAGTTTTTGTATGTGTGTGCAAAGCATTGTGAAAATATCTCAAATAATAATGTTATTGTAGAGCTGTGAAATCGCTTCAATCATTTGTAATAACCCTGTATAAGAATTATTTAGAGGTTTTGTATTACAAAATACGTAAAAAGAGAAACTGGACAAACTTTATTCGTTTGTGCTTCTGATTGTATGTTGTCTGTTTTTGGGTTTTTGTAATGTTGGCATTTTCTTTTATAGCTCTATGATGTCAAAATAATCTCAGTGCTTATCAGTATGCGTAATTATTTTGCTTTGTTGTGCTGTATGTGCACAGGTGCTTGTCTTAACGCTGCAAATTGCATATTATAGTTTTTAAGGACTCTTATTATTGCGGTTTATTTTCTGTAGTCACTTGCGGTATACCTTGATATACACTACATATATACTCGTTTTTAATATGCAGGGGTCTGAAGATTGCGTTATTGAGATGTCGAAGCTGGTTGTCCAAGTAAAATAACTTCCCAAACCTTACGTCCTGCCGGCCGCTGTGGCCGAGCGGTTCTAGGCGCTTCAGTCTGGAACCGCGCTGCTGCTACGGTCGCAGGTTCGAGTCCTGCCTTGGGCAGGGATGAATGTTATGTCCTTAGGTTAGTTAGGTTTAAGTAGTTCTAAGTCTAGGGGACTGATGACCTCAGATGTTAAGTCCCATAGCGCTTAGAGCCATTTGAATCTTACGGCTGTTTGATGAGTCTCCTTGGTAAACATTTATTGGGTTTTTAGAAATAAATGTACAAAATTTCATAATTTAGCCTTCATACACTGAGAAAAAGGCACGTAAACTTTACAAACACATAATTTTCACCAGATGCAATTTAAAGTTCAACCCAAAGTTTTTTCTTATGTCACCTCTTCAGAGGATCCCCGAATAGTACTCGTGGTCCTCTTTTCCTTCAATGGTTCTCTTCTGGTTTCTTTGGTTCCTTGTTTTCTGCATTCTTTCCTTTACCATATCTTCAACTGACTTCTCAGCCACAGAGAGGCGCTCTAAATCTACTTTTTTCAAAATCTCTTGAGTGATATTTCCGGTCTTAAAGCCTTTCTCTGTAAGAACTTCACCCTCCTTACGTACCCTTCATTAAACGCAAGAAATGGATCATAAGTTGCAATTCTGACAACTGTAGCAGACGAAAATGTGGCTTTAGGACATCGTTTTACATTTTGGATTATGGGTTCTGTCATGAACACACGTTTCTAGAAGTTCAGGATCGGCCAGGAACCTGTAAGTGGCCAAGATACAATATTGAAGCCTTTACTTGTTAATGTAAGGGTTGTTATCCCTCTGAGCCTGTAGATAGTGAAGTGTTACTTCAAAAATTTGGCGTGGCAGGAACTCATGCAATTGTTTTTCGGGCACTTCGGATGCGATTCCATCACTGAAACTCCGGGAACTTGAAGAGTTTTACGAATAAATAAAAAATAAACTGAAAATTGACATTTTCGGTCAATTTCATGAACGCCCCTCCTTAACGAAAGCTGCATCATCATTTTGTGTTATTTACGCACAGTGTAGATGTTGTAGCTACACTGCGTCGCCAACGTGTACGTTGACGACAGACACTGAGATGCCGTTGTGAGAGTGTATGTAATCCCAAACAAACGCTAGGCACGCATGCCTAAAAGCTCAACTACTAAAATGACTATAGTTCTACGTTCTACGTCCAAAAACATACATTTACTCAATAACACACAAATACTCAACTTCAAGGCCACATTATACAGTACTCCCAACCTGTTACAGGTTAAGTCCAATTGGTGCACAATACAGTCCTCTGTCGGGCGTAGGCAGTGCCATGGCGGTGGCGTGCACTGTCGAAGAGCGACGGATCCTCTTCAGACAGGCAAGCCTGCGATGACTAGAACTGGAAATAGAATTGTCTCCCATTGAAAGGTCTCTCTGGATCTCTGAAGCACACTATCGACCACACACTGCAGGAACGCTGCCGGTTCTGCAGCCAGCCGCTAGAATTTGCTGGCGGACCCGCTACGCCTAAACGTGTAGGCTGTCCCGTTCACCCTCCTTTGTTGGAGCTAATCTACCAGGAATAGCGACCACAACAGTAAGGTTCTTTTTTTTTATTTTGCGGCATTGTAAAACTAAAATCATTTTTCGGTTTCAGGTATCAGACCTCTTTTGTGGAAGAATATTCACAGAAAAAATATCCGTGTCCTCACGTAACATTTGCAATGTGTCACGAAAACAAAGCAAACAATGAAATAAAGACTAGGAAAGACGTAGCATGAAATTCACTACGAAACCAGACTGTGCAACATAATTGCAGGATCAGTTTTTCGAGGCACCATATTTGTTTGCGACGTATAACTGAAATTTGGCTCTAACGTGCCTATAACCTTCGTCTGTAATGGTGCAAAGGAATGGTGCCCTGAAACGTCAGCCTCTGGCTCGGTGGGGCTGCAAATAGGAAGGTGTAGACACATGCGAAAAGAGGTCACAACTCAGAAGTTGATGCGAGGTGGAAGGTGGGTGAACGATGTCACATTGGCGCCAGATTTCACCACAACTCACAGTTCTGCCGAAGGCCACCGTAGACGTGTCGTCGCACCCGCTCTTATCCACATCTACATCTATCTACATCTACATCCATACTCCGCAAGCCACCTGACGGTGTGTGGCGGAGGGTACCTTGAGTACCTCTATCGGTTCTCCCTTCTATTCCCGTCTCGTATTGTTCTTGGAAAGAAGGATTGTCGGTATGCCTCTGTGTGGGCTCTAATCTCTCTGATTTTATCCTCATGGTCTCTTCGCGAAATATACGTAGGAGGGAGCAATATACTGCTTGACTCTTCGGTGAAGGTATGTTCTCGAAACTTTGACAAAACCCCGTACCGAGCTACTGAGCATCTCTCCTGCAGAGTCTTCCACTGGAGTTTATCTATCATCTCCGTAACGCTTTCTCGATTACTAAATGATCCTGTAACGAAGCGCGCTGCTCTCCGTTGGATCTTCTCTATATCTTCTATCAACCCTATCTGGTACGGATCCCACACTGCTGAGCAGTATTCAAGCAGTGGGCGAACAAGCGTACTGTAACCTACTTCCTTTGTTTTCGGATTGCATTTCCTTAGGATTCTTCCAATGAATCTCAGTCTGGCATCTGCTTTACCGACGATCAACATTATATGATCATTCCATTTTAAATCACTCCTAATGCGTACTCCCAGATAATTTATGGTATTAACTGCTTCCAGTTGCTGACCTGCTATTTTGTAGCTAAATGATAAAGGATCTATCTTTCTGTGTATTCGCAGCACATTACACTTGTCTACATTGAGATTCAATTGCCATTCCCTGCAATTCGCTGCAGATCCTCCTGCATTTCTGTACAATTTTCCATTGTTACAACCTCTCGATACACCACAGCATCATCCGCAAAAAGCCTCAGTGAACTTCCGATGTCATCCACCAGGTCATCTCACCACTTCTTTCGATGCCTCTGCGATGGTGGCCAGAACCGCGACGCCCTGCGTTGAAGTGACACAGTTTTCTTACGGGTGGCCTACGAAAACATTTAAGGAACCTCGCCGCTCAGGATCGACATGGAAAGGCCTCCGGAGGTGGCATAAATGTCGTCAATGAAACCACCCCTTTCCTTGGGGGCGTTGATTCCCACACATTTCGCGGTCACAAACGGCAGTTCGCAGTGCGAGAATGTTCTTGGCAACCTTTGACACTGCAGACGACCTCGGACATTACAACTGTTCTTGAAAGACATACCCCACTGCAGCGATCTGACCCCTTTGGAGAGTAGTCCGATCGCAGTTTTTGCTGTGGTTTACAGGGTGGATCCACTAGCGACTATTCTAAACCATTCAACGAAATTTGAACATGATCCGCAGCACCAAATGGTGCTTATCTTTTCCCAGCCCTCCTGTTTTGCATCTTTCTGTAGCGTTACCACAGAGAGGTGGCAATGAGGGTGTTTGGCGACAGCCTCAGCGCCACCTGCCCACCTTTGTTAAGCACTATAAGAATGTAATTATACAGAGACAAACCCTTACGAGAGTCCTAGGTGCCTGCTGGCGGGCTACGCCGCTGCTCTTGAGCCTGTTAGTAGGCAGGCGGAATTGGAGGGGTGTCAAGGGGTTGCCTTGTCTGCAAGCAACGAGGAATCATACGAGGGTCCCTCGAAAAGGAATGCACACTATTTTTGTAAAAATACGGTTTTCATTCTGCACGTGTGAAAGTTTTACAGTGCGTAGATACGTCCTTCCCGCTTGTTTTCAAACTTAGTTCGAATGGATATTCTCCGCAACAAATTCGTAGAACTTTCCATGCAAAACCTAAAAAGCAGGTATGTGATCGGGAAGAAGATAGTAATTTCTTCAGATCTAGTGCGTTTTTGCCCTATGTGGGTGCTCTTTCTTCAAAGATAGGCCGTATTCTGGAGAAACACTGTGTTAAGGTGATTTTCCGGCCCCCCACGAAGATTGCGGCTTTACTCGGCTCTGTGAAGGACGATTTACTGCTTCGTAAGGCGGGTGTGTACCACATTCCTTGTGGAAATTGTGAGCAGTCATACATAGGTCAAACAACACGCACCGTTCATGAGAGGTAGAGAGGTGGCATGAGCCCCCTCTCATATTTCTATCTTACGATTCTCCTCTCTAATTGCATGCGGTGGAAAGTTGCTATTCCTTCACACGCGGACTTCCCACGCAGCGTCTCTCGTCACCTGGGTGGTCCAGTGACAGGCGGGCTCAGTTGACTTTGAAAGGGTAAGCCGACAGGTGTGAGGGAGTCGAGTGAATGCTTTCCAGACGCCGACATTGTCAAGAGGCACGCCCGCAGGGCCTGAAGTAGCGGCTGGGCTAGAGGTTCCATTACTTCGCAGAAACTTAGCGAAAACACTTTCTGGCGGGCTACCAGCGAGGCGTGGGAATGACTTGTGTACCCAGGCAGCTGTGGCGGGAAAATTCCCGCGCTTTCTGCAAAATAGTAACTGTGATTGGCTTGCTCAGGGCATAGCTCCATGACGTAGCAAGATCGGCGCAGAAATTGGCACCAAGAATCTCCATTGGTGGAATGGTAGCGTTCCGGCAATGGAGTGGAATTTTCCGCCGGTTTTCGAGTTGCTGATTGGAACGTTTAACCACGGCCACTGTCGTGGGGGCGGGAATGTTCTGTGTTCGGTTTTGTACGGGTGCTCTTAGGGGTAGTCGGCTCTCGCCTTTCGGTCGAGGACGTCGAAGCAACCAGCCAACGGCTCCGGTACGCCAGATCGTGTCCTGGCAGTCAAGAAGACAGTTTGGTAATGTATGTCCGCAGCACCGGCAGATAGGGATTTTCCTAGGTGATAATCAGAGCTCAGCAGAGCGCGCCTGTTCATCTTTTTTCTAACTTTGTTCTGTCTTGGGTAGCAGCAATTAATGTTGGGTTGGCTATGTGTTTTCTCTAAGATTTGAGTTGCAAGGAATTGGCTGCACATACCACTTCGTCATAATCCTCACAATCTAGTTTAGGGACAACTTCACATTCACAGCGTTTGTTTGAGTATCCAATTTGAGCCAATTTGATCTATTGTAAATGTTTCATGTGTTTTTGTTTATTATTTTGTGTTTAGTCTTAATAAATCATATTGTTATTTTGGACAGAACTTTCATTCTGTTAATCGGTAGAGCAACCCTATCATTCCTCACTATGTTAATGAAACCTTCGTTTATTTAACTTATTTATTAAGTTAAATTATTGCAGGTGCCAAACTCTCTTCTACTCCACTGGCAGGGTTGATTAGAGTCAGTTCGCATCTTTTTTTAATCCTTGTGCAACAGCAAAAGTCGGAGTTAGAATAGGGGGGGCTTAGCGCATCATGTACATATGTAGCTTCTAGAAGAATTTAGTGTTAAATACACTGCTTGCCCCGGCACCTCGCAAGGTGTGTGGAGCACCGAACATACACACGCTTATTACAACCAGACAAGTCAGCTGTGGCCGAACATTGTATTCATATGGGTCATTCCATGAATTACAGTGATGTGAAGATTTTAACATCCACCTCTTCTTTTTGGGAATCTATATTCAAGGAAGCTATAGAAATTCGATTAGCCAACAATTTAATAAACAGAGATAATGATTTTAATTTGGACAAAGCATGGAATCCGGCTCTTGGAGTAATTACATTACAGAGAAGTCGTCATCGTGTCACCGCCGCCGATCAAACATCGATAAGCAAATCGAATGTCTGTACGCCTTCGCCACAGGCGGCGCATGTGTAAGCACATGTCTCTGCCGCCGACCAGCATCTGTGACCCGCATGCGCAGTACCGCCGCGGTGGAGCATATAAGGCCGCGCTTGACACTTTGTCGTCAGTCTTGTGACTCGCTCTGAAGATGGCCGGACGATACGCAGCCGAAATATCAGTAGAAGAAATTTTATTTGCGCGGCTGCATGCCCGAAATTTAATGGATTAGTTCAACCTGTTCCCGTGAGTGGCGCCGTCACAGCATGTCGTCAAGATGGCTGCTACACTTGACGTTCGTCAGAAGCAACGTGCTGTCATAGAATTCCTGTGCTGTGAAAACGAGACAGTGGGAAACATCCACAAGATGTTGAAAAAGGTGTTTGGAGATGCTACTGTCGATCGCAGTACAATTAGTCGGTGAGCAAGCAGGTTACATGATGAAAGCGGGCACAGGAATATTGAGGATTGTCCTCGCAGCGGCAGGCTTCGTACTGCACGCACTGGAGACAATGTGCAGAGAGTTAACGATTTGGTGACTGCTGACAGACGCATCACAGTGAACGTATTGTCACGCTACGTTGGGATATGGGAAGGAAGTGTTTGCAGAATACTGGAAGTGTTGGCGTTAAAAAAGGTTTGTGCCAGGTGGGTTCCCAGGATGTTGACAGTGGCTCCCGAAGAAACAAGAAAAGCTGTATGCAGCGAACTTTTGGAACAGTACGAGAATGATGAATTTCTTGGAAGAATTGTGACAGGTGATGAAACATGGCTCCATCATTTTTCACCAGTGACGAAGAGGCAATCAATGGAGTGGCATCATGCAAATTCTCCCAAGAAAAAAACTTCAAAACCAACCTTTCTGCTGTAAAATTTATGGCTATGGTGTTTTCCGATTCCGAAGGACTCTTGCTTGTGGACATTATGCCAAGTGGAACCACCATAAATTCTTATGCATATGTGACGACACTGAAGAAACTTCAAGCTCGACTGAGTCGCGTTAAACCACATCGGCAAAAGCAGGATGTTTTGCTGTTGCACGACAATGCACGGCCACATGTCAGTCAAAAACCATTGAAACGATAACAAAACTCGGATGGACAACACTGAAACACCCGCCTTACAGTCCTGACCTGAGCCCATCCGACTATCATATCTTTGGTAAACTGAAAGACTCTCTTCGTGGAACAAGGTTTGAAGATGATGACTCCCTTGTGCCCGTTGCCAAACAGTGGCTCCAACAGGTTGGTCCAGAACTTTACCGTGCGGGTATACAGGCGCTGGTTCCAAGATGGCGTAAGGCAGTTGAGAGGGATGAAAATTATGTGGAGAAATGAAAATATTGTTCCTAAAGGATGTCTCTACACACTGTAAAACTTTCAAACATGTAGAATAAAATATGGATTAAAAAAAATAGTGTGTATTTCTTTTGAAATGACACTCGTAGTTTGTCTCTGTACAGGTGTAATCTCCCCACGGAAATTTACCCTCTACCACGCAATAATTAATAATGGTCAACCAAATCATCCACATTTATTCACTTTTGGAAAGTATCTGATCGGATTTCTAGTAATATATGCGCCGACAGCTCGTCGACGCCAAGGTATTTTTCTAGTAAGATTATTCTTTGGAATAACAGAGATACATAGATGTATTCTCCATGGTTATTATAGAGGGAGAAGGAGTACAGCTTCGGAAGTATATGTTGGAAGATTGTCGGGTTGCTAAAAGAGACGTATTTGCTCTTCTTCTCGCTAAAGCGAGCTATTAAAGTTTGTGCCACTAGCGGGTTATTGGTGGATAGAGAAAAACGGTAAACGAAAATTAAGTAAGACTTGGAATCAACAGAAAACGGAACATGTAATGGAGATGGATTGAATATACTATTTTCCTCAGAAATAAGGTTTGTGACCCTTTTATTCTAGAGAGAATAACGAATGAGTTTTCTGTCTGAATCATTGATGATTGCCTTGGCCCTGTAATTAGTGGGGAAGTTTCAGCTGTGACGAAGAGAGCCTGCAGTCACCGAGTTTTGATAAAATCGTCCAAAAAGGCTTCGTCCACATCTGAAATTCTAAATCTGTCGTAAAAATGATCGAATTGTTCAAACGATCGATTTTTCCCAACTGAATGCAGCGCTTAACAATAATAACAAATGTAAAGATCTTTTCCAGCAAACCAGCCGCTGAATATTAAGACGAAGGGCTCCACCAGAGATTCTATTGGGCTGATTCCACGTAAATGAAATAATATATTTAAAACTGTACACAGATAAAGGACAGAGAGAGAGAGAGAGAGAGAGAGAGCGAATGAAATTCGAGAAAATACTCAGAATCCTCCATTAGCATAATTGTTTGCCTGTCTTATCACGGATCAGCCTCAAGATAAAACAGGAGGCCCTAACTGTATTGCACCGATTTGTGTGTGAGAGTGAAGGGGTAATAAAGGCGACAGATACACCTCTGTAGAGACAAAACATTACACCAAGTTAGCGGCAAGCTGCATTCACATACTTTCATCAATTACAGTAGAATTCATTATACAGGTACATTTTTAAATTGTTCAAGAAAGGTGGGCGGGTGGTACCATGGGTATTTCCAAACTGGGAGGTGTCAGAGAGATCATTTTCAGTGTGAACGTCACACACCTCCGTGGTCTCGCCACTGGAGGATGTGAAATCAGAGGGCTCAGAAAGGATAAGCACCCTCTTCTGCTTCGGATTGTGTTCAAATTCGTCAAATGGGTTTGAATGGAACCTAGTGGCTCTACCCTGTACACCAGAGCAAAAACTGCGGTGACACTGCACTCCAAAGGGGTCAGGCCACTTCAGTAGGGCTGCTGGCCAACGATGTCTTTATAGGAGGGTTGAGTCGTCCGCGGGGGAGGGAGGCCAGTGTCAAAGGTTTTCACGAACGTCGTATTGTTAAACATCGCACTGCTGTCATTTTTGACCGCGAAATGTGTGTACATGGACGCCCCAAGGAAAGGACTGGTTTCATTGACGCCCTATATGTCGCCTTCTAAGGCCTTCTCGTTTCGACTCTGAGGGGCGGTGTGTCTGAAGTGATGTCCTCGGCCACCAATAAGAAAACCACGTGATTTCGACGCTGTGTATCGCGGTTCTGACCTCCATCGCACTGGTATCAAAAGAAGGAGTGAAATGTGGCTAAGAGGGTCTGTACTGCCTACCCGTCGTCTGACACATCCGCTGTGGCGTCGGACAGAATAGTGGTGAAATTCGGTGCCAGTGTGACATCTATAACCCACCTTACGCCTCACATGAACTCTTGAGCTCTCGTCTTTTTTTCGCATGAGCCGTTTAAAGCGCCGCCGAGCGCATTGCTGACGTCGCAGCGCGCCACGCCCTTGCATCATAGCAATGGAAGCCTGCACGCACCTTTGAGGGAAATCTCAAATTTTTACGTGACAGTGACAAGATACGCCTGATGTTCTCCGAGGCTATAGATACTGCGATAAGGAATAGCTCAGTAGGCTGTTGAATTGAAGAGAAATTGTTTTCTTGAGTCATCAGTCTTCTGGCCGGTTTGATGCAGCCCACCACAAATTCCACTCCTGTAACAGCCTCTTCATCTCCGATTACCACTTGCAACCTACACTCCTGGAAATGGAAAAAAGAACACATTGACACCGGTGTGTCAGACCCACCATACTTGCTCCGGACACTGCGAGAGGGCTGTACAAGCAATGATCACACGCACGGCACAGCGGACACACCAGGAACCGCGGTGTTGGCCGTCGAATGGCGCTAGCTGCGCAGCATTTGTGCACCGCCGCCGTCAGTGTCAGCCAGTTTGCCGTGGCATACGGAGCTCCATCGTAGTCTTTAACACTGGTAGCATGCCGCGACAGCGTGGACGTGAACCGTATGTGCAGTTGACGGACTTTGAGCGAGGGCGTATAGTGGGCATGCGGGAGGCCGGGTGGACGTACCGCCGAATTGCTCAACACGTGGGGCGTTAGGTCTCCACAGTACATCGATGTTGTCGCCAGTGGTCGGCGGAAGGTGCACGTGCCCGTCGACCTGGGACCGGACCGCAGCGACGCACGGATGCACGCCAAGACCGTAGGATCCTACGCAGTGCCGTAGGGGACCGCACCGCCACTTCCCAGCAAATTAGGGACACTGTTGCTCCTGGGGTATCGGCGAGGACCATTCGCAACCGTCTCCATGAAGCTGGGCTACGGTCCCGCACACCGTTAGGCCGTCTTCCGCTCACGCCCCAACATCGTGCAGCCCGCCTCCAGTGGTGTCGCGACAGGCGTGAATGGAGGGACGAATGGAGACGTGTCGTCTTCAGCGATGAGAGTCGCTTCTGCCTTGGTGCCAATGATGGTCGTATGCGTGTTTGGCGCCGTGCAGGTGAGCGCCACAATCAGGACTGCATACGACCGAGGCACACAGGGCCAACACCCGGCATCATGGTGTGGGGAGCGATCTCCTACACTGGCCGTACACCACTGGTGATCGTCGAGGGGACACTGAATAGTGCACGGTACATCCAAACCGTCATCGAACCCATCGTTCTACCATTCCTAGACCGGCAAGGGAACTTGCTGTTCCAACAGGACAATGCACGTCCGCATGTATCCCATGCCACCCAACGTGCTCTAGAAGGTGTAAGTCAACTACCCTGGCCAACAAGATCTCCGGATCTGTCCCCCATTGAGCATGTTTGGGACTGGATGGAGCGTCGTCTCACGCGGTCTGCACGTCCAGCACGAACGCTGGTCCAACTGAGGCGCCAGGTGGAAATGGCATGGCAAGCCGTTCCACAGGACTACATCCAGCATCTCTACGATCGTCTCCATGGGAGAATAGCAGCCTGCATTGCTGCGAAAGGTGGATATACACTGTACTAGTGCCGACATTGTGCATGCTCTGTTGCCTGTGTCTATGTGCCTGTGGTTCTGTCAGTGTGATCATGTGATGTATCTGACCCCAGGAATGTGTCAATAAAGTTTCCCCTTCCTGGGACAATGAATTCACGGTGTTCTTATTTCAATTTCCAGGAGTGTATGTCCTCAATTATCTGCTGGATGTATTCCAATCTCTGTCTTCCTCTACAGTGTTCGCCCTCTACAGCTCCCTCTAGTACCATGGAAGTCATTCCTATCATCCCGTCCCTCCTCCTTGTCAGTGTTTCCCATACATTCCTTTCTTCTCCGATTCTGCTCTGAACCTCTTCATTCCTTCCCTTATCAGACATCCCTAATTTTCAACATTCTTTTCCCGCAGTCGATGTTTCACTGCCACACAATGCTGTCCTCCAAACGAACATTCTCAGAAATTTCTTCCTGAAATTAAGGCCTATGTGTGATACTAGTAAACTTCTCTTGGCCAGTAGTGTCCTTTTTACCAGTGTTAGCCTGCTTTTGATGTCGTCCTTGATCCGTCCGTCATTGGCTATTTTGCTGCCGAGGCAGAATAATTCCTTCACTTCATCTACTTCGTGACCATCAAGCCTGATGTTAAGTTTCTCATGTTCTCATTTCTGCTACTTCTCATTACTTTCTTCTTTCTTCGATTTACTCTCAACCCATATTCTGTACTCATTAGACTGTTCATTCCATTTAGCAGATCATGTAATTCTTCTTCACTTTCACAGAAGATAGCAATTTCATCAGCAAATCTTACCATTGATATCCTCTCACCTTGAATTTTAATCCCACTACTAAACCTCTCTTTTATTTCCATCACTGCTTCTTCGGTGTACATGTTGACTAGCAGGGGCGAAAGACGACATCCCTGTCTTACATCCTTTTTTATCCGAACACTTCGTTCTTGGTCGTTCACTCTTATTATTCTATCTTAACTCTTGTACACGTTTTATATTACCCGTCTCTCCCTGTAGCTTACTCCAGTTTTCTCATAATTTCGAAAATCTTGCACCATTGTACATCTCTAAAAAGGGGAATCACACAAGTTGGAAAGAAAAACGTAAGTGTTGAGATTGTAACTGCGAGGAAACTATGGCTAACAGAGGAAATATTTCAGTCGAGCGATGAAATAAAGAAGTATAAATATGTTCAGAGAAAATCAGGAAAGCAGAAATACTTAGAAATGAAATAAATTGGAAGACCAGGGAAGCTAAGGCGAAATGGCTGCATGGAAAATGCGAAGAAACTGGAAAAGAAATGGTTGTCGTAAGGACTGTGTCAAAATAACCTTCGGAGAAATTAAAAGCAAGACTCATAGCATTAAGAGTGCAATGTGAGCTCCAAAATTGAATGCAGAGGAGAGAGAAGACACACTATGTGATCAAAAGTATCCGGACACCTCCAAAAACATACGTTTTTCATATTAGGTGCATTGTGCAGCTACCTACTGCCAGATAGACCGTATCAGCGACCTCAGAAGTCATTATACATTGTGAGAGAGCAGAATGGGGCACTCCGCGGAACTCACGGACATCGGACGTGGTCAGGTGATTGGCTGTCACTTGTGTCTTACATCTGTACGTGAGATTTCCACACTCCTAAACATCCCTAGGTTCACTATTTCCGATGTGATAGTGAAGTGGAAACGTGAAGGACACGTACAGCACAAAAGCGTACACGCCGACCTCGTCTGTTGGCTGACAGAGACCGCCGACAATTGAAGACGGTCATAATGTATAATAGGCACACATCTATCCAGACCATCACACAGGAATTCTAGACTGAATCAGGGTCCACCGCAAGTACTATGATAGTTAGGCAGGAGGTGAGAAAACTTGGATTTCCTAGTCGAGCCGCTGCTCATAAGCCACACGTCACGCCGGTAAATGCCAAACGACGCCTCGCTTGGTTAAAGAGCGTAAACATTGGACGATTGAAAAGTGGAAAAACGTTATGTGGAGTGACGAATCATGGTACACAATGTGGCCATCCGATGGCAGGGTGTGGGTATGGCGAATGCCCGTGAACGTCATCTGCCAGCGTGTGTAGTGCTAACAGTAAAATTCGGAGGCGGTGATGTTATGGTGTGGTCGTGTTTTTCATGGAGGGGGCTTGCACCTCTTGTTATTTTGCGTGGCACTATCACAGAACAGGGCTACACTGATGTTTTGAGCAGCTTCTTGCTTCCCACTGTTGAAGAGCAATTCGGGGATGGCGGCTACATCTTTCAACACACCTGTTTATAATGCACAGCCCGTGGCAGAGTGGTTACGCGACAATAACATCCCTGACCTGAATCATATAGAACACCTTTGCGATGTTTTATATCCCCGACTTCGTGCCAGGCCTCACCGACCGTAATAGATACCTCTCCTTAGTGCAGCACTCCGTGAAGAATGGGCTGCCATTCTCCAAGAAACCTTCCAGCACCTGATTAAACGTATGCCTGCGAGAGTGGAAACTGTCATCAAGGCTAAGGGTGGCCAACACCATACTGAATTCCAGCATTACCGATGGAGAGCGCCACGAACTCTTAAGTCATTTTCCGCCAGGTGTCCGGCTACTTTTGATCACATAGTGTAGGTTTGAAGAGTACACTGAAGGCTTCTATGAGGGGGAAGACTTGTCTGATGACGTAACAGAAGGAGGAACAGGAGTCGATAGGAAAGAGGTAGGGGATCCAGTATTAGAATGAGGATGTAAAAGTGCTTTGGAAGACATCAGAATTTCTAAAACCATTGGGGGAAGGGGCAACAAAACGACTATTCACGTTGGTGTGTAGAATCTGTGGGGCTCAAATCACGTGATGTTACAGGCCATTCGAAATCAGTCATTCAGAAAATCAGTCATATATTCTTCCAACCCGATGCTACATGGCGACTAGTTTGGCTTTGGAAATATAAGGCACCATTGAGGCAATTCTGACGTTGCAGTTCATAATGTAAGCGACTCTAAGGAAAACTCGAGACACTTTCGTACGATTTGTCGACCCGGAACAGGTGTTCGACAATGTATAATGGTGCAAGATGTTCGAAATACTAAAAAACATAGGGGTAAGCTATACGGAAAGAAGTGTAATATACATTGTATAGAGGAGCCAAGAGGGAACAATAAGAGTGAAAGACCAAGAGGGAAGTGCTCTAATTAAAAACGGTGTGAGATAGCGATGAAGTCTTTCGCACCTTCCGTCGAATCTATGTATCGAAGAAGCAATGATGGAAATAAAAGAAACGGTCAGGAGTGGAATTAAAATTCAAGGTGAAAGGATATCAGTTGTAAGATTCGCTGATGACATTGCTATTCTCTGTGAAAGTGAAGAAGAATTACAAGATCTGTTGAACTGAATGGACAGTCTAATGAGTACAGAATATGGATTGAGGATGAATCTAAGAAAGACAAAAGTAATGAGAAGTAGCAGAAATGAGAACAGCGAGAAACTTGAGATCATGATTGGTAGTCACGAAGTAAATGAAGTGAAGAAACTGTGCTACCTACGCAGGAAAATAACGAATGACGGATGGTACAAGGAAGAGATAAAAAGCAGACGAGCATTGGCAAAAAGGGCATTCCTGGCCAAGAGAAGCCTACTACCCTACTGGCCATTCAAATTGCAACACCAAGAAGAAATGCAGATGATAAACGGGTAATCATTGGAAAAATATATTATACTAGAACTGACATGTGATTACATTTTCACGCAATTTGGGTGCATAGATCCTGAGAAATCAGTACCCAGAACAACCACCTCTGGCCGTAATAACGGCCTTGATACGCCTGGGTATAGCGTCAGTGTTTGGATGGCGTGTACAGGTACAGCTGCACATGCAGCTTCAGCACGATACCACAGTTCATCAAGAGTAGTGACTGGCGTATTGTGACGAGCCAGTTGCTCGGCCACCATTGACCAGACGCTTTCAATTGGTGAGAGATCTGGAGAATGTGCTGGCCAGGGCAGCAGTCGAGCATTTTCTGTATCCCGAAAGGCCCGTACAGGACTTGCAACATGCGGTCGTGCATTATCCTGCTGAAATGTAGGGTTTCGCAGGGATAGAATGAAGGGTAGAGCCACGGGTCGTAACACATCTGAAATGCAACTTCCACTGTTCAAAGTGCTGTCAATGCGAACAAGAGGTGACCGAGACGTTTTGCCATTCGTACACCCAGGTTCGTCGTTGAGTACACCACCGCAGGCGCTCCTGTCTGTGATGCAGCGTCAAGGGTAACCGCAGCCATGGTCTCCGAGCTGATAGACCATGCTGCTTCAAACGTCGTCGAACTGTTCGTGCATATGGTTGTTGTCTTGCAAACGTCCCCATCTGTTGACACAGGGATCGAGACGTGGGTGCAGGATCCGTTACTGCCATGCGGATAAGATGCCTGTCATCTCGACTGCTAGTGATACGAGGCCGTTGGGATCCAGCACGGCGTTCCGTATTACCCTCCTGAAGCCACCGATTCCATATTCTGCTAACTGTCATTGGATCAAGTCCAACGCGAGCACCAATGTCGCGATAGATAAACCGCAATCGCGATAGGCTACAATCCGACCTTTATCACAGTCGGAAACGTGATGGTACGCATCTCTCCTCCTTACACGAGGCATCACAACAACGTTTTACCAGGCAACGCTGGTCAACTGTCGTTTGTGTATGAGAAATCGGTTGGAAACTTTCCTCATGTTAGCACTTTGTAGGTCTCGCCACCGGCGCCAACGTTGTGTGAATGCTCTGAAAAGCTAATCATTCGCATATGACAGCATCTTCTTCCAGTCGGTTAATTATCGCTTCTGTAGCACGTCATCTTCGTGGTGTAGCAATTTTAATGGCCAGTAGTGTCGTATCTTAATTTGAGGGATGAATTTTTGAGAATGTACGTTTGGACCACAACATTGTGTGGTAGTGAAACATGGACTGTGGGAAACCGGAAAAGAAGGGAATAGAAGCGTCTGAGAAGTGGTGCTACAGAAGAATATTGAGAATTAGATGGACTGATAAGGTAAGGAATGAAGAGATTCTCCGGAGAATAGGCGTGGAAAGGAATATATGGAAAACACCGACAGGAAGAAGGGACAGGATCCTCATCTGTTAAGACATCGCAGGATAACTTCTATGGCACTAGACGGAATAATAGAGGGTAGAAACTGTAGAGGAAGACAGAGATTGGGATAAATCAAGCAAATAATTGAGTACGTAGTTGCAACTGCTACTAATGTCGCAATGAGAGACAATTTCAGAAAAAGTGGTCCTTTAATTGTGTTTCACAGTTTAGTTCCACTCTAATATCAATCCGTGACGTCTGTTCTTTCGCACATGTACCAAAGAACAGAAACGACATAGAATCCGCAACTGTGGTATATATTATGTACGTTGAAGGTGGATGGAGGAGAAATAAACGAAAGGGAAGCAACTATTGATGTCAGCTGCAGTGGGACTATCTGGAATCAGCGGCGACGAGTGAAAATATGTGACAGACAGGGATTCAAACCCGGACTCCCCTGCTTACTAGGCATTCATATAATTGATTCGTCTCAATAGGCAACGAATCCATCATATTCAGAAAGGATGTACAATTGCGTCGATCTACTGCGGCAATCTCGAAGTAGCGAGTATGGACGACATGGGCAGGAGTGCGGATATATGGCACTAGTTGGGAATGTGGCTCGGTCTGGTGGCCTGCCGAGATAGTACGCGCAGTTGCGATGAACACTGTGTCTGCTCGGGTGGTGCAGTGGTTGTTGACACAGCTGCACAGTAAGCAGGAGAGCCCCGGGTCCGATTCCTGTCACTTCACTGATTCCCACAAAGTCCGCATAAAGTCCTGATGCAGCTGACATCAGTAATTCCTTCCCTTTCCATTCCTTCTTCCCCCCCCCCTCCCTTGTAATGTTATGTGAGCCTCACTGTCCCCTTTTTTTAACTAATTTGTGCCTGATTTTATTCTGAGAAGCTCAGTAATGGAAGTAAATACCGCAAAAGTAAATTTGATTCAAAAAGTACTTGAAGTGAAGTGAAGCGTAGCTGGACAGCAACAAACTCTTTAGCGCGCAATCCCCGCAACGTTAGTAGTTGTGAATCTTTGAGTATGGTCTCTAAAAAAAGAGACAATTTCTTTATTAAAAAAAAGAGGACTGTTAATCTGTATCTTGCGGAAAGAGGACGGCTGCTAGGGCGTCGCTCAGAACGTATGTTACATTTAATGAAAATTGCTGTTTCAGTGTCAAAACCGAGTAAAGTATGTGTAATAGTTGCCAAACATTTATGTATACAAATTTTCTGGAAGTGAAGAATAGAAATATCTTGCTTTTGGAACAGGAGGTGAACTTCATTGTCGTCGCCGGCTATCAATCGACAGAACTGTAAGTGTACAAAGTTCATTAAAATACAGGAAAGGAAATGCATTCTCTATAGTTTTCATTCAATGCGTAACAAACTCTCATAGTTTCTTAATTGCAGTAATTGGTTATGTTCTTGTATAATAGTATGGTGATGAACTCCACTGACCAATTTTCATGCAGCAGGACGTGTAGTTTGAAGGAAGTTTGTGTGCTAAGCAATCTCCTTTTTTCACGAAAAGCAGACTGCTGTTTGATCTTATTTACTTACAACAGTGGTCCCTTAGGTATGAAAAGCTACGAAAACTTGGCCTCAAAGCTATCTGCAATACGGCCAAGTAACTGACAGAGTCGTATTTTAAACCTTAAAGAACAATAACTTCCTCCAAGTTATAATACGTCACCAACTGGTGCAGAAGCTGATCATTCATGGAGGCAGCAACCAAAATCCAGGTACCAGTTACGACTTAAAGCAAAAATCTCAATCAAAAATAAATATCTCTCTCTCTCTCTCTCTCTCTCTCTCTCTCTCTCTCTCTCTCTCTCTCTCCAAACACATATATAAATATTCATATTATTAAGATTGAATTCATTTTATATTGGCGCCCTCCACCTTCAGTTCACATAACGGTTCCACCGTATCAGTGATACCACTAAAATTTGCTGACGGACTCGCTACACCTGAGTGTCTAGGCTTTCTCGGTCACAGTCCCACTGCTGGAGGGAAGTTTAATTACCAGGAATAGCGACTCGAAATCGCACCAGCAGGATTTTTCTTCATAGAGGCATTAGAAAACCTAAATCATTTTTTGCTCTCAGGTATCTGGTCTCCTTTATGGAAGGCCACTGATAGAAAAAAATACCCATGTTGTTGTGTAACATTTTCAATGTCACAAAAACAAAGTAATCAATAAAATAAAGACTAAGAAGACACAAAAACATGAAACTTACTTCAGTATTACGCATAGCATGTGAGAGCATGGAGAGAACTTCCGATGTCACTAGACGAAACAATCGTTAGCTCCCCCACTCCAACACCCCCCCCCCCCCCCCTCACCGTCATTCCGAGAATCATTGACGCCTACGTTCCGTTTCACCCCGTACAGGTAACGGCTTGTGTGACTCGCCATTTGAAATGCACTGTGGTATGTTGTAACGTCTCGTTCCGTATAGTATGAACGGACTTTTACGAGGGTAATCCCAAAAGTAAGGTCTCCTATTTTTTTATAAGTACAGAACTCTGTTTGTGTGCCACTTGGTCACACTGTTATGAAGAGTGCTTCACATGCTGAGTGTAAAAATGCGCACGCTGTGCTCTCAGTCTTAGCTTGGCAGTCGTTGAGAATGGAGCTCCCGTTGGATGTTGCTCGCAGTTATTCGGTTTTTGAACGCAAAGGGCACTGCCCCGATTGAAATCCATCACCAATTGACGGAAGTGTATGGTGAGTCGTCCATGGATGTCAAAAATGTTCCTAAGTGATGTAGAGAATTTGCGGCTGGTCGGACCGAAATTCACGGCGAACAAAGGAGCGGGAGACCGTCAGTTTCTGAGGAGACAGTGTTGAAGGTTGAGCAAAGCCACTTTATGCCCACTGGGACCACATTAACGCTGACAGGTACTGTGAGACTCTGAAAAAGCTCAAACGGGCAATTCAGAACCGGAGAAGAGGAACGTTGAGCAAGGGCGTACGCATTCTCCATGACAACGCTCGCCCACACATCGCTCGGCTACCAGTTGATCTCCTGCAACAGTTTCAGTGGGACATAATCACCAACCCATCCTGTAGTCCTGACTTGGCGCCCAGTGACTGTCACCTGTTCCCTAGAGTAAATGAACATTTGGCCGGAAAGCGATTCAGCTCCGACGACGAGGTGAAAGAAGAGGTCCATAGCTTTCTGAACAGCATGGCGGCGAGCTGGTATGACTTGGGCTTACAAAAACTGCCAGAGCGTCTACAAAAAAATGCATCGACGGAAATGGTGATCATGTCGAAAAATAACTAAATGTTCCAGCTTTAAACTGATGTAAACCATTGTAGGAATAAACAAGTCCATGTATCCAGAATTAGATTTTAACTCTGCAGCGGAGTGAGCGCTGATAAGAAACTTCCTGGTAGATTAAAACTGTGTGCCGGGCCGAGACTCGAACTCGGGACCTTTACCTTTCGCGGGCAAGTGCTTACCAACTGAGCTACCCAAGCACGACTCACGCTCCGTCCTCACAGCTTTACTTCTGCCAGTACCTCGTCTCCTACCATTCAAACTTTACAGAAGCTCTCCTGCGAACCTTGCAGAAACAGCACTCCTGAAAGAAAGGATATTGCGGAGACATGGCTTAGCCACAGCCTGGGGGACGTTTCCAGAATGAGATTTTCACTCTGCAGCGGAATGTGCGCTGATATGAAACTTCCTGGCAGATTAAAACTGTGTGCCGGGCCGAGACTCGAACTCGGGACCTTTGCCTTTCGCGAGCAAGTGCTTACCAACTGAGCTACCCAAGCACGACTCAGGCTCCGTCCTCACAGCTTTACTTCTGCCAGTACCACGTCTCCTACCTTCCAAACTTTACAGAAGCTCTCCTACGAACCTTGCAGAAATAGCACTCCTGAAAGAACGGATATTGCGGAGACATGGCTTAGCCACAGCCTGGGGGATGTTACCAGAATAAGATTTTCACTCTGCAGCGGAGTGTGCGCTGATATGAAACTTCCTGGCAGATTAAAACTGTGTGCCGGGCCGAGACTCGAACTCGGGACCTTTGCCTTTCGCGGGCAAGTGCTTACCAACTGAGCTACCCAAGCACGACTCAGGCTCCGTCCTCACAGCTTTACTTCTGCCAGTACCTCGTCTCCTACCTTCCAAACTTTACAGAAGCTCTCCTGCGAACTTTGCAGAAATAGCTCCTCTGACAGAACGGGTATTGCGGAAACATGGCTTAGCCACAGCCTGGGGGATGTTTCCAGAATGATATTTTCGCTCTGCAGCGGAGTGTGCGCTAATATGAAACTTCCTGGCAGATTAAAACTGTGTGCCGGGCCGAGACTCGAACTCGAGACCTTTGCCTTTCGCGGGCAAGTGCTTACCAACTGAGCTACCTTGCAGAAATAGCACTCCTGAAAGGAAGGTTATCGGGGAGAGCTTCTGTAAAGTTTGGGAGGTAGGAGACGAGGTACTGGCAGAAGTAAAGCTGTGAGGACGGGGCGTGAGTCGTGCTTGGGTAGCTCAGTTGGTAGAGCACTTGCCCGCGAAAGGCAAAGGTCTCGAGTTCGAGTCTCGGCCCGGCACACAGTTTTAATCTGCCAGGAAGTTTCATATCAGCGCACACTCCGCTGCAGAGTGAAAATCTTATTCTGGTAACATCCCCCAGGCTGTGGCTAAGCCATGTCTCCGCAATATCCGTTCTTTCAGGAGTGCTATTTCTGCAAGGTTCGCAAGAGAGCTTCTGTAAAGTTTGGAAGGTAGGAGACGTGGTACTGGCAGAAGTAAAGCTGTGAGGACGGGGCGTGAGTCGTGCTTGGGTAGCTCAGTTGGTAGAGCACTTGCCCGCGAAAGGCAAAGGTCTCGAGTTCGAGTCTCGGTCCGGCACACAGTTTTAATCTGCCAGGAAGTTTCAGGTCTATGTACTTGTAGAAAAATAGGAGACTTTACTTTTGGGATTACCCTCGTATTTGTGCCCATGTATGTGTTGCTTAGTAGCGGAATACGTTTGCTGCCCACAGGGGACCGGCCGCACCCTTGCACGCTGTGCGGTAAGAAGTTCGCACTGGCGTGCAACCTTCGGGCGCACGCGCGCACGCACCACCCGATCGCCGGCGTCAGCGACGCTACGCCTCCGCCTTCAGCCCCGCAACCCGCACAGCCGGCACAGTGCCTGGCGTCGCCGCTTCGCTTCTGGCCGCCGCATCTGGCGCCGTCTGCAACGCCGCTTCTTTCGTTGGTGAGAGGACATGCCGCCATTACGAATAACTTCTGTAACGTACACTGAAGAGCCATAGAAACTGGTACACCTGCCTAATATCGTGTAGGGCCAACACCGACTCAAAGGAAGGCCTCGGCGCTTGTTGGTGACGTCACGTCAGCTAGGCACGGCGAACGCCAGGTCTGTTGCAGGCATACTCATAATGGTGGTGTCTCCCTCTCTGACACAGTAAAATGTGAGACTATTGGCGGTAGTTGACCAACACACATTGTTCTGAGAGATTTCTGCAATCAATTAATTGTGCAATTCGTTACACTTCTTAACAAATAGTGTACTCCTGAACTTAAATTTCCACCTGTTTTAAGGATTGACATACAAAAACAACTTCATGGTCCAGCAGCAACAGAATTCGTGCTTCTTTACCTTATTTGTAAATCTGAGGAAGTTACGTTTGTACTGGGTTGTTTTTACAAGAAACTGCGAACATATTGGTGCTCTTCTTTAGGTATCTTGGTTGACTATGGGGTGAGGAGCACTGAATGTTAATGAAATATCTTGCGATTGTACATGTTGGGGGAGGGGGTGGGGGACAAAAGAAGAGGCAAAAGAGAGATACTTGTTTTAGCAAATAAATTTTTTTTATGTTATAAAGTTTCTCCTTTCAGTTGCAAGAGGGGAATATTTATCTTTTCTAATGTGCATGTTTAAAAAAGTTTAAGCTCAGCAGTATTTTCGATGTATGAAGCTATTTTGTTTCCTGTTTAGAATTCCTTTCGTTGAAAACGACTGTAATCTAATGACTGGCAACAGTTGGACATTTACACGTGTAAATTAGTTCACATTTCCAGTGACGATGTCAAACGAAAATAAATAAGCAAATAAAAGAACGAGTTAATTGTAAAGGGGTTGGGGTAAGTTTCGAAAACAAAATGAATCAAGTAAATATAGTTACTTGAATGTAAAATTTCCGAGGCTTGCAATGGGGCAAAGCATCTTCTCATATTGATCTACGTTTGTTTCGACAGGATTCAGTAATACAGAACTATGATCTTCATTTGTAGCTTTACGATAGTAAGAAAATCTTTCGTCTAAATAAAACTGCAGAATCCAAAACAATACCAAACATTTTGTCCAAAAATAAGAGATTTATAGTGATAAGCACGCCCAGGCGTTTCTGCCTGCAACAGACCTGGCGTTCGCCGTGCCTAGCTGACGTCACGTCACCAACAAGCGCCGAGGCCTTCCTTTGAGTCGGTGTTGGTAGGGCCCGCGCTAGCACGCAGAAGTGCCACAACACGACATCGACTCGACTAACATCTGAAGTAGCGCTGGAGGAAGTGACACCATAAAACCTGCAGGGCTGACTAAAAGTCCGTAAGAATACGAGAGGGTGCATATCTCTTCTGAAGAGACCGTTGCAAGGCATCCCAGATATGTTCAATAACGTTCATATCTGGGGAGTTTTCTGGCCAGCGGCAGTGTTTAAACTCAGAAGAGTGTTCCTGGAACCACCTTGTAGCAATTCTGGACGTGTAGTGTGTCGCATTGCCCAAGTCCGTCAGAAGGCACAATGGATATGAATGGATGCAAGTGATCTGAGAGGATGGTCAGAGTCGTGTCTAGACGTATCAAGGGTCCCATGTTACTCCAACTGCACGCGCCCCACACCATTACAGATTCTCCACCAGCTTCAACAGTCCACAGCTGACATACAGGGTCCATGGGTTCGTGAGGTTGTCTCCATACCCGTACACGCCCATCCGCTCGATACAATTTGAAACGAGACTCGTTCGACCAGGCAACATGTTTCCAGTCATCAATGTCGGTGTTGCCGGACCCAGGCGAGGCGTAAAGTTTTGTGTAGTCATCAAGAGTTCACGATTGGGGCTTTGCCTCCGAAAGCCCATATCGATGGTGTTTCGTAGATTGGTTCGCACACTGACACTTGTCGATGGCCCAGCATTGAAATCTGCAGCCATATCTGTCACGTTGAACGATTCTCTTCGGTCGCCGTTGGTCTCGTTCTGGTAGGATCTTTTTCCGGACGCAGCAATGTCGGCGATTTGATGTTTTATCGGATTCCTGATATTCACGGAGTACTCGTGAAATCATCGTACGGCAAATGGTTCAAATGGCTCTGAGCACTATGGGACTTAACAACTGAGGTCATCAGTCCCCTAGAATTTTGAACTACTTAAACCTAACTAGCCTAAGGACATCACACACATCCATACACGAGGCAGGATTCGAACCTGCGACCATAGCGGTCGCGCGGTTCGGGACTGAAGCGCCTAGAACGGCTCGGCCACACCGGCCGGCACGTACGGCAAAATTTCCGCTTTATCGCTACCTCGGAGCTGCTGTGTCCCATAGCTCGTGCGCCGACCGTAACGCCACGTTCAAACTCACTTAAATCTTGATAACCTGTCATTGTAGCAGCAGTAACCGATCTAACAATTGCGCCAGACACTTGTTGTCTCATATACGTGCTTGTTTACATATCTCTGTACTTCAATACGCATGTCTACACTCCTGGAAATTGAAATAAGAACACCGTGAATTCATTGTCCCAGGAAGGGGAAACTTTATTGACACGTTCCTGGGGTCAGATACATCACATGATCACACTGACAGATCCACAGGCACATAGACACAGGCAACAGAGCATGCACAATGTCGGCACTAGTACAGTGTATATCCACCTTTCGCAGCAATGCAGGCTGCTATTCTCCCATGGAGACGATCGTAGAGATGCTGGATGTAGTCCTGTGGAACGGCTTGCCATGCCATTTCCACCTGGCGCCTCAGTTGGACCAGCGTTCGTGCTGGACGTGCAGACCGCGTGAGACGACGCTCCATCCAGTCCCAAACATGCTCAATGGGGGACAGATCCGGAGATCTTGCTGGCCAGGGTGGTTGACTTACACCTTCTAGAGCACGTTGGGTGGCACGGGATACATGCGGACGTGCATTGTCCTGTTGGAACAGCAAGTTCCCTTGCCGGTCTAGGACTGGTAGAACGATGGGTTCGATGACGGTTTGGATGTACCGTGCACTATTCAGTGTCCCCTCGACGATCACCAGTGGTGTACGGCCAGTGTAGGAGATCGCTCCCCATACCATGATGCCGGGTGTTGGCCCTGTGTGCCTCGGTCGTATGCAGTCCTGATTGTGGCGCTCACCTGCACGGCGCCAAACACGCATACGACCATCATTGGCACCAAGGCAGAAGCGACTCTCATCGCTGAAGACGACACGTCTCCATTCGTCCCTCCATTCACGCCTGTCGCGACACCACTGGAGGCGGGCTGCACGATGTTGGGGCGTGAGCGGAAGACGGCCTAACGGTGTGCGGGACCGTAGCCCAGCTTCATGGAGACGGTTGCGAATGGTCCTCGCCGATACCCCAGGAGCAACAGTGTCCCTAATTTGCTGGGAAGTGGCGGTGCGGTCCCCTACGGCACTGCGTAGGATCCTACGGTCTTGGCGTGCATCCGTGCGTCGCTGCGGTCCGGTCCCAGGTCGACGGGCACGTGCACCTTCCGCCGACCACTGGCGACAACATCGATGTACTGTGGAGATCTCACGCCCCACGTGTTGAGCAATTCGGCGGTACGTCCACCCGGCCTCCCGCATGCCCACTATACGCCCTCGCTCAAAGTCCGTCAACTGCACATACGGTTCACGTCCACGCTGTCGCGGCATGCTACCAGTGTTAAAGACTGCGATAGAGCTCCGTATGCCACGGCAAACTGGCTGACACTGACGGCGGCGGTGCACAAATGCTGCGCAGCTAGCGCCATTCGACGGCCAACACCGCGGTTCCTGGTGTGTCCGCTGTGCCGTGCGTGTGATCATTGCTTGTACAGCCCTCTCGCAGTGTCCGGAGCAAGTATGGTGGGTCTGACACACCGGTGTCAATGTGTTCTTTTTTCCATTTCCAGGAGTGTATACTAGTTTCTTTGGCGTTTCGTGGTACATTACCAGAAATGGAAACTGTTACCCACGAAGCAGCAGTCCGTCATTTATCAAACTTTGCAGAGACGTTCGTCACACGTTGTTGTAGTTGTTGACTTAAGTCTGAGGACTGATCTGGTGCGCCTCTATTTGGTAGTCTGTCCTCTGCAAGCCTCTTGATTTCTGAATAACCAGTATAGCCTGTATCCATCTGAATCTGTTCACTGTATTCAAGCCTTCGATTTTTACCTCCTATACTTCCTTCCATTACCAAATGGTTCAAATGGCTCTAAGCACTATGGGACTTGACATCTAAGGTCATCACTCCCCTATACTTAGAACTACTTAAACCTAACTAACCTACGGACATCACACACCTCCATGCCCGAGACAGGATTCGAACCTGCGACCGTAGCAGCAGCGCGGTTCCAGACTGAAGCGCCTAGAACGGCCTCGTCCACAGCGACCGGCCCTTTATTACCAAAGCGAAATTCCTTGCTGCCTGATAATGTATTCTATCAGATTATTCCTTCCTGTAAGTCAAGTTGGGCCAAGCTAACTATCTAATTTTCAACATTCTTCTGTTTTATCACATTTGAAAAGCGTCTGTTCTCTTCCTGGGTGATTTGCTTATCGTCCACGTTTCACTTTTGTAAACGCTACACTCCAGAAAAATACCCTCTAAGACAAAAAAGTAAGAAGAAAAACGAGGAAGAAACGACGCATCACGGAGGAACTACCCTAATGGGACCGAAATCGGTAGATGTGACGTACATTTACAAACAAACAACTGATTACACTTTCAGAAGGACTGGACGATTTATGCAAGAGAAAGAGCATCTCGATATCGCGGCGGTCCACTTCTGACCCTTATGCAAGCATTCAGCTTAGCATTGATTGGTAGAGTTGATGGACGTCCTTCTGAGGGATATCATGCCAAATTCTGTCCAATTGGCGCTTTAGTTTCTCAGAATCACGAGATGCTTTGAGGGCCGTGCCAGTAATGCTCCAAACGTTCTCAGTAATAGAGAGATCCGGCGACCTCGCTGGCCAAGGCAGATTTTGGCAAACATGAAGACAAGCAGTAGAAATTCTTGCTGTGTGCAGGCGGGCACTATCTTATTGAAATGTAGGCCCAGCGTGGCTTACCATAAAGGGCAACAAAATAGGGCATACTCTATCGTCAACATACTGCTGTACTATAAGGGTGCTGCAGATGATAACCAAAGGGGACTGCTACGAAAAGAGACGGCACCCCACACCATCACTCCAGAGTGTCGGGACGTACGATGGGCGACAGACAGGTTGGTATCTCATCACTGTCCAGAGCGACTCTAGACACGTCTTCGGCCTATAATCTCATAGACTGGATTAGATATGTCTTCAATTGCAGCCCAAATAGCAAAACATACAGGGTGTTTCAAAAATGACCGGTATATTTGAAACGGCAATAAAAACTAAACGAGCACCGATAGAAATACACCGTTTGTTGCAATATGCTTGGGACAACACTACATTTTCAGGCGGACAAACTTTCGAAATTACAGTAGTTACAATTTTCAACAACAGATGGCGCTGCAAGTGATGTGAAAGATATAGAAGACAACGCAGTCTGTGGGTGCGCCATTCTGTACGTCGTCTTTCTGCTGTAAGCGTGTGCTGTTCACAACGTGCAAGTGTGCTGTAGACAACATGGTTTATTCCTTAGAACAGAGGATTTTTATGGTGTTGGAATTCCACCGCCTAGAACACAGTGTTGTTGCAACAAGACGAAGTTTTCAACGGAGGTTTAATGTAACCAAAGGACCGAAAAGCGATACAATAAAGGATCTGTTTGAAAAATTTCAACGGACTGGGAACGTGACGGATGAACGTGCTGGAAAGGTAGGGCGACCGCGTACGGCAACCACAGAGGACAACGCGCAGCTAGTGCAGCAGGTGATCCAACAGCGGCCTTGGGTTTCCGTTCGCCGTGTTGCAGCTGCGGTCCAAATGACGCCAACGTCCACGCGGCAACCCCTCAGCGCCGCTCCCATTGCTGCACGAGAGACATTCGCTAACGATATAGTGCACAGGATTGATGACGGCGATATGCATGTGGGCAGCATTTGGTTTACTGACGAAGCTTATTTTTACCTGGACGGCTTCGTCAATAAACATAACTGGCGCATATGAGGAACTGAAAAGCCCCATGTTGCAGTCCCATCGTCCCTGCATCCTCAAAAAGTACTGGTCTGGGCCGCCATTTCTTCCAAAGGAATCATTGGCCCATTTTTCAGATCCGAAACGATTACTGCATCACGCTATCTGGACATTCTTCGTGAATTTGTGGCGGTACAAACTGCCTTAGACGACACTGCGAGCACCTCGTGGTTTATGCAAGATGGTGCCCGGCCACATCGCACGGCCGACGTCTTTAATTTCCTGAATGAATATTTCGATGATGGTGTGATTGCTTTGGGCTATCCGAAACATACAGGAGGCGGCGTGGATTGGCCTCCCTATTCGCCAGACATGAACCCCTGTGACTTCTTTCTGTGGGGACACTTGAAAGACCAGGTGTACCGCCAGAATCCAGGAACAATTGAACAGCTGAAGCAGTACTTCTTATCTGCATGTGAAGCTATTCCGCCAGACACGTTGTCAAAGGTTTCGGGTAATTTCATTCAAAGACTACGCCATATTATTGCTACGCATGGTGGATATGTGGAAAATATCGTACTATAGAGTTTCCCAGACCGCAGCGCCATCTGTTGTTGAAAATTGTAACTACTGTAATTTCGAAAGTTTGTCTGCCTGAAAATGTACTGTTGTCCCAAGCATATTGCAACAAACGGTGTATTTCTATCGCTGCTCGTTTAGTTTTTATTGCCGTTTCAAATATACCGGTCATTTTTGAAACACCCTGAATATATTACTTTTAGCATCTCATTTCCCAATCTAATCACATCAACATACTAATAGTCAACGTTCCATTACAAATGTATTACTTTTGTTCAAAGATGTTCAAATGTGTGTGAAATCTTATGAGACTTAACTGCTAAGGTCATCAGTCCCTAAGCTTACACACTACTTAACCTAAATTATCCTAAGGACAAACACGCACACGCATGCCCGAGGGGGGACTCGAACCTCCGCCGGGACCAGCCGCACAGTCCATGACTGCAGCGCCTCAGACCGCTCGGCTAATCCCACTCGGCTTACTTTTGTTGATATTCATCTTACAAACTCTTTTCAAGAAAGAATCCAGCACTTTCAACTGCTCTCGCAAGTTCTTGGCCAAGACTAGTAGATGTTCAATGTCGTCAACAAACCACAAATTTCTTATTTCTTCTCCCTCAACTTTAATTCCCTTTCTAAGCTTCTGCGTGTTTTCCTTTACTGCTTTCTCAATGCACAGACTGAATAACTCTGGGGATAGCCTACAACCCTGTCTCACTCCTTTCGCAGCTACTGCTTTCTTTTCATCC
The DNA here is from genome assembly GCF_023864275.1 of Schistocerca cancellata. NCBI lineage: Eukaryota > Metazoa > Arthropoda > Insecta > Orthoptera > Acrididae > Schistocerca > Schistocerca cancellata. Next base: position 144,806,996 of record NC_064634.1, on the reverse strand, counting down.
CTTAAATTCTTACAACTGCAGTCTGGTTTCGGTGCATGTTGTAGATAACTTCTTGTTTCTTGTATTTTGTCTCCGCTACCTTCAGAACTTCAGAGATTATATTTCTACTAATATTGTCAAAAGCTTTCTCTAAATTTACAAATGCTATGGATATAGATTTGCCTTTCTCAGTCTGTCTTCACAGGTAAGTGATAGGTCCAATATGGCCTCGCATGTTCTTTCATTTCTCCAGAATCCAAACTGGTCTTCCCCAAGGTCACCTTCCACCAATTTTTCATTCTTCTATGCTTACGTATTTCCATCATGAAATCAGGACAGGATCAGCAACTTGGATAAGATAACTTCTTTATTGTAATTCCGTCACAGTTGCGTTAGATTATGCTGGCGACCAGTTTTGACCTACTAAGTTCATTTTCAAGCCAGGCCATTACAGTGGCACTAACACCTCTAGTTAGGCGACAGTCAGTTTATACATACATAACATACACGTAACACATAGTCACATGGGATGTCAGATCAATTTCACAGTGTAGATGTGTTCACAAAGTGCAGCTGAACTAGCTTCTGTATATAATTCATGTCAGTATCGTGCAGGTATGCACATAACAGGTATAAAACGATAAAACCTTCATTCCGTTCGGAACTGATTAACATCAGTATGAGCTGAAACCGTCATGGCACTGATACGCTCTTGAGGAATTTTGTGCTGTGATTGAAGCACATTCTGTGTCAGTTTATGAAGACTGGTGGCCTGGAGACTAGTGTGAAAATATACGTCTTCCCATCGCATACCGTACATGCTCTGTAGGTGACAGATCAGGGGACTGGGCAAACCAGTCATAGATCTGAACGTTCCTCAAGGCGTTTGTCGTGTGACCTACGGTTTGGGATTTTGCGTTATCCTACTGGAATATGCAAATTGGTTTCCTGGTCGTCAGGAGTATGATGACAGGGTATACCATTACTGCCACCTACTGGTCAGCTATCAGCCTGCCTTCTACAATTGCCAAACCATCTCGTTGTCTTAGCAGATACCTCCGTACTCTTCTGTTCCAGGATTTGGAGAGGTATGGTTCTCCAGAATTAAAGCTTGCTGTGATCTATTAATAGTCATCTACAGACATATTGGTTTTGATTCGACTACTACAAACAGAAATGAGACTCATTGCTGAACAGCACAGAATACGACTCAAGCGCCTAGTCCATTCTGGCTCTACGCCGTGTCTCTGGTACCATGTCAGCAATAAGCAAGAATGGAAACTCGAGATGTCAATACGGCTTGCTGTAATACATTCCATACGATTCACGGTGAAACACTGCCTATAACCTCAGCCCAGAATTCAGCTGTTGTCACCTGTCTATTCACGTGAGCCAGTCGAACCATCCTATGATCTTCCCGTGGTGTAGTCTTCTAGAAGGACGTGTCCAATTTCAGTTGTTGTCGTCTGTCTGTTCATCTGAGCCAGTCATACAATCATATGATACACTCATACTGTAGTTCTTCTTCAAGGATCTGTTCCTACACTTCTCGCCACACTGTTGTCGTGAGTCCATCTCGTCACCATTTTTATGGCAGTGATTGCACACCCGAAAGTCTACCTATGTGATTTGTCGATATGCTGCCTCACGTCGCTCATAAACTTTCCCAAAGCCCGAAAGATGGTGATAAGCTGCAAACGCCCATCCTCTCGGCATTATGTGTTGTGATCTCCACCCGAAACAGTCCATTAACGTTGGACACACCCAACATCCATCATTTACTCACAACATTTCGTCTGTAGGAATAGTTTTTTCCCATACTGAAAATACTAGAACTAACTCTACAGCCACTCTCGACGCCGGCCGGTGTGGCCGAGCGGTTCTAGGCGCTTCAGTCTGGAACCGCGCGACCGCTACGGTCGCAGGTTCGAATCCTGCCTCGGGCATGGATGTCTGTGATGTCCTTAGGTTTGTTAGGTTTAAGTAGTTGTAAGTTCTAGAGGACTGATGACCTCAGGTGTTAAGTCCCATAGTGCTCAGAGCCATTTTTGAACCACCCTTGAAGTCAATGTACAATTCATGGTAGAGTACATCGTACCAATATTATTGAATTCCTGTTTTATTACTTTCGTCTACTAACCAAGGTAAAGTTTCCTATGTGTCTTTATACGTGCCCTAATCTCTATATTCTTTTCTCTGATCCGTACGCAAGATATACGACGGTGGCAGTATAATGATTGGTTCAAATGGCAGTGAGCACTATGGGACTTAACTTCTGAGGTCATTAGTCCCCTAGAACTTAGAACTACTTAAACGTAACTAACCTAAGGACATCACACACATCCATGCCCGAGGCAGGATTCGAACCTGCGATTGTAGCGGTCGCGCGGTTCCAGACTGTAGCGCCTAGAACCGCTCGGCCACCCCGGCCAGCCAGTGTAATGAGTACAAAGTCTTCTTCTAAACAGGTTCTATAAATTTATCCAGCAGGGTTTCGCAAAATCTACATTGCCTTTCTTCCAAGAACTCCCATTTAAATTCCCCGAGGATATCAGTTTCACTTTTATATGGGCTATTCCTGGCTGCTACAATCCTAGCAGCGCATTTCTGAATTAGTTCGATGTCTGTTGACACGCTTACTGAATAAAGACTCCAAACACTTGAACAGTACTCTAGAATTGGTCCCACTGGCGTCTTGTATGCGACTGAACTCCGGAAAAACCCTTAACAGCCAAGATCGCTACTAAAGTATTTATTTACGTGAAGCGATCAAAAAATAATGAAACACTTTCTTCTTTCGTTCAACTTCGGTTGAAAATATGAGAAATTTGTTGTGGGACACCGTCGAATATTCCCATGTCAGCCCCTAGAGTTTCATGAAGTTCCGATAGGCAGTGGCGCTATACATAGCCTTCAGAATGTCAGAATGACGGAGATGTGTTCCATGCACAGTTTCTTTTGGCGGAAGACTAGAGCATGGCACATATTCATAGGCGCTTGTAGAATGTCTATGGAGCCTGGCAGTGAACAAAAGCAGTGTGAGTCGTTGGACGAGACGTCATACTGTGACAAGGTCGGGCAAACCTGTCTGATGATCTACGTGCCGGCCAGCTGCCCACAGCTGTGACTCCTGCAATGATGGAATGGGCGGACGCTCTCATGCGAGGTGATCGATGAATCACAATCAAACACTCCGCTGCTCAACTATTCGTCTCAGTTGGTAGTACTGACACACTCGTCCACCAGCTGCGGACTTTACTTTACCATAGATACACACATCAAAAAAAAGTTTTGCATCACTTCGCTTCCGAGAGTTCCGGAACCTGTACAGGAAATAGGAATAGAGATCAACATAAACATCATTTCTGCCCTTTTTATTGCACATATAAACCACACATTGCATGTTGTACCACCATACAGTGATACCTTCAGAGATGGTGGTCCAGATTACTGTACACACCGGTACCTCTAATACCCAGTAGCACATCCACTTGCTTTGATGTATGCCTGTATTCGTCGTGGCATACTATCCACAAGTTCATCAGGGCACTGTCGATCCAGATTGTCGCACTCCTCAACGGCGATTCGGCGGTTGGTGAGTCACGTCGTCCATAAACAGCCATTTTCAATCTAACCCAGGCATGTTCGATGGGGTTCATGTCTGGGGAACATGTTGACCACTCTAGTCGGGCGTTTTCGTTATCCTGAAGGAAGTCATTCACAACATGTGCACGATAGGGGCGCGAGTTGTCGTCCATGAAGACGAATGCCTCGCCAGTATGCTGCTGATATGGTTCCACTATCGGTCGGAGGATGGCATTCACGTATCGTACAGCTGTTACGGTGCCTTTCCATGACCACCAGCGGCGTACGTCGGCCCCACATAATGCCACCCCAAAACAGCACGGAACCTCCACCTTGCTGTACTCGCTGGACAGTGTGTCTAAGGCTTTCAGCCTGACCGGGTTGCCTCCAAACATGTCTCCGGCGATTGTCTGCTTGAAGGCATATGTGACACTCATTGGTGAAGAACGTGATGCCAATCCGGAGCGGACTATTCGGTATGTTGTTGGGTCCATCTGTACGGCGGTGCATGGTGTCGTGGTTGCAAAGATGGACCTCGCCTTGGACGTCAGGAGTGAAGTTACGCATCATGCAGCCTATTGCGCACAATTTGAGTCGTAGAATGACTGGAACTCATCGGCTGTCGGACCCCTCCGTCTAATAGGCACTGCTCATGCATTGTTGTTTACATCCTTGGCCGGGTTTAGTGACATCTCTGAACAGTCAAAGGGACTGTGTCTGTGATACAATATCCACGTCTATCTTCAGGAGATCTGGGAACCGGGGTGATGCAAAAATTTTTTTGATGTGTGTATTTTTAGGTTATAATTTTGACTAATTTGGTTTAATTTTAAAACATTTCTTTTTACTTCTTCATCTGAAATAGCTATCGTAGTCTGGTTGTCAGCATAAATTAATGTTATTTTTTTTTAAGTCCTTATCAAGTTTTATTTCTTTCTTGCTTCCTCATTCCACCTTTTAGCTATATACATAAACTCAATAAAACTGGGAAAATTCTGTAACCCTGTTTAACTCCTAGGCCAGTTATAATGCCATTCTTACTTATTTTGTTCCCTGTTTTTATTACAAATTTGGTTTCATTGTATAAGCTTTTTATGGATCATGTCAAGTGTCACGGAATTTCATTTGCTTTTAATATTGACCTACGTTTTGTCCTGTTCAAACACCTTGACGTGCTCGATACAAGCTACGTGTGCCTCATTATTAATTTGTCTTCTTTTATTTATAAATAGCTTCAAAGTTAATATATTCTCACATGTTGTTTGCCAAAATCTAAATCCACTCTGGTCCTCATTTAAAATTGTTTGGTCTTAACCTTAGAGTTAAAATTTTTGTGCTTCTTAATATTTCCCCTAAATACTTACATGCCCTGGCCTGCTCAAGACGCTCATGACTAATCTTGTAATCAGATACTTTTAGGTTCTTTCTCTGTCGTATGGTTGTGGGTTGCATTTATCCTCATTTAAAGAGAACAGACATTCAAGTATGCAAAGTGGAAACTTTTTCTCCAAATCTTCGTACTGTTCGACGCGATCGTCCAACGACGATATTTTCCTATAGACAACAGCATCGTGAGCGAACAGTCATACTATTCTGCGGGTCCTATCTGATACAACATTTATCCATACTGAAAACATCAGAAGTGCCTTTACGTTCTTTCCTCTGGCTCAAAGGTAATTTGTAGGTCTAATTGTGTCAGAATAAAACAAAAACTACACTGCACAACAGAACTGAAAGATCACTTTTTCGAATTACCGTAAATGCCACCCATTGCGACGTTTAAGTTTGAAATTTGGCTCGAAGGTGTGCACAATCTTCCTCTGCAAAGGTGCAAAAGCATGGCGCCCTGCGACGCCCCCCTCTGTCTCGACAATGCTTCTGACAGCAAGATGTCGGCACAAGCGGAAAAAAAACCACAGCTCAGAAGTTAGTGAGTTAATGACGTCGCATTGACACCCAGTTTCAACACAATTATGCCAACGCCAACGTGGACGCATCACAAGATGCGAAGGTCGTCACAGCCCCTCTTACCCGCATTTCACCTCTTCTTTTGACGCCTCTGCTATACGGATTAGAGCCGCGGTTTTCTTACGGGTGGCCGAGGAAAACGTTCCAAACACACTGACGCTCAGAATCGGCACGGAAAGGTCTCAGGTGTTGGCATAAAGGACCTTGACAAAACCACCCTTTTCCCTGGGGCGCTGATTCCCACGCATTTTGTGGTCGAAAACGATAGTTAGCTTTGTGATGAGCGACAGGAAGATGTTTTTGACAACCTTAAAACTGCTGACACCCTCGGACGTTTCAACCCTTCTGAAAAGACACTGTGGGGCTGCATCCCTATTGAACATGAACCCAGCTGGAATGCTGTAAAAACCAATTTTTGTTCCCAAGTACAGGATGGAACCACTTGGGATCGTTCAAAACCATTCGTCTAAAGCAGGGGTCTCCAAACTACGGCCCGCGGGCCGAAACCGACCCGCGAGCGCCGGCAAACCGGCCCGCGTTAGCTGGCCGGACATCCCCGGTATCCGGCCCGCCAAATATTTGAGGTGATACCTATACTGGCAACAATTGAGTTTGGAGGCCTATCGCGACTAATACGCCGCGACATTGTCGGAGCTCTATTTTTACAAAGCGGAAGGTCATGGATAAACTTGTGGCTATCCACAATAAACAGGCTGACCATTCTCCGTGCGATAGTGAAAAAAAAAATAAAAAATAAAAAAAATAAAAAAATAACGGTTAACAGACTAGTTTGGCGAAAACATATTAAGTAAAAAAATTCTTTGCATTTTATTCTACTCACGAGTCTGGTGCAAGTCTTCCAAATGGACGCCACTTCGGCGGCTAGCCTTAGTAATCAATCATCATGGAAGATGCTTCTTAAGCGAGGTTTCACTTTCTTTTGATTACGTTGTAAAATACACATAGCAAGTACATCGTATAAAATATTTTTATTTAAAGGCAATTTAAAGAAAATACACTCCTGGAAATGGAAAAAAGAACACATTGACACCGGTGTGTCAGACCCACCATACTTGCTCCGGACACTGCGAGAGGGCTGTACAAGCAATGATCACACGCACGGCACAGCGGACACACCAGGAACCGCGGTGTTGGCCGTCGAATGGCGCTAGCTGCGCAGCATTTGTGCACCGCCGCCGTCAGTGTCAGCCAGTTTGCCGTGGCATACGGAGCTCCATCGCAGTCTTTAACACTGGTAGCATGCCGCGACAGCGTGGACGTGAACCGTATGTGCAGTTGACGGACTTTCAGCGACGGCGTATAGTGGGCATGCGGGAGGCCGGGTGGACGTACCGCCGAATTGCTCAACACGTGGGGCGTGAGGTCTCCACAGTACATCGATGTTGTCGCCAGTGGTCGGCGGAAGGTGCACGTGCCCGTCGACCTGCGACCGGACCGCAGCGACGGACGGATGCACGCCAAGACCGTAGGATCCTACGCAGTGCCGTAGGGGACCGCACCACCACTTCCCAGCAAATTAGGGACACTGTTGCTCCTGGGGTATCGGCGAGGACCATTCGCAACCGTCTCCATGAAGCTGGGCTACGGTCCCGCACACCGTTAGGCCGTCCTCCGCTCACGCCCCAACATCGTGCAGCCCGCCTCCAGTGGTGTCGCGACAGGCGTGAATGGAGGGACGAATGGAGACGTATCGTCTTCAGCGATGAGAGTCGCTTCTGCCTTGGTGCCAATGATGGTCGTATGCGTGTTTGGCGCCGTGCAGGTGAGCGCCACAATCAGGACTGCATACGACCGAGGCACACAGGGCCAACACCCGGCATCATGGTGTGGGGAGCGATCTCCTACACTGGCCGTACACCACTGGTGATCGTCGAGGGGACACTGAATAGTGCACGGTACATCCAAACCGTCATCGAACCCATCGTTCTACCATTCCTAGACCGGCAAGGGAACTTGCTGTTCCAACAGGACAATGCACGTCCGCATGTATCCCGTGCCACCCAACGTGCTCTAGAAGGTGTAAGTCAACTACCCTGGCCAGCAAGATCTCCGGATCTGTCCCCCATTGAGCATGTTTGGGACTGGATGAAGCGTCGTCTCACGCGGTCTGCACGTCCAGCACGAACGCTGGTCCAACTGAGGCGCCAGGTGGAAATGGCATGGCAAGCCGTTCCACAGGACTTCATCCAGCATCTCTACGATCGTCTCCATGGGAGAATAGCAGCCTGCATTGCTGCGAAAGGTGGATATACACTGTACTAGTGCCGACATTGTGCATGCTCTGTTGCCTGTGTCTATGTGCCTGTGGTTCTGTCAGTGTGATCATGTGATGTATCTGACCCCAGGAATGTGTCAATAAAGTTTCCCCTTCCTGGGACAATGAATTCACGGTGTTCTTATTTCAATTTCCAGGAGTGTACAATACCTGGTGTACATAGTGATATTGGATATTTTAGTTGTAATTGATGTATAAAAATAACTGTAATTAATTTATATCTTGAAAACTCACAGTGTTAGAGTACTCACGTAAAGAAATTTAACATCTTAGTGATAAATAGTGACTTTTATGTAGCTGTAACTTTCCTTTCATAATTACCTCCAGAATTACCAGGTGGATCAAGTTAATTGGCGGAGATAATCATCAGCGACTTCAAATGCTCATCACTTAATTTTGATCTGTAAATACTTTTTGCATGTTTCATTTTGGAGAAAGTTTTTTCACACAAATAAGTAGGGCCAAAAGCGAAAAAAAGCCATGGGCAAATTTATGTAAATTTGGAAACTGTGTGAATGGAAGACACTTATAAAATTCCAGTAATGTTGACTTTGAATGTTTTTCTTCAAAAAAGTCGCTACATTGCAAATCAATAATTTGAAACTGAAGCTCTGCGGGTAACGCTTCTAATCGGCGTCAAAGGGATTTTGAAATATCTTGATATCGATTGAATTTCCTTCGATATCTGAAATCAATCAAATCTGAAACCAATCAAAATTATGCAATTCCCACAACCTTAGATTTTTGCGATTTCATCTTTCCTTTAGTCTTACATTACGGTGATCATGGAGTGCTAGGGTGCTCTAATCCCACTAGGACGATCTTGGCCCTTATGACTTCGTGGAGTAGTCAATGTGGCCCGCAGACTAAAAAGTTTGGATACCCCTGGTCTAAAGGATCCGAAGCAGCAAATGGTGTTTATGCTGTTTCATCCCTCCTATTTTGCATCCTCTTTTGGTGTAATCACTGGGGGTGGGGGGGTGGGGGTGGGGGAGGGGATTGTAGCATTGACACATGTGTGGGGGAAAACGGCATAGGGTCCTTCTAAGACTTTGAGTTCGGCATAATCCTCGGCGTCAACCCATCCGCCATTGTGAGCACATTAAAAATGTACCTGTACAGACAGAACCCATGACGAGAGTCCCAGGTGCCTGCAGGCCGGCTTTGCTGTTGATCTCTGCTGCTCTTGCCCCTGTTAGTAGGAAAACCAGAATCAGAGAGTGTCGAAGGAATTGATGGTGCAAGCGCCTAGGACTTCGTCGGGGGTTCTGCCTGTACAGGTACATTTTTAAAACTCTCAATAAAAAGTAGCTAAATTGCTAAATTGGAGTGTCTTAGAGGGATCTTTTGCCGGTTTATTCACAAATGTGTCAATGCCACATCCTCCCGTGTTCACACCACAGCAGAACACAAAAATGAAGTACATAAAAAGCATGAGCAGCCTTTGCTGCTTCAGATCATGGTCAAATTACGTCGAATGCTTTTGAATGGTCCCTGGGGTTCCAACTTGTACACGTGAGCAAAATTGCAGTCACGTTTTGCTTCAACTGGGTGCAATAATGCTCAGTGGGGATGAAGCCCCACAATGTCCTTAAAGAAGGGTTGAAAAAACTGGGGTGTTATCAGTGTCAAAGGGTCTCAATAACATCTTTCTTTTGGTAACTGCACTGCGAATTGTCGTTTTCGACCGTTAAATGAATGCCCCAGGGCAAGGGGAGGTTTTTTTGAGGTCCTTTATGCCACACATGACGGTTTTTAATGCCACTTATGAGCGTCGCTGTGTATAGAATGTTATCCTCAGGAGCTCACAACACAACCACTAGATTTTAACCCTGGGCATCCCGGTTCTTCCCTACGTAGCAGAGGTGTCAAATTAATGTGTGTAATGTAGGTAAGATGGAGTGAAATGACCTCCCGATCATATGACACATCCACCATGGCACTGAGCAGAATTTTGGTGAAATTTTGTGACAATGTGGCATCATTAACCCACGTCACGTGTCACGTGAACTTCTGAGCTGTTGCCTTTTTTTCGCATATGTCGACACTTCGCTGTTTGAAACCAGACAGCGGTGTCACAGAGCACCACGCTTTTCCACCAATACACGGGAAGGTTGTACGCACCTTTGAGCCAAATTTCAAACTTAAGTGTCTCAATGGATGGAAATTACTGGGTTTTAAAAAAGTGATCCTTTAATTCAGTTGTGCAGAGTACTGTGGACACTCAAGAGCAAATCAGCATTTCCTAACATACCAATTAGCTGCACAACTATTTTGCATTGAATCCACAAGCTTTTGTAGTAGTCCAAATAAGAGTTTTGATCATTGGTCCAGTAAGGCAGCAGCAAACTCATTCTTGTCTGAGCAGCTTCTATGACAAACACTCTATCCGTTGCCTCCCAGAAGTGTTCAGTCGAATTTAAATCTGGGCTCTCGCTTACTGGAGGACTAACCACAGGTCTCTAAAAATATACCCAAACCATGACGCTGCCACCACCATGTTAATGGTCGGTACCTGGTACTATTTGTTGTCCCTTTGGTTTTTTGGTCGACATGTGTACTGCACACCTTCAGAAGAAAATACATTACATTTAGTTTCATCACTCCATAAAAACTTAGACCAATATGTAGCATTCCAAGTTTGACGTTTCTTTGAAAACTCTATCGAGGCCTTCCTGTTTTTTGAATTTATGAGCGTTGTATGTGATGGTCGTCTACCATGTAAATGTTCAAGTCAAAAATTTCAATTTCGCGCTATTCCACGAAACTTCTCCAATCCATTTCAGTGGTAACTTTCTGCGTCAACAGTTGCTCGTACTGCAGTCGCTTGCAAAATGGCCAATAACGATGATTATATTAGACAGCATTGTGTGACAGAAATCTTGAATGTAGAACGGGAAACGCCCATTTGTATCCATGAAAGACTGAAAAATTTGTATGGTGATGCAACAGAGGATACCAGCACTGTTGGATAATGGGTTCGTCGTTGTAACAAAGCTGAGAAATAAACATTGTTGGCTAATGAAACACAGAGCAGCAGACCAGTGTCTGCTGTGACTCGACTTAACATTCAGCAAATCGATGACGTCATTCATAGTGACCACTGGATTACTGCAAATGGTTTGTGTAGCGTTACCTCCCTCAGTGAAGGCAGTGTGGTGACGATTATTCAACAACTGGGATCTCAAAAGGTTTGTGTGGCTTAAGTACCTACCAAGAATGTTAACTGACCAGAATCAAGAGACATGAAAAGCAGTTGCCAGCCAACTCTTGCAGTACTTCCGTTTGGAGGGAGAGGCGTTTCAGAAATTGTTCAAGTGGTTCAAATGGCTCTGAGGACTATGGGACTTAACTTCTGAGGTCATCAGTCCTCTAGAACTTAGAACTACTTAAACCTAACAAACCTAAGGACATCACGCACATCCATGCCCGAGGCAGGATTCGAACCTGCGACCGTAGCGAGCGGTCCCGCGGTTCCAGACTGAAGCACCTAGAACTGCTTGGCCTCACTGGCCGGCTCAAAAATTGTGACTGGAGACAAAATATTCGTTCAGTTTTTTTGAACCAGACTCAAAGAGGCAGTTAGAGGAATGGCATCACAGAAATTCACCAAAAAGGAAAAACATTTAAAACTGTGCGATTGGTAGAGAAAGTTATGGCTATAATTTTCTGGTTTGTAGAGGGTGTGATTATGATTTTTTTTAGCAGGAATGCACAATAAATTCTGTCCAATACGTCAAAATCCTCAAACAGATTAAAGCTAGCTCACCTAACAAAATTTATAGCAGACATCCTTCTTTTGCATGGTAATGCAAGACCACACACCAGTCGTCACACTACCAAAGAAATTTTGAAAATTGGATGGGAAGTCCTGCCTCATCCCCTATACATTCCTCATCTGGCACCATCAGACTTCCATCTGTTCAGGCCGCTAAAAGAAGGTCATTGTGGGATTCACTTTGAAATTAAGGGAGCTTTGGATACAGGGTCATGCATTTTACCACAATGGAATACATACCCTTGTTAAAAAGATGGACCAAAAGTGTGGATATGGACAGAGATTATGTTAAAACTCATAAATGAGTTGTCAATGTTGTGGTTTTCAACCTAAGGAGTTGCATTTGAAAGTTGTGACAAACAGACAGAAAAATAAGCAAACATTACTTTTTGACTGACCCTCATATATCAGTTGCTCTGTTGTGACTGCATGCAAATAGTACTGACATTACACCAAAACTCCAAAATATTTTTTAGCACTGTGGTTCTATTAGTGAAATATTCCTTCAGTCTATCACATATTTGTGAAAGCATTCTGTATGATTGTATCTTGGCTGATAGTCTATGATGATATATAATGTGGAAATTTTTCTGAAATCAGAGAAGATGGAATCTTGATGTTCACCCCTATCTACTGGTTGCAAGATATCATGTATTTTATCCTCATATAAGATCTGTATTTTAATCAACATATCTCACAGTTATGGAAGTGCATATTATGCAGGGTGTTCCTTATTGATTTACATTTTGTTTCTTCTGATCATTCATGGTATGCCATTTGATTCATCATTACAGTTGTAAGTACATAGTACTTTGGACTAACTGTAGGTGGCAGGACAATCACTAAAATCCCTGCACAGTGCAGCCCATTTTCTTGGCAGTTGTCATTATGTAAGGGGACAACATGGAGTGTGATCATCGAGGACAGCACTGGATGATGTGGTTTCTGTGAAAGGATAGTGTAAACACTATTGATATTCATAGGCGATTGGTGGCAATATGTGGGAGGTATGCACCATTATGAAAAGTGTTCTTGCAACTTGGCAAAGGTTGTTCCCGTACTAGCCAGAAAGCCACAGCTGCCATCACTGAAATGGGGTTCCAGGTACTGCCACACCCAATACATTCTCTTAACTTGGCACCTTTAATTATTGTAGGCCATCCTACAGCTACTTTTCTGGAGTCTGCGCTCAATCCTGGATAGGTGCTCACAGTTCCTGGACATCTGCAACATGGTGTCCACCTAGAGGTTTCTTTGTAGCCCCAAATAGGGTGTCTGCACAATGGTGTCCACCCAGAGGTTTCTTTGTAGCCCCAAATAGTGTGTAATCAGAAGAGAGCAAGTCAGGAGAACACAGATAGTGTGGCTGTACCTAGAAGTCCACTCCAGCAGTAGTAGCTCCAGTTTTTCAACTCGTATTGGGACAATCATTGTCGCAGTGAAAGAGCACTTTTCATGGCAGCATGTATTCTCCACACACTACTACCAGCAGTCAGTGAGTATCCAAGTGTTTACACCTCCTTCAACAGAAAACACATCATCCAGTGCTGTCCTTCATGATCACACTCCAGGTTGTCTGATCATGTCATGAGAGCAATTAGGAAAATGGTCTGTATTCTGCACAGATTATACTTCCAGTGATTGTCCTGCCATCTACAGTTAGACCAAAATAGGCCTACTTGCAACTGTAATGATGAGTCAAATGATGCTCCATGAATGATGGGAAAAAATAAAGTGCTAATCAGCATGGAAAGGCCCTTGTAGTTTAGTATCAATTGGTCAAGATGTTTATGCTGTAACACTTTCCAAATTCTGTCAGTGCATTTTGTCCAGCCCTTGTAACATGAATGTAAACGCTTAAAATTCATGTACGGTGATGTTGTCATATTGTGTGTGCAGTCACTGGCGGAGCTGCGGGCGCTGCTGCTGGCGCAGGCGGCCAATCTGGCCGCCCTACGGAGAGCTGCTGCTGCAACCTGCCTACAGCACTCATCTCAAACTCTGCAGACGCTGCCACTACAGCCCACATTGTCACAGCCCATCCTCACTGCTGCAATCACTGACAGTGAGGCTGAGCGTGTCCACCCACTCACTGCCTGAGAAAAACTTGGTTCAACCTCAGCAGGGCAGACTTTTAGTAACAATTCAGCCAAAAGTCTGCTTGGCAACAATACATGACTTAATACTTGCTGATAATGATTGATTTTTCAATCATGTCACCTGGTGTCTTGTTACCGACATAAGGTCACAGTATGGAAAGCCTTGCTTGTCGATATACATACTCACAACAGCAGGTACGCAGTGTAGAATATATGGGATAAGATGTTCCAATACATAATACTACAGCACAGTGAGAACGTATCCCACTGGCTCATTACTGATTTTAACAGAAGAATGGTTATTGTATGTGCTGGCCAGTTGCCTAGGCCTCATTGGCAGGAAGTGACCTTATATGTAACCAGCTAAGAGAAGTGTGCACCTAGCAATTTGGCCAACGATGTGAAATATCACGTTTCAGGGTGAAACAGTTGGAGCTCCTCACATGTACTCAACAAAGGCAAACAGAGTCCCAACTGTTTTGCAAGCTAAGCTGTATCATGTGATAAGTTACAGCCATGTTGAAGTACAAAGTGCAAAATGCTCTGTGTGGTTATTCTGTAGTATACTACATGAAGCCAAAAAATGAGTTCACAGGTAGATGCAACAGCTACACACAGATGTGGATAAGCTACTATATTGACAAAAAGAAAACAGGAGAGAATTCTAATGGAAAATATGTTGGTATATGCTTTAAATATGTTAAATTAGCACACAATGAGAGTAATGTACACAATAGGAGATATGCCACATGTCATATATAGAAAAAGAAGGATGATCATTGCTTAATTTGAATCTTCTATTAACAATCTACATAAATTAATGTGCTGCATGGCTATGAATCTGTGAACACTGCAAGCATACATTTATTGGTGCTGTGGAGATTTAACAGCTTTTGTTATGTAATGCTCAACTTTTATAGACAACAAAAAATTGTGTTGAGCAAGCTCATTTTACCAATGTGATATCATTTAACAGTCATTGGAACAGGCCAAGTACAAGTTGTGAGACATAGTTACCATCCTTGTCTTCTGTGTTGAAGTGAAATATCAGGATCCAATGAGTACTATACATGTGTAACGTGTATACTTACACATTAGACAATGGATCAGTGATGACAAAGTGACAGTATACAATCCTATTGCAAAGCAATAGCACTAGTCAGTTGTATCCTTCTGAGATTTGCTACCAGTTTCTAGAATCGGATTGGCATAATATTTCAGTAACTGGCCTGATTGCGATCTTCAGATGGCATGCTGTTGCTGAGTCTCACTGTACTGAAGTCAACACCAGCGACAGTAACTTCACGTACATCACAGTAAATGCCAAAACTATCAGTGCTGTCTCCTGTGTAATGTATTCATATAGTGCAAAGATGTGGGAACTGATGGTGTGAGCAAATGAGATGCTGCAGTAATTACCACACTGGATTCACATTCAGCAGGATGACAGTTCAGATCCTCCTCCAGCCATCATCCAGTTTTAGGTTTCAGTGATTTCCCTAAATTGCTTTAAGGCATGCTGTTTATCTAAAGTGGATGGCCAATATCCTTCCCCTTCCTTCCCTAATCCAAGCTTACACTCTGTCTCTAATGACCTCCTTGTTGATGGGATGTTAAACTTTCATATTCCTTCCTTCTTCCAGTGGTGAGAATGATATTTTTTTAATTCATCAGTCTTTCTACTGGTTTAAAGTTGCCCTCCACCTTTTGATCTCTATGTAACCATCAGACCCAACATCTTCTGTAAAATGTACTAAATTTGCTAGTCTTGGTCAGCACCTACTACTTATCCTCCTCCATTGCTCCTTTCAGCGCAAAATTCATTATTCCTGGATGTCATAGCAAGTGTCTCATTAATCTCTCCCTTTATACGATATGCCTCTCCCACAGACTTCTTTCCTCAACTATTCTTTTTAGTATTTCTTCATTTTATACCATAATTGTGCACTTAATTTTTAACATCCTATGAAAGCACCACATTTCAAATATTTTTGGTTTCTTCTTCTCTAGCTTTGCAATGGTTCACTTTTCACTTTCATACTTTGCTTGCTCCAGGCATTTGCTTTCAAGAATTTCTTCCTCAGTTCCATATCAACACCTGTTATTAGTTGTGCTCTTTCGATGGAGAAAGCTTTCTTTACCTGTGCCAGTTATCTTGCTTGATTCAGCCAGTCAATATTATCTGCTTTCTGGGTAAGAGAATTCTACCACTTCTTCCACTATTTTGTAATTTCAACTTAGATGACAAGTAAGACATTACTTTCATTTCTGTAAGTCTTCATCTTCACCTTTGCTTTGTTTAGCCTTAAGTCATACTCTGTCTGCCAAAAAAGTTAAGCACACAATATGGGAGGAGGAATCAAATGAAACTTCATGGATTGAGATGATTCAGTGACCACAAAATCAAGTCAAATTTACAAAGAACAAAAGTATGAGCCCATTTATCACTATGACACATTCCATCTGGCCTGGATTCATGCACTGATTCAGTTTCAAATGATTTCATGAAGTTGCTGTATTCTCTCCCGAGATGAGCTGGCCCACAATTGGTGTAAATGCTCCTTGGTATATGGGATACTGGCACAGGAATAAAACAGATATCCAAGATGCTAACACACATGTTCCATCTGGGACAAATGTGGGCATCTCACCGGCATCAGTAGCACACAGTTCCTAGAGACATGTACCATGCCATGCAGGGAGATGCATAATCTTGTTGAAAACTGGTGCTGCGATGCTGTTGCATTGGTTGTAACACAAGAAGGTGCAGGCTTTCTGTAAGGTACCATTGTGTCATCAGAGTTCCCTCAGTCACTACCAGTCAAGAGCTGAAGTCAAACCCTTTTGCTGTCCACATCATGATGCAGTGAGTAACACAACTGTCCCTTTGCAGGACATTGGAAGAATGAGATCTCTCCCCAGATATCTGCCACACTAGCCAACAAAGGTCATCTGGGGTAGTGCAAAACTATGATTCAGTGCTGAACACAATGCAATACTTTTCGTCAAAATTACATGTTTTATGGTCAAAGCACCACTTCAAATGCAGCCAGTTTTGTTGTGGTTTAATGAGACCCCATGCATCAGACCACAATTCCATAGTCCAGCTGCTGCCAGTCTCCGAACATCAGTACTGCATGACACAGATTGTCGCAGAAAGTTCAATTTTTATGCACAAAATGCAGGCCCAGATGTGAAGGGCCTACAATATGCTTGGTGCACAATATGGCAGTGCTCCCTTGTAGTGATCAGATGTGTCAACCAGAATCATGATGACAAGTATGCCAGCCCTCACATTCCCATGCATTTCAACATTGGCTAACTGTCACATTCAGATGCTCAACAAATCTGGATATTGCAGGATTCGGCCTGCTGACCAAATGGAGACCCACAATGAGGCCTGTTTCAAATTCTATCAGGTGTTGATAATGCTGTCTCACATGAGTATGCAGCATATATATATACGTGTCCTTCACCGTGATCACTCAATATCTCTCACTGTTCATGCTCGCATCAGACATCATGCTCTGGTGGCCTTTCTGCTTGTCACAGAGAATTGCAACTCTAATCATCTATGTACTTGTTGATATTGTGTGCATTTATGAAATTACACTGGCATCCCATTGTATCTTATGGGTGCTCTACCTTTTTTCTTGGGTTTTATATGTAGTCCACTCCAGTCAACAGGTCTTTTATGTCTTCCTCACAATGGCCAGAAGGGTTATGTTGTCTGGAAACTGTACCCCTTGTACTTTTATTCCTCTTCTGATATTTTTTTTCACTTCCTTGTTGCTACTTCAGCATATAAGTTGGACAACTATAGTGAAAAGTTGCAACCCTGCCTTGCACCATTCTTTACATGAACTTGTCTTTCTTTAGCTGCCAGTTAAATTATTGGGTTTTTCAGATGTTATAGATTGTTCATTTGTCTCTCTGATTTTACTCCAGTCTTCTAATTATTTTGTACATCTTGTCTCACCTTGCATTGTTGAAGGCTTTCTGTAGACCCACTAGCACAAGACGGGTATATCGATTTTTCATCTTCAGTTTTGCTTTCTATTCTTCTGTATATTATTCTAGTCAGCAGTTTACAAGCAAATTTTCTCATTTATCTGCATGCACCTTCGGTAATAAGGTTCTTATATTTTCACCTGTATCCATAAGTTTGAGTGTTCATCAAATCATCCATGGCCTCTTCATTTGTACTCTCTATATTCCTGGCCTTAATTATTTCCTTCTTTATTACATTCTGCTCCTCTTCTATTAAACTACTCTCAACATTTTTACTGAGTCCATTGCTCACTGCCACACAGAATTTCCCTTTTGTTTCATTTGGTCTTACATTATCAGTGTTCCATAATGTAGCCAACTACATTTTCCCATCTTAAATTTCAGCCCACTATTCATCACTGCATGGTTATGGTTTGAGACAATATGCACACCTGACTATGCTTTGCACTTGAGGATTTTATTTTTAAGTCATCATTTAAACATAATATAGTCCATTTGATAACTGCCTGTGTCTCCTGGTCATTTCTAAGTCTATATTCTTCTCTTATGATTTTGGAAGAGGATGTTGATTATAACCACTTGAAAACTGTGGCAGGTCTCTGGAAGCTTCTCTCTGCTCTCTTTCTTTCCCAAACTCCTCAAGGCAATATTCTCTGTATTTTCCTGTAACTCTACCTCCATTCCCTCCTGCATAATAGTGTTCCATTCTGCTAGAACCATAAAATTTTCATCTCCTTTCACATATCTTATCAATTCCTGTATTTCCTCATACAAATCTGCTATTTTATAGTCAGCTTGTGATATGGGCATGGAACATATACAATGGTGATTGATGCTGGCTTAATTTCCTCAGAAGAAGAGCTGGGTAACTGTGTTCATATCATTACTTACTTTCCTGTTCTTAATTCTGTTAAAACTTCTTACACCAAACCTGCCAAATTGATGGGATCAGTGCCCCTTAGTTTCTGTAGCTACCAACAAGTATAATAAGAGGTTTTATATGTCTGCATATCACATCACAGATTTTCTGTTGTGTTTCTAGTGTACTATCTAACATGCTGACTCAGTCCAGACCTGTGGTTACATGGTGTTTCTTAAAGAATATGCTGTTAGGGTAGCTGTTGAGTGCCCATTACAATACACATGCCCTGCCATCGATATACATGGATAAGAGACATCCCAAAGAAGACTAGTTTCTTGCTGTTATGTAAAGATTGAGTGAACTGCTGAATCAAAATTCATGTAGCTGTCTTTTAATAGAATACAAAGAATATGGTAAGGCTGTCCTGGTCTATAGAATATATAGCAGTTCATAGATTCTGAAATCACACACAGAAGATGTGGAGCTCAGATACTTATCTGACAACCGTATAGGACAGTTTAGGTTTTATATGTTTTATCGAAACCATTTCAGGCCATCATTTCCTCAAATAAGGCCAGTGTCAATTTCTTTCCTCATCCTTGTGTAATGAAAGCTTGACTATGGTGTTATTTTAATATTAAGCTCTGAGTTTCATTAGACATTGTAACAACAAACAGTCATATTAGCATTGGCATCATAGTTGCTGGCTGTTATAGACTTTTTCTCAGCAACTCAACTGTAGTGTTATGTTTGCTGTTCATACAGCATGACTCAATGAAATACATTTTGGCACATGATCCAGAGTAGTGGTGCCTCACATCAGAGTAGGATCATCATTCACCTATTTTTTTTTGTGTTCCATCATGAAGGAAATCCTTCAGGTATGTAGGATGCAGAACAGTGTATATTAACAAAAAATATGTTATTATAAAATAATTATGATAGTTGCATTAACAGAGAATTACTGTTTTAAAAGCTATGTTCTACTTATTATTATACTCATTATAATTGAATGTAATAGAATTAGCTGGGAAGTCTCTACTCTAGTCCTACCATGTATCTGCTGTTTGTCTACTATTGCAGATTTAATATTTACATGAGTACAATCATAAATGTGAAAGAATCAGTTACCTCATACTGTAAGACTAGAAGCTTGGTTACAGTGGCCATATTACTTGATATGACAGTAACATGCAGTTCAGTATTTGAAGCTATGTTGAAAAAGTAGAGCTAATAAGATATGATTTTAATTTTCTACAGAATTTGCAAAAAGTTCTAATTTCTTCACTTCTGACATGTTGTTAAAACAGCACCTTAATCTGAACTGTACACAGGGGGCAGTGTCTACATGAAATTATTTTTTTCTTGTTTTAAGGTTTCATAAATTGCAGTTAATTTGTAAATGATTTTTGTTGTCACACTTAAGTAACTTTAAAAATTTAGCTCATTAAGTGGCTGTAAAAACTAAAAGTTTGTCAAAGAGATCTCTGCAATATGTGCACTTACCTGTCTAACAGAATATTCCTATTTCTCACTTTTGTTAAATAAATGAATAGTTGATGTTAACTGTGTTATACCAGAGAATAATTTCATAGGGCAACAGCAAAACAATAATCAGCACAATGATCAACAACACATCTTTCTGTGAAAAGAGTCTCACTTAATTAACATCTATTCACCTGTATTGGAGTATTCACCTGTATTGGAGTATTCACCTGTATTGGAGTATTGTGCAAGATAAATGGCAAATATAAAATTGCTGTCTGCCACTGATATCATCTGTTGGGCTTTTTTGGCCTGTAAGTAAGGAAATGATACTGGTTTTATTACATGATTGTTACACATTGTAAATAGTAGGCTCAACATGTCACCCACAAAATAGTCTGCTTGGAAATCCACATAATGCCTGCAAAGTTTAACATCATCATAATAGTAACCTGGCTACCCACAACTAGTCAGTTACAGCTCCATTAATTCCATTAATACTACCTGTTGTCTCAATACAAAGGGTTTGCAGGAATAAAAGAAAGTTTAATGGCCTCAGGAGTAGAAAAAATCGTTTGTAGCACTTTGGAGGTGTTGGACCTTACTACAAATTCATTACAGTGAGGACAGTGTGATACAACTCAATGACCACGGAGCGTATTGCTTCACCTCATGCATGTGACCCTTTCTCGCAGCCTGTCAAATACTGATTTAGCAACTGTCCTGAGGTCATAACTCTGCATGGCTGACTCCATGGTTATTAAACAGGCAAGTCAACATGAATTTGGCTTTTGATTTGTTCATTCTCGATTTATTCAACATTACTGTAGCATTCCTGGCACTGACTCTTTGTTTCCAGTTTGTTTTCAAAAGTATCATTTCATCATCAGCAGTGTCATGTACAAGACACTAGGGGTGAGCACCTCCTCCTTCTGTGCTTTACATTCCTGAGAACATTTGTTTTAAAATCATTTTTGTGCAGACTTTTTGATCCCCAACACATTTATGAAAATCTGATCAACAGTGATGCAAGGCATATTCAACAGTCTCCCAACTGTTCTATTGGCAATCAACAATTAGACCACTACAATGCATGATATCTGTAACTCTATCATATTTTGATTGGTTTTGAATGCTGATGGTCTTCCAAGATAACATTTACTTTCAATTTATACCCATCTTTCCAAAAATGCCTTACTACTAGAACACCTGGGCTCTTGATAAAGATTATTTCCATTGACTTATTAATGGTTTCGAAAAGTTTTGATTTGATGGGCTAGAATCAGAAGTAACTTAATAATTTATTGCTTCCAGAATGTGTCATCATCTGTTTTTTGAAATGCACTTGAAATAATCACAGTACTATAAAAAATTCCAGAGCATTTCAACTCTCTCACACTGAGGGTATATTGAATTATCACATGTTGCAGTAGCCACAAACTCATTACTTTACTTATAGTTTCATTACAGGAGAGCCTGATCACCTCTTGTATAAAATTTTGCGATCATCCTCGCAATATAGGAGATAATGTTTCTTCCATGGCTTTCTTGTTCCACTAGACTACTTGGACTAAAAGTGTACTGAAGAATTTTGCACAAATAACTTACAGATTTCAACTGAAAGAGTGAGTCAGAAAATATGTCAGATATAGTCAACATCTCTCTGAATTGATGGCTTGCCACAAAGTGCCATTTATTTTCTTTTTATCTTTTCTGTGGTAATATAATTGTAAGAGTATGATAACAAAGTAGCATAATTGTCTCTTCATCTGACAATTTCTTATGATTGTTTCAAAGTGTTGCTACCTTTGTCCAGCTGTAGATTTCAGGCTGCTGGGAGCTACACAGAGAAAACTTTCAGTTGGTATCTTAAGACACAGGACAGCCAGTGGAACACAGCTATAAAATTATGTAACAATTTAATTATGTAATAGGGCTGAGACTACATACCTTCAGTAAGCAGTACAATACAGTTCTAGCCTACAACATTCAGTTTTCAAACCCTGTAAAAATTGAGGCACAATTCCAATTCACAAAAACTAGCAATAAGAAAGTAATAATAAAAAATTCTGTAAAAAAAGAAGCTTATGTAGTTATAATGGCATGAAAAAATAAAAGAGTCTCAAAACTGACAATATTCCTTGCTAAATGGAATAAAACCAGACTGTCAAAGAAAATTCAAAGCTTTTTCACAATAGTTCACATGTGCAATGGGAGCTCACACTGAAGCAAAATGCAATTAACACTTTTTTGCATCTTCACCTATCACTAGAACAAATTCACAGCCAAACAATGTGATATACTCTCATCAGTAAATTACATTTGGCACTAACTTTTTTGCATTATAAGTGCCACAGTTGTTGGTTCCTTTTCAAATCGATGATTTAAAGAAAGTCACTGCCCTGTCCAGGGATGTGTTTACAACGCTTTGTCTTCCAACAGTTGCAGTTAATGGAAGGTATACCATGGATCAGTGGTTAATAACATATGTTCCAACATATTCTGAATAAATGAGGTGGAAATATCTGTTTGGCAGAGCATATGCAACACCAGTATGGAGTGTAATTACCCTGTGCAGGAACACATCAACACGTTTCATTTGTAGTGATGTCTGTTTTAAAGAGAATATCTTTGACTTTACAAACCTATGTCAGAGCAGCATTTGTCTGAGCAGGAGGATTACATACAACAACATATCACTCAAGTTGTTTTATAGTACTTGGGTAATAAGTTTGAGCTGGCCCTCAATGCTTTGAATTTATTTACCTATTGTTGAAAGTATCTTGCTGGAGATGAATTTCGTGTGTACTCAAGCTTGGTCACCTCCAGCATGAAATCCTCACCTAATCATCTTAATAAATAAGTGCCAACACTGCCATCTTTACAGGCCCTCACAGTGAAAGTTCTTTTTATAAATGTGTGAATCTTTGTGTGTTATACTTATAATCAAGCACTCTGCATACTTATGTACATTCCTTTATCTGGGTAAATCCTTTTCATGGGTATATGATTGATTATAACAGATCTTGTTTCTTGCTTGCACACTTATAACCTGAAATGGGTATTTACCCACAAATTAAATTGCCTTCCACTGATCTACAATGAAGCGTATCTACTGGGAGGCTTACATTAAACAACAACCCCTCCTGTGATTGCCAAACCTGTGAGTAGAATTGAAATCACAGTTTGAACAATAAATGAACAGTTCAGTTTGAATTTGACTTGCCTCCATTCTGCTAGAGCAGGGGTGAAATGAAAATTAAGTCCCTTGCTTCTTGACAAAGCATAGGGGAATGATGCGGGAGACTTGCACCACCATACTAAGCAAGATCCTAAAGGAAGTGGTTTGCTGTTGCCTTCCTCCAACCATAATGGTGATGAATGATGATGATGATGAAGGTGACACAAGAACACCCAGTCATCTTGGGGCAGGTGAAAATCCCCTGACCCCAACAGGAATTGAACCCAGGACTCCGTGCTCAGCAAACAAGAATGCTACCGTGAGACCACAAGCTGTGGGCAGAGCAGGGGTGACCAAACCCATAATCCACATGTTGCTTGTGGCCAAACACATGTATCAATGTGGCCCAAGAAGTGAGCACCATTCATATGATTAGTAAATAATAATAATATCCATAATATTACTGTTGTGGCGTAGCAAGACAGCCACGCCACTCGGAGGTAGCCGAAAGGCACGCGTTTACACACACGCCAGCTGGCGTGAGTTCTGGAACAGGATACTTGGTGAATGCTATAGAGAAAAATATGCAGTTCCTCGGATACTTAACTTTATTGCATCCTTGTGGTACATCGCTCTTGACTATACAAATTAGACTATCTTCAGATACGGGTAATGGCGCCTTGCTAGGTCGTAGTCATGGACTTAGCTGAAGGCTGTTCTAACTGTCTCTCGGCAAATGAGAGTAAGGCTTCGTCAGTGTAGTCGCTAGCAAAGTCGTCGTACAACTGGGGCGAGTGCTAGTCCGCCTCTCTAGACCTGCCATTTGGTGGCGCTAGGTCTGCAAGTACTGACAGTGGCGACACGCGGGTCCGACATGTACTAATGGACCGCAGCCGATTTAAAGCTACCACCTAGCAAGTGTGGTGTCTGGCGGTGACACCACATTCCTCCCCCGCAAATCGGCGAACGGTCGTGTTATAAGGCTTCTGCCCGCCGTGGGGAGGGCCCCATGTTGACGTATGCGATGAGGTGGGGAGCCTAACAACAGGCGAGGCTGTGCCACCCGCACCTGGCCATTCGGTCCGAGGGGAGCTAGGAAACGCCTGGAAACCTACTCCAGGGTGCACGTCAACATGCGGCGTATGCGCCCGTAATGAGGCAGGAGTGGCCGAAGGGTCGACCTCCATTGCGTCAGGGTATCCGACGCGCGATGACGCCATGTGGTCCGGAGAGGGCAAGTGGTCCATGGCGGAGGACAGCTGGTCACGGGAAGCGATCGGCGGCGCGTGACCCAGGGAGGCGGTTGGCGGCTGCAGTGAAGCGTCCTCTGCGGGCGGCGCCGGCGGCGGCTGCTGCGGCGCCGGCGGCTTTGGCCGGCAAAGTCCAAATCTACAAAGAGTTTATTGCCTGCTGACAACAAGAGCGATTGTTTTGTGCAACTTGAACAGACACTGGTACAGAATCACTTCGACGTGACGGGATTGCCGTCGACGTCGACGCACACGTTGTGTGGGACGAACACAGTCACAGTTAGTGAGAGGAACACTGGGCGGAGTGGCATTAACTACGCGAATGTCCATGGGCGAAGGTTCCCGAGCCTGAGTGTCCTTGGTTCGATTCCGTCGCGAAGCAAAGGGCCTGGAATGGTTAATAGTGTCCGATCTAAGCTTTTTCTGGCAAACACTTTGAACATGTCCTTTCTTATTACAGAAAAAGCAACTAGCTTGGTGTGACGGGCAATTCTCACGTGAATGTCTAGTTGCACACCGCGGGCATGATTTCATCACCGCATTTGCTCGCTGTCGCGGGACACGTGTTTGTGTGGACGTGCGCGAAGGCTGTTTACAGTTCCTTGCAGCGCGCCCGGCGGGCCGGTTAATGCGACACACAGCTGGCGAAGTTTCAAATGATTCCTGAGCAAAGTCAAGTGTGTCTGGCCTATCCAATATGTCTATCACTTGTTGAAGGGAGGGATTGACTAGTTTCAAAATCTGTTCCCTTATGCGAACATCAGAAACGTTCTGTGCTATTGCGTCACGCACCATTGTATCTGAATAAGGAAGGCCACAGTCACATTCAAATGCGCAATCCCTAGTAAGGCCTTGCAAAGTTGCAACCCACTCCCTATTAGTTTGACCGGCTGTACGTTTTGTACGAAAGAACGTATACCTTTTTGCAACCACATTAACTGTTTCTTTGAAATAGGCATCTAAAGCCGACACAATTTCTTCGTAGGACAGAGTAGCGACGTCGCGTCGGGGAAACAATTTCACTATCACACGGTACGTTTGCACGCCGACACAAGACAATAAGTGAGGCTGCCACTCGTTACCTTGAATTCTGTAGGCGGCGAGATGGAATCCAAACTGGCGTGACCACTCAGTCCAGGTCTCGTGGGTTTGGTCAAACTGGCGAAACTGCGGTGCAACTGCATGTTGTGGCTGCGGGAGCGATGAAGCGGCGGCGGCCGCATCGTTGTGCAGCGCACGTTGACCCTGGACGAGCTGTCCCAGGGCATCCAATAACGCCTGCGTCTGCTGATTCTGCAAGCGATAAAATTCGGACAGTACATCTGGAGAATGTGGCGAAGCCATGACACAAGCAAATCAAACCAGAGCAATACGAACGCGAAAGTCTTTTTTAAGACTCGTCGCCAATCTGTTGTGGCGTAGCAAGACAGCCACGCCACTCGGAGGTAGCCGAAAGGCACGCGTTTACACACACGCCGGCTGGCGTGAGTTCTGGAACAGGATACTTGGTGAATGCTATAGAGAAAAATATGCAGTTCCTCGGATACTTAACTTTATTGCATCCTTGTGGTACATCGCTCTTGACTATACAAATTAGACTATCTTCGGATACGGGTAATGACGCCTTGCTAGGTCGTAGTCATGGACTTAGCTGAAGGCTGTTCTAACTGTCTCTCGGCAAATGAGAGTAAGGCTTCGTCAGTGTAGTCGCTAGCAAAGTCGTCGTACAACTGGGGCGAGTGCTAGTCCGCCTCTCTAGACCTGCCATGTGGTGGCGCTAGGTCTGCAAGTACTGACAGTGGCGACACGCGGGTCCGACATGTACTAATGGACCGCGGCCGATTTAAAGCTACCACCTAGCAAGTGTGGTGTCTGGCGGTGACACCACAATTACATTGAAAGTTATGATAAATTGAACATTTTCAGTTTAAAACTCCGCCACATGATGCTATTCTCTCATTAGTTCATTCCATTCTTAACATTGCCACCTGCGCTATGCTTGACCCTCTAGAGTCTCATTCTTCTAATTGGCTGATCCATCAGAGATGCTGGTCTGTTATCTTATGGCTACTTCAATTGCAGCTGCAAAACTAGAGATTTAGAGACTGTATAATGAAATTAATTCATCATCTTGGAATCATGTCCACCAAAGTGAGCTAACAGTAGGCAGTTTTTCATTATTGCCAGTGTGTTTGGTACTATGACTGAAGATGAGAGACCACAAGTCAAGGTCAGTTGCTGTCCATAATTTCAGTGATGCCTCATAGGCCTATTATTGCATTGTATAATATTTTATTGATCCAAGGAATCCATGAACCACAGACCTTGCCGTTGGTGGGGAGACTTGCGTGCCTCAGCGATACAGATAGCCGTACCGTAGGTACAACCACAACGGAGGGGTATCTGTTGAGAGGCCAGACAAACGTGTGGTTCCTGAAGAGGGGCGGCAGCCTTTTCAGTAGTTGCAAGGGCAACAGTCTGGATGATTGACTGATCTGGCCTTGTAACAGTAACCAAAACAGCCTTGCTGTGCTGGTACTGTGAACGGCTGAAAGCAAGGGGAAACTACGGCCGTAATTTTTCCCGAGGGCATGCAGCTTTACTGTATGATTAAATGATGATGGCGTCCTCTTGGGTAAAATATTCCGGAGGTAAAATAGTCCCCTATTCGGATCTCCGGGCGGGGACTACTCAAGAGGATGTCGTTATCAGGAGAAAGAAAACTGGCGTTCTACGGATCGGAGCGTGGAACGTCAGATCCCTTAATCGGGCAGGTAGGTTAGAAAATTTAAAAAGGGAAATGGATAGGTTGAAGTTAGATATAGTGGGAATTAGTGAAGTTCGGTGGCAGGAGGAACAAGACTTCTGGTCAGGTGACTACAGGGTTATAAACACAAAGTCAAATAGGGGTAATGCAGGAGTAGGTTTAATAATGAATAAGAAAATAGGAATGCGGGTAAGCTACTACAAACAGCATAGTGAACGCATTATTGTGGCCAAGATAGATATGAAGCCCACACCTACTACAGCAGTACAAGTTTATATGCCAACTAGCTCTGCAGATGACGAAGAAATTGAAGAAATGTATGATGAAATAAAAGAAATTATTCAGATAGTGAAGGGAGACGAAAATTTAATAGTCACGGGTGACTGGAATTCGAGTGTAGGAAAAGGGAGAGAAGGAAACGTAGTAGGTGAATATGGATTGGGGCTAAGAAATGAAAGAGGAAGCCGCCTGATAGAATTTTGCACAGAGCACAACTTAATCATAGCTAACACTTGGTTTAAGAAACATTATAGAAGGTTGTATACATGGAAGAACCCTGGAGATACTAAAAGGTATCAGATAGATTATATAATGGTAAGACAGAGATTTAGGAACCAGGTTTTAAACTGTAAGACATTTCCAGGGGCAGATGTGGACTCTGACCACAGTCTATTGGTTATGACCTGTAGATTAAAACTGAAGAAACTGCAAAAAGGTGGGAATTTAAGGAGATGGGACCTGGATAAACTGAAAGAACCAGAGGTTGTACAGAGTTTCAGGGAGAGCATAAGGGAACAATTGACAGGAATGGGGGAAAGAAATACAGTAGAAGAAGAATGGGTAGCTTTGAGGGATGAAGTAGTGAAGGCAGCAGAGGATCAAGTAGGTAAAAAGACAAGGGCTAGTAGAAATCCTTGGGTAACAGAAGAAATATTGAATTTAATTGATGAAAGGAGAAAATATAAAAATGCAGTAAATGAAGCAGGCAAAGAGGAATACAAACATCTCAAAAATGAGATCGACAGAAAGTGCAAAATGGCTAAGCAGGGATGGCTAGAGGACAAATGTAAGGATGTAGAGGCTTATCTCATTAGGGGTAAGATAGATACTGCCTACAGGAAAATTAAAGAGACCTTTGGAGATAAGAGAACCACTTGTATGAATATCAAGAGCTCAGATGGAAACCCAGTTCTAAGCAAAGAAGGGAAAGCAGAAAGGTGGAAGGAGTATATAGAGGGTCTATACGAGGGCGATGTACTTGAGCACAATATTATGAAAATGGAAGAGGATGTAGATGAAGATGAAATGGGAGATACGATACTGCATGAAGAGTTTGACAGAGCACTGGAAGACCTGAGCCGAAAGTCCGCCGCTTGTGGTCTCGCGGTAGCGTTCTCGCTTCCCGAGCACGGGGTCCCGGGTTCGATTCCCGGCGGGGTCAGGGATTTTCACCTGCCTCGAGATGACTGGGTGTTTGTGTTGTCCTCATCATTTCATCATCATCCAGGAAAGTGGCGAAATTGGACTGAGCAAAGATTGGGTAATTGTACGGGCGCTGATAACCACGCAGTTGAGCGCCCCACAAACCAAACATCATCATCATCACCTGAGCCGAAACAAGGCCCCCGGAGTAGACAACATTCCATTGGAACTACTGACAGCCTTGGGAGAGCCAGTCCTGACAAAACTCTATCATCTGGTGAGCAATATGTATGAAACAGGCGAAATACCCTCAGACTTCAAGAAGAATATAATTCCAATCCCAAAGAAAGCAGGTGTTGACAGATGTGAAAATTACCGAACAATCAGTTTAATAAGCCACAGCTACAAAATACTAACACGTATTCTTTACAGACGAATGGAAGAACTAGTAGAAGCCAACCTCGGAGAAGATCAGTTTGGATTCCGTAGAAATACTGGAACACGTGAGGCAATACTGACCTTACGACTTATCTTAGAAGAAAGATTAAGGAAAGGCAAACCTATGTTTCTAGCATTTGTAGACTTAGAGAAAGCTTTTGACAATGTTGACTGGAATACTCACTTTCAAATTCTAAAGGTGGCAGGGGTAAAATACAGGGAGCGAAAGGCTATTTACAATTTGTACAGAAACCAGATGGCAGTTATAAGAGTCGAGGGACATGAAAGGGAAGCAGTTGTTGGGAAGGGAGTAAGACAGGGTTTTAGCCTCTCCCCGATGTTATTCAATCTGTATATTGAGCAAGCAGTAAAGGAAACAAAAGAAAAATTCGGAGTAGGTATTAAAATCCATGGAGAAGAAATAAAAACTTTGAGATTCGCCGATGACATTGTAATTCTGTCAGAGACAGCAAAGGTCTTGGAAGAGCAGTTGAATGGAATGGATAGTGTCTTGAAAGGAAGATATAAGATGAACATCAACAAAAGCAAAACAAGAATAATGGAATGTAGTCGAATTAAGTCGGGTGATGCTGAGGGAATTAGATTAGGAAATGAGACACTTAAAGTAGTAAAGGAGTTTTGCTATTTGGGGAGCAAAATAACTGATGATGGTCGAAGTAGAGAGGATATAAAATGTAGACTGGCAATGGCAAGGAAAGCGTTTCTCAAGAAGAGAAATTTGTTAACATCGAATATAGATTTAGGCGTCAGGAAGTCGTTTCTGAAAGTATTTGTATGGAGTGTAGCCATGTATGGAAGTGAGACATGGACGATAACTAGTTTGGACAAGAAGAGACCAAGAGATGAATACACTAAGCAGATTCAGAAGGATGTAGGTTGCAGTAGGTACTGGGAGATGAAGAAGCTTGCACAGGATAGAGTAGCATGGAGAGCTGCATCAAACCAGTCTCAGGACTGAAGACCACAACAACAACAACAATAATATTTTATTGATCCAAGGAATCATAATATTGTACAATTTGCACATATGATACTGGACAAGTCAGCATACATTTTTACAAGTGATTTTTACAATTTTTATTATTTCATGAAAGTTTGTTTAACATTACTAGAAGGTAACAGACATTACATTATTCTTTCACTTGTTAGGTTGGTTGTAACTCCTTTTTACTATATGTTAAAATGCAGTGGAACATGGTGAGAGTAAAATGGGAATAAGTACAGACCATTACACATTTAAAAAAAAAAAAAAAAAAAAAAAAAAAAAAAAAAAAAAAAAAAAAAAAAAAAGATGCACTATAATCAGGCCGAAGTGATCAATTATTAAGAAATTAGTTAACATTTATCACATTTTTCAAAAATATCAATTGCTTGGTAAAGTTTTGCTCCAAAAGAATTTCTTTGATTTATGTGTGAAAACTCTTGTCTTTTCCAGCTGGTAATTTATTACACATCCGTATCCCAACATGTAGGACACTTTTTTGGTAACAAGTTGTTCTGGACTGAATCATATGTAGGTCAGACTGCTGTCCTGTTTCATAGCTATGAATTTGTTCATTTAATATTAAAGGTGTGTGGTTGCTTAATAGGTAGGTTTTAACAAATGATATAATGCTATAAACGTAAACAGACAGCAGTGTCATAATGCCAAGTTTCTTGAAATGTTGTGTGCAAGATTCATTATATTTCAGATTACACATTATATATTGACTTTTTTTGCAATTTGAAGATATATCTGCTGCAGGGTGAGTTCTCCCAGAATATGATCCCATTCTATAGTGGTAGAGTGAAGGTAAGAATAATGTACTTGTTTAAGGACTAATTTGGTTACTGATTTGCAGAGTAACCTTAGAATATAACACACCATTGACAGGTCATTCAAGATATAACTGATATGATAGTTCCATTTGAGATTTTCTTCAAGCCATATACAAAGAAACTTTATGGAGCTCATGCTGTAGAGCTCTTGGTTATTAAGGAGCAAGTCAGAGATTTCTCATTTTTGAGATGCGAGGCTGAAACTTATATAGGTTGTTTTTTGCATATTTATGACAATATTATTCTCACTGAACCATCTGCTCAGTGATGATGTAAGTGGCTTAAGCTTTTGATCATGGTCAGCTTTGTCTGTGCCTGTTGCCAGAATACTTGTGTCATCTGCAAATAGTGTAGTATGGTGTGGTCAATAATGTCAAAATATTTAGGCAAATCTAAAAGACAACCAGTAGTAATTTCTTTACGATCTATTTATTTTAAGGTGAGGTGAATTCTCAGGTCAGTTACACCAAACAACACCTTATAATCAGGAGTTCATTTAGTCACCTCTTTACACAAGTAAGGCTTACAAAGAACTGGATGGCGGAACTGAACAAAGATAATGTTTAGCTTAGTTCAAAGACGATACTCTCAGATTGATACTGGTATCCTCGATCTCATCGGTGCCACTCACGCCCCCCCCCCCCCCCCCCCCCCCGCAGTATGGAGTACTCTTGAGAGGCCGGGGGGGGGGGGGAGGGACTATGGCATTGGCAGAGGTGGTCCGCGGGGGAGCCAGACCTCGGTCAGCTCGACAGCGTCGTTGGGGAGCTGTGTCGGTAGATGTCGTGAAGGAAGGTTCAGCCACCGAACCTGGAAGTAGTTGAAGCACGCTGGACATCGTACTGGGCGTGCAGGTAATATGATGACAGGGAGGCCGGTGGTTTGCGGGTGGAATGGAGCGATGACGATGATGTCTCCAGTGGGCGTGTCAAACACACAAAGCATGTCCAGGTCGATGTCGGGCGAGAGGGGAACACATTTCACCAGGTGGCAGGGAATGGTGGAGGTTGTGTCATGAGCACCGGATGAAGGGAAACACATGATGAACAGTGTGTCATCACATAGTATTATAGAGATGTCGTGGATTATATCCGGGGGCATGAGAAACCTTGACAGGGAGAGACACGGGAAGGGGGAGAGGTTGAAGGGACCATCGAAGGGCCCAGCGGTGAGGGCGTGATTATAGGTAAGCTCGACGAATGGAGCTGGAGGTCACTCGATTGAGTGTGGAAGTCCGACCTGGAGGGAGTGGTTGGAGCATTGTGAGCCACGACAGTGAGTGGTGTGGTCGTGGCCTGAAGGGGGTAGAAGTGTGCTCAACATGAGCAGGCTTGAGTCTGTTGAGAGAGACTGTAACAGCGGAATCTTTTATCTGGATGTCATAGGTGTTGGCTGAGTGCCGGAGAACTCGGTACGGGCCGGTATATGGAGGTTGGAGGGGAGCATGGACAGTGTCATCTCAGAGCATGACGTACTCGCAATTGTCCAGAGATATCAGGACGTGAACCTTAGGGCAGGAATGGCTGGCGGACAGAGGAATGTGGAGTTTGATGAAGTGGCATCTGACGCGGTCCACGAAGGAAGGTAAGTCAGACTGAGAGAGAGAAGTGGAAGGGCTCACAAGTTCACCAGAGAGAACAATGTTCTGGCCGTATATGAACTCGGCTATTGTGCCTTTGAGTTCTTCCTTATAGATTGCACGAATGCCGAGTAGCACAAGGGGAAGAGCCTCTGTCCAAAGAGAGTCATGGCATTGAAGAGCCGCCTTGAAAGTGCAGTGCCAACACTCAACTAGCCCGTTACTTTGTGGGTGATATGCTGTGGTATGGATAGGCCAGATGCCGCAAATGTCACAAATCTCATTGAACAGGGCCGACTCAAACTGTCTGCCCTGGTCAGTCATGATGATAGCTGAACATCCAAAACGCGATACCCATGACTCGACAAAAGCTTGAGCACCAGTTTCTGCTGTGATATTGGGGAGGGGGACAGCGTCGACCCAACGAGTTGTTTGGTCGATAGACTAGAGAACATAATGAAAGTCGTTAGAGGGGGGGAGAGGGCCAACAATGTCAATATGAATATGCTGGAAATGCCCAGGAGGGATCGAAAAGGAGCCGAGGGGGGTGAAGTGTGCTTGTGTACTTTGCAGCATTGACACATGATGCAGGAGCATGCCCATTGCTGGCAGTCCTTGTTGACATTTCTCCACACAAAGCACTCTGCTAAAAGGCGGGCGGACGCATGAACACCGGGGTGGGCTAAATTATGCAGTGCATTGAAGACAGCTCGACGGAGTGTGGTTGGGATGACGGGGTGTAATGTGCTCGTACTGTCATCACACCAGATCTCACCAGAAATGGCAGGGAAGGTGGTGCGGATGAAGTGTAGTGAAGAGGTAGAGTCTGAAATCAGGTTTTGTGTGTCCTCGTTGGCAGGTTGGAAGTTAGGCAGTTCAGAGAGATCTAACAGCGAATGAACACCGTCGACTCGTGAAAGGAAATCAGCAACTATATTGTCAGCACCCTTTATGTGTCTGACATCGGTGGTGAACTGAGATATGAAGTCCATGTATCTGAAGTGGCGAGGAGGCAGGTCAGCTGGTGGGTTTGTAATGGCTGCAGCCAGGGGTTTGTGGTCTGCTAAAACATAGAAAGGGCGTCCCTCAACGTCAGTCTTAAAATGCTTGATCGCTTCGTAGACTGCGAGCAACTCCCTGTCAAATGCGGAATATTTCTGTTGTGCATTGGTGAGCTTGCACGAGAAGAACTGCAGAGGCAAAGTTTGGCCGTCAGCTGTCTGGCTAAGGACAGCGCCGATGGCAGTATCGCTTGCATCTGTGGTGATGAAAAGCTGTGCATTGGGATGAGGATGCATGATGGTGCAGGCCTCGGCAAGAAGATTTTTGAGGGCAGTGAAAGAGGCAGTCATAGCAAGGGTCCATGAAACGAGCCGAGATCCAGAAGTCTTGGTGCCTGCCAAGGCGCCCGTCAGTGGAGCCTGAATCTCCACAGCCCAAGGCAGATGTCAGTGATAATAATTAACCGTCCCCAGAAAGCGTTGGAGCTCTTTGAATGACGAAGGTCTGGTTAGGTTTAGTATTGTTTGTACTTTCTCAGGGGGCGGTGAAATGCCGTCGGCAGAGACCCAAAAACCAAGAAAAGTGACAACAAGTTGATGTAGCTGCAATTTCTCCTGGTTGGTCTCGATGCCTGCTCCCACGAGGGTGTTCATAACAGTTTGCACATGTCGAATGTTGTCCTCGACGGAGGAGCTGTACACAAGAATGTCATCAAGATATGCAAAGCAGAATTTTAGTTCGAATAGCACTTCGTTGATGAAGCATTGCCAAGTATGGGTTGCATTTTTCAGACCGAAGGGCATGAATTGAAACTGAAATAACCCGATTTGGGTGGTGATTGCTGTCTTCTCGATGTCTTCAGGTGCCATGAGGATCTGGTGATAGGCCTGTTTGCAATCAATGACAGAGAACGTGGTCGCACCTGCGAGGAAACTGGTAAAGTCGGCAATGTTGGGTATGGGGTAGGTGTCCATAATTGTTCGTGCTTTTAGTCGACAGTAGTCTCCGCACATGCACCACGACCCGTCTTTCTTGGGTGTCATGTGTATAGGTGTAGACCAGCTACTGGCAGCAGATTCAGTGACGCCAGAGCTTAGTAGTTCAGAAATCTGCTTTTTAAGGTTGGAGAGGCGCTCGGGAAAAGGTCGACGTGATTTACTGGAGATCGGGGGGCTGGGCGTGAGCCGAAGCTTGTGAACCGTGCCATTGGTGACGACGGAAATGTTGCCAGCGACACGGGAGGCAGTTTGTTTACAATGTGTAGCGGGCGGGGTAGGTGAGGCATGGTTGTGGTGTTTGGAGCCACTTGTCGGATCTGACGGGAGCCAAGGCGGTGAAGTGTCCCAGGAAGCAACGTGACAAGATGGCTGCCGGCCCGAAGCAGAGGCACCATGGTCGGGTGAGTTCGGTAGAACTCATGGAGCGTTAGTGAGTCCATTGTCTGAGGGCAAGGTCTGTGGTAGCACGGTCGCGGGCGAAACGCTTGGCACGAGTGCACTGTTGTCAGTGGCGGTTGCACGGCGGCGCACAGGAGCCGACGTAGCATTGTTTGAGTTGCTGTCCGCAAGGAGCAGGGTAGGAGCTGTCAGTTCAGGAACACGTGACACATGTCACACATGCACACTTGTGTCTGGCCAAGTATCAAATGCTGCCGTGTTAGGAGGGTGTGACCCTGCAGAACTGTCAGTACACGTTATGGCAGTCTTGATAGCACAGTTTCGAGGGGTAGCGGGAGGTAGACACACGGAAGCTCGATTGCTGGGATTGCAAGCAGATTCGGCGCACTTGCTGACCTTGCTTTGTCCTTGCTGTAGTGTCTGTAATTCCTTTGCTGCATTGGAGAGCAGGTGCTGTGTTTTGTGGAGCTGGAGGGAGAGCTCGAAGTTTTCCCTGTGTAGGTGAGCGATGTGTTCAAGCTCGGCAAGACACTTATGCGTGGTTTCTTGTAATGTCGTCGACAGAGACAAGCATGTACGGATGAGATGAGCCCGGACCGATGTGTCACAGGGTGGGTTGCTCGACGGAGCAGAGCGGAAGTGAGTCTTGGACAGGTGGTGAAACACAGTGTTTTGCACGAGGTCCAGTGGAAGTTTGTGGTGTTGCAAGAAGTCAATGCCTAGTATAGGTTCATCAATTTTGCACACTAAATAAGTCCACTCGAGTTTGCAGTTTGCAGAGAGTGAGACGACATGTGAGGTTGAACCCGAGCATTGTAGTTTAGTTGAATTCACGGCTTGCAGTGAAGAATGATGAGGGCGGATGTTCGATGACGCTAAGGACGTGGGCCGCAGTGAAACATCGGCGCCTGTGTCCACTAGGAAAAGGTATCCCGACGAAATGTCTTTAATGTAAAGTAGTCCACAATTATCCGGTCGTTCACAGACAGAATGGAGCACTGGGAGGTGCCTGTCATGTTGTGCGCAGGAGGCAGCACCTGAACCTACCTGTGATTGGCGTTTGGTAAGTAGCAGGGTGGTCTGCAGTTCTGTGCCGCCTCACCAAACCGTGTGTGGAAGTAACAGTATGGGTAGTGCAGTTGCATTTCCTGAGGAAAGTTCATTGTCAGAGGTGGTGGTTGAGGTTCAGTGGCCGCAGCCGGTTCGGCTGCAGAAGGGGGCGTGACCGAGGGCAGAGCCGGTGACGTCCCAGCTGCTTGTTTACTGCATGCCGGAGAGAGCGGAACAGTTGGTACAGTGTGGCCCCAGCCACATCCGGCCATGGGATGAGGAGCCTGAACCTGAGACTTGCCAGGTAGGCAGTGGCTGGCGAAATAGAGCAGTGATGCATCGTGTAGTTTGTCAACAATTGTCATTCATTGCTCGACAGGTTCGGGAGACCTCTGAGCCAGAGCAAAGTGGATGTGAGGAGGTAGTTTATCTGACCAGATGGCGAGGAGAGCTGTGTCAGAGAATAGATTGGCGCTGACCAGGGCACGTAGCCATCTCCAGAGCTGGGAAGATTTGTTGTTGCCTAGTTGCTCGATGTGGAGCACTCGCCATATTGCTGCCTCAGTTGAACGTGCAAGCGGACGAAGAACTGTCTTTTTGACTAGAGTGTACTGGGTAGCTGAGCCCGGGGTGTCGACCAGGTCAGCAATCAAGTCATCCTGGTCGTGCAGGTGGGTGATAAGGCACAGAAATCTTGTGGATTCGTTGAGTTTGAAATGGTCGAACACTTCGTCCACAAGTTTGAACCGGGTTGTTTCCCTGTCGGGATTGAATGGCGGCAGCGTTGGTAAGCATTGTAGAACGTTCGGAAGAACAGGTGGAGTTGAATTCGTTGGGGCACTGCCTGAAACGAGCTGCTGTTGCTGCAGTATTCCAGGAGAGTGTGTCTCCAGGGTATGTGGCGGCGACGGCTGGTCGGGTGGCAGCGTGAAGGTGACTCGTTGTGGTTGAGTGCAATCCGGCATGACGCGGAAGGCCGACGCAGGTGAGACACCGTAATGTGTCGATTGCGGTTGCGGAAGTTCGACATGTTGTGGGTGTGTTCTAATTGGCGTGTTGTGGAAGACCGAAGCAAATGAGGCACCGAGATGTGCTGAGAACAGTAGTGGAAGCTCGACTGGAGCTGGCGCGGGAGCGACAGGTGAGAAAAAGTTCAAAGTTTGAAAACGCGTGCCAGTCTGCAGGAAACTCAATGTACGATCAGAGTCAGAGCCACCTGTGTTGCAGGGAGGCTGTGGAGGTGCGGGCTGTCCAGAAGCACAGTGAGGAAAATGATTTTGAACGTCGGGCGGAATGTGTGAATGTTCACTGTTCATAGTCACTCCACTCAAAACGGTGTGAGGATAAGGTGAATGTTGTGGCACAAAACACTGAGGCACAGCAGTAGGACGGAGATGGAGGTCAGGCACAGATGACAAGATATTGTTCCTGTTGCACGCTGAGGTATTGAAGCAGGAAGGCGTGTGCTGATGCTGAACCGAGGCAGGTGCGGGCATGGTCGGATGCTGAGGAGGTTGACCTGTGAACAAAGCAGTTCCGGTCACATGTCCAGAATCAGTGTGGTACTGCATGGATTGCACCATGGCAAACTGTTGTCCTGACGGTGGTAGGTTATCCAATGAAGCATTTACAGAAATCAGCATTGATCCCGCACTGCACGGAGATCTGTAAGAGGTAACAGCACCATTGATGAGGGAGGGCACATGTGGTGGGAACAAAGGCGTCTGATAGCAGGAGTCATGCACACTCCTAACCTCACTTATTGTTGCAGGTACGAAAACGTCTGGTGAAATCAGCATGAGAGGCATTGTGTTGCAGTCCTGGCGGGTGTACATCACCCACAACATGATGCATGTCGATCACAAAATCCGGCATTATGCGTTGGGCTGAAGCCATTGTTAGAATGTTGTGTTGATGTAATACACATGAAAATAACTGACACAGAGGCTGCGGACACAGTAAAAGACGTTACAACTTGGTGTCACCAGTGAGGTGAATGCTGGGGTCAGTTACACCAAACAACACCTTATAATCAGGAGTTCATTTATTCACCTCTTTACACAAGTAAGGCTTATGAAGAACAGGATGGCAGAACTGCACAAAGGTAATGTTTAGCTTAGTTCAAAGATGATACTCAGATCAATACTGGTGTCGATCTCATCGGCGCCACAAAGGTATTGTTGAGATATTCATACACAGCAGTGGTTGTTGTTTTAGCTTTTCTAAATAAATGCTGGTGCTCCAATATTAAAGAGAATCTGTTAATAAGTCTCTCTAATATGGTGTAAAACAGTTTCTCAAATATTTTTGAATATATGCTAAGTTGTGCTAGGAGGTCATGGAAAAGTTCATTACTGAAGGATGCATTAATTATAAGAGTGATAGATTCTAATATCTATTACCCAAATTTCTTTGCAATAAAATCTGTTGTGTTGTCATTGCCACTGAAGTATTTATTTTTTAGCCTTTTTACATTTGCGAGCACTTCAGTGTTTGAGGTTTTGTGGGGCAACATTGATACTTTTATGTCTTTATTCTACTGAAATAGTCACTAAAAGCATTTATGATTTTTCCTTAGGTTTTCTTCATTAAACTGCCTTTGCACCATTCTTTTTATAGGACATTACTTTTTGTGATTTAAATTCACTGCTAGTATCTGGGCTTTATGGTTACTTTAACCAGTGTTAATGATTTCAGTTGAGCAGTATAGTCTATCTATGTTAATAAAGATCTGACCCAGAGCTGATTTTGAGTTTTCAGTGATCCCGTTTGGAGTTTCAGCAGTTTGAGATAAGTGGAATGAATTAGTAATATTCAGCAGTTTATGTTTGCTTTTCCCAGGTTTAAGAATGTCAGTATTAAAACCTCCACATATTAGCAAAAATTTTGTTGAGTGCATGAAGTTTATTTAGTATTGCTTCAAGGGAGTGATTGACAGTTTGGATATTTCAAGTTCAGTATCAGTATGTCAGAGTTAGTCACAACAACTGAAGACAATTCAAAATCTTTTTCTATTAGCATATTATTGTGCTTTGTGAGGGTTTGTGGTTCACATTCTTTTTAACATAGATAACTGTACCACCTTCATTACTTTCATTTTTACAAGAATCAAGAATTATTAGCTAAATTATATTCTCTAACAGAGGGAAAAATTCCACGTGGGAAAAATATATAAAAAAAACAAAGATGCTGTAACTTACCAAACGGGAAAGCACTGGTAGATAGACACAATAAAGAACACACAAACACACACAAATTTCAAGCTTTCACAACCCAAGGTTGCTTTATCAGGAAAGAGGGAAGAAGAGGGAAAGATGAAAGGATGTAGGTTTTAAGGGAGGGGTAAGGAGTCATTCCAATCCCAGGAGTGGAAAGACTTACCTTAGGGGGGAAAAAAGGACAGGTATACACTCGCGCGCGCACACACACACACACACACATATCCATCCGCACATATACAGACACAGGCAGACATGTGTAAATGCAAAGAGGTTGGGCAGAGATGTCAGTCGAGGCAGATGTACAGAGGCAAAGATGGGTGGCAGCTGTCATAATGGAAGTACTGTTGCTTGTTGGTGGGTTTGATGTGGACAGATGTGTGATCTGGCCATTGGACAGATGGAGGTCAATGTCGAGGAAAGTGGCATGGAATTTGGAGTGAATCTGATGGAACCAAAGGATTTGAGGTTGGAGAGGAAATTCTGGAGTTCTTCTTCACTGTGATTCCAGATCATGAAGATGTCATCAATAAATCTGTACCAAACTTTGGGTTGGCAGGCCTGGGTAACCAAGAAGTCTTCCTCTAAGTGACCCATAAATAGGTTGGCGTACGAGGGGGCCATCCTGGTACCCATGGCTGTTCCCTTTAATTATTGGTATGTCTGGCCTTCAAAAGTGAAGAAGTTCTGAGTTAGGATGAAACTGGCTAAGGTTTTAGTTAGGGTAGCAGGTGATCGGCGTGAAAGGAAGTGCTCCATTGCAGCAAGGCCCTGGATGTGAGGGATATTTGTGTACAAGGAAGTGGCATCAATGGTTACAAGGATGGTTTCCAGGGGTAACAGATTGGGTAAGGATTCCAGGCGTTTGAGAAAGAGGTTGGTGTCTTTGATGAAGGATGGGAGACTGCATGTAATGGGTTGAAGGTGTTGATCTACATAGGCAGAGATACATTCTGTGGGGGCTTGGTAACCAGCTACAATGGGGCGGCTGGGATGTTTGGGTTTGTGAATTTTAGGAAGTAGGTAGAAGAAAGTTATTGTCTGTTCTACGAGATTATGGAATAGGAGGCAAACTTTTGCAAACAATTAAAGGTCTTTACATAGATAGTCAGGCGGCAGTTAGAGTTGACGGTAAATTGAGTTCATGGTTCAGAGTAGTTTCAGGAGTAAGACAAGGCTGCAACCTGTCTCCACTGTTGTTCATGTTATTTATGGATCATATGTTGAAAACAATAGACTGGCTGGGTGAGATTAAGATATGTGAACACAAAATAAGCAGTCTTGCATATGTGTATGACTTAGTTGTGATGGCAGATTTGATTGGAAGTTTGCAAAGTAATATTTCAGAGCTAGATCAGAAATGTAAGGACTATGGTATGAAGATTAACATTTCCAAAACGAAAGTAATGGCAATGGGAAAGAGATATAAACGGATTGAGTGCCAAATAGGAGGAACAAAGTTAGAACAGGTGGATGGTTTCAAGTACTTAGGATGCATATTCTCACAGGATGGCAACATAGTGAAAGAACTGGAAGCGAGGTGTAGCAAAGCTAATGCAGTGAGTGCTCAGCTATGATCTACTCTCTTCTGGAAGAAGGAAGTCAGTACCAAGATTAAGTTATCTGTTGGGCAGAGATGTCAGTCAAGGCGGAAGTACAGAGGCAAAGATGTTGTTGAATGACAGGTGATATGCAGCAGCACAAATGTGAATATCCAGTAATGCAAAGATGCCACTGAAGATACTTCCCATTACAAATGAAGCAGTCTGTGTCTGGCAATAGATAAAAACTATACCCCAGATATTCAGCTGCAGATTCGAAATAATTTTAAAAAATATACAAAGATTTGAAATAATTTTTAAAACAATCTAAAGCTCTTTTCTTTTCTTTTTTCCTACCCTATCTTGAAAATAATTGATGTCACTAGTATGATACTCTAGTGTTGTTCAAACTTTTCAATAAAATTTGGAGGTTTTCATGGTCTTTTCCTCTGCTCCCAGTATTTACAATCTGACACTGAGTGGTGCTGTGGTAGTCAGTATGCAGTGAACTGTTTGTTGCTTGACTGTGAGCTGTGACCTTAATTTTTCATTTCACATTTATTATTGGTCCACATAATTATCACATGTAAATGTGAATGTCACTGAATGTGCTTTCATGTAAACCTTGTTACTTCATGCATGATTTCCACCACAGCAAGTGGTCAGGACCAGTGTCAGAACATACTGCAAACTCCAAATGGTGTCAGAAGTGCAAGATATCAACCACATATCTACCTCTTCACCCTCCCATAATAGTCCACAGTCATATGGCAGCGACAGTGATTACCAGTTACCCTTTTGTCCTCTGTGTTTTCTGTTGGCATGGCTGAAGAAAAGTTGAATTGTATTGTTTGTTCACAAAAAGAAGATGGTTTCCCCTCTAGCAATCATCATCATATTATGTTGACAAATGTCAGAACAATTTGGGTCTACTGTTCTCTCCATAGGCTGCCAACCTCAGCATCTCAGCCTTCTAACGGAGTGTGTGTGTGTTTGTGTGTGTGTGTGTGTGTGTGTGTGTGTGTGTGTGTGTGTGTGTGTGTGTGTGTGTCAACTGAGAAATAAATACTGTGTGTCTAAACATGAATGTCTCTATATGTATAATGTGTTTTCACAAAACCTTATTACTTCCTTGTGTAAATTATACTATAGTTGCTGACCGGTATGAGGCACACTGACCTGTGGATTCTCAGCACTGACCAACATTCCATCTCACATCACTTCACACCATGATCTGTGGTGGCAGCTGATTCTACCGGGTGGTGATAACAAAAATACAGCTACTTGTAGAGATGCAGTGTGGACTGTAATTACCATATGGCAGTGAGACTTGGTAGATATGCTAATGTATTAATGAAGAACTAATTTATGCTGGAAGTTGAGTTGATGATTCAGATGGCAAAATACTTATATTTTATCTGTAGATGTTTTTAAATAAAACAGTCACAATAATTTTTGTGTTTTTGTAGTGAAATATGAGATGTTTAATTTTATGACAAGTCAGTTACTTCTTTCCTTACTTACAGCCAAACTAGTTAATAACAAGAGTTCCTACCATATACTGAGAGATGAAACAAAATATAGAATTTTGTGATATAGGCAAAACTTATGTATCTGTCTTCATTATCAGAAAGTTAGATTTGTTTACATTTCCTGCTAATCCTTCACCATGAATTGTACAGTTTTAAAATATTAACTTGTTTCTGTAGCTTTGAACATATGAAAAGTTTAAGAACATTTAACAGAAATAAACCTGAGTTAATATTACATTGAAATGTGATGGCAGTAATGTTTGATAAATTACAGTGTATCACTCATTGTTTGTGATTTCATTTATGTGATTTACAAAACAGCCAGATAATCTTTTTCATTCCTACCAATGTCAACCTACATTTCAGAACATAGGAGATATTATATAGTTATTGTTTCCACAATATTTCCCTCAAGTGATCTTTATTCATGTTTGGCTGTTTTTTTATTCTCATGGTATTGTTTGCATCTACAGTTCCATGTATTTGCTAGTGAATTCAATATATATAAGATCTGGACATCAGTATTTAGTAAACAGGATATGGTAAAATCAGTTGTTACATAGAACAACAAGATTTGCACAATATGAAGATTGCAGAAAACTTTTAAACAGTATAAAGATTGAGCAGCTGATTCACATGAATGAGCGGACTTGTTTCAAACAATTGTTTAATACAAAAAAATTCCCTTTTTTTTACTTGCAAAAAATTTACTCTAAACGGAACAATAAATTTGAAAACATAAAATGTTATATAGAAAAATATTATTAACCAACATGTAATTTAATGTAGAATGATGTATGTTAAAGAACAGAATACCTCCTAATCAAAATATTACATAACTTGGAAAAAATTATGGAAAAAGCATCTAATACAATTTCAAAAGATATACAGTGAAATACAGAGTACCATTTCTTCAAAATACAGACATGACATAGAGTAAATTATAAAATCACAAATATGACAATACAGAAAGGCTTTTATCAGAGCTCAAGATAAAGTTTTCAAAGACAAATGACTTAGTATAAATTACAAAATGACATCCATTAACACATTAAATAATAATAAAAAAAACCATATGAATTACATGAAGATTAAACTTTTCACTAGATTGGTTCCCTTTTTGTAAAGAAACACTGGTAACAATGTTTACTCATGGGCTCTTTTTTCAAAATTGAAATCAGTCTTTTCCTTAATAAACCACCTAATTTATCACAGACTCATAGAATCAGTCCTACCACAGACTCAGAAGATCAGTCCATTAGTTTACATTTTAAAAATATTTATAGAGAAATCTTTCTTTTCCATCATTTTTAGTTAGTGTGTTTCCTTGTAATCAAATACATACATAGTTAAACAAAATGAATATACCCTAATTTTATAGCTTGCACTTTATGAAGCTGAAAGGTAAATTCTTTTCTATCTCAAACATAAGTAATATTGATCCATATTTTTCATGTAAAACAGTAGTGTATCAAATTTACAAATAAAATCTTACTCCATATAAATCCTCAACAAAATTCATTTGATGTTTCATTTCTCACATAAATCAGTAAAATGTTGAGAGCTTTGTCAGAAACTTTTTAGGGCAAGTAATGGTAATGTCAGTTTGTCTTCAAAAGTACCTGTATAGCTGTGTAGTCAGTTAAGTAATATTTGTCTTCCCAAAATCTTATCCACTTACAAGTGTGG
This sequence comes from Schistocerca cancellata, assembly GCF_023864275.1. Classification (NCBI taxonomy): domain Eukaryota; kingdom Metazoa; phylum Arthropoda; class Insecta; order Orthoptera; family Acrididae; genus Schistocerca; species Schistocerca cancellata. The sequence continues at coordinate 144,763,028 of NC_064634.1, read as the reverse complement.
TATAAGCAAATGTTTTAAAATTAGGAATGTTAACTGTTCTACAAAAGTTCAGAAAAGTATCCATTTCCTTGGCTAAGGCCCAGTCCCACATTCTGTTACTTGAATGCTGCCTAACCATGGAAATGCCCCCCAATGGCCTAACCATAAGAATTCCTTTCTTTGGATTCCACCCTTCCTTTCACAATAGCATTCACCTTTTCAGATTCTGTCAGTCCCTGTCCCTCACAAACCTGATACTGCAAAAACAAATCTCCATGGCACTGGCATCCCAGAACCACTTCTGCTCCCTCCTCGAGATACTGCTACTGTGCAATTCCTACTACATACATTACATTTATGAAATATTATTCCTTGCTCTGCAGCACCTGGTAGAGCTTTCTAGACACTACCTCCATGAGTTATCCAGCCTGTTAACAACCTACTGACACTCCAGGGCACATCTATACAACCCCTATCCCACCCACAGTGGTCCTTCTTATCCACCCGTCACAGAACCTAAACCTGCCTAGTTGACCTTTTCACCTTGTCACATCCCCCAAAACTCTCTACCCACCTTCCACTTAACCAAATGCTGGTCACCTTCCGGCAATTCCTGACCTCCAGATTGGCCTCACCATCCTTCCCCAGGTCCCTTCTTGAGAACACCAGCCTTTCAGCAGAAGAAACTATAGCTAAACACAACCTCAAAACAAATCCTGACCTAATCATCCAACTTGGAGACAGAGGTTCCATCACTGTTGTTATGGCTCACAGTGAGTACCTGGCAGAAGGATTCTGCCAATTATCTGATGCCTCCACCTATAAACTTTGCCAGACTGATCAAATTACAGACGCCCAACACAACTTTCAATCTCTGCTTAAAGCCTTAGGCCTTTCCCAGAACCTTTTCAATGAATCCATTTCTCTACTCACACCTGTGACACTCCACACACACACATTTTATATGCTCCCCAAAATCTACAAACCCAACAATCCTGGATGCCCCACTGTGGCTGGCTACAGCATCCCCACTGAAAGAATATTGGCCCTCAGTGATCAACACTTCCAATCAATTGACCATAATCTAGCCTCCCACATCAAAGATATCAACCACTTCCTTCTCTGAGTCTCCACCATCCCCATCCTTTTATCTCCTGGATCCATACTCATCACTGTTGATGCCACCTCTCTATACACCAACATCTCCCATGCCCATGGTCTTACTGCTATTGAACACTATTTTTCCCAAAGTCCTTCAGACTTCAGACCCACTGCCTCATTCCTCATACTACCTCATTCCCAAACCTTATCCTGACTGACAACTACTTCTCTTTGGAGGGAAGTTCTACAAACAAATCTGTGGCACAGCCATGGGCACCTGTATGGCACCCTCTTCTGCCAACCTGTTTATGGGCCATCTAGGGGAGACCTTCCTAGCCTCCCACAATGTCAAACCCCTAGTCCGGTTCAGGTTCATTGATGACATCACTTTCCTGGACATTGACCTCCTCCTCTCTGATGGCTCCGTCTGCTCCTCTGTCCACATTAAACCTATTGGTCACCAACAGTCCTTGCTTTTTGACAGCTACCATTCCTTTTACATAAAAAAAATCCTTCAATATGGCCTGGACACCCAGGGATGGTGTATCTGCAGCGAGAACTCCCTTGCCTGCCATATTGAGGGTCTCACCAAGGTCTTCACAGACAGGCACAACACCCATACCAAGTCTACAGACAGATTCCCCATGCCATTTCCACTGACACCCCCAATTCTCCCACCCAAGAACCAATCACAAAGGAGTGTCCTCTTTGTTACTTGGTACCACCCCTGACTGGGACAACTGAACCACGTCCTTTGCCAGGGCTTTGATTATCTATCATCATGTCCTGAAATGAGAGACATCCTACCTGAAATCCCTCCCACCCTTACTAAAGTGATGTTCTGTCAACCACCCAATCTCCACAATATTGTAGTCCATATCTGTGCCACTCCCAGCCCCAATCCAGTGTCAGGATCATAATCCTGTGGCAGACCCAGGAGCAAGGAGCAAGGAACAAGATCTGTGAAACCATCCACCCAGCACTTCCTATTCCAGTCCTATCACAGGTTTATCCTATCCCATCAGATGCTGGGACACCTATGAAAGCAGCTATGCCATATACCAGCTCTGCTGCAATCATCTCACAGCTTTTTATATTTGTATGACTACAAAGCAACTATCCACCAGGATGAATGGCCACTGCCACATTGAGGCCAGTAGCAAAATATACCACCCTATGGTACAAAATGTAGCTGAACATAATGTGCTTGATTGAAATGGACACTCTGCCAGACAGTGCTTCTCTCACGCCCAACCCATACACTGCTATCCCTTCCTCTTCCGCACCCCTTTCCAGACTGCTGTTTCCACGCCATGTGACAGTTGCATTGTGGTCCAAGCTGCTGGAGTTTGTGGTCATGTATGCATAATGTGTGTTTGCTTGTGTGAATGAATTGTGTGTGTTTCTCTTTCATCTTCTGATGAAGGCTGTATCAGAAAGCAAATGTGTAGATGCCTTTAATTGTGCCTGTCTGCAGCTTAACATGTCATCTTTATGGTAATTAGCAATCTGTCTTTTCTTTACACTGTTGATATTCCAACCTGGAGTTTCCATTGTTTGTTATTACTCAACTTTTGTCTACAGTTTTATTCTACAATTTATTGTAGAAATATTGTATTTTTGAAAATGCCCACAGCATCAGTTTAGTTGTAAGAAGTGAAAACCATGCACAGAAATCCCCAAAATACTTAAATTCCTCAGGTTTAGTGCCCCAAAAATGGACTATAGAGATATTCAATTTCTCCCTTGAGTCCTTAGAATAAGTGGCTTTGTAAAAAACTGTGAAGATGTTCAGTTGCTCTTTTAAACCTTAGAATAAGTGAACAAATTTTGGACTGTGGATGTGCAACATTCCTCCGTTAGTTTTATGCCCTGAAGTGCAGAATTCAAGGTCTGTTTGAAGTGAAATAAGAAGAACAAGAAATAAGAATTTAGTAATGTCAGAAAAACAGACCAAAATAATTCCATATGAAATGTTAGTGATCCTAGCATACTCGTGTAACTGAAAAGTGACAAAATAAGTGTTGCAAAAAACATGTATAGTGAATGGTCTGCCAGGAAAAACTATTGCTATGAAAAAGTGAGGAGAAAAGATTTAAAACTGGTTATATAATTCTCAAATAATATTTAGCGTAGCAAAGGTCAATTTAAAATTCTGCACATAAATCACTACTCTAAAGTTATAAGCTTTGCAGATACAAATAAATCAAAATAATCCCTTATAATAGAGGGAAACATTCCACGTAGGAAAAATATATCCAAACAAAGATGATGTGACTTACCAAACGAAAGCACTGGCAGGTCGATAGACACACAAACAAACACAAACACAAACATACACACAAAAAACACACAAACATAAACATAAACAAACATAAACATAAACATACACAAACATACACACTTGTGTCTGTGTATGTGCGGATGGATCTGTGTGTGTGTGTGCAGGTGTATACCTGTCCTTTTTGCTCCCTAAGGTAAGTCTTTCCGCTCCCGGGATTGGATTGGAATGACTCCTTACCCTCTCCCTTAAAACCCACATCCTTTCGTCTTTCCCTCTCCTTCCCTCTTTCCTGATGAAGCAACGTTTGGTTGTGAAAGCTTGAATTTTGTGTGTATGTTTGTGTTTGTTTGTGTGTCTATCAACCTGCCAGTGCTTTCATTTGGTTAGTCACATCATCTTTGTTTTTAGACATATAAAATAATCCCTTAGTATGATTTTTCCTAATATGACCTAGAATGGTTCACAGGATGTCCACTTTTCTTCCCAAGGAAATGAGAGACCTGTTTTGAAAAAGATTTTATAAAATTATAGTAATGTGCTTTTTGTTTGAATTATCAGGTTATAGATGTGTGTTTACTGTTTATTTCTAAAATTTCTTAATATGGTTCACATGTTGTCCTTAATGTTTTGTTTTATTATGAATTTTTCCAAGGCAGCCAAGGGGTTTACAAGGACGGGCAAAAAAATTTATGTCAGTTTACATTTATTCTTTTATTTCTACAAAATGTATACTTATATGTCTTTTTTGCTTGCAATGGTTCGATGAACACATTTTTGTTGAAGCAGAAATTTATTTAGCAAATGAAAATAACTGACTTTGGGGCAGCAGATTGTTTTTGAAACTTTATTACGTACAGAATTTCTGTTATTATTTGATTTTGTTAAGTTTTCATAATTATTAACAACTGGAACTAGTATTGTTGTGCATGGCAAGCAGCCAGACTGAGAGGAAAACCCAAGGATTGAGGAATTTTTATTTCAAAATTTTATTGTACTACATTTTATGATTCCAGTAATGCATCCTCTGATGAGACAGCAGCTGGACATGGGCAAGTGCATGCCAAATGTTACTTGATGTGGCCTGCCCACACCTGGTTTGCGTGAGTAACATTCTTAGTGTGGTACTGCTGACAGGTGACACCATTCCAGGGGTTGCTGACCATAAGATGCCTGGAGGAACTCTCCTACCAGCTGATAAGAACATCAGACATCCCCACATGAGGGATGTGGAGCAGGCCAGTGAGAAGTGTTCTGGGCAGACAGTCAATTCACACCTACCAGCTTTCCTCTTGGTCAGAACGGAAAAGTGATAAATCCGAATTGTGTATGTGGCTTTGTTCAGTGCAGTGGTCGAAAAAGTGCAGTCAAGATGTATAATGCTGGTACTGAAGAACTCATCTCTGATGTGCTGAAAGAAGAACTCGCAATAGCTAAAAAATATATGAATGACATTGAATCGTTAATTAATTCTTCGAATGTCGATTTTAATCCTTGTGTGAAAAACGTACAAAGTGATAACTACAACACTCTCAAAGAAACTGTTACTGAAATTCATAGTGCTCCAATATCTGCAATAGTTACAAAAAACTCGTTTTCGCCCATTGCACAAGAGAAACACCGACAAATAGAAGACGAAACAAAACCAAAAGTTTGTATCTTTGCAGACAGCCATGGACGAGATTTAGCCACTATTATTACCAATATGCAATCTAAATTTTCCGTTACTGCCACAGTAAAACCCGGGGCTCCTTTCAGGCAAATAATTAAAGATTTAAGCCCTCAACCAAACGATGTTTCTGTAATTATTGCAGGAGCTAACGATGTTTATAAAAATGAGTCGATAAATGCAGCTAACGATGTTTATAAAAATGAGTCGATAAATGCAATCACAGCATTGTGAAATGCACTGGAAAGAATCTCACCAATAAAAACAATCGTCATTAGCATCCCACATAAACATGACCTAATAAACAGTTCATGTGTAAACAATGAAATCAAATTCACAAATAGAATGTTTCAAAAGGTATGCAAAGCATTCAAGGACGTGAAGTTTTTGGACAGTAATTCCAAAGAGAGAAACCATTTTACTCGACATGGAATGCACAGGAACCAGCTAGGAAAACGTGTACTCGCTAAAGCACTATTAGCAGAAACATTCAAACTATTTGAAAACACCACTTCTCCAATCATTCTAAAAGCACCTGTGCCCATTGAAACTGTACCATTGGCAGAAATACAAACAGTGTTGTCAAAATACTTCTTCAAACCTAATGGAACAGCTGAAGGGAAGACTTCATATGCAGCAGCGCCTGTATGTGAATCAACACAAACAGGCCTTTTACACAAAAGCAAGACAGCACCAGCAGGTACAACTCAAGTGGGAAATGGTAGTCCACTGCCAACTTGTGAAGCAGCAGCATTTAAGGAGGAAGAACAGTCATAAATAGCAGAAACAGCAACACCAACCCCCACAGGATCAAGTGTACAAGCTGACAGTGTAGAAACGTCACCAACAGGAGATCCACCCTCTATGGCAAAAAAGAGCACAGTAGTGACTGCAGCTGCTCCACATAGGATGTGCCTGAGATCAAGAAAGTCCTCAGCTGCAAATGGGGATTTTTTATGGTACTGGGGCAGAAGGGGGAAGGTTCCAATCAGAATGTAAGTATTGTAGTTAATAACAACAAATGTGGGTGTTACCAGCATAACAGCTCCCACTTCCCTGCAGAAAACTGTTCCTGTAATACTGGTATGTCAAAAGAAATAAAATTCAGTCTCAACAGCACCACATCCAATCATGTAATTAAAAATAAGCTCAAAATTTTTCACCAAAATATTCAAAGCCTGCTCTGTAAGTTAGACCAATTTATTGTAAATATTGATGAACAAACAGGCACAAATTGTGCTCATATTCTCTGTCTGACAGAACACCATGTCACTTTTGGCATCGAAATGCTCAATATACTAAACTATGTTTTAGCTACCTCATTTTGTAGAAAGCATATGTGCAAAGGTGGGGCAGTTATTTATGTGAAAAACAGCCTGTCCTTTAATACAATAGATGTAGAGAAATATTGTGCAGAGAAAGACTTTGAGGCATGTGTCACAGAACTAGTAGAAGCTAACAAGAAACTGGTAATCGTAGCAGTATACAGGGCTCCATCTGGTAATTTTAAAGTATTCATGAAACAATTAGATTCTGTGCTATTGTATCTCACAAGAAAAAATAGGGACATTACAGTGACTGGAGATTTTAATATAGATTTCCTAGAAAGCTCATCTTCTAAGACAGAGTTTGCAAATTTAATGCATACCTACAACCTTATCTCCACTGTCAGTTTTTCCACAAGAACTACTGCCACTTCCAGCACTCTAATAGATAATATCTTTGTAGATATGAGTAAAACTAATCACGTCAAAGTTGAAAAAGTCATAAATGGTCTCTCTGATCATGATGGGCAAATACTCACAATTGACAACTTTAATACAAATCAGAACAAAGCTAGTGCACAGTGGAAAACCATTAGAAACATGAACGAGGAAAATATCCAAAAATTCAAATTATGCATTAGGGAGACTGACTGGAGGTATGTTTATCTTGCAAATGCTGTTAATAGAAAATATAATTTATTTACTGATGAATTAACAGGTATCTTTGAAAATGTCTTTCCAAAAAGGTCTGTAGACTACAGAACAGGCAATCAAGCAAAAAACCATGGCTCACCAAGGGCATAAAAATATCAAGCCAGAGAAAAAGAGAACTGTATATAATATCCAGACAATCCAATAATCCCCTCCAGATGAAATATTATAGGACATACTGCAAAATCTTAACTAACGTCATTAAAAAATCTAAAAGATGTGCATACAATCTGAAATTAACTGTTCAAACAATAAAATCAGAACGATTTGGAATGTAATAAAGAGGGAAACAGGTACTGCACCAACTGACAATGAAAAAACTGCTGTCCTAAAAATTAACGATTTGGAAATAACTGATAGTAAACAGATAGCAGACACATTTAACAACCACTAAGTGTCACCTCTCAAATAGGTTGCAGTGGTGACCTAAGGGAAGCTGCAGATATTCTGAAACTTAACCTCCCACAATGTTTTAATGATATAAATGTATCACCCATAACTGTTAATGAAATAAAAAAAATAATTCACTCATTGAAAAGTAAAGGATCTTCAGGTATAGATAACATCTCCAGTAAACTGTTGAAAGCTTGCAGTAATGATGTAAGTGTAGTACTTGCTCACATTTGCAACATGTCTCTTTATGAGGGAGTTGTTCCAGAGAGAATGAAATATGCCATTGTGAGACCTCTTTTCAAGTCTGGCGATGCTACAGATGTCAAAAATTATCGTCCTGTCTCTCTCTTAACAACATTTTCAAAGGCTCTTGAAAAGGCAGTGTATAACAGGATTGTGGCACATCTTGATAAACTTAATATTATTAACCACAGACAGTTTGGTTTTCAAAAAAGGGTTTCCACAGAGCGTGCCATATATTCACTCACAAATGATGTCTTGGAGTCTATTAATAGTAAGAAGTCACCAGTTGGTGTCTTCTGTGATATTTTCAAGGCCTTTGATTGTGTAAACCACAAGATACTCTAGGAGAAGGCCTATCATTATGGAATCAAAGGGCCTATAGGTAACTGGCTAAAATCATATCTTGAAGACAGGAAACAAAAGGTGGTTCTAAATGGCTGCAACAAAGGATCTTCTAATCTTGTGGATTCTGAATGGGGCAAAATTCAGCATGGAGTTCCCCAGGGATCTGCCTTTGGACCCTTGCTGTTTTTAATATATGTTAATGATTTACCCCTGTCCATTAGTAAAAATTGTGAATTCACAATGTTTGCTGATGATACAAGCATTGTCGTAGATGGTAAGTCTACTGCTGATCTGGAGACTGATGTTAATGATATACTCAGAGAAGTTACAGCTTGGTTTTCAATTAATTCTCTTTCAGTTAATATTAAAAAAAACTAATTTTATACAGTTCCACACAAAAATAAAACTCTAGAAAATATAGTAATTGCTCATGACAACCAGGAACTAGAACAGGTGCAAACCACTATATTCCTGGGGGTGCACATTGACAGTAGGCTCAACTGGGAACAGCATGTGTCCCTTACTCTAAAAAGGCTTTCATCAGCAACTTTTGCTCTGAGAATCATTACTCATTTTGGGGACATCAACATTTTAAAATCAGCTTACTTTGGATACTTTCACTCATTAATGAGTTAAGGCATAATATTCTGGGGTAATTCACCAGCCTCAAAAAAATCTTAACTGCTCAGAAGAGAGCAGTCAGAATCATGTGTGGGGTTCCTCCACAAACCTCATGTAGAAAACTTTTTACACAGTTAGGTATTCTGACCACAATATGTCAGTACATATACTCTCTGATGAATGTAGTTAATAAAGACTATGCTCAGTATGAAACAAATTGTTCATACCGTAACTACAATACTAGAGGTAAAGATGATCTACATGTTGAACTAAAAAATTTAACACTTGTACAGAAGGGAGTAAAGTATGCTGCTATAAAGACTAATGCATTGCCTAATTATATTAAATGTACAAGAGCAAATGAAACGCTGTTCAAAGGTATGTTAAAAAAATACCTGCTTGACCGTCCACTGCACTCGTTAGATGAATTCTTTTCCAGAAGTAATGCCCTCCCTTAATAATAGATGTATTTAGTCTCTTAGTTATTAGATGGATGATACAATATTATGTTAATGTTATAGTTATAATGTTATATTGAGAATTGCTATACTAGTTAAATGACAGCTTGTAAATGAGAAAAAGTGATACATATTAATATCTATATCATTGCATTATATTACTATTCTGCAGCATTAATTGTACACTCCTGGAAATTGAAATAAGAACACCATGAATTCATTGTCCCAGGAAGGGGAAACTTTATTGACACATTCCTGGGGTCAGATACATCACATGATCACACTAACAGAACCACCGGCACATAGACACAGGCAACAGAGCATGCACAATGTTGGCACTAGTACAGTGTATATCCACCTTTCGCAGCAATGCAGGCTGCTATTCTCCCATGGAGACGATCATAGAGATGCTGGATGTAGTCCTGTGGAACGGCTTGCCACGCCATTTCCACCTGGCGCCTCAGTTGGACCAGCGTTCGTGCTGGACGTGCAGACCACGTGAGACGACGCTTCATCCAGTCCCAAACATGCTCAATGGGGGACAGATCCGGAGATCTTGCTGGCCAGGGTAGTTGACTTACACCTTCTAGAGCACGTTGGGTGGCACGGGATACATGCGGACGTGCATTGTCCTGTTGGAACAGCAAGTTCCCTTGCCGGTCTAGGAATGGTAGAACGATGGGTTCGATGACAGTTTGGATGTACCGTGCACTATTCAGTGTCCCCTCGACAATCACCAGTGGTGTACGGCCAGTGTAGGAGATCGCTCCCCACACCATGATGCCGGGTGTTGGCCCTGTGTGCCTCGGTCGTATGCAGTCCTGATTGTGGCGCTCACCTGCACGGCGCCAAATATGCATACGACCATCATTGGCACCAAGGCAGAAGCGACTCTCATCGCTGAAGACGACACGTCTCCATTCGTCCCTCCATTCACACCTGTCGCGACACCACTGGAGGCAGGCTGCACGATGTTGGGGCGTGAGCGGAAGACGGCCTAACGGTGTGCGGGACCGTAGCCCAGCTTCATGGAGATGGTTGCGAATGGTCCTCGCTGATACCCCAGGAGCAACAGTGTCCCTAATTTGCTGGGAAGTGGCGGTGCGGTCCCCTACAGCACTGCGTAGGATCCTACGGTCTTGGTGTGCATCCGAGTGTCGCTGCGGTCCGGTCCCAGGTCGACGGGCACGTGCACCTTCCGCCGACCACTGGCGACAACATCGATGTACTGTGGAGACCTCACGCCCCACGTGTTGAGCAATTCGGCGGTACGTCCACCCGGCCTCCCGCATGCCCACTATACGCTCTCGCTCAAAGTCCGTCAACTGCACATACGGTTCACGTCCACGCTGTCGTGGCATGCTACCAGTGTTAAAGACTGCGATGGAGCTCCGTATGCCATGGCAAACTGGCTGACACTGATGGCGGCAGTGCACAAATGCTGCGCAGCTAGCGCCATTCGACGGCCAACACCGCGGTTCCTGGTGTGTCCGCTGTGCCGTGCATGTGATCATTGCTTGTACAGCCCTCTCGCAGTGTCCGGAGCAAGTATGGTGGGTCTGACACACCGGTGTCAATGTGTTCTTTTTTCCATTTCCAGGAGTGTATTTGTACAATTGTATTGACATGTTCCACATCCAGGCGAATCACTCGCATGTACGGATCTATGGAATATGCATACCAAATAAATAAAATAAAAAGACATATTTTCCAGCTCCTCTTTTAGGGAACAACACCCTCAATCTGGCTATGGTAGCCTCCCAATGCCATAGCTTATTTCTTTTGTTGTATCCCTTAGTAATAGGGCTTTGAGCAATAAACTCAAAATGTAGCATGAGATTTCTTGTTACGTTTCTCATTTTGAGCAGTTCCCTAGCACAGCCAGGTGCCCACATCTTGCCTCCATCCTAACTCAGCCTGCCCTGCACAATCTGTGGGACAGAGCTCATTGTTCGATGCTGGTTGACACAACCTTTTGCGGGTTGTCATCACTTATTTTAGGGAGAGAGAGCTGGTATGCTGCACCATACTTAGCCCTTGAAGTACTCTGTCATGCCATGCTGCAGATGTGTGCTCATGACTGACGTGCACCACTGGTGCTGCCAAGTGTTCGGCCACATAAGGTCCTTTCTTGCCACAACAGCAGCTTCTTAGGCCTAGTACTCACTGCCTGCATGTCACCTGCACCACACACCATGCTGCTGGGCCAACCAGTCCAGCACAGCCATCACCAGATTCATGTACATCAGAGGCAGATGCCTCATTTCTTCTTCGCTGCACCATTTGCTGTGGGTTCATACTGATGCCAACACCACCATCTCCATTGTCGCTGACACAACATGCTGTGTTAGACACTGCTGCTGGATTTCATTCTGATAGGGTTTTTTCCATTAATTAGTTGTATTAAAGAATTGAAAGCTTCTTTTACTTTGTAATGCTTTTGGTCTCCATATATTTGGCTTCAAATTTTGTAACCATGCCTGACGTGCTCTGGTGTGGATAAGCCACAGTTAACAGCAAGAAGCAGCTGCTGCCAGTAGGGGTGAGAAAGATAACATTGGTCTCATCCAAGAGCACATTAGGGAATTGTTATAACAGAAAATACAGATACAGGAATAGATTGTTAACCTAGTACATTGATGTCAATGTGAAACTAGACAGGCATCAAGTCAAACTACTGCAAGCACCTCCACAGCCTCTGCTGTGGAAACCAAAACATATGCACAAATGTGGCCAGAAACCTCTCTGCAGTTTCATTTGTCCCTTCTTTTTTGGGAAAACCTGCTATGGGTGTTACCATCTTTCTACAGAATGTCCTGGATGGATAATTTTCTCCTGAAAGTAACAAAGCTGAAACTTTCAGGTAACACCCATACTTTAATAGTTTGTTGATGCCTTATGTGGTGCAACAAGTATTAATGGTCTGGCAAAGGGATTAGTATAATGCTACTCCAGTAAAGGAGGTGTCAGATATTACCGAGATCAATTGTCCTCTTTGCACCAGAAAATGGTGAGACTATCAAGGATTTTGCATATAGAATATGAACTTGTCTTGCTCTACAGATGCACTGAGCAAAGATGTCATGCGAAATGAGGTTCTCACTGAAGAAGCTGAACTGAGAGCTATTGATGTATTTATCCACTGAATAAATCCACAGATAGGGACTGAAGTTAAGATAGCATCCCCCATCTCATTATGCAAAGCAGTGAGATTGGCTCTGTTATGTGAGAAAGCAGGTTGATTTGTTTCAACTCCTGCATGCAGCAACAAGCCATGTCATGTTTTTGTAAATGACACAAATTGTCAGCAGTGTGGCAAAACCACACAACACACAGTGCTGCTGTGTTCCCTGTTGTACAAAACTTCATACGACGGGGCATGCAATTGATGGATGGTTACAAAATCAGAGGCAGAGTTTTCCACAGTGCCAAATACATCACAAAGGAGTAAGTGAAACAGAATGACACAATAGGGAAATGCAAAAGTACTATGGGGAAACAAGCATGGGGAGGTCCTGCAGCTCAACCTTGCCCCCAACAATTGCAATGAACCCAGTGAGAAAGGGAGAAGTCAATGAGATGGCAAATATGATGTTAGAAGGATTTTCAAAATTCCAATAGATACAGGAGCTCAGATTGGTATTTTATATGTTTCACTAAGTGAAAAATGTGTGCTCAAACCATCATGCTACAGTATCAGTGGTTTAACTGAAGAGATAATCGTTCCTGCAGGTACCTGTTTAACAGAGTTTCAGATTGTTGGGAGAAGGTATGGGTTTGACATGGAAATGGTCAAAAAATGTAGACAATACTTCAATGTCATTTTAGGGAAAGATTTCTTAAGCCATTTACAGGCAGTGATAGATTACAAGATACAAACTGTTTAATTAAGTGAGGCACCTCTCCGTTTTGACAGTAAGTGTGCCCTTCAGTTGCAAGAAACCTGTGGTGTGAGGCCTCCTACACAGGCTCCCATAAAACCATATACATGGCTGTTCAAAACTGGCACCCCTGTCAGAATCAGCAGAGGAATGGGAATAGTTCTCTGGACTGATGTGAAAACTCAGTTACCACCAATATAAGACTTTCTGGTTGATCCACTCAGCCAGAAATACATACTTGGCTGGTTGCAAATCCATGTGAAAAGGAGCAGAAGTATAGGAAAGAAGATATGAGTACTACAGTGAGTTGATGATTTTCGTCAAAGAGATGTAAAGATTCCTTGTGGAACTGTATTGGTCACTGCAAAGGAAGTAATAGTAATATTCTAACACAAAAACAGTTTCAGCAAAGAAGGAAAAATCAGTTGCCATTGAGAAAAGTTCATGCAATTATGCCTTTGCTAAGGAATCTGTTATGAGAGAAATTATCACATTTGTCTGAGTATCTTTTACACCCAGTTCTGGATGAATATCTGTGGCTATTCAAGGAACAGCAACATATGCTAGCAATTGACCTCTTACACCATAAATTCCTACAGGAGATGCTAGACCATTTCCCCGGAAACCATATAAACCACTACCTTCATCTAAAATCTGTTGTTGAGGGAACTATTCAACAGCAGCTGGCTGCAGGAATAATTCAGCCCTCTGCAAGCCTTTGGTTGTCCCTCATTGTTGTAGTCCCTAGGACGTCGGTCAGTGAAGAAAAGTTCTATCATCTATGTTTCTGTATGAGAGCCGTAAACAAGATCACAACCCCTGACATGTACCCTCTGCCCCATATTGATGAAACACTAGACAGAAATAGTGAGCTGTTGGTATTTTACCATCTCTGCCATGCGCTCTGTATGCCACCAAATTCCAGCTGCACCAGAAGATCGACCCAAAACTGCTTTTGTGGTTTGTTCTGGATTATATGAGTTCCTGTGTGTGCCTTTTGGTCTAAAAAAATGTGCCAGCTGCTTTTCAAAGATTCACTGATTCCTTATTGAGAGGTCTGAAGCCCACTCTATGTCCCAATGTATGAACTGGGCAAAAGTAATAGCACTACTGAGAAAGAGTTGTTGGCCCTTGTTTTTGTAGCTGGAGGGGGGGGGGGGGGGGGCAGGGGGAATTCATTGTGGTCACTAATCATGTTCCCTGATGTGAATATATCAATAAAAGGACCCCAGTAGTTGCTTAATGCGATCAGCACTGAAACTGTCAGAATACTGTTATGATGTACACCACAAACCAGGTTGTTTCCTTCAAAATGCTGGCACGTTAAGTTGCAAAGTAAAAAGTTGTTCAGACAGATGATTTTTCCATAGAAGAGTTGAAAGGAGCACAGGAAAGGGATGTAGAATGTCACTGGTTTGCTTCCCACACAGATTTTGTCACAGAGAATGATATATTATATCACAAGCCCCCCTGGGTAATGGAGTAGTAATGCCTAAAGAGCTGCAGTAATGTATCACGGTGCAATGTCATGACAATTTACAGGCATACCATAATGGCAACATGCCACAAATGCTAGGCTAGCCTCTTGCTTTTCGTAGCAAGGTAGACAGACAGCTGTTCAGAAATGTATACAGAATTGTTTGCCTTATGCTCAAAGAGCACTTCCACTGAGGACCAAGTTTCCTCCACAGAGCCTCACAGAAGCTACTAAACCACTCCAAAGTGTTTCCCTCAACATTGTTTCACAAAGCACACAGTTATAATAAATACATCTTCTCTACCACAGATTATTTTCCTAGGTACCTTATACTTGTACCATTTGCAGATATGATTGCAGAAACTGTTGTGTGTGCTTTTGTCATCATTTAGTCCTCTCATTTGGAAGTCCAGGTCCAATCTTAACCAAAAAGTGCTAATTTCATGTCTGCTCTGTTTGTAAAGGTATACAAATTGTTAAGGATAAAAAAAGATACAAACCCCTTTTCACCTCAATGTAAAAGACTGCCTCGAACATGTCCTATTTTGTGAAGCAAGCACATTCAGAGTCAAACAGATATGTAGCTTACATAGCATCTGCATATGAAAGTTGCATGCATGAATCAACTGGGTATATGCCCCATGAGGCAGTTTACAGGAGGCCCATCAATTCTCCATTTGAACTTGACAAGTTGGCATATGGTGTTAATACAGCTGAAGTAAAGGGACTGTCCTGCTGCCATGCCATAAGGCCACCTAGCAGCAAGTTAAATAAAATAATTCCAAAGCTACTCAGTAGTAACTACAGCACAGTAACAAGAGAACTATACTTTCCCAGTAAAAACCTGGCATCCTTGCTTTGCTCCAAAATCCAGAGATTAAAAATGGAAAAACTAAGAACCTTGCACCTCAGTATGAGAGCCCCCTACCCAGTTATAAAGGTAGCTTTGCCTGTGAATGCAGAGATCCAATTCTCTGATTGCACTGGGCACTACATTTTGACCAGTTAAAACTATTAAATGGCCCAGCTGTGCCATCTCCTATGGACCAACAAGTCCTTCTGCAAATATCCTATGGCACAGTGAGGATACTGTGAAGAAAGTGAAGAGGAAGAAAGATATATTATTGCCAGCATGGCCTAGGCATGCTTTAAGGAACAAGCATTCTTATGCCCTGAGGTCAGGGCTGTGTTTTGTGTGCAGAACAGATATATGTTGGGTTGGGTTGATTTGGGGGGTGCTAATCACTGCACCACCTTGCTCAGTCAGAGATATATGTCTTGTCAGATTTGTAGAAGTGTTGAGAAGTGATTCATTTGGGGATGTGAAGAGTAGTAAACATGTGTGAGATTAGTTCTTTGTTTCTATGGTTCAGTTAATCCTTTTGCATTTAGCATTCTGTATATCCAGAGGACATGTGCTAGGGAAATTAATTGTTCTCAGTTGGAGTGAATTGTTATTTCATTTTGTGGTTTTGTTTACTAGACTGCTGCTTGCATTACCCTACAGTATATAAGTGCAAATCTGTACATCCAGAGGACATGTGCTACGGAAATTAATTGTTCTCAGTTGGTGGTTCATGGTGTGGGTTCCTGTAGTCATGTCCTAGTTCATGAACCACGGGCAACATATGAGTGGCCAAGTAAGTGGTCCCGACAGTCGCGATACCAGTTACTTTGGAATAAGGCTGGGAATCTCAGACATATTCTGAGTCGTGGTCACCTTTGTGCTCATATGGCAAAGACTACCAAATCCACCGGTTAGTCCCTCAGCTGTTAGGGGTAAAACCCAATGGGACTCGGGGCAAGTAAGGCTAGCAGCCTGCTTCCCTGGTATTTTAAATATGATGCTGACAACAATCAGAGCAAAATGCCTCGGACCTTTGGAGGTGACGGAGTCCCACCTCTAACTGACAAACCAGGGACTCCTAAGATACGACTTGGCAAAGAAATGGTAATGAGATGGGGAGCTATTAATATCAATGGCAGCTACTCTGGGAAGAAGGTAGAGCTGGCAGAGGCTGCAAATAAGATGGGGCTGGACGTTTTAACTGTTAGTGACATTCGGGTAAGGGGTGAGAAAGAAGAGGAAGTGGGAGAATACAAGGTCTACCTGTCAGGAGTCAAAGCAGGAATAACACAATGGGGTGTAGGGCTTTACATCAGGAAAGAAATGGAACCCAGCATAGTTGTAATAAGGTATGTAAACGAATGACTGATGTGGATAGATTTGACAGTGTCTAGCAAGAAAATTAGGATTGTGTCAGTATATTCGCATTGTGAAGGGACAGATCAAGATAAGATGGATAGTTTTTATGAGGCACTCAGTGATGTAGTTGTTAGAGTAAAGGACAAGGACAGTGTTCTGCTCATGGGTGATTTTAAAGCCCGGATTGGAAATCGAACAGAAGGGTATGAAAAGGTTATGGGTAAATTTGGAGAGGATATGGAGGCCAACAGGAACGGGAAACAACTCTTGGATTTCTGTGCCAGTATGGGCTTAGTAATCACAAACTCCTTTTTCAAACATAAGAACATTCACCAGTATAATTGGGAAGGCAGGGGAACCAGATCTGTCAGATCAGGAATTCAGGAAGGCTGTGAGGGACACATGTGTATTCAGAGGATTCTTTGATGATACTGATCATTATTTAATCTGCAGTGAAATTGGGATTGTGAGGCCAAGAGTGCAGTAGGTCAGGTCCATATGTAGGAGGATAAGAGTGGAGAAACTTCAGGATAGGGAAATCAGGCACAAGTACATAACAGCAATCTCAGAAAGGTACCAGTTAGTTGAATGTAGTCAATTACAGTCATTGGAAAAGGATTGGACAAGGTACAGGGACGCAGTACTAGAAGTGGCTAAAGAATGTCTTGGAACAGTAGTGTGTAAAAGTAGGATGAAGCAAACAGCTTGGTGGAATGACACAATCAAGGCAGCCTGTAAAAGGAAAAAGAAAGCGTATCAAAAATGGCTACATACTAGAACTCAGGTAGATAGAGAAAGTTACACTGAAGAAATAAACAAAGTCAAACAGATAATTGCAGCATCCAAGAAGAAATCTTGGGAAGACTTTGGAAACAGGCTGGAGACTATGGGTCAAGCTGCTGGAAAACCATTCTGGAGTGTAATTAGCAGTCTTCGAAAGGGAGGTAAGAAGGAAATGACAAGTACTTTGGACAGGTCAGGAAAACTGCTGGTGAATCCTGTAGATGCCTTGGGCAGATGGAGGGAATATTTTGAAGAGTTGCTCAATGTAGGTGAAAATACGATCAGTAATGTTTCAGATTTCGAGGTAGAATGGGATAGGAATGATGATGGGAGTAGGATCACATTTGAGGAAGTGGAGAAAATGGCCCATAGATTGCAGTGCAATAAAGCAGCTGGGGTGGATGAAATTAAGTCAGAACTCATCAAATACAGTGAAATGTCAGGTCTTAAATGGCTACACAGGATAATTGAATTGGCCTGGGAGTTGGGACAGGTTCCATCAGACTGGACAAAAGCAGTAATCACACCAATCTCTAAACATGGAAACAGAAAAGATTGTAACAACTACAGAGGTATCTCTTTAATCAGCGTTGTGGGTAAAATCTTCTCAGGTATTGTTGAAAGGAAAGTGTGAGTATAAGTTGAGGACCAATTGGATGAAAATCAGTGTGGGTTTAGGCCTCTTAGATGTTGTCAGGACCAGATCTTTAGCTTACGGCAAATAATGGAGAAGTGTTATGAGTGGAACAAGGAATTGTATCTATGCTTTATAGATCTAGAAAAGGCATATGACCAGGTTCCTAGGAGGAAGTTATTGTCTGTTCTATGAGATTATGGAATAGGAGGCAAACTTATGCAAGCAATTAAAGGTCTTTACATGGATAGTCAGGCAGCAGTTAGAGTTGACGGTAAATTGAGTTCATGGTTCAGAGTAGTTTCAGGAGTAAGACAAGGCTGCAACCTGTCTCCACTGTTGTTCATGTTATTTATGGATCATATGTTGAAAACAATAGACTGGCTGGGTGAGATTAAGATATGTGAACACAAAATAAGCAGTCTTGCATATGCAGATGACCTAGTTGTGATGGCAGATTCGATTGAAAGTTTGCAAAGTAATATTTCAGAGCTAGATCAGAAATGTAAGGACTATGGTATGAAGATTAACGTCTCCAAAACGAAAGTAATGTCAGTGGGAAAGAAGTATAATTGGATTGAGTGCCAAATAGGAGGAACAAAGTTAGAACAGGTGGACAGTTTCAAGTACCTAGGGTGCATATTCTCACAGGATGGCAACATAGTGAAAGAACTGGAAGCAAAATGTAGCAAAGCTAATGCATTGAATGCTCAGCTATGATCTACTCTCTTCTGGAAGAAGGAAGTCAGTACCAAGACTAAGTTATCTGTGCACCGTTCAATCTTCGACCAACTTTGTTGTATGGTAGCGAAAGCTGGGTGGATTCAGGTTACCTTATCAACAAGGTTGAGGTTACGGATATGAAAGTAGCTAGGATGATTGCAGGTACTAGTAGATGGGAACAATGGCAGGAGGGTGTCCACAATGAGGAAATCAAAGAAAAACTGGGAATGAACTCTATAGATGTAGCAGTCAGGGCAAACAGGCTTAGATGGTGGGGTCATGTTACACGCATGGGAGAAGCAAGGTTACCCAAGAGACTCATGGGTTCAGCAGTAGAGGGTAGGAGGAGTTGGGGCAGACCAAGGAGAAGGTACCTGGATTCGGTTAAGAATGATTTTGAAGTAATCGGTTTAACATCAGAAAAGGCACCAATGTTAGCACTGAATAGGGGATCATGGAGGAATTTTATAAGGTTTACTATGCTCCAGACTGAACACTGAAAGGCATAATCAGTCTTAAATGATGATGATGATGATGAGTTGGAGTGAATTGTTATTTCATTTTGTGGTTTTGTTTACTAGATTGCTGCTTACATTACCCTACAGTATACAGTATAAGTGCAAAGTGATGTGCCATAAGTTTTATTACTAAGTGCCAGCAGCCAAAGTAGTGGAAATTATTGATGTAATTGGTTGTAATGTGAAGTAGACCTAATGATTTAACAAGAAACACTCAAGAAATAAGAGCTAAATAGTTTTAATACACTGATCTTGCCCCATTAAGGAGGTGATGTGAAGGTAGCATAAGAATTACACTACTATGAATTGAAGTAAACTACTGAAAGGACAATGCAGTGGGGTCAAGAAAAACTCCAGTAAATTAAAATAAATGTGAACAGTTCAAGCTGTACTAGGTAAACCTTTATATAACAGGAAGGATGGGTTTGATTACTACAAATCAAGTTTAATGAATTGAATGTTTATTGTGTGATACACAGTGTAACCCTAAAATAAACAAACACTTTGCAGTATCCATTATTGTGCTACCAAAGAAGAAGGAAGTTTTTTGAAGTTGTAGTGAAATGCCACTCAAGTGCTTTCCAAAAACAAACTTCACACCTATTCTGCTAAAGTTATATTTAAGCACTCACCTATAAACTACGCTGGTTGTTAACCACTATCTAGGAATCTACTGAAGGTGGCTCCTCTCTTACAACCTTTGGAAACAGGTAAGAGTTTGTGTGATGAGTAATGGAAGTATTTGCTGAGAGAGACAGAGGATTGAGTTGTTGCATCTTCCAGCTCATTTGTATGACATATGTAAAACCACCTACAACACAATTTGTAACTTACTATCTGAAAATGTATTGTACAGTTAAATAAAACCTCACTGAACAGCCTAGATTGTTAAAGAAAAGAAACCACACTATTGGAATCACCTGTCTTGTTCAGTTAAAATTCAGGTGAACACACCTATTCATAACTTCTAAAAGGAACAGACCTGTACTAAACATAACCACTGAAAGTAAGTCATGTAGAATAGTTGTACCTGTTTGAAGAAGTTCAAAAACAGATTATGGAAAGATAACTGAAGGAGTTAACACAACTTTCCCCCTTCTACAAGTGATAATAAATGCATAATACAACGTTTTAGCATTGGGCAGGATTTTAAAAATGTAACAAGTAGGAATTTTTGCAGAGGGATGACACCTACTTTGTGAACATCTTAGAGAACCAACAAAGGTAAGTTCTGTCTTTATTATAAGTGAAGAGACCCCTCTTCACTGGGAATAGGGTGAGTGAATTACAGTTTACAATAAGAACATTTATGATGTATTCTGTAAAGCCTGTTGATGCCACCTGCCATGAACTGAGAGCAGAGTTACGAACTGAAAATTTTATTACATTAGCAATGCAACACAGCGATGTTATATCAGGTAGACTGAAAGTTCACAATCACAGGAGGCTGGTTGGGTGACCATGGAGATTACAAGAAAGGCATGCATGCCTACAAAGCTCAGCCAACCAGAGTACACCAGATAGTGTGTGCCATGGCCTGGCTTGTCTCACACCACCAAACTCCCTCCACCTGCACAGTGAAGTAATCTTTGTATAATGCTATTAGCCCACCAGGTGTTCAAATTTTCTGGTACTGGCCTACTTTGGAAAGGAAAATATTGATTCCACTGATATTTTCAATGAAGATTATCTAAAAATGAGACGTTGTCAGGAGGAGGATTGTCAAAAGCAATACTGCCATTTTCTCGTTACTACCTTCCCACTAAATAAATCCCCCTACCCATCCTTTCTGGACTGTTTAGTGCTAACTATGTGGCTCAAGGTTATACTGATCCTAGGAATACACTTAATTCCAGTAATTAGTGTTTACATGCAGTGGAATAAAATGACTGAACCCTTGATGTATAATAGTTCCCAAGATTCCAACTGATTCCACCTAATTATGAGCTGTTACATAGGAACCATGTAAGGACACCAATGCCTGGAGTAATTGGTGCACTTGCAAAGCATGAATTTTTCCTTCAAAGTCTACATGGAACACAGATTAATTGTGACTAAGCCTCTGAAAATGCGGGATATTGCCCATACATTTTCCTCATAACTTTGACAATTTTGTCACCCCTTTTACAACCACGAGCTGTCGACAACCACTCAGGTTCAAAGTGCTGTCATATGCGGGAGGAGTAGTTAGCAAAGGTCCATATATTAGCAAGGCATCACTAGGCTATGCATTTTCACATCTAGCCTGTTATGTGGAGCAAATTCTTGATATAATAATAATAAAATAAATAAATAAATTTACAGTCAGAATTGAACTCCATCCACTTTACAAAAACATAAACTCTGGTACAGTACTTGCAATCAAAACACATTCCATGGCTGCCGTTTAACTGGTAATCTAATAAAGAAGTTCCTGTAACATGGAACAGATGCTATGGTGATCCATAAGTCCCACAGAAAATATCCAGGTTTTGATTGATAAATTTCCAATAGGGAAAGAATGGAAAGGGATCCAGTTTGGATAACAATTTATAATGCACTGAACACCCTGAAGAAGACCCTGTGTGTTTACTGTTGCCACAATCACCATTAATTATTATTTTTTAAATACTGAATACTGATATTATACCTGTATGCAAAACTGCACTAGTAAATGTGACAACTGACCTTCAAATGTTACCATGAGCCTTCGTTATCCTCCCCCCCCCCCCCCCCCCTCCTCATTTCGAGTGTTGCATTTTTCAGTGTTAGGCAGTCATGAATATTTTTCTCGCAGCTGAGTAACACAACACAGCCGACTATCAGCCACACAGTGCCTAGTGTGGGCACACTGCTGCGCTGCACACACCTGATATCTGATAATGATGTCTACTGCTCTACCACTGCCTTTTGCCATAGCAAGATGCACTTCATTTTAAAACTCTTGCTACTAAATCTGTGTGAGTAACTTAGTGAACAACCATTGTAATATTCCTTACTAATAAGCCTGTCCTCAAGTGGCCTCCACAGTGCCTTGCCTAACTGATCAAAGAATTTTATTTACAAGCATAAGGCAGCTATACAGAATCTGTATCCCAGATGGCTTTGACCACGCTTCATTGCTGCAGTCATCCTCGGTTGCCCCCTCCTCTCACCAAGCCATCTGCTGTTTGTTCAGCCAATGTTATGGATCTTGTGGCTGTGGATGTGAAACTGACTAGATGCCTTGTTTTTTGAGAAAGATTTCTGCTATGCCTTTCTGTTTCTGCACCCCCATGCCCAAGAAGACCTCCCCTGAACCATGAGACACCATGATGCATAAGACTACCAGATTAACAAAGCAATGCTAGGAAAACTTCTTTTCCTACCAATCAGAGCTTAGCAGCAAACTTAAGAGGCAACAACATCTACTATAGATTAGACATGAATTATTCACATTTATGTATTCTCCTCTTGTTACACAACACAGGAAATGCCTAAGAACTTGCAGCAGTTGGTCAAGCATGGGAAGTTGATGTAGGAGCAAGTACACCACTGCCATGTGGCAAGTGTGTGACAGCATTGGGGACATTGGAGAACTGACTTTGGTTACCTAATTCAGCAAGAAGTTTAGCTATTTCTCCACTGTATGTATACATAAGGCACTCCTTACTTGAGCACAACCACATATACTCATGATAGCCACAATTTCGTCCAGCTATTAATACAACACAGGAACCACATACAAGTAATTCATTAAATGCCATTCTAAGAAAGGTACTACATTTTTCAGAAGTTATTATTACATAAGTAATATCTGAAACTAAAAGAATGACAGGTAAGTCTGACATAGAAGATGCTGTTGACACCGTGCACTGAGATCAGGGATCCAGCACAACAAGAGCGTAGGGCCTCACAGGTAGGTCAGAATAACAGGAGCAGAAAATTCAGAAAACTGTAAATTTGTGAGTGAAGCACAGGATATAACTACTTGTAGAGGAGATATCCTATGCACCAACTCAGTAGTGTCACTAACCCCACCCATTATTAAGAGGAAGCACTTGAGGGAGCCACTCAGAAGATATAGGTAGTTGAAGACAGTGTCTTAGTAGCAAACTGCAAGAAACAAAATGAAACTTCACCTCATTTCACAAGGTATATAAATACCACTTATCTCACACATAATGAATATATGTGCATGATACTTTTACTCTATTGGTAATTGCAGAAAGTAATTCAAGAGTGTTCTGAATACAATGACGAGACAACCACTAACACTGCTCCTCTGGTCACTGGGAATACATTTTTGCACATTTAACTTACATTAGCATAAGACTCTTGAGCTGCACATTCCTGTTTTATATTCTGTGAAGTGTGTTCTATATTTTACGCATTTTTACCCCAAAATAGTGACAGTTCTACCCCTACTCTCTGAGTTTTACCATAATCAGGGGTTATATATTTGTATGTATTGAGTAGTACTTGCACTTAGGTGTTGTTTTAACAAGGTTGGAAGTTATTTTATGGAGTTAAATAGGGTGTGTTATGAGGTGGGCTCAAAAATAACCAAAATTAACCTGTTGCATGTGTACACTTTGTAGCTACACATTGTGCCACTAGGTGGTGTTAGTTTGGAGTCTCCCACATCATGCAGTAAGCTGGTGTCAGTTGGAGTCAAGAAAACAGGTATACAGCTGTGAAATAGCTCAATCAGGCAATATAGCCAAGACCTCATGGAGAATTTTAAATCAATTTCGCAAAGCCACACCGAAGCCAGAAATTGAAATTTTAAATATAAGACATAAAGGAAACACAATTAAAGATCCTAATAAAGTCTGCAATGTTTTCAATAAATACTTTATATCTGCAGCTGTTAGTCCAGTTAATAACACAATTGTGAGTAGTGAGGTAAAGCTCTGCCCCTTTGAAGAGCCCCCTTTTGAATTCAAACAAGTAAGTGAAAAAGAAATAGGCAGGATAATAAATAACCTAAAGAATAAGTTCTCATCTGGATGGGATGGTTTGAGTAGTATCATGATTAAAAAATGTAATAAGGAATTAGTTAAAATAATCACCCACCTGGTAAACTGCAGTATCAGAGAACATACATTTCCAAATGTATTGAAATGGAGCACAGTTAAACCAGTGCATAAAAAGGGATCCAAGGAAGAGTTTTCAAATTTCAGGCCCATATCATTAATACCTGTCTGCAGCAAAGTATTTGAAGTTGTGCTGCTGACACAACTTAGTGACTATTTCTTGGAAAATAAGTTCCTAACAGAGACGCAACATGGATTCCGAAAAGATCATAGTACTATCACAGCAATTACGGAATTTCTTCACAAAACGTATGGTGCCCTTGACCAAGGAATGCAAACAGCTGGCATATTTCTAGACCTAACTAAAGCCTTTGACTCGGTAAACCATGAGTTACTTTTAAGTAAACTTGAGTCATACAATGTAAATGCTGCATAAATACAATTGCTGGCTACATATTTATTTAACCGCAAGCAGTGTACAAAGCTGACTTACAAAATCAATAATCAGATCATTAATTTCCAGTCCAAATATGAGACAGTCACACAAGGTGTACCCCAGGGCTCAGTTTTGGGCCCTTTCCCTTTCCTAGTGTACATAAATGATATAGAGCAACCTTTCAACTCCCAATTGGTAACCTATGCAGACGATACCTCACTGTTATTTCTCGGTAAACAAAATGATGAGTTAACTTTGGTAGCAACTGAGGGACTACATCAAATAACTACTTATATCCAAGATCAAGGTTTGAAAGTCAATATCAGTAAATCTCAGTTATTGCTTACAAACTCACACCAAACCTCTATCAGTAACATAGGTGAAATTGAAGTAGTGGACACAGAGGGCTGCAGATTTCTAGGTATTCACCTAGATGAAAATCTAAGATGGGTAAACCATATCAAATTTTTATGCAATAAAATCAGCAGTTCATTACATCTAATCAGCCAGTTATCAAAAGTAGTCCCACATCAGACATTGAAAACAATTTATTATGGTACCATTTTTGCACAGATTAAATACGGGATAGAGATATGGGGTTGTGGTGCCGACATACATATGAACAGAATATTAACCCTACAGAAAAGAGCAATCAGAATTATCCATGGATTAGGGTATAGAGATTCATGCAGGGAAATCTTTGTTCATCATAAATACCTCACAGTCTACTCACTGTATCTTTACAAATTAATTATATTTTTTGTGACACATCAAAACAAAGCAACAACGTGCTTTGATATGTATGCCTATAATACAAGAAATAAATACTGCTACTACAGACAAAGAACAAAATTTAAAACAACAGATCATAGTCCATGCATTAGTGGTCAAATATGGTGCAACAGATGACCGAGCTCTATAAGGTGCCACAAAGGGAATTTATTCAAAGGGAAATTGAAATATTTCTGGATTGACAAGTGTTTATATTCTTTAAGTGAATATTAATATTAAACTAAAATAAATTATTGTATATATAAATATATAATAGAGGGAAACATTCCACGTGGGAAAAATATACACTCCTGGAAATGGAAAAAAGAACACATTGACACCGGTGTGTCAGACCCACCATACTTGCTCCGGACACTGCAAGAGGGCTGTACAAGCAATGATCACAGGCACGACACAGCGGACACACCAGGAACTGCGGTGTTGGCCATCGAATGGCGCTAGCTGCGCAGCATTTGTGCACCGCCGCCGTCAGTGTCAGCCAGTTTGCCGTGGCATACGGAGCTCCATCGCAGTCTTTAACACTGGTAGCATGCCGCGACAGCGTGGACGTGAACCGTATGTGCAGTTGACGGACTTTGAGCGAGGGCGTATAGTGGGCATGCGGGAGGCCGGGTGGACGTACCGCCGAATTGCTCAACACGTGGGGCGTGAGGTCTCCACAGTACATCGATGTTGTCGCCAGTGGTCGGCGGAAGGTGCATGTGCCCGTCAACCTGGGACCGGACCGCAGCAACGCACGGATGCACGCCAAGACCGTAGGATCCTACGCAGTGCCGTAGGGGACCGCACCGCCACTTCCCAGCAAATTAGGGACACTGTTGCTCCTGGGGTATCAGCGAGGACCATTTGCAACCGTCTCCATGAAGCTGGGCTACGGTCCCGCACACCGTTAGGCCGTCTTCCGCTCACGCCCCAACATCGTGCAGCCCGCCTCCAGTGGTGTCGCGACAGGCGTGAATGGAAGGACGAATGGAGACGTGTCGTCTTCAGCGATGAGAGTCGCTTCTGCCTTGGTGCCAATGATGGTCGTATGCGTGTTTGGCGCCGTGCAGGTGAGCGCCACAATCAGGACTGCATACGACCGAGGCACACAGGGCCAACACCCGGCATCATGGTGTGGGGAGCGATCTCCTACACTGGCCGTACACCACTGGTGATCGTCGAGGGGACACTGAATAGTGCACGGTACATCCAAACCATCATCGAACCCATTGTTCTACCATTCCTAGACCGGCAAGGGAACTTGCTGTTCCAACAGGACAATGCACGTCCGCATGTATCCCGTGCCACCCAACGTGCTCTAGAAGGTGTAAGTCAACTACCCTGGCCAGCAAGATCTCCGGATCTGTCCCCCATTGAGCATGTTTGGGACTGGATGAAGCGTCGTCTCACGTGGTCTGCACGTCCAGCACGAACGCTGGTCCAACTGAGGTGCCAGGTGGAAATGGCATGGCAAGCCATTCCACAGGACTACATCCAGCATCTCTACGATCGTCTCCATGGGAGAATAGCAGCCTGCATTGCTGCAAAAGGTGGATATACACTGTACTAGTGCCGACATTGTGCATGCTCTGTTGCCTGTGTCTATGTGCCTGTGGTTCTGTCAGTGTGATCATGTGATGTATCTGACCCCAGGAATGAGTCAATAAAGTTTCCCCTTCCTGGGACAATGAATTCACAGTGTTCTTATTTCAGTTTCCAGGAGTGTATCTAAAAACGAAGATGATGAGACTTACCAAACAAAAGCGCTGGCAGGTCGATAGACACACAAACAAACACAAACATACACACAAAATTCAAGCTTTCGCAACAAACAGTTGCTTCATCAGGAAAGAGGGAAGGAGAGGGAAAGACAAAAGGATGTGGGTTTTAAGGGAGAGGGTAAGTAGTCATTCCAATCCTGGGTGCAGAAAGACTTACCTTAGGGGGAAAAAAGGACGAGTATACCCTCACACACACACACACATATCCATCCGCACATACACAGACACAAGCAGAAATGTCATCCATGCTCCTTGGAGTTGAGATGTATACAGGGTGTTACAAAAAGGTAGGGCTAAACTTTCAGGAAACATTCCTCACACACAAAGAAAGAAAATATGTTATGTGGACATGTGTCCGGAAACGCTTACTTTCCATGTTAGAGCTCATTTTATTACTTCTCTTCAAATCACATTAATCATGGAATGGAAACACACAGCAACAGAACGTACCAGCATGACTTCAAACACTTTGTTACAGGAAATGTTCAAACTGTCCTCCATTAGCGAGGATACATGTATCCACCCTCCATCGCATGGAATCCCTGATGCGCTGATGCAGCCCTGGAGAATGGCATATTCGATCACAGCCGTGCACAATACGAGCACGAAGAGTCTCTACATTTGGTACTGGGGTTGTGTAGACAAGAGCTTTCAAATGTCCCCATAAATGAAAGTCAAGAGGGTTGAGGTCAGGAGAGTGTGGAGGCCATGGAATTGGTCCACCTCTACCAATCCATTGGTCACTGAATCTGTTGTTGAGAAGCATATGAACACTTCGACTGAAATGTGCAGGAGCTCCATCGTGCATGAACCACATGTTGTGTCGTACTTGTAAAGGCACATGTTCTAGCAGCACAGGTAGAGTATCCCATATGAAATCATGATAATGTGCTCCATAGAGCGTAGATGGAAGAACATGGGGCCCAGTCAAGACATCACCAACAATGTCTGCCCAAACATTCACAGAAAAACTGTGTTGATGACGTGATTGCATAATTGCGTGCGGATTCTTGTCAGCCCACACATGTTGATTGTGAAAATTTACAATTTGATCATGTTGGAATGAAGCCTCATCTGTAAAGAGAACATTTGCACTGAAATGAGGATTGACACATTGTTGGATGAACCATTCGCAGAAGTGTACCCGTGGAGGCCAATCAGCTGCTGATAGTGCCTGCACATGCTGTACATGGTTCGGAAACAACTGGTTCTCCCATAGCGCTCTCCATACAGTGACGTGGTCAACGTTACCTTGTACAGCAGCAACTTCTCTGACGCTGACATTAGGGTTATCGTCAACTGCACGAAGAATTGACTCATCCATTGCAAGTGTCCTCGTCATTGTAGGTCTTCCCCAGTCGTGAGTGATAGGCTGGAATGTTCCATGCTCCCTAAGACACTGATCAATTGCTTTGAACGTCTTCATGTCGGGACACCATTGTTCTGGAAATCTGTCTCGATACAAACGTATCGCGCCACGGCTATTGCCCCATACTAATCCATACATCAAATGGGCATCTGCCAACTCCACATTTGTAAACATTGCACTGACTGCAAAACCACGTTTGTGATGTACACTAACCTGTTGATGCTACGTACTGATGTGCTTGATGCTAGTACTGTAGAGCAATGAATCGCATGTCAACACAAGCACCAAAGTCAACATTACCTTCCTTCAATTGGGCCAACTGGTGGTGAATCGAGGAAGTACAGTACATACTGACGAAACTAAAATGAGCTCTAACATGGAAATTAAGCATTTCCAGACACATGTCCACATAACATCTTTTCTTTATTTGTGTGTGAGTAATGTTTCCTGAAAGTTTGGCCGTACCTTTTTGTAACACCCTGTAGAAGGTCGACTTGCTGAATGAGAGCATGTCAGGTACCAGTGACTGTAGCACTCACAGGTGGGAATCACATCTGTGAATTGTGATTTATTAGTCTCATAACATACACTTACTAATCATGTGATTATGGTGCAGGAGACACGTCAAAAACTACAAACTGGAATCTAATATTAATTTTTAAAACTATATATAGTCTATGTAGCAGTATCTATATTTTCTTATTTTCCAGCATAGGTAAATATCTTTCTTGATAATGGACAATTTGTTTTTTTTCCACAATATAATGCTAATTTGCAGTTGGATTCTGCTCAAATTATCAGTTCATCTTCCATGAGCTTTTCTAATGAGTAATAACATTTGTGTATAAGAATTTCATGTAACTTCTTTTTTAGTATCCCTAGTTCCATGTTTAGAATGTTTTTACCTTTAAGTTTGTTGTAGACTTTCATGCCCATATATTGTGCGGACTGAGAATATAATTTCAATCTATGGGCAGGAAGCATAAAATTATCTTTATTCCTTGTACTGTATGGATGATCAAATTGGTTTGTAATGAACAATAGGGCTCAAGTGACTATAATAAACAGGGGGGTAATTTAACAATAAGAGATAGATATGAATACAGAAGCCTGTAAGAGGTGTAATTGGCAGTTAAAGAAACCAAATATCAAGCATTTTCATTATGTACAGTTAATTTATTTTTACTCATGGAATCTGGAAACTACTTTCCCATAAACTGTCTTTAACAAATTTGCTTAAAACTTAAGTAGATAGTTATACAAAGCTTTGTAGCTTATTGGGAGGACCATGCATGTGAAGTGATGTGACTCATCACACATTACCCACAGTATTCACCATCTGGCTTCAGATCTGGTACAACCTATGGCGGTGGCTCGAGGAATTTACGGTAGCCATATTTACACAAAATTCATACAATAATGGCAATGACCAGTAGAACTACAGGCACAGATGTAATGCTTGGAATGACCACTCAATTGGAATAAGTGAGTGTGCCACTCAGCAATGTGTGTGGTAGCTAGTGGACTGATGAAAGAACACAGTTCCATGACAACCAACTAGCAGTAAGGTAGTATTTTTATCGCTTAAGGTTAGACATGCGTTACCGAAGTGCAAAGTGCTTGCTACCTTTGTAAGGCTTTACTCTCTAATGTACACTTGGTTAATTAATCAGGACAGTATTGATACCTTATGGCAAGACCTGAGTAAGTGAGATGGATCACTGCAACAAGAGAGGAGCGATACCTCAGTGTAATGAGGCTGGAAAAAAATGTGATATACTTGGTACTGCTGGAGGGCTTAGTGCCAACTAATGTGGCTAGCTCCTCATTGACAGAAGAAAGAAATACATAATAGGGTTGACAACATGGTAATAGAGGAAGTAATAAAATGGGGAGGGTCAAAAAATTGAATGAAGCAGCATGCAGTCATGGGTGCTCACTGGGAATTCCAACAGAACGGACGCACATGCACCGTGCCCCTTCAGTAGCATAAACAACCGCATCGTTAGTAATGACCCAAGCTTATTCAGTCTACCATAGACATCAACAGGCGTCTAGTCTCACATCAATCAATAGATAATTTCTTTCAACACTTCCAGCCAAGAGTGTAGTGGCATGGCCATTAAGCGAGTTTTTTGCAAGTTGGTGTGCCTTATTTTAGCATATGCGATAGGACTTGTGGCATCACCAAGACAGTGGTTCTGAATGTATTTTAGTGCAAATAACTACTACCATTTTCCATGGGCTAATCTTTTCCTATCTCCCTTTTATGATCATTGCTACTGTACCTAAATTTTCGGAATACCATGTGTCATCAAGCACACAGTGTGCTTGGATTCAGCACGAAAAGTGTATATTGCATAAAGTGCACTGCTTGCAAGTCCCTCAGTGAGAGCAAATAATTATTTACAATATTTAGATGAGGAGGCATGCCCTCAGATGTGGAATGTTTTTCCCAAGTGCTATTTTCAAATGAGGAAAATTACAATAATATTAATTATCTATATTTGCTACTTCTTAGTAGCTAAGTTTGAGCACCCTCTAATTGAACTGAGAATCTCTATAGATGATATAATAGAATAAAAATAAAATACACTTTAAAGGGGGAAGCAGGCTGAGAGAGAGAGGATAGACTGTCAGATAAAATACAAGTACATGCAGGTGGAGATCCAAAATCTTACACTAAACACAATAAACATTTCAGATATATTTTTCAGTAGTAGCTAGAGCAGGGACTTCAGTTTTTTCTCATTATCTATGCTGTCATTTACTTCAGTTTACTAGTTGGCATATTTCACACAAAAGTAATGAGCATGGTGTACCTAACTATTCTTCGTATACCTTAAGGTGCATCATGAAAAAAATGTCCAAATGTGTGTGAATTCCTAAGGGACCAAACCACTGAGATCATCAGCCCCTAGACTTACACACATATACACACCACTTAAACAAACTTAAGCTAAGAACAACACACATACACCCATGCCGGAGGGAGGACTTGAACCTATGGAAGGAGGGGCCACGCAATCCATGACATGACGCCTCATACCGTGTGGTCTCTTCACATGGCCATGAATTCCAATATTACTTCCGCTTCTTACTAAGACACGATCTTCTTAACAATTATTGGCTCTCTCAAATGCTTTAACACTGGGTAATACATTCATTGATGATCTTGTATCACTAAGTGGTTTGTTTCTTTGTGCCTGTACTCTTTGTTACCAAAAGTCCTCATTGATGATCTTTACGGCAATTCATTCAACCTACCCACAACACCCTAAGAGTCATTACACTGCATATATATTTATGCCTCTTTCCTCTGTATATGTCTGCTTGTGTCTGTATATGTGTGGATGGATATGAGTGTGTGTGCGAGTGTATACCCGTCCTTTTTTCCCCCTAAGGTAAGTCTTTCCGCTCCCGGGATTGGAATGACTCCTTACCCTCTCCCTTAAAACCCACATCCTTTCGTCTTTCCCTCTCCTTCCCGACAAAGCAACCGTTGGTTGCGAAAGCTAGAATTTTGTGTGTATGTTTGTGTTTGTTTGTGTGTCTATCGACGTGCCAGCGCTTTTGTTTGGTAAGTCATATCATCTTTGTTTTTAGATATATTTTTCCCACGTGGAATGTTTCCCTCTATATATATATATATATATATATATATATATATATATATATATATATATATGTGTATATGTGTGTGTGTGTGTATATGTATATGTATATGTATATATATATATATATATATATATATATATATATATATATATATATATACCCCTCTTTTTTTTAAATTCCTAAGCCTTTTATCTGCATTATATAAAGGTGCTGGATGCTGTAGCCAAGTGAGACTTGGAATGTGATATGTGATACCAGTGGTATATGCTATACTCAGCAGGGTCCGGTGTCACATCAGTAGTGAACATACCTCTGGAGTGTGAGCTGCCCGCCGAGTGTCACTATGATGAAACAATTTTCATGTGACTAAGAAATGTTACAGAATGTATCAGAGGTGGAATCAATATCAATTTGTAGTACTCAATAGTTTTTTGTTATCGTTACATATGCAAAGCACGCAGTTCACTTCAACTACATTTTGTGACATAAGCATATAACTGGAAAACTGCGGATTGCAAAGCTTGTTACACATAGTCACCTTTAGATGCTGTAATCTCACCCTGCCCCCCGCCTCACATCACCTGTTGATTGTCACTCACTTCAGAATAAAATCTGATTTGAGAGGAAAAAGAGTTACAATCAAATTTTTTACTTATCTTCTTTTCTTGTAATTGACTTCAGTTATTCACATCTAGGGGTTGATTCTTGAAGCTGAAATATTGATTTTATAGGTTCACATGGTTCTAATTGACATGATAATGCTGAAGTAAGCCTGCTCCATAATTTCTGTTTCTCTAATTTTTTTATTCTATCACATTTTTCTACATCACACTTTCTTTCCAGTTTCCACTTCAAAATCGTAATTATATTGTTACTGCCAAACATAAAACCTGTCCAATCACATCAGAGGCATGTCCATTACTACTCCATTCTGCGATACTAACAATATTCCAAAGAGTTTACAAAATTTCTTGTCAAATGACTTTCTATTAATGTCTATTATTAATTTATAAATGAATTCAGAAAAAATAATAATTAGCAGCAGATTGTGCAATTAATAATAGGAATTTTAAGAGTGACAAATATTTTGTAACTTCAAGTGTTTCTATAAGAAGAGTAGTTTTAACTGTATTTGCAGAGTTAGTACATATTGATTGTAAGAAATAAATTAAAGTAATTTCTTTTTATACACTTTAGCCTGAAATATAATACATTGTATACAAAATCATATGAAATTCTTTTAGAAAAACAGCAGAGATAATATTAACCTGTATAAAAGGTAGAAATTATTTTTGGTATCGATAAAACCTATTGAAGATAAGTAATGCTAGGGGAGAGTGTCCTTTTACAATATCCCCCTCAGAAAATTTGGAAACAAGTGTTTACAATATTTTATGGCACACTCTAAGGTTTGCGAAACGGTGTATAAATGATGTCAAAAGATAAAATACAGACGTATAGAAGTATCTGATACATAACATATTACAGAAAACATAAGAAAAATATCTACTATACAAGTCATAAACAAAATGTATATCAGGACACAGCATTCATTTTTAGATCTGTGGAACATACTGACACAAGACAAATAATACAAATTCAAATTTACAACATTTCAACACTAAACTATAGAAATAATTACAGAGACAATGTAAATTACTAGAATTACAAATAGTAAGTTTACATCCATAAATCACACCTTCAAAATCTTCAAAAGAGAAGAGAAAAAAAATTCAGAACCTAAGTGTACGACAAGTGAGCCGACTCAAAAAACTCATGACAATGGGTACAAACCAGAGAATATACTCAGTCATGAGTAGGAATATAGCACAAAATCAACCAGCCACATAATGAATAAAATTCATAATCATATCAATAAGTTCAATCATATGCAAATACTAATTGTAAGAAGCATCTAGCCTCAATCAATAGTTGTACGCTCTCCTTGAGTACACACACACACACACACACACACACACACACACACACACACACACAGTCATGATGACCAGGGCTACCCAAAACAGAGTGAAGCATGAGTTTGCCCACAACTCAAGTTCCAGTCAGTTACAACACAGCAGTACACAGGATAAATATGGATAAACAGGGTCATAAATAGCTCTGAATGAGAACATAATCGAGTAGCTTGAGGACCACAACCAGTGTATGAAAGCAGACATGTATACATCTTATTATATTGTCTATACTAGTAAATGTCTTCCACAATGTCCATACAAACTAAGCTACATACATAAAAACCTAGAAGATTCATTTACAATCAATACAAAAATACATAAAGTTATATAATGTATTGGGAAGTCAATCCCCGTAATTGGAAAAACATGCATTTATGTAGAATAACACTGTCTTTGGCAGTCTTGGCTAACAATTTACATATCTCAGTCACAACACTGATGTAGTTGATAGATGCTGGAGTACATTACCCAGCACCTTCGATCTCTTGTAAGTCAACTGGTCCAGCTGTGCACAGCCGTGCAGCAGTGTGGAGAATGGATCCACCCACATCTATCAGTTTCCTCCCTAGAGTTCTCATCACACACTCCAATGGAGAGGTGACTTCCTGTCTAGCATTCACATCAAATCCTGAAACATAGTTTTATGTACTAAATATGCTGTTCAATATCTTCTTCACATCTCATAACATATGCTCTCCCTATTTATATTGCAAAAGCAATTATGTATGATTTACGTCAGATAGAATTAAAAAGTGTTCACTTATGAAACATTAATAAACAGAGTTAAATGCAATGAAAACCAAAGAACTAACAAGGTGAAACACACAGCTATACTAAGACACTATTTCCAATTTTTATAGTAGAAATTATGAAAATTCTCCCATTTCAAAATTGCAAAAGGATCTACTCATTTAGTCTCATGGCA
Organism: Schistocerca cancellata; assembly: GCF_023864275.1. NCBI lineage: Eukaryota > Metazoa > Arthropoda > Insecta > Orthoptera > Acrididae > Schistocerca > Schistocerca cancellata. The sequence continues at coordinate 144,727,864 of NC_064634.1, read as the reverse complement.
AATATGTATCAAATTCTATAGCACAAGTCTGTTACAAAACATTATTATATAGTGTATCATAGTTTTAAACTCAATCAATAGATAAGACAGAACTTCATAAATCACACCATCTTACCTACTACATTCCTGACAATCAAAATACAATTATGTGCATATAGTCTAATGAATCTGCAAACACAGTGTATATTTTCTTCCAGATTATGGGTCATTATGCATCCATGTTCAAAGGTTTTGTCTTCTATACTAAACATTAAAAGTACTTGACATTTTACATACTTGTTTTGCTTACCAGTAGCTCCACTTATTTTCACATGTACAATGAACGTTTCCACAAAATTCTTACTATACTGGATCTTGTCTCTAAATTGTTCAGATAAACCACAAATTGGGCTACCTGAATCAATCAAACAGTTCCCTTCCTACTGATCAATCTTAATATTAATGTAAGGACACCCAAAATCTGAATCATCATCTCTGTTATCAGACACTTCTTGTAAAAGATCACTTTCAGTTTCATCAGATGGTACATCGACACCATCTTTACAAGGTTTTATCAACTTTACTGGTATCATAACATTATTTTGGTTACTCTTCTTGTCATGTAAAGATTGAACACAATGAATGGATTCCATAGCACAACTAACTTCACTTATTACAGAAGGAACACAAAATATATTACTGTCAAAGTTACACTTCCTAATTAGTCCTTCTTTCACTTCATTCCACCAATATGGATATAAATTTTGATTAACCACAGCTAACTTATTCCAGAATGCGCATTTATCTATGTTACCATTAATCTGATCGCAAACAAACTTCAAAAAGTTTTCGCCTTTATTCTCTAGGCCTACAAATAACTCACCTTTACTGTTTGCATCATTACTCTGCAAGACATTAATGAAAAACTGCTTTGACTGGACTGGCATTCCATGACTCTTGCTTACATCATCTCATTCATCACTTACCTTACCTGCATTCACAAACAACTCTGAAACTTCATTATCATTGTCATGATTATCATCATATTCTTCTAAAATTACTTCATCAATAACATCATTAACAACATAAGTCTCATCTCCCTCAAATTCACACACCTAACCTACATTCATTTGTAATAAGCTACCAGTCTCAGACTTACCAGCCCCAGTCATTACACAGCTCTCACTCACATCTACATAAAAAAATACCACCTAATTCAGATCCAGTACAGCTATTACCTGTTTCACATACATCAATAATACTGTTTTCTGACCAAAAGAAGAAATCATTAATACATACTACAGCAAAATTCTCATTACTCTCACATTCTGGTTTGTGATTAGCACCTACATCATCATAATTGGACATAGTATCCCAAAACTTTTGATCAAAACATAAATGAAAAATCTGATATTCCTTCTGTTCGACTTCAGATATCTGTGCCATATTATTAACACTATTATTATTTTCTAATTGCAAGCGTAGATTTGGGGTCCTGTTCTTGTGTTTCCTTGCCCCAAAACTGTGGACCTTCATTGAGGTGGAGTGCCATTTCCCAAGTAGCTACCACTATGATTGTTTCCTCTATTAAATTGCCCATGGTTATCCCCATTATTCCTATTCTGCTGAAGTTCAACATTTCCGTCTCTACTAACATTTTAATCATGATAGAAATTACCATTATCTCTGGTTCTGTAGCTTTTCCCATTGTGATCTCTAACATTTGGATTGTTATGGTACACATTTATTTCTACTGCCCTATCCACCCTGTCAACATATTGTAAAAACTGTTCAGGACAATTGTCAGGTCCATGTACTAAATCCCACTGCAACGTTTCTGGTAATCTCCTTTTAAGTGCATCAGTCAATGTCATTTCGTGAAATGACTTGTCAAGGCATGTTAATTTCTTAAGTTGGTTCTTACAAAACTCTTTCAGAGTACCATCCCTATTCCTACAATTAGGACCATTCAAAAAGTCACTTTTATTTCCCCATGTTCAGCTTCCAACCAAAATTTATTTAAAAAACTTTTCTTGAAAGTTTGATATGTTTCCCACTGATTTAAATTTAAATTTGCCCAAGACAGAGCTTTGCATTCAAGACATCTCTTAACAAATTTAATTTTTTGATTGTCACTCATGTCTGACACAAAACTATCAACAAATTTAATTTTTTGATTGTCACTCATGTCTGACACAAAACTATCTCTATAATGGTACAGAACATCCACTGGATGTAAATTGTCTGATGGAAAACATTTGATTGGAGTGTTGGAGCATGCAATACCATTGCTTGAATATAGATTTTTGTGAATGTGATTTTCCTGAACTGCTGAAACTTTTTGATCTATAACATTTATGTTAGTTTGAATATTGCTTTCAACATTTAAATTTTTTTTCATCTAAACTGCTAAATTTTTTTCCATTTTTTTTACTACAGCCTTCTGTTCAACTCTGATGTCATTAACATTCTTTGAATGTTTTGCAGATTCAGCAATTAACTCGTTTTCCAAAACAATAAATTTATTTGCTAAGACATCAAATTTTTCATTTACAATTTTTAACTCCTCTGACAACCCATTTTTTAGCTCTGAAACCTGATTACTAATTTGGTCCATTTTGACTTTCACCCTATCCAATTTACTATTGTTGTGTCTGTCTTCATTTCCTCTAGTTTTGCCAAAATTAACTGCAAAATATCAGTTTTCACTCCTTCTTTGCTGACTATGTTTCCACTCACCTCAAACATGTCTGGACTGGGTCCACAGCTTTCACTTGCACATCACATCTGCCTACATCTCTATACATTTTGTTAACAAGCACACAAGTCCACAAAGAAATTAATTTCACAAATAGTTTGTACTTATCTTCCCTTTTTTATGTCCCTCATCGTAGTTGTAAAGTCCTCTTTCTATCAATCCGGTTCATCACTCTCCCTTCTTCTGCAACAGATAAAACTTCATTGTCAGTCAACTGATCCAGGCTGACCCCCAATTTATGATTTTCCCTTCCCTCACATCACATGTTGATTTTCACTCACTTCAGACTAAAATCTTTTAATAAGCTTCGAGAGGAGTAATATTTATAATAAACTTTTTTACTTATCTTCTTTTCTTGTAATTGGCTCCAGTTCATCACAACTAGGAGCTGATTCTTGAAGCTGAAATTTTGATATTATAGGTTCACATGGTTCTAATTGACATGATAATGCTGAAGTAAGCCTGCTCCATAATTCTGTTTCTCTGATTTTTTTATTCTATCACATTTTTCTATATCACACTGTCCTTACAGTTTCCACTTCAAAATCCTAAATTACATTGTTACTGCCAAACATAAGAACACGTCCGATCACATCAGAGCCATGTGCATTACTACTCCATTCTGCAGTACTAACAATACTTCAGAGTTTACAAACTTTCTTGACAAATGACTTTCTATTAATTTCTATTATTATTTTATAAATGAATTCAGAAATAAATTTAATAATTAGTGTCAAATTGTGCAATTAATAATAGGAATTATAAGAGTAACAAATATTTTGTAATTTCAAATGTTTCTAAAATAAGAGTAATTTTAACTGTACATACAGAGTTAGTGCATATCAATTGTAAGAAAGAAAATAAAGTTATTTCTTTTTATACATTTATAAATTTACATATGAAATTATTTTAGAAAGACAGCTGAGAAAATAATAACCTGTTTGAAAGGTGGAAAGTATTTTTGGTATCGGCAACTTCTGTTGAAGGTAAGTAATGCTAGGGGGAGAGTGTCCCTTAACAATGCTCAAACACTCACACCGTAATTGTGTCTACAAAATGGGTGGCAGTTATCACCCTAATTTGAGTGAAGCATTACTGAACATGATCAATAATTAATATTATAGCCTGATAAGAACTTCGCAGTACTTGTATGTTAATACACAATTTCTGATTAGTTCAAAATTTCTAGTAGGAGCACGTTTACTCAGGCAGTATTTGACTATACCAGTGTATTATATTGTTTCTCTGTTGTGTAGCAAGGATCTCCATGAAAATGTATATTGTAGTGGGTGCCCTTGTTGAAATATGAATCTCCATTAATCATCCCTGCTACAGTGACATATAAGATGTCCAAATTGCTGGGAAGTGTTAACTGAAATTTCTAATGGTAGACTTGTGTTTTCTCAAAACTACATCTCTTATGGTTCCGCTTTTTTAATCACACAATGGAACCAGGTTGCATGAGAAACTAGAAATGCTTTCTTTTATCCAATGAAAGCTATTAACAGTAGCTTGCATGCAAGAATTGATATGTTAGGATGTGCAGAATGGCTTCAGGTGAGCTCTGAGCAGTCTAACATTGGTCTTAGCTTAACCATTAGGCAAGTGTGTAACCGTTTATTTGATAATAGGTTTTATGTTTTAATTTTATGTTTCAATAATTTTTTGCCAAGTTGGGATACAGTGAGGGTTTTATAAAGGGGACTAACATTCCGGTATACACTGGTAAGTAAAGAAACATACATGTGGAGGTCATAAACAACAAGCGCACATGGCTGGACAGCCAACGCTGTAACACTTCAGAGCAAAGACTGCCACTTGGTGCCATACGTGTCGGGGGAGCCAACGCACATTTAAATCTCCACACGTGGGCAATTACATGGCGTTGCTTGATGTACCATCTAAATTTTTCCAACTGGGTCTTCATTAATATTTCCTATTAAGTGAAATAGTTGCATACTGATAACAACTGTTAGTTGCAAACGTGGGATTTTGTGTCTCAAACTAGTCAACAATAGTAGTAACATCAAGTGAGATGGCAATCAACTTATTCAGCATTTTTTGAGGTTCAAAGTATAACACAAGAAGTAGTTTCTAAGAAATAAATTGCTATTAAGCATTTGAGAGGCCTTTTGATCAATTAGCATCTATTTCACTTATAGTGACATTATGCAAACTGACTCAGCTTCCTATACACCTCATGAATGTCTTCCTGGGCCAGCATTAATTAAAGTTAAATAAAGCATTAGCATGGAGTCATAACAGCATATCCTCTTGAGATTTTCTATTCGTGACCAAATGTAAGTGCTAGGCTATGTCTAGCTTATGTAATATGTGACTGTGTAGTGATTTGAGAATTTCTGCATAAATTCTAGAACCACTCGGCCTTCCACCATCTCGAACATGTGATATTTTAGATTTGAGCTGGAAAAAGGAACCTTACCTACTGTGTGTCACCTGTCTGTGTGTGCAGGTCTGACATTTTTCACGAGAAGACTGTAGACATGGTGGTCCAACGGCACCGACAAGCAGGAACTTCTGTGTTATTCTGTGCTTTTTTGTAATGGTGACTATTGTTAGTGACAAAATAACAGTGAGTTGAGGTAGACTTTTAAGTAACTCTTAACACAGACTTGCTGGAGGCAAGACATGTTTACGATTTCTGTGGTTGTTAAACCAACTCTGTTGTAAATGTATCTTAATTATGTCTAATGTGAGATGACATGGATGACTTACAAGAAGTCGAATATTTATGTGAGATATGGAAATTTGGTCTTTATGGAAGTTGAAATATACCAACAGTGAACTAAAAGTATTCTTTTAGTACCTACGTATTGCACGAGTAGAGAGAGACAGAGAGAGAGAGTGAGAGAGAGAGAGAGAGAGAGAGAGAGAGAGAGAGAGAGGGAGAGAAAGTGTCTTGATATGTTCCTTTAACAAGCATTATTTTTCAGAGAAGAAGTTTTTAGAGATTCCAGTAGGTGGCTAACCAGTGAAGATCAGTTGCACATTCACAAGTAATTCAACTCATTTAAAAGAAGTGGGAAGGTTGCAATCCAACTTCCCACATTCTTGACGTCAACAAACATTAGAATGTGGCAGCTGTGACAGGACCAAAGGAAAAAAGGAATCCTGAGATGAAAAGAAGAGAAAAAGCTATCAAGTGTGGCCATAGCAACTGACCATAATGAGACAAGAGAACTCTTAAGAAAAACTGGATATTGCCAGAGTATACAAGGGAGAACATTTGTGAATGAAAATAAGGGGGAAGACATGAGAAAGTCACAACATGATAAACCGGTGAGAAGATCTCAACATATTAGACTAAGAAGAGTTATGCCTAGAACAATACAACTAAGAAGATCTGGTGTAGGGAGTATACAGCTCTCACATGCGTCGTGGGGATGCAGGCATGGAAACCAGCCTACACCCGACGTCGCCGACACCATCTGCTGTTCACCGGTGCTGACTGGCCATCACATCTGCTCACCTATGCTGCAAGAAGTCTACACTGGGTGAGCGCAAAACAAAACTTTAGTACCTTAGCAAGAAGTGATACAAACTATTGAGTGAACTTTATTAGTGTAGTTATTATACTTAAAGTTAATTTTTAAATGCTCACAAGGTCGTAAGCTTGTAAAATCACTGATAACATTCAGCAAGTTGGAGAAACTTCAGAATCAGTCATGGCTGCAAAAATTACCAAAGAAGGGCCTGACTGGTCTGAGTTAGTAAATCTAATCAAAGCTCAGAGTATACAATTAGGCTTAATGAATTCTTGATTAGATTATCAAAGTAAAACTTTAATTGCTAAGTTAGATGACCAGAGTTGGCAGTCAAATGCTCAGAATGAAACTCTAAGGTTTAGATTGGATTAGTACTTGTTCCATAGATCATGAATATGACACTTCGTAATGATGTGGAACATGTCAGGTTAATAAAAGGTGTCTATACAAGATATTACGTTACACAAAATATTATGACACTTTTTTTGTGGGGATGTTGGGGAAATTACCCACTTACTGTATCCAAAAATTCATCTAATGAGTAGAAGGAGTTGCCATTAAGAAATTCTTTTAATTTCCTTTTAAATGCTATATGCCTATCTGTCAGACTTTTGATGCAATTAGGTAAGTGACCAAAGTCTTTTGTGGCAGCATAATTTACCCCCTTCTGAGCCAAAGTTATATTTAATCTTGAGTAGTGAAGATCATCCTTTCTCCTAGTGTTGGAGCCATGTACACTGCTATTACTTTTGAATTCGTTCGGATTGTTAATAAAAAATTTTATAAGTGAATATATATATTGTGAGGCTACAGTGAAGATCTCTAGCTCTTTAAATAAATGTCTGCAAGATGATCTTGGATGAGCTCCAACAACTATTCTGATTGCACACTTTTGTGCAATGAACACTCTTTTACTCAATGATGAGTTACCCCAGGATATGATGCCATACAAAAGCAGAGAATGAAAATAGGCGTGGTAAGCTAATTTACTGAGATGTATATCACCAAAATTTGCAATGACACTAATAGCACAAGTAGCTGAACTCAACGTTTCAGCAGATTCTGTGTGTGTTTTTTCCAGTTCAACCCCTCATCAATGCATACACCTAGAAATTTTGAATATTCTGCCTTAGCTACAGATTTCTTATTGAAGTCTATATTTATTAATGGTGTCATTCCATTTACTGTGTGGAACTGTATATACTGTGTTTTGTCAAAGTTTAATGATAGCCCATTTGTAGAGAACCATTTAATGATTTTGTGAAAAAGTCATTTACAATTTCACCAGTTAATTCTTGTCTGTTGGGGGTGATAGCTATACTTGTATCATCGGCAAAAAGTACCAGCTTTGCATCCTCGTGAATATAGAATGGCAAGTCATTAATACATATTAACAACAGCAGAGGACCCAAGACCGAACCTTGTGGCACCTCATTCTTGATTGTTCCCCAGTTTGAGAAATCACCAGTTTTTTGCATATTATGTGAACTGCTTATTTCAACTTTCTGCACTCTTCCAGTTAGGTATGACTTAAACCATTTGAGCACTGTCCCATTCATACCACAGTACTTGAGCTTATCTAGAAGTATTTCATGATTTACGCAATCAAAAGCCTTTGATAGATCACAAAAAATCCCAATGGGTGACTTCCAGTTACTCAGATCATTTAATATTTCATTAGTGAAAGTATATATAGCATTTTCCATTGAAAAAACCTTCTGGAAACCAAACTGACATTTTCTTAAAACTTTATTTTTACATAGGTGTGAAGCTACTCTACAATACATTACTTTTTCAAGAATTTTGGATAAGGCAGTCAGAAGAGAGATTGGGCAGTAGTTGTTGACATCAGACGTATCCCCTTTTTTATGCAGTGGCTTGACAATGACATACTTCAGTCTGTCTGGGAAAATACCCTGCTTCAGAGAGCTATTATATATGTGGCTAAGAATCCCACTTATTTCTTGAGAACAAGCTTTTATTATCCTGCTGGATATGCCATCAATTCCATGTGAGCTTTTATTCTTGAGAGAGTTTATTATCTTCCTAATTTCAGAAGGAGAGGTGGGTGGAATTTCAATTCTATCAAATGGTGTGGGTAAGGCCTTTTCCATTAACTGCTTTGCTTCTTCTAATGAACATTTAGATCCTATTTTCTCTACAACATTTAAAAAATGATTATTCAAAATGTTTTTGACTTCTGGCTTGTTGTTTATCGAATTTCCATTTGCTTTGATGGTGATGCTGTCATCCTGTACCCTTGGTTGCCCTGTCTCCCTTGTAATAATATTCCAAATCATTTTGATTTTGTTATCAGAGGTATCAATCTCAGACATGATGCACATGCTTCTGGACTTTTTAATAACCTTTCTTAATGTAGCGCAGTAGTTTTTATAATATTTGGCTGTTTCTGGGTCATTACTCTTTCTTGTTTTTAGATATAGTTCCCTTTTGTGGTTACAAGATATTTTTATTCCTTTAGTAAGCCAAGGTTTTTTTGCATGGTTTCTTATAATTAGATTTAACTACTTTCTTGGGGGAACAGTTTTCAAATTCTCTTACAAGTGTATCATGAAATAAGTTATATTTTAAATTAGCATCAGGTTCATTGTACACCTCATCCCAGTCTAACTGCTGAAGATTTTCTCTGAAATTTCTAATTGTTGAGTAATTAATTGAATGCACAACTTTGGAGGGTAGTTTTGAATTACTGAATGGAGCTATGGCATATACTGTAACTAGCTTAGCATCATTATCAAAAAGGCCATTCTCAACAGGACAAGAATTTATGTTTTTAAACCTATCTTGGTCTATAAAAGTGTTATCTATCAATGTGCTGCTGTCCTTTACTACCCGAGTAGGAAAATTAATGACGGATGTCAAATTGAAAGAACCGAGCAAGACTTCCAGGTCATTCTTCCTATTACACTCTTTCAGTGAATCAACATTGAAGTCCCCACAAATGATAATTTGCTTTTCCCTATCTGACAGATAGCATAACAAGGCATCCAAGTTTTCCAGGAATAAATGAAGGTTCCCTAAAGGGGACCTATATACTGTTACAATTGTAAAAGAACCCTCCTTCAGTTTAAGTTAACAGGCACATGCTTCTATATGTTGCTCTAGACAAAGCTTTCTTGTAGCTAAGCTTTCTACACAGTGATAACTTTTGACATATATGGCAACTCCTCCTTTCACCTTATTCTCTCTACTCATATGTGCAGCTAGTTTATAACCACTGATATTTACCTTTTCCATATCAAACACAATGTGATGCTCAGACAGGCATAGTATATCTATTACATTATAAGATTCAATGTCATCTAAGCAAACCAGGAGCTCATCTACTTTATTCTTCAATCCCAGGAAAGAAATAGGTTTTATACATTCTAGTTTATATACTCAGAGTGAAGTTCTACATAACCAGAGCAAAATATTGAATAGTCAAGCAACTAATCTAGGTTTATTAAATGCCAAAGTTGATGCATAGAGTAGAGAATTTAGTAATCTACGTGAAGGCATGGATAGTTTAAAGACTGAATTTGACACCCTAAATAGTAAAGCTGAAAATCTGAAATTAGATTTAAGGGGGTCCGGAGTGCCCTATACTTGCAATGTTAAAATAACGCTTATAAATTACATCTTTCCTCACAAAGTATTTGAGGTAGGAAGTTGAACTTTTTACAGATTATTTATTGGAATATGGGCTACAACTTAACACAGGGATTTTACAAAATTTTAGTTCAGTTATTAAAGATGATTTTTTTTTCAATTGTAATGAAAATTCACAACATTTTTTTTTTTGCAATTTTTTATTTATATATTCAAAAATATACAGTTTTTTGGAAAAAGGCTGTGTTAAGTTATGCAGAAGCTACTGTGTAACATTTACTGAAAGTTTGAAACAAATATGTTTGGAAGATCCTTAGAAAACATGTAATTAGTATGAGAAAATAAAAGTTTTGGGAATCGAGTGACAAAGATTGGATTAACTTTTTAGTGCATTCCAGGTCCATAGGATGGATTATCTTCATCCTCTGCAAACTCCTCCTCCAGCTTCCTCTTGTTCCTCCTCCTGTTTACTCTTGCTTGTATTTCTAGACTCTTTACAGCCCTGTCTACAGCCCGAAGGCGTTCCTTGTCTAAAGCAAGCATCGCTCGTACCATGTTAGAACCTATCTTCATTCCCATATTTCTAAATACCTTGCACCTTACAATGTTGCCATCATTGAAAGTCGCAACAGCATCATACACACCAAAGTGAAGTGTTTCTATTCCAACAAATACAGTCTTGGGGATTCTCGACCATATAACACTATTTACACTTTCATTGGGGTTTTGAGTTTTTCCGTGAATACACTTTTTCAACAGTTCAGGTGCTGCTAAGTCTCTGAAAATAGGTTTTATCACCTACATTATTGCATGAGGCAGACTATGCTTATGAGTGTACACTTCACCAGTTAGCAGCCCTTTGTTATATTTACACCAACTGTCTTCTTCTTTGGGACACAAGCTATGTTGGGGATTTTCATCGGTTGAAGAAGTATGAAAAAAAAAAGAGCCCAAACAGCCTTCTTCATTTCGTCGACACTTTGGATTTCTAATTTCTAATAACTTTACTTTTACTCAATATTATACTTCAACAAAACAGAGACTCAAGAAACAGAATTAATTATGAATATTTTTGAGATAACGACAGAGTAAATAAACATGAAACAATTGACAATCACACCAGCGATATATATTGAACCATCACAGGTTAGCCACAACATATACTTTATCTCACATCACTAAAATGTACCTGATGAACACGGACGTTAATAATAACACCATTTGACAGCAGTTTAACAGCGCCACAGTGTGTCACGCCCATGTAGAACACACTTCAAAAAAATTTAAAAATAGTTGTAGTCTTCGGAATTGAATAAATTATATATCCTTAAAAGGTAATAGTCTGCACATTCAGAAAACGCAAAAAAGTAAAAATTGAACTTTTCATGATTTTGAGCCTTTCCGGAGCCCCTTAAAGAATAAACTAACTAATTCTTTGAACATTTATGTAAATCAAATGTTGACTGACTTCAACCAAAAACAGAATGAGGATTTTCAGGATCTGACAAAAAGATTGGAATTGAACATTGAGGATAAATATCATAGTGTGGAATCAGAGGTTAATGAAAAGTTAGAATCAATGGAAAATGTATGTAATGTTAAGTTTGATGCTGTAAAGCAGGGATTGCATACTTTAAAAGAGTGCATCAATAGGCTAGATAAGTTAATGCCAATAATCCAATTGCAATTACAGGTGTTAATACACAAGTAGTTAATGTAGAAAGAAACATCAAAGAGAAACTAGCAAACTCAGAAATCATAAATGTAAGTAGTTTGGAGGAACACGTGGAGGAAATGATAGATCAAAAAGTTGCCACGAGAGTAACCTCCAGGAATGTATCGCCTATTGTGATCCTTCAGTTTCTCCCGGCATATTTCTTGCCCGAACAGTCCACGGGTATACTGCCAGTCCATAGTGTGCAATGAGCACAATATTTTGGTGATCAGACATGTCACCATCATAAAGTGTGCTGACGAACTGAGCTCCTGAGGGTGGGTGGCCATGTTAAATCATCTCCCCTTGCAAGGCATTCTCTCCGTGGTCTCCACCCACACATCAGCGGTCACTGAGATGCTGGTGTCAGCATCTGTGGTGGCATCGGTGTAATTGCCTCATCCACCCTGGAAATTAAAAAGACTCCCAGCAAAGGAAATGAGTGGGCGACTAGGACAGATGAGGCAATTCTAGCAACACCACCACAGAAGCCGACGGCAACGTCTCATTGACTGCTGACACGCGGGCACGAACCTTGGAGAGAATGCCTCATGAGGGGAGGGGATTTAATATGGCCGCCCGACCTCATGAGCTCAGTTCGTCAGCACACCTGATGATGGCAACATGTCTGATCACCAAAATATTGGGCCTGTTGGACACTACGGACTGGCAGTACACCTGTGGACTGTTCGAGTATCACGTATTGTTTCTTCCAAATTTTCAGATACCTGAAAGGACATAGATGACTTGTGGAAAGAATTTAAACTTATCCAGGATAAAATAGACAAGAGGGTGACTTCTCCTAACATGGTATTTACTAGTGAAGTGGTGACTGATTTACAATGGTGGGTCAATTCAAGTTATCCAGGCAATTCGCTAAGTTTAAACTGGATGGGGATGTACATCTGTCTCATTTTTTGAAAAGATTCTACCAGGCTTTGCCAAAGAACTCAGAGGATTCTAAAAAGATTGAATTTGCTGTGGGGACACCTCATAGGGGAAGCCTCAGAATGGGGGTACTGTAAATATTGGGAACTTTTCTTCTTGGGAAGACTTTCAGAAGAAATTTAAAGAGAAATACTGGTGTGCTAGTACACAAGAGAAATTAATATCAGATTTGTGGGACCCAAAATATTACTATAATACATGGGGTACTTTAAGAAAGTATTTTGACTGGCATCTAACACAGGTGAAGTACTTAGATAAGCCGATGGAAGAAGAAGGATTAGTGAGAATTTTAATAAGACAATTACCCATTTATGTGAGGAAAGATATGTTATGTAGTGGTTGGAAAACAGTAGAAGAATTGTTGTCCTTTGTGGACACACTGGATACATTAAATTAGGACCACAATGAAAACTTACACTAAAGTGATTGCCCGATCTACAAAAGGAACAGTGGTATTAATTTTAAAAACATGAGGCTAACCTAGCTAGAGTACACCAGAACAACAGAAAAAATGGTAACGACAATTATCAGAAGCATCCACCTTCGAATTTAGGTCCAGTAACTCTGCAGGAATTTGTACCAAGTAATAATGGAACACAAAGTGGTAACATAGTATCCCGATTCGGTAACCAACCCATGATTACCAATAATGAGGAAAACATAGTGCAATCTGGATCCAGAGCTGGGGCCCAGGTAATGGAAATACACTAGGAGGCCTAAGTCCATACAAGTATGCTAACTTTACCCACAAAACACCTACAAAGTAATGGTTGTTACTGGAAGAACAAAGTTTGACTACCAACAGTCCACAACCTATAGTAGCAGGCACCATGGAGAACTATAAGATTACAGATGCAGGGAGTGAGGTATCACTCATCTCCAACACATTCTTTACTTCACTACAGACTAAACAACAATTACCATTATTACCAGTGACCAGAGTTCACACAGTTAGAATAACAGGAACAAAAAGTAAGATTGTAAAGTATAAGACTCAAGTGAACAGCAGCACTGGAAATATATTATTTTGTCAAACACTGTTAATGGTAGAGAATATCAATAGAGACATATTATTTGGTTTATCTTGGCTATTAGATTTTAAAGTTACCTTGAACTTTGTCTAAAATGTTTTATGTTTTGTGTTCTGTAAGCTGTAACCAATCAATCAACAAAATGATTGATAACAATAGAATAGAACATAGCTCCAACATCATGCATAACCCTTTGGTCATGGTGAAAAAAGCTACAGGTGGGGTATGATTAGTGTTAGATGCTCATACATTGAATGAGCATATAGAGACAGAAAGAGAAAGACTGATTAATATTGATAAATTGTTATCTAAATTTGAAAATGCAATATTTTTTAGCACAATGGACCTGACTATGGGATACTGGCAAATAAAATTACACCCAGAACATAAAAGGTATACAGAGTTTCTGTGTGATGGTAAATCATATCATTTCAGTGTACTGCCATTCGGACTTAATATTTCTGTAACCATATTTATACATGCCCTGGATGAGGCATTAGGGAGAGATCTAGTGAAGGATTTAATAATATATGTAGATAATATCCTGGTAATATCAGCTTCTTAGGAAGAACATTGCCTGACCTTGAGTAAGACACTGAAAAAATTTAAAAATAAACGTATTGTGGTGAAACTGTCTAAATTGTACTTTGCATGCCATGAGCTTAAGTTTTTAGGTCATATTGTAGTGGTGCAGGGAATTAAACCAGACCCTAAGTGTATCAAAGCTATTAAAGAATGTCCACACCCTAGAAATGTAAGACAGTTGAAGGGATTTATAGGAATGACCGGATACTATCACGGTACATACGAGGTCAAGAACTGAATGACCCAAGAGTTTTATGTTTATTAAGGAAGGCAGTACCATGGATTTGGGATCAAGAAGCAAATGATGCATTTGAAAATGCCAAAAGTGCACTTGTAGAGTCACCCATATTACATCATCCAGTTGTGGATGAACTGTTAAAAATTTCAAGAGATGCATCTGATTACAGTATTGCCGCAGAACTTTTCCAAGGAGAGTGGGATCTAAATAAGGTAGGACACAGAATCATAGCTTTTGCTAGCTGTAGTCTAAATAAGCACTAACTAAATTACATGGCTATTGAAAAAGAACTATTGGCAGTTACGTGGAGTATCCAGAAATTTCAAACACTATTATGGGGGTCAGAAGTCCATGTTTAACAACAGATCATCAAGCTCTATCCTTTTTAATGAGTAGTCAATTGTTATACAGTAGATTAATGCAATGGAGGCTTTTCCTACAGAAATATGATATTAGGATACAATATGTAAAAGGTTCCAAGAATATTGTACCAGATGCTTTGTCTAGGTTACCCATAGGAATGGTAGAATTAAAATGTATGGAGGGACCGGGCGTTATTTTTGCAATTAATTTTATGTCAGTAGAATATCCAAACATTAGGGTACAACAGATGGCTTAAAGAATAACAGAAACATCCATCATGATCCCTATTTTACAGAAAATTTTTCTATGTATATCTGGAATTCCTCACCTCCTAATCAAGTAGGAAAACGGAAAATTATAGGTCATAATTTGTTTTGGAGAGACAGCTTAACGTCACAACGTTGGCGCTTATGTGTTCTGAAGGTAATGGAAAATGCACTTGTGTGGTATGTTCATATAGGATACGAACATTTCAGAATCAAAAAGTCTATAACCCATATGAATAAGTTTTATTACTTTAAGAAGCCAGGGCATAAAGTAGCATCTTTGATTAGAACTTGTGAAATCTGTCAGAAGGTGAAAGAGAATAATACTCCTGTGAAATATAAAATGTATCCAATTATTCCCAAGTTGTTATATGATCTCACGGCAGCAGATTCCTTTGAGCCAGTTCCAAAAGGAAAGGGAGGAGTATCATACATTTTTGTCATCATAGAGTGCTGGTTGAAATATGTTAAACTATATCCTATGAAAAAGCAAATACGCAGACAGTTACACACAGTTTAAAACACTACTTTCTGGAAGTAAGTAATCAAAAGTGGTTTCTTACAGATAATGGACCACAGTTCGTGAGTAATGAATTGAAGGTATTCCTAGACTGGGAAGGTATTCAACGAGTTTAGATATGTAATTATAGCCCATCACCAAACCCATGTGAAAGAGTTATGAAAGAAATTGGGAAATTATGCCGTACTTACTGCTATGAAAAACATACTTCATGTGCAACAAAAGTTAAGGACTTTGAACTCATCCTAAATGAATTTCCCATTTTTATCAACAGGGTTGTCACCTTTAGACATTGTAGGTAAACCTTTTGTCAGAAAACCTCTCATTAAATGTTTTAGTTGGCCTGAACAACCGAGTGTCAATCATGAAGTGAACCAGGAAATAGTTTCTATGAATTTAGTTGAAAAAGTGCAACAAAGAGTGAGTAAGCATAATGAGAAGGCTGTAGAACCTCAATACAAAGTCAATGACCTAGGTCTCATAAAACAACATCTTCAGAGCTTGACTGTGAAAAAAGAGACTCATAAATTTTTCCAGAAATATGAAGGACCATACCGGGTACAGACAGTAATCCACCCTAAGATATTATTTTTAGTAGGTCCTGCAACTGAATCAGATAAAGGGAAGTACAATGTGAAAGACATAAAGTTGTATATCCCCCAGGGACGTTAACGTTCTGAGTTAACGGTGGAGTGATGACCATCGGATCCCGAGTTGTTTTCAATGTTTCTTCCATAATAGTTTTTCTGCATCAAATTCTTATCAAACTATTCTGTTATCTATCCCCCAGGGACTTTAACGTTCTGAGTTAACGGGCGGAGTGATGACCGTCGGATCCTGAGTCGTTTTCGGTGTTTCTTCTATAATAGTTTTCCCACACTGAATTCCCTTCAAATCTTAAACTATTCTATCATCCCACACTCAGAGATACTATAAAAAAATAACATTGTACCAACTAGGATTTGTCATTATGTCATCCACAATTGTTCCTGGTGGGGGATTTCCTTATTCCATTCAGTTAGACTACTAACAACCTCTGGCTCCCTATATAATCTCTCATAGAACTAAAGAAGCTTCTGCATACATGCTTCTGGTACTACTCTTATGTACCTTGCAAAAGCATGCATGAGGTAGAGATTTGCATAGTGCATTCGCACCTACCTGTCCCCAGGCCCTTCAGTCCCGACTCGCCCAGACTTGTCCCGACTCATCCCAACTTGTCTCGACTCGTCCCGACATGTCCCGACTTTGCTCAGCTGCAGCATGAGGTGAAAATTTGCACACATGTTGTCTCCAATCCCCATAATTTGGAACAGCTCTGGGACAAGATATACTAAGACCACCTGGTCAACTCTTCTCTCCCTCGGGTTCAATCAGCGCGGTCTCCACGTATATTTAGGTCATTTTTTTGCTTGAAATGTTCTTTGTATATAATCTCTTCACCAGTTTCTTTGCAAACCTTTGTGTAGAGGTCTTGGAGACATCAATGTCATAAATTTTGTATGTTCTATGGATATAAGGTGTCATTACGATGACTGCAACACTGATTTTCTTGAAAGCTGCCTGGTAATCCCTTTATTTATCACATATTTCTGTGTAAATATAGAGAGCTGTGTCCTGGCACATAACTTTCAAAATAATTTCTGAATATATATGTACATGCATAAAAACTGTGACAATTTCACATCGAGTATACATAGGCGTGAGTAATGAAACAGAACATAAGCCAGAGAGGAATTAATTGTGATAATCTTTAAGGAATGTTAGTTTAATAAATACTCTGTTGAATTTTAGGATATTAGACTTGAATTATAGGTAGATGTAGTATCTACTAAGACTATAGAAGTTGAGAAGTAAAGGAGGACTCTAGGGATTAAATGAAGTATTAAGAAGTATATGCGAAGTGTAGAGTAGATTTGTAGCTTTACCAGAAAATACTTAATTATAGTATACATAGGAATGTATACTGGGGTTATGAGTCATGAAGCCTACTCAGAAAGGATATGGGGGGTGTACCCGGCATTTGCTAAGTATTTAGGGCAGGCGTACGTACAGGGAAATAGGACGACCTGCGACCTAAAAAATAGGAATGTTTTATAAAGGGGCATACCTACCAGAATGGAAAGAGGAAGTGCACTTATATGGTCAACCCACAGGTAAGGTATAGGTACTGATCTTAGCAGAAGGGGACAGAAGTCACACATTTTATAGGAATTATTCTGGAAAGTACGAATTCCATGCACAATGAGCATTATTACGTTTTATGTAAGTTTATGAGTGTCAAAAAGAACACTTTTATGTTGCCCAGAGTTCCTCCAAACTACAACAGATAATGAATGAGTACATACTTAGGTAAGGTAGTACAAAAGGTGAGAACAGAAAGTAGGTTACTCATGTGTCATGAACACTTGGAGTTTACGATTGGAAAGATAGCAGAAAAAAAGAAAAGGACAATATGGCCCTCATGATTCCTATATATTAAAAGAGCTTACTAAAACCTTGAGGGAAATGCTCACATTTTACTATCAAAGTAAAATGAGAAAAGAATAGCTAAATAGTAATCAAAAGGATATTCACAACTATTGATGGAAAAGACATGTATACTGTTAAAATGTGAATCATTATTATGTGTGATATTACTGTACATAATGATTATGTATAACATATCATGTGTTCGATCTGAGGGGAGGGGGGGGGGGGGGGAGTGGATATGTAGTGATTCAAGAATTTCTGCGTAAATTCTAGAACCACTCGGCCTTCCACCATCTCGAACACACAATATTTTAGATGTGAGTGGGAAAAAGGAACCCTATCTACTGTGCACCACCTGTCTGTGTGCAGGTCTGAAATTTATTGTGAGAAGATTGTAGAGACAGTGGTCGAATGGCACTGACAAGTACTTGTCAGTCGATCCATGGAAGTTGTAGTGAAAGCACACAGAAGAACCAAGGAGCTTCTGTGTTATTCAATGCTCTTTTGTAATGGCGACTATTGTTAGTGACAAAAGAACAGTGAGTTGAGGAAGACTTTTAAGTAACTCTTATCACAGACTTTCTAGAGGCAAGACATGTTTATGATTTCTGTGGTTGTTAAACCAACTCTGTTGTAAATGTATCTTAATTGTGTCTAATGTGAGATGACACGGGTGACTTACAAGAAGTCGAATATTTATGTGAGATATGGAAATTTGTTCTTTATGGAATTTGAAATATACCAACAGTGAACTAACAGTATTCTTCGAGTACCTATTTATTTCACGAATGGAGAGAGATAGTCTTAATATGTTCCTTTAACTA
Source organism: Schistocerca cancellata (assembly GCF_023864275.1). NCBI lineage: Eukaryota > Metazoa > Arthropoda > Insecta > Orthoptera > Acrididae > Schistocerca > Schistocerca cancellata. Next base: position 144,709,048 of record NC_064634.1, on the reverse strand, counting down.
GCATTATTCTTCAGAGAAGAAGTTTTTAGAGATTCCAGTAGCTGGTTAACCAGCAAAGAAGATTGGCTGCGCATTCACAAGTAAGTCGACTCATGTAAAAGAAGTGGGAAGGTTGCAATCCAAATTCCCACACTCTTGTCATCAAAAAACGTTAGAACTGTTGTATCACAAACTTACCCATACTTTCACATTTTCCTGTAACTGGCAGAAATTTTCCACAACTGAAAAAGCATTAACTGATTAGCTCACTTATTAATTAGTTTGTGTGATTTGAACCATATCATTTTCCTGTGCTCTAAGTGCTGATGATTATCACTTTGACTTACATTATAATGACACAACTAAAAACATAAAAAGCTCAAGCAAACCTTGTAAGGGAACAGCATGCGTTTTTGTTGCACTCAGTCCTTTCCTGCCAATACAATTTATAGATACAAACAATTAAGTAAATAATTTTTATCTTTCTTATCCTATGGTGACAGTCTTATCGCTACATCAGGGCATCTCAACGTGTGGTCCGCGGACCCCTTAGGGGTCCGCCGGCTGTTTCTAGAGGGTCCACGGCCACCCTTCACCAAATCGTGTAAAATAATGAGTAAAATTATTGAATAAAAGTGTGAAAATCAAATTCATCACTATTTTTTTTTCGTGTAAAAAACGTGTGTACTTTTAATTCAGGTCATATTCCCAAGCAGCCTTTGCAGTTCCTAAGTGAGAACGCATACACAGTTTAGTGCCAGAGAATGTGGCTTCTCTGATCAACTGTTTCACAACAATACGGGGGTGGTTTGTGCGCCGGCTCACGGTGCTAGATGCGCTGAAACCTTTTACGCATGCGCGGAGTGAGCTTTGTCGACCAACCACAGCACTCACTGGCACGTATGCGGCCCCAGGCATCATTAAATGTTAAACATGCTTTGTCAGTGCACTACCTATTTCATAAGTCGATTTTTGACCTTCAAGTTGTTTTCATTCATCTCTAAACCAAAGGCTATTGATACTTGAGGAAGGGGAGGGGGGAGGAAGAGAGGGGGGAGGGGGGGGGGGGTCATTGGGAACACGAAACTTGCATTAAGAAGCTTTCATTTTCCATGGGTTTCGCTCTGAAATTTAAAGTTACTGTGATCCTGACTGACTAAAGGTCCGCCATGGATTTTCGACTGAAGAAGGGGTCCACCAGTTGAAAAGGCTGAGAAGCCCTGCACTACATCCTTCTCATTTAGTCCCTGGACCTCAGTGCATAGGTATGCTTGTTTCTTCAAGCATAGCGAGGATGTGCTGGTATCACCCTATCTTTCTTCTTTTTCTATTTTGTTGTGGTGATACCTTTACCCGTCAGAGCAACTTTAGGGATGGGAGCAGGCAGCGTTGTCTGAGATGGCACAGTTGGTCAGTGATACAGCTTTACTATTATAGTACGATCAAGCAACTGAATTTCAGCATTCACTGGGAAGGTGATGCACAACAGAGGAAAGGAGCCCTCGTACTGAGGAGTGAACTTTTTAGTCCATCCCATTTTTACCACAGGATTTTGAAGCAATACCAAGTTACCAGGTTTATACAGAGGGAGTGTAATGCCTTTGTTGCTGCATTCTAGCTGTTTTTTGGCTTTGTAGTTACTGCATTTCACTTGGTTGCATATGGCTTTGAGTTGGTGGGCAAGCCTTTTCACTTCACATATATTTATGTCAGGGGGCAATTTGTCAATTTCACTGGGTGAATTCATGGGTCTTCCATAGATTACTTCATACAGGGAGTAGCCAATTGCCACATGGACATGACTATTATATGCTAAGGTGACAAATCCTGCATACCTATCCCAATCTAACTGAGTCTTCCCTACATAATAGGACAGTATTTGCACAATAGTTTTGTGCACTCGCCATAGGAACCCACTGACTTTAGGGTCACAGGCTGTAGTTTGCCATTTTTTTGATTTGTAACATTTTATGAACTTGTGCAAACAGAGCTGACATAAAATTTGAGCCTTGGTCAGTGAGTACTGCCTTGCGACTTTCGAAAGACAGAACCAAGTGATAGACAAAGTCGCAAGCAATAGTTTCAGTGGTCATATCTGCAAGTGGTTCCAAAATTAATCATCTAGAGAAGTGATCAATAGCAGAAAATATATATTTATTATTTTTGGTGCTTTGTTGAAATGGGCCTCAGATATCTAGAGCCATGATTTGAAATGGTTTCAATGCTTCTGGTAAAGTTTGTAAAGAAACTTTAGACCTTGGTGGAGATGCCCTTTGCGAACAAGGCAGACAATTTTGTATATACTTCCTAACACCTATTTTTTGACCTCTCCACCAATAATTTGAGGCTATTCTTGCATTCGTAGCTCATCACCCATTGTGGCAGTCATAAGACTGTGCTATTATTCATTGTTACCTTATGAATAGTATACCATCTTCTGTAACCAAATGAGATACTGATGCATACCAGTGGTATTCTGTACATCTCTCTTGTGGTTCTCTCAGTTCTTCTGTGGAAACCTCATCTGTTTGCACAACTCTAACCTTCCTGCTTAGGCCATCAGCACTGCTGTTAGGTGGCCAGGATTATGCCAAACTGTATAATCATTTTCTGACAATTTTAATGCACATCTAGTCAAGCGACTACTGGGGTCTTCTAAGCTTAACATTCCATATTAAAGCAACATGGTCCATAACCACAGTAAACCGACGTCCATACAAGTAACACTTAAAGTAATTTATTCCAAACATGAGAGCTAGAAACTCCTTTTTGGAGGTACTGTAATTAATTTCTGCTGAATTCATTTGTCTGGAGGTGTAACCAACTGGTCTTTCCTCACCATCATATTCCTGACTTAAAACAGCTCTGAAAGAGTAATGAATACTGTCTAAGATAATAAGGCATGTGCATAAAATATAATATATAGTGGAAACTGATTAAAAATTGCTGCTTAAATAATAATTTAAAAAATTTGACAGAATAATTGAAAGAAATTGGAAAGTACTCATATCGTGAGTGAACTTCAGCTGGCATTAATATCAACAGATCTTCAATATTCAATACATTATTAGATTAGCATTCATAAATTTATGTACATCCTTTTCCTATTACCACTATTGTACATAGGTATTGGTATGATAATACTGGTTCCGGATCACCCCTCCACTGCTCATGCAAATTCTTCTTGTTTGCTTCGATCCTCTTGATACACGATTCTTGGTGCAGGCACTATGATGAACAGAATGTGAATTTACAGATAATATTTTCTTTCCTAATAACTTTTTATAACACTTCTTTGATGTACAGTTTGGATACACACTTTTTAACAGTATTAATCCAGTGGAACTTGGCATACGTCTTCCCGCTTGCACTTATAGAGACAAAAGGTGAAGATTAATCAATTGAAGAGCATATCTCTCCTTGTTTTGCTTGTATGACATCATACGGAAGTGCACAGTGTCTGAGCTTATTCCTCTTTTTATAGGTTGATAACCCTGGCTGGTATGAGCATAGCCTTTATTTTTCAGCCACTGCAGTTGTCCTATATGGTTGTCAGTTTATATAGGCATGTCAGCTCCTTTAACACATACATACATAAGTTTTCCTTCATAACAAAGTGCTTGCTGTAATTGCATAGTCCCATTATTGTCAGTCAGTATCTGCACAGTGTTAAGTTTGTGAAGCATGCGTGCACAGCTCAGCATCCGTTACCATCTGAGCTTGCTTTCACATGTTTAATACAAAGCCAGAGGTCACGTGTCATGCATTTACATAGCCTTCACTGCACAAATTCGTGAAGCTTGTGTTCAGCGGCATGATCCTTTGTGAAATCTTTGATGCAGTGACAACTGGTTTCCATAGCAGCAGCCCAAGGAATGTATTTCATATCAACACTCACACTTATTCAGTGGGTACTGACATCTGTCAACTAGTTAAGTTTCTTGCCACTTCTATTAATGTCTTTATGATGTATGTTTTTATGATGTATTGTCATTTTTAGTTCATCGCACGCACACCCACATATCTCACACGCATGCTTAACACTTTGTAGGCAGGTTTTGCATGTTTTTGCACTTTGTTTTTGAGTGTCTTACAAACTGTTGCACTACACAAAATTTCTGTAGTGTCCTTTCCACATACTATACACATAACAAAATATAAATAAAAATACAACTACAAAAATAAACTTATCCTATTCATTTGCTGACATGCCATTATCATTACTTATATACATTATAGTCTGATTGTCATTTTGTTTCAGCACATTTTGTTGAATTATGATTTTGTTACATTGTTTAATTCCAATTATATACACTCTTTACTCTTGTTTGGTTTTACATTCTTTACACAACAATTCATACAATAATAGATTCTTTTTTTTCTTTATGGCATAAATTGACATACATTTCATTTCAATTTACAGTGACTTCTTGTCTGAGCACATTATCAATTTCAAAGAATTAAAGAAGTAAACGATAGTAGCTACAACAGATTCTACACACTGCTCAAATAACTATGCATGGCCTTGCCTCTCTAGCATTCTCCAGGATGGATCTACACACAAAAGGGTTGAGGAAATTTCATGGAAAGACACATACGTGCTTAGTTATGTCTCGTTACTAGACTTAACTGTGATCCCAAGAACAAAATAGTTTGTTATTTATAAGCACAATGCAAACCTGACAATACCAGTTGTACCAAATACTTATTCAGTGTTTAAAGTGCAGCTCAATATTTACTTGTTATGTTCATTGTATAAAGGACAACCATTTCATATGCTGAGGTATACAGAGTTGTATCATCAATACTATATGTTATGTACAATGAGTGTAAAATAATGTTTATATAAGTAACAAACACGTATAAAAATTTCAATGTAAATCAGCTGTTCGATGCTTTCGAGGATAGTCGACACTCACAGTAGATAGGTTTCGACCCCTTGATTATTTGGTAGTGCTCCACCTTAGTTCAGCATCATGATATGTGACATACTGCAACTGTAATCTTCTACACATATTTTCACTCTATCACATTCATACATATCACAAGCTTACAACTATATTTACTTGTTGTGCGGTCCTTTCTTATGTTTATCTGGTACCTAACATCCAACAAGCATTTATCTTTCTTCATGTTAGGATGTGTCAATACGTCATTCCCTGGAAGAAAACAAACTTAATACTACCTTAAAACTAAATCTTCATAGATAAATGTACAGTGACTCGATGGTCACTAATACTTCTTTCATAGATTCAACCATGTAATCATTTACATCAGTGTGTAGTTGTGCTGTCACAAACTCATTTAATGCCATGTGTATGTCTCTACTTACCTTATAAATCTGAAAGATAAAGAGTGTTATAAGCATGATCCGACCTCTTATTCAGTTTGCCACTTATAATGTAATCGCTTGTTTACCTGCAGCAAGAGTTTTCTAGTCCCTCAATTATAATTAGTGGATGTACTTTCAATACTTAAATTTGTAAGTATATAGATATAATGTACATACTAGTGTAACATCAGTAAATATTTTGCAGTTTAGGATCCCTCTCTGTGTATATAATCCCTTAGCTTATCTTAGTTTGTGTGTATTGTGTAGATAGTCATAGTTGTAATATAGACTCTCCCTTAATTACCTATGTCCCTTTTTATGCAATAGGCTTTAAAAATGCTAATGCAGTCTGTAGCTCATAGGGTTTGTTTTGTGTGCTCCAGCACTTTCAGCTGTGTCTGTCTGGTGCACACATGCTCGTGGTTTGTTGACTAGCTTTTTCCCTAATGTGCATGTGCTGCGTTGCTCTATTACCACTAATATCACGGCGAATTGTGTAGTGCATTGCATGCTATAGTGCATTTCACAAGTTTGTTTTTCATTTACAACTGGGCTACATGCAAGGCAAAGTGTTGTGTTTAAAGTATCATCATCTCTAGACACACAAAAGTAAAATTCTTCCTTGTTACATCCACTCACCTTATCATTTACACATTTGACATATAAGAAAAAAAGCATGTAAAACAAAAATTTTTCTTATAAACTAACAACATAAATTCTGTAATGTGACTTTCCAGCATCCAAAAGCTAATATTATTATACCTAATTACAGCGTAGAGGGTATACAGCCCTTCTTCAGTATATAAACGTTCTCAAGTCCTTGTGTGGGTAAAGGCCATTGTCTTTACCCATGTTTGTGTGTGCCAGTCTGTATGCTTCCAGGTAGGGTATTTTAGTAATTATGTATGGTCCAGTGTATAGTAATTGCCACTTATGATTCAGTTTTCCAGTTTTTGTTCATTTGGGATGTGTTCTAAGTAACACCTTTTGTCCTATGTAAAACTGTGTTGTACGTTTCAGCTTTTTGTCATAAATTCCTGTCCTATATTCAGCCCAGGCTTCAAGGTCGATTACTGCTTGTCAAATTTTATCATCCAGTGATAATTCTGGTATCAGTATCTTGGGTAAAGTTTTTTCCCAATCATCTACTTGTTTGAAATTATCCCATCAGCTCTTTTGGTGTAAATTCAGTGGCAAACAATACACTTTCTTACCACCTGTAGTACTCTTTGTCTAAGGTTGGGGAAATAACAATATTTAGTTATTTTATCAGTGCATTTTGCAGTTCTATAATGGACCCATATATTGTGTGTATAAGATAAAATCATCCACATATTCCTCTGACAATCACACATGCCATTGTTCAAGTTTGGAAGAGTTCCTATGGAACAGAATACCTTTGTGAGTAGTGAAAAACCTTTTCAATTTTTCATCACAGTTATGTGTAAGTTTTGCTCTTACCTTACTCCAACATGTGTCTTCCTGCTGTAATTGCTCCCTATGTGCACATAGTATGGTCAGAGTGTTTTGTCCTCCATCACATAGCTCTTATTTCACCTTCCTGCTTTAAAAGTTAATTGAATTCCTCTAAGCCTTGTGGCAGTCAAGAGAGAGGATCAGCTACTATGTTTTGATTTCCTTTTATGTATACTATTCCAAAATCTAATTCTTGAAGATACATACACCACCTGGCTATCCATCAGTGTAGCAATTTACAAGTTAACAAAAACTATACTCTTTGGTATGTTTTCCCCTAAGGAAATATTCATACATTTTAAAGGACCAAATTACAGCCAAACCCTCCAACTCTGTGACTGAATATGAATGTTCAGCTGCAGATATGGTGCGACTGGTGAAGCTAATTACTTTAGGGATGAAATTTCCCTCTTCTTCTACCATTAGAAAAAGGCATGCACCCAGATCGTGAGAAGACATGTCGATGCATAAACAAACAACCTTTCTCCATGTCTTGTTGAGATAAGATATTAGCATTTAATAATGCTTGCTTGATGTTTTCCAAATCAGTTTGACATTGCTTATCCCATAACCAAGGTCTGTTTTTTCGGAGAAGATTGAGTAAAGCATCAATGTTCATACGTTGGTTATGTATGAATTTCCTGAAAAGTGACACTAGGCCTAAGTATGCCTTTAATTGTCTCTGGTTCTGAGGAACAGGGCAGTACCTAATGGCATCAAGTTTTTTAGGATCTAGCAGTATGCCTTCTGAAGAGATTATATGTCCTAAAAATTTTACCTTTTCTTGTCCAAAATTAGATTTGTTGAGATTTGATATTACTCCATATTCGTAAAACAGCTCAATATTTGTTTAATTAATCTTAAATGTTCTATCCAAGTGGGTATAGTGACTAATAGGTCATCCACGTATACTGTTACCTTACTCAAACATTCAGGCCCTAGCACTCTGTCATGTGCAGGGATTAAATACACCTGCACTTATGTTCAATCCAAATGATAATACTTGAAATTCAAAGCTTCTGCCCCACATACGAAGGTGGTACACTTCCGACTTTCTTCATGTAGTTTTATTTACCAATATGTTATGTTATGTTATGTTATGTTATGTGGTTTATTCATCTCATTACATACAATTTTCAAATCATTTGATTTGATGTACAGGAGACATGTCAAGGTTTACAAAAGAAACTTTTTTCACTTTTTTAAGAGAAATACAAAAGTTTACATTATATTTTACATTTCTAAGTTTCAGCTACACATGTACATAAAATAATAAATGTATTACAATCCCTGTGTTCAGATTGTGAAGCTGTCCTCAATGAATTCATCGACAGAATAATAACACTTTTCCACCAGTAGAGTAAAGAGCAATCTTTTCAGTGAACCAATCTCCATTTTAAATATATTACTGCCTTTTATTTTATTGAAAATTTTTAACCCCATATGAAGACTGGAGGTCAATTATAGTAAGAAATTTAGCATTATGGAATTTCATAAGCTGTTCCTCTACATTGTCTGGATGTGTTAAGACTGGTACAATAATCTTATTAATGTTACGTGCATCGAGGACCAATTGCACATGCCATCTGGTTTGCTTACAGCCAAGATAGGACTACAATAAGGGGAAAATGATGGTTGTATTATGTCCCATTCAAGCACTCTGTCAATCTCTTTTCTTACTGCTTTACTCTTTGACCATGGTATAGGGTATGAGATAGAATAAAAAGTTTCATGAGGATACACTTCCATTTTGTAAATGAAATCCTCAATAATACCTGATCTTTCCAAATAAATTTATATAAGCAAGAATCAGATACCTAAGTTCCACTTGCTGTTCTTGAAACAAGCACTTTGATTCACTTATATTTGTGCTTATTGTCTCGATGTTTACTTCTTCTACTGGCAATTGTTCATGGGATTTACCAATTGAACTTCAAAGTCATGCATAGCTTCAGTTTTACATCTATTAGTACTTCCCCTGATTAGGTCTATTACAAATAATTGGTTATTTACAGTGAAATGACATTGGCCTTTTCCTATATCAATTTGTGCTTGGTATGTCCTAAATGTAACCATACAGATTAAACAACCATCTATTAATTTCTCTACTATCAAAAAATTGCATCATACAGAAAACTGCCCTAATTGTACAGGAATTAAGGCTTGTATCTTGACTCCTTTCTATTTCTGACAAGTGGCAGTTTGTACCTTGCAATTTTGCACTGGCAGTGTGGGTGTACATCCACATTTCTTCAATTCCTAAAAGAATCCCTGTGACATCAAATTAGTCATAGCACCTGAGTCAAGCACAATGGGTACATCAAGGTCAAATATTTTGGCTTTAATAGTAGTTTGAACCTTGCTCTCTGTCAAGTTTTTCTGCGTACCCTCATTAACTTGATACAGATCATCTCTCACATCATTAACATGATCATATCTGATAAAGCAAGTCTCGATCAAGCTCATGTCCCCACCCCCTCCAAGATGACAGAAAGGGGGCCTACCACGACTGGTTCAAGATTTCTGACGTCACAGTGGCATTGGTCTCTGGTTTCGGCATAACTTCCACTATGTGGACTGTTGGTGTTTGATTATGCCAATTAAGAGTCCTGAGAGGCTCTTGACTGAAATTCTCTTTGCCTCTGCATGTTATTCGGCATAGGTGTATTACTTTTCTGGCTGAATTCTGCTGTCTGTGGGTTATTCGGTTGTCTGCTATTGTTTTGTGTTTGCCAAGTAATCGGCTGATTATTGCCAGTAGCTTGTGTCTGTACATACTGTACAGGCTGGCCATATGCTACTCGCTTATTGTAGTTGTTTTTGCTAAATCTTGCCCATTTCTTTTATATCCACCTTTGCATTTACAGCTTTCTCCATTGCCATTGTGATTACCATTACCGTTACCATAGGTCTGTGTGGGGCAAGGTTGCCACCCATGTTGTACTACAAATCCATTGTTCACTTGTTGGTCCATAAATCCCTTGTCATTATCGGCATATTAACAGACTTGGGTTGTAATGGCCTCTCTTCATTTATCAAATCTATTGAGTCCAGTACAGATAGAAAGTATTTGGTGTTGTGTTGCAGGATGGTAATGAGTTTCTCCCTAATGTGGGCAGGAAGACAGCTCTTTAAAATTTTCAGAATGTCTGCTTGAGATACTGGGTTCATCCAGTATCCAGTTTTATTCAAATATTTTTCAAAATAGCCTCTTAAGCTTCCATACTTGCTATTGAATGGAGCTGGGTTGAATACTTCACGTCTGAGCCTCTCTTGTATGGCCTCAGACCAGTTCTTATGCAGAAACGCTCTCTCAAACTGTTCATAATAGTGGCAACGTTCCACCATGTCCGTAGCCCATAGCAGAACATTGTCCTGTGTCTATCCAACAACAAATCTAATTTTCTGGGCTTCGGTCCAGGTACGAGGTAAAGCATTTTGAAATACTCTGATGAAGACCGTAGGGTGTGTTCTTTTCCCTTCCAAAGTAAATATCAGAAATTGTCGATGTCAAAGTAATCCCTCATCTGCAAGTAATGTTGACAAACGTGATGCACTGTCAGTGACAGGCGGTTTTATGCTCATTTGTGACGTAGCGCATGGCAACTGCACTTGCTCGACAGTTGCAACTGCCAGCAAGTGTTGTTGCATTATGCAACCTTCGCTATTTTCCTTCGATGGGCTAACCCCATATTGTGGGTAACCAGTGAAGGTATCTAACTTCTCCAAAAGTATAGGTTTGTTTTCTGCCATATGTTGTTTTGGAACGTCACTAGTTTTCCCATCACTGCCTCGTAACCTTTCCTCTGCTTCCTTTATGCCCAAATCTTTTTTACCTAGAAGATGACTTTCTTTCTCTTTTAGAGCTTCTTCTACAGTATCTACATACATTTTGCATTCTGACACTACCTTATCCAGCAGCCCGATTTCAGCTTTTTCAGTTATTTCCTTTACATCTGCACATAACGTATCTCTTTATTTTTTGCCAAATTCTGTATCTAAACTTAACTGATCTACTCTTAGACTCAACTTGTGAATTTCTGTAGGTAGGTTTTTGCATACATCTTGCAGTTCGCTAACTGTGTTCATTACATTTTTTACTGATGCATCCAATCAGATTGCATCACCTGAACTTGAGAATGTGCTTCACTAAGGTTTTGTAACTCACCTGCAAGTTGTTCCTGTTTATAGTCTATGGATGTTACTTTTTCCATTAATGTATTTATATTGCAGGACATGTTGGTAATTATTTCTTGTTTTAGTTGTTTACCGAGCTCTGTGTACTTACCGGATAATTCGTCAAATAATTCAGTGCAAATAGTTTTGTTCATTTCACTGAACTGTTGACTAATGCTATTCTTGAAATCATTAAATCCCTGATTTTACTGTGCAAACTGTTGTGTTACTAGTTGCATGAGCTGTGTCAAAGTATGTGTCTTGCTAGTATTTACATTGCTTTTGTGAACTGTTTCCTGTTCTTGCATTCGTGACGTCGTAAGCAGATAATCAAAGGAATTTTCGGTGTTGCACGCTTCTGTTTCGCTATTTGAAAAAGAATTTCCCAGTAAGACCTGAGAAATTGTCTCATCAAGCATCATAAAAGTGACATCATGATTAGTTATATTACCAATGTCATCATTTTTTAATAGTGGGACGCCAACCTCGTTGTTTTGGTAGCCATCGGCCAGTTTGAAAAACGAAATTTTGAAATTTTGTATGTATTGGTAGTTTTCAATTAAAGAAGTTTTATATGCATATTCATTAATAAACCTGATTATTCTCTGACACAGTCCTACAGAACTTGAATGAATTATTTTGCACTTTAATGTTGATTTTACATAAATTTTTGTCTTTCCTATAGAAATGCACTTTATGAGGATATTAATTAAAAAGTAATAGATATACTTTACTGAGAGAGAGAGACAGCACCAAGGACGGCTGTATAAGCATACAACACAGCAGCTTCCTACCTTTACTGCTGAAGTCAGCACTCCTGGTGTATCTCGTTTGTAGGCAGAATTTAATTTTAATTTGCTCCTTAAAGTTTTTATTAGTCCCAATCTCATGGACATGTAAGAAATGCAACAAAGGCCTCATTAGTTTCTTGTAATGACAATATGGACCATTTATCTCAAAAAGGTTTTGTCTCAACAATTGAAAGGTCTGTTTATATTCCGCTCAGCGCCATCCTTTGAACGGTTGCCATTGAATAGTGTGAGTGAATAGGGGGAAGTGCATAAAATATAATACAAGGGTTGGAACTTTAATAGTGGCAACTATTTATTTACAGCTTGTACAAAATAGATATGTGTTTCAAAGTTTTACTGATCTTATAAGTAGTCACCAGCATTATGTATAACCCATTGGCAGTGATGTGGAAGTCGTAGGAGGCTCTTAGCATTGCCAGTTGTGTTTACACTGGCTTGAAGCTTGCTTTCACTTTGGAATGTCCCCGTAGTATCAACTCTCACCCCCAGTCACAGTTCTTTTAAGAAAATCTGGATTATTTTGGATTCACTCTTCAAGTCACTGCAAAAATTCATGCAGTTTTCTCTTGGTCATCTGTGAGCAGGTGAGGAACAAATTTTGCAGATACCCAGGTCACAAGCAAATCTTGGGTTAAAATTTGCTGGATTATACTCCGTGACACTTTTGTTTCCTCAGAAATTTGGTAAGTGGTTCTTCAACAATCTTCATCAATTGCACTTTTGGTTGTCTCAATGTTTTTGTCATTTCTTCCTGTTGAAGGACAACAGGGATGTGTCATGTCTTCAGTTGACATTGTACACGGGAACAGGTAAAATGCCAGCATATAGGATCGGCAAGAAAATATTGACTTGGATCAAATGGTGGGAAAGATTCCACTTCTGGACACCAATTTGTGCACGTCAGGATGGTAGCAGGTGGGCATCTGAGGTGTTTTTCCTACCCAAACATTGATAAATGCCAGGATTCCTGAGAAAAGTGGGCTTTATTCCCAAAAACTACCACTAAGGGATACAACGTTCATGAAAACTGGCTACAACTATGGAGTGAATCACACATGGCACAGAAAGAGCATTTTGCCGGAGTTGACAACTATTTTGCAGGCCTGGAGAAAACTTATTTTCAAGATGGGATCAAGGCACTAGAACATCGTTGGACCAAGTGCATTAATCTACAAGGAGACTACACTGAAAAATAAAAAAAAAGTTTGTGATGGAAGAACTTTTTTCTTATTCCATTCCAAGAACTTTTCAAACCACCCTCGTATATGTATGTAGAAATTTCACATAGCACAATACTAACCTGTGGCTAAGAAGTTACTCATGTACAAGTTTCAAAGCAGGAACAGCATCAAGAGAAAAGATGTAAGCAGTTACCTGTGACGAAGGTTTGTGCATTAACACCTTCGTTAAGAAATCAGTTGAAAGAGAAGTTGGCACATTTGCTGGAGGTCAGAGCAAAATCTATTGTATCCAGCGTTAGAGGAAGATGCATGGTTGTTTGAGGAAAGTTAATACTTGCCAGCGACTGACCTCATACAACATGAAATTTCCATGGGAGATTCTAGACCAATAGTGCAGAAGCTGAGTCATTTACCGCATGAATTACAACATGTTGTGGAAGATACAATTCAACAACAGGTTTTAGGAATAATCCTACCCTCCACAAGCCCTTGGGTGAGTCCAATTGTAATTGTGCACAAAAAATCAATGAATGGGAAGAAAATCTATCATCTGTGTGTCAATATGAGAGCGGTAAATAGGATTACCACAACGGACACTTACCCTCTGCCACATATTGACGAGACCTTAGACAGATTAAGAAATTGTAAGTACTTTACTGCCCTGGATATGCATTCTGAATGTCATCAGATTCCTATTACACCACAAGATAGGCCTAAAATAGCTTTTTTGGTCCCATATGGACTGTATGAATTCTTAGAAATGCCTTTGGTCTAAGGAATAGGCCTGCCACATTTCAAAGATTTGCTGATTTGTTATTGAGAGGTTTAATGCCTACTGTGTGTCTTGTGTATCTAGACAATATCATAATTTTTGCGTGGAATAGCATGCTAAAAGGTTAAGAAATGTACTTTCTAGATTGCAAAGTGCACATTTAAGTTTAAAATTAGTAAAAAATGTTCTTTTGCACAGTCACAGGTTCAGTGCCTGGGGCACATTATTAGTTCAGACGGAGTTAAGCCAGATCCTAGGCTAACTAAAGCAGTTGATAATTTTCCAACCCCAAAAAATGTCAAAGAATTACAATCTTCCCTTGGCTTAGCCAATTATAATAGGTGTTTTGTGCAGGTTTATGCCACAATAGCAGAACCTTTAACAAAATTGCTAAAAAAGATGCAGTATTTGAATCATCAGATGAGTGTGAAGCAGCAACGAGGAACATTAAAGAAATTTTGAATAGACCACCTTTTATTCTTTTGAAAGATGCATCAGATTACTGTAAAGAATCATATTATCTTTCTTTTCCTTCATTTTGTTTGTCTCTATAAATGGTAGTGGGTGGATGTATGCCAAGTTCTACCGCATTAATAATGTTAAAAAATATGTACCCAAACTGTACATTAAAGAGGGGTTGTAAAAAGTTATTAGGAAAACAAAGTTTATCTGTACATGCACAATCTGTTCATCAATTCATCTGCCTCAAGAACCATCCATCAAGAGGATCGAAGCAAACAAGAAAAATTTGCATGAGCAGAGGAGGGCAATTCGGAACCAGTATTGTTGTACCAATCTCTATGCACAATAGCGGTAACAGAAAAAGAATGTATGTAAATTTGTGAATGTTAATCTAATAATGTATTGAATATTGAAGGTCTGTTGATATTAATGCCAGCTGAAGTTCACTCAGGATATGGGTACTTTCCAATTTCTTTCAATTATTCTGTCAATTTTTTTTTATTATTATTTAAGCAGCATATTTTAATCGGTTTCCACTATATATGAGGGTTGGAACTTTAATATTGGCAACTATTTATTTACAGCTTGTACAAAATAGATACATGTTTCAAAGTTTTACTGACCTCCAAAGTAGTCACCAGCATTGTGTACAATCCATTGTCAGTGATGTGGAAGTCATAGGATACCCTTAGCAGTGCCAGTTGTGTTGACAGTTTGAGTGGCGCGGTCTATTGCCTGATGAATTTGTAGTATTTCTGAAGCAAATACCATGAAGTGTTTCCTTCACTTTGGAAATCAAGCTGAACTCACGCGTGCTTAAGTCAGGGGAGTGCAGTAGGTGGTATAGCACTTAGCAGCACCATCAGTCAAACAAATCAGTAACAGCTTGCACTGTTCGTGCTTGAGCATTGCCCTGCAAAATGATGGTCAGGTCCTGCAGAAAGTATCATCACTTCTGTCTCTAAGCTGGTCGTAAGTTATGTTCCAAAAATGAACAGCATAGAGAAAGAAGTGATGACACTTTCTGCAGGACCTGACCATCATTTTGCAGGACAATGCTCAAGCACGTACAGTGCAAGCTGTTACTGATTTGTTTGACTGATGGGGCTGCTAAGTGCTATACCACCTACTGCACTCCCCTAACTTAAGCCCTCATTAGTTAAACTCAATTTTGAAACTGAACTTCACAGCACCACACCACTTGAACTGTCAACACAACTGGCACTGCTAAGGGTATCCTATGACTTCCACATCGCTGACATTGGGTTATACACAATGCTGATGACTGCTTTGGAGGTCAGTAAAACTTTGAAACATGTATCTATTTTGTACACTGCTTTCAGCAGTGGCAAAAGCATTTGGAAATTTCAATTATTTTTGTCCCCCTCCCCCCAATATTCCTTATTTATCATTCCTCATTTTATTGGAATTACATACTCTGTGGGAATTACACCCCTCCTAATTGCAATTCCATTTCTGCTGCTATGATTATTGATGATTGATAGATAGTCCATGTCATTTAAGGAAATACATACTGTTCACATGACAATGATGTTTATTAACCTTTCCTTGAGTTGTGGCACCAGAAAATACATGCCCTAAACACATAGTGTTGTACTCTCCCCCAATGATAGTTACGACTGTACACAGGCTATGACAAAAATGAGTGGTTCACATGTGGTAGAAAAACTTTGCAGTAAAGTAACCATAATTCTAGAAGTCAGGTATGAAACCAATGGTACATGGGATATGTTGGAACATGTCAATTTACTAGCAGACCAGTCAATGACAGTATCACCAAACACTGATGATTGTGCCAACCCACAGTAACGCGGTTGTTTGCTGATTGACTTGTTTGTGTTTATCCATGGTACACAATGTGGGCAGGGGATAAACTTTTGATAGCAGGGTTTCTTAAGTTACTGACAAGGCGCAACATACATCCGCTGTACTTTCATGACACTGCAGTTAATTTTGAACCCTCACCTGTTACTTTTTTATTCTACTGCCACACCATAAACTCTATTCTCTTTTTCTCTCTTCTGTCGATGAGAGACTAGCTAGGGTTAATCCAGACTGCACTCCATTTGCAGTACCAGTTCTACCTCACTTTACCAACCAATTACCAATGAGGTATCACTCCTCCCTTTTTGCAGTATGTGTTAACTCTTCCCTGAAAATCTGCCATGAGGTATGTACTGCATCCCAGCCAGACCATGAAGCAAAAGACTTATGTTAACAATTCTGAAGACTGAAGTTTTCTCTTATAGTTATCCATAATGGAGTCATGCACCATTAGTAATACAGTTGTTTCATTTACAAGAATAGCCACTTCAACATCTGTAGGTGCTCCTGTATTAGAGCAGGCAGTGAGTATGTGCAAGAGTTGCACTTGTACCCCTAAACCTTCATCATTTCCTCTTTAATCGTCATAAACCCTAAAAGTCTTCCCATGTACCAGCCAACTTGCAGTTTATCTGCAGCACTACTACAGGCTTTATTTCTTTCAGCATCCAATCAGATAATCAGTGCAACTGTCATTGCACTTATTTATTAGTCAGGTACGAGGTTGTTGATTGGTTCTCTGTTCCTTGAGGGGTGTTCACCCAGCAGGATGTGGTTGGTAATCACAGAGACATCAAGCTGGTTATAGTACTCTCTTCTGATTCATACTCGTACTATGATCTACCTACTTTCTGTCATCTTGCTATCCCACAGACACACGCATGCCTCACATGTAACCTGGAAACTATGCAGTTTCATGTAAGTCATAGTAACCTTATTCACATACAACACAAACTCTTATAGAACACACTTACCCTGAGACACACTTCAGAGAATCACACCAGGAGTATTACCTTCTCCTATTTTATTTCTATTCTTCTTATCCAGTCTCCAGCCCTTGGGTTACGGTTACTAATCACAATACTGCCCCTCCGCCAGCAAGCCTTAATTCACCTAACATACGTTATAACATATCAATTTCTGATTGTGAATAAAATGTTGCAGCAGCCATATACTTGGCAGACATGAGGTACCTGACGGCTGGCACAACTCTGCATACCCTTAGCCAACTAACATACATCATAATAAATATGAGGTCTGTTCAAAAAATTCTGGAACTTTGTCCACAAAGTTTTTCTACACTTACCTTTTACTTACTGTACATGGTCTCCTTTGGAATAGTCTCCTCCCAACTGATAGACCACTCCCAATGCCATTTTCACTTCCAGAAGCAGATTTGGAATGCCTCTTGCCGGAGCGTGTGAAGCATTGTCTACAAATTTTCTTTTATCTTTGTCCTTTCAATGACATTTTCAACTTTGCAAATAAAAAAAGTCTCCATGAACCAGGTGTGGAGAGTATGGAAGATGAGGCACCACAGCAGATTTCAGTTTTTTGTGCAGTAGTCACACACCAACAAGGATGAATGCGCGGGTGCATTATCGTGATGCAAGAGCCGCGAATTGTCTCATCACATTTCAGGCTGTTTCCTTCTCAGGATTTCATGACATGATCCAACTGAAATGATAGATTCTTCTGCAATCTGTCAGACAGTCAGTCTTTGATTGGCACATACAATTTTATTGATGTTTCTGACATGAGCGTCATCAGTAGACGTCAAAGGGTGTCTTGAATGAGGCTCATCTTGAACTTTCATCCAGCCATTTTTAAACCATATGACCCATTTGTAACACTGAGTGCGGCTTAACCACTCATCACTATAGGCTTCCTCCATCATTTGGTATGTCTCTGTAAGGATTTTCTTGAATTTCATGCAAAATTTACTGCAGACACTTGCTCCTCTAACATTTCACAAACTGTGCAACACAATGTTCTACTCAGTACAGTGCTGAACAATAACTAACAGACATATAAGGACGAAACTCCCGATTGTTACACATTAAACACAGGTGTGTGCAGGGATGCCAACTACATTTCACTGCATCACACCATTGGCACAAAATTATCAATGTTCCAGAATGTTTTTGAACAGACCTCATATACATCCACTCCTGGAGCACATCGTCACATTATTCTTCTAACTAAGAAGAACCAGGCTCTCCTCAAATATCAGGAGCTATTAATTGGTCAGTACTTGCATCTGGAGCTAATATCTCAAGCAGTAAAGCTACAGACAAGACTATGTTCTCGTAACTCCAGCATGAAGTACAATTGGAGTGAGACTCATGAGTACATAGTGCACCTATGAACGCAGCCTGCTCACTAGGCCTCACAAGCTTAAACACTGTGCGTATAAACACAGTCCCACTGCACTTATTAACATGACCATGTAGTACTAGTACTGGCTACTCATGAATTTCTCACCTGTCAACTTTATTACTCTCTGCTAAAGTGACAGATAGCCCTGAGGTGTATACGGCATTTCCTGTACCCTTGCTAAATGATGCTGTACTTCTGCCTTGTCATTGAGACCGGTCAGTCTTACCTGCTGACTTATGAGCTTTCTTGGTACCCTAAATGTCATTATGACATATCACAAATGACTTTTGCTTATAAGCCCCTGTAACTGTGCAGGTGCCACTTACAAGGTGGACATCCCTACGAGGATGTCCTTAAATGTTATATGTGTACACTATCTTATGTGCTTCTAGCTCATTGATACGTACCTACTAATTTCCCCATGGTTTTCACATTCTGATGACATTAAGTTAAGTCTTCAAACATAATGGACAAACCCATATACAGTACACTTCTGTTGTACATACACACACTATGATTAACCATTTGTCTTATTATGGGCTTACACCTTTACATACTTTACTTCATTGCAGCTGATCATGATGAACATGTTCTCTCCCAATTATTTAACATATTCTGCTCAGTCCATTTGTATGCACGACATTTTGTGGCCTTACACCACAATTGACACTTCCTTCCCACGTGGTAACAAGTCTGAACCTAAAATACAATTTGGGTTGCCTTTGTTAGGCACTTACTGTTGCTAACAATGGTATCAGGCAGCATTTGGCAGTCACTTCCTAACCAAAGTTGTACTATCAGTATAGTTGCTCATATTTGACTAAACAGCTAAACATGTACACACACCAGAGCATGCCTACACCAATGGGTCACTCTACTCCTTTTTAACACAATGTTGAGAACTTGAATCGTTAGACTCTGTTATACTAGAGGAGTAGCTGCTTTCTTTCATGGCTTCCATCATGCCCTGAGGGAACTGCACTCTAGGTGCACTGTCTACATTTACTGAATGGAGGCTCACGGTTATTCTCCTTCTGCCTTTTACAGAAAGCGTCTGCACTCTGTTGAGGCTTTTCTGGGATTGTTGTGAGATGGACTGCACCTGGTTCTTGGCTATCTCCCCTCCAAATCTAACGAATCTCAACACAATCTACATTTTATGCTAGCCAAGATCACCTACAGACAGCCTCAGCTTTCAGATGTAGAAACACACCTGCCACTTTTGTGTATGTTGCACAACTCCTCCTTGCGAGTAGTGAGTGAGCCAGTGCCGGGTGCAATGTCCTGGGTTGCATAGGATGCCATAAGTCTGAACAGAGGATCAGAATTACCTTCCCAGCCTCCCTTATGCTTGCCTTCATTCTCCTTCTGACATGAATATTGGTCTGCACCTTGTGTCATCTGACCAGTTTACTGTCGTTTGTGAAACCCACCTGAACAATCCATGAGGAAAACACACCTAAGCTTTCACTTAGACTTCTCTACAATAAACTGCTATGTAGCTCCACCATACTATGTGAAAACTATTAAATTTTATTCACTCTGATTGCGAGATAAATTCAAACTGTGTTGCTCCTTGCACCTCTGATTCTTTTCTTCTCTGATTTCATCACTTGTACTGGATTCATGTAAATTGGTCCACATGCCTCAACTTTTGGCGAGATACATGCCTAGCTGTTTACTTTGTCATGTAAGTCCCTGATGTAAAATAACTACATTTTTTTGGAAGAAATTTTAAAACCACTATCAACAGAAAGAACATGATAGCTGTAAATGAGATGCATTAATTCTCTGTTGACACACAAACTTTTATGTCCGATTCACTCATGGACTCATAACAGTCCTTGTGGCTGGACCCTTAAACAAAAAATTGGATTTGAATCTAAAACTGGTCAATACTCACAACTATTTATAATCTATATAAAATACTTATAATAATGTACTTTTGTGGTTGATGAACCATTTACTTTTTCTTTCCTTGTCCATAATACACTCCAGGAAATGGAAAAAAGAACACATTGACACCGGTGTGTCAGACCCACCATACTTGCTCCGGACACTGCGAGAGGGCTGTACAAGCAATGATCACACGCACAGCACAGCGGACACACCACGAACCGTGGTGTTGGCCGTCGAATGGCGCTAGCTGCGCAGCATTTGTGCACCGCCGCCGTCAGTGTCAGCCAGTTTGCGTGGCATACGGAGCTCCATTGCAGTCTTTAACACTGGTAGCATGCCGCGACAGCGTGGACGTGAACCGTATGTGCAGTTGACGGACTTTGAGCGAGGGCGTATAGTGGGCATGCGGGAGGCCGGGTGGACGTACCGCCGAATTGCTCAACACGTGGGGCGTGAGGTCTCCACAGTACATCGATGTTGTCGCCAGTGGTCGGCGGAAGATGCACGTGCCCGTCGACCTGGGACCGGACCGCAGCGACGCACGGATGCACGCCAAGACCGTAGGATCCTACGCAGTGCCGTAGGGGACCGCACCGCCACTTCCCAGCAAATTAGGGACACTGTTGCTCCTGGGGTATCGGCGAGGACCATTCGCAACCGTCACCATGAAGCTGGGCTACGGTCCCGCACACCGTTAGGCCGTCTTCCGCTCACGCCCCAACATCGTGCAGCCCGCCTCCAGTGGTGTCGCGACAGGTGTGAATGGAGGGACGAATGGAGACGTGTCGTCTACAGCGATGAGAGTCGCTTCTGCCTTGGTGCTAATGATGGTCGTATGCGTGTTTGGCGCCGTGCAGGTGAGTGCCACAATCAGGACTGCATACGACCGAGGCACAAAGGGGAGTGATCTCCTACACTGGCCGTACACCACTGGTGATCGTCGAGGGGACACTGAATAGTGCACGGTACATCCAAACCGTCATCGAACCCATCGTTCTACCATTCCTAGACCGGCAAGGGAACTTGCTGTTCCAACAGGACAATGCACGTCCGCATGTATCCCGTGCCACCCAACGTGCTCTAGAAGGTGTAAGTCAACTACCCTGGCCAGCAAGATCTCCGGATCTGTCCCCCATTGAGCATGTTTGGGACTGGATGAAGCGTCGTCTCATGTGGTCTGCACGTCCAGCACGAACGCTGGTCCAACTGAGGTGCCAGGTGGAAATGGCATGGCAAGCCGTTCCACAGGACTACATCCAGCATCTCTACGATCGTCTCCATGGGAGAATAGCAGCCTGCATTGGGGCGAAAGGTGGATATACACTGTCCTAGTGCCGACATTGTGCATGATCTGTTGCCTGTGTCTATGTGCCTGTGGTTCTGTCAGTGTGATCATGTGATGTATCTGACCCCAGGAATGTGTCAATAAAGTTTCCCCTTCCTGGGACAATGAATTCACGGTGATCTTATTTCAATTTCCAGGAGTGTACATTCTGAAAAAATCTTCAATACCAATCAGCAGATTTACAGCATGAATCAATGTCTCAGTCTGCCTTATCAGTCTTTGTAAGCCTTGAGCAATATCATCCTACAACTATTACTTCACTTGCACACAACTTAACTTATACAAAGCTTTACCAGCTATACCTACTACTGTAAGGAGTGAGGCCCTTTACGATATTTGATGTTCCACAACTAAAAATGATAAGGGTTACACTTACATCTACATGTACATATACAGGGTGTTTCAAAAATGACCGGTATATTTGAAACGGCAATAAAAACTAAACGAGCAGCGATAGAAATACACTGTTTGTTGCAATATGCTTGGGACAACCGTACATTTTCAGGCAGACAAACTTCCGAAATTACAGTAGTTACAATTTTCAACAACAGATGGTGCTGCGGTCTTGGAAACTCTATAGTACGATATTTTCCACATATCCACCATGCGTAGCAATAATATGGCGTAGTCTCTGAATGAAATTACCCGAAACCTTTGACAACGTGTCTGGCGGAATGGCTTCACATGCAGATGAGATGTACTGCTTCAGCTGCTCAATTGTTTCTGGATTCTGGCGGTACACCTGGTCTTTCAAGTGTCCCCACAGAAACAAGTCACAGGGGTTCATGTCTGGCGAATAGGGAGGCCAATCCACGCCGCCTCCTGTAGGTTTCGGATAGCCCAAAGCAATCACACGATCATCGAAATATTCATTCAGGAAATTAAAGACGTCGGCCGTGCGATGTGGCCGGGCACCATCTTGCATAAACCACGAGGTGTTTGCAGTGTCATCTAAGGCAGTTTGTACCGCCACAAATTCACGAAGAATGTCCAGATAGCGTGATGCAGTAATCGTTTCGGATCTGAAAAATGGGCCAATGATTCCTTTGGAAGAAATGGCGGCCCAGACCAGTACTTTTTGAGGATGCAGGGACGATGGGACTGCAACATGGGGCTTTTCGGTTCCCCATATGCACCAGTTCTGTTTATTGACGAAGCCGTCCAGGTAAAAATAAGCTTCGTCAGTAAACCAAATGCTGCCCACATGCATATCGCCGTCATCAATCCTGTGCACTATATTGTTAGCGAATGTCTCTCGTGCAGCAATGGTAGCGGCGCTGAGGGGTTGCCGCGTTTGAATTTTGTATGGATAGAGGTGTAAACTCTGGCGCATGAGACGATACGTGGACGTTGGCGTCATTTGGACCACAGCTGCAACACGGCGAATGGCAACCCGAGGCCGCTGTTGGATCACCTGCTGCACTAGCTGCGCGTTGCCCTCTGTGGTTGCCGTACGCGGTCGCCCTACCTTTCCTGCACGTTCATCCGTCACGTTCCCAGTCCGTTGAAATTTTTCAAACAGATCCTTTATTGTATCGCTTTTCGGTCCTTTGGTTACATTAAACCTCCATTGAAAACTTCGTCTTGTTGCAACAACACTGTGTTCTAGGCGGTGGAATTCCAACACCAGAAAAATCCTCTGTTCTAAGGAATAAACCATGTTGTCTACAGCACACTTGCACGTTGTGAACAGCACATGCTTACAGCAGAAAGACGACGTACAGAATGGCGTACCCACAGACTGCGTTGTCTTCTATATCTGTCACATCACTTGCAGCGCCATCTGTTGTTGAAAATTGTAACTACTGTAATTTCGAAAGTTTGTCCACCTGAAAATGTACTGTTGTCCCAAGCATATTGCAACAAACGGTGTATTTCTATCGCTGCTCGTTTAGTTTTTATTGCCGTTTCAAATATACCGGTCATTTTTGAAACACCCTGTATGTCTGCATTACCAAATGTCTTTTTATTGTATTTATAGATTTATGCTCTAAGATTGTCAGCAAGGATTTTTTCTGATGTTTACATGTCTTTGTTGTTGGCTCCATTTTATCTACCATTGTCTGTGAGTCTGACAGTACTACTACTCGATCTGGTACATGACCACCACCAATATAAACTATACTGCCATTTTGTGTTAGGATTCAGGGCTATCAGCACCCACAAATTTACGGTCAATTTTTCCAACCGATCACTGTGGTCATAAGACCAACTCCAGGTGTCATGCTGTGCCCGCATTCCCGTGAGTGCTGACTCACATGATTTGTAAGCATTCGGGACACTGTTCGTTACCTCTGACCAAGCTGATGCTGATCACTGGAATAAAGCCCTCCATCTGGCCACATCTTTTCTTGCCCAAAATAATGAGATCCTTGTTCATCAATAGTGCAACTTTTGCATATCGAAGATAGCTTTCTGGCCACTACCAGACAAATCCAGAGTGTAGATATCGAGCTGGTACAAAAATATGAAGAACTTAGGAACTCAGTCCAATGTGAAGTAGTCACTGTATATAAGAAATTATCATACCTAATTGTTAAGCTGGAAATAACCAAAGTGTTACAGATCTTGCTATACAATACACATGAACCCAGTTACATGTCAGCGTTTCACAATCTATCATTCAGCTGGGGTTGCAACAGAGGCTTAGCCCAACCTGTTACCCACCAAACATTAAACATTAACTAATATTTCCTTTAATTTATTGACTCCTATGCTGATGATTTACCCCATATGGGAATTGACTCTACCATATTACAACTCAGCTACTAGTGTACAGTCTATTGTCAAAGTCCCTGGATGCACTAAACATACAGGTCTCGTTGCCTGTCATTTGTGCAAACTATGAATTTGAATGTTACAATCTTTGCCCCTTCCCAGTTGCCCAGAAATATGTCCTCAGCAAACCAAGAACACATTGATTGTTAGTAAAGACTGCCACATGCACTTGGCTGTGTCACTTAATATGCTTCAATATTGCATTCGCACTTAATTATTACGTGTGTCCTACCCTGTCTCTTAGCACTGGGTTCAAAAATGGTTCAAATGGCTCTGAGCACTATGGGACTTAACTGCTACGGCCATCAGTCCCCTAGAACTTAGAACTACTTAAACCTAACTAACCTAAGGACAGCACACAACACCCAGCCATCACGAGGCAGAGAAAATCCCTGACCCCGCCGGGAATCGAACCCGGGCGTGGGAAGCGAGAACGCTACCGCATGACCACGAGATGCGGGCTCTTAGCACTGGGATAAATAACTGTGAATCTGAACTATTTTTTAGAAGAAACTAAAATACCTCCCAGGCCCTGTACTGTTGTCATGATATACGAAGCCTGGTTCATCCCGGTCAGTAAGAGCTTACTATATTCTATGCCACAAAACACTATAGTGGCCTTACTTTGTTTGAGTCATACATTTATGTCTCAGACATATTGGGTTACTCTGGCTAATAGTGGACTTCTCTTTAACAGTTCCATCTGTGACATAGTTGTGCTCTGTGACATAGTTGTGCCCAACAGCAAACTATCTGCCTGTCTTATATATGCACATAATGATAGTATTAAGCCTTTTCTGTTTGTCCTGCATGAAGCCCTCCTAGTGTTGATTCACCCTGACAGCCTATGTGTATTGCCAAGTAATACCAAAACTCATCTCATAGAGTCTATAAATCATTTATTGGCTCGAAAACAGGGACAAATTACCCTTGACCATTTGATTGCCCATGTTACTGACTGGAACATTAAAGACTACAAACACTGCATAGTCATTCCTAGTGTTACATCTGATCCTCTTACCCGAGCAGCAGCCATCTGGGGAATACCATGAGTGAAACCGTTAGGAACATGGAATGCTTCAGGCATGAGCCCTCCTTCCTAGCTTAAGATTTGTAAATTTGTGCTAAGTTCCTATGGGACCAAATTGCTGAGGTCATCGGTCCCTAGGATTATACACTACTTAATCTAACTTATGCTAAGGACAACACACACACACACTCATCCCCGAGGGAGGACTCGAACCTCTGACGGGGAGCCATGCAAACTTTGGCAAGGTGCCTCAGGCTGTACGGCACTTCTGATTTAACCATTATGCACTCATAGAAGTTAGTAATCTTACATTTGAATGATGTATTTACATGTTTATGTACTTTACGCTGAAGAATTGTTTAATGAAACATAAGATATAGTAATATGGGAATTCTGTGCTACACTTGATCCCATTGGAATAGTGTCTCTACCAAGTGTAGAATTTAATTGCTAATGTTGTATACCATTCTCATGTAAGAGAATAGCATAGATATTAATTAGCCTAGTTTTGTAAACTTTTGTCACTGGCTGCAGAACTTGATTGCAGAGATCTTTGTTCTGAAAACTTTGTACAGTTATATGTAAACCCACTTCGTACTGACACTTGCCCATGAGCCCTTGCTGATTTGCCTCTGTGACTGAGTGTTGCAGTCCCCTGCTGCATGCGAGGCCAGACAGCCATCCACAGCAGTGTACACACTACTGGCTATGACTACAGCCACACTGCTGTGCTCCACACTGAAAGCATGCCAGCTTAGCCACTGCCCGGCTGTTGCTTCCGTGCCACGTTCATTGACTCCAACCATCACTGCCCCGGTGATACTTCCATCCCAACAGTGTCACATCACTGTAACGACTCAAAGAACCACCATTTTTCCCTCTATTTTTGTAAAGTTTTCTAACTGTTGGGCTCATTACACAGTCCAAATCCTTTATGTTCTTTTGTAATATCAGACAATATTACCTTGATTTGTACACTCTGAACCACTTAAAGAATTTTATTCCAGCACCCCGCAAGAGAATAAGCCCCTTGGTCAATGTCGGCAACCTGCCCTTAACCTTTGACTACCAACAGATATTTCAACATTCATTTGATCCATAAAATGGCTTCTGTGGAAGAGGGAGGGTGTGAGTATTGAGCAACCCGACTGGGAGGGACACTCAAGGTTTGAGGAATCTTTCTTTCAAAATTTTATTATGTTTTATGATTTCGGTATTACATTCTTTGATGAGGCAGTGGCTGGACCTAGTGGGTGGGTACTGGAAGTTACTTGATGTGCTCCTACCCATGGCTAGTTGTGTGGGTAATGTTTTCACCATGGGTACTGCTGACAGCAGGCACTATTTTAGGGCGTTGCTGACCATAGTAGGCCTTAGGGTCTTCTCTGCCGGCCAGTAAGAAAGACGGAAATTTTCATGTAAGGGACATGGATTGGGCCAGCAAGAAGAATTCTAGGAGAGAGACAGTCACTCTCTTGTCTACCAGCTCTTCTCCCACTTATATGTGTTTGCTAGCTCCTCTTTTAGGGAACCATGCTCTCAGTCTGACTGTGGCAGCATCCCATTGTCATAGCTCATCTCTTTTGTGGTATCCCTCAATACTAGGGCCTGGAGCAATAAATTACAAATGTGGCACTGAAGTTCTTGTTATGATTCTCATTTTGAGAAATTCACTAGCTCACTCTAACACTCACATGACGCACTCATTCTAACTCAATCGTACCTGGACATTGTATTAAAATACACTTGTTTACTACAATGGAGAGTAGAAACAATGTACCATCAGTATTGTATAAATGTTTTGCCCAATTTTGAATTTGTTCTAACAAATTTGATTTGATATTAACAATAAATCTCACTTCCTCTAAAATTAATACAGGAAGAATCACACCTTCCATAAGGTAACACAATCCAGTCATGGAACTTGTCCCATCTATTAATATTTTTGTTATTTTTCTATTCAGATGGTCCCAAAGAGCTCAACAGTGTGTGTGATAAGGCATGCATGGAACATTAGGCAGACAAAGTAGCAGGCCACTACTTGTTCTAATACTCCAATTAGTTGTGATTATTTACAATGTTACAATAATAATTATTAATTAGGCAGCTCAGTTGCTCAATGGGTAAGTGTCCAATGGTGAATTCCAAGGTCCAGTGTTAAATCCCCAGCTAGCCCTAGGATTTTTCTCTTATCTCCTTTCACCTCTGGGCATGATTTGTACATATGAAAACTGGCGCATAAACCCATGTTTCAGAGTCTATGTTAAACTGTAGTTCTCCCTGTAACTGGCCGAGAAAGTCGGTCTGAAGACCAGAGGAAGGCAATGGTAGTGTGACCAGTCATCTCTAGGCTCCCACAATATTCTTGTTAGTCTAAGTACAAATAAGAGTAACATTTACATTATCTCATGTGGTGGTTCTCCAATGAAGCCTCATACGCCTTACACCATAAATTCTCGTTTGCAAAAAAAAAAAATTATTTTGTTCATTTTAGATTTGAATAAGTAAAACCAATTAGTCAACATCAGTTTATTCTTTTTCTGCTGTATTTTTGTGACAGTGCAAGTTGTCAATAAATGAACATGATTGATCATTTGATAAAGCTTACAAGCCCATTTGAAAATCTATCTGTGAATTTGAGCTAGGACCAACAGCTCAGCTCACCTTTTTACCCTAACAATATGTTTACAGTATCAAAGGCCATCAATTCTGATGCCCTTACCCTTCCGTCATCATGAAATGGAATTTTCTTACACTTTACTGCATTTATGGACTGCAGGACGTGCTTCACTATGATGAAATATCCCGATATTGTCAGCAAACAATTTACCTGGTAACTCAACGAAAGGTCTCACAACCATCCTCAAGAATTAGTAAATGAAGCCAGAAATATTGTTGGTTGTTAAGGGTGCCAAACGAAAATACGAAGTGTATTAAAACAATTGGAATGTTTGATTTTTGGAAAGATTTTTATTTATTCAGCTGCACCAATGTTATCCCCTTCAAAATAGTCCCATTAGATGTTATACTTTCATGCCAGTGCATTTTTCACTTCCCAAAACACTTCTGTAACATTACGAAATAGCTTTTCAGTCTCTCAGGAATATGTTTCTCATCTCACCTATGTTGCACGGGACCATGTCTAGCAAATACAAAGGCTGGCATCTGGGTAAAAATTCATAAACAAGCAACGAAGTACGAGCTGGTGCATTATCGTGATGCAAAGCCATAAACAGTTTCACCACAAATCCATCTTTTTTAATTGCTCCACACACGTGGCGATGAACTTTCAAGAAGTAATCCTTATTGATAACTGGACATAATGGCGAACTCATGGCACACTGTGCCATTGAAACTTAAAATCAGTGAGCATTACCTTCACATATCAGTGCACTTCTTGAGCTTTTTTTTTAAGGTCTTGACATTCAAGAATGCTGCTACTGGGATGCTTGAGCCTTAGCCTCCGTCATATATGTGCAAGGGGAACCCAAAAGAAAACGAACGAATTTCTTGGTTGGGAGAGCTTTTGTAGCACCGTGTTTTGCCACTGGGCATGCATAGAGCAAACATTCCAGAGTCAGTAAGCCAAGTGCTAGTTTCAGCAGAGTTTAAAGTGACAAATGTTTTGTGTGATTGCCATTTTTGCAATGGCTTATTTTGATGAACAGCTTGCAGCAGTGAAATTCTGCTTTTTGCTCAGAAAAAGTGGAACGGATACTCTTGGAAAGTTAAAAATAGTGTACAAGGATAATACTGTGGGGAAAATCCAAGTGTTTGAGTTTTCCTGTTTCAAATATGGTGAAATGTCAATTGATGACAAACCTCCTTCTGGTTGTCCTCATACAGCCAAAACACATGAAAATGTTGAAAACATTCATGCTATCGTCAACAAAGATCAACAACGGACCACTGAAGAAAATTTGGGAATGAAAAGGGTGGCTGCCAAATTTGAGCCATGACTGCTGAACAAACACAAGCATGCTGTGCTTGAAATAAGAGTCCTAAAATGATCCAAACTTTTTTTTTGGGTATTATCGAAGGTGAAGAAACTTGGTGCTATGCTTTCAATGCTGAATCTAAGCAACAAGCAAGCCAGTGAAAGACTTTCAAGTTCGCCTTGCCCCAAGAAAACTCGTCAGGGGAAATCAATCATTAAAACAATGTTGACTTGTTTTTTCAATGAGAAAAGAGTCATCCCTTCAGAGTTTGTTCTGCACAGTGAGACAGTTAACCAGGTTTTCTACTTGTAAGTTTCAAAAAGATTGTGCAATATTGTGTGACGGAAGCAGCCTTATTTGTGGCAGTCAGGTGACTGATCTTTCCATCAGGACAATGCCTCTGCTCACACAGCCCTGCCTGTACGACAATTCTTTACCAACATTTCACAGTTCTAAGAATTTTGCAGTTGTTCAACAAAGGACAGGTGATTGGCATGCTTAGGGAACGTCTCAGATGAGTTAAATCAAGAGTTTAGACACTGATTTTTCTAATTTGATTGTTACAAAAGTTTAGTGCATTTACATCTATGTACTTATATTTGTGCCACTAAAACTGTAACTTCAGTGGTCACGAAGTGGCAGTCCGACTGCCTAGTTGTTATAATTTATCTCTATTATGTAGTGGCTACAAACTAACCTAACCTGTGTTTCTGAAATGGTATACATTTCCATCCATTGCGTAATCTTGATCACTCAACACTCACGATTAATAAATTTATCTTACAAATCACATAAATGCTATCTTTCATAACTAATTTTGATTCTCTTCCATAAGTGAAGCTATCTTTCTTTCATTTTCTTACATCAGTAAATTTCATTATGCAAAGTAATTCACACTTACAAAGCACTTCATGAAAAAATCATATTTAGTTATCTTTCTCTGACAAAAAACATATTAGCCAGATACCTTAAAGCTCGACTGTCAAAATGGAAAAGTGTGCAGATGGCATTCAGTGAGAGGAATGTCCACATTGTTTTCATTGAGGACATTGTCACACAAGCTATATTAGTAATGATGCTTGTGACTTCTAGAAATACAATAATTGTCATGACCACTGCACAATACACAGCACCTTCTCTTGAAAATTCGAGCTGGTAAAACACTAGCACAAAAAAAGTAAAAGGTAATGTGAGCTGCGGTCATAATGTTGGGCTGCTCAGAAGACTGGATTGTAATCAAGCCTTAAGACACTCCAAGAAGTTCAGAAAGCATCTGACAGTTCACAGTGTAAGGTTTGGTCTAAGTCTAGGTAGTAGCCATGGATGGGGAATGTTAAAAGGCGGGAAAACTATCTGGAAAGTGATGAGATAGGCCAAATGTAGGGCACAATGACATCACTTACAATTTAGTTTCTTTGAAGAAGTATCTTGCAAAAGATATGCAGCAGTACAACCTTCATTTTACAATTTAGAATGACATCAGGCACATTGCTAACAGGATGCTCTTCACATTACTGCAAAAACCATGTCACTTTTTGAACAGTATGGTAAGCCTAGGTTAAGCATTTTGTGGCTTGTATTAACTGAGCTTGGAGAATCACTCAAAGGAAGGGGCATTCACATACAGGTGTGACTGATGAAGCCTCTCTCAGTTATATCATATATAGTATGGTTTGTATCTGAAAGCATCTGGTACGAGGCTACTTGTTCAGCTAACTGCCTGAAGCATCCATTCTGATCAAAGCAGCATCCACCCCATCGCAGTGAATTCCAATGTCCTCTACGCATTTTTAGAGTATTTACCAAAAAAAAATGAGCCTCAGAACAAATTTAGTTAATTGGAAAGACAATTGGGAGGGGAGATTTGGGGGGGGGGGGGGAGCTACAGTTTGGAGAAAGCCATGGATATTTAAAAAAATATATTCAACTCTTCCATCAAAACATTAGAAACGTTGTCTAGAACAGGCAGCAGTCCTGTTCAGGAGATGGCTAGGCGAGTGCGAGCACTAACCATATCGGTAGAGCACTCATGGTAAAATGGGATGGGCTGATATCATTACACTGAGGAAGTGCCAGCTGTGCACTATGTTGTTTGCCACACTCTTAGATGTTAGCATATATACTTAATGACAGTGCTTAAAGTGGATACTAGCCCTTTTTACATCGATGAAAGGCAGCATAATGGCAGAGTTATGAACTTCAAAGAAAAAGCCTAACATACCAATATCAATTTACAAGACATCAGTAGCTAGAATTTATACACAACAGTGCCACAGTCAGCTGTGTGAAAAATTTCGTAATAAAATAAGCCTTTATACACTCATCTAAAACACGTTATGCAACATACACTTCCACAACCTCACATTTTCAGTTATGCTTATGTTGATGTTTGGAACTACATACTTGTCCTGAAGAGAACAAAGTCGAACCAAAGTAGCTCAAAAACTGCAATTTTAAAACTTACCTTTGAATTAGCAGTGCTCTGAAAGTGGTACTAGACACTGATACTTTAGTGAAAAGCAAATCAGTGTAATTTATTGACATCCAGTGTTTTTATGTGTGAATAAAATAGTCACAAAATACAAGATATCAGTTTAAACTTCAGCTCAAAACTACATCCATCATAAGGCTTGCACTATTCTTAAGCATTATCAGGTTTCATACTTAGCTGCTCTGTGTTCTTCACCCCATTAATTAAAAGAAATGTAAGTCTCAAATAAATTTGCTATGAAAGGTATTAATCAGCCACCACAAAGCGATACTTCTCTGTAGAACTGACATTAGCAACTGTAGAATACATACATTGACAGTAGTTTCTCATGCCCAGCTGCCTTGTTCCAATTCCTCCTCACCTGCCATTACTGAACTTCAGCTCACTCCTGAGGTGCGAGCCAGTATGCATGAGTAGATTTGTGAGCAGGCCTGGCCTAGAGTGCATGTTTGTGAAGACACTGTGTTTCATATATTTAATGATTTTGTTGCATCATTGTTCATTGTGCAGATACATGAATCTTCAATTCAGAAAATACCAAGTTCTACACTGTCCAGTCACAGTCATGTGATAACCTGTCAAAAGCCTGAATAACCACGTTTTGCAGTGCGGACCGCTACGAGACATGCAGGAAGAAAGTTAATGAGGTTCTGGAAGGAATCAACAGGGATGGGTCAAGCTGACTTCAGTGCCGTGTCCCGCTGCACTGGGTTTCTCAGAGGAGGATTTATGGCATGTATATTCCGATAAGGTGGCCCCACAGATTCTTGATTGGGTTTAAATCCAGGTAGTTTGGTGGCCAGAGGAGTACAGTAAACTCATCCTAGTGGTCTTCAACCCCCCCCCCCCTCCCCCCACACACACACAGCGAAGAGTGTGACATCCCACTGCCAAGGAAAAGCAAACTGCTTGTAGGGGTGTGTATATGGCCCTCAAGGGTAGATGCATGCTTGTGTTTCTCTACTGTGTCTACCAGAATGACTAGATCACAAACACAATGCCACGAAAACTCTCCCTAGACCACACCACACCCTCTTCTGGCCTAGATCCTTCCGACAACTGTTGCAGGGTGTTTGCTTTCAGACGTATCATGTCGTACACGCCAATGGCCAACTGTCTAGTGGAGCATAAAACACGATTCATCTGAGAAGGCCGCCTATCTCCACTCAGTGGATGCCCAGTTATAGTACTGCACAGCAGTCAGCATGGTTGCATAAACCAGGCACCTGCTATGGAGGGCCATATGCAGCAATATTCATTCAATGGGAGACACTGTTGGTATCCCCTTGGTTCATCTGAGAGATCTGCTCAACAGTTGCACATCTATTTGCCCACACACATCTCCGCAACCATCATTTACCTCATTATCTAATGCCTATGGTGCACAACAGTTGCCCAGGGGCCAGTTTTGGGTAGTGCCATTTTGCCATGCACTGTATACTTTAACCAAAAAGCAGCACACAAGCAATTTACTAACTTGCCCACATATATACACTCCAAGAAAGAATTCTGACATTGTTTCTTTGCTAAAGAGGCAGCCAATATATTCATCCACACAATACAGATACACACTTGACAACAGGTTGGCGAAAAAGCAAAGCAAATCAAATCATTTTACCCATAACAACACAGGATTCCCGTCTCTTACCCAATGCTCATTGCCTGAGTACAGGACTGATTTACTTCTACCTGCTCTGAGATTCCAAACAGAAAATTGTGGTTTAGGTGGAAAGTCCTGTTACAAATCTGAGTAAGCACCAATTGCTGTGAACATGTGTGATTCTTTCACCTGCAGTGTCATACTTTACACTTTTGATTCCATAAAATTTGCTAGTGCTCAAAAATTAATACTTGGTACTTTATACGGCAGTCCTCCTCACTTACTCTTTCTTGAATCTATAATATTACCCTAGGTACCACTTTGAAACACACTACTCCCAAAGACATGGTACATTTTAAAACTGTAGTCCAAACTGAAATTTCAAAAGGATATTACTACTTTATTAAAGATGTTAAAAGTTTCATGCAAAAAAAGTATCTTTTCTATAGACACACAGATACAATTCTGGACTGTTTTACATAACATAGTTTCTCTCTCTCCAAATATAATTTGTGGTGTAATCCTTCAAATTCAACAAAGGAGTTATTCTGAAAATTAAACGCTATGACTTCTTGGACCTCTTAAATGGACTTGAAATTCAGGAGTAAAAGTGGTGTTTAAAACTTTTCATTTAGGTTAAATTACATAGGTATAAGGGTATTTGCTTACTTTTCATTTCTCAATTTAAAACAATCAACTCCTTAAGTACTCTACCTTATCTGTCTCGTAACACATTATGATACTGTTTTGAGGCACTCTTAAAGCACTTGCACACACATTTCATTAAAACCAAGTAATCATCTGCCCTGCTTTGCCTCCCTCCTATGTAGTTTTCGTCTTTTTTTTGTTTTCTCATTTACCTGCCTATTATCTTCTCAATGCTGCTTCTATACAGTGA
Organism: Schistocerca cancellata; assembly: GCF_023864275.1. Taxonomy (NCBI): domain Eukaryota; kingdom Metazoa; phylum Arthropoda; class Insecta; order Orthoptera; family Acrididae; genus Schistocerca; species Schistocerca cancellata. The sequence continues at coordinate 144,674,655 of NC_064634.1, read as the reverse complement.
GTAGTTTTCTTTTCTTACAGTAATGATTCTGTACTCCATCTGGGAGTAATTAGTGTAGTGTTCGTACTCTGTAGTTCAACGTGAATGGGGATAGTGAAGAAAAAAGCTGTCAGCTCAGTGTTCACTTTCATATGATAATGATGTGAATATAACCTTTCCAGTGAGAAATTTAGATACAAACACGCTCCATCTCTAATCTACCTATGTTCCACAAATTTAAGGGTTGTTTACAGTCATGTCAATAGTAACAATAAATTTGCTTAGTTGCCATAACATCTGACCATGACTATCATTCCACTCTCCTTTACACCTTACTACTACTTTTTGTTTCTACCCTTTCTTAGCCTTCTATCTTCCAAGATGATGACATCATATAACATATTAAGTAAGCAAGCTAAGTAAACTTGGTAACTGTTTTGTACTAGTGCCATGCTTAGCTGAATGCCTTACAGGTGAGTAGGTGCCTTCACTAATTTTTGTTTCTTGAACCATTCTGTTATTTCTGCTATTGTAACAACTGTTAACTTGTTTTAGAAATTTAACACAAATTACAGTTCATCCAAATCTGCTGTTCAAGTAACATGTTGCTTTACTATATATTCTGCTTGTTTATAAAGGATTTGTGAGGAAAACAAAAATAAACATCACACATCACATTTAATGATAACTAATGATTGGTATAAAATGTATTTTATTCATCCTGACCAATTATCTGCAGCACAGCAGATGTAAAGTGTCTGAACATAAGTAGCCTGTACAACAAAAATTGTCCATCATATTACACAGGATGTGTTATTGTACTACATATAAACTTTCCACTAAGAGACAAAGTCATTACAAACTAACAGTACATCGCAAATAAAGAACAAAATATATGAAGCAAATAAAGAAAATTCAGGTAATTACAAATGGTAGTTCTTTCGTTTGCTACATAAATGCAGAGGTGTGTATATAAACATGCGTCAAGAAAAGTTTTAATGAAGAGATTGACAGAAATACAAGTTGCTTCAAAAACCTGTTGTTTGGACAATGCATAAAAATATTAAAGTAGTAATTAAATCAGTCTATCTCACAAATGGAAGATTGACTAGTGACAAAGGCGACACGGCTGAGATTATTTCAAATACAAAACTGAAGACATAGGAACTGTAGGAACCTGCATTAACATATAAAAAATAATTAAAAACTCTGCCAGTGGAAGACTAAATTATATCACATAGTTCAAATGCAATATGCCTGAAACCTGTAATACAGAATCTTTGTGAAAACTGATTCCTACAAAAAGTTAGACACATTGTACTTGGATGCTGCATAAAACTAGACGTGGGAGCAAAACCCAAATTTATGTAACAGCAAAACTATGGCAAGGAGTGTTGAACTGATTATTATTGCAATTTTACAAAACAGTTCTAGTTCAGCCAGATCTTCACTTGACATGTAAATACTGTTGGATTATATATAATTTCAATAGTTCATATAATATATATACTTTCATATAAAACCTGTGAATACCACAGTACCTCTATTTCACATCATCCACTTTCCCATCCCATGCTAACCCCTTCCAATTACCCACAGAGAAGGAAAGAATTCCAGAGTCTTTTAGACACTATTAACATATTCCACAGGAAAAAAGACCTCTGACTGTATAGTAATGTGCGTGCAAAAAGCACCAAAATGTATTAACATCTGGCATCAAACACACAAACAAATCCTATACATAAATAAATTAACTCTTCCATAACACACATGAACAAAGAAAAACTAACTTAACTTGGAATGTGTGTGAATTCCTCTGAACTGGTATCACCAACAACAAAAATCACTGCTCTGATGTTTCCACTTTAGGTTTTTTCTTTTCAGTATTACTTTCATGATCACCAGTTTCTGCATCATCACTTGCACTCTTCCTCTTTAGTGATTCTGGACTTTTAGAACACTGGGAATCAGAAATAGACGATATACCAATATTACAGTCATCAATCTTTACTTTTTTAGGGCTAACTTCAGTCTCAGTTTCACTTTCCCAGACTTTTCTTTTTATTGAAACTTCTGTTCGTTCACTATCAGTATCACTGTTGGCTTTATGTTTAACACGAGCTTGTGAATCACTTTCATTTTCCTTTGCCAATGGATCTGAAGTTGGTGAATGTGTCTGATTTTTTTCTGTATCTTCCTTTTCACATGAATTACCATCATCCTCACTGCTGACACATTTTACATCAGGTTTTGACTCCTCTGATGCGGCAGACTGACAAAGATGATTGCCAGCTGTGCCTAAACTACTTTCAGAATTTTCAATTACTTTTTCTTCAACAGAAGACTGAAAAGATGTAGATAGTAATACAGAGTCAACATTTGTTGGGGTATCCTGTATTTTTTCTTGTTTTGCCAACTTTTGATCCACCTTTTTGTCACAATCGGGCACATCTTCCTCGGCTAAGCATAATTCTGTCCCTTTAAATTTTTTACTTGCTGCACACAATTCAACGGTTTCCTCATTAGTTTTCTCCTTCATAAAATGATGTTCTGATGTTTTAATTAGGTCACTTGATTGAAGCAAAATTTCACCTGCTGTCTCAGTTTCAGCAGTTTCTGAATCAGTTTTCTCAGGAACAAATTCTGATGTACTGCAATCCACAGAAGCTTTATTCTTAGCTGTAAGAGAATTTTGACTAGCACTGATACCATCACTTCCAATTTCTTTTGTAGCCACCTTTTCAAACAAACTCGTTTCATCAGAAGACTTTGGTGTAATTGAAATACTTACACTGCCCTGATTAACTGAGGCTTTGCCAGACAATTCAGATGTATCATCAGCTGTTTTTCTTACAAATAATTCTTCACTTATTAAACCTGTAGATGTTGGCACCTCAGAAGACTGTAATGATTTTTCTGTCTTTTCTAATATAGCTTGCTGTGAAGCTAACCTTTTCTCAGATTCCACACATGATACTTTTACACTCTGTGTATCATTCCCCTTTAAGGATTGCTCTACTTCACCTGATTTATCTATCTTTACTACAATCATTTGCCTCTCTTCTTCCATTTCTATAGTTGCCACCAGTTTGGATCTTGTTGAAGTTTCTGATTCTGAAGTAAATGCCGTTTCTACTTCTTCTGGCATTGCACAACTTGAGTCCAATTGTGTCACAGAATCTTTCACTATTTCTGACGATTCATGGACAGATGATGAGGCCAATTCAGGAGCAATGAATGTCTTTTGTGCATTTTGACCTTGCTCTTTGTTTGAAGATGTTTCTGCATGAACACATTCAATCATCTTTGCAGGTATCTCACAATCTAACACTGAAGGCACATCAGTAACAGTCCGCTTTGTTACCTCAGATTTTACCGCTTGTTCAGAAGATCTTTCTTGAGAGAATTTTCTTTTGCCCCCACAATCTTGGTGTTCTGAGAGTTGATCCGAGGCATGTGCAACACTTTCCTCAGATTTAACTGCTGGAGTATGTGGTGCTTCAATTTCCTGCACATCTGCAGTCAATGTAGTACTTCCTAATGGCATTTCTATGCCTGACAACTTATTTGGTTCAACAGTAGTTTTCAGAGCTTTTGATGATGTAGTTTCTAACTCATTCTTATCTACACACATGTTTGATGGTTCGTTAGTTTCCAAACACCGGTCGACTTGCTGAAGAATTTCTGTTTCAGAAACTGGAGTTTCAGTTTCTTTCTGGTCTTTTTCCAATTTCAGCATCATATTTTGAGATATTTGTGAACTTAATACAGCAGGAGCAGTTATGTCCAAGCCTGGTACACCAGGAACCTCAGTCGTTCCTCGAGGAATCTGGAGTCCCGTAGTTTTCATTTCCTGTTCTGTACCTTCAGAAGCCATTTCTACCTGCTCACCTGTAAACTGATTTAGTGGAGGCACCATACTTTTAAGTTTTTCAGAAACAATCTCTACTGTTGATGTAACTACTTTAGACTTGGCATCTACAACTGACGTTTCTGCTTCAGAATGTGATGAGACTACAGTAGATTTGTTTGATGGTTTTGTCAGTGCTTTCATGGATTGAGCGGTTTCTGATGATTCCGTCACTTCAAGTGTTTGTGTTACTGTCTGTGAAGTTGTCACATTATTTTCACTTACTGTGCACAATTTAGGTTCTTCAGACTTGACTTCAGCTTCATCATCAGATACAAATGTCCTCTCTGCCACTAGAGTCTCATCTGCCTGTGAATGTGCCAATTCCTTCAAATCCAGCATGGCTGTTCCTGTCTCATTAGTTGTTTCTTTGGACAACTCAGCTGCTTTAGATGTGTGTGTGTTAATACTTGAGGGCGTTTTGTCTGTTCCCACTTCACTTGCACCTGATAATTTATCTGAACAAAATGCAACTTCTGGCATCTGAAGTTCCTCTACTTCTGTTTTTGCATTCGTCAAATTTTTTGTAACATTAGGGGCAACTGAAAGTGCACTTTCTGGCTGGGTTAATGGCTCTGGTCTACTGTGAGTTTGATGAACATCCATTTTAGGCAAGGATTCAGAGCCTGCTTTGTTGCCCTTTTCAAGGACAATTTCTCCTGTTCGCTTTACCTGTTCTACATTCTCATGCCCAACTTCAGAATCTGTTTTTGCATTTGGAGTACTAACCGCACCATCTGAAATTATGGTGCCTTCAATGGCGACTTGACTTGTTTCTTCACATACTTCATCAGACTCTGATGGGCTCAAAGTGGCTTTTACACTTACTGAGGTAGCCATGAGAATATTTTTACATTCTGTTTTTCCATTTACAGGTTTATTAGAGCTAACTGCAGGCTTTCTGTCTCCAAGTAACTCTTTCTTGCCCCAATGCTCTTCTGCTGGCAAAGTTCCTTTATTTTCTGTTATAGCTGATGATGCAGCTATCTCTGCAGTAGTTTCTTCACGAGGCACCACACCTTGAGCCTTTAGTTCTTCCAGTGCTTTAATTTCTTCAGTTTTACTGGATGCGACTGTCATAACTGGGCTCATTGGTGCTATTTCTGATGTACTTAAAACTACATGCACTGTTTCCAAATTTGTATCCATTCTGTCTGAAGATGATACATGTTTTGAGCTGTCAGTTTGAAGACACACCCTCACACTGGAAGTTTCTGTTTCATGTTGTTGTGTCTTTCGTATGTTACATGGAGAACCATCTGATGGTTCTAAGGAATTGTCTACTGGATTAATGTTCGGTTTTGACATTTCAACATCATCTGATGGCAATGGCACAGCAACTGTGTCTTTAGGGAACTTTCCTTCATCTATAATGGTGGCACTGGCTGTGAGAGGACTTGTCACATTTTGTTGATCTGGCACTTTATCCTTTGTAGATGTAATTGCTTGACTCGTCAGTGCATCAGATGTAAGGATTGGCTCTACACACAAAGGCACCGTAGAACTTGTTATTAATTCTGCAGAAGTGTTAGAAATGGACAATGTCTTTTCTGGTGGTAACACTGTTGTGTTTTGTACTGACTGTGGGAAAACATCCACAAATTTCGGTGATACTTCTTTCTTCCCCATAATATCTGATAACTCTCTGGCAAGTCCTAGTTTGGTTTCTGCTGATGCTGACAGATTTGCAGCAGCATCTGTTGCCGCATGCAGCTGCTCCTGTCTAGCACTGACAGTATTGGATGCCTGAGGAACCACATTTGTCATATTTGGTTCACACTGTACAGCATCCTCTATCTTAACGACTGCTACTTCTATGTCTAATGCTGACTTTTCTGTCAAACTAGATTTGGAAATTATGCCGTATTCGCTTGGTGTTACTGACTGCACGTTTTTATCAACATCCATAGGAATGATCTCTTCAGAATGTAGTGTTGGATGTAGAGGCAAAACCATTGCAGTTTCTGTTGTTACCTCTGAAGATGGTTTGTCCTTTTCTTCTATCTCCGAAGCAGAAGGTTCTGGTGTTTCCCCTCCTGGCTTACTTTCAATTTCCATCTGCCCATCTGTAATATCAGAAAATGAGTTCTTATTACCAGCAATTTGGACAGTTGCACAAATATCCACATTAGGTGTTATCTGACTTTGACATTTTTCTTGAGATTTACAGGTTAAAGGTTGCACACTGTTAGTTGTTTCAGTCTCTGCAGCACAGACAGGTTGAGACTCAAGATCCACTAATGTATCTGCTTTCTCCAATGACAGCAAATCACCTGCCACTTTATTCTTCAGAACATTTTCCTCTAAACTTCTTTCCAATATATCAGAATTAAGTTCTGGTGTCACAGAAGAACTCTGTTCAGTGTGACACCTCTCATGGTGAACTGATATTTCGTTAGACTCTTCACTGCACGGAAAAACTTCATTTTCCACTTTTGTGGCCTTTAATGTCTGGTCTACATCAGAAATTTCCTCAGTAACACAACTTGTATTTACTTCTTCATGCACACTAGAAACATAAGGACCTATGTTCTCTGAAGCACTATCTCTAACTAATGACAAAGAATTTGCAACACTTCTTTCAAATTCCACACTTGGCAATGTATGTTCAGTTCCTTCTGCAGTTTCTTTCTTTAAATCAATGTTACATGGAGAATTACATGCTTCCTTATCTGTGTCAGCCATTTTACTGCATAAGGTATCAGCAACAGATTTTGAAAGTTGTTCTGTTTCTGTAGCTCCCATCCCTAATGAGGAACTTTCTTCATGTTCTCTATCAACTGAAGACAGTGTTTCTTCCATACATAATGTAGAAACAGCAGTGGAAGAAATATCGCTTTCTTTCTTCTCAACTAATTCACATTCCTTGACATTAATGTCCGATATTTTCACATCCTCCCCTACTTCTTGGGAACCATATGATTTCTCCATTTTGTTGGAAGTAGTATCAGGAATATCAGAAGATTTCACCAGTTTACATGGCTTCACATAGTCTTTTAAATTATCTGCATCAGATCCCGGAGAAACTGCCTTTCTCTTCAGTGATGAGGAACTGTGATATACCAAACCTGTATCACCTGTTTCCACTTTATCTGTTGAGCTTCCCTCCTTAGTAATTTCAGGCGTTACACTTGATTCTGTAGCTTTTATTTGATCTGAATCAGTCAATGGTGGTAACTGCTGATCTGCCTGTGAAGATCGTTCAGTTGATGAACTCAATTTATCAGAACTGTCTACTTGATTGCATAATTTGAATTTGTCAACACCCACAAAACTCTTAGGTGTGCCACTTTGTTCTGTGGCAGCAGCTTCTGATTTGTCTGGCTGTGCAGCTACTGCCAAATCATCAAACTGATCAGACTCTCCTGTGGCTGCTGGTTCCTCGCATTTGTCTGAATCTGCAAGTGCTGTCGGTGACTCACTTTCATCTGGCTGTGCTGCCACACTAGAACTTCCAGCTTTATCTGGCCTTGCTGCTGCTGGCGGAGCCACAATTTTGCCTGCCCCCGCAGTGTCCACCAGAGCCCCAGTTTCGCTGGGCCTTGCGGTGGCCACTGGAGTCCTACTTTGGTCAGCTTCCACAGTTGTCCCACTTTCGTCAGAAACAGCTGCCACCTCTGTCGTCCCCAACTCCAATGCAGCAGGAGACGCCTCAGTTTCCTCTGACCTGGAGGCAGCAGACGCCTCAGTTTGCCCTGGCTCGGCAGCAGACGCCTCAGTTTGCCCTGGCTCGGCAGCAGACGCCTCAGTTTGCCCTGGCTCGGCAGCAGACGCCTCAGTTTGCCCTGGCTCGGCAGCAGATGCCTCAGTTTCCTCTGAGCTGGGGGCAGCAGACGTCTCAGTTTGTCCTGGCTCGGCAGCAGACGCCTCAGTTTCCTCTGACCTGGAGGCAGCAGACGCCTCAGTTTCCTCTGACCTGGGGGCAGCAGACGCCTCAGTTTGCCCTGGCTCGGCAGCAGACGCCTCAGTTTCCTCTGACCTGGGGGCAGCAGACGCCTCAGTTTCCTCTGACCTGGGGGCAGCAGACGCCTCAGTTTGCCCTGGCTTGGCAGCAGATGCCTCAGTTTCCTCTGACGTTGGGGCAGCAGATGCTTCAGTTTGCCCTGGCTCGGCAGCAGACGCCTCAGTTTCCTCTGACCTGGGGGCAGCAGACGCCTCAGTTTCCTCTGACCTGGGGGCAGCAGACGCCTCAGTTTCCTCTGACCTGGGGGCAGCAGACGCCTCAGTTTCCTCTGACCTGGGGGCAGCAGACGCCTCAGTTTCCTCTGACCTGGGGGCAGCAGACGCCTCAGTTTCCTCTGACCTGGGGGCAGCAGACGCCTCAGTTTCCTCTGACCTGGGGGCAGCAGACGCCTCAGTTTGCGCTGGCTCGGCAGCAGACGCCTCAGTTTGCACTGGCTCGGCAGCAGACGCCTCAGTTTGCGCTGGCTCGGCAGCAGACGCCTCAGTTTCCTCTGACGTGGGGGCAGCAGATGCCTCAGTTTGCCCTGGTTCAGCAGCAGATGCCTCAGTTTCCTCTGACATTGGGGCAGCAGATGCCTCAGTTTGCCCTGGCTCGGCAGCAGACGCCTCAGTTTCCTCTGACCTGGAGGCAGCAGACGCCTCAGTTTCCTCTGACCTGGAGGCAGCAGACGCCTCAGTTTCCTCTGACCTGAGGGCACCAGACGCCTCAGTTTGCCCTGGCTCGGCAGCAGACGCTTCAGTTTCCTCTGACCTGGGGGCAGCAGACGCCTCAGTTTCCTCTGACCTGGGGGCAGCAGACGCCTCAGTTTGCCCTGGCTCTGCAGCAGATGCCTCAGTTTCCTCTGACCTGTGGGCAGCAGATGCCTCAGTTTGCCCTGGCTCGGCAGCAGACGCCTCAGTTTGCGCTGGCTCGGCAGCAGACACCTCAGTTTCCTCTGACGTGGGGGCAGCAGATGCCTCAGTTTGCCCTGGCTCGGCAGCAGACGCCTCAGTTTTCTCTGATGTGGGGGCAGCAGATGCGTCAGTTTGCCCTGGCTCGGCCGCAGACGGCTCAGTTTCCTCTGACCTGGGGGCAGCAGACGCCTCAGTTTCCTCTGTCCTGGGGGCAGCAGACGTCTCGGTTTGCCCTGGCTCGGCAGCAGACGCATCAGTTTGCACTGGCTCGGCAATAGACACCTCAGTTTCCTCTGACGTGGGGGCAGCAGATGCCTCAGTTTGCCCTGGCTCGGCAGCAGACGCCTCAGTTTCCTCTGACCTGGGGGCAGCAGACGCCTCTGTTTGCCCTGGCTCGGCAGCAGACGCCTCAGTTCGCCCTGGCTCGGCAGCAGACGCCTCAGTTCGCCCTGGCTCGGCAGCAGACGCCTCAGTTCGCCCTGACTCGGCAGCAGACGCCTCAGTTTCCTCTGACGTGGGGGCAGCAGACGCCTCAGTTTGCCCTGGCTCGGCAGCAGACGCCTCAGTTTCCTCTGTCCTGGGGGTAGCAGGCGCCTCAGTTTGCCCTGGCTCGGCAGCAGACGCCTCAGTTTCCTCTGACGTGGGGGCAGCAGAAGCCTCAGTTTCCTCTGACGTGGGGGCAGCAGAAGCCTCAGTTTCCTCTGACGTGGGGGCAGCAGAAGCCTCAGTTTCCTCTGACGTGGGGGCAGCAGACGCCTCAGTTTCCTCTGACGTGGGGGCAGCAGACGCCTCAGTTTCCTCTGACGTGGGGGCAGCAGACGCCTCAGTTTCCTCTGACGTGGGGGCAGCAGACGCCTCAGTTTCCTCTGACGTGGGGGCAGCAGACGCCTCAGTTTGCCCTGGCTCGACAGCAGACGCCTCAGTTTGCCCTGGCTCGGCAGCAGACGCCTCAGTTTGCCCTGGCTCGGCAGCAGACGCCTCAGTTTGCCCTGGCTCGGCAGCAGACGCCTCAGTTTGCCCTGGCTCGGCAGCAGACGCCTCAGTTTGCCCTGGCTCGGCAGCAGACGCCTCAGTTTGCCCTGGCTCGGCAGCAGACGCCTCAGTTTGCCCTGGCTCGGCAGCAGACGCCTCAGTTTGCCCTGGCTCGGCAGCAGACGCCTCAGTTTGCCCTGGCTCGGCAGCAGACGCCTCAGTTTGCCCTGGCTCGGCAGCAGACGCCTCAGTTTGCCCTGGCTCGGCAGCAGACGCCTCAGTTTGCCCTGGCTCGGCAGCAGACGCCTCAGTTTGGTCTGACTCACAAGATGCAGCACCTACCTCTGTTACTTCTATCAGCATAGATGTTTCACTCTGGCACGGTTTCAGTCCAGCTGCTAGTTCTGCACCTGATACAACTTTCTCCATTACATCTATTCCCACAATTGTGTCAGTTTGGTTCGACTCCAGAGGTATATTTGCCTGACTTGAAGCTACTGCTGTCACAATATGATTTGCCTCAACTTCACCAGGCTCTGCTGCTGCTGCTTCGATTTTCTCAGTTAAATTTATCTCCACAGACAAATCAGTTACTACTGGTTTTGCAACTTCTTTAGTTTGCCTAGGCTCTGTCATAGCCATCTCTGCCTCAGTTAAACCTGCATTCACAAGTGCCACAGTGGATCTTGGCACAACTCCCGCAGCCTGAATTAGGTCGGGGTCCGCAACCACCTCACTTTGGTCAGGATCTGTATAAGCTCCAACCACTTCACATCGGAAAAACTGTGCAGTAGTTCCAGCTGCCTCGGTTTGGTCCGGTTCCGCAGGAGTTCGAGTTGCCTCTTTTTGGGCCGGCTCCGCAGGAGCTCCAGCCCCCTCAGTCTGGTCCGGCTCCGCAGGAGCTCCAGCCCCCTCAGTCTGATCCGGCTCCGCAGGAGCTCCAGCCCCCTCAGTCTGGTCCGGCTCCGCAGGAGCTCCAGCCCCCTCAGTCTGGTCCGGCTCCGCAGGAGCTCCAGCCCCCTCAGTCTGGTCCGGCTCCGCAGGAGCTCCAGCCTCCTCAGTCTGGTCCGGCTCCACAGGAGCTCCAGCCTCCTCAGTCTGGTCCGGCTCCACAGGAGCTCCAGCCTCCTCAGTCTGGTCCGGCTCCGCAGGAGCTCCAGCCTCCTCAGTCTGGTCCGGCTCCGCAGGAGCTCCAGCCTCCTCAGTCTGGTCCGGCTCCGCAGGAGCTCCAGCCTCCTCAGTCTGGTCCGGCTCCGCAGGAGCTCCAGCCTCCTCAGTCTGGTCCGGCTCCGCAGAAGCTCCAGCCTCCTCAGTCTGGTCCGGCTCCGCAGAAGCTCCAGTCTCCTCAGTCTGGTCCGGCTCCGCAGAAGCTCCAGTCTCCTCAGTCTGGTCCGGCTCCGCAGGAACTCCAGCCTCCTTAGTTTGATCCTGCTCCACAGCAGCTCCAATGTCCTCAGTTTGACCTGACCGCGCAACAGCTGACACTGCCTCAGTTTGGCACAGTCCCGCAACAACTCCAACAGCCTCAATATGGTCTGGTTCTGCAGGAGCTGACAATGCCTCAGTTTTGTCTGGCTCTGTTTCAGAAAACAATGTCTCAGTCTGATCTGGCTCTACAGCAGCTGATAATGAATCAATAACACATGACTCCACAACAGCTCCAAGTGCCTCAGTTTGGTGTGGCTCCACAGCAGGTCCTACTGCCTCGGTTTGATTTGGCTCTGTTGCAGCTAACAATGCCTCAGTTTGATCTGGCTCTGTCACAACTGGCAATGCCTCAGTTTGATCTGGCTCTGTCACAACTGGCAATGCCTCAGTTTGATCTGGCTCTGTCACAACTGACAACGCCTCAGTTTGATCTGGCTCTGTCACAAGTGGCAATGCCTCAGTTTGATCCGGCTCTGTCACAACTGGCAATGCCTCAGTTTGATCCGGCTCTGTCACAACTGGCAATGCCTCAGTTTGATCCGGCTCTGTCACAACTGGCAATGCCTCAGTTTGATCCGGCTCTGTCACAACTGGCAATGCCTCAGTTTGATCCGGCTCTGTCACAACTGGCAATGCCTCAGTCTGATCAGGCTCTGAAGCAGATAACAATGTCTCAGTCTGATCTGGCTCTACAGCAGCTGATAATGAATTAATAACATCTAACTCCACAGCAGCTACTACTGCCTCGGTTTGGTCCGGCTCCACAGCAGCTCCGAGTGCCTCGGTTTGGTCCGGCTCCAAGGCAGCTCCGAGTGCCGCGCTTTGGTCCGGCTCCAAGGCAGCTCCGAGTGCCTCGCTTTGGTCCGGCTCCAAGGCATCTCCGAGTGCCTCGCTTTGGTCCGGCTCCAAGGCATCTCCGAGTGCCTCGCTTTGGTGCGGCTCCAAGCCATCTCCGAGTGCCTCGCTTTGGTGCGGCTCCAAGCCATCTCCGAGTGCCTCGCTTTGGTGCGGCTCCAAGCCATCTCCGAGTGCCTCGCTTTGGTCCGGCTCCAAGGCATCTCCCAGTCTCTCGCTTTGGTCCGGCTCCAAGGCATCTCCCAGTCCCTCGCTTTGATCCGGCTCCAAGGCATCTCCCAGTCCCTCGCTTTGATCTGGCTCCAAGGCATCTCCCAGTCCCTCGCTTTGATCTGGCTCCAAGGCATCTCCAAGTCCCTCGCTTTGGTCCGGCTCCAAGGCATCTCCAAGTGCCTCGCTTTTGTCCGGCTCAGCTCCAACTGCCGCAGTTTGTGCTGGCTCCACAACAGCTCCTACTGCCTCGGTTTGGTCCGGCTCCACAGAAGCTCCAACTGCTTCAGTTTGGTCCTGCTCTGCAGCAGCTCCAACTGCTTCAGTTTGGTCCTGCTCTGCAGCAGCTCCAACTGCTTCAGTTTGGTCCTGCTCTGCAGCAGCTCCAACTGCTTCAGTTTGGTCCTGCTCTGCAGCAGCTCCAACTGCTTCAGTTTGGTCCTGCTCTGCAGCAGCTCCAACTGCTTCAGTTTGGTCCTGCTCTGCAGCAGCTCCAACTGCTTCAGTTTGGTCCTGCTCTGCAGCAGCTCCAACTGCTTCAGTTTGGTCCTGCTCTGCAGCAGCTCCAACTGCTTCAGTTTGGTCCTGCTCTGCAGCAGCTCCAACTGCTTCAGTTTGGTCCTGCTCTGCAGCAGCTCCAACTGCTTCAGTTTGGTCCTGCTCTGCAGCAGCTCCAACTGCTTCAGTTTGGTCCTGCTCTGCAGCAGCTCCAACTGCTTCAGTTTGGTCCTGCTCTGCAGCAGCTCCAACTGCTTCAGTTTGGTCCTGCTCTGCAGCAGCTCCAACTGCTTCAGTTTGGTCCTGCTCTGCAGCAGCTCCAACTGCTTCAGTTTGGTCCTGCTCTGCAGCAGCTCCAACTGCTTCAGTTTGGTCCTGCTCTGCAGCAGCTCCAACTGCTTCAGTTTGGTCCTGCTCTGCAGCAGCTCCAACTGCTTCAGTTTGGTCCTGCTCTGCAGCAGCTCCAACTGCTTCAGTTTGGTCCTGCTCTGCAGCAGCTCCAACTGCTTCAGTTTGGTCCTGCTCTGCAGCAGCTCCAACTGCTTCAGTTTGGTCCTGCTCTGCAGCAGCTCCAACTGCTTCAGTTTGGTCCTGCTCTGCAGCAGCTCCAACTGCTTCAGTTTGGTCCTGCTCTGCAGCAGCTCCAACTGCTTCAGTTTGGTCCTGCTCTGCAGCAGCTCCAACTGCTTCAGTTTGGCCCTGCTCTGCAGCAGCTCCAACTGCTTCAGTTTGGCCCTGCTCTGCAGCAGCTCCAACTGCTTCAGTTTGGTCCTCTTCTGCAGCAGCTCCAACTGCTTCAGTTTGGTCCTGTTCTGCAGCAGCTCCAACTGCTTCAGTTTGGTCCTGCTCTGCAGCAGCTCCAACTGCTTCAGATTTATCTGGTTCTTCAACTGTTTCCATTCCCTCAGTATGGTATGGCCCCACAGTAGCTGAAACTGTCTCAGTTTGGTCCAGCTCCACAGCAGTTTCAACTGACTCAGTTTGGTCCAGCTTCATAGCAGCTCTACCTGCCTCAGTTTGTTCTGGCTCTACAGCAGGTGACACTGCCTCAGTTTGGTCTCGCTCTTCATCAGCTAGCATTCCCTCTCTATGATCTAGCACCACATGTGACGCCATTGCCTCTGTTTGATCTGACTCCACAGGTGCTGCTGCCTCCACAAATACAGAGTCTACAACTGTTTCTGCCTCCTCCGTTCCGTGTAGTTCCTCATCTCCATGTACCTTGAAAGCTAGCTCCATAGCTTCAGTTTGGTCTGGCTGCAGACCTACTGCTGTCTTAGCTAGGTCTGGGTCTGGAGCAGCTGCCACCGCCGCCGCCACTGCAGTCGCATCTGGTATCGGAGTTGCCGCCATCGATTCATTTGGGTCCAGTTCTGGAGCAGATTCTGCTGGTGCCTCAGTTGTGTCAGGTTCCCAAGCAGCTGCAGCAGTAGCAGCTTCTGCTACCACCTCTGTCGGGTCTGGTCCCTGAGCAGCTTCTGCTGCCACCTCACTTGGGTCTCGTTCCTGAGCAGCTTCTGCTGCCGCCTCAGTCGGGTCTGGTTCCTGAGCAGCTTGTGCTGCCACCTCAGTAAGGTCTGGTTCTGGAGCAGCAGCAGCTGCTGCTGCTACCTCATCTAGGTCTGGTTCCGAAGCACCTGCTGTTGCCACCCCAGGCCGATCTGGTTCTGGAGCAGCTGCTGCTGCCACCTCAGTCTGATCTGGTTCCGGTTCTGGAACAGCAGCTGCTCCTGCTGCCACCTCAGTCTCATCTGGTTCTGGTTCTGGAACAGCAGCTGCTGCTGTCACCTCAGTCTGATCTGGTGCTGGAGCAGTAGCTGCTACTTCCATCACCTCAACTGGACTTGGTTCTGGTGCAGGTACAGCTAGTGCCTCAGTTGGGTCTGGTATTGTTTCTGTTGCTGCTGCCGCTGCTTCTTTCAGGTCTGGTTCTTGCGCACTTGCTGCTGCCTTAGCTTGGTCTGGTTCTAAAGCTGCCGTTAAAACTTCAGCATGGTCTGATTCAGAAACTACAATCTCTGTCTCACCATGATACTGTTCAGCAGTTGCCAACAATGTACCTGCTCCTTCTGGTTTTGCAGCTGCAATCTCTATTTTCTCTGGTTTCACTGTCCCAGATTTCTTTAGTTCCACTGATGATGCAGTTGCTGCAATGTTTCTCTCTGGTTTCATTTCAACAGTCTCAGTTTCATCAGGCATTGCAGCCATCACACATATTTCTTCTTGCTTTTTGCCCACTGTCCCTGTTTGCTTCTGTTTCGTAACTGTTGCCTCCATCTGCAAATGCTCCAAAGTGCTTGCCTTCATTTGCTCGAATTCCTCAGCAACAGGCATCATTTGCATCCGTTCTTCAGTTAAAGGTGCAATGTGCTTACACTCCGAAGACATTACCTCCATTTTCTGTGGCTTCTCAGCAGCTTCCAGCTCCCCTGATACTCCCTGTTGCACCAGCTCCTCAACTGGTGGCTCCTTTTTCTCCAGCTCCCTTCGTTCTGCCTGCCCTACCACTGTCTTTGAAAGTTTTGGCTCCTCAGCTGCAGTCGCTGGTTGCTCCATTTCCTCAGCTGTCCCCAACACATTCTCCAGTTTCTCAGCCACTGTCTGTGTTTTCTCTGGCCTCTCATCCACTGCCGTTGTTTTCTCTAGATCCTCACACAATACCTCAATTTCACCCTGCTCTTTAGCCACCTCATCCATTTTCTCTTGGTTGTCAGCTGCTGGTTCCGACTGGCCAGTTTCTGCATTTGCTGGCACAGTTCCGTTTCTCTTTTTGGCCACTGACAGAGTTTGGTCTGGAATAGTAACTGTTCCATCACTCTGAGCAAGTTCCAAAACATCTACCAATATATTAGGTTGCTTTGGCGCCCTCGTCAGTGCCTCAGATTCACTTCTCTCTACAACCATTGCCAAATTCTGCTCAGATTCCACTGTCACAGTCTTCACTGGCTCTGCAGGTGCTGACCCAGTCTCCACCACTTTCTTTTGTCCTTCCTTCACACCAACTGCCTCTGTCTGCTCTAGTCCCGAATCCAATGACTCTGTCTTTCCTACCTCTGATGCACCCGCATCCAACTGCTCCTCCTCTGGAACAACCAACCCCACTCGTTCTTCCTTTCTGGCAGATGCATCCGTCTGCTCCCCCTCACGGGCAGCTGCATCCGTCTGCTCCCCCACGCCGGCAGCCGCATCCGTCTGCTCCCCCATGCCGGCAGCCGCATCCGTCTGCTCTGCCTCCACCTGCCCCTCCTCTGTAGCAGCCGCCTCCACCTGCCCCTCCTCTGTAGCAGCCGCCTCCACCTGCCCCTCCTCTGTAGCAGCCGCCTCCACCTGCCCCTCCTCTGTAGCAGCCGCCTCCACCTGCCCCTCCTCTGTAGCAGCCGCCTCCACCTGCCCCTCCTCTGTAGCAGCCGCCTCCACCTGCCCCTCCTCTGTAGCAGCCGCCTCCACCTGCCCCTCCTCCGCAGCAGCCGCCTCCACCTGCCCCTCCTCCGCAGCAGATGCATCCACCTGCCCCTCCTCCGCAGCAGATGCATCCACCTGCTCCTCCTCCGCAGCAGATGCATCCACCTGCTCCTCCTCCGCAGCAGATGCATCCACCTGCTCCTCCTCCGCAGCAGATGCATCCACCTGCTCCTCCTCCGCAGCAGATGCATCCACCTGCTCCTCCTCCGCAGCAGATGCATCCACCTGCTCCTCCTCCGCAGCAGATGCCTCCACCTGCTCCTCCTCCGCAGCAGATGCCTCCACCTTCTCCTCCTCTGCAGCAGATGCCTCCACCTGCTCCTCCTCTGCAGCAGATGCCTCCACCTGCTCCTCCTCTGCAGCAGGTGCTTTCACCTGCTGCTCCTTTGGTCCTGCTGCGTCCATTTGCTCTTTGTTTGAATCGGATCCCTCCATTGGCTCTTTCTCGATAGCTATCGACCCAGTTTGCTCTGGCTCTGCATCTGGCACATTCAATTGCAATTTTTCATTACATTCTATTACAACAGTACTCGATTCCTGGCATAGTTTTTCTTGTATTGTATCGCAGTTCTCATTTTCAGCCTTCATGTGTACTCCTGTCACATCTGGTACTATTTTCCGTATTTTCGACCCGCAGCCATGAGCAAATATATGATCATGCTCTTCGTCAGTTTTTCGAGCAATATGTATCACTAAATCTTTTCCCATCACAAGACATTCAACTGTTTCATCTTTACTCGGTACTGCTGCATTTTGTGCTATGTTGGATTCTTCACAGTGTTTCCCAGTGACAGTGCTGGGAACTGGTCTTGAATGGTGAGCAGTAGATATACAGTCTTCAACTGGTACCAATTCCTCGGTGTTAGCAATGGGTGACAATTTCTCATAAGTTGTCTCATCTTCATTTAGTTTGTGTTTTAGCCCTATGAGTTTAAATGTAATTTTATCACCACATTTTCCATCAAAGATCTTACTTCCTCCAGCCATCAGCACTAATTTTGTTTCTGTGGCAGTTGTTATTTGCTTTTCAGCTTCTGTTTGCCGATTCTGCTGCTTTTGTGCAACCTGTGACACTGTATCACTCATGCCTTTAGCATTATCACTTTCTTGATGGAGTTTATGATAACTGCACAATACATTATCTTCTGGTGCTTTAAGAGCAAAAACTGATTGTTCGAAAACTTTTTCAGATGAATTTGACTGGTGTTCTGTGCAATTTTCTTCAGAAACATTGGATTTACCAGTTTCAGTGACAGTAGTCTGAGCTTTAGTTTTCAAGGTAGTTTTGTCTAACCTTGATTCTTTATTTTCACGTAGGGGAACTTCCCTACAGGAATCTGAATCTTCAGCTACAGAGTGCACCTTATTTTCCATACAGCAGTCATCTACCACCAAATCTTTCAATTTGTCCTTTGATGATATATGCATTTCATATTTCTCAGGACATGTCTTCACAGTAGCAGCATCAACACTTTCCATTTCTCCACCAATGTCTTGCTGAACAGGTGTCACAACTTCCACATCCATTTCAGTCTGTGAAGAGGGTTCATGCACTTCCTTTTTGCTTCCTTCTTTGTCCCAATTTTGTTTGACAACTGTTTCTTTAATCGGGTCATTTACTTTTAACTGTGACGATTTACTCTTCATTTGCATATTTTGCTCAGATTGTACTGATTCTTCTTGGGACTTTTCATTCTTATTATGTAAGTTTGAACTGATATCTGAAGTTGACTTATCAGATATAACATCATCATTTACAATTTCCATTTCATTCTTCACAGCATCTGTGACCAAATCTGTAAGAACTGTTTTTATCTCCTCTTGGACTTCAGAAGTATCAGATTTTTTATCCAACTCATTCCTCTCAAGTTTGTGTGTGCAAGAATTATGTTCATCAGGTACTGTGCTGACTTCCTGTTCTGATACCAACTTTGCTTCACTCAATGACGGCACTGAATCTGCACCTGGAGATATGATAGTTTTACTCTCTTCTTCTGGTTTTAATATTTTCTGATTCAATGGATTTCCTTTGGGCTGTGGAGATTCTGTGCCTACTTTACAACTAGTATCAACAAAATAGTTTACACTAGAATCTGCACAATTATGTTCTTTCTCATTTTTCTCATCCTCCACATTCTGGTTTCCAACTGCACTATCACGTAATGCAACATCAGATTTGCACAGTGAGCGTTTTCCATCCCTAGACTTCATATCCACCTCCACTGACCCCTCTTCTTTAGTTGACTCTAAGGATACTTGATCCAATGAAGACAAATTGGAAGACTCGTCAAAATTCTCTGCATGCTCCTTTAAACTCCCATTCCCATTATTTTCACAATCTGGAGCACTGTGCAACTCAGAAGATTCTTTATTTATATTTTTATGTTTGAAACCACTATGAGAAGCTGCACAGTCCGCACTACATAATTCGTAAGAGCTGGAATGAGACTCCTCTTCTGTGACTGTAAGTATGATTCCTGTATGGCCCAGTTTCTTTTGAGATGGCTTTTCGTCCTCTTTACAATCAGAGGACAAAACAGTACTTGAAACCGCTGACCCTGAAGCATCCTGACTACCTATTTCAGTAACGTGTGGGTTTTCAACTGGTGAAAGAATAGCAACTGTTTCAACATCAGTCTTTATCTCACTTACAGATGAAATCTGTGTTTCAGTCTCTGACTCAGTCTGTCTATCAGGTTGGTCAACAGTATCCAGTGCAGAATGCTTTAAAATCTCACTCCCTCCATCAGTCACACTGGCATCAGTGTTTCCACTACCTTGTTTTAGGTTTTGTTTCACTTCTGTGTCACTTAAATGAGATGTTTCACTTCCTTCTGAATGTCGAAAAGGAGAAACCAATGCTTCTGCACATTCCACTGTTGGTTTTTTTACGTTTCCTGTTTCTTCATTATATGCGGAACTTTCTCTGCAAGAAAGTTCACATTTTGTGCTTTCATTTCCATCCCCTGGGTGGATTTTAGAAATGTCTGATTGGATTTGCAACCTATCAGTCTTATGACTCTCTTTAGCAGTATCAGTCTCCATTAGAACAGAGCTTTTTACACAGCTCTCATCAGTCTCATGTGAACAGCCAATACTGGCTAAAATTTCAGTCTTCTCAGATGAACTACAAACTACGTTTTCCACAGTACCAACAGTGGATTTCAGATCTGTAGTTTCACTTCCATTTAATTTGGAAGACAATACTGAGCTAACAGTCTTTTCCTGCAACATCACATTGCACTCTTGTGTACATGGATGCGTTTCTTTGGAAATCTGAGTATTGGTGATGCTAGTTTTAACTTGAGTATTAGTAATACTACTTTCTACACACATTTGCTCTGATGACGCACCAGATGAATTTTCTGTTCCGACCTCAGAACTAACTGAACATTCTACCTTCCCAGCCTGAACTGCAATATTTATGGAACCTTCTGACCCACTGTCATGCTGTGTAGCTACTTCACTGTCATTACTTACACTAACTTTCAACTTTTTCCTACTTGACTCATGGCCTTTACTGTCTATAATGTCACTGTCACAACCTACCTCTATATTAGTTTCTTCAGTTTCTAATTTCTTTTTTACAGTCTCTTCCTCCAAGCCTACTGACAAGGATGTAACATGGGCTTGTAATGGGGCATTTAATTTATTGTTTTGTGGGACCACCTCTACAGAAGTTCTTTCTGTAGACCGGTCAACTTTTAAATCACACTGCTTAGAATCTACAGCACTTTGAAAACTAGTCTCCAGTACCTTATCTACATGACGTTGCTTGCTTCCACCTCCAGTGCTCTGACTTTTTGTGTCCATAACATTCTTTACTGCAGATGGATCTTTTTCACTATCACTAGCAACCAGTCTGCTGCTGCGCCTAGTTCTCCTTTCTGGTATAGGGGTAACATCAATTTTTATGTTAGTACTATGGGATGCAGATAAACTCTGTTCAGTCTTCAGCTTTTTCTTATTGGGAGCACCATCCTCAGAATAACTGTCTGATTTCTCACCTGAATCCGTAGTCTTCTTCTCCCTTTTCGTAGCCCTTGTACATATAGATGACACTTGATGCTTTGTAGATGTTACTTGATCTTGTGGTTCTGTTTTCACATCTTCACTCACAGAGGAAGATGCTGAATCTCCGTTTTCTGCAGATGACAATCGCCTTTTCGGAGTCCCATTTGGGCCTGTGGGTACATGGTAATCATTCAGCAATGCCTGACTGTAGCATGATGTGTCTGATTTCAATACTTCACGGACTGCCATTGTAGCATACGTAGAAGATGGTAGACAGAAGTCCAAAATGAGGGCTTTATAAACTCCACCTGTTAAAACAAAATTTACATACACACATTTAGTGAAGACTTATTTTAATATAAATTTAAATATTTTAGGGAAGGACATGTTTTTAGGCTTGTTTGTTTACATGCTTAAAAGAGATGTGAGTATACTGTTTTACACCATACAGGGTGGTCACAAGCAGTTTGAAAAGCCTGTAAGGTTATTCCAGTGTACATTGTCCAGACAGCAACACAAAAATTGGGCATCAGATGATAGTAAGGACTGAACCTGAGCCAACAGCTCAGCAGTCCTGTGCACTATCATCAATGCAATAAGCACAAATGACACTAATTCGCATCTGGTGGGTCACTTGAATTTACACAAGCAACAGCTGACTGGTTAACTACAATGCTAATTAACTCAGGAATGGCAGAACATATCAAATTTTTTCTTAACAATTCATTCTCAGCACAACCTACCTTGCTACATTCTTATAAGCTTTTCAGACTGTTTCTGACTGCCATGTACAATACTTATTGAATATTTTAGTACAACGAAATCTTTATATATATATTTCTGTACGACTGACACTGATCAAAACATTGCACCTTTCTCACACACTCACATGGTAGTAAATCCAAAGCGTTTATTTGTCTAACTCATTAGGGAAGTCGAGATTATTCATTGTCAGTACCATTTAATATCCAGTTAAGAATTATTAATATGCACCAATCAAACCACATACAATAAAGCATGACTAGCACATGGTTAGTCCCACCGATGAGCACACCTCAAACACAAAATTATGTAACTAGTTCTGTCACTAATGCAGGTTACATACTGGAAGTTTGTCTCTCCAATCTGCTATGTTATTAAAGCAGATAAATACAGAACACAAAGCAATAATGTTAACACAAGAGCCAGTACTCTATTTTTGAAAAGACGGAATATTTTATTTCACCAGCTTACTCAAACACATTTGCCCAAGCCTTCTTAATTTAATTTATTCATGACTCATCATGTTCCACATATACAATAAAAACTTCAATGATGTGATATATGTCAAGGCACACCTCCATAGAAGATAACCAAGATACACAAACTCATTCTGTACACATGAATAACAATAACCATTCAAAGTAATTGGATAGATTAAAAAACGTACTCACCAAGTGGCAGCAGGAGAAAACACACACACACACACACACACACACACACACACACACACACACACACACACACACACAAAAGATTTAAGGTATGCAAGATTCCAGAGCCAGTGGCTCCTTCTGGCAGGAGGACTGAAAGGTAAGGAAGAGGTGTGAAGGAAAAGGACTAGAGAGGTTTAGAAAAATGGTTAGATTTCAGAAAAGTCATACAGAATGCCAGCCAGGGAAGACTTACCCAACAGGATAAGAGGAGAAGACTGACTATTGGGGACTGCATTGGACAAGATTAGGAAACCTGAGAGCTTAAAGGTGGAAGACACAGTTAACACGTACAACAGAGATTATTGCTAAAATATTGTGAACAAATTAATATGAGTGAAAAGCTAAGTGCAATGTCTTGTATAAGAGGTGGAGAGGGGGGGCGGGCATTGAAAAGTAGACTGGTCAGAAAATGAAAAACCCAGAAACCTAAAGCAGAGTGAACAACAGAATGGTTACTGTTACTAAATACCGAGACAGAAGAAATTTGCATAAATGAAGGCCAGGTGGGTGGCAAGAACCTAGAGCATGTTGTAGTGCTAGTTCCCACCTGCAGAGTTCTGAGAAACTGGTGTCTGGGAGAAGAATTCAGATGCCACGTGTGGTGATCAGGCACCCAGCTCATGATTATTATGTTGTAGAGAATGCTCTGTAACAGGACATTGCGTGCTGCCAGTGTACACACTATGCCCATTCTTCCTAACTGATAACTTGGTGGTAGTCATGAAATGTAAAATGCTGCACAGTGTTTACATAACAGCTGGTATATGATGTGTTCTTTCACAGGTGGCACTTCCTTTGATAGTTTATGTTTTGTCAGTTACAAGGCTGGTAGAGCGGTGGTAGGAGGTGCATCTGGCAAGTCTTGCAGCGGGAATGGTCGCAGGGGTAGGAGCCACAGGGTAGGGAGATGGGTGCAGAGGGAGCATAGGGTCTGGCAATGATATTGTGGAGATTGGGAGGGCGACAAAAAGCTATTCTAGGTGTGGTGTGCAAAATCTCAGTCAGAATGGATCTCATTTCAGGGCAGAATTTTAGGAAGTCATTGCCTTGTCAAAGTAGCTGATTAAAACATTCAAGACTAGGATAATACCAAGTGACACGTGGTGTGCTCTGAAGATGTTTTTTGGAGGGATCAGCATACTAGAATTGGATGTGGTGGCATGAGAAATCTACTTTTTAACTAGGCTGCTAGGTTAATTATGTCCAGTGAAGGCTGAGGTGAGAATGGCGATGTATTGCTGTGAAGAGTCTGCATCCATATAAATATGTTCGACTCGAATGCAACGACTGCATGGGAGAGAAAGTTTGACATGGGAAGGATGGCAACTGTCAAAATGAAAATGTCATCAATGTATCTAAACCAAAATACGGGCTGAAGGCTTACAGATTCCAGGAAAGCCCTCTCCAAGCGAGCCATGAAAAGGCTGGCACAGAAAGGAGCCATCCTGGTTCCCATGGCAATACACCCGGATCTGTTTGAATGTCTGCCCCCCCACCCCCCCAAAGGTGAAGCAGTTGTTGGTAAGTATAAAGTTGATTAAGATGAGCAGGAAGGCTGTTCATAGGTTTGGAATCAGGTGGGAGCTGACTGAGGAAATGTTCAGCAGCAGGCAGACCATGTACTTGGGGAATGTTGGTATGGAGGGAGGTGGGATCAGTAGTGTCAAGCAAGGTGTATGGTGGGAGTGGGACAAGCATGTATTTCAGACTATCCAGGAAATTTTTGGTGTCTTTAATACAGGAGGGAATTTGTATTACCGGTTGCCTGTGATGATCAACTATGACGGATATACATTTGGTGGGTGCTTTGAAGTCAGCAACTATCTTTGTAACAAATACTTATGTTTATCTTTCCCTTCGAACAAACAAGATGCGGTTGGTCTGGACTGAATTTTGCAAAATGTCAGTGTTACACCAGATGCGGTCAATTACAATGAAACCGTGGTCATAATATTGTCTGAATTGATCAGGCAAACTGGGTGTCACAGGAAACTCACAGGATTGCCCGTTATCAGCTGCACTGTGACTGTATCCAGAGTTATCGCATGTAGTGCAAGCCTTGGCTCATATCCCTCAACGCTTGCTTACAGTCTTTCAGACTTCGCAACAAAGACTTGACTGCAGTATGAAGCAGTTCCTTGTTAGTGAGAGTCAAGAAGGCATCACTGGTCCATCAACTGGTGCAGGGAGGGAAGATACTCCAAAAGTGAAAATGAGAAGGTATGATGAGAACTTTTTATTGCTAGGATTCATGAAAACAATCAATGTTACAAGGCATTAACAGTGCGTAATTTGTTAACCATTTTAGCTGCTGATAGCATTAAACCTAACAAGTTAGAGACATCTTGAAACCACAAAATTCCCAGAGAACAGGAAAACCACAAGAATTTTTTTCTTTCAAGAAACTGGCTGTTCTATTGTCTATCCTGAAGGACTTTGCAAAACTGATGAATGTGACTTCTAAGGCCCTTTTATTCTCCTACCAGATAAACGCAAGGAACCACACACTGTAGCAGAAACTCTGGTTTAACCAGCAGTGATTGATGTAATATCAACAGCGTTTGGCAACTCGTTTGTTCAGCAACTGAAAAGTATGTCTATCTCTAATGACACAGAGCGCAGAAGAATTTTAGACATGTGTGACAATTTACTCAACCAGTTAGTTAAAAAAAAAAAGAGGGGGGAGGGGTAACAACTGTTTTGCACTTCAAGTAGATGAAGTGACTCATATTCATAAAGATACTCATTTAACTACTTTGCTTGTTTTGTTAATGAGTGTAACATTCACCAGGAACTGCTTTTTTTGAGAGTCAATACTCAAACAGCTACAGTTCAAAGCCTTTTTTGACATGATCAATACTTTTTTAACTAAAACAGGATTTCATGGAATAGCTGCAGTGGAGTGGGCACAGATGGAGTTCGCTCAATGTTTAGAATTGAAGATCATTTTCCCAACACTCAACAACTACAAAATTTGCAAAAATTAATTACATACATATTCAGGTACTCCTGAAAGAGATGATACATTGCAGTACATGGATTTATCAAAATGTACCATTTGCCTGTTACTCTTACAAACAAAATTGAAAATTTTCCAAACTCAACATCTACAACAAATGATGTTTTGGAAAGTGTCAACTGCTTGTGGTAGCCATTTTTCGACAAAGTAGCTCATTACTTATGTATCAGGAGTCACAATTACATGCCCCCTCTTAGGATATTTGACACCCTTGAAAAGGAGTTAAGCAAACTTCAAACCATGCATTACCATCACACTATCATGAGGCTCTGACCACCATGGTATTTGTATGGTTCTGGGCAATGAATGGCGTATGTACAATTCCAAGAATACTGCTAACAGATTAATAATGTATGGCTACTCAAAAAGAAGGGAAAGATTTCAAATATTTATGGCTTCCAAATTACAAAAGACAGAAACATGACTCCATCGTTCCTGGAAAGGGAAAAGTTGAAATTTTTATGCATTAGTGTGAGCACCATGTGTTACACAGCAAATATCATAATGGTGGCTTATTTCCTGCTACACACGAAGCACCTGGTTTCTTGTTACTGAATTCACAGCTTCAACAATGCCATGTCCCACACTTTCAAGAGTGTCAGGCATTGGGGGGATAAAAACACGGTCTTTTAAATAATCCCATAGGTAAAAGTCACACTGTGTTAAGTCTGGAGACCTCTGAGACCACTGACGACAAAGTTCATCTCCTGCTGCTCCTCTTCCAATCCAATGTACTGGAATGGTGTCATTCAGTTAACATCGGAAGTGCTTAGAGAAATGAAGTAGGGCATCATCTTGCATGAAGATGAAGTCATCTGAATCAACTTTAAGTTGAGGAAAATAACCAGTTTTGAAGACTGTCTAGATAGGTTAGCCCTGTCACAGTTTTCTCTATGAAGAAGAAAGCAGCAGCACCGATGGGTGTACGATACGAACGTTTACTTGGACTGTTCAAATTTTAAACTGTTGTCTGTCCAGAAACGTTGGAATTATGATGCTACATTACATAATTTGGGAGATATATATATTTGAAATCTGTTCCTTCTTTTTGTCTTCCTTCTGAATAGCAGTATATATAGGCACTGCCATCTGCAAAGTCAAAACAACATGCTTTTCCCCTCCAATCATTGTTTAAGAAAACTAATGTAGATCATTCCAAGAATGCTGTTCGACCAGCTGTACTAAGATCTAGAAAACATGTGAGTGTCAAAAAGGTGATGATGCAAAGAAAACTAACGAGATTTGTTATATCATAAGAAGCGGCTCGAGAGTTCAATGACGAGGTCTTAAAAGTGTTGCAATGAACACAACAACGAAAATACTGAAGTACCCACCTACATAAAAATAATGTATGATCCCCACTACAAACGAAACAATTCAGAAAGAACCACAAAACTCCAGAGAGCATACAGAATAAAGTGGAAACACTACAATAAATGAGCGATATCTCATAATGTGAAACTTTGGCATTACAGGACAGTTGTCTTGCCTGAAGCACTACACACATCAGAAACTCCATCTCTAGGTGGCCATTCAATAATCGATGTCCTTGCAAAGAAAGAGCAAAAACTTCGAAGAAAAATTTGTGGGCCTTCTAATATAAATGGCATATGGATTAACAGAAAAACTACAGACACATACACAGCACTGGACAAGTTCACTGATGTAATATGTAGATGACACTAAGTTTTTTTTTTTTTAATTTTTTTATGTCCATTCTTTTGGCAGGAGGCCTTTGGGACGACTGCCATTTACTATTGTGACAAAATAAAAACACCTACAGCCACTCTTATGATTTTATTTTGTTTTGTTGCAACCAGTTTCAAAGTTTCAATGCACCATTTTCTGAGTATACAGTTATGCTGGCAACTGATGTGAAAAAAAAATTGGGTGATCAAAAAGTCAGTATAAATTTGAAAACTTAATAAACCACGGAATAATGTAGATAGAGAGGTAAAAACTGACACACATGCTTGGAATGACATGGGGTTTTATTAGAACAAAAAAATAAATAAATAAATAAATAAATAAATAAATAAATAATAAATAATTCACAAAATGTCTGACAGATGTCGCTGGACAGCAAAACGTCAGTGGCAATTATGTATAAAAGGAGCTGTAATGAGAGAGAGAACCAGATGCGTCAGCATGTTGACGTTACCTGAAAAGGCACTTTTAGTGAAGCTGTACTATCAGAATGGGGAATGTGCTAGTTCAGCGTTACGATCCTATTGCCATAGGAAGGAGATTCAAACGGGTAAAGGTCCATTGATAAATGCAGCTGTGGCGAGAATGATATCTAAGTTCAAAGCCACAGGTTGTTTAGACGATGGACCCTGTAGTGGACGACCGAGCACAAGGCGTAATGCTGCTGAGACAGTTCAGGAAGAAATGGAGACTGTAGCGGGTTTGTCTATGCGCGGGGAAGTCAGCGCTCGTGCTGTCGCATGTCGCACCGGCATTCCATACACTACTGTTCGGTTGGCACTTAGGCGTACCCTCCAATGCTATCCGTACAAAATCCATTGGTATCATGAACTGTTACCTGACGATTTAGTGATGTGGAGGGCATCTGCGGTGTGGGCGTTTCAAAAGATGGCGGAAGATGATTGGTTGAGTAACGTGTTGTGGACCGACGAAGCTCATTTCACGCTCCGAGGGTCTGTCAACGCCAACAACTGCAGAATTTGGGCTACCGAAAATCCTAGAACTGTCGCGGAAACTCCATTGCATGACGAGAAAGTATGATTGGATTTACCACATCTACCGTTATCAGGCCTTTTTTCTGCCAGGAAATGCATGATTCTGGTTTTGTAACTGCTACCGTGACGGGTGAGAGGTACGCCGATATGTTACAGAATCGCATCATCCCCAACCTGGCTGATAAACACCTGATGGAACCTACAATGTTTATGCAGGATGGCACTCCACCCCATATTGCTAGACGCGTGAACAATCTCCTGTGCGCGTCGTTTGGTGATGATCGTGTGCTCAGCCGCCACTTTCGTCATGCTTGGCCTCCCAGGTCCCCAGACCTCAGTCCGTGTGATTATTGGCTTTGGGGTTACCTGAAGTCACAAGTGTATCATGATCAACCGACAGCTCTGGGGATGCTGAAAGACAACATCTGACAACAATGCCTCACCATAACTCCGGATCTGCTTTACAGTGCTGTTCACAACATTATTCGTCGACTACAGCTATTGTTGAGGAATGATGGTAGACATATGGAGCATTTCCTGTAAAGATCATCATCATCTTCGCTTTGTTTTACTTTGTTATGCTAATTATTGCTATTCTGATCAGATGAAGTGCCATCTGTCAGACATTTTTTGAACTTTTGTATTATTTCGGTTCTAATAAAACCCCATGTCATTCCAAGCATGTGTGTCAATTTGTACCTCTCTATCTACATTATTCCGTGATTTATTCAGTTTTCATATACTGACTTTTTGATCACCCGGTATACATATAGGGATAATATCAACCCATACCACATCAACAACAGCCTGAAGATGGCTCATTGAAACTGGTTGCAACAAAATAAAATAAAATCATAAGGCTGGCTGTAGGTGTTTTATTTTGTCACTAAGTTTTATGGCCACATCTACAGAATAGACAGGACTATGCAAACGAAAAACTAATTAATGTTAAGTAATTCAAAAAAGTTAAAAACTGCTTGGTTATAAGAAGTTAAGCAGTATTTACGACAAACAAACGGCACAGAAGGTTATCATCAGAAAATGCAAAGCCTTTGGAATCCTATATAAAAAATCATGCATTCCCACAGAAAGATAAAAAACCATGGGGAAACAGTGTATAGAGGAGCACAAGAAGCAAAAGAGATATTTAATGAAGAGACTTTGTGAAGACAAGATGAAAACAAAGCTGTCAGACCAAGCTAACATGTTCCAAATGCCATCTTTAGCTGGGCGTACTGAAGAAAAGGAAAGAGAAGAGAAGAAAAGAAAAGAAGTACTACCTTAATGAACAAATTTATTAAGTTATTACTTTTTGGTAGGTTAAAATAGAGTACTGCTATTATAGAATATTTAATATGTTTATGTTCAGTCTTGGAAAAAATTCATGTTTTTATGTACTTTTTTTATTTGCAACTGGAAGCTGACAAATGTTTCTTCACTGCTGAATTATATAAGTTATAGTTTATTTATGAAATATAATTTTGTTTAGACCTCAGCAATTTATACCATTACCATTATTCAATTAAACATGCTTCCTGAAAATCTATTTTTTGTTGTTGACTTGAGAAAACACTCCTCAATTCAGGGTGGATAGCAAGTGAAAGTTCAAGTTGTAGCTCCTGATGCAGTAGGGACGTACAGCACAATACACTGGGAAGCTATGGCTGCTAAAGAACTTAGCCCACCTCTTCATGAAGTGCCACAAATGTTTATGGAAACAGTTAAGCCAAAATCTATAAATTCAAAGCTTTTTACAGTGTTATGAGAGGAGATGGGTGCTGAACACAATCAATTGCTCTTCTTTTAGTAATGCTCGATGGTTTCTATAGGTGTTTGAACTGAGGAATGAGGATTCTTGAAGGTAAGAAGTCAGACTGCTTCAGCAACAGAGATTTTCTATTGAAAATGGCTCACCTCACCGACATTTTTGAGAAACTGCACTTGAAGGTGACAAGGCAAAAGTGCTGATTTGGAATGAAAAGATAAAGTTGTTCATAAAGAATGTGGAGCTGTGGCAAAACTGAATGGAAAATGGTATGCTAGATGTAATCCGGACTCTAGTGTCACTGTTCAAGGACACAGATAATCTGATACTTCCAATGGAGATAAAAGCCTGCCTTCATTACTATGTTGCAACACTAAAGTTCATTTAGAAAAGTATTTTAGCAATGATTGTTGTAAATTTAATTGTATTAAAACTCCATTAAAAATGTTCCCGTGTCATTATGTCCGATTAAAGAACAAGAACAACTTTATGATCTCAAACTCTTTGCCTTTACAAATGTCTGCTTGTGTCTGTGTATGTGCGGATGGATGTGTGTGTGTGTGTGTGTGTGTGTGTGTGTGTGTGTGTGTGTGTGCGTGCCTGTCCTTTTTTCCCCCTAAGGTAAGTCTCTCCGCTCCCGGGATTGGAATGACTCCTTACCCTCTCCCTTAAAACCCACACCCTTTCGTCTTTCCCTCTCCTTCTCTCTTTCCTGACGAAGCAACCCTTGGTTGCGAAAGCTTGAATTTTGTGTGTATGTTTGTGTGTCTATCGACCTGCCAGCACTTTCGTTTGGTAAGTCACATTATCTTTGTTTTTAGATATAACATATTATGTAATGTGCATCAAATGCAAAAATCATAGCAACCCATATTTTTCATTGCACACTTTTCTGAATTTCACACTGTGTCTCATTTTCACATAAATATCACAATAACTATGACCATTAATGAAATGTTGGGCACATCATCATGAACCTGACATATAAAGCTAACAGCAAAGCAAAAATGCAATTGTTTTAGCAAATAGTTTCTGTAAAATTGTTTGAGAAAGACTGCAGGGTGCACGGTTCGACTGTCATTGCCGACCAACTGAAAAATGGCTGAGAATACACTGTTTACACAAAAATTAATTTTTGTTTTGAACAATGAAAAATCCATGATGGAATGTATCAATATAATGAAAATGATAGTTGCTACTTACCATATAGTGAAGAGGTTTAGTCGCAGAAAGGCACAACTGCCAGAGACTGTGGTTGTGTGTGTGGTTGGTTGCGTTTGGGCAAGTGTGAAGCTAATTGTATGACAGTCTTTTTGTTGTGCCTTTCTACGACTAAGCATCTCTACTATGTGGCGAGTAGCAACTATACTTTTCGTTATATTGTTACTTTTTTTGATTTGATTGTCCATATCACAGTTCCACTGAAACTGATTTTTGTTGCTACCAGCATAAAATGTCAAGGAGTAAATAGGGAAGCGAGTATAGGAATTCCAAGAGTATTAAAAATGCTCCAACAAGATAGTCATTATCTACTTTCACAATATTCTCACTGCTCACCTCTAATGCATAAACTCAATTTTCTGTGGAGCACTGCCCCATAAAACGACTGCATACGGCAACAGGGAGTGAAAATATGCAAAGTAATACAACACCCTTGCCTTTGGGTCAACACAATGACAGATACTTCTATGGGCAAAACATGTTTAACTGTGCTTCATGCTTATCTTTGTACTGACTTCATCCTAAGTTTTTATGCAGTTGCATCCCATGGAATTTTACACAGAGTAATTCATTTAGTGTAAGATCTTTAATGTCTCCTTGTAGGTGTAGGACTCCATTTTTGTTTGCAATCACAAAATGAGTCTTTGTGGGATTAATCCTTAAATTGTTAACTGTGAACCATTTGTAGGCCTGTTAAGCTATAATATGACCTGACACTTTTACGTTGGGGTTTGTACCCTGGAGTATAAGGCTTGTGACATTAGAAACCCTTAAAGATTCATCCACACAGTGCCCAAACCATGATGCTTACGGTTATCACTCAATTTCAGAGTGGGTAGCACATTTCACCTCCCTATACAAGTAAATTCAAGCATTCCATCATATTAATATATGGAAATGGAAAAGAGCTCTGGAAGAACTAAGTCGAAACAAGGCCCTGGGAGTAGATGACGTTCCATTCAAACTACTGAGGGTGTTTGGAGAGCCAACCATGACAAAACTCTTCCACCTGGCGAGCAAGATGTTCGAGACATGTGAAAACCATCAGACTTCAAGAAGAATGTAGTAATTTAAATTACAAAGAAAGCAGGTACTGACGAGTGTGAAAATTACCAAACTATCAGTTTAATAAGTCAAGGTTGCAAAATACTAACAGGAATCCTTTAGAGAAGAAGAACGAGAAAACTGTCAAAAGTCGACCTCCAGGAAGATCATTTTGGATTCTGGAGGAATGTAGAAACACGCGAGGCAATACTGATCTACTACTTCTCACAGAAAATAGGTTAAGGAAAGGCAAACTTATGTTTATAGAACCTGTAGACATGAGAAAGCTTTTGACAATGTAGACTGGAAATTCTAAAGGCAGCAGGGGTAAAATAGAGGGAGCAAAAGACTATTTACAATTTCCATGGAAGCCAGATGGCGGTTATAAGATTTGGCAGGTTTGAAAGGAAAGCAGTGGTTGTGAAGGGAGTGAGACATGATTGTAACCTATCCCTGATGTTATTCAATCTTCACACTGAGCAACAGAAAAGGAAACAAAAGAAAAATCTGGAGTAGGAATTAAAGTCCACGGAGAAGAAATAAAAACTTTGAGGTTTGTCGATGACATTGTACTTCTGTCAGAGATAGTAAAGGACTTGGAAAAGCAGTTGAATAGAATGAACAGTGTCTTGAAAGGAGCACATAAGATGAACACCAATAAATGCAAAACAAGGACAATGGAATGCAGTCAGGTTACATAAGTTGATGCTGAGTCAGCCTGATAAGGAAATGAGACACGTGAAGTAGAAGATAGTTTTGCTATTTTGACAGTAAAATAACTGATGATTGTCAAAGTAGAGGGCATATAAAATGTACACTGGTAAAGGCAAGAAAAGCATTTCTGGAGAAGAAATTTGCTAACACTGAGCACAGATTTAAGTGTCAGGAAGTCATTTCTGAAAGTTTTTGTATGGAGTGTAGCCATGTGTGGAAGTGAAACATGGATGATAAACAGTTTAGACAAGAAGAGAATAGAAAGCTTTTGAAATGTGGTGCTACAGAAGAATGCTGATGATTAGAGGGGTAGGTCATATAACTAATGAGGAGGTATTGAATAGAATTGGGGAGAAGAGAAGTTTGTGGCACAACTTGACTAGAAGAAGGGATCAGTTGGTATGACACATTCTGAGACATCAAGGTAGCACCACTCTAGCACTGGAGGGAAATGTGAGGGGTAAAAATCGCAGAGTGAGACCAAGAGATGAATACAGTAAACAGATTCAAATGATGTAGGCTGCAGTAGTTACCTGGAGGTGAAGAGGCTTGCATGGGATAGAGTACCATGGAGAGCTGCATCAAACCAGTCTTTGGATTGATGACCACAACAACAGCAACAACACTTACTACTACTACTACTACTACTACTGTACTATGGAATCACAAAGAGACAAAGGTATTTTGCTCAATTGCCAGTTACAT
This sequence comes from Schistocerca cancellata, assembly GCF_023864275.1. Taxonomy (NCBI): domain Eukaryota; kingdom Metazoa; phylum Arthropoda; class Insecta; order Orthoptera; family Acrididae; genus Schistocerca; species Schistocerca cancellata. Next base: position 144,641,825 of record NC_064634.1, on the reverse strand, counting down.
AGCTTCCACAATGATGAGAAGCTTAGAAACATGGACAGTTGGACATTGCATGGCCCATGTATGAAAATCTTGAGAGAACTGTAATTTGCACAACTGTATATGCACATTTAGTCAAAGTGTTTGCCTCATATAATGTAAAAATTTGACCTGCCTTTCATTTAGTCAAATGTATGTTTAATATTTTGCAGCCATTTAAAACAGTTTTTTTCCCTTTCTGGAACATTGAGCAGTAGATGAAGTCATGGTTCTTAATCCTACAACAAGTGTGTTATTTCGGAGATAAAACTCTCAAAGTCACAGAATATTCAGTGTCATATGAGCCCATGTAACAGCTCCCCATAAACCCACTGTACAATGACACTAACATTCACCTATTGTGGAATGTTCGAGAATGACCTCTATGCCAACCCATATGGATCAGTAAAAGATCTTAGTTCCCCTTCATCCTGACAACTGGTAAATCACCGTCATTCTGGGGTCTAAGTGACAGGCTATTTCCTTCTAACCTTTTTCAACCTACCTTCTCTCTTCTTTAACTTTGGCAGTATCGGAATTTCAGCTCCCCAAAATACAACAGTATGGCAGGACTATGAAAATAGAAGGAACTCCACCTTTACATATGTATAATGACTGCCAAATGACAACTCCTTCACCAAAGAAAAAACTGACTGGTAATGAACGTATAGAAAAGAATACAATGAGACACAAGACCTATGGAAACATGAGGCAATAGGTATAAACTAGGTAAAACAAATTTTGATTGTGGGCTAAAGTACAAACTCAAGTTTCGACGATCTCTGTGCACATCTTGCAAAGAAAATGATCTCCCACAATGAAGTCATTAAAATCCTGTGTTGTGTTTTTGCCTGTAAAAATATATTTGCCAATTTGTGTAGCACCTGTGAGTTTAAATTTCTTGCTTGACTTGTCTGAATAGATACCACCAAAAGAAACTGCCTGCACTTTACACTGTTCCATGTAATAATTATTTTATAGTTGTGTCATCTAAATAGAATTCAACATTCCACTTTGACATACCTTTTTCATCTTCTGGTGGCATAACTTTCTGCATTTCCTCAAGATCAGAAAGCACCAGAGTAGTTTGTGGATCTGAATAATGCATTATTTTCCAGCTCACATTTGTAGGACGAACTGCAATGTGTCTGTAAGCACCTCCCACGGAATAAGCTCTGAAAAACAAAGATGAAAGATTTGGTATTTGAGCGTACAACCACAAACATGTCTGCTACTTGTGTGATACACCAATGAAACTTCTTTGGAATCACCTTTATAGGCCTTAATGAATTCCATTACGCAGTCTCTTGTGCCCTGATGATAATGCAGCAAGAAATCTCTTGAGAACGAAGGAATTATACCGACAAATTTTGTGAAGTACCTCAAATGTTATTGGTGTATCAAACAAATTTAAATAAAACTACTAAATTATTCAAATTATTTTGCAGCAGTACTAGCTCATGGAGAGGAGATGGGAGGGGTAGGTAAGTAGAGTATGGACATTGCTAACTATTCTAGAAATCCATTAGACGTAGAGTTCACAACTTGGAAGGGGGAAAACAAAGAATATCAAGGTGACTGAATAACGGAAAGTAATAAGACATGTTTTACAATATCCTCCTGAATAAAATTTCTGTCCATTAAAAAACACAGTCATTATTTCAGATGTTTGCCATTTGATTTTCAAACTAACGAGAGTATTTTTGTTTTGTTTTGGGGTGCAAAAACAAAGAGTGTCGTATGCACCCATGTCAGAATGAGAACATAAAGACAAAAAAGGAGTTAAAAACTGACTATATGTTAAGCCCAATCTACAAAAGGAGAGACAGCTAAAAACAGGGACTTGGAGAATGGACAATAAAATGCGCCACAGAGGTCCTGAATTAAAGATTAAATGTCTTTTGCCATATTGCTACAATGGACAGAAACTAAAACTCAGTCAACAGCCCGTGTGTTGTTCACTAAAATGGCCAATAAGTCAGATGGCGAACATAAATGAGAACATAAGTCGTTAAAAAAAGGGCATTCTATTAGGAAATCTGATCCGTCAAAGATTGAGGGGAATGAGCACAAAATGGTGGGGGAGCACCACTTAACAAATGTCGACGGCTAAGAAGACAGTGTCCAATACACAATCCAGCTAAAATGGTCTCATGGTGAGAGGGCCAAGAGGTGGTCGTCCAAGTTGCTAGGAGAGGCTCAATTCCCCGGAGCTTTATCCCATGATAGGAGAACCAGTGCTGATGCCAAAGTGACACCATCTGTCGACAGACGGCAACACAGAGACCATCAGAAGGAATGGAAGAACTAGGAGGCTGAAGTATGAGGACTGCAGCCTTGGCAGCAGCATCAGCCGCCTTGTTTCCGGTCAGACTGACGCAACCAGGAACACACGTAAACATTACAGTGGATCCATCACAAGCGAGCAAGTAACAGCTGTCCTGTACGCATTGCACAAAGGGATAGATGGTGTACAGTACACAGAGGCTCTGAGGGGTACAACGAGAGTCAGAGCACATAATGCAATTGAAAAGCCTCCGTTGCTGGATGTACTGTGCGGCCTGATACAGGGCAAAGAGCTCTGCTGCAAATACTGCGCAGTGCTCCAAAAGCCAATACTGAAAATAGTTGGTGCCAATGACGAAGGCACACCCAACACCATGGTCAGTCGAAGAGGTATCAGTGTACACAGAGCTACTATTGCAATGTTCCGTGTGAACGTTATGAAACTTACGCCGATATAGTGAGGCAAGAGTCGTGTCCTTAGGAAGCAAATGAAGGACAAGGTGGACACAGGCCACCGCACAAAGCCAAAGTGGTGAAGGGTTCACACCCACTGGGAATGTGGCTGATAGTGTGAAGTTAAGCTGCTGGAGCAAGAGGCAAAAGCAAAATCCACAAGGTAAAAAAAAAGAGGGATGCGCACTGTACTGGCGATCAAAGGAGTCATCGAAGAAGGAACAATAGGATGGGTGGTCAGATTTGGCAGACAAACAGCATGTGTACCTGCTGAGGAGGAAGTCACAGCAGAATGACAACTGTAGTTTGGCAGCTTCTGCATACAGACTCTCAACCGGACTAGTGTAAGAGACACCAGTGGCCAAACGGATGCCACATTGGTGGACAGTACCAAGATAGTGTAAGAGGGATGGATGTGCAGAAGCATAAACATAACACCCATAGTCTAGTTTCGAATGGACAAGGGACGGGTACAAATGGAGGAGGGTGGTCTGATCTGCTCCCCAGGAAGTACCACTGAGGCCACGTAGGACACTGAGGGACCGCATACAGCACACAGCCAGTTAAGACACGCAGGAGGACCAAGGAAGTTTCCTATCAAGCATAAGCCCCAGGAATTTCATAGTTTCAACGAACCGAAGAGCAACATGCCCAATAAGTAAAGACGGTGAAAGAAACCAATTGCACCAGTAAAAATTCAAACAAATGGTTTTGCCAGCGGAAAAGTGAAAGCCACTGTCGATGTTCCACGAGTAGAGATGATCAAGACACTGCTGAAGACATTGCTCAAGGAGACAAGTCCATGGAGAACTGCAATAGATTGCAAAACCATCAACGAAAAGGGAGCTGGAGATGCCTGGCATAATAGGGTTAATGGTGATAGCAAAGAGGACGACCCTTAGGACGGAATCCTGAGGAACACTGTTTTCCTGGATAAAGGTGTCCAACAAGGCAGAACCCACACATACCTTGAAAACTCTGTCTTTTAAAAATTTCTGAAGGAAACGGGGGCATGTGGCCACAGGAGCCCCACATGTAGAGAAACAAAGAATATCACTTCTCCAGCAGGTGTCGTAGAGGCTTTCTCCAAAACGAAAAACATGGCCAAAGTCTAAAAAAAAAAAAAAAAAAAAAACACCACCACCACCACCACCACCACCACCACCAACAACAACAACAACAACATTCATGACCTGGGTTAACAAAGTGACAGGGTGGTCAACTGCAGATCGGCGTGCTTGAAATCCATACTGTGCAGTGATTAGTACACTGCGAGACTCAAGCTACCATACCAGCCAGGCATGAATCATCCATTCCATCACCTTGCAAACACAGCTGGTGAGAGAAATGGGGTGATAACTAGAAGGAAGATGTTTGTCCTTACCAGACTTAGGTATGGGTATGACAGTGGCTTCACGCCAGTGCCTGGAAAACATGCCGTCTACCCAGATGTGATAGTACATATGACGGTGGAAGTTCTTGTCCGCAAGAGAAAAGCTGTGCAACATCTGAATGTGGACATGTCCCAGCCCTGGGGCGGAGGATCGGCATGAAGTGACAGCATGATCTATCTCCACCATTGTAAAGGCGGCATTGTAACACTCAAGAAGCGTATCGGCCGAGCCACCTCCACTCGTTTCCGATGGAGGAAAGCAGGAGGATAGTGAGTGGAGCTCTAAATCCCCACAAAATACCAGGCCAAGGTGATGCAGATAGCAATAGGGTCCACTGTGAGTTCATCTGCTACTGTCAGGCCAGAAGTTAGGGAATGGACCTTGGTCCCAGAGAGCCATCGGAGGTTGGCCGACACAATGGAAGGAGTGGAATTGTTAAAAGAACCAATAAAGGAAACCCAGCTAGCTTTTCTGCTATCCCCAAGAACATGACAACACAGTGCATGCACCTGTTCATAACAAATGCAGTTTGCCATCCTAGAAAAGCCGTTAAAAACTCAGACAGACATCTCCATGCGCGCATTGCATCTCTGCTCAGTCCAACAAAGGACCAGAAGACAGCATTATAAAGAGGAAGTGTGCAGAGTGCAACGTACTGCAGCGATAAGGATAACGTCTGTAAGATGTTCTACCTGATCATCACAACTGGAGAAATGTTGTTCGCAGATCACCAGGTTAAAAATTGCCAAGAAATAGGCTGTTCTTATTGTTTTTCATAAATTTATGGAGATAACCATCTTTGAAGCTTTCCCAGCCACTGCGTGTAATACAGTTGGTAAGTATATCCACATTACACGAGTAGCGCAGTGCAAATGCACTTAATGATTCATTGGTTCAAATCTATTCAGTATCTTTTTTTCTGTTGTTCAATAAGAAATACCTACATCTCGTAATTATAAAAATCTTTTTTTTTATGAATAATGCATGTCTTCTTGTTTCTAATTACATATTGGATGCAAAATTCCTGTTTTCATTTCAAATACAAATTCTTAATTATCGATGTTTTTATAAAAGACTGTTCATGAAAAGTTGCTTAAATTAAAAAACATAATAATTTAATTTTTAAGGCAAAAATGAGACACAAAATCCTCTTTATTTGGACCATGTCCATCGTTTTATGCCACAGAGGAAGATATGTATCATAGAAACACGAAAAACAATCATTTTCGCAACATAGAGCACATCATCATACGAATGCTGTAGTTTTGCATTTGCTTCTGTACAATTACAATATGAACCCAACAGAACTAATCTGGAGAGTTCTGGAGCCAAGTTGTGGGATTTGGCCCAAAAAGTAACAAGACTGTTAAGCTGCCAGATATAATGGAACTAACGCACGCAGCTTTTTCACGTGTCACTGCCGAACGATGGCATAATATAGAACAGCTCGTCATAAATGAAAAAGAGAAAATGTTGGGCCTGGCTGGCTTCGTGGATTCTGTTGTCGATAGACTCATTATCAAAGTAGCAGGTGACACTTTCAGAACTGAAATGTATTTCTCAGATTCAGATAAGGAAGGAGCTAAGAGATAAGCAGACGACTGACGGTAATTAATACATTCAGTGGCTTCAGTATTCAACACACACAGCTTGCTCAAAAAAAATTACCCTATGTTTAAGTTAGAAATTTTCCTCACTCTTGTTTGTAATTAGAATACTATGTCAGGTGAGAACAAGTGCATTTACGCTTTCCGTTTAGTCACCTAAGATTGCCACAGTAGTGTGGGAGTTTCTCCGAATGTTATTTCATTCTCTTTAAAAATTAAATGACATCAGAGCTATATTGTCATTTTGCTCATCTCTTTTTATGTATGAACTGCAACTGCTCACATCACTGCGGGTTAGCTGGAGCGGTGGTTGGGCGGTGCTGTCCAAGCATGCACCGATAAAGCTGCTGTTCAGCATAATCGCACGGTCTATGTGCATGTAACAGCATAAAACGTATTCTTATGATCGCACTTGACAGTACTGGTCACAGCTTGGCTTCCATTCCATATGAAACAAAATCGAATGAGATCCAAGCAAATGTAATGTTTTCATCAGGTTTATTCTTATCATGAACAGAGTGTAGTAACTATACATGCAAATCAGGTGTTGATGAAATTTTCTATGAGCAAATTGTTGTTTGTTTCTAAATTGGTACAGTTAATTTGAAAGAGATCACTCTCCTACTTTATAGAAATATTTTACTTTTTTGAAGAACTTAATTCATAAAATCTCAACAAAAATAAACAATTTCAGAAAATATAACTGGATAGACGAATCCACTCACCAAGCAGCAGCAGGAGAAAATGCACAAAAGTTAACAAAATGTGCAACGTTTCAGAGCCAGTGGCTCCTCCTCCTGGCAGAAGAGTTGAAGGGGAAGGAAGAGGGATGAAGTGAAAGGAATGGTAAGGTTCAGAAGATATCACTTCCTCTCATTTTTTGGCAGGCTTCAGGAATCCTCATCTGTCTCAAAAATAAACCCCAAAAAGTAGTATCTATTATCGTGCTGTTTTCTAATTATACAGCTATTAGTTAACCTTTTCATGGTGTGCACTGTCTCTCTGACTCCTAATTTTGCTTTTTTATGCTATTATTTAGTACATAATAGGTGTATACTTCAGGCAAAATATAATTTCTGATATTACATGCGTCTATAAAATAATAAGTTTTGCACAAAAAGTATGAGTTAATCATTAGTTAGCATTATTTACATCAGCAGCATGCAGTCGGTCCATTTAGCTGCCAAAATATAATCATCACTTTGTAAGTCAGTAGGAGGCTACCATATTTAACAATCATGCAATTTGCCACTTGTGTTCAGACATCATGACGCTAATATATAATGTGGACAGTGTGTACTTCGGTATCAAAATGTACAGTCCATGCCCGAATTACGTAAGTTAGTGTGCTAGTCTGCAACCAGAGAACTTTTGAAATAGTACTTATCAGTGTAACTTGCTAACCTGGTTCAAATATTTACACTCTTACATAATGTGTGGCTAAATAAGAAGAGAAAGAAGACCAATTACTGCAGTTTGACTGTCATTGCTTAACCACTCAACTTCAAAACCCGAGTTGTCTCATTTTCATTATTCTGACAAACTTAATGGTGAGTACACTCAGGCAACCTAAGAAAAGACCTACAGAAATATAAAACCGTATTTATATCTGTTTCAGCATTGTGTTTGGCTGCTAGAGAGCATCTGGTATTACATTTGAAGGCTGGCTGTTGTGTTTTGGTTGAGGTGGCTGTCACTAGACATCGTCTTTATGCTTTGAATACTCGACAATTAAAGATGGGCTTTCAGACACACTCCTATCTTGTTTACGCAATGCTTACAAAGGAGGATAGCTATGATGATACCAAGTTTGACATTGAATTTATCGGCTCAGAAAGTGAAGAAGAATGTGATGTTACTTCATTAGAGACTGAAAATGACAACAGTTCATTAGTTGAGTGACAAGAGCTTGCTAGTGGTACCAGATAAATACATCCACTGTACTCCAGCCAGCTCTTCGAAGATTTATGTTCACAGGAAAGCATTGCACCAGTGGTAAGAGATAAATATATCAAAGCTACAAAGAAACTAAAAAAAGACTTCAAGATTCAGGATATTTAGTCAAAGTCCAGTGCATCAGTGTGCACAGGATTTTATTACTGGTGATCTTCAAAATTTTGTAACTCAAAATTATGAGCTTCAAAAGCTGTCTTTACATATCCATTGTAATGTCACTCACTAATAAAAACATTTTTTGGAACATAATTTGGGAAAAAAATTGTCAAATTAAGGGGTTAAAATATGTTAGTCAAATTCATTAACAGCTTGAGGACAATAAACAGTGAAAGACCGAGAGCCAACTGAGGCTTACTACCAGCTACCAGGTTACATAAGTTACAAGTGGGAAAATGTAATGTAAAAGTAGTGTTACAAAGCATGTTTTATTTAATGCTTGATTTTGTGGAAAACTTTTAGCATTGATTTCAAGTGGTCCTGGCTTGGTTCTTCACATAAACATACACTTCACTTTTTAAACCTGACACTACATATAGAGTAAGATGCACATGTATCCTTCCCAAAAAATAATGCACAATGATGGTTGTCAGAGTAGCAGCTGCCCGCCACAGCTTCTCAATCGACGCACCAACTTCACTTGTGCAGTTGGTGGCAGTGTCCACAGATCACTACTATGTGCAATGGGTGAGCTGTGATTTTGTCAGTCTAGTGAACACCTAGTTTAACTATTTAGTTGGGAATTTAATTAGTAGCATACGGCTGTGAGATCTAGAAAAATGGGACCAGAATAGTTTAAGTAATTTAATTTGTGGAGTAGAACAGTAAAGCTATGGAGTAAAACAGTAAAGCATTTAATGAGAAATTAGAAGATACATGAAGAAACTCACAGGGTGCCCTTAAACCCGAAGTGGAAGCTACCTTTCCAACTCAAGGGGATGCTACACTCAAGAAGTTAGAAGAAAGTATGAATCAAAAATTGGAGCCTGCTGCTAATGAGTTGCGGTGATTAAACTGCGGGCAGAAGAATTTAAAAATGATTTAATGATAACAGTTAACGTACAGAGAAATAAAATTACTGCTATGAAGAAATAATTAAATAATTTGCCTAGCAAAGTATAGATAGATATTAACACACAAAGTGTTTTCATGAGCAATGCGGTACATAATCATTTGAAAGAAATTCACAATAACGTACAATCCTATGACACCCAAATCTCACGTATACATGAGCAGTCAAATTGTCAGAGGTGGAAAAACTGTTAAATGAAATTTTGAGTCCTCAATCATCCTTGACCAGTTTGGAAGAGAGATTACAGGAGTCTGTTACATGAAGTACAGGATACAGCTGAATCTACTAGTATTAAAAAAAATTCTTTGGGATGTATTGTAGACACAGAAAGGCAATACAGAAATTATGGGACATCTTAGAAAATGCAAAAATAGAATTTAGAACTAATGAAACTAATAATAATGTGTTGGTGTACCTCTAGAGTTTTTTGGGGATATTCAAATGGGAAACAGAATAAACATTTCGAAACAGTTTGCAAAGCTCAAACCAGATGGGGAGGTGAATCCAACACATATGCAACATGGGCACAGATGATACCGAATTCCAGGTCATATTGAATTTGTTACTCCATACGTCCACTGCATTATCACCAGTACAGATAATGAAGAAGGAATTTATAGGAGAGCCAGTATTAGAATTCTTTAAATGGTCCCCTCCAAAGAAAAGAGGCAGCAGTAATAGACAATAAGATAAAAAGCAAGTTAAAGGAGTCCACACACACAGCAGACTACCTAAGTTTAACAACACAGCAGACACACCTATATTTAGTATAGATGACAACTTAGTAAAAGATGTCCATCATAGTTCCAACTTAAAGGAGATGAGTAAGTTCTTTCCATGGTATTGTGGAGCTTTCCAAGTGGTAATAATACAAAATCCTAAGGCACTGCTCCTGTTGATCCAAATACAGGCCAGGAAATGAATTATACAATATTGATACAGTTAAGAAATATACACCCCAGGAGAATTTACACACTGCAAATTCGGCAAAATAAAACCACATCTGCAGTCCGAGTTAATGGCTTGGCTATTTCTTCTGTAAGTTCCCCACACAAACTCCTTTCCCTTACGTTACTCTATGTTCCGTACCTCTTACTATTCTATCTTATTTAATAACTAAATTGCATCCAAGTTTGTGAAAGCAAAAATATAGCACTCAAAGTTGCTAAGCAGATAACTGGAATTATCCATTTTTTAAAACTATTTATAACATAGGGTTGGTTTCTTAAACAAAAAAGATAGACACATACATACACAAAGACGAAAAATGTCATGGGATACCTCTAATTGTCGGACCTCCTTTTACCCAGCATAGTGCAACTCGATGTGGCATGGACTCAAGTTGTTCGAAGTCCCCTGAATATTGATCCATGTTGCCTCTATGGCAATCCATAACTGCAAAAGTGTTCAAGTGTAGGATTTGTGCACGAACTAACCTATCAATCATGTCACCTAGATGTTCAATGGGATTCACGTTGGGCTATCAGGTTGGCTAAATCATTCACTTCAATTGTCCAGAATGTTCTTAAAATCAATTGCAAACAATTGTGGCCTGGTGAGATGGTGCATTGTCATCCATAAAAATTATATTGTTGTTTAGGAACATGAAACCCATGAATGGCTGCAAATGGTTTCCAAGTAGCTGAAAATAACCAGTGGACCCTATCCATTCACGTAAAAGCAGTCCACACCATTATGGAGCCACTACCACACCATTATGGAGCCACTACCAGCTTGCACAGTGCCTTGTTGACAATTGGGGTCCATGGCTTTGTGGTGTCTGTACCTCATTCAAACCCTACCATCACCTCTTACCAAGTGAAATCGTGACTCACCTGACAGAGCCACAGTTTTGCAGTTGTCTAGGGTCCAACAGGTATGGCAATGAGCCAAAGAGAAGCACTACAGACGATGTCAGGGTCTTAGCAAAGGCACTCACTTTGGTCGTCTGCTGCTATAACTCATCAATGCCATATTTTACCACAATGTCCTAGCGGATACATTCGTTGTATGTCTCACAGTGATTTCTATGATTATTTCATGCAGTGTTGCTTGCCTGTTAGAAATACTTTCAGTTGTCAAATGAATGTCATTGGCCATTGCATTGTCAGTGGTGAGGGATAATGCCTGAAATTTGGTGTTCTTGACACAATGGATCTTGGAATATCAAATTCAGAAATTATTTGCAAAATGTAATGTCCCATGCATCTAGCTCCAACTATCGTTTCATACTCAAGGTCAGAAATATTTCCACAAAATTCACCAGAGTACAAATAAAAGCTCCACCAATGCGCTGGCCTTTTCTATTATGTGTATGTGATACTACTGCCACTTGTATATGTACATATTGCTCTCCCATGACTTTTGTCACCTCAGTATACATATCATGTTACGCATACTTGGGATTTCTTTCTTTTTTTATGAGGAACAATACAAAATGGTAGGGTTTCTACTGCTTTATGCTAGAGGTTCTTTATGGTGAGTTGATAATGATGACAATAAAGAGACAGACTTCTGATGATGACTGACAGTTTACTACCCACCCTCCCCTTCTTTCACCTGTGGCTCTTTCTTTCCACACTTACAACAGATATTTGCTAAGGTTAACTTTTGGGGCCCGCAACAGTCAAGTTGTGAAAAGTCTGTTCATTAGCAAATGTTAAACAACTTCTCCCTCCGGTGCCACAACAAATAGCATTGGCAGATGTGGTAATTCCTTGGGGTAGGGAGTAGTAAGGGATTCTGTTTTGGAGCCATCTTCTTTCTTCCTTCAACTTTAATGAATCTAATCTCTACTTCCTTTCTTCCTTCTCTGCAAAGTGTACCAGTTCTATCTTTTCCTCTATCCATATTCATAAGTTTCTATTGGTTAAGCCCTTCTGTTTTCCGAGTGTTTTGATCACAACCTGTTGCAACAGGATGACCGGTAGGACTTGTACATATGGATGTAATTTTCATACCACACATTTATTGTGTTTGTCAGTATGCTGCACGTTAGGTTCATACATTGTGGGGGCGAAGATAACAGGGGAGAGCCCATGCGTGCAGCGCAAGAGTCTGAAATTAACCATGCTAACATGAGCGTAACGAGCAGAAGAAGCAGTGCCATATAACGAGAAATCAGTAAATTGATACCACAGATTCCCTATCAACAGAACAACATTATGTTACCAACTTTAAATAAAGAAGGTGCTACACAAAGAATAGGAGTGGCAGGTACAAAAATTAGGTTATATTTAAGCAACATAACATTCCATCCGTGTCAGAAGACAGTTAATCACCTTGTAATGTCTCTTGCAGCGGTCTCTCCGCGATATTTTCAAAAATTTTATAAATTATATAACTCATATCTCGAAATATCTCTTCTTATCTTACCGATTATCAATGCAAAGTAGTTTCAAGCCCAATTATTCCTTGGAGCGTCCATTTACTCCATGGAATAGCTTCTCTGCTATCTATGTTTTCTCTTATAAAAAGAATAGAGGACTTCTTGCCGATTAGTCGTGAAAGAAGGATGTATATGTACGTATTGTTGGGCTAGTCGCCATCTTGATGAGATTCTGTATGAGAAGGAATTTAATACATGAACTAAACTAAAGTAAGTGTGTTTGCGTATTATTTAACTGATTATTATTGACAGTGTCTGCTTACTACGCTGTGTTGCACGGGATCAGTGGGGAACGTCTGATTTACACTGGACGAACCTGCCGTTTTGTATGCTCAAGATATCCAGTTACTTCAAATAAATAGGCTAACACGGTCTTACCAGCAGATCTCCGGTCTTCCCCATGTGATCACCGAAAGTTAATAATTATTACAAATATTTTCAGGAGATCGACTGACAATTTTCGTTGCACCGAGACTTCGAAATGGCTTCACTGCCTTACGGAATATAAGTTAAGCTCAATTTAATCAGGATAGAACAGTATTGAACTGTGTGAATGTGATAAGCCTGCTTTGTGAATGAAAATTCCCTTAACATGATCAGTGAAGCTAAATCAGGCCGGTGTGAGAGAGGTTTTTAAATTTCTGACATCACACAAAATATATTAAATTTGGCTTCACTGTGACAGGACTCATTTTTGAGCATTACTTAAACATTGTGTGAATTTTATGTTGCATGTGCACGAGAGAAAAGAAGACGAGGCCTGTTCCAGAAGTCACAATTTCGCCACAACCTATGAGAACGTCGTTCAGACCAGACAATATACAATTAAATTTTTGTAGATAGAAATTTATAATAACAATTTAAATGTCTATTGGTTTGAATCAGATTGATTGGGTTGAACTTTAGATAGGAAGTGTTTATTATAAGTGAGTATTATGCAAAGTTTAGGTCAGTGACATTATTAACTCAGATGCGAGTGACTTTATATATTTGTTGTTCTGTGTATTAATGGTTCTTACTAGGGCGGCTTATAAAATGGCAATGCAACAGCAGAGCGAATCACAACAGCCCTCAGCTGTTTCTGAGGTTAGTGAAACATTAGACGCTACCTTAACTGAAGTAGTGGCTAGTGGCAGCATTAGTCAGGCACCACAACAAAGCTTAAGTGTTTCGATGTCATCTGAGCAGGACGAAATAAACCCATTGACTGTAATCATGCAGCAGTTAACACTGTTAGCCAAAAATGTAACAGACTTAACTAAAGTGCAAATAGAGATTAAAAGGGAATTAACTAAAGTGCAAATAGAGACTGAAAGGGAATTAACTGAAGCGCAAATAGAGAAGGGAAATGAATGAACAATTAGCAGCCAATCAAGTGAAAGTTCAGGAGAAATTAGAAGCTAATCAAGCGGAATTAAATAATAAATTAGTAGAGAGTTTTCAGAAACTTGATGATAAATTAAATAAAACTGCAGAAGAATTGAAAATTCAGAATGAAAAGACAGAATTAAAATTAGCTGCTCAAATTGAGCAAGTCACTCAGCAGTGTAATGAAAATGCGAAGAAGTTACGCCTAGAGCTAACTGAGTATGTTGCTACTAAGCTTGATACTATTAAAGAGCAGGTCGAGTCAGTCCCACAGATAGTTAAAGCACAAGAACAGATGCAATGTTCTATGGCAGTAATTCCGGTATTAGTTGAAGTTCAAGATGAATTAAAGCAACAAGTAAATGAGATGTCAGCAGATATGCAGGATTTGAGACAATCACAAGACAAGATCCCGAAGGACATCCAAAATTTGGATAAATCCATAAATAACATAAAGGAGAGACAAGACGAGGTTGATCATAAGGTAAACATTCTCGCGGGGAAATTCTCGCAGTTAAGTTTAGAAAGGCAAAGCATTTCTTCAGACAATACTGAACATACGGTCAGAGCAGCTATACAATCTATGACCGAGAGTTCTGAAGAAAATTTATTCAATAAAGGTTTTCGAAAAGCCAAAGAACAACTAGGCGAAGAACTTAAACAATGGAAAGAAAACATTGAGAGATCTTTAAATCTATCTCGAGAAGATTTGTGTTCCAAGCAAGGAAATGAACCCATGACAAGATCTATCAATGAAGCTACATTATTTACCCGATCAAGTACAGACAGGGACATTAATGCACACGTTCGTTTTTGCAATCAACATCAATCACAACACTATGAGGGCAGTCATAAGGACTGTAATTGTAAAAGCAATACTGAGGAGAAAATATTGAAACAACATCAATTCCAGATCTACAACCCAGACAAGAAAAATGTTCATCCCGTAGTGTTTATAAGAAGTTTTAGGGGAGTACTGCCAAAAAATTGGAGTGAGTGGCAAAAGGTTAGTTTCGTGACCGGTTATATTCAGGGGTCAGGAGCTATATGGGCATCTGATATGATATCAACTTGGGACACATATGAAGATTTTGAACGAGCATTTTTATCCAAATACTGGTCTGAAGGAGTACAAGAACGTTTAAGGCAGGAGGTATTATACCCGGAACCTTTTTCCTTTTCACGTGGGTGTTTAAAGAAATACTTTGAGAAATATATAAACAAATCGCGGTATTGGGAAAAGCCTATGCCTCTACAAGATGTGATTGGCATACTAAAATCTCGACTTCCGGCCAGCATCAGATATAGAATGCTTTATATTAATGAGCATGACCTTGACTCTTTCATGACTACGCTTAACACTATAGATATGATCGAGGAAGATGAACATCGGCCAAGACAACCGGTTATGCAGAGGAGAGCGATTGAGGCGCCAAACGCAAACCGGAATGGAAACGGATTTAATAATTATTATACTAGGAATAGTCAGAGATTCAACGGAAATGGAAATTTCAATAACAGTGCTGCGAGGGGCAGATTCAGAGACAATCGAACAGGTCGCAGATACAACCCAATGTTTGGAAATGCAAGAGATTATCAGAACCAGCAGTCTTCAAATAATAATAATGCGTACAGAAATTCTGACCCTCGATTTGAAGCAAATAACACAACCAGTCATCAACAACAACCAGTCATCAACAACAACCAGTCATCAACAACAACCAGTCATCAACAACAACCAGTCATCAACAACAACCAGTCATCAACAACAACCAGTCATCAACAACAACCAGTCATCAACAACAACCAGTCATCAACAACAACCAGTCATAACAGAAGTAGTAGATGATTCAAGAGGAAATAATAATCGACATTTAAACTGAAGAGGGCTGCTTTATGCTCCGTAAAGTCGGCCGGGGAATATAAAAGGGGCAAACCTGTTTTAAACAAAATTAATTCCGTGGCAATGTTGAGATATAATGAAGGTGAATTAATGACAGATGAATTGACGAGAGACTTAGAGGCCTGTGTAGTCAAAGATAAAAGGGTTCCTGAGTCTGAGATCATCACAGAAGTGGGAGGAATTTTAACCAATGTTGTATTGGACACAGCTTCATCTACAGACGTAGTATCCGGAAATTTGTTTCGCAGAATTAGTAAAATTAAGAAAATCCCTGTCCTACCAGTACAAAATTGCCGAGTTATAGGTGCAGTGGGAGCAAAATCCCGGAACGTCAAGATACAAACGCTTATAGAGATAAAATTGGGAAATGTAGCTAAACAATGCACATTCCTTGTAGTGGAAAAGTTGTTAGTAGAATGTATTCTTGGCATTGGAACTTTGCAAGCCTGCAATTGCAAGTTGGACTTTGTAGAAGGAAAGGTGCATTTTGAAATCGAAGATCAATTTGTTACACTGATCTTACTAAGAAAGGAGGCAGTGTATGAGCGATATTTCCGTGGTGGTGCTGTGCAGTTGATTTGTGCTGAAAATAATAATATGTGCCGACTACCGATCAAGTCAATTCAAGAAGAGGATTTCAGACAAACAGTCGAACAGAAGATTGCTGAGTCAGATTGCCTAACAGATAGTCAGAGGGAACAATTATTCAATATATTAACAGAATATGAGTCAGTTTTCGATGAAAAGCCCGGAATTATTAGAGGATATGTTTGTACATTACAGATTAAGCCCCATAAGACATTTCGCCGCACACACCATCCCATTCCCTGGCGATTAAAAAAACCAGTTCAGGAAGAGATACAAAAATAAAATTGTTAAACTGGAATCTTATTGAACCGTCGAACAGCTCATATTGTTCTCCGTTGCTTGTTGTACCAAAGCCAGGAGGAAAAGTTCGACTGGTATTAGATGCAAGGGAAATTAATAAAATTATAGTATCTGTGCGCACACATCCGGAGAACATCGATGAGTTAATACAGAAATTTCAAGATGTATCCTATTTAACCAGTATTGATTTGAGAAGTTCATTCTGGCAAGTCCAGTTAGACAAGGACTCAAGAAAATATAATGCTTTTATATATGGAGGGAGAAGCTATCAGTTCAAGGTCGTTTCGTTTGGTCTCAATATCAGCTCTGGAGTTTTTATTTCTGCGTTGGACTATGCCCTAGGACCAGAACTACGTAGTCGAATAACAATTTTTGTGGACGATCTATTAATTGCCTCTAAAACTTGGAAGGAACATGTACAACTTATTAGGAGGATTTTTGCAGTGTTCAAACAAACTGGTATAACTGCAAATCTAAAAAAAAATCCCAATTTTCTCCACAGAGAATTAAATTCTTAGGACATATGATTAATGCAAAAGGCATTCTTCCAACAGAAGCGAAGATTAGTGCGACAAAAAATTTTCCAACTCCAAGAAACAGAAGACAACTGAAAGGCTTTATAGGCTTGGCTTCATTTTTTCGTCGATTTATTAAAACTCAAGCAATGAACTCTGAAGCACTAAACCGGCTCCTGAGGAAAGATGTACCATGGCAATGGTCTAATGATTGTGAAATTAAGGATCAACTGATAAATGCTCCGTTATTATACCACCCTGATATGAATGTCGGATTCTGTTTAGCCACTGATTCATCAGATGTGGGATTAGGATCTTGTTTATTTCAAATTAGGTACATCGATGGTGTAAAAAACTTTTGTCCAATTGCATTTGCTAGCAGAGTTTTATCCACCTGTGAAAGAGCATATACCACTACGGAATTGGAAGCGTTTGTAGTTATTTGGTCTTTGAAAAGGTTTAATTATGATGTATATGGCTCAAGGATAGCCGTTTATTGTGACCACCAATCACTAGCCTTTTTACAAACTTTTAAGTTGCTGCATCCTCGCTTGTCAAGGTGGACGCTGGCACTGCAAGAATATCAGTTTCAAATTATTCATGTAGCCGGAAAAGAAAATATTATAGCTGACGCGTTGTCAAGATCTCCAGAAGGAATAACACCTGAACTAGATGTAAATAACAAGGCAGAATTTCCAGTGCTTCTTCTTCAAGAAAATAATTACAAGTTATATTATATTCATTTATGTAAGACAATGGCTCAGCTTCAGAAGAAGGATCGACGATGGAATGCTATAATACGACAATTCAATCAACAAAAATCCTATGGTCAATTTGGAATACTACCGGCTTGTGAATAATATTTTATTTTTTAAATCTGGGAAGGCTGAGAATCCAAAGTGGTGTGTCTGCATACCCGAAGAATATGAAAAACGATTAATTTGGTTTACACATTTGACCTGGGGTCATGTTGGTGTTGTAAAGTGTGCTAATAAGATTAGATATTATTGTTACTTCCCAAATACAAGGCGAAAAGTGCACAAAGTCATACAGAAATGTGTTCTCTGTCAAAAGGCAAAGCCGGACAACAAGGGAAATAAAATTGCGCTTCACTCAATAATACCTGAAGCACTAAGATCACTTATATCATGTGATATTTGTGGACCACTTCCTAGAGCCAGAGGTGGTGTTAAGTACATTATTGGATTCTGTGATGTGTTAACAAAATACGTTAAATATATCGTATAAAATCAGCAACTGCCAAAATGTCATGGGAAGAAAAATTCACAATGCTCTCATTAATATTACGGAGAAAGCAAGACAGCGAAAGGAAATCTATGACAGAAACATCAAACGGATTCAGACTTTCAATATCGAACAAAAAATTCTTTTAAGAAGACACATCAAGTCATCTAGGTTGAAGAAGACCATCAGAAAATGGAATCTAATTTATACAGGTCCATATATAATAGTTGATATACCGAATCCTGGTGTGTATTTATTAGCATATCCGGATTCTGGAAGAATAAAAGGATTATTTCCCCCATGTAGACCTAAAGAGGTACTTTTAAGGAAAGTGTTTCAAATTAAATGAACAGTCTGTATGAAGTAATTGAGTGTTAAAAAAAAAAATAATAATTGAAGTGCGAAGGACAGTATGCCTCAGCTACTGTGATAGGTTAAATGACAGCATGCCAAGCATCTGTGATAGTTTAATGAACAGTAAGCGATTGCTTCTGTGATAGTATAGGAATATTTAGAAAAGTAAGTGGAACTGTAGCTATTGCTGCTGTGAAGACTTACGGATTATCTGGCTACACGATGATCACTAAAGAAGCTTATGCGTGTGAAATAATATACATTCAGGGAGTGTTAATCTCCAGTGAGAATAAGTTTACTGAAACTGTATGATCGAATACGGCGCTTGCGTGTGAAGTTAGTGTTTGTAAACTGACAGTTCACAGGAGAACAAATGAACCGCGTTAGGAAGTTAGAATCGGTTGCTACTGTCCACAGATATAAAGACTCGCTGTTTGTTTTTGTTTTGAGGCAGATTTTATCTTTCTTATGAATTCTAGGTAACTCTCAAATTTCTAAATTATTCTGTCTTTCCTATCATCTGCGATACCTAGTTGGGGTCTAAGCCTCCAGGTTTTCCGGTGTTTCCCTGTAAAGGCCAGTTCCTGAATAGGTAGACCTGATTAACAACTATATAAGTCCATCTTCCCTGGTTGCGTTCGTGGTATGCGGGTATGCCCCAGTACACGTGAAAGCAACAACTAGTTATCTAGTAACGAAGATACAAAATTATAAAAGAAAAAATCTTACTAACTTCTTAAAATTTATAGGAACATATATTCCACAAATTCTAACGAGTTAGCTAAGCCAATAGTTAGCTCGCAAAGTGGATACATATCAACTTTGCTCGCGCGATATTTTCAAAAATTTTATAAATTATATAACTCAGTACATATCTCGAAATATCTCTTCTTATATTACCGATTATCAATGCAAAGTAGTTTCAAGCCCAATTATTCCTTGGAGCGTCCATTTACTCCATGGAATAGCTTCTCTGCTATCTATGTTTTCTCTTATAAAAAGAATAGAGGACTTCTTGCCGATTAGTCGTGAAAGAAGGATGTATATGTACGTATTGTTGGGCTAGTCGCCATCTTGATGAGAGTCTGTATGAGAAGGAATTTAATACATGAACTAAACTAAAGTAAGTGTGTTCGCGTATTATTTAACTGATTATTACTGACAGTGTCTGCTTACTACGCTGTGTTGCACGGGACCAGTGGGGAGCGTCTGATTTACACTGGACGAACCTGCCGTTTTGTATGCTCAAGATATCCAGACTTCGAAATGGCTTCACTGCCTTATGGAATTTAAGTTAAGCTCAATTTAATCAGGATAGAACAGTATTGAACTGTGTGAATGTGATAAGCCTGCTTTGTGAATTAAAATTCCCTTAACATACGCATGTTTTTACTATCCTGATCAGTGAAGCTAAATCAGGCCGGTGTGAGAGAGGTTTTTAAATTTTTGACATCACACAAAATATATTAAAACCTGAATATATATTAGACATGTGTGTTTTATGAAGTACCTGAGTATGGAGAGACGAAAATACAGTTATCTCGACTATTGTAGCAGGTTTTGTCACCAATATAAAAATCCACTGAGTTTTCGAAGCATGAAAATGGCAATTTCAGTCCTTGCTTTATACAGTGAAACCTCTATTTTATATTTTCGTGCAGTCCATACTCAAAAAATGCAAAACTGAGGAAAATGCAGAATTAAGGTAAATGTTAATAACCCTCCAAAATATGAGCAAAAACACATGTAACTGGCATATATGATGATAAATCGCAATCTCCTCTGTCTAGTTGAAGGAAATTAAATGTATAGTACAATGTTTCTACAACAATTTGTGGTAATGAATTTCATCAGTTATTAAAATATCACAGATGTGGAAGTGGTTAAACAATATGCATAAATGTGGAAATCTGCTTAATGACATGCTTTGTCACTATTGCTGTTATTATTTAATGTTTTTCTTATGAGCCACACTTCATATGCTCACTACTGTTAAAAGTGATATTTTGGGCTTGATGAGAGAAACACGAGACATGAAAACATGAGTTTACTTCCCCAATTGATTTCAAAAGCTTATAGAAGTCGTCAGTTCAGTGAATTTCTGTAGACTGTGCAAAATGTAAATTTGAAAGAAAGCTCAGGTGCCACAGTTTCACTTCATGCCTTCGAACACTGCTGCCAATCTTTACGATCTACAGTGTTTGGTGCGTGTGGTGCAAAGTATATGTGTATGTACTTGTTGCAACTGCATCATGTCAGATTTTAACACGAAAGTCTTTAAAATGTGCTATCGAAAAACCTTTGTCCTACTTCCATGTGTAATCTCTGTCTTACCACATTACCTGCTGAAAAGTAATTTTCAGCACTTCACACAATGCTTTCACCCCACTGTCGCTGAAGGGCTACTCCTCCTTGCCACACATCCTGTAGGCAATCTCATTTTACGTATGTTAGTGTGGGGTGGTGGCTGTGGTGGCTATTGGGTGACTTAACAAATCGCCAGCCAATAAGAATTCACTAGCCAGAAATGGGCAATGTTTCATTGATTATGACTGAGCATATTCTTCGAGACTCAGTGTTTGAATTTAAAAGGTTGAAAATCGATTTTGTTGCTGAATACAGTACATCGGAAACACACGCAAAAAGATGAGACTGTGTTCTAAGTGGCACAAGAAAAGCTGATGGCTGGGCTCCTACATCACGTATCAGCTTATCCGGAACACATTGCGGGACAGTCTTGTTTTTCCATTACTGCTGCATCCTGGGAGTATTTGTATCATAATTGTGCGGTGAAGCTAAATGTTGCAAGTCATGTTGGCTACACCAATGTGGATTGTGCCAGCATTTTCTCTCTCCCTTCTTCCCTCTTCACAATGGCCTAAAATATTCCCTTAACTCCGCCACCACCTCTGGTGTGAACTGTGTCTGCTGCGCCACTTATAACTCATTCAGTCACATCAAATGTCAATAGGAAGAAAAATGAATAAAGTCAAGTGAGAGGCCCAGTAAGAACTCGAAACCAAGGCAAACCTTACTAGGAAGAAATGTAAAATCAGTTGAATTTTTAGCATTGATCCTACTGGTTTTTCACAGGAGCTATGAATTTATGGCGTAGAATCACAAAAAACGTAAAATTGAAGAATGTAAAATCAAAGTTCCACTGCATATCTTGCAGTATTTTAATAATAAAGTGAGCTGTATGTGTTGCTTGGAATAATTTTAAATACATACATAGTAGCATACCTAAATCATCCTAAGAAAAGGAAATGAACATGGGAATATTGTTACCCAAAGTTATACACTAACACCAATGTGTTTTCGTACATCAACACAATTGTAGGTAAAATTTTTTTTTATAAAGGGTATGGTGTGGTATGTTTTAAAAATGAGGTAAACAAACACCAGAAGTGAAGTAAACCCTATCTGTCACGATGTGAGAAATGAAACTGAGGTACTGTGCAGACAAATTTTATATGGTGACTTTACCCTGCGTTAGATGAGATGAGGGAGTTGAAAATGGGTAGGCAGATCTAGAGAGAGGCTGTCTTATGACAGGTCAGGGCATTTAAGGAAAAAAATAACAACTGGGGCTAGATATACCCAACAGAGCTATCTACTCCTTTGCTTAGAATTATTTTCATCTGAAGGGAAGAATGGTTGTACAGTAAGTTCTCATAGAAAGGGCTGAAAACAGTTATTAAAGTTGGAGAAGTCGTGCCGAGTCGCAGTTGTTAACTATGTTGGAAGTGGAATCCAAACTAGTTAGCAGCAAACAATTTTACCACAGAACCAATGTGTGGTAATCTGCATTCTGAGTATGCTGATATTTTGTAACTGAGATTTGAATGCAATTCATTTTACATGAAGAAAACAAATCTCACATACTTATACACTAAAAGCACAATTAATGTTATTGAGTGTGTAACAACCGGGCATTAACAACATGGTATGGTTAATTACTAGACCCATCTTTCGTGCTAACTCGAAGAGCCAAGGAAATACTCCATATATTTACTGAGAATAAATGAAATGGGTAACAGATTGTAATATAGTACCAGATATCTTACGTTTAATTGTAAAGAATGCGTTAAAAAAGAGTGCCCAACATCTTTCATCTCAGTGGTGGGATCTGTAGTGAGGGTGCTCATGGCTCTTCCAAATACTTTACGGAGTGGGGAAAAATGCACTTTGTTCATCCCAATCTGTGATATTGCACATGGTGCATTTGCTGTGACGTAACATAGCAGGGGCAAAGATCACTGTGGTGAGCGCAGCAGCACTTGCTAGCTGTGGACATTTGTGTCTTGGTGACACCTCTTGAAGGTGTCATGAACACATCCGAGAAATTGGACATACTACAACGTAAACACTAAAGACAAAAGAAGACTGTAAATACTCGGCTCTTAAGTAAGTTCAATGTAGTCGGGCTATTGATTGATGTCTCTGAATGAATTTATGAGTTACTACTATTTGGATCAGTCTTCACAACAGATGTACATGGTAGAAACAATACAGGAGATTATAGTTTAAGAGCTGCTCTTCATTCAGCAGCTGGAAGGAGTGTGAGACACTCTTAGAGCAACAACCGGCCTTGGGATGAAGTGAAGAGGAATATATGTTCACGTACGGCCGTGGTATGGAGTATATTGACGACTGGAACAAAACAAAAATGTGACTGTATTGGAACAAGAATAGTCAAAGATAGCACACACCACACCACCCTGACAAATCCACCACATAATGTTCCCCCACTTGAGGTCGAGGTGCTACAGTCAAGTCACCCCCCCCCCCCCCCCCCCAACACACACACACATTATATTGTACTAAGGTGCACCAACAATAAAACATTAAAGATGTTTTTAACATTTTATTTCCATCTACATTTTGGTAACATTAATCAGATACATTTAATATTTAAAGCATTTTGCGAACTTGTAAAACCAAAATACAAGCTGAATTTTGTATGCACATGTAAGCAGGCTCTCATTATCCAAATTGCGAATGTGATTTGGCAGCTTGGAGGGTTTATCGGAAAGATAGAAATTGAGAGATGGTTGTTACATGTGAATTAATTTGTGTACAATGATCCAGCATAGAGAAAAAGGAGGCAAGACGATGACAAGCAGCAAGGAAGGCTAAAATGTGTGATGATGGCAGAAGGTAAACAATATCTGAGTGAAACAATGACAATATTTATTTCACACAGAATGCCACACACAGCATCTGAACTGAAACATGCCTACATTATTTCAATTAGATTTCATGTAACAAAGGTGTCGCCCCACTACAGTAAATGTATTTCATTGCCTGCAAAATTTGCTCATTCACAACTACAGTAGCTTATATACAAAATGCAGACTGCCATCCACAGTTGAAAAGCAATCCAAACAAATCTCACAGACTCAGATTTAGCAGGAGCACATGCACAGAAACACATCATTTTCAAAGTAATTAAATTGTTGCATAACTACGTTTACTACTACTTGTTCAGAAATTTATAATAAAACAATAATTTAAGTTTATGATGTACAAACCTCACACTCTGTTTCAATTTGGCAGGTGACAGCCCATCTGCTTGGAGAAGTTCTTCAAACCATTCTTTTGTTTCATTCTGTGGGTATACTACATCATGGCCAGGTAGTGGTAAAACAATATCATAAATTGTGAAGTCTTTCACATCACTTTCTGAAAGTATTCGCACAGAGGGTTTCTGTCTGTTGCTCGCATTGTCATCAGCAGTATCACCTAAGTGAGAAGTTTTCATAACTTCAAGCTTAGAATACACAGCACATGGAACATTAATACTTTGCATTTTCTTAATGAATTGCATAAAATTATTTATCTCACATAAGAATCAGTATCTCTATTTGAAGAATTATAGTGACTATTATGTTAGACAATTTGTTAGAGCCTTACAGCATGAGTAAAGTGTTGTTCTTTGTCGGATGTCCATTTTCCACAACATCTGTTCAAAATCTGTCTCTTATTAAGATATATAGGATATATATAGGACATATATATATAGGATATATATAGGATATATATTATTAGGATATATCAAAAAACTTTGACAACAAACACAAATTATAGTTTACGGTACAGGTACATGACAGTAATTCATGTTACTATTTATTAATTTATGATGTAACTGCATAGATGAAAAATCTACTCACCAACCAGTGGCTTGTGAAAACACATAAAAGTTATAGAAATGTGCAAGCCTTCTGAGCCAGTGGCTGCTCCTCCTGGCCGAAGGATCAAAGGGGAAGGAGAAGGAATGAGGGTAAAAGGATTGGCAAGGTTTCAGAATGGAAAGAGCTAGGGAAATGTCGCCCAGAACCCTGAGTGAAGAGAGACTTACTAAAATTGATGGAAAGGAAGGCTGAGTGTTGGGGGCTGCACTGGATGAGATCTGAAACCTGAGAGCTTAAAGGCAGAAGACAGTGCAATAAAGAAGACAGAAATTACTGAAAAAAAAATTGAAAGAGTTAATAAGAGTAGATTACATCTTTCATGGTGGTTTTTCAGTAATCTCTGCCTTGATTATCATCCTATCTTCCACCTTTAAGCTCTCAGGTTTTTGAATTTCATCTCTTGCAGTCCTCAATATATCATTTGCATTAGATTACTGCCATAAACAGAAAACGAAATTTGCCAAACTTTTTCCACTCCATTGTGGCAGGTTGCTACACCAACTGGTTTCGAATTATTTCAGAATGAAAACAGTCTTGGTTGAAAAGTTTTTAAATATCAATGTGTGTCACACTTTTGGGGCATCAACAGATTGTCAATAAAAACAAGAAGCCAATCAATTTGAAACAAACAGTGAAATGGAGCTGGAACGCATCCATCATTTAAACACACAAAATATAAAGTAGACCTCGTTAAAATGAAGCTGCCACTACATTATCAAGAAGGTGGCGTAAAAACTTCAACAACTATCACATTACTCTGAACATTACCAGCTGACTCTGCCATAGCTGTATCAAATAGGGCCACACTTACAAAATAAACACGGTATGAGCCACATGCAGCACAATTTCCATTTGCCCCACACACAAAGAAATATTATTGTGACTGATCAAGATGCAAGCAAGACAGAGATTATAGTGACTAGTATGTTAGACAATTTACGAAAAGAGATGCCATGGCAGTGTGTATGATCAGCATAAGGAACGTTTACTGAACACAAAAACTACATAAAATGCATGTATGCAAACCATTGCAATCACATGAAACCAGAAGTACAGCAAGGTATCCCTATATAAAGCAGAAAAAAATAAGTAAAACACTGAAATCAAGAATATTATGATACAATGCTAAAAACGTTTTGTATGTTGCTGGAATGATACCTTTTATTTTATGTCTCCACAGCATTATTTTTAACTTACGTTCATTTTGTTGTGAGGGAAAGACAGGGGATTTCAAGTGGTCTTATTAATGATCTTTTACCATAGGTTATTGTTTTATGTGCCATAACTTATATTTCTTTATTTTAATGCCCAAAAATAGCTCTTCAACCTAGTTTGCAATGCTGATGACTGCCCCTTCCCCTGACTCTGATACCTTGATGTTTGCACTTGTTAATCTTGTACACATAGGCTGTCCATCCACTTCAAAATTCAGCTATTTTACTTCATATGACTGTTTCAGTGACATATTTTGACTAACTGTTTCTTCATCTCATGATTTCACCTATTCTTTCTGCTCTGCATAGGAGTACCTTAACGCTTTCATTTGATTGCAATGGTTTACATATAATTCATCTTAATTTATTAGATTTATGTAGTTTTTCTCTTTCATAAATGTGCCTTATGCCAATCATGTGCATCACCTGGGCACATTATACACAGTGTTTGCATCTTTATCTGACACAGTAATATCTGTGTATGTGCTGAATGGACATTGTGCCGTGTGCAGCACATAGCGCGATTATTTTGTAAGTATGGTCCTATGTTGTACTGCTGTGGTGGAGTCAGGTGGTGTGCTCTAACACAACACATGCAGTCGAAATTTTTCTGCGACCTTGTTGATGATATACTGGCTGTTTTCTTTTCTTTTAACTAGGCCCAATTTACATTCTACATTTTTATGATCGATGGATTACATATCCAGTTACTTTTATGCCCTTTCTCCATGGCTTTATGATGAATGGGCTACATATTCAGCTACTTTTACGCCAGTTGCTATTACTTTTAGTTCTTTTTTACCTGGATAGTCTTACAAGATAGGACCACACCCCCTCCACTATTTCTTTGTAGCTGATTGGTTTCTTCTTTTTATCAACAATCTAATGATACCTCAAAAGGGTGAAACAATATTAAATAATATTAGACTACTAGATAACTTCGTAACCAAGACTTGTTTCCAATTTGAAATGATTTTTGCCATCACATCTTGTAATGTCAATTTGAATCAATTTAGTTGCCACACAGATTGACAGTTCAGTATTCAACAAGATACCTATTCCGTATGCTGTGGTTGAGCCCCATCTTGCATGAACCACATTATGCCTGGTCTATCCTCCAATGCTTGCTGAGTGGTGACAAAATGTTATTGTTTTAAAACTCCAATGTAGTGTTCACTGCTTACTGTTTCTTGCTTGAAGAAAGGACCAATACAGTCTCTGATGCATACTGGAGCTCAAGCTGTAATTTTGGCAGAACACAGTGGTTTCACTTCACGCTAGTTTTCTTTATTCATACATTCATTCACACGCTGAAGTTTGATTTGACTGTGAACCATATGCAGAAAACACCAAATCCTTTATCACCAATTAATGTAAGACTCTGGTTTGCAAAGTCAGCCCTTTGCCCCACAGCATGTAAAGGTTTGACCTTGTGACTGGAAACACACACAGATTGTTTCTCAACTCCACACATCCTCAAATGCTTCAAAACAGCCTGTGATGCAGTTCTTCAGTTAGATTTGCTCTGATATCTCTCAGTAAGTCTCGAAATTGTGGCGACATTTTCGGGACAAATTTAAGTTGGCCTGGACCAACATTTCCATTAATCGTCACTCACACTGCCTGCCCGTTCAAATCTACCAGAGCACTTTTGAGTCACCCTGGGCATTGGAGTATTATTTATAGGCATTAGGTATTGCTATTACAGTGCATCTGTTAGTAGCTTTTGTAACTATTACTTCAGAACTGCTCTATAATATTCTCACTGTTTTCACAATACATGTACCTTCTGTTGCATTGAATTCTTCTACCAATCTTTGTTTTCATGTTATTTAATATTAAAATCAAGGAGTTCCTGGTTAGCCACCATGTACTAGCCCAAAACATGTTTAAGTCAAGAGTCAAACAATGGAAAGTCCCGGCTGAAATAACAACACTATGGAAAGGATAGACTGCCACTCACCACAGAAGATGTGTTTAGTCACCTGACAGGCATGTTGAAAAAGGCTGCTAAAATATTAAAGGTTTTTTGGATGAAGTCCTTTTTCAGCAGAAAAACACACATATTTACACTAGCACAACTCTCAAACACATGACCGTTGTCTCAGGGCCCTGGAGACCAACTGTGACTGCATCTGACGAAGCAGCAATCTGCTTAGATGGGTTGTAGGTGTAAGGAGAAGGCATGAGGCGGATGGAGGTGGGAAGGGGAGGGACAGCAGAGTAAGTGTGTGAGAAGATGTTTGTGGTGTCTGTTGGGGCATCCAGGGTCTTGGTGGGGACAGAATAGGGCTGTTTGGTGCAGTATCAGGAGCTATGCTTGAGGATACAAGAAGAAGGCAAAAGAACTCGTAGGGGCTCTGGTAGGTTAGACGACATTTGTGATACTAGAGTGGGAGCATGGAAGGGGATAGGTAGGTGAGAGACAGGGGCTACAGAAGGTTGAAGAACAGGGTTAGGAGTTCCTACCTGAGCAATTCAGAAAAGCTGGTGGTGGTAGGAATAATCCAAATGGCACAAGCTGTGAAGCAATCAAAGTTAAGTACGCTGAGTTAGGCAGCACATTCAGCAACTGGGTTGTCTAGCTGTT
This sequence comes from Schistocerca cancellata, assembly GCF_023864275.1. NCBI lineage: Eukaryota > Metazoa > Arthropoda > Insecta > Orthoptera > Acrididae > Schistocerca > Schistocerca cancellata. The sequence continues at coordinate 144,613,386 of NC_064634.1, read as the reverse complement.
TCTTGGCCACAATTTGGCGGGGGCCATTCATGCACACAGACAGCTGATCTTATCCACATAGACTTATATCCACGTAGAAAGTGTCACAGTGGTTGCAGCTTAGTTTGTAGATCACGTGGCTCCCTTCACAGGTAGCCACGCCTCCAATGGGCTAGGTGTCTGTGAAAGGACAAGAGTAGCTGGTAGTGGGATGATGTACGGGACAGGTCTTGCATACAGGTCTGTTGCGAGGATGCAAGTTATGATACAAGGGGGTAAGATGCAGGAATGGAGTAGAACAAGGATAATAAGTAGATTCGGTGGGCAGCGGAACATCACTGAGAGAGGGATGGGGAGTATACTCCTTATTTGAGGCCACAATGCTAGACAGTCAAGACCCTGTCAGACAATATGATTCAGTTGCTCCAGTCCTGAGAGATACAAAGGTCATGAGAGGAGTGCACCTATGTGGCTGTATAGTGGGTATGCGGGAGGTGGTAGAAGACTACAAATGCAAGGAACAAGAGATCTGTCTATCCACATGAATGGCCATCATCAAACTGGCCAAGAGAGAGCTGGTCCATCCAGTTGCTGAAAATGCCGGTCAACATTACATGCTTCACTTTAATGACCGATTCACAGCCCATGCCATCTGGGTTATTCCTACCCACGTCAGCTTTTCTGGATTGCGTAACTTTGAACTCTCTCTATAACATGCCCTTTGTTCCCGTAAGCCCCCTGGCCTAAACCGTCATTAGTCCCGTCTTCCACCTACCTATACCCTTTCCTGCTCCTGCTGACGTACGACATGTCTTCTATCCTGCCAATGCACCTGTCAGCCTTTGCCCCACCTCTACTTCTCTCCTCATTCTTTTTCTGTATAACCATGTCCCCAATCCGTTGAGGCACTGCCTCTCGACACTCTGCTTCACTGTCCTATCCTGTTCCCACCAAGGCCCTGCATGCTATAACAGGTAGCACTAGCACCCACCCCCTCCCCCCACTCTGCTATCCCTCCCCGTCCTACCTCATGCCTCATACTTACCCACACCACCCATCCCAGCAGACTGCTGTTTCGTCAGACTTATTTTGTGTGTGTGTGTGTGTGTGTGTGTGTGTGTGTGTGTGTGTGTGTGTGTGTTTTCCACTACAGAAAGACAGTCCAAATGATTCATTATTTCAGCACTCTATTATTGTATCTATTTGAGACTGAACACCACCTTTAAATGGTGAGTTGTAATATCCTCCATGTTGTTGAAGTTAGAAGAAGATGAAGTTAGAATAGAGGAGCAGATTAGATGTGAGTAAAGTGGAGTAAAAGAGAGGTCAAGTCAGCATTAAAAATAAAAGAGGGGGGAAGAAAAGGAGAGGGAACTTGATGAATAAATTAAACAAGGAGTAAGACCGGATTGCTAGGTTGCAGGATCAGTTAAGTAGAACAGGAAACAATAAAACAGGACAGTGAGTACATAAGAAGCTAGACTATCTTTCATATGGGCAAACTGATGCATACATGAAACACTAATTATGGCAAATAAAGTTTTAAGACTTTGTGATAACAATGGAGAAAGGAGAGGGACCCACAGAAACATGACTGATATACGACTGTGAGGAAACCAATGGAAAAACTTGCACCTTTAAACAAAAATAGAACATTATTAAACATGAAGTACTAAGAAAATACACTGTCACCATCCCATAAAATTCTGAAATACTGTGGAATCTCGTTAGCACATTTAGAAAGATCACAGATTTTGAATGTCACAAGTGCGAAAACGTACTACTGAAAAATACCTAATCTGATAATGATTCGATTTTTTCATTAGTAAAAATGCAGAATTAAGAGTACCATATTTAGGGTATGCCGAACTTACTGACAAGCTATCTCATTATAGTATAATTGAAAAAGCAAGAACATGTAATTTACATGTTAGTATAAAAGAAGCCAAAATGTCGTAAATACAGTAACACTGGCTACCCCAATATAATGGCTGTGTGCACTTCTACCATCACCCAACTGGAACGCAAGAAACTCATGCGACTTGAGAGTGTAGCCTCTAGCACTGAAAACATGAACCTGGTATGACAAACAGAAAAAATAAAAATATTCCAAAATTGAAATTTTTGGTACTGTTCTCAAAACAAAAACACATTGTTCATTTACTGTCTCTGCATCGGTGAATCACTAATGGTAATCTAATAAGAGATCGCCACTTCAAGAAACTATTGATACCTCGTACATCTTGTCAGCCTAACTACACTATAACACAGTAAGATATTGTGTGCCATCCTGTTTTCACAAAGGTTTGAAAACTTAGCAATGGTTGGCTATTTCTTTTAGTCTAACTTTACTATTGTTTTGTCCATCTTAGGTAATACCTTCATCAATTCTTCGTCGACTGCAAAACCAAAAACAGTTCTTTACTGTGTCCACTGCTTTAATAACTATTGACACTGTAGGAACTGGCAAAGATTCTTGTTCATCCTTATCCTCACTTTCTTATTATTTCTCTGCCATCTGTTTTAATAGGAGCTTCAACTGTCATGGACTGACAAGACACCAACACCTTTGTCACATTCAATGTATTCATCGAAGCTGAGGGAGGTAGGCAGTGTTTTCCTCTTGCCCATTTCTTGCTGCCATTGCTCAGCTGCAATTCCTGTTTACTGGCATAAAGTCTTCTGAAAGTATCTGGTGAAACCCAGCCTTCTTTAAATGATCTGAGATCATGCTATCTTGCACAGAACCCCAGACACTTCTATAAAATGCATAATGTCCAAGATAGTAACATTTCTCATTGTATTATGAGCAAGTTACTGAACATGGTTGTCCAAAATTCCTTTACCAAAGAAGACCAAGGAAATATTCCAGAATTCAAACCAAGGACAACTGCCAACACAAGTAAGTAGATATCCTCAATGTTCCTCTGCACAGTGAAACAGCTTAAATTACTTATAAATGAATGGTATCCGGTCCTGATGTCAAAGAGTTTGGGCAGACATATCTGCCCAAACTCTTTGCCTTTACAAATGTCTGCTTGTGTCTGTGTATGTGCGGGTGTGTGTGTGTGTGTGTGTGTGTGTGTGTGTGTGTGTGTGGGCGCGCGCGCGCGCACGCGCCAGTGTATACCTGTCCTTTTTTCCCCCTAAGGTAAGTCTTTCCGCTCCCGGGATTGGAATGACTCCTTACCCTCTCCCTTAAAACCCACATCCTTTCATCTATCCCTCTCCTTCCCTCTTTCCTGACGAAGCAACCGGGGGTTGCGAAAGCTCGAAATTTTGTGTGTGTGTTTTTTATTGTGCCTATCTACCAGCGCTTTCCCATTTGGTAAGTCATGGAATCTTTGTTTTTAATATATTTTTCCCATGTGGAATGTTTCTTTCTATTACATAACACGAAAGTGCTGGCAGGTCGATAGACACACAAACAAACACAAACATACACATAAAATTCAAGCTTTCGCAACCAACTGTTGCTTCGTCAGGAAAGAGGGAAGGAGAGGGAAAGACGAAAGGATGTGGGTTTTAAGGGAGAGGGTAAGGGGTCATTCCAATCCCGGAAGCAGAAAGACTTACCTTAGGGGGAAAAAAAGGACAGGTATACACTCGCACACACACACACACACACACACACACACACACACACACATATATATATATATATATATATATATATATATATATATATATATATATATATAAGAACCGCAGGTCCCAACACACTTCCCTGCAGCACAGCTGAATTTGCTTCTACATCTGATGACGACTCTTCATCAAAGATAACATGTGCATCCTCCCTACCAAAAAGTCCTCATCCCGTCACAAATGTCACTTGATCATACTTTTGACAAAAAATGAAGGTGTGGTACAGAGTCAAATGCTTTTCAGAAATATGCATTGCATTGCATTGCATGAGCAATGTTTTTAGAATCCATGCAGGTTGGCACTGAGGAGATCATTCTATTCTAGATACCTCACATGTTTGAGCTCAGTATATGTTTTAAGATTCTACAACAAATTGATGCCAAGGATATTGGACAGTAGTTTTGTGGATCATTTCTACTACTTCTCTAGTAGTCATTACTCACGTGTTCACGTTAAAACTACTTTTACATGGAAATGTCTGCACATTTTTTGAAGCATCACAGACTTTTCACCTTCCCAATTATTAGTGCAACATAATAAAATATTTAGCCTTTCTCTACCAAATTTTCCACAATGGTTTTCTCACCTCTGAACTACTAGAGTTTTGTCTGGCATATGGTGAAAAGTAAGAGGCCTGTTTCATCTGCATTAAAAACGTCATTGGGGCTATACTTTTCTATGATTGATGGAAGAGATTTCTTCCATGACTGAACAGTGTCAACATTTATGCTTCCAGCCTCTCACTTTTCTACACTAAATTGCGTCTGTTCTTGAACCTTACAATTCAAGGATAAGTAGATAGTTAGAAATTTGCAAGACCCAACTTGAGTGCCAAATATATTCCTTTAGCATGAAACACAGCAAGATCAATTGGAATATTTGAAGCATGAGCTTGTTTAGCCAACATCAACAGCACATGTTATCCATTTCTGTAAACTGGTTGTTGTGCACTCATCTTTGTTTGTCATTTCAGCCTACCATACATGGTGCTTCGATCATTTCTATTTGCTCACCACTGTATTTAATGTTGATGAAGGAATGTTCAGTTTGTTGTGTAGTATCAGCACTCTTCATGTGTCAATTTTTGTCCACTTTCTGAGTAATGTTCCACTATTCTTAATTTATTAACTCTCACTAGAAATAACACTGGTGACTGAGTTACACACAATTCGGTTTGTTGTTGGGCTGCTATCGAAGTCTGATGATGTCAGAGCTACTTCCAACCTACACGAACTACTTATGCGCATCATTTCTATCACAGTAAACAATCTGCATGAATAGGTTGCAGAGGTTCAATAGTACTGTCTCCCCGCACGTTTTCACACCCTACAGTACTGAGGAATGTACTAACGAGATTCCACTGTAAATGTTTTATTAATTTTCACAAACCATTATAAAGAAACACGAGGCTAAAATATTTTGAAATTTTCTCAAGAATGACTTACTATGTTTTTGTGCCCACTGTTAAGAGACACTTGCTGAGGCATTAGAATGAAAATTCATTAACTCACAAGGAGAGGTCCTCAGCAGTGGGATCAACTTTTTAAATTCACCTGCTTTCTACTGCTTTGTTCCATCATTTTTATCAACATAAATTTGATTATTTTTGTTTGTCTATCATACATAATACTTAAACACTGCTAAGTGGCAATGTATCAGTCAGAAAGCAAAACACTGAATAACATTTACATTACTGTGCTATTGAGTCAAAAGCGTATTTTTAGTTACAAGATGCACTTTTTTTTGTATAACTTCATAAAAACATTTAAAACATTGTCGTTCCACTATGGGCAAAGTAAGGCAGATGACAATTTAAACAAAATAAGGGATTATAAAGCAAACAAAACTCAAGCAAAATGAGGAATGGAAATAATTACTGCAATAACATGGACAAAAATATAGGGTGATAAAACACATGAAATTAAATCGAAGTCAACACACAAAAACAATTACAATCACATTCTCATCGATTTTAAGTGAAAAAAGAATGATAGGAAGAAGAAATGTGAGCAATTTGAAAAAGTTAATACATCAAATAAAATGATGTGACGAAGGAAAAGAAATAAATACATCTAACCCTATTAACTGAATAAAAATAATGATCAAAGTCATTTTGATAAAGAATTAAACATAAAAGATTTTAAATCGCATGAAGAGATTGATCCACAATCTCCTGTATATGTTGCCTATACTTTAACCATTACGCTGCACAACTAGTCTACTAAATATCCGTTTATCAAAGCTGAAGAGCGTTGTGTAAAATTCTAAACTCCTCCTCCTCCCCCTCCCCCCCCCCCCCCCCCCCCCCATGACTACTCGCAAATGAGTGCTCATCAGTGTGAATGGTGGCAGGGTGAGAGTCCGGGGACCTTATCCTACATCACTAAATAAATGATTTCAGAAAGTCAATCTCATCGCTGGGAATTTCCCCTTGTCAGTGTCAAATATGATTTAATAGTGATGTACCTCTACATAGGGAAGTCTGCTAGTGGTTAAATGTAAAGAATGGTTTGCATGATTAAAATAACCCTCTTCAAGTCACTGTAGCATTTGATACCCCACTTCCATCTACATAATATTTTCACATGTGTCATTCCATTTGAAAGGCAAGTACAAGTTAAAATCATATGGTTACACAGAAGTAATATCTTGAATACAATTTTTTTCCTTATTTTCTTTTAAATGTTGCTGCAATACTACTATTACAATTAGCAATGATAACTCTGGTTCCTTGAAACTGTATGTGAATCACTTTCTTACTTGTTTGCTGAGTAGCTGTGGCATCATGGTCACCAACTTCTAGTAATTCAACAGGTTCTGCTCTCTGTTCACCTTGAAGCACCAGGTCACCTGCTATAGGCTGTAAACCAAACTTCTGCATGCGCCTTGACACAACTTTGTTCCATATGAGGCTCTGATATGAATGCAGGTACATAAGACGTGTACCGCGAGGTATCTGTCAGGTTAAAAACAATAAAAATTAATTATAATAGTAACAAAATAAATAAGCATGTAAAAAGTGAATCATCTTGAACGAAACCAGAATCCATCTACAAAATCACGAAGTTATGCAGCCCCTGTAATCTTCAATAGAATTTTCTTAAGTTAATTGATCATGCTGCCACAATTTTAGATGTACGTGCAGTCACTGTTGCAAGTGGCTTTTATCATGATGTTGTTGTAACAGTTGCTGAAACATTCATTTAGGTACACGTTACCAGACAGCAACAAGAGGAAGGCTTATCAAGGCCTGTAAACTAGCTTTTGCAACCAGACTTTCATCCATACATCAAGATAAAGTTAAGCATTAGAAGAATTACAACAATCAGAGCTTCTATGAGACTTGAATTCACAATCCATTCTGGATCATCTGAATAAATTTTGACATGTTAAAGCCCCTTCATTAAGGTAACGTAAAATTCAGAAAGAATTAACTCTTTTCTTCATGAAATCTGAAACACATCGAACATCACTGACCAGGGTGTCTACGTGGACAAGGAAAAAAAAATGCCCGGATTTTTCCCGGTTAAAAACACACTTTCTTCCGGACGACAGTATATTTTCCCCTATCACTCTTTTGAATGGTTATGGTTTTGTACACGGGTGTACAATTTCCCGGCACTTTAGAAAACGAAACTCAGAGAAAAAGACACATTTTGGAAATATCTCTGATGTGCAGCAACATGTACGCTGCGTATTTTCGTATTACGAAAACATACATTGGAAATCCACCAAACGCCGCATGTTACTTTCTGAACCATTGAAACTGAGATTTCGATGCACTTTTGTAAGCCGTTTGTAATTCATGTCACGTGATCTCGCCAGCCGATGACAGAGGCTATTGGGAGCATAGGACACGTGATGTAGTCGGCCAGTAGCAACGTCAGTGTTAAGTAGCGCGCCAAACAGGGAAAGTTAATAGTTTAAATTAATATACATAGTGTTGTCACACGAAAAGCAAAGCTTTCACATAAAATATTGGTCCCAAGCTGCAAGAGAAGCTAAGCTTTCGCATATACTGTTGATCTTTTTTGCGCGTGTTACACTTTAAGAGATATCATACAAATGTGCCTGTAAAATTTTTAATAATGACATAAATGTCTGATCTTCAGGGTTCAAGGGTTCGAAATGCTTCTAAATGGCTCGTCATCAGACACCTGATTTTTAAATGAGAGTCAAACACTTCGTGATTTAATAAATTCATGGTCCATTCTTGTACGTAGTTCAACTTACGTAGAAGGATATTTACTTTGAAAGTAACGCTTTTCAAACCACCAATCTTAATATTTTCCCGCGACCTGTTACAAATAGGTTAGTTTCAGCAGTTGCCAGAGAGCTCAGGTAACAGGTGACACCGCGGTTGGGTAGATATCATGACGTAGGAAGCCCGTATGTACGTGCGTACGTGTAAAAGATCATCAATGAAAGATGATACTGCGGAATTTCGTGAACCATATTAAAATGTGCAAATTTAAAGTGCATACTTAAAGGCACACTCGTATGTCCAGATTCCCAATGAAGTACCATAAGCCCCGACCTGATATTAAGCTTTTAAGTGTGGTTTTCAGGATGTAAATTTTCTTGGAGCACCAGTACTGTATTATATCATGTTTGGTTCTTTATTATGGCATAATGCCATACGTGCTAGAAAATGAAAACATGCACTTGAAATGCAACGAACAGTTGAAACTACCCAGTACTGTGGAATTAAACATTTCGTTTCAAATACATTGACTGCCTCTGCAGAAAAGATTAGCAAAAGTCAAATTTCTTTAGCAGACGAAAATAACTTCATTGTTCCGCAAGGCGATTAATGCTTGACTGTCAGAAAGGTGGAAATAAAATAAAATCTGAAACTAATGACATATTTCAGCCTTTAGTAATTATGTGAATGTGTTTTAATTCACTTGATAGCTCCCGGCCACGAATATTCGTTTTGTTTTCATTTGACGTGAGAGTAAACGAAGGGGAAACAGCAAAATCACTGAACGTAAACACGGGTCACGTGGAGACTACCCACTATAGCTCAGATTGCTCTGCGCATCAGCCCCGGATCTACGACATTTGCAAACCGGGTCAATACTAAAAAAAAATCGAATTTTCAAAATATGTTCATCTTGTAGCGCACATCTTTCTGAAAAGTCTGAAACATAAAACGTATGTATTCGAGGAAATGTAAGACATATTATTTGGTCTTAAGTATGCCCAAGTGCAGTTCCATGCCTCTTCATAAAGCATTTTTCTACTGCACGTCCAAAATATATTCAGGAGAGTGGAAATTGAAATGTCCTGTGGTGCCGCTCCTGCTCCCAGTCGGCCGGTTTGGCAGCCTGCCTCTCTTAAAAAAAAAATCTCTCAATTAATAGCGGATGGGATTATTTGTAATCGAGAGAACAAGAACTCTTCAGAAAATCTGAACTCTTCATTGCCCCTTAGTTAATAACTTGCTGTTTTGTGTGACATAAAATTAAATATAGGATATATAAAACCAGTACTGACGAGAGATAAGCAAGAAATTACACATTTCTTCAAAACTTAGCTCCTAGCATTTTTTTCTCTCTAATCTTGCTACAGCTTTACATGGCATGTTTTCCTTTCTGTGAAAGAATCTTTTACCTCATCAAAGTTTGTCAAACGTTTTGCTACATGGAAAATCGAAATGTAGTTATCTAATACTGAAAAAGCTGTTAATACAAATAATACCCAAGACTGGTGTGGTTTCTCGATCTGATTACGTCTATTTTGTCACTGTCTGCTACATAAAACAAAATAGGCCTTTCTAATACGGCAGCAATTTTATAACACACCAAATAAACGAGACTGTTTTGGCACAAATGGTCATTTTTATAACAAGACAGAATATAATCCAATAAGTATCAATATCAAATGCCTATTAGGCCTACTACAAGCAAAAAGCTTTATGTTAGGAAATAGTTTCATGTTTCATTCATATGCACCAGCTTCTCTAGCATGAGATCGAAAACTAGTATTACGAAATTTTTATATAAATTTGGAATCGTCTTATTCTTCCATAATTTGTGTGATGTCCTCGTTTCTTCTCCGTCCTAGTTCTGACAAACAATCCTGTCATCACCAATTCAATAGCCATTGCTGCCACTGTCAAAATTTGTTCGCCGATTAACTTCACTAACCCTGCCGGAATCACTGGTTTGGTTCTCCTGCAATTATTCTCTGGTTAGGCGTTGTTACCTGTTCGTACAACACGTTTTCCGTGTTACTTCCATAATAGAACTTAAGCGGCTGGTAGCCGGGGACTGTACTACTGGTCCTTACTAGTGTAGCGATATGGCCAAACATTTTCTGTCAAAACTTCATTTTCTTGGACACACCGAGAAGATAATACATAATCTTTCTCACCTGCTATTCCTGTCAGTCGTTTATTTCCATTCTGATAGTATGAATCTATGGATTTCGCTAGTAATTATAACAACACTGGTCATTCGCACACCCAATCAGCCACATAATCAGACAGCGATTGCCATTCATCCATTCGACTTTACTCCACTCAGCTCGTATAGCCCCGTCCCCTTTTGTCTGTGGAAAGTTTATTTCTAGATGCGACGAGGATTCTCCTCACAGAGACATCACGTACACTATGCATGCATTCAAAACTCAGCTTATGATTCATTCAAAAATCAACTTAAAATGTGTTCAAAAACCAACAGAGAAGCGTTTCAAAATCATATGACTAATTGATAGGCAAACGTGCGCTGGATGCTAGGTACTTCGTGAAACAAGTTTTTTTTCCCCTCAAGAATATGAATTAGGAGCCCCCTTTTCCCGGAAGTATCTAGCTGCTTGCTGCGACTGCTTGCACAGCCAACAGCCACATCCCTGTTGACAGAAGCGGGAGAATCTACTACTAAAACGTGACTCTACTGCGCACGCGCATGAGCCCGCGCGTTAACTGCTAAAACAAATCGAATGTAAACAGTTGCGACTTCACGCTCATTGGAGGCAATTTGTTGTTATGAAGCACTGCATAGTCTTCCTAAAGACTTTGACACATTTTCAATCGGCAGACGCTTGCGTGAGCACTTGTGTCATCGTTGTATATGGCGCTTTCCTTTGCAATTTAAGTTATTTTTGTTTTTCTCTCTCGTTTATGTTTTACTGTTGAAGTATTATTCTGCAGTAGCGGGATACAGTGATATCCTTTGTTAGTGTGTCTGTTCTTACTAGTCACAATCACAAAAATTTAACTGAAAACTAAAACAATGAAAAAATCCCGGAATTCTAAAAATATCCCAGGTTTTTCCCGGTTTTCTCCCGGATGAAAAAAATCCCGGTTTCTTCCCAGATCCCCCGGTTGGCCCGGGTCGTAGACACCCTGCTGACATAATTTTGAACTTCCCGCTTTTCAACAAGAAACCCTCCCTACACCAAATTCATTGTATTCGTGGCCACTGTTTGAAACAGTTGGCTCAATACATGAGTAAGTAACCAGTATAGTAACTGCCTTCAATTCTCACACTTACCTGAATCGCATGGATTACAAGCTGAATCCATTCAGACATTCCTACAAAACAGTGTGTACCTCTTTTTACACATCAATTTCTTCTTCAGGGCTACGCTTTTCTGAAACCTGGGATCAAATGAACCTTTGTCTTACCATATTTTACTCCTAAAAAAAGTAAAGACTTCATATGGCCAAATATTGTTCTGGATGCCACCACGCATGGTCCTGTTGAATGTAGTACGCCATTGCCTTCCTCCCATCTTCTGAACTGACTGACACCACCAGTTACAGGGGGCACTACAGTTTAACATGGATTCCAAACCATGATGGAAGTCTGAATTTTTTCACACCAACAAACATTGCCAGAGGTGAAAGAAGTGAGAAGTGACCCATAAAACTCTAGGATTGATCAAGAAATAAGCCTTTGGATTTGTATATTTCATTCACTATAAGAACAAACCCAAACACAAACGCGATGACTGATCAGCAGCCATAGCACACATACACCGGTGTTTTTACACTCTTGGAAATAGGACCAACAAATGTATTAGGTGGTATCTTATTACGAAGTCGCTGCACATGAAACTTTAGAATATTCTAATGTATTAACAGGCATCAATGTTTTTCTTAATCATACTTTAGCTATGTAGTTTGCACTTCAAAAATCGCATACAGATGCAGTCTTTGTAGACAGTACTTGTGCTCTGATTGTTACACTGTTAATACGTACTGTGAAAATGGTTGACACTCCTTCCCGATTTGTAGTGAAATACGTGCACCTAACTCCGTTAACACATGGCACGAGACAAGTTCTTAATGTTTTTCATAAGATCACAAGCAAAATCTGCTTTGAAGGTTTTTTTGAGGCCTGGTATTTACTGAATACGTAAAAGTAACAGATATGACATATATGGCACAATCAGTAGCAATGGAGTACGATATACAACTATACTATTGGGCACTTGACCAAATCTCACTATGGACCTGTTTTTGTTCAGCTTGAATACCTATGTCATTAAAATATGAAAGTCATTAAATACATGCTAATCATCACATATTTTATCATCATTTACCTATAAAAGATGAGTATCTTTTTGCTTCCAATTACATATCGCATGTAAAATTCCAGTTTTGCTTGCAAATATAAATTCTTAATTATCGACAATTTATAAAATACTGTTAAAGATTGTTTTAGGTTAGGTTAGTAAGTTAGGAAAACCTTACACAAATTTTGTGAAGAAAAATGGAAAAAACCAAAGACATTTTATCTGGATATGTCCATTGTTTTATACTACAGTTATGGTCTCACATGAGCCAGAGTGGTAAGTGTCATAGAAACATGGAAAACAACAATTTTCATGGCATCTAGCACGCTTGTTGATCACCTCATTATCAACATGGTACATGACAGTTCCAGCACTGAAATGCATTCCTCGATCCATTCCTCGGAGTCAGATATGGAAGCAGTTCAGAGATTACCAGATAACTGATTGTTATACCTTCAGTGGTTTCAATATTTAATTTTCATCTTACGTTCTCCGATTTTAGGTATTTTTAATTTTATTTTAATGCCATAAAATTGAAACCTCTGTGGAAAACCCATAACATCAATATTAACAATTCTCTGATTTTGCATTTCTTCCTAGTAAGGTTTATCTCAATTCTACATTCTTGCTTGACTTTATTTCGTTCTCTCCCTACCGAAATTTGATGTGACTGAACAGGATGTAAGTGGCATAAAAAACAAAACATTCACACCACAGATTTTAGCTTCACTGCACAGTTATGATACGACAACTGTTAGGTAGCGGCAGCAATGGAAAAACACAAGTTGACGCGAAGTGTTCTGGATTGTGCCAATACATGACAAAGGAGCCCAGTTGCCACCTATTCTTGTGCCACTTATAATTCAGTCTTGACTTTTTGCATGTATTTCCAATACTGATCACAACCTTCCAAATTCAAACACTGAATCGCAAAAGATGTGCTCAGTCAGAATCAAATTAAACACTGGCCATTTCCAGCCAGTGAACTCTTATCGGCTAGCGACTTAAACATGACCCAACATCTAGCGCAGCCACCACACCACTTGCACAGTTTGTTTAGCTCACTATGTCATAAGTTCACAGATCTTGGCCTAAGTAACATTCAAAATTCCTAAAGCACTGGATTATAAACAGGCACAGAAGCTGTAAATCACAGCTGATGCAAGAATTTCATTCTCCTCCTCCTAGGTAACAATTTAACCAACACTTATAACATCAACTGACATAACTAAATTTCCAATTCATAAATAAACATGAAACAAATTTCAAAATTTTACATCATATAATGGACCTATTAGGAAGAAAAAGTGGATTTTGCCACTAGTAATAATCTAGGGTACGTAATTGAAAAGATTATCACTTTTGCTGATGATATAATGATAATTGAGCCATTTCACAACATAGTACTGTCACAAATTATAACTTAAAACACGCAGTTTTGAGGGCTCTTTCATTTTATGTTAAACTCAAAAACAGCAAACATTTATAGCCTATGTGGTGAAATAAACTGGAAACTATCAAATTCAGTGAAAACTGCTGGATTACAACACCTCAGAGGTTTGTAACATCTCAGATTTTGTTTTCTGCCTGAAGTCAATACCCGCACAGCAAGATGATGTCAAACTAATGCAATGCATACAAATGTATGAAGAGCAAGCTTATTTGTTGGCGTGTTCCAGAGTACAGCTGATGTGATCAGTGTATGGCGCAAATGGAGTGACTGGCTTCCACTTAGGTTTAATTAATATACTTACATCATGTATGTTCTTTACTACTGTGCATTAATTTTACATAAATTTCTGTTTGGGGCCTGTTGATAGAATCTGGACTGTATTGTGCCTCTAACAACTGCAGCCAATGTAAGCTACTCCATTTGCTATATGCGGCGCCACAATTAACAGGATACGTTAACTGAACAGTTGTGCGATGGCTTGCTTGTCTTTGTCGCAGTCCTCCATGGTGTTTAATGTGCTGTAATGGCAGCAATTGTTATAAATGTAATGGGTTGCTGTGACAAAGAAACACTTAAATCATAGCAGGCTGAACTTTATTTCATATTCACTGGCGTAAGTAAGTACCACACATGATGGGAAAACCTGTGCGTGTGTATGTGCTTGCATGAAACCTTCTGTGTTGCACTACAGCAAGCGATGAGTTCGAAGTGCAAATGGTGGGCACTGGCAACACCACAGAATGCTCCACTTCCAACAGCTCAGCACAATGAACAAGTAAAAGTTTACAATAAATACACTAGAGGTCACTGCCCTTGCATCACCAGAATATTGGTTACACAAGGAAAACACACACCCCCACCTAGATTCAGACACCTTTCACCATATTTCACACTTTTCAATTTAATTCACCATGTTTATCAATTTTTGCTTTTTTTCTGGATGAGTGCAAAGGGAAGATCTCTCAAAAACACATGTTCTGACATACTGTTTGTGGTCATAGCATGTCGGAAAACAGCTTGATTACCTTGTACCTAGATAACAATTTCAATTTTTTTGATGAGTTCTTATTTTCTGTTACATGTCTGGTTTTTATGTAAAAAAAATCTGATTACAGAATGTATTGGCAAGGATTATGATTTTTAATCACGTATGCCAATTACATATGTTTTGCTTGTATTTTGGAGGTTAAAACTAACCTTGATTCTGCATTTTCCTCAATTTTGCATTTTTTGAAGTCTGGATTGCATAAAAACTTAAAATAGGGGTTTCACTGTACATGGTGAAATCTCTGGAATATGCTTTTACATCAAAGACAGCTCTCGCAGAAAAATTACCATGTGTCACCTAAGAATTGTTTTGCCAGATTTTATCATTTATTACTTCATTTTGTTTGAAAATTAAATGACATTGGTTGCTATGTTGTTTCTCTCTCTTCTCTCATGATATCGTAACTGCAACTGTTCACATCACTGTAGATTAGTTGAACCACTTGGCTGGCCAATGCTACCCAAGAAGTTAAATGCACTGGTAAAGCTGTTGCCCAGTGTCATCGCTGAGTCGATGTACGCATTACGCCCAGCATAAAACTTATGCTTATTATCAAACTTGACTGTATTCAAGAGTGCTTGGCTTCAGCGTCATGTGAAATTAAACCCAATGAGGTTCCAGCAAATGCGAAAGAATACATAGTGTAATGTTTATATCAGGTTTCTTCTTACAATGAAAGAGATATAGTCTGGCACTGTACTACTCTGCCGTACCTACGCAACACAGAATTATGAGTTTAGTCATCCACCTAATTTAAGCAACAGCGTGGTTAGATTTTAAACTGTTGCTCAACCCATTTCTTGGCATACAGTTCATATCTGGATCAATCCACGTCAGTTGGCAAAGTGCTCCTAACATGACCCTTTCTTGTCTGACAAATATTTCACGTGCATACCTGGCAGAAATAAAACTAAGCTGTCCAAAATCTGAGTCCAAGATATAAATAGTTAAAGATTTTAGGAAATGTTTAGTGGAGTGTTGCTTAAAGTTGTGTTGAAGCAGCAGAGAATCAAACAGGTTAACAGAGAAGGCACAGCAGAATTCCTTGGTAATATATGAGATCAAATTTAACAGATTAAACAACAAGATATAAAAACTCAGCAAGGGGAACAAGTAGAGGGGAATGTAGATGTCTAAAAAAATAAGACTGACATATTTCTTATTGGCAAAGTAGTAAGATCTAAAGGACAACTGCAAGGTTGTGGAAGTATGCATGAGTAGGAAAAATAAATGATGCCTACAGGAAAATGAAAAAGTCCTTTGGAGGAAAGAGAAGACACATGGCAAGCCGGTATTAACAAAGATAAAGCTGAAAGGCGGAAGGAATATGTAGGAGGGCTATACTATGAAAATGAACCAATATTATAGAAAGGGAAGAAGCAGCAGATCTGAAGAAATAGGAAATATGACGCTGCAAGAAGAATTTGATAGAGTATAAAAAGACCTAAGGTTACACAAGGCACATGGGGTATATGACATTCCTTCAGAATTACTGAGATCCTTGGAAGGCATATCATAACAAAACTATTCTACCTAATATGCAAGTTATATGAGGCAAGCAAAATACCGAAAGACTTAAAGCAGAAAGTATAACTTTCTATTCCACAGAAGGCAGGTGCTGAGAGGCATGAATACGACCCAAGCCATCAGTTAAAGGGGTCATAGCTCAAAACACTAACATGAATTATTTGCAAAAAATGGAAAACCTGGTAGAAAGATGATCTCATGGAATGCTTGTTCATCATTGTTTGACAAAAACACGGAACAGTTACATTGTTTCAGCCACCATATTTGCCAAAAGAGCTTGGGTGGCAAGGCGCACGTGTGTGTGTGTGTGTGTGTGTGTGTGTGTGTGTGTGTGTGTGTGTGTGTGTGTGTGGGGGGGGGGGGGCACATTCTGAAACTCTATAATCACTTATTGCAGTATCACGCAAGCCTCCATTTGTGAAGTCCTCCATCTAAAACCATACCAGACTGCTGCAAAGTATTTTTGCCCACAAAATCTTAGGCAATCAAGAGCATACTTAATTAGCCTGAAACATTGCCTGTAGGTAGTTTTCAAAACAGTATTAAACAGGCTTGTTACATCCACTGACAATAGACAGTCGATAGTAGGTAAGCAAAGCATCTATCAAATTGGCAGGTTTCAACTTAACCGTACTTCACCACACTAGCAGTACTAGAACTTCACATCTCCCTCCTCATAACTGACAACCTTCAATTTCCTAGCTTTAGTAGTAGTATTAGCAATTTTTTCTTCTAAACATTTTACAATGATAATGGATTTGTCAGCTTAATACAAAGATAAACTTACAGTAAAACCCCAAAATTAACAAAACTGCTTTTAAGGGAATACCATTTTTAACAAATATTTCCATTGACCACAGCAAAACTCCTGTAAGAACAGTGTTATTCATTCCAACTTTTAATGAACCCAGCTTTAAGAGAAGTATACTCTTAAGGAATAAATATGAAATATTCTGCAAACTAAAATCCAGTTTTTATGCAATTCCTAACATATCCAAGTAAGTTTCTAATTTCTTTCAGTTTCACACAGGTCGTACTTTGTATTAAGTGAAAGAAGTAAATGGTAACTCATTGTTTCGGTCAGCAAGTACCTAGTTCTTACCTTTTCAGTCAATAACTGTAGTTCCCTTCTAGTGATACTGGCAAATATATTACACAAATCAGAAAAAGATTTCTGCTCTGCCTACCGTACAATCTGGGTCATGTCATCTGATGTCAGTCACCCAGTCTAAAAAGAGCGAGCCGAGAGATTAAGTTTTTTACTGTCAAATTTACCAGCTTTGCTTTTGTAGATTTATAGTCTGCATTCACAGAAAGCTTACAACTTAGCAAAAGCTTATGATAATCGATGACATCTAGATAGTCTTAATGTACAATTTTCTGACATTGCAAAGAAGCATGATTTGGTACCATCTTCATTGTGCATACTCAAAAAGAAACAAGTGCCCTAAAATACCAGAGCTAGTGTTTCCTCTGGATCCAAAAGAAAGAACACTTACCATGTCAATGTTGAACGATGTGGAAAACATTCTTTTAAAATGCTTTCAATGAAAGGTGGGAGCATTCCTACAAGTGAAAACATGCTTCAACAGAAGGCTCATGTAACAGTCCTGAACAGTCAAGATCAGTGTTGAATAATAAAGTGCATTGAATGTCTGACTGAGTCCTTTTACAAGAACAACATAATTTCTCACTTCAGAGTGAGAGTGGGGAAAGTAAGGCTACGGGCACAGAAAGTGTAAACCCTTGTAAAAGCATTACATTATCACAGCTGATAGAGGCTTCTAAGCCAAGACATATTTTCAACACAGATGAAACTGGAAATTTATTTCCTGCAAAAATGTGTTCTAAGGAAAGAAGGAAGTTAGAAAAGGATGACTGCAGTGTTGTGAGAAAACAGCAACAGAAGTGAAAAGTTGCCTCCACTAGTAACAGAAAATTTTAAAACTTCCTGGTGTTTCAAAAACATAAGAACACTAACCTTGTACTTACAAGTACAATGGCAATGCCTGGATGATATCAAAAATCGAAGATTTCTCAGGCAGTTAAGATACCAAAATGGCTACAGCGGGGAGGGAAATAGTACTTACTATCGACTTATGGCCTGTAAAGCCCTAGGAAGCACTATTTCTGAGAAATGTAAATGATGTGTTTCCTCCTCTGAACTGCAGAAGTCATCTGCAGCCTTTGAACCTGGGCGTAACACACTTTGTTAAAGCCAAATACAGAGTAGCAGCTGCACGGAAGTCAATTTCATTTCTTGAGAGGAAGTAAGTGATGATACTCAATATTCTTACAGGCTATGCATATGTTTGATGTCATCTGCAACTATGTAACACAATAGCTTGTGTTAAAATTGTTTTGCGAAAGCTCATTGTGTACATCAGTTGCTGTTAAAGCAACCTTTGTTCCAGAAAAAGAATGGAATAGCATCAGAGATATTCCTGAAAATATGATATTCCAGGACCTTGTCTGTTGTGCTGACAATGTCCTGACTTTCATGCCTTAGATGAATGTGAGAGGTTTGCAGAACTTGTGAAGGAACTCTGAGCTAGGAAGTGGTGGTAACAATAACACAGACCAAGAAGAAGAGGCCTTAGCACCAAGTGTTGTGCAAGGAACTCATGACATCAGAAATTACTTTTCATCACGTACTACTTTTCTTCTTTAAACGAAGACATAACAATTCTAATATAAAGCAACTGGAGTGACAATTTGTCACTACAATATGCAAAGTGCAAAAAAACTGTTCTTTTTTTTTTTTTTTTTTAAAATCACTTGGGAATAAAACCCATTTAAGGAAAAAGCATTTGGGTCCTCAGATTCAACAAAAATGGTTTTTACGATATATACCTTGAATTACTAGAAATTATAACTATACAACAGACAAAACTGCAGTTCCACAAGATCTACTAACAAAGTATCAATCTCCTTAGGATCACAGTAAAAAATAACAAAGATAATTTTCAATAATAGTTTCTTAAAGGTACACTTACATTATCCAAAGCATTTAAATAGTTCTTAGGTCCATGACGGCTGAGTCCAAGAAGCAATTTCCCTTCGATCATCTTGTCCTTATTACGTAGAATTTTTATCGCCTTAGCTGGATCCCTTGTCTCCCACCAAACTTTACGAGCTTCAGCTAAAAAACGTAGTGGCTCACCATCTCTTGGTTTCAGGATGAGTTCCACTGCCTGCAAATTATTGGAATTGTTTGCATTTTGCATTCAACATGCACAAGCTAAGTTACACAGGAGGTAATTCTACTAATAATACATACAAAGCTAATGTGCTACTAATTATTTTACATCTTTTTAAAATAATTTATAATGCTACACCAACTACACCAATTTGTGTTGCTGCCATCTCCTATCTTTTACTTTGGGAGTCTATAGCTGCAATCACAATACCAAGTAGCACATTGGTCTCTTATGTCTATCAAGAATTGGTTCATTAATCTCTTGTGCTCACAGGAAGAAGGTTGCGTATTGTAATGGATAAAACCAGCTATCATTCCATGCCAGCTGATGGACCACCATCTTTAAACTGGTGTAAAGCAGACATCATGGACTGGCTTCAGAAGAAGGGCATCAGTTTACCCCTGCTGAAGCTAAATATGAACTTTTATCCAAGTAAGAGGTAAAGGGTATGATGGAGGTCTATGAGTTGGACCACCTAGCAAAGATAGTGACATGAAGTTGTCCAACTACTGTCATATAACTAACAGTACAGTCCTATGGAGTTGGAACGGGCTAAAGTTAAACAGAATGTAAACTGTGTACGAAGTAAAAGTTGCACAACTAATACCGCAAGAGACCTCCACCAGACAGGCACAACCTCACCCGGCACCGCTGAGAATGTGCAGCACCCTCCAGATGATACTCATAAATGTTACCTCTTCTTGCTTCCATACCACTTTCTCCAGTGCGATGTATGTGTCCACCTATAGTGTGGCCAGCCACCATTGGGAGTGCTGTCAACTGCAAATGGCACTGCTGCTGCCATGTACTGGTTGACATGGAAATCCTTCTGCTGAAACGTTCTGCTGTTACAATACTGCCCTATCAGACTGGTGTTTAATTATCATAGGAAACAATGGCTACCTCTACGAAACTATAGCAAACAAATGCTTTTCTGCTGCTGTGGATCTTTGGGCAGGATTAATAGTAACATTCAGTCACTACACTCACAGTAATATTGCAAAAAGGAGTGAGTTTCACGATTGTCAATGTTGAATGTCTAATACGTGAAGCTCTGGTCTGCATCACAATAGAAGAGCTGTCAAAATGCTGAAGACACATGGAGGAGAAATGCACAAAAGACTACACTAAGCAATATTTCAGAGATGCTATAGTGGAATAAATTTTAAACAACTGAGTGAAAACACCAACAGTGAATTTGAATCACAATAAGAGGATGAAAAAAAAGTACAGTAAGTATAAAATATTGAACACCATTCAGAATTTAACTGCTGATAATTAGAGCCAAGCTAATATTTCTACCTCATTGTACATTTTTTCCTTATAGAGGGTCCTGCGCATATGTTTCTATGTACAAAAAGGCTTTAGACGTCTGAAACTAAACAAATGAAACAAAACAGTAGTTGTTTTGCATAAAATTTATTTTTAGAAACATTAGGGTACTGATTAAAATTTTAGGTAAATCTGTCAAGAACTCTGACATTTTGGCAACAATGTTTCCCCTTCATAAATTAGACATTTATTTATATATTATACGTTTTTGTCGTTGTTGTTAGGGTCTTCAGACCAGGCTGGTTTGAAGTAGCTCTCAATGCTATTCTATCGTGTGCAAGCCTCTTTATCTCCCAATAACTATTGCAACCTACATCCTTTTCAATCTGCTTAATGTTTAATCTCTTGGTCACCCTCTACAATTTTTACCACCCACACTTCCCTCCAGTGCTACATTGGTGATTCCTTGATGCCTCAGATTGTGTCCTGTCAACCAATCCCTCCCTCCTAGTCAGGTTGTGCCACAAATTTCTTTTTTTCCAATTCCATTCAGTACCTCCTCATTAGTTACATGATCCACACATATAACCTTCAGCATTCTTCTGTAGCACCACATTTCAGGGGCTTCTACCCTCTTCTTGTCTAAACTGTTTATCATTCATGTTTCACTTCTATACATGGCTACATTGCACATAAATGAACTCAGGTGACACTTCCTAACATTGATTTTTTTTGACACTGCCATTCTACATTTTACACTCCTGGAAATTGAAATAAGAACACCGTGAATTCATTGTCCCAGGAAGGGGAAACTTTATTGACACATTCCTGGGGTCAGATACATCAAATGATCACACTGACAGAACCACAGGCACATAGACACAGGCAGCAGAGCATGCACAATGTCGGCACTAGTACAGTGTATATCCACCTTTCGCATCCCATGGAGACGATCGTAGAGATGCTGGATGTAGTCCTGTGGAACGGCTTGCCATGCCATTTCCACCTGGCGCCTCAGTTGGACCAGCGTTCGTGCTGGACGTGCAGACCGCGTGAGACGACGCTTCATCCAGTCCCAAACATGCTCAATGGGGGACAGATCCGGAGATCTTGCTGGCCAGGGTAGTTGACTTACACCTTCTAGAGCACGTTGGGTGGCACGGGATACATGCGGACGTGCTTTGTCCTGTTGGAACAGCAAGTTCCCTTGCCGGTCTAGGAATGGTAGAACGATGGGTTCGATGACGGTTTGGATGTACCGTGCACTATTCAGTGTCCCCTCGACGATCACCAGTGGTGTACGGCTAGTGTAGGAGATCGCTCCCCTCACCATGATGCCGGGTGTTGGCCCTGTGTGCCTCAGTCGTATGCAGTCCTGATTGTGGCACTCACCTGCACGGCGCCAAACACGCATACGACCATCATTGGCACCAAGGCAGAAGCGACTCTCATCGCTGAAGACGACACGTCTCCATTCGACCCTCCATTCACGCCTGTCGCGACACCACTGGAGGCGGGCTGCACGATGTTGGGGCGTGAGCGGAAGACGGCCTAACGGTGTGCGGGACCGTAGCCCAGCTTCATGGAGACGGTTGCAAATGGTCCTCGCCGATACCCCAGGAGCAACAGTGTCCCTAATTTGCTGGGAAGTGGCGGTGCGGTCCCCTACGGCACTGCGTAGGATCCTACGGTCTTGGCGTGCATCCGTGCGTCGCTGCGGTCCGATCCCAGGTCGACGGGCACGTGCACCTTCCGCCGACCACTGGCGACAACATCGATGTACTGTGGGGACCTCACGCCCCACGTGTTGAGCAATTCGGCGGTACGTCCACCCGGCCTCCCGCATGCCCACTATACGCCCTCGCTCAAAGTCCGTCAACTGCACATACGGTTCACGTCCACGCTGTCGCGGCATGCTACCAGTGTTAAAGACTGCGATGGAGCTCCGTATGCCACGGCAAACTGGCTGACACTGACGGCGGCGGTGCACAAATGCTGCGCAGCTAGCGCCATTCGACGGCCAACACCGCGGTTCCTGGTGTGTCCGCTGTGCCGTGCGTGTGATCATTGCTCGTACAGCCCTCTCGCAGTGTCCGGAGCAAGTATGGTGGGTCTGACGCACCGGTGTCAATGTGTTCTTTTTTCCATTTCCAGGAGTGTATATCCTTTCTACTTTGGCCATAATCAGTTATTCTGCAGCACAAATAGTTAAATTTATCTGCTATTTTAAGGGTCTCATTTCCTAATCTAATTTCCTCAGCAGCATCTGATTTAATTCAGCTACATTCCATTATCCATGTTTTGCTTTTGTTTATGTTCACCTTATAGGTTCCTTTCACGACACTGTCCATTCCATTCAACTGCTCTTCCAAGTCTTCCCCATTTCTGAAAGAATTACAATGTCACTGGCAAACCTCAGAGTTTTTACGTCTTCTCCATGGATGTTAAATCCTACTCCAAATTTTTCTTTGGTTTCATTCGCTTCCTGCTCAATGTACAGATGGAATAGCATCGGGGATAGGCTACAATCATGTCTCACTCCTTTCTCAACTATGTAATATTCCTGGTTTTACATCCATCATATTCAGCTACAAGAAGCTGCTCTTAGAGCAGTTGAGAAGGCACCAGTGACAATATGATGTAATGCGGTGTGAGGTACTGATGACAAATGGTTTGCTATTTATGGGTACCATGAGAAAGACTGCCTAAATTGTGGTTCTTGTCTGTGATTGGCTACTGCGTTCAGAGGTTGCGCGCCAAAATGATAATCTTCTCTTCTCTTAATAATATTAGAAAATCTAAACAATGTATTTACTTGCAAAAGCAATACTTGTAAAAGCATCTCTCAGTAGCAGGCTATCATGCCACTATTTCAAAAGTGTTAATTGCCAGAATAGTAAACAGTCACTAAACGAAAAGGCAGACAAAGCACTTCAGAGATATTCGAATTGTGCCTAGCTTCGATGGTGAGCGAAGTGATTTGGCTGTAAGATCAGAGCTGTTTCGGCAATTATGGAGGACAGACATGTTGGTTACCATGGTCGATGCCAAGCAAGACTTTATTAGCAATCTCTGATTTGTAAATGTGAGCGCTGGTTCAGCAGTCTCGGAAGACACTCTCATATTGTCTGCCTAAATCCTATCGGTTAACGACTTATTTGGATGTGTAATTGAGAACAATTTTATGGTAACTAGGCAAATAGGCAGTTCATTGTTTTGGTTTTTTTGATGGGTATGTGAAGAATGAAAATTGTTTGTGATCCACAAAGTGGAATATAACTGTGCAGTTTCTCATATTCTACTAACAAAAAGCAAGTGGCAGCCCATATAAACAAACTAATTGAAAATTTTAATGTTCATATCAGTTCCTCACTAAGAGTTTATTACAGCCTCAAGATAACCGATTCACGACCTACATGCTGCTTTCTGCGCAGGGGACAACAACTATTGTAGTGTTTCGAGAATTTCCGTATAAATTCTAGAACCACTCGGTCTTCTACCATCTCGAACACACAATATTTTAAATATAAGTGTGAGACCTGCACGTCGCCTGTCTGTCTGTGCAGGTCCGAAGTGCGTAGCAAAAAGACTGTAGATATGGCAGTTGAAGGCACCATCAAGTGTTTGCCGGTCGTGCCATGAAAGATCACGGCAGACTCAAGGGACTTCTGTGTTATTCCGTGCTGTTTTACAACTGTGACTATTGTAGTGGAAAAAAGAACAGTTGAAATATTGTTAATTAATGCTTGTCTTGGACTTGGAGAATATAAGATGTGTATTCAGATTCAGGATGAGAATGGACTTGGGTTCTAAGCCAACTTTCTATTATGTGTAAATGAAATTTGTTTCTAACCTTCAGATATGCAAGGAGACTTACTTGACAGTGTTTGTTTACATGGAGAATGAGATTTGTAAAAGTTTGATGTTTAAATATACATCATTAAGTGAAGCAAAAGAAACTGTGTATGTAAGCTTATTTTTATAAGAAAGAGTCTTCATAAATTCCTGTTCCTAGCAAATATACTTCGGAGAAGAAGAGAAAAGGAGGTTGGAGCAGCAAACTAACCAACAAGGAAAGTCGGCTGACAATCTCAAGTAAGCCATATCGTTAAAGAAGTGGGAGTTTACACACATACTTCACCACTTTAAGTAGTCCAAAGCATTAGACTATAGAAGACTGCAGGTTGATGAACATTAATTAGAATAAATGCATTCCACTCAGAGGGGTTGACGTGAATAGGTACCTCACGTGTACTGCAATCTTAGTACAAATGACATAATAAGTCTACAAACACTATAAACATATTTTTTCCCTTCCTTTAATCTATCTTCAAGTAGAAGTCACAGGGTCAGTATTACCTCCCGTGTTCCTACATTTCTCTGGATCCCAAACTTATATTATCCGAGGTTGGATTCTACCAGTTTTTCATTCTTTTGTAGAGAATTTTTGTTAGTATTTTGCAGCTGCGACTTATTAAACTGAGAGTTCAGTAATATTCACACCTGTCAGTATCTGCTATCTTTGGAATTGTAATTATTACATTCTTCTTGAAGTCTGAGGTTATTTTGCTTATCTCATACAACTTTCATACCAGGTGGAAGAGTTTTGTCATCACAGGTTCTCCCAAGACTATGAAGTAGGTCTGGCTGAATGTTGTCTACTCAAGGACTTGTTTCTACTTAAGTCTTTCAGTACTGTCAAATTTTTTCGTAGTATCATGTCTCCTATCTCATCATCTTCAATATTCTCTTCTGTTTCTACAATATTGCTTTTGAGTTCTTCTCCCTTGTATAGATCTTCTATATAGTCATTTCATCTTTCAGACTTCCCTTCTCTGATTATGATTGGTTTTCCATCTGAGCTCTTGATATTTCCACATCTGCTTCTCTTACTTCTACACGTATTTTTATTTTCCCTGCACGTTATATCTGCCTTTCCCCTAGTTATATAAGCTTCTACATCCTTACATTTACCCTCCAGCCATTCCTGCATTTCTTCTTTCATAAACTACATTCAGTATCTCCTGTGATATCCATGGATTTCTACTTGCCCTCATCTTTTTACCCAATTGATCATCTGCTGCCTTCACTATTTTATCTCTCGAAGCTATCAAATTATCTTCTGCTGTTCTTGCCTATGATTGCCTAAAGCTTCCTCTGAAACTCTCAACAGTCTCTGGTATTTTCAGCTTATCCAGGTCTCATCATCTTAATTTCCTACATTTCTGCAATTTCTTCATTTTTAATCTATAGTTCAGAAACAATAAATAAAGGTTAGAGTCCACATCTGCCCTGGAAATGTCTTACATTTTAAAATTTGGCTCCGAAATCTGTCTAACCATTATGTAATCAATCTGAAACCTTCCAGTGCCTCTAGGTCTCTTCTACATGTAAAACATTGTTTCACGAGTCTTAAACCGGGTGTCAGCGATAATTTAACAGTGCTCTATGCAAAATTCTACCAGGTGGCCTTCCTCTTTCATTCATTTCCCCCGATCCGTATTCACCTACAATTTTCCTTCTCTTCCTTTTCCTACTATTGACTTCCAGTCACCTACCACTACATTATAGTTTCAGTTCCCTTAACTATCTGAATAGCTTCTTTAATCTCATCATGCAATTTTTTTTAAATCTATTCATCATCTGCTGAGCTAGTTGGCATATAGACTTTTACTACTGTGGTGGCTGTGGGCTTTGTGTATCTTGGCCACAATATTTGTGTGAGCTTCACTAATTCCTACATCTAACTGCAACCTATACATTCCCTTTTTAAATTTTCTAACCTACCTGCTCAACTAAGGGATTTAACATTCCACACTCCGATCCATAGAACACCTGTATTGCTTCTTCTGATGACTACATCCTTCAGAGTAGTCCCCACACGGATATCTGAATGGGGGACTATTTTATCTCCAGAATACTTTAGCCAAGAGGATGACGTCATCATCTAACCATACAGAAGAGCAGCATGCCTTCAAGAAAAATTATGGCTGTTTCCCCTTACTTTCAGCTGTCTACAGTAATAGCAAGGCCATTTTGGCTCATGTAACAAGGCTAGCACATCATTCAATCATTCAGACTGTTGCCCCTGCAACTACTGAAAAGGCCCTCTTCAGGAACCATAAGTTTGACTGGCCTCTGAACAGATACCCCTCCATTGTAGTTGAACCTATGATAATGGCTATCTGTATTGCTGAGGTACACGAGCTTTCGCCCCCAACGGCAAGGCCAACGATTCATGGGGAAGGGGGGAGGGGGAGGATATACATTATAATATTTTATGTACTATTTTGCTCAACAGTTGCATGTCTATTTGCCTGTATAATAGGTACATAAAAACGTGTGTATTCACATGCGAAGTTGTGTCAAAATTTCAAAGCACTCAGTGAAGATCTTTCAGATATTTAAGATTATGAACATTTATATATTTATTTGTGTGTACGATTTCTGAGACTCGTTTTAAGTCTCAAGGATCACTATCTGGAAGAACATTTGAAATTGTTAGCAGAGTGTAGACTAATACCAATGATAATACTATCACATTCTAATCGAAACAGCAAATTGTTACAGAGTTACACACAATCCAGTCACATTAATTTGATCTTCAATGTCAATATGCAATAACCACTCTCCGACAGCAGGTATCAGCACTAGCAGTGGTGGGTATATAAAGCATGTCAGTCAGATGTGAAAAATAGTGTAGTCATTCTCGTAGTGCAGAAATTGAGTGATTTATCCCACATCCAAAAGGGCATGAGCATTGGCTTTCAAGCCAAGGGTGGAAGCATTTCGGAAAAAGTAAAGTTTGGAAACTGTCTGTCTGCTGTTTAGGTAAAGTAAACTATGTCTGACAAAATGGCGCTATCCAAAACCGGCG
Organism: Schistocerca cancellata; assembly: GCF_023864275.1. Classification (NCBI taxonomy): domain Eukaryota; kingdom Metazoa; phylum Arthropoda; class Insecta; order Orthoptera; family Acrididae; genus Schistocerca; species Schistocerca cancellata. Next base: position 144,585,859 of record NC_064634.1, on the reverse strand, counting down.
TCGAGGCAACTATGGTGCACCATAGGCCATTGATAACACAGGTGAACAACAGCTGCATAGATGTATACAGGTGAATAGATGTGCAACTTATGAGCAACTGACTGCCCCAACGAACAGAGGGGCTACGAACAGTCTCCTGAATGACTGTTCAATGAATGTTGCTGTGTTTAGGCCTCCGCAGCAGGTGTCTGGTTCATGCACCCAAGCTGACATTTGTTCATTGGCGATGAAGGCTCGAATTTGCACACCAATACCACAACTGGATGTCCACTGAGGGGTGACTGGTGGGGTTTTTGAATTAATCACACTTTATGCTGCATCAGATAGATGGCCATTGGCATATGTGAAGTGAAATGTCTCAAAGAAAACACCCTGCAACAACTGAGGGAGCGTTATGGTCTGGGGAATGTTGCTGTGGCATTCCCTAGGTGACCTCGTCTTCTGGAAGGCACAATGGATCATCAGAAGTATGCATCTATCCTTGAACACCATTTTACCCGACATGCTGTTTGTTTTTCCTTAGCACAATGGCATCACCCTGAAGGACAATACAAAGAATCTCACAGCTCACAGAGTATGTGTTGGTTGGTTGGTTTTGCTTTAGGGCACAAAAACAACTGGGGTCATACGTGCCCAATTCAAAACCATGATTGCAAAGACAGATAGGAGTTAAAAAACGATTATACGTAAGTCCCAACTGAAAACAATAGAAGACAGCTAAAAACAGGCACATGGAAAAACGGCTAAAAAAGACACCATACGGAAACGGAGGTCAAAGGTTAAAAATTAAATGGTCTTCGCCCTATTGCTTTGGCAGATAAAAAGTAAGGCACAGTTGACAGCCTGCACGTCATTTGACAAAACGGTCGATAACTCAGACCTCAAACACAAATGGAAATGTAAAACGTTAAAAAATGGACATTCCATCAGGAAGTGGCAGACAATTAAAACTTGAGTGCAATGTGTACAACTTGGTTGGGCAGCACCACTTAGCAAATGATGATGGTTAAAAAGGCAGTGCTCAATACTCAGCTGAGTTAAAATAACCTCCTGCCAGCAGGAGGGCCGAAAGGAGGTCGTCCAAGCCACTGGGAAAGGTTTAATAAGCTGGAGCTTATTCCGATGAAGAGAGGACCATTGGCGGTGCCAAAGGGAGACCACCTCCTGACAGATGGCAACACAAAGATCATCAGAAGGAATATAGGTACTCGTGGGCTGACGTACGAGGACTGCAACTTTGGCAGCTGCGTCAGCAGTCTCGTTACCTGGCAAACCGACGTGACCAGCAAACCACAGAAACATCACAATGGCTCCACCAAGAGTGAGCAGTTCACAGTTTTCCTGAACCTGCTGCACTAAGGGATGGGCAGTGTACAGTGCACACAGACTTTGAGGAGTACTGAGTGAGTCTGAGCAGAGGACACAATTGAGAAGACTTGTGTCGCCAGATGCACTCTGTGGCCCGATACAAGGCGAAGAGCTAAGCTGAAAATACTGAGGAGTGTGCTGGAAGCTGATATCGAAACACATGGGTGCCAATGACGGAGGCACACCTGACCCCATGGTCAGTTCGAGAGCCATCAGTGTATACAAAGGTACTATCGCGAAGTTCCAAGCAAAGGTCATGTAACTGAAGGTGATAGACCAAGGCTGGAGTAGTGTCCTTAGGAAGCAAATGAAGGCCAAGATTAACATTGGCCACTTCACGAAGCCAATGTGGTGAAGGGTTCACATCTGCCAGGGAAGGTTCTGGTAGTGTGAAGATAAGCCGCCATAGCAAGTGACGAAAGTGGACTCCAGGAGGTAACAGACAAGAAGGACGAGCCCCATACTGACAATCATTAAAGAAGGAGGCATAGGATGGGTGGCCACACGTGGCAGACAAACAGCATGCATAGCTGCTGAGGAGAAAGTCACAGCAGTAGGACAGAGGTAGTTCAGCAGCTTCAGCATACAGACACTCAACCGGGGTGGTGTAAAAGGCACCTGTGGTCAAACGGATGTTGCAATGGTGGATAGTGTTGATATGGCGTAAAACGGATGGGCGCACAGATGCGTAAACAAAGCACCCATAGTCGAGTTTCAAATGGATAAGGTACAAACAGAGGAGGGTGGTTCGATCAACACCCCAGGAAGTACCATTGAGGATAGGTAGGACATTGAGGAACCGCATACAGCGGGCTACCAGGTAAGATATATATGGGAGGACCAAGATAGTTTCATATGGAGTATTAGCCCCAGGAATTTCATAGTTTTAACGAACGGAAGGGCAACAGGCCCAAGATGTAAAGATGGTGGGAGAAACCACTTGCGTCGCCAGAAATTCATACAGATGGTTTTGTCAGTGGAAAAGTGAAAGCCATTGTTGATGCTCCAGGAGTAAAGATGATCAAGACACCACTGAAGAAGCCGCTCAGTGAGACAGGTCCACAGAGAACTGCAATAGATGGCAAAATCGTCAACGAAAAAGGAGCCGGAGATGCCTAGTGGGAGACAAGCCCACACTGTTTTCCTGGATAAAGGTGTCTGACAAGGCAGAACCCACATGCACATCGAAAACTCCATCTTGTAAAAATGCCTGAAGGAAACAGGGCTGGTGGCCACGGAAGCCCCACATGTAAAGAGAACAGAGGATACCAGTTCACCAGCAGGAGTTGTAGGCCTTCTCCACATCAAAAAACATGGCCACAGTCTGGAATTACCACAGAAAACCATTCATGATATGGGTGGGCAAAGTAACAAGATAGTCAACTGCAGAACTCCGTGTCCAAAATTCACTCTGTGCATTCATCAGTAAATTGCGAGACTCTAACCACCGTAATAACCGAACATTAATCATATGTTGCATCACCTTCCAAACGCAACTGGTAAGAGAGATGGGGTGGTAGCTAGAAGAAAGGTTTTTGTCCTTACCGGGCTTAGGTATGTGTATGACAGTGGCTTCAAGCCAGAATCCGCCCATCTGCCCAGATGCGGTTGTACGGGCTATGCAGAAAGCGCTTTCCTGCAAGACAAAGGTGCTGTAACATCAGAATGTGGATGGCATCCGGCACTGGGGCAGAGGATTGGGATGAATTGAGAGCATGATCGAGCTCCCTCATAGTAAAGACGGCATTGTAACTCTCACGATTCGGAGAAGAGAAGGGCCTGAGCCGCCTCCACTCGTTTTCTATAGAGGAAGGCAGGGTGATAGTGGGAAGAGCTTGAAACTTTTGCAAAATGGTGGTCCAAGGTGTTGGAGATAGCAATAGGGTCCACAATAACATAGTCTGCTATTGTGAGGCCACAAATGGGGGAATCAGTCTTGGTTCCAGAGAGCCGTTGGAGGTTGGCCCACACGACAGAGGAAGGGGTGGAAATGTTAAAAGAACTAGTTAATGAAATCCAGCTAGCTTGTTTGCTATCCCGAAGAATGCAACGACACTTTGTACACATTGTACATAATGAATGCAGTTTGCCATTGTGGGAAGACTGTTAAAAATACGGAGAGCACATCTCTGTGTGCAAATTGCATCGCGGCATGCCTCATTCCACCATGGGACTGGGACACGACATGGTGAAGAGGAAGTGTGAGGAATGGAACGTTCTGCAGCAGTAAGGATAATGTTGGTGGAACAGTCCACCGGGTCACCACAATTGGGGAAATCTTGTTGAAGCTCGGCAGGGAGGAGTAAAGCTGCCAGTCAGCCATAGTAAGCTGCCATTTGGTTGTGCATACGGATGGGGCGGGAGTCAGCAAATGGAGAGCAACGGAAAATGGTCACTTGAGTAGATGTCAGAAAGAACGGACCACTCAATATGATGGGCAAGCTAGGCAGTGCAAAAGGATAGCTTCAAATAGGAATAGATGTGCAAGGGGTCAGAAAGGAAAGTGGGTGCTTCAGTGTTAAGGCAGAAGAGGAGAATCCCAAAGGGGATGATGCGCATTAAAGTCACCGAGGAGCAAAAATGGGATAGATAGCTGCCCAATAATCTGAAGGAAGACTGCCATGGTAACATTGCATGACAGAGGTACATAAACTGAACAGAGGAAAAAAGTCAGGCGGGGAAGGAAAAGGCAAACTGAAACAGCTTCAAGATGGGTAGTCAGGGAGATGGATTGACTATGAAAGTCATCCCATATAAGCACCAGGACACCCCCATGGGATGGAATGCCGACCTCAGGGGGAAGGTAAAAAAGAATCAGTAAGTAATGTGAAAGCTCAAAGCGGTCGTGAGGGTGCAATTTCGTTTCCTGAAGGCACAGAACAAGGGGCTGCTGTGGTGCTAAAAGCAGCTGTAAATACTCTCTGTGGGACCAAAGGCCGAGAACATACCACTGGAGGACATTCAAAAGGAGGAAGAGATGTAGGGGCGTCAAATCAGCGGCCACAGGAGGACAGGCGGCATAGAGTCGCTACTACAGGGCACAGAAGCAATAGAATCCTGCTCGATAGGGTCCACAGAAGCACTGGCTTGCTTGTGCGATCTGTCTGTAGAGCCCAATGCTTAAAAACGGTTGGTGGTGCACACCGGTGAGACAGAGGCTGGCCGCAATAAGGTACCACATGGCAACATTGTCGAAGAGGATCTTCGAGTTGGCGAAGGAGAAGACTGTTTGCCTTTGATGGACTACTTCAAGCCTTTCCGGTTAGAGAAAGACTCTGGTGTTTGGCTGGACGTGCAGAGGAAGTCTTCACGGGAGTACTCCTGTCCTTTCCTGCTTAATGGTTGTGTAGCTGGTAGCTTCACCCCTTGAGGTGAGAGTTTGACGGTTTGTTGCACAGCAGAATGGGGGGATGGCAATGCTAACTTGCCACTGGGCAATTTCACAATCTCAGAACTGAATTTGAAGTCCCATATCTGTGTGGCCATGTCCTCCATGGAGTGAGGGGTAACAAGAACAGAACTATAATTGCTGGATGGGAGAGTACTCTTGGATAGCCCATTCCTCAAGATACACGGGACAATCCCGAGAGGAGTGCCATGGCCGCCATTGCAGTTGATACAGCGGGGAGGAGCAGGCAGACAATCGCCCTCATGTGCATCCCTACAACAGGTTACACATTTGGCTGTGTGTCGACAAGACGTTCTAGTGTGGTTTAAGCAATGACACTGGTATCAGTGCATCGGGTTCGGAATGTATGGCCAAACTGTGATAATTTCATAGCCTGCTTTGATCTTGGACTGCAGCACCACTCTATCAAAGGTCAGGAAAAGAGTGCGGGTGGGCACTAACGAGGAATCTACCTTTTTCATTACATGATGGATGGCAACGATACCCTGATCAGAGAGTTAAGATTGGATTTCGGCCTCTGTTAGACCGTCGAGCAACCTGATGTGAATTACACCACGAGAAGAATTCAAAGCTCTACGGGCCTCGACACGAACAGGGTAGCCGTGGAGAAGTGAGGCAGCAAGCAGTTGTTGTGATTGAGAATCAGAAGCAGTCTCCAAAAGCAAAATACCATTCCATAAACAAAAGCAGGATTTCACAAGGCCTGCAATTGCGTCAACACCTTTCTGAATAATGGGAGGACCGACCGCGGGGGAAGGACCGACCGCGGGGGAAGGACCGACTGTGTTCAGTACGTGAGACCACGAGAAACCGTGGTGCAGCGGGAAAGATCTTCGAATCATTAGCCTCATTACATTTATGTTTCGTGGACTGATTGGGAATATGATTGACTCACTGCAAGAAAATCTCCCGTGATTCCCAGCATCCCCGATGGCACACTCCCTTCACAAGGAGGCGCACCGCCCTGTGATTGTTCACACCTCAGGTCACACTTACCGAACATCTGAAAGAGGGACCAATTGGCAATTTGGGAAGGTTGCAGGTCAGGTAATCACCCCTCCCTGGGCCTGGCCTGTACCAGGGGGTACGTGCGAACCCTACCTGTCGACCTGGGGCTGGGAATTATGCGTTACCCAATCAACTGTTGCACATCAGACGAGTGGGCCAGCCTTCAGGAGCGCACAGGGAGGAAGAAGAAAAAGAAGATCCTCAAATGTCAAAGCGGAGGCATGAGAGGAGAAGGGAAACAAAGAAAGGTAAAGGGAGTGAAAACTAAAATTGATACTGTTCATACATCAGCGTCTGAATGCAGAACATTCCCAATAATACCCCAGACATGTTCCCCAAGGGAGGGAAAAAAGAATAACAAGAGGATAGACTTGCAGCACAGAAGGAACAATGTATGTGTGTTGTTAGAAGAGCACCACAGAGAGTTTACCATAGTCCCCTGACCACCCAACTCCCCTGATTTAAATCCAATCAAGAACCCGTGAGATCACCTTGATTGGTGAGTTCATGCCTTTGACAACTGAAAAATCTATTGCAGATGACCACAGGGCACTGGAGTTGGCTTGGTTTCACATCCCTGTCATTAAATTAAAAAAAAGCCCTCATTGACTCCGCCTCCAAGTTTCGCACAGGTCGGCACTGGAAAAGGTGATTAATGTGACTGGACAATTTATTATTAATGGATGTATTCTGGCACTATTTCTGGATTCCCATTATATGTGGGCACTAAACTAAACTTAATGGAATACAGTAATAAAGAAGTTTCTATATCCGAGATTTACAACCCGAAATCACACTAACAAAAGTGCATGTAGTCAATTCCACTTTATATTTTAGCACATAAGTTCACTATGATTCCAAATCAGATTCACCTCCCACATGCAATTCAATATCTAAACATACATTTTCAATTTCTGTTATACGATCATTTGAATTTCGTCTCCTGATGTCTTCAAAGTTTCTTTGGTTATTACATGTCTGTAGTTTGTTGTAAGCTTCCTTTGCTCATGAGTAGCAATATAGGTGAAGTGTTTATTTATAAATCATGGGTCACAGATGGGAGCAATAGTTGCATGAAATGTATCTTCATCGCCTGACACATTCTTAATAGGTGTTCACCAGTGTCTTATGAAATTTTTTAATGACAAAGCTTCATGTAACTACAGAGATGTACATCAGATTGAAAAAATATTTCTGTTTTTCCACAACACTTACTGAAGAGATTGCCCTGGAACACCTATTTTGAAAGACTTTTGATATCCAGCAATATTCAACTAAGTTTTACTGTTTTGTTTTGTGATGCATTTCCACTAATGTTGTTACAGGAGATTAAATCAGTTGATGTTAATCACAACAAACCACTAAGACCTTACGTTACTCAGTCTTTTTGTAGCACTAAAAATAAAAGACTTGCATGATTATATCAATGAGATATCCATATTCAACAGCATTAGTCACCTTGGTAAATTGAGGAAGGTACTGAAGATTAGCTAAGTTCTCATCTTTGCCTAGTTGCTAGTGGTGGTAGGGTGAGGATGAAGTACTGGTAAACAGACAGAGTTGAATGGGGCCATAAGTAGTGTGAAGACAAACACAAAAAGTTCAAGGTTTAAATCTAATACATATAGTATAGCTACAAGAAATGCTAAGCTTTCACACATGTCAGTCTTTTTACTCATGTGTTATGCTTTAAGATATGCCTAACACAAATACGACAGGGGAAATTTTAAATGACTACGTCAATGTCTGCTCTTCTGCTCCATATTCAACAGCATTAGTCACCTTGGTAAATTGAGGAAGGTACTGAAGATTAGCTACGTTCTCATCTTTGCCTAGTTGCTAGTGGTGGTAGGGTGAGGATGAAGGACTGGTAAACAGACAGAGTTGAATGGGGCCATATTGTTAGTGGAAACTGCTAAGGCCATTTTCCTGTGAAGTATCTTTAGGTACCCCCCTCTCCCCCCATCAAGTACATATCCAAAGAGAAGTACCCAAATGTGTTTACACTCCATAATAGACAGATTTCTTGACAGACTGTAGATGTGGACAAGGAGAAAATTTCCCAGAGTTCCCGGTTTAAAATACACATTTACGGGTGAAGATACAATTTCTCTGTGTTAAGTGAGAGTATACTTTCTCCTAATATCATGCCTTTGAATGGTCAAGTTTTATACACTGGCTCACTGACACAGAACATCCCCACCAGCAAAAAAAAAAAACAAAAATGTTTTGTAAAGATCTTTGATGCACAGCAACATGTATGCTGCATATTTTCATATTACAGAAGTATAAATAGGAATTCCACCAAATACATCACATTAGTTTCCAATGCACTGACAATGGGATTGAGATATGCTTTAACAGCCAATCATAGATCACATCACCTTATCTAACCAGCTAATGACAGCAAATAGTTAGAGCAAAGGAAAGATGATGTATTTAGCCAATAGAAACATCACTGTTAAGTAGTGTGAAGACAAACACAAAAAGTTCAAGGTTTAAATCTAATACATATAGTATAGCTACAAGAAATGCTAAGCTTTCACATATGTCAGTCTTTTTACTCATGTGTTACCCTTTAAGATATGCCTGACACAAATGCGACAGGGAAATTTTAAATGATGACGTCAATGTCTGCTCTTCTGGGCCTGGAATTTTGATTCTCAAAGTGTTAAGTTTTGAATAAGATTTTAAGAAATTCATTGCAGATTGTCACACAACAATTCATCTTACATAAAATGAAATTTCTTTGAAAGTAATGCTTCTCAAACCACCATTCGCAATACTGTCCATGAACCATTAGAAACAGGTTGGTTTGAGCAGTTGCCAGAGAGCGCCAGAAGACAAGCTTTATCGTGCACACACAGCTACGATGATGTAGGAAGCCCATGCTTGGTGTCTGCTCTGCTCATACATGTTTTGTCGCATTTCTGGTTGAAATTTCATGTGTAGCAGGCCATTACGTGACCATGTGCAGCAGTGCGGCACATTATTCAGAGGGCACATAGGCAGTTATTGTAATTAGGGCAATTGTTTTATCACATCCTATCCAGGTAAGGAATGGAAAATTTTTAACAGTCCTTGGCACAATATTCATTTCAAAACTAGACTCTACAACTCAAAGGATCCAAATATATTGCTCTGTGGTGTGTGTGTGTGTGTGTGTGTGTGTGTGTGTGTGTGTGTGTGTGTGTGGAGGGTAACAGGCTGTGGTGCAAGAAGTGGGGGTGGAGTGGACCTATGCACTTGTCAGCTACATCTGATGAAGAACTTAGTCTGATAGCTGAATATTTCTAGTACAATCTCATTGTGATTCTGCAGCTCTACATCTCCTCAATGTGGTGAGTAGTAACTTATCCTTCCCATATTACTGTTAACTGCTCCACAGACCTTAAGGATCAGTTTCCTGTCTACCAGTGCAATGCACCATGGGGTAATTTACGTAGATTTTATTAACATGTGTTTCTTGCATTAGTTGCACTAGCTACTATTTCCTATACTTGTGTATCATTATTAAATTAGTGGGAAATGAACACATTGCATCGTCGCTTGTATAAAAGGCATATTAAGGAAGGTTCAGCATTACTTTGTGAAACAGTTTATAGTTGCTCCTTGAGGCAAAGTGCGTTAAAGATAGTGGGGGTTCACCAGTCTGCTCTACAGTTTACAACTATAGAAGCCAAACAGGTCGAAAATAAGTGGCTTTTCCAGAGAAATGTAGGAACAAATGAGGCAATATCCACCTTACAACTTATCTTACAAGACATACTGATGAAAAGCAATCCCAGATTTACAGCATCTGTAAATTTTGACAATGTTGACTGGACTACAATCTTTGAAATTCTTAAAGTAGCATTATATGAGTCATATGACATGAAAGGGAAGCAGTAGTTCAGAAGTTTGAGAGACAGAATTAATCCAATCTCTGATGTTATTCATTATACAGGACACTGAGCAAACAGTAAAGGAAATCAGTGAAAAATTTGAAAAGGGAATTAAGATTAAGAGAGAAAAATAAAAACGTAAAAAAGTTTAACGATAGCATTGCAATTGTATCTGACAGCACAGGACTTTGAAGAGCAGCTGAATGGAATGGATTGTGTCTTGTAAAGAGGTAAGACGAAAATTAAAAGTAAAACAGTGGTAATGGCAGGGTAGTCAAATCTCGAAATGCTGAAGGCTGAGAGCTGTGCCCGCAACAGCATAGCTACTGGCATGTCTAACCCAGCTGGACAGTTCTCAGCAGTGTGTCACTATGTGCTTCACAATGCTCCCATCTTCCTTTATGTTCCAATCTCTTCCTTTCCATCTACTGATTTCCCTTCCATCACATACTTCACTGACGGAGGCAGGCAATGCCAATAGACAAAGGCAATTGGTTTTTATATCAATGAGGCAGGGCAGGCCCATAGCCAGGCCAAAGCCCGTGTGAGGACGGAGGAGGGTAAATGACTGGGTAAGTTTTGAGAGTTCATACTGAAGTCTAATAGGTATATCCAGTAACTCAAGTAAAGTTTTTGGCAAACATGGCAGCTGTGTTTGAAGCCAGTAAATCCTATCTATCACTGCAAAACGTGAGGGTCAACACGTGGCACCTTAAACTTGTTCCTTATGGCTAGGATATGGCAACCCCGACAGAAGAGCCCCTGGTCCTCCAGGTTGGAGGTGGTCATAGTGCTGACAACCCTACACCATAAAAATTTAATCAAGTTAAAAAATCGACAAATACACCTTGTATACCAGAGAGATTAATTGGAAGACAAACACAGCAAGAAAAACTGATGAACGATTTTGTCATAGCAAATTGGAACTTCCAAAGTCTCAACTGTAAGGGTCGTTATGGTGGTAGCATCAGAGACAACACATTACACAATAGGTGTAGCAGCACTGCAGGAAACTAGAAGGATAGGTGAAGGGAAATGAGAAGCAGATAGGAACACAACAATTTTTTTATGGAGAAGGATCTGAAAGACAATTTGGTGCAGGTTTTGCCATCAATAAGAGCATGGAAAACAAAGTGAAGGAGTTCAAAGCTGTGAGAAAGCTGTCTGACATATGTGACAATTGAGCAGAAAAGCTATGCCACCACATTCAACGTCCGTGTCCCTACTGAAGACAAAACAAATGATGAAAAAAAAGTTTTATGGTGGGCTAGATCATGTTTATTATGAAGACTAAAAAAGAAATACACATTTACTTCTAGGTGATTTTAACACTGAAGTACGAAAAGAAAGAATTTACTTTCCGACCATAAGAAAATACAGCGTGCATGAAGAAATCATGTTAACTGCTTCAGGATGATTACATTTGCCACTACAAAGAACATGAACGTCATAACAACAACATTCGCCCATAAGAAATTTCATTTAAGAAAATGATGCTCACTGGATGGAAAAACCATCAATCAGACAGATCATGTAATGACAGACATGCAGTATAGGCAAACAGTGAAAGATATCATGGCTCAAAGAGCAGCACATAGTATGAGACTGGCAATTCTTGGTGAAAACAAAGCTAAACCTAGAAAAGTTCATATCTGGTAAGAAAACAAATGAATGGAAACTCAGTGTTTGACATGGCAAAACTAAAAAGTGTAGAAAACATAAAACTTTTTGATATACCACACAACGCAGATAAGCAAAGGCATGGAGAAAGTATGGCACACAACGGTGACAGACATTGCGCATAAAGTGATGTGTAGAAAGAAAAAACAACAGGGAAAAAGATGGTTTAATGAGGAATGTGGAGATGTAGTTAAGAGAAAGGAGAAAGCACACGTGTGATGGCTACATGATAGAGACAATGAAACACTGAAGTGAGCGGGGAGACATCTAACGTACTGAGAACTGAAAACAGAAAATACCTACCTACCAAATTTTCCTGAAAATTTGAAAAGACATGGCCAAAATTCGGACTGTAGGAGATTCTTCCAACACGTGTAAAAACTCAAGTAATTTTTCATTTGTTTTATTAATTCTGGAGTTCTATTAACATGCAATACTATTTGGGAACTGCAGATGTGTTGACTTTGTCTACTCTAATCCCTGCCATTACTGTTATGATTTGATGGAAGTCACCAGAGAAGAAAATGGTACAGCTGACCATTTGGCTGTTGTTGTTACTCAATGTTGACCTCTTCTGCGAAGTGCTACAACGAATATTTTATGGGTCATTGGAACCTCACCCCATACAATGGAAATGCAATCATGCATTAATTACCAGTATTATTCTGCTTTGAAACATTGCAAATGCTGCACGTATTGTAAGCACAGACTGTCAAGGAATGTCTGTCTGTAGAATAAGAACTTTGTTAAGGGCCTGCGATGATAAGTGCCAGCGCAGTAGTCAGCCAGCCTTGTGCCTACCACTGCTATGTGGTGAAGGAATCTTTCCCACAGTGGCAAGTGACTTCACTTTATCTTAGCTCAGTCAATTAGTATAAATCTTTTTAAATTTTCTACACTCTTCCTATTACTGAAAACTAAATCAAAATCCCTACATTAGTTTCTGAGATTCTTGATGGATTATGAGAGTCCAATGTATGGATATAATAATAATTATTTTATTTTTTGTGATATAATTACAAACTTTCCAATTTTTTCCATTTACTTAAACTATGAAACCTTGCTTCTTGCCAAATTTCATTTACATTTCAAGGCGAAGTGCCCTATAGATTTTGATGAGCGAGTTTGAGAGTATCAAAAAATAGCCATATCTTTCAACTGCATTCAATGGCATATTTTTGCACTGCCAAGGAACCATAGACCTTAGTATGCGTCAAATTCCCGCCTGATACTTCTACTTTTCCTTGGAAAAAGGGTCTTTAACTATAATTCAGACAGATGGACAGACAACACAGTGATCCTACAAGGGTTCCTTTTTTACCATCGAGGTAAGGAACCCCAAAAACTACAACCAAGGATTTCTAATTCAACAGTTCATCAGAGAAAACGAAATTTTTTTCCCGCTTATTTCATACGTTCCATATTACTACCTATCACAACAACATCTGATTTCAATATTAATTTTATTGTCAATGTAAAAATGAATTAATATATTGGTATTAAAACATTTTTCTCACCTTCTGCCAGTTACCCAATAGCAGAGCTTTCCCAATTTCATGTGTTGGAACAGCCAAAGAGCTCCCGAATCTCTGAAGTCCATAATAATTCAAGAAACCTTTTGTCTTTAGTGATGTTAAGCCATCTTCAATCTGTTTGTCTGATCCTGTCACATTTCTGAAAAATACGAGAATAATTAATGAAAAATCAACAATGCAAAATTTTGGATGGACTAATAATATTATGAAAAGGATAGTTGCTACTCACTGTATAGTGGATACGCAGAGTCACAGATAGGCACAACAAAAAGACTCAAACAAAGCTTTCAGCCAAATAAGCCTTCATCAGAAAACACATACACATACACACATGCATGCGCGTGCGACCACAGCCATGGCAGCGAGATACTGTGGTCACGTGTTTGTGAGAGATGCGCGTGCGCATGTGTGTGTGCGTGTGTGAGAATTAGAGGATGAGGTAGGGGGGAAGGAGGCGGGGGGGTTAGGATATGGACGGAATGTGAAATTTCAATGAGAAATTATTGTCTTTTTATATAAGTATTTCAGCTCTTTTTTGCTTCATGTATCTCAGTTTTTATCAAACCAAATAATTCTCAACTATAATGACCTCCATCATATCATAGTGCATCTATTGTGTACATCAGTGTACATCAATATGTGCATGTTGTTTTGAAAAATGACTGAACCAAAGAAAAAATACCAATGCAGAGAAAACATTTTTGGACAGCCTAATAAAACTATGTTCTTATTCTAGATGCTTTCTGACAATATTTTACAGATGTTATGTATTTGCAAGCATAGGATTCTCACCCTGCAACGTTTACAGTAGCTTAATTTGGAACTGTAAGCAGAGACAGATCAAAGGTAACACATTTATACACCAATGTCGTGTTTCATGACTTTTAATACCAAATACAGTACTTCAGCTTTGGAACGATGGAATCCAAAGTGATGTTAAAAACAGTTTTCATTGATAACTAGTGCTGCAGATGGCCAAATAATAAATCAATGTGTTTCAGCAGTGCAGAAAAGCAAGTCTGCACATGCTAGTGGATCATTTCTGATCATGCTATTGAATAATTTCTGATCATGCTATTGAATAATTTCTGATCATGCTATTGAATAATTTCTGATCATGCTATTGAATAATTTCTGATCAGAGATCCACAAAACTACCAACCAATATCATTGACATCGATTTGTTGTAGAATCTTAGAACATATTCTGAACTTAAAACATAATAAGGTATCTTGAACAGAGTTAATTCCACAATGCCAACCAGCATGGATTTCAAAAACATCAAGACATACTGAAAGCTTTGGATCAAGGCAACTAGGTAGATGCAGTGTTTCTTGATCTCTGAAAAGCATTTGACTCACTGACACATCTACACTTACTGTCAGGAGTATGATCATATGAGGTATCAAGCAAAATCTGTAACTGAATATAATATAAGGAAACATTCCACGTGGGAAAAAATATATCTAAAAACAAAGATGATGTGACTTACCAAACGAAAGCGCTGGCACGTCGATAGACACACAAACATACACACAAAATTCTAGCTTTCGCAACCAACGGTTGCCTCGTCAGGAAAGAGGGAAGGAGAGGGAAAGACAAAAGGATTTGGGTTTTAAGGGAGAGGGTAAGGAGTCATTCCAATCCCGAGAGCGGAAAGACTTACCTTAGGGGGAAAAAAGGACGGGTATACACTCACACACATATCCATCCACACATATACAGACACAAGCAGACATATACAGAGGCAAAGAGTTTGCCCAAACTCTTTGCCTCTGTATATGTCTGCTTGTGTCTGTATATGTGTGGATGGATATGTGTGTGTGTGCGCGTGCGCGCGAGTGTATACCCGACTTTTTTTCCCCCTAAGGTAAGTCTTTCCGCTCCCGGGATTGGAATGACTCCTTACCCTCTCCCTTAAAACCCAAATTCTTTTGTCTTTCCCTCTCCTTCCCTCTTTCCTGACGAGGCAACCGTTGGTTGCGAAAGCTAGAATTTTGTGTGTATGTTTGTGTGTCTATCGACGTGCCAGCGCTTTCGTTTGGTAAGTCACATCATCTTTGTTTTTAGATATAAAATCTGTAACTGGATTGAGGACTTTTGGTAGGGAGGACACAGCATGTTACCTTGGATGGAAAGTCATTGCCAGATGTATAAGTAACTTTGGGTGTGCCCAAGGGCAGTATGTTGAGACCCTTGTTGCTCCTGTCCTGTATTAATGATGTTACAAGCAATATTGATAGTAAATACAGGATTTTTGCAGATGATGCAATTATCTATAATGAAGTACTATCTGAGAGAAGCTGCATAAATATTCGGTCAGATCTTGATAATATTTCAATGTGGTGCAGGTATTGGCAACTTGCTCTTAGTTCAGGAATCTAAAATTTTGCCCATCACAAAATGAAAAAGTACGTACTATCCTATGACCATAATATCAATGAGTCATGTTGGAATCAGCCAACTCATACAAGTACCTGGGTGTAACACTTTGTAGGGATATAAAATGGAATGATCACATAGGTTCAGTCCTGGGTAAAACAGGTGGCAGACTTTGGTTTATTGGTAGAATACAGGGGAAGTGCAATCAGCCTACAAAAGATATTGCTAACAAATGCCTCATACGAGTAGTTTTAGAATACTGCTCAAGTGTGTGGGACTCATACCAGACAGGACTTACATAGGAACGTATGCAGAGAATGGCAGCATGAATAGTTTAATCTGAGGGAAAGTGTCACAGAGATACTGAAGGAACTGAACTGGCAGACTCTAAGACAGACATAAACTAGCCTGAGATATTCTATTAATAAAGTTTCAAGAACCAGCTTAAAATAATTACTCTAGGGATATACTACAGCCCCCTACGTATCGCTCACAATGGGATTGAGAGGATAAGATTAAAATAATTACCACACACGGAGAGTTACTCCAACAATCATTCTTCCTGCACTCTATATGTGAATGGAACAGGAATAAACCCTTATAACTGGTACAATGGGACGCACCTATGCCATGCACTTCATGGTGGTTTGCGGGGTATAGTTGTAGAAGTAGATGATTGCTTGAACAAAGCTGTTTAATTTCTTTCACTTATTCCGGCCAGTTGATGGGTAATTTTCTATTTAAAACTTGCAACAACCATTCGTTATTTATTTACTTACTAGTTAATTAGCTTGACCAGATTAGGGCCCATTGGCCCACTCTTGCATTTGACCATCTGCCTTTAATGAAGCAGATACTCTAAATGATGTTAATAAGCCATGAGATGCTGTGAATGAGTGCCACAGTGTTCCATCGACGACTATTTGAAACTCGGAAATTTATTGTTGGTTATGATTTGAATAATGTCAGTATCTGTCACTTAAGCTCAGCTTGGACACAAATGTTGGCAATAGTCATGACTTATTTAAATAGAACATTCAACAATGGTAAAGTCAGTGTAAGTAATTAAAAGTACAAATCAAACAATGGAAAATCCAGGATGGAGTGAGAGTGTGGTTTCAGTTGCCTGTGACTGCAGTCGTGTGTGTGTGTGTGTGTGTGTGTGTGTGTGTGTGTGTGTGTGTGTGTGTACGTACTGCTGAGAAAGGCCTTAATGGCCGAAAGCTTTAATTGTGTGAATCTCTTTATTGTGCCTATCGCGACTCAGCATCTCCGCTATATGGTGAGTAGCAACTTTCCTTCTCTGGTATTGTTACAATCCATCCTGGATTTTCCAATGTTTGAAAAGCATTTATTAGCAATTCACTTCCATGAAAGGGACATTAAATGCCCTGAGCGATAGTGAGCCTTAATATTATCTACAAACACAGTGCTCTATTAACCTGTGCAAAAAATAGGGGCCCTTTTATCCAACCCATCAGTGATGACGTTAATCACTATTTAATCACTTTGAATTGAACATTTAGCAACAAAAATGTATCCTGACAGAGAAATATAAGTATACTTGTTCTAGTGGATTGTCATACACAGAATCATTAATATGTGACAATGATTAGGTTCGGACTGGATGGTGCACTGTGCACTCAAGCATTACGGCAATCAGATCCTCATTTAGTTTAAGTTTTGCACACTGCTAAGGTTTTCGAGATTTCTCAAGAAGCTCAGATACAAGACTGAGATGTCAGAACAGTCTTCTCAATTGGCAAATACGGCATGACCTGTCCATCTGATGGTCAAACCGTAAAAATGTTGCACAGTCCACGCAACAGTACATGGGCACCTAACTGACCAGACAGGAATCAAACTTAGCACCATAAAAGTTCTTCCATCTGCACCGTTATCTTGACTGTTTCTATATACGTGCTAGAAGTTGTTGCGTGCATTATAGTCGTGTATGTCAACAGTGTTTCCACCAAGGTCACAGATTTTTGTCAGAGCCACCGATGTCATCAGCAATGAGTGCACTGATGCAAACAAACAATATCACAGAGTCAACGTAACACCACACTGTCTTACACTGTCAGCAAAAATTCAAAGTATTCTCATTTTATTCCTTTCTGATAGGGGGGCCTCAGTCTAGATTATCATAAGCCAGCATATCTCTGCCTGGGATCTCCATTTTTTAAATCAGTAGCATCAAAGCTGTGCACTTACACTCAGCATGAAATTTCAGTAGAAAAGGGAAACACCGACTGTTGGGGACTGCACTGGACGAGTTTTGTAAACCTGAGAGCTTACAGGTGGAAGATAAGCTAATATGCAAGAGAGATATTACTGCTAAAACATGATGCGTGAGTTAACAAGAGCGAAAAGCTAATGCATCTTACGTGATAGAGGTTGGAGGAGAGGTGGGGGAGGTGAAAAATAGACAAGTCAGAAAATGAAAGATGTAGAAAACTAACAGGGAGTGAAGAAGGGAATAGTTACTACAAAAAAAATTAACATAAATTAAGGCCAGGTGGTTGATGAGAACTAAGGACACAAAGCAGAACGTTTCTCAGAACTCTCCTTTAGGAAGCAAAACCCAGCAAAAAGCAACACATTTTGGGAAGATTTTTATGTGCGGCAATGCTAATTGAGATAGTGCCATGCTTTTGTCAGTCCATCACAGCTCATATAACTTTATCTCACCAGCCAATGACAGCAGATATTCAGAGCATAGGACATGTGATGCAGTCAGCCGATATCACCATCACTGTTACGTAGCATGAACATACCAATATGAATAGTTAATGGTTTAAAGTAATATATTTACAGTACAACTACAAGAAAAGCTAATCACTCACATCTGGTTGCTCGCTGATTATGCTATGGTGTACAGGAAGGTGTCAAAGTTAAGTGACTAAGTTGAAACAAGATGACCTAGACAAAATTTCTAGTTGGTGTGGTGAATGACAGCTGGCTCTTAACAAAAAAGTTAATACAGTTGAGTAGGAAAAATAAACCCATACGGTTGAGTAGGAAAAATAAACCCGTAACGTTTGGATACAACATTAGTACTGTCCTGCTTGTCACAGCCATGTCATTTAAATATCTGGGCATATAGTTGTGAAGCAATATGAAATGGAACGAGCATGTGAGGGTTATGGTAGGGAAGGCAAATGATCAACTTCTGTTCATTGGGGGAACTTTAAGGAAGAGTGGTTCATCTGTAAAGGACATTAGTGCATCCCATTCTTGAGCACTGCTCTAAGGGAAGAAGACATCGAAGCAACTCTGAGACGAGCTGCTAGATTAGTTACTGGTCAATTCAATCAGCAAGCAAGTGTTACAGATATACTTTGGGAGCTCACGTGGGAATCTGTGGAGGAAAAATGGCATTCATTTTGAAGGACACTACTGAGAAAGTTTAGAGTGTCAGTAATTGAAGCTGACTGCAGAATGATCCTACTGCCACCAACATATGTTTTGTTTAGGGACCACAAAGATTAGATACGAGAAATTAGGGCTCATGCAGAGGCATAGAGGCAGTCAATTTTGAGGTTGTGGTTAGGCAAGATCTGAAGAGAATAACTTAAATTGCAGCAACTCAATATTTCTGACAAACACAATTATAAATTTCACTGCTGTGCACTGAACATTTCGTGAGTTACATGGCTGAATATCTATTCCATCAAGCACTGTGTGTGCATAACTGCTCTATAACTTTCTTTGCACTTTTTTAAGGACAATTAAACTTTCTGCCATCATTCATGCATAATTTGTAACCTATGTGACAACTATGAAGTGCTTAAAATTAGATGTAAATTTTGATAGTTCAGTGGACCAAGTGGAGGGAAGCATATTTCACCAGGCCTGCTCGGCGCGTAACCTGTCAGCTGCGCAAGCTGGCTGATCTGCCGTCCTTCTCAAACTATTTTAAAGAAACTGTATGGTAATAAACTCTGCGAGTCTTGTGCATCTTATAGCTTCATTCATGAGCTTCATGAATAATTACCTTTCATTTCACTAATGGCGATAGTTATGGTGATATTTCAGTATTAGCCAAACTACTGCAAGGAACTCTCATAAGTTTGCTGTGAAATATTAGGGCCGTTGTGAATTTGTGTTTGGTGTGTGTTAGATCATGTGTCGCTACATGTGAAATGTAGATAATACATTAAATTATTCTTTAAACATCAAAGGATATCACTCTCTGTCTCCAATGTTGAGGAAATGTTATGTATATAAAGGGCTCAGTCACAAACGCACTTGCCAGTGAAAAAGTCAGAATGAAATATTCATAAATCCCTTGTATCTCAAACTGTCTGAGACATCGAAACAAGATTTTGGCAAATGATAACACTCAAATGGAAGAGTATTTTTCCCTACGGTTAATATGCAAAACTTCCATATCTACCACAATATTCAAGCAACTTAAGATTTTTGAAAATAAAACAATGTAATTTTAAAGTACCATCAATACCCTGTGAAATGGAATTGCTGTGGGTTTTCCAACAATATAAGCGAAGAAGCTGCAAATTTATTTTTATACTGAGAGTGGGCTTTCTCATAACTATTGATACATCTCACCCTCAATTGCTTATTTAATAATATGCTGTTTTATGATTCTGCCACAATTTCAACTGCATCAGAATGTTAATGAGATGTATACCCATACCCTGCTGTGTTTAGGCAAAAGAAGCAGATATTAACACAGTAACAAGAGAAGTAACATATTACTCAAAATTCGACATAGTCCTTCATGAACCCATGTCTCCTCAACTACATTCTTGGTATGGCTGACAACTTGAGCCCAGTCCTGTGGTGTAGCACTTGCAATTACTACTTTTGTCAGAATTTCAACCTCACTGAGCATAAATTTCTTGGTTTTTGCCGATTTACTTTTCACCTTGGCCCACATATTCTCAGTTAGATTTAAATGAGTATTAAAAGGACAAAGCCTGATTAAACTATGATCTTTAGCATTACCATTTCGACAACCTGGTAGCATGGAATTTTTAGTTTATACAGTACTACAAGTTCCATTAACTTCGCCTTACACAAAATAGTTTGAACTTCATCCAATCAAACATTTCTTTGTAACCAAAGAAAATAGTCACTTTCCTCTGCTGCTTTGTTGGAGCTTTACCCATCACAACCGAGCAGCACTGTGCATTGTTTATTACTATTGTTATATTCAAAGGGATATTTTGCAACAGAACATCACTTTCACAGCTGGTGAACATGTTCTTGTGAATCTCATGTTCAGATGTGCTGCACTATTGTTATTAATGCAGCGCCAACACAAAACATTCATTCACAGTACCTGGCAACTGAAGAACACATTTATATCACAAAATATCACTTTCCAACAAGAGCTAATGTACGTAGGTGCCTCTAATGCAAGACATCACGTGATACTGTTTATCCCAGCATGGAAACGGTCACTTTACCAACTGAACTGCTGGCGGCAGGGTAGGGAAAGCTGGCTTGCTATTGGTGTTACCTGAGCAATGGCATCATGTCCCCTCCCGTGAGCCAAATGTCAAAAGTCGCAACTAATTTTAAACACACTATAAAATAAGTGTGAAAAACTAACCTTGAGGAACTTGGTCTTTTTCAGTATGTGTTACCCCTAAGTTATATCACACACAAATATACCAGTAAAATTTTAAATAATGGCATAAATGGCTGGTCTCCTGGGCCCAAAATTTTTCGAAATGGCTGGTCCTCAGTGTCAAGTTTTGAATGGGAGTCTAGTGCTCCGTGATTTAAGAAACTCATCGCACACACTCACTCACATGTAATGTAATTCATTTTGTGAAACAGAAAATTTACTTTGAAAGCTTCTCAAGCCACCATTAGCATTATTTTTCCACGAACTGTACTAAATGTTAACAGTTGTCGCATCACACTCATCAAAAATAGGCCAACAAGAGAAACACATCAAAAGCAGTTTGTTGTTACGAAGTATTGTACAGTCACATTTTGCTGTCAGCAGATGCTTGCATGTGCACTGTGTTTTGTCGTCGTAAATGCCACATTTCTTTTGCAACTAAGGTTTTACTCTCTTGCTTATGTTTTATCGCTGCAGTATTATTCTACAGTAGTAGGTTAAAGTAGAACTATTTGTCAGAGTATAAGTTCTTACTCGTAAAAATTACAAAAATTTAACTGAAAACTAAAACAATGAAAAAGTACCAGATTTCTCCCAGATGTCCCAGTGTGTATACACCCTGTTATAACTTGGTGTAGTCATGCCGACGTAAAAGGCTGAACTGAGTTTACATAACAGCAGGTATATGACATGTTGCTTCCCTTTGACAGTATATATTTTGCCAATTACAAGGCTGGTATAGGTGGTGGTTGGAGGATGCAGAGGGAAGGTCTTGCAGTGGGACAGTCATTGATGTAGGAGGCATAGGATAGGGAGACAGGTTCAGGAGTATAGGGTCTGACAAGGACATTGCAGAGACTGGAAAGGTGACGAACAGCTATCCTGCGTGTGGTGGGCAAAATCTCTGATGCAATGGACCTCATTTCAGGGCATGATTTTAGGAAGTCATAGCCTTGTCAGAATAGCTAATTAACACATTCAAGACCAGGATGATAACGAGTGACGAGAGGTGTACACTTAAGTAGTTGTTTGGGCCTAGGAAATCTGCTTTTGGATTGGACGGGGGGGGGGGGGGGGGGGGGGGGGGGGGGGATTATTTCAAGTGAAGGCTGACCTGAGAATGGTGGTGCATTGCTGTACAGAATCTGCAACTGAACAAATATGTTTGCCTTGAATGCCAAGGATGTATGGGAGGGTACATTTGACATGGGTAGAACCACGGACCTTGGCATTGGTGGGGAGGCTTGAGTGCCTCAACGATACAGATAGCCGTACCATAGATGCAACCACAACGGAGGGGTATGTGTTGAGAGGCCAGACAAATGGTTCCTGAAGAGGGGCAGCAGCCTTTTCAGTAGTTGCAGGGGCAACAATCTCTATGATTGACTGATCTGGCCTTGTAACACTAACCAAAATAGCCTTGCTGTTCTGGTACGGCAAACGGCTGAAAGCAAGGGGGAACTACAGCCATAATTTTTCCTGAGGGCATGCAGCTTTACTGTATGATTAAGTGATGACGGCATCCTCTTGGGTAAAATATTCTGGAGGTAAAATAGTCCCCCATTCGGATCTCCGGGCGGAGGCTACTCAGGAGGACGTTGTTATGAGTAGAATGAAAACTGGCGTTCTATGGATCGGAGCGTGGAATGTCAGATCCCTTAATCGGGCAGGTAGGTTAGAAAATTTAAAAAGGGAAATGTTAAAGTTAGATATAGTGGGAATTAGTGAAGTTCGGTGGCACGAGGAACAAGACTTCTGGTTAGGTGAATACAGGGTTATAAATACAAAATCAAATAGGGGAAATGCAGGAGTAGGTTTAATAATAAATAAAAAAATTGGAGTGCGGGTAAGCTACTACAAACAGCATAGTGAACACATTATTGTGGCCAAGATAGACACGAAGCCCATGCCTACTACAGTAGTACAAGTTTATATGCCAACTAGCTCTGCAGATGAAGAAATTGATGAAATGTATGATGAGATAAAAGAAATTATTCAGGTAGTGAAGGGAGACGAAAATTTAATAGTCATGGGTGACTGGAATTCAAGCGTAGGAAAAGGGAGAGAAGGAAACATAGTAGGTGAATATGGATTGGGGCTAAGAAATGAAAGAGGAAGCCGCCTGGTAGAATTTTGCGCAGAGCATAACTTAATCATAGCTAACACTTGGTTTAAGAACCATGAAAGAAGGTTGTATACATGGAAGAACCCTGGAGATACTAAAAGGTATCAGATAGATTATATAATGGTAAGACAGAGATTTAGGAACCAGTTTTAAATTGTAAGACATTTCCAGGGGCAGATGTGGACTCTGACCACAATCTATTGGTTATGAACTGTAGATTAGAACTGAAGGAACTGCAAAAAGGTGGGAATTTAAGAAGTTGGGACCTGGATAAACTGAAAGAACCAGCGGTTGTACAGAGTTTCAGGGAGAGCATAAGGGAACAATTGACAGGAATGGGGGAAAGAAATACAGTAGAAGAAGAATAGGTAGCTTTGAGGGATGAAATAGTGAAGGCAGCAGAGGATCAAATAGGTAAAAAGACGAGGGCTAGAAGAAATCCTTGGGTAACAGAAGAAATATTGAATTTAATTGATGAAAGGAGAAAATATAAAAATGCAGTAAATGAAGCAGGCAAAAAGGAATACAAACGTCTCAAAAATGATATCGACAGGAAGAGCAAAATGGCTATGCAAGGATGGCTAGAGGACAAATGTAAGGATGTAGAGGCTTATCTCACTAGGGGTAAGATATATACTGCCTACAGGAAAATTAAAGAGACCTTTGGAGAAAGGAGAACCACTTGCATGAATATCAAGAGCTCAGATGGAAACCCAGTTCTAAGCAAAGAAGGGAAAGCAGAAAGGTGGAAGGAGTATATAGAGGGTCTATTCAAGGGCAATGTACTTGAGGACAATATTATGGAAATGGAAGAGGATGTAGATGAAATGGGAGATATGATACTGCGTGAAGAGTTTGACAGAGCACTGAAAGACCTGAGTCGAAACAAGGCTCCTGGAGTAGACAACATTCCATTAGAACTACTGACAGCCTTGGGAGAGCCAGTCCTGACAAAACTCTACCATCTGGTGAGCAAGATGTACGAGACAGGCGAAATTCCCTCAGACTTCAAGAAGAATATAATAATTCCAATCCCAAAGAAAGCAGGTGTTGACAGATGTGAAAATTACCAAACTATCAGTTTAATAAGTCACAGCTGCAAAATACTAACGTGAATTCTTTACAGACGAATGGAAAAACAGTTAGAAGCTGGCCTCGGGGAAGATCAGTTTGGATTCTGTAGAAATGTTGGAACACGTGAGGCAATACTGACCCTACGACTTACCTTAGAAGAAAGATTAAGGAAAGGCAAACCTACGTTTGTAGCTTTTGTAGACTTAGAGAAAGCTTTTGACAATGTTGATTGGAATACTCTCTTTCAAATTCTGAAGGTGGCAGGGGTAAAATACAGGCAGCAAAAGGCTATTTACAATTTGTACAGAAAGCAGATGGCAGTTGTAAGAGTCGAGGGACATGAAAGGGAAGCAGTGGTTGGGAAGGGAGTGAGACAGGGTTATAGCCTATCCCCGATGTTATTCAATTTGTATATTTAGCAAGCAATAAAGGAAACAAAACAAAAGTTCAGAGTAGGTATTAAAATCCATGGAGAAGAAATAAAAACTTTGAGGTTCGCCGATGACATTGTAATTCTGTCAGAGACAGCAAAGTACTTGGAAGAGCAGTTGAACGGAATGAACAGTGTTTTGAAAGGAGGGCATATGATGAACATCAACAAAAGCAAAACGAGGATAATGGAATGTAGTCGAATTAAGTCGGGTGATGCTGAGGGAATTAGATTAGGAAATGAGACACTTAAAGTAGTAAAGGAGTTTTGCTATTTGGGGAGCAAAATAACTGATGATGGTTGAAGTAGAGAGGATATAAAATTTAGACTGGCAATGGCAAGGAAAGCGTTTCTGAAGAATAAAAATTTGTTAGCATCGAGTGTAGATTGAAGAGTCTTGAAGTCGTTTCTGAAAGTATTTGTATGGAGTGTAGCCATGTATGGAAGTGAAACGTGGATGATAAATAGTTTAGACAAGAAGAGAATAGAAGCTTTCGAAATGTGGTGCTACAGAAGAATGCTGAAGACTAGATGGGTAGATCACATAACTAATGAGGAGGTATTGAATAGAATTGGGGAGAAGAGGAGCTTGTGGCACAACTTGATTAGAAGAAGGGATCGGTTGGTAGGACATGTTCTGAGACAAAGAGGGATCACCAATTTAGTATTTGAGGGCAGCGTGGAGGGTAAAAATCGTAGAGGGGGGCCAAGAGATGAATACACTAAGCAGATTCAGAAGGATGTAGGCTGCAAGGTACTGGGAGATGAAGAAGCTTGCACAGGATAGAGTAGCATGGAGAGCTGCATCAAACCAGTCTCAGGACTGAAGACCACAACAACAACAACAACAACAACAACAACAAGAGAATGGCAACTGTCAAAGTGTAAGTACTATTTGTTTGTTGGTAGGTTTAATGTGGACAGAAGTGTGTAGTTGGCCTTTGGTGAGGAACGCCAAGGAAAGTAGCATGGGATTTGAAATAGAACCATGTGGAATTTAATTGGGAGGATTTATTTAGAGATTAAGGAATTTTAACACGTCAGCTTCACCTTTAGTCCATATGGCAGAAATGTCATCAATGTATCTAAAACCAAACCAGGAGCTGAGGGCTTATGGATCCCAGGAAAGCCCCCCCCCCCCCCCCCCCCCCTAAGTGAGGCATAAAAAGGTTAGCACAGGAAGGAGCCATCCTGGTTCCCAGGGCTGTAACCCTGATCTGTTTGTGTGTCTGCCCACGAAAGCGGAAGTAGATGTTGGCAAGTATAAAGTTGATTAATGTGAGCACGAAGGATATCATAGGTTGGAATCCGGTGGGCGCTGACTGTGGAAATGTTCGGCAGCAGACCATGTGCTTGGGGGACATCGGTATAGACAGAGGTGACATCAAGTGTTGATCAATTAAGGCATATATACATTCGACAGGGGCTTCGAAGTCAGAAAATATTGAACAGTGAGAGTGATAAGTTTGTACATCTTAGGAAGATTGTAAGAGGTGGGGATGCATGGTTTGGGTGGGGTAAGAAGTTCTATGGGCTGAGGTGTTAGTCCTTGTGAGGAGACTGATGTTTTAAGGAGGGACTGCAGGTCAGTTTGAATCACGGGGATGGGATCTTGATGGCAGACACTGTATGAACAGGTGTCAGGCAGCTGGCGTAGACCCTCCCCTGCATACTTCTATCGGTCAGCTACTACAGTGATAGGTCCCTTGTCGAATGGGAGGATGGAGTCATCAGCTTTTAGGGAATAAAGAGCCTGGAGTTCTGCGGTGACAGGCTAGGGTCATGTTGTAAGAACCTGACGGATTTTGAAACAATGCTAGGCGTGAGCAATTCTTGGAAGGTTTGTAAGGGATGATTTTCAAGTAGTGGTGGTGGATCCAGTTAGGATCATGTTCTGAACTGTTTAAGGCAGGATCCAATGTCAGGTTTGCTGTTAGAATGGTTTTGGGACTGGGTTGCGAAGTGCTATCTCCACTCAACATTATATGTGAAGGAAAGTAAGTCCTTCACCATAGTAGCATGATTAAATGCAGGTTTAGGACAAAGTGAGACCATTGGATAATACAGATAATTCTGGAAAGGACAGCTAATAACACTGTGCTGTTGTGACTGGTTCTTGTCATTATGAGTTGTTATTGGTCTGTGAGGCAGTGGTGAAAGCTGGGGGATGGTCAATCTCAGTCTGTAGGAGAGGAGTGGTGGTTGATGGTGTGGCTGTACAACAGACAGCTGCAGACAAGACAGGAAGGCAAAATACAACTTCTGAGATAGTTTAGGAGAAGGTGGGACAGCTTTTTGAGGTGAAGTTTGACACATTGTCACTGAGACTGGCATGGCATCCAAGGGAATGTGAGGGGCAGATAACTGCAGGATTTTGCAGAAAGAGAGAAGTCTGGGGCATGGAAATTGGCAGATGAGGCATATAGGTCACAGATTAGCCAGAGAATAAGCAAAAGATTGCTTATTTGAAATTTTAAAACAGGCTGGTGTAGAATAGGATTACATCCAGAACCTAGGACTTTCAACGTTAGGTGTTTGGGAGTAATTCCAACGGACAAACAGGTTTCAAGAAACTAAATGTGAGACACTAGTTTGGTAGTGGCAAAAGCATGTTTTCAAAAGGATTGGATGTATTATGTGATGGATTCATCATGGCAAGAGAGGAGGGTCTGGAGTGCTAGAGATGATGGGAATGACGGAACAAGGGAAGCAAAGGGTGGAAAAAGATAAACAGAAGAAAAGCAAGCAAAAAGATTGGAAAAATTCGTACAAAGATCATGACAACACACAATGTTTTACAAGAGGTAATGAGTGAGAGAGAATTTCCCGTTAGAAATGTGCCTATATAAAACTGAGAAAATAATTGGAAAAGAAAAAAATAAAATAAAATTGAGTGGAAAAGTTATGAAAACACACAAAATTTTAAAATCTGGACAAACAGAATGACCAAGTCTTTGGAGAAAATGTAATCTATTGTGCCTGGCAAATAAAGTAATGTAGGGGACGGCAGTAAAAGTCACTCAGAGTGGTTTGGCCAAATGCCCAAAATGTGAAATAATTACGCATAAGCACGAGAGGTGGAGGGTGGGAAAGAAAATAGCAGTCAAATTTGGAAACAAATTTGTGAAAGATGATGGGGAGAATGCACTGCAGTGTAATAAACTATAAATAAATAATTGTTATAGGCAAATTCATATGTAACGATGGACCA
Organism: Schistocerca cancellata; assembly: GCF_023864275.1. NCBI lineage: Eukaryota > Metazoa > Arthropoda > Insecta > Orthoptera > Acrididae > Schistocerca > Schistocerca cancellata. The sequence continues at coordinate 144,558,154 of NC_064634.1, read as the reverse complement.
ATCTACATGCATGAAGATCAGTGCAGACTAACGCATAAAATAGAAAACAGACAAAAGTTTGAACAAGATCAATGACAACAAAACTGACAAGAGTTACATAAGAAGAAATTATGGCCACTTGGGTTAATATATCAATGAATGCTATCAATTTTTGAAGTTGTAAGTAACTGGATAGATGAAAAATCTACTCACCAAGGGGCAACACGAGGTCACACATATTATTTATTATGGCTGACAGAAAAGAAGCGCAGTTAAGTGTTGCACAAACAAGCATGAGCAATAAAAGAGACAGGAAAAAGTACTTTTTAACCAATTTTGACGTAATTTTTGCAAGTTCTTATATTAACTTCTGACTATTTATTAAGTACTCTGAGTTCTTTATTTTTGTCATAATTTTTTTAACTACATTGTATTTATTGACATCACATATCACCTTCATTGAAATTACTGTGGGAAATAAAGTCATTTGCGTTAAACCTTTTGAATTTAATCAATGAAAGGAGAAGTAGCTCTGCAACCACACACCATTTAAAAGTTTTTATTAACTTTAAAGTTCTCTTCTGAAAACCCACTTGCATTCCACATTTGTCTTCAGCATAACACAAGACATTTCAGCTGATGTAGGAATATTACTTTTCTAGTAAACTGTGAAGGGATTTGTATCTGTTAAGGATATCTATGTAGCTGAGACCTACCATTCCCGGTACACTAAACATCTTTACCATGCTGGCATTAATATAGCTCATCATCCCACAGCTTAAACAAGAATTCATGACTTAACATCAAGCTGCACGGATCTTTGGCCATAGGAGCTCTGATGCTAGTTTGACAGTGCAGTTTAGTGAGTTTCAGTTTTTTCCTTCACCCCTGACCTAAATATTTGTCCCACCACGCTTTTCAGTGGTTTGCTCACCAAACATTCATTCTTCCACAACAATGAAGGAATCTTTTAATTTAATATACAAGCAACAGAGTTTTATTTGGCAACAGCACATTCCTTGATATATCTGCAAAACAAACCATGCAAAAAGACACGGTTTGGCGAATTCAATAATGGGATGCATCAAATAAACTGCACATATTTGTCAATAAGCGCAAATATAAATATGATAACCACCAAATATGGCACTGAGCAATGGAAAATTCAGGATGGAATGTAACAATACTATGAAAAGTATAGTTGCTAATCATCATATAGCAGAGATGCCATGTTGCAGATAGGCACAACAAAAAGACTGCAGAAAGTTAGCTTTTGAATAACAAGGCCTTCATCGAAAACACACACACACACACACACACACACACAAACCACAGTCTTGGAGGGGGATGGTAAAGTGCTGCCTGTAGGAACGTACAGGGATGAGGTGGAGAGAGGGTAGGGCAGCTAGGTGCAGTCTGGAGGTTAGACGAAGGGCAAGGAAGGAGGGGGGGGGGGGGGGGGGGGGGATAGCAGGAAAGGAGTGAAGTGGAAAGTCCATGGGTGTGTTGGTGGAATAGAGGGCTGTGTAGGACTAGAATGGGAACAAGGAAGGGGCTAGATGAGTAAGGACAATGACTAACAAAGGTGAAGCCAGGAGGGTTACGGAAACTAGGATATACTGCAGGGAGAATTTCCACTTCCACAATTCAGAAAAGCTGGTGTTGCTGGGAAGGATCCAATTGGCACTGGCTGTAAAGCAGTCACTGAAATGAAGAACAGCATGCTCAGCAATGGGGTGATGTAGCTGTTTCTTGGCCACAGCTTGTCAGTGGCCATTATTGCGGACAGATTGCATTCTACATGGGCATGACCACCCGGCTGCTTGCAGCCTGGCCTCAGCAGCCAGAATGTTGCTGTTGTGTGTGTGTGTGTGTGTGTGTGTGTGTGTGTGTGTGTGTGTGTGTGTGTGTGTGTGTGTGGGCGCGCGCGCGCGCGCGGTGGGGGGGTGCCTTTTTTTGCCGAAGTATTTCTGTACTATGGAAGTATGCAGTTTAATTACTGATATCTTCAAAATGTATCTTTTTTGTACTATTTGTTATGCAGAAGTATCAGAAAATGTGACTTCAGCAATTACAACTCATCTGAAGTAGGGTGTTTTCTTTCGAGTTCACACAATCGTTCATTACATTAACCTCAGCCTTGAGGAAAAAGCAAGTCAAAATCCAATTTTGGCATTAAATATCAATTACTCATATTAAAATATTGCCATACTCAGATTTATAACACTTTTACATGGAAAAACAATTTCGTAAAAACCTCTTTCACGAAATTTTCCTGCCCCTATCAATTACTCATCAGTAGTACATCTTATTCTCTTGTGGAACTAACAACGGCATTGTCAGCTGCAAGGAACCCCCTCACAAACACGCGGAATGGAGAAAGTGCTGCCCATACACACATCACAAGCAGATAAAAACTTTCCTAACAGTCAGAATGATAATTTCCTTCATAAAGGAGCACAGTTTTTTCTTGGAGTGGTTTACCTGATGTCCAAAAGGGTGCAATCATCAGCTTCCCGGTCGAAGGTACAAGCATTTCCAAAATGGAAAAGTTTATAAACTGTTTGCGTGCCACCACGGTTGAAGTATTCCACGCACGGCAAAATGGCACTACTGAAAACTGGTACCAAGTTAACTGTGGTGTACCATAGGCTATAGACAGGATGAGAGAACAATCACTGCAGACCCGTGTACAGGCAAGTATATGTGCAATTGTTGACCAAATAACTGCTCAGATGAACTAAGGGGCAACCCACAGCATCTCCTCAATGACCATTCTGTGAACGTTGCTGCCTACGGGCCTCCACAGCAAGCACCTGGTTCATCTATCCATGCTGACTGCTGTTCATCAGTGATGAAGGTTGAAATTTGTATACCAATACCACAACTGGACACCCACTGAGTGCCAATGGGTGACTTACATTGTATGCTCCATGGAACAGATGGTCATTACCACGTACAGCGTGAAACATCTGAAAGTAAAAGGATCCAAGTTGGAGGAGAGAGAGTTATACTGTGGGGAAATATTTTCATGGCATTCCCTGGCCGATTTCTTCTAGAAAGCACAATTGATCAACGGAAGTATCAATCTGTCCTTGGGGACAATGTCCACCCCCTACATACAGTTTGTTTTTCCTCCGCACAATGGCACCTACCAGAAGAACAATGCAATGTGGCACACAGCCGGAATGTAGGTGTGTGAGGTTTGAGGAACAGCAGGACAGGTTTACTATACACTCCCCAGATTTAAACCCATTCAAGCATCTCAATTGGCAGTCACTCTATGCATCCTCAACCAAGAAAACCAGCACACCTGGCCATGGGACTGTAGCACATGGCTTCACATCCCTGTCAGTACCTTACAGAACTTCACTGACACTCTTCCTACACTCCTCGCAGCTGTCCACACTGCAAAAGTTGATTATTCAGGCTTCCAACGGGTGCTCACAATGTGACTGGACAGGATATATCGTCAATATTGGAACTGCATCTCATGATGGATTTCACAAAATTCAGAAATAGAGCAGAAGTTTGAATAGTAATGTTTTTGGGTTACAGTGAAACCTCTTTATAACGTTCCTCCATATAATGTTTTCCTCTATATTACATCCGTTTTTTTCAGTCCTGACTAAAAGCCCATATAAACAATGTTAAATTTTCCTCTTTACTGAGTTTCCTCTATATTACAATTTCCTCCATTTAACGCTCATATTTTTGGAACCCTGGTCAATTATTTACCTCTTTATAACGTTTAAGTGACTGGATGTAGACACATAGTTTTCCGTTCTGTAGATTCACAATTTGCACCGGCTCAGAAAGCCCGCGCTCAGTGTGTTTCATATATCATCGGCAGAACCCGGTCACATGACATGTGACACACATTCTGCTTGTGATCTTTTTGGTGCCATTTCAGTCAATGCTTTGTATTCATAGCGTGTTGTGTGAGCTGAGCAGCAAACAGTTTGTGTGTCTAGTGAGAGTGTGTCTTCAATATAACTTTTTTAAGCTTTCATCAGTGGACATGAGTGAAAAGTGAAAGAACATTTCTCTGGAAGTGAAGTTTTCTGTTATTAAAAAAGTGGAGGCATCTCTTGGTGTGAGTCACGTGGAGCTAGCAAAGCAATTTGAACTGGCCCCCTCAACACTACTATGAAAAACAGATCGTCGATAATGGAAGGGTTTGAGAACTGTGGAAATTCGAAACATATGCATGTGAAACCATTGATTTACGATGAAATGGAGGAAGTTTTATTAACTTGGTTTCAGCAAGCACACGCTGCAAACATTCCTACAAACTGAACTATTCTGAAGGAGAAGGTGCTTCAAATATCACTGCAGTTAGGAATGGAAAATTTTAAGACGTCTAATGGAAGGATTGATAAATTTTGACAGCATCATGGTGTATACAAAGCGGAATGTGGAGAAAGTAAAAGTGTGGACGAACCAACTGTAACTCAGTGGATGCAGACTCTCCTTAATCTGATACATGGCTACAAACTGCGTGACATTTATAACACTGACAAAACCGGCATGTTTTTCAATTTAATGCTGGATGAGACATTTACTTTTCGTAGGGAAAATTGCCATGGCGGTGAGAAGAGCCAGAAACGTCTTACCGTTTTGTTGTGTACAAACGCCGATGGCAGTGAAAAACTGAAACCTTTGGTTATTGGGAAGCCAAAAAATCCGAGGTGCTTCAAAAACATTTCCATGTTTCCGTGCAAATATACAAACAATGCCAAGGCATGGATGACGAGTGATATATTTTTACTTTTTCTCAGAGAATTTGATGCCAAAATGGGGAGTGCTGCAAGAAAAGTGCTGCTGTTTGTGGATAGATGTGCAGCACATCCACCAGACGTGTCCTTTCTGAGAAATGTGAAAGTAATTTTCCTGCCACCCAACTGCAACCTTTGGACTTGGGAATAATACACACCCTTAAAGTTAAATACAGGACAGCCCTTGTAAAAAAAAAAAATAATAATAATAATAATAATAATAATAATAATAATAATAATAATAATAATATTATTGATGGACCAAAGAAAACCGGGAAGCCAGCAGAGCTCACAACTGAAGCTGAATATTTTACAGGCAATGAATTTAATTATGTACTCGTGGAGGGAAGTCAGTGCTGAAACTATTAAAAATTGTTTCACAAAAGTGGATTCTGTGAGAATTAGATGGCAGCTCCTGTGGAAGATGTTGCAAGTGATTTGCAAGAGTTTCAGGAATTAATAGGCAGTTATTCTGTCACATTTGAGGACTTTGTGGCTGTCGATGACAATGTGGCAACCACAGGAGTACAAAGTATTGAGGAGCTGACTGCAGAGCGAAGCTTTGAGAATAATAGTGGTAGTGAAAGTGACAGTGACAAGGAAGATGACCCTGTGCCCTCATATACTAAGGCAGCTGAAGCCTTTGAAGCATTCAGGAGATATATGATGGCCCATAGACTTGAGGACAGAAAAGGCAATAAATGATTGCCATACAGTCAAGAAGAAATAGAAAACAAACATGCTTGCATGAATATTTTAAAAAATCATAGGTATGATATTTTCAGATTGCATAGGTTCCTAGAGTTTTGTTCAAATTTAAGTTCCATTTCATAATTTAATTATTAAAGTAATTTTTTTGTAACATTCTTTTTTAATCTGTACTACTTACTGTGTTTTTATGTAATATGAGCAGTATATCATAAACAAAATTTGGCTCATATTCTATAATTGGGTCAACTGAAGAACGGGATACCACCTGTCAGCTTTGGACAATGATGTCATATCTTAAGAATCTGTTATAACTTTTTACAGTACAAACTGATACATTTACTTTCACCCATACACCTACCGGGCCCCATGTTTTAATTACAAAATTCTAGTTATTTGATTCATTGATCATTTGCAATGAATATCATATTACGGTGTTGTGAAAACTTAAAATGTCATCTATGGCACCATTTGTCAAAGCTGATTAGTGGTATCCCTATCTTCAGTAATGCCCTATAATTATTATTTGGAAGCCTTCCTCTTTATAGTGTTTTCGTCTATACAATGTTCAGAATTTGTGGTCCCTTGAAAAAAGTTATATAGAGGTTTCACTGTATTAACTGTCCATATGAGGAACTTTTTTCCCTGATGTGTGGAACTGCTTGTACCTACTATTATCATTTGTTTTCATTAAGGAACTACCTTACCTGTTATACAGCTTAAAATATACAAAAATACATTTTCGAAAGGAATTCATACTAATAAAACACATGGTACCTTACAGGAAAATTCTCAAAATTCAGCGTACCTGAGAACAATGCGAAAGCGATTACCACGCAAATCACCAAGTCGTAGTGGCCGCTGATGAAAACTGTAATTACCCATCTCAACACCTCGCAGGCTTCGACTAACATTCACCAATCGTTGAGGTTCCACTTTCCAAACACACATCAGTTGACTTGTTTTGGCACGGCGATCCTTCATTCCTGCATATGTTATCAAATTTGGTTTCACTCTGAAATTATGTAGAAGTAAACAATTAGTTCAATCCAAAGAAGCAGCGCGCGCGCGCGTACGCACGTATGCACGCACGCACGCACACACGCACACACGCACACACACACACACACACACACACACACACAATCATCTTATCTTATCATGCAGTAAGAATCTAGCAACGTCCCCACATTCTTCTTGCTATTACAAGGAAACAATCTCGCCAAGTAACTAAGATAAGTAACAGTTCATTCCCCATGATTCTCTCCAATTATTTTCATTACCAATTAAAAAGGAAAACAAAGAGGTAAGAAAAACTGAGTTATGTAACATGAACTGCACTTGCCCAACCACATATCGTCGCCTTCATGCCACAACGAATGTTCATTATTTCAGTTTTGAGAAACATGGGAAAACGTTTCATAGTCTTAAAAATCAAGTATGCCAACTTAAGAACTTGATTTGCACCTGATTTATTGTTACCACATTTACAAATGACACTGTGCATTCATTGTTGTGGAAATGTCAAGACATACTGAATTTTTGCATACATACTAAAAGTAAACAGACATATCGAATGCCACTCCAATTTCACTGCTTCAAAATGAAGAAGAGAAACTCCCAACCAAAGACTGAATCAATAAACAGTAAACAATTTAATGCAAAGAAATCTATCATCTGCATCACAATCCTCGTCTACATCAGGTTCAGGCTACGCATTACGCAGTCTCATTGTTTAACGAACTGTCGTCATATTAATTTCCATTCCCCACATAATCATTGCTTCCCACACATAACGAGCAATTCTTAAGTTTTGCTGCTGATGCCAAAATTGTGTGTGTACACCCTGGGACTGATATTTACTGAAAGTTGTTACTTCACGACATGGCCTTTCCCATTCTGTCTTATGAAAACTCAAGGAGGTTACTTCTGCCATAGTGCAGCAGGCAAACATTCTGCACTGGAATTCATTGGATGTCCTCCTGATCACTGCACGGTACAGCACAGGCAGTACGACAAGGATTCCTTCTGCAACTTCCAATGATTTGTGCCTATCCTACTTAGTAGTACACTGATACATACATCCTTTTCTACTCTTATCTGAAATGAATACTCAATCTTCCTTTTTGAGTGACCTGTTTCATAAAATGTGTGCCAAATTGACTAAGTCTGGATAGTTCTTGCACAGAACAATACACAAAGACACAAATATAGAGTTGTTATCCAGACCCATCTTTCAATCAAGGCTGTTCAGAGTTACTGATCATCAAGAAGTAATGTGCATGCTCATTCTAAGCTACAATGTTGAAATACGGTTTGTATATAATGAACAGATGTTTTAAATGCACACCTGAGAAGTTATTACTCACATTGTTACATGTAAAGTAATTAAATAATGCTGAAATATGCAAAATCTCATGTTAGAAAATTTTGAAGAATATCCAATAAAGGTATGAAAACATTCATATGTTTGTACAATACACTGAGGGCTCTTATCCATTTGACTTCTATGGATGTGCTCACTGCATCCCATGGTGAGTGTGGCTTTGTCATTGCCTTATACTGCTAGTGTGAAAGACAATGTGTTCCAGCCACTACCTGCATACTATTTTAGCCACACCGTACAGCTTGCCTGTGTTGAATATTCCTGGAGTGCTGCGTGTGACAACTTTTGTCTGCTGCTGTGGGTTTCGACATGCTGATACAAAATAAGTGCAGTTATTCTGACATGTTTTTTACTTTAAAGTTGCACCAAAATGAATTACTGCACAGAAAAAAACACGGGAGTGTCAATATTGTTTCATGACTAAGAATTACAAATTTCCTAAAGTTTTAGTAGGATTTCAGAAGCCTATTACAAAATCGGTGTGTTGCCTTTAAATTAGCCTCAGTAACTTTGTTGTTCTATAATTACTCTTCCACAAAATCTGCTCTCCTTCATATATTTAAACTCTAATAACTCAAGAACACGATGAATCTAATCATTGTCAGTCATTGGGCACCACAGCAACAACATTTTAGCTCCATGTTTCTCGATTCCATTTCATGAGACTGTAATTTTATGAATGATTTGTTTCGTATACAACAGCGTACTGAATATTCTGTCACAGGAGGACATACTGCCAAGTGATGCAACGAGAAGTGGTGTGATGAGGTTACTCTGTCCTACGTACGCAGTGCAGCCGCGTTACACAACCTGTCAGAAATGTGCCTGAATGGACATTCTGGTCACTATGAATATTTAACCATCAGATTTTAAGAAAACTATTATGCAAGAAAATTTGACTCTTTCACATTTTACAGCCTGATATCTTCATTCGATAAAGAACAGGATTTCTTTTCGTTATTCATTACTGTGCTGAAATCACTCGAACCATTGCATGAAATTTTAAGAATTTAAGAACTTAAGAGTGAACTAAAAATATATATGGCACAAAAATTGTGTTTTATTCATTTGTGATTAGATGGTCAGCCATCGCCGTGTACGAAACATAGTTAATATATAAAAATTTTAATTAAAGGTGAGAGCAGAGCAACCTGTTCCCAAGATTTTGGGTTTTATATCTATGGGAGGCTTGCGCACCGATCGCCCACTGCTTTTTCCATGCACAATGTGAATTGTAACACACACCTATTTCAATATATCAAAACAAGGATTGTTCAAATAATAGCACACAAAGAAAGTAGTATTCACCAGAAAAAAATACTTTGGCACTATACACATTACTATTTGTGATATTCTCTGAGAGTTACTTGGCTTTAATTAAAATCTATTAGATATTAAATCACAAGATTTAACTACTAAATAACTACTTTTTTAATTATTTCAGTTTCCATCAAGACTATTATAATCTTTAGAATGCTTTGTAGCTACACATAATGATATTGCCTGACAACTAATCCCTCCAGCAACATTACTGAACTGGTCTTTAATTGGAGGCATCTGATCCTCTACTACAGTTTCTTGTATCATCTGATGTCAAGTACAATGTGCAACTGCCTGACATCTTAATGATTTCCTCCTCTGTACAACTGTAATGGTGCCATTTACTCAGTCAAAAATGAAGACAAAAACAGCAACACAAATAAGATCACAGCAGCAAAGGCAAACAGACCAAACACGAGAAAGCTACTGAGCACTCAGGATGGAAATGCAGGTACTTCGGCACTACCAGACTGCTATGGGCCTTGCAAATTAATGTCTCCAGAACACACAGAGCCCTGAGCATCCAACTGTCTTAACACATTGAGAGCAGACAGGAGGCAGCAAGTGGCCACACTCAATTTCATTCAGGGCACCTGTCAAGGATCAAAAGTACATGTAAATGTGTCCCGAGGACGTAGCAGCATCACATGTCAACACATCCACAGCAATCAAGGATTTTCTCTCTCAGCAATCACTTCTTTCATCTCTGGCACGATACGTCCGAGTGGAAAAAGATGAACTGCACCATGGTTCAGAATCCCCCCCCCAATAACTGGCTGGATAAATCTGATGAAGGAAAGAGAATACCACCTCCATAGGATCAAGACTGGTAAAGCACTGTGGTGTTTGAATTGATATATATTTTACCTTCTTACCTGATATAATGCCTCTCAAAACTTCCCAGAGAAGTTATTATACATGTCACTGAGCAATGTGAAGAACACTAATTATTGCTTTGTTAGTAGAGGTCCTAAAGAAATGATCAAATCTGACAGGCTATCTAGTATCATTTTCTCTGTAGATTATGCGTTAGGTACCATCCAGCTTGATCAAAGTCTCAGCTCCCATCGAGACATTTTTCTGTTCATTTACTGCATGAGAATTAGGTTTGTGAAGAATGTAATTATCAGGCAAAAAATGACAAAGATCAGAGAAGGAGGAAGATCAACTCTTTTAAAACACTTAGTTGTTGTGGCTCAGTGGAAAACTTAACAAAATCAGTGTACACTACTGGAAATGTGTCTGCACCAAGCCAAAATTTGTTAAGTGATTACACCTTGTGTTACCTTACCCACAAACAGCAAAGGTTCCTTATAAAATTTTGTGAAAATCACTGGTCCACACACGCTAATATCAAAGACCACTCCAATTAATGAAAAACTTGTGCCTGCTAAATTAAAAACAAATACTCATCAATAGAGGAACATAACCCTTGGCACATACAGGGTGTATACCTGGGGGAAAGCGAGTTTTGGAAAGACCTTTGATGCAAGCAACATGTGCACTGCATATTTTTACATTACAAAAGTAAAAACACGAATTCCACCAAATACAGCACAGCAGCTTCCGGAGCACTGAAATATGGATGGCAATGCGCTTTCATAAGCCAGTCACAACTCATGTCATGTGATGTTGCCAGCCAGTGACAGGACACATTCAGAGCACAGGAGGAGTGATGTAGTCAGCCAACAGTAACATTAAAGTATTGTGAACAAACAATTAGTCAACACAGTAAATTAAGGCTCATACAGTATAGTTAAAAGAAAAACTAAGCTTTCACATTTAATATTTGCAATCAAAAATTTGTTGCTTTTTTTCCGAGAGAGTGGTTAGGCAGGATCCTAAGAGCACAGCTTAAATTGCAGCAGCTGAATATTGTGAGTTACTGTATTTACTTGAATCTAAGTTGCACTTTTTTTCTGGTTTTTGTAATCCAAAAAAACCACCTGCAACTTGGAATCGAGTGCAAAGTAAGCGCAACTTCTGAAAAATGTTGGTAGGTGATGCCACAACTAACTTCTGCCATCGAATATATGTAGCGCTACACAGGCAAGCTTTGCAGGCACAAAGATAAATACTGGCACCAAAACCTCTGTGTGTGTGTGTGTGTGTGTGTGTGTGTGTGTGTGTGTGTGTGTGTGTGTGTGTGCGTGTGTGCGTGTGTGCGTGTGTGTGTAAAAAAAAAAAAGAAAGAAAGAGGTAGAAGACGAGCTTTTTCTCCGCCCCGAGTTTTGACTACTGCATTTCATACATTACCACATGAAGTAAATAGAAATTCTGCATTGTTCATCTTCAAATGTAGTAGCCTTCCAAATATTCGTAGCAACAAAATAAATTTCTTTACACAAAAATACCAATGATGCAAAAGGCTTTAAGATTGTTGCACGAGTTGATACGTTGGGGCTCATTAAGATTTCACATAGCGGCACCTAGGGCTTTGTGGAATTTTGTGAAGTGCTTGTTGGTGTTAGTGAACCACAATGAAGCGCTTTCATTACAGTGCCAAATTCAAGAGGGGAGTTATTTCTTTTGCAGAACAAAGTTCTAATCGTACTGCAGGTCCGCGATACAGGATTGACGACAGCAACGTCAGGCGATGGTGACTGCAGAGAGACAAACTATTTGATGTTCAAGTAGCTGGAAACCATTTAGTGGGCCAAAGCGTGGCTGGTATCATGCACTAGAAGTGATTTTAAATGAATTTGTTAAGGAACAATGTCAGAAATTCCTGCCTGTGAACGCCAAAATTTTAAAAAAATAAGGAACATGAAATTGCTAGAGAGCAAAAAATTGAAAAGTTTAAAGCTAGTTGCAGCTAGACTGATCTGTTTATGAAGCACTGGGGTTTCTCACTTCAGAGGCAAACTTCAGTTGCACAGAAGCTGCAGAAAAATTAAGAAGAAAAACTTGTGGAATTTCAGCGCTTCATAATTAGGCGGCACACAGAAAAGCAATACCTTCTAGGTCAGATGCTGACTAAACTCCCGTATATTTTGACATGCCATCAAATTATACGGCTGACACCAAAGGAAAGAAAGACATCTACATCTACATGATTACTCTGCAATTCACATTTAAGTGCTTGGCAGAGGGTTCATCGAACCACAATCATACTATCTCTCTACCAGTCCACTCCCGAACAGCGCGCAGGAAAAACACTCGAACAGCGCGCAGGAAAAACAAACACCTAAACCTTTCTGTTCAAGCTCTGATTTCTCTTATTTTATTTTGATGATCATTCCTACCTATGTAGGTTGGGCTCAACAAAATATTTTCGCATTCAGAAGAGAAAGTTGGTGACTGAAATTTCATAAATAGATCTTGCCGCGACAAAAAACGTCTTTGCTTTAATGACTTCCATCCCAACTCGCGTATCATATCTGCCACACTCTCTCCCCTATTACGTGATAATACAAAACGAGCGGCCCTTTTTTGCACCCTTTCGATGTCCTCCGTCAATCCCACCTGGTAAGGATCCCACACCGCGCAGCAATATTCTAACAGAGGACGAACGAGTGTAGTGTAAGCTGTCTCTTTAGTGGACTTGTTGCATCTTCTAAGTGTTCTGCCAATGAAATGCAACCTTTGGCTCGCCTTCCCCACGATATTATCTACGTGGTCTTTCCAACTGAAGTTGTTCGTAATTTTAACACCCAGGTACTTAGTGTGTTCTTACATCAGGGGGTGAAAAACAGCAGATGTCCGCCATGCTTGCTTGCACAGCAGATAGACATAAATTACCCCCATTCATAGTTTTCAAGCAAAAGACTTTACCAAAATTGGATGTGTTTCAAAAAACTGTAATTGCATGAGCAAACGAAACCGGGGGGTTTTCGGAGGACATGGTGCTGGAATGGATTAGGTGTGTGCGGAATCGTCGTCCTGGCACAATGCTTGGTTTACACAGTCTGTTGGTATTTGATGCGTATGCAGGCCATACAACACCTGCAGTAAAACGAAAATTAGAGGAAAGCAAAACTGACTCGGCAGTAATTCCAGGTGGGATGACATCAATTCTGCAACCATTTGACTTCTGTTTGAGTAAACCATTTAAGGACAAGCTTAAACGCATGTACACAGACTGGCTTTCGAAAAGCGACAGACAACTGATACCAAAAGGACATGTAAAATGTGCAAGTTTGTCGCAAGTGTGCCAATGGATTTATGATGCATGGAAGTGTGTTCCAAATCAGACTGTGCAACAAGCATTTCAAAAATGTTCAATATCCATTGCACTAGATGCTCTGTATGAAGACATGAGCAACAAAGAATCGAGTGACAGTGATTCAGAATCATAACTGATATTTTAAACATTTTGTATAAGATGTATCACAAACGTAATAAAATTTTATTTTAAATTTCAGCATTTAATTTCTAAGTAATTTTCATTCTTATTCTATAAGTCTTGCTACTCTGCACTGCACAGGATAGAAAAGCGTGGAGAGCTGCATCAAGCCAGTCTATGGACTGAAGACAACACACTCTTCATTTGGAGTCATCACTAAAAATCCACTACGAAAATCCGACTGGCAAGACTGTTTGGGATGTATGTCAATATGGCCAACTCTACGTTCTGATTTTTTTCCTACCTGTGACAAGAGATGGTTGCTAATAGGAACTTTTATGAATCGTAAATCACATGCAGTATTCTCTTCACCATAAGAAAAATACGGATGTAAACATTATGCCATGTATTCTTTCATGTTTGCTGTATCTCATTTAAATCCTGTCTGCCTAATAAACTACGAAACTGGAGTGAGACAACAGCAAATGCGGAAGAACAAACATATCATGTCATGTCATGCTTATATTCGTATTATTCTTATGCTGAATAGTGATACAGTCAGAAATGAAGCACGGCAACTGACTAGATTTTTAAATCTAAGATTTCTGTGCAGAATGTAATGTACTAAAGAGGCATCTGCAAAGATTTTCAAATGGAGAAAATTTTTCGCTAAACTCTCGTTCAGAACATCATCTATCACATGCAGTCTATTTTTGGTTCTTGTTGATCATTATCAAAGAAAGCAGCAGTGTAAGTAACAACAAACAGCAGTCCCTTGCCATTGTTTCACTAATGAGACAGCTCCTCTTATTTTTTATTGTAAGTGGAGGTGGCGTGCATAAAAGCAACCCTCGCTGCGAGCGGCAACAGGTCGTAAAACACTCATTATCCAAATGCGACAAACAATGCATGACAGTACAATAATCCATTTTCAGCTTAGAGTGACGTAAACACCTATAACAAAGAGCGGCACTTACCAGATCAAAGCCAACTAAGCAATCGATTCAAACCAGACGAAGCACGTGACAAAGGAAGGGTATCCTACAAATACGGATGGAGTGCCTGATGCGTAGCAATGGCTACCTGGTAAAAATTAACTGCTAAGCTTATCACTCAAACCAAACTACTGTAGCTGTATCTTCATCCATTCGACCTAAATTGTGTCTCATGTTACAACGGACCAACTTTGTTTCGATTTGGAGGTGCAGTCTAAAACTTTTCTCTCCCTTGAATTTCGCGTCTCAAATTTCAGGTGCAGATTAGATTCGAGACCAGCTTAGATTCGAGTAAATACAGTATAAGCAAGCACTGATTTCTTTGAATAAAAGGTGTCTTGTATCAAAAGTAGATCACAAGGAAAATCAGATGAGACTTGCTTAGAACTACAAATTGGAGTGGTGATTAGGTGATTCCAGGAAAGTATATTAACTCTGAACGATAGGTCCCACAATAGTCAAGACTATAATACAATAAATGATTATTATGTTTGGTTTGTGGGGCACTCAACCGCGCAGTAGTCAGTGCCCGTACAAAGTTCGAATTTTGACACAGTCCAATTTTTTTCACAATCCAGTCTAGCCACTGTCACGAATGATGATGATGATGATGATGATGATGATGATGATGATGATGATGATGATAACACAAACACCCAGTCCCCAGGCAGGGAAAATCCCCAACCCGGTCAGGAATTGAAACCAGGTCCCTGTAATCCACAGGCAGCAACACTAGCCACTAGATAATACAAGAAAGCAAACATGGAATGATGTAGAATAAGAAGTTTTAAGTAATTTTATAACTGTGAGATGAGGGAATAAAAATATTCACATGAATAGCAGCAATAAATTGAATTCTATTTTTTTAAATTATAGTCACATACAATAGCAACACCTTACTAGGATCCTGAATTTACCTGTCATTCCTTCACTTATCTTCTGATTTGAACATTACAGGCAAATTCAATTACTTTCCTACTAACTTATAGATTTCTTGAGTACACGAGTATCACAAGGGTTATCTGATATGAAACCTGTAATGTCAAAACATTCTTATTTATCTCTGCCAGCAGTTACTATAGGAGTGAGCAATCTTTCTTTAAATTTTAGCTGCAACATTGCTTCCCTTTCTCATTTGTGTTCTTAACAACATTCTGAAAAGTTTCATTTCTGTCAGTTGGTAAATTAGCATTCTTCTTAGTTCACTTATTACCACAGGCCTCCACCTATTTCTTTTTATAGCTTAAGAATTGACTAAATTAAAATAATTGTTCAAAACGATGCCCCACCAAAACTACAAACCTTAGTCTACTTGCAATGAGGTTAACAGTTTCCATGGTGTCCATATTTTCTTTGTGTAGAATAAAGTACACATACTCCCCACCTCTATCTGCTGGCCACGGCACAGAACGCCTCTCCTGCTTTCCTGTAAAAAAGTTAATTTCACTTCAGACATCATGCAAATGCCAACAACACTGCTTATTAAAATTTAGTGGGAGATAAATCATTTTGTTAAGAAATGAGTAATCCAACTTATCTGTGTCATATAAAACATATTCCTGGCAAAGATATATTGTGAAAGAAAAATGTTACATGTGATGAGTGTAAATGTTTACTTGCAAGTTGTTAAAATATGCAAACAGGTGGTATCTATGACTAGGTAATTTTGTTTACGAGACACTATACAGAGTTATGATTAAAAATCAGATAACAATGTAGGTAACTGAGTATCATAATTTTCATATAAATTAAGCAATTTAAGCAACACACACCACTTGCTGGCATACTAAAGTCAGTGGTGACTTTAATCTACCGTTATGCTGGAAAAATTATACGTTTAAAGCCGGCGGCAGGCATAAAACATCATCCGAAATTGTACTGAATGCTTTCTCAGAAAATTATTTCGAACAATTAGTTCATGAGCCCACTCAAAGCATAAATGGTTGCGAAAGCATACTTGACCTCTTAGCAACAAATAATCCTGGACAAATAGTGATTATTCTGAGGAATACAAGTTAGTGACCACAAGGCAGTTGCTGCTAGGCTGAATACCGTAACACCTCAAACCATCAAAAAGAAACGCAAAGTATATCTATCTAAAAAAGCTAATAAAATGCTCTTAACGCCTTTTAAAGAGAGAGTCTTCACTCCTTCCAATCTGATCATGTAAGTGCAGAAAAGTTGTGGAACGTTTTCTAAGAGATAGTTTCGACAGCAATTTAAAGATATATACCACATAAATTAATAAGTGATGGTACTGATCCCCCATGGTACACAAAACCCGTCAGATAATTGTTGCAGAAGCAACGAAAAAAGCATGCCAAATTTAAAAGAACGCAAAATCCCAAGATTGGCAAAGTTTTATAGAAGTTTGATATTAGCATGCACATCAATGCAAGATGCTTTTAATAATTTCCACAATGAAATTCTGTCTCGAAATCTGGCAGAAAATCCCAAGAGAGTCTGGTCATACATAAAGCACACCAGCGGCAAGACGCAATCAATACCTTCACTGAGCGATAACAACAGTGAAGTCACTGATGACAGTGCCACCAAGGCAGAGTTATTAAACACGGTTTTCCGAAACTCCTTCACCAAAGAAGACCACGTAAATATTCTTGAATTCCAATCAAGAACAACTGCCAAGATGACAAACAGAAGTAGATACCCTTGGTATAACAATGCAGCTTAAATCACTTAATAAAGGCAACGCCTCTGGTCCAGATTGTATACAAGTCAGGTTTCTCTCGGAGTATGCTGATACAATACAATAACTCCATATTTAGCAATTATATACAACCACTCGCTCACAGAAAGATACGTACCTAAAGGCTGGAAAATTGCTCAAGTCTCACCAGTACCCAAAAAGGGAAGTAGGAGTAATCCGCTGAATTACAGGCCTATATCACGAACGTCTATTTGCAGTAGGGTTTTGGAACATATACTGTATTCGAACATTATGAAGTACCTCAAGGAAAACAATTTATTGACGCACAGTATGCACAGTTTCAGAAAATATCGATCTTGTGAAACACAACTAGCTCTTTATACTCATCAAGTAATAAGTGCCATCGACAAGGGATGTCAAATTGATTTCATATTTTTATATTTCCAGAAGGCTTTCAACATCGTTCCTCACAAGCGTCTTCCAAACAAACTGTGTGCCTACGGAGCATCGCCTCAGTTGTGCGACTGGATTCGTGATTTCCTGTCAGAAAGGTCACAGTTCGTAGTAATAGACGGAAAGTCATTGAGTAAAACAGAAGTAATATCCAACTTTCCCCAAGGAAGTGTTATAGGCGCTCTATTGTTCCTGATCTATATTAATGACATAGGAGACAATCTGAATAGCCGTCTTTGACTGTTTGCAGATGATGCTGTCATTTACTGCCTTGTTAAGTCATCAGAGGATCAAAATGACTTGCAAAATGATTTAGATGAGATATCTGTATGATGCGAAAACTGGCAATTGACCCTGAATAAAGAAAAGTGTGAAGTTATTCACATGAGTACTAAAAGAAATAAGCTAAATTTCGATTACACGGTAAGTCACACAATTCTGAAGGCTGTCAATTCAGCTAAATACGTAGGGATTACAATTAGAAATAACCTAAATTGGAATGATCACATAGATAATATTGTGGGTAGAGCAAACCAAAGACTGCGATTTATTTGCAGAACACTTAGAAAGTGCAACAGGTCTACTAAAGAGACTGCTTACACCATGCTTGCCCAACCTATTCTGGAGTACTGCTGTGCGGTGTGGGATCAGCATCAGGTGGGACTGACGAATGACATCGAAAAAGTACAAAGAAGAGCAGCGCATTTTGTATTATCGCGAAATAGGGCAGATAGTGTCACAGACATGACACGTGAATTGGAGTGGCAATCATTAAAACAAAGGCGTTTTTCGTTGCAGTGGGATCTTCTCATGAAATTTCAATCACCAGTTTTCTCCTCTGATTGCGAAAACATTCTGTTGCCACCCACCTACATAGGGAGAAATGATAATCACGATAAAATAAGAGAAATCAGGGCTTGCACAGAAAAATTTAAGTGCCCGTTTTTCCCACGTGCCGTTCGATAGTGGAACGGTAGAGAGCTTGAAGGTGGTTCACTGAACCCTCTGCCAGGCACTTTATTGTAAATAGCAGAGTAATCACGTAGATGTAGATGCGTAACACAGGAATCAGCTTAATTTTTCGAGGAACTCCTCAACAGAATAGAAGGAGTGCCCCATGAGGAAACACTTCAGTTTTGAATCCTTGTGGTAGCTCACTGAAAATGGATGCAGCAGTATACTGCACACCTTTCTGCAGAACTGCAGAAGAGTCAAGGAAGTGCAATCCAATTGCAGATTTAATTTCTGCCTAGTATTAACTGAGTGAAAGCTGTTAATTCTTTGGAGTAAGCTGATATTGTTAACTATATATATAACTTTCCTGTTTGGTAAGTCACAGCAACTTTGAGACACTAACAAACACAAACACACACACAAAATTCAAGCTCTCCCTTAAAACCCACATCCTTTCGTCTTTCCCTCTCCTTTCCTCTTTCCTGATGAAGTAACCGTGGGTTGCGAAAAGCTTGAATCTTTTGTGTGTGTGTGTGTGTGTGTGTGTGTGTGTGTGTGTGTGTGTGTATCAACATACCAACACTTTTGTTTGGTAAGTTACATCATCTTTGTTTTTAGATATATTTTTTCCATGTGGAATGTTTCCCTCTATTATATATTGAGAGGCCATTGTCAGAATACCCCGACAGGTGACCAGGGGTCAACAAGAGATTCGTGAACTTACACCACTTACTGCCTGAACTGCCCGTTTCTGAGCCAAAAATATTTGATTTCGCATTAGTTTATTTTCTACAAGCCACGAACTTATGTCATGAACTGCGCTATTTGAAATAGTGCCAATGCTGCACACAACTTCCTTTATCAGGCTAGTGTTATCAGCAAACAGAAAAATTTTAGAATCACCTGAATACTTGAGGGCATATCATTTATATACAAGGGTCATTCAGTAAGTAATGTCCCACTTTTTTTCTCAAAACATATGTATTGTTAAGAGTCAGAATTTGGTGACAATATGCATCAACGTATTTTATCCATGTCCTATTTTTCTACGTAGCCTCCATCACATTCTATGGCCGTACACCAACATTGTGGAAGATCATGTATTCCCTACTGGTAAAAGCTCTTGTCCTGTAGGCATAGCCATGTTTTCACTGCATGACTGACAACTGTAGAGCCAATTGTCGAGTTGTGACGTGCCGGTTGGCACGAATATTGGCATGCGCACGATTCAGCATGTCTGGAGCAGTGTGTGTGACAGGATGTCCTGAGCGGGGCTGGTCATGGAGCTCTATTTCTGCATTTCCTGAGGCTGCAACTTTCTTTACCCATCACCCATTTGTACTCTCAACTGCAGCATCGCCATACACTGCACACAAACGTTTATGAATGTTCACCATGGTTTCTTTTTCTGCACACAAGAATTCACTAACACCATGCTGCTTTTAACTTGAGTCTCATGTAGACACCATTTTGAGAATGTACTATGGCTGTACCATCTGCCGCAACTTCTCCAGCGCACAGAACAAACTTCAAATGTGAAGCACCAATAAGGATGTTTGTCTATGTATATTAATGGCTTTTAAAAAAGTGTGGGTCATTACTCATTGAACAACCTTTGTGAATAAGGAACAGGAGTGGCTCCAGCACTGATCCCTGGGGCACCCACCATATGACTATGCCCTCTTCAGATCCCACATCATAGCCATTCTCAACCCAGGATAACGACATTTTGCTGTCTGTTATTGAAGTAAGAAGTGAACCAATTGTGAGCTACTTCCTATATTCCATAATGGTCAAACTTCTGGAGGAATATTTTGCGACCAACACAATCAAACGTCCTAGTTAAAACCAAAAAGATGCCTGGCTTTCGAAACCTTTTGTTTAATCCATCCAGTATCTCAGAGAAAGAGAATGTAGCATTTTCAGTTGCTACACCACTTATAAAACCAAACTGTACATATCTGATGGCTAATTGTGTGGAGTAAAATAATCAATTAACCTTACATAGACAAACTTTTCAACAATTTCAGCAAACACTCCTTTTTTATACAGCAGCTTTACTACTGGGTACTTTAGTTGGTGTGTATCGAGAGAATTTGATATTTCACTGAATTATCTGCCTTGTGGCGCTTGTGCAGGGGTGGGGTGGGTGTGTTTCACATACGCTTCAAAGACTCAAGTGCTGAGGTTGTTATTGAACTGCTTACAAAATTATGTTGCCACTGATAAAGACTAAAAAAGTGTCTGTACTAGTCTGGTATTTGTGAAATATAAACAGAATTGACAATAGAAGCTGGACATCATGTTTACCAATAATAAATGTACACTTGAACCAAATTTTTAACTCAGTGGTGTTGCATCTGTTAACATTTAATTTAGCAACAAACCCAATAATTAAGTAACAACCCAAACAATTTTTGTCAAGAGACTACAAAATTAAATTGCTATTGAGGAAAATCGGTCACCATATTAATAACATTGCACGTTCTACTACTTCTTCTGTATTAAGCTCAATAACGCACGGACTTTAATGATTTACAAGTAATATCTTATTTTGAAAAGTATTGCTACCTGTCAGATTACTCCAATAGGTGCAATACTGTTACCATTTTTTGTATTAACACACTGGCTACTGCGAGTCCGCCAGCAGGCAGAGGACCATGTCTAACGCACTATGCCTGCCAGCGGCAACACACTCCACTCTGTCCAGTAAAGAGTATTTTTGGATGGTTTGTAAAGTTGCAAAAAGCGAAGTCCAAATGTTAAGTAATGTCAACTTTATAAAGAAATACAAATTAATGCACAGTACTGAACCACATATAGTGAAGCACACGACAGCTGTCGGGCACATAGCATCAAGTGTATACCTCCGCTGCGTCCACCAGCAGCCTCTTGTCAGTCAATACATTAAGTGTCACATTTACTTGTTACCTACTGTGAAAATTGAATGGACATTTAAACAAGTGGTGGTACTGCTTCCTAAAGGAAGAAAAAGTATTGTATGTTGCACTAGATAGCCCATAAATTTTTGTTATTGGCTAGAGTACAAATTTGAACAATACTTGATGTGGAATGGAACAGAATCTGTAACACAAAAACTCCATTTTTTTATATTTACCATTTTCTGTCTGAGGGGTCCAACTGAGCAACTAAACTCAAAATTATTTGCAATTTGATCGAGACTTCATGCAACAAAGTTATGTTAGGATGTGACGTTACAAGTATTTGTTAAAATGCGAAATACTAAAAAAGTTCCCTGAAATTATACAAATTATATTTTATCGTAAAGTAATTAGATGAACTCTTAAATTATTATAAATTTATACTGGTGGTGGTCAGAAGTAAAGCAGTGGTGGTCATGTGACAGAGTTTATAAGAAAGCATGTTCAGAAGAGCACAGGAGCTTTGGCCGCTGATCCTTGTCTTTGTAGGTTGTTGTTTGGGCAGCATGTGCGCCACAAATTCACCAAATTTCAGACTGTGATTTTGTGAACTTAGAGGTATGATATGCGAAGATTTTAAGACTTTTAATAATAATGTGATTGAATTAGTCCAATGACATTTTGCCGTAAATAATCGCAATTTTAGTGAATATTGCTGCTAAGAAATCGGGAGTGCTGCCAAAACTATCTGTTAATACTCATCAGTCCACCACACCCAATTTTTTTTATGCTAGAAGCATAAATAAAGCTGTTTTAACTCATTGGATATTTTATCATTCACTTTCTCTCTACCAACACAAGGCAATGAATGGATTCTGCACACTGAGGAATAGTAAGGGCTTTAGAGCATCACTGTGTAGCCAAACCCTTTTGAGCAGGCCACGTAATCTATTAACAGCTGCACATTGCCCTTACTTGCTGGGTTGTGCTGCATGGAAAATTGACTGAAGCGAGTATTAAACACACGCAGTTAACATCCGAAGGATATTATGTGTGTTCAGACACAAAGAACAGAACAAACCTTACAAAATTCTAAAGACAGACAGACATAATTTCTCAGTAATATCACAGTGTGTTTCTACAATTGCTCCATTAGATGGCACATCATGAAGCATACTATGTCCATGGTATGAGGGATGTTCAAAAGAAGAGATACCAAACAACACTGTGGGCATAACTGATGTCATTATTCAAAAGTTATCACCACAGACCCGAGCAAAACTATCCCACTGTTTCATGAGCCAAATGATTCCCCAGTCTCACAATTTCTGTGGCTGTAATGGGAGTCAATCCTCCACAACGTGTCCAGTTTGTTGTCCAAGTTGAAGTGCTTCATTCTGAGTTTGTTTTTAGTGGATGAAACATATTAAAAGTCACAGTCTGGGCTTTAGGGTGGTACTCAAATTGCTCCCACTGAACTTGATCATTACACTGTGTAACCTTGGAGACGTGTAGACACATGTTATAATGGAGCAGATTGACTCCATCATTGTTAATGGGTTTTCCTTGTTCGAGAAATTCAATGAGTATTAGTCCTTGGGCACTGAAAAAGACAGTGAGCTTCACCTTGCATGCTGAGGGCAATTTTCTACATCTACATCTACATCCATACTCCACAAGCCACCTGACGGTGTGTGGCGGAGGGTACCTTCAGTACCTCTATCGGTTCTCCCTTCTATTCCAGTCTCGTATTGTTCGTGGAAAGAAGGATTGTCGGTATGCCTCTGTGTGGGCTCTAATCTCTCTGATTTTATCCTCATGGTCTCTTCGCGAGATATACGTAGGAGGGAGCAATATACTGCTTGACTCTTCGGTGAAGGTATGTTCTCGAAACTTTGACAAAAGCCCGTACCGAGCTACTGAGCGTCTCTCCTGCAGAGTCTTCCACTGGAGTTTATCTATCATCTCAGTAACGCTTTCGCGATTACTAAATGATCCTGTAACGAAGCGCGCTGCTCTCCGTTGGATCTTCTCTATGTCTTGTATCAACCCTATCTGGTACGGATCCCACACTGCTGAGCAGTATTCAAGCAGTGGGCGAACAAGCGTACTGTAACCTACTTCCTTTGTTTTCGGATTGCATTTCCTTAGGATTCTTCCAATGAATCTCAGTCTGGCATCTGCTTTACCGACAATCAACATTATATGATCATTCCATTTTAAATCACTCCTAATGCGTACTCCCAGATAATTTATGGTATTAACTGCTTCCAGTTGCTGACCTGCTATTTTGTAGCTAAATGATAAAGGATCTATCTTTCTGTGTATTCGCAGCACATTACACTTGTCTACATTGAGATTCAGTTGCCATTCCCTGCACCATGCGTCAATTCGCTGCAGATCCTCCTGCATTTCAGTACAATTTTCCATTGTTACAACCTCTCGATACATCACAGCATCATCTGCAAAAAGCCTCAGTGAACTTCCGATGTCATCCACCAGGTCATTTATGTATATTGTGAATAGCAACGGTCCTATGACACTCCCCTGCGGCACACCTGAAATTACTCTTACTTCGGAATACTTCTCTCCATTGAGAATAACATGCTGCGTCCTGTTATCTAGGAACTCCTCAATCCAATCACACAATTGGTCTGATAGTCCATATGCTCTTACTTTGTTCAATAAACGACTGTGGGGAACTGTATCGAACGCCTTGCGGAAGTCAAGAAACACGGCATCTACCTGTGAACCCGTGTCTATGGCCCTCTGAGTCTCGTGGACGAATAGCGCGAGCTGGGTTTCACATGACCGTCTTTTTCGAAACCCATGCTGATTCCTACAGAGTAGATTTCTAGTCTCCAGAAAAGTCATTATACTCTAACACAATACGTGTTCCAAAATTCTACAACTGATCGACGTTAGAGATATAGGTCTATAGTTCTTTTTAGGTTGGTTGTTTTGGGGACGGAGACCAGACAGCGAGGTCATCGGTCTCATCGGCTTAGGGAAGGAAGTCGGCCGTGCCCTTTGAAAGGAACCATCCCGGCATTTGCCTGGAGCGATTTAGGGAAATCACGGAAAACCTAAATCAGGATGGCCGGACACGGGATTGAACCGTCGTCCTCCCGAATGGGAGTCTAGTGTCTAACCACTGCGCCACCTCGCTCGGTCTTTCTTTTTAGGGGCAGATGATGACACTAAATGCACATCCCAAGATGTCTCATTAGATTACCCTAAAGCAAGGTATGCAAATTTCAGCCTGTTTGGTTGTTACAACATTTCATACCTTTTCATTTGAACACACTTTATATTTCGCTTTATAAGCATACTGTAGAAAATGTCAAAGGCATCTTCCAAAAAATTGGATAATAATCCTTAATGGTCATTAAGGATCTTAAGACAGTTTGCACAAAAACTAAGATTTTTAACATACTAACCTGTAAGAGTAATTTAACTGGATAGATAAAAAATGTACTCACCAAGCAGAGGCAGAACAAACATGTTAAAGAAAGTTGTAATTAGGCAAGCTTTTGGGGCCATTGGCTGCTTGTTCAGGCATGAGTGTTGAAAGGGAAGGAAGAGGGGTGAAGGAAAAGGACTAGAGACTTCTAGGGGAAGAGATAGATTTGGGAGAGTCACCCAAAATCACACGTCAGGGGAGACTTACCGCACTTACCTGTGCCATATGTCTCCCCTGACCTCACAACTATAATAAATGATCTCCTAATTCTTGGAGACAATTCTTAATTAATGCGATTTAAGACATTTTATAGACACTTAGCGGCAGTGTAAGAATGGGAATTTAAAATACTTGCAATGGAAAAGTTATGTATATTGAGCCTGACAGCAGCCCATAATGACTGAACACATCTTTCAAAACTGTCTCCTAGGCTCAAACTGTAGTAACTACACAATTTGCATGAAATTTTTAACTGCAAAACAAGTGCTTAAACTGTTGTGTCAACTGCACACTCTATGAACAAGACTAGTAGTACATATTATTGTAATTATTAGGCGTTGTATAGTGCTTGCTTCCTGGAACGCGGAACAAATTATGCCAGGTTTGAGCCCACGTCGGTTTTCAGAATGTTAAGATGTTAGCACTAACTGACAAGAAATTGCCCAAGAACTCCTTTGGTGAGAAGAAGATATTCACCAAACTTAGTCTCAGCACAGCAGTACTTTGGAAATTTGTCACTCAGTGCTGATATCTTAACAGTTTGAATACTGAGGAGAGCTGAAACTTTACATAATTTGCTCTGTATTTCAGAACACAAGCACCAACCAAAACCTTATAATTACAAATTGACTTAGATAAGCCTTACGTAAATAAAGCCACACCTGTAGCTGCAGGCTTGTGTAGTCAAGCGATTTGTTCAAGCACAGACAAATACTCTGAGCCCCACACTTGCACATGCATCGGTTTGCCCTTCAAATAGTGGGAGTTCTTTGAAGACAAGTGGCTTGTTTCACCTGGCTAGGTCTGTGTGTGTGTGTGTGTGTGTGTGTGTGTGTGTGTGTGTGTGTGTGTGTGCGCGCGCGCGCTTACTTGCACACGTATGTAAGCACCTCAGGCATGGGGTGGGGAGGGGGGAAGAGGCAACAAATGTGGGGTAAAGGCTGATATCACTCACAACAAGCTGAAAACATGTGATTGGTAGAAATATTTCAAAATTGACAAAAATGTTGCAATTACCTACTCACATCAATCTTGGGTTAAAAAGGAGGACACAATAATTTGGGAAGTTATTATACCACACAAAAGACTGACAGTATTATTACAATTTCTCACATCCACATGGGGCTATGAAGTATCTACATACCTGACAAATACTATGAAAAGGATAGCTTGCAACTCACCATATTCAGGAGACACTACGATGCAGATAGGCACAACAAAAAGACAGCTAAACATTTGAGCTTTCAGCCAAAAGGTCTTGTAACGTAGAAAAAATAAACACACTCATTCACAAAAGCACAACTCATACACACAAGACAACTGTCACTGTCCACTGTGACTGGATGGGTTGATGCGTTGTTTGGGGGAGGAGGCCAGACAGCGAGGTCATCAGTCTCATCAGATTAGGCAAGGACGGGGAAGGAATTCGGCCGTGCCCTTTCAAAGGAACCATCCCGGTATTTGCCTGGAGCAATTTAGGGAAACTGTGGAAAACCTAAATCAGCATGGCCAGACATGGGATTGAAGCGCCGTCCTCCCGAATGCGAGTCCAGTGTGACTGGACTCAGTTGCCCAAGAGTGGTTGTGTGTAACTTGCGCTGGCATGAATGTGTATGTTATCTATTTTTGAATAACGCCTTTTGGTCAAAACCACATAAGTTAGCAGTCTTTGTTATGCCTCGATTACAGCTAACCATCTCTAATACTTGAGAGCTGACTTGTGTACTTCATATCCTTCTGTCCTGGACTGATAAATATCAGTGACTCTCTCTCCTCCAGTTGGTTCTGGGTGAATTTATCTTCTAAATAATGTTTGCTTATGACAAGGTCGTTTGTCTAGTATCTTATTAAAAGTAAGATATATTCAGTATATGTTTTTGCCTTATGGCAGGGTTTCATTATAATGCTGTTGAAACTTAGCTAGCTTTCATATAAGTGAACAAACGTTTTTGGCAATTTGTGATTGACCTACTTTGCGTCACTTGAAATAATGCCAGTATTAAGACTGCCTCATATTGTTGGTACGCACGCTTAAACCTATGTACTTTGGTATGCTTGCACAAGCTTGCACGACTGAAAATCGAAACAAACATCAAGCAGCTTCAACAGTCATAACATTCGTGTAAAATTACTCAGGGACAGTGTAAGCACACTTGCACAAAATGCTTCATGTATCTGTGTGTCACGCATGCAGTTACATATATGGCTGAATCACTCAATATTTCAAAGTCAGTTGCATTTATTTTGAAAAACTCTCAGACCAGCACAGTACAACATTATAGGTATACAAGGGGCAACTACAAAGACATGTTGGTTAACTTGTAAACACCTTTACAAAAGTAGGTTCTGAAACTGGCCTAAAAGAAAATATACTTCCTTTACATACCTGCCTTACTGGATCTCTTAACAACAATGTACTTTTTGCCATCCTTATCAACAGTGTTGCTAATCAAACGAGATTTTCCACATTTTACTATGGCAGTGTGCAACTTGCGCCTGTCTTCTTTGCTCATGTCAGTGGCCTGTCAACAACAGACGTAATTACAGAGAAGTTTGATAAATTTCAACGTAAGTTAGGGATGAGCAGGGAATATACAAACAAGAGTTTCCAACCCAAAACAGGAAGTGACAATTGACTTATCAAACAGACACACTCAAGTTTTCCCATGATAAAATATAAATGAAAACATGACATCTGATAGTGGTAGTCTTGCTACTAAGTTTCATTATACAAATTGACTGGAATGGCATTACTGCTGCTGTGACAATAGTTGGCGACATACTAACAACAGACAGTGAGCTATTAGAAGCTTACAAGGATGTAGTTAACTCATGAATTACACCAAGTGCAATACACTTCTGACATGGCAATACTTTCAAATACCACAGCTCAGTTCATCACCACTTGCCATGAAGTCATTGCACAGGATCAAGTTGTACTGAAATTGAATGTTTCACATGAGTTTATTAACTGTTCTGGTAGAAGTCAACAACAAGCAAGAGACTTTCCATAAACGTATATTGTACTGTAGAAAGCCTGTACAAAATAGCAGTGGCCTGTGAAATTGGCGATACAATTTCTGCAACCTTCTTTTAAAAATGTCACAATGTAAGCTTACCTCAATTTCAACTTCCTCACCATTAGAGTCAACGATTTCCATTAATGTTTTATATTGCTCTTCAGAAAGTGTTGTTTTGAGATAATCATCTATGTCTTCCTTTGTCTCTGCTGCTGCAGCAACTATGCAAAATGCAAATAGTCAAGTTAAGTCGTTCAAGAAAACAGATTTCAAACACAGTACTACAAATTATGCGATAATAAACAATGTCAGATATGTCAGCCATTGATTTGTACATTGAAGTACGGAAATACATCCAAGTACAAGATGTTGAAAAATAAATACAAAGTATTACATACCAAACAACCCCGACAAATTCCTAAAAAGAAAAGAAAACTGCATGTAAAATTATTAAATTTTACACATATTGTCTGCACCTTATTGGCTGAAAAATGTATGTAAATCATTAACAAAATGATGTTTAGTTCTTCACATTTCACTCCATGTTATCTGTCTTCACAAGCAACTGATGAGGACAATAATCAGATGAAGTCACATTTATTTCTCTCTCTCTTTACTTCAATTTGTATGTTACGGAGGAAATTGTGTGTGTGTGTGTGTGTATGTGTGTGTGTTTTATTGATATTCAACAGCTAGGTTATCAGTGTCCATGTTAATCCTAAGTACAAATACGTCAAATCACAGGAACGCTAGATGCCATATCGAAGTAAAACCACCGTAGAGACAGCCAAAAATTAATTTGTAACCTTCACACTATGGCAGATGAAATCCATTTAGAGACTACATTTCCTATTCCTCTGAAGGTATTGATCACATACAATGGAGATGACATATAGTATATTAGCAACATTATGAAATAAAAACAAAACTACTTAGAAGAATATAGAGATTCAGACAAGATCAAGTACCAATAATGATATGCAACTGCAAATTTCAACATGAATACCATTCTGTCAGTCATAACATATTTTGCAGTAGCCACTAAAGAAAGCTGCCCAGTTTTTCTCTTGAAAGAGGAATGGCACTTACCATACCAGAGCTTAAAAAAAACATCCAAATGAAAAACATGTTACACTACATTCCCTCGCAAACAACTGACAGCATAAAAAGGAATGACAGCATGGGGAGGGGGGGAAAGGGGGAGGTAGGGGGAAGAATATTGCTGGACAGCTGGAGCTAATGTGGCAAAATTTGTCTATATATATCACAAAAATTAGCAAATTAATTTAAACCTAACAAAATCTGCATAAGACTAAAAATAAAAGTTTTAATCAGTTATAAACAAATTTAGATTCTTGCCTTGAAATACACAGCGACAAATAAGCATTTACTGCTGTGAAAAAAATGCAAGGCCTAACTTAATTCCAACTTTAATAAACAACAAAGAAAATATCATAGCAGTTGAATAGTTTTTTATTCTTTTTCATCATATTGAAAACCTTATTTTTACTTCACTGTGTAATTTTACACACTGTAATCATCAGCTTCTATGTTCAATGTAAGGAGAATAAATATCCATGGTCTGTATTCCAATATTTTCCAATAACATAAAAATTACCATATATGTATTTGTCAAGCTGCAAGAACCCAGCACATTTTAATCTTTTCGCAAAATCCAGGGCTCAAGGTACTAGATATACCCTGGAAGTGATAACTCAAGCTGGTGTTCTCAGGAAAGAGAAAAATTTTATTCTTTTGTAAGTCTCCATTCAAATCACCTCCTGATTATTACCAATAATTACACAGAAGCCTAGAGAGATGCAATATTCCTTTGACAACATTCAGTCTTCAGTTTGGAGTATTCGCAGGGATTATTTTTCTACATAATGGTTCATGTAATTATCGTGAAAACTGATGTTCAATGGGCTGTTGCACTTTGAAGCTCGATGGCAATTATACGAAGAAATACTGACACTTTGGAAAGTTACCTCCTGTTAATACTTGTTTTTCAGGCATACCATCTGAAACCCCTAGTTCTGTTATCTCCCCTCACCCAAAAATGGTATTCACAATGAACAACCAACATAAAATACTTTTGAGACATTTCAGATTATATACAGAAGCACATACAAAAGGGCTGTGACATTTCCAAGTTGTGTTTCTAAATAATTATGCCCCTTACTTCTGTATTTGAAATGAAGAAACAGTTATTAATTTAATGTGATCCTCTCTCTAAAAGAAAAGTGGCATGTTGCATTTGCAGGGACTTTACATGCAATCTCATGGGATTTTCTGGTGTGTCATAAACCAAATTAACACAATTGGTTATAAAATATTCTTTATTTGTAATAGCTTTCATCAACAAATTCAATAAACAAATTACAATTTTCATCCCTTACAGTTTATATGGATATAATTCACAATGTGTTAAGGTAAATATTACTGTCCTTATTCAATAAAATATCTGAATATAATATCATTAGTTGTTTCTCACTCAGAACCACATTCAATGACACATTTGCTGAAGAAAGAAACTGCATTATTACAATTATAGTACTGCATTTGTATCATAGATAATTTTAACAACTTTATCTCTGCTTGCAACAAGTGAATATAATAAAGTATTCATAGACAACAAAAACATGCTCATATCTGCTGTACATTTCTACCACATTGGAACAAACCACATAAGTAAGCTATGAACAAGATGCCAAGAAGAGCAATGAGATCAGAAACATGGAAAACCCCCAAAAATACAATCTTCATACTAAAGACTACATCCAGAACACAAAAAAGGAAAGGAAAGAGATCTGAGCCAAAAACTAAATGACATTAGCTATAAACGCATTCCGAAAAATAAATAGCAACACACACACACACACACACACACACACACACACACACACACACACACACACACACAGAGAGAGAGAGAGAGAGAGAGAGAGAGAGAGAGAGAGAGACGTTAGTTAAAGAAAAATAAGAACATTTCTTACCTGCTGCTTTCAAAATTTCACTGTGCGACAAAAAAAAGAACGATCTGTAATTTTACAAGACTGTACTCCTAAAATTAATTAAGGAATTCACTGACTTCGCATCTGCCAGAACAGCACATGCTTATACATATGCAACTATAAACTGCATGCACTTCAAGAAACTACAGCAAAATCAAGAACAGAAAAGTTTACCTGGAGCCTCTGGTGCCTCTAAGGTAGTCAATGTCACAACATTTCCATCACAATCAATTTCATTAACATGAAAATCTGAGTACCGTTGTTTGATAATTGCACTAAAACCTTCGTGTTTGCTGATATACTCCGTTATTCCAGCTCCATGTTCTGTTAACCTCAAATTCATTGTATTCTGAGTAGTTGCATTCCCCCGTTTCTTTTCCTTAGGCTTTGACTTTGAGCTTTCTGCAACTTCTACTTTAACAGCCTCAACAAGTTTCTTTTTGTCATTCTTTGATAATCTAGTTTTCCTAGGCGAGAATGCCTTAGCTTTGGCTGTGGCCTTAAATGTTGGTTTACCACGATCAGAGTGTGATTTGTTTCTGTTCCTTCGGTTCATTATGCACCTTTATGTTGTACCTTTCATACACGTAAAACCCTGAAAGTAAATGAAACTTTATCAATAAACTATTTCAAACATAGACTGCATAACTTTAATAATGTGTCACTTCAAACAAAATAAATAGTCCATCTTTAGAACACATGGGAGCCCAGTATGACTCTGATGAAGCTAAACCATATGGGGGGGGGAGGGAGGGGGGCGAGATAATGAATACCGGTGCTCACCATAAGAGTATCACACGAAAGATCAAAGCACCCGATGGCGCCTTGTCAGGGTTAATATTCCCAATGTGTAGCACATTTCTGGACAATTTAGCCAGATGCCACCTTATCATGATTAGACCTAACGTTCACAATGTGTATTGTGTTTCCGAACAATTTACAAATTGTCGAACATACATTCAGTAGGCCTAACAAAAACTCTGAGGAAAACTGTAAATACTACAGAACTAGTGCAAAATTTAGGCCAAACTATGTATGTATTTCAAAACCCTAATCATCATAGCTACTAAGCAGTAACACAATACAGGAAAGCACAAAGGCCCTGAATGATGCAATATTTCCATTGTGTCACAAATTCAATCACGAAGCAGGAAAGCCAATAGTATAGAATCACTGTCACACGATTCTGTTAAAACTCAGAACTAGGAAATCTTTGTTACTGCTTTTGATTTTGGAAGCACGGAAACAATGACTAAAACTACGCCGTTTCCGTATTGATTACGTTACAAGCGAAGGGCCCACACCGATTTTCTTAACTTCATTACTGATAACACTGTTATACACTCAATAAAACCTGTAATCCAAAACGGGAACACTAAAATTTGTCAATGGCAGCAAGTCAGCAGTCCCAATGACATAGGGTACCGTTTTGTTCTTTTTCATAAACCGATATTTCTTAACGACGTAACAAATAATATCTACTACTACTTGGAAATAACAACACTAAATCTTTAATTCTGCGTGAATTCCGCCTGAAATGTTGCGCGATTAGTAGTCACATATAACAAAAGTTTAATGTAAAATATTGTTAGTACTAAAAGCAGAACAAGCAAGGGCTAGAGCAATCTTTCATCTGATAACTATAATTCGTAAAATATTGTGCACTATAGAACGTCAGCCATAGTAGGCTTACTCATAAAAATTTCCAGAAATATTAGTGGCCACGACTGTTGTTATGAGTCTCTACGTTAATCTTATTAAGAGCCGAAGAAAACAATGCCTTTAACACAGTTCTGTAACACATAGCAGCTCTTATTAAAATGCCGACTGGACTTAAATGTGTTTTATGCACTATTTCTAAACTTTTGTATAATGCTTCTGACTAAGACAAATTAAAAAGCAAGTAATTCGTACACTTGCCAACAAACAAAGGGATACAAAAGTAGAAAGGAAGTTAAAATTGCTTGTTGGCGAACTCGTTTGACAAGCCTCCGACATGGCCACAATTCAAACGAGGTCCATTACTTAATGGATGCTGTATGAAAGTACAGAAACAACTGTTTTCATGTGAGATACTCATGTACCTAAATATTCAGCCAAATGTTTTGATAGCTGAAAGGCAAAAAAACATAAATGCCGGTATTAAGAGGAGGAACAAGATATTATTATGCCGCTGATTTGATACACCGAAGATGAACCGATTGGTACTAATGGTAATAATATTTAATATTAACAAAAAAACACACGCAAAGGCAATTACTTACGGAAATACTGAGATCGCATTCAGTGCAAGTGTAAAAAACCTATACTTCCAAATCTCATACACACCCGGACCGACACAACGAACACGCACAAACCCGCAGCACCATCCATCAGCACACAACCCAACATAACACAGTGCATCCACGAATCACAAGTGATTTCACAGTAGGCCAATCACGTAGCTCGTAGCACCGCATATAGCTAGTGATCCGCCTGCCAACGCCGCGCCAATAGGAACTTGACCGCACTATTCAAATCGAGATTTCAAGAACAAACGTCAGCCAGTTTTAAAATATCGTGTGAACTACTTTCGTTGTCTTAGGGACAAAGGTATTTCCCACTACACTGTTATCTTTACGACTCAGGCAGGGAATAAAATACAAAAAATATGGATCCTTTTTAAAGAATATAACATTTCTTAAATTCTGCAAATTGTTATGAGAAGCCTATAGATCCTACTACATGTATTGTTATTTTCCACAAATGAATACGAGGTTAATACGGTAAATAAATAAAACCCTAAGACTAAGATGACAAAACAATATGATCACTGAAAGTATGCACAGGGAACTTAATTTATTGCTGTTTACAAAAAAACTTCTCACTCCAGCCCGCCCTCAATATATACGTCAAATAATTGTAAAATTTGGATAATTTATATTTTTTGATATTAAGTTTGATATTGTACTAAAGTATAAAATTGTAAACTTCTTATTAAACACTAGAACTGGTACGCCCAACATTCATTACTACAATCGTTAATAGCCATTTGATATACACTGCTGGATAAAGGTCTCATCTAGACTTCTCCATCCTTATGAATCTACATCGTTCCTGCATTTGTACTTTATAAAGAAACAAAGAACAAAGCGACCAGATATGCATGACACTTGGATAATATTACACGCCATTGTCAATTAATCTAAACTGAATGCTGTACAATTAACTCGGCACTCTTCAGTTTGTCACTTAAGCAAACTCTAAAAAGTAAATAAGATGATTCTTATGTATCAACATGATAACTGTAATAGCTAACAGTTCTCACTTGTTACTAATTTGACTAAAAAACTGGCTATAAAATCATTCAAACTTATCAGATAGTAGCAAAATAATCATTATTGATAAAGATTGTAATCAGTCAACCAGAGACTTCTTGGTCTTACTCATTGAGCTCTTTGAAATGAGAAAAAAAGAAGAGTATTATAACCATGAAATCGCTTCCCATAAGTGCAACCTCTTGTCCACATTGTTGGAGATGAGCAATGGCACAAAGTAGGGAACTGCCTGATGTGGCAATATATATTGGGGACTACAAGTGCTCCAGCAGCTTTTCAGTAGATGTGAAGGCCTAACAGGAATCCTGAAAACTGATGGCTAATGGGATTTGGAAATAAAAACCTACTGATTGAGGTGATGCGATGGTTAGCACACTAGACTTTTATTTGGGAGCGTGGAGCTTCAAACCTGTGACTGCCCATCCTAATTCAGGTTTTCCCTTATTTTCCTAAATCGCTTCAGGCAAATGCCAGAATGATTCCTTTGAAAGGGTGTGGTTGACTTCCCTCCCCATCCTTCCTTAATCCAATGGGACTGATGACTTCGCTGTATCACAATCAATGATAATGGAACAAGGTCATCTTATTCACAATATGCTAAAACATAATTGTGAGTTTCTCACTGTCCCCATGTAAAGATATTCATAAAGGAACATGGAAGTCACCAAATGGGAACATTGTAACCAGATTGATCACATAACAATTGATGCAAGTCACAGGTTGGACCTTTTGGCTGTGAGGAGCCTTGAAGGCCTCAATGCAGATTCAGACCACTTTTTAATATGGGCACAAGTTAGGGCTAGAATCTCCAATGCATTCAAAGAGACTCAAGCAAACAGAAATACAATGTAACAGATTTAAAATCATCTGCAATCACAAACCAGTGCCAGGAGAAGATATCTTGGATCACTGGAAGGGTTGAAGAGTGTGACATTGAGGATCAATGGAGAATGATAAAAAATGCAGTGGAGATGTCAGAAAATGAAACACTGGGAATTGAAGCAAGGTGCATAAGATCCCCATGGTTTAATACTGAGTGCCAAATAGCTACAGAAAAAAATTTGGCATCAAGAAGAATATTACAGCCAAATTTCACATGAGCACTGGTG
Organism: Schistocerca cancellata; assembly: GCF_023864275.1. NCBI lineage: Eukaryota > Metazoa > Arthropoda > Insecta > Orthoptera > Acrididae > Schistocerca > Schistocerca cancellata. The sequence continues at coordinate 144,522,604 of NC_064634.1, read as the reverse complement.
GAAGTTTATGAGAAAAAAGGAAGGCTGAAAAGAGGATTTATCTACAAAAAAGAGAGTGGATGAAAGAAAACATTAAAAAACTGAGTAAACTTTATGGGAAGGTGGGAAGTGGGAAATCTATCTTGGTAAAGGATGAAACAGGGAGGGAAAGAGATCTATGAGATATGGTACTGACATTTTGATAAATTCATCAACTCCAAAATGACATCAAGAGATCCCATATGGGCACAAGGATTAAATGACTTGGACAAGAATACTGTCCCATTGACTCTGGAAGGAATCAGAATTGCTTTGGAAATTGAAGAACAGTAGGTCACCAGGAACAGATAATAGTCTAGCAGAACTATTCAAGCAAGGAGGCTCTCAGATGGAACAAATTCTCCTAAAACTGGTCATTTCAGTATGGGATGAAAAGAAAATGTCAGTGGAGAGAAGGAATTATATTACCTGTATACGAGAAAGGAGATTTGTTAAATCTGACAGCTATTATGGAATTATGCTGCTAAACTCAGGATATAAAGTATTCTCCTACACACTATTTGATCATCTCCTTCCAACTGTTCAGAGAGAGATTGGCTCATATCAATGTGCATTTCTCTCAGGTAAATCAACAATACATCAGATCTTCACCCTAAGGTGACTTTTAGAAAAGGCAGTTGAATCTGTGGTTGGCATGCATCACCTTTTCATCAACTACAAGTCAGTATATGATAGCAAACAATGGAAAAAAGGAATATCAACTATGTAGGAAAAGACAGATTGCTACTTACCATGAAGAAGAAAAATCAAGTTGCAGACAGGCACAATTAAAAGACACTCACATACAGCTTTCAGCCACAGCCTTCATCAATAAAAAAGACACACACATGCACCATTCACAAACACACATACACACAACTACACCCACACACACAAGCAAGTACACCTCATGCACACTTGACCACCAACTCCAGCATCTCGGATCAGAATTCATACCACCCCAGGATGCTGGAGTTGGTGGTCATGTGTACATGAGGTGTGCTTGTGTGTGTGTGTGTGTGTGTGTGTGTGTGTGTGTGTGTGTGTGTTTTACTGGCAAAGGCTGTGGCTGAAAGCTGTATGTGAGTGTCTGCAACTTGACATATCTTCATTATGGTAAGTAGCTTCTGTCTTTTCCTACATTGTTCAGTATATGATAGTGTAGGTAGAGAATGATTGTATCATGCCTTTATGGAACTAAGAGTACCTGGAAAACTGTCCTGGCTTTTGAGAATTATAGTGAATAAGATACATAGTCGTATAAGAATGGGAGGAATGGTGCCTGATCCACAAGATATAGGGCCTACAAGAGGGTGTAAAGTAGGGATATGGACCAGTGTATCTCCTTTGTAATGTTGCCTTGGAGAAGGTTATGAGATGTGCAAACCTGCTGTGCAGGGGAATCATCTTTTGTAAGGCAGTGCAGATTCCAACTTATGCCAGTTACAGAGATGTAGTTGCAAGACCTAGGAAGCCAAAGGAGGAGACATTTGTCACACTTTAGCAGCCCAGTAAGAATATGAGACTAAATATCAACTAATGGTAAATAAAATTTATGCCTACTGTGAAAGCATGCAAAGAGAACATTCTACTCTCAGTAAGAGTGGGTGACTTTCTGACTTTTGAGAGAGGTGATCAGTTCAAATATCTGGGATCAAAAGTCAACCATTCAAATAATACCTCTTATAAAATGCAGCAGAGATTAATGGTAGCCAACAGAGCCTATTTTGCATTTAAAAAAGTCGTTTTCCTCAATACATTTAACTCATGTTACCAAATTAATGATTTACAATACACTTACTGTAAGCCGAATTTATTACCTTATTACTAGATCTGTGTCATTTACCAGTCATGACTGGACATACTGCATCAAGATTAATTATGTATACTGGTATAAATTTAAAAAAAATTCACAAAATTAAGTTCAAAATGGTTCAAATGGCTCTGAGCACTATGGGACTCAACTGCTGTGGTCATAAGTCCCCTAGAACTTAGAACTACTTAAACCTAACTATCCTAAGGACATCACACACATCCATGTCCGAGGCAGGATTCGAACCTGCGACCGTAGCAGTCGTGCGGTTCCAGACTGTAGCGCCTTTAACCGCTCGGCCACTCCGGCCGGCACAAAATTAAGTCATTTATACTTAATAGAAACAATATTTGTTTGTCCATCCACTTTGGTCACTATTAAAGAATTCATCAATGGAGTACAATGGGCACACTTTCAGGTCCTGTGCTACTCTCCCTCTGAATGTTCCTAGCAGCAGGGATTGCACTTCTTGAGGCACTGAGTTGAACATCTTTAGGGCAACCACTGGAAAGCTGTCTTGCGTTCCTGTCAGTCAACACCTGGGTATTTCAATGCTCCTCTTGTTATGGGTATTGTGATTATGTATATCTTGCCTCATGCTGAAGACTCCTTGGTTTTCTTTCACACTGATGAGACATAAAAACACATACTGGCTGAAGACTGTCATAATTCCTAACTGAGTGAATATAGGCCTGCAGTGCTCCTGTTGTTTGCTTGATGTGATTATTCTGAGAGCTTTTTTCTGTAGAATTAGCACATTCTTACAACCTGCAGAATGTCCCCATAGCAGTAGGCCATAATTGATGTGGCTATGGAATAGGGCATAATATACTGTTATGAGATATTGGTCACTCAATACACCTTTTAACCTCCTCAGAATGTATATTACATGGGAGAGCTTGGAGCACACATACACCGTGTGTTCGTTCATTGTTAGTTTCCTGTCTATCATGAAGCCCAACAGTTTGACAGCCTCCATATTATCATAGCATCTGATGTTGTTAAGGGTGCATATCAGATGTTGTGTTTTTTCTTCATTCATTTTCATTTTATTTTTGATGAACCATTCATTAATGTTTTGGAAGAGTACATCTGTTTCTTGGAGTGATTCTGCAGCAGTTCTTCCTTTGGCAAAAAGGCAGGTGTCATCAGCAAACTGTAACATATTGTTGTTATAACCCATATCACTGACATAAATAAGGAACAGGTGAGGCCTTTTGATGGACCCTTTTGGGTACTCCATATTCCAGCTTTTGTTCTTGTGATGTTTCTCCATGAACTGATACCACTTGTCTCCAGTTTTCCAGATAAGACTGAAAAGTTGCCAGAATAACACCTCCGACACCATAACACTTCAATTTATTGTGCAGTATCTTGTGGGAAATGCAGTCAAATGCCTTGCTAAGATCACAGAGTGTCAGTGCCACACTTTCTCTGTCTTCGAATCCTTGCCTTATTTTTCTGGTTAAGTCTAGTGCTGCTGTAAACGTTGACTTTCCCTTGCGAAAACCATGCTGTGTGTCCTGGAAGAGCTTATTTACTTCAAAATAATTCTGTAACTGGAGTTTCGTAACAGACTCCATAACTTTAGCTAGAATAGGAATGATAGAAATTGGTCTGTAGCTGGACACTTCACATGGGTCACCTTTTTTGCAGATTGGTACTGTGTGTGCTAGTTTAAGAAATTTTGGGAAGACACCAGAGGATAAGCATTTGTTAATTGCTATAGATAATGGTTGAGCAAGCTCTAGAATAGTTTTCTTCAGCATTGTGCAAGACATACCATAGATGTCTTCACTCTCTGAGTTCTTGTATGACTTAACTATTTTTACGATATCCTTAGGGTGCACTTCCTTCCAGTTTTCAAAAGTGCTACTGGTTATGTTTCTCATGTGACTTGTGGGAACTAAGTCTGAGTCAGGTATTTTATTAATATTATCTTTCACTATCCTAACAATGTACTGATTGAAGGCATCAGGGCTACCAGAATTTAAGGCTGAGGTGGGCTTTTTTTCTGCACTCGTTTACCAGATGCCAAGCTGCTTTGCATGGATTCTGAGCCTTTTTAATGAACCTGTCATTGTATCTCATTTTTGCCTCCTCCACTCGCTTTCTGTAAATTCGTTTGGCTCTTACATAGTTACAATGAAGCAGGTCTATAGATATATGCTTCAGAAACTTGGTCATCTTTTGAGAGAAAGGTACTCCAAAGGAGAAGAGGAAGATGGAAGAGAAAGTACGGTCATGAGGTGCTCACAATAAACAAAGATTCCCATATTAGAAAAATAGTGCACTCAGTGAGATTGAGATGGGCAGGGCACATGGTATGGGTGAGTGATACAGAAGTAACTAAAAGGATATGAGATGGAATTTTAGGAGGCCAAAGAGGATAAGTTCAACCTACAACCTGATGGAGTAATGAGAGACATGCAGAAAATGGGCTGTAGGAGATGGAAAGTTCGATCACTAAATAGTGGTAACTGATGGAGAATTATCAAAGATGCAAAGGTTCACAATGAACTGTAAAGCCACAGAAAAATTAGAAGAAGATGAATGAGAATGATGAAATCAAGACACCGAAGTACAAAGCAAACAATTTTGCACAAAACTGTTCTGGAAAGTATAGGCTTTTGCAATGATGTCTCAGTATAACTCCTCAGTTATATGTTTCATTGACAAAAGCCATTCTCTTTTTGGACCCAATAGTGCATATCATGGTCACAGTACCATGCCAGAACAAGACAACAAAATAACTATATTTGGAGTCACAAATGATGGCAGTTGAGTTTAAGCTTGTTCTGTGCATCTACATCACGCATTCTCTAACAACCAATGAGTGTTCATTAATTTTCTAAGTGCTCTGCTATGAATGTCATAACCAAAATGTGATTGTACCGAGTTATTTAGTGAATTTTTATTCCATTTGTTGTGAGTTATCATGCCTGATGGCGGAGTTAAGTGACAAATTCTGCACAAACAAATGAGAGACATAATTTGCATTATGCACACTTTCTTCAAGTGCAGAGCAGAGCAGAGCTTACTGCAACTATCACTTGGAACCAGCAACAATCCAAACCCCGCCAATGAATCGAGGTGTGCGAACCGCCGTCATTTGTAGATCAGACTATAGACCTTTGCAACTTGACCATACCAATGAAACAGATCATACACTCGAATAATTTGAACTTCCTAGCTGGTCCTTTGTAAACACAGAAATAGTCAAATTTAATAGAGATTTGGAAAGAATCTGCTGAAAATACAGAAATCTAATACCTATAGAAGTAGGTAGTCTAAACAGGGAATTCCATACATGACCTGGCTTCCATCAGAGTCATAAAAGTGAGAAACAGAAAATCTTAAATATATTCAGTTATGTGGAAAAAAACACAGATGAACAACATTCCAAACATGTGGCACCACTGCCATATAATAAATCTGACAGTTAAAAAAACTGAAGGAAGGTGCTAGTTCATTATTGAGACTGAATTGGTCCACATCTAACACATTTGAGTATGTGGATGAAAATTATTTAGACCAACATCAATTACTACTCTGAGCTTCAGTCTATAGTTCAGACAATCTGTAAGTATACAGATTAACACCAATTTATTGCAGGAAAGACTTGTTGCTTCACATCCTTCGGTGTAAACCTGAAATTTGCCCCACACGTGACCCGTGGGTGGCACTAAGAAGGCAACAAACCTGGCAGCCAGACAATCTTTCTAGATCTCCTGGCTACTTGAGAAGTACATAACTGAGAGGAAATGACTCATAATCACATCAAACTATGCCAATTGAACATTGAGGGCATTAGTAAAAGCAAATGCCAAATTCTTCAAAAGTTACTGCATGAGCACATAATGGATGTGGTTGCCCTACATGAAACCCACACATATCATGAAGATCAACTATGCTCCAGAGGAAAAATATCAGGACACAATATCATTGGTGCAACTTACCACCATGACCATGGAGTAGCCACATACGTCAAAAACAAAGTACAGAACGCTCACCTGCTGTCCACTTCCACAAATGACAATATCCACTCTGTGACAATCAAAATAGGTGAACTGGTCATAAGTACCATTTACAAATCACCAGGATCTGCACGGCCAGCAGATGTCCTCCAATCACAACGCCATCCCATGGTCTTTGTAGGGGACCTCCGCTATCGGGTGGAGAAATGTAGGGTCCCCCTGAATAGGTCAGGCGTGCACTACACGCCGGAAGCGGCTACAAGGGTAGCGGAGTACGTGTGGAGTGCACATGGGGTTTTTTAGGTTAGAGAATCCCCTCCCTAGGCCCGACAAGACGCCTCCTGAGACGCAGCAAGATAGGAGTAGGCAAAATGCAACAGGGAATAACAATATTAATGTGCTAATAGTAAACTGCAGGAGCGTCTATAGAAAGGACCCAGAACTGCTCTCATTAATAAATGATCACAACGCCCATATAGTACTAGGGACAGAAAGTTGGCTGAAACCAGACGTAAACAGTAACGAAATCCTAAACTCAGATTGGAATGTATACCGCAGAGACAGGCTGAACAGTGAAGGGGGAGGGGTGTTTATAGCGGTAAGAAGTGCAATAGTATCAAAGGAAATTGACGGAGATCCGAAATGTGAAATGATTTGGGTGAAGGTCGCAGTTAAAGCAGGCTCAGACATGGTAATTGGATGTCTCTATAGGCCCCCTGGCTCAGCAGCTGTTCTGGCTGAGCACCTGAAGGATAATTTGGAAAATATTTCGAGTAGATTTCCCCACCATGTTATAGTTCTGGGTGGAGATTTTAATTTGCCTGATATAGACTGGGAGACTCAGACGTTCATAACGGGTGGCAGGGACAAAGAATCCAGTGAAATTTTTTTAAGTGCTTTATCTGAAAACTACCTTGAGCAGTTAAACAGAGAACCGACTCGTGGCGATAACATATTAGACCTTCTGGTGACAAACAGACCCGAACTATTTGAAAAAGTTAACGCAGAACAGGGAATCAGTGATCATAAAGCGGTTACGGCATCGATGATTTCAGCCGTAAATAGGAATATTAAAAAGGGTAGGAAGATTTTTCTGTTGAGAAAAAGTGACAAAAAGTAGATTTCAGAGTACCTGTTGGCTCAACACAAAAGTTTTGTCTCAAGTACTGATAGTGTTGAGGATCAGTGGACAAAGTTCAAAACCATCGTACAATATGCGTTAGATGAGTATGTGCCAAGCAAGATCGTAAGAGATGGAAAAGAGCCACCGTGGTTCAACAACCGAGTTAGGAAACTGCTGCGGAAGCAAAGGGAACTTCACAGCAAACATAAACATAGCCAAAGACTTGCAGACAAACAAAAATTACGCGAAGCAAAATGTAGTGTGAAGAGAGCTATGCGAGAGGCGTTCAATGAATTCGAAAGTAAAGTTCTATGTACTGACTTGGCAGAAAATCCTAAGAAATTTTGGTCTTATGTCAAAGCGGTAGGTGGATCAAAACAAAATGTCCAGACACTCTGTGACCAAAATGGTACTGAAACAGAGAATGACAGACTAAAGGCCGAAATACTAAATGTCTTTTTCCAAAGTTGTTTCATAGAGGAAGATTGCACTGTAGTTCCTTCTCTAGATTGTCGCACAGATGACAAAATGGTAGATATCGAAATAGATGACAGAGGGATAGAGAATCAATTAAAATCGCTCAAAAGAGGAAAGGCCTCTGGACCTGATGGGATACCAGTTCAATTTTACACAGAGTACGCGAATGAACTTGCCCCCCTTCTTGCAGCGGTGTACCGTAGGTCTCTAGAAGAGCGTAGCGTTCCAAAGGATTGGAAAAGGGCACAGGTCATCCCCGTTTTCAAGAAGGGACGTCGAACAGATGTGCAGAACTATAGACCTATATCTCTAACGTCGATCAGTTGTAGAATTTTGGAACACGTATTGTGTTCGAGTATAATGACTTTTCTGGAGACTAGAAATCTACTCTGTAGGAATCAGCATGGGTTTTGTAAAAGACGGTCATGTGAAACCCAGCTCGCGCTATTCGTCCACGAGACTCAGAGGGCCATAGACACGGGTTCACAGGTAGATGCCGTGTTTCTTGACTTCCGCAAGGCGTTCGATACAGTTCCCCACAGTCGTTTATTGAACAAAGTAAGAGCATATGGACTATCAGACCAATTTTGTGATTGGATTGAGGAGTTCCTAGATAACAGGACGCAGCATGTTATTCTCAATGGAGAGAAGTCTTCCGAAGTAAGAGTAATTTCAGGTGTGCCGCAGGGGAGTGTCATAGGACCGTTGCTATTCACAATATACATAAATGACCTGGTGGATGACATCGGAAGTTCACTGAGGCTTTTTGCAGATGATGCTGTGGTGTATCGAGAGGTTGTAACAATGGAAAATTGTACTGAAATGCAGGAGGATCTGCAGCGAATTGACGCATGGTGCAGGGAATGGCAACTGAATCTCAATGTAGACAAGTGTAATGTGCTGCGAATACACAGAAAGACAGATCCTTTATCATTTATTTACAAAATAGCAGGTCAGCAACTGGAAGCAGTTAATACCATAAATTATCTGGGAGTACGCATTAGGAGTGATTTAAAATGGAATGATCATATAATGTTGATTGTCGGTAAAGCAGATGCCAGACTGAGATTCATTGGAAGAATCCTAAGGAAATGCAATCTGAAAACAAAGGAAGTAGGTTACAGTACGCTTGTTCGCCCACTGCTTGAATACTGCTCAGCAGTGTGGGATCCGTACCAGATAGGGTTGATACAAGACATAGAGAAGATCCAACGGAGAGCAGCGCGCTTCGTTACAGGATCATTTAGTAATCGCGAAAGCGTTACGGAGATGATAGATAAACTCCAGTGGAAGACTCTGCAGGAGAGTCGCTAAGTAGCTCGGTACGGGCTTTTGTCAAAGTTTCGAGAACATACCTTCACCGAAGAGTCAAGCAGTATATTGCTCTCTCCTACGTATATCTCGCGAAGAGACCATGAGTATAAAATCAGAGAGATTAGAGCCCACACAGAGGCATACCGACAATCCTTCTTTCCACGAACAATACGAGACTGGAATAGAAGGGAGAACCGACAGAGGTACTGAAGGTACCCTCCGCCACACACCGTCAGGTGGCTTGCGGAGTATGGATGTAGATGTAGATGTAGACTTTAACAGCCACCACACGTAATGGTGATACAGAACAACTGATACAAATGGTGAAGCCTTAGCAAACTGGTGAGAAGAAAACAACATCCAATTCATTTTTGATGCTAAAGATTGTCGTTCCTTCAGATCAGCAGCTTGGAAATGAGAGTATGGCCCAGACCTATGCTTTGTCACAGCTGAAGAGAATCACCATCTGGTCAACACAAACCAAAATGTTTTGCCAGTTTTCCCTCACAGTCAACACCATCCAGTCCTAGTAGAAATCAGCACAAGTATTCCATTGATAACCTCAACTCCTTGACACAGATGGAACCTACAAAAAGCGGATTGGAAAGCCTACTATGAACACCTCGATAAATGCCTGGAATGGATCCGTCCATCTGCTGATAGCTATAAAAGATTTGTGGGAGCAGTCATCAGTACAGCAAAAAAGCACATACCTAGAGGATACCACAAAGAATACATTCAAGGGTGGGATGAGAAATATGAGGAACTGATTAATGACTACCAAAGCAGAGGTGACAGAGAAATAGCAGATGAACTCATACACAGCTTTGATACTGCACGATGACAGAAGTGGATGGAAACTACTCAGGCTATGGACTTTAAAGTATCCAGCAGAAAAGCATGGTCCCTGCTTCGAAAATTAGGAGGAACCAGCCGTATCACTCAAGGAAAAAACCCCACAACACCTAACAAAATTGCTTTGCATATTGTTAAAATGTCTAAAGGAGTAAACCACCAAGAGACAACAATATGAATTAAATGTGAACTTAGAAAGCAAAAGCAACAGCCAGTGTTGACATTAAATATTCATGTGGCATCACTCCCAAAGAGATCTTGGCAGTAATAAAGGACACAAAACCTAGTAAAGCCCCTGGCTCAGATGACATCCTCCCAGAATTTCTTATCAAGTCTGTAAAATATACAAAAATATGGTTAGCAAAGTTCTTCACATCACTACTGTAGACAGGAAACATACCCCAAGAACTTAAATGTGCCAAGATAATTGCCCACCTAAAGACAGGTAAACTGGGAAATCTTGCACAAAACTACCGGCCCATAGCACTGATTAGCATGGTGTACAAACTTCTGGAATGAGTACTACTTAACAGGATTGGTCAAGCAATACTCATGTCCATCCCAGTAGAACAAGCCAGTTTTCATACCAACCAAAGCTGTGCAGACCAAGTCCTGTCCCTCACAACAGATATTGAAGCGGGATTCCAAAAGAAATTAAAAACATCTGTGGCCTTCATTGACTTGTCAGCAGCCTATGATACCATCTGGAGACAAGGCCTACTCAATGAACTGATGAAAATAATTCCCTGTCAAAATGTTACAAAGCTTATTTGTAACATGACTGGTAACAGAGGATTCTAGGTCATCATGGGAAACAAAGTCAGTAGCCAGAAATTTCTTCAAAATGGCTTACCTCAAGGCTTGGTATTAGCCCCACTGCTTCTCAGCCTATACATTGCTGACATGCCAGAAACAGCTTGTAGGAAATTTGGCTACACTGATGACTGGGCCACTGCGACAATGCACACCAGTTTTGATACAATGGAGGAAACACTGACATCCGATCTGTCTGCCCTGGCAGCAGACCCCTAGATGGAGGCTTAGGCCTAACATCACGAAGACAGAAGTAACTTGCTTCCACCTCAATAACAGAGAAGCCGACAGAGCTCTGGAAGTATACCTTGATGACACACGCCTCAACCACAACAAGGAGCCAAGGTACCTAGGGGTCATATTAGACAGAACCTTGTCATTTAAAGCACACCTTACAAAAGCAACTGCCAAGGTGAGAACAAGAAACAACCTCATCCATAAATTCTGCAGAACCATCTGGGGATTAACAGCAACTACCCTGAGGAAGTCTGCACTGAGCCTGGTATACTCTGCAGTGGAGCACTGTGCACCAGTATGGCTAAACAGTAGTCATATGATCAAAATCGATGTCGAATTTAACACCACCATGTGCATTATTTTAGGAAGTGGTAGGTCTACACCTAACATACGGCTACCTGTCCTGAGTCATATACCACCCCCAAAAATATGACAAGAAGCATCCTTGGTCAGGGAATAAAACAAATTGAAGCTTACCCTAAACTACTAGTACACATTAATATACCTGATCTGAGTATCAAAAGGCTTCATTCAAGACATCCTTCTCTTGCTCTCGACAGCCTCACTGGGGCTGACATCAAATCCTGGAGAAGAGAATGGCTCCAAAAAACCTGAACAACTTGCCACTTAATGCCTTGTATTACTCAGGTAGTTCCTGGGTTTGATCTGCATGGCAAGATATGGTCAACTCTGAACCAACTAAGAACTGGGCATGGAAGATGTGCTGACTCACGGTTCAAATAGGGCTACTGTCTTCGCCAGTATGTGACTGTGACATGCCTAAGCAGACCATCCAACACATCAGAGATGAATGCAGTGCCACAGCATTAAGTTGGGACTTTGAAGAATTTCTCATGGCATTCTAAAAATCCATAGAATGCTTACAAGGACTAGATGTTAGTCTGTGAATATATGTAATGTTGCGTAATGTAGAATAAAGTGATCCAATACTGAAATGTACTTTAATGCCATACGCTAAATAAACTGATTAGATTACATTAGTTTTTCGTTCCATAGATCCTTGCTGAGGAGATCCTCGTGGATGTGGAACACGTCAATCTCTCTCTCTCTCTCTCTCTCTCTCTTTTCCTTTCTTTCTTTTTCTTTCTTTTTTTTTTTTAAAAAAAGAAGCTGAAATAACATTACTAATAGTATGAGTATATACAATACATCTTTTTTTTAAGCTGAAATAACAATACCAATAGTATGAGTATATACAACACATTATTTGTTTCTATTAAAAAATTCATCAATGGAGTAGAAGGAGTTAGCCACTAGTAAGTCTTTCAGGCTCCTTTTAAACTGATCTTTATTTGTAACTAAATTTTTTATGTTTGCTGGCAAATTATTGATGATGAGTGTTCCTGAGTAGTAGACCCCTTTTTGAACTAAAGTAATTGCTTTTAAGTCCTTGTGCAGATCATTTTTGTTCCTGGTATTGTATGTATGAACTGATCTGTTTGTTGGAAAAAGAGATATATTATTTAGGACAAATTTCATTAAGGAGGTTCTTTGAAGAGGTTTCTACAGGATATCCATGAATTTACTTCACAAATAATACGTATTACTTGCTTTTGGACTCTGAAAACTTTTGTTTAACTTGAAGAGTTACCCCAAAATATTATACCATATGACATTATGGAATGAAGTAGGCAAAGTAAGCAAGCTTTTTCATTTTTATGTCGCCTATGTCTGCTAACACTTGAATTGCAAATACAGGTTTGTTAAGGCATTTCTGCAGTTCTGTGGTATGCTCCACCCAACTGAATTTAATCTCAAGTTGAAATCCTAGGAATTTAAAACTGTCAACCTCTTCTATCTGGTCTTCTTCATACTTTATGCATATGCTGGGTGGAAACCTCTTACAGGTTCTGAATTGCATGTAGTGAGTCTTTTCGAAGTTTAATGTCAGTGAGTTGGCTTTAAACCATTCATTAATATCCATGAAAATATCATTAGCAGATCTTTCTAGAACTACACTCGACATACTATTTATTGCAATACTTGTGTCATCTGCGAACAAAACAAACTTTGCTTCTGGCAGTGTAACTGATGAGAGATCATTAATGTACACAATAAAAAGCAATGGCCCTAAGATGGATCCTTGTGGGACACCACATGTAATTTCTTCCCATTCTGATGATGACTGATGACTTAATTCACTAGTCTCTTGCACTGACTCTCTTTGTTTCCTGTTAGCGAGGTATGACTTGAAACAGTTCGCAACACTGCCCATGACACCATAGAATTCTAATTTATTTAAAAGGATGTTGTAGTTCACACAATCAATTGCCTTTGACAAATCACAGAAAATACCTGCTGCATGTAATTTGTTATTTAATGAATTAAGTACATTTTCACTGTAGGTGTAAATAGCCTTCTCAATATCAGAACCCCTCAGAAATCCAAACTGAGTTCTTGATAATATGTTATTTGTGGTCAGATGGTTGAGAAGCTGCCTGTACATTACTTTTTCTAAAATTTTTGAGAATGCTGCAAAAAGTGAAATCAGTCTGTAGTTTGATGGTATCTCTTTATCCCCTTTCTTGAATAGAGGCTTAACATCTGCATATTTTAGCCAGTCAGGAAATGTCCCAGTTATAATTGACTGGTTACACAAGTAACTTAGAATTGTACTAAACTCACAAGAACATGCCTTAATTAACCTTGTTGATATTTCATCATAACCACTAGAATGCTCTGTTTTTAAAGATTTTATTATGGAAGTTATTTCTTTTGGTGAAGTGAGTGACATATTGATGTACCTGAAGCTATTTGTAAGGCTAGTTTCAGATATTCAAGGGCATTATTTACTGCCCCTGACAACCCCATTCTATCAGTAATGGATATAAAATACTTGTTAAATAGATTTGCCACACTATTTCCATAGGTTACTAAGTGTCATCTACCCGTAATGCTTTTTGCTCCTGTTCCTTTCTGGTTCTACCAGTCTCCTCTTTCACTATATCCCATATTGTTTTTATTTTGTTCCCTAACATTGCTATCTTCTTCTTGTAGCGCATTTGTTTAGATGTCTGAATTACTTTTTTTAATATTTTACAGTATTCCTTGGATTTAGGATTTAGTGATCCTAGTTGGAAAGTTCACAGAGTGAGTGTGATGTTCAGAGAGGCAGATTATGTCAATTTGGTTAGATGAATTCATTTCATCAATACAAATGAGTAGTTCATCAACTTTATTTCTGAGTGTGTTTATGTAGTGTGCTTCTAGTTTGTGAACAGTGGCTATCTACTGAAGAATTACAATTAAATGTACCAAATGGATATTATTTCTGAGTGTGCTTCTGTAGTGTGCTTCTAGTTGGTGAACAGTGGCTATCTACTGAAGAATTACAATTAAATGTACCAAATGGATATGAACTGGTAACTAGTTAGTGCAGAACAAATATAAAACATGGTGGTTTCTTAACAAAAGATTGAAACTAAGTTGCAAAGTTACAAATTGTTCTTTAAGTTACAAATTATGTTCTTTGTGTGGCCTGAAGCTGCAGCAGTCTTACCCCCCTCCCTCCTCTAGCCCCTCCCTCCTACCCACAAACACAAAAAGGGGAAGATGTGCCTCTATGTCATTCTCCAAATTACAATGAAAATTATTTTATAGAAACTCAAGAGAAACAAATAAAACTCTGTATGAATATAAACTGCAACATGTTAATATTTGGTGACATTAATACTGACATTACATAAAATAAGGGAAAGACAACCAGTCACTCACAGTAGGTTGATATGTGGAGCACAGAAACATACAACAGAAAGCTGCATTCAGTAGCGCTAGTTACTAGGCTTACCATGGTCTGAAGATTGTGCACTTTGGTGTCTGTGTGACTGTGTGTGTAAAGTGTATGCTATTGCTGGAAAAAGAGCTAGAGCTTGAAAGTTAGTGTGAATGCCATTTTCTATTTTGTGTTTCTGTGCTCCATGCATTGGTCCACTATAGGTGAATGGTTGCTTTCCTGCTATTTTATGTATTGCTCCACCCAGGAATTTAATTTATTTTAATGCAGATGTAAGGTTTTAAAGTAGAACAGTATGCTGTTTATCAAATTTGTTAAGATCATTCAGTTTTTACTGTGTCAACAATACATCAACAAGATTACAGTGTGCATGGATAATACAGGGTGTCACAAAAAGAATGACTTGATTTTAACTTTTATTAATATTGAGACAAATACCACTAGGTAACTGAAACAGTGCTAGATGTAATTGACATGGTCTGGAGTTTCAGAAAAAAATCTGCTAGATGTCGCCATGAGCACTGAGCTGGAGCATGCTGCCAGTCTCACACAATATGGCATCCACACAACAGAAGGTGTGTTGTGTTATTGAATTTAGTCGTATTCAGTCAGTGATCACAATTCAGTGGGCATTTCATATTCGATTTTGCGCTAAACCACCATCACCAAAGAATGTTCAATGGTAGTATAAACAGCTTGAAGAAACGGGGTGCCTCTGTAAAGGCAAAAGCCCTGGATGGCCACACATTTCTGAACAAACAGTGGAACATATCCAATGAGCATTTGAGCAGAGCCTCCACAAGTCTACGCACTGTGCTAGTCGAGAACTTGCGTTACCATGCATGCCAGTGTGGCGTGTGTTATGGCATTATTTAGTCCTCAAACCATACCAATTACAACTGGTACAAGCTCTTTGAGATACTAACAAAGTGAAGTGAGTGGACTTTAGCAATGCTATTCTAGAGGACATGGAAGATGATGCTTTTATATCACAGTTGATATTCAGTAATGAGGCAACTTTCCATATTAGCGGTAAGGTTCACCATCATAATGTGCATATATGGGGGCTCAAAAATCCTCATGAAACAATTGAACATGAATGTGATTCACCAAAAGTGAAATTTTTTTGTGCTATTTTGCAAAGCAAGGTTTGTGGACCCTACTTTTTTGATGAAGAAACCATAACAGGACAATCATACCTTGCAATGCTACAGAACTGGTTATTCCCTCAACTTGACTCTGACAATTTCGTCTATCAGCAAGATGGAGCACCACTGCACTTGCACAACAATGTGCGCAGTTTCCTCAATGCCAATGTGCCTCAACATTGGATAGGGCATACAGGACCATGAAACCAGGCTTTACGCTCTTGGCCTCCTAGGTCCCCTGATTTAACACCATGTGATTTCTTCCTGTGGGAATATGTTAAACAATGTGTTTATGTTCCTCCCTTACCTTGTGACATTGATGAACTAAACACCAGAATATCAGCTGCTGTAGCTTCAGTGGCAGAAGACACCTTATGCTCAGTTTGGGATGAATTTTCCTATCGGCAAGATGTCATCTGTGCAGCCAATGGAGGACATATTGTACAATTATGATGGATTTATATAAACTTCTGTCTTTTCTGAGTAATTTAGTATGCAATTTGTTGGTGTTAAGCCCTTCTTCCTAATAAATAATTCTATTAAAAATCGGGTCATTCTTTTTGGGACACCCCGTAGAGTAAGCAACTTTCAATTAAGCAAATGCAGTCCAGTACTATTAATCTAGGTATCTCATATCATGAAAACTATGTGTAAATAATAAAATAAACACATAATCACAGTGCTGTGTTATTAAGAAGTATGATGCAATGTTCCTTCAGATATGCATACATGTCCAAAGAAACAGGCACTGCAGCTACTACACCTGTCAAGAAGCACAGGAAATCTATTCATAGTTGCTAATATCAGCCACCTTTGGTTGTATATTAGAATGACAATAATGAAAATTTGTGCTAGACTGGTACTCAAACCCAGATTTACCATTTTACGTGAACTGTCACCTTAACCACTCTGGCTATCTGTGCATGAATCACAGCCAGATCCAAACTTTCCTATATCGACATCTTCATGTCACAACCTACCCTTGCACATAACATATTCCCATCCATGAAGGGCATATTTACTGAGAGTCGAGGGTCTGGTATTGGTGAATAAATACAATATTACATTGCCTGCGTTATTAACAAGTATGATGCCATGTTCCTTCAGGCATACATGTGTGTCCAAAAGGTACATGACTGCAGTGACTACAGCTGTAAAGAAATACAGGAAATGTATTCACAGTCATCAATACGAACGAACTTTGACTGTATGTTAGAATGACAGCAATGAAAATCTGTGCTGTGTTTGAGTCCCTGTACAGCATTTTCAATGTTGTCATTCTAATACACAGCCAAAGGTGGTTCATATCTGCTACTGTGAATACTTTTCCTAGAATAAAGTAAACAACTATTCTGCTGAAAATGAAAGACTAACCTGAACCATTATTCACCACAAATTAAATCACCTAAGAAGTAGAATAAACTTAATAAACTGAAATAAACTAATCATGCAGATCATGGAAGCAAATGAATCAAGAACTAAGTTTTGAAACTGCTGTTGTACCACAGCCTCTGTATTGTGGCTGAAGTTACAAAAGATGCCATCACAATTCGATGCAAGGAGCATAGCATATGCAAGCCATTGAGGGATTCTTTGGCAGGAATGGCTAGAGCTGATGCTGCAAGAGTCACTGCTGAGGCCATATTGTATGCAAAGTTACCAAATATCTAGACCACCCCACTGCCAACAGAACTGAGCATCACCGACACAGCAGAACTATGAAGCCAGGCTGGAGTAATGCTGAACAGGGCAAGCCCAAGCACTAGGCTCCCCCCCCCTCCCCTGTCCTATGTGACAAGGAGCACTAATCTGGCAGTACAACGATGGACCAAGCCCAGCCCACATAAGCAATGCCCATTTTAACCAGTCAGTATCATTCAGTGCCTGCGGCCAGCTATGAGGGGAAGCCATTGTCCTGAAACAGGACATCTCACTGCCATGGCTAGACCCTGTCTCCATTAGGCTTTGGGTCTCCCAGCTGTGTCTGCATGTGTACGATGCTGGGAGTCAATTGGTGCCTTCCAGCAGAGGGGCCACCTATTGTCTCACTACCATCTAATGTGGGTCCTGAATTGGGGAGTCCCTGGTTCATGCTTGAGCTTGCCTAGCTGTCTTGTGCAGACAAGCTCTTCTACTGCTGGTTCATCTTGTGTGGCCACATGTGACTGCTGGCAGCCACTGACAGTGCTGACATGTTTAGACTGCACGCCTTGGCACACCCTGTGCTGGGACCTGCACCTATGCCAGCCAGTGCAGGTGTCCTTCCTGGAAGCCACCACAGATGTATGTGGCCATGACTGGAGCCATGACTTGGCAGTTCATTGCTGCCATGCTACTGATGGCAGAACACTGCCTTGCCACCACCTGCACATTCTGTGAGCTGATTGCTCCAACAAAGATTAGTAGTAGTAGTAGTAGTAGTAGTAGTAGTAGTAGTAGCTTTATTCATAGATCAATTAAAAATAAGATAATTCATATACACATGTATTTACAGACTTCTAGTTAGAGACAATCATTATATTTACTCCTGGTATACAATACTTTTTATACAAATAAATTATTAAATAATGTAATGACACACGGTTCACTCATATCTCACTATCAGTCACTGCACACACTATACACACATTGTTTCATGACACTTCACTCACTACACACACACACACACACACACACACACACACACACACACACACACACACACACATACTGGTGATCTCTGGGTCATTTTCTGTACCACAACTTCCCATTTGCTATCCTGAAAATCTGAGTCAGCATCCCTCTATAATGAGTGAGACGTTGAGCTCAGAAAGAGGAAGAGGTGTTAGTATTGTGCTATGCATAGCTTGGGGGTAATTATTTCTAGAAAGGAAAAAAACTTAAAGTGAAGGTGTTAGTGAAATGTTGGATATTTTATAATAATAACAATTATACTTATTTGTATAATTTTTTATCGAACCCCTACTCTGTTTTAGCTAAGTAATCCTTCAATGTACAAAATGTATTGGATAACAGGTACTTTTTAGCTGCCTTTTTAAATAAGTGTATTTTTGCATTTTCTTTAATCTCTTTTGGTAATTTATTGTACGGTTTTATTCCTTGGCAGAATATGTTGTTTTGAGTTTCATATGTATTTTTTCTTGGTAAATGTAAGTTGAGTCTACCTCTTGTTACATGTTCATGGACAGAGCTGTTTTTGCAGTAATTACCAATGTTATTTTTGATGTGTACAACTGGCTGGTAAATGTATTCACATGGAGCAGTTAAAATCCCCAGTATTTTGAGCAGATCTTTACAATGAGCTCAACTAGTATTTTTGGTTATTATTCTTACGGCTCTTTTCTGGAGTTTGAAAACTGTCTTCATATTTTGTGCATTTGTTCCCCCAAAAAGAATACCATAGCTAATATGAATAATATGTAACCAAAAGACTCAGCATGTTACACACTGATGAAAGGATTCTAAGGGTATAACATACTGATGACATTCTGTTAACAAGTACCTTTGTGTGTTCACACCACTTCAACTGAGAATCAGTAATCATTCCTAGAAATTTTGCATTTGTTACACAGTCTTTAGAGGTGCCATCTACATTTAATTTAACATTGTCATTTTTCCTCTTCAAACTAAAATTCATGGCATTAGTTTCCTTTATGTTCAATGTCACTTTATTGTTTATTGACCAATCATAAACTTCCTTTCTCGGCAAAGAGTTCTCTTGTTTTCTCAGTGAATATAATATTGCTGTCATCAATGAAGAGAATTTTTTCACCATAAGTAACACTATTGGAAAAGTCATTGATGTGTATCAGGAACAGTATTGGTCCTAATATGCTACCTTGCAGAACCCCTATATTAATGTATTTTGGTTCTGATAAGTGTGAGATCAGAATATTCACCACTCACCAGGGCTGATGCCAGATTCTGACCACCATCCACTACAACATCATGCTGCATGTTGGTGAGTAAGTTTATAATACTGTTACCCTCTTATTTTATCAGAAGACATCCCACTCAGGTTCCTTAACACCCCACCACTGCAGCCATGCCCTAGGTTGAGAGCTGAATGCCATCCTGTTCTCTAGAAGTATGGTTCCTCCAACCACCAGAGGTTTCATGCCACCCAAATTGCTCTACAGTGCTAATGGAAACCTTTAATGAACTTTGTCCTGCACATTAAATGAAGCATTGTGAACAGAATCCCCTACTAAAGCTAACAGACTATGCAATTAGTATAGAAATCAACTAAATAATATAAGTATCCTGAAGCTCCAGTGCTGTGACATGTCAAGTAAACAGTAAAGCTTATTAGGAAATGTACATAATGGTAGAAAGACATCATAAATCAGTACTCAAGTTAGCTAAATGTGAGAATGAACTCTTAATGCACCAAACAGGTGAAAATCAACATAGGAGGTCATTAAAACAGAAGTAATCTGTTAAAGGAAAGCAAGTGCTGTTCCATTCCCAGCAGGTGTTATTCAATCTGTATATTGAGCAAGCAGTAAAGGAAACAAAAGAAAGATTCGGAGTAGGTATTAAAGTCCATGGAGAAGAAATAAAAACGTTTAGGTTCACTAATGACATTGTAATTCTGTCAGAGACAGCAAAGGACTTGCAAGAGCAGTTAAATGGAATGGACAGTGTCTTGAAAGGAGGATATAAGATGAACATCAACAAAAGCAAAACGAGGATAATGGAATGTAGTCAAATTGAGTTGGGTGATGCTGAGGGAATTAGATTAGGAAATGAGACACTTAAAGTAGTAAAGGAGTTTTGCTATTTGGGGAGCAAAATAACTGATGATGGTCGAAGTAGAGAGGATATAAAATGTAGACTGGCAATGGCAAGGAAAGCGTTTCTGAAGAAGAGAAATTTGTTAACATCGAGTATAGATTTAAGTGTCAGGAAGTCGTTTCTGAAAGTATTTGTATGGAAGTGAAACATGGACGATAAATAGTTTGGACAAGAAGAGAATAGAAGCTTTCGAAATGTGGTGCTACAGAAGAATGCTGAAAATTAGATGTGTAGATCACATAACTAATGAGTAGGTATTGAATAGAATTGGGGAGAAGAGGAGTTTTTGGCACAACTTGACAAGAAGAAGGGACCGGTTCGTAGGACATGTTCTGAGGCATCAAGGGATCACAAATTTAGCATTAGAGTGCAGTGTGGAGGGTAAAAATCATAGAGGGAGACCAAGAGATGAATACACTAAGCAGATTCAGAAGGATGTAGGTTGCAGTAAGTACTGGGAGATGAAGAAGCTCGCACAGGATAGAGTAGCATGGAGAGCTGCATCAAACCAGTCTCAGGACTGAAGACCACAACAACAACTCACATTTCACTAACCCCCTCTCAGGTATCAACTTAAGGGAAGATGTATGCAAAGCTGAAGCACTGCTGTCAACTTTAGACAATATGTCAAATGGTACTTTTAGGTGGACTAATGTAACTAGTTGACAAGTCAATGATTCAAGAGACAAACTCAACAACTTAAGAACCAAAGATTGTTATAGAATCTTAAACTTTGTAATTCAACAAGTAAGACAAAGAATTTCAGTGCCACTAACAAATATCATAAAGAAGATGTTAGATGAATGTGTCTACCTAGAAAGCTTGAAAATCTCTATAATTAAACCTGTTAATGAAAAGGGCAATGTGATATTATGAGATAATTACTGATTCATGTCACTTACCCCAATAATATCTAAGTAAGCAAGTATTGTTTCAAAAGTAGTTTAGCCAACATTTTCAGCACTATAACTTTCTCATTTCTGCATGGTAGGTTTTGGTCTGGCATATAATAATAACAATAACAACAACAATAATAATAATAGTAATTTTTTCACCATTGAATGATTCATTGCACATGTATAAGAACAGGTAACAATTCTTAATACATAGCACAACAATACATTCTTCTGAATATATCATTGATTAACAAAATGATTAAATTACACATAAAATGGTTAACTTAAAACTATTTATATATATTTTTGAAGCACTTCTTATTTTGTGTGTAAGTATGGTATTCTTCTAATGTGTAGAATTGATTTTGTAACAGGAATTTCTTTAGCTGAAATTTAAGCTTCATTGTGGTTAGGGCCATAACTTTAGTGGGTAGTGCATTAGCTAACTTTAAACTTACATATTGTGGATCCTTGAGTGCTGTTCTGTGGCTGCTGATGTAATATGTTTCTTTACTTCTAGTATTGTACTGTTACCAATTGGAACAAATGTTGGGCTGCAGCCTTTTAACAAGTAATATGGCTTTTAGAATGTACATGTTTACTACAGTAAGAACACCAGTTTATGGCAGCATTTTTTGCTCCACAGATGCTTCTTATAACCCATATAGGAAAAGTAAAATACTTATTTAGATTTGCTGTAGTTGTTGTTCTTCAAATTTCTTCTATTCTGTAATTCAGATCAGAGGAAAATAAAACATGATATGCAGTCTTTAGGACAACAATGTCTTTGCAGAACTTGCTAATTATGTTAATTCTAAATATTTTCTTAGACACCTTACATGCTAGTGTGCCAACATGTGTACATTTTAGATTGTTTTGAATTGTTAAATTGAGGAATTTTACACTAAACTCTTTTTTTCTAATTTGATTTGATTTCATTTATTATTGGTCCTGTAGATCATACAATTTGTACAGCAAAGCACATTGTGATATAGGACAAGTCAATTTGAAAAATTATGTTAAGATGATATATGAAGAGAGATGACAGTAGTGGTACATAACTCACATAGCAGAATACATATAGGATATATAGAAAAAATATAAAAAAGGTGGTGTGTGATGAGAGATGATGGTGGTGCATACTGCACACAGCAGAATACACATATGAGATACAGACAGAATATTGATAAGATACAATAATTAAATTATCTTACTAAGTAGAAACATCTGCAACTGAATAAACAGGTTATTGCAAGTAATTAAAATTTTGTTTCAAGATATTCATGTACAGAATAGAAACAGTGATTTAGTAGCAATTCCTTTAGTTTAATTCTCATTATTTTGGGGTTTTTGCTTGTTTTTATGTCTGTTGGGAGCTGGTTGAATACTTTAATGCCCATACATTTAACCCCATTTGCATATAATTTTGTGTTGTGGGCTATAATTTGTAACTGTGTTTTGTTTCTGTGTGTCATGTGTGTGGCGGTCTGCATTTCTGTCAATGGTGTCCAAGAGCTGTACTGTAAAACAAGCTAGTTCCAATATATAGAGGCATGGCAGTGGCAGGATTTTTAGTTGTTGAAATAGTGGTTTACAGTGTTCAGTTACTTGTTTTTTACATTTCATTATTCTTACTACTTGTTTTTGTAACTTGAAAATTGTGAGAGAATCAGAGCTCTTTCCCCGGAAGATTAGGCCATAGCTCAAGACAGACTGAAACAGGGCATGGTACACCAGCTTCGAGGTATCTACACTGGCTGCGTCTCTTAATGATCGTAATAGATAGCAGGTTTTACTAAGCGTTTGTGACAATGCCTCAATATGTGGTTTTCAATTTAGTGTGTTACTGATGGTAAGTCCAAGAAATTTGGTGTCCTGCCTGTTCGTAATGTCATCTTTGCTGGTATCTATAAGTGCATTGAAGGGGGTTAAATTTTGTCTAGTACGGAAGTTCATACTTACAGTTTTTTGAGGATTTATGAGTAGTTTATCTGCTTCAAACCACGATTGTAAATGACAAGTAGTTTCATTAACTGCATCTTGCAATGTGTTACCTCTACTGGTTATCAGGATATTTGTGTCATCTGCATACAGAAAGGATCTGGCATTTGGTATGTGTTCTGGGAGATCATTTGTGAACAATATGAAAAGAACAGGGCAAAAGACAGATCCCTGAGGGACGCCATTTGTTGTATGTAGTATATCTGACCTGCAGTGCGTGAATGTCTCAGATTTTCTTATTTCTACGTATTGGTTTCTTTGACCAAGGTAGCTATGGAACCAATTGTGGGCACACCTGTAATCCCATACTTAATGGAGTTTCATAATCAGCAGCTTGTGGTCGACCATGTCGAAGGCCTTGGAGTGATCAAGAAATATACTGACAGCAGATTGTTTATGGTCAACAAAACTTGAGCAGTTTTCTAGAAATGCATACAGAGCATGTGTGGTGGACCTATTTTTCCAAAATCCGTATTGGGAAGATGTGATTATGTTGTTAGCCTATGTATAGTCTAATTTCAACATTAAAACTACTGTTGTTAAACTGCATGAGAGATGTTTTACTACAGCTTACATTTAAGTGGCTTTCATTAAAGTACTGAACAGTTTCATTTGTCACATTGTTAGAGTGGGTCTCTAGTTTGTTAAACGATTCCTTTTTACACACAATGGATGTATCATCCACATTCAGAATTATTTTGGAACTTTGAGTGCAATATCTTATGGCATTACATAAATGAAAAAAGAAGAGGACCCAGTACTGAGCTCTGGGGCACTCCACATTTTATATTTGCCCTCCCTTAATAATAGATGTATTTAGTGTCTTAGTTATTAGATGGATGATACAATATTATGTTAATGTTATAGTGTTAATGTTATAGTTATAATGTTATATTGAGAATTGGCACTGTACTAGTTTAATGACAGCTTGGAAATGAGAAAAAGTGATACTTATAATATCTATATCATTGAATTATATTACTATTCTGTAGCATTAATTGTATTTGTACAATTGTATTGACACGTTCCACATCCAGGCGAATCACTCGCATGTACGGATCTATGGAATACGCATACCAAATAAAAAAAAAAAAAAAAAAATGAACACCACTTCCAGTTTTAAGCAGTATAATCTGCTTTCAGCTACTCATGTATGATTTTATTGGGTCATGAGCAGTGCCTCTGATACCAATGTTCCATAGCTTTTCTAATAGGATTGTGGCCTTCATACAGCCAAGAGCTTTCTCAAGATCAAGGTATGCTTGTTCACGATGCCACTTATTATCTCTTCAATTAACTGAGCAGCTGCTGTGTTTTTGATTTACATTTTAAGAATCCATCTTTATTTCCAAACATTAGGTCATTCACATGGAGAAAGTTGTTAATTCTGCTGTATATGACTTTTTCAACTATTTTGGAAAAGATGGGAAGTATTGAGATTGGTCTGTGGTATTGAATTTTGAGTTTGTTTCCTTTTTAAAGATTGGTGTTACCTGAGATATTTTTAGCCTGTCTGGGAAGTCACCTAATTCTATTACATTATTTACTGCTACAGACAGAGGTACAGAGACATTTTGTTTCCACACTTGTAACACATTAATACTGAGGCCATCATGCACTGCAGAACTGGAAGATTTTAGAGAGAGAACTATGTTAATTATTTCTTTGCAGTTTGTGGTGGCTAGATATATGCTATTTCAGATGGACTGCTTTTAAAATTATGCTCTAGGGTGTTATGGTTGTCACTGATAGCTTCCCCTACTGAAGAAAAATGTTCATTGAATATATTTGCATTTTCAAGTTGATCTTTTAGTAGCATCCCATTGTGGTCAGTAATAAAGCCCATACAAAATTTGTCTCTGCCTGTTCTTAAATTGTTTATCACTTCTCAGACACCAGCAGTAACAAGTTGTTTGTAACATAGTTGCTCCTGGTCTGTATTAATAAATCTTTATAGTATTCTTGATAAGTTTTGAAGGCCTTCTTTAGTTTGTGATTTTGGCTATTATTCAACATTGCACTATGAAATAATTTTAAATTTTCCCTTGTTTCAATGACATCATTATTTATCCAGATACTTTTGTTTTAATTTTTAGTTAGTTTAACTTCTGTGGCTAGAACTGGGCATGTGGCATCAAAACAGTAATAGAAGTCAGCAGAAAAGCTGTTATAGGAAAAGCTATCATTCTCAAACCATGGTATGTGTGCTAACATGCAGCTCAGCCTATTGATGTTATCATTATCATTACACATAGTTTTTGTGCTTATATATAGTTTCTTTTTAGTGACAAAGGGCACCTCATTTGCCTCCAATTGAAGTTTTGCTGCATGGTGATCAGAGATGGCTAGTTTGAGAAGAGATGTACTGCAGGCAAAATGGGTCAAGTTTGTTATTATGTTACCAAGACACATTTTGTTATTGCCAATCTTTCGAGTTAACTCATGGATAAGTGGGGTCAGACTGAATTCATCAAGTAGGAGGTGTAGCTTTTTGCTGTTGGCATTATTGGTTAATAAGTCTATATTTATATCCCCTGTTATTATAGGGTTTACATGGCCATTTAACCCAGAAAATATACAGTCCATATATCAGCAAGTCAGATAGATTTTTGAAAAATACATCCATACATGCCTAGGTGGCCTATACACACCCATTATTGCTATATTTTCACCAGCCCATTACAGATTTATTGCAGCAACTCCTGTAGTTCCTTCTATCAGTATGCATTTACCTCTCTGCTGTTGAATCAGTTGAAAGCATTATAGTAAAAGTACATAAATGCTATGAGAATAAGACAGCTCTGCAATGCTACATGACTCGAATAAAGCCTTTGACACAGTCTTCCATGACACACTAATTAAAAAGCTACACCAAGATGGAATGAGAGAGAATGCCCTTGGCTTACAGCAGTGAAAGGAAGCACTGTGTGTGTGTGTGTGTGTGTGTGTGTCTGATTGTGCATGTGTGTATAGACAGTCAAGAATAAGAAGAATAAGATCGTTTACACTATAGCAGACTGCATCAGGGCTCAGTTATTGAACCTTTTTTTTAAATTATGTATGTGAGGTATCTGCTCACAGTATTGAATTGAAAAAGTGCTCTGTGCAAATGATATGACACCAATTGCACAAGATAGCAGCCTGGGTGAACTACAGCTTAGTGCAGCAACAATAGTAGACACATGCAGTACATGGTTTAAGGCAAATGCACTGCAGGTAAATGATACAAAAATTGAAGACATACTGTTCATTTTCAATGCAATGAAACAATAAGTTAGTCAAAGTTATCAGTTTTCATGTTTACCAAAGTCTTACATGTGATACTCATAGCACCAAACTATGCAACAGACACTCCTGAATAGTACACAAATTGAGAAGCCATATCTGCAAAATGATCTTTTTAAATGCATGCTTTGCCTTCTTTTATTCATATCTGACCTATGAATTGAAGATTGGTGTCAACTTCCATTTACAGTACAAGCTAATAAACACTGCTATAAGGGCCAAGAATATGTAATAAAATGTTTTTTATTTTGGAAATTCACCAGTGCCCCATTAAAATATAGTCTGCAATTGGCAGTCAGAGCTTTGGATTATCATACAGAAGCATACTAGTACTGGCACTAATATGCCTTTTGTTGTACTAAATGTTAATGTGCAGTGTTTAAGAACTAAGGTGGACCTTTAATAATTCTTTGTAAAAGAAGTGAAACCAGATGTTTTGTTTATCTGTGAGAATTTGTTGACTGATGCAGAAGGTGACTCTTACAGATCTGTTGAATACTTGGACGTGGTGACTGCATGATATCAAACCACTACAACTCATGGAAAAGAAATTGACATAAAAAAAGTAGAGTAGTGGATCTTGAACTGGCCACAACAGTTTTAAAAGTGTTGATCTCATTGTTATCTCCATATACCATTCACCAGATGGTAACTTCGAAAATTTTATTACACAGCTGGAGGAATGTTTATGTTACCTGACATGCCTTAAGTGTAAAATTGCATTGTGTGGCGATTTCAGCATATAAGTGATGGAAGTGCTAAAGAGAGGGTCTTTATGAGTTTAATGAAAGCTACAGGCTGTTTATAGCAAACCAACTCCCAAAAAGCAGTGATGCCTGTCTAGATACAGTTATCAAACTTCAGTGCATGGGATTATAATACCATTGTAACTGAACCAGTGATAGCATATCACAGCACATTACAAATGGAACTCAATATGAAGACCAAGAATAAATTTAAACCACGCACTTGGTACTCAAGTTACACATTCAGCAGAAGGATTACAAAATAAGAAAGGCTAAATGACCTGAAATCATCACTATTTGGTACAAACTGGCAGCCAAAAATGGCAGAAATGGCAGCCAGTGACTCATCTGAATATCTGTTCCAAATCTTAAGAATGAAATTGAGTGGTATGTTTCCAATACTCCTCATGAGGAATCCTGAAGGCAAATCACAATGAAGGGAAAAACCTGTTGGAGAGAAGATGTGGTTACACCTGATCTACATAAATTAAAATGCTTAGTCATAACATTCAAGGACCAGAAAGAGACAGCTTTAGATGCTCCAAGTAAAGAGCTGCTTCATTGTAGCTACTTAAGAGCAAAGGGAATTTACAAAATGAGAGTGGAGGATGCAAAAAGTAATACAATGACAGGTTCATTAAACAGGCTCACAATCCATATAAATCAGCTTGGAATCTGGTAAATGAACACAGGAAGAAGGCTACCTCCAACTCAAATTCATGTAGTGCTGATGCCTTCAATCAGTACTTTATTGGGATAGTGAAAAATACTGTAATTGAATTTTGGACTCAAACTTAGGTCCTACAGCTCATACATAAAATGTACATTCTAGCCCAACTAAAAACTGAAATGAAGTGCACCCTAAGGATATTGTAAAACTATTGAATTCATATAAACATTCAGGGCAGGCAAATATCTATGACATGTCCTGCAGAGTCCTGAAGAAAATAATTCCAAAATTTGCCCAATCACCATCCATAGTAATTAACAAATGTTCATCCTTTGGTGTCTTCCCATAATTCTTAAACTGTCACACCCAGAACAAGTCTACAAAAAAAGTGACCCAACTGTCTTGGGTTCACAAGGACATGAAATCAACAGGTTTTTACAAATACAATATAATAATATTATAGCATATACAGACAATTGAGTATGTAATTATATAAAAATTTATACAGTAAATTCTTTGAGCAGCAATACAGAAGAAAGACGATACATAATTTCTTAGAATCATTAAAGCACCATGGAAAACAAATAGAGAAAACAAACAGGTACTGAGCTCAAGTTAAATAACATTCTTAGTTGCATTATGTCAACTTGTATTACATAATATTATAATTTTGCAATTTATTTATTTAAAAATTCATCTAGCTGTAAAAAGCTTTTTCTAGCACAAGTATTTTTAGTGCTTTCTTAAACTTACTGTTGTTATGAAACTCTGCCTTTGTTTCAGGAGGAAGAGCACTGAAGAGTTTTGTTTCAGTGTAGTTGACACCCATTTGCACCATGCTCAAATTTCTATGCTCACTGTGTATGTCATTCTTCCTCTGTGTGTTATACTCACGATAATTACTGTTCGGTTGAAATATCTATATGTTTTATAGACAAAACACTTGAGAGAAAAAAATATATTGGCATGTAGTTGTATATATTTTAAGTCTCTTGGGCGCCGATCCACATATAACTCTTACTGAAGCTTGCTTTGGAGCAGTGAACACTTTCCTTGCTAATGGCTGGTTGCCCCAAAAAATAATGCTGTGTCCAATGAGTGAGTGAAAATAGCCATAGTATGACACTTTTGCAGTGTTAGGTTCAACAAATGTAGTGACAACCTGTAAAGCACACAAAGCAGAACTAAGCCTCTTAAAGAGACCTGTAATATGCAAAGAACAGTTCATTTTCTTCTCAATGTGCACTCCAAGAAAATTTGTTTCCATTCTTTCTATTGGCTGATTACCACATGTCACATTTGTCTCTCTCTTTTTCTGATTTTGTACAGAGCTCAATAAAGCTGGGCTTACTGGAATTTAACGAGAGACCATTAACTTTGAACCAATTAACCACATCTGAGAGTATGTAATTAATGGATTCCTCAAGATTACTATCTGTTCTACTGCTCTTAAAAATTGTGGTATCATCAGCAAATAATGTAAATTTACACGGCAGGCTTGTACATGATGGTAGATCAGTTACAAAAATCAAGAATAATAGTGGCCCCAGAATTGAGCCCTAAGGCACTCCACATGTAATGGAACTCCATTCAGAATGTGAGGAAACATCACATACTGTTTTCCTCTAAAAGTTACTCAAATTAAACAGAAGTCTCTAATAAAACCATGGATTACACAAGGGATAAAGATTTCCTGTAAGACAAAAAGGAAAATGTATCTGTTGACCAAGAATAGTTCCAAAGCTGATGATTTAGTTAAATACAAGGAATACTGTAAAATATTAAAAAGTAATTCAGACATCTAAACAAATGCACTATGAGCAGAAGATAGCAATGTCAAGGAACAAAATAAAAACAATATGGGATATAGTGAAAGAGGAGACTGGTAGAACCAGAAAGGAACAGGAGCAAATAGCATTAAGTGTAGATGACACATTAGTAGCCAATGGGCATAGTGTGGCAACTCTATTTAACAAGTACTTTATATCTGTTACTGATAGAATGGGATTGTCAGGATCAGTAAATAATGCCCTTGAATATCTGAAACTAGCCTTTACAAATAGCTTCAGGTACATCAATATGTCACTCACTTCACCAAAAGAAATAACTTCCATAATAAAATCTTTAAAAACAAAGCATTCTAGTGGTTATGGTGAAATATCAACAAGGTTAATTAAGGCATGTTCTTGTGAGTCTAGTAAAATTCTAAGTTACTTGCGTAACCAATCAATTATAACTGGGACATTTCCTGACTGGCTAAAATATGCAGCTGTCAAGCCTCTATTCAAGAAAAGGGATGAAGAGATACCATCAAACTACAGACCGATTTCACTTTTGCCAGCATTCTCAAAAATTTTAGAAAAAGTAATGTACAGGCAGCTTCTCAACCATCTGACCACAAATAACATATTATTTTCTGCGATTTGTCAAAGGCATTTGATTGTGTGAACCACAACATCCCTTTAAATAAATTAGAATCCTATGGTGTCATGGGCAGTGCTGAAAAATTGTTCAAGTCATACCTCGCTAACAGGAAACAAAGCGTGCCAGTGCAAGAGACTAGTGAATTAAGTCATCAGTCATCATGAGAACGGGAAGAAATTACATGTGGTGTCTCACAAGGATCCATCTTAGGGCCATTGCTTTTTCTTGTGTACATTAATGATCTCTCATCAGTTAAACTGCCAGAAGCAGAGTTTGTTTTGTTTGCAGATGACACAAGTATTGCAATAAATAGTATGTCGAGTGTAGTTCTAGAAAGATCTGCTAATGATATTTTCATGGATATTAATGAATGGTTTAAAGCCAACTCACTGACATTAAACTTTGAAAAGACTCACTATTCAGAACCTGTAAGAGGTTTCCACCCAGCATATGCATAAAGTATGAAGACCAGATAGAAGAGGTTGACAGTCTTAAATTCCTAGGATTACAATTTGATAATAAATTCAGTTGGGTGGAGCACACCATGGAACTGCAGAAACACCTTAACATATATGTATTTGCAATTCGAGTGTTAGCAGACATACGTGACATAAAAATAAAAAAAAATTTTCATACTTTGCCTACTTTCATTCCATAATGTCATATGGTATAATATTTTGGGGTAACTCTTCAAGTCTTTTCAGAGTCCAAAAGCGTGTAATACATATTATTTGTGGAGTAAATTCATGGACGTCCTGTAGAAACCTCTTCAAAGAACCTCCTTAATGAAATTTGTCCTAAATAATATATCTCTTTTTCCAACAAACAGCTCAGTTCATACATACAATACCAGGAACAAAAATGATCTGCACAAAGACTTAAAAGCACTTACTTTAGTTCAGAAAGGGGTCCACAACTCAGGAACACTCATCTTCAATAATTTGCCGGCAAACATAAAAAATTTAGTTACAAAAAAGATCAGTTTAAAAGGAGCCTGAAAGACTTACTAGTGGCTAACTCCTTCTACTCCATTGACGAATTTTTTGATAGAAACAAATGATTTAATGTATATATTCATACTATTAGTATTGTTATTTCACCTCACTTCCACTTGCAGCAGGAGGCCGCTCCCCCTCCCCCCCCCCCCCCCCCCCCCTCTGCTCCAATAATTTAAGAAAATTATTAGTTATAATATGCTTTGTAAAATCACAAAATTATGTTGGAATTTTTTATTTTCCTTATTTGATGATACTTACCTTTTAAAATACATTCAGTGATGAGTTAAAACAAATAATTATTACTGCAGTAAGCAGGTTAACTGAAAACGAGTGGTGTAAATCATGATAGCGTTATGATGCTGCGGGCACACTTAGAATTTGTCCCAGTGTGCAAACATTCAGGTAAAGTCTGGTGCTGGTGGACCAGGGCTGCGGCCATGGCAACATCAAAAGGACTGGAGGACTGGAGTAGAAGTGCCTGGAACCCTCCATCTTGCATCACCTTGCCGCTTCAAGACATTACAATGGCATGGCTATATAGAGCCCACCCTGCTGTCACAGTCATTCAGTGAGGATAGGTTTGTTCAGTGCATGCTGCACATGTGTTTAGTGTTCCGACTTAAATGGACTATTTTAGATGACTACATTTTATTCATTTACTTTAGTCTTTTAGTGTATTGTGAATGAAGTTTGCGATGGATAAATTTGTTACCAAAAACGCCAGCTTGGAAGTTTATGATATTACAAGTCAACCTCCAACAATTATTGTGTCATCAACTGCTTTGTTGTCTTCAGGTGGGAACCATCACAGCCAAAACCTGGACAATCCAGTAAGGGAAGATCATTTCAGAAGTCTTGTTTAATCAAATATACTTGGCTAGAATATGAAACATCTACCCAAAAACCTGCAATGTGGCAGATGCTAAAAATCTATTACAATTTTCTTCAAAAAAAGAAGATGCATTTACTTGTGTAGGGCTTCCTAACAGGAAAAAGGCTTTGGAAAAATTCCGTCTTCATGAAAATACGTTTACGCATAAAGAAGATGTTCTGAAACTAAATTCTATCACTAACCAAAGTGTGGCCTCCCGATTGAATGAACAGTTAGATAGTGATATGAAGAAAGGCTGGTTAGCTCTGGAAACAATTTTTACTACCATGCAATTTCTATGGTGACAAGGATTAGCAATTAGAGGGCACAAAGATGAGAACTCAAATTCTTTTCAATTGTTGGAACTCCAAACGAATGACATACTTGAGTTTAAAGATTGGATAGGGTGTTTGGGGTATAAGTGGATGTTCCACAATATTCAAAACAAGATCATTGATCCACTAAGAAAGTCTGTGTTGAGAAATGTATTGGCTTCAGTCAAGAAGACTGAACATTTTTCTGTTATGGTTGATGAAACAAGTATGATGATTCCTTAATCATCAATGAAGACTTTATTGGCTTATGTAAGACCCCCAACATTGAATCACAAACTCTGTTTAGTATTTTAAAAGATGTTTTTGCTCATCTTCATTTGTCAATGGATAACTTAAGGAGACAGTGCTACAGTGGTGCCTCGAATATGTGAGGTAAGTTCTAAGGACCAAAGAAAGTTAATTTTGGATATACAACCAAAAGCACGTTATGTGCACTGCACTGCTCACAGTTTAGACTTGGCAGTTGTAGACAGTCTCCTCCATCTTACATCTATGAGGGATATTATGGCTTATGACTTAATAAATACCGTAAGGGAATCCAACAAAAGGATGAGACTTTTCAGAAGCATACACTGTGAGTGCCAATGACCAAGCTGGTCTACGACCCCTTTGTGCAACCTGATGGACTATGCAAGCTTCTAGTATATTGAGAATATTGAAAAACTTTGAAGAACTTCTAGAGTTTTTTGAAACATTTTTTGCATAGGACGAAACAGAGGGAAGTTACAAATGAGCAGGCTATGTACTTTGAATCAATGTTACAATTCAAGACTAATTTCTCTTTACATCTTTATTGCCATGCAATGAACCCAGACGAGGATGTCAATGAAAAAATTTAATGCCCCCATCTAAATGTTGCTGACCTGGAAAAAAAATATATGAGGGCTTGATTTGAATACTGAATGGAAAGCATGATAGCTTTGAACAATTTGGGAATTGTGTTTAGAAGAAAAACCTTAAAAAGTTGATGATCCTTTGCTTCCTCGGAATTGAAGTATACCAAAGAAGTATGAAAACAATGAAGCCAGTGCACCACACACTTTCAAAACCCCAAAGGAATACCGCAAAGCAATTTACATTGAAGTTTGTGAAATGGTGCAACCTTGCATTACTGAGTGGTTTGCTTCAACTGGACTCACACAGGTCACTGCAGTTTATTTATTTATTTATTTATTTTGATCCCCTGATTACAAAAAAAGGTTTATTTTGTTACAATCTTCTGGATAAGTCAGAGCCTTACTTACTAAGGTTACATATTATTGGCTGGCACTTTTATCTACAAAACTTTTTCTAAATATAGTTGAGAGAACAGAGTTACATATATGGACTATACATAAAAAATTGTTATTGCCATACTTAGATTAAGGAATCTGCAGTTTGTGACATAGTATTCATATCTGACATTCAAATATTTACAGTTTGTGACACAGTCTAAGATTTGAGATTACATATATTTTTATATAGATGGTCTTCCATCATACGAGTTTACTAAATCTAGAAACTCGTCTATTGAATATACAGGATTGTTTAGGAGCCATAATTTTAATTTTGTTTTTAGTTTTGTAATGGGCAATTTGGAGATATTAGGATGGTAGCAATTCAATAGTTTTATGCCTGCATAGTGAGGGCTTTTCTCATAAAGTGTTGTTCTATGAGAGATGATGTGGGGTCTCTCTCTACCTCTAGTGTTGTGATTGTGTATTTATTTATTAAGTGTTTTATTACTGCTTACTGCCATAATGATTATCTTCAGCACATACAGGTTATGAACAGTTAGTATTTTAAATTCTTTAAACAAATTTCTGCAGAACTCCCTGGCACATTTCTTCCCCATAATTCTAAGTGTCTTCTTTTGTAAGATAAGTACACTTTTCATATTATCTTTACTGCTGGATCCCCATACCTCTATCCCATAGCTTAGATGGAATTCAAACATTGCAAAATATATTTGCCTTAGAGTGGTGATGTTACAAAAAGGTGTCAGTTTTCTTAGGACATATATGGTAGTACTTAGCTTTTTGCAAATATCATTCACATGATCAGACCAGTTTAACTCTGCATCAAGTGTCAGGCGGCCAAGATTTGGTTTTCATGAGTTTTTTGCCTCCCAAGATCAAATTCAATATAGACAGATTTATTTGTGTTTAATTTTAGTTTGTTTTCATTAAAATACTGCAGAATTAAGCCTGCTGCAGTATTGGATTCCACTTCGAGCTGCGAATAGCTTGGATTGCAGCATATTAATGTGGTATCATCTGCATATAAGGCAGCTGTTGCATGGTTTGTTATGGACTGAATATCGTTAACATAAATAATAAAAAGAAGTGGTCCTAATATTGACCACTGTGGAATACCAAAATTTATGTCAGTCGTGTTTGATTTGTATGCTCCCTTGGTGGTCAAAAGTTTCCTACTAGATTCCTGTTTCCTTTTTTTAAAAATAGGCACAACTCGAGCAATTTTCAACTCATATGGAAATAGACCATCTTCCATATGAGAGTTGATAACTGTTGATAAAGGTGATGCAATTTTATGTATAGATTTCTTAAGAGTGTCCAGACTAAGACCATCATATCCATTCTTTAAGCTACTCACTATTTTAATTATTTCTTCTTTACTTGTTGGCATCAAAAAGTTCTCTCCTGACACTGGCGTTCCTCTGAATTTGTATTTATGATTTTTAAGCTGATTGTTTATGCTGATGCCAATAGAGGCAAAGTAATTGTTAAATAGATCTGCTATCTTATTCTGATCAGTTTCTATTGTGCCGTTTATCAGCAAGTGATTTTCAGCTGTAAGTTTCTCAGATTTACCTATTTCTCTATTTACTAGTGACCATGATGTTTTGCAGATATTATTTGAGCTCTGAATGACGCTTACAAAATGTTTCTGTTTTTCCATAATTAGGAGGTCTACATAGTATTTCTGATACTTTTTGAACTCTTCTTTTAATTTTTTATTGCTGAAGTCATTTAACATAGCATACTCATACCACCTTAGTTTTTCTCTAGCCTCAGTGACTGAACTTGATATCCAGTTTCAGGTTACAGCATGTGACTGAATTCTCTTTTTTATTAATGGGCAGGCTTGGTTAAGAATGTAGAATAGTTCACTTGAGAATTTGCTGTAACTATGAAGTGTCGTTAGAACACTGTTCCAATCCACATTCCTTAGCATATTATTCAAATGAGTTATATTTTGGTCTGTATTCATCCTAATATATCTATAGCAACTGTGTGTATGAACCTTTTTCTATGTACACATTTAGTTCTACTGCATGGTGGTCTGACAAAGCGCTTATAAAAACAGAAGATGTAAGATCGTAAAGACAAATACCAGTGATTATGTTATCTATTGCAGACTGGCATGTTTCAGTCTCCCTGGTTGAAGTGTTTGTTAGGTATCTTACATTATATTCAAGCAGAGTATTCTTGAATTGTCTAGTGTGTAACTTATCTGCTAATACATTTGTGTTGAAGTCTCCTATAATTACTAACTTGTTCTCTATCTTAACAAAACTATGTTAAGAAAACTTCGAAGTTTCCACCTGGTGGTCTGTATAAACATATAACATAAATTTCATCATTTGGTCCTTTATACGTGCTGCATGTAAGTCAATTGTTCCTTCTAATGAATATTTACTTACATTTACAGAATTAAAATCAAATGTGCTTTTTACATACATTGACACACCCCCACCTCTGATAGTAGATCTGCAAAACTTATTAGCAAGTACCAGGTTTAAAAAGTTCTAATTTGGCATCAGATAGCCAGTGTTCACTAATACCAAGCACATCAGGCATAGTTTCATTTACAAACACGTCTAATTGTTCATATTTCTTGCCCAAGCCCTGTACATTCTGGTGGATTATTTTAAAGTTGTAAATACCTTGTTTTATATTTCTCTGCTTTACCGACTTAAATAAGGTCATATCTCTGTTTCTCTTGTGGGCTTCCTTCTCTTTCTCATTTCCACTAAAAAATAATTTAGGTGGGATGGAGGCACTGGCTTTTGTCTGCTGTCTGAAGTTTTTTTAGTCGACAGTACTGTTTCTGCTAATGTTGGAGTTGATTCTGCTGCTATCGTGGATGGTTCTGCTGTTGCTAATGATGGTTCTGTTGCTTTTGATTTTCCTGCTGGTATTAGGGCTGGCTCTGTAGTTGATGGAACTGTTACTGCATTTGTTGTTGTTAGCGTAACTGTTCTTGATGTTTTTACTACTTTTGGTGGAGTTGGTCCAGCTACCATTGATTCTGTTGCTGCTGCTGGTACCAGAGGTGTCTCTGCTGTTGATGTCGCTGCTGATGCTGCTTTTGTTGTTGTTGCTGCTGTGATTGTTTCTGATTCTTTTAGCGTTTTTTGTGGCAATACTTCTGTTGGTGCTTGCTTTAAAACTGTTGGAGCTAATTGTAAAGACATGGTGTCACTATGTTTGTTCAGTCTCTCTAAGATTTCACTGATTTTCCCACACAAAAGTTTTTTGCCCTTTTTGTTCAGATGCATCTCATGTCTCATGAAGCAGTCTCTCTTAAGAAATCTATACAAAGAAAGTTTGTGTTTGGATACATTTTGCATATTTCCTGAAATTGTGAGTTGGCTTCCCTAATTTCAGCGTTTACACACGAAGTGGGGATAAGGTCATGTCTACAAGGAAAGCTAGTGACAAATCACGTTCTGCTTCTTAGTATCCTCCAGAAATGTCCTTAAGTTGCACACAGCATTCAGTAACTCATTCCTGTACACATCATTGGCACCTCCAATTAATAAAATATAACAATTTGTGCTTTTTTTGTTGTCTTTTATGATGTCCTTCATAATTTCCTGCATTGGAGCGCCTGGTTTTATGCAAACTGTAGGCTTTTAAGTCATGATGATTATTGAGAATTTCCGCAAGACTGCATCCATGGCTATCAGAGTAAATATTTACGTCATTTTTCTGTGTTGCTGGCAGAGCACGATGTTTTTGGCATAAGTATTGATGTTTCAGCAGGTTCAGTAAGAAGCTGAATCATGTTTTCTAATAATTTAATGTACTTTCTAGCCGCATTTAAGTCTTTGAATACTTCATTTTTCTCATGCTGCTTTTAAGTCTTTAAATACTTCATTTTTCTCATTTAGTTCGAGTTCAGAGTTACACATCTCTGTGGCAGCTTCTCGGCCATTACATGGATGATTACAGTCACACGAAAATACATTATTACAATTTACTTTCGTGAAGCAGCTTGAATGATACCATATATGTTTTACTGGACACGTTCTAACACCGGTTTTCACTTAAAGTTGAACAAGAGTTCTTGCTTTTAGTAAACAGAGGTGAAACAAATTTGGAAAAATCAACTGAGTTTTTCAAAAATGACCTAGACATTGGGAGATTGCACTTATACTTGAATATGTTAGCTGCTATCACTAATAAAAAACAGCTGGTCCTAAAAAATATGTGTGATGTAAGAAAGTACATTAGGCAAGAGCCTGCAGTTGGATAACTGTTACATGAAGTAGTGAAGTGCATTAAGCTTCTCCAAGTAGTTCCAATCACGACAGTAACAGCAGAATGGTCATTTAGTGCCCTTATATGTCTGAAGTCTATCTCCGATCAACAATGGGACAGAAGCAATTGAACATCTTGGCTGTCCTTCATGCCCACCAAGATGTTTTGTATTAAATGGATATATGACCAGTCATCAATGATTACATATTCAGTAATCCAGACAGACGGTCGACATTTGCACCTTTGTAAGGACAATCTTAGCCCTAATAATGGCATTTAGAGCAATATTAAACTTTATAAAATAGAGAATTAAATACATACATAATGTAAAATTTTCAGTTTCAGAATATTAGTACTAGTTTAGTACCATATTACTATATTACTATAGTATTGTATTAGTTATTTTGAAATACTTAAATATTTTTAGGGTGTAAGACTCAATTAAAACCTGCTATTTGGCTGAAAGTAATAGGCATACTGTATTTACTTTATTAACTGTATTAAAGTATTAAATTTGAGATATTGTTTTTATTCAATGAACACTAAGCCTTATTCAAAGTAATTTTAAATTAGCTATTTCACTTATTAATCAATGTGCTATTACTGTGCGACAGCAATATTTTATGTTTTATTTTTTTTAATGATAGTTCAGGATTTATTTAAATATAATTTCAGTCTTTTCTGAGCTATACATTTACTGCTCTGTACTAGTCTATAAGCATGATTATTACTGTAAATTAAATTAGCTTTTTATGAAAATACAATGCATGTTTATGTTTTGTTTCTTTTTTCAAAGCCAAAAAATATGTCAGGCTTGTCAAGTTTCCTGGAGTTTCAAGTTATTGAGAGTCCAGTTTTTGGGGTTCTAATCTTGATCATATGACTCCTAAATGCTTAAAAAACTTTAAAACTGACTATTTTTCATCTAAAATTTAGAAAATTTCCTAGGGCAAGACCCCCAGTATGCACCCCCTCCCTCCAATATTTTTTATAAGTTGGCACCGCTGAATATGGAGTATTATAAGATTCTGATCAACAGCATATATTTGAAGCCCCTAAAGGATTGCCACAAAAATAAGAGATTATTAGAACTAAAAGAGAAAGTCTAAAAACAAAACTATACCTAAACACTCTCACTGCTATACAATGATACACAAAAGAAATTTCTGGATCAGGCATAAGCAGAACAATCAAAAAGGTACAGTAAAAAACATAAATATCCCACATTGCTTACTGCTTGCTATGCCACATAGCTTAC
Source organism: Schistocerca cancellata (assembly GCF_023864275.1). NCBI lineage: Eukaryota > Metazoa > Arthropoda > Insecta > Orthoptera > Acrididae > Schistocerca > Schistocerca cancellata. The sequence continues at coordinate 144,483,305 of NC_064634.1, read as the reverse complement.
TTCATTTGCTTGTGAACCAGCTTGACTTGAGAAAGAGGGACCATGTTTTGCTCCCCTGAAGTGGGGTCCAGCACAAATAAAATAACTGAAGTTAAAAACTTCAAAATCTGTAAAAGCCCAAGAACATCAACAAAAATTTACTAATGACCTTATCAGCCACCTTACTAATGGCACTAAAAATCTTCATTATGACCAGATGACCCATCTTAAAATTGTTTCAATTCTTCTTATGTCATACTGTTTAGTCTCCTGGACATGAGCTCTAAGAATGTTGTCTGTAGCGAGCTTCCAAATGTCAATCAACTCCACTTGAATTACTTTATCTGGTAACAAATCATTAATCAAGCCCAAATTAGTCAATGAAGAATTTACTTTAAAAATAGGAAGCAATTCAGCTAGGGTGGCCTTGTGCACCTAATGCTTAGCCCTATTGATGGCCACCATCAGTCAATGCAGGGACTTAACCAGTTCTTACTGATCATGATGAGTAATGATAGTAGCTCTAAGATTCCTATTCAATCTGTCAATAGGAAGGAAGGATTGGTGTCACAGGGGCTATTGCAACAATCTTCCATTCCCATTCCCATATAATACCTCTGAAAGGCTTTAGAAACAAATCTTACTGCATTATCCATGACATTGGATGCAAGAAGACCAATCTTGGTGTTTTGGGGAGCCTTACTTGTTGCAAAAGTCTTACACAGTTGGACTCTGTCCCTGATCTCTGCATCCATATTCTTTCAAATAGATTTATCATGAATTTTCTCAAGTCTTACAAATTCCCAGATACACTCCACACAGTGAGGTGTGAAAATACTCGAAAAATGTAGGTCATTAACAGTTGAAGGATGACAATCTTAGCATTTTTATTTACCGGGCCATACAACAAAAGAACCTATCCTTTAATAGGTACAGCTTAACTGTCTCCCCTTTCCCTAGTCATTTTTGGTAGCTTTTATCTCAGTGTTCTGTTCCTGATATTCTTGGATCCCTTGGAATAAAACTGGACATTCATGAAGTATAAAGCTGATGAGTTGTTGCTGTATCCATGATGAGGGAATACTGGTGTCCTCCTCTTCAGTTTTCTCAACAAACATTCATCTTAAATGATCAGCTATCTGATTGTCAGTACCATGTATGTTAACCACCTTGAATTCAAAAGCCAAAATCCTGGCAGGTCAACAGGCTATCCACCAAGTTTCCCAAGGTTGCCTTACAACAACTCAGTTCTTGGCAGTCCATTTCCATCTGAAACTCATAATACTTTAACTTCTCTAGACTAAATAAGATGGCAAGGGGCCTCCATCTCATAGACAAAATATTTATGCTCTAGCTCATGAACGGGTCTAAGGTGCAAGCAATAGCCTGTCATCCTCCATGGTCTCTCTGGAGTAAAACCGCCATAGCTCTGACATTTATGTATCTGTCTGCATTATAAAGGGTTTCTTAAAGTCAGTTAAAGCCAATATTGGTGTTGCATTCAAGGATTCATTCTATGTAGCAAAGACTGCTTCCTTCAATTTTTGCCACTTTTCCCTTAATAAATTCAGTAGGGCAGCCTTATGAGAAAATTTAGGAATGAACTCTTTGAAGAAGTTTGCCATCTGACAAATCTCACTATTTTTTTAACATCCTTGGGTGGAGAAACTGCCAAAATAGCATTCTTCCTCTGGTGAAACTGTATGTCCCAAGAACCACATACTGGGACATACCAGCTTCACCTTCTCATGGTTAACTGTTAATTCTGCCTCCTACAGTTGTCTGGAAGCCTCACTCAAATGCTCCAGATGTTCCTGCAAATTGTGACTGTAAATAACTCAGTCATCTGGATAATGTTACACAAATCTAAATTTCGTGTCAGAAAATATCTTATCAATCAGTTCTGACAAAACTGCAGCTCCAGTGGGTAATCAAACATTTCTGGCAAAGGTTCCAGATTTTTCTATCATAGTCAGGATCCAAATGTTGCACATCAATGTTGGTGGATTTCACCTTTCCCTCAGAAATTGCACTACACCTCAGTCCCATAGTATATTTCTCAACACTACTGCCTAGCCTAATCTCCTTATGCTGACAAAAGGAATTTAAAGAAAAATTGTTATCCATCAATTAATTACTATTCTGATCTTTCTTATGAAGTCTGAGGCTAGAATGCAAGGTGTCAATAAATTTGATAAGACTTTGACTTTGTTTTTTCAGGAACAGCCATTAATGTTAATCTTCACAGAAATGACTCCCTTTAGGCCAATGAAAGTGTTTTTAGCAGCACTATAGCTGCTTTCCTCTGATTCCAGCACATGCCATTTACAAATATTCTGATTTTCCTTAAACCAGCCTTCATCAATCACATTAATGATACTAACCAAATCCAGAAGGGCAAAAACCAGCTCACTATTGACATAACAACAAATGAAAGACAACCCCTTTCTATCCTTCTACTCTAACTGTATGTGCCACAAATCTTATAAGCCTTTGTTCTACTAATCCTTCTCCTTTTAGCTAGTTATAACAGTTCCTGACCTTTGGTTCTTTGCCTGCAATTCCTACTAACATGGCCCTCCTTTCCACAGTTAAAGCATTTAATTGACTTGCCTTTCATTTCTCTAGAAGCCTCATATGGATTTCTTACCAGCAGGCCTGAATTAACTTCCTCCCTTTTGTTATCCACATATCTGAGGCTGGAATATGTGTTACTAATTGATCCAGAGTTTGAAAATCATACGGCCCTTCCCTAAGAGTGGCATTTTGTCTGTCCTCCATCTTTAACCCTTTTAGAAACTGTTGCACCACTTGCACTTCAGTCTATCCCAAACACGAAGCCTTCACACTGCCTTTTACCCCATTAACATACTTCACTGTTAATTCATTCCTTCCTTGTTCCCTACCATAATTCTCATGAACTAATTCACATAATTCTCTAGGCATAATCAGCTGTCCTACTAACTTCCTAAAAATACTGGTAAAATTAGAATCCTGATTAATTGCCTTTCACCGTAACTGCAGCAAAGTGCCTTTTTCCTTAATCACCATTACACAGAACAACTGATGATCAGAAACACCCAATATCTCATGTTTATTCTGCAGTTCTACCATCAAAAGCACTAGCTTTAGCACTTGTGGAACTAACACCACTTCCCAGCATGTTTTTTCCCACAGAAATTTCTTCAAGAAGCTGCTGAGTTCTGAAAATAGTATTCCTGGATAAGTTAATCATTCACAATCACCCTCCTGCTGATAAACTTTTCTCCCGCCTGCAACTTCTTCATTAATCCCCAGCATCTGTTGGCTAATCTTATTAATTTGAATTACCAACTCAGTGATTTCTGATTTAGTTTCACCACTGACTGCCCCTCTCATCATCTTATAATGTAATGTGTTGGTCCATGTGGAGCAGGTTTTGTAGTATGTGATATATGCTAAAACAGATGTGGGTAGTGTATAAGGGCACTTAGTGAATAAGGCAACTTAGTTCAACAGTATGACGTAATTGCAACAAAAATGTTAAAGTATGTCACAGTCCAATCAAAGTGTGTTCTTAATTAGGTAAAGTGCTGTACATTTAGGATAAGTCCTTATCACTTTGATATGAATTTTGGGATGTTTCAAGGATAAGGAACAAGTTCTGTAGTCAGTGTTAATAGTGTATAAATGTTAGTAACTTTCTTCATTCAGTTTTGTAATTATAATTCAATTAGTAAAATTCATTGTTTACCATAACGCAAATTAACTGTGTAAACCATTAATCATTAACATTTACATATCTTTGTAAGTCAGGACAATGTATCCTTATGGAAATCACCAACTAAAAACCTGCAATTAAACTAGTAATTAATGTTTCCGGAACATTCTATAGAGAAATTCTGTGCAATGTCGACATATTACGAAAACTAGAGAATATTTGTTTAGACTGGAGACAAAACCTGATTCAGAAAGACAATTTGTATCATAAATAACATTAGACAATGATTCACAAATTTTTTGTAAGATGATTTAAAGATTTTGTGATGTACGTAATTATTCTGCATTTTCGAGAACATTCTGGACTGCATAATAACAACTTAATTGTTAACTGTGTATATGTTTCAAAGTTGCTCTTGTAAAAGATGGTTAATTTCAGAAATATGCATTATAACTGTACTCGTTTTAATTTCTACTAAAACTCTGTAATGTCAGTATTTGCTGGATTAACATATTGTTAGAACTTCAAGTTTAACACATATATTTCGGAACGACACAACAACACATATAAGTCCCAGAGTAAGTTGACAAGTAAGACATGTGTACACGTTAGCATTTGAATGAGCACTGAGTCTCAGTCTAGTGGCTGCTGCTCGGCTGGCCGCTTAGGTAGCGCAGCTGCTGCATGGCTGGCAGACAGCGCCACACGTAGAGGACGTGCGTAATTGTGCGGCGGCACTTTGAATGATCGGCGAGTCACAACACTTTTCCCCCCTTTGAAATTGTTGCACTGGTCTTGATGGAGGTGTCCTGGAGATGGCTAACATCCATAGGTGTTGTTTGACTCGCCATAAAGTCTCGAGGAGGAGGCTTCGCGTATGGACGGAAGTGTCCCCGATGATAACGGGTCGAGATGACAGGAGACGTAGGGGTCGAATCTGCTGGGGCCCCATGCACCAATCTGCCCGTTGCAGCAAGTCCAGTTGATATGACAGGAGACATGGGCGAAGTGTCGGCGTCCGTTGGAGGAGGAGGCGAGTAGATTTGCTCTGACAGAGGATGGTTTTCCGGTTCCTGCATGGGCACATCTCCTGATGGCGTCCGTTCTGGTGCTGGCATCGCAATGATGGTGAGAGGGCTGCATTGTGAGTATTGAGAGATGCCAAGATCCCGAGTGTCAGGTAGAGCCAAAGGTGGTGTGGTGGCATTCGGAACAGGCGTTGCTGGCACCCGAGGCCGAAGCTGGTCCGAATGATGCACTGAAACACCCGTGTCCATCTGGATTTCATACAGGCGTCTGCCACGGTGTCTTAAGATGCGGCCCGAGTTCCATTTTGGCCGCCTGCCATATCCCCGTACCCAGACGAGGTCGTCGGCGGTGAACCGGCCAAGTGAAGGCACCCATGGCCGTGAGGTGGGAGGCCACAGAAGATGAAGTAGCGTGCGGGGCTGTCGGCCATGTAAGAGCTCAGCCGGGCTGTGGTCGCCCAAGCGGGTGAAATGGTAAGACGCCAGAAACTGGAGAAGTGCATCATCAGCAGCAGAAGAAGTCAGAAGTTTCCACATCTGAGCCTTAAATGTGAGTCCAGTCGTTCAGCCTCACCGTTGGATTGTGGATGGAATGGTGGGGCCGTGACACGTGTAACGCCGTGACGAGCACAAAAATCCGCAAATTCGGAAAAGGCAAATTGCGGACCATTATCAGTAACAAGAGTAGAGGGGAGGCCTTCCAAAGAAAAAATGCGGGTGAGAGCACTGGTGGTTGCCACAGTGGTAGGTGACATGCAACAGACAATGAAAGAAAAGTCAGAGTAGGCGTCCATTACGAGGAGCCAATAAGTACCTAAAAAGGGTCCTGCAAAGTCAGCATGAATGCACTCCCAGGGCTTCTCAGGTGAAGGCCACGGTGACAAAGATGACTTCGGGGCAGCGGCCTGTGATGCACAAGGGCCGCAGGCAGCGACCATGTGTGCTATTTCAGAGTCGATGCCAGGCCAGTACACATGATGGCATGCCAGAGATTTTGTGCGAGAGACACCCCAGTGCCCTTGGTGAAGGAGGCGCAAGACTGAAGCACGCAAAGACGCAGGTACCACAACACACGGCGAAGCATTGTCAGTGGAGAGGAGGATAACACCATCCCTAGCCATGAGGCGATAGCGCAAAGTGTAGTAGTTCCGCAACGGATCAGAAGTCTTAGCAGATGGGCAATCTGGCCAACCCTTCTGAATACAGCGTAAGCCCAGGAGAGGGTAGGGTCAGAACCCGTAGCAGCCGCCAGCCTGTCCCCAGTGATGGGGAACCCGTCCACAACCCGCTGCTCAGCAACATCCAGGTGGAAACACAAAAGTTCGTCCCTATCGAATGCCAGATCAGGACCCATGGGAAGGCGAGACAGAGCATCAGCATTTGCATGTTAAGCTGTTGGCCAGAAATGAATCTCATAATTGAAACGAGACAAGTAAAGAGACCAACGCTGGAGGCGGTGTGCAGCCTTGTCGGGAAGTGACGATGGATGAAACAAGGAAACAAGTGGTTTGTGATCCGTAACAAGATGAAATTTTGAGCCATAGAGAAAAACACTAAACTTATGAAGAGCATAAATGATGGCCAAAGCTTCTTTCTCAATTTGGGAATACTTTTGTTGGGCATCTGTGAGCGTTTTGGAGGCATAAGCAATGGGTTGTTCCGAACCGTCAGAAAAACGGTGCGCAAGGACTGCACTGACCCCATATTGAGGGGCGTCTGTGGCAAGAACAAGATGTTGGCCAGGTCGATAAGTAGCCAGGCATGGGGCCTGTTTCAGCATAGTCATCAAGTTCTGGAAAGCCGCTTCACATGACGCGGGCCAGTGAAAAGGCACGTTTTTATGCAACAGGTGATGCAACGGCTGAGCCACCGAAGCTGCAGATGGTAAAAACTTGTGATAGTATTCTATTTTCCCCAAGAAGGCCTGCAGTTCCTTAACAGATGTAGGGTGAGGAAGGGCATCGATCACAGCGACAGTTTGTTGAAGCGGACGAATACCATCCCGAGAGAGTTGAAACCCCAAGTACGTGATAGATGCCTGAAAAAAATGTGATTTCTGAAGATTACACTGGCAGTCTGTAAGACATGAAAAAGTGTGCGGAGATTTTGAAGATGTTCTTCAGTGGTGGAGCCAGTGACAACAATGTCGTCCATGTAATTGATACACCCAGGGACAGGGAGCAATAATTGTTCCAAGAATCGCTGAAAGAGAGCAGGGGCACTAGCAACCCCGAATGGCAAGCGTTGGTATTGATAGAGGCCGAAAGGCGTGTTAAGGACCAGAAACTGCCGGGAAGCAGCGTCGAGAGGAAGTTGATGATAAGCTTCTGACAGGTCAATTTTAGAAAAATACTGGCCTCCAGCAAGTTTAGTGAACAGTTCTTCAGGACGGGGCATAGGGTAAGTGTCGATGAGGCATTGAGCATTTACAGTGGCTTTGAAATCGCCACAGAGACGAATATCACCATTTGGCTTAGCAACTACAACGACAGCAGAGGACCACTCACTGGAAGTGACAGGAAGCAAGACACCTGAAGCAGTGAGATGATCCAACTTCCATTTTACCCGATCACAAAGGGTCACAGTAATGGGCCGAGCCCGAAAAAACTTAGGCCGAGCAGTGGGTTTGAGCGTGATATGAGCTTCAAAGTCGTTTGCACGGCCTAACCCAGGAGAAAAAAGGGACGAAAATGTCGTCGACAAGGAATCCAGTTGAGCATAAGGAATAGCATCAGAGACAATATTGACAATCATAATGGAGAACCCAAAAACCCGAAAGGCATCGAAACCAAAAAGATTTTCTGCGTTGCTCTGGTCGACCACAAATATGGGAACAGTGCAAACGATGGATTTGTAAGATACCTCAGCATTAAACTGTCCCAAGAGAGAAATCTTCTGTTTATTGTACGTCCGTAATTGCCAAGTGACAGGGGACAGGAGTGGAGAACCCAGCTGAAGATGCCTCTGAGAAGTAATTATAGTGGCAGCAGAACCGGTATTCACTTGCATTCGAACATCTTGACCAAGGATTTGGACAGTGAGGAATAACTTCCCTGAAAGGGAAGAACTGCAATTGACAGACAAAACAGAATCAGAATCAGCGTCATGTTCATGAACATCATGTATGCGGTCAGATTTGCAAACGGAAGACACATGACCTTTCTTTTTGCAATTGTGACACACAGCCCAACGTTGGGGACAATCCTCGCGTGGATGTTTCTTAAAACACCGCGGACATGAAGGAAGTTGCCGGGGGTTTTGCTGCAGTTTCTTAGTGGATTGTTTACGGCTAGGCTGAGGCTGCGCGTGGGAGTGCACTGCAACCACGTCGGCTGGCGGGGACACGCCGCACGCGTCGTCAACAGCGCACAGAGGTTGTATTTCCCCGACATCACCCCACGCCTCTATTTGTGCCCCAGCGGTGCGATAAATTTCAAAAGACTGCGCAATGGAGAGAACTTCATCTAGAGTCGGATTCGCCAACTGAAGGGCATGTTGCCGAACTTCTTTGTCGGGCGCCGACCGGATAATAGCATCTCGTACCATGGAATCAGCATAGGATTCTTTGTGTACGTCAGTAACAAATTGACACTTTCGACTGAGGCTGTGAAGTTCAGCAGCCCAAGCACGATAGGATTGATTTGGTTGTTTTTGACAATGATAAAAGGCAACACGAGAGGCTACCACATGTGTTTGCTTTTGAAAATGGAAATGAAATGAGCGTTTGGCGTCATTGGCCGGGAGGCCCCTCGCGGGGCAGGTCCGGCCGCCTTGGCGCAGGTCTTATTACATTCGGCGCCACATTGGGCGACCCGCACGCCGGATGGGGATGAAATGATGATGAACACAACACAACACCCAGTCCCTGAGCGGAGAAAATCTCCGACCCAGCCGGGAATCGAACCCGGGCCCGGAGGACGGCAATCCGTCACGCTGACCACTCAGCTACTGGGGCGGACGCTTTTGAAAATAGACAGACAGAAGTGAGCACATTTCAGCAAAGGACAAAGACGCAGGATCCTTCAAAGGAGCCAATTGCGACAACAACCGATACATTTGAGGTGAAATCCAGGAAAGGAACAGAGACTTACATGGTTGTTCGTCCGTGACACGAAATGCCAAGAAGTGCTGTCAACCTCCGTAAGGCCAACCACTTCACTTCCCATATTTCTGAGGTCTTCTCCATCCTTGATGATTTCCACTTTGATTATTCTCTTTTTCCCACCATCATGGAATGCGCTGATACCTCAGTGACTTTACTTGCTCCTAGTCTCCAGTACTTGGGGTAGTTACCCCCTCTGACATCAACACTCCAATCACAATACAAGACATTAAACGTATCCTCCGCTCAAAATACAACACAGCCACTGGTCATGACTGTGTCACCTACTTCCACCGTAGAGAAAGCCCCTTCTCCTTCTTGACTGTCCTTGCCAATCTCTACAATGTCATCCTCTCTTCCGGCTTCTATCCTGACCTGTGGAAGACTTCCTGCATCCTCTTATTCCTCAAACCCAAGGAACCCCATTCTGCTGCCTCTTCCTATGTCCCATCTGCCTCACCTCCATCTTCAGTAAGGTCTTCAAATCCATCCTCTCTCATCATATCCATCAGCACCTTAGTCACCACCACATCCTCCCCCTTACTCAGTGTGGCTTCCGACATTCCTTCTCCACTGAAGACCAACTCCTTAACCTCGTCCACCTTCTCTCCCTCCAGCTTAACTTCCATCATTCCACCATTTTTGTTTCCCTCGACCTGCAAAATGCCTATGACCATGTATGGCATCACAGTCTCCTCTTTAAACACCAAACCTACACCCTGTCTATCAATTTTGTCCATCTGGCCACTTCCTTCCTCTCACGCGGTCACACTCCACAATACCAACTCCCGTACCTTTTATCCCACTGCTGGTGTCCCCCTGGGCTCCATCCTCTCCCCTCTCCTCTACCTTCTGTACACTGCCAATATGCCCAAGCCACCCCCTCCTGTCCACCTCCTCCAGTATGCTGATGATGACTTCCTGGCCGTCTATCCTACCCTTCAATGGTCCCAACACACCCTCCAAACCCACCCTGACCAGTGGTTCCTTCATATCAACCCCTCAAAACCCAGGCAATCATCATAGGCTGCATCACCCGCTCCTTCCATCTCCATGATTTCTACCTCACCATTTATGGTCATCCCATCCAGCTCACCCCCACCCTGAGATACCTTCGCCTCATCCTCAGTTGTCACCTCACCTGGACCCCTCATCTCCTGACCATCCATCAGAGAGCCCATTCCCACCTTGGCCTCCTGAAACTCCTGTTTGGCCAGACATGGGGATTGCACCTTCCGCCATCCTCCACACCTACAAATCCCTCATCTGTCCTATCCTCTTTTATGTCAGCATTGCATGGATCTCCCCCCCCCCCTCTCTTACTTTTATAAGGCCCTCCAAGACCTTGAATGCTACGCACTCCACCTTGCCTTCCGTACGCACCTTCCTTCCCCTTTATAGCCTCATCCCCTTCCCCCAACCTCCTCCTTTTTGTCTAACATCTCCGCATCCTTTACACTGTCCGCAGGCTTGATAACCCCCATCCCCTGGTTTCCTCCTTCCTCTCCACCCCCTGCCCATTGCCGCACCTCCATTGCTGTATCCCTCACTCTCTCCACCTCCACACCCTTCATCTCCTTCATCAGGGCAATTTCCAGCACCTCCCCCTCCTGGATGTTGAACTTCGCCATAACATCTACCCTTCCTTCCAACTGCCTTGTTGCCCCCCCTTCCCCCCCCCCCCCTCCGCTCCTCCAAAGGGCCCTCTTTTTCCTCTCCCCTCCTTCTCCCAGAGCGGATTTCCCTCCTTCCCCTTCCTTCCCCTTGGACCCTGCACTCTCTCCTTGACTGTTTCCCTCCCACATCCTTCTTCCCCGGCCCTCTTCGGCATGCCCCCCACCCATTTCCCCCTCTCCTCCCCTCCCATCCTTCTTCCCCATCTCCCTCATCTCCATGCTCCTGGCAGACCCTCTCAGTTTGCTCATTGTAAGCAATGTGCTATGTCTGTGTTGTATTTGGTGCTGTTCTCCCATGCGTCAAGAGCTGTGATTTTAATTCTGTGCTGGACTTGTACATAGTTTTACTGTCAGTAATTGTTATGTGCTACCCTGTCTGTCAATACTCTTATGCTCCAGTCATACATTGCCTTGTGTTCTTTAATTGTCCCAGTATGTGGTTTTTTTGTGTGTGCTACTTTTTTATGGTTTTTATCTCCATTTTACAGTTGCCCCCCTTTTTGTCTGTTCTTTTTCATACTATTCCCCATTTTTATATCTATGTACACCATATTTTCTCTTTTCTGTTATTTTAAATTTCTTCTTTGTATAATTACTGCCTTTCAGCTGAAGAGCAGTGCATATGCTGCTGCCAGCCTACCCCAGATGGACCATTGAAACACAATAAAGGAAAAAAAAAAGCTTTTAGGTAGTGCAATTGGAGGAGTATCTGGTGCGTTCCAGTTCCTGGGAACTTGTGACACCTGGTTGTTGTCTGTATGTGTAATAGTGATGGCCAAAACTGCAATTTTCCAATATGAGTGATTTCTCTGAATGCTACTTTTCAGTATCTGTTATTCTTAACTGTGATTTGTCACAATTAAGAATCACAGTTAATGAATCCAGGTCTTGTATCACTCCACACTCTACCACTGTGATTTATGCATGGATTTCTGCGATTTCTGTGACTCCTGCAATTTATCACCATATCAAATAGTTACCTTTGTCCACAAAGAAAATTGCATCCCAACAAAAACTGTCATTAGTAAGTATGTTTTACATTTGTTATTCCATTGACTTTAAGTTTTTATTACAGAAACAATTGTGAAAATATTAATAGTGCAATTGATATGTAAGTAGCCATACAGTACTGTAATAGTGCATGTTTAGAAAACGAATTCTAACGTATAATACTGTTATGTTCACAGATACCTGAACTGCATTTGTCACTCAGTATACCAATAATTCAAAAATCATTGTCAACAGATCCAGAGAAATTTCCACTGCCTCTTTAGACTGTCTTCCTCAGATGAGAGGTTAGTTTCTAAGTGTTTGGATGAACTTAATTACTTAAGTTAGATCGTGCTTGCAAATCTGAAACATACTCATTGAGTGGCTTTCATTACAGGAAATATTAGCAATACTACTCTGCCAATTACATTGCCTGTAATTAATGACAGCAAAAATGTTTAATAATCCTTATGATTTTGCAGATGTAGTTCCGACTCTGATTACCGGTTGCTGTATGTATCTATCCACGTCACTGCTCTTGAGAGAGAATTGTGAGGATTCAAGACAACTCTTAGAGGATTTGCAGTTTAGAAGTGCCATAATTATGAGATAAGTGTGCAGAATGAGTGACTGAACTGTGTTTAATTGAAGTTATTATGCGATTTTAAATGAATGATAAATGTTAAATACAGTGAGTGAATAATGAAATTCTCATTTTCCACATGTTAAGTTGTCCTATACTCGTAAATTTTATGCCATTAATTGTTGGTAAAGACCTGCTGGAGAGTGACCTGCCTCCCCCCCCCCCCCCCCCACCTTCCCCCCCTTTTCCCTGCAATCATGGTTAGTGATGCTGATCTGTAACATAGCCAAAGGTCTAGAGTATGCCCTTTGAGGCTGTTGATATGAAAGTGGGAAACACAGATCTTCCTGTTTTCTGGTTAAATCAGGAATTGTTTGTGCAGTTCTTGAAGGTAATACAGGAAAAGCTTACTTGTGTAGGTGGTTCTAGTGTCTGCAAAAAGTTCCTGTGCATGTGTGTGTGTGTGTGTGTGTGTTTGTGTGTGTGTGTGTGTGTGTGTGTGTGTGTGTGTAGTTGCCATGTAGAACAAAAGGTATAAAATTTTTCTCCAGAGTCTTGAACTGTGTCGGAACAAAAGTGAGGCATTTTTATGACTCATTAGTATTGTTTTCATTTCATTACACTTATACAGATGACTGAGTTCTGCTGAGTTAACACTGCAAAGTCCTGTAGGCATGTTGAGTATTACCCACATCTGTCAGATTGGAAGTAGAATCAAACACATTTTTTAGGTTACTTGTCTCTAAATCATATTTTCAAGAGAAAAAGGCAATGTTGCTTCTTTTTGATATAATACATTCAGAGTCACAGCTATGTTTTGACCAACCATAACTGGTGCTGAATGTGCATGTCGTCATATAATATGCACACACAGTACATTGGATGCATGACCTTGTAGTTTGGTCCCTTCTCCTGCCTTTAAACCAACCAACCAACCACAATACATCAGTCTCGTGAGGAACAAGGATCTTATAGTGAAGTATGAAGATCGGTCAATAGATGGCACTAGGCAAAGAATGTTAACTGCACCTTTCAGTTACTACTTGCAACTTCTAGCTGTGACTTGTCACTGAAATGCCAGCTAATACACAGAAAGCAGTACAAAATTCAGCCAACAGATGGCACAAGGTGTTAAATGTGAAATGCAACTTGTGACAGCTTATTGTGACTGAAATTGCAATTAGATTCTGTAAAGTTGTTATTGTGATATCTGTGACTTGTCAACCACTGTGATTTCTAACAGATACGTGATTTCCTACCTACCACTAGTGTGTGATAAAGAAGTGTTGTCAACAGATTAATTGGTGTACGTCTGGTAATGACCCCAAGAGTTTTTGCAGCCAAGTTATTACCTCCAAAAATGTAAAATATGGTATGATAAGCTGTACTATGTTAAACCTGAACTGATGGGATTGTTACGTTAGATTTGGTGAATGGAGCTGGTATGATAAGTTACATTAGATTCAATGTTGGATCTGGGCTTCTGGACCTGGTTACATTTTAAATGGTTTGATGATCTGGGAGGGTTGCATTTTAATCTGATTTAGCTAAAGGAAAACTGACACTGGAATAAATTGAAATGTGAGATATTTATAGATGTAAATAAACCAGTGACCATGTTTCAGCCACAATCCAGGATCAAATTTTTCCTTTAGGAATGGAAGATTGCAATAGGATAAAATTAAACAGAACTTGAAGCAGAAGATAGAGAACTGTACTGGGGCCACAGCCAGGCAGCTGGTGCTGGTCACTGAAATGCATGATCAGCCCCTGTCTCACAGGTGCCAGAATCAGCCTGCCAACATTGCCCCTGCTAACACAACAACATTAGATGAGACACCGCTTCTGCAATCAGTGCCCTCGCATTCTAGTGGGTGGGGACATCACATGGGTATGCCAATGTGACCAGTGAATTACCAATCAAGCCATGCCTCAAACATCGCCGTCACTCCAAACATTTCGACAAGACACCAGAACATGGCTCTTCTATAGCTGTCAGCATCAATAATCTGGCTATGAACCCACAGATCCATCATATCATGATAGTTGTTGCTGAGCTGTCTGATGATGCACAACTTGTGACAGTCAGCACCACATCTATGACACTGTTCCTACTAGACTGCAAAACGACTACAGCCTGAGAGCTGGGCCCTTGCACTCAGGCTCCATCTAGCTGTAGTGCCTCCATCTGGCCTCTTGATACTGCCATCCACTAGCATGCTGTGGCAGTGGAGCTGCACCCTACTTTCCATGAGCAACACCTGCAATGGCATGTATATACCTGTGTGCTTGGATCAGAGGATCATCTCCCTTTGTCCACAGTCCGTTTGTTTCAGACACACTGAACTATGTCTGACTGAGGTTGTCAATAAAGTGTTCTGTCAACTGACTGCATTCATCACCCATTCTCCAGCAGCAAGCCACTTGCTGAAGCCTTACAGCATGATGTTACAGATCATGCTATTTCATATCCCTACAAACTGTTATGCCAGATATTTGTATGAATTGACTGATTCCAATGCACTGTTTTACATTTGTGAACATTTAAAGCAAGTGACAAACCATTGCATCACTTTGAAACCTTATCAAGATCTGACTGAATATTTGTGCAATTCGTTTTTCAGACACTAGTTCATTGTAGATAACTGCATCAACTGCAAATAGTTACTATTAATATTGTCTGCAGTGTCTTTAGTATATGACATGAAATGCAAGGATGTGACCACACTGCTCTGGGGCACAACTGAAGTTACTTCTGCATCTGACAGTAGCTCTTAATCCTAGATAACATGCCTCACTCCAGTCAAAGATCTTGATTGTACTTCTGGTGATAAGCATACCTGTGTATCTGGTACTGAGTCAACAACCTTTCATAAGCCAAGAAACACTGCATTTATGTTACTACCTTGACCCATGGCTTTCAAGATGTCACATGAGAAAAACAGGAGTTAGGTTTCACATGGAATCCACGATGCTCGGCATGGAGAAGATCATTCTGTTTGAGATGCCTGTTTGCATTTGTGCTTGGAATATGTTCTAAGATTATATAGCAAATGGATGTCAAGGACATTGGATCATAATTTTATGGATAATTTCTGCTGCCCTTCTTGTAGATGGGGGTGTGGCTTGTCCTTTCCACTAATCACTGGGCACACATTTTTGTTTGAGGGTTCTACAGTGTATCATGGTTAAAAGTGGTGCTAACTCAGCTACAGATTTGTTAAAGGATCTGATAGGCAGTACATCAGTTCCTGGAGTTCTGAAGAATTTTAATAATTTTAGCTACTTCTCAATGCCACTGACATCAATATATATTTCGTATAGTAGGAAAACTTAGGTACAATGAAAAGAATTTAGAAGCAAGCAAGACCACTCACCAAATAGCAGAAGCCTCTTTCAGAGTAAATAATTTGTCCAGCTAGACTACACACACACACACACACACACACACACACACACACACACACACACACACACACACATACACACACACACACACACACACATGTGTGTGTTTTCTTTCTTTTTTGTGTGTGCCTGTCAACAACTGAACACTTCTGCTATTTGGTAGGTGGTTTCCTTTACTCCTAAATAATTTAATATTTGTTTCACTGATCTTTTCAGTGGTAAGAGAATTAAGATAGGGCAATACTCCTGGATTTTACTTTGTAAAGGAACATTATAAATGGAATTCAACATTTCTGCTTTTGCTTTGTCACCTGCAGTCTCATCCACAAATGACAGTATGCAATGTTTGGTACCACTAACAGCCTTTACATAAGACCCGAATTTGTTTGGGTTTTGTGGAAGATCATTTGATGATATTCAGCTTTGATGATCATTGAAAGCTTCATGCATTGCTCTCTTGACAGCCAAATGTGTTTCACTCAGCATCTCTGTATCTTTAGTACTATGCTTTATTTTACATTTACTATGCAGCAATTTATTTAGAAGTTCCTGTAGTAGTTTCTTTACAGTGACTTTATATCATGGAGGGTCACCCCCATTATGAACTGTTCTACTGGGTACATTTCTATACAATGCATGATTGACTATTCTTTTAAGCTTGAGCCATAGTTCCTCTGCATAGTCCTGCCCCGTGCTGAAAGTTTCAAGTTTCTCATTGAAATATGACACTACTACTTTTTTTATCTAGTTTACTGAACATATATATGTCTTTCCAGTAGTATTAGTTGTCCTTTGTAGCTTGGTAATCATTGTTGTCACAACCACATAATGGTCACTGATATTGTTTCAATGTGGACATCCTCAACGAGGTCAAGTCTGTTGGTTGCCATTAGAGTGGGGCTCCAAATTATGTATTCTTCACTGAGATTCGAACGTTAAGACAAAGCCAGTAAAACTTAAATGGGAACTAGAAAAACCGAAAACTTAGATACTGGCAAAGTACTGGCATGAAACAGACAACGTAGCTAAAAATTTTCGACATGGTGGAATAAATGAAGACTGGGATCAAATTTAATCTGGTATATACAAAGCAGCAGAAAAGATAGTTGGAAGAACTGAACCCAAAAACAAGAGGAAATGGATTACAGCAGATATTATTGAGCTTGTAGAAAACAGGAGATTATACAAAAATGCAACTGATGAACAAGGAAAAGCTGAATACGGAAGACTAAGGACTTTAGTTAATAGAGAAGCTAGGAAAGCAAAAGCAAATTTTCTTGGAGAAATGTGCAGGGAAGTGGAAGAAAATATGCAAAATGGAAGAACTGATTTAGCCTACAGAACAGCAAATCAATTTTTTAACAAATGTAAAAAAAAACACTCTCAGGTACAATAAAAGTAAAGAGGGGAAAATGCTGTTTGGTGAAGACATGGTGAAGAGATGAAAAGAACACATAGAGGAGTTGTATGCTAGAACACCTCTATGGGACTATGGGACAACAAAGCAACAGGTATTGATGACATCCCTGCAGAACTAATAAAGAATGGTGGTGACAGCATGAAAATTATGCTGCTTAAACTTATTAGGTCCATCTATAACACAGGAGAGATACCAACAGAAATTTATCATTGTTCCTATACCAAAGAAGGCAGCAGCTACAAAATGTGAACAGTACCAAACTCTAAGCCTAATATCACATGCATCAAAAATTCTCATGAAAATAGTTCTGAAGAGAATTGAAGAGAAGGTGGAGGATATGCTGAGTGAAGATCAGTTTGGTTTCAGAAGGGAACTAGGAACAAGAGAGGTGATCCTGGCAGTGAGACTAGTTATCAAAAAGCAATTATACAGAAAAATAGACCAACTTATATTGCCTTTGTAGACATGGAAAAGGCATTTGATAAAGTTATCTGGCAAGAAATGTTCAGAGTGCTGAGGAAAAGTGGAATAAAGTACAAAGACATCCATGTGATACTCAGTTTCTATAAGAATGAGGTGGCAGTGATTAGGAACTGTCACCAGGAACAAGAAGCAAACATTAGAAAAGGGGTAAGACAAGGATGTGCTCTCTCTCCTCTTATATTCAATGCTTACATCCAGGAAGCTATACTCCAAGTTCATGAAACTACTGAGGTGGGGATCAAAATTAATGAGCAGAAGATAGACATGCTACATTTTGCAGATGATATTGCTGTAGTCACAGAGACAAAAGATCTAGAGGAAGTCCTCAGAACAATGTAAGAAATTCTATGCAATCAATATCAAATTAGAATAAACAAGAAAAAGACTTAAGTGATGGTATGCAATACAGGAGCAGAATATGAACCTCTGAGAATGAGAATTGGGAGAGAGGAGCTGGAAGTGATAGAGGAATTTACTTACCTGGGAAGCAAAATCACAAGGGATGGTAGAAGCCGGAAAGAAATTGTGAGCAGAATACAAATGGACAAAACTGTATTTAATCGGAGAAGGAACTTACTCACCAGCAACAACATCAGTCTGAATATAAGGAAATGTATCATGAAAGGTTTTGTTTGGAGTGTGGCCCTATACTGATGTGAAACTTGGACAATTGGAAGAAAAGAAAGAAGATGGCTAGAGGGCCTGGAGATGTGATGCTATAGAAGAATGATGGAGATTAGCTGGAGAGACAAAGAAAGAGGTGCTCAGAAGAGTACAGGAAACCAGACCTCTGTGGAGGCACATCCAAATAAGATGAGACAAACTTGTAGGTTCTTTGGTGTGAAGTCATAAGCGAGTGACTGCGTGTGAGATCGCTCTCTAAGTTTTCATATATTTTTAGGTTTCAGATACATATTTTAACGGTTTTTGTGATAATATTTACTATATAAGTGACGTATTAGTGGTTTCTTCATTCACCTCTGCCTTTCTTGTGTTGTGACCAGATATTTGTGAGTGTTTTGTATCAAGTAACTTAACCTCTTGCCTGTGTTTACATTCCGCGCTGACCAGTTGCAGCTGTAGCGGCGCATCGAAAGCTAAGTACTAATTAATTGTTTGTGTATAGTGGTTTATTTAGGAACTTTAGAAGTCTTCAACCGGTGTTCTTGGTGTTTTCTGGTGAAATAATTTCAGAAGAACCTTTTGGGAACTGTTTACAGCTTTGTTACTGTGTCATTAGACGTTTGATTCTCTTTCTGTATTAGTCTTTTGTTATATTCACATTTGTTGTTTATTAATACTGTTAATAATAGTAGTTACTTCCCTTGTAGAGTAAGTTTGTGATTATTGTAGTCAGGTTTTTAACATCTTCTTATTGTAGTAGCGAAACTTAGAAAAAGTAAAATTTTACCATGAGTGAGAAGTGTGGGCTTTGCCGTAGGTTCGTGAGTAGTGGATTGCAGTGTGAGACTTGTTCGAAGTATTTTCACTGGGGGGGGGGGGGAATGCAGTGGGGAATCCAGTGGGCATTCTGGTGAGATCCTCTCCTGGAACTGCAGGTTATGTAGCAAGAGTAAATTGATAGAGGAGCAGGAGCATAAGATCTGTGTCCTTCAGGTGCAGTTGAAAAACGCACAGGAGGAGCTAGATAGGATGAGGAGGGAGAAGGGGGTTGGGGAATGGGAGCTGGCTGTTGGCAAGAGATCTGCTAGGAGAAGAAGATTTTCAGATAGTTTTACTATTGGTGTTTACAATAGATATGACCAACTGTCAGAGTCTAGTGGAGAGGAATCTCTAGTAGCTGTAGATGTAGGAAGCATGCAGCAAACCTCAGTACTTACTGTGCCTAGAACAGTTGCAAAGTCGAAGAGGAAGAAGAAGGTTCTGCTCTTAGGTAGTTCTCATGGCAGAGGTGTAGGCCAGCAGTTGCAGGAAGTGCTGGGGAGTGAGTACCAGGTCACCAGCATTATGAAGCCTAATGCAGGGTTGGCTCAGGTGACTGTTAACATAGGGGGGTTATGTAGGGATTTTACTAAAGAGGATCAGGTAGTGATTGTGGGTGGGGCTGGTAATAGTATTGATAGGGATGGGGAGTATAACATAGATGGTGACCTGGAAAAGATAACCACTCAGACTGGCAACACGAATGTGCATTTCATGGAACTGTTTCAGCATCACGATCACCCTCATCTTAATACAGCCGTCAGGCATAATAACATGAGACTTGGGGATGCGCTGATGACAGAAAGCATGGGTCACATTTCAGTGGTGTTGGTGGAGTCTATCAGCAGGACGGGTTTCACTAGACATGGCCTGCACCTCAACAGGTATGGGAAGGGGAGGTTGGCAAAGCTTATAGGTGACAGCATAGGTGGGGTTGGTGGGTTCACTCATGAGGAAATTCCTGCAGTAGTGGGTGTTAGAGCTGCACCTTTTTTACATTGAAGTCAGCTGATAGGTATTCCTGCTTAAGGGAAGTCTCTCTAACAAGGGAATCACTTTTGACAAAGCTTAGGTATCCGAGTAATGAGGGAATTAGTATATTTCATCAAAATATACAAGGTATTAGAGATAAAGTTAGTGAACTGCTTATAGATGTTGACTCTGAAATTATTGGTATATCTGAACACTTCTTAAATAAGGAGATAATTCAGAGGCTTCCTTTACCAGGATACAGGTTGGCTGGCTGCTTTTCGAGGAGCTCTTTGTGGTGTGGGGGAGTAGCCATGTATGTGAAAAACGGCATCGCATTTGAGTCAATTGATGTTTCAAAGTACTGCACTGAAAAGGTGTTTGAATGTTGTGCAGGTGTGGTTAAATTTAACGGAGCTAAACTTGTAACTGTTGTTATTTATAGATCCCCAGACTCCGATTTCACAACATTTTTGCTAAAGCTAGAGGAGGTTCTTGGTTCACATTATAGGAAATACAAAAAGTTAGTTATGTGTGGTGACCTTTTTCAATATTAATTGTATAAGTGATTGTGCAAGGAAGACGATGCTGGTAGACCTCTTTAATTCATATAATCTTATGCAAACCGTATTCTTTCCAACGAAAGTGCAAGGGAACAGTAGAACAACCATAGACAACATTTTTGTTCATTCCTCTTTACTAGAAGGGCATTCTGTTAGCAAAAAGGAGAATGGCCTTTCAGATCATGATGCGCAAATTTTAACTTTAAAAGATTTTTATGCTGCAACACGTGTTAAATATAGTCATCAGCTGTTCAGGAAAGCTGATCCAGTTGCTGTAGAGACCTTTGTAAACCTTATAAAGGAACAAGAGTGGCAAGATGTTTATAGCGCTGATACAGTAGACGATAAATATAATGCTTTTCTCAAGACTTTTCTCATGCTCTTTGAAAGT
This sequence comes from Schistocerca cancellata, assembly GCF_023864275.1. Taxonomy (NCBI): domain Eukaryota; kingdom Metazoa; phylum Arthropoda; class Insecta; order Orthoptera; family Acrididae; genus Schistocerca; species Schistocerca cancellata. The sequence goes on along the minus strand of NC_064634.1, from coordinate 144,462,570 downwards.
TGCTTTCCATTAGAACGTTCAAAACAGGGTACTAGCACAAACAGGCAGCCTGGGTGGCTGACTAGAGGGATAAGAATATCTTGTAGAACAAAGTGGCAATTATATCAAAACATTAGAAACAGTCAAAATCTAAATGCAGCAGCCCATTACAAACAGTATTGTAAGGTGCTTAAAAATGTTATTAGGAAGGCAAAAAGTATGTGGTATGCAGATAGAATAGCTAAGTCTCAGGATAAAATTAAAACCATATGGTCAGTCGTAAAGGAAGTTGCTGGTCTGCAGAGACAGGTCGAGGATATAGAATCAGTGCGTAGTGGGAATGTCCGTGTTACTGATAAGTCGCATATATGTACAGTATTTAATAATCACTTTCTGAATATAGCAGGTGAACTAAATAGAAACCTAGTCCCAACAGGGAATCATATAGCGCTCTTAGAAAAAAGTGTTCCGAGACTGTTACCTGAAATGCTCCTCCATGATACTGACAAGAGGGAGATTGAGTTAATAATTAAATCACTAAAGACCAAGAACTCTCATGGATATGACGGGGTATCTAGCAGAATACTGAAGTATTGTTCTATGTATGTTAGCACAGTTCTCAGCCATATCTGTAACTTTTCCTTTAGGAGTGGTCAGTTTCCTGACTGATTAAAGTACTCGGTAGTGAAGCCACTTTATAAAAAGGGAGACATTGATAATGTTGACAATTTTAGACCTATTTCTATGCCATCGGTGTTTGCCAAAGTTATCGAGAAGGTTGTATATACAAGGTTACTGGAGCATTTAAATTCACATAATTTGCTGTCAAATGTTCAGTTTGGTTTTAGAAATGATTTAACAACTGAAAATGCTATATTCTCTTTTCTCTGTGAGATTTTGGACAGATTAAATAAAAGGTTGTGAATGCCAGGTGTTTTCTTTGATTTAATGAAGGCTTTTGACTGTGTTGACCACTGCAGAAGTTGGACCATTATGGAGTAAGGGGAGTAGCTTACAATTGGTTCGCCTCTTACTTTAAGAACAGAAAGCAGAGGGTAATTCTCCGCAATATTGAGAGTGGTAGTGATTTCAGACCCAATGGGGCACTGTTAAGTGGGGCGTTCCCCAAGGGTCGGCGCTGGGGCCACTGCTGTTTCTTATTTATATAAATGATATGCCTTCTAGTATTACAGGTGATTCAAAAATATTTCTGTTTGCTGATGACACCAGCTTGATAGTGAAGGATCTTGTGTGTAATATTGAAACAGTAACAAATAATGTAGTTCATGAAATAAGTTTGTGGCTTGTGGAAAATAATTTGATGCTAAATCACAGTAAGACTCAGTTTTTACAGTTTCTAACTCACAATTCAACAAGAACAAATATTTTGATCAGACAGAATGGGCATATTATAAACGAGACGGAACAGTTCAAATTCCTAGGCGTTCAGATAGATAGTAAGCTGTTGTGGAAAGCCCAGGATCTTGTTCAGAAGCTAAATGCTGCTTTATTTACCCTTAGAACAGTATCTGAAATAAGTGACACTTCAACACGAAAAGTAGTCTACTTCACATATTTTCATACGCTTATGTCGTATGGTATTATTTTTTGGGGTAATTCTTCTGATTCAAAAAGAGTATTTTTGGCTCAAAAACGGGCTGTTCGAGCTATATGTGGTGTAAGTTCGAGAACCTCTTGTTGACCCCTATTCAAAAATCTGGGAATTCTGACATTGCCCTCACAATATATATTTTCTTTAATGTCATTTGTTGTTAGCAATATTAGCCTATTCCCAAGAGTTAGCAGCTTTCACTCAGTTAATACAAGGCAGAAATCAAATCTGCATGTAGAATGCACTTCCTTGACTCTTGTGCAGAAAGGAGTGCAGTATTCTGCTGCATCCATTTTCAATAAGCTACCACAAGAACTCAAAAATCTTAGCAGTTGCCCAAACTCTTTTATGTCTAAACTGAAGAGTTTCCTCATGGCTCACTCCTTCTATTCTGTCGAGGAGCTCCTGGAAGAGCTAAAAAATTAAGCAAATTCCAGTGTTACATTGTTGATTGTCTTCATTTAAACTTATGACTTGTCACCTGAATATGTTTTTTTTATATTTCATTTTATCTGTTTTTAATATCGTGTTATAATTTCATGTATTGACTCGTTCCATGACCATGGAGACTTCTCTTTAATTTGGTCCCATGGAACAATAAATAAATAAATAAATAAAAAATAAATAAACATCCTATGACACAACAACATCATTGGAACAGTAGCAGAAGGAGCTACTGAGGGAAGGAATCGGCGGCGGTGACCAAGGATATCAAACATGCAACAGATCATGAATGATGTTGGATGCAACACATATGTGGAAATGAAGAGGAAGGCAGACAGAAGAGAGGAATGGCACTCTGCTGCAAACAAACCTCAGGGTTGAACACTAAAAGAAAAGACACTGATGGAAAAAAATTGCAGCACCAAAAAATAATTAATGTAGAGTAATGAAGTTTTGGGGAATACATTTGTCTAGGTAACATATTTAAGTGATTAACATTGCAAGACCACACGTTGATTTAAGCATGAGATAAGCCATCACAAATGAGAAACATTGGTACATTAACAACTAGTGTACCTGGCAGAGCGTTGAATGCAAGCATGCAAACTTGCATGCATTGTGTTGTACAGGTGCCGGGTATCAATTTGTGGGACGGAGTTCCATGCCTGTTGCACTTGGTCAGACAATAAAGGGATGGTTAATGATAATGTCCATATGTGCTTGACTGGACACAAATCTAGTGATTGAGCAGGCCAAGGCAACATATTGACACTCTGTAGAGCATGTTGTGTTACAACAGCAGTATGTTGGTGAACATTATCCTGTTTGAAATCACACCCCAGACCATAACACAAGGTGTAGGTCCAGGCAGGTTGATTGCAAGCCCTCAGGTGGCCTCCTCCTTACTAACACACACAATCATTGGCACTGTGACAAAGCCAGCTTTCACCAGAAAATACAACAGACGTCAACCTTTCCCTCCAATGAGCTCTCGCTTGACACAATTGAACTCTCAAATGGTGGTCGTTTGGGGCAAGTGGAATGGATACTATTAGTCATTTCGCTCAGAACTGTCCTTGAAGTAACTAATCTGAAAAAGTTTGTTGTGTCCCAGTTGTAGCAACTGCTGCTGAAAGGCTGCTGCAGATGCAGTACATTGTGCCAGAGCCATACACCAAACATGATGGTTTTACCTCTTGGTAGTGTTATGTGGCCATTTGGAGCCCAGCCTTCCTCCTACCATACATTCCCATGATCACCACTACCAGCAATCATGTACAGTGGCTACATTCCTGCCAGGTCTTTGCAGAAGAAAGATCCAGCTTCTCATAGCTCTATAACTTCTCGCAGCTCTATTACGTGGCCTCAATCAAACTCAGTGAGGTGTCAATGATGGTATCTTTGTTGGCTTGAAGGTGTTATTGACTAACATCAACTCACCATGTCCAATCTCAAAAGTAACTACAGTGTGTTTAAAATTACTTGCGACTTTTGACATTTGGCTTACTGGAGGGGCGAGATGCAGCTGCCCAGGTAACACCAATGGCAAGCCATCTTTCCCTACCATGCTGCCAGTGGTTCAGCTGGTAAAGTGCCCCTGTTGCCACACATGAGTAAACAGTACCATGTGTTGTCACGTATTAGATGTATCAACTTTTGTCAGCTCTCATTGTAAAGTCATATTTTCTCACATTGAAATGTTCTGTAGTCCTCAGGTATTGTGAACAAGCATTTTGTGTTGGTGTTGCATTAATAACAACAGTGCAGTACATTTGAATACAAGATTTTCAATAAAAGTGTCATCCAAGAACACATTCACCAGATGACAAGACAACGTTGTGCTGCAAAACATTCCTCGGGATTTGGCAATAATAATGAACAAAACCTATACCATGCTGTTGGGATGCATAAACCTCCAACAGTGAAGTGGAGGTAAGCTGATATTTGTCTCTGGCTATAAAGGAATATTCCATGAGATAAGGTTTAACATAGTGTGTATAAGGCAAAGTTAATGGAACTTGTAGTGCTGTACAAGTCAGAACTCCATGCTACCTGGATGACAAACTGGCTAACGGTAAAGGACATAGTTTAATAAGGCTTCCTACATATCATGCTCATTTAAATCTGACTGAGAGTATACAGGTCTATGTGAAAAGTAATGTCACAAAAAACAGCATGAAGTTTTAAGGTCATTGAGGTTGAAATGCTGACAAAAGAAGCCACTGCAAATGTTACATGATAGGACTGGTCTTGAGTTGTTAGCCATACCAGGAAGGTAGTTGAGGAGCCATTCATGAAGGAGTGTGAAGAGTTCTGAGGAATACATAGCTTCTCTTGTTGCTATGTTGAAATCTGCTTCTTTTGTCAGAACATGGCAAAGTTTAGAAATATTCATCTCACTAACATTGTAATGTGGTTGAAATTGCGACAGAATCCTGAAATATTGTATTATTAAACTAACAACTGAGTGTAAGTCAGGTCAATAGCTTATGAAACAGACCATTATCAGTAAAAAATAAATGTGTACCTTCATCACTTATATTGTTACAAAACCCATACCAGTTCTCTTTTCACCAGCTACCGATGGTCCTCAATAATTACACTATTTGATTGAAAAAATCTTTAGTCTCCTGAATATCGCAGTAGATATGTAAGTTTCACCTATGAATCATATGGAAAAACACTGCCGTCTTTGCACACTATTATTTGCCAAGATATTATTTCAATACCCCAAAACATTTATAAGATACGATGAATTTATAAATATTTCATTCTAGCTTTTTCACTCAAGCACGATTTCATGGTAGGGCACTTGACATATATTCCATTTTTTCAAGACTGGAAACAGGCATCTGGATCCTTCCAAATTTAAAGAATAATTCAATATATTACCTACATTTAATCCACAGGAACATCTAACCTAACATGTACCAAACACAAATTCATAGCGACACCTGTTTTTCACTGAAAACTAAGAATTTCTTGCGTTAGTTTACCTGTTATTGAAACATCACAATGGCTATGACTATTAATGGAATGATATGTGATATGTGGCTTATTCATCTCATTACATACAATTTTCCAATCATTTGATTTGATGTACAGGAGACATGTCAAGGTTTACAAAAGAAACTTTTTTCACTTTTTTAAGAGAAATACAAAAGTTTACATTATATTTTACATTTCTCAGTGACAGCTACACATGTACATAAAATAATACATGTAATACAATCCCAGTGTTCAGATTGTGAAGCTGTCCTCAATGAATTCATCGACAGAATAATAACACTTTTCCACCAGAAGAGTAAAGAGCAATCTTTTCAGTGAACCAATCTCCATTTTAAATATATTACTGCCTTTTATTTTATTGAAAATTTTTAACCCTGTATACTCTGGTGTTTGGGAATGAAGTTTTAAACGATGTGTTGGAAGTCTGAAGTTATCTCTGTGGTGAGTGCTGTAGCTGTGGTCAAAATGGAAAGTGTCTAGTGTATGTTGATTTCTATCTAGGAACACCACCATCTCATATATGTAAAGTGAGGGGATAGATAGTATTTTTTAATTTTTTATCAGTGGTCAACAGGATTCTCTTTTTTTTGCAACACACATGTTTCTAATTACTTTCCTTTGTAATACTAGGGGTCTAGTGACATTTGCTGAATTTCCCCAGAAGATTATGCCATAACGAATAATTGACTCAAAGTAGCAGTGATAAACTATCTTTCTGGTATTCATGTTTGTGGCACCTGACAAAATACACATTGCAAATGCTAAGTTGTTCAGTTTATTTGCTAAGTAATCTACGTGTACCTTCCAATTTAAATTTTTGTCAAGATTTAGGCCTAAGAACTTCACATGGTTTGACTTCTGTGATATCCTGATCATTGCAAGTTATCTTTATTTCACTTCTTTCTACTGATTTAGCTTCAAATTGCATCATTTTGGTTTTAGTTACATTCAGTTTTAGTCCATTTTGATAGAACCAAGATTCAAGTTTTTCTAAAGTATTTTTGGCTTTTCCTGGAATATTTTCAGATACCTCATTTTCAATTAGAACTGATGTATCATCTGCAAATAAGACTGAATGAACATCAATAGCAAGTGGTAGGTTATTTACGTAAAAAAGAAACAGATAGGGACCCAATATCGAACCTTGTGGGACTCCTTGGGGAACTGTTTTCCAGTCTGATGAATAATTGGTTCCATTTGAAGTTAAAATTACTCTTTGTTTACTACCTGACAGGTAAGAGCTAAACCATTTTAAAGCAGTGTCTCTGATTCCATACATCTGTAATTTGTGGAGGAGTAATGCATGGTTCACTGAATCAAAAGCTTTAGTCAGATCACAGAATATACCTGTGACCTTTCTACCTTTATCTAACGTGGAGCATATTTTTTGGATAAAGTCATTTATAGCATTCACAGTGCTTTTACCCTGTTGGAATCCGAACTGGTTTTTAAAAATTATATCATTTACAGTAAGAAAGTTATTAATTTGTTTTGCTGCAATCTTTTCAAACACTTTAGAGAAGACCGGCAAGAGTGAGATAGGGCGGTAATTCCCCATATCTTCTGTTTATCCTTTCTTGAATAGAGGTTTGATCTCACCATATTTCAATACCTCTGGAAAGCATCCCTGTTCAAAAGATTGATTTATAGTAGTTGACAGTGGTTGGGAAATAATATCGTACACATACTTGATTACAGATGTTGTTATTTCATCCCACCCATGTGAGGTTTTGTTTTTTAGAGACAATATTTCCTTTTCCACATCGCTTTGGGTGATTTTTTCAAATTGTTTAAAATATGTGTTCTGGCTGTTTTCCAAATTTGTGATGCCCTGATAAAATGTCATATCCACATCCGATCTTACTACATTTAGGAAGAATTCATTGAAACAACTTGACATCTGAACAGAGTTTACTATAATTTCATTTTCATGTCTAATTTTCAAAATCTCATGAATTTTTACTTTGGCTCCTAGTTCAGACTGAACAACTGACCACACTGCTTTTGTCTTATTTCTGTGTTCTCGTATGAATTTATTATTTGCCATTTTTTTAGCTGCCACTACAACTTTCCTATATGCAGCTTTATACTGTTTGACATATCCATGAGGAAATGATTCATTAAATACCTCTAAGAAACAATTTAAGAATTTGTCATAGTTTATCGAGCTTGAACTATTGTAGTCTACAGGCCAGCTTATTATACTTAATTTACTGCGGAATAAATCCATTTTACTTTTACTGAGATCCCTTTTTATACACACTTCTGGAGGCTTTAGGTTATTTGCTTTTGGGAGCTCAATAAACAGAGCTGAGTGATCTGAAATACCCAAGTCTAAGCAGTATTTGTGCTTATTTCCACTGTCAAATTTGTAGTTAGTAATAATATTATCAATGTAGGTCACTGATCTGCTGTTTTCCCTAGTGCCTTCAGAAAAATTTAGCTTGAAACCAGATTTCTGAATCAAGTCACGAAATTTTGTGGAATCATTGCTTTCAACTAAGACATTTAAGTTGAAGTCTGCTGCTATAACAAATTTTTTCTTACTTTCTTTCTGGAGTTTTTCCAGGAGGCATTCGAATTTGGCTAAAAACACTTTTGTTACCGCACATCCAGGAATTCTGTAGATTGCTGTAACCAGTGTATTCATATCACTTAGTTCTACAGAGCAACTTTCAAACATACTCTCTTCATTTAAATAATTAAAACTATCTCTTACTGAATAACTTACTGAAGAATTGACAAGAATGCAGGAGCCTCCATGAGATTTGCTTATTCTACAAAAGCTAGCAGCTACCTTAAAACTATTAATACTATTTAGTACTTTTATACTATCTTCTGTTAACCAGTGTTCATTTAGGCAGATTATTTGAATATTTACGGATTCTGAAAGCAGAATTTTTAGTTCTTCGATTTTTGAGAATTTACGATTTGGTAGTTCTGCCGCTGAGCCATATATATTCCAGTGCATCAAAAGATCATTTTTGCTTTTAGTTATTTCACGTGCATCCTTTGTTTGGTACCTAAACTTTTTATATTTAGTTTGAATTTTTTCTTTGTCGCCCCTATCAGAATGAATTAGTTTCCCTTGTTTCTTAGGACTTTACACACGTCCATGAATGGAAGAATCCTGGAGATACTAGAAGGTATCAGATAGATTATATAATGGTAAGACAGAGATTTAGGAACCAGGTTTTAAATTGTAAGACATTTCCAGGGGCAGATGTGGACTCTGACCACAATCTATTGGTTATGAATTGTAGATTAAAACTGAAGAAACTGCAAAAAGGTGGGAATTTAAGGAGATGGGACCTGGATAAACTGAAAGAACCAAAGGTTGTACAGAGTTTCAGGGAGAGCATAATGGAACAATTAACAGGAATGGGGGAAAGAAATAGAGTAGAAGAAGAATGGGTAGCTTTGAGGGATGAAGTAGTGAAGGCAGCAGAGGATCAAGTAGGTAAAAAGACGAGGGCTAGTAGAAATCCTTGGGTAACAGAAGATATATTGAATTTAATTGATGAAAGGAGAAAATATAAAAATGCAGTAAATGAAGCAGGCAAAAAGGAATACAAACGTCTCAAAAATGAGATCGACGGGAAGTGCAAAATGGCTAAGCAGGGATGGCTAGAGGACAAATGTAAGGGTGTAGAGGCTTACCTCACTAGGGGTTAGATATATACTGCCTACAGGAAAATTAAAGAGACCTTTGGAGATAAGAGAACCACTTGCATGAACATCAAGAGCTCAGATGGAAACCCAGTTCTAACCACAGAAGGGAAAGGAGAAAGGTGGAAGGAGTATATAGAAGGTCTATACAAGGGCGATGTACTTGAGGACAATATTATGGAAATGGAAGAGCATGTAGATGAAGATGAAATGGGAGATACGATACTGCATGAAGAGTTTGACAGAGACTGAAAGACCTGAGTCGAAACAAGGCTCCTGGAGTAGACAACATTCCATTAGAACTACTGACAGCCTTGGGAGAGCCAGTCCTGACAAAACTCTACCATCTGGTGAGCAAGATGTACGAGACAGGCGAAATTCCCTCAGACTTCAAGAAGAATATAATAATTCCAATCCCAAATAAAGCAGGTGTTGACAGATGTGAAAATTACCGAACTATCAGTTTAATAAGTCACAGCTGTAAAATACTAACGCAAATTCTTTACAGACGAATGGAAAAACTAGTAGAAGCCGACCTAGGGGGAAGATCAGTTTGGATTCTGTAGAAATGTTGGAACACGTGAGTCTATACTGACCCTACGGCTTATCTTAGAAGAAAGATTAAGGAAAGGTAAACCTACATTTCTAGCATTTGTAGACTTAGAGAAACCTTTTGACAATGTTGACTGGAATACTCTCTTTCAAATTCTAAAGGTGGCAGGGGTAAAATACAGTGAGCGAAAGGCTATTTACAATTTGTACAGAAAACAGATGGCAGTTATAAGAGTCAAGGGGCATGAAAGGGAAGCAGTGGTTGGGAAAGGAGTGAGACAGGGTTGTAGCCTCTCCCCAATGTTATTCAATCTGTATATTGAGCAAGCAGTAAAGGAAACAAAAGAAAAATTCGGAGTAGGTATTAAAATCCATGTAGAAGAAATAAAAACTTTGAGGTTCGCCGATGACATTATAATTCTATCAGAGGCAGCAAAGGACTTGGAAGAGCAGTTGAACAGAATGGACAGTGTCTTGAAAGGAGGATATAATATGAACATCAACAAAAGCAAAATGAGGATAACGGAATGTAGTCGAATTAAGTCGGGTAATGCTGAGGGAATTAGATTAGGAAATGAGGCACTTAAAGTAGTAAAGGAGTTTTGCTATTTGGCGAGCAAAATAATTGATGATGGTCGAAGTATTGAAGATATAAAATGTAGACTGGCAATGGCTAGGAAAGCGTTTCTGAAGAAGAGAAATTTGTTAACATCGAGTATAGATTTAAATGTCAGGAAGTCATTTCTGAAAGTATTTGTATGGAGTGTATGGAGTGTATGGAAGTGAAACGTGGACGATAAATAGTTTAGACAAGAAGAGAATAGAAGCTTTTGAAATGTGGTGCTACAGAAGAATGCTGAAGATTAGATGGGTTGATCACATAACTAATGAGGAGGTATTGAATAGAATTGGGGAGAAGAGGAGTTTGTGGCACAACTTGACTAGAAGAAGGGACCTGTTGGTAGGACATGTTCTGAGGCATCAAGGGATCACAAATTTAGCATTGGAGGGCTGCATGGAGGGTAATAATCGTAGAGGGAGACCAAGAGATGAACACACTAAGCAGATTCAGAAGGATGTGTGTTGCAGTAAGTACTGGGAAATGAAGAAGCTTGCACAGTATAGAGTAGCATGGAGAGCTGCATCAAACCAGTCTCAGGACTGAAGACCACACCAACAACATGAACATTTTACTAAGGCTCACAGATAGGCAGTTCATCATGAAGCTGGCAAATTAAACTTTGAAATGTGTGAGAGTGACAGTTTAGTACCAAATAGTTTCTTTAAAATCATTTCAGAATGATCGCAGATCGGACGTCCTGCTGTTCAAGCAACCCTGTCAGATTTCGCACTGAATAGGACTGGCATTATACTGTGGTCACCTGCTGATGCGCACAGCACACAGTGGCATCTACACTTCCCTCCACTCATTCCGTACTGAACTGTCAAAAGTAGCAACTCATTTTAAACATACTATAATGCTCATGACCATTATAGCACGTACCTCATACAAAGCTGATTTACATTCTTGTAGTGGTGCTACTAGCACCACTCTTAAGTAATTGGCTTGAAATTTGCACAGAGATCATCTTTCAGATGTAGAAACACACCTACCAACTTTTGTTTCTGTTGGCCAACCCCTTCTTGGTGTTGTGTTTTTTTTTTCCCTGTCAGCGTAGGAAGTTTTTAGAGAAGGCGTTCAATAATGTTTCACATGATGTCTTGTCGTGCCCACCACTAACAAAATTTTAATGATCCCAATTTATTGTTATATGATCAAACTCTCCTCTGATGTCTTTACTATGATCATGGAGCTTAAATCCTAGCGAACTGAGATTTTCTCCAAGTTTTTCTGTTACAGCATGAAGGGAATATGGATCCAATTTGTTCCAATATTACACTGATACTTCCAGGTCTTCTATAGCTGTTGTTATCTGGACAAAACACAGAGTCACCTAATCTAAAAAAAGCCTTGTGTGCACCCCATGATATCACAGCTTCTGTTACTTAGATAACATGGACAGGGTTGTGTAACTCAAGATTTCACATAAACTCAGGATTTCACTTAAACAAGTGGGAAATTGTGATATACACAAAGGAAACCAAACATCATCATCATGTTCCTGATATTAGCTGACAGCATGTGCAATGTGTGGGGTGGATAGCATTGAGAAACACTTTTTATGTTATGAAACAATGTATTCACAGGAATTTATAAAGAAAATATCTACATCTACATCTACATCTAATCTCTGCAAACAGCCATGAGGTGCTTGGCAGAGGGTATGTCCCATTGTACCAACCATTAGAGTTTCTTCCTATTCCATTCATGTATGGAGCACAGGAAGAATGATTGTTTGAATGCCTCTGTGTGTGCAGTAATTATTCTTATCTCATCCTCACAAAACCTATGTGAGTGATACATAGTGTGTTGTAGTATATCCGCAGAGGAATCATTAAAGCTGGTTCTTGAAACTTTGTTAATAGACTTTCTTCAGATAGTTCACATCTGTCTTCAAGAGTCTGCCAGTTCAGTTGCTTCAGTCTCTCTGTGACACTCTCCCACAGATTAAACAAACCTGTGGCCATTTGTGCTGCCCTTCTCTGTATATGTTCAATATTCCCTGTTATGCCTCTCTGGCATGGTCCCAAACACTAGACCAATATTCTATAACCAGTCACATGAGTAATTAGAAAGCAATCTCCTTTGTAGACTGAGTGCACTTCCCCAGTATTCTACCAATAAACTGAAGTCTACCACCTGCTTTACCCATGACTGAACCTATGTGATCATTCCATTCGATATTCCTATAAAGTGATACATCCAGATATTTGTATGAGTTAACTGATTCCAACAGTGACTCAGTGATATTATAGTCATAGAATATGACGTTTTCTCATTTTGTGAAGGGCAAAATTTTACATTTCTGAACATTTAAAGCAAGTTGTCAATCTTTGTACTACATTCAAATCTTGGCAAGATCTGACTGAATATTGATACACTGCATCATCTGCAAAAAGCATTAATATTGTCTGCAAGGTCACTAATATACAACATGAAGAGCTAGGGTCGCAACACACTTCCCTGGGGCACACCTGAAGTTACTTCTACATCTGACAGTGACTCTCCATCAAAGATAACATGCTGTGTTCTCACAACCAAAAAGTCCTCAATCTGGTCACAAATTTCATTTGATACCCCATATGATCATACTTTTGACAAAAAGCATACATACAGTACTGAGTCAAATGCTTCTTTGAAATTAAGAAACACTCCATCAGCTGGTTGCTTTGATCCAAAGTTTTCAGTATGTCATGTGAGAAAAGTGTGAATTGGGTTTTATATGGTTGTTTCTCAAGAATCCTTGCTGGCTGGTATTGAGGAGATCATTCTGTTCGAGATACCTGGTCATGTTTGAGCTCAGAACATGTTCTAAGATTCTTCAACAAGTTGATGTCAAAGGGTATTGGACAGTAGTGGATCACTTCTACTACCCATCTTGTAATGGGTGTGACCTGTGCCTATTTACAAGAATGGGGCATCGTTTTCTGTTCTAGGGATCTATGATAGAATATAGCCAGAACAGGGGCTAACACAGCTTCAAATTCAGTATAGGATGTAACAGGGTTTCCAGTACAACCTGGAGCTTTGTTCAATTTTCATGATTTCAGGTGTTTCTCAACACCACTGAAACTACTACGTACTTCAGTTATCTTCTCAGTGGTACAAGGATTTAATTGGGGAAATTCTCCCGGATTTTCCCTTGTAAAGGAACATTTGAAAATGGGGTTAAGCATTTCAGATTTTGCTTTACTGTCCTCAATTTCCGTTCCTCTCATTCGCTAGAGACTGGATACTAACTTGGTGCCACTAACAGCCTTTACATATGACCAAAATTTCTTTTGATTTTGTTAAATATCATTTGAAAATAGTCACTGAAGGCATTACACATTGCTCTCTTGACAGGCAAACACATTTCATTCAGCATCTTGCTATCTATAGCCCTATGCTTTATTTTACACTTGTTATGCAGTAATCTCTGTTTCTTTAGAAGTTTCTTTACAGTGGTGTTCCCTTTATGAACTGTTGTACTGAGTACATATCTATTCAGTGTGTGGTCAACTATCCTTTTAAACTTGAGCCAGAGTTCCTCTACATGCTCCTGACCTGTGCTGAAAGTTTCAAGTTCCTCATTGAGATCTGACACTACTGTTTTTTTATCTAAATTGCTGAACATATATATATTTCTGCTTGTTCTAGTTGTTCTTTGTACTTTGGTAATCATTGTTGCCACAACCGCATCATGGTCACTAATACCAGTTGTGATGTGGACATCCTCAAAGACATCAGGTCTACTTGCCATTAGATCCAGCATATTTCCATCATGAGTGGGGTTCCTAACTATATGATGTAGATAGTTTTCAGAGAAGGCATTTAGTAATGTTTATCAGGATGTCGTATTGTGCCCATGACTGACAAGACTGTAACTTTCCCAATTACTGGTTGCATGAATGAAGTTTTCACCAATGATTACTGTATAACTGGCAAACTACATACAAGTGAACTGAGGATTTCTCTAAAACTTTTGGTTACAACAGGAGATGAGTCCAATAGGCAATAGCTGGATCCATTACCATCTTATGACCACCCTGATACTGAATCTTGTCCAAAAAATCTCACATGAATCTTCAATGTCTATTTTGGTGAATTTGAGTTTCTTGTCTACTGTGACAAATACACCACCTCCATTTCCCATTTGCCTATCCATTTGGTATACACTTAAATTCTCATCACATATCTCACTGCTATCAGTTTCAGGCTTCAACCAACAGACTTATACAGTAGAGATAAACCAAATGAGGTTGATCTTTTGTTAAAAGACTGACCTGGTACTTGAAAGTACTCTAATGCTTATCAGGTTGTCTTGATTTAAATTTTCTACTTGTTCCTTAAATTGCTTCAGAAAATGTTGGGAAGACTCATACTATAAGGCCATGATAAACTAGACCTATTAATATGTAAATACTTGTATGTATTATTTATGTCTTTCTGTTTAATCTATAAAATCATGACAAATCTGATAAAAGTAATCCATATATGAATAAAACTACAAAATAACAACTCTATTACTGTGACTTGAGCCATCTTTGTAATCAGTCAATACTTGTACCCTATTTCCTTACAGACTTAAATACACTATAGTAATACCAGTCTATAAAACTGGAGATAAGCCACCATTAATTACAGACCAACAATACTTCTTCTTCCTGAGCAGAAGTTTTAACTTTAGTGCCAACACAAGTGAGCTAACCAAGAGCTCAAATACAGCCTTACCACATACACTTCAGGTGATAACTGAACAGATCAGTATATGTTTCACAGCTAACATTTAAGCCTCAAACTCATAAAGACTCTTGTTGTGTTATATGAGACAAGCATTGACACAAATGAGACAATATCTTCTGCACCAAAGAAAGATTCTTTATCCGTTGCTGAGAACTGCACTATCTGAGGAGTTCTCTTGTAAAATATAACCGCTTAGCCGTCATCCAAATGATATGTCACCATAGTGATGTAGAGACAGAATGTGGATTTAGTCTTCCCATAGACTTTAACCACAGCAAAGTCCATTGATAATCTCAGCACTTAGCACCCATAAGCTCCACGCACAGGGAAGTCACCACCCTGGAGATCTGTATGTATTTGGTGTCACTTCCTATATCATACTTGAATAGGTTTTCTGGATAGTCAATACTTTTACCAAGTGACAATCTGAAATCTGATTTGCTAGGGGACTCTCCTCTCTTTATTTGGTGTGGATGTGAGGAGAGTAGATTTAAGACTCCTGCCAGTATGTTTACTTTTATCATATGCTGAAAATGCAGCTGTAGATTGTTGAATATCATTTGAAGGCCAAGATGGAGAATGTTCAAACTTATGATTGGAGGGCAAAGAGGCAGGTTCAGAGATTTCTGCAGTTACTCATCCATATTACTTTCTAGATCAGAAGCTCTGGCTGTTTCTTTAAGGAGAGCAACGTTACCATTCATGCTCAGCCTGTCTTAAAACACAATGACTTGTTGTACATCAGGATCATTCATGTCAGCTGCATCTATGTCCTCTTGGTCTGTCACTACAGCTGGCAAGAATTCTTCTTTGATGAAAATACTGGCACCAACAGGGAAAATTTCTGTCACTCTGAACCCTTCAGTGGCCTTTTCCACAGTCACAGACTTCTGAAAAGCTTGATTTACCGTGTTAGCAATATGATACCCATTAAATGCCTGACCAGAGTGTGATACTATCCATTGATCACACAAGGCATCACAATAACTCTTAAAAGATGTGAAGAAGTTCTGGTCAACAGGCTACAGTTTGTGACTTCCATGTGGTGGCAGAATGAGCATTTGAAGTTTGTTGCATTTTTCTCAGGTGTTTGCTTCTAGGGAAATGAGTGAGATATGGTTATCTAATATCAGCAAGACTGGGTTGTCTTGGTGTGCTTCCTGAAGCACTTCACATATGCAAGAAATATGTCTTTGTTCATGTAACCTTAATCAGTTACAGACATCCTAGATCCAATTGGGGCATCTTTAATCAGAATTGGATTCTGTCTTTTCAGAGGAAATATGAAAAATGGTGGAAGATGATTTCCTGTGGCACTCATACTGCATGTAACAGTCACTGTTTTGCCTTGCTCATCTGAAACCTTTTTTGACAACTTTCTTTTGTCTACAGAAGCAATATGTTTACCATATTCTTTGGGATTATCTGAATACCTGTTTAATCCATATTATATATCCAGTTTGGTAGAAAATCATACTTTAAAATGGTTTATATCGAAGTGTGGAAATACGGAGGTATCTGTTATTTACTGAAGGCATTGTCTGAGTGATACAGGTAGACATTTGACTGAATGAATCTCAGTATTCTCCTATATAAATTGAAATTTTATGGTGTTTATGGTATAGCCAACCAGTGAATAATGTTATATGTACAAAAGATTGCATAAGGTTATACTTAGTAAATGAACCACTGCAGTCTGGGGACGTATTATGACTGGGGGGGAAATCACATACAGGGTTCCCCAAGGCTCAATCTTATGTCCACTTAACCAAGCAGTCTAAGGCCCTGCAGTCACGGACTGTGCGGCTGGTTCCGGCGGAGGTTCGAGTCCTCCCTCGGGCATGGGTGTGTGTGTTTGGCCTTAGGATACTTTAGATTAAGTAGTGTGTAAGCTTAGGGACTGATGACCTTAGCAGTTAAGTCCCAAAAGATTTCACACACATTTGAACATTTTATGTCCACTATTCTTCCTCATATATGTAAACAATCTTCCACCTGATATACAACAAGCAGAATTAGTTCTTTTTGCAGATGACACTAATATTGTAATTAATCCAAGCACACATTCGGAACACAAGAAATGGTAAACAATGTTCTTAAATGTATCATTGACTGGTTTTCTGTGAATGGTTTCACCCTCAATTTTAGAAAGACACTACATATTCAGTTTTGCACATCTATGGGTACTACACCAATTATAAGTGTAACACATGCTGAAGAAATCATAAATAGGGCAAGGAAGTTTAGAGACTTTAAAGTCAGGCCATAAAACCTCCAATCTAGGTCTTTGTAGTGTTTGACCATTTCACCTAGGTTTGAAGCGACCTAGAGATTCAACACCTCTTCCACTTTCAATCACTTCTGAATTTTGTATTCATCATAACCAAGTGTGCAGCCAATTTTCCTGAAATACATGCCATTTTCCTTCATCAGTTACTCCTTGATGCCCCTATCAGTAGCTTCAGCCTCAGGTTCTATTGTTTGTAGTTCCTAAAATGGACAGAAAAAAGTGTTAGAGTCATGTCCACAAAGACCTTTGCCCCATTAACTCTGAGGGCTTTTGCCCCAAATGCAACAGTTAATTTTCATTACACATTCCCACAAAACACCAATAGAAATTGACCTAGTGTCATGCCACAACTTTACCTCATAGTCCTACATTTTCCATGAAGTTCTGGGATTATAGACAGATTTCATAGACTTCTTGACATAATATTTCAACTGACAACCATTCAACCATCTTCAGGCGAGTGTTTGGTAATGAAGACTGGTAGTTCAGATCACTAACAGAGACACATGTGCAAAGACAACCACTACATGAGCAACCTCTGTCAAGTTTTGTGCTCTCTTTGACTATTGCTCCATCTATGGTGTGAAAACAAATGTGTAATCGTGATCCCATATGAACACTCTTGTCAGAATGCACAATCACAGAGATGAAATTAATAAAATTGACTGTTGCAAGACATGCCATTATTCATAACATTTTTCCTTTCTGATGACATTAAAGACTTCAGCAGTTCCTATATTTTATCCAGTTGAAAGCCACCATCATGATTAATGTGATCTTCTACCAAATTTATTTCCACTGATTCTTTAATAATTGAGTCCCAGAAGGATCTCAATGAGGCCAAGATTTCTGTGGTAGAATAATCCTTGGAATATGGAATGTTCTGTTGAGCAAGAACAAAGCCAGGATTGTATTAAAGTAATGGGAGGGGGGTGTTGGGTCCAATTTGTGAAAGAGGATCTTAAAAAGACTCACGTTTTTCATTTATTCTGAAAATTTCCAGAAAGATTATATACCATTTTATTTGACAATGAACTTGGAGTTTTCAATAAGTAGTGATATAATCTCATTACTGGGTAGTGCTGTAGTTTGATAAACTGAGAAAAGTCATTTTCCAATCTGCTTTCACCCGCACGAGTAATTTAATGCTTGTCTTCTTTCAATCTGGAATTAAGGTGAGGAACTGATCAGGAGTGGATGAGTGCTAATTTTTTGGGACATTGGGATTATTAACGTTAGGGCTTTAGAGTAAAGAGATCTCTGTTCAACAGAAAAGCTAGAACAATTTCTGGTGGTGAAAATGCAAAGGATCTGCAATTATCCAAGCGTGCACTTTCCCAAATTTCCTCATTTAAATATGCATCTATCACTTTTTGCAATGTAAGAAAGATCATTTTCTGCATTAAATAATGTTTCAACAGACAATAGCATGAGCCTAAAGGAGGAGAATTTGGATTATTATTTATTTATCACATGGCTTTTGTGTTGGCAGTCTCCAAATAGATGCTCAGCTTACCTTTGATGCAGCTCTTTCCAGTTACGCAGAGGGACTGCATCTTTAAAGGAATTGGAATATGCCATGAAAGAAAGGCATTTGGAAGGAATTGGCTGTGGCCTGTAGTAAGAGACCAAGTCTGGCATTTTCCTGAATTGAAAATGAGAAATCGCAGAAAACAATTTTCAAGGTTGCCGACTGATGGATCCAATCCACCTCATCTCCTGAACCCACGTATTGTTAGCTCAGCAATTCAACATTCAGAGCTACCACAAACTGATTGGTTGTTGTACATTGTTTTAAAATAAAATAAGTAGCAACAAAAGACAGAATTTTGACACTGCGTGTTTTTCCTTTACTTGTGCATGTTTAGTCATTTATTTTATGATTTAATTGTGCAGGGAGTTGCTGGCTTCAGTTATTATAGTATTACAAGAGTGTAAACAGATTTTGGACGAAAGGCAGAGGGATGAGCATATAGTTCGCTCTGCCGAATTCAAGCAATCTGCTGAAAAAAATCTTTTAGTAACAAACAAACTATAGAACATGCTGTCCTCACATACTGCTTCCACACTCTACAAACCCCTCCCCATTGTTCCATATCACAGCTGGTTTTCATACCTGAGTACCATCCTGGCGACCAGATTGGTCAATATTTTGCCATTTGGGCTTCTAATAATAGGATATTGAACAAATTTTTAAAGGAAATGCAACCATCACCATTTGGGTGATATTTCTGTTGATTGACACAATTTTTTGGTCACACACACAAATTCACTGATTTTTATTTAATCCTTTTTGTGATGAAATTTACCACTCCACTGCCATGTGAAAAACTGAAATATTCCAACACCAAAGTTCTACCAACCCCCAAATAATGATTCCTGTGCGAACATTGAACTGCTGTAGATAGGCAAATAGGCTATTACAGTAGGGTGAACATATTTTTAACTTGCCATAATACCTGCTGTTGAATAAATATTGGTTTTCCTCTTCTTTCTTGTTACAGACTTATCCATAATTAGAAACTATCCCAACAGCACAAAGCAATAAACTTTAGCATTTACATTAAAGTCAACTACAAGTAAAAACTGAACTGATTAACAAACCAACAACTGAGCTCAAGCAAGGCCAACAACTGGTCTTGGCTAAAAGAAGGATGGGCAATAGCTAATAGTGGTGTGGATGTATAGATAGTTTAAATATATCACTGGCCTTGTTGACTATTGATAGTGTGTATTTCTTTTCCATTGTATGATTGAAAGTCATAATCTCTTTAAATAAAAAAAAAAATGGTTCAAATGGCTCTGAGCACTATGGGACTTAACTGCTGAGGATATCAGTCCCGTAGAACTTAGAACTACTTAAACCTAACTAACCTAAGGACACCACACACTTCCATGCCTGAGGCAGGATTCGAACCTGTGACCGTAGCAGTCGCCGCGACTCCAGACTGTAGCGCCTAGAACCTCTCGGCCCCTCTGGCCGGCCTTTAAATTCACTACATAGCAACTAGGTCATATGTAATTTCATTTATGTGATTTGGGACAGATTGGGGGGGGGGGGGGTTGGAGAGGAGGTATTGAATAGGTATTGTAGGCAGGTGGAAAATGTAAATAATAATAATTGCTTGAATAATTCAAAAAATTGATTTAAAAGAGTAGTTGAAAGAAATTTATAAGTAATTTATGTATCAGTACACAATCCTGGGTAAACTTTAACTGATACTAATGTCGGCAGACCTTCAAAATTAGCAAATTCAAGGTCAATATTCATAATTTGCATTACATGCTAATTCACATTACTTCCATTGTGTTTAGTCTTGATTATGACAATGTCAATGCAGAATCGCTCATCCAGGATATCGCGTAAAATTCTTATTGTCTGCTCTGAAACTCTTGATGCAGGATCTCAGCAGTGAGTGAAATGATGAACAGATAGGAGTGGAAGTCTTAAATGTGCGAATCAATTTTGCTTTTCTAATAAGTTTATATAGCACTTTTAATGTATGGTTAAAATACACATTTTTTAATGATGCTGGTATGACGAATCCAAGCATACCACTTATTGAAAGAAAAGGGTGAAGATACAGGAACTAATGAACTGAAGAGTGTATTTCTTATTCTGTTTCATACAGATCAAATCACTATACTTGTCAGAAAACAACTAGTTAATTTATATTTGGTGGGGTCTATAACCCATTCTGTTTACATGTAGCTCATATATATAAGAAAAGAAAAAAAAACAAAAAAAATAATTTAATTCAATAGACATTTTCAATTTTTCACAGCCTAATGAAGAGTCCATTAAATTTTGGGCATGCAGCTACATAAATAAAATTTCTACCACTGATGTTTCGATCATGTATTGTCTGACAGTCCTTAGTCACAAAAGTGACAAGAAGTTGCCAAGCACAAATTTTATGCTGCAACATGGCAGTATGTGCCTGCGAGTTACAGATGCTGGTAAACAGCAAAGAGATGCACTTACACATATGCTGCATGTGGCGAAGGTGTACATATGTTCGATTTGCTTATCAATGTATATTCAGTGGTGATAACACTATGACAACTTCTCTACAGTTTAATTATCTCAAGAACTGGATTTCATGCTTTGTCCAAATTAAAACCATTATCTACATTTATTAAATTGTTAGTTAATCTAATCTCTTGAAGACAGAATCCCAAAACAAAGAGGTGGATGTTAGAAACTTCACATCACTGAAGTTCATGGAATGCCCTGTATCAGTACTATGTTCGACCATGGCTGACTTGTCTGGCTGTGATAACTGTGTGTATCTTTGATGTTCCACACATCTCTCATGAATGGTGCATGTTGTTTGGCCAATGTATGACTTCTCACAATTTTCACAAGGAATCTGATACACACACACCTTACATAGCAGTAAATCATCCTTTACAGAACCAACCAAAGCTGCAATCTTTGTGAGATGCCAGAAGATCACCTTAACACGGTGTTTCTCGAGAGTAAAGCCTGCCTTTGAGGAAAGAGCACCCACATACGACAAAAATGCACTTGATCTATAGGAAATGCTATTTTCTTCCCCATCACATACCTGCACTCTAGGTTTTACATTGAATGCTCAATGAATTTGTTGTGGAGAAAATCCATTCACTTTAAAAATGCGCTTGAGGTATCTGAGCTCTTCTTGCAAACTATCTCTTTATTGGATAGACAATAGACAGTGTGCCCAAAGCAGTAAGGTCTTAAGGAAGCCTATGGTCTGCGAAGGGTGATGGCCACCACTGGCAAGTAGATAAGGATTTGCATGTATAGGTGTACAATATACGGCATGTCCAAATGTACTGTCAACTTTACAGGGAACTACAACATCCAAAAAGGGGAGGCAGACATCTTTTTCTGTTTCCATAGTAAATTTGATACTAGCATGGATACAATTTATATTCTCAAGAAATTGATGTAATTCATCCATCCCGTGCAGCCATATTACAAATGTGTCATCCGAGTACCTCCAAAAGACCACTGGTTTAAAACCTGCTGAGTCCAATACCTGGTCCTCAAAGTCTTCCATCAATAAATTAGCCAACAGATTGGAGAGTAGGCTTCCCATAGCAGCTCCATCAATCTGCTTGTAAAATTCACCATTACACTGAAAATAAGATGACAAAAACGGATGTTCAAATAAGGCAGTGATGTTCTTATCAAAATGTTGGCCAATAAGTGTTAAAAGAGTCGTTTAAAAGTACCTTGGTATATGATGATATGGGTACATCCGTACTATTTAGCCTGACATTGCTGTCTCTGATTAGAATCCCTAGAATTATGAATGTGGTGACTACATTTTCCTACCAAAGGTTTTAATAAGGAAGCTAAATATTTGGCATAAAAATACATTGGTGAACCAATGGTGCTCATTATAGGCCTCATAGACAGATCCTCTAGACACTCATCCTTACCCATCTTGTGTACTTTAGGAAGACCGTAAAATGTCGGTGGTAACTGCACCTCAGGCTTTTAAACTTATGACTTCCTTTGGTAGTGATGAATCATTCAGGAAGGCAGCATTCCTTATTGACACCTTGTTGGTAGCATCTTTGTTAGTCTTCTGGTATGCACCAGAACTAAGTAAACCACATATCTTTTCCTTAAAGACTTCCTCAGGCAAAAGGATGGTACCATTACCTTCATCAACATGCAGGATGACTGTGTCAGTACCCTCACACAACTTGTGTATCACAAATCTCTCTTCCTTGGAAACATTACTCCTTTGTGGATGATATTTCATAATTGCTTGGTGGCTTTCATGTCTGATTTCTTTAGCTGGATCCTCTAATAGCTATCGGATAGCTTCTTCAATGGCACTGATGAAAGGCAATATCAGCCAAATCTGTGGAGTAGGGGCAAAAGTTAGCCCTTTACTTAAGAAAGATAATGTAGCTTAATCCAGATCCTTACCTGTGAAATTTATGACAGGACGCTGAATAACAGAGACCATGTGAGAAGGCTGGTCTAATCAGCTGTACTTGGCAGTCTGTCATTTTGTAGCCACTTCATGAGCCCAGTCAGCTTAGCTCATGTCGTGCCATCAATCCAGTCCCATGAGTCAGGAGGTAAAGCAGCTGCTATCTTCAAATTAAGATGATACAGGTGTTCAGAAACAATGTCCAACTTCCGATGAGTAAAATGGACTCTTTCTCCGACAATAGCAGAACCAGCCCTATGTAAAGTTCTATTTACTGCAGCGTTCTTGACAAAATGAACCAACCTTGCAAATTTTGGAATAATTCCATGGTCCCGGCACTTCAGCAAGAAACTCAAGGACCGCAATAATATTACTCTCTGGTGTCGTAATTTGTCCAAACTATGGACCCATGAAACCATTTCATCCCTGTAGAGGTACTTGATATGCATTTCCAACTTTTCGCTATGTAATGAAAATGAGATCGACAGGAAATGCAAAATGGCTAAGCAGGGGTGACTAGAGGATAAATGGAAGGACGTAGAGGCACATACCACTAGGGATACGATGATACCACCTACAGGAAAATTAAAGAGATCTTTGGAGGAAGGAGAACCACCTGTGTGAATATCAAGAGCTCAGATGGGAAACCACTACTAAGCAAAGAAGGAGAAGCAGAAAGGTGGAAGGAGTATATGGGAGATCTATTCGAGGGCAGTGTCCTGGAGGGCATTATTATGGAAATGGAAAAAGGCATTGACGAAGATGAAATGGGCAATATTGTACTTCATGAAGAATTTGACAGAGCAGTGAAAGACCTAAGTAGAAACAAAGGCCCAGTAGTAGACAACATTCCATTAGAACTACTGATAGCCTTGGACAAGCCACTCATGACAAAACTCTTCCATCTGGCGAGCAAGATGTATGACACAGGCAAAATACCTTTAGACTTCAAGAACAATATAATAATTCCAATCCAAAAGAATGCAGGTGTTGACAGGTGTAAAAATTACCGAACTATCAGTTTAATAAATCATGGTTGCAAAATACTGACATTAATTCTTCATAAACGAATTGACAAACTGGTAGAAGCTGACATCAGGAAGGATCAGTTTAGATTTCATAGAAATGTCGGAACATGTGAGGCAATACTGACCTTACGACTTAACTTAGTAAGGCAAACCTACATTTCATACATTTGTAGACTTAGAAAAAGCTTTTGGCAATGTTGACTGGAATATTCTCTTTCAAATTCTGAATGTGATGTGTGTAAAATACAGGGGGCAAGAGGCTATTTACAATTTTTACAAAAATCAGACGGCAGTTATAGGAGTTGAGGGGCACTAGAGGCAACCAGTGGTTGAGAAGAGAGTGAGACAAGGTTGTAGCCTGTCCTCAGTGTTATTCAATCAGCGATGTTCAATCTGTACATTGAGCAAGCACTAAAGGAAATGAAAGAAAAATTTGGAGCTGGAATTAAAATCCATGCAGAAGAAATAAAAACTTTGGGGGTTGCCAATGATATTGTAATTCTGTCATGGATAGCAAAGGACCTGGAAGAGCAGCTGAATGGAATGGACAGTGTCCTGAAAGGAGGATATAAGATGAACATCAGCAAAAGCAAAACAAGGGTAATGGAGTATAGTCAAATTAAATCAGGTGACACTGAGGGCATTAGATTAGGAAATGAGACATTTAAAGTAGTAAATGAGTTTTGCTATTTGGGGAGCAAAATATCTGATGATGTTCAAAGTAGAGAGGATATAAAATGTTGACTGGCTATGGCAAGGAAAGTGTTTTAAAAGAAGATAGATTTGTTAACATTGAGTATAGATTTAAGTGTCAGGAAGTCTTTTCTGGAAGTATTTGTACCGAGTGTAGCCATGTTTGGCAGTATAACATGGATGATAACTATGAATCCCTGAACCATTACACCAACAACCTGAAAACAGCTTTCGCATCCCGCAACTACCCTCCCAACCTGGTACAGAAGCAAATAACCAGAGCCACTTCCTCATCCCTTCAAACCCAGAACCTCCCACAGAAGAACCCCAAAAGTGCCCCACTTGTGACAGGATACTTTCCGGGACTGGATCAGACTCTGAATGTGGCTCTCCAGCAGGGATACGACTTCCTCAAATCCTGCTCTGAAATGAGATCCATCCTTCATGAAATCCCCCCTACTCCACCAAGAGTGTCTTTCCGCCATCCACCTAACCTTCGTAACCTCTTAGTTCATCCCTATGAAATCCCCAAACCACCTTCCCTACCCTCTGGCTCCTACCCTTGTAACTGCCCCCGATGTAAAACCTGTCCCATGCACCCTCCCACCACCACCTACTCCAGTCCTGTAACCCAGAAGGTGTACACGATCAAAGGCAGAGCCACGTGTGAAAGCACCCACGTGATTTACCAACTGACCTGCCTACACTGTGAAGCTTTCTATGTGGGAATGACCAGCAACAAACTGTCCATTCACATGAATGGACACAGGCAGACAGTGTTTGTTGGTAATGAGGATCACCCTGTGGCTAAACATGCCTTGGTGCACGGCCAGCACATCTTGGCACAGTGTTACACCGTCCGGGTTATCTGGATACTTCCCACTAACACCAACCTGTCAGAACTCCGGAGATGGGAACTTGCCCTTCAGTATATCCTCTCTTCTCGTTATCCACCAGGCCTCAACCTCCGCTAATTTCAAGTTGCTGCCACTCATACCTCACCTGTCTTTCAACAACATCTTTGCCTCTTTACTTCCGCCTCGACTGACATCTCTGCCCAAGCTCTTTGCCTTTACAAATGTCTGCTTGTGTCTGTGTATGTGTGGTTGGATATGTGTGTGTGCGAGTGTATACCTGTCCTTTTTTCCCCCTAAGGTAAGTCTTTCCGCTCCCGGGATTGGAATGACTCCTTACCCTCTCCCTTAAAACCCACATCCTTTCATCTTTCCCTTTCCTTCACTCTTTCCTGATGAAGCAACCATTTGTTGCGAAAGCTTGAATTTTGTGTGTATGTTTGTGTTTGTTTGTGTGTCTATCGACCTGCCAGCGCTTTTGTTTGGTAAGTCTCATCATCTTTGTTTTTAGATATGTGGATGATAACTAGTTAGACAAGAAGAGAATAGATGCTTTCGAAATATGGTGCTACAAAAGAATGCCGAAGATTGGATGAGTAGATCATGGAAATAATGAAAAGGTACTTAACAGAATTGGGGAAAAGAGGAATTTGTGGCACAACTTGACTAGAAGGAGTGATCGCTTGGTAGGACACATTCTGAGGCATGAAGGGATCACTACTTCAGTACTGGAGGGAAGTGTGGAGGGTAAATCTTGTAGAGGGAGACCAAGAAATGAATACACTAAGCAGATTCAGAAGGATGTAGGTTGCGGTAGTTATTTGGAGATGAAGAGGCTTGCACAGGATAAAGTAGCATGGTGGGCTGCATGAAACCAGTCCCTGGACCAAAGACAACAACAACAGCAACAATGAATAGTCCATTAAATTTCGGGCATGCAACCATGCAAATAAAATATATTCCACTGACATTTTGTCTGAGTACTGCCCAGCCATCCTCATAGTTAGCATAGTTAGCATAGTTAGCAAAGCAGAAAGGTGGAAGGAGTATATAGAGGGTCTATACAAGGACGATGTACTTGAGGACAATATTATGGAAACGGAAAAGGATGTAGATGTAGATGAAATGGGAGATATGATACTGCGAGAAGAGATTGACAGAGCACTGAAGACCTGAGTCGTAACAAGGCCCCGGGAGGAGATAACATTCCATTAGAACTACTAACAGCCTTGGGAGAGCCAGCCCTGACAAAACTCTACCATATGGTGAGCAAGATGTATGAGACAGGTGAAATATCGTCATACTTCAAGAAGAATATAATAATTCCAAGCCCAAAGAAGGCAGGTTTCGGCAGATGTGAAAATTACCAAACTATCAGTTTAATGTCACGGCTGCAAAATACTAACACGAATTCTTTACAGACAAATGGAAAAACTAGTAGAAGCCAACCTCAGGGAAGATCAGTTTGGATTCTGTAGAAATGTTGGAACACGTGAGGCATCACTGACCCTACGACTTATCTTAGAAGCTAGAATAAGGAAAGGCAAACCTACATTTCTAGCATTTGTAGACTTAGAGAAAGCTTTTGACAATGTTGACTGGAATACTCTCTTTCAAATTCTGAAGGTGGCAGGAGTAAAAAACAGGGAGTGAAAGGCTATTTACAATTTTTATAGAAACCAAATGGCATTTATAAGACTTGAGGGGCATGAAAGAAAAGCAGTGGTTGGGAGGGGAGTGAGACAGGGTTGTAGCCTCTCCCCAATGTTATTCAATCTGTACATTGAGCAAGCAGAGAAGGAAACAAAAGAAAAATTCAGAGTAGGTGTTAAAATCCATGGAGATGAAATAAAAACTTTGAGGTTCACCGATGACATTGTAATTCTGTCAGAGACAGCAAAGGACTTGGAAGAGCAGTTGAACGGAATGGATATTGTCTTGAAAGGATGATATAAGATGAACATCAACAAAAACAAAACGAGGATAATGGAATGTAGTCATATTAAGTTGGATGATGCTGAGGGTATTAGATTAGGAAATGAGACACTTAAAGTAGTAAAGGAGTTTTGCTATTTGGGGAGCAAAATAACTGATGATGGTCGAAGTAAAGAGGATATCAAATCTAAACTGGCAATGGCAGGGAAAGCGTTTCTGAAGAAGAGAAATTTGTTAACGTTGAGTATAGGTTTAAGTGTCAGGAAGTCGTTTCTGCAAGTATTTGTATGGAGTGTAGCTACTTATGGAAGTGAAACTTGGACGATAAATAGTTTGGACAAGAAGAGACTAGAGGCTTTCGATATGTGGTCCTACAGAAGAATGCTGAAGATTAGATGGGTAGATCACATAACTAATGAGGAGGTATTGAATAGGATTGGGGAGAAGAGAAGTTTGTGGCACAACTTGACTAGAAGAAGGGATCGATTGGTAGGACATGTTCTGAGGCATCAAGGGATCACCAATTTAGCATTGGAGGGCAACGTGGAGGGTAAAAATCATAGAGGGAGGCCAAGAGATGAATACACCAAGCACATTCAGAAGGATGTAGGTTGCAGTAGGTACTGGGACATGAAGAATCTTGCACAGGATAGAGTAGTATGGAGAGCTGCATCAAACCAGTCTCACGACTGAAGACCACAACAACAACGACAACAGGACTACTTTTCGATCTCATGCTTGAGAAACTGATGCATATGAATGAAATGTGAAACTATTACCTAACATAAAGTTTTTTGCTGTTAGTAGGCCTAATAGGCATTTGATATTGGTACTTCGTGAATTATATTCTGTCTTGTTATAAAAATGGCCATTTGTGCCAAAACAGTCTTGTTTATTTGGTGCATGTTACAAAATGGCTGCAATATCAGAAAGGCCTATTTTGTTTTATCTAGCTGTCAGTGGAAAATAGGCATAATCAGATTGAGAAACCATACCGGTCTTGGGTATTATTTGTGTTAACAGCTTTTACAGTATTACATAACGACATTTCGATTTTTCATGTAGCAAAACGTTTGACGAACTTTGATGAGGTAATAGATTCTTTTGCAGAAAGGAAAGTATGCCATGTAAAGCTGTAGCAAGATTAGAGAGAGAAAAAATGCTAGGAGCTAAGAATTGAAGAAATGTGTAATTTCTTGCTTATCTCTTGTATTTATTGGTTTTATGTACCCTATATTTAATTTTATATCACACAAAACAGCAAGTTATTAGTTAATAGGCAATAAAGAGTGCAAATATTTTGAAGAGTTCTTGTTCTGCCGATTACAAATAATCCTGTTGCTGTTGTTGTGGTCTTCGGTCCTGAGACTGGTTTGATGCTGCTCTCCATGCTACTCTATCCTGTGCACGCTTCTTCATCTTCCAGTACCTACTGCAACCTACATCCTTCTGAATCTGTTTAGTGTATTCATCTCTTGGTCTCCCTCTTCTATTTTTACCCTCCACACTGCCCTCCAATACTAAATTGGTGATCCCTTGATGCCTCAAAACATGTCCTACCAATCGATCCCTTCTTCTAGTCAAGTTGTGCCACAAACTCCTCTTCTCCCCAATCCTGTTCAGTACCTCCTCATTAGTTATATGATCTACCCATCTAATCTTCAGCATTCTTCTGTAGCACCACATTTCGAAAGCTTCTATTCTCTTCTTGTCCAAACTGTTAATCGACCATGTTTCACTTCCATACATGGCTATGCTTCATACAAATACTTTCAGAAACGACTTCCTGACACTTAAATCTATACTCAATGTTAACAAATTTCTCTTCTTCAGAAACGCTTTCCTTGCTATTGCCAGTCTAGATTTGATATCCTCTCTACTTTGACCGTCATCAGTTATTTTGCTCCCCAAATAGCAAAACTCCTTTACTACTTTAAGTGTCTCATTTCCTAATCTAATTCCCTCAGCATCACCTGACTTAATTCAACTACATTCCATTATCCTCGTTTTGCTTTTGTTGATGTTCATATTATATCCTCCTTTCAAGACACTATCCATTCCCTTCAACTGCTCTTCTAAGTCCTTTGCTGTCTCTGACAGAATTGCAATGTCCTCAAGTACATCACCCTTGTATAGACCCTCTATATATTCCTTCCACCCTTCTGCATTCCCTTCTTTGCTTAGAACTGGGTTTCCATCTGAGCTATTGATATTCATACAAGTGGTTCTCTTTTCTCCAAAGGTCCCTTTAATTTTCCTGTAGGCAGTATCTATCTTACCCCTAGTGAGATAAGCCTCTACATCCTTACATTTGTCCTCTAGCCATCCCTGCTTAGCCATTTTGCACTTCTTGTCGATCTCATTTTTGAGACTTTTGTAATCCTGTTTGCCTGCTTCATTTATATTTTCTCCTTTCAAATAATCCCATCCACTATTAATTGTGAGATTTTTTATAAAGAGGGGCAGGCTGTCAAACCGTGTGACTGGGAGCAGGAAAGACACCACAGTACATTTCAATTTCCACTGTCCTGAATATAGTTTAATGGCATCCATTACAAAATATACACGTTTCAATTCCACAGAGCGAAATACAGTGACGTGCGGTACAAGAATGCTTTACAAAGAGGTGTGGCATTGCACTTTGCCACACTTAGGACCAAATAATATGCCTTCATTTCCTCGAACACATGTGTTTTATGTTCCAGACTTTTCAGAAAGATATGCACTACAAGATGAACATATTTTTGAAAATTCGATTTTTTTTTAGTATTGACCTGGTACGCAATTACTGTAGATCAGGGGCTGATGCACAGAGCAGTCTGAGTTATAGTGGGTAGTCTCCACGTTACCCGTGTTTACATTTAGTGGTTTTGCTTTTTCCCCCTCGTTTACTCTCACGTCAAATGAAAACAAAACGGATATCTGTGGCTGGGAGCTATCAAGTGAATTAAAATGCACTCACATAATTATGCAAGGCTAAAATATGTCATTAGTTTCAGATGTTATTTTATTTCCACTTTTCTGACAGTCAAGCATTAATCTCGTTGCGGAACAATGAAGTTATTTTTGTCTGTTTGCCAAAGAAATTTGACTTTTATAAACTTTTTCTGCAGAGGCAGTCAATGTATTTTAAATGAGATGGTTAATTCCACAGTACAGGTTAGTTTCAACTGGTCGCTGCATTTCAAGTGCATGTTTTTATCTTCTAGCACATGTGGCATTTTGCCATAATAAAGAACCAAACATGATATAATACAGTACTGGTGCCCCCAAGAAAATTTACATCCCGAAAACCATACTGAAAAGCTTAATATCAGGTCAAGGTCTACTTCATTGGGAATCTGGACATACGAATGTGCACTTTAAGTATGCACTTTAAATGTGCACATTTTAGTATGGTTCACGAAGTTCTGATGCTCTTGGAGTATCCTCTGATGTCTTGTTTCTTTTGTGACATAATGTATGATCTTTTAATATTTTACACGTACGTACATACAGGCTTTTGACATCATGATAGCTGCGCAAGCACGGTGTCACCTGTTATCTGTGCTCTCTGGCAACTGCTGAAATGAATCCATTTCTAACAGGTCGCAGGAAAATATTGTGAATGGTAGTTTGAAAAGCGTTACTTTCAAAGTAAATATCCTTTCACGTAAGTTGAAGTATGTGCGAGAATGTACCATGAATTTATTAAATCGCAGAGCGTTTGACTCTCATTTAAAAATCAACTCTTTTATGACAAGCCATTTAGAAGAATTTCGAACCCTGAAGATCAGACATTTATGTCATCATTAAAAATTTTACTGGCACATTTGTATGATATATCTTAAGTGTAACATGCACAAAAAAGATCAACATTATATGCAAAAGCTTAGCTACACTTGCAGCTTATTAACCTTAGAGACCAATATTATATGTGAAAGCTTTGCTTTTATTGTAGCAACACTATGTATATTAATTCAAACTATTAAGTTTCCCTGTTTGTGTGTTCATGCTACTTAACAGTGATGTTGCTGTTGGCTTACTAAATCATGAGTCCTATGCTCTGAATATCTGCTGCCATTGGCTGACGAGATCACGTGACATGAGCTATGACTGACTTACAAACGTGCATCACTATCTCGATTTCAATGATTCGGAAAGTAACATGTGGTTTTTGGTGGAATTCCAATGTATACGTTTGTAATACAAAAATACGCAGTGTACATGTTGCTGTACATCAAAGATATTTTCAAAATGTGTCTTTTTTTCCTGAGTTTCGTCCTCTAAAGTGCAGGGAAATTCTACCCGTGTATAAAACCATAACCATTCAAAGGATTGATAAGGGAAAATATACTGTCACTTAAAATGGAAAACGTATGTTTTTACCTAGGAGAAAGTGTATTTTTAATCGGGAAATCCAGAAATTTTTTTTCCTTGTCCACGTGTACACCCTGAACCTACATCCTTCTGAATCTGCTTACTGTATTCATCTCGTGGTCTCACTCTATGACTTTTACCCCTCATGCTTCTGTCCACTAGTAAATTGGCGATCCCTTAATGTTTCAGAATGTGTTCTATGAACTGACCCTTCTTCTAGTCAGGTTGTGCCACAAATTCCTTTTCTTCCCAGTTCTATGTAGTACCTCCTCATTAGTTGTGTGATCTGTCCCTCTAATCTTCAGCATTCTTCCGTAGCACCACATTTCAAAAGCTTCCATTCTTGTCCAAACTGTTTACTGTCCATTTTTCACTTCCATACATGGCTACACTCATTACAAATAGTTTCATAAAAGACTTACTGACACATAAATATATACTCAATGTTAACAAATGTCTCTTCTTCAGAAATACTTGTCTTGCCTTTGCTGCTCCACATTTTATATCCTCTCTACTTCAGCATCATCCATTGTTTTCCTGTCCAAATAGCAAAAATCATCCACTACTTTAGATGTCTCATTTCTTAATGTAATTCCCTCAGAATCACCTGATTTAATTTGACTACATTCCATTATCTTTGTTTTGCTTTTGTTGATGTTCATCGTATATCCTCCTTTCTAACCACTGTCCATTTCATTCAGTTGGTCTTCCAAGTCTTTTGCTGTCACTCACAGAATTAGAATGCCATTAGCAAACCTCAAAGTTTGTATTTCTTTTCTCTGAACATTAATTCGTACTCCAAAATTTTCTCTTGTTTCCTTTACTGTTTGCTCAATACACAGATTGAATAACATCAGGTTGGGCTACAACCCCGTCTCACTCCCTTCTCAACCGTTGCTTCCCTTTCACGCCCCTTGATTTTTATGGCTGCTGTGTGGTTTATATACAAACCATAAATAGCCTTTTGCTCCCTGTATTTTACTCCTGCCACCTTTGGAATTTGAAAGAGAATGACCCAGTTAACACTGTGAAAAGCTTTCTCTAAGCCTACAAATGCTATAAATGTAGGTTTGCCTGTCCTTAACCTGTCTTCTATGAGAAGTTGTAGTGTTTGTATTGCCTTGCACGTACCTACATTTCTCCAGCATCCAAACTGATTTTCCCTGAGGTTGGTTTCTACCAATTTTTCCGTTCTTCTGTGAAGAATTCATGTAGGTATTTTGCAACCCTGACTTATTACACTGATAATTCAGTAATATTCACAACTGTCAGTGCCTGCTTGCTTTGGAATTATTCTTCTTGGAGTTAGTACCTGTCAAATACATCTTGCTCAACAGATTTAAGAGTTTTGTCATGGATGGCTCTCCCAAGGTTATCAGTAGTTCTAATAGAATGTTGCCTACTCCCAGGACTTTGTTTCAACTTAGGGCATTGAGTACTCTGTCAAGTTCTTCATGTAGTATAATATCTCACATCTCCTCTTCAGCTTTTTTTTAAAAAAAAAAAAAAAAAAAAAAAAAAAAAAAAAAAAAAAAAAAAAGGACACTCCATCCGAACATGCCTTGGAAGGCACAATGATATCGACTGGCCGCCGTGTCATCCTCAGCCCACAGGCATCACTGGATGCCAATATGGAGGTCCATGTGGTCAGCAGACCTCTCTCCTGTCCGTATGTCAGTTTACAAGACTGGAGCAACTACTTATCAGTCAAGTAGCTCCCTAGTTTGCATCACAAGGGCTGAGTGCACCCCGCTTGCCAACAGTGCTCAGCAGACCAGATAGTCTCTCATCCAAGTGCTAGCCCAGCCCAACAGCGCGTAACTTTGGTGATCTGACGGGAATCGGTGTTACCACTGCGGCAAGGCCGCTGGTGTATTTTCTCCAAAGGTTTCTTCAATTTTCATGTGGCCAGCATCTATTATTCCCTTTCAACTGTTTCATTTACTGAATTTGTATATTTTCTCCTTTCATCAATTAAATTCAACATCTCTTGTCTTGCCCAAGGATATCTACTAGCCCTCGTCTTTTCACGTACTTGATCCTCTGCTATCCTCACTATTTCATCTCTTAGAGCTACGTATTCTTCTTCTACTGTATTACTTTCCCTTATTCTTGTCAACCATTCCCTAGTGCTCCCTCTGAAACTTTATACAAACACTGGTTCTTTCAGTTTATTTAGCTCCCATCTCCTTAAATTTCTACCTTTTTGCTGTTTCTTCAGATCTAATCTACAGTCCATAACCAGTAAATAGTGGAAAGAATCCATATCTGCCACTAGAAATGTCTTACAATTTGAAATCTGGTTCTGAAATCTCTGTCTTAGGGATCTCCTGGTGTCTCTAGGTCTCTTCCACTTACACAGCCATCTTTTGCAATTCTTAAACCAAGTGTTAGCTATGATGAAATTATGCTTTGTGCAACACTCTATGGTTTATGGTAGAAGGTTCATAAGAGTCAAGAAATGTTGTATTTATACATTTAATGAACACTCAAAACATGGTATATGTAACAAGATCAGAGGTGATAACAGTTTCTAAGTAATGAGAATATAAACAAAGTCAGAGATATAATTTACAAATATTAACAGTTGAGTCCACCACACACTCCCTCTGCAGTGACAGCATCCACGTATTTTCGAGGGCAGGTGACCTGTCAACCTAATCTTGTGATCTATGTTGAAGGCCCTCTGGCTTGATTGCTGTCTGTTGTCTTCTGAAGGCTGACCGTCTTTGGAATGGAATGTGATGGAATATCCAAAGTGCTGTCTTCTGCCATGTCTTTCATGTTGTCCATTGAATAGTCTGTCAGAAGGAATGCCAGTTTCAATTGGACAATGCTAATAGTTTGTTTTCCTGCTGGCATCTCCTCCTGGAAGTGCTTGTCATCACGAGACAGAACTAGATACGGCCCATCATATGTTGGCTGAAGTGCTGTTCTGACAGAATCATGTCAAATGGAAGATGAACTTGCTAGTCATCAGTTGTGGGTGAATAAAGATCTTCTTGGGGTAATGATGTTTTGTTGGAACTGATCTTAGGCTCCTCATTTGTTCCTACAATTTGAAGATGAAGGTTGGGATGTCAGTTACTAATTTCTCTTCATTGAGAAATATTCCTGGTAAGCTAATTGCTGAACCATAAGTCATATCCACTGGTGAGGTATTGACTCTCAGGGTTATGTAGGAGTTAAGCCCTAACATGACCAGAGGAAGCTTTGAAACCCAATCATCAGGCATCTGTGATTTTAAAGCAGATTTTAACTGATGATGCCACTATTCAATTTTTCCATTTGCAGCAGGATGATATGCTGTAGTTTTTACATGGACAATGCCAAGTGTGCTTGAAACATGGGGCTTGGGGAAAGCATGAAAAAGTGTGGATGGGGCCTAATCAGTTACTGTTGGTTGCACAATAAACACATACACTTTATTTAAGGAAATAATTTTGTTGTTGTTGTTGGGGTCTTCAGTGTGAAGACTTGTTTGATGCAGCTCTCCATGCTACTCTATCCTGTGCAAGCTTCTTCATCTCCCAATACCTACTACAACCTACATCCTTCTGAATCTGTTTAGTGTATTCATCTTTGGTCTCCCTCTACAATTTTTACCCTCCACGCTGCCCTTCAATACTAAATTGGTGATCCCTTCATGCCTCAAAATATGTCCTACCAACCAGTCCCTTCTTCTAGTCAAGTTGTGCCACAAATTTCTCTTCTCCCCAATTCTGTTCAATACCTCCTCATTAGTTATGTGATCTACCCATCTAATCTTCAGCATTCTTCTGCAACACCACATTTTGAAAGCTTCTATTCTCTTCTTGTCTAAACTGTGGTGTCAGTCCATGGATCGATAGGCCAGAACATCATATGTGTATTATGTCTTCGAGTGGATCTCTGTTTTGTATACTTCCGCGACACCAGTTCCCGCCTGGTCTTCGACCTGTACGTTTGTCGTGTAATAAAAGTATTGATGATTAGAAGAGAGAACTGTGCTCATTACCTTGCCACCGTGATATCTCCTTCAGTGGTGACCCCGAAGTTCGAATAATCCGTCGAACCGAGTACAAAGTGACCACCGCGCCAGCTTCCGTGTTCCGCGTGGACCTTTGTCCGCTACACAATGGCCTTCTACAACATGCTGCCGCTGCCCGGTTTTCACTAGCAACAGCAACTAAATTCAAGCACACCAGCTGTAGTCAGTGCCCGACATGAATTTCCGCAGTTCTATAGCCCTGAGAACCCAGGGACCTCGTCAGGTGCAGTGGTTTTGAACTCCAGCTTTGTAAGCCCCCAAGTGCTTCAGTTTTCGCCGCACAGCAGTACAAGAAACCACGACACACTGATACCTAACTTTAATTCAAATACTGTAAATAGTGGGGAGCATAGTTTTCATAATGTGTCACAACAGGACGCCTTTTTTGAATGTGCAAGCTCCACGTGTGTATCACTCCATACCGGTTGCACACTACGTGAATGACATTCACCAGGCTGTTACTCCGAGTGTTCAACAGTGCAGTAATTTGAGTGCATCAGGTTCCATCAAGCTCATCAGTAACTCCGTGATGGACAATTTTGCGACAGATGTGGAGGACCAATTGCATAATAGCCTGTCGAGCAACTGCAGTGACCACTTTGACCTTCCGTTGCAACAACCGGTCCTGCTTCGCTCCATGTCGGGCTTCCTGCTAACGGATTTCACTTCCCCTTCAGCTACTATGAACACAGCTGGCACGTCTGCTTCCTCTCTACCGTCCTCACGATGCAGGGTTAGCTTTGACTCACCTACTGCTGTGTCCGCGAGCGGCTGCCCACATTCTTCGACCGCCAGTTCGTCAAACCTACCGAAGCTTCCGGCATTCAAACCTGCTCACCCGGAATTCTGGTTCAACCTGGTTGAGCAAACTTTCAGTGTCTGTGCACTTGATGACAATGCCCGTTTCACATGCCTCATGAACCACCTCCACGACAGTGTCGTCTTAATTTATGACCTGGTTAAGTCACCTCCTCCGAACGAGAAGTACGCTACAGCTAAACAAGCAATACTGGAACGTGTCTCCAAGACAAGAAGAGAAAACGTTTGACAGCTCGTCTATGAAGAATGCCTCGATGACAGATCTCCGTCCCAGCTGTGGCAATGCCTTTGATTTCTCGTTGGTGAATGCGACATGCCAGACACCACGCTCACCGAGATTTGGACGGAAAAGCTGCCTCTGTCAGTCCAAACGGCCATCTCCGCCTATGAAGATAGACCAAATAGCAAATGCTTGCACGCCGCCGACTGAGCTTACTCTGCTCTACTATGTGAACGCCGTGCCCAGCAGTCTGGCAGCTACACCAGTTTCCAACTGCAACCAGGGCCCCAACGTGGACGCCCCACTAAACCTAAGTCTGTCAAGCTCGCCGCACTACTGGCACCTTCACGTCCGCACAACAACAGCACATCTGACTCTGCAGAAGATTCTGGGCCGCCACCACCTGGCCATTCGCAGGAGCAGACGTCCACCCATAAATACTGTTTCTTCCATGCAAAATTCGGAGAACAAGCACGCAATTGTAAACCTTCGTGCTCCTACCCAAACTTCAACTGCAGTTAGACAGTGGCGCCGCCTCCTGCGACGTAAACAACAGGTGCCATCTCACACTCCATTCTGTGTCCGACACTAATGCTTCAAATGGATGAGTCTACGTCCGCGACTTGAACTCTGGCACAAACTTTCTCATTGACATGGGCGCAGATGTTTCCCTACTGCCATCTCGTCTTGCTACCGAAAAAAATCCGACTACACAAAACTGTCCTACGTGCTATAAACTCATCTAGTTTGTCGTGCTTAGGTTCTACTACATATGCAGTGACCCTCTCACCTGAATGCAGCCTGAAGTGGTCCTTCCTGGTGGCTGATATCGACGATCCCATTTTGGGCACCGACTTTCTACAACACCACAAACTGTGGCCAGACCTTGTCAAGAATACAGTGTTCTACCACCCTACGCAGGAACACATCCCATGTGCTTCATCGAGTGTCAATATTACTGCTAAACAAGTCCACCTGTCTGGGAAGTGTAATAACCCCTCCTCCGAGCTCTTGTCATGGACCAATAAGTGGCTCACGGAGCGTGTCGAGTCTAAACGCCTGCGCTTGGAACAACTTGAGCTATGCCGTCACCTCAATGAGTTAAGTAATGAGTTATCTTCAGCACGGCAGCAGCTTGCAGCAGACGACACCTCGGCAACACACAAGGTTAGTCAGTGCCACTACAGTATTCTCACGCCCGAGTGCATTTGTGACCATGTGCCACATAAACTGTATAGTGTCTGCGCTCCCGCCAGCTCTAACTGTGTTAATTCGAATGCACATTCATCCCCCTCCTCGCTTGGGCAGCTAACTTCCCAGGTGCAGTTTAATGTTTTTTGATTTACTGCCATCAGCTGTTCATTTATTGCGCCTGCTACCGCCACCAAACTCGACAGCGGTGCCTTCGGTTACTAATAAACAGTGTACCAATCTTGTTTCATGTAGCTCACTTGTTTGTCACTCCCAGCCACCCAACAGTTGGCACTTATGCAAACTTTTGCCATCCGCGCCACAGCCCAGCCTAGCGGCCGCCGCACACACTATACCACTATAACAAGCTTCATCCTCTGCCCCTTCCAGTCGCACTCTGCCACACACATATGTTCCCAAGGCACTCAACACTTGCGAATTTGTGTTCCTTCATGATGACACTGTAAAAGCCCCGTTACAGCCCCCTTACACAGGCCCGTACAGAGTTTCCAAATGAACCAGTAACACAATTCACATCATAATTAAGGGCTCAGTAACTACTGTCTCCCTCAACAGGGCTAAACCTGCTTGCATCAAGTTTCCCCCTACCTCACCCACCGTTGAAGATACCATGCTCTCTGACCACCCTCGGCCTTCTTCCTCTGCTCATGATTCGAGTAAACTCACACCTACAACGGCCCCATCAACGAGCCCACAATCATTCTGGGGTTTTCCGCCTCCCGGCTCCCATAGCTGAGGCCCCAGCTCCCAGGACTCTAATATAACAGTTCCATCTTCGTGCGACAGCACACCACACCACTCTTCTACCCGGTGCAGCCTGCAGGTTCCTGCCATGCCCACTCAGACACTCACCCCTCTACTCGCAGCACACCGGCCTGACCGTGCTACGGTTTCCCCACCCCACCAGCTCAAAATACCTCTCCATTAGCAGGCGCCACTTATGAGCTCTCTACCGACATTCATCCTAGTGACATTTGTGATTTATCTGTCGTCCTTAGTGGTGATACGGCATTAGTGCTACTTGTTTGTGACGATTCGTGTGACTCGTTAGGTGGTGTGTCACAATGTGTAGTGAAACGTTTCAAAATCTCTTGAAGTGCTATGTGTGGCAACCTACGTGCTTACGTTAGGCCAAGTGGAAAGGTGATCATTAGGTTCACTGTCAACGACACCCTTCCACACCAGCACTCCCACACCGGCCGATGACTACGACCGCCGACGTCGCTTCATGACTCCATACTGCACGGGGAGCTATGTGGTGTCGATCCACAGATCGATAGGCCAGATCATCATATGTGTATTATGTCTTCGAGTTGATCTTTGTTTTGTATACTTCCGTGACACCAGTTCCCGTCTGGTCTTCGACCTGTACATTTGACGTGTAATAAAAGTACTGATGATTAGAAGAGAAAACCGTGGTCATTACCTTACCACCTTGATATCTCCTTAAAAACTATTTATCATCCATGTTTCACTTCCATACATGGCTACACTCCATACAAATACTTTCAGAAACGACTTCCTGACACTTAAATCTATACTCAATATTAACAAATTTCTCTTCTTCAGAAAAGCTTTCCTTGCCATTGCCAGTCTACGTTTTATATCCTCTCTACTTTGACCATCATCAGTTATTTTGCTCCCCAAATAGCAAAACTCCTTTACTACTTAAAGTGTCTCATTTCCTAATCTAATTCCCTCAGCATCACCCGACTTAATGTGACTACGTTCCATTATCGTCGTTTTGCTTTTGTTGATGTTCATCATATATCCTCCTTTCAAGACACTGTCCATTCCGTTCAATTGCTCTTCCAGTTCCTTTGCTGTCTCTGACTGAATTACAATGTCATAGGTGAACCTCAAAGTTTTTATTTCTTCTCCATGGATTTTAATTCCTACTCTGAATTTTTCTTTTGTTTCCTTTACTGCTTGCTCAATATACAGATTGAATAACATCGGGGAGAGGCTACAACCCTGTCTTACTCCCTTCTGAACCACTGCTTCCCTTTCATGTCCCTCGACTCTTATAACTGCCATCTGGTTTCTGTACAAATTGTAAATAGCCTTTTGCAGCCTGTATTTTACCCCTGCCACCTTTAGAATTTGGAAGAGACTATTCCAGTCAACATTGTCAAAAGCTTTCTCTAAGTCTACAAATGCTAGAAATATAGGTTTACCTTTCCTTAATCTTTCTTCTAAGATAAGTCGTAAGGTCAGTATTGTCTCATGTGTTCCAATATTTCTACGGAATCCAAACTGATCTTCCCCGATGTCGGCTTCTACCAGTTTTTCCATTCATCTGTAAAGAATTCGCATTAGTATTTTGCAGCCATGACTTATTAAACTGATAGTTCGGTAATTTTCACATCTATCAACGCCTGCTTTCTTTGGAATAGGAATTATTATCTTCTTCTTGAAGTCTGAGGGTATTTCACCTGTCTCATACATTTTGCTCACCAGATGGTAGAGTTTTGTCAGGACTGGCTCTCCCAAGGCCGTCAGTAGTTCTAATGGAATTTTGTCTACTCCCGGGGCCTTGTCTCGGCTCAGGTCTTTCAGTGCTCTGTCAAACTCTTCACGCAGTATCGTATCTCCCATTTCATCTTCATCTACATTCTCTTCCATTTCTATAATATTGTCCTCAAGTACATCGTCCTTGTATAGACCCTCTATATACTCCTTCCATCTTTCTGCTTTGCCTTCTTTGGTTAGAAATGGGTTTCCATCTAAGCTCTTAATATTCATACAAGTGGTTCTCTTTTCTCCAAAGGTCTCTTTAATTTTCCTGTAGGCAGTATCTATCTTACCCCTAGTGAGATAAGCCTCTACGTCCTTACATTTGTCCTCTAGCCACCCCTGCTTAGCCATTTTGCACTTCCTGTC
Organism: Schistocerca cancellata; assembly: GCF_023864275.1. Taxonomy (NCBI): domain Eukaryota; kingdom Metazoa; phylum Arthropoda; class Insecta; order Orthoptera; family Acrididae; genus Schistocerca; species Schistocerca cancellata. The sequence continues at coordinate 144,421,696 of NC_064634.1, read as the reverse complement.
GATCTCATTTTTGAGATGTTTGTATTCCTTTTTGCCTGCTTCATTTACTGCATTTTTATATTTTCTCCTTTCATCAGTTAAATTCAATATTTCTTCTGTTACCCAAGGATTTCTAGTAGCCCTCGCCTTTTTACCTACTTGATCCTCTGCTGCCTTCACTACTTCATTTCTCAGAGCTACCCATTCTTCTTCTACTGTACTTCTTTCCCCCACTGCTGCTAATTGTTCCCTTATGCTCTCACTGAAACTCTGTACAACCTCTGGTTTAGTCATTTTATCCAGGTCCCATCTCCTTAAATTCCCATCTTTTTGCAGTTTCTTCAATTTTAATCTACAGTTCATAACCAATAGATTGTGGTCAGAGTCCACATCTGCCCCTGAAATGTATTACAATTCAAAACCTGGTTCCTAAATCTCTGTCTTACCATTATATAATTTATCTGATACCTTTTAGTATCTCCGGGATTCTTCTTTGTATACAACCTTCTTTTATGATTCTTAAACCAAGTGTTAGCTATGATTAAGTTATGCTCTGTGCAAAATTATACCAGACGGCTTCCTCTTTTATTTCTTAGCCCCAATCCATATTCACCTACTATGTTTCCTTCTCTCCCTTTTCCTACTGATGAATTCCGGTCACCCGTGACTATTAAATTTTCATCTCCCTTCACTATCTGAATAATTTATTTTATCTTGTCATACATTTCATCAATTTCTTCATCATCAGCAGAGCTAGTTGGCATATAAACTTGTACTACTGTAGTAGGCGTGGGCTGCGTGTCTATCTTGGCCACAATAATGAGTTCACTATGCTGTCTGTAGTAGCTTACCTGCATGCCTATTTTTTTATTCATTATTAAACCTACTCCTGCATTACCCCTATTTGATTTTGTATTTATAACCCCCCATGAACCATAGACCTTGCCGTTGGTGGGGAGGCTTGCGTGCCTCAGCGATCCTTTGCTGCCTTCACTACTTCATCTCAAAGATACCCACTGTTCTTCTACTGTATTTCTTTCCTCCATTCTTGTCAATCACTCCCTAATGCTCTCCCTGAAACTCTCTACAACCTCTGGTTCTTTCAATTTATTCAGGTCCCATCTCCTTAAATTCCCACCTTTTTGTAGTTTCTTCAGTTTTAAAAATGAAGAAGACAATTACACATTAAAAAACCCTAAATAATTTTTAAAACAATCATTAAAAATATTAACTGTAACACAAGCTACACTGATGGCTGAAGGCCTTATTAAGAAAGAATTCAAATTATTTGTTGGCTGATGGCCACAGGCAATAGAAATAATTTGAACAAAATATTATTTTTAAACAATTGACACAATCAGACCAAATTAAAAAAAAGGGAGTAATCCACAGACAGTGCTCCAAGGATCAACCTGAGAAAAGTCCCTACAGCTGTGTAAGTGGTGAGACAGAGTTATGCTCACCTAACAGGATGGCTACTCAAACTAGGGACAGTTTAAACACTGATCAATCCTCTTACGAAATCCACCTAACATGCAATAACCAGTACAACGATGGAATAATTCAAGCGAGGGCGAAGTGACAGACATCCAATGTTTAAAGCATCAAAAGGCAGAAGGAACCACTACAACCAAGGTAGACAAAAGAAACCACAATCCACACCGTAATCGAGGAGGCTGTCAAACTACACCTCATGCTGGACAGCTCGGCAAGACGAGGAAAAGTACACTGCTGCCAAAAATACGCTAACCCCAAGGGCAGATAAATGGGGCGTTAGCGGCCACTAGGCAGTAAAATACCATTGGCTGCACTTCACCAAATAATAACACAAAATTCAAATACTAATAGCAGGCAGTAGAAGTTGGCTAATAGATTCCGCCAACTCGACACTCTCCACTTGCTGCTGTTCGTCTCACAGCGACCCTTGAGCAGCAACACACGAACAAATGGTGTGATCACAAAATAGTAGAGGTTTCATTAATGGATTAATGTTCACCCAACTCAACATGCTGGGTCCAGTGGACAATGAGGTTGTGGCCCTCACAACTACAGCCCCTAGATCCGGCAATGCCTGCGTGCCACCAGCGGCCCCGGCATGTCCTCGCTCTGATGGACCTCTCTGCTGCTCCGTCCCTACCAAACTCCCAACACACCCGACCTGGAAAACACTTCACATCCTTCCAAAGATAGTAAGGGTACTAGATATCGATAAATGCTGCTGCTGCCACTTGTGGACAGACAACACTAGTAAATGTATTGGCACCAGTAAACAGAAGAAGAAAATGAGACACCACTATCCCTATTACACAATGCCAATATACCAACAGCACCAATGCGAGCTGAACATGGCTCAGTGCTTGTGAGACATTTTGAAAAGTTGACATTCAGACTACCTTCTGCGATGAGTAGTTATGATATGAGGCACACCAAAATGAGATATCCATGTTGAGACTATGGAAATGAAACTGCTTCTGCTTTGATGTCAGCTAATGGAACTGCTTCTAGCCATTGGGAAAAATGATAAATAATTGTTAGTAAATAGTGATATCCTTATGTTGGAGATAGGGGCCCAACTAAGTCCACATAAATGTGACTGAATCTTGTTGTCGTTTGAGGATAGAGTACCACTGCGCTGTTGGTGTGTCTCCAGACTTTACTTCGTTGGCAAGGAATACATGCTGTACTCCAGGCCTTCACGTCTTTTTTTAGCGATGGCCAAATGTAGTGCTTTCTCACCAAATTAATGGTTGCTTGAACACCAGGATGAGCTAGATTGTGTAGCAAGTTGAAAATCACTTGTTATAGTTGTTGAGGTACATATGGGTGAATTATATCTCCAGCTATGTCACAAACAAGTTCCTTACAATTTGGCAACATTATTATTTGAAGTGCAAGGGACGTCATGTTCTTGATGTGTGGAAGCTGCATGTCACATCGTTGGCTTTCCACAATTTGTTCCATGGTAACAGTTGGAGGTATAGTGATTGAAGCAATTCGTGAACAAGCATCAGCTGTGAGGTTCTCCTTCCGTATAGCCTAACGTATGTCTGTGATGAACTGTCTGATGAAACTAATATGTCGGATCCGATGTGGAGAAGCTTTGAAAGTTGCTTGAACATGAAGGTGAGTGTCTTGTGGTCGATGTAGATTGGAAAATCGTGTACTTCAAGCATGTACTGAAAGTGCTTCACTGCTGAGTATGCAGCGAGGAGTTCTCTGTCATAGGTTGAGTAATTCCTCTCTGCATTTGTCAGTTCTTGGAGAAGATTGCTAATGGTAGCAGATTATTGTCTTTGATTTGTTGTAAAGATGCACAAATAGCATAATCTGAGGTGTCAACCATTAAAATTAGAGGTAAATTTGGATGAGGCAGAAGTGCTGAATTGGCCAATCTGTTTTTTAGGTCATTAAAGGCTTGTCAAAGATTTTATGTTGAATTAATTTTCCTGTTATCATTTTTCCTAGTCCCATGGAGTAGGTTCAGAAACTCTGCTTGTTTACTAGCTGAATTTGGTAGTGCTCTTCAGCAAAAATTAATGAGGCCAGGAAATCGGCACAGTTCTGTTATTGTTATAGGGAACAGATAGTCAACAATGGTTTGTACTCAACCTGGTAATGGTCTGATTCCCTCTACAGCTACCACATATCCCAGGAAAGGTACTTCTATTGAACCGAAAATGCATTTGTTCAGATTGATTCTGATTTGAATTGAAGATGCTTCTTGTGCTCTACTTCATCTTGTAATGCCACTAGAATGTCATCTATATAACAGTACATGAAATCCAGGTGTCTCAGTATATTGTTGATATACCTTTGAAAAGTTTGTGCTGTGTTTCGAGGTCCAAACAGAAGTTGCAAAAACTCAAACAAACCAAATGGACTTACCACTATGGTCATAGGTCCTCCATCTGGATGTACAGGGATGTGATGATAAGCTATGGCCAGATCTATCTTCGAAAATATTTGTTTTCCATGTAGTTATCTGCTAAAATCTTGAAGGTTAGGCATAGGATACCTGTCAGGCTTGGTGATTTTGTTGAGAGCACGGTAGTCTCCGCAAGGCCTCCAGGATCTGTCTTTCTTGGGAACTAAGTGGAGGGGACTTGCTCACGTGCTCTTTGATGGCTGGCAGATTTTCATATTAATCATCTGTTGAAACTCTGCTTTAAGTTTATCTGGTGGCAGTCGTTGTGCCTTTGCTGCTACAGGATGTCCTTCTGTGACAATTGTATTATAAACAGTTGTATCTGGGATGTCAAAATGGATGTTTTCTTGGAAAATTTCTTGGGAAATTTCTTTAGAATGGCAGCATATTTTTGATCTGGTGGCATTACTTGAACTGTTCCTATGCCTGAGACGTTAATCAATGTGCCAGATGTTGCTGCTGACATTACTGGGTCAATGAGTTGTCTGTTCTTGAAGTCTACTAAAAGATTATAATGGTGAATGAAGTCAGCTTTGATAATTGGTGATTGCTCATCTGCAATTACAAAATTCTATGTGAAGTTGTGCTGTAAACCCAAACTGAGTAATAATAGATGCTCTCTGTAAATATTAATACCAGTGCCATTTGCAGCATAAATTCTATGATCTGTTTTCTTTCAGCAATCACTATTTGAAGGTGGAATTACTGAAATATCAGTTCTGGTGTCAATTAAGAAATGACTTCTGCTATTTCTGTCTGTGAGAAATAGACGGCATGAAAGATGGCTCTGATCACATGCCACTGTTAGTGTGGAGCATTTGAGTTTGACTGTTTGTTAGAATTTTCGGTTGGAGATGGTCAAACAAGCATAGCCTCTGATGTTTCTTTGCCCTGTGGCGATATTTAAAGTCATACCAACACAGTGCTCCATAAGGATTAAAATGCTTGGCTGACTGTGACCTGTCCCGTCATCTACTTGGTGAGGAGCTAGATGAACATGAGATGTCTCTTGAATATGACAATGTTTTCAATTCATTGATTGTCAGCGTTAGTTCAGCAATCTACATTTCTAGTTTTGAGATTCTATCATTACTGGTATCATTTACTTTACTGACTGCAATAGTGGATGATGCCTGCAAGGTTTGAGCACATATATTCAATCCTGTTTGTGAAAATTAGACAATTTTGTCAGCCACAGTGACTAGGGTGTCAAGATTGTCTTTACTTGTAGCTAGTATAGAACATCCAGTGACAAGAAGCCGCTGCATAAATATGGCTTTCAAAAAATCGTCCTTGACTTGTTTACCAGCTAAAGTTCACATCTCACATAAGACCTGAGTTGGCTTCTTATCATCTAATTCCACTTGTGTTAATAATTTTGTTACTTTTCTATTTTATGATTCTTCAAATTCCTGAATTAGTCTTGTTGTAAGCTCTGTGAGCAGAGAGGTAGATAATAGTAGAGTCAAAAAGTCTGAAATTAATTCTACAACATCCACTCCAGTGACGCAACAACATGATTGAATTTTGTGCTTTCTTTAGTGATACCCAATGTGGTAAACCATGCTTGATCTTTAAGGAACCATACCTATATATTTTTCTTCCAGATGGGTGGAATCTTAACTGGAATACGAGCAATATCTGCTTTGTTCCATACTGATGCAGGCCTTGGATTTGTGTCCTTGCTGTCGCCGATCATTTTTACATTTCACTAACCACAAATGTGTTCCGCTTCTTATTAATCATGTTGGGCTCACCAATATGGTTTATGGTTTATGGTAGAAGGTCCATAAAAACAAGAAATGATGTATTTATACGTTTAATGAACACTCAAAACATTATAGATGTGAACGAGATCAGTGATGATAACAGTTTCTTAGTAATAAGAATGTAAACAAAGTTCAGAGATATAATTTGCAAATATTAATACTTGAGTCTGCCACAATTCTACCAGGTAGCTTCCTCTCTCATTCCTTTCCTCCAGTCCATATTCACCTACTATTCTTCATTCTCTATTGAATTCCAGTACTCCTTGACTATTAAATTTTCATGCCCCTTAACTATCTGAATACTTTCTTTGGTCTCATCATGCATTTTTTCAATCTCTTCATCTTCTGTGGAGCTTGTTGGCATATGAACTTGTACTACTGTGCTGGGTGTGGGCTTCATTTTTATCTTGGCTACACTAGTGCATTCACTATGCTGTTCATAGTAACTTATCTGCATTCCTATTTTTTTTATTCATCATTAAACCTACTCCTGCATTACCTCTATTTGATTTTGTCTTTATTGTACTGTGTTCACCTAACAAAAAAAGTCCTGTTCTCCCTGCCACTGAACTTCACTAACTCCCAATATATCTAATTTTAACCTATCCATTTCCTTTTTCAAATTTTCTAATCTACCTTCCTGTCTAAGGGGTCAGACATTCCATGCTTCAATCTGTAGAACACCATTTTTGTTTCACCTGATAATGACATCCTCCTGAGTAGTCCCTACCTGGAGATCTGAATGAGGGCTATTTTATCCGAGAGGATGCCATCATTATTTAATCATGCATTAGAGCTGCACGCCCTCAGGAAAAATTATGGCTATAGTTTCCCGTTGCTTTCAGCCATTCACAGTACCAACACAACAAGGCCCTTGTCATTGATGTTACAGTGCCCCTGCAGCTACTTAAATGACTGCTGCCCCTCTGCAGGAGCGACACATTTGTCTGGCCTCTCAACAGGAAGCCCTCCATTGTGGCTGCACCCGCAGTACGGCTATCTGTATCCCTGAGACATGCAAACTTCCCCATCAATGGCAGGTGCCACGGTTCATGGAGGAGTGGGTGTATTCCCGAGGTTATGTCCAAGTACTTGCGACTCAGAGACAGTTCCATCAATATGTTCCAGTATATTTTATAAATGATCCTCCACAGTGTTCATACTAACTCTCAACTATTTTACTTGACTGAAACCATTTTCCATTGGCCCATTTTCTTATTTGATATTGTCATCCATATAGAATTTCATCCCAGTTATTTTCTTTGTCTCATTTGAGCCATCTGTCCTTGCATCTACTCCAGTGTGGAAAATGATAGCCAGAATTTCATTACCTATTGCAGAGACATATTCAATAAAAAATGTAGTAATTAGCTTTTGCAGACTTCAATATGAATTAGTACCACTTCCAGGGGCTAGTGTAAGGCAAAATCAAATCAGATCCACTATACTAACTACTTCAACAAATACTGATAGCTGCTTGTGTCTGGCTCAGTGACCTCATCATGAAAGAGGGCATTCATGGATGTGAAACAAGCTTATGCATCTATATGATCTCAGAAGAAGAGATACAACACCTGTGTAAAATTCACATGCTACTCACAACTGTTGTGATCACAACTGAGCATCTGTGGGCTCTCTTACAAATTCAAGTACCTAGCAATCTTATCAATGAAGCCAAGGCATTGAAGAATGTGCAAAACATCAATAGTCATTTTTATCTGCGTAAGTTGCATGCCCAAAGTTGATTTCTTATTCTTCTAATTTGTGTGACTTCCAGGTGTTCTGCCTGCTAAAAGGAAAGCTTACTCAGCAGCGGAGTGTGCACTGATTTGATCTACCAGGAAGTTTGAAATCAGTACAAACTCCATTGCAGAGTGAAAATTCATTCCAGAAACTATGCCCTAGCCTATGGTGAAGCCATTTCTCTGCAGTATGATTTTTTCCAGGAGTGGTAGTCCTCTTAGGTATGCAGGAGAACTTTCATGAAGTGTGAAAGTTAGGAGAAGACGTACTGGTGGAAGTAGAGCTGTAAGGGATGACTGTGAGCCGTGCTTGGATAGCTCTGTTGATGGAGCTTCATCTGTCATAAAGCTTCATTGTTCTGGCTGTCTTCACTCATTTTACATTAGACTAATCAAACAATGGAAAATCCAGGATGGAATATAACAATACCAGAGAAGGAAAGTTGCTACTCACCATATAGCAGAGATGCTGAATTGAGATAGGCACAACAAAAAGATTCACACAATTATAGCTTTCAGCCATTAAGGCCTCTGTCAGCAGTACACAGACACAGGCACACACACTCACACACACACACACACACACACACACACACACACACACACACACACACACACACACAGACATACATGCACATGCACACACTCACACAAACGCAACTTGCACACACGTCTACAGTCTCAAAGTGCTGAAACTACACTGCGAGCAGCAGCACCAGTGCATGATGGAAGTGGTGACTGGGTGGGGGTAAGGAGGAGGCTGGGGTGGGGAGGGGAAGGGAGAACATGGTGGGAGTGGCAGACAGTGAAGTGTTGCAGTTTAGACAGAGGGCAGGAGAAAAGGTGCGGAAGGGGGAGGGGGAAAGTAGCAGAAAGGAGAGAAATAAAAAGAAATTAAAAGACTGGGTGTGGCGGTGAAATGACAGCTGTGTAGTACTGGAATGGGAACAGGGAGGGGGCTGGATGGGTGAGGGCAGTGACTAACAAAGGTTGAGACCAGGAGGGTTATGGGAAAGTAGGATGTATTGCAGGGAAAGTTCCTACCTACACAATTCAGAAAAGCTGGTGCTGGTGGGAAGGATCCATATGGCACAGGCTGTGAAGCAGTCATTGAGATGAGGGATATTATGTTTGGCAGCGTGTTCAGCAACAGGGTGGTCCACTTGTTTTTTGGCCAGACAGCTTGTTGGTTGTCATGCCTACATAGAATGGTGCACAATGGTCATAGGAGGATGTATGGGACAGGTCTTTCATCTAGGTCTATTACAGGGATATGAGCTATGAGGTAAGGGAGTGGGAGCAGGGGTTGTGTAAGGACGGACGGGTATATTGTGTAGGTTTGGCGGTTGGCAGAATACCACAGTAGGAGGGGTGGGAATGATAGTGGGCAGGACATTTCTCATTTCAGGGCACGATGAGAGGTAATCAAAACCCTGGCAGAGAATGTAATTCAGTTGCTCCAGTCCCGGACGGTACTGAGTTATGAGGGGAATGCTCCTCTGTGGCCAGACTGTGGAAATTTGGGAGGTGGTGGGAGACTGGATAGGATGGGACTGGATAGGATGGGAGGATAATAACGGTCAGTGAAGGCTTCAGTGAGACCCTCAGTATATTTTGAGAGGGACTGCTCATCACTGCAAATACGACAACCACGGGTGGCTAGGCTGTACGGAAGGGACTTCTTGGTATGGAATGGATGGCAGCTGTCAAAGCGGAGGTATTGCTGGTGGTTAGTAGGTTTGATATGGACAGAGGTACTGATGTAGCCATCTTGGAGGTGAAGGTCAACATCTAGGAAGGTGGCTTGTTGGATTGAGTAGGACCAGGTGAAGCAAATGGGGGAAAAGTTGTTGAGGTTCTGGAGGAACGTGAATAAGGTGTTCTCACCTTCAATCCAGATAGCAAAGATGTCATCAATGAATCTGAACCAGGTGAGGGGTTTAAGATTCTGGGTTTTTAGGAAGGATGCCTCTAGATGGCCCATGAATAGGTTAGTATAGGATGGTTCCATGCGGGTGCCCATAGCCATACCATGGATTTGTTTGTAGGAAATGCCTTCAAAGGAGAAGTAATCATGGGTGAGGATGTAGTTGGTCATGGAGACTAGGAAGGAGGTTGTTGGTTTGGAATCCATGGGGCGTCTGGAAAGGTATTGTTCGATAGCAGTAAGGCCATGGGCGTTAGGAATGTTAGTGTACAAGGAGGTGGCATCAGTAGTGATGAGCAGGGCACCATGTGGTAAAGGGACAGGAATTGTGGAGAGTCGGTCGAGAAAATGGTTGGTATCTTTTATATAGGAGTCTAGGTTCCCGGTAATAGGTCGAAGGTGTTGGTCTACGAGAGCAGAGATTCTCTCAGTGGGGGCACAGTAACCGGCCACAATGGGGCATCCTGGGCGCTTGGGCTTATGGACTTTAGGAAACGTGTAGAAGGTGGGAATGTGGGGAGTGGTAGGGGTAAGTAGAGAGATTGTGACATTATTGTTCTTTTTTTTTTTTTTTAGATTTGTAAATATTTTATTGAAATTGTTAAAGCAGAAGTAGAGACATCTTGTTTGAAGTGAAATTGATAAGATTTAAATGAATGTACATATTAAGAAAAAGGGTGTAATATTTACTTTTAAATATTGTAAAGATATCTATTTCTTATAATTATTAAATGTAAAAGGGTGCTATAATGTAATTATGCATGTAATAGTTACTGGCACTCTCTTAGGGCTGTATGAGCTATGTGTAGTATAAAAGATGGAGTAGTTCCATCAGGAACAGAAAGCTGTGTAAGCCTAGCAAAAGGTGGGAGCAGAAACCTTTGACACACTTTGGCGGGCGTGAACAGTCAGTCAGTGGCCAGTGATCTTAGAGGCAGCATGCACAGCACCAGCAAAGTGTGGAGTGCGCCATATTGTTGCATCTTGCCTTGGTTGGAAACTGCAGTTTATCACGGCCTGGTATGGGGAGAAAAAATGGGTTATTGATCATAAGATGGATCATCGCTATGAAGAGGAAATAAGTCCAACATGGATAACTGCTCTTGGCTGTTCTGATATTAATGCAGTTGTTGCCATCAACGCCACCATCGCTGATCGCAGCTTACAGGGTACAACATTTTAGCTATGTATTATAGTGTGTGCCAGGAAGTTGAAATGTGCTTTAAGAATAATAACCATCATCCAAATTAACAATTGTGTCCACCTGGTAATTTATCCCACTCATGAACCAAGCAGGATCCTAACCTGCTAAATGAAAATTCCGAGTGACCTGTATTCAGCCAAGACTGTGAAATCTTTAATATATTGATGGCAAATCAGTGATCAATCAGTGAAATAAATCGATGGAAAGAATAACTGAGAATTTCATAATTAACATTGCTATTATTTTCTGTGTTAAAATAATTATGTAAGGTTATGCCAGATTCAGAGACCACAGTAGATAAATTGTTTGCTGCTTTCACATTGCGTATTAATGTTATGAAATACTAAGTTGATGATTAATGGTGATAAATAGTAATGTTAAACAGTTTATAGTGAATCAATGAAATGTTGAGTACCAAATATGTTAATGTAGAACCCCCCACCCCCATCCAAATTTACTTTTGTTTTCATGAAATCAGTCTGTTTGATTAAGCAATTGGGTGCTGTAGTTTTGTTTCAAGCAGCTAAACTTTTCTTGTATTGCTGAACTGTCTTTCATCTAAATCTAAAGTGAAGTCTGTTAGGTAAGAAGGGAGTTGCAATCTCTTCTGCTGTCCTACTCCGCTTCATTAAGTGTGCCTAATTAAACTGGCAAATAATAATGTACCACCAACCACTAATATAGTTATCAATGCAGAATAGTAGTCTAACTACTGTTATTTGCCATACCTCTGAACTAATGACTTATTTGAAGAAACGAGTTAAAGTCATCGCTTATTCCTTAGGTTAACACACATGGTTATTACACTTGTTTTTGTGGTTTTGCTGTCCGGATAGCTAACTGTATTTCTGTTTGTTACATTGCTTATTATTAACAGTATAGTATAAGAATATTACAGTTGTCTTTGCATGGCAGTATGTTTTGTAAACCAATTCAGAGTATACAAAATACACGCAAGTATTACATCTGGTTTCACATATCAGGATAGTAAATAACACACACAAGTCACATAAGGAGGAATATTACAAGATGGACTCTGGGAAGAGGTTCTGGGATGGGCCTAAGGATTTGAGTAATGACTGGAGCTCCTGCTGGATTACTGGAATGGGATCACTGTGGCATGGTTTGTAGGTGGAAGTATCTGACAGCTGATGGAGTCCTTCTGCCACATAATCCTTGCGGTTCTAAACAATGGTGGTGGGGCCTTTATCAGCAGGTAGAATTATAAAGTCAGGATCAGTTTTTAGATGGTGGACTGCAGTTCTTTCTGTGGATGTAAGGTTAGTTTGTATGTTGAGGGATTTGGGGAATGATGTTGAAGCAAGGTTCAAGGTTAAGAAATTCTGGAAAGTTAACAGTGGGTGGTTTGGAGGCAGTGGGGCTGGATCACGGTTGGATGGAGGAGTGAACTGATTTAGGCAAGGTTAAATAATGGTCTGAGTTTGAGTCTGATTGGTTGGGTTGGTGGCAAAGAAGTGTTTTCACTGTAGGGACTGGGAGGAGGAGAGAAAGTCTTTAACTAGTCCTGCAAGGTTGAATTTAGGAGTGGGGCAAAAGGTGAGGCCTTTGGAAAGGACTGATATTTCTGTGGAACTAAGGCTTCTGGAGGAAAGGTTCATAACTGTGTTGTGGTTCTGTTTAGGTTCTGGGTGTGTGGTGGTGGGGGGGAGTTTTGGAGGATGGGGTAAGTGTAATAGGTCTGTGAGACAGGGTTTGTAAGCTAAGAGGGGGCATGGGGGAGGTTTGGAGGTTGTTGTAGAAGTGGTGGACAGTGGTACTCCGAGGAGGGAGTAGGAAGTGAGTTGGATGGAGAGCTTTTTGAGGTGGTGTTGTGCATGTTGCTCAAGTTCCTGCAGGGCAAGAGTTTCAATTTGTGTTATGGGTTCCATTAATTTGGGATTACATAGCAGGAGAATTTTGTGGATGGAGAGAATCTACTGTAAGGAGGATTGGGCTTGGTTGATATGGTTTTGCAGGAATATGTTGGTGAGGGCTAAGGATTGACAGAATCTGAACAGGTGGAGGTCATTGTGGAAGGAGGGGTGGCAGCCAGAGATGGATAATTTGATGGAAAGGCCATTAGGGGGGATTTCATGAGCCAAGTAACAATGCAGGAACAGTATGTGGGACTGTGATCTGGCTAGGGATAAAGAAACTTTTCTGTATTGACACAGATGGAAGGAGCAAGCATCCATGATGGTGCAGAAAATGCGAAAAATGGCGTAAGAAAGTAGAATTACGTCCAAAAATTATGCAAAAATACACCCAAATACGTGTGGAAAGGACGAAATGGATGAACATTGGGGGGGGGGGGGGGGGGGGGGGGGGGGGGGGGGCGAGATGAAATCTGAGGAAGACGATGATAGTGGAAGGCGAAAACTCACTAAAATTGGCGAGAAGTCAGAAAGTCAGAAGGGTCGTCAAAGTAGGGAGAGCAGTGACGAGCAATCCCTCTCAAAATATACCGAGGGTCTCACTGAAGCCTTCACTGACCATTATTATCCTCCCATTCTTATACAAAAAACAAATCTCCCATCCCTTATCTTTCCAGTCTCCCACCACCTCCCAGTGTCCCATAGTTTGGCCACAGAGGAGCATTCCCCTCGTAACTCAGTACCATCTGGGACTGGAGCAACTGAATTACATTCTCTGCCAGGGTTTCAATTACCTCTCGTCATGCCCTGAAATGAGAAATGTCCTGCCCACTATCCTTCCCACCCCTCCTACCGTGGTATTCTGCCGTCCACCAATCCTACACAATATACTGTACTCGTCTATCCTTACACAACCCCTGCTCCCAATCGCTTACCTCATGGCTCATACCCCTGTAATAGACCTAGATGCAAGACCTGCCCCATACATCCTCCTATGACCACCTACTCCAGTCTGACACTAACATCACCTATCCCATCAAAGGCAGGGCGATTTGTGAAACCAGTCATGTGATTTACAAGCTAAGCTGCAGCCATTGTGTGCCATTCTATGTAGGCATGACAACCAATAAGCTGTCTGGCCAAAAAACAAGTGGACCACCCTGTTGCTGAACATGCTGCCAAACATAATATCCCTCATCTCAATGACTGCTTCACAGCCTGTGCCATATGGATCCTTCCCACCAGCACCAGCTTTTCTGAATTGTGCAGGTGGGAACTTTCCCTGCAATAAATCCTACTTTCCCATAACCCTCCTGGCCTCAAACTTTGTTAGTCACTGCCCTCACCCATCCAGCCCCCTCCCTGTTCCCATTCCAGCACTACACAGCAGTCATTTCACCGTCACACCCAGTCTTTTAATTTCTGTTTATTTCTCTCCTTTCCACTACTTCCCCCCCCCCCCCCCCCTTCGACACCTTCTCTCCTGCCCTCTGTCTAAACTGCAACACTTCATTGTTCCCCACTCCCACCATACTATCCCTCCCCCTCCCCATCCCAGCCTCCTCCTCATCCCCACCCAGTCACCACTTCCATCATGCACTGGTGCTGCTGCTCGCAGAGTAGTTTCAGCTCTCTGAGACTGCAGGCATGTGTACAAGTTGCGCGCACACTGCAACACTTCATTGTCCACCATTCCCACCATACTATCCCTCCCCCTCCCCATCCCAGCCTCCTCCTCATCCCCACCCAGTCACCACTTCCATCATGCACTGGTGCTGCTGCTCGCAGAGTAGTTTCAGCTCTCTGAGACTGCAGGCATGTGTACAAGTTGCGCGCACACTGCAACACTTCATTGTCCACCATTCCCACCATACTATCCCTCCCCCTCCCCATCCCAGCCTCCTCCTCATCCCCACCCAGTCACCACTTCCATCATGCACTGGTGCTGCTGCTCGCAGAGTAGTTTCAGCTCTCTGAGACTGCAGGCATGTGTACAAGTTGCGCGCACACGCAACTTGTGTGTGTGTGTGTGTGTGTGTGTGTGTGTGTGTGTGTGTGTGTGTGTGTGTATGTCTACTGCTGACAAAGGCCTTAACGGCGAAAGCTATAATTATGTGAATCTTTTTGTTGTGCCTATCGTGACTCAGCATCTCCGCTATATGGTGATTTACGTTAGATTAGGTAGACTATTTACATCATAGAACCATGGATGGATATCTAAGAGGATGAACGTATGTTAAAAAAGTAAAAATCGATAATACATATTTATAAATGAACTTTGCTGATGTTTCTTCCGCAGATTCTAAGTGAAACAATCCTGAAGGATGTGGAACAAGACAAAAATATTTAACACATTTCCATTTCCAAGTTAAAGCTAACCTTATCACTAACCTTAAACCTGTAGATAGGTACTAAAGTTTATATTTCATAGGAGAAAAAAATTACACATTTGCCATGTTTGATCAGCTGATACATTATTATGAAAAGGGAAGCTGCTACTCACCTTATAGTGGAGATAATGGGTTGTCACAATTAGAGCTTTCGGCCATTAAGGCCTCCATCAACAATAGATGAAAGACAACAGACACTCACTGAAACAAATGCAACTCACACAGGAGTGCCGACTTATAAAAAGTATTGGGAGGGGGGGCCATACTGAGGGTCTTGCCACAGAAATTTTCTAAATTATCAATGAAAAATAGTTAGCTTTAAAGTCTGTTAAGTGTATTCTTGTCATCTGATCAACATTACAACCCCAAGAACTGGACTCTTGATAATTCAACACTCCAGGAAATTCAACAAGCCTGACACATTTTTTGGCTTTGAGGAAAGAAATAAAACATAAACATGCACAATATTTTCGTGAAAAGCTAATTTAATTTACAGTAATAATCATGCTTATAGTCTATTAAAGAGCAGTGAATACATAGCTCTGAAAAGACTGAAATTATATTTAAATAAATCCTAAAGTATCATTAAAATAATAAAACATAAAATACTTCTGTCGCACAGTAATAGCACTTCGATTAATAAGTGAAACAACTAAATTAAGTTTACTTTGAATAAGGCTCAGGGTTCATTAAATAAAAAGAACATCTCAAAGTTAATGCTTTAATACAGTTAATAAAGTTAGTACAATATGCCTAATACTTTCAGTCAAAAGGTATGTAAATCGTGGATTTTAATTGGGACTTACACTCTAAAAATATTTAAGTATTTGAAAATAACTAATACAATAATATAGTAATACAATACTAAACTAGTACTAATATTTCAAAACTGAAAATTTAACATTATGTATGTATTTAATTCTCTATTTTATAAAGATTTTTAATATTGCTCTAAATGCCATTATTAGGGATATGTGTTTTTAGAAAGGTGCAAATGTTGACCATCTGACTGGATTACTGAATATGAAGTCTTTGATGACTGGTGGGATATCCAATTCATCTAAAACATCTCAGTGGGCATGAAGAACAGCCAAGTTGTTCATTCGCTTGTGTCACATTTTTGGTTGGAGGTATGACTTCAGACATCAAATGGTGCTAAATGAGCATTCTGCTGTTGCTGTCATGATTGGAACTACTTGTAGAAGCTTAATGCACTTCACTACTTCACATAACATTTCTTCAACTGCAGGCTCTTGTGTAATGTACTTTCTTACATCACGCATGTTTTTTAAGACCAGTTCTTTTTTTATTAGTGATATTGGCTAACACACTCAAGTGTATGTGCAGTCTCTCAATGTCTAGGTCATTTTTGATTTTTCCAAATGTGTTTCACCTCTTTTCACCAAAAGCAAGCACTCCTGTTCAACTGCAATGACCTGTATGAGTCCAATTGAAGCAAACTGCTCAGTAATGAAAGATTACACAATTTCACTACTCAAGAGGACATCGTTATCAGGAGAAAGAAAACTGGCATTCTACGGATCGGAGCGTGGAATGTCAGATCCCTTAATCGGGCAGGTAGATTAGAAATTTTAAAAAGGGAAGTGGATAGGTTAAAGTTAGATATAGTGGGAATTAGCGAAGTTCGGTGGCAGGAGGAACAAGACTTTTGGTCAGGTGAATACAGGGTTATAAATACAAAATCAAATAGGGGTAATGCAGGAGTAGGTTTAATAATGAATAAAAAAAATAGGAGTGCGGGTAAGCTACTACAAACAACATAGTGAACGCATTATTGTGGCCAAGATAGACACAAAGCCCACATCTACGACAGTAGTACAAGTCTATATGCCAACTAGCTCTGCAGATGATGAAGAAATTGAAGAAATGTATAATGAGATAAAAGAAATTATTCAGATAGTGAAGGGAGACGAAAATTTAATAGTCATGGGTGACTGGAATTCGATAGTAGGCAAAGGAAGAGAAGGAAAAGTAGTAGGTGAATATGGATTGGGGGTAAGAAATGAAAGAGGAAGCCACCTGGTAGAATTTTGCGCAGAGCATAACTTAATCATAGCTAACACTTGGTTCAAGAATCATAAAAGAAGGTTGTATACATGGAAGAATCCCGGAGATACTAAAAGGTATCAGATAGATTATATAATGGTAAGACAGAGATTTAGGAACCAGGTTTTAAATTGTAAGACATTTCCAGGGGCAGATGTGGACTCTGATAACAATCTATTGGTTATGAACTGAAGAAACTGCAAAAAGGTGTGAATTTTATGAGATGGGACCTGGATAAACTAAAAGAACCACATGCTGTACAGGGTTTCAGGGACAGCATAAGGGAACAATTGACAGGAATGGGGGAAGGAAATACTGGGTAGTTTTGAGGGATGAAATAGTAAAGGCAGCAGAAGATCAAATAGGTAAAAAGACGAGGGCTAGTAGAAATCCTTGGGTGACAGAAGATTTACTGAATTTAATTGAGGAAAGGAGAAAATATAAAAATGCAGTAAATGAAGCAGGCAAAAAGGAATACAAACGTCTCAAAAATGAGATCAACAGGAAGTGCAAAATGGCTAAGAAGGGATGGCTAGAGGACAAATGTAAGGATGTAGAGGCTTATCTCACTAGGGGTAAGATAGATACTGCCTACAGGAAAATTAAAGAGACCTTTGGAGAAAAGAGAACCACTTGTATGCATATCAAGAGCTCAGATGGAAACCCAGTTCTAAGCAAAGAAGGGAAAGCAGAAAGGTGGAAGGAGTATATAGATGGTCTATACAAGGGCAATGTACTTGAGGACAATATTATGGAAATGGAAGAGGATGTAGATGAAGATGAAATGGGAGATACGATACTGCGTGAAGAGTTTGACAGAGCACTGAAAGACCTCAGCCAAAACAAGGCCCCGGGAGTAGACAACATTCCATTAGAACTACTGACAGCCTTGGGAGGGCCAGTCCTGACAAAACTCTACCATCTGGTGAGCAAAATGTATGAGGCAGGGGAAATACCCTCAGACTTCAAGAAGAATATAGTAATTCCAATTCCAAAGAAAGCAGGCCTTGACAGATGTGAAAATTACCGAACTATCGGTTTAATAAGTCACGGCTGCAAAATACTAATGCGAATTCTTTACAGACGAATGGAAAAACTGATAGAAGCTGACCTCAGGGAAGATCAGTTTGGATTCAGTAGAAATGTTGGAACACGTGATGCAATACTGACCCTATGACTTATCTTAGAAGCTAGATTAAGGAAGGGCAAACCTACATTTTTAGCATTTGTAGACTTAGAGAAAGCTTTTGACAATGTTGACTGGAATACACTCTTTCAAATTCTGAAGGTGGCAGGGGTAAAATACAGGGAGCGAAAGGCCATTTACAATTTGTACAGAAACCAGATGACAGTTATAAGAGTCGAGGGGTACAAAAGGGAAGCAGTGGTTGGGAAGGGAGTGAGACAGGGTTGTAGCCTCTCCCCGATGTTATTCAATCTGTATATTGAGCAAGCAGTGAAGGAAACAAAAGAAAAATTCGGAGTAGGTATTAAAATCCATGGAGAAGAAATAAAAACTTTGAGGTTCACCTATGACATTGTAATTCTGTCAGAGACAGCAAAGGACCTGGAAGAGCAGTTGAACAGAATGGACAGTGTCTTGAAAGGAGGGTATAAGATGAACATCAACAAAAGCAAAACGAGGATAATGGATTTTAGTCAAATAAAGTTGGGTGATGCTGAGGGAATTAGATTAGGAATTGAGACACTTAAAGTAGTAAAGAAGTTTTGCTATTTGGGGAGCAAAATAACTGATGATGGTCGAAGTAGAGAGGATACAAAATGTAGACTGGCAATGGCAAGGAAAGCGTATCTGAAGAAGAGAAATTTGTTAACCTCGAGTATAGACTTAAGTGTCAGGAAGTGGTTTCTGAAAGTATTCGTATGGAGTGTAGCCATGTATGGAAGTGAAACATGGTCGATTAACAGTTTGGACAAGAAGAGAATAGAAGCTTTTGAAATGTGGTGCTACAGAAGAATGCTGAAGAGTAGATGGGTAGATCACATAAATAATGAGAAGGTATTGAATAATATTGGGGAGAAGAGGAGTTCGTGGCACAACTTGACTAGAAGAAGGGATTGGTTGGTAGACACGTTCTGAGGCATCAATGGATCATCAATTTAGTATTGGAGGGCAGCGTGGAGTGTAAAATTGTAGAGGGAGACCAAGAGATGAATACACTAAACATATTCAGAACGATGTAGGCTGCAGTACGTACTGGGAGATGAAGGAGCTTGCACAGGATAGAGTAGCATGGAGAGCTGCATCAAACCAGTCTCAGGACTGAAGACCACAACAACAACTACTCTTGTTGTGTCTGCTCCCTGAATCAGATGCCCCAACAAAGTGATTAAATGGATATGCCCAGGCCACCCACAGGAGAGATCGCATGTTGATTTTGTCAGGTCGTTTCATCTACATCTACATTTATACTCCGCAAGTCACCCAACGGTGTGTGGTGGATGGTACTTTACGTGCCACTGTCATTACCTCCCTTTCCTGTTCCAGTTGTGTATGGTTCGCGGGAAGAACGACTGCCGGACAGCCTCCGTGCACGCTCAAATCTCTCTAATTTTACAATCGTGATCTCCTCGGGAGGTACAAGTAGGGGGAAGCAATACATTCGATACCTCATCCAGAATCACACCCTCTCGAAACCTGGACAGCAAGCTACACTGCTATGCAGAGCGCCTCTCTTGCAGAGTCTGCCACTTGAGTTTGCTAAACATCTCTGTAACGCTATCACGCTTACCAAATAACCCTGTGACGAAACGCGCCACTCTTCTTTGGATCTTCTCTATCTCCTCTGTCAACCCGGCCTGGTATGGATCCCGCACTGATGAGCAATACTCAAGTATAGGTCGAACAAGTGTTTTGTAAGCCACCTCCTTTGTTGATGGACTACATTTTCTAAGGACTCTCCCAATGAGTCTCAACCTGGCACCTGCCTTACCAACAATGAATTTTATATGATCATTCCACTTCAAATCGTTCCGCACGCATACTCCCAGATATTTTACAGAAGTAACTGCTACCAGTGTTTGTTCCGCTATCATATAATCATACAATAAAGGGTCGTTTCTATGTATTCGCAATACATTACATTTGTCTGTATGAAGGGTCAGTTGCCACACCCTGCACCAAGTGTCCATCCGCTGCAGATCTTCCTGCATTTCGCCGCAATTTTCTAATGCTGCAACGTTCTGTATACTACAGCATCATCCGCGAAAAGCCGCATGGAACTTCCGACACTATCAACTAGGTCATTTATATCTATTGTGAAAAGCAGTGGTCCTATAACACTCCCCTGTGGCACGCCAGAGGTTACTTTAACGTCTGTAGACGTCTTTCCTTTGAGAACAACATGCTGTGTTCTCTTTGCTAAAAATTCTTCAATCCAGCCACACAGCTGATCTGATATTGCATAGGCTCTTACTTTGTTTATCAGGCGACAGTGCGAAACTGTATCGAACGCCTTCCGTAAGTCAAGGAAAATGGCATCTACCTGGGAGCCTGTATCTAATATTTTCTGGGTCTCATGAACAAATAAAGCGAGTTGGGTCTCACACGATCGCTGTTTCCGGAATCCATGTTGATTCCTACAGAGTAGATTCTGGGTTTCCAGAAATGACATGATACGCGAGCAAAAAACATGTTCTAAAATTCTACAACAGATCGACGCCAGAGATATAGGTCTATAGTTTTGCGCATCTGCTCGACGACCCTTCTTGAAGACTCGGACTACCTGTGGTCTTTTCCAATCATTTGGAACCTTCCGTTCTTCTAGAGACTTGCGGTACACGGCTGTTAGAAGGGGGGCAAGTTCTTTCGCCGTACTCTGTGTAGAATCGAATTGGTATCCCGTCAGGTCCAGTGGACTTTCCTCTGTTGTGTGATTTCAGTTGTTTTTCTATTCCTTGGACACTTATTTTCGATGTCAGCCAATTTTTTCATTTGTGCGAGGATTTAGAGAAGGAACTGCAGTGCGGTCTTCCTCTGTGAAACAGCTTTGGGAAAAGGTGTTTAGTATTTCAGCTTTACGCGTGTCATCCTCTGTTTCATTGCCATCATCGTCCCAGAGTGTCTGGATATGCTGTTTCGAGCCACTTATTGATTTAACGTAAGACCAGAACTTTCTAGGATTTTCTATCAAGTCGGTACATAGAATTTTACTTTCGAATTCACTGAACGCTTCACGCATAGCCCTCCTTACGCTAACTTTGACATCATTTAGCTTCTGTTTGAGTGGTTTTGGCTGCGTTTAAACTCGCAGTGAAGCTCTCTTTGCTTTCGCAGTAGTTTCCTAACTTTGTTGTTGAACCACGGTGGGTTTTTCCCGTCCCTCACAATTTTACTCGGCACGTATCTGTCTAAAATGCATTTACGATTGCCTTGAACTTTTTCCATGAACACTCAACATTGTCAGTGTCGGAACAGAAATTTTCGTTTTGATCTGTTAGGTACTCTGAAATCTGCCTTCTATTAATCCTGCTAAACACATAAACCTTCCTCCCTTTTTTATATTCATATTAACTTCTATATTCAGGGATGCTGCAACGGCCTTATGATCACTGATTCCCTGTTCTGCGCTTACAGAGTCTAAAAGTTAGGGTCTGTTTGTTGTCAGTAGGTCCAAGATGTTATCTCCACGAGTCGGTTCTCTGTTTAATTGCACGAGGCAATTTTCGGATAGTGCACTCAGTATAATGTCACTCGATGCTCTGTCCCTACCACCCGTCCTAAACATCTGAGTGTCCCAGTCTATATCTGGTAAATTGAAATCTCCACCTAAGACTATAACATGCTAAGAAAATTTATGTGAAATGTATTCCAGATTTTCTCTCAGTTGTTCTGCCACTAATGCTGCTGAGTCGGGAGGTCGGTAAAAGGAGCCAATTATTAACCTACCTCGGTTGTTGAGTAGAACCTCCACCCATAATAGTTCACAAGAACTATCCACTTCTACTTCACTACAGGATAAACTACTACTAACAGCGACAAACACGCCACCACCGGTTGCATGCAATCTATCCTTTCAAAACACCGTCTGTGCCTTTGTAAAAATTTCAGCAAAATTTATCTCTGGCTTCAGCCAGCTATCCATACCTATAATGATTTCAGTTTCGGTGCTTTCTATCAGCGCTTGAAGTTCCGGTACCTTACCAACGCAGCTTCTACAGTTTACATTTACAATACCGATTGCTGTTTCGTCCCTGCATGTCCTGACTTTGCCCCACACCCTTTAAGGCTGTTGCCCTTTCTGTACTTGCCCGAGGCCATCTAACCTAAAAAACCGCCCAGTCCACGCCACACAACCCCTGCTGCCCATGCAGCCGCCTGCTGCGTGTAGTGGACTCCTGACCTCTCCAGCAGAACCTGAAACCCCACCACCCTATGGCGCAAGTCGAGGAATCTGCAGCCCACACGGTCGCAGAACCGTCTCAGCCTCTGATTCAGACCCTACACTCGGCTCTGTACCAAAGGTTCGCAGTCAGTCCTGTCAACGATGCTGCAGATGGTGAGCTGTGCTTTCATCCCACTAGCGAGACTGGCAGTCTTCACCAAATCAGATAGCCGATGGATTTCATAGAGACATGGAGCTATGTGGCTGCTTGTGGCGTGAATCCTGTCAATAACCACCCTCTCTACCTTCTGTGTGCCATCTACAATTTTTAAAATCAGTTGAGTGCCACACACACTGATGTCTGATGATGGTCCGCAGTTTATGCCATTACAGTTCAAGACTGTCTGTTGCCGTAATGGCATCGAATACTTGACCAGCATTCCCTCCCATTTGACCTTCAGCCAAAGGCAAACTTGGTGGTCAGGAAGCTCAAAACACAATGTGTAAGGACTTGCTAATGATGCTGACTTAGGATGGAATACACAGTTTCCTTGCAACACACAAGTTCACCTCCATTTATGGGACCAGTCTGGCTGAAATATTGCACATGCATATGTATGGAACCTTGCTAACTTGGACACAAGTCTGACTGGTGGAGAGTTTTGGGTCTTTTCCGTGATACATGAAGTGTACAGTCAATCATCTTATTGCTACACCAGCAATTACTCTGCTTTGTATTTAGATTGTCTGGTTTTCGCTATCAGTATACGTTTAGTGTGAGGCTGACAACAACTCTTGCTCTGTTTACAGGTTATGTTCTTTGTACTTGGAATAAATAAAAGAGACATCAGTAACTACTACAGTATGATAAAATTATTTAATATGTGGTATTGACTCCCTAGTGAATTCTAAAATTCCTCTCTCATGACTACTCTATTGCAATAGGACCTCACTGGCTTTCAAAGCCTCTGACTACCACCTTTAGCTTACAATGTCTTATGTGTACTGCCTGACTGGTCTTAAACTGACTTTTGTCCATGTCTAAGCTGATGGTAATACATAGGGACAAAATTGAAAGTATTATAAGTATGTGAAGCATCCTAAGTATTTTATAGCAATGAAAACAATCCATTTCTGACAAAATAAATTAATTGTATCTACAAACAAAGTTGATTTAACTTACCAAACGAAAGCGTTGGTATGTTGATAGAGACACTAACAAACACAAACACACACACACAAAATTCAAGCTTTCACAACCCACGGTTGCTTCATCAGGAAAGAGGGAAGGAGAGGGAAAGACGAAAGGATGTGGGTTTTAAGGGAGAGGGTAAGGAGTCATTCCAATCCCGGGAGTGGAAAGACTTACCTTAGGGGGAAAAAGGGACAGGTATACACTCGCACACACACACACACATATCCATCTGCATATATACAGACACAAGCAGATATGTCTTCATCTTCACTGAACCTTTCCTCTAACCTTGTCACATCATCCAAATCTCCCTATAAATCCAATATTGTACACATAATTTACTCTCCATGGCCTCAGGCAGAGTTTCTGTTGGCCACTGGAAGAACATCCCTGTTTGACCACAACCCTATAAAATAGCTCTACTGAACATCTTACTCTCACTCTCTTTTATAAAATCTCAATCATAAACCTGTTCCATGATATATATTCTAATGTAACCATCCTATTCGTCATGACTTCTCATCCATATCTACAGTACCTTCTCTAACTGACCTCAACATCCAAAGCTGTTTCCAAGCTGAACTTCAGCTGCGGCGTTGATTTGCTTATATCCTCCAAGGTGAAACAGTCCTCAATCCCCATCATACTTGTCCCGAAAAGAATTCCACACATGATGTCATCCTAGCATAAGCTAATCACCTTGGGCATATTCCTGCTGAAGTTCTTGATACTACTGGAAATGACCACTTTCTTATCCTTCTCACAACCCCCTGCACACTACCCCAACCCTGCATGCCCAGTCACCGCCTCCATCCTACAGTTACTCTGAACTACTCCCACACCAACTAACATGCACTAGCCTGCTACTCAAGCCAAAAAGGTGTGTGTGGGGGAAGGAGGGTCGGTGGGAATTCATCAATACCCATATTGAAATCTTCACAATAATCTTCCAGCTCCCTGATAATGTCTCCCTTTATGTTTTCTTTCTATAGCAGACTATGTTAGGTTCTACATCCTCCAATATTCTAATCAAGTGTTTGTATCTCATTCGCCATATTTCAGCTACTCGCTATTTCTCCCTACAGTCCACAAAAATAAAGATTCCGCTGTTCCATATCTTATTTCCAGTTTCGAATACTTGGACAACAGAACACAGAACACACCAATCACAATACATGACATAAACATTTTCACCCAAAAAATACACCCTGCTCCCAGTCATGGCATCACTACTTAAAAGAATAACTTCTTTCTGTACTAGCAACTCTTATGTGCACCTTATTCCACACTTCTTATGCAGTCGCCCATCCTTTGTCACTATTAACAATATCGATTACCATATTGTCTATAGTGCTGTAGGTGTGCCCCAAGGCTCTGTTCTCTCTCGATTCCTATATACACTTTATTCTGCTGCCATGCCTAGATCACTTCCTCTTGTCCATCATTTTCGCTGTTTTGATGACACCACCTCCTTTGCTCTCTATCCTCATAGGTACCTTCCACAAATTCTAACATTCCCTGCATATCTGTCTCACCCAGTCGCATCTTGATCCATCTAGTGTCCCCTCAAGATCAATACCTCAAAATCCAGGCAATATTTATAGGGAAAACTACCTGCAGTTTACACTTATGTGAGTGTTACCTTACCATGTATGACCACCCTATGCAATTAACCAACACATTAAAATATTTTGGATTAACCCTTTGCCATAAACTAGCATGGAAACCTTATCTATTAACCATCCAACAGATAGCCCACAATTGACTATAACTACTAAAGCTATGGACTAACTGAACATGGGGATTGTATCTCCACACCTTCCCCTCCACTTACACAGCCTTGGTCCAACCTATCCCCTCCTAAGCAAATGTTGCTTGGATATCTGCCCCACCAACATTCTATCCTTTCCTCCAGTTTCTTGAACGTCATATACTATGCTTGCTTTCTGAATCTGCTTACCTTCTCCTACAAGAATACTTTACCTGCCCATCACTTTTCCCTATCATCTCACCCACAGCGAACATCTCAGCATATCCCATACTTCTTGTGAAATCGATTACAACAACCTCATTGTCTGCCCCCCCCCTCCCCTCAATTGCCAATTGTGGCATCTAGCCGCACATAAATCAACACATCCCACCCATGCTGGACTTACACACTCCATACTCTCTCGCAGCGCAATTTTAGCTGACTCCCACTCCCTGACAACGAAACCTACTCTGACATCTATTCCTCATGTCAGGTTTAACTGCTCCTACCTGCCCTTTCCGATTTCAGGGCTATCCTCCCTTCCCATTCTATCTTTCTTTCCCACCTCTTGACCTTGGCTTGGCCTCAGTCCTAGCTATTCAAACGCCGGATACCATGTTTTCTTACCAACTATATTCATCCCTACATCCCAACCCACCTGAACCACATATCTCCATAAAACTTAAACTACCACAATGGACCAATCCACCTTCCTTCTCCTCATTACTCCTCCTAAATTCATGTCCCTCCCATCAGCTGGTGTTGAAGTGATGTGTGATGCACTGTAGTGTTAGTTTTCCTCCAACTTTCTCATTATCACTATTTTGAATGTCCAATATCGTTTTCCTGTATGTTATTTAAAATATAATCTATGAAAAAGTCTTTTAAAATACTTTAAAAACATTTGTGCGGATGGCTATGAAGTTTTTTGCGATGGAGCCCTTGGATAAAAAGTTCTCAGTTTACTTGTCTCATCAAATCCGAATCACATTTCAAGTTTTCGATGAAGGCTTCCATCAGCATTCTCTGTGGCTAAAAATGGCCGTCGTGCAACTGACGTAGCTTGTACTTTTGTGGTCAGATAATAGCATCTGATTGGCTAGATTATATCATGGAGGTGGAGTGTGGTGAAGTGACACACTCAGTGTCCACTGTCCCTTGCAGCACACCACTTACATCAGGTGGTAAATTATGAGAAATATTTCTTTGTGCTCGCTAAATGCTTTGCCAGTCTCTCAATTGAAGGGGTTTTCACATACTCTAATGCAGGGTGTAATGGTCGCCTAGTCGTAGATATTGCTAATTGCTATAATCGCTCTATTTCACTCCCATTTACGGAGCTTGTTAGCACTTGATGTTAGGTTGGCACCATTAAAATGCATTGTGGTAATCGCTGCTGCTTGCTGGATCGCTGCTGTGTCTCGATGCTGATGCTGGCTCTAAATCTGGTTGTCTAGGGTTAAAAATATGAGGTCCCGTGTTTTTTATGTGCTTTAAATGATAAAGAACGAGCGAAACCAACAAATATGTAAACTTCAAATATTTATTACTTTGGTGGCCATCTTAATTCCACTGTCCACCAAAGACCATGACACAACACAAAGTAGTACTTCCTTTACATGTTCTTTGCATTGTTTATCCACCTCAAACAATAACACACAAACACACTTTACCAAAGTGACATTCCGACTGCGCCCCCGCCCCTTCTTGCTGCTGGTATTTATAACATTGTCAAAGAACTATTAAAAAGAGATATAGTTTATAAGTCACATGTACATCTGTTATCATAATTGGTGCAGAAAAGTTATTAATTTGCATCGAGTGACATAATTTAACATGTTATTAAAATGACAGACTGATTTGTTGACTTGACAGAATAATTCTTTGTTACAAAAAGGCCGTTTTTTAGAAGTTTGTCAATTGACTTCTCTAATTTGCATAAATAAGTAAATAACATGAATTATTAAGAATTACATTGGTTTTCGTCTAAAATAGGATTGATTACATGAATACTGAGTGAAAACGCTCCTTGTGAACAAATAGGTTTCACTGGGTGATTTTTATTTAAGGAGATCCAAAATACCTAAGTTGGCCACTATTTTTCGTACTTCATATTAATTATTTAAGATGAACTTAGTGTTTTTACATGATGACATTTGCTGTATCAGTGATCAAGTGATATTAACTTTTGTGTGGGTCAGTTATTCAGTATAATTTAATGGGTTGACAGTTTATGAAGACATGTTATGCAATCATTGTTAACATATACACTAACTTTTCTATAATCATAAATACTCGTTAAACTGGTTGAATTTGGAGCGTATCGCATACTTCGGTAAAGTAAAGCCTTTAATATGTTCCGTTACAAGGGCTTCCCAACCTGTGGTCCGCGGACCCCTTAGGGGTCCGCCGGCTCTTTCTAGGGGGTCCACGGCCACCTTACACCAAATCGTGAAAGTAATGAGTAAAATTATTGAATAAAAATGTGAAAATCAAATTCATCACTATTGTTTTTTTCGTGTGAAAAACGTGTACTTTTACTTCAGGTCGTATCCCCAAGCAGCCTTTGAGGTTCCTAAGTGAGAATGTATACACAGTTTAGTGCTGGAGAATGTGGCTTCTCTGACCAACTGTTTAGCAACAATACGGGGGTCGTTTGTGCGCTGGTTCACGGCGCTAGACGCCCTGAAACCTTTTACGCATGCGCGGAGCGAGCTTTGTCGAGCAATCACAGCGCTCGCTGGCACGTATGCGGCCCCAGGCATCATTAAATGTTAAACTTGCCTTGTCAGTGCACTACCTGTTTCATAAGTCGATTTTATCACTTCTAACATGGATCGGTGGCTGAAGTCAGGATCATTGAAGAAGGCTGCAGTTTCTCCATCGCCTTCACAACAAGGGAAGTTTCCAGTTGAAATGAATGAGGAGGGAGGACGACCAAAGGAAGACTTTACATACATTTGAACATTTTTCTTCGGATTTCACGAAAAACCACACACACACACACACAGGCACACACACACACACACACACACACACACACACCCGCGCGTGACTGTTACGAAATATGTATGCTCCTTACACAACAGTAGCCAAATAGTGGAAGTGAACAGACCATAAGCGACAGCTTGTCAACAGCGAACAGTTTGGACGTGACGTTGATTGCTCTTGGAGGAAGAAAGCTCCATTGTGTGAAATTTCAATTACCAAGTAATTTTAATCAGGCTATAGTGTGTTGAAAATAGGGAGGAAGTGTCTGGATACAGTGGGAATTCAAATTGGATCGTTAATTTCAAGTTGTTTTCATTCATCTCTAAACCAAAAACTATTGATACTTCGTGGGGGGGGGGGGGGGGTGTCATTGGGAACATGGCACCTGCATTAAGAAGCTTTCAGTTCCTATGGGTTTCGCTCTGAAATTTGAAGTTACTGTGCTCTTGACTGACTAGGGGTCCGCCATGGATTTTAACAAAGACGGCTGCCTAAACACCACTCCTGATTGGCTACTTTCATGTGAATTGTCCAAAACTGACGGGTGGTATCATCATCTGCAGGATTCCCCATCAAACATACGTTCAATTTTAATAAATGAGTTTATTATTTATAGACATAACATACATACATTCCTTAACAATTATTGATACTTTAAGAAAAGAGCAATAGAACGGGACGAATTGTAAATTTAACTGTATTACGCTCAAATTTGCGAAAAAGCCGGACACTGTAAAAATCCGCCCGGACCCCGGACAAAGAGCTAAAAAGGAGGACATGTCCGGATTTATCCGGACGTCTGGTCACCCTATGTATTATCAATTATTTTTCAAACAAGAAAGCAACTATCAAGCTATTGAGACCACAGATGTTTTGTTTGTTTTGACATGGCCCGTTTTTCGTTAAGATGCACTGGTTTTTTTTGGCTAAGTAGTCGGATTTAGTACTCCGCACGTTGAGGTTGCTATTCATATTCAGCGTTTAATGGTGCTAAATTTTTATTCATAAAATGAATACCTATTGATGTAGTTAAATTTTGTCCTTTTTTCTGATTACCGATTAAATGTCTTTCAATGATTTCTCACGCGTGTTTGACTCTGCCTGCTCACGTGCTCATCGGATAAAAATGGAGTGTGCTACAACTTTCTGTTCGGTAATCGAATTCTCTCCTTCTTTGATGCAGAACGAGTACCTGTATATATAGCGGGATTTTACGAATTATTATTTCTCTCGTTTTAAGGAATTTTCGTGGTTTTTGTAGAGGAAAGTGGCCGAAAGCGGACCCCTCTCCTAAAGTGGACCCCCTAGTCTCCTGGCTCTGCAGTCTCCTTAACTCTAGCGGCACCAAGTGTAAACACTAGCTTACGCTTCTACCTGTCTGTAGTGGAGCGCACCAGTCGCCCACTTCACTCATGGTTCATCTGTCCGCCATTACGTATTCTGACAGTGGCCGAAGTTTTCGCATCGGCTACATTTTTCGTTATTTCTCCAAGATATAGGAAGGTAAGCGTTTCGACCTGTATATATTCTTAAATGGTAAGGTTCAAGGTCTTTGTTTATCACTAAACCTGTTCGTTTAGATGTTTGGTTAAAAATTGGTACCGTTAACAAAATGTAGGCTATAGTTGCCAAAACTGTACCCCACGTGGTTGCCTAAACAGGATCCCTTATACTTTCATGTTTGAAGTCAACCTGTATTTGTGCACACTCTTATTCTCTTGGAATTGTGTTTCAGATTCCAAGAGAATAATGGGGAAAGTTGACCAAAGAAAGTGGAGTCCCTCTAAACTGACTAAAGCTATTGACGCAGTTCGGAAAAAGAGGATGGGTTGGAAGAAGGCCAGTAAAGTGTTTAATGTTCTGAAAACAACACTCATGAGGTTGTCCAACAGAAGGTACGGCACATCTGAGGAAGCGGCAAAAGCCACAAGAGGTAGACCTACAGTTTTGGGTTAAAAACTTGAGGATAAACTTTTTCACTATTGTCTTGCTACTAAGCATCTCTCTTCGGGCTTACTCGTAACGATTTATGAAGAATGGCCGTGCAATTGGCAGAGCGAAATGACATTGAACATCCTTTCAAAGTTGAAATTGCTAGGAAAAAGTGGGTTAAGCTATTTCTTAAGCGTCACAAAGATAAACGGTGATAGAGGAAGCCTACTGGAACATCCTATGCTAGCGCTTGTGGATTTAGCAAGGAAAACACAGAGAAATTCCTAAATCTTTATGACAGGTTTAAATGAACTCCTGACAGAATTTACGACGTTGATGAGTGCGGCATTACTGTGGTTCAGTCAAAAGTAGCAAAAGTAATTGGCCTTAAAGGTAAAAAGCAGATAGCCTCCTTAACATCTGGAGAACGTGGAGCTCTTATAACAATCGTCGCTTGCATGAGTGCTAGTGTATCATTCGTGCCTCCTTTAGTGATTTTTCCGAGGAAAAATATGAGTGAACAGTTGAAAAAAGGTGCTCCATCAGGAACAATCTTTGCCGGGCACCCTTCAGGTTGGATTCAAATCAACGTAATTACTCAGTGGTTTTGACACTTCATCGAATTCGCCAAACCGACAGAGGAAAAACCTGTGCTGTTGCTCTTGGATGGCCATTTTAGCCACACGCAGAATATCGACTTGGCAAAATCAAATCACGTCACCATTGTCTCATTGCCACCTCACTGCTCACACAAAATGCAACCTTTGGACAAAACTTTCATGGGTTGTCTCAAAGTTTACTGCAGCGAGGAAATTAGGCAGTGGTTAAGGCGCGATGAACGTGCTGTCAGTGATTATGATGTAACGGAAATCTTTGGGAAAGCCTATAGTAGATGCCAAACAGCCCAAATAGCAATTAATGGATTTAAAGCAACAGGAATGTACCAGTTGTACAAAGATCTGTTCTCAGTTGCTGAATACATTGAAGAAGCCAATAAAAAACGAGATTCATCTTCCTACGAAGCTGCGTCAACCAAACAATTAGCAGGAAATCAGGGGTTTTCAGAGGACAGAGAAGAATGTGATGACATAAATCAACCACCAACTTGGAAAAGCCTGGCTGTTCCTCTATCATCAGTTACACTTGAAGATCCTCAGGGCACCACATCTTCTGAGACCAGTCCATTCGACATCACTCCCATTCCAAAAATTAAAAAGAGCGCCTTGAATAGGGGACAATAGGCCTGCAGTTCTGCAGTCATAACATCTGAACCTTATAAAGCGCAGTTGGTGGAAGCTCAAATAGCTACAGAGGCCAAGGAAGCTGAACACAAGCACGGAGTCATGCTCAAGGACTGAAAAAAAAAATCCAGTTGGGGGCGTCGTTCAGCAGCAAAGCCCTTGCGTAAAGGGAAGAAACTCGTGAAGAAACGTTTAAACTTCGAGAAAAATGAGAAGGAATCTAGCACTGAAGATGAAAACAGCATGTCCCTTGGAACATCTGAATCGGAGTTTCTCCCAGGAGTTACCCCATCAAATAATGATGATGCATGGTGTACGTTCTGTGACAGGAAATTTTCTCAAGACTCTAAAGGGGAACTTTGGGTTATGTGCGTTATGTGCTCGTGTTGGGCACATGTAGGTCGTTCTGGGGCTGAAGAGGACGTGTACATTTACGACTTTAGTCGCTGAACTATCTCATTTTGTCATCTACATTTTATGGTTTAATTGTTGAATATATTTTGTAAATTTTAAAATTAAATACTGACATTGGTATGTAAAACTTATGCTTTGAATCTAGTTTATGTTCTTATTGATATAAAGCGCTTTTCTAATTTTGTTTACGGTTTTTCCTTTTTTTTTACACGGGGTCCACTTTTGGCAACTAGTTTTCCAATTCGCAAAGTGCAATGATCTTAATTCTATTTTTTAAAATACTAATTTTTCATTATATCTTCTGAAAGTAAATTGTAAATGGTACACAACATTACAAAGTATATAATAAATGCTTTTGAAAGATAATTTTCTACAGTTTTCTATCATTTCAAAGTTTAGAACAAAATGGGGGTTCGCTTTTGGGCACTTTCCTCTACCTGTTCATTGTGATGGCTTGCTCCTCTGCCCTGTCTGCAGCAGTTTCGGTAGATACAGTGGTATGGAGGCTTCTGTTTTGCTAAATCTATTGTTGTATTAGCGATCAAGTGTTTTATTCCGTATTTTATCATTTTTCGTATGAAGCCACGTCTTTCCTTCCTTGAACTCACATTACGTTGCAATGATCCCAGTTTCTGTTTAAAATAAATGGGAGTACAAACATTTCCCATAATTGTATATTTATGGTTACTCTATAGTTAGCCCAGTTTATTGTCTTTTGTGAGTACTGATTGCCTCAGGACGATTTTGGTTTCTGTAGAAATTGGAAATAAATTTGGTTTAGGAAGTTTCGAACAAACCCTATGTTATAGCGACACCTTATTGTTAGAGGACCGGCAGAACCGACATGCAAGATGGGTTGCTAACCCCTTTCCAGCAGCATGGAGAGAAACATCGCCAGCGGATAGAATCAGTAACAGACTTTCCAAATAAACATGGAACTACTTCGCCATACAACATGTGACAGTGTTCCACCAAACAGAACTCATATGACTGCTGTAGCACTCCGGCGACCTGGCCTTATAAGCACGCCTAAACCGTCAGACCGTAGTGTTTACCAACCGCTAGGAACAGCTCCGGTCCTAGCCTTGTATTCACTCGCTGTGGTCTTGTAGTAGCACGTTGTATTTTGTAGTTTTGGGCAGTATTTTCTTCCATTGTCTTGTTTTCTTATCTGTTTTGCTACCACAGAGTTGTGGTTTTCTTTGTTTGTTCTGCGTTTAAAAACTTAGTTGAGCTGTGCACTGCTCGTGTTTGTGCCGTTATTGCTTGTTTTGGCAGCACTCCTGTCTCGTTTCTTATTCGATTTACTGGCGTCACTAAGTTGCTGGCTTACCTGCCCGTGAGTGGCAGCAGCAGAGCTTATCGATAAGAGTACTGTCGTACTATCTTTGGACCGATCACTAGTATTTCCAGGTTGTCATGTGTCGGGAGTTCGGTGGGGACGGAGCAGCAGTGAGGTCTGGACAGATATGAATCACCCGACCGTTGCCGGCACACATGACTTCAGTGGGGATGACCTTGGTTGGTCGTTTGGTCGGTCGTCTCATTGGACGACGCGTATTTGGTCGCTGACCACTTCCAGGGTGTCTGTGTGTGTCAACTTGTGATTCCTCCTAGTTGTTCCACAGCGAATGGTTTTAGTATTTTTCGAGTTGTTTGTGGAAGTGTTTCACGGAACCGTGTGTAGATTCTGTGGTTTCGACTGATCAGTTATTTTAATGCTGTCTGCATGCTGGATTGAGTCGTTCAGTTGGGACAGAGCAGCGAAGAAGGCTCTGCGGCGCGAGGTCAGCCCGCGACCGCAGGCGGCGCGCACGCGCGGTCGGATTGTGAGGTGCTAGCTGCGGGAGCTACAAAGTTAGTTGCCCACCCAACCTGATCACTGAAGTTGAGTGATCAGTTAACCTATTATGAAACCTCAACTGCTGTGACATCTCTTCATTCATTGCCAGTTGTTGCTTACTGGGCCATTCCGGCTAGCAGCAACATATGGTGCATTGGAGTCGGTGAAATTTTGCAGCCGTCTTCCTCGACAGCCCTTTAGTTGTTTGTTCATATTTTTTTCTTAAGAGTGGTTATTGTGCCTTGGCTGTTTTCAGACGCTAATTTTGAAGACCTGGTGCGGCTGTTATCGTCGTCCTTGGCTGATATTTTCCATTGTCGTACCGTTGGTCTAGGGTAAAGGAACTGATTATGTTGTTGGTTGGTCCGTCAGCCGTCCCTGGGTCGGGTTGCCATCTGATAATTTAACCTTACTCTTGTCTGGATGTCTCACCTGACCTCACGTTAGAGCTACCTCTTCAGGCCGACCCTTAGAACACTTCTGAGCAGCCCTGTTCTGTTGATCGTGATTTTCATTTTAGTCTGATGTATTGTGAGAGACCTTCAGCTGTCTATTAATTTAGTTTGTTTTAATTTTAAAATAAGGCCTCAGCTCAGTTAAATTAAAATTTGAAGATTGATTTCTTTAAAAACTAAATTTTTTTAAGTTTGTTCTATCTGAAATTCTTGTTATCCAGGCCCTAACACCAGAGTTGTTCAATGTCTAGTGTGTGGCCTTCAGCCGAGCTTTTAGGTGAAATATTTTTAAGATAAGGCCTTCAGTCATCTTAAATTAAAATTTTGGAAACTGATTTGTTTAAAACTATTTTTTTTAAAATTTGCTCTACCTGAAATTCTCATTGTCCAGCCCCTAAGCTGTTGTTCAATGTCTTGCGCGTGGCCTTCAGTGGAGTATTTACGTGAAATATTTTTTTGAAGTAAGGCCTTCGACTGCGTGTATTCTTTAAAGCAATTTTTATAGCTTGTGTTCAGGCCTTCAGCCATTCTTGTTTTTGGTGTGGTTTTGGGCCTTCAGCCCTGGAGCTATCGCAAGTTTTCTTAACTTTGCCTTCAGCCGTATTGTTTTAATGTGATCCTTTTAAGGCAATGTGTAATTAAGTGGTACTTAGGAAAATAAAAGTTTGTGTGTTTTGTGCAACTAACAGTAACTGATTACGGCCCCCTCCACAACCATAACCTGATCCGCTCTGTCCTGCAAAACCAGATTTCATTAGTGTATGCCAAGAAAGTGTTTTTATTCAGTTGCAATAAAGTGTGTTGGAATTGACTGTTAGTTCTTTCCTGCTGACCGCAGGACACTACAGTTATTGGCGACATGGATAAAACTTTCATTTTCGAACGGAATGACTTCCCCTGAAGAGCATCTTCAGTTCTTGGTGGAAACACTATTGCAGATTCAGGCAACGCTCAAGCGTTCAGAAATTCGCTCTCACTCGCCAGCGTTGCAACAAGTAGCCCATAGAGTCGATTCCATCGCAGGTAAATTGAACACGTTGCACGTGTCTCCACCGACGTTTCTGGCTTTCGATAGCTCTGTCTAACCACGGACAAATTATGTCAAACCATTGGAATAACATTTACTGGCACATGGGATCCATGACGAAAATCGAAGTTGGGATTTTTGTTTGCGCCAGACGGTCCACAGGTGTATCGTTTAATTCAACAACTGAACGCTGAGCAGACCCCTCGTGACCTCTCATTTACTCAAATTAAGGGCTGCCTTTTTGTGTACTTTGATGCACAAATATACGTCACCTCCGCCCGTCAGACATTCTTTTCTTGTCGAAAGTCTCCAGGTCACACTTATGGGAAATGGATTATGACACTTCAGGGTCTCTTCCCCTATTGTAAATTCCAGTGCGTTAATGGTCTTATGCCTCTTCATTGATTGGTGATATGATGGTGTTTTATGCACCAGACGAGGGTCTTTGGGCTGATATTTAGAAGTTACAGGGCGCGTCCCTCGACACCTGTCTGCTCATCATTCGTGCGTTTGAACAGTCTCACAGCTTAAACCACCACGTCTTGATCCAGCTGTTTTCGTGGCTCGCCAGTTGCCTAGCGCCTCGTCAATCCGTTGGCCCACTCTGTGACAGGAAGTCTTTCACCACGCTTCCATCCTGTCCAGACTGTTTCCAGGCTCGTCAATGGTTGGATTTCTCCCAGTGTCGAGCAAGATGCACGGCTTGCAGCCGTGCGCGCCATTTCAAGGTGATGTGTCAGACTTCGCAGAAACATCGTGTCGATGCCACGCTTCCTGCAGATGCACAAGCTCATCACAAATCGTCACCTCAGGACCTGAAAGCCTCGCACTCCATTGGCAGCCAAGTATTCTCCAACATTCCCCAGTCAACTGCCTATTTTCGTATTACCTTGGAGGTCACACATATTCCAGTGGTCGTTCAAATTGACACGGCATCATCCATCTCTATTGTGTATGGTGCCACATACCAACATTTGGGCTCACTGGCTTTATCCCTGTACACTCACACCTTGCACAGTTTCAGTAATCACTCTATATCCATCGACGGCGTTTTTTCCACACAAGACTCTTACAGCAGTATTTCCTTCACTGTTCAGTTTTTGGTGGTTGGATCCCATGGACCTACTAATCTTCTGGGTGTGGACATCTTTGGTCGTCTGGGTTTATCAGTGCAGGAGGCGGTACAAGCAGTGTGGATTCCCTCATCGGATACCGTCCTCATCCCGTCGCTCAGAAAATACGACACGTTGTTCTCGTCCTCCACACCAGGGGTGAAGGGTTTCACCATGCATGTTCAGCTTCTTCCCTCTGCTGTTCCTCGTTTTTTTAAGGCCCGCTCGGTCCCCTTTGCTCTCCGAGACAGACTCCAGGTGGAATTTGGCCGCTTACAGGATGAAGGCATTCTTTCTCCTGTGTCGCATAGTCGCTGGGCGATGCCTGTCGTGATAGTCGAGAATCCAAGAGGTGCTTTACGCATCTGTGGCGATTTTAAGGTCAGAGTCAATTCTCAGTCCGTTATCGATGCCTATCCTGTCCCATTGGTGGATGACATACTCACCTGTTTGCGGGCTCGGCCATTTTCACCAAATTGATTTGCTTGATGCTTATTTGCAGCTGCTGTTGGACGAAGAATCGCAGCAGATCCTAGTCATCAATACCCCTTGTGGCCTTTTCCAGTACAACTGCCTCCCGTTTGACATTGTTAGTGCCCTCGCCATTTTCCAACGTTATTTGCAATGCCTCAAAAGCCGGGTGCCCAGGGCGGCCAATTATCTGGACGATGTCATCGTCAGTGGCTCATCCGTGGTGGATCTCGCAGACAAGCTGGACAGGCTGTTTCAGGTTTTTTTTTGAAGCTAACCTGTGTTGCCAGAAAGAAAAGTGTGCCTTTTTTGCAGGAGGGGTCAGCTATCTCGGGTTCACGATTAATACCCATGGCCTACTCGCCTCTAACAAGGGAACCTCCCCATCGCACCCCTCTCAGATTTAGTTATAAGTTGGCACAGTGGATAGACCTTGAGAAACTGAACACAGATCAATCGAGAAAACAGGAAGAAGTTGTGTGGGACTATGAAAAAAATAAGCAAAATATACAAACTGAGTAGTCCTTGCACAACATAGGCAACATCAAGGAGAGTGTGAGCTCAGAAGCGCCGTGGTCCTGTGGTTAGCGTGAGCAGCTGCGGAACGATAGGTACTTAATTCAAGTCTTCCCTCGAGTGAAAAGTTTACTTTCTTTATTTTCGCATAGTTATGATCTGTCCGTTCGTTCATTGACGTCACTGTTCACTGTAAT
The DNA here is from genome assembly GCF_023864275.1 of Schistocerca cancellata. NCBI lineage: Eukaryota > Metazoa > Arthropoda > Insecta > Orthoptera > Acrididae > Schistocerca > Schistocerca cancellata. Next base: position 144,384,330 of record NC_064634.1, on the reverse strand, counting down.
AAGTTTAGTGTCAGTCTTTTGCGACCGCACCGCAAAACCGTGCGATTAGTAGGCACCGCAAAACCGTGCGATTAGTAGACGAAAGGACGTGCCTCTCCAATGGGAACAGAAAACATTTGATCGCAAGGTCATAGGTCAACCGATTCCTCCACAGGAAAACACGTCTGACATATTCTATACGAATCTGGTGACGGCATGTGCGTCACATGACAGGAATAAGTTGTCGACCCACCTAACTTGTACACTTGGCGAATGGGTAAAAAGATTCTTCTACCTTGTCCGATTTAGGTTTTCTTGTGGGTGTGATAATCACTCCCAAAAAAGTGATGAAAACATAAGAGTTTGTCACATAAACTGCAACAAATGAATGCAACAGTTTCACAGTCGCACAGTTTTCCCTGTGCTCTGTCAAAACATAATATGTTTTTAACGTTTTCAATTTTCCCGTGTGTAGACCGTCAAATCCTGCATATGTCCAAGCAAATCTGAATATGTCCTGGAATTTTGGAGAGCGAAGTTGATTATGTGTGAGTGCCTGTACTTTGACAATTGTCTGAAAATAAAAAATTAAAACATTCACTCGAGTGAAGACTTGAATCAAGGATCTCTCGTTCCGCAGCTGCTCACGCTAACCACGGGACCACGGCGCTCCTGAGCTCACATTGTCCTTGATATTACCTATCTTACTCATGGACTACTCAGTTTGTATATTTTGCTTATTTTTTTCATAGTTCCACACAACTTCTTCCTGTTTTCTCGATTGATCTGTGTTCAGTTTTTCAAGGCCTATCCACTGTGCCAACTTATAACTAAATCTGAGGGGGCTGCGATGGGGAGGTTCCCTTGTAAGGAATATGTTGAGGTGATTCAAAACCTGCCTCCTCCCACCAATGTGAAGCAACTACAGTCTGTCCTTGCCCAAATAAACTATTATGGGTGTTTTATACCCCATGCCACCGAGATTTCGGCGCCCCTGACCGTGTTATTGCGCAAGGGCGCGGGTTGGGTTTGGGACACGGCATGTGAGCACGCTTTCACATGCCTCAAGTCAGCTCTCTCCTGCCCTCCTTGCTGCCCACTTACGATCCTTCCCTGCCCCTCATTGTCACCGCCGATGCTTCAGACTATGGCCTGGGTGCAGTCCTCTCACAAGTGGTCGATGGCATTGAAAGGCCGGTGCTTTTCACATCCAAAAAATTGACCAACGCTCAAACCAAATATAGTCGAATTGAAAAGGAAGCTTTGGTGCTGGTTTTTGCGCTGAGAAAGTTCTACAATTTCGTGTATGATCGTCATTTCAAGCTGCAGACCGATCACAAACCTTTGGTTTCTTTGTTTCACCCAGGTGTTGCAGTGCCCATCTGCACAGCGCGCTGCCTCCAATATTGGGAGTCTTCCTGGTGATTTTCGACTTTGATATTGCCTACTGCACCTCTGAACTGCAAGAAAACGCCGATTTTCTGTCCCAGCTTCCTGCCGGGGCGGACTGTGGTTTATTTCCATGTGGTCCTGGATGTGGACGCAGCTCTGTACACGCTTTGGCTGGAAGCTAATGCGGTCTGGCTGGCCACCACTCAGGATCAGATACTGCAAGCTCTCTGCCGCCAAACCTGCTGGTTGGTCGACCACCCATCATAGCACCTTAATGCAGAGGTGCAGCACGTTTGGGATCATCGGTTCAGTCCCTTTTTTCCACAGTGGCATTATCCTTTTGCGTAGTGATTGTGGACGTTCCCCGGGTGGTCATAGCGCATGCGTTGCGCCGCCATGTCCTCGACTCTCCATGCTGGCCATTGGGGCATCATCCTCACCAAACAGGTGACCTGCCAACACCTTTATTGGAGCAGTATGGATAAAGACATTGCCTCCCTCGTGTCAGCCTGCACCACGTGCCAAAAACGTCAGGCAGCAGCCCCACACCAGTATTTTTCGTGGCCGGATGCTACTGCTCCGTGGGAACATCTCCATTTTGGATTTTGCAGGGCTGTTACCCAGTAGCACATACTGATCGACTCCAGGTTGGTATACCCTCACGTCTCCCACATGATGAACACCACTTCTGCTGAGACTATCAAAATTCTCTGGCCCCTCTTTGCTGTCGAGGGACTCCTCAAAACGATTGTTCTGGATAATGGTCCAAGTTTACTTCGACCAACTTTAAGCAATTCTGTACTGCCAATGGAATTTCCCTTGTCCACACTGCACCATTTCACCCTGCAGCCAACGGCCGGGCAGAACATATTGTGCAGACATTCAAGACCCAGCTCAATAAGTTGCTGAGCCATCACCCACTGGAGGAGGTCATTCTTCTTTTCTTGGCTATGTAGCATACTGCCCCCTATGCCAGTAAAAGTCCAGCGGAGATACTTTATGGTCGAGCATTCCACTCCCCCTTATCTGTCCTGGTTCCTGAGGTTTCTCACCCTCCCGCACACATGCCAATGCACTCCTTTCACGTCAGTCAGGAGGTCTGGGTGCGGACCTTCTCTCATCCATAGGTGCGCTGGGTGTCTGCAGTCTTCACTGAGCTCCACAGCTGGATGATGGCATCCCTGGTGGGCCGATGGTTCCGCCGCCCGCCAGCACCTCAACCAGCTCTGCCCCCGTCTGATGGGCCACGATTCCCCAGGGGAGCTGCCAGTGCCTATCGCCAACTGCCCTGTGGTGGAACCTCCGCTTCTGCTTAAACCTCCACCTCATCCGCTGTCTCCGCCACCAGCCGCCCGTGCTGTATCGCCGTCTCCCACCCCTGCTGGCTACGAACCCATGGACGTCGACCAGGACGCCCCTACTCCTATGGTCGTCTGTGGTGCTGTGCATATTTTTTAGCAGGGGGAGAAATGTTGTAGCGGCTCCTTATTGTTAGAGGGCCCACAGAATCGACATGGAAGATGGGTTGCTAACCCCCTTTCATCAGTGTGGAGAGAAATATCGCCAGCGGCCAGAAACAGTAACAGACTTTCCAAATAAACACGGAACTACTTCGCCAGACAACATGTGACAGTGTTCCACTAATCGGAACTCATATAACTGCTGTAGCACTCCGGCGATCTGACCTTATAAGTATACCTAGAGCGTTGTGGTAGCATGTTGTATTTTGTAGAGTAGCTTTGGCAAGTATTTTCTTCCATTGTCTTGTTTCCTTATCTGTTTTTCTACCACAGAGCTGTGGTTTCTTGTTTGTTCTCCATTTAAAAACTTTGTGTATGGCAAGAAGGCGTTTTATTATTATTTTTTTAAATTGTAATAAAGTGTGTTCAAATTGACTGTTACTTGTTTCCTCCCGAGCGCATGACACTACACCCTAGGTCTTCTACATTGCAAGCCATGTCCCAAACTAGATTTGAATTTTGACAAAGACTGATGTATGGTATTTCCAAAGATATTGAATTTGTTCTCTAATAGTCGTATGATATTTTACAAAGTTCAGAAATAAAGGTGAATTAAATCAGAATAAGCAAATGCCATGTTTAAGTAAGCTACAGTTTTGACATTGTGACTCTCCACATTTCGGAAGAAATTTGGGGTTTGATGAAGATAATTTAAACTCACTAATCCACAATGATCTACTCCAGAGTACTTCAGAACTGGCAAATGGTGATAAACTGTGACCATTCCACCATCGTGCGACATTTGCATGCAATGGGGAAGGCTCAAAAATCAAGTTTATGGGTATCGTATGATTTAAGCCAAAATCACAAAAATCAGCGGGTGGCTATGTGCATCTCTGCTTGCTCATCATCAACTGGCTAGTGAACAACGCCGACCATTCCCGTCTTGTGTCGTTACCGATGACGAGAAATGTTGTCTTTAGGTTAACATAAAGCAAAAGAGAGAAATGGTCGAGCATAAAAAAGTGCCCGCTCTCTATACAAAGACCTGTGCGCATCCACAAAAGATAATTTTATGCATCTAGTGCAACATCGACAGTGTGGTGTACGACCAATTACTTCCCGTAGGTTAACCATCACTGCTGACATTGATTGTCAACAACTAAGACCTCTTGCAGACGCAGTCCAAGAACAACGACCAGGAAGACTACGTTAAGTGATGCTACCCCACGTTAACTCCTGCCCGCATTCTGCTAGGCTGACAAAAAACGCTCTACAGGAGGTGGGCTGGAAAGTCATTCCTCACCTACATCTATATCTACATCTACATTTATACTCCGCAAGCCACCCAACGGTGTGTGGCGGAGGGCACTTTACGTGCCACTGTCATTACCTCCCTTTCCTGTTCCAGTCGCGTATGGTTCGCGGGAAGAACGACTGTCTGAAAGCCTCTGTGCGCGCTCTAATCTCTCTAATTTTACATTCGTGATCTCCTCGGGAGGTATAAGTAGGGGGAAGCAATATATTCGATACCTTATTCGCCTCACCTTGCACCCTCAAATTTTCAACTTTTCCCGCTCTCTATCGAACAACTTTCAAGGACCTTCCTTTTCAATTGAAAATGCGCTCCAAACGTGGCTCGACGAGTTCTTTGCCTCAAAACCACGCAATTGCTACGGTCACGGGATCGACAAGCTATCCCAGCGTTGGTAGACCGCTGTAAATAGTGCAGGAGAATATATTATTGATGGCTGAAATCTCTGTTATCTGTATTTTTTGTGTTTATTAAACTTATAGAAAACGCTATGAAGTTACGAACCCAGTAAATTCTAGAACAAGTACCGAGCAGCTATCTTTCACATAAATCAGCGGTAGGCGAGCACTGACTGTCAAATAAACACAATATTTCGTTTGAACAAATGAGAATTCTACCTCACGCATCGAACTATTGGGCCTGTGGACGGAGTATGTGAAAACCGGCAATGCGTGGGAGCGTGCATTGGAAAAAGGAGAACAGAGGAAGTTTTTTCGTAGTTTACGGTGTGATATAAGTTGTGGCATTGCAAGAGACTCTGAACAACAAACACTAACGTAATCTATGGACACCTCACCATGTACCATCTACATGACGTAATCCAACCAAACAGATGACGTCGTCTGGACATAAAAGTGGCACCCTCGTCAATTTCACAGTTCAGTCACGTTGGAGACCTGACAGTGTTTATTTGCGAGTATGTGCCCATCTTTCATTACAGTGACAGAGTTCCGCTCTGCATCGCTACTCGTAGTGCCTGAGTCGACATTGATTTGTCACTTGCCTTCTATGCTGCTATCGTTATTTGTACATGTTCCGGTCTCCTGGGGATTTATAGGCGACAGAAGTTAAGAATTTTTGTCAGCTGGGGATCAGGCTATGTCAGTCGGACCAAGGCAAAACACGAATAGGGCCAAGATCAGGAATCCAGGGCTAGGCTAATCTTCCGCTGTCAAAAAGGGTTCAAATGGCTCTGAGCACTATGTTTCTGAGGTCATCAGTCGCATTGAACTTAGAACTAATTAAACCTAACTAACCTAAGGACATCACACACATCCATGCCCGAGGCAGGATTCGAACCTGCGACCACAGCGGTCGCTCGGTTCCAGACTGTAGCACCTAGAACCTCACGGCCACTCCGGCCGGCTTCTTCCGCTGTCCCTTCATGCAGCAATGTGACTTCTGCCGATTGACGTCCATCCTGGCATGCTGCCAGAGGCGCTGATACTGGCATCACCCAATGGGCTAAAGACCAAACACATTTTACCTGTCAGCACAAGCCACCGGTAATCACTGACAGTGATACCGATTTACAAGAACCTTGTCCAAAGCCTTATGTGTGGGATCAATCTTCTCCCTCATCATCTGACGACTCCTACGGCCACATGGTGATAAACCTCTCACCCAGTGAAGATCACATCACGCCTGCATCAGACGCTGATACAGCTAACCACCATGTGGACGCCCCATCAGGTGCTGTTCCATCTATGCCTGCTTGTCCACTCATCAGGCCTTCTGGTGACTCTGCCCCTGTGGGTCCCCCTGTAGCTGAAAACGGAAATGGTCATTCACTCATGACCTTCACAGTGGCTGTGATTCTGATGCCTCCCTACCAGGGGAAACTCCACCTGTTGATGCCATGGACCAGGAAATGGTCCCCCTCCCCCCAACCCTACTTCTGAGACACTACCACCATCACCACAACAACCATCACCACCACCAAAGATCCCTTCTATCATGGTTTACAATCCCAGGAATTACATTAACTGAACACTGAACTGCAGTGCCCTATTACAGGCCATCTGAGAGCAGTTTACCAGAAAGGCCAAGTTTGGTACATGCTTGACACAAGGGATGACTACCTCGTAGTCCTTAACTTTGTGAAGTCGAGGGTTATGAATTACTACACTCATCATGTTTCTGGTGACAGAAGAACAAAAATCGCATCAAAGTTCATCCCTTTGAAGTAATAGAAACAAATGTCAAGGATGAATTACTCTGTCTCAAGTTCTTGACCCTTTGATCCACCAATACAACAAGAGGGACCCTGAGACTCAGAAGTTAATCCGTATGCCAACCCATGTTGTCTCCCTTTTTAAGAGCGAGGACATCGAAAGTTTGCAAAAACAGACATAATGCCTTATGGGACAACAGCAATCAGTGATTTTATAATGTTACTTAAAATCCGTCTTGATTGCAAAAAAATTTTTTTTATTATTCATATGACCGGTTTCGGTTCATTCAGAACCATCTTCAGATCTGTAAAAATAATTATACTAATTTACTATTTCACGGAAACAAATTTTTTCATCCTATCTAATGAACATCAAATGTACCAGAACGTACCTGATATTTCAGTTACAGGAGTAACCCGTCCAAATCCAGCACCTTTCACATGCTACGTCACATAAGATTGGTTGGCAGAGTGCACGTCATTTATATTAATTATAACACTATAACCGACAGGTGGCGTCTGGTACATTTGTTACATTCCATTTGTACATACTGTATTCAGTAGATCTTTTTATATTAAAAATATTTGGTTAAAATATGTAGATGTCAAAGTTAAAATCTGTACTTGTCAGGATTAAAAAGCAGTAAAATTATAATTTTTATACGATCTAAAAGCATAGGGCGATTTATATATCTATGGTGCTGGTGTGAACTTGTTTTCCTCTACGGTCTGCTTCCGTGGTTCCCGCCATTTTGGTGTTGTGCCGCGGTGCGCTCAGTCGTCTGATGTCCATCGCCGCGGGCAAGAGGGCCGCACAGGAGGGCCCCGTCAACGACGCCAGGCGCTGCACGCGTCTTCCGGCTTCTCCACCGCGCACCATCTCTCATCTCTCGGGCTGGATCTCCACACGCAACATTAGCATTTATGACGACCTACTAAGATGACAACTGTTGCGTGTGGAGATCCAGCCCGAGAGATGAGAGATGGTGCGCGGTGGAGAAGCCGGAAGACGCGTGCAGCGCCTGGCGTCGTTGACGGGGCCCTCCTGTGCGGCCCTCTTGCCCGCGGCGATGGACATCAGACGACTGAGCGCACCGCGGCACAACACCAAAATGGCGGGAACCACGGAAGCAGACCGTAGAGGAAAACAAGTTCACACCAGCACCATAGATATATAAATCGCCCTATGCTTTTAGATCGTATAAAAATTATAATTTTACTGCTTTTTAATCCTGACAAGTACAGATTTTAACTTTGACATCTACATATTTTAACCAAATATTTTTAATATAAAAAGATCTACTGAATATAGTATGTACAAATGGAATGTAACAAATGTACCAGACGCCACCTGTCGGTTATAGTGTTATAATTAATATAAATGACGTGCACTCTGCCAACCAATCTTATGTGACGTAGCATGTGAAAGGTGCTGGATTTGGACGGGTTACTCCTGTAACTGAAATATCAGGTACGTTCTGGTACATTTGATGTTCATTAGATAGGATGAAAAAATTTGTTTCCGTGAAATAGTAAATTAGTATAATTATTTTTACAGATCTGAAGATGGTTCTGAATGAACCGAAACCGGTCATATGAATAATAAAAAAAATTTTTTTTTGCAATCAAGACGGATTTTAAGTAACATTATGACATCGAAAGTATTCACCAAATCAGATGTCTCCTGTATGCCAAGGTGCATATTGAATCATATGAAGGCCACAACATGCTATCCACCTGCCATGGGTGTCAACGCTCGCGACACGCCAGTAATTACTGCTCACTACCTTTTCTGTGTGTCAAATGTGCTGGATCACATGCGACAGAGGGTTGCAAACTCACAGCCTCAGAAAGACCCACCTGCACACGCTGTTTGGACACCTCTCATTACCCCCACCATCTGGCCTCCTAGAACAGTTGTCCTGTGTACCAGAAGGCAATGAAGTCTCCCTGCCCTCCACGAAGAAAACCAAGGACAAATTGGCCACCACCACAGGACTGCATCAATTTTTCCATCTTAAGAGGTAAACCCAATGACCATAAAGTCACAGATGCTTAGGCATCTGACACATATACAATACAGGGGCTCCTATGGCTCTGTCCCCTATGTCTACTTTTGCCACTGCAGCTCAGTCTTCCTCTGCTCATTTGTCTCCTGTGATGAATACCAACACCCACCAAATGGAAATTCCATCTGCAGCCTCCCCACTTGTTGATGTGTGTTGTTCCTTAATTGCAGTACCTTCTCAACCAGTCAGAAAACCGACCCCTGCCTACCACAGGGTCAAGCAGCCCCCAGGATATACCCCCAGTGGTGGACACAGATAATTCATTTCAGGATGACATGCAAGAGATCCTGAGGGTCATCTCTCTGTTCACACAGCCCCACTCGAGGGCTGTCATTCGTGAAACATCTCAGTGGATCCGTCAGTTGGAGGATGGGCTCACTAAGATCATTGTCCTGGTTGTTCCTTAATTGCAGTACCTTCTCAACCAGTCAGAAAACCGACCCCTGCCTACCACAGGGTCAAGCAGCCCCCAGGATATACCCCCAGTGGTGGACACAGATAATTCATTTCAGGATGACATGCAAGAGATCCTGAGGGTCATCTCTCTGTTCACACAGCCCCACACGAGGGCTGTCATTCGTGAAACATCTCAGTGGATCCATCAGTTGGAGGATGGGCTCACTAAGATCATTGTCCTGGTTGTTCCTTAATTGCAGTACCTTCTCAACCAGTCAGAAAACCGACCCCTGCCTACAACAGGGTCAAGCAGCCCCCAGGATATACCCCCAGTGGTGGACACAGATAATTCATTTCAGGATGACATGCAAGAGATCCTGAGGGTCATCTCTCTGTTCACACAGCCCCACACGAGGGCTGTCATTCGTGAAACATCTCAGTGGATCCGTCAGTTGGAGGATGGGCTCACTAAGATCATTGTCCTGGTTGAAGGGCTCACTCAGATTTTGTTATAATGGAAAATCGCCCACCACATGATCACCAGCTCACTCAGTATTTAGTTGTCTGTATTTTTAATGCTAATGCTATTAAACAGATGAAAACTGAACTGAACACCTTCCTCTACGGCCACCATGAGGACATTTTACTTGTCTCATAAACCCATCTCAAACTAGCGGTCAGTTTTCGTCTGCGCAACTTGTTTTGTTCTCACAAAGACTGGCTCCATTGCCGAGGTGGGGGCATGGCAGTGTTCACTCACAAGACACTTATCCACAATCATGAGACTCTCCAATCAGTGGAACATGTAGAGGCCATGGCAGGAGCTGTCTCTAATCTCCTTAGAGCTATCGCATTTGCTGTAGTGCAGTTGAGCCCTAACCTGCCGTTTCTTGTAGCAGACCTCTGCAAGTTGACTTTATTTGGCAGCCTCATGATTGGGGCCGAACTTGATACCAAGCAACCAGCTTGAATTGCTAATCTGAAGTGCAGACTGCTCCTCAAACTGGAAGATACTCTGGCACTGTTGGTTTATGGCTCCCACACTCCAACATTTCCAAGGATGTTGCAGTCCAGTTTTCGTTGGAAACACTCCATGAACTGTCATCTGACCATGATCCAGTGCTCCTGATCCATACTGGTGTAGCTCTGTGTTCACACATCCATTCTGCCCTGACCATCAAGGATTGGGACAAATTTGCCACGTTCCTCAACAACACAACTCAGCAAAACCGCGTCCTGACAATACCTGTCAATCTGGTTAGTGCTATTGATTATCTAACCATGAAAATCCAGAAGGCAATGAAGGTTTCTACTTTCATTGTACCTAGGGCTTTAACCCCACTGGATGACTTGCCCCCCCCCCCCTCCCATACTACACAAACTGAAAACTCAGAAGATCTATTACTGCAGGTGATGGAATCAGTTTTGTTTGTGATATTCAGGATAAGCATTGCATGAGGCATCTCCAAAGTTAATTCCGCCATCACCTCGCTGAGGGAAAACGGGACATGCGGGGTGGACAAGATGTCTGCCTTTCTCCTCCAACGTAAGTCAGATTGGGCTGTTGATTGAGCCCTGAGGTGCTGCACAGTAAGGCCCAACAACCCCCTCTGCATGTTGTATGGCTTAACTTATGATGTCCTCTATGTAATGGAAACTCTGGGCGATGCATTTGAGACCCAGAATCAACTGATTGTTCAGGATCTTATGGCTGATGAACTCCAGGATGGACACGATATTCTGGCGGCTGTTACTGCTTTGAGGCAATAACCACCTCTTACTGCCCCTCACATTATGTCCCCAGCAGAAGTTCAAAGGATCCTCTGGCAGAAGCATGGGCAGCTAGCTCCTGGTTTGGATAGCATGTTAAAGTACCACCTCCATCAGCTCCCACGCAAGCCACTGGTCTTATTCACCAGCTTCGGTAGCTCAGATGGTAGAGCACTTGCCCGCAAAAGGCAAAGGCCCCGAGTTCGAGTCTCGGTTGGGCACACAGTTTTAATCTGCCAGGAAGTTGTAAGGTTCGCAGAAGAGCTTCTGTAAAGTTTGGAAGGTAGGAGACGAGATACTGGCAGAAGTAAAGCTGTGAGTACTGGGCGTGAGTCGTGCTTCGGTAGCTCAGATGGTAGAGCACTTGCCCGTGAAAGGCAAAGGTCCTGGGTTCGAGTCTCGGTCGTGCACACAGTTTTAATCTGCCAGGAAGTTTCATATCAGCGCACACTCCGCTGCAGAGTGAAAATCTCATTCTGGATTCTGACTGCTGTCTCACAACTGGCCTCCCCACATAGTGGAAGGAGACAAAACTGATGGCCATCCTAAAGCCCTCAAGGATCCTAAGGTCCTTACCAATAAGGGCCCATTATCTCTATGAATACTATGGTGAAGGTCCTAGACTCTTTGATCCTGAGCCATCTTTTCCAGCCTCTGGTGGCAGCTGGGATGATCCATCCAAAACAGCTCAGCTTCACTTCCCACCTGTTGGACAAACTAAAAGTTCTTAGGATCACAGAACACGTCAGCAAGAGCCTTAACTCCACCATGTAGACGCCAGTGGTTTCGCCGGGTCTGCAAAATGCTTATAACAGAATTTGGTGGGACAATCTCATGTACAAAATTCTGACACAGACGACCATCCCAGACATCTATATGAAGATTATAGATGAATTCCTCCACGATAGAACCTTCTTGGTCTGTCAGGAAGGAAAATGCTCGAGTATATATCACATTTTGATGGGTACCCGTCAAGGCTCTGGTTTGTCTCTCTTCCTCCTTAACATTTATGTTAATGATTCGCCAGTCTTCTTTCACTGCTAAATGATGCAATACACCTACAATATGATGCTCTATATGACCAGCCCCAACACCGACCAGCTCATTGCTCGTCGCCAGAGAGAGGTGGGTGCAGCAGTCACATGGTATCGTTCAAACAAGATCGCTCTCAATGCCACCAAAACTATGGTGGTCTACTTCACCAGATGGTTCCCTATCCTCAATCACAACATCACTATTGCAGGTGTCTGGGTCCCATGGTCCCCAGATACCAAATATCTAGATGTCCAGATGGACAACAAACTGCTCTTCCATCGGTATGCACAATACGTCACTCAAAAGCTGATAAAAGCATTTCACCCACTCTTCAACAGCAGGAAAATGACATTAAACACCAAGTTCTGACTGTACCGGGTGATTGCCCACCCTCCCCTCACCTATGTTTCTTCTGTGTGGGCCACGATTAGTGCCTCCTGGGTGAAGAGCCTCCAGCGCCTACAGAACAAGGTGCTTTGGTGGCACATGCACGCTCCTCGACCCATGAGTGTTGTTACTCTACACGGGGAGACCAACATAGTCATTCTAAAGACGTCCATCGAGAGAATGGATACCCTGTACAACATCGTCAGTGGATTGGAACATATTATCGTCATGACTCCGTGGCACTGGCCCCACCATTCTGTTCCTTGTACCATAATCGAGGACTCAGATTCAGGCCACGGCTAATGATAAACCAATGGGGCCACTAATACTGTGTGTTTTAGTGTGGCCACTCATTGTGTGCAATCCTTGGTGCGACCACCACTCTAACTGTCTCTATAGTTGTGTCAGCCTGAGTTTACACCATTGGAGGGCGACACAGGATGTAAGGTCCCACCGCCACGATTTCAACGTGCAGTAACATTATGTCATCGTGATGCTGTCGTTGTAAGATACAAAAACATTACTCTGCCACCAAGACAGTTAGATCACTCTACTCTTCGGACGCTGTACCACAACCTACTACAAAAAAATTTTCACGACAGTCACACTTAGCCTCTGACAACTTGAGATTTTATCTGAATTTGACATGGTAAGTAAACCGAGAACTTTTTATCCATTTGTATGTAGTTTATCCTTTAAAAATTTGTAAATTCAATCTTTGAACTGTTTAACCTCTTTCAGCCGAAGGAGGGAGTACTGTTCTACTGCCAGTCCACCCCCATCCGTATGGGACACAGACTGAAATAACAGTAAAAAAAGAGACTAGCATGCTACCTACCTTACACACACATACTCTCCACATGCTATCGCTCCTCCTACAAGAGCATGAAAACCTCCCCCCTCCATGTCAGAGCACTACTTTATCCCATCCTCCCCTTGCAAATTTCCTCCCTTTCCAAACGCTTGGTTCATGGTCCTTCTCTCCAGCCCTCCCACTTCATATCTTTTACAAAATACTCTTCTTCCAACAATTCTCTTCACCTGTTTCCCTGTACCTCCTGTTACGTGAAATACTTAATTTTTATAAAGATTGTTGTCTAGTAAAACTATCTTTAACCCTTTGAGTACCTGTGGATTCTTCTTGAATCCACCGTTTTATTAATTTTTTGAAGTATGCATGCTTTAAACATGAATTCAATGATGCTGCGCCAAGACAGCGACAGCCAGTGGTTTGCTGACGTATACTTCTATGAATGTTGTGCACTGTAGTAGTCACCTACAGCACTCAAAGAAAAAGTTGAAAAAGTTGACACGGAGATAGTGACCTTATCATGATGCTGTAAACAGAACCTGGATTCATCCGAAAAAATGACGTTTTGCCATTCGTGCACCCAGGTTCGTTGTTGAGTACACCATCGCAAGCGCTCCTGTCTGTGATGCTGCGTCAAGGAAAACCGCAGCCATGGTCGCCGAGCTGATAGTCCATGCTGCTGCAAACGTCGTCGAACTGTTCGTGCAGTAGGTTGTTGTCTTGCAAACGTCCCCTTCTGTTGACACTGGGATCGAGACGTGACTGCACGATCCGTTAGAGCCATGGGGATAAGATGCCTGTCATCTCGACTGCTAGTGATATTACGCCATTGCGATCCAGCACGGCGTTCCGTATTACCCTCCTGAATCCACCGATTCCATATTCTGCTAACAGTTATTCGATCTCGACCAACGCGAGCAGCAATGTCGCGATACGATAAACGGCAATCGCGATAGGCTATAATCCGACCTTTATCAAAGTCGGAAACGTGATGGTACGCGTTTCTCCTCCTTACACGAGGCATCACAACAACGTTTCACCAGGCAACGCCGGTCAACTGCTATTTATGTATGAGAAATCGGTTGGAAACTTTCCTCATGTCAGCATGTTGTAGCTGTCGCCACCGGCACCAACCGTGTGTGAATGCTCTGAAAGGCTAATCATTTGCACATCACAGCAGCTTCCTGTCGATTAAATTTCGCGTCTGTAGCACGTCATCTTCGTCGTGTAGCAATTTTAATGGCCAGTAGAGTATTTTATTGTATATTTGCTTCTGTAATATAGCTTTTATATGTGGTTTCCAAATGGAGCCACTGTGGCAGTATGTAGTTTTGGTACAATATTTATTAAATTTAGTCCCATTTTTACACGTTATTTAGAACTATAATTTGTTTTAGGCATTATAGATTCATGGACGCTTCGAGATATAGGATTGTGTCTAGGAAAACTGGAAATTTGCTTTCAGATTTACTGCATGAAATTATGGATTGTTTGAAACTGTATGTTCTAGTGGCGCCAAAGCGAAACCATGTGTTTAAAACAGTTCTTCAGTTTCTTCTTGTATTCGTTGCTTACTATGCCAATAAAGATCAATTTTGTAAAAAAATTTAAATTTGCAATTGTTTTCAAATTATTTGGACTCAAAAGGTTAAAAGAGGCATTTTACTTGAAGTCTTGAACGTACAAAGGTCTTTTTTTAATAATTCTAAAATATGTACGTAATAATTCTAAAACATGTGCGTATTTCATTGTTTTTCGTCTTTTTAGAAACAGTTTGTATATTTTATTTACTGCTGTCATGGAGAGCGGTAATGTACCCCTACCAGCCCACACTCACATCGACTGGCGGAGGAGTGATAAAAGAGAACCTAGTATGGCACGATGTGCCGTCGCTGATTTTTGACAAATGTATTGTCTACAAATGAAGAGTGGCAATGGAAAGCGTTAAAATAGTCAGTTTTTTCAAAAACGTGTTTTCAGTTATGTTGAGTTCTCGGTACTCTGTTACATTTTCCTAGACTTGATACCCATGCTGAAGCATCGAGAAAGTCTCTCAGACATGCGTCAGTAGAAAGTACACGGTCTTTATGCCAATATGTCCTTCCCTCTGGAGTTCCAAACTTGAAAAGATATGAGAAGTGGTTTTTGTTGACTAAAGCTTGATTTGTTACAAACTTAATGTTGTATTTCTGCATTTGTATTATCACTAATGAAATGTAGCGCCTCAGTATTAATAATACTTTGGAAAAAAACTTTTTTACTGCTGCTTTGTCGAATACCGACATGTTTTAGACGGTAGCTACGTAGAAAATACAAGTTGATTTTTGCAAAGAAGAAAACAAAAATAAGCTGCCTTTAATGGTACTATTTATTTACACAAATAGCACCGCTATTGGTTTCGAACCGACGGGTTCATTTACAAACGGATCTTCACGTTTATATTATATTGATTGTGGTTTACATTAGTTCTTGACCCGTTTTTCCTAACGACTAGTAAGTAATTTCCTTAGCGATATACGTAATGTATCACCGGTACAAGGAATTTTTCCAGACAGGTTAAAATATGCAATTGTTAAAACACTCCATAAGAAAAATGACAAGACAGACTTAAACAATTACCTCCCAGCTTTTTTACTGGTGTGGAAACAATGTACTTAGTGTGTCACAGTTTGGGTACCAAAAGGGTTACTTGATTAAGAATGCTGTTTATGCATTCACTTATCAAACAGTACAACTCTTAAATAAAATACATCATCAGTTGGTAATTTTTGTAATCTTTCCAAGGCGTTTGATGATGTAAATCATGTTGCTCTTAGAAAAACTCAAGTTTTATGGAACTGGTGGTCATACGCACAGCTCCTTTGAATAATATTTGAAAAGAATGCAAAAGCTCATGCTGAATAACTCAGACAATGTCGCAAAGGTAGAAAATTTTAGTGACTGGGAAAAATCGCAAAGGGAGTCCCACAGGATTCACTTTTGGGGCCACTCCTATTCGTTAAATATGTGAATGACCTTCGACTTAACATTCAACAAGTAAAATTACTACTTTTTGAGATGATACTAATGTTATAATAAATCCCATCAGAGCGAAAGCAACAGAAGAGTTGGTAAATGATATTTTCCAAAGAATTATTAAACGGTTCTTTGAAAAGAGACCCTCCCTAAATTTTGAAAAAAAAAAAACGCGCGCGCGCACACGCACACACACACACACACACACACACACACACACACACACACACACACACACTACATTCAATTCTGTACAACAAATAGAGTCATGCCAATAATTGATGTAGCACATGAGCAGGAGTCAGTAAGTAGGGTAGAATGCTCCAAATCTTTCGATGTACATAGTGCTGGAAACTTAAAATGGAAGAACCATATTACTGAGTATATCAAGCAACTAAGTTTAGCTACCTTTGTTCTTTGTGTAACTGCTAGTCTTGGAAACAAGCTTACGAAGCTTCTGACATATTTTGCATATTTCCACTCAATAATGTCTTACAGAATAATTTTCTGGGGTAACGCATCACTAAGAAAGAAAGTATGAATTGCACAAAAGCGAGCGGCGTTCCCCCACAGACGTCATGTAGGTACCTCTTCAAGGTGCTGGGCATTTTAAATGCGCAGCCACAATACATATATTCGCTAATGAAAGTCGTCGTAAATAATCTATCACAATTTGAGAAGAACAGTGACGTCCATACTTACACCACTAGAAGAAAAACTAACCTTTGTTACCCATTATTAAAGCTTTCAGATCTCAGCCAGGAGTTGAGGAAAAACGTAAACTGTCTGACAGGTAGCGAAGCAAATTTTAAAACTAATTTAAAATCATTTCTTCTGGAACTCCTGCCATTCTACTGACGAATTTCTACTTAAAAACTCGTAGCCAGTGAAAAAGAAGTTAAGTGTATTTCCGTAAGTGGGACTAAAAATAATAATGTGTTTCATTAAAGGTAACACTAATGATGTTTACTTGAATACATATCTTGTAAACTGACTCGTTCCACATCATTTCGATACAAGAATAGCTCAAATGATCTGTGGGAACATGTAACTAACTAATCAACAACAAATCTAATGTAAATACGAACTGCTGTCTCAAATGAACGTGTCAGTTAGAAACCTGTTACGGCGCCATTTGTGTAAAGAAATGCCATTATTAACATTGGTTGGTGATTATTTCCTTCTTTGTGAGAATCAATATGTAAAGACATTCTTATTAGCCCAGAGAACCAGTCAGTTCCCTGGTATGAAACATAGATCGTTGTTAATAAAGTATTTATTTTATAATTTGTCTCTTTTTTGCGGTGATACGGCGAGCAGCATAATTCTGCGCTATCAGAATACCTTCTCAATTTTTGGATACAAACCTGTTATGTACAAACAGAGACACATTGACTTAGACACATGGACTTTTCGTTCTGACAAATGTCAGGTTTGACACATGGAAAGTTATCCGATTCCATTCTTCAAATGTCCAGTATGTTTTTATTAATCGTGGCATATTTTATGATCTTGTTTGTCACTGTGTTTCAATTTTAAATAATTTTTGAGACACTACATTCTTATCGGTTCTTTTTATCAGGATACTTAAAAATGCTCCAAAGCCGAAACTGTACAATAGCAGAAGTAAAATAAAACTGACAGTTTCAGGCGGGATGCAATCACTTAAAACACTGGGGAAGAGTTTCCGTGCTGAAATATGATTCGGGTTTTGGAAAGACAGTCTTTGCTTCGCGATTAGGAAATTGTTTTTTTTTTTAGCTGACGGCGGAAGCTTCCACTGCGGATTCGACCTCAGCGGCTGCCGGGGCACCGCGACGCCGGCGCCGGCGCTCACGCGGCAGCGGCGGCCGAGGTCGCGAGCAGCGTCGCGACGGCCACCAGCGGCGCCCAGAGTGCGCTGGCGGGCGCGGGGGCGGCGGACGGCGGGGGCGGCGCGGCGGCGGAGCAGGCGGTGCCCGCCACGGCCGTCTCCACCGGCGCCGACAGCACGCGGAAGTTCACCTCGACTGGGTCCAGCTCCGAGTACAGGAAGAGCGGCATACGGTCGGTCAGCACCCACAGCGTGCCGTTCGCGTCCACCTTCATGTCGTTGGGGAACACCATGGTCACGTTGTCCTGGCCCACCATGCCCTGCGTCTCCGGCGTGTAGGTCTTCGGATGCAGCTTCGAGTTCCAACAGCCCACTGCGTTCTTATTCACCTGCGTCACAAGGTTGGCACGTCAATCTTACTGACCCTTGAAGAAGTGTGTCATTTTGTTTCCTACCCTGTACGGCGAACAACTCAAACTCGTACATCAACTGGGGATAAATAAACAAGGTGGAAGTTTATGAGCTGTGTGTCGTGGCCGTCTGCAGAAACTTTCCCAGATGGGGGCAAGACCCAAACTGTCAAGTGAAACTATAGTATTCTAGAGACCTTTCCAAAAGTGAAACATATATGACGCCTGTATGCAGCCTGAAGCGACGAAAGAAAGTTTGTGCTATGGCTGGGTTTCGAACACACTGGCACAGTGGCTTTGCACAATTGCATGGACTACCCTAGTCCTCCTTCCTCAACCCTAATTCCCATTAACACCTCAGCCCACTTGGTATTCCCCCTAAACTTGTACAGCACTGCAAAGGCCCTCCAAATTAACTGAACTAGCACCTCAGCATCTAACGAAACTGGAGATCCTTCCTGAAACCCATGCATAGGCGTTTTGATCAAATGAAACTCCGAGGGTCATTCGGAATGTCTAGTGGATAGCGTTGCTGCCTCTGGATTACGGAGTCCTGAGTTCGATTCCCAGCCGGGTCGGGGATTTTCTCTGCCCGGGGACTGGGTGTTTGTGCTGTCCTCATCAATTCATCATCACCATTCGTGACAGTGGTTAGACTGGACTGTGTACAAAAATTGGACCGAGTAAAAATTGGGACTTGTACAGGTGCTGATGACCACGCTGTTGAGTGCCCCACAAACCAAACATCATCATCGTCATTCGGAAAATAAAGAACGTTTTTTTCCCAGAGATTTTTTTATTTGATATAATTAAACAAACTATATAAAAATGTCGTGTGACTAGGGCCTCCGTCTTTTTTTTTTTTTTTTTAAAATCTCATTTTGTTCGTTATAGTTCGTTGCTGACGTCCCCTGACGCCCGTTGAAGTTCATTATTGAGCCATTCACTCAGTTTTTTTTTTAATACAGAGGGGTGCTAAGCCTCTGACCGAACACGCTGAGCTACCGTGCCGGCTGTCCCGTTGGGCAGACCGTTCGCCGAGTGCAAGTCTTTCGATTTGATGCCACTTCGGCGTCTTGCGCGTCGATGGGGATGAAATGATGATGATTAGGACAACACAACACCCAGTTCCTGAGCGGAGAAAAATCTCCGACCCAGCCGGGAATCGAAGCCGGGCCCTTGACATCCTGTCGCGCTGACCACGCAGCTACCTGGGGCGGAAAACAAATCATATTATACATATAGTATGATTCCCAAACCACTTTTCTACAGTCATCATTCAAATTTAGGCACTTGTCGTGCTTGTTTTACTAGCTTCGCTATGCCTTCTGCATACTCGGTTCTCGCCAAGTTGTTGACCCACTGATTAACGCCTTCTTTAAGTTTATCATCACTTCCGTAGCGTTGTCCACTTAAAAAAATCTTTCAGTTTGGAGAATAAGTGGTAAACTCTTGGGGCTATGTCTGGACTGAATGGTGGATGTTGAAACATTTTCCACTGAAACCGCTAAAGCAAGTCTCGTGTCACTCCCGCTGCATGAGGACGTGCATTATCGTTAACGAAGATGACTCCAGTGAATACCATTCAGTATCGCTTGTTCTAATGGCGTTGAAGAATCTGGCATTAGACGTCAGGAGTGCACGCCTATGTTCTTGGATTTTGGTTTCAGTCCTTGCACTGTGTCTGTCATCACTGAGGGCTGGCTCGAGCGATCTTCGTCCACTATTAAACTTCCGAAATATACATTGCGAAGGGTCGAAATATCTGCGCTTTTAAAAAGCAACTAACACTTCGCACCTTACACTTGACGGGATCGTCAGTTTAGTCACACATTTTCAAGTCACACAGTTGAATCGTACCTACCGCCAAACTGAAGCAGGTGAGTACCAAGGCCAGTGGTCGACCGGCGGTGATTTCCTTTCAGAATAACCCTTTTGTATTGTTGCAGAGACCTTTTTAAGTCTCAAACATTCGCAGCTTCACTCTGCATTTATAGATTACAAATGTTTTAGACTTGAAAAGTTCTCTTAAGCCAAGTAGTTTCATTTGATTAAAGCACGTGTTCTGGGTTTCTGGCAGGATTCCTCGTTGTGTTCGATGCCGAGATGCTGTTCCAATGCAGTTCGAGAGCCTCCGCATTGCTGTTAGCTTCTGGGAGGATTACCAAGTGGTCCGAGGCGTGAACGGGAATTTGGGTTGAAGAGGGAGGCTTGATAGGGTAGAACGTGCAGTTGTGCAAAGCTGTAGTGGTTAGCTCATTCGCCTCGTCAGCAACAGTTCTGGGTTCGAATCCCGAACTTGATACAAATTTTCATTTATCGCTTCAATCTGGGCGTATACAGTGTGTTTGAAAAAGAACTCCCTAATTTTGATTGTCCTAGAATCTGTACAAAGTGACATACACTATTCTAGTATTCTCTCCAAGTTTGGCTCCCCTACAGTTGGCAGGCCTGCTTGACCTTGAGACGTCACCAGTGCTGTTTTTTTTTTCTCTGTTCCCTCAGTTCAGCCCAGACGTGCATGCAGTGCAGTGCAGAGCAACTCAGCAACAATGTGTAAAAAATGTTCAAATGTGTGTGAAATCTTATGGGACTTAACTGCTAAGGTCATCAGTCCCTAAGCTTACACACTACTTAACCTAAATTATCCTAAGGACAAACACACACATCCTTGCCCGAGGGAGGACTCGAACCTCCGCCGGGATCAGCCGCACAGTCCATGACTGCAGCGCCCAGACCGCTCGGCTAATCCCGTGCGGCAACAATGTGTAATGCGTAACAGAAAGTGCAGTGTGTTATTCGGCTTGTGAAAACTGAGTCAGTAATAACAGTGCAACGTAATTTTAGACGTCAGTACGGTGGTGAAACACCTACAGTAATAACTATCCGTTATTGCCTAAAACCGGTAGTGTTTTAAATCAAAATCACCAGGTAGACATAGACCTCCTGAAGATGTTGCTGAACAGATCCGTGTTTCGTGTGTTCGGAGCCCAGAGAAGTCATTGGCCAGACGTAGTCTACAATTAGGAGTGCCTAAAGGTAGTGTGTATGATGCTGTGCGTAAAAGACTTAAAGTTGCGCGTCTACAAATTGCAACTTGGTTCAAATGGCTCTGAGCACTATGGGACTGAACATCTGAGGTCATCAGTCCATTAGAACTTAGAACTACTTAAACCTAACTAACCTGAGGACATCACACACATCCATGAGCGAGGCAGGATTCTAACCTGCGACCGTAGCGGTCGCGCGGTTCCAGACTGAAGCGCCTAGAACCGCTCGGCCACACCGGCCGGCCAAATTGCAGCTGTTACATGAAATAAAACCTACTGTAATTGAAAGGTATGAGTTTGCTGCTGACTTTCTAAACAGAAGTGATGATGATAACATTTTTTTAAAAAAAGATTAAAAAAGAATCGTCGCGACAGTTGGGACAGTTACACCTGAAATGTTGGTGAATACGTGGCGAGAAGTGGAATATTGTCTCAATGTGTGTAGGGGAACAAATGGATTCCACGTTGACGTCTACTAACATTAAACAAAACTTGAAGGAAATCTGTTTCATAATATGTACTCTTTGATGTAATTTTTCATTAATTTCCCCATTAAATTTACACTTAAAACTAAGGAGTCTTTAAAATTGTGATTTTTCTACAAATGATTTGGCCAGTTTAGAGACATATCAAGGCATAAGAACTAATTATATAGGTACCGGTATAGAACTTATTATATAGTAGAGAATTGATAGTTATCCACTTAATATACAAGTAAACCCAGGAGCAATGGACAATATTCACAGATATGACACGGACGATCATTCGAAGGAAAAAAAAACTAGTAAACATGGGCTCTAAATGCAGACCTTAAGAGCTGTGAGCACTTGCTCAATACAGGAGATGTGTTTCACAGTAGCGAAAATGAACAAGTAGTCGTAGCTCTTAAGGTATGCATTTCAGAGCCCAGGTTTGAAAGACCTTTTTGCTTTGAATAATCGCTTCTGTCAGATCTCTGAATACAAACCAATCTTCCTTGGACACCCTGTGTGAATGAAATCTCTGTACTATATATTCGCCGTAGGGGGAGGGAGTGGGGGGGAGAGGCGGCAGGTGGACAAATGACAAATGCTCTTCCTTTCCTGACCCATATGGGTCTATAGGTGTCTTCTGTATGCCGTTCCACTGTCCTGTTCTGGTGATATTCGACCGTCACACTTTGCATCGTAAAATATACTTTAACTAATATTCAAGATGATAATAATAATACTGAATACACATTCCATTTTGTACTGTTGATTGTTGCTTACAAGTTATAGGTACCAATAATTTTTGTCTTCTCATCTCTGAGGTTTCTTTTTTTCTTGCGGACGGCTTAACAGGAACGTGGTTCATACAAAAATCTCTTTGATAATGTTGAAATGCAATTGAATGGTTCAAATGGCTCTGAGCACTATGGGACATAACTTCTGAGGTCATCAGTCCCCTAGAACTTAGAACTGCTTAAACCTAACTAACCTAAGGATATCACACACATCCATGCCCAAGGCAGGATTCGAACCTGCGACCGTAGCGGTCGCGCGGTTCCAGGCCGTAGCGCCTAGAACCGCTCGGCCACTCCGGCTGGCACTGCAATTGACATAAATAAAGTGGTTAGTAGATTTCGCTAGATCCCATCACACTATAAGCCATGGTGTACAAATGACCTCCCTTGTATTCTGCCAGCATCGTTAAGCTTTTACACATTTCTGTCTGCAACATTGGCCGCAGAAAACGTCAGCCATTACTATCCACGAGCACTACACATAATACTGTCCATACTGAGCGAATTGGCGCTGTGGTTGGCATAGTGGACTCGCATTCTGGAGTAAGACGGGTCAAACCCGAGTCCAACCATCCTGATTTAGATGTTCCGTGATTTCTCTTAATCACTTCAGGTAAATGCCAGGAAGGTTCTTGTGACAGGGCACCGCCGAGTTCCTTCCCCACAGTTCCCTAATCCGATGGGACCGATGACCTCGTTGTTTCGTCCCCTCCCCCGAATCAACAAACCAAACAATACTGTTCATTCACGGCTAATGCCAGTCGAGGACCGTTTTCGATACAGACAGCTCGAAGCTCAAACACTGCAACAATGTACCTCTTCTCCCACTTCATATACAGGGTGTTACAAAAAGGTACGACCAAACTTTCAGGAAACATTCCTTTCACACAAATAAAGAAAAGATGTTAAGTGGGCATGTGTCCGGAAACGCTTAATTTCCATGTTAGAGCTCATTTTAGTTTCATCAGTATGTACTGTACTTCCTCGATTCACCGCCAGGTGGCCCAATTGAAGGAAGGTAATGTTGACTTCGGTGCTTGTGTTGACATGCGACTCATTGCTCTACAGTTCTAGCATCAAGCACATCAGTACGTAGCATCAACAGGTTAGTGTTAATCACGAACGTGGTTTTGCAGACAGTGCAATGTTTACAAACGCGGAGTTGGCAGATGCCCATTTGATGTATGTATTAGCACGGGGCAATAGCCGTGGCGCGGTTACGTTTGTATCGAGACAGATTTCCAATACGAAGGTGTCGCGACAGGAAGACGTCAGCGTCAGAGAAGTTGCTGCTGTACAAGGTAACGTTGACCACGTCACTGTATGGAGAGTGCTACAGGAGAACCATTTGTTTCCGTACCATGTACAGCGTGTGCAGGCACTATCAGCGGCTAATTGGCCTCCACGGGTACACTTCCGCGAATGGTTCATCCAACAATGTGTCAATCCTCATTTCAGTGCAAATTTTCTCTTTACGGATGAGGCTTCATTCCAACGTGATCAAATTGTAAATGTTCACAATCAACATATGTGGGCTGACGAGAATCCGCACGCAATTGTGCAATCACGTCATCAACACAGATTTTCTGTGAACGTTTGGGAAGGCATTGTTGGTGATGTCTTGTTTGGGCCCCATGTTCTTCCACCTACGCTCAATGGAGCACGTAATCATGATTTCATACGGGATACTCTACCTGTGCTGCTAGAACATGTGCCTTTACAAGTACGACACAACATGTGGTTCATGCACGATGGAGCTCCTGCACAATTCAGTCGAAGTGTTCGTACGCTTCTCAACAACAGATTCGGTGACCGATGGAGGAGGACCAATTCCATGGCCTCCACGCTCTCCTGACCTCAACCCTCTTGACTTTCATTTATGGGGGCATTTGAAAGCTCTTGTCTACGCAACCCCGGTACCAAATGTAGAGACTCTTCGTGCTCGTAATGTGGACGGCTGTGATACAATACGCCATTCTCCAGGGCTGCATCAGCGCATCAGGGATTCCATGCCACGGAGGGTGGATGCATGTATCCTCGCTAACGGAGGACATTTTGAACATTCCCTGTAACAAAGTGTTTGAAGGCACGCTGGTACGTTCCATGATTAATGTGATTTGAAGAGAAGTAATAAAATGAGCTCTAACATGGAAAGTAAGCGTTTCCGGACACATGTCCACATAACATGTTTTCTTTCTTTGTGTGAGAGGAATGTTTCCTGAAAGTTTGGCCGTACCTTTTTGTAACACCCTGTATATGAGCGTGTATACGCCCCGGGACCATCCGACCGCCGTATCATCCTCAGCTGAGGATGCGGTTAGGAGGAGGGTATGGTCAGTACACCTCTCTCCAAATTCGGGAAAATGGGAATTTTTTTAGAATTCCGTGAATTTTTCATTGTTTTATTTTCCAGTTGCATTTTTGTTATCTTTACTGATAAGAACTGATACTCTGCTTAGAAAAATACTGAAGCTTTAAACATAAACAAGAGAATAACACCAAAATAAAACTTTAGTTGCAAAGAAAATGCACCATTTCCAACAATAAAACGTAGTGCACACGCAAGCATCCGGCGACAACAAAATGTGTCAAACACGTCGTAACATCAAAAAACTTGGGATGCGTCTTTTCTCTTGGGCTTCATTTCGATGAGCGTAACGTTACAACTTTTTACGTTTCTAATAGGTCGCGGGAAAATATTGCGAATGGTGCTTTGAGAAGCGTTGCTTTCAAAGTAAATTTCATTTTATGTGAGATGAATTACACTACAGGCCATTAAAATTGCTACACCACGAAGATGACGTGCTACAGACGCGAAATTTAACCGACAGGAAGAAGATTCTGTGATATGCAAATGATTATCTTTTCAGAGCATTCACACAAGGTTAGCGCCGCTGGTGACACCTACAACATGCTGACATGAGGAAAGTTTCCACCGATTTCTCATACACAAACAGCAGTTGACCGGCGTTGCCTATTGAAACGTTGTTGTGATGCCTCGTGTAAGGAGGACTTTGATAAAAGTCGGATTGTAGCCTATCGCGATTGCGGTTTATCGTATCGCGACATTGCTGCTCGCGTTTGTCGAGATCCAATGACTGTTAGCAGAATATGGAATCGGTGGGTTCAGGAGGGTAATACGGATCGCTGTGCTGGATCCCAACGGCCTCGTATCACTAGCAGTCGACAGGCATCTTATCCGCGTGGCTGTAACGGATCGTGCAGCCACGTCTCGATCTCTGAGTCAACAGATGGGGACGTTTGCAAGACAACAACCATCTGCACGAACAGTTCGACGACGTTTGCAGCAGCATGGACTATCAGCTCTGAGACCATGGCTGCGGTTACCTTTGACGCTGCATCAACGACAGGAGCGCCTGCGATGGTGTACTCAACGACGAACCTGTGTGCACGAATAGCATAACGTCATTTTTTCGGATGACTCCAGGTTCTGTTTACAGCATCATGATGATCGCATCCGTGTTTGGCGACATCGCGGTGAACGCACATTAGAAGCGTGTATTCGTCATCGCCATACTGGCTTATCACCCGGCGTGATGGTATGGGGTGCCATTGGTTACACGTCTCGATCACCTCTTGTTCGCATTGACGGCACTTTGAACAGTGGACGTTACATTTCAGGTGTGTTACGACCAGTGGCTATACCCTTTATTCGATCTCTGCGAAACCCTACATTTCAGCAGGATATTGCACGACCGCATGTTGCAGGTTGCGACCGAACCGCTGAATCTTTCCATCAGTAAATGGGGTATGTTCTCCACTGACTCGGTTGTTTTAACCCCCTCCACTGACGGAATGACCCACTTCCCAATTCTGTATGTATAAAACCAATACGGACTTGTAGCTGTCACGCCTTTGCGCTTACTGCTATGTATTTTAACTGTAAATAGCTCAGTCCCAATGGTAAGAGGCAGTAGTGAATTCACGTAGTTAATATTTGAATCCAGCACAGCTGCCACAAGCTCAGCTCACTTTTACTCCACTCCTACCCTCGCCATTGCACCACATTAACTAGGTGCTACGTGGACCTTGCTAAATTCACTTGCGTATACATTTTTGACCGTTACTCGCCAGTATTTACCTAATGATTAGTACAGTCCTAACCGGACTATTTCCCTAAGAGCTGTGATGATTGAACGGGTTCGATCCACGGCCTACAGTGCCCTACAGTTCACACGGTAACACTGCCTACCTGACCCACTTAACTTGGTAGTGAGCTTATGTATCCAATCACCACTGCTAGCAGCAGTGGATAATCCTATCAGCACGACGAGAGCAGCAGACTTACCGTCGAATCCTCCTGAAAATACTTATAACTACGGTCGCCAGCTCTGAAGGAGCAAAAGAATAAATCAATTTTTTGGGCTCGTTTCAAAGTGAAATGGCTTGAGTTGAATTTAAACTTAATTCTGAATATAACTATTTCTGATCATTCTAGATGATTCTACAAAGCAAATACTCTCTCAATTTCTGTGAGTTGGCTTGGTAATTACTACCAAGACAGTTTATGCAACTTCGGTTAACAAAATTCTATCCTTCAACTTATTTAATGATTTTGGATATTACTCTTTGGACCATTGATACAGAATTAGTTAAGTGACTTTACTTGAAAGGTTGCTCAGAAAAATTTAAGTAACTGTAAATAGGCGACTCATTCTGGTGTGACCATTGCTCTTTTCAACATTCTTATACGCTAAAGTATTCTACAACCAAAAGAATTGTAAATGAAAGAGGCGATGGTGGCCTCAGTCTGATTTCACTATACTATGTTTGAGGTTACTACACTTTACAATGAACAACATGCGTCGTAATTTTACTCATTACTATATTCTGTCCTCTGCACTTGCATAAAAGAAAACTGGTATTCTCCTTTTACATGTATACAAAGTTCGACTTAACAATTGCAAGCAGTCTTGCCTTGGGTAGACGTGTCGGTGCTGGTGGTGAGATGCATGTGGCTAACGCAGCTCTTCACGCGTCATGCCCTTAATGGCGGCTGGAACTATGAGCTGTAGCACTCGTATAAGCTACTGCACGTCCGCCATAAAACCTGGGCACAGGAACTCTTACAATCAGCCCCAGTGGCATAGAGGCGGCTTCAACAACCATTCGTCGTGTTTTACTCCAAAAACGGCGACGATATTCGCCTCTTCGCTGTTGCACAATCACTTTTGCGTGAGCACAGTTACGCACGTCCGATCACGTCAACACTCCCCAGGCCATTCCATTGTTCAGTCCCTGTGTCTCCAGCAACCCCTTCACCAAGAGTGGGGGCGTTCCCCTACCACCTTTTTACCGAAATCATTTAGTATTTAAGAATATTTATATTTACTACCCTGGAGTCCATACCAGTCATAATAATTTACTACTAGCGTTTTACAACATTAAATTATACAGTAATAACTTATAATTACCAAGAAAAAGAATACATTTGACTCTGAGAGCTTAGTGCATTGTCTGACAGGCAGCGCTAATTTCCAGTTTCGCCAATAGATGGCATCAGGGTGCACTCCCTGGCAGTCTCACACAAGCGCGCCCGTTTCCGACGCGCGGGCTCCAAATTACTGTCAGCCCACCATCATTTCAGTTCCGTTACAAGGTCATGTACGGGCCTTTCTGGATACGGAAAATGTTCGACTGCTGCCGTGGCCAGCACATTCTCCACATCTCTCACCAACTGAAAACGTCTGGTCAATGGTGGCCGAGCAATTGGCTTGTCACAATACGCCAGTCACTACTCTTGATGAACTGTGGTATAGTGTTGAAGCTGCATGGGCAGCTGTACCTGTACACGCCATCCAAGCTCTGTTTGACTCAATGCCCAGGCGTATCAAGGCCGTTATTACGGCCAGAGGTAGTTGTTCTGGGTACTGATTTCTCAGGATCTATGCACCCAAATTGCGTGAAAATGTAATCACATGTCACTTCTAGTATAATATATTTGTCCAATGAATACCCGTTTATCATCTGCATTTCTTCTTGATGTAGCAGTTTTAATGGCCAGTAGTGTGTAAATTTCGACACGGAAGTAACGTGAATTGGTTCAAAATGGCTCTGAGCAGTATGGAACTTAACATCTGACGTCATCAGTCTCCTAGAACTTTGAACTACTTAAACCTAACTAACTTAAGAACATCACACACTGCCATGCCCGAGGCAGGTTTCGAAGCTCTCTTAACACAGCGCAAAGACAAGAAGAAAAATGACATTCAAAGTATTTAGTAGGCATTGACGATCGTAACTCGTATTCCATGTTGCAGTTACTGATATTAATCAATTACTACCCCCGTCACATACACAACACGTCGCTTCGTCAGGCAATTACGGTATTACATCTTTGGGGTAGCTGAACGTGGCAGCAATGTGAAAAACCGAGGACAGTCGACACGACATGTCTGAAATGGTGCCGACTTTTAACGATCAAATGTTAAGGGGCTGCGGCCAACTTACCGCGCCCTCGCTACATCCACTCTGTTGGGGGCTCATAAGAGATTAATCTGCGAAAGTTACCAATTAATAAGAAGTCGACACTGGTTCTTGGACGATAAAAAAACAACGAACTCTGACGACCATTTATGTAGAATGTGGAGTGAAGGTGGCAGGGCTCACCAGAGAGTAGAAGAGCACGCCGGATTCCTCGTCCATGAAGGAGGCGCAGGACTGGGTGCTCGGCCCGCGGGAGCCCAGCAGCTTGAAGTCGTGGAAGTGCAGGTGGGCCGCGCCCGGCTCGTGCAGCACGCGCGTCGGCACGCTGAACTCGTTGGTGCTGGAGAAGGGGTGGAAGTAGAGCGTGCGGTGGCCGCGCAGGTCCGGCGCCGACAGCGCCAGCCCGAACAGCCCGTCCGTCCACTGGAACTCCGTGCCCAGCACGCTGCAACCGTGCGGGTAAAAGTAAGAGGAGTTGTCGTGACGTCACAAGCTTGAAGCCGACTCAAGTGAAGATCCGCCATGTTAGCTACCCCAAAACATTCGCTTCTGGTGGTTTGATTCCGTGTAGTTGTCAAGTGTTTTGATAAAAAAATGCCAGCTTGCATCGCTTACGGGTGTACTAATCGTTCTGATTGTAGTCTAAAGTTTAAACAAGTAACATTTCATTCCTAAGTGGACTTAAGAGGTTTGTCCGAAAAATACGTACAAAAGGTGAATAATAATTTTATTTTACAATTATTCAGGTATTACAATATGGTCTCCTTCAAAGTACTCGCCCTGAGACGCGATACACTTCTGCCAACGCCTTTTCCACTGTTGATAACATTGCTGAAAGTATTCAGTTGTGATGTTGTTCAGTTGCCGTGTCGTTTCCACCTTGATGGTTTCTACATCTCCCAGGCGCCGCCCCCGAATCACCATTTTGCATTTCGGGAACATGAAGAAGTCACACGGGGCTAAATCGGGTGAATAAGGCGGGTGGTCTGTCACGGTGATTGAGCTTCGGGCCAAAAACTCGCGCACAACGAGCGACGTGTGAGCGGGCGCATTGTCGTGATGAAGGATCCACCTGCCCCCATTTGCCGACTCCGGTCGAACTCGGGCCACACGAGCTCTGAGACGTGTCAGAATTTCAACGTAAACATTTCCGTTCACTCTCTGGCCGGGAGGGAAAAATTCCTTGTGAACAATGCCCCTAGAATCAAAGAAAAGAATCAACATTCTCTTCACATTAGACCTTGATTTTCGCGACTTTTTTGTTCTCGATTCTCCTGCTAATTTCCATTCCTTGCTTTGAGATTTAATCTCCACATCGAATTCGTAAAACCAGGACTCGTCTCCAGTGATGGCTCGGTTGAGAAAGTCCCCTCGTTCCTCTGCTTCCAACCCGTCCTCACAGCACTCAACCCTCTTTGCTTTATGTTCTGGCGTCAAGAGCTTCGGTACGATTTTCGCACACAATTTCTTCATTTCAAGTTTTTGTGTCAGGATTTTGTGAACGATTTTTTGGGGATTGACAGCTCGCCAGCAATCATTCTGACTGTCAATCTACGGTCTTTAAGAACACAAGCCCGAATTAGTTCAACATTTGAATCGGAACTCGATGTCGACGGGCGTCCTGGGCGAGGGTCATCGTTCACTTCTTCTCGGCCATCCCGGAACCCTTTTAACCACTTGTTCACGGTTGGTTCCTTTCTCAGAATTGTCTCCGTAAACCTGTTTCAAACACCCAAAAATCTCACGGCCATTCTTGTCTAGCTTTGCAAGAAACTTGATGTTGACGCGCTGTTCCTCAATCAGAGAGAGCTCCATGCCGACAGCAGGTGAAAAAGGTAACTGTCAACAAGCTGCCGCACACTCCCACCTTCACGCAGAGTGCTCTGGCTCGAACTGAGCGTTGATGGGATTGATTACAGCAGTAGTCCCACCTGGCGGTGACTGCAACTTGTAACATAAAGACATTATTCAACTTTTATACGTATTTTCCGGACAAAACTCGTATTTAAGCGCTATTTTCTTATATATACTTGAAATTCTGATGCACTGTAAAGTATTACAGTATGGTTTTATTTCTGTGAGTTGACTTTAGATTTCCTATCAATCCAACGCGAAGAGCTCTCTGGAAGAGAGCAATAGACTTGGTTTTCATTGTTTGGTTATTGCCAAGTAAATGAGAAGTCCTGGCAAGAAATATCCTGGAAATGGGGACTAATGTTTTAAAATGCGATAATTTAATATAAAAGTAATGTGATTACATGTAGTTAATTAAATCTTCAGTAAAATGTGTGGAACACCTGTTACAGTGGTTAAATTATAAGTACTCAAGGGTTTGCATATTTGTTAAAGCAAAGTTCTCTATCTAAGTCCAGGCTGTTTAGACCATCACTGTGTTGTCGTGTTACCCTGTAAATTGCTGTTATTTGCCACACTGTATGTCACTTGGTAGGTTCAATTTAAAAACAAAGCAAATGTGTAAACTACAATGGGCCTGACAACCTTAAATTCTGTTCCTTTCCTTCGTATATTTAACGAATCTTTCACTTTGCTGACATGACAGCTGGCTTGTTTATATCATCCCTGCATACATCTGTGGGGCACCAAAGGAAATAAGGCAAGTTTCCTTCAAACTTCAACATTTAAAATTTGCATTTGACTTGAAAATGAAACGAATACAAATCGGTGCCTCTAAACCATCAATCATTGCTTTTGGAGTTCTGGCTTTATCAATTACCGATACAAACACAATGAAAGTGAATAGAAATGGATTACGAATGCACGCTTTTCATACCACATACTTGTCTTCTTGGTTATTCGAAGTGTATAAACAAAAAGGAATTACAGTACTGAGGCCAGAAGCGTCATATTTTCGTGTCGTATTACTGTATCGAATACGCATTTAACATCAGGAAAAACGTTTGAAGTTGCGTTCCTTACGCTGTGTTGTTCACTAAAACAGTGTAACATTTACTATATAAAACGAATATCGCGTGCACACGACAGAAATAACGAACAAGAAGCAATTGTAAACACTCGTCTGCTAATGTTTTGGGGGATGCAAGATGGCGGCAGGCCCCGCCCACTGGCTTCAAAACAACGTACAGCGTAAGTCTGTAGCGCCATCTCCGCTTATTCTACCTCCATGGGTGCAACAACACCGCCACCTTCAGCTCGCCTCTCCACTCGCGCTTCAGCGTCACACAGCAGCAATATCGCAAACTCTTTTCGGCTCGTACATCAATGATATCCCGCTACTCATTACTAAATATCATTTATGTTGTATCCAAGGTTCTCGGGTGTCCAGCCGGATCCGATCGTCGAAGTTCCACGATATTTCGGCTAATAACCGTTCCGCCATCATCAAGTGGTCCTGATGGAATGATCTGTCTGCGCTGTGACCATGGTATTTATGTCCGCGGGGTCCCGAGTCGTACCCCGGCGCGGACGGCCGGCGGGACGCCGCGTGGTGGGAGGGGTGGGGGTAGCTGCAGCCACGCCCGGTGGTAGGCGCAGTTCATCTCCGTCCGCCGTGGCGGAAGGATCTCGCGTCCTCTCACGCCGTAGCTCCTTGATGGTGTTTAATAATGGTTTCCAGACCTTGCTAACTTGAAACCCGGTGTCCCTGTTGATGAGGTTATCTGTTACCCGAATTTCTATGGCCTCCTTGTAGATACTGTCCCAGTGGGCACTTGTGGCCGTCAGGATTTTTGTCTTTTCGAAATTCGCTGTGTGTCCAGTTTCAATGCACTGTTCTGCTAGGGCCCAATGGCTGGGTTGGCGTAGGAGGGATGTGACGTTCGTGTTCCTTGAATCGGTCCTCGACCGTGCGAACTGTTTGGCCGATGTAGGATTTGCCACAGCCGCTCGGGATTTTGTATACGCCCGCTTTCTTAAGGCCTACGGCATCTTTTGCCGTTCTTAATAGGTCACGAATATTTGCTGGTGGTCGGAAGACTGCGTCAATCTTGTGTCGCCTTAACAGTCTACCGGTTTTTGATGACACGTTGCCAGCAAACGGCAGAAAGGCCGGAGCTTGCTTCTCTTCTTCGGGTTGTTCTTCATCTCGGTTCTCGCTGCACTTCTGTTGTCGGAAGGCCCTTTGGATTTGGTGGTTGCCATACCCATTCTTGCGGAACACGGTCTCCAGGTGTTTGAGTTCGGTTGGCAAGTCCTGTTCATCAGAGATCGAGTGTGCTCTATGTACCAAGGTGTTGAGCATTCCACTAAGCTGCGCCGGACCGATTCAAGGAACACGAACGTCACTCCCGCTCACGCCAACCCAGCCATTCGGCCATAGCAGAACACTGCATTGAAACCGGACACACAGCGAATTTCGAAAAGACAAAAATCGCACTGGGACAGTATCTACGAGGTGCATTCAAGTTCTGAGGCCTCCGATTTTTTTTCTAATTAACTACTCACCCGAAATGGATGAAACTGGCGTTACTTCTCGACGTAATCGTCCTGCAGACGTACACATTTTTCACAACGCTGACGCCATGATTCCATGGCAGCGGCGAAGGCTTCTTTGGGAGTTTGTTTTGACCACTGGAAAATCGCTGAGGCAATAGCAGCACGGCTGGTGAATGTGCGGCCACGGAGAGTGTCTTTCATTGTTGGAAAAAGCCAAAAGTCACTAGGAGCCAGGTCAGGTGAGTAGGGAGCATGAGGAATCACTTCAAAGTTGTTATCACGAAGAAACTGTTGCGTAACGTTAGCTCGATGTGCGGGTGCGTTGTCTTGGTGAAACAGCACACGCACAGCCCTTCCCGGACGTTTTTGTTGCAGTGCAGGAAGGAATTTGTTCTTCAAAACATTTTCGTAGGATGCACCTGTTACCGTAGTGCCCTTTGGAAAGCAATGGGTAAGGATTACGCCCTCGCTGTCCCAGAACATGGACACCATTATTTTTTCAGCACTGGCAGTTACCCGAAATTTTTTTGGTGGCGGTGAATCTGTGTGCTTCCATTGAGCTGACTGGCGCTTTGTTTCTGGATTGAAAAATGGCATCCACGTCTCATCCATTGTCACAACCGACTAAAAGAAAGTCCAATTCATGCTGTCGTTGCGCGTCAACATTGCTTGGCAACATGCCACACGGGCACCCATGTGGTCGTCCGTCAGCATTCGTGGCACCCACCTGGATGACACTTTTCGCATTTTCAGGTCGTCATGCAGGATTGTGTGCACAGAACCCACAGAAATGCCAACTCTGGAGGCGATCAGTTCAACAGTCATTCGGCGATCCCCGAAAACAATTCTCTCCACTTTCTCGATCATGTCGTCAGACCGGCTTGTGCGAGCCCAAGGTTGTTTCGGTTTGTTGTCACACGATGTTCTGCCTTCATTAAACTGTCGCAACCATGAACGCACTTTCGACACATCCATAACTCCATCACCACATATCTCCTTCAACTGTCGATGAATTTCAATTGGTTTCATACCACGCAAATTCAGAAAACGAATGATTGCACGCTGTTCAAGTAAGGAAAACGTCGCCATTTTAAGTATTTAAAACAGTTCTCATTCTCGCCGCAGGCGGTAAAATTCCATCTGCCGTATGGTGCTGCCATCTCTGGGACGTATTGACAATGAATGCGGCCTCATTTTAAAACAATGCGCATGTTTCTAATCTCCTTCCAGTCCAGAGAAAAAAAAATTGGAGGCCTTAGTACTTGAATGCACCTCGTACAAGGAAGCCATAGAAATTCGAGTAACAGATAACCTCATCAACAGGGATACCGGGTTTCAAGTTAGCAAGGCCTGGAAACCATTATTACACACCATCAAGGAGCTACGGCGCGAGCGGACGCGAGATCCTTCCGCCACGGCGGACGGAGATGAACTGCGCCTACCACTGGGCGTGGCTGCAGCTACCCCGGCCGTCCGCGCCGGGGTACGACTCGGGACCCCGCGGACATAAATACCACGGACACAGCGCAGACAGATCATTCAATCAGCACCACCAGATGATGGCGGAACGGTTATTCGCCGAAATATCGTGGAATTTCGACGATATGAGCCGGCTGGACACCCGAGAACCTTGGATACAGTACATTCGCAGGGAAAGCCTCAGATCACATATCATTTATCTTGTATCATTTCAAAAATAAAAATGTTCAAAGAAAATTCTTTTTCAATCTGAAATTCAGTTAGGCACTGATTTTGTTATTCGGGGTGGAAGGTTAGAGAGGAGGTGTACTAACTAATATCTGACTGCAGTCAAGGGGAATGGTCTCATTGTTCTAGCGGCTGTAGAGGGCATTCAGTTAAGTTCTGATGAGAAACCCGTGTCAGGAGAAGTACTGTTCGGATGTAAAATAAGTTTGAAGATCTATTACTATCAAATCTCCTAGTGTATGGTACGCACGCAAATGGAGAGGAGAGCATTGTCGTCACTCCCCGCTGAAATTGTGACATCACATACCACTTTTGTCTCACTACAACAACAGCTGCGAGAAACTGTCACGTTCACAACTGGGAGGTTTGACGGTGGCGCTCCGTGGAACCGCCGTATTCTCGACTGTGAAGAGAACCCGAGAGAGGAGGTGTTGTTGTTGTTGTTGTAGTGGTCTTCAGTCCTCACACTGGTTTGATGCAGCTTTCCATGCTACTCTATCCTGTGCAAGCTTCTTCATCTCCCAGTACCTATTGCAACCGACATCCTTCTGAATGTGCTTTGTGTATTCATCTCTTGGTCTCCCTCTACGATTTTTACTCTCCACGCTGTCCTCCAATACTAAATTGGTGGTCCCTTGATGCCTCAGAACATGTCCTACCAACCGATCCCTACTTCTAGTCAAGTTGTGCCACAAACTCCTCTTATCCCCAATTCTATTCAGTACCTCCTCATTAGTTATGTGATCCACCCATCTAATTTTCAGCATTTTTCTGTAGCACCACATTTCGAAAGCTTCTATTCTCTTCTTGTCCAAACTATTTATCGTCCATTTTTCACTTCTATTCATGGCTACACCCCATACAAATATTTTCAGAAACGACTTCCTGACGCTTAAATCTACACTCGATGTTAACAAATTTATGTTCTTCAGAAACACTTTCCTTGCCATTGCCAGTCTACATTTTATATCCTCTCTACTTCGACCATCATCAGTTATTTTGCTTCCCAAATAGCAAAACTCCTTTACTGCTTTAAGTCTCTCATTACCTAATCTAATTCCCTCAGCATCACTCGATTTAATTCGACTATATTCCATTACCCTTGTTTTGCTTTTGTTGATGTTCGTCTTATATCCTCCTTTCAAGACACTGTCCATTCCGTTCAACTGCTCTTCCAAGTCCTTTGCTGTCTCTGACAGAATTACAATGTCATCGGCGAACCTCAAAGTTTTTATTTCTTCTCCATGGATTTTAATACCTACTCCGAATTTTTCTTTTGTTTCCTTTACTGCTTGCTCAATATACAGATTGAATAACGTCGGGGAGAGGCTACAACCCTGTATCGCTCCCTTCCCAACCACTGCTTCCCTTTCATGTCCCTCGACTCTTATAACTGCCATCTTGTTTCTGTACAAATTGTAAATAGCCTTTCGCTCCCTGTATTTTATCCCTGCCACCTTTACAGTTTGAAAGAGAGTATTCCAGTCAACATTGTCAAAAGCTTTCTAATATCTGACTGCACTCAGGGGGAGTGGTCTCATTGTTCTAGCGGTTGTAGAGGGCATTTAGTAAAGTTGTGATGAGAATACCATGCCGTGGGTTCCTGTAGAGCACACAGGTCGGGGCTTGTTGCCTCGCTGTGTGCATACTGTGAAGCGGGAGATTTGAAACTTGACCTGTCTTCAAACTTACTTTACACCCAAACTGTTTATTTCTGGACAATGGTTCCTTATCAAAACTTCATGTGCTAAGGTCCCTCTACAGCATCTACAAGCCTATAAGAGGAATTGCGAAACACCCTGCGTTATCAAGTAGATACAAGATTAATTCCTCTCATACACTCCATGTTTTTCGACAACTTCGCTAATTATAAAGAGACTGCTAGGCGAAAAAAAATCGCCGAACAGTTTAAAGGCAATTAGTAATATGTACTGACAAGGGAAAGTTCCCATCGCATCCCTCTGATTTGTTGGTAAGATGGCCTAGTGGATAGCCCGCCAGAAACTGAACACAAGTCAAGCCTGAAAACAGGAAGAAGATGTACTGAATTGTGAAAAGAAAGCAAAATAGAAACAGTGAACGGTCCAACCTTCACAAGTGGAATGTAGAGGGAAGGAAATGGCCACGGCGACATGGTTATGTGGTCTCGGTGTAAGACAGCAAAGCTAGAGCTAGAGCTGGGTTCAAAACTTGTTTGTGCTATTTATTTTTATTTTTTTCCCCAACATTATGAACTTCCGTCCGGTCATTGGAATGTTTGTTCTCTTTCTGTAGTCTTGGCAGTTGTCATACTACACATTGGTTATAGAATATGGGTCATGTGGTGAGAATACATTACCGTCGCAAGTAGATGAGATGAATAGTGTGCACAGACAAGATACCACATAGATGTCTCACGGAAATGAAAACAACAAATAGACGTGCTATTGAAATATGTTACAACAAAGAAATTCAAGAACCACCTTCAAATACGTTAAAAACATATGTTTTGACAGAACACGGAGAAACTACGTGATCGTGAAACTGTTGTGTTCATTTGTTGCAGCTCTTGTG
This sequence comes from Schistocerca cancellata, assembly GCF_023864275.1. Taxonomy (NCBI): domain Eukaryota; kingdom Metazoa; phylum Arthropoda; class Insecta; order Orthoptera; family Acrididae; genus Schistocerca; species Schistocerca cancellata. The sequence goes on along the minus strand of NC_064634.1, from coordinate 144,346,871 downwards.
ACAAACTACACTCCTGGAAATGGAAAAAAGAACACATTGACACCGGTGTGTCAGACCCACCATACTTGCTCCGGACACTGCGAGAGGGCTGTACAAGCAATGATCACACGCACGGCACAGCGGACACACCAGGAACCGCGGTGTTGGCCGTCGAATGGCGCTAGCTGCGCAGCATTTGTGCACCGCCGGCATACGGAGCTCCATCGCAGTCTTTAACACTGGTAGCATGCCGCGACAGCGTGGACGTGAACCGTATGTGCAGTTGACGGACTTCGAGCGAGGGCGTATAGTGGGCATGCGGGAGGCCGGGTGGACGTACCGCCGAATTGCTCAACACGTGGGGCGTGAGGTCTCCACAGTACATCGATGTTGTCGCCAGTGGTCGGCGGAAGGTGCACGTGCCCGTCGACCTGGGACCGGACCGCAGCGACGCACGGATGCACGCCAAGACCGTAGGATCCTACGCAGTGCCGTAGGGGACCGCACCGCCACTTCCCAGCAAATTAGGGACACTGTTGCTCCTGGGGTATCGGCGAGGACCATTCGCAACCGTCTCCATGAAGCTGGGCTACGGTCCCGCACACCGTTAGGCCGTCTTCCGCTCACGCCCCAACATCGTGCAGCCCGCCTCCAGTGGTGTCGCGACAGGCGTGAATGGAGGGACGAATGGAGACGTGTCGTCTTCAGCGATGAGAGTCGCTTCTGCCTTGGTGCCAATGATGGTCGTATGCGTGTTTGGCGCCGTGCAGGTGAGCGCCACAATCAGGACTGCATACGACCGAGGCACACAGGGCCAACACCCGGCATCATGGTGTGGGGAGCGATCTCCACTGGTGACTGGCCGTACACCACTGGTGATCGTCGAGGGGACACTGAATAGTGCACGGTACATCCAAACCGTCATCGAACCCATCGTTCTACCATTCCTAGACCGGCAAGGAAACTTGCTGTTCCAACAGGACAATGCACGTCCGCATGTATCCCGTGCCACCAACGTGCTCTAGAAGGTGTAAGTCAACTACCCTGGCCAGCAAGATCTCCGGATCTGTCCCCCATTGAGCATATTTGGGACTGGATGAAGCGTCGTCTCACGCGGTCTGCACGTCCAGCACGAACGCTGGTCCAACTGAGGCGCCAGGTGGAAATGGCATGGCAAGCCGTTCCACAGGACTACATCCAGCATCTCTACGATCGTCTCCATGGGAGAATAGCAGCCTGCATTGCTGCGAAAGGTGGATATACACTGTACTAGTGCCGACATTGTGCATGCTCTGTTGCCTGTGTCTATGTGCCTGTGGTTCTGTCAGTGTGATCATGTGATGTATCTGACCCCAGGAATGTGTCAATAAAGTTTCCCCTTCCTGGGACAATGAATTCACGGTATTCTTATTTCAATTTCCAGGAGTGTATTATGTTCTCATCATTTCCTTGAGAGTGATCACATTCACATTCGTACGAACATGTAAATCGGGCAAGAACGCATATCTCACTCACTCACCAGGCGTATAACTGAGGAGCGTAGATAAGAGATTCCTATCATATGAGGCACGTACTGTCACTAGTGCCGCGTCGGCCCCCGGTAGCTGAGTGGTCGCACGGTAACTCAGCGTGTTAGGTCAGAGGGTTAACTGCTCTCTGTAATACAAAAAAACTGAGTTCATGGATCAACGACGAACTGAAACGGGTGTATTGCGACGTCCGCCCCGAGCAGATACAACGAACGAAAACGAACAAAATGAGATTTCAAAAAAAGTGGTCAGCGCGACTGACTGTCAATCCTACGGGCCCGTGTTCGATTCCCGGCTGGGTCGGAGATTTTCTCCGCTCAGGGACTGGGTATTGTGTTGTCCTAATCATCATCATTTCAACCCCATCGACGCGCAAGTCGCCGAAGTGGCGTCAAATCGAAATACTTGCACCAGGCGAGCGGTCCACCCGACGGGAGGCCCTCGTCACACGCCATTATTATTATATTAATGCCGAGTATGACACACCAGACGTGTTTTCCGGTGGATGGTTCAGTTGATATGTCGCCTTGTCATCGAACGTTTGCGGTTCCCATTCGAAAGCCACTTCCTATCGGCTGCTAACAGAGTAGTTGTGCAGAATCAACTTTCATTTTAAGTTTATTCCTTACACCTCGCTATTACGGACGGAATTTACAGCACAACACAGACACAAATTTGAATACAGAGAACAGCGGGGGTGGGGAATAAAGCCATGGCTCGCCCCCGCTTTGCAGTCCAATACCGTGACCGCTTCACCGCGACGCCTTGGCTGTTCCAGACTGTTCTGTATTGCAAAAAAATGGTTAAAATGGCTCTGAGCACTATGGGACTCAACTGCTGAGGTCATTAGTCCCCTAGAACTTAGAACTAGTTAAACCTAACTAATCTAAGGACATCACAAACATCCATGCCCGAGGCAGGATTCGAACCTGCGACCGTAGCGGTCTTGCGGTTCCAGACTGCAGCGCCTTTAACCGCACGGCCACTTCGGCCGGCCTCTGTATTGCACTTCTTGTGCTTGGACCGTTCACTGTTTCTACTCATATTTTGCTTTTTTTTTCACAGTTCCTGACTGGGCCACCTTACCACTAGATCTGTGGAGGGAGCGTGGGAAGTGTTCCAGTGTAAAATCAAACGCCGGCACGTTGGCCTGAATGTAACAGCAAAGAAGGCTGTGAAACTATGTCAGCCAATAGTACGCTGACTAGAGCGACACCACGACAGGAGCAGCACGAAAAAAGTGCCGTTCCAGCTAGCTTCGGCCGCACTCGAAGAGCCGCACTAAATGACGAGCTGTGTCTTGTGATCTATATTAATTGTTTGCATGGAAATTGTATACAGGGCGGAGAGAAATTGTGACACGAAATTTTAACCCTGGATGGCTGATGCCAGTAAGAACCAAAATTACCAAGTTGTGTAGGTCGACAACGCACAATTTTGAAACTACAGAAACTTGGCGCCACGCGCATCGATTGGCCGCGGGTTCGCCCTGTTCCCGGATGCTCTGGATAGCGCATGACCGCGAATGCTTTGCCTGCCGGAGATCGCGATGTATCCAAGGCGGCCCGCACGATCGGTGGTAGCGCGCCACCCTCCCATTCTGGCAGCCTGGTGGCGAATCCGTCGGGGTCCCGACACATCCATTTAAGTTTCATGATAAGACGTACCGGGAACAAACCCGTCAACAGCTGTTAGTTCGCGTACAAAAAGTCTTTTACATTTTGTGTCGGCCCTGAAAAGGGCCTTTTTTGTAGCTAGGACACTATTTACTTAAAGCAGGTGCTCGAACTGGCGACCCTCTGACGCGACACAAGCTTGGTAACATAGAACGGTATTTTGCCAAACTCTTTCAAAGATCCCTGGCATTTCCATGACGTCATTGGCGTCATGTTGAATGCGATCCATTAATTCCTCTTCTTTTCTAGGTGGTTCGCGTCCGGGTGGGTGACCTAGAACCTTGAAGAATCCCCGCAGGAAAAAGTCCGGTGGCGTGAGGTCTGGAGATCGCGGAGGCCATGTCCTACGAGCGCCTCTACCAATTACCTGGCCGTCGAAGAGTTCATTTAAACATCCGCCCACAGCACGACTGTTATGTGCGGGCGTCCCATCACGCTGCAACCACATGCATTGTCGTATTTCCAAGGGAACATCTTCCTACAGGCCGGGTAGAGTTTCTTGCAAAAAGTGAAGGTAATTTGCCCCGGTAAGGCGAGGAGGTAGACGGATCGGCCCAATCAGAGGGTCACCCACAATGCCTGCCCAAATGTTGAGCGAAAATCGTTCGTGGTGTCCGTGGACGTACGTGACTTTAAGATTTCCCCTTGCCCAGTAATGGACATTTCGAGGCTTGTAAAAGCCATCCGGATGGAAGATGCACTCGTCGATAAACAATACAATGGAAGGGAAGTCGAGATCTCGTGCAACACGTCGCAGAAACCACCGGCAAAACCCTAGCCTGTGTTCATAGTCCGCTACAGGATTTAGGTCTTGAACAGGGTGGAAACTAAATTGATGCTGGCCATCATCCCTCATTTTTTTTATTTATTCATTCGGCATATACAAGGCAAATATTACAGTGTCATTACAATCCACCAGGAAATTACAACACTACACAATACTACTTATAGTTTTGACCCAATCTATGGCTAGGTCAGGCAGGTAATGTATGTCCTTCAGTTCACCACTATATCCTACCACTTCACACACCAATAGATGGTCCATTGTCTGGATTTCACATTCACACACGGGACTCTCCGCAAGTCCCCACTTATTCATTAGATGTTTGCATCTTCCCACGCTTGTTCTAAGGCGATTTAAGGCAACCCAGAGCTTCCGAGGGAGATCAAAACCATTTATCTTCTTGCTGGGGTCATCGATAAGCTTTTGGTTCTTGTGTGTCCCTTTGCGCCATGATTCCCCCCAAGCTGTAATTCCCTGCCAATCTTCCAAAAGGGGGACCTAGATTTTAGCCTGTTGATGGGTGATAAGTCTTGGTGTATAAGGAGTTCTGGACTGTGTACGATCTTCCTATATATTCTTGAGGTCGCCATGGAGCGCCTTATATCAGGGGGTTCTATGTTGGCAAGGACTGGGAGCCAGTCACATGGGGTAGCCCTAAGTGTGCCTGAGATAATTCTCATTGTCTCTTTCAATTGGGTGTCTACTTTATTTACATGCGCACTTTTCGCCCAGACTGGTGAACAATATTCAGCCACGCTGTACACGAGGGCTAATGCTGACGTCCTTAGTGTATTAGCTCCGCACCCCCATGATGTTCCGGTCAGTTTAGACATAATGGCATTTCGAGATTTTAATTTCTGTTTGGTGTCTTCCAGATGGGAGCTAAACGTTAGTGTGCGGTCTAATTTTACTCCCCGATATTTGGGCTTATCTTCATGTCTGATATGCCGGTCATTCAGGGAAAGCTGTAGTTTCCTGCTTGAAGCTCTATTTTTAAGGTGCATTATGGTACTGGTCGTTTTATTGGGGTTGGGATGCAAATGCCACTTAAGGTAGTAGGTGTTCAGCGCTTCAAGGTCCGCATTCAATGTTTTTTCAAGATCTTCGAAATTTTTGCTTTGGTATGCGATGGCCAGATCATCCGCATACGCAAATTTACGCGACCTAGTGCTCGGAATATCAGGTATGTATAAATTAAAAAGGGTCGGCGCCAGGGCTGACCCCTGCGGCAGGCGATTGTTTATGACCGTGCTTTTGCTGCTCTTTCCATGGAGGTAGACCTTGATCTTCCTGCCTGTCAGCAAATTTTTTTAGTAATGTCTACGTCTGATTGCATTTGATAATTCGAGTAAGCTTGAGCAGTAGTCCTTCGGTCCAGACAGCGTCATAGGCTGATGTAAGATCTATTAATACCAGGCCCGTTTTCAGCTTGTTCAGATAGCCTTTCTCTGTATATGTTGTAAGGGACAAAACTTGTTCACAGCATTTCCTTCTCACACGGAAACCTGCTTGATCGCCCGGGAGGTTCGCCTCAATGTATGGTGCTAGTCTGGCCAGTAATATTCTCTCAAATAGTTTGTAAGAGGTACAAAGCAGTGAGATCGGTGGGGAGCGACGTGTAGACAACCTCCAAGATGGTGCTCCCCGGGCAACGCTGCAGTAAAATGCAACGGCAAAAAGTCTACACAATTCCGGTGACCGGACGCTCAAATGCCTCCCGGTCCACAAGAAGGCAAACGATCACCCCTCAAAACCTCCCAGACTAAACGATGGATGACCCCCATGTCGTGTCCAACCGTTCGAGTACCTGTCATAGGTGCTTCCTCGAAGCGCTCGAGAACAGTCTCTTTAAATGCAGCATCCGTCGTGTTCGAGGTCTTCCAGCATCACCACGATATCCTGCTAACGAGCCTGTTTCGCCAAGTCGCCAGTGATATGCTGTAAGCGTTTGCGGGTGTGGGTGGCGTCTTGCTGGGTACCGTTCCTCATACAACCGTCGAGCTTCATGCGCATTACCGTCGGGTAGTCCATAAACAAAAACCACATCTCATTGTTCTTCAAACGAATACTGTGCCGACATGCTCACTGTATGACTAAAATCGCAGGGGACGTGCGTGTGCTCCGAAGCAAAGATTACGCGTGAACTCCTCTGACGTGAGGTGGAGACAAACAGCAAGACCTATTCGACATGTGTACACATCGCGTTGGGCCAGTGACGGGGCGAAGGACGTTCGTATGTGTGTGAAGCGACAAACGTAGGGCTGCCCGTCGACCAACGAACGGCAACACGGCAATCCCATGTCCAGTCGGAGCGCGTGGGGATAAGTTTCTGTAGTTTACAAATGGTGCGTTGTTGACCTACACAACATTAGTAATTTTCGTTCCTAGTACTATCAGCTATCCAGAGTTATTATTTATTTATTTAGCGTATAGCTCAAAAAATGGCTCTGAGCACTATGGGACTTAACATCTATGGTCATCAGTCCCCTAGAACTTAGAACTACTTAAACCTAACTAACCTAAGGACAGCACACAACACCCAGCCATCACGAGGCAGAGAAAATCCCTGACCCCGCCGGGAATCGAACCCGGGAACCCGGGCTTTAGCGTATAGCAGTGCTCATCATTTTACGCTTCTTACAAATGTTCAAACAAAGATATACCAAAAAAATACAATAAAACATACAGATAATGGGCAATATAATTAAATAGAGACATCAAGATTATATATGGTCAATACAATTAAATACAAACATCAGGATTATATATAAAATCTTTTGCGGCGTCTGTTGCCATCAGAAAATCACTGAACTCGCCACTGTATGCTCTTCTGTCGCACTCTTGGACGATGTGGCAGATGGTCGGTCTGTTGGCCCCGCAGTCACAGTTGGTGTTTTTCCCCATTGTAAAGAGTGTCTGCACATCTTCCGTGATTTGTCCGTATTCTGTTAAGGGATGACCATATTTTACATGGTAGTTCATATCCGAGTGGTCTCTAAGTGACGCGCAGGGAGGGGGGGGGGGGGGGCGCTTGACATTGCTCAGGGCACACCTTTCGCCGTTGTTACCTCAAGCTCTTTATTGCATCAAAGTTCATACTTTGCAATTCCTTGGCTGTTATCATTGTTGGATGTCTAGACGGAAGTCTGTTTCTATCCGGGCCAGTCATGTCGAAGTATGTAGGGAGCTGCGCGTATTCGAGTATCTTCCTATATTCCCAGAGAAGAGCATTCTTCCGACGTAGGTTCTCAGGTGGTATGTGTGTTAGAATTGACAGCCAATGTGTTGGGGTTGATCTCATGGTTCCACTCACAATTCGCACAGTGTTATTCAGCTGCACGTAGAGCTGTTCATCCAGACCGGAGCGCAGTACTCCGCGGCCGAGTAGACCAGTCCGAGTGCCGACGTGTGTAGCGAGCCAGCTGGAGGAGCCCCAAGTAGTGCCACACAGCTTCTGGAGAATATTATTCCTCGTGTTTAGTTTGGCTGCAGTATTTTCCAGATGTCGTTTATAAGTGAGCGCTCTGTCCAAAGTGACTCCAAGGTACTTTGGATGCTCATTACATCGGAGCCGATTTCCCTCGAGACAAACGTCAAGTTGTTTGCTTGCTAATTCATTATTGAGATGGAAACATGTAGTTTCGGTTTTTGTACGATTTGGCTGTAATCTCCATTTACGAAAGTGTGTACACTACTGGCCGTTAAAATTGCTACATCAAGAAGAAATGCAGATGATAAACAGGTATTCATTGGACAAATATATTATTACTAGAACTGACATGTGATTACATTTTCACGCAATTTGGGTGCATAGATCCTGAGAAATCAGTACACAGAACAACCACCTCTGACCGTAATAACGGCCTTCATACGCCTGGGCATTGAGTCAAACAGAGCTTGGATGGCGTGTGCAGGTACAACTGCCCATGCAGCTTCAACACGATACCACAGTTCATCAAGAGTAGTGACTGGCGTATTGTGACGAGCTAGCTGCTCGGCCACCATTGACAAGACGTTTTCAGTTGGTGAGAGATGTGGAGAATGTGCTGGCCACGGCAGCAGTCGAACATTTTCTCTATCCAGAAAGGCCCGTACAGGACCTGCAGGTCGTGCATTATCCTGCTGAAATGTAGGGTTTCGCAGGGATCGAATGAAGGGTAGAGCCACGGGTCGTAACACATCTGAAATGTAACGTCCACTGTTCAAAGTGCCGTCAATGCGAACAAGAGGTGACCGAGACGTGTAACCAATGGCACCCCATACCATCACGCCAGATGATACGCCAACATGGCGATGACGAATATACGCTTGCAATGTGCATTCACCACGATGTCGCCAAGCACGGATGCGACCATCATGATGCTGTAAACAGAACCTGGATTCATCCGAAAAAATGACGTTTTGCCATTCGTGCACCCAGGTTCGTCGTTGAGTACACCATCGCAGGCGCTCCTGTTTGTGAAGCAGCGTCAAGGATAACCGCAGTCATGGTCTCCGAGCTGATAGTCCATGCTGCTGCAAACGTCGTCGAACTGCTCATGCAGATGGCTGTTATCGTGCAAACGTCCCCATCTGTTGACTCAGGGATCGAGACGTGGCTGCACGATCCGTTACAGCCATGCGGATAAGCTGCCTGACATCTCGACTGCTAGTGATACGAGGCCGTTGGGGTCCAGCACGGCGTCCCGCATTACCCTCCTGAACCCACCGATTCCATATTCTGCTAACAGTCATTGGATCTCGACCAACGCGAGCAGCAATGTCGCCATACGATAAACCGCAATCGCGATAGGCTACAATCCGACCTCTATCAAAGTCGGAAACGTGATGGTACGCATTTCTTCTCCTTACACGAGGCATCACAACAACGTTTCACCAGGCAATGCCGATCAACTGCTGTTTGTGTATGAGAAATCGGTTGGAAACGTTCCTCATGTGAGCACGTTGTAGGTGTCGCCACCGGCGCCAACCTTGGGTGAATGCTTTGAAAAGCTAATCATTAGCATATCACAGCATCGTCTTCCCGTCGGTTAAATTTTGCGTCTGTAGCACGTCATCTACGTGGTGTAGCAATTTTAATGGCCAGTAGTGTACTTAATGTCTCCAAGTCACATGTCAAGGTTGTTTCCAGAACTAAAATTTCGTGACACAATTTTTCTCCACCCTGTATATTGAAAGACAGGATTATTTGCATGGCGCCATTTTCTTGCGGCCCATCTTTGTAGAAACGTAAGTTAAGCATTGCCAATTTAACATATTGTAATAAACTCCATTTATAAGATTTGCTTGAATTGTTGTTTGTTTTATCAATAATTCAAAAACAGTCTAATCGCATTTATTATTATTATTGTTATACCGCCAACCGGCTTCAACCCGGCGTAGGGGTCATCTTCTGGTCGACTGCCCGTGGTGTCATTCCTGTCTACATAGTTTCCTGCCGTTAAGTAGATAGGAGTGACATCACCAGCAGTCGACCAATGGTGTAAACGTCCAGAAGATGACCCCTACGTCGGGATGAAACCGGTTGGAAGTATAATAATAATAATAATAAATGCGATTAAGACTGTTTTTGAATTATTGATTAATCATTTTAATCGCTGCTTCTCTCCACAACCACGTTGTCCAAAAATAGGGTGACCAGATGCAATTGTTTATAAAGGAGGACATAAAGCTTCAAAAAGGAGGACAAAGGAAGAAAAAAGAGAACGCATCAAACGGGTCAACTGCAGATGAGGACACCACCCGTCAGATTTGGACAAGTCATGTGACTGCCGGGAATTACAGGTAAAACTAGTAGTTAATTGTTGCTGATGGTCAGGTGGTGGTTAACTGAGCAAAATTAAAAAATTAAAAAACATTGATTGTGCTGACAGTGTGTTTTGCTTTGTCAACAACACGGAATTGTTTACAAAGCGAAATACGTAAGATCATTCACCTCCCTTCATTCGACTGACCGCTACCAACCTCTACAATTCAAGCAGCAGCTGACGACATTTAAACTGCTCTTTAACCTTCCAAATACAAATAAACTGAATGACTATGAAACAATGAAATAAAACGATGACAGTTAATCTGTCGAGTTATTTCTTAGCTTTACTGGCCACTGAAACGTACGTTCCAGATCCACATATCTTACATTCCGATTCAAATTCATTTCTCCCTTTCTTAAAGCCGGATGTTTGCAGGAAAGGACATCAGAAAATGTACAGTTTCGTTTAGGTATAGCCAAATATTTTACGTAACTCACTTGGTTAAAAATTACACTCACAAATCACACGTGCACCACAGGAAGCCAAGCCAATATAAAGCGAAGATACGAAACGAAAATTTTAAATAATCGATATTTTCATTTGCTTATAGGTAGATAGGAAAGGCAAAGCTACGTTTTTAGCATTTGTAGACTTAGAGAAAGCTTTTGACAATGTTGATTGGAATACTCTCTTTCAAATTCTGAAGGTGGCAGGGCTAAAATACAGAGAGCGATAGTCTATTTACAATTTGTACAGAAAGCAGATGGCAGTTATAAGAGTCGAGGGGTATGAAAGGGAAGCAGTGGTTGAGAAGGGAGTGAGACAGGGTTGTAACCTCTCCCCGATGTTATTCAATCTGTATATTGAGCAAGCAGTAAAGGAAACAAAAGAAAAGTTCGGAGTAGGTATTAAAATCCATGGAGAAGAAATAAAAACTTTGAGGTTCGCCGATGATATTGTAATTGTGTCAGTGACAGCAAAGGACTTGGAAGAGCAGTTGAACGGAATGGACCGTGTCTTGAAAGGAGGATATAAGATGAACATCAACAAAAGAAAAACGAGGATAATGGAATGTAGTCGAATTAAGTCGGGTGATCCTGAGGGAATTAGATTAGGAAATGAGACACTTAAAGTACTAAAGGAGTTTTGCTATTTGGGGAGCAAAATAACTGATGATGGTGGAAGTAGAGAGGATATAAAATGTACACTGGCAATGACAAGGAAAGCATTTCTGAAGAAGAGAAATTTGTTAACATCGAGTATAGATTTAAATGTCAGGAAGTCGTTTCTGAAAGTATTTGTATGGAGTGTGGCCATGTATGGAAGTGAAACGTGGACGATAAATAGCTTAGATAAGAAGAGAATAGAAGCTTTCGAAATGTGGTGCTACAGAAGAATGCTGAAGATTAGATGGGTATATCACATAGCTAATGAGGTGGTATTTAATATAATTGGGGAGAAGAGGAGCTTGTGGCACAACTTGACTAGAAGACTGGATCGGTTGGTAGGACATGTTCTGAGACATCGAGGGATCACCAATTTAGTATTGGAAGGCAGCGTGGAGGGTAAAAATCGAAGAGGGAGACCAATAGATTGATACACTAAGCATATTCAGAAGGATGTAGGCTGCAGTAGGTACTGGGAGATGAGGAAACTTGCACAGGATAGAGTAGCATGTAGAACAGCATCAAACCAGTCTCAGGACTGAAGACCACAACAACAACAACAACAACAACAACAACATAGGTAGATCAACGATAGCATCGACGAGCCTGGTGCCATCTACTAACACCGCCTTTGTGCGTGTTTATCACGAAGGCTGTGCCAATAGTTAAAGTATTTAAGAAAAGAGCAATAGAACGGGAAGAATTGTAAATTTAACTGTATTAAGCTCAACTTTGCGAAAAAGCCGGACACTGTAAAAATCCGCCCGGACCCGGACAAAGGGCTAAAAAGGAGGACATGTCCGTATTAATCCGGACGCCTGGTCACCGTATCCAAAAATTAATGTTGTCTGGCTATCCGAGAAAACAGCTTCCTAGGAATCCTAACTGGACGAGTGGGACAGGGAGTAGTAAGAAGGTGAAGTGGTCGGTAAGCGGTAAGAGCCGCGATGCGCACCTGTACTCTCCGGCCAGCGGGTCGGAGTGGAAGTAGTTGTGGGAGACGCGCCAGGTGGTCTGACGCGCCCAGTCGTGCACGACGAGTCCGTAGGCTCCCAGGTCGGCCGCGTAGGCGAAGGTCGCCTCGCAGTCGTAGCCGCCGGAGAGTGCGGGCGCCACCTCCACGGCCACGTTCGCGAACAGCGAGTCCTCCTTCACCACCTGCCGGGGCACACAAAAAAGCCGTCACTCGCGCCGTACCGAAGCCTTCTAATTACAAGGCCTACTCACAGCGGCCATATTGGCACGTGACGTCACAAACTGTTGGCCATCTTATCTTCAGTCGGCAGTCATGTTGGCATATATATGTTGTGTTGAAAGTGTGTGACACGTGAAAGTGACAATATATTTCATACAGTATTCGCCTATAGTTCTTCGAGGTATGGGAAACAAGTGCTGCGTTCCCTTTTGCCAGGGAAATTATAAATCCCAAAAAGGCATGAAAGTGCACATGTTTCGATTTCCCAAATGTGTGAAGTTGAGAAATCGCTGGATTGCAGCTATTCCCAGACAGGAATTTGAGTTGTAAGTAGGCTGTTTAGGATTTCTTATTGGTAACGCCACGTAGCGCTCTGTATGAAAAATCACTGGCTGTGCTGTGTGCAGTCTGTGGCTAGTTTGCATTCTTGTCTGCCATTGTAGTGTTGGGCAGATGGATGTGAACAGCGCGTAGCATTGCGCAGTTGGAGGTGAGCCGCCAGCAGTGGTGGATGTGGGGAGAGAGATGGCGGAGTTTTGAAATTTGTAAGACTGGATGTCATGAACTGCTATATATATTATGAGTTTTGATGATTATTAAGGTAAATACATTGTTTGTCCTCTATTAAAATCTTTCATTTGCTAACTATGCCTATTAGTAGTTAGTGCCTTCAGTAGTTTGAATCTTTTATTTAGCTGGCAGTAGTGGCGCTCACTGTATTGCAGTAGTTCGAGCAACCAAGATATTTGTGAGGTAAGTGAGTTGTGAAATGTATAGGTTACTGTTAGTCAGGGCCATTCTTTTGTAGGGATATTTGAAAGTCAGATTGCGTTGCGCTAAAAATATTGTGTGTCAGTTTAAGCACAGTCATGTATAATTGTTCAAAGGGGACGTTTCATATGGCGACCCTGTCAGGATTCGAACTTGGAATCTTCGCGTCAGTTTAAGCACAGTTATGTATAATTGTTCAAAGGGGACGTTTCAGAGTCCACTTATCATTCAAGGGTAAGTAAATGACAAAAAATTTGTAGCGTGTTATTTGTTTCCATTGCACCACATTTGCCAGTTGTTTTTAAAAGCAGTTGTTCAAATGGCTCTGAGCACTATGGGACTTAACATCTGAGGTCATCAGTCCCCTAGAACGTAGAACTACTTAAACCTAACAAACCTAAGGACACCACACACTATCATGCCCGAGGCAGGATTCGAACCTGCGACCGTAGCGGTCGCGCGGTTCTGGACTGAAGCGCCTAGAACCGCTTGGCCACAAAAGCAGTTATGTATCATGTACCAGTATCATTTGTTTCTTAATTCTGGACCATTGCTGCGCGGTTAATAAGAAACTGGCTGTGAAATGTCTCTCATATTTGCAACTGTTGTTACACAGAATATTTATATTAATTAGTGTGACTCGAAATTGTTTAGTATTCCTTATCATTCCTACCAGATTATTGAGTTTCCAGTACTTTTATTTGGAAGAGCTACAGAATGATTTTGTTCAGTGTTACGTATACAGCTATTCGGAAATAACTTCAATTTGAGTAAAGTACTAGAAAATTGCTTTAATGAATTCAGTGTTCGACAGATTAAACAGTATAGAAAGCAGAATTTCGAGGTAAATGCATTATGATTAAATTAACAGCACTCTGTGACACGAATTTCAATCAAGGATATAGGAGAAACAATCTTTTCATGTTTAAGGTTCTAAAGTTCTGGAGAAACAGGGAAATAAAATATTTTTCGGGATTTTTGATTTATTAAACATTATGTCAAGAGGTGCTCCATTTCGTCGAATGATTTGAGTTTCGTGTGAGATCAGCAAATTTTGAAGTGGAGAGGAAAATTTACGAAAATAACCAGGGAAACAAATTCTTAAATTCTGTAGGAGCTCCAGCTGCCTTATTTAAAACCGAAAACGTCTGCTTGTTCTTGCATATTGCCGATTTTTTACTTCAAGAAAGCGTAGCTCCTCAGATAACAGGCAGGATTTAAAATTACAGTTTGTATTCAAGCCTAGAAACGCGTATTTAAGGCAAATCTTCGAAATAATTTTACGTTTTGAAGTAACATAGGGCAGTTTTGTTCAGTTACTTTACGCAATGATATAAATTTACATAATTTCAGTACAAAGCCATCTAGAAGAGGAAAGCACGAGAATCCCTATGCGGTCCCAGCTCTAAAACTCGCAAAGTTCGTATAGCTGCATAATGCTTAACAGCAGCTTTCCGATACAGACCCGGCCATCAGTATGTGACGTCACAAGTGTGCGCGCAGACCTGTAGTCTAGGTGGTGTTGGCCGTAGCCACTGCCACCAGACAGACTACCGCGTACCGAAGAAAGGCAGAAACGTGATTCAAAATGGTTCAGATGGCTCTGAGCACTATGGGACTTAACATCTGAGCTCATCAGTCCCCTAGAACTTAGAACTACTTAAACCTAACTAACCTAAGGACACCACACACTATCATGCCCGAGGCAGGATTCGAACCTGCGACCGTAGCAGCAGCGCGGTTCCGGACTGAAGCGCCTAGAACCGATCGGCCACAGCGGCCGGCAGAAATGTGATGCTGGAGAGTATCGATGCCCATCCAACATCAGTTACTCTGAACATTGTTTTAAAAATTAATTGTTGGTAAGGCGAGTGCCAGGTTGAGATTCATTGGGAGACTCCTTAGAAAATGTAGTCTATCAACAAAGGAGGTGGCTTACAAAACACTCCTTCGACCTATACTTGAGTATTGCTCATCAGTGTGGGACCCGTGCCAGGTCGGGTTGACAGAGGAGGTAGAGAAGATCCAAAGAAGAGCGGCGCGTTTCGTCACAGGGTTATTTGGTAAGCGTGATAGCGTTACGGAGATGTTTAGCAAACTCAAGTGGCAGACTCTGCGAGAGAGGCGCTCTGAATCGCGGTGTAGCTTACTGTCCAGGTTTCGAGAGGGTGCGTTTCTGGATGAGGTATCGGATATATTTCTTCCCCCTACTTACACCTCCCGAGGAGATCACGAATGTAAAATTAGAGAGATTCGAGCGCGCAAAGAGGCTTTCCGGCAATCGTTCTTCCCACGAACCATATGCTATTCGAACAGGAAAGGGAGGTAATGACAGTGGCACGTAAAGTGCCCTCCGCCATACACCATTGGGTGGCTTGCGCAGTATAAATGTAGATGTAGCTGTAGCTCTAGCTCCATGGGTAGTTCCATTTTTTTTAAATAATTTTGAAAGTGGCGGTCTTCCGAATGCTGCCGTGCAGGCTGTATACATCTAAGATCGCTGTCACATCGCAGGCATATTCGTCAATCGGTGTTCTAGCGGAGTATGCTGAAAAAAATAATATTTCCCCTTTCTTCCACCAGGTGAAAATGTGGCGATGCAGGCCGTCAGAATGTGGTGTTGGTGCAGGTAAAGGGGAGGAACGGTAGGACACATGATAACGGTGGTCCTGCCACGTTTGTTAGGATATAGTCACAATTTACAACATCTTTTCGGTATGGTAACGTGCTGCATTCGTAACATGGCATGGTCGGCAGTTGCTCGCAGAGCATACAGTATAATAAGAAAGATATTTCGGCGTATGCCATCCTTCAGATCAGAAAGATTCTTTGACGAAATAAATCTCGGGTGAACAGCCTGATATGAGTGTGCATAGGACACAATATTTCGGCAATCGACCACGTTGCCATCATCAGGTGGCAACGGGGTCGATTGCCGTAATATTGTGTCCTATGCACACTCATACCAGGCTGTTCACCCGAGATTTATTTCGTCATAAAATAAACCTGGAGAAATTGAAGAATTACAGAAAGAGTCTCTTCCCGACAACTAGAAGTCACGTGGTTTAAATCGGGAGATCTGGATGCCTTCACATCTCGAAATTGTCTAGGATGATGTGGTCGTTACCGAAGCAAATCATTCACCTGGCAAGTAAAATGTGGTGTAGCCCCATCCGACATGAAAATAGTGGTGTGGACACAGTTGAGTTCCAGCAAAGCTGGAATCACATCTAGCTCAAGGAGTTTCTCATAACGTGCAGGTGTAGCTGCACACCTAAGAGGCTCTCTCGAAGAAAAACGAACAGAGAATGAAGGTAATTGTGAAACCACACCACCAGAGGATGTTCCTGCACAACATGTGGCGGAGTTCAACCCAATATGTGACAGTTCTGTGCATTCAGGGCACCGTGCAGAGTAAATTCTGCCTCGTCTGTTTAACGAATATTCCTGGGTCACATGTCATCCATTTCCACGCGTGCCAAAAACCGATGGGCACAGTCACGACGTTGTACCATATTTTGGGGCTTCGTTTGGTGCACAGTCTGAATCTTGTATGGATACCAGTATAAAATGCTCCGCATAATGTTTTGAACTGTTGATCAGGATAAAGACACTTCCCGCGACAGGGCTCCAGCACCGGCTGTAGAATTTGAAGCGTGTGCTACACTATCGGCTACAGCTATTAGCAACGTCATCAAATGGCTCTGAGCACTATGGGACTTAACTGCTGAGGTCATCAGTCCCCTCAACGTCATCAACAACCGCCATGCCTCTGTTGAACCACCAGCGTAACTGTTTCTTCAAATTTCTTGGTCATATTCTTTAGCCCATGTATTAACTTGATGCCCCTTCGCAACTGTTTCTGTCGGCAATATTGCCGCAATGCAGCGCTGCCATTGGTACCTTTCTGATAGAACGACTTCAGCTGCAGTGCACGGTCTTTCTTCTCAACAGCCACTGCGTTTCGTACGGAAAACATCAACCTTCTTAACCTTTTACACCAACAATCACTTCACAAAAGAAATCAACACGCGTCGTCAAGCGACAGACAGCGTACTGACGTCAAAACAGGAAAACGTTTCACGTTTTCCCTACTTACAGCGTCAATTTTCACCTGGTGGCAGAAAGTGGAACGATTTTTTTTCAGCATACTCTGCGAGCGCACCGCTTAGTGAACATACCTACGATGTTTCAGTGTCCTGCGATGTATATAGCCTCTACTGCAGCACTCGGAACACTGTCAGTTTAATAATAACTACCCGGTATTGCTACTTCATTCGTCTCTCTAAAGGAACCTTTATAGTTAGATGCACTTTTCTTATGAATCATTAAATGACAAAAATACTCTTATTTGCGTTCTGTTTCACTTATTATTTTTGCGACCTATGTTTCGAGTCATTAGTCCATTGTCTAGCACTGCTGACAAACATATTGTTCTGCATAATCGTGCAAACGTACAGAGGAAATAATTTACAATCAAAGAAATTATTTGTTAATACTAAATATACAAAAATACTTTCGTAATCATAGAACACAAAAATAAGTAAATAACTGACACATCGACATATAGTGGGGCAAAATTCAACAAAACTAGAATTTGTAATCAGTCATGTGTAACAGTATCAAGAAATGGAGGATGCTTGAAGACAGTTTGCCCATTCAGTAGCTGTTCATACTTGACACTCCTAAAGTAGACTGATCGATCACCAGTACAAATTCTATTACACTGTGCCCAATTATAAATCAACGTGCCACTTATTTAATCATTTCAGTGTTCTATGATTATGAATGTATTATTTTATATATTTGGTTTTAGGATATAATTTCTTTTAGTATTGTAAATTATTTATTGTTTACATTTGTACCCTTACGCACAAGAATATCTGTCATTAATGCTAGGCAGCAGAAACAAATAATTACTGAAAGAAATGCTAAATTAGTATTTTTCTCGACATACTAATGTTTCACCACATATCTACAGTAAAATTAACAGAAATTGTAGTGGAGGATGTTATATCTAGAAGGTTGTGCCTATGAACACATGATGTTTTTAGGTCCGTTAGTAACTGATTTTTAGAATCACATGAATAAATGCGCACTAAGGACCGATGCAAGCAGTTTCTGCTATTTTCTACAGTTTCTGTTATTGTTAGACATGAGATTGTTTTGTACAGCATTCATAAATATTTCGCGTCCTACACATTTATCTGCTGTATAATACATTAAAGCTACGTATTTGAAACACATTGTTAATTCTTCAGGTGCAGAATTTTAGAATTTTATGGTAACTAAAATGCTATATGTCTTTAGAACTACATATACAACATGTCAATAATTAAGACATACTTCGTCGACCGTGCAGCATATTGTACCCTGAAATAGAAAAAGTTCTTTTATCATGGAACATGTGATACTTGCAAACGAACTGAGTTTCTTTAATGTCTTAATAATCGTACACATACAATTGTGTCCCAGTATACTCCTTTCACTAGGAACACTTCCCAGACTTTCGTCTCTAGGCATTCGTATTTAAAGTTTAATATATTTTCTTATTTCATTTTAAAATGGAGGCGTTCACTTTTTATGTGCTGCAGTCTTTTTCAGAAATTACAAAAATTATTACGAAATATTAAGGTTTTCCCAAATGTGAAAACATGCTCCAAGGTACAAAATGATAGTTTATACAGGAACAAATATGCTATTGAAATTTAAAAGCGTTGCAGTCGAGAAAATCTTCTCAATACTGCATTTAATCATTACATTTATTCTACTGCACACCTATACTCAGTAAGTGAAATCAAATTAAGCTGAAGTATTACGAAAAACCAGTTAGAAGTTAAATACATTTCGAAATAGAAGCTATTGGAAACTAAAACTAATTTCCTGTCTTGGAACAGGAAATTAGTTTTAGTTTCCAATTGCTTCTATTTCGAAAATGCGCACTCAATGGAAATGTTACCTACTGAAATTAGTTCACTCCTGTTACCATAGACAGGTTGGTCTTCCCACAGAAATAAAACCAAGGGTGAGGGGAACTATTACCTTTATGGAGATGATTGACTGAAATCATCTTGTTTCTGTGGCTAGCCTTCCCGCTCGGGAAGCAGTGCGTTAGACCGCACGGCTATCCGGGTGGCTAAAATCTGTGTACTCAAAGTTATTTAACGCTGTGCTGTGACAATTAGGCTAACCTTAAAAAAAAGTATAATACAGGTTGTATAAAAAAGAATCATCTGATTGGGCACGCCTACATTTTTCTGAAACTAATAAACATATACTATGAATTTTGTTTTTTGATGAACAGGAAACTAAAAAGTTTCTTGTCATACCTTTTGGAAAATTTGGGAAATTTGTGGTAAGGGTTATGGGACCAAACAGCTGAGGTCATCGGCCCCTAGGCTTACGCACTATTTAATCTACACTACTGGTCATTAAAATTGCTACACCACGAAGACGACGTGGTACAGACGCGGAATTTAACCGACAGGAAGAAGATGCTGTGATATGCAAATGATTAGCTTTTCAGAGCATTCACACAAGGTTGGCGCTGGTGGCGACACCTACAACGTACTGACATGAGGAAAGCTTCCAACCTATTTCTCATACAAAAAATGGTTCAAATGGCTTTGAGCACTATGGGACTTAACTTCTGAGGTCATCAGTCCCCTAGAACTTAGAACTACTTAAGCCTAACTAACCTAAGAACATCACACACGCCCATGCCCGAGGCAGGATTCGAACCTGCGACTGTAGCGGTTGCGCGGTTCCAGACAGTAGCGCCTAGAACCACTCGGCCACCGCGGCCGGATTTCTCATACACAAACAGCAGTTGACCGGCGTTGCCTGGTGAAACATTGTGATGCCTCGTGCAAGAAGGAGAAATGCGTACCATCACGTTTTCAACATTGATAAATGTCGGTTTGTAGCCTATCGCGAATGCGGTTTATCGAATTGCGACATTGCTGCTCGCGTTGGTCGAGATCCAATGACTGTTTGTAAAATATGGAATCGGTGGGTTCAGGAGGGTAATACGGAACGCCGTGCTGGATCCCAACGGCCTCGTATCACTAGCAGTCGAGATGACAGGTATCTTATCCGCATGGCTGTAGCGGATCGTGCAGCCACATCTCGATCCCTGAGTCAAACAGATGGGGACGTTTGCAAGACAGCAACCATCTGCACGAACAGTTCGACGACGTTTGCAGCAACATGGACTATCAGCTCGGAGACCATGGCTGCGGTTACCCTTGACGCTACATCACAGACAGGAGCGCCTATGATGGTGTACTCAGTGACGAACCTAGATGCACAAATGGCAAAATATCATCTTTTCGGATGAATCCAGGTCCTGTTTACAGCATCATGATGTTCGCATCTGTGTTTGGCGACATCGCGGTGAACGCACATTGGAATACAATTGGTCATCGCCATACTGGCATATCACCCGGCGTGATGGTATGCCATTGGTTACACGTCTCAGTCACCTCTTGTTCGCATTGACGGCACTTTGAACAGTGGACGTTACATTTCAGATGTGTTACGTACCCGTGGCTCTACCCTTCATTCCAGCCCTGCGAAACCCTACATTTCAGCAGGATAATGCACGACCCCTTGTGGCAGGTCCTGTACGGGCCTTTCTGGATACAGAAGATGTTCGACTGCTGCCCTGGCCAGCACATTCTTCAGATCTCTCGCCAATTGAAAATGTCTGGTCAATGCTCGTTACAATACGCCAGTCACTTCTCTTGATGAACTGTGGTATCGTGTTGAAGCTGCGTGGGCAGCTGTACCTCTATTCGCCATCCATGCTCTGTTTGACTCAATGCTCTTCCCGGCCTGTGTGACCGTGCGGTTATAGGTGCTTCAGTCTGGAACCGCGTGACCGCTACGGTCGCAGGTTCGAATCCTGCCTCGGGCATGGATGTGTGTGATGTCCTTAGGTTAGTTAGGTTTAAGTAGTTCTAAGTTCTAGGGGACTGATGACCTCAGCAGTTAAGTCCCATAGTGCTCAGAGGTGGTAGTTCTGGGTACCGATTTCTCAGGATCTATGCACCCAAATTGCGTGAAAATGTAATCACATGTCAGTTCTAGTACAATATATTTGTCCAATGAATACCCGTTTATCATCTGCATTTCTTCTTGGTGTAGCAATTTTAATGGCCAGTAGTGTAAATTAAACTGACTTACACGAAGGGCAACACACACACACACACACCCATGCCCGAGGGAGGACTCGACCTCCGACGGGGCGAGCCGCGCGAACCGTGACGAGACGCCCCAAACCGCACGGCTACCCCATGCGGCTTCATATCTTTTCATAGGTATTCAATATGCCCTCTTTGAGATGCATGACATATGGAAACGTGATTTTCAAATTGTTCCCACACTCAGCCGTACACCTTAACTCAAGCAACATAATAGTTATGATTTTTTAAATCGGGTGATTCGTTTTGATACACCCTATACAGGGTGAGTCACCTAACTTTACCGCTGGATATATTTCGTAAACCACATCAAATACTGACGAATCGATTCCACAGACCCAACGTGATGAGAGGGGCTAGTGTAATTGGTTAATACAAACCATAAAAAAATGCACGGAAGTATGTTTTTTAACACAAACCTACGTTTTTTTAAATGGAACCCCGTTAGTTTTGTTAGCATATGTGAACGTATAAACAAATACGTAATCAGCGCCGTTTGTTGAATTGTAAAATGTTAATTACATCCGGAGATATTGTAACCTAAAGTTGACACTTAAGTACCACTCCTCCGCTGTTCGATCGTGTGTATCGGAGAGCACCGAATTACGTAGGGGTCCAAAGGGAACGGTGATGGACCTTAGGTACAGAAGAGACTGGAACAGCACATTACGTTCACATGCTAACACCTTTTTATTGGTCTTTTTCACTGACGCACATGTACTTTACCATGAGGGGTGAGGTACACGTACACACGTGGTTTCGTTTTCTATTACGGAGTGGAATAGAGTGTGTCCCGACATGTCAGGCTAATAGATGTTCAATGTGGTGGCCATCATTTGCTGCACACAATTGCAATCTCTGGCGTAATGAATGTCGTACACGCCGCAGTACATCTGGTGTAATGTCGCCGCAGGCTGCCACAGTACATGGTTTCATATCCTCTGGGGTTGTAGGAACATCACGGTACACATTCTCCTTTAACGTACCCCACAGAAAGAAGTCCAGAGGTGTAAGATCAGGAGAACGGGCTGGCCATATTTATGCGTCCTCCACGTCCTATGAAACGCCCGTCGAACATCCTGTCAAGGGTCAGCCTAGTGTTAATTGCGGAATGTGCAGGTGCACCATCATGCTGACACCACATACGTCGACGCGTTTCCAGTGGGACATTTTCGAGCAACGTTGGCAGATCATTCTGTAGAAACGCGATGTATGTTGCAGCTGTTTGGGCCCCTGCAATGAAGTGAGGACCAATGAGGTGATCGCCAATGATTCCGCACCACACATTTACAGTCCACGGTCGCTGTCGCTCTACCTGTCTGAGCCAGCGAGGATTGTCCACGGACCAGTAATGCATGTTCCGTAGATTCACTGCCCCGTGGTTTGTGAAACCCGCTTCATCGGTAAACAGGTAGAACTGCAACGCATTCTCTGTTAATGCCCATTAACAGAATTGCACTCGATGAGTAAAGTCATCACCATGTAATTGCTGATGTAGCGACACATGAAACGGGTGAAAGCGGTGACGATGCAGTATGCGGATGACACTACTTTGACTCAGTCCACCGACTCCCGCAGTGTCCCGTGTACTCATGTGTGGGTACATGGCAACAGCAGCTACCATACCAACTGCATCCGCTTCTCCTGTGACGGGCCTGTTACGGACCCGTTTGCGTGCTACGACCATACCTGTTGCATACAGTTGGCGGTAGATGTTTTGCAATGTGCGGCACGTTGGATGCTCTCTGTCCGGGTACCGTTCTGCATACACCCTGCAGGCTTCAGCTGCATTTCGTCGACACTCGCCATAGATGAGTATCATCTCCGCTTTTTCAGAGTTCGAATACACCATGGTCACAGTTCCTACAACACTACACATCACAGACGTCTGGTAACACGGTGTACTACAGTTGGTCTGCGTGCGAAGACGAATGCAGAATAACAATAGCAGCAAGCGCTACATGCGGACACTGCGACAGCTAGACCAAACCACAACAGTACACTACAGCCACACTCGTAAACACGGTCGTCATCGTAAATATGTCCCTGCAGATGTTGCTCGCCGACCGTGGCCCGTGTTTGTTACAACACGCAACTGAAAGTCGGAGGTCTCAAGCGTCAACTTTAGGTTACAATATCTCCGGATGTAATTAACATTTTACAATGCAACAAACGGCAATGATTACATATTTGTTTACATGTTCATATGTGCTAACAAAACTAACGTGGTTCCATTTAAAAAAACGTAGGTTTGTGTTAAAAAACATACTTCCGTGCATTTTTGTATGGTTTGCATTAAACAATTACACGAGCCCCTCTCCTCACGTTCGGTCTGTGGAATCGGTTCGTCAGTATTTGATGTGGTTTACGAAATATATCCAGCGGTAACGTTAGGTGACTCACCCTGTATATGCTACCCACGTATTGGTCTCGATTTACTCGGCGTCTCGTTTGAAAACTTAATTTTTATATGTTAAAATGTAGATATGCAACCCTTCGTATTTTTATAACATCTTAAATGCCAGGTGATCATCTACTTTCGAATTATACTAATTTTTAATGCTTGGGTGATGCTACACGTGTAAAGTTGGGATAAAACGTACTATGTGTGCTGGTTGACCTCCTTGTCCTGCGATTGTCACTGACTGTCAGTGTTTCACCGTCCAAAACGTGACTGTTAACAAAACAGTGATAGTGACTTTCACAAAGAGGTCGACCTGCAAAGATGAGCACACCAAACAAATAGCTTCTAACCCTGTTTTACACGTTTCACTCTCGACTAATGTGGCTGTCTGTGAAACGGCGATAGTGACACCCACAGGAGCAGAAGGCCGCTAGCACGCACCAAGCACATACATTCTAACCATGCCCTACCCGAGTTGCGTCATCCGAACATTAGAAACTGCCATTACTTCCAAGAGTGAACTTGGACTGTGGAAAAAGCAGAAAAGAGAAAACTGCATTTGAGCTGTGGTGTTAGACAAGGATACTGAAAATTAAGTGGACTGATAAGGCAAAAATTAGGGGGTTTCCGCATAGTCGACGAGGAAAGAAATATGTGGAAAACACTGACCAGAAGAAGGTACTGGGTGATAGAAAATGTGTTAAAACATGACCGCCGTGGTGCGTCAGAGAGCTATAGAGGGCAAAAACTTTCAGATTAGACAGAGTCAGGAATATGTACGATACTGTAAAAGTAAAGTGATTGGTAAATCCTATAATTAAGTGGTGAAACCTAAGACTTGCCATCACTGTGTGGTAAAAGTCCGAAATTTCTTATTATATGCATAGATTTAGAACTTTTACCATGAGACGTTGGTAAATCTTAGGATGTACCCATACCAACTGTTAAAACCGTATTCATTAAAAAAAAGTCAGCTTAGAAATTTATTGAAATAGTTTGTATTTGTTGTAAATTTATGTATTTTAAACATTTTTGCATTCCAATGTGATTGTAATGAGCAATATTCCATATTAGTGAAAAACGTGAAAATGGTTACCTTGTGAATGTTAATTTTTGTTACAACAAGGCTGACTATTGTGGCATTTCGAATTACAAAATATGGAAGACGATTTACACAAGCATTTTTAGTTGAACACTTTTTTAAGCAATTGAACTTTCTGAACCCTTGTCCTCCAACAAAAAATTATTTGGCAACCACTTCCCGTAGACTAATTTCTTCTCTTGCTACTTCTTCGACGCTGATATATTTTTCCTTGCCCAATGTAAATTGGTTCCTAGTGTACAATGACTTCAGTTTATCAGCTTTGGTACCAAGTTGTTAAAATTAGTCAACCTGAATATTTATCACTACTGCTATTATAAATTCTGCATCAATTTTTGCTCTTTCTACGTCTGGTACATCAATTCTCTCATTCTGTCCAACTGAAAGTTTTGGAATTTTGTTAAATGAGGCTGCTTTCATTTTCTTTGCCTGCAGTTGAAGACCTTCTTTGGCAGCTTCTCGGATCCGCACTTTCTACCTCCATTCCTTCTGTTCCAGTACTTGATTCGCTGGCATAATTCCTTGGCGGTCATTTTCAATTTTCTGTGAGTCAGTGGAAGTGGTGTTTAACATTGTTTCCAAGTCTTATTCAGGATTTACTAACGTCTCATGGTAAAAATTCGAAAACTATGCATTTAATGAGAAATTTCGGACTTTTACCACACCGCGATGGTATATCTTCGGTTTCGCCGGTTAATTCTAGGATTTACCAATTATCTTACTTTTGCAGTAACATATACAAAAAATAAATCAGAAATATTCGGAAAAGTACACTCCGATACAATACAGAAGAGGAAGTCGTAGCGGGCTACATCAAAGCTATTGGAAGACCAATGATTTTTCCCCCTCCCCCAAAAAAAACTGTACAAATATGCATTATGCCACAAAACGAGTAGCTATTCAAGATACAATGGACAGGATACGTATAGGACCTGTAAACTCGATTAAAGCAAAAGTGGTGTGACGGATATAACATCTACACTACTGCCCATTAAAATTGTTGCACCAAGAAGAAATGCAGGTGATAAACGTGTATTGATTGGACAAATGTATTACACTATAACTGACATTACACTTTCACGCAATTTGGGTGCATAGATCCTGAGAAATCAGTACCCAGAACAATCACCTCTGGCAGTAATAAAGACCTTGATACGCCTCGGCATTGAGTCAGAGCATGGATGGCGAGTAGAGGTACAGCTGCCCATGCAGCTTCAACACGATACCACAGTTCATCAAGAATAGTGACTGGCGTATTGTTACGAGCCTGTTGCTCGGCCGCCATTGACCAGACGTTTTCAATTGGTGAGAGATCTAGAGAATGTGCTGGCCAGGGCAGCAGTCGAACATTTTCTGTATCCAGAAAGGCCCGTACAGGACCTGCAACATGCGGTCGTGCATTATCCTGCTGAAATGTACGGTTTCGCAGGGATGGAATGAAGGGTAGAGCCACGGGTCGTAACACATCTGAAATGTAACGTCCACTGTTCAAAGTTCCGTCAATGCGAACAAGAGGTGACCGAGACGTGTAACCAAAGTCACCCCATACCATCACGCCAGGTGACACGCCAGTATGGCGATGACGAATACACGCTTCCAATGTGCGTTCACCGCGATGTCGCCAAACACGGATGCGACCATCATGATGCTGTAAACCTGGAGTCATCCGAAAAAATGATGTTTTGCCATTCATGCACCCTGGTTCGTCTTTGAGTACACCATAGCAGGCGCTCCTGTTTGTGATCAAGGGTAACCGCAGCCATGATCTCCGAGCTGACAGTCCATGCTGCTGCAAACGTCGTCGAACTGTTCGTGCAGATGGTTGCTGTCTTGCAAACGTCCCTATCTGTTGACTCAGGGATCGAGACGTGGCTGCACGATCCGTTACAGCCATGCGGATATAATGCCTGTCATCTCGACTGCTAGTGATACGAGGCCGTTGGGATCCAGCACGGCGTTCCCTATTACCCTCTTGAACCCACAGATTCCATATTCTGCTAAGAGTCATTGGACCTCGACCAATGCGAGCAACAATGTCGCGATACGATAAACCGCAATCGCGATAGGCTACAATCCAAAGTCGGAAACGTGATGGTACGTATTTCTCCTCCTTCACGAGGCATCACAACAATGTTTCAGCAGGCAACGCCGGTCAACTGCTGTTTGAGAAATCGGTTGGAAACCTTCCTCATGTGAGCACGTTGTCGGTGTCGCCACCGGCGCCAACCTTGTGTGAATGCTTTGAAAAGCTAATCATTTGCATATCACAGCATCTTCTTCCTGTCGGTTAAATTTCGCGACTGTAGCACGTCATATTCGTGGTGTTGGAATTTTAATGGCCAGTAGTGTATTTGGTATCAAGGTTCGAACCACCTCCCCGCGAATCTAACGCAACACCAGTTGCAGGTTTCAGCGAGTAGCTGTTTGGAATGGAGTGCTCACCTCTTTTGGGAAGGTGATCTGCCGGATGAAGGTGTCGGTGTTGAGGTCGAAGACGAGCAGCGCGGGCGGCCGCAGCACCCTGGTGGCGGCGCCGCCCAGGATGTCTGCGATGCCGGTGTCCAGCACCCACAGCCGGCCGCACTCGTCGGCGCGCACGCGGAACGGCGACACGATGACCGGCGCCTCGACGGACGCGTTGGCGCCCTCCAGCAGCGACAGGTCGTGCCACGACCAGTCAGGGTACGGCCGCAGCTTCGGGTTGTCCGTCGGGTCTGCAACACCACAGTCGGCGTCACCTGCTAGCTCTTCGGGCCTCGCGGGAAATACGCTATCCACTCCCTCCCCACCCTTTCCACACAACGAACTTGTGACGTCACACTAGTTGCCTTGCCCGATATACATCGCTTGGCTATGTTAAAAGGTAAGTGGGGAATCACTACGTCAGTGAAAAGATAACTACTAAAGCTCTTAACTTTGACATACACTATGTGATCAAATGTACCCAGACACCTGGCTGAAAATGACTTACAAGTTCGTGGCGCCTCCCGTAGGTAACACTGGAATTCAGTGTGGTGTTGGCCCACTCTTAACGTTTTGATTGCTTCCACTCTCGCAGCCATACGTTCAATCAGGTGCTGCAAGGTTTTTTGGAGATTTTCTTTGCGGAGTGCTGTACTGAGCACACGCCCGGGTTCCCGGGTTCGATTCCCGGCGGCGTCAGGGATTTTCTCTGCCTCGTGATGACTGGGTGTTGTGTGATGTCCTTAGGTTAGTTAGGTTTAAGTAGTTCTAAGTTCTAGGGGACTGATGACCATAGATGTTAAGTCCCATAGTGCTCAGAGCCATTTGAACCATTTTGTACTGAGCAGAGGTATCAATGTCGGTCGGTGAGGTCTGGCACGAAGTCGGCGTTCCAAAACATCCCAAAGTTGTTCTACAGGATTCAGGTCAGGACTCTGTGCAGGCCAGTCCATTACAGGGATGCTATTGTCGAGTAACCACTCCGCCACAGGCAGTGCACAATGAACAGGTGCTCGATCGTGTTGAAAGATACAATCGTAATCCTCGAATTGATCTTCAACAGTGGGAAGCAAGCAAGTGTTTAAAACATCAATGTAGGCCTGTGCTGTGATAGTGCCACACAAAACAACAAGGGGTGCAAGACCCCTCCATGAAAAACACGACCACACCTTAACATCACCGCCTCCGAATTTTACTGTTGGCACTACAAACTCTGGCAGATGACGTTTCACCGGGAATGCGCTATACCCAAACCCTGCCATCGGATCGCCACATTGTGTACCGTGATTGGTCACTCCACACAACGTTTTTGGTCTGTTCAATCGTCCAATGTTTACGTTCCTTACACCAAGCAAGGCGTCGTTTGGCATTTACCGGCGGGATGTGTGGCTTATGAGCAGTCACTCGACCATGAACTCCAAGTTTTCTCACCTCACGACTAACTGTCATAGTACGTGCAATGGATGCTGATGCAGTTTGGAATTCCTGTGTGATGGTCTGGATAGATGTCTGCCTAGTACACATTACGACCCTCTTCAACAGTCGGTGGTATCTCTCAGTCAACGGACGAGGTCGGCCTGTACGCTTTTGTCCTGTATGTGTCCCTTCACGTTTTCACTTCACTGTCACATCGGACCTAGGGATGTTTAGGAGTTTGGAAACTCGCATACAGACGTATAACACAAGTGACACAAAAATCACCTGATCATGTTTGAAGTCCGTGAGTTCCGCGAAGCGCCCCATTCTGCTTTCTCGCGATGTCTAATGACTACTGAGGTCGTTGATAGGAGTACCTGGCAGTAGGTGGCAGCAAAATGCACCTAATATGAAAAACGTTTGTTTTGTGGGGTGTCCGGATACTTTTGATCACATAGTGTATGTTATCGAGAACGTGAGCATATTTGAACACGCAGTTATGAAGTATTAAACTGGCCTGAAATATTAGGTTAATTCATACGTTCATAGTATTTCTGTTTTGCATGTTGGTATTCTGGTTGCTACTGGTTTATTTACCAATTGTCATATTTTATTTGTAGTTCACCGTTGAACTTTGAGCTTACATATCGGCGTTTGTCGTTTGGAGATAGTGAGTGGAGCTATAGACGCTATAAAGTGAAGTGCCAATTGGAGAAATCGGAACATTTCCGACTTATCCTTCTGTTTGAATTCAGTAGAGTGATAACAGCAGTGGAGGCTGCCACAGTTATTTTCTCCGTGTATGGGAATAGTGCCATTGGACAGAGCACGGCAATAAAATGGTTTTCTCGTTAAAAGGAGGATCGTTTTAATCTGACTCTCCACTCTGAGGGGTTTGTTGATGATAGTTTAAACGCATTAGCCCACAATGATCCACGTCATTGTACTCGAGAACTAGCAGGTGTGATAAACTGTGATCATTCCACCATCGTGTGACATTTACATGCAATGGAGAAGGTTCAAAAATCATGTTTATGGGTACCGCATGCTCTAAGCCAAAATAATAAAAAACCAGCAGGTGGCTATATGAGCGTCTCTGCGTGGTTGTCATCAACCGGCTAGTGAACAACACCGAACATTCCTGTCTTGTCTCGTTACTGGTGAGGAGAAATGTTGACTTTACGTCAACATAAAGAAAAGAAAGGAATGGCAGAGCACAAACAAAGCAGCAACTCCATATACCTGCTTGCATCCACAAAAGATAGTGTTATGCATCTGGTGGAAGAGCGATGATGTGTTTTACTACGAGCTGCTTCCCTGAGATGTAACCATCACTGCTGACATTTATTGCCAACAAGTGAGACGTCTTGAGGAGAGGAGGAGATTTAGTGTTTAACGTCCCGTCGACAACGAGGTCATTACAGACGAAGCGCAAGCTCGGGTTAGGGAAGTATGGGGAAGGAAATCGGCCGTGCCCTTTCAAAGGATCCATCCCGGCATTTGCCTGAAGCGATTTAGGGAAATCACGGAAAACCTAAATCAGGATGGCCGGAGACGTGATTGAACCGTCGTCCTCCCGAATGCGAGTCCAGTGTGCTAACCACTGCGCCACCTCGCTCGGTGAGACGTCTTGCAGACGCAATCCAAGAACAGTTACCACGATGGCTCCGTGAAGTGAGGCTACGCCACGATGAAGGCCGCCCACATTCTGATAAACTGACAACGAATACCATACAGGAGTTGGGTTGGGAAGTCATTCCGCATCCACGTTATTCGCCAGATCTTGTGCCCTCATATTTTCACCGTTACCGTTCTCTGTCGAAGGCTCTTCAATGAACTTTTTCCCGGGTGAAAATGTGCTCCGAACACGGCTCTACAAGTTCTTCGTCTCAAAACCACATGATTACTACAGTCGCGAAATCGAAAAGTTATCACATCATTGGCAGATCGTTTAAGTATTAGAGGAGAATTTATTATGGGGTGGGAGATTGTCTCCCCTCAGGGATTGGGTGTTGTGCTGTCCTCATCATCGTTTCATCTCCATAGTCGTCGCGCAAGTCGCCCAATGTGGCGCCGCACTCAATAACACTTGCACTTGACGGCTGAGCCGGCCTTGGTGGCCATGCGGTTCTAGGCGCTGTAGTCCTGAACCGCACGACTGCTACGGTCGCAGGTTCGAATCCTACCTCGGGCATGGATGTGTGTGATGTCCTTAGGTTAGTTAGGTTTAAGTAGTTCTAAGTTCTAGGGGACTGATGACCTCACATGTTAAGTCCCATAGTGCTCAGAGCCATTTGAACCATTTTGAACTTGGCGGCTTAACTTCCCGCCTGGGAACCCCCTGCCACTGACGCCATACGCTCATTTCCATTGCCATTACTAAAGTTATGGAAAAATGTTACGAACCCATGCACCATCCCACTAGTAACTAGCTCCCCACAGGAGACGATCGCTGAAACTGTAAGACCTGTAATATCACGTGCTGTTACGCACGCCACAGGGCACCGTAAAGCTTGTTGGTCCCGCTCTCTCTACAAAAACTGGCAGCAACTGTTGCACTCACTCTGACGGTTTATAACCCGTTCCGCTCTGAACTATCTGCTGGATAGGAGTTCTCACATTCGCGCAGTGATGGAGGCGTTGACATAGGGTGTGCGAAAGAAAACTGGCCTAGAACTGTTTGTATGACCGACGCGGAATTGACACTTGTTAATCAATGTGTGTCATCTCCTTAGGTTAGTTAGGTTTAAGTAGTTCTAAGTCTAGGGGCTGATAACCTCAGATGTTAAGTCCCATAGAGTCCCCTTAGAGCCATTTGAACCATTTTTTGAGTAGTTCTTTTAAAAAGTACGAGTATATAGTGAATTGTGACAGATATTATGCTTAAGTGGTATTGTATTTCTTGTCGGCGCAGGTTTCTGGTGAAATTTGAACCCAATTCTACCGGAACTTAATTGAAAAGTTTAAATTTCAAACATTTGTACTAGCCAGGATAATAAGTCATACCTAATTCAGTGGTGGCCAGTAACCTCACATTCGAAGTTGTCTCACAAACGGCTCGTTTGCGGACCCATGTTTGCTTGAGAACTTTAGCTTCTACCATCGTATACTTTCAGCCGTGTCGGTTTTCGCTAGTAATTATGATACAACCTGTACAGGGTTATTACAAATGATTGAAGCGATTTCACAGCTCTACAATAACTTTATTATTTGAGATATTTTCACAATGCTTTGCACACACATACAAAAACTCAAAAAGTTTTTTTAGGCATTCACAAATGTTCGATATGTGCCCCTTTAGTGATTCGGCAGACATCAAGCCGATAATCAAGTTCCTCCCACACTCGGCGCAGCATGTCCCCATCAATGAATTCGTTGATGCGAGCTCGCAGTTCTGGCACGTTTCTTGGTAGAGGAGGTTTATACACTGAATCTTTCACATAACCCCACAGAAAGAAATAGCATGGGGTTAAGTCGGGAGAGCGTGGAGGCCATGACATGAATTGCTGATCATGATCTCCGCCACGACCGATCCATCGGTTTTCCAATCTCCTGTTTAAGAAATGCCGAACATCATGATGCAAGTGCGGTGGAGCACCATCCTGTTGAAAGATGAAGTCGGCGCTGTCGGTCTCCAGTTGTGGCATGAGACAATTTACCAGCATGTCCAGATACACGTGTCCTGTAACGTTTTTTCGCAAAAGAAAAAGGGGCCGTAAACTTTAAACCGTGAGATTGCACAAAACACGTTAACTTTTGGTGAATTGCGAATTTGCTACACGAATGCGTGAGGATTCTCTACCGCCCAGTTTCGCACATTGTGTCTGTTCACTTCACCATTAAGAAAAAAATGTTGCTTCATCACTGAAAACAAGTTTCGCACTGAATGCATCCTCTTCCATGAGCTGTTGCAACCCCGCCGAAAATTCAAAGCATTTGACTTTGTCATCGGGTGTCAGGGCTTGTAGCAATTGTAAGCAATTTCCGTAAGATTTTCCAAACCGTCGGCTGTGGTACGTTTAGCTCCCTGCTTGCTTTATTCGTCGACTTCCGCGGGCTACGCGTGAAACTTGCCCGCACGCGTTCAACCGTTTCTTCGCTCACTACAGGCCGACCCGTTGATACCAGAAGCTTTAAACTGCGCATACCATCGCCGAATGGAGTTAGCAGTTGGTGGATCTTTGTTGAACTTCGTCCTGAAGTGTCGTTGCACTGTTATGACTGACTGATGTGAGTGCATTTCAAGAACGACATACGCTTTCTCGGCTCCTGTCGCCATTTTGTCCACTGCGCTCTCGAGCGCTCTGGCGGCAGAAACCTGAAGTGCGGCTTCAGCGGAACAAAACTTTATGAGTTTTTCTACGTATCTGTAGTGTGTCGTGACCATATGTCAATGAATGGAGCTACAGTGAATTTATGAAATCGCTTCAATCATTTGTAATAGCCCTGTATTTAAATTTTACGCCTGAGTGTCCCTGGCATCCCTCCCAGCTAGGGCCCTAAGCGACGTCTAATGCCGTTTGCGCCTTAATCCAGCTTTGGATGTTTATACAGTGAGGTAACAAAACTCGTGAGATAGCGATATGCACATGTACAGATGGCGGTCGTATAGCGTACACAAGATATGAAAGGGCAGTGCATTGGCGGATCTGTCACTTTTACTCAGGAGGTTTGTGTGAAAAGGTTTACAACGTGATTATGGCCGCACGACAGGAATTAACAGACTATGAACGCGGAATGGTAGCTGGGGCTAGAAGCGTGGGACATACTATTTCCGAAATCGTTAGGGAATTCAGTATTCTGCGATCCACAAAGAGTGTGCCGAAAATATCAGATTTCAAACACTACCTCTCACCAAGGTCAACGCAGTGACCGACGGCCTTCATTTAACGACGGAGAGCAGTAGGCGCATCTATGGTGTGCCAGTCAACTCGTCTGGTTCCCAATGTACCAGTTTCTCGCAGCCGTTATTGCAGTTCTACGAAAATGGTGTGTGATGCCATGAGTACAAGACGGACTGGTAACGGTGCCCTCTTCTTTGTCTGTATGCTTACCGTGAAGCGGGAGATTTGAAAGTGATCCGATTTTAGAAATTGTTTTGCATCTCAACAGTACATTTCCGGCCGTGGGTTCCTTGTCGTCATATTCACTTGTAGGAACGCCTCTTGAAATTAAATTTGTGTGCTTGAAAATGGAAAACAAAGTAGTAAAAATATAGGAAAGACACACACCAATCACTAATCCAGATCAGCAGCATAGTTGTTCCCCTTCTCTGACACTAATTAAAATTTCGGTAGATGATATTATTACCAGAAGGTAAAATACTCGCACAGGACAGGCCATTCAGTCATAAATACGTCAATAATAATCAAATATCAATAATAATGATCAAATTAATATTGTTTGTTCAATATTTTTCTGTAGTGGAACATGAACATGAACAGTGTGCGAAACGTTGCGCAACTTTATCGTAAGAGGGACATTCAATAAGTTATCCTATAAAATTTTTTTCTGAAAGCTTGTTGGTTTTATTCAGCTTTCCAATACACCATTTTACACAGAGTACGCGAAGGAACATGCCCCCATTCTTGCAGCGGTGTACCGTAGGTCTCTAGAAGAGAGTATCGTTCCAAAAGATTGGAAAAAGACACTGGTCATCCCCGTTTTCAAGAAGGGACGTCGAACAGATGTGCAGAACTATAGACCTACATCACTAACATCGATCAGTGGTAGAATTTTGGAACACGTATTATGTTCGAGTATAATGATTTTTCTGGAGACTAGAAATCTACTCTGTAGGAATCAGCATGGGTTTGGAAAAAGACGATCGTGTGAAACCCAGAAGGCGCTATTCGTCCACGAGACTCAGAGGGCCATAGACACGGGTTCCCAGGTAGATGCCGTGTTTCTTGACTCCCACAAGGCGTTAGATACAGTTCTCCACAGACGTTTAATGGACAAAGTAAGAGAATATGGACTATCAGACCAATTGTTTGATTGGATTGAAGAGTTCCTAGATAGCAGAAAGCAGCATGTCATTCTCAATGCAGAGAAGTCTTCCGAAGTAAGAGTGATTTCAGGTGTGCCGCAGGGGAGTGTCGTAGGACCGTTTCTGTTCACAATATCTATAAATGACCTTGTGGATAACATCGGAAGTTCACTGAGGCTTTTTGCGTATGATGCTGTAGTATATCGAGAGGTTGTAACAATGGAAAATTGTACTGAAATGCAGGAGTATCTGCAACGAATTGACGCATGGTGCAGGGAATGGCAATTGAATCTCAATGTAGACAAGTGTAATGTGCTGCGAATACATAGAAAGAAAGATCCTTTATCATTTAGCTACAATATAGCAGGTCAGCAACTGGAAGCAGTTAATTCCATAAACTATCTGGGAGTAGGCATTAGGAGTTATTTAAAATGGAATTACCTTTAAATTAATCGTCGGTAATGCAGATGCCAAACTGAGATTCATTGGAAGAATCCTAAGAAAATGCAGTCCGAAAACAAAGGAAGTAGGTTACAGTACACTTGTTCGCCCACTGCTTGAATACTGCTCACCGGTGTGGGATCCGTACCAGATAGGGTTAATAGAAGAGAGAGAGAAGATCTAACGGAGAGCAGCGCGCTTCGTTACAGGATTATTTAGTAATCGAGAAAGCGTTACCGAGATGATAGATAAACTCCAGTGGAAGACTCCGCAGGAGGGACGCTCAGTAGCTCGGTACGGGCTTTTGTTGAAATTTCGAGAACATACCTTCACCGAGAAGTCAAGCAGTATATTACTCCCTCCTACGTATATCCCGCGAAGAGACCATGAGGATAAAATCAGAGAGATTAGAGCCCACACAGAGGCATATCGACAATCCTTCTTTCCGCGAACATTACGAGACTGGAATAGAAGGGAGAACCGATAGAGGTACTCAAGATACCCTCCGCCACACAGCAGTCAGGTGGCTTGCGGAGTATGGATGTAGATGTAGATAATTCCCCCTCTTTCGGCTTCAAAACATTATCTCCGTTCAACGCGACGACCTTGCTCTACCTTACTGGTAGGGCCTGTACTTCCGCATGGTACCACACTACCGGTCGACATCGGAGCCAACGTTAGGCTGCATCAATAACCTCCGCATCATCCACGTACTGCATCCCGCGGAATACATCCTTCATTCGGTCAAACAGATGGACGTCGGAAGTTGAGAGTTCCGGGTTGTAGCGTGGATGGGAAGAACAGTCCACTGAAGTTTTCTGAGTTCCTCTTCGGTGCGCAGAGTTGCGCGAGATCTTTCACCTTTACGGGAAAGAGAAGTTGGTTTGCATTTTTGTGGCGACGAACACGCTGAAGTCGTTTCTTCAGTATCGTGATGTAAGCACAATACACTTCAGAACTGATCGTTGCACTTTGAGAAAGGACTTCAAACAGAGTAACACCTTCAGAGTTCCAGAAGACCAGAAGATCGTCGCTACGACTTTAATGGGTGAGGGTAAACTTTCTTTTATGGGGGAAAGGTGTGGCGCCATTGCACGGACTGCCGTTTTGTTTCCGGTTCGAAGTGATGAACCTATATTTTATCGCTTGTGACGATGTTCCGCAAAAACATCGGCCTCGTAACGCGCAAGTAATTCCTCACAGATGATCCTCCGTTGCCCTTTATGGTCTTCTGTTAATCGGGGAGGAACCCAAAGTTCTCACACATTTGAGTACCCCAACTGGTCGACGAGTATGTCAGCGCTACCAACAGAGACCTCTAGCTGTGCAACGAGCTGTTTGTTTGTGATCCATCAATCACCTCAAATGAGAGAGTGCCCGCACTTTTCAGCATTGCACCAGTCACAGCTGTGTACTGTCAGCCGGCACGTGGTAGATCGGAGAGGTTTGCAGTATCTTTTTGATACGTCTCGCCCAACAGCTCACCGTGCTTTTGTTCACTGCCAGACCTCCGTAGACGTTCTGCAAGCGCCTATGAGTGTCTACGATGCTGTGGTTTCCCACTAAAGAAACTCAGTGACAGCTCTCTGCCTGGAACGCAACTCCTACACAGAGGCCATTTTAAAGGCTTCGTGTAGCACCGCCACCTGTGGGAACTACACGAAATTGTAAGGGCTATATAGGGTATCTTTCACGATGTCCCACAACAAATGCCGCATTTTTTGAACAGAAACTGTCAGAGAAAAAAACGTGTTGAATTACTTACTGAGCGTCCCTCCTATTTTAACAGATACATTGTTCGACAAGAAGCTCTATTTGCGGTTTGTCGTTTGGTAGTGAAATTTCAAATAACTTTTCTACAAACGGAGACGTTAAAAAATCAAAATAGACAGAGTTTGGTGTGCTAATGTCTGCAGGAGATACTTCTACATTAATCGTACTCTTGTATCTAGAGCAGAGAAATTCCTTTCAGGTTCTTTTCATGTTTACTTTTTTGTTTGACGACAGATTTAGTAAAATCAGTTTTGGAGAGACTCACAAAACATGTTCTGCAGGTTTTGCGTAGACTTTAGAGTCCTCGAATGGAGCTTTGTGAGAATGGTTATATTGTTGCGGGAGCGTGACAGGTAGCACTTTCTGTTGTACTGATGCAGAGAAAAGTTATTTCTATTGATCATATTGGAATGTTTAATTTTTTTAGTTAGACAATACCAAACCCCGCTGTCATGAAGGTTAGACAGAGCCGTTCCCGATGGCTGCACTCATATTATTTAAGCCCTGCAATCAGACGCTCTTCTTCACAACATCATAGCAGCCATTTCAGCTGTCTACAGTCCTTGAGCCCATTCGCACAAACATCTCAGTTAGTACGGTCACACGCGGCGCAAAATCGCACACTTGTGCTAACATCACTGAAGCGAGCTCGTTAGGGAGGCCTGCTTGTGTCGTGTGTAGGACTCCTAAGCGACGTTTCCCAGATGTTGCGCCATTTGTACACGTGCGTCTATAGCCGCCAAGCAATCGTGAAGTGCATAGCGCCACTGGTGTTTCTGCGTTGAATACATCGGTTCTCGTCAGATCACCGAAGTTAAGCAATATGAGGCGTGATCAGTACTTGGATGGATAACTTCTAGTTGCGCCACGTGCCATGGCACCTTTCCATTTGCCTTGACCGCAAACGGGAGAGAGGTGATGGCATATAGTTCCTCACCACTGGACTTTGAGCCAGTGTCTTCTGCTTTTCCTTGTGCCTTTATCTTGCATTATTTCGCAGAGTCGGCATGGTTAAGGTCGGATTTGGCATGGTTAATTTTAAGGGGTGGCCAGATGCCCTTCCTGTCGCCACCTCAACCCACCAGGACGGAATTAGTATACCCCATCTGTCTGCGTCTCGTGTAAACCATGAAATGGTACGAACGTTTTCAAATGCCTGCGAGTCGTGTAACTAAGGCGGAATGTGAGGACCAGCCCAGTATTCAACTAGTGGGATGTGGTAAACCGCCTAAAAACCACATCCAGGCTGGCCAGCACACCGGCCCTCGTCGTTAATCCGCCAGGCGGATTCGATCCGGGGCCGGCGCGTCTACCCGACTCCAGGAAGCAGCGCATTAGCGCCCTCAGGTCTTTGAGCCAGGTCTTTGAGCCAGTGTATTGGATTAAATCCCGAAACTCTCTGATGTGCCTGATGAAGCGATGGTACGTGATGCAGATGATGGTGCTCCGAACGCTAGATGCTAGATGGGAAGTTAAACTCGGCGACCCCTTGATGCTCATCAGGGGGAGGAGCAGACTACGTGCCGGCACCGGGTTTCACCCTCTCCCTTCTCTCATCACTATCATCCAACACAAACACAACAAGACACTACACACAACTATTAAAATTGCCACCACTCATTAGACACACTTAAACCCATAACTCTGAAGTAAAGGTGCCATTGTGTGCGAAGGTCAGGAAAACCTTTCCAATCAGGTGACTGATCTTGCCCTTCCGTGTCTCCCAGCCAACAATGCAACAAGGCTTTACTTTTTTTTTAGTGTATTACCCAAATGCGACTTTCTGCTCTTTTCCACATGCTCCCTAATATGTCTCACCTTATTTTGTCGCTCTTATTTTCAATATTGTGTCGGACATCCTTTTTCCCGGCTTAGCGCAGCGTCTCAACGTGGCATGCTCTCAAGGTGAAATGGTTCAAATGGCTCTGAGCGCTATGGGACTTAACATCTGAGGTCATCAGTCCCCTAGAACTTAGAACTACTTAAACTAACCTAAGGACATCACACACATCCATGCCCAAGGCAGGATTGGAACCTGCGACTGTAGCAGTTGCGTGGTTCCATGCTCTCAACAAGTGGTTGGAAGCCTCCTGCTGAAGTATTAAACCATGCTGCCTCTACAGCCGTCCACGAATGCGAAAGTGTTTCCGAAGCAGGATTTTGTGCACGAACGGACCTCTCGATCATGTCTCACAAATGATCGATGGGATTCACATCGCACGATCTGGGTGGCCAAATCATTCGACCGAATTGTCCAGAAAATTCTTCAAACCGATGACAATGCACTTTGTCATTCATAAAAATTCCTTCATTTTTTGCGAACACGAAGTAGAAAGAATGGATGAAAATGGTCTCCAAGAAGTCGAACGTAACCATTTCCAGTCAATGATCAGTTCAGTTTGAGCAGAGGACCCATTCGATTCCATGTAAACACAGCCCACACCGTTATGGAGCCACCAAGAGCTTGCACACTGGCTTGTTGGCAACTTGGGTCCATGACTTCTTTGGGACTACGCCACAATCGAACCCTACCATCAGCTCTTACCAACCGAAATCGGAACTCATCTGACCAGGCCACGGACTTACAGTCGTTTAGGGTCCAACCGACCTGATCACGAGCCAAGAAGAGGCGCTGCAGGCGATGTCGTGATGGTAACAAAGGCAATCACGCCGGTCGTCTGCTGCCATAGCCCATCGAAGACAAATTTGGCCTAATTGTCCTAATGGATACGTTCGCCGTACATTCCACTTTGATTTCTGCGGTTATTTCGGTTAGTGTGGCTTGTCTGTTAGCACTGACAACTATACGCAAACTCCGCTGCTCTCCGTGGTCAAGTGAGAACCGTCGGCCACTGCGTTGTCCCTGGTGAGAAGTAATACCTTAAATTTGGTATTCTCGGCACATACTTCACACTATGGATCACGAAATATTGAATTCTCTAACGATTTCCGAAATGGTATGCGTCTTGCTCCAACTACCATTCCGCGTTCTAAGTCTGTTAGTTCCTGTCGTGCGGCCACAATCACATCACACGAATCACCTGAGTACGAATGACATCTCCGTCAATGCATTCCCGTTTTATACATTGTGTACACGATACTACCGCCATCTGTACATGTACATACATGCGTTCATACCGCCATCCCACGACTTTTGTCACTTCAGTGTATTACGATTCTTGCCCCCAATCAGGTCATTCGATATCTGCTGTCAGACTTAACTTCATAACGCTTGGCCAGTCTTGTAGAATTGGATGTACTGTTTTTACATTGAAACCTACGTGTTTCTTGTACCCATGGCTATGTGTATAAATAACAATACAATGGAATCAAATAAATATATTACAGCTTGTTACGGATTTTAGATAATACCTACACACTAGTGAAGGCAAATTTTCATATTCACTAAAACATGTGTAGAGTCCGTATACATTGCAGTTCTTCTTGGATAATAACGAGTGTACTGATGTTGACAGCGCACAGTTGAATTTTAGATCTTCTCACGCAATATTTGGATCTCAAAAAGATATGTTTTCTTTTTACCACATGTTTACATCGGTGTGAGGAAACCGATGCAGATGTTCTTGAAGCAGCTGAGACCTAACGTCAGGTGCTTCTTCAGCGCTTTGAACATCTGTATGTACTTTAGCAATGACGCACTGTTAGTGAAGGACATCGGACTTTCGGAAGAGTATCATCCGTACTATTGTAGTATTTCGAAGACAGCAAGAGCTGATAAGTGCGATAAATATCCCACAATGAGCTTAACAGATGATACATTTAAGTCGGTGACCAGAATACAAGGCACAAGAGTCCGCCTGCTTAGCTAGATGGTAACGTGGTCGCCTCCCATGCAAGTGAGCCCGGGTTCGATTCCCGGGCGGGTCGGAGATTTTCTTCGCTCGGGGACTGGGTCTTGTGTTGTCCTCATCAACATCTCATCCTCGTCGCCTGCGTGCAAGTCGTTCAATGTGGTGTCGAGTGAAATAAGACTGGCACTAAGCGGCCGAACTTCCCCGGTTGGCGACTCCCGACCAACGATCTCATACGCTCATTTCCATTTTTCTTATGCAGAAGAATGGTAGAGGCTCTGTTGATGATGAGTCTGGCTTTTGCAAACGAAAAGCCACCAGAGGGGCTGTTCCGATGTTACAATTGGTAATAAAAGGAGCACTTCAGCTCCAATCAAAACTTTCCGAGGGATTTGTCGACCTAGTACAAACGTTCGGCAATTTAAAGTGGCGAAACATGTTTGAAATACTCAGAAAAATAGATACACGCTACAGGGGAAGACGGTTAATATTCATTATGTGCAAGAACCAAGAGGGAGCAATGAGAATGGAAGACCAAAAGCTAAATACTCAGATTAGAAAAAAATGTCTAAGGCAGCAATTCAGTCTTTATAGTCTACTGTACAATGTGAACTTGGAAGAAGCAAAGACGAAAATAAACGAGAGGTTCAGAAGAGAGTTTAAAACTCAAGATTCACTGATGGAATTTCTGTCATCGATGAAACTGTAGTAGAAATACTGTACTATTAAACGAAACCTTAGGTGTGAAACCATTGCTGCACGATGTTTATAGTGCATTCACCACTAGGGTGTAATGAAATGGACAGTATTGAGCAGTAGACGATCAGGTGATCACTATATGTGGATTGTTTGAGTTCTATGTGAATTAGAAAAAAAACTTGCAGAACTGGATGCTATCATTCATGGGTGTTCTTCTTCTCTTCCCCGAGAGTTCACAGGGAGTCCACCATTCCTGTAGAAACTGTCCTCGATATTCACAATTTAAACTGTAAATTTGTATTTCTTAGCGCAGTTTGCAGTGATGTTAAATCGCACTCTTTCCAGGTGAATGGTCTTTCAGAAATGAAAGAGAATATTGTTGATTTGCTGTGTTAACAGGAACTGACAGAGATGGGTCCCTTAATGTAGTATTATAACCCTGGAGAAACAGAAAGTACAATGAAGAACTTTTATCAAAATGTGGAAATCGAGCTTTTAGAAATAACTGATACAACAAATTGGTTATCTGTATTCGAGTCCCGTCCTCCTCTACAATTTTTTACCCTCTACAGTCCCCGCTAGTACCATGGATATCATTACCTCATGTCTTAACTCATTTATTATCATCCAGTTCCCACTTCAAGTTAATTTTGATCAAATTTTTCTGCCCTCACCGGTTCTCTAGATAATTGTCTCATTTCTTACGAGTCCACTTAATTGTCCGCGCGTTTCTGTAAGATCACATCTTACCGATGATGTTACCTACTTTCTCAGACATTTTTTTCTCAACTTAAGATCTATGTAGGATACTAGTAAACTTATTTTATCTATGAATAAGCTCTTTGCCTACGATAGTCTGTTTTTACATCCTCCTTGCTTCCAGAGCAGCAGAATTCTACAATTGCGGCTACTGAGCGGTCCCCAACTTCGATTTTAAGTTAGTAGCCACTCTCATTTCTGCTACTGCCCGTTAGATCCATATTTCTTTGATCTGTTCTGAATCTCCATCGTACGTTGATATGTTTACCATCTATACACCTCTAGTGTCTTACGAAGTAGGGATTTTCCGATACAAGTAAGTATTCGATACTTTTATTTCGATTCGAATAAATCCTTTCGATACTTATTTACTATCGAAAGAAAAGTACTTTCATCAAATTGATTTTACGCACTTATCCCAGTAGTGAGAGAGTGATTGGGTGAATGAGTGAGTGTTTGCTTGGCCTTCGTCACCAGGCCTATTCATCGGCCATATTGTTTGTTGTGTTTTGGAAGTGCATGCTTCTTGTCAAAAGTTTATTAACTTTTATTGTGTCAAGACGCTGCCGACGTCTGAAGTATGGACATATTTTATTACAATGAATGGCAGCATGGCAAAGTGCAAGGAATGTTATAAAACTGAAGT
Source organism: Schistocerca cancellata (assembly GCF_023864275.1). Classification (NCBI taxonomy): domain Eukaryota; kingdom Metazoa; phylum Arthropoda; class Insecta; order Orthoptera; family Acrididae; genus Schistocerca; species Schistocerca cancellata. Next base: position 144,304,313 of record NC_064634.1, on the reverse strand, counting down.
TTTTGTGGCAGTATCCACAAATTTATTTAAACAAACCAGTACCCACGGAACTGCTGTAGACAGAAATTAAACTCAGGTGTGCCTCTGAGACTGATAAAGCGAGTGAAAGGCGTCTGTGAACCTAATAATAATTCTCTTTTGATATCTTCTGATACAGATTTGTTATATCTGCGCAGACTTATTTTTTAGATTATGGGTTGTTATTTGAAAGTTTGTCAGTAATTCATTTTCATTCCCAATGTAGCTATGAGCAACTATCATTTCGAATTTTGAAGTTACGAGAGAAAAACGCTGAGACAGTAACATCGCGAAAATACAATTAAAACATGCAGTGCTGGGAAGTGTCGTCTTTCAACAAATATGTATAGCTTTAATTTTATTGTCTTTAATTATTCTAATTGGTAGTTTTAATATGTTTGATTTTATAAACTAGTGACACTTCAACAATGTCTTGTCGTCACTGCAACTTCTACATCTACATCTCTGCAAACCACCGTGATGTGCACGACAGAGGACACTTCCCATCGTTCTAGGTATCAGGGTGCCTTCCCTTACGAGGAATGAAGAATGATTGGTTAGATGACTCTGTGCTTTCTGCAGTTAATGTAATCTTATCCTCACGATCTCTATGTGAGTGATGTGTAGGGGGTTGAGTTTATTCCTGGAGTCATAAATTAAAGTCTGTTTTCGAAACTTTGTAGGTAGGCTTTCTCAGAGTAGTTTACGTATATCTTCAACAGTCTGCCAGTTCAGTTTCTTCAGCATCTGTGTGACACTCTGCCACAAATCAAACAAACCTGTGACAGTTCATTCCGCTGTTCTCTGTATACGCTCAGGATCCCTGTTAGTTAGTCACCACAGCGTAACTATAATAATGATGCTTCATCTTTATGTAAGTACAGATATATTTTCGACAAATGCTGCCTTGCCACTTACAATTGTCCCACTTGTATCTGTTCAGTCACGAGCGATCTCTAGCAATATAAACATGTACATGAATATATAAACACCTGAGGATGGACGCAAGCCCGAAACCGGTCGTGTGACAAATAAATAACCTTTCATTGTGACTGGTAGCGGAAATTTTTCTACACCGTATAAAGGGACAGTCACGGAGTTCAACAGCATCCACTATGGATAAAATTCAAACTGAAGTGTACTACCTGCTTTATCTACTCTGAGCCTGTGTGATCATTCCGTATTGACTGAACATTTATGCAGACTCTTAAGACAGCACTTCTTTATAGACAACTACATCATCTTCAAAAAGTCTGAGGTTACTATTAATATTGTCCGCATGGGTCACTGTTGTACAACATATGTTCCGAGTGAAAGTTTATTTTTTAAACCAGTGCAGATACGATTCAGAATAGAAATAGACTGATTCCTAAATATTTACAGCAATTGTTCTTTTTGGGAAACATTCCAAAACCTTAGTTTTCTATTTAAGGTCTACTGTTAATAAAAATGAAAGTAATGTGTTTCATTGGACTACATAATATAAACACTCCGATAAAATATCGTATACTCAGCATTACTTCATTTGCATAAAAAATTAAAAAGAGTATCGATATGTGTAGGTATCGATACTTTTGTAGCACACATACGAGGAGTATCGCATGACGAATTGAGAACTTCTTTTCAGTAGGTATCGATACTTTGAAGGTATCGAAGAACCCTAGTTATGAAAGGGCCGGTAGTACGTAGTGAGCGCCCAGGTGGACACACTGACCGTCTCGGCGGACGTAGGCGAGCGAGGCGGGTACGCCGGCCTTCCAGCGCGGCACCGTGACGAAGACGCGCTCTCCCCACACCTCGACGCCCACCGGTACGTTGTCGGACGGCCGGAAGCGCTTGGTCGCCATGGCCGCAGAGCGCTCTGCGTCCGACGGGAAGTCGAAGTCCAGCTGCCGCCATCGGAACGTCTCGTTCAGCTTGCCTGCAACACATCACAGGGACAACAATCACTGGAAGACTCTGATACAGAACAAAACACGGATATTATCGGAGATTATGTTGTGGCGTATCAAGACAGCCACGCCACTCGGAAGTAGCCGAAATGCACGCGTTACACACGCCGGCTAGCGTGAGGTCTGAAACAGGATACGTAATGAATGCTATAAAGAAAAGTACGTAGCTGCTGTAATACTTAACTTTAATCCATCATTTGTATACAGCGTTCTTGATGATACAAGTGAGACTCTCTCTAGAAATGGTTAATGGCGCCTTGCTAGGTCGTAGCCATGGACTTAGCTGAAGGCTATTCTAACTGTCTCTCGGCAAATGAGAGAAAGGCTTCGTCAGTGTAGTCGCTAGCAAAGTCGTCCGTACAACTGGGGCGAGTCCTAGTACGTCTCTCTAGACCTGCCGTGTGGTGGCGCTCGGTCTGCAATTACTGACAGTGGCGACACGCGGGTCCGACATGTACTAACGGACCGCGGCCGATTTAAAGCTACCACCTAGCAAGTGTGATGTCTGGCGGTGACACCACAGATTACAATCGAAGTGATGGACGCTAAATGCGAACGACAGAATGTGTAACTAAACGCACTCAAAGCAGTCCGTCGTCAGGCCACGAGTGCCTACCGGGACCATCCGACCGCCGTGTCATCCTCGGTGGAGGATGCGCCGGCCGCGGTGGTCTAGCGGTTCTAGTCGCGCAGTCCGGAACCGCGCGACTGCTACGGTCGCAGGTTCGAATCCTGCCTCGGGTATGGATGTGTGTGATGTCCTTAGGTTAGTTAGGTTTAAGTAGTTCTAAGTTCTAGGGGACCGATGACCTCAGAAGTTAAGTCCCATAGTGCTCAGAGCCATTTGAACCATTTTTGTGGAGGATGCGGATAGGAGGGGCGTGGGGTCAGCACACCGTTCTCCCGGTCGTAAGATGGCATTCTTGACCGAAGCCGCTACTATTCGGTCGACTAGCTCCTCAATTGGCATCAGGAGGCTGAATGCACCCCGAAAAATGGTAACAGCGCATGGCGGCCTGGATCGTCGCCCATCCAAGCGCCGACCACGTCCGATAGCGCTTAACTTCGGTGATCTCACGGGAACCGGTGTATCCACTGCGGCAAGGCCGTTGCCTAACTAAACGCAAGACACAAAATTATTCACCTCGAAGAGACGTTACGCTACGAACTGCATCACAGTCTCTACCCTGGATAATGAACGGCTGGAGTGGCCGTGCGGTTCTAGGAGCTACAGTCTGGAACCGAGCGACCGCTACGGTTGCAGGTTCGAATCCTGCCTCGGGCATGGATGTGTGTGATGTCCTTAGGTTAGTTAGGTTTAATTAGTTCTAAGTTATAGGCGACTGATGACCTCAGAAGTTAAGTCGCATAGTGCTCAGAGCCATTTGAACCATTTGAACCTGGATAATGGGCTCAAACCACCGAGGAAGAGAGTACACAAGTTTCTCCTGTTATGCCATAGTCACCTGAAGACACTCATTAATGATTAGAATCTATATTCAACAATACAAAATTCCAATTCCAAGGAAAGCAGTTGCTGACAGGTGTGAAAGTTGCCGAACTGTCATTTTAATAAGTCTTGGTTGTAAAATACTGAAACGAATTACTTACAGAAGACTAGAAAAAGTGGTAGACGATCTCGGGGAAGACCATTTTGGATTTCGGAGAAATGTAGGAACACGCGAGGCAATGCTGTCCCTACGAATTCTCATACAAGATAGGTTAAGGAAACGCAAACTAACTTTATAGCATTTGTAGACTTAAAAAAACAATTTGACAATGTTGATTGAAGTACTCTCTTTGACATTCTGAGGATAGCATGGGTAAAATACAGGGAGCAAAAGGCTGTTTGTAACTTGTACAGAAACCAGATGGCAGTTGTAAGAGCCGAGGGGGCATGAAAGGGAAGGAATGGTTGAGAAGGGAGTGAAATACGGTTGTAGCCTATCCCCAATGGTATTCAATCTGTATACTGAGCAAGCAGTAAAGGAAACGAAAGAAAAATTTGGAATGGGAATTAAAGTCCACGGAGAAGAAATAAAAACATTGAGGTTTGCCGATGACCTTGTAATTCTGCCAGAGACAGCAAAGAACTTGGAAGATCAGTTGAACGGGAATGGGCAGCGTGTTTGAAAGGAGAATAGAAGATGAACATTAACAAAAGCAAAACGAGGATAGTGGATTGTAGTCGAGTGAAATCAGGTGATGCTGAGGGAATTAGAAATCAGGTGACGCTGAGGGAATTAGATTAGAAAATGAGACGCTTAAAGTAGCAGATGACTTTGTAAAGACATTGCTTTCCCCTAAATTCGATAGTATTTTTTTTCTTTTGTGCATTACCTTGTCATAGTACGTATGTATCATTTATTTCAACTATTCTTTATTTGTTAATACGCCACACTGTTTCTTCATTCATTTTGCTACTGTTTTATATTGTACGAATATGAATCTTCTGGTTTTATATGCTTTGTAAGTCTTTGGTTAGGAGAAGTACTGCGTCAGAGAGAGAGCGAACGACTATCGACAGAGAGCGTGCGAGTTGTTGTGGTATCGTGGCCGGTTCACGGGTGGAGAAACGTTGAAAAGTTCGGCGAGAAAGACGGTGATACGCAGAGGAACAATTAATTACAGTGCGTCCGCTGTATTAATAGGAGATCGTGCATTATTAAATGAACAGTAAAACCTGAAAAGTATATCGAGTGTTTGCGGTGACGATTTCACATACTGTGTGAACTTGGGACAATTAGCCGTTAACCAGACACCATTGTCGCGTGGAGACACTAACTGTTAGAATTGCGTGAAAGTGGAACAAACCAAAATGTTAAGTAAAAGAACAATGCTGTGATTTGGTCAAGAAACGTTTATTATATCATCCAAACTGTCTTAATGACGACGACGTAAATTGAACTGATGTTTAACGGACTGTTATAGTGATAAAACTCATGTGACTTTTCCTATGGCAACACGGTGAAAGAACTGTGCGCAGTATTGGCACTACCCGGCTATATATCGCAAATTCTAAAGACATTGCATAATTCCGACCTACCCGCACCGCGTGATTAATAAACTTTTAATAATAAAACATCGCGCGCGTAACGACAACGCACACACTGGAACTATTATTACCGCGCCAGTGCTGACAGCTGATTCGACTACAACGAAGACGTGGACCACCGCCGTAACTGGAATATTAATGAAACAGGAAGATCTATCATTATCTTCACGCCACGAACCAGGATTAACTTCACACATCGTCCACGCGGACCACCGCTGACGTCATCGCACTGCCTGCAGCGACAGTTAAAACATTAAAATAAAATTATTACGCTCTCTCTCATTCCAAAATTAAAAACGATTGCAGTTAAATTATCTAATTTAAAAATGCTGTCACAATATCAAGTTTCAATTTTGTTTAGTTCCAATAAATATTCTTTCCATTATTTCGTCTTGTTGACAGTGTTGAAAACCCACCAAATTAAAGTTCAATTAATAATTTTCTTTCAAAATTCTTCTCAGACATTTTACTGCTCATCATAATTTTATTTTAATGTTTATGTGTAACTTCTTTTGGAAGGAGAACATTTTATTTTTTGTGCAGTAAAATTAGCTACCATAAAATTACGTATATTACCAGCTGATGCTGTCCGCCATTACTGCTTGAAAACTGACCAATAGTATTTTTGCACCTATTTTCTCATTGGCTGTCAACTCAAAACAAAATTGCGTATTTCGTGGGCATCTAGCAGATGAGCGACGTCTATGTAGGCCCCTAAAATAATTTTTTTTTTTTTACCTTTGCAGGTTTACTGGAATTATATTGACTTTAATTGTTTACATGGCCCCCATTAAAGTGATTTATCGCATCTATATAATAATTGTACTGAATTACCTAATTAATTTTTTTATTACATAAACATTGGCATACCATATTTAGATTAAAATTGAAGTCATATTGACACCACATAAGATTCTGCACGTTATGACAAAGACTAAGCCACATTTTTTTTTCTTCGTCCATGACTAACAGTGGTAGTCAGATTCCTTGTATAGGTCATGTTTTATTATTTAAAAGGTTTTTTTTTTCAGAATTAGAGAACCAGTTTCTTTACAACATTTGCTATGTCGGCAGCAAAACAGCTGATGATGGTCGAGGTAGAGAAGATATCAAATGTAGACGGGCAATAGCAAGGAAAGCGTTTCTGAAGAACAAAAATTTGTTAACATCTAGTACCTGTGGGACCATCTCGATCGGACTGTTCGCACCACGGATCATCAATCGAGAAACCTAGGCACTGGAGTCGGTACCTTGCAGAACCTTACCGACTCTCTTCCTGCACCTCTGCGCGGCACAAGGTGGCTACTCAGCTTTCCTACAGGTGCTCACATTTATGTGACTGGACCGTACAATCATGCCGCTTGTTTGGTCCTATTCATATTTGTTACTTAAGAGATCGCACATTTTCCTGCAACGGGTGGCTCTCCGAAAATGAACCAACTTAAACCGTATCCGTTATAATTTAGAGATGATCTGCACCTGTTATCATCGCTTTGGTACCCTGTAGTTTAGTGTGGTAATAACCATTACATCACGCGTAAAGGATCACTGTGGCTATTATTGCTGAACGTTTATGTTGAGCATAATATGTGAAGTGCATTTATTTCCTCAAGGAAAGGACAGGTAATTTATTCCAGTTTCTATAGTAATGTGTCATATTATCAACAACTTTAATCTTGGCACAATTCAGTGCACCTTTAACCTATACGGACACAGACTCTGATTCATTTACTTTACGACGATTCCTTGTCCTAAGAACCAACGGTATTGTAGACATATAGTAAGATGAACCATGATCTCTGTTATACACTTCACGTATCTGTAATGTACGATAAGCAATAACTTTTCGGCTGTTAAAAGTCTCCAGCCCTGATACAGTCTCCACTTTACCACCACCAACTAGAGCCACAGTAACCCAACCATTACCATGCGCACTAGGATCAGCATTAGTAAATGTAAAACTCAGTACGCATCCACAAAACACTGAAGGACCATTCAGAATAACTTGCGCACCTACTCCGCTCTTCGTAGTAATAGATATATTATCAATAGCTTTATACACTGTATGGCGCGAACGCCTTCTCCTCCTAAAATAACGCGGCATAACTAGTCTGTGTCGATGCTGGAGCACGTGCGGCTGCTCGACGACTGCTAGATGTCTATAAGTTATTGCTCATCGTACATTTCAGATACCGAGCGAGGTGGCGCAGTGGTTATACACTGGACTCGCATTCGGGAGGACGACGGTTCAATCCCGCGTCCCGCCATCCTGATTTAGGTTTTCCATGATTTCCCTAAATCGCTCCAGGCAAATGCCGGGATGGTCCCTTTCAAAGGGCACGGCCGACTTCCTTCCCGAGACCGATGACCTCGCTGTCTGGTCTCCCTCCCCAAACCAACCAACCAACATTTCAGATATGTGAAGTGTATAACAGAGATCGTGGTTCATCTTACTATATGTCTACAATGCCGTTGGTTCTTAGGACGAGGAATCGTCGTAAAGTAAATGAACTAGAGTCTGTGTTGTAATGCCACTTCCTCGGACGAGAAATGAAAATAAAAAATTAGCTCCAAATTCCCAAAAATTTCCCCAAAACAAGTTCCAAATTCCATGAAAAATGAACAAGCAAACAAATTTCCAATTAACACTATTATTTGGATATTAACCAGTAATTGAATCAGGAATCTAATACTTAGTAATTTATTAACATACGAAAGAAAGATAGGATTCCAGTAAAATCAAACTCAAAATTCATTCTCATAGAAAATCGCAAAATCATTATAATTAAAATTCGCGAAGTAGAACCAACGTTCCCAAAGCATACTGCGTGTGAGTACTCTTTGAGATTCGTGAGTAATGGCTAAGGATAATTCAATCCATTGTCAATACGTTACGAGAGTTAGCCGAAGCAGGTCATACTTTTGAATGCTCGTATATGTAGGCGCAATTAGATTGTTTTTTTTTTCAGAATTGATTATTGCGATCTACTATGACGCAGTGAAACGATACTTTGACTTCAAATATTACGTTATTTAGAATTCAGATAGAGGACTTGCATATATTAGACAGAAGTGACTTTTAATTAGATAACCTGAAGTTAACACTATCAAGGAAGTGAACACAGATAGACAGTTTCATTCGTAATAACTAATGGACCACGAAACTTGACGATAGTTACCAAGCATATAATTTATAATTCCCCCCAACACCTGGGAAAGCTTCTTCCTCACGGCTCTGTTAGGAAGTGACTAATATTGTATAATAAACCAGCATATCGTGTCAATTCACGCATTTATCATTCAAGTTTTACAATATTATTTACAGAGATAACGTGCTGCGATATTATTTGACTGAAGCGCTCGGCGCTTGTATAGAAACTCTTAGACGTTAGGAATTAATAACACTGTTACGACTGATTATAGATTTGAGATTATAACCAGTCTATAGGGAATTTGGTGTCGCTGGAACTAATTTGAACTTATCATTAATATTTAAATAGCAACTGATAAACCATCGATTATAAACGATTTAATTACGACATTTGGTGAAGTAAATATCTCGCACCAATCGCGAGTTCAGTTCATCAATGTTTTGTTTGTAACGTCGATACCGATACATAAAAATAACAATCTCATTGCTCTACTGCTGAGTGTTAGCCGAGACCGAAGATCTTAAAGGACGTTACAGTGTTCCTATGGGTTAAAGGTGCACTGAATTGTGGCAAGATTAAAGTTGGTGATGATGTGACACATTACTATAGAAACTGAAATAAAGTACCTGTCCTTTCCTCGAGAAAATAAAAAAATAAGAAACATTACACGACAGCAAATAGGAAACCTATTGGGTCATGGTAAATAACCCATCCCAAGACATCCAGACACTGATTCACCAACAGAGACTGACATCTCAGAGGGGGGAACCATGGCAGTGGGGGGTGGGGGGTGGGGGGAGCTGTGCTGCCATCTTTGATTTATATACAGGGCGTTTCAAAAAGAAAGAGCAGATTTCAAACATTTATTTCTCAAAAACTACAAATGATAGAAACACAATTCCAACGGTCCTTCACTCAATATGAGTACCAAATGTTACACAACAAATATCAAAACTGTACCTCAATATGAGCACCATTTGTTACACGACAAATATCAAACCGGTATCTCATTTCTTGCCACACACGACGCAACTGGTCTTTAGTTACCGAATTCACGGCCGCAACAATTCGATGTCGTACCTCTTGAAGAGTAGCGGGCATAGGTGGGACATAAACACAGTCCTTTATGTACCCCCACAAATAAAAATCGCAGGGAGTAAGGTCTGGTGACCTGGGAGGCCACAGACGATGACATTGATCTTGTGCTCCTGCTCTTCCAATCCACCGTCCTGGAATGGTGTTATTTAGGTACCGTCGTACAGGTTCAGAGAAGTGTGGTGGGGCGCCATCTTGCATGAAGATGAAGTGATTTGAATCTTCCTGAAGTTGAGGAAATAGCCAGTTTTCTAACATGTCCAGGTAAATGGTTCCTGTGATAGTTTTCTCCATGAAAAAGAAAGGTCCATAAACTTTGTTTACCGAAATTGCACAAAAGACGTTAACCTTTGGTGAGTCTCTTTCATGTTGAATAACGTCCCTCGGAGTTTCACTCGCCCAAATTCGTACGTTATGCCGATTAACTTTACCAGAAATGTGAAACGTTGATTCATCTGAAAAAATTAATCGTTCGGCAAAATTGTCCTCTTCCATGTCCTGTAGAATTGCAGTTGAAAATTCGAACCTTTTGTTGTGGTCGTCAGGACGCAATGCTTGCAATAACTGCAGTTTGTACGGCTTCATGTGCAGACGGTTACTCAGAACGCGCCATACCGTTGTTTTAGACATGTTTAGTTCGTGACTTGCCCGTGTCGTGGATTTTCTAGGGCTCCTTTCGTAAGCTGCACGGACACGCTCGACATTTTCATCCGATGTGCGTGGACGACCCGTGCTTTTTCGCTTGCAGATGCAACCATCTTCTACGAATCTGTGATGCCACTCATAAATTTGCTTATGACGAGGCGGCTGTTTGTTGAATTGACGGCGGAATGCACGTTGCACACCAACAATGGACTCTAACTTTGCAAATTGCAGCACACAAAATGATCGTTCCTGTGGTGTCGTCGCCATTTTCCTACAAACAAACGCCAGCGCCACTGCGGATTTGCATGGAACTTCTGCGCGGACCATTGAAAAACTTTGAACCTTTCTCTGACAAGAAACGTTTGAATTGTGTTTCTATCATTTGTAGTTTTTGAGAAATAAATGTTTGAAATCTGCTCTTTCTTTTTGAAACGCCCTGTATATAAACATTCATTTGCTGCCAGTAGCTATATGTTAGTGCACTATGTGCGGCGTTCTAAGTACTTTGCAATGCCCACCAGGCGTTCTAGCGTGACGCTACTAGTTTTACTTAGCGTCGCGCGCGCTATTGCTCCCCGACCGGAAGCTGCTCTGATAACTGGCAGCTATATAAGTGACGTTTCTGGTAAGACGGCGTCAGTCGTCGAGCAGCCGCAAGTGCAGCAGCATCGACACAGACTAGTTATCGCGCGTTATTTTAGGAACCAACGGCATTGTAGCAGCTGCAGAGACACGACACGTATCCGCATGCCTACTTGTTTGTTTGTTTCCACTGAGCGCCTCAAGAGGCGTCAGCAACAGTTTGAACACGAGTTCGCCACTTTCTTTTTCGTTGCAGCAACCGAGTGTGTGCAACTGTGGCACTGCATAAGCTTTTGGGCGATATCGACCAGAATACATCCGAGGCGTTCAGCATGGTTTCGACAACGGATTCTGAAGCTTGACGGTTGCCCCTATTTTGTTGCGAATGATCAGTGTTCTGGAGGATCTTATGCGAGCCGCATTTGAGAATGTGCGGACACTGATCACTAAACAGGCATTGGCCAGTAATGCTGAGAGTAGTGATAGGCCCGTGGATCATGATTTGGGCGTCTGATAACTGGCAGGCGACCTGCTTTTGTTGGAGCTAACTCGATGTTTAGGACACAGGGTACGTTCTGGTGTGCATCCACAGTGTTACCGAGTATCGGAAGACTGTGTTTGCCGTTGACGGACTAGAAAAATTAACTAAGTGCCACTACTAGGACTCACCCTTTTTCTTTTCACTCTTATAGTTAGCAACGACGCAAGCACGACACTACACCTTCTCTGCCCTCATCACCAACATTTGCAAGGCCGTACAGTAATGTCTAAAACAGAATACTCTTCTGTCGTAACGGAAATATCTTCCCAGTTTAGACGGCTGAACCGCTAGGCCGCTTTTTTTCTCGAATCATCAGCTTCTGACTAGTTTGGTGCGGGCCGCCACGAAATCCTGTCTAGCGCTAGCCTTACATTTCAGAGTGCCTTATGCACTCTACGTCCTCAATTACTTGTTAGACTTATTCCAATTGTTATCTTCCTCTACAGCTTTTACCACCTACAGCTTCCTCTCTTTATATGGAAATTATTCCCTGGTGTCTTAACACACGTGCTATCATACTGTCCCTTCTTGTCAGAGTTTTCCACGTATTCAAAAAATGGTTCAAATGGCTCTGAGCACTATGGGACTTAACATCTATGGTCATCAGTCCCCTAGAACTTAGAACTACTGAAACCTAACTAACCTAAGGACATCACACAACACCCAGTCATCACGAGGCAGAGAAAATCCCTGACCCCGCCGGGAATCGAACACGGGAACCCGGGCGTGGGAAGCGAGAACGCTACCGCACGACCACGAGCTGCGTATTTCACGTATTCCTTTCCTCCCCCGTTCTGAGAAGAACTTCCTTATTCTTTAGCTTACCATACCTCCTAATATTCAACATTCTTCTGTAGCACCACATCTCAAACACTTATATTCTGTACCAGTTGTCCTGCAGTCCACGATCCATTACCGTACAATGCCCATACCCTAAACGTACATTCTGTAAGTAGGCTGTTTATATTTTCTTATTAGCAACGTTACGTAGCGCTCTGTATGAAAATAACTGGCTGTGCTGTGTACAGTCTGTGGCTAGTTTGCATTGTTGTCTGCCATTGTCGTGTTGAGCAGCGGCAGCTGGATGTGAACAGCGCGTAGCGTTGCGCAGTTGGAGGTGAGCCGCCAGCAGTGGTGGATGTGGGAAATGAGATGGCGGATTTTTGAATACAGAATGGATGTCATGAACTGCTATATATATTATGACTATTAAGGTAAATACATTGTTTGTTCTCTATCAAAATCTTTCATTTGCTAATTATGCCTATCAGTAGTTAGTGCCTTCAGTAGTTTGAATCTTTTATTTAGCCGGCAGTAGTGGCGCTCGCTGTATTGCAATAGTTCGAGTAACCAAGATTTTTGTGAGGTAAGTGATGTGTGAAACGTATAGGTCAATGTTAGTCAGGGCCATTCTTTTGTAGGGATTTTTGAAAGTCAGATTGCGTTGCGCTAAAAATATTGTGTGTCAGTTTAAGCACAGTCACGTATAAATTTTTCTAAGGGGACGTTACATATGGCGGTCCCGCCAGGATTCGAACCTGGAATCTTCGTGTCAGTTTAAGCACAGTCATGTATAATTGTTCAAAGGGGACGTTTCAGAGTCTACTTATCATTCAAGGGTAAGTAAATGACAAAAAATTTGTAGTGTGTTATTTGTTTCCATTGCACCACATTTGCCAGTTGTTTTTAAAAGCAGTTGTTCAAATGGTTCAAATGGCTCTGAGCACTATGTGACTTAACATCTGAGGTTATCAGTCCCCTAGAATTTAGAACTACTTAAACATAACTAACCTAAGGACATCACACACATCCATGCCCGAGGCAGGATTCGAACCTGCGAAAGTAGCGGTCGCGCTGTTCCGGACTGAAGCGCCTAGAACCGCTCGGCCACACCGGCCGGGAAGAGCATTTCGTTGCAGGTTCGTTTAGTAAGCGCGAAAGCATCACGGAGACGAGCAGTGAAGTCCAGTCGTAGACACTACAAGATCGGCATTCTTCATCATGGCGCGGTTTGCCGTTAAAATACTGAGTGCGTATTTTTGTGGAAGAGTCAACTAATATATCTTCTTCCTACCATGAAGGTAAAATTGGAGAAATTCGAGATCACAGGGAGGCTTACCGACAACTTTCTTCCCGCGGACCACTTGTGACAGGAGCAGGGAAGTGATAGTGCCCCACACTATAAGGTGTGCAGAGTATGGGTGTCGATGTAAACCACCCGCGATATGAAAGAAAAAAGCGGTTTCTTTTCCCGGTCTGATACGAATTGTTATTTGTCAGGGCTCCCCTCCCCTCCCCCCTCCTCCTACAAGTGAAACCGATTTAATCCGCGAGTTCGAATCCAGAACCGTGTGATTGTGGTAGTGACGGAAGGTTAGAAGGGCGACCACGTGCCAAGGTCACTCTGGGTGAGAGCAGCTTCGAGGCAGCGGGCAACGCGGTCAGGGACCTCTCCACACAGCCACAGAGTTGCAAAACCGGTGCTGCGCCACATCCCAGTCCAGCTCTGCTTCCTGTCCACCTCACGACCCGCGACCGCTTCCCTGTTATCTGAGACAGCTGGTAGGCATCTGGATGCTCTGTGCCGCACGCAGTATAACACAAGAGCCGGCCGGTGTGGCCGTGCGGTTCTAGGCGCTTCAGTCTGGAACCGCGTGACCACTACGGTCGCAGGTTCGAATCCTGCCTCGGGCATGGATGTGTGTGATGTCCTTAGGTTAGTTAGGTGTAAGTAGTTCTAAGTTCTAGGGGACTGATGACCACAGATGTTAAGTCCCATTGTGCTCAGAGCCACTTGAACCATAAGACAAGACTTGGACTGATACGCTTTCTCAGTCCAGTCGTAGCAAAGATGTACCCTTTTACTGTGGTGACTGATTGTTTTTCTAAATCAGCACGCCACAAGACTTGCGTGCCTCAGCGATACAGATAGCCGTACCGTAGGTGCAACCACAACGGAGGAGTATCTGTTGAGAAAGGCCAACCTACGTTTCTAGCATTTGTAGACTTAGAGAAAGCTTTTGACAATGTTGACTGGAATACTCTCTTTCAAATTCTGAAGGTGGCAGGGGTAAAACACAGGGGGCGAAAGGCTATATATAATTTATACAGAAACCAGATGGCAGTTATAAGAGTCGATTGACATGAAAGGGAAGCAGTGGTTGGGAAGGGAGTGGGACAGGGTTGTAGCCTCTACCCGATGCTATTCAATCTGTATATTGAGGAAGCAGTAAAGGAAACAAAAGAAAAATTCGGAGTAGGTATTAAAATCCATGGAGAAGAAATAAAAACTTTGAGGTTCGCCGATGACATTGTAATTCAGAGACAGCAAAGGACTTAGAAGAGCGGCTGAACGGAATGGATAGTGTCTTGAAAGCAGGATATAAGATGAACATCAACAAAAGCAAAACGAGAATAATGGAATATAGTCGAATTAAGTCGGGTGATGTTGAGGGAATTAGATTAGGAAATGAGACACTTAAAGTAGTAAAGGAGTTTTGCTATTTGGGGAGAAAAATAACCGATGATGGTCGAAGTAGAGAGGATATAAAATGTAGACTGGCAATGGCAAGGAAAGCGTTTCTGAAGAAGAGAAATTTGTTAACATCGAGTATAGATTTAAGTGTCAGGAAATCATTTCTGAAAGTATTTGTATGGAGTGTAGCCATGTATGGAAGTGAAACATGGACGATAACTAGTTTGGACAAGAAGAGAATAGAACCTTTCGAAATGTGGTGCTACAGAAGAATGCTGAAGATTAGGTGGGTAGATCATATAACTAATGAGGAGGTACTGAATAGGATTGGGGAGAAGAGAAGTTTGTGGCGCAACTTGACTAGAAGATTGGATCGGTTGGTAGGACATGTTCTGAGGCATGAAGGGATCATCAATTTACTGTTGGAGGGAAGCGTAGAGGGTCAAAATCGTAGAGGGAGACCAAGAGATGAATACACTAAACAGATTCAGAAGGATGTAGGTTGCACAGGATAGAGTAACGTGGAGAGCTGCATCAAACCAGTCTGAGGACTGAAGACCACAACAACAACAAAAACAAGACACCTTGCGATATTTGGCAGAGGGCCCCTTCTGGTACGTCTGTATTTCCCTCATGTACTGTCCAGTGGTGCGGTAGCACCTACTTTTTTGTTGTATCGAAGAGTGCGTAGCAGATGTAATACAGCGTATCATTCTTGACGGAGATAAATCTTCAAACGTCAATGTCAGTTCGGGCGTACAACAAAGGATTGTTATAGGACTATTATTGTTCACAACGCATACAAATTACTTATTGGATAATGTTGGAAACTGCGTAAGGCTGCTTGTGGATCACATTGTGTACAAATACAAAGAAGTAAAAATGCTAGAAGTTTGTACCGAAATGCTTAGTGCAGGAGTTGGTGGTAGTTATACGGAAAGACACTTAATTGTACCGAATGGTTAAAATAAATGTGCAGATACTCACAGACGTCCGCTGTTGCCTATAATTATCGTTTTGCAGCGTAACATGGTAGATGTTCTAATCCGTTGACGCGGAACTGAATTACGCTGAAATAAAATTAGTTCCAATTTTGACCAACAGGTGCAGCTATGGCGCTGTGAATGCGTTCCACAGGTAATGGATTAGGAACGGTATGGGAGCAGATATTGTCCAATAAGTGACAAAGCATAATGTTGACTTTATTATTAGACGCCAAAGTCCCTAATCCGATGGGACCGATGACCCCGCTGATTGAATCGTGTGGCAGCGACGGGAACAGGAAAGTGAAGGAGCGATAGTGGTACAGAAAGTACCCTTTACCACACACCATAACGTGGGTTACGGAGTATCGATGCAGATATAGAATGGACGACTGTCGGCAAGCGAGATCTGTGTGGGAGGAAGTAACATGCATTTTGCCTAATTTCTTTTGGAACGTGCGTGCTCTGAATTTTACACTACTGGCCATTAAAATTGCTACACCATGAAGATGACGTGCTACAGACGCGAAATTTAACCGACAGGAAGAAGATGCTGTGATATGCAAATGATTAGCTTTTCACAGCATTCACACAAGGTTGGCGCCGGTGGCGACACCTACAACGTGCCGACATGAGGAAAGTTTCCAACCGATTTCTCATACACAAATAGCAGTTGACTGGCGTTGCCCGGTGAAACGTTGTTGTGATGCCTCGTGTAAGGAAGAGAAATGCGTACCATCACGTTTCCCACTTTGATAAAGGTCGGATTGTAGCCTATCGCGATTGCGGTTTATGGTATCGCGACATTGCTGCTCGCGTTGGTCGAGATCCAATGACTGTTAGCAGGATATGGAATCGGTGGGTTCAGTAGGGTAATACGGAATTCCTTGCTGGATCCCAACGGCCTCGCATCACTAGCAGTCGAGATGACAGGCATCTTATTCACATGGCTGTAACGGATCGTGCAGCCACGTCTCGATCCCTGAGTCAACAGATGGGGACGTTTACAAGACAACAAACATCTGCACGAACATTTCGACGACGTTTGCAGCAGCATGGACTATCAGCTCGGAGACCATGACTGCGGTTACCCTTGACGCTGCGTCACAGACAGGTGCACCTGCGATGGTGTACTCAACGACGAACCTGGGTGCACGAATGGCAAAACGTCATTTTTTCGGAATAATCCAGGTTCTGTTTACAGTATCATGGTGGTTGCATCAGTGTTTGCCGACATCGCGGTGAACGCACATTGGAAGCATGTATTCGACATTGCCATACTGGCGTATCACCCGGCGTAATGGTATGGGGTGCTATTGGTTACACATCTCTGTCACCTCTTGTTCGCATTGACGGCACTTTGAACAGTGGACGCACATTTCAGGTGTGTTACGACCCGACAGGTACAGCTGCATAGGCAGCTGTACCTGTACACGCCATCCAAGCTCTGTTTGACTCAATGCTCAGGCGTATCAAGGTCGTTATTACGGCCAGAGGTGGTAGTTCTGGGTATTGATTTCTCAGGATCTATGCATCCAAATTGCGTGAAAATGTAATCACAAGTCAGTTCTAGTACAATAGGACTGAAGACCACAACAACAACAACATATGTGTCCAATGAATACCCATTTATCATCTGCATTTCTTCTTGGTGCAGCAATTTTAATGGCCAGTAGTGTAACAGTAAACTTCTCCGTGATGCATAAAGCCTCTGCGTCTGCCGCTGAAGATTTATGAACATCTCCGTAACGCTCTTGTGATTACTAACGAATCTGCGACGAAACGCTCCCCTCTGCTAAGGATTGCAGATTAATAACCACTACTCAAGAACCAACTGCACAAGTGTTTTGTAAGCCACCTCTATTCGTGGATATGTAACATTTGTTTACAATTAGTTCATAGAACTCCAGCCTAGCATCTGCTCGTCCCACGACTGGCTTTATATTGTTATTTCATTCTGTCCGCAGTATGCGCAGTTCGTTTCTTGGTAAACATTTTTTCCAAGAACAGTGTGGTTTCACCAGTTAACAGATTTTGTCGCTAGTGGTGTTGCACTTACTGGGAAATATCCAGATGCCACAGTGCCGAACAATTTAAAAATACCGAGATTAGTCGTCTGTTTCCGCGAATGCGGAGCAGTTGCAGACAAGAAGAGAACCTGGAGGCCGGCCGTTTTGACGGACGCTGTACTGCCTCATGTGATACATCGCTCGCCTTCAAAAAGTTTGGGAGGAGTATCTGCCCAATCCAATCTCAGATTTCGCATGGCAGTGCTGAAAAGCGATGTACAAATTAAAATGTCGCACATATAATGTTCGTAGTGCGCAGGAATTGAAGGCGTCGGATAAATATGGGCGTCTAGCGTACTGTACATCATTTGGTCAATTGCTGATATCCAAGGAATGGCAGAATTTGACCGTGTTTGTTTCATTGATAAGGCGTGGTTTCACCTTAATCGATATATGAATAGTGAATGCGCAAGGATTTGGTCAAATGAAAATGCAATTTTTTTTTCAATGGAAACCCTGCCAGGAAACAGGAGTGTGATGTGCCGTATCATGTCGTCGAATAGTGTGCTCTATGTTCTCTGGCTACAGTGAACAGTGTTGTGTACCAAAACATCATTACACAGTTCGTTCCTTGAGGCAGATAAAAGTTATTTTTGGTTGCAGCAGGGCGATGCTACTTGTCGCCCACCTAACGGAACACTTCATTTCTTAAGCCAATTTTTTGGGTGGTCGAGTCATCTCTTAAGGACTATGGTCCTCACGTTATACCGATTTAATGTCTCCCGTGGTGCTATCTTAATGCAAAGGTATATTAAGAAAGGCTGCACAAACTGGAGGAACGAAAGATCAACGTAAAGCGCACATTAACACAGTGTCAACGTCCTCCGCAAAGTGGCCTTCAATATAGTAAACGAGTTTGTGCATGTATTACAGAACCATTTTGAGCATCTCTTATAAACAATGTGAGATTATCAAATTAAAAGAAAAACATATATATATGGCTAGTTTTTGATGTGCGCGACTTTTCGATCACACTATATATCGTGAACAGTAATGGGTCTATAACATTCCATTGGGGAGCTTCCGTATTGCTTTAGCGTTTGTCAGTAACAATAGACAGCGACTCAGTGACCTACATCGTTCCCCTCAAAGTCGACATCATCCGAGTCATAGTAGGAGCTTTTCCAAGAAACCGTACTGTTATTCAACAGAAATTATTTGGTTTACAACACGGTAAAGATATTTGCTTGTGCGGATGACGATTCAGAACCCACTCCATGCCAATGCAAATCCAATGTCTTGTCCCTGCTCTATCTCGCTTGCTCCTAACAAGGAACCCTTTGAATGTGATGTGTGTTTAGTAATGCTCATTTGAAAGTGTTGTGTTAACAGTCATGACAAGAAAAATATTAACTGCTAATAACCCACAATGTGGATCAGGAAGGCGACAGAAAATGAGTGTTCTGGAGGTGCAGAGATCAACTTTTTATGGGATGTAAGTCATACACGCCATAAAATGGACATCGTAGACGTTCAAGAAATGTTCAAACAGACTATTAACTTGCACCATGGCCACCTAATGAAAAATGGCGCGGTATAATGATCACAAACGTTCGCACCTTCAAGATCGAAGGCGAACTTGCTGCGAGTTACAAACCGTCCAGAACGTTCACCTATGTATCCACTCTTAAAGAATGTATACAGGGTGTTATAAAAAGGTACGGCCAAACTTTCAGGAAACATTCCTCACACACAAATAAAGAAAAGATGTTATGTGGACATGTGTCCGGAAACGCTTAATTTCCATGTTAGAGCTCATTTTAGTTTTGTCAGTATGATCTCCCACCTACGCTCAATGGAGCACGTTATCATGATTACATACGGGATACTCTACCTGTGCTGCTAGAACATGTGCCTTTGCAAGTACGACACAACATGTGGTTCATGCACGATGGAGCTCCTGCACATTTCAGTCGAAGTATTCGTACGCTTCTCAACAACAGATTCGGTGACCGACTGTGATACAATACGCCATTCTCCAGGGCTGCATCAGCGCATCAGGGATTCCATGCGACGGAGGGTGGATGCATGTATCCTCGCTAACGGAGGACATTTTGAACATTTCCTGTAAGAAAGTGTTTGAAGTCACGCTGGTACGTTCTGTTGCTGTGTGTTTCCATTCCATTATTAATGTGATTTGAAGACAAGTAATAAAATGAGCTCTAACATGGAAATTAAGCGTTTCCGGACACATGTCCACATAACATCTTTTCTTTCTTTGTGTGTGAGGAATGTTTCCTGAAAGTTTGGCCGTACCTTTTTGTAACACCCTGTATAGAATCATACTGGTGTTACGGGGCGATGAGAACTAATGGAATGTGACGCCATCCAACCGAATGCGAAACAGCCTGTAGTGGAGCTTATCGTGAAACTGGGTGTCTTTTAAGGCGTAAATGCAGATAGTGCGATAATATGTTTTATAGTCACCGAAGAAACAAAGATGTAGAGGCTGAATTTGTCTGGTGGTTCCAGGTGGTATGAAATGCAATGTCGTACACTTTTCAGGAGTATGATTTTTATATGTATACCAGGAATCAAGTAAAGGCAAGTTATTTTGGCCAGCTATTGGCCAAAAGCAGTGCTCATACCACAGTAGTTGTTCTGTTACGCCCATTTTCCGCATCTTCTTTGCTGTGTCGCAGATATTCCCTACTGCCATTGCAAGATTACACCCACGAGAAAAATTCATAGGAGCAGAGCATTTCCAACTACTCGTAGCACAATAAATAATGTTCCAGCCAATTTATGAGGCAGAATAACAGTCGGAATAATTGAAAGCGGATGTGTTTAAAGGCATTGATGTTAGTTGATCTTGATTCAGCTCTCTTCGTACCTCTAATTTCCAGGGTTTCTTTCGTTCTCATTTCCTCTTCAAATACCGATTTGTCAGAGTTGTAAACAAATTCCTTACTAGACGAAGTGATAACTTTCTTTATCTAATCCACAAATTTTCGGGCTGATTCCGTAGTTTGCTGTGTGTTGACGCTTTGTCTGAAATTTCATAATCTTACATTTTCCAATTCTGCAGCACCGTTTAAAGTTGTGCAACCATCAACTGTTTCCCTTCAAGCCACTGTAATATTTACCGTGTACAATTCGATGTGCGTAACGTAGTAGGTCACTATTATGCGCATGCTTTAAATTATATCGAACATCCCTGAAAGTTGCGCCTTGTCCTCCCTTGAATATCCATAGTTTTTGTTGTGCATTACACGGTCATACTGCTGCGGACTTTTTCGAAATCTATTCATAATTGTTCCTTTATGGTGCTGCGTAATTATATTTAGTACTCGCTACTTGGACAACGACTGTCCTTCACTGCGTTTCACTAGAGACGATATCTGTTATTCCTTATCCGACAAGGATGATGAAGTGCATCGATCGACATCTGTTTTAGTTTTATTTATACTTGCTAAACACGTATTCTCAACATGGCGCTCCTCATGTAGATTGCCCAGACAGTCTACATCTAGATGTAGAATATATGACAGCACATATTCCACTGACTCAACTTGCAGAAAGGCTAATATATCACCTGGCACGTCTTTCTCACTCTGCGAAATTCCTTTGTTCCCTTTCTGACGAAATGTCAACGTCGGCAACTGTTGTAGATACAATGTAATGCTCGCTTTGTTTATCGTTGCATTGCGCTGTTTTGTAGCAATACCACTAGCACCGTAGTACTGTTGTTACTCGTCGACTAGGCTGTTCAACTACGCTCCGTAACCTCATACTGTACCCATCATTGGATACCTGCAATCCTGCCCCCTGTTGCCGCCAGCAGCTAACCTTCTGGCTGTCTCGCTCCTGTTCTAGTCTCTCGTGAAAGTACGGAAGTGCATGTTCCAGAAATCAGTTGCGCGTCGTTGGTGAAACCTTTTGTGCTGTATCACAGTGGTAACAACAGACTCCGCTTTGGTGTCAATTGCTTAACGGTTGGCGGTTCTCCCCTGTTTACGGAATCTAGTTGTTTGTGAAGGAGCACCCCAGTTTACGGAAACTAGTTTGTGAGCGCGCGTGCTCTCTCTCTCTCTAAAAAATGGTTCAAATGGTTCTGAGCACTATGGGACTTAACATCAGTCCCCTAGAACTTAGAACTACTTAAACCTAGCTAACCTAAGGACATCACACACATCCATGCCCGAGGCAGGATTCGAACCTGCGACCGTAGCGGTCGCGCGGTTCCAGACAGAAGCGCCTAGAACCGCTCGGTCACACCGGTCGGCTCTCTCTCTGGCACGCGCGCGCGAGCGTGTGTGTGTGTGTGTGTGTGTGTGTGTGTGTGTGTGTGTGTGTGTGTGTGTGTGGGCGCGCGCGCGTGTGTGATGACGTTGCTGGCCTCTGTAGCGTCACCATGCAGGCGGTGACCCTCGGAAATTCCCCGCCCACACGTCCGAGGTGATGAGTTCCCTCGAGCAGCAAAAGAGTATACGCTATGAGGTGAGATGACGGAGTAAGCGTTGTGTACCGCGAGACCCACCGCTTGCTTCTCTTAGAGCCGCCAAGGTCAACAGGTTTGTCCAGCAATCGCGCCGATAAACAAGCGCGAACGTGCTACACCGCCGTTTCAAGTATCTCTCAAGTTAAGTGCACCGCGTGTGTCCTACTCTGACAGCAGTGGAAGCGCACCGCATAGCGACTTGCACATCAACATTTTTAACCCGTAAAATCAGAGTCGTTTTCAGCGTATTCGGGCATATGTCAGTCTGATGAGACAGACAGTTTGGAGTAGTGCAAGACACACAGATTTACTCACGAGGAAACATCACCAACTTGTCCTGAAATTTTAAGGAGGAAAAAAGCACGCTTGCACGTTATCAGCCCCAGAAAACGACCCTGCTCGAAAATTCGGGTCGTGATCCTGACAGTGCAGAGCTATCGACGATCTAGAAGCACACCTTTTGATATTCCGCGCGCTGGATGTTTGTCAATAGCTCGGCCCTCCTGCAGCAGCCTAATGGTCGAGCGTGCAGTACTGTACCAGGTGTAGAAGTATGAAACCGTAATTTGGTTACAATAATTACACGTCTGTTGTTTGAAACTGAAAAACAGTATTTTATTCAAAATAATCTCCATTGCTATTTATAAATTTCTCTCACCTCTCTGGGAGGCTATGAATGTCACGCCAAAAAAACGGTACTTCTTTTGAAGTGAACCAGTCAGCTTGCCATTTTC
Source organism: Schistocerca cancellata (assembly GCF_023864275.1). Classification (NCBI taxonomy): domain Eukaryota; kingdom Metazoa; phylum Arthropoda; class Insecta; order Orthoptera; family Acrididae; genus Schistocerca; species Schistocerca cancellata. The sequence goes on along the minus strand of NC_064634.1, from coordinate 144,281,571 downwards.
GTATATTTTCATACAAGTTGAAGCGTTGTTCAGCGAGAGCGTGTCCTAGTGGTGCAAACAGACGATAATCGGAGAAGTCAAGTCTGGAGAATAAGCCGTTTGCCCTAGTACAGGGTGGCGTACGAAATGTGTTACCATTTTGTTTTTGAATATAAACTTTATTGTCAATACAATCTGAAAGGAACATATACTACAATGAAGAGCCGTCCTTGGGGATTTGTTCTAACTCAGCATATGCTCAGTATGTCCACCATTTCGTTTCCTAACTTCCTTCAAACGAACACTGAAGTTAGTGATTACCCTACGGCACATGTCTTCCGTAATTTCACTGGAAGCTTGAAGAATAAGTCTTCTGAGCTCCATTAAATCACGTGGACGTTTCGGGAAAATTTTTTCCTTTAGGTACCCCCAAAGAAAAAAGTCACGTGTATTGAGGTGTGGACTATTGGGGGGCCAATTTTGTCCGTCATTGAAGCGACTTGGAAACCTAAGTGAAATGATCCGCATGTCGAAATGCTCGTGTAAAAACTTCGTTTGCAGTATGTGGCCTTGCTCCATCTTGCATGAACCACTGGGTGTTGAAGGGCAAGGCAGTAGTAAGAAGCTGTGGAATGAAGCTATTGCGAAGCATGGTCAAATAACGCTCGCTGTTCACAGTTTCTTCAAAGAAAAAGGGTCCAGTAAGTCCGTGACTGGAAATTGCTGCTCACGCTGTAATCCTCAGGGCTTAATGTTGTCGTTCATGAAGCACTTGTGGGTTTTCAGTGGCCCAAAAGCGTACATTTTGTTTGTTAACCACACCGTCTAAATGAAAATGCGCCTCGTCTGAAAACCAAACGTTGTTGAGAGTTTCTTCCTATCCTTCGCCCACTGAGCAAACAGTAGTCTCTGCTGCTTGTGTTCTTCAGTGACCTGTGCACAGGTCATCTTGTATGGGTACATATGGAGGTCACTTTTAAGAATGCGTTGAACGGAGCGTCTGGATATTCCCAGTTGCACTGCTGCCTTTCTACACGATTTCCCGGGACTTCTCTGTACAGCAACTCGTACGGCTTCAGTATTCTCCGGCGAACAAACAGGCTTAGGCCGAGGTCGCTTCGCTTCCAATACTGTTCCTTCCTGTACAAATTTATTGTACAACATGTGGATGGTCTTCTTGGAAGGGACCCATCGTGTGTTAAACTGTTGTCTAAAACGCCTCTGAGTCACAAATGGTTCAAATGGCTCTGAGCACTATGGGACTCAACTGCTGTGGTCATAAGTCCCCTAGAACTTAGAACTACTTAAACCTAACTAACCTAATGACATCACACACATCCATGCCCGAGGCAGGATTCGAACCTGCGACCGTAGCGGTCGTGCGGTTCCAGACTGTAGCGCCTTTAACCGCTCGGCCACTTCGGCCGGCCTCTCTGAGACACAACAAGGATTTTCGTTTCATGAAAAAGTAACACAATTGCCGATCGTTGCTGTGTCGTCAGTCCTCCATTGTCAGTCATTGCTGCTTACTAGTCTCCTAGCGGCGGTATCGTGAATTACACGTCATTTCGTAACTCATTTGTTTTTCCAAGCTCTGCGGGTAGTGCTGTGCAGATACCAGCAGGATATCTAACGTGCGTCGTAAACTGTGAAAGAAACAATTGGTAACACATTTCGTGCGCCACCCTGTATTTCCCAAGTGGACGCCTTTATCGTTTCCCTGATCCGTTTTGCTTTGTGTGATGGGGCGTTATCATGGGGCATTATGATTTTGTCTTGCCTTTTTCCATATTCCGGTCATTTTTCACGTAATGATTTAAATCGATCATTTGCTGTGGGTAATGATCACTGATAACGGTTTCATCAGGTATCAGCAGCTCATAATAAATGACACCCTGCTGATCCCACCAAACAGAGCATTGTCTTCTTTCCAAAATGATGCAGTGGATGTCGATGGTTTGCTTGGATTCACTCATGATTAACGACGCTTCGGATTCTCAAAATATATCCATTTTTCATCACCTGTCACTATTCGGTGGAGAAACGACTTTCTTTTGTATCTAGCAAGCAGCATTTCAAAAGAGGTCTTTCGATTTATTTGCTATCGTTCATTCAGTTCACGCGGAACCCATTTTCCCACTGTCTGCACCTCTTCCATAGCTTTCAACCGAAAACAAACGGCTTTCTGGGTCACATTCAATTGTTCCGCGAGTTCCTGTTGAGTTTGAGTATCCTCTTCATCCAATAACGCCTGCAATTCGTTGTCTTGGAACTTTTTCGGTAGTTTCCCACGCTCGGCGTTTCTCACGTCAAAACCACCACTTTTGCATTTTTTTAACCACGCGGAACACTATGTTTTCCCAAGAGCATGTTTGCCGAAAGCTCCGACAAGCATTCGATGCGATTCTGCAGCAATTTTCTTCAAATGATAACAGAAAATCAATTCTGTCCGCAAATCGTATTTCGTAGGCACAAAACTCAACGTGTTTATGCGTTTGAAACAGATACCGATGTGTGGAACATGGGTTACTGGTTGTTGACATTAGTCGACAGCCGTTACAGGAAGCAGATGGCGCTGCAGACGCGGTCTCACTGCCCTTACACTGACAGCTAGCACCATCTATAGGGAAATTCCGATTTCATACTTCTACATCTGGTACACTAGAGTGACTAGGAGGTTTGTGAAATAATGCTTTGACATTGGTAACATGGACTGTGGGAAACCCGGAGAGACTCTAAGCACTTGAGATACGGTACTACAGAATAATGTTGAAAATTAGGTGGACTGATAAGGAAAGGAATGAGGAGGCTCATGGAAAACATTGACAAGAAGAAGGGGGAGGATGGTAAGACATCAGTTAAGACATCAGGGATGCGGTGTTCTTCATCGTGACTGGCCTGTTTAAATTGTAAAAGGAAAATCATTAACTTCATTACTTAATAATCCTTCAGTTGCTTACGTTTACTCATTTTGACTTTGAAGCGCATACAAAGTGATTCAGTTGCACCTACCTGTGGCTTTTATGCAGCCCCCAACGACTTCAAAACCACCTGACGTGCTTAGTCCTACAGAGAAAAATGAACAGGACCGTCGCGTAGGAAATTTACTGTGGTTAAATTTTGCACTGGGATACGTTTTCGTTAGAAGCCGTAGTTATCGAATTATTCAAGAAAAACGTATAAGAGTCCAGACGCGTTTGTCTTGAATAACTCGTAAACCGTGGCCTCCAGCGAAAACATATCCCAGTACAAAATTTAACAACATTAAATTTCCTTCAAAAAGTTCCTGTTCATTTTTTCTGTAGGGTTAATAGTGTGCGCGTAGTGAGCGAAAGAATATGAAAAACTCGCGCAAGGTTTTGAAGACGTTGCGGGTTGCTCAAAACCCCTAAGTAGGGGCAGCTCTATCATACTGTACATAGCTGGAGTATATCCTGTGAGAATACTACTAAAATAATATTGAACGTACATGTGAAGTCGAACATCTCACATACTCATATTACTTCCTGCTTTTCGGGAAGAACAATATTTCTCGAACAAGATTTCAAAACGCGTTTGGTGGATGTCTCCACTTCCCTCTGCTCTTCTTTCACCTTCAACATCCCGCGAATAGGATAGCTCTGTGCGTCGCTCCCTCTTACCGTCCTTCGGGCTCGACCATTAGGCGGCTGCAGTGCGGCGAAGCGAACGACAATCTATGCGCGCGGAAGTTTAAAACCTGTACTTTAAGAAGTACTGCTTAGTATAAGACTTATGGCCCAAATTTTCGCGCAAGATCGATTGCTTAGACCGATGTCCTGCAAGTGTGCTTCTTTTTCTCCTTAAAATATGAGGTCAAGTTGGTGATTTTTCCTTGTCATTATGTCGATAATCGTACACCCCGATAGCTGAGTGGTCAGCGCGAAGGAATGCCGCGCAAAGGGGCCCGGGCTCGATTGCCGGCTGGGTCGGGGAGTTTTCTCCGCTCAGGAACTGGGTGCTGTGTTGTTCTCATCCTCGTCATCGTATTGTGTTGTCTTCATCATCATCTCATCCACCGGGGTGGCGACAGGAAGGACATCCGGCCACCCCTTAAATTAGCCTCGCCAAATCAAACGATAACCATGCCGACCCTACGAAAGTGCGGGACAGCGGCACAAGGAAAGAGAGTATGTCGATAATCGTAAAGAAGAACCAAAATTGCTGGTTCCCCCCCCCCCCCCCCCACTTGATTAACTTAGTGGAATGTGAGTCATCAACAAATCGTTGATTAAACTAGAAATAAGTAGGCTATTAGAAAATTGTAAATGGCTAACACGCAGTCTCACAAATTTATTGTTTTGAAGAAATGATTTTTACAGTTAACACTTTGCGAACATTAACTGACTTCGTGAATATTATCTATGGAACAAGTAAGTAACTAATTCCTCTTTCGTGTTAATATTTTATTCCCGCATCTCTGTTCGCTCCAGTGTCTTCAATAAGCCAATTCGTATACTACTCGACTATTGAGCGCGGTAAGAACTACTCCTTAAATCCTTTTGTATGCACTGTAATTAGCCTTATATTATCTCCGTGGCATCTACGGGAGGAATGCGCAGGGAGTTTTAGTATATTCCTCGGTTTCTCACATCGTATTGATTCTTGAAACTTTGTAAGAGGTTTTTGTGCGATAGGTTTCGTCTGTATTCAAGGGTGTGCCAGTTCGCGTATTTCGACATTTCCGTGACATTATCCCGCAGGTCAAACAAACCTGCGACCATTCTTGCTGCTCCTCTTTGCATGCATTCAATATCTCTTTATAAGCAACCTTCGAACTGACTCCACTTTCCTACAGTCCTGCCAATGAATCGACGTCTGTAACGTGATTTACCAATGACTGAGCCTATGGGACATTTCATTTCTTTTCATATGCCCACAAAATTGTTTCGCCCATGTAATTTTGTGAGATGACTGAATCCAGATGTGACCTACTCTTGGACATAATGATTTGCATTATGTGAAGTACGCATTTTTAAATTTCTGAATATTTAACCCTTTCAGACGATGTGGTTCCGTTTGAGCCACCTAGATTTTTTTTTCATTTCGCGATATATTCCGAGTAGCCACACCTGTAGCCACTCTCCACGTCTCCAGGAGGTACTACCCTCTAGCAGCTGCAGCTTGAACTTCTTCTTACGTTTCAAGTCTTAGAAGTTAGACGAGCAAACGTAGAAGACATTTTTGTATGCTGTGCACGACTGTCTTTATTTTCAAATTGTGATTGAATTTGTCTCTATATGGCATGTTTTGCCCATGGATAAGGTACATATATACATAATTTTTTTATTTTTGTAATTAATGTGGTGGTTCCTTCTGACATCACTGAGGCTCAAAGGGCAATACGAATAATTGTAACAGGTTGCTGTATTTCCAGTTTCACACGATGTACTCTTGCATAACAGAGGAAGAGAAAATTTTGACGTGCCTTTTTGGAAGGGATTTCTTGTGATACCGACTCAAAGACTGAAAGTAGCAGTGAAAGTGGAGATGATGCGTTAGCTGAAAACAGTGATCTCGGTGCTATAACAAATAGTCTTCTAGACTAACCAGAGAGTCCACGACGTCCAAGTACATCATCAGAACCATTATAAAAAAAAGACGTAAAACTGTTGTTAACGTTGAAAAACAAACTACAGGAGTAAAGTATCTACCAATACATGGGATCTCAAGGCACTTTGTGCACCGTAGGACAAAGAAGGAACCTCCCAGAAGCAGATGAAAGTGTGCTCTCTGTCAAGCAGCCCTGTGCCTATCTGCAGAAAGTAACTGCACTTTACCTGACCACCAAAAGCAACGATATTCCACGCTCAGTGGCTCAATTTGAAACCACCCCATATGTGTTGAGTTAATGTATGTAACACACTGCTCTGTCTCAATTTATGTCTAATAATTTAATTAAAAGAAAAGAAAATTCAAAAATCTGATTTTTAATATTTCGAGTTAAATTAAGTTCCAAAGATCCCAGTTCCCAAGCTCTCCATGGCTTTCAAACCTTATCAAGATCTGACTTTATGCGACGTAGCTTTTTTTTCCCGGTAGAATATCACTACAGATAACTGCGTCATCTGCAAAAAAGTCTGGCGTTTCTGTTGATAGCTTCTACCAGGCCATTAATATATAGCATGGACAGCAATGTTCGCAACACCTTTCCCTGCGGCACAGCTGCAGTTACTTCTACATCGGTTGATGAGTCTTCGTCCAAAACAATTTGTATCCTTCCTACAAAAATCCTCGCTCCAGTTACAAATTTCATTTGATATCCAGTATGACTACACTTTCATTAACAAGCTTTGGTGAGGTTCTGAGTCAAATCCTTTTCGGATTTTATTTTTTTATTCATTAAAGTCCGCCTGCTTGATCACTAAAATGAACCATTATACAGGGTTATTCGTAAAGATATGCAAATATTTTGTTATGTTATTCTACAAGTGAAACTAAAGAAAAAAGCTGTTGTAAACATAGGTCCGCAAATGTTAACTTTCGGAGTTACAGCTAATAAAAGATTTTGCCTGAAATTTAGCAACTTCGCTTATATGAAGCCATCGCAAAACTGTTTGAGGTTAAAGTATAGCACGACTTCCATTTATTCTGTTGTTATTGATCTGGTGAATCCAATAAAATATGTCCCAGACGTGTACCCGCAGTAGTTTTCCAGAACATCCAGAGGAGCAAAGATTGTTACACAAGTAAATTCGTTTACTTTTTCATTAAGAATGTAGAAACGTTTATGTCATTTTTGTCAACCGTTAGTGAGTTGTTTCAGTCGTTTCCTGACCTTGGAACGAATTAGTTTTCTCTATTATTCAGTTTATGAGGACAAAGTCAATACAAGTGAGGCATTATAGCCGGCCGCGGTGGTCTAGCGGTTCTGGCGCTGCAGTCCGGACCCGCGGGTCTGCTACGGTCGCAGGTTCGAATCCTGCCTCGGGCATGGGTGTGTGTGATGTCCTTAGGTTAGTTAGGTTTAAGTAGTTCTAAGTTCTAGGGCACTTATGACCTAAGATGTTGAGTCCCTGCCCGCATCTCGTGGTCGTGCGGTAGCGTTCTCGCTTCCCACGCCCGGGTTCCCGGGTTCGATTCCCGGCGGGGTCAGGGATTTTCTCTGCCTCGTGATGGCTGGGTGTTGTGTGCTGTCCTTAGGTTAGTTAGGTTTAAGTAGTTCTAAGTTCTAGGGGACTTATGACCACAGTAGTTGAGTCCCATAGTGCTCAGAGCCATTTGAACCATTTTTGTTGAGTCCCATAGTGCTCAGAGCCATTTGAACCATTTGATTTGAGGCACTATATGCTCGCATTCTGAATGCAATAGACGAAATCAATAACATCTCTGTGAAACTGAAACGAGTAACAAAATCTGTTCATACGCGTGCAGCTAAATGCATTGAACTCGGTGTAGACATTTTTGAACATTTATTGTGAATATATTTTGAAATTGTATGTGCACTGTGCAATTTCCTTAACACTGAGCTATGTTTTTTCCGGTTTAACATGAATTCACATGTGCTATGGTATTAATAAAAGTAGATTATCTGACACAATGATACAGTTTCAGTTAACGTTATTACTATCATTTTTCCAAAATTAAATTCTCTACAACTTCTGTTGAAAACTTTCTGCAATTGTCTGGAATTTAAAAAATTAAATTGGGCCAAGTAGTTAAATTAATTTTACGAAATTACGTCTTTGCTTCTTTGGATGTTCTGGAAAAAAACTGCAGATGTTTTATTAGATTCACCAGAATAATAACAATAAAATAAATAGAAATCGCGTTTTACTTCAACCTCATACAGTTTTGCGGTGGCTTCATGTTAGTGAAGTTGCTAAATTTCAGCAAAATCTTTTACTAGCCGTAACCCCGTAACTGAAAATTTGCAGACCTATGTTTGTATGAACTTTTTTGTTTAGCTTTACTTGTAGAATAACATATTAAAATATGAGCACATCTTCGTGAATCACTCCGATATTAAATTGTATTTACGTGAATCTTTGTGATAATATATTTTCTTTTACCTTTTTTCTAATCTGAATATCAAGCTAACTTTACAGTGTCCATCATACTACTTTCTCCTTCTCTCTGTTTATTCAGCTATTGATCGAACATTTAGATGGCTACCTGTAAGCTCTACATGTAGTTATCCTATGGCATCTTTTTCCACTCTCAGTCGGAAGTTTCTTCACTGTGACGGAAAAAGAACCATATCTTTCCGTTATTTCTATATTTTTTACTAATTTTACAGTTGTCTGTACCACCTACCGCTATTAGTGTTATTGGAACTGCATGAACTAATTCTACAGTAACAAACGAACGCAGAAGCAAACCTGTGTAACATGTGATTTTCGGTAGACAGGAAATACTGCACCGATCTGATTGCCTTGATCCATTGCTTTCTGGACGTCATGTGAGAAAAGCACGAGTTAGATTTTACATAACGCCGGCCGGAGTGGCCAAGCGGTTCTAGGCGCTACAGTCTGGTACCGCGAGACCGCTACGCTCGCAGGTTCGAATCCTTCCTCGGGATTGATGTGTGTGCTGTCCTTAGGTTAGTTGGGTTTAAGTAGTTGTAAGTTCTAGGGGACTGATGACCTCAGCAGTTAAGTCCCATAGTGCTCAGAGCCATTTGAACCATTTTTTACATGACCGATGGTTTGGGAACTTAGCGTGAAGAGGTCATTCTGTTCAAGATACCTCATTTCACTTGACTACCCAGAATGTAAATTATACGTAATACAACTCGCGTCACGAATAAATTGGTGTGTGTGTGTGTGTGTATGATAAGAGTATGTTCGAGGATTCTAAACAGATGCACGTGAGGAAGACTGAACGGTAGATTTTCGGATCACTTTTGCTCTGAATAACAAGCTAACTTTACAGGGTCCATCATACTCTCTGTTTATTCAGCTATCGATCGAACTTTTAGATGGCTACTTATAAGTTTTGCTATTTGGGGAGCAAAATAACTGATGATGGTCGAAGTAGAGAGGATATAAAATGTAGACTGGCAATGGCAAGGAAAGCGTTTCTGAAGAAGAGAAATTTGTTAACATCGAGTATAGATTTAAGTGTCAGGAAGTCATTTCTGAAAGTATTTGTATGGAGTGTAGCCATGTATGGAAGTGAAACATGGACGGTAAATAGTTTGGACAAGAAGAGAATAGAAGCTTTCGAAATGTGGTGCTACAGAAGAATGCTGAAGATTAGATGGGTAGACCACATAACTAATGAGGAAGTATTGAATAGGATTGGGGAGAAGAGAAGTTTGTGGCACAACTTGACCAGAAGAAGGGATCGGTTGGTAGGACATGTTCTGAGGCATCAAGGGATCACCAATTTAGTATTGGAGGGCAGCGTGGAGGGTAAAAATCGTAGGGGGAGACCAAGAGATGAATACACTAAGCAGATTCAGAAGGATGTAGGTTGCAGTAGGTACTGGGAGATGAAGAAGCTTGCACAGGATATAATAGCATGGAGAGCTGCATCAAACCAGTCTCAGGACTGAAGACCACAACAACAACTTATAAGCTCTACATGTAGTTCTCCTATGGCATCTTTTTCCACTCTCAGTCGGATGTTTCTTCTCTGTGACAGAAAAAGAGCCATAGCTTTTCGTTATTTCTATCTTTTTTACTAATTTTACAGTTGTCTGCACCACCTTCCGCTATTAGTGTTATTGCAACTGTCTGCACTAATTCTACAGTAACGAACACAGAAACAAACATGTGTAAGATGTGATTTTCGGTAGACAGGAAATACTGCACCTGTCTGATTGCCTTGATCTATTGCTTTCTGGACGTCATGTGAGAAAAGCACGAGTTGGGTTTTACATGACCGATGTTTTGGGAACCTAGCTTGAAGAGGTCATTCTGTTCAAGATACTTCATTACACTTGACGATCCAGAATGTAAATCTTACGTAACACAACTCGTGTCGCGAATAAACTGGTGTGTGTGAGTATGAGAAGATGTTCGAGGATTCTACAACAGATACACGTGAGGAAGACTGAACGGCAGATTTTCGGATCACTTTTACTACCCTGTAGACTGGTATGAACTGTTCTTTTTTCCAGCTATTAGACAGTTTTTTGTTCGAGGGCTCTGTGTTATATCGCCGTCATACAGGGTTATTCCGTGACGTTGCGAACTTTCAGGGATGATGGAGAAGAGTAAACATATCAATTTTAGTAAGGGACCCTGCTCCCGAAATGACCGTGTCGAAAGTTATAAGCAAAAATCGTTCTGATGCCTATGATAGTGAATATATGTACTGATACTGCTGTTGCTTGGACTGTAGAGTAGGATTTTCCAGCTGGTAGTAAGGACCAAAACAAGAATTAGTAGTAAACATCGACTCTAAAATGCTTACCTTAAGAGCTATGATCAGTTGTTCATGTAGCTGCTTAGAGATGAGTATGAAATGGCACGTATGGATACGGTGAAACCCGTTGCTGGCACATAATCCAACAACTTAAAATCAGCACCCTAAAAACCAAGTGGCACTTGTTCAACATTTGTAGTCCTGTCGGCCTCAGTTGCGTGTAGTATTACGATATGTTGATATTCCAGGCCACTGAAGATGCCTTGAAAAGACTAAAGGTGGATCGCGTATGGCATGAAAATTGTATTTCATTCAGTTGTACACTCCTGGAAATGGAAAAAAGAACACATTGACACCGGTGTGTCAGACCCACCATACTTGCTCCGGACACTGCGAGAGGGCTGTACAAGCAATGATCACACGCACGGCACAGCGGACACACCAGGAACCGCGGTGTTGGCCGTCGAATGGCGCTAGCTGCGCAGCATTTGTGCACCGCCGCCGTCAGTGTCAGCCAGTTTGCCGTGGCATACGGAGCTCCATCGCAGTCTTTAACACTGGTAGCATGCCGCGACAGCGTGGATGTGAACCGTATGTGCAGTTGACGGACTTTGAGCGAGGGCGTATAGTGGGCATGCGGGAGGCCGGGTGGACGTACCGCCGAATTGCTCAACACGTGGGGCGTGAGGTCTCCACAGTACATCGATGTTGTCGCCAGTGGTCGGCGGAAGGTGCACGTGCCCGTCGACCTGGGACCGGACCGCAGCGACGCACGGATGCACGCCAAGACCGTAGGATCCTACGCAGTGCCGTAGGGGACCGCACCGCCACCTCCCAGCAAATTAGGGACACTGTTGCTCCTGGGGTATCGGCGAGGACCATTCGCAACCGTCTCCATGAAGCTGGGATACGGTCCCGCACACCGTTAGGCCGTCTTCCGCTCACGCCCCAACATCGTGCAGCCCGCCTCCAGTGGTGTCGCGACAGGCGTGAATGGAGACGTGTCGTCTTCAGCGATGAGAGTCGCTTCTGCCTTGGTGCCAATGATGGTCGTATGCGTGTTTGGCGCCGTGCAGGTGAGCGCCACAATCAGGACTGCATACGACCGAGGCACACAGGGCCAACACCCGGCATCATGGTGTGGGGAGCGATCTCCTACACTGGCCGTACACCACTGGTGATCGTCGAGGGGACACTGAATAGTGCACGGTACATCCAAACCGTCATCGAACCCATCGTTCTACCATTCCTAGACCGGCAAGGGAACTTGCTGTTCCAACAGGACAATGCACGTCCGCATGTATCCCGTGCCACCCAACGTGCTCTAGAAGGTGTAAGTCAACTACCCTGGCCAGCAAGATCTCCGGATCTGTCCCCAATTGAGCATGTTTGGGACTGGATGAAGCGTCGTCTCACGCGGTCTGCACGTCCAGCACGAACTCTGGTCCAACTGAGGCGCCAGGTGGAAATGGCATGGCAAGCCGTTCCACAGGACTACATCCAGCATCTCTACGATCGTCTCCATGGGAGAATAGCAGCCTGCATTGCTGCGAAAGGTGGATATACACTGTACTAGTGCCGACATTGTGCATGCTCTGTTGCCTGTGTCTATGTGCCTGTGGTTCTGTCATGTGATCATGTGATGTATCTGACCCCAGGAATGTGTCAATAAAGTTTCTCCTTCCTGGGACAATGCATTCACGGTGTTCTTATTTCAATTTCCAGGAGTGTAGTTAGACGATCCAATAGTGAAAATTATCAACATACCTTAACTAGTGCCACATGCTCTGTCTCCTTGAGATACTTGGTAAATGTTAGGGGTTTAAAGGCGGACGTTTGCGTGCATTCTGGTGCTCTAGAATTTCGCTCCTCCACTTTCCCCTTCTGTCGGCAGCTAAATACTAACGATGAAATTATCTTTCAGTACCAATATCTCAGTCGGATACCTCAGTGTCGAATTCCATCACATAAGTGTGCGTTAGCGCACTTCGTAACGTAGACAGGCAGAGACGATAATTATTAAAATATGTACTTATTTTTTTATAGGTATTTCATAAGGCTTCAGCTACTTTCCAGACGTAAAAAGCAGTTTTCACGCCGTAGTGATGTCGCAGACAGTGTTTAATGCTCTAGATTTACGTCCAGTCTATGTCTGAAAGCGACTTGATACCCCTTAATGTATCACGGAGAAACGAAGTCAATGAAAATCAAATAACGTTTATCTAAAATTGTCTTTCCGTTCCATCATAATAACTTACCATAAAGTGTAATCAGTTTTACTATGTGAAAGATTACAGATTTCTCGGGCACCACTTAATTAATGTTACGTATTGATACAACACACATTCGTGATTTCAGAGTCCACATTCTAGAATTTTTGGTTTGTGTGCTCCACGGACAATTTATGTTCCTTCTGAGTTTCAAAATAAAACAAAAGTTTTTGAAGTGTTTTAAATGGTTTTACCTGCGTGGTAAAATGATATGGTAGGACACCAGTGGATATCGGCTGTCCATTCATGGACATATTTTATTGAATCGTCATATAGGTGTAATTGGTTTCTCAGATATAGCTGATGATGGACGATGAATTCCGAAATTAGTAATGTATCAACATGAATGAACTGTAGCCTGAGCAAGCCTGTCATATTTCGCATAATAAAAGGAATTGCGGCAGCATAGCTCCGAGATGCCATCGTCAACACCAGTGGAGGAGATGGAAATCAAAGTATCTTTTTCACCTCTGTTTACACACTGGTTGGTTCCCATTCTACGGTATTTATTTTACTGTGTGACAGAATGAGCTCTTAGCGACATAATTTTTTTTTTTTTTTGTACGAAGTTCATTATGAGATTTGTAATAAACTTTACAAATATTTCTTCTGAAACTGTCTTGCTTTTAAACTAACAATATACGTAGCAAGCAGCACATTTCGAAACAGAGCTAATTATTTCCATAGGGTAGCTGCCGTACACTACATCACCAGTCAACAAGCAGAGAAACAATCAGTATTTCGATTAGCCTCCAGTAGCTGTCCAGCAAGCTCTGCATTGTACAGCAAACAGAATGTTCATTAAATGGACGACAGGGTTGATAGACTATACTACCGTTGTTTAAAGAAAATGAGAAAACTTCTCTGGAGCAAGCTTGTTCTAGTCATTACAAGAATTCATCGCAGTTTCTTTCGTGATAAGGTATTTAGTAATTGTGTAGTCATCTTCTGTAATATCACATCGCAGTTTGTTCTTTCAAGCGGCGAGGTGTTCGTTAGTCTCAATTTTTATCAAACATGAAATTTTCATAATGTACAAGCAGGACACAAAACCAAGAAGGGACTTCATGGCATTATGAATTCAAGAACACCTGCATCATCAAGCATTTAAAGCTGTTTCATGGAAGACTCATAAACATAAAGCCATTTGTAGCGTAGTTAAACCGTTGGCATAAAGGTAATTGTAATCTGAATAATGTTTCTGTTTCCTCGATTTTATCACGCTTTAACTATGCCGATCAGCTACGTTTCTTGTGAATCATGCAACAGCGCTGCAGCTGTGTGCTCTGTGGCCTTCGCAGACCGCGCTCGGTGAAAGCGAACACAATCCTGTCTGCAGTGGATACCTGCATTGTAGTCTCAGAGTAGCTCTTGAGTGACTTTGAAGCTCTCAAGCTGCAGTGCGAAGGTCTGAGAACGCCTACGTTGTTTTGTGGAGATCGCTGTGACGTACGTGTCATAATGTACACTTACTGCGATCATCATCCCGCGATCGTTCTACCGTTATCATCGGTTTTTACTACGCAGCTTCCAGCTCCTATCTTGCCAATCTCATTCTTGTAATCTCATACCTCCTCTTCAGTACCTGATTCTCTCATCCGTAGTAGCTAATACTCTCAAATATCTTTTTGTATAGAAAAGAATCAATACCGCATCAACGCTTGTAACGAAAATACGATCGTATAGAATATCAAACAAAATTTGTGACCGGACTGAGACTTTCTTGATAGGTAGGCCTAACACAATCCGTAGCAGAACCCACACAGAATTTGCGACTGAGCCCCTTATACAGCGCGATTCCGTGAAGATGATACAGGCTTAAGGGTATGAAGGGGAATGGTAAATGTATCAATCTAAGACAAGGGACCGTGATCGCGAAACTACCGAGTCGAAAGTTATAACCGAAAATCGTTCTATCTGACAGTGGAATACATGTACCTGCATTGTCGTTGCTAAGATTGTAGATTATGCAACTTTCGGAGGTGGTAGGGTGGTCCAAAACAAGATAGAAATTGGAAGAAGCGATCTATTTTACTTTGTAAAGTTTTTCTATAGTCAGATTACATACATTCTTCTTTATTTGTGACAACTTGTTTCGACAGATATAAATGTCATCGTCTGGTCTACAAAAACTATTTATTTAGAAACGTGTTCTAATTCACAATGAACACGTTTTGTAACAAATAATTTTTGAAGACTAGAAGACGACAGTTGTACCTGTCGAAACCGGTTGTCAAAACTAAAGAAGAATTTATGCGATTTCGGCTATGCAAAGTTTTTTATCAAGAGAAAATCGTCTAGTAAACATGGGCACTAAAACGCATACCTCAAGGGCAAGGAGCACTTGCTCAGTTTAACAGATGCGTTTTACAGCAACGGGTTTCACAGTGTCCCTACGTGCCATTCCATACTCTCCTCTTAGCAGCACAAATACTACTCTATACATCACAGCCATCCATATAGCACAGAAACATAAGCAACGTCACAACAGGTTGGAGGAAGGTAGTGGAAAGACAGCTACACTAGTATCTTCCACAGCACAGAGTTAAGCAGTTCTCGTATTGAAACTTCCTGGCAGATTAAAACTGTGTGCCCGACCGAGACTCGAACTCGGGACCTTTGCCTTTCGCGGGCAAGTGCTCTACCAACTGAGCTACCGAAGCACGACTCACGCCCGGTACTCACAGCTTTACTTCTGCCAGTATCTCGTCTCCTACCTTCCAAACTTTACAGAAGCTCTCCTGCGAACCTTGCAGAACTAGCACTCCTGAAAGAAAGGATATAGCGGAGACATGGCTTAGCCACAGCCTGGGGGATGTTTCCAGAGCACTTGCCCGCGAAAGGCAAAGGTCCCGAGTTCGAGTCTCGGTCGGGCACACAGTTTTAATCTGCCAGGAAGTTTCATATCAGCGCACACTCCGCTGCAGAGTGAAAATCTCATTCCAGTTCTCGTATTGTTTCCAAAGCTCACCGACTGAAAATGCTACTAACACCATTGCGAAACGTTTGTACACAGCATCTCACACTGATTGAAGTATGTGGTTGGCAGGGCTGTTACTACTTCTCTTACAAAAGACAAGCACGGAAACATAAGGGAGTATACAAATATATAAATAAATCAAATGTCTCCTGCAATGTACTAAGCGACTATAAAATTACGGTTAAGATGACAGTGTCGTATCGTAGGAAGGTGACTGGTATTTTGTAACTAAACGACGTGTTGGGGCAGCGTGGCTGGATGAGGAGCATCGTGTAAAACAAATTACGGGCCCATCAAAAACAAATCAGACGGCAATTTCGACTTCAGTATACATATACAATTTTTAGTTTTGAACGCGCAGTTCAAGTGCGGAACAGTGTTAGTCAGTACTTCATGTCATAAAAAGGTACACCGTGTATCACTGAATAATTTGGTGTATGTTGGTTTTGGTATCTCAGTAAGTACTAGGCCTAATTCATCATCGCAAAAGTTTGAACCTTTGGAGTCGAAGCGTAAAATAAACTTGAATACAATGATTTGATGAAATAAGAGTCCACGGGCGTTATAAGGTTTTTTGAAACATAATAAGTACCGCTTTTTGCGGGAAATATGACATATGTATTGGAAGATATTGCGAAACCAAATGAATCCCATTTCATGGCAGCATAACTATTACCGATTAAAGAAAAAAAATGTGGAACGTCTGAAATCTGTTACTTGTATTGCTTCAATCATTTTCTAAGTCTCAATAAATTTGAAGAAGGAAATTTTTCCACCTGACTGAGTGTGGAACATTTTACTTTTTCGCGCTACCAGTTTCGGGCATTGTCCATTTACAGGTGTGTTCAAAAATGGTTCAAATGGCTCTGAGCACTATGGGACTCACATTCTGAGGTCATTAGTCCCCTAGAACTTGGAACTAGTTAAACCTAACTAACCTAAGGACATCACACACATCCATGCCCGAGGCAGGTTTCGAACCTGCGACCGTAGCGGTCTCGCGATTCCAGACTGCAGCGCCTAGAACCGCACTTAAAAACCGCGTGCACAATTATGCATGGCACGCAATTTTTATATCAGTGACAATGATGTAGCCACGTGTGTTACATTTGAGAATGGGCAATGCCCGAAACTGGAGATGCGAAAAATAACAAAAATGAAAATTGTACACAGTCTGATGGAGAAATGTCGTTCTTCCAACTACACTGCTTCATTTGGCTGCTGGATTATAAATTTAGAAATGTAGCCGTTCGAATATCCGTAAACGTAGATCTAACCGAAGTAATATTATTTTCTTTCGTCGGTAGTAGTTGTTTCTGCCCCGACGAAAAGAGACACGGTAAAATTGTTCGCTTGTAGTATCGCTAATGTGTGCCACAGAATTTGAAATGTGTGCTTGCAAATGAGACACCTCTATCGCAAATCGTACTGCAATCGATACTATTAAGTATATTGACAGCTGTGTTTATCATATTGAAAAATAAATACAAAATGATGAAAGGTGTTCTGTGATGCAGAAAATGCCGTATTCTTCACAGGACAATCACACAAAGCTCGACACTTGATAGTGCGTAAAAATTCTCGGGCAGCATTTGGCAAAGGAAGGCTGTTGATAACAAATGCCAACTCTACTAATGCTACCGTGTATTTAGTGTAAACTGAACATGAAAGAAATAAGTCGCATTGTCGGTTTCGGTTACTGGTACATATCGTGGTAACACCGTGTGAAGAGTGGTCGCTGGAGAAGTGACGCTTACCGGCAGAAGAGAGACCGAACATCACGGCTGCGAGGCACAGCAGCCACAGGTGAAGCGCGTGGCGGGCCATAGCGCAGACTGGAGAACAGAACGCGGACGGGAGAGGAGAAAGGTGACTCGGACGCCAACTCACGCTCACATTGTACTGCGCATGCGCGTCACGGACGAACGCGCCGGGAAATTCGATGACAACAATCGGTGCGTCAGCTGGCGCTCGGAACCAGTCCGGGAGACAGAAATTCCTGCGGCGTGACACTCGAAAATGATTAGGAAGGCAAGATGCCCTTCCCGGAAGGCGTTCCATTCGTGAGCGGCAAAGAGGGCCGTCATTTGAAAGCTTCGTTCACGCCGAAGCAAATGGGAGTAGACACGAGCGAGCACGCATTCGCAGACAACTAGCCAGTACTCATTAGCACGTGCTTGCACCTAGGGTGACCAGATGCAATTGTTTAAAAAGGAGGACAAACGGCTTCAAAAAGGAGGACAAAGGAAGAAAAAAAGAGGACTCATCAAATGGGTCAACTGCAGATGAGGATACCACCCGTCAGCTTTGGACAAGTCACGTGACTGCTGGGAATTACCGGTAAAACTAGTAGTTAATTGTTACTGATGGTCAGGTGGTGGTTAACTGAGCAATATAAAAAGAAATTAAAAACATTGATCGTGGTGACAGTGTGGCCTCAATTTTTTTCTTATGTCAACAACACGGAATTGTTTACAAAGCGAAAAACGTAAAACCATTCACCTCCCTTCATTCGACGCACCGCTACCAACCTCTACAATTGAAGCAGCAGCTGACGACATGTAAACTGCACTTTAACCTTCCGAATACAAATAAATTGAATGACTAGAAACAATGAAATAAAACCATGACAGTTAATCTGTCGAGGTATTTCTCACCTTTATTGACCACTGAGACGTACGTTCCAGCTCCACATATCTTACATTCCGCTTCAAATTCATTTCTCCCTTTCTTAAAGCAGGATATTTGCAGGAAAGGACATCAGAAAATGTACACTTTCGTTTAGGCACAGCCAAATATTTTACGTAACTCACTTGGTTAAAAATTGCACTCACAAATCACACGAGAACTACAGGAACCCAAGCCAACGCAAAGCGAAGATACGAAACTAAAATTTTAAATAATCGATATTTGCATTCGCTTATAGGTAGATCAACGATAACATCGACAACCCTGGTGCCACGTACTAACACCGCCTTCGTGCGTGTTTATCACGAAGGCTGTGCCAATAGTTAAAGTATTTAAGAAAAGAGCAATAGAACGGGACGAATTCTAAATTTAACTGTATTACGCTCAACTTCGCGAAAAAGCCGCACACTGTAAAAATCCGCTCGGACCCCGGACAAAGAGCTAAAAAGGAGGACATGTCCGGATTAATCCGGACGTCTGGTCACCCTTCTTGTACCAGGGAACAAGCGTTAGCACGGGAGGGAACGGAATACGACACGAGAGCACAACTCTACAAACGCTGCGTTAGAGTTCCTCTGGCTCAAGTGTCGTTACGAGGGATGGGGAAAACCGACCGGTAAAAACCGATACCGGAATTTTAGTTCTGAATAACCGGTACTTTTCGGTACATGTTTGGTCTCCGTTATAATAGGTGGTTTTCACTTTTTACGAACAACTAAGTAAAAACTAAACTAAAATATCAATTAGCCATAGCAGCATTGCTAATTTTTTTGGTTTTAAGTAAACTTCTTTAAGAAAAGGATTAGTATTTATTTTTTTAAATTGGCATTGGTTTGAAATGTAGCGTTGTTGTAGAAATTGAAAAGTGATCAGTGCTATTTTAGTAACAATATCAACAGAAACGAGTGCGAGCTAACATCCCAAAGATGTTCGGGCTCACATGCGGTTCCCTTTCGTCGAAATGTCTTGGCTCAAACTCGTCTAGGGGTTGAACTGCACGTGTCGCATTACACGCCCTTTGGTTAAATTGTCTGGCTGATGGCAAGTTTACTAAATACAAAGTTAATATAACATATAATAACGGTAATAATAATATCGGGAAGTAAATTAACGACCCATAAATGATGTAGGCCACTCAGTTGCGATTTGGTTGGCATAATGTTTATTCAGAAAGCAAACTATTAGCGAAAGTGGTCGTATTTAGAGTTACTGTTAAACTCGAGCGAATATCCATTTCACATAGTTCGATCATTCTCAATCTCATCGCGAAATGCAAGTCCGATACCAGACCTCGTCATTTACACCAAAATTTGGAGTTCACACCAGGCGCGCAGCTGCTCACAGCTCAGAGACCAAGTCCCCCGACACCACACCACGCCAAATTTTCGAAGTCGTTTCACTTCCTAGCTGCCTAAAGACCGACTGTCCGCTTTTTCGTCTCAATCCGATCTGTCCCCTTAGGTGTCTCCAGCCGAACTGTCCCTTTGCCCGTCCCCGGCCGCGCTTCCCGCGCGCCGAACATACTCGCTCAAGTGACTAGTGCAGTTCCCTTTCCTGAAGCCGTGCATCTGATTGGCTACAGCTTATTCTACAGTATTTTACATTTTAACATATTTAAATAATCGAAGCTTGACCACTTTCACGTTTTAAATAAAGTAACAATGATATCCATTGTTAAATTCTTTTACATAAAACCAATACAATTTCTTTCGTAACTTTGAATGTCACGGTCAGTAGTCTTGCACCAATGTGCTTTCTGATAAATAAATAAAGAATAAAAGTAACTAATACGCACTAAACTTTACAACAAATATTCTATTACCTAATGATTCAATAAGGTGTCATGCTGTCATAGTTCAATGTGTTTAGTGTGGAGGAAATGGTGGTCTGATGCTTAACTGAAAACACAGATAATTTAAATTTTCTATATCTTTTAAACAAATAAAGTTACTGAGTTGATATTTACAACATTTGTCATTTTAGTGATGCGCTTCTATATGAAATGTCGATCGTTAAGATCGACCAAAGCGTTCAGATTTTAGCATTCAGGTCTTTGTTACAAAACTTGTTAATTTCGCTTTAACAGTATATCTTAAACTATTACAGATACGATCAATATTCAAGTCTTATTGGGATCACCATGAATATTTATGGAGGATGGCAGTATAAAATTACTGTGGCTTCATTCCATCAATTACTACAGAATTAAATAGTTTTCATAAATGTTCCCGTTTATGGCCGATCTTAGGACCTCCATATTTAACACTACTACGTCTCCCTGGCCACAAACGCCTTCTACTGGGTTTCTCTATGACATAGGTTCTCATCTGCCTCACTCGCACACTATAGCGCTTAGGCCTTAATAGACAATAGACGCCTGTGAGTTTCCCCATCTCGTGGTGAATCTGCGCCCTTTGTGGCACGCAGTCCTGGACGACAGGGTTCGTTTCACAATTCCTGTAGGCTGACTCTTCCGGCCATATATTTAAATGAGAGCGCAGTGCTCATTAACTCACACGAGCAATAAACACATGGCACACGAATTAGTACAGCGTTGCTGACACAATGTCCCTCTTGTGAGTTTCGTGGCTTAAGGTGCACGTGTTCGTGCAGCGTGCTTGTCTTGCCCCCATCTGGTCTGTACAGCAGTTTGTCAAAAAAAAAAAAATGGTTCAAATGGCTCTGAGCACTATGGGACTCAACATGTTAGGTCATAATTCCCCTAGAACTTAGAACTACTTAAACCTAACTAACCTAAAGACATCACACACACCCATGCCCGAGGCAGGATTCGAACCTGCGACCGTAGCAGTCCCGCGGTTCCGGACTGCAGCGCCAGAACTACTTAAACCTAACTAACCTAAAGACATCACACACCCCCATGCCCGAGGCAGGATTCGAACCTGCGACCGTAGCAGTCCCGCAGTTCCGGACTGCAGCGCCAGAACTACTTAAACCTAACTAACCTGAAGACGTCACACACATCCATGCCCGAGGCAGGATTCGAACCTGCGGCCGTAGCAGTCCCGCGGTTCCGGACTGCAGCGCCAGAACCGCACGGCCACCGCGGCCGGCGAGCAGTTTGTCCTTGTAGTCGCCAGATCTCCGTTGTATTGCAGAACGGCAGCAGCCTTGTCCGGAAATACAGGGTGCATCACAGAGAATCATCCTATTTTAAAAACAATCATAACTATTATGTTATTTGAGATACGTGCGTGAACAATATACTGTTGGAAAGAGCAAACTTTCGAGTTTCACATGGGTCCCGCCAGGTAGCATCAGTGCGTGCCCACTTCAGTTCTGGTAAAAATCGTGGCGGGACAACAGAAAGCGTTTTGCGTTCTACATTTTGCGCAGTGCGGGTCAGTAATAACTGTTCAGCGTGACTTTCGTACTAGGTAGGTGTGGATCCTCCTACAGAACAGAGCATTAGACGATGGCATGAACAATTCCGAGAAACAGGTTGTTTGTGTAAAGGCAAATCGCCGGGCCTTTTCCGAGTGTCTGACACAGACGTTGAACACATCCACCATAGTTTCACAACCGGTCCACAGAAATCAGTTCGCAGTGCAGCTCGACATCTCAACATGCCCCTGATGTCCGTCTGGCGTGTGTTGCGGTGACGTTTACACATCAAACCATACAAAATTCAGCTACTGCAAGCTCTTCGTGAAGGTGACAAACAACAACGTGTGGAGTTCTGTAATTTCGTTCCTGTTAAGATAAGAGAATGACAGTTTTTCTCCAGTTAGTTGGTTACGAGGCAACATCCGATTTAAATGGAAAGGTGAACCGTCATAACGTGAGAATATGGGGTACGGAACAACCACATGAAGTTGTACAACATGAGAGGGACTCTCCATAATTAAATGTACTTTGTGCAGTTTCACGGGAAAATGTGTATGGAGAGAACACTGTTACAGGAAGCAAATATCTCGATATGCTTGAGAACTTTCTTTTCTCACAATTGGAGACTGGTTCGAACGACTTCATTTACAAACAGGATGGACACCGCCACACTGGCATCTGGAAGTGCGGTAATTTTTAAATTAAAGAATTACTGGACGATCGGTCGTTCGCACTGGATCAAATGATTCAGCCTTCAGTACTGGCCTCCAAGGTCACCGGACCCGACTGTAAATCTTGTGGGGGTTTATGAAAGACACTGTTAATGTGCCTCCGTTACCAACAACAATGAATGAACTGAGACATCGCATAACAGCAGCTGTGGAACCTGTTACTGAAGACATGCGCGCTGCAGTGTGGGAACAGACTAAATACCGCATTAACATAAGCCGTGCATCTGAAGGGGGTCATAATGAACATCTATGAAAAAGTACGAAAAAAATTTGAGTTTCCCGCTGATCAAAAAACAAAATTCATTGTATATGTTCATTAGTTTCAGAAATATAGACGTGCCATATCGGATGGGTCTTTTTGACACTCCTGCATTTTTGCGAACTGATGCGCTCCATTTACTTTAAAAGGTAGAAGATTAAGACTGCCATTTCTAAGAAATGATAAAAGTGGAAGGAAATTGTGACAACACTAATAAATTAAAACTAAACAATTCATTCATAATATGCAATAAAAATAGAAAGTAGATGATCTGTTACAACAGGAACAAAAAACCGAAAATCGGCTATTTCAGAAACCAATTATTTTGAGAGATTTTAACAGTAATGTTAAACTGCTGTGGATAAAACCCGATGTAACCGAAAACTGATTGTTTCAGCGATAACCGCCATCCCTTCTCCCCACACAGATTTCAGTCAATAGCGACGCCTACATCTACATCTACATTCTACAGACCACTATGATATGCTTGGCAAACAGCACTCTCCATTATTATCAGGGTTTCTTTCCATTCCACTCATGTATGGAGAGGTGGAAGAATGTTTAAATGTATCTGTGGGTGCTGTATCTAATCAAATGTTGTCGTCACGACCCCTACGGAACCGATATAAAGGGGGTTCTAGTAAACTCCTACAGACATAATTTACCTCTCGCCCTTGAAACTTTGTAAGTAGGCGGAAACGTACAGGAAATTTACTCGCAGCTACACAATGTACTGATGACAGTGAAAATTTGTGCCTGGCCGGGACTCGACCCTGAATTTCCCGCTTTACTCGAGCAGTTGCCTTAACCGCCTCGGCCATCCGTACACGCCTCCAGGGTCGACCCAAACTTCCATACGTCACTGTGTGTCTACGTCCTGCTCTCCCACAGTAGCTGTGTTTACCGCACAGGGAGAGACTTATGATTATTGTCGGGACCTTGTCTTAATATAAATACTTGAAGTTGTATCTGTGTTTTTACGATGTATTCTGCAATGTCCTTCAGGTCATCGTAAAAACACAGGCACAGCACTACAGGGCTATTACAAATGATTGAAGCGAGTTCATAAATTCACTGTAGCTCCATTCATTGACATGTGGTCACGACACACTACAGATACGTAGAAAAACTCATAAAGTTTTGTTCGGCTGAAGCCGCACTTCAGGTTTCTGCCGCCAGAGCGCTCGAGAGCGCAGTGAGACAAAATGGCGACAGGAGCCGAGAAAGCGTATGTCGTGCTTGAAATGCACTCACATCAGTCAGTCATAACAGTGCAACGACACTTCAGGACGAAGTTCAACAAAGATCCACCAACTGCCAACTCCATTCCGCGATGGTATGCGCAGTTTAAAGTTTCTAGATGCCTCTGTAAGGGGAAATTAACGGGTCGGCCTGCAGTGAGCGAAGAAACGGTTGAACGCGTGCGGGCAAGTTTCACGCGTAGCCCGCGGAAGTCGACGAATAAAGCAAGCAGGGAGCTAAACGTACCATAGCCGACGGTTTGGAAAATCTTACGGAAAAGGCTAAAGCAGAAGCCTTACCGTTTACAGTTGCTACAAGCCCTGACACCCGATGACAAAGTCAAACGCTTTGAATTTTCGGCGGGGTTGCAACAGCTCATGGAAGAGGATGCGTTCAGTGCGAAACTTGTTTTCAGTGATGAAGCAACATTTTTTCTTAATGGTGAAGTGGACAGACACAACGTGCGAATCTGGGCAGTAGAGAATCCTCACGCATTCGTGCAGCAAATTCGCAATTCACAAAGAGTTACTGTGTTTTGTGCAATCTCACGGTTTAAAGTTTACGGCCCCTTTTTCTTCTGCGAAAAGAACGTTACAGGACACGTGTATCTGGACATGCTGGAAAATTGGCTCATGCCACAATTGGAGACCGACAGCGCCGACTTCATCTTTCAACAGGATGGTGCTCCACCGCACTTCCATCATGATGTTCGGCATTTCTTAAACCGGAGATTGGAAAACCGATGGATCGGTCGTGGTGGAGATCATGATCAGCAATTCATGTCATGGCCTCCACGCTCTCCCGACTTAACCCCGTGAAAGAGTCAGTGTTTAAACCTCCTCTACCAAGAAACGTGCCAGAACTGCGAGCTCGCATCAACGATGCTTTCGAACTCATTGATGGGGACATGCTGCGCCGAGTGTGGGAGGAACTTGATTATCGGCTTGATGTCTGCCGAATCACTAAAGGGGCACATATCGAACATTTGTGAATGCATAAAAAAACTTCTTTAGTTTTTGTATGTGTGTGCAAAGCATTGTGAAAATATCTCAAATAATAAAGTTATTGTAGAGCTGTGAAATCGCTTCAATCATTTGTAATAACCCTGTATAATAATTTCCTGGGATATCTTGCGCCTGTCTTCAACAGTCTGCCAGCTCAGTTGTTTCACCATTTGTGACACTCTCCCACGGCTCAAACAAACGTGTGAACATCCGTGCTAGCCTTTTCTGTATACGTTCAGTATCCCCGTGTTAGTCCTATTTGATACCGATCCCACACACTTGAGCAGTATTCTATAATGGGTCGCAGGAGTGACTCGTAAGTAACCTCCTTCGTACACTGACTACATGTACCTAGTGTTCTACCAATAAACCTAAATCTGCTTTACCTACGACTGAACTTTTGTGATCGTTTCATTTCATAGCCCTACAAAATAATACACCCAGCTATTTCCATGAGCTGGACGTTTCCAATTATGACTTGTTGATACGATAGTCATAGGATAATATGTTTAGTTTTTGTTTTTTACATGCTTTAACGTTTTAAGAAAGTTACCAATATTTGCACCAATTTGAAATGTCAAGATATGACCTGATGATTTGTGCACCTTCTTTCAGACTGTGCTGCATCATGTGCGAAAAGTCTGAGGTTACTATCAATACTGTATGCAAGGTGATTAGTATACAATATGAACGGAAAGGGTCCCAACGTACTTCCATGAGGGACATCCGGAGTTACTTCTACGTCTGTCGATGTTTCATCATCCAAGGTGATATGCCACGTTCTTCCTACCAAGAAATTCCCAATTCAGTCACAAATATCGCTTGCTACCCCCTAAGGATCGTCCTTTTGATAGTAATCGTAGATGTGGTACCGAGTCAAATCCTTTCCAGAAATCGAGAATTACAGCATGTTACTGACTGCTTTGAGCCATGGCTTTCAGGAACTCATGTGAGAAAAGTATGCGATGTGTTTCACATGATCGATGTTTTCGGAATCAGTATTGGTTGGCCGGGACGAGGATATTCCGTACGAGATACTTCATTATGTTTGGCCTCATAATAGGTGCTAAGAGTCTAGAGCAAACGTATATGAAAGATACCAGGCGGTAGACAGGTATTACTCGTGCTTTCTCCCAACCACCGGGCATAGATTTTCGTTCGACGGATATACATTAGGTTATTGTTAAAAGAAGGGCTAACTCAGCCTCAGATTCGGTATAGAATGTGATAGCTGTTCCATGGAACCTATGAGCTTTGTCAAATTTTAGCGATTTTAGCCGTTTCTCAATACCATTGATACTAATATATGATTTCACATGTTCCTGTTATAATATTGGATTTTTTATGGTGGTTTATGTTGTGTTGGAATATTATTTGGACGAGAGTTTGGTTTGTACTGTTGGATTTCAAGTGATGTACTGTTAACTAAACACGTTTTTGCGTAATATGTTGAGTGACGAAATCTTAGTAAAGCGCCGTTAACGCTATTTCATAGCGAGTTCTTGAGTCTGTAAAGAATCGCCGTGTGATTGCAGGCTCGTTCGCCACGTCTCCAGCGTCTCTCCAGACGCACGTCAACGTAGATGTCTGGAATTCTCCAGGCATTTATGAGAATGTAATTTTAGAAGAATAATTAATTTAGAATGTCACCTTTTAATCAGGTGAGATGAGCTCTTTCTTCTGATACTATACAATGCATTTATAGAGCTGTAGTAGTTTCAGGAGAATCTTAACAATAGTCAGAAGAAGAATAATCAAAACAATTAACGTTCCAGATAACCACAAAAATTATACATAAATCAGAGATAATAATATTGTTCACCTCTCTCCGCAAGATTATACCGTTCTTCATTCCTACATACATCGCACAGTGTCAAACAGTCACTTCACTAATAAAATTGTTCATATTAAATTGTGACATCACTTTGCCACTGCTTTTTTGCTTCTTTGGTTCGATATCATCCAGCACTTGTTCATTGTTATCAGGCGGCTACAGAAGTCATCTGACTTGGTCTGACACAGCTGCAACATGTCCACATCGGCTCAACGGGCTTTTCCATGTGGTCTAAGCAGTCACCGAACACAGCGGGCGACGTATTGCGTCATGTTCGTTGTCCAATGTTTTGGAACGGATCCATGAGGGTTTTCACTTTTTCTACTATGATCTCAATTGTGATACGCCGGTGTTCGGGCCACAGGGATTTCATTCTCTGGCGATTCTCAGATGGTCGTTGTTCGCCATTGAGACTTGTCTGATCACCCCGGATGCGTCTACATCACATAGGGTAGGCGGGGGCAAAGTTGCGCACGGGGCAGAGATGCGAGTCTAGAGCTTTTCATGCTTCTGAGTGTAATGTGGCAGCCTTGAATCTTCAGTTGAGAGCTTTTATGACGGAAGAGTCTCGTGTGTTGTGATAGTACATGGTGTTTCAAAAAGAATATATGTATTTCTAATGCATTTATTTATTAAAGTTTAAGACATACGAATATGAAACTTTACACACATATTTACGAACCTCTCAAGTTCAGACTACAGATATTCAATATGTCTTCCATCAGCGACACGAACAATATCACATAGACACTCAAATTCCTCCAATACTCGGGCAAGCGTGTCCTTCGTCACTAATGTTACGGCAGTACGGATCCGGTTCCTCAACTCTTCCAGGTTCTGTGGAAGTGAGGGTACAAAACGTTGTCTTTAACGAAACGCCACTGCAAGAAGTCAGAGGTGTCAAATCCGGTGACCGTGCAGCCCAGCTGAGACATGCTAAGTCTCCAGCTCCTTGACGACCGCCGGCCGGGGTGGCCGAGCGGTTCTAGGCGCTACAGTCTGGAACCGCGCGACCGCAACGGTCACAGGCTCGAATCCTGCCTCGGGCATGGATGTGTGTGATGTCCTTAGGTTAGTTAGGTTCAAGTAGTTCTAACTTCTAGGGGACTGATGACCTCCGTAGTTAAGTCCCATAGTGCTCAGAGCCATTTGAACCATTTTTGAACCTTGACGACCAATCCAACGGTTCGGTAGTGTTTCATTCAGATATTCGGGCACTTGGCGACTCCATTGAGGGGGTGCCTCGTCTTGTTGAAAAATGAAGTTGTCTTCGTGCAGCCTCGGAAACAACCAGTTTTGTAACATAGGGAGGTACTGCTGACCGCTAACCGTGTTTCCATCACAGAAGAATGGGGCGTAAACAGATGATCGGAATATCGCACAAAACACAGTGACTTAGGGCGATTATCGTACATGTTAAATCGCTGCATGTGAGTTCGGTATGCCCCAAATTCGAACATTTTGTTTGTTTACCTGACCACTGACTTGGAAAGTTGCTTCATCACTGAACACGATGCGTTGTGCGAAAGAATTATCGTTGTCGATAGCAACAAGAATCTCGTTACAAAATGCCATACGGTTGCGTTTGTCATCAGGACGCAGAGCTTGTAACAGCTACAACTTGTACGGCTTCATAATCAACCGACGTCTCAAAACACGCCAAATTGTTGTTGTAGGCAGTTGATTTTGAAGGACTACGTTGGAAAGCAGTTTGAATTAGTGCAGCATTTTCTTCAGGAACACGAGCGTGGCCAGGACTCTTTCCTTTACATATACATCCTGTATCTAGAAACTGTCGATACCATCTGCGAATGTTCCACCCATTCGGAGGATCAATTTGGTACCTCAATCTGAAACGTCTTTGCACTGTAATCACGGAATTGCACTTCGCAAACTTGACAACACAAATGATTTCTGCTGCGGAGTAGCCATTTTAAACATATGACGGTTACCAAGCAAAACAGAAGACAACTGACATCTATCAGCTGTTAATATAAACTAGACTGTGTATTTGTTTCTCCAATAGCCGAGCCGAGGTGCAGCGATCGATAGTTTGGACAAAATAATACTTTGTAATACTATATTCTTTTTGAAACACTCTGTAGTTCGCACTTTGAAGCTATCGTGATATGAGGTGAGTTAGTTTTTTTGGAAGTTTCCATGTAAGTATTTACCACGTAATTGATGACTGTCTGTCTGCTATAATACGAAAGAACTATCAATACCTCGTATGTAAATACAAAACTAAACTCACGCTTTAAGCTTAGTTGTTAATTTAACAACTTGCCGTGTATGGTAGCTGACATCAGAAGTTTCAGAAATCAATGCCACGGGGCAAAGATCCTACGAATTATGTCTGCATGCATACCTTTGCCCAAAACGTTTGTCCTTTTCTTTCTTCAATTCTAATACTGAAAGCCTAGCTTTATTAAAAATATTTGATGGATCTTAACTTATAGTTCACTGTTTCACATCAACTGATTTACTATTAATGAGATTAGTTCGACTTCATCTTACAGGAACTATGAGAGAAAAACGTCCTCCACGCAGAGGTCTTCAAAAACGTTAGAGGAGGCTAAAAAGCTAATAGAAAACGGACCTTCCATTAGAAATGCAGCTAAATGGCGTGGGTGTGGATGTAATGAATGCACATTACGTAAAGGACTTAAAGCAAGGTACGGAGTGGCAACATTCGGATGTGTCAAGAGAGTATTTTCCGAGACAGAGGAAACTGAACTGGCGCAGCACTGTATCAGTCTGGATTCTATGTTCAACGGCCTTATGTTTAAAAACTTCCGACGTTTAGCATATCACTTCATGCGTTTGCCGAAAGTAACTGCGCAAACCATATGTTAAATAAAGAAACTCAAGTGGCAAGGGAAGACTGGGCTCGCTCATTAATCGCTCGTCATAAGTTAATTTTGAGGCAACCGGAAAAAAATTAGTACCGGGAGGATAATGGAACTTTTCTCAGCCGTTTGGAAACTTTGCAATCTAAACGTAATTTTCCACCCCATCCAGTCTGTAATGAACACGGAACAGGAATACAGACCGTACCGGGAAAACTGCAGAAAGAAAGTCCAAATAATAATAATACAATGCGTTTGCTCGTGTTGAATGTCTTGTATTTAAATTAGTAATATGTTAGTGTCATGTTTTGATTCAAAATTATTGCTGACACTTTTTGAGAACAGTGATCTTGTGAGCGATACAATTAGTGAAAAACAGTCTATATCGCACTGGTTATTTTATTGAAAATGGCCGATTTCAGCCTAGTCTTAGGCCATCTTCAGCTGAAGTTGCGATGTCTAGAAGAATCAGTCGCTGAAACTGCTGAATACTGTTTCAGTGACGTCTGCTAGCAGTCTGCCTTGTTACTAGTTTAGCTTAATCATAAATAACTGGTGGATAATCTGGTTCGATGAATCGATATTCTTAGTGAAAACATTTTGTTAATAATCATTTCAACGGTGTAGCACACACAATTTTAACAGTTTAGCATTTTTGTGGGTAGTTAAGATTCCACTACTTTTAGTTTCAAGATAGCTCTTTCTTATAATGCTTTTCTTACAACAAATTTATTTTTTATGACTAGTCAATGAAATAAACTAGATCAATTAAAAGGCAACCCTTCATTGCTGAAAATCTTATAAATATGTTTTAATCTGTGTTTTCTTGTGTGGGTGGTCGTTTGCAATACATATTTGAGAACTTTTCAGTGGAAAGATTTGATTGTTGTATCCTGTATGAATGATTAATTTTTTTAAGGCGTGAAATCGCAGGTTTTCCTTTTTTTGCTGAGTACATGAGTGTGGCATTGCACGACCGCTGCCGAACCCTAGACGTGTCATAGCAAAACAAAGCCGATGTGAAAAGAGAGAAACCTAGAAGGAGGTAACATTTCAAAAGAAAACGAAATATTGTTAATATTTATCCACTGATAATGTCAATCTTAGGCCTCTCAATGAGGCTCAGATGTCATAAAGAAAAGTATTATTAAAAATGTGTCGGATACAGAGCAGCATTAACATGTGAACTGTGGTAATTCAAAACCATTAATTCATGAGCTATATCTTTCAAAAGAAAAGTGCCAAAGCCTCCCTACTGACTAATAAAAATTACACTTATTATTTTTGATGAGAAGAATGTAACGTCACAAACAGATATGAGACCAATAGTTTCCTAACTCCTGTATAATTGATGTCAGTGTACAACAGTCACTTACTTCTATACGAAGTTTCTGTGTTATGTCACGAAAACCTCCCTGCGCTGTTACATTAATGAAAAACATTTTTGATAAGAGCCACTGGCTCCAACTTACCAAGCAAGAGAAGGTCAAAATGGTAAAACTAGAACACATCTGATCACTTGTCTTGTAGCCAGTCGATTACACGCAGATGAATTTTAAGACCCAACGACTGCACTGGAAAAGTACCATTTTTATAGCTTCCATGTAAACTCCAACGGAATGTTCCCAAAGTCCTAGAGAATCTCTGCAAAGAGAACGGTCCTTGTTACTGTAGTGGAATCACGATTTTTTGGGCGTTACTGTGGACAATAGAAGCTCAGCCACAGCCACTGAAAAAGACGGTGGGCACCAAGGCTTCAGGATGCCTGTTGCAGGAACAGGGCTGTTTACGCATTCAAGGCGAGCCAGACCGAGCAGCTCAATCCTGACGATGCAGTGAAAAGACGGGGCTTTTGTAAGGCTGGTCGCGCGTAACCAGTGTAAATACTCGTCAACTCCAGGCTCTCTAATCAGCCGCAGTAGAAACCTTACCACAAATTACTGCAGTAGCCACTGTCAACCTTGTTCCACTGGGAGGGAACGGACCAAAACAATGGCGTCTTGAGCTCACAATGGACAACATTACTTTGCAGTCGAGTTGAGTCTGTTAGCCAATGATCTCCACTTTACTACAAACAGTGCACAATTTTCTGTTTGACGCTGATCTACTGCAATACTATCAAGAGCCATGGCAAATGCCTTGTACACTCGACTATGGCGCAAAAGCCTAAAAAGATTTATAGCACAGAACAAAATAAAAATATTTATTCGGACGGAACAGTGTTTGCTTAAATGGCTTACCAGTGCATGGAACTTTTCATGAGATCATTGGACTTCAGTCAGTATACTGCGAGGGTAAGTCAATTATTATCCACAATTTAGTTATATTTCTGTTTATTTTGGTAGTACTGTCGTTCTTCGCTAATGATGGATGCTTTGTTTATTTGTTGTTATATCTTTGCAATTTTCAAGCTGCTAGGCTAGTTTCGTTATCGCTGCCTTGCTGTTAATCATGGCTGCTCCGCTGTCTATTTGCACCAAAGAAGAGCAACGTTCAGTGATCCGTTTTTTGTAGTCGGAAGGCGTATCAGGGGCCGAAATCCATCGAAGACTTTCGGTACAGTACGGGAACAGTGTTTTGCCACAACGGAGTGTCTACGAATGGATTGAAAAATGCCGAAATTGTCGCACAAGTGTTACGCACGATGAAGGAGCCGGATGACCGCTTACCGCCACAAATGAAGAAACCATTGAGCATCCACGTGAAATGATTCTCTTACACAGACAATTAACTGTTTACGAGGTGGCACATCGTCTGCAAATTAGTCATGATTCTACCTACGAAATCATCCACAACTGACTTGGGTTTCATAAAGTTTGTGCAAGATGGGTCTTCAAACAACTCACCCAGTTGCGTAAACAAACGCGCTTGGACATCTGCAAAAGCATTTGGATCGCCGTGGTAATGAAGGGGACAACTTCTTAGGCAGAATCATTACTGCTGAAAAAATGGCTCTGAGCACTATGGGACTTAACATCTGAGGTCATCAGTCCGCTAGAACTTAGAACTACTTAAACCTAACTAACCTAAGGACATCACACAAATCCATGCCTGAGGCAGGATTCGAACCTGCGACCGTAGCAGTCGCGCAGTTCCAGACTGAAGCGCCTAGAACCGCTCGGCCACTCCGGCCGGCGACTGGTGAAGAAACATGGATCCATCATTACGAGCCGGAGAGTAAACGGCAGAGTATGGAATGAAAACATCCGAATTCGCCGTGCAAGAAAACGTTCAAGACCCAACCGTCCGAAGGAAAACTGATGCTTACGGTTTTTTGGAACGCAGGAGGTCCAATACTGGAACATTATGGGGAAAGGGGCACAACAATAAACAGTGAACGTTACAGTGAGGTGCTTACTGCCAGGCTAAAGCCTGCAGTTCGAAGCAAGCGCCGAGGATTGCTGTCAAAATGTGTTGTGTTGTTGCACGACAATGCCTGTCCGCATACTGCTGCCCACATTGCTGAAACGCTCCAGAAACTCAAATTTGAAGTACTGGATTATCTTCCATATTGTCGCGATCTTGCTCCTTCTATCACTTGTTTGGTCCATTCAAACACACATTAAGGGGCCGTCGATTGGCCTCGGACGCAGCAGTGAAAGAAGCGGGGCATTCCTGGCTCGTAGCTCAACCGAGAACCTTCTTTTATGAAGGCATCAAGAAGCTTGTACAACGATGGACCAAGTGCGTTGAAACGCAAGGAGACTATGTCAAAAAAAGATGTTCTTGCAAGTTTCCTATTTAATTACAATAAAACATTATAACTACTTTGCGGATAATAATTGACTTACCCTCCTAGTTGCAGTTTGAACGGGACCCACTGAATTAATTCGCTACCAACACAATCTCCAGTAGTGTCGATGACATATGCAACTGCTGCCCTCCTCTCTGCGATGGCTTCTGTGGACCAGGGCTGAACGGTTGTTACTGTCGCGGCATCTACAGAGAGAGGCTGAAGGATGGTGGAACCACGAGCAGTTGACAAGTGTTGGACGTACACGCCTCATCACCGAATGTGGAGGCCGGACGATTGCCCGCTCTGTAAATGAGATTAGAAGGTGATCTGTGGCGGATTTAGAGACAGAGTTCAGTGCTGATGCAGGTACAAGTGTTTCGGAAAACACCGTTCAACACACATTGTTGAATGTAGGGTCCGCAGCAAACGATACAAAATGATTCAAATGGCTCTGAGCACTATGAGACTTAACATCTGAGGTCATCAGTCCCCTAGAATTACTTAAACCTAACTAACCTAAGGACATCACACACATCCATGCCCGAGGCAGGATTCGAACCTGCGACCGTAGCGGTCGCGCGGTTCCAGACTGAAGCGCCTAGAACCGCTCGGTCACACCGGCCGGCGCAAACGATACTTATGTGTTTCCATGTTGACTCAAACCCAAAGCCATCGTCAATTACCATTGCTGTGGGCACAGTAATATCGAGACTGTGCCGTGGATCAATGCAAATGTGTCACCTCGTCTGAAGAACGTCTTATTTCACTGGGACGATGATCGTGTCCGAACACGTCGTCAGTATTACTACTAATACTAAAATACATATACCTATAAAAAACAGAAAGACTGTCAAGGACTGAGGTAGAGGCAACTCCTTTTTATTTATTTTTCGCTACACCGACTCCAGTGCCACTCTTAACTTCAATGTTTTCAACAGTTCAATAATCTTGAACACCGACAATGCCCCTCGACGTCTGTAATGTTTTGTACCGTAGCGTGGCCTCTGAGATGCTGGTGCTAGTGTTTCTACTGCTGCTGTTTTGGAAACTTTTGATTCTCGTGATGTGATTGATTATCGCACTTATCGTGATGGTGAGGTGGAGAATAAAGACTTTGGTAGGTCCTACTATGTTTCTGATATGGCCTTGACTGTCTGTACTCAGTACGAAAGATAGAGGGTAGGTAAGTTGTAAATATTTGCTTTAAAGAACACGGTGTTTGTGAAAAGTTTTCTCTAACTGGTGATTGTACTGCTTATTATCATCATTAAAGCTGACCTTGAACTATTCACTGCCTGCTAGCACCTGTTACGATGAGACGACTATGCCAGTCATTGAAGTGGCAAGGATCTGCACAACGGCCACGAGTTCAGGCCGCCGCCGCTGCCGGATCGTCTTCGGGCACCAAGTTTTTCTCCATGGGTTTGACATTTTTCTATATGTGAGCCTCCAGTCTCACTCCAGTAGCAGCAGGGGGCTGCAAATCGAGACTGGGGCTGTACAGACGCTAGCCCTCCTACGATTGTGTAGGTGTCCTAGCGCCAAGCGCCTCCCATTGCAGGGGCGAGTTCCATGACTGGAAAATGCCATCCCCTGCAAGACCTGTGGGGGACTTTAATGCCATTGGCATCTATCGCAAGCAACCATGCCGCACCTAACTGGGGCACACATCACTGACAAGGAGACGGCACGACCGTGGGGTCGAGGATTTGTCCGCAATTTTGTGTGGTGAAAGAGGACCCCTAACACCTCACGTGGTTAAAATATTAGGACGCACTACCCAGAAAATCCCGGGAAAAATCGATCCAAAGTTTCTTAGGTGCCTTATGAGTATAAAATGTTAGTATCGTGCTGAGCCGCCGTCTGACCTCGGTGTTTAGGGCTCGGATTCTTACGCCAGAGGTCTCTGTGTTCGATTCCTCCTCTGGCACTTTTCTTTTTCTTCTGTTTCATTTTCTTTGGTTATTCCACCAATTATTCAGAAAGTTTCCCAAACCTACATTATCTTTAACAAGTTAGTTACATTATTGAATAAAAATTATTTTCTTTTTGTTCAACAACACAATTCATGGCGGTGGGCTTTCCATTTTTCATTGTAAAGTATATGAGGAGAAACATTGCCTTTTTAATCAGAATAACAAAGTCGATTGGGAAACATTCAATTTTTATACATATAATAATTATAAACAAGAACCGCAGTGGTAATTATCGTAAAAACAAACAAAGCAATAATTTTTGCGACATCTTGCGCAATATATAAAAGCGGATTTTTTACAATCACAGGGCGTTTGCAATAAATCTGTACAAAAACATGCCCCATTAACATTTACGAAAATGTTTCGAGTTTCTGACAATTTTGAGGCAAACCAGGCGTATTAAATCATGTCTCGGAATATTGGTGACGATAATTGATGGTGAATTATAGAATGAATTTTTATACAATCTTCCTGGGAATTAATTTCACGATTCTCCTGTAACAATGCGCTGCAATTTTGCGAGCAACAGAAGGAAAAAAAAGTGCTGGAGGAGGAATCGAACCTGAGACCTCTGGCGTAAGGGCCCGATCGCTAACCACTTTTTTTTTTTTTTTTTTTAATTTTGTTCGTTCTTCTTACGTTTGTTTTTGGTCTGGGCGGACATCACATGACATCCGTCAAAGT
This sequence comes from Schistocerca cancellata, assembly GCF_023864275.1. Taxonomy (NCBI): domain Eukaryota; kingdom Metazoa; phylum Arthropoda; class Insecta; order Orthoptera; family Acrididae; genus Schistocerca; species Schistocerca cancellata. The sequence continues at coordinate 144,245,659 of NC_064634.1, read as the reverse complement.
TGATCGTTTATTCTTTAACTCAGTTGTTTTTGTTACAGAGGACAATCTGCCCTCTGACCGAACACGCTGAGCTACCGCGCCGGCAGCAATGTAGGCCAGATGGCGGCACGACAATGGACTAACATTTTATGCTCATAAGGCAACTAAGAAACTTTGGATCGATTTTTCTCGGGATTTTCCGAGTAGTGCCTCCTAATATTTTAACCACGTGAGGTGTTAGGGGTCCTCTTTCACCACACAAAATTGCGGACAAATCCCCGACCCCACAGTCGTGCCGTCTCCTGAGTGGGCGCCGACGTTACGGGCTGTCTCATGGCACAGCAGCGCACCGGGATCATCCGTGCCACACGCTAAAGGGGGAGTGGATGCAGCATTGCAGCGCTGTGAGTGTAACAGCTCAGTAAACTGTTTGACTTTCTGATATTGTTTTCTTGAACGACCAACGGTCAGCACCCGTCTCACAAACCACCGCCGCAAGCCAGACCTGCGCAGTAGTGGCTCCTCAACCTGGGCTCCTACAGAATAACACATTCTAAGAAATACCACAAATGAGTTTTCCGAAAGGGATGGGAAACGGTAAACGTGATGTTCATTTGCAGACAAACAAATGCTTACAATTTCTGAAAAACTAATTTTAATTCAAGAGAAAGAGAATCACAATTTGAGCAATTCAGTAACGCGTTGATCCAGCTCTCGCCCTTATGAAAGCAGTTATTTGGCTTGGCATTAATCGATAGAGTTGCTGGATATCCTATTGAGGGATATCACTCCGAATTTTGTCCAGCTGGAGCGATAGATCGTCAAGATCACGGGATGATTGAAGGGCCCTGCTCATAATGCTCTCAGCGGGGAGAATACGGTGACCTTGCTGGCCAACGTATGGTTTGACAAGCACCAAGACAAACAGTAGAAACTATCCCCATATGAAGGCCAAAGCTCCTATGCAGTTCAGAAGTCCTACTGAAAATACCGCTAACGGTCACGCCCTTCACAGCGACTACAGTAAAGCACGTGAAATACTTTGCATATTAACACAACTCTCGGGATTGTCATCCGGTTCGAATAATAATTACTCCTGCGAGAACTTATCCCTATTGGCATGGAAAAGATATTATACAGCTGTACATTGCATGTGACCAGAGTTACAGATTAACAGACTGTCTTGCATAGACAAACGTATCAATACGGCATCATTCGAAGAAAACTGGAATATATAAAGGATATTGACTACCGAAAAGTGTACCCAGAGCCATTTGTCAACTATTTTGACATACATCGAGAGATTAATACCAGTTGCCCTTCCCTACTTTCCTATCTCAGACCCTGGGTACGCTCTTGATCCTGTATGACCATCCATTTACAATTCAGTTCGACGATAGGTAAAATGGACGATTGTCGACGTTTGAACAGGACTCTGTAAGTTAGAAATGAGAGCGTTTGCCCTCCTCTTGGTACAGTTGTTGTGTTCACAAGTGTGGAGATATACTACTCAGGAAGAGATTTGAAAATACCAGCAGCAGTCAGTTTCCTAATAGGATATACACCCGCTCCTCTCTGGCTCAGAAACAACTAATTAACAGGAATTAATTTTTTTAAATACTTACTTCTTTACACAAGCAAAAATAAAAATTATTAAACTTCCTGGAAGATTAAAACTGTGTGCCGGACCGAGACTCGAACTCGGGACCTTTGCCTTTCGCGGGCAAGTGCTCCTCCAACTGAGCTACCCCAGCACGACTCAGGCCCCGTCATCACAGGTTTACTTCCGCCAGTACCTCGTCTCCTACCTTCCAAACTTCACAAAAGCTCTCCTGCGAACCTTACAGAATTAGCACTCCTGGAAGAAAGGATATTGCGGAGACATGGCTTAGCCACAGCCTGGGGGTTGTTTCTAGAATGAAATTTTCACTCTACAGCGGAGTGTGCGCTGATATGAAACTTCCTGGCAGATTAAAACTGTGTGTCGGGCCGAGACTCGAACTCGGGACCTTTGCCTTTTGCGGGCAAGTGCTCTACCAACTGAGCTACCCTGCAATATCGTGTTCACCGTACACTTCATCCCTGCAGTGACGTTGAAAATTCAGAAAAACAGGTGACGGAGGGCTCTTGTAAGTGAGACAGACAGTGGAAGAAAAGAAGGTGCACTGGCACACTGTGTGGAAGCCAAGAATGAGTTCTGGTGGAAGTGCACAACAGAAAGCTTCCCAAGGTACAGCAAACCAAAAATCGATACAGGAAAGTTACACCCAATACCAGGCTGAGAGCCTACGCAGTGGATCATTGTATGGGCAGATTTAGGAGAAGATCGAAGGCAAAATAAATAAAACGACCTGACCCACTAAATCACAAAGAAGGAAACTGGAGGACTGATTTCTGCTGCACAGTAATAGGCCATGAAAACTAACATTACGAAAGCTACATTCTGGAAATCACTAGAAGACTCAAAGTGCAGACTCTGCAAAGAAGCTGAGGAAACTGCAACACCTTCACCTCGTTTGAGTGACGTGCTCCAGTATCTGGTTGTAACAGATTCGCGTCCCCGCGAGGGTTATTGTTCGAGATATACATCAGGTACATCACGCAGCTTTTCTATAGTTATTCTAAAAAATGTGTCCCCCTCACTGCAAAAGGTGACGATCGGTCGTGTCTTTGTTCACCTGATGCTGTAATTGTGAGAATCTTAGGAAAACCTGGCACTACCTTTGTGTAAAGAGTATCTAAACATTGTTCGAAAAGGAGTACCACTTCTTTCGTCCTGTACTCCGTAATACTGCACTGCCGACTTTACACATCAGTTATCACACAAAATGCAATACGTGACACTCGAGAATAATAACAATAATTAACATTATTTCGGACACTTGCTAATCATTCGCGACTACACTCAGCTGCCGCCCGCACCTGATCCTCTTCCTGATGAAAAAGCACTCCGTCTTCAGGCCACGAGTGGCCTACCGGGACCATCCGACCGCCGTCTCATCCTTAGAGGAGGATGAGGATAGGAGGGGCGTGGGGTCAGCACACCGTTCTCCCGGTCGTTATGATGGTATTCTTGACCGAAGCCGCTACTATTCGGTCGAGTAGCTCCTCAGTTGGCATCACGAGGCTGAGTGCACCCCGAAAAATGGCAACAGCGCATGGCGGCCTGGATGGTCACCCATCCAAGTGCCGGCCACGCCCAACAGCACTTAACTTCGGTGATCTCACGGGAACCGGTGTATCCACTGCGGCAAGGCCGTAGCCCTCTTCCTGATGAAAAATTAAATAATTAACGGATTTAGTAGACATATTTACAGTTACATGCCATGTGCTTCCGTTCACTTTGGCCTCCGCTACTCGACTCCTATAATGCAACGAAATGCCATTAATACTTACAGTAAATACGATGGGGGTTCAATAAGTAATGCAACGCTTTTTTTTGTGACATCAGGTTGGTTTCATCCAGAATTTCAAAACACCATATTACTCCGCTCCTTTTTGACAACAAAACTCTATTTTTCAATATAATCTCCTTTCATTCCTTAGCCTTACACCAACGTACTGAGAGGGCCTCTACGCTCGCATGACACCACTGTAGTGGTTAACGTCGCAGCCAAAGTCTTGCTGAATCAACAAACTTCCCGTTATCCGCATACTACTTCCTCTGGAGTGCGTCCTCCAATGGGCCAAACATATGGAAGTCGGGAGGTGCGAGATACGGGCTGTAGGGTGGATGAGGAGGAACGGTCCAGTCAAGTTTCATGAGCTCTTCTTGGGTGTGTAGACTTGTGTGAGCCTTGCGGTGTCGTGGAGAAGGAGAAGTTCGTTTGCATTTTTATGGCGACGAACATGTTGAAGGCGTTTGTTCAATTTCCTTAGGGTAGCACTATACGCTTCAGAGCTGATCGTTACACTGTGAGAGAGGACATGACATAGAATGTCCACTTAATAAGAGTCCCAGGAAACCTACGCCATGACTAGAGCGACTGAGCTTTGAACTTTTTCTTTGGAGGAAATGTGGTGTGGCGCCATTCCATGGATTTCCGTTTTTTTCTGTTCAAAGTGATTGACGTATGTTTCATCGCCCGTTCGACGAAAGATGCTGTGACAATCAGTCTCGTATCGCGCAAGCAATTCCGCGCTCTTTAGGTGGCGAGGAATCCAGCGAGCACAAATCTTTGAGTATCGCAACTGATGCACGAGTGTGACAACACCGCTGAGATTCCATTTGTGCAGCGAGATGTTCGATTCTGATGCGTCGATCAACTGGAAAGAGAGTGTCGGCACGCTCCAACATTGCAGGAATCACAGCTGTGTGCGATCGGCCGGCCGGCACGCTGCGACCTTGTTGCAATGATGACACACGCTTCGCCCAACGACTCATCGTGCTCTTGTTCACTGCCAGATCTCCGGAATTATTCCGCAAGCACCTACGAATAACTGCGATGCTCTGATTTTTGGCCAAAGAAACTCTGTGACATCTCTCTGCTTGGAACGCAACTTCGTTACGGGCGGCCTTTTGAAAGCTACATATAGCGCCGCCACCTATAGGAACTTCATGAAACTATAGGGGCTGAAGTGCGAGTATCCCATAATGTCCCACAACAAATTCTGAGTTTTTTCAACCGAAACTGTCCGAGAAAAAAATGTGTTGCATTACTTATTGAACGTCGCTCGTAATTAAAGCATTCAGCGAGCTTCTTTTAATGGCTTATGTGCACGACAGGTCACTGTGGCCGCCATCAATCGACCTTTCCAGCAATGACAGCAGTTCCCGCCTCAAATCAGAGGCAAGGAGATTCCTTGTTATCAATAACGGTCTGCTTCTCTCAGACAGTAGACTGTCTTCAGGCGCATGGTGAAGCCGTGCCTCGATCCGACAATGCCTCCATTTCGTAAAAGATTTCCCGAAGAGTAGGCCTTGCTACATATTGCACCGTTTTACGATTGGATTGACTCTAATTTGCCGTAAATTTTATAAGACTGTATCGTGAAATTTCGCAAAAAGATCTCTCAGACATGATTACAAGCATAAGCACAATGCTATGGCGCGCATAGCCCCTTGGAACGTATGACAAAATTATCATGACTCGGTGTCAAGGAGCTGGTACGATTACAGGCCAGAAAAAAGTTGTCGATAACAGACATTCCAAAGTACTGTGGGACTTCTGAGTTTGCCGGCCGGAGTGACCGAGCGGTTCCAGGCGCTTCAGTCTGGAACCGCGCGACCGCTACGGTCGCAGGTTCGAATCCTGCCTCGGGCATGGAAGTGTGTGCTGTCCTTAGGTTAGTTAGTTCTAAGTTCTAGAGGACTGATGACCTTAGAAGTTAAGTCCCATAGTGCTCAGAGCCATTTTTGAACTTCTGAGTTTTACAGATCGAATGCTGAAACACAATACTCCAGATGTCACAAATATGAGGAAAAGAAAACTGTGGAGCTTTGACATTGCCGCCGGCTGTGGTGGCCGATCGGTTCTAGGCGCTTCAGTCTGGAACCGCACGACTGCTACGGTCGCAGGTTGGAATCCTGCCTCGGGCATGAATGTGTGTGACGTTCCTTAGGTAATTTAGGTTTAAGTAGTTCTAAGTCTAGGGGACTGATGACCTCAGATGTTAAGTCCCATAGTGCTTAGAGCCATTTGAATAATAATAATTATTATTATAAACAATAAATCTTACTAGTGAGAAGGAGAGAAGGGAAATGCTTAAAATGCCTTTTTGTATCAACCTTCCTGACAGTCGGGTGGCTTTTGAAAACCGTGGAATAACCAATGTTCAACAGCATCCAGTGTCCTGAAGTAATAAAAGCTCAGGAAGGATGTTCCATGGCATAGTACTCGCATGAAGTCCTCTATGCCACAAGCAATACCACACCCGTAAACCATGACCCAAGATTGTGTCAGCGCTGGAAAACGGATGGGAGATTTGCCATAGCTGTGCAGATAACACGTCAGTGATATACTCATGTTTCGTGAGCCACTGCAGAAATTTTGGCTCTTCCGGTTGTCTTCGGTCCTCTACTTCCTCTAGAACGTCACAATCGTTGCTTATACCAGCTGCAAGAATCTCTCTGTCGCGCTGCGGAAATCCCGTTTCCTGAACAAACGTCGTTTTTCCCCGTAAGGTTTCTGCAAATTGAGTCACAGAGATAATTAACCTCTTACAGGTGGAAGTCAACCTGCTGCACGATCCAGATGTTCAAATGTTTTTCTTTTTAATTTTGCATTATATGACTGTCGTACATCGTGCAAATACTGTATAACACACCGTTGTTTAGGTCTAGCGCCTTTAATTGTTGATCAAAACATCCTGCGTCTCTGGTTCGACATTAGCCAGTGTATAATTTAGAATGCAAATCATCAACAATGGCAGCCGAAGACTTGCAAAATAAGTAGTGAACCTCGCTCTGCCAATGGTATTGTTGAGGAGGACGGAGGAGCGGATAGAGGTTCAAGACAGCCTCTTGCATTTGGATTGGAAAACTGTCTCTAAAATGTCAGAAGAATGAACAATGATCAACGGTACAAGGATACAGAAGGCAATGAAAACCAATAAATTGAAGACACAAAGTGAGTATTCACAGGATATGAAGCCTGTTATTTAAAAAAATAGTGGAATGATAAGACAAGGAATGAGAAGGTTCTCCGCGGAATCAGCGATAAAAAATATTTGGAAAACACTGACTAGAAGAAGGACCTTAATGATAGAACATGTGCTAAGATGACAGGCAATAGCTTCCATGGTACTAGAGGGAGCTATAGAGAGCAAGAACTGCAGGAGGAGACAGAGAGTGAAGTACATACTATAACAAGCAAATGAGAACGATGGGTGTACGTGCCACACTAAGATGAAGCGGCTGTTGGCACGGCAGGGAAAGTCTACACCCGTATGTATACACCCTACGATTTGTAGCCGATAGTAATTTGTGTACCGCTATCACTCCTCCCTTCCACCTCTTTCCTGATCCAGACGCGAACTGCGCGCGGGAAAAACGATTATCGATAAGCCTCTATGTGGGCTCGAATATCTGTTTGTTCATGTTCATGGTCTGTTCTCGGAGATATGCGGATGAGGAAGCAGTATATTTGTTGACAGTTGTAAGAACGCACCTCTTGGAACGTTAACAGCAAACGACACGGTTATGCAGTTCGCCTCTGTTACAGCATCTGCCACTGGAGTTGGTTAATCATCTCCATGACGCATTCGTACTTTCTAAATTAGCCTGTAACGAAACCGCAGCGGGCCACATCAAACCAATTAGAGGACTAATAAAAAATGACTATTACGAGAATGTTACAAAGTAGAGAGGTGTCAGCGAGCACGTTTACATTCACTTTAGCTTCACATCCAGCGTAAATTTCTAACATTCTGCATGGTGTCTGTTTGTTCTAAGTCGTGTCTCCCTAACAATTTCGCGCAACGACGCTCTGAGCGTGTTTTTTAGGAAATTGACTAGTTTGAACCTGAGACCTGTTGCTGGTAAGGAGACGCCAGACAACACATGTCATGTAGAGTTCAGAAGAGTTCAGTGAGACTAGCGATGATATAATCAAATACTTCATGATTTCAGCGTCAGCTACACTGCACTCCCTGTAAAAGAATCTTAATATTAACTAAATTTAGTGGAAGGGGTTCAAGGCTTTCCTATTTTTAGTTAGCTGGTAAAATAACGTAGAAAAAGCAGTTAAGTTTACCATTGGAATTTTTATTCTACTCACAAAACATTGTTTATAAATTGTACTATTGATAAAAGGAAATATTTTAATACAGGATGATAAAAACCAACTGCGTTCAACAAAAATGTGAACGAATATTCCCTGAATGGGTTTCCAAGTTCTATAATGGATCGAAGGATGACCTATGCCATATCACATCTATAATATAGGTTTAAATTAAGTTTCATACAAGAGAAAACTATCAAATGGTTCAAATGGCTCTGAGCACTATGCGACTTAACTTCTGAGATCATCAGTCGCCTAGAACTTAGAACTAATTAAATCTAACTAACCTAAGGACATCACACACATCCATGCCCGAGGCAGGATTCGAACCTGTGACCGTAGCGGTCGCTCGGCTCCAGACTGTAGCGCCCAGAACCGCATGGCCACTCCGGCCGGCAGAAAACTATGAAAAATGGTCTACAATGACCCTCAATTATCTTTAATTCCTTATTTAACTTGTCGTAAATTACAGTGGCTGATGTGGCTTCTCAGTAATTATATAACAGAAAAATCATCGCGTTTCAGATTTTAACTTCAAGTAGCAAATGTGAATACCACGAAGTTTAATTGACGATCGACATTAGTACTACGTAAAAAGGGGATGTAACAGATGAGACTTCTGCAGTTCTGAGTGAAGCATCCCGTGCGTTCATTACCTTGTCGGTGGTTAGTCAGTGTCAGGGGGCGGCGGGCGGCGCAGCTCCACACACCTAGCGGTCTTGGTAGCAACTCTCTCGAACTTACCCTTACTACTGTTTACCGAAGTTGGTTTAAGAAAAGGTATCTGGCTGTGTTTTCAACTGACCTATCAGCTTCTCAATGTTAACCTTAAGCTCTGCCTACAAAAATTCTGTCTATCCAATGAGAAACGTTATACTTTTCGTGGTGGGGCAATGTTTTCAATGTTTGCTACGTGACAGAGATGCGTATAGTCTCACGCTAAAACTTGCAGCTGGTGTGGCCCTTTTAGTGTTATCGTAAGATCTATACTGTTCTTCTGGAGGGCTCTGTCTTTTAACATGGGCTCTATCTTTTAACATGGGCTCTATCTTTTAACATGGGCTCTATCTTTTAACATGGGCCGGCGATGTGGGTGTCCCATTGTCCCGCTCTTATCGTAGAGCCTTCTAGCCTACACGGCTCTGCTCTCGGCTTCTATTCTCGTTTATCCCCTCGGAACTGCGTCTGTTTCACGGTGGGAAGGTATGACATACATTTAGACGTTCTTTTGTTAGTCTGTGGTATTCCATTTGCTCACTCGTTGATGGTTTTACTTTGGTTAATTTAATGACACGATTTATTCGGAGCTACGTGACATATTGCCAGATTTGCTATGATGTCAGGGTTTTTATGGAAGGTGTTGGATTTCCCTGACACCTTACACATTGGTTCCACGGCATAGGAGTTCATATTCTTTCAAAATACATATGAGGGGCGTTCAGTAAGTAATGCAACGCATTTTTTTCTGAAATCAGGTTGTTTCATCCATAATTCCAATACACCATATTATTCCCCTTCGTTTTGGCTACAAAACCTTATTATTATTCAATATAATTTCCTTTCAATGCTACAGCCTTACGACACCGTGCTGGGAGGGCCTGTATGTCCGCATGATACTACTCTACTGGTCGATGTCGAAGCCAGTCTTGCTGCATCAGTAAACTCCCCATCATGCACGTACTGCTTCCTGCGAAGGGCATCTTTCATTGGCCCAAAAATATGGTAGTCGGAAGGTGCGAGATCAGGGCGGTAGGGTGGATGAGCAAGAACAGTCCAATCGAATTTTGTGAGCTCCTGTCGGGTACACACACTTTTGTGAGGCTTTGCACTGTCATGGGGAAGGAGAAGTTCATCTGCATTTTTGTGGCCATGAACGCGCTGATATCTTTCCTCCAATTCCCCCGAGGGTAACACAATGAACGTCAGAGTTGATCATTGCACAGTGAAGCAGGGCTTCAAGCAGAATTACCCGTTGAGAGGCCAAGAAGACCGTCACCATGACTTCACCGGCTGAGGGCGCACCTTTGGACTTTTTCGTTGTAGGAGAGGGTGTATGGCACCACGCCATGGATTGCCGCTTTATGTCTGTTTCGAAGTTACTAACCCATGTTTCATCGCCTGTGACGATTTTCGACCGAATAATTGTCACAATCAGCCTCGTAATATGCAAGAAATTCCGCACAGATAGTCCTTCGTAGTTCTCTTTATGGTCTTCTGCTTGACGGCGAGGGCCGGCCGGTGTGGCCGAGCGGTTCTAGGCGCTTCAGTCTGGAACCGCGTGACCGCTACGGTCGCAGGTTCGAATCCTGCCTCGGGCATGGATGTGTGTGATGTCCTTAGGTTGGTTAGGTTTAAGTAGTTCTAAGTTCTAGGCGACTGGTGACCTCAGAAGTTAAGTCGCATAGTGCTCAGAGCCATTTGAACCATTTTTTTTTTTTTTTTTTTTGACGGCGAGGAATCCAGATGGCACACATCTTTGAGTACCCCAGCTGGTGGACGAGTGTGTCAGCGCCACCAACAGAGACGCCCGGTTGTGCAGCGAGTTGTTTGATTGTGATCCATCGATTACTTCGAAAGAGACTGTCCGTATGTTCCAACAGTGCAGGAGCTACAGCTGTGTGCGGCCGGCTGGTAAGCGGCAGCAGGAAGGACCACAATGTTTTGATCGTGTTGACAAGGGGAATGCAGCTATAATTATGGAACACACGGGCTATGATACGAAGATCTGCGTGGTATTGGACGAAGATACTTATTGGGAACTCCCACGCGAGCCAACATCGGGAGTAATAAGAAAGGGAACTTCCCACGCGCTCTTCGGTGGAAGACAATGTGGTCAAGAATCTTCTCCCACAGGCACCTAGACCACCTGCTGTTTATGTTTTGCCGAATTTCCGCAATGATGAGACGCCATTCCGTCTCATCGTGTCCACCACTGGCCCACCGACATGTCAGCTGTTGAAGCACTTGGCCAATCTCCTCGGTCCACTTGTGGGATTCTGTGAACACCATATTAAAAAGTCAGTGGATTTTGTCACCCTGATTAACCGTCTTCGATTTAGTGAAGCTGATATTATCGGTGGTGCTTTTTACGAATGTGCTCGTCAAAGACTGTTTGGGCCTAGTCATTTAGGCACACTCTTACGCCTTATTATTTTGTGTACAACGGCCAGTATTATGATCAGACGGACGGTGTTGCAATGGGTCGCCCTTTATCTCCAGCCGTTGAATGCCTCTTTATGGAAAATTTTGAATATACACGGCGGTATTATAGCCCAGTTGTTTCTTTCGAAGGCGCTGCAGTCTGGAACCGCAAAACCGCTCCGGTCGCAGGTTCGAATCCTGCCTCGGGCATGGATGTTTGTGATGTCCTTAGGTTAGTTAGGTTTAACTAGTTCTAAGTTCTAGGGGACTAATGACCTCAGCAGTTGAGTCCCATAGTGCTCAGAGCCATTTTGTTTCTTTCGATTCGTGGACGACACCTTCATCATGTGGCCCTACGGACGTGAGAAAACTTGAGTTCTTGGAACACCTTAACGGAATTAACAGTAATGTACTGGAGGTAGAGAAAGACGATGCATTGCTCTTCCTCGACGTCCTCGTCCGCCGCAAACAGAATGGATGCATTTGCCACAGCGTCTATAGAAAAACCACGCATAATGATCTCTAATTGCGTACCATCAGCCACTATCACCCAGCAAAGAAGCGCACTGTTTTACAAACATTGGAGCATCGTGCAAGAATGATATCAGACGCTGATTACCTGCCCCATGAGCTGAGCCACCTATGCAAGGTCTTCAGGAATAATGGACAAAACGTCCATCTAATAAATGAAGTGATTTCAAACAAGACTCACAATAGGACCACCGCCGAGGAGCAGGAAAGGAAACTTCCTTTTTTGCTTTTCTGTGGCTCCGTGTCGGACAAGATAAGCCGCCTGCTGAAGCGACACAAGATCAAATCATCCTCAAGCCTCCGACATAAATCCACCAGTTACTGAGACCAGTTAAAAACGCAACAGATCTCACGACACCTGGGGTCTAAAAATATTCAAATGTGTGTGAAATCTTATGGGACTTAACTGCTAAGGTCATTAGTCCGTAAGCTTACACACTACTTAACCTAAATTATCCTAAGGACAAACACACCCACCCATGCCCGAGGGAGGACTCGTACCTCCGCCGGGACCAGCCGCACAGTCCCTGACTGCAGCACCTTAGACCGCTTGGCTAATCTCGTGCACCTGGGGTCTACAAGAAACCTTGCGAGTATGGACAGTCTTAGGTCGGACAAACAATACGGACTGTGGAACAAACTAGGAAGGAGCGTGAGAGGTTTTATTATCGACGCTACCCGAGAAATCTGCTGGACATGTTTTAGAAAACGGACACCGGATAAAATTTGGCAAAACATCCGTCGTGGCTCGCACTAACGACTTCTGGGGTTGCGTAATTAAAAAAGCCATTGAAATAAAAATCACCGATAACACCCTAAATAGAGACAGTAGCCTGGCGTGAGATCCAGCGATCGCGCGGCTGAAGCGGGCGCACCTACCCCCGAGTCAACGTATGCCTATGCATGGCGATGCCGTGGGAAGCAGCGACGTCACAGCCGACAGCTAGTGTATGTAATGGGAGTTCCAACAGTTCACCGGGAGTCATACCACTTGGCAATGGCCAAAGAGTACTTTGCCGAAAGCTCGTCTAATGTTAACCACTTGACGCGGCTGGAAACCCGAGAACATTTTATTCAATGTTATCGCCGCGAGACTCATCGAGAGATACCCTACAGCTTCACTGTTTTCCAAAGACCCTACTGCTTCTCCTCGACAGTGGCATGAAATGAACCCCGCGAAGACATGAACAGGTCTGATGTTAACACGGCTTCAGTCCACAAACGCACGACTGCTACGGTCGCAGGTTCGAATCCTGCCTTGGGCATGGATGTGTGTGATCTCCTTAAGTTTGTTAGGTCTAAGTAGTTCTAAGTTCTAGGGAACTGATGACCTTAGATGTTAAGTCCTATAGTGCTCAGAGCCATTTGAACCATTTGTTAACCCAGCTGGATAGCTGCGAGCATTAGCATACTGCTTCCATGTTTTGGGGAGGCGCAGCAGTCCCACCTCGAATCTGATGGGGTACGCAAATTCCGCCCAAGGGAGTAGGGTGGAAGGGGGTTGGGGAGGTGGTTGGGTAAGAGGAGGCGACAGGAAGAGCATCCGTCCATCCTCTACTACTAACACAGCCAAATCGAGATTAACAGATCGACCCCGTGAAGATACGGAATAAACAACAGGAAACAGGAGAAAGAAGATCAAGTCCGACATGGGCAGGTTGGGAGGGGAGGGGATTTACCAGGGAGGGAGATGTTAATTAATTGATCAATTTAATTGTGTAGTCAATCAAATTGATAAGAGTGAGAGGGGCTATTGCAATAAGTCAAACCTGAAAGTGTACCTGTAGCAGCGTGGGTGTTCCTGAGGGGCGAGGGGAGTGGAAAGTGGTGGAGGAACAATAGGTTACGTGCCTGTCAATCAAAAGGAAGGATCCTTTTAGCAGAACAATAGGTTAAGGAACTGTCAATCAGAGGAGAACAATAGGTTAAGTACCTGTGAATCAGTGGAGAACAATAGGTTTGCTGTGAGTCCATACCAGCCCCTGATGTAGGCAACACACGCTGACAAAATGAGCTCATGCCAGCTTTGTACCCCTACTATTATTATGTATTGAATAGAATGTTTTTCATCACGATCAGGGGTAAACGCTTCCTGTTATTACTGATAAACACGAAAGTTTCCAACAGAAACAGTTTTATACAATTTCGACAAAGTATTGAAGTGATGTCTGATATACCTTTACGAACTTCCAGCCTGCTGGAGTAGCTGTGGGCCAGCAACATCTGTTAATCAGTAGATCGAAAGACCAGACAAAGTTGCAAATTTTATTTTTTTTATTCACTCTATGACTAGTTTCGGACTGAGACCCATTTTCAAATCATCCTACAGGGCAGAAGACCAAATTTACACTCATTTATAATACAGATATTACCACGTTTTTAAGCATATGCCAAAAATACAGAACATATCGTTTCAATACTTATGTGCCATAGTCAGAAATGGCATGTCCAAATATGTGATGACCATGTCAAAAATGTGCAACGAACAGTTACAGCACATACACGTAACTGGCAGTCTACTGCTTCTGCTACCGTAAGGAAATCTTGGGAAGGGGGCGCCCTATGTGTATATAGGAATTTTTTTATTTACTAAAATGTTCTCCAACCTTCAAGAATACAACAGTTAATACAATAACCGTACAAGTCAATAATAAAATAAATACATTTTAAATTCATTACCAAACACAGTCAAATACTTAAAAAAATCACTGAACAGTAACACACAGCAGCGCCACATATGGCGTGTATTACAAAGTTGTATGTCATACTGGCACGTAAAAATCATTAAATATGAAACCGTGCAAGCCAACAACAAATTAATACTTTTTTAAATCTTTATCAAAAGCAGTCAACTATTTAAAACCAGTGAACAGTAAAACACAGTAGCGCCATCTATGTCAAGTACATTTTTGGTACTTTGTGAAAGGCTACTTTGTGGTTTAATGTCTGTTTACGTGGGACGTAATTTGTACAATTTGTTGTGATAAAGTGTTTATGCTTGTAAATGTTCGGAAATGATGAAGATTTTTAATCTCCCATTGTTTTGGTTTCTTTTAATGTTAATGTTGTTGTTCACATTTAATGATTTTTACGTGCCAACAAGACATACAACTTTGATATACACGCCGTATGTGTATTGCTATTCAGTGATTTCAAGTATTTGACTGTTTTTGGTAAATAATTTAAAAAGTATTTTATTGTTGACTGGTACAGTTATTGTATTAACTGTTGTATTTTTGATGGTTGGAGAACATTTTAATAAATAAAAAAGGTTTCATATATCCTGACAGGGTGCCACTTTACCGAGATTTCCTTACGGCAACAGAAGGGGTAAACTGTCAGTTATCTGTACGCGCTGTAACTGCTCGTTGCACAGTTCTGACATGGTTCTCACATCCTCGGAAATGCCATTTCCGAGTATGTTACGTAAGTCATGAAATGATGTGTTCTGAATATTTGGCATATGCTTAAAAATTTGGTAATATCTTTTTTACACACGAGTGTAAATTTGGTATTCTCCCCTATAGGATGATTTGAAATTGGGTCTCAGCCCAGAACCAGTCATCGATTGAACAAAAAAGTAAAATTTGCAACTTTTTCATTCTACTGATATAGTTTTGTTGTTTTTTTTATGCTTAAAAATTTGGTAATATCTTTTTTACACAGGAGTGTAAATTTGGTATTCTCCCCCATAGGATAATTTGAAATTGGGTCTCAGCCCAGAACTAGTCATCGATTGAACAAAAAAGTAAAATTTGCAACTTTTTCATTCTACTGATATCGTTTTGTTGTTTTTTATTTTACTTCTTTGTTGAGGAAATTGCTTTTTCTGGCACTGTTTAATAAATCTGTATTATTTTCATTATTCCTCTGTTTCACGTTACAAATCAAGAATTTTCGAATAACATTTTAATTAATCATTGACAATTTCAGTTTTGCTATAAACACTGTTTATTCTTAAGTAATAGACAGGAGGATAACTAGGCCCATGTAGAATAAAAATGTTCCAGTTTTTTACATATACTCACTCACTTTCTAGACAGTTCACTGCTTTCAAGTTTTAGGTCCTCCACTAACCTGACGCTCTGACGAATGTGTGGCATGGCACAATTACAAGGAATACGATAGGAACCTGCCTTACGCAAACCAATATCATCCTTTTTTTTTTTTTTGGTCTTCTGACTGGTTTGATGCGGCCTGCGCCACGAATTCCTCTTCTGTGCTAACCTCTTCATCTCAGAGTAGCCCTTGCAACCTACGTCCTCAATCATCTGCTACACGCATTCTAATCTCCGTCTTCCTCTACCTCTACAGCTCCCTCTAGTACCATGCAAGTCATTCCCTCATGCCTTAACACATGTCCTATCATCCCGTTCCTTCTCCTTATCAGTGTTTTCCACATGTTCCTTTCTTCTCCGATTCTGTGCAGAACCTACTCATTCCTTACCCTATCAGCCCATCTAATTTTCAACATTCGAGCACTCCAGACGTACATTCTCAGAAATTTCTTCCTCAAATTAAGGCCGATATTTGATATTAGTAGAGTTCTCTTCCCCAGCAATGCCCTTTTCACCATTGCTAGTCTGCTTTTGATGTCCTTTTTTCTCCGTCCTCATTAGTTATTTTACTACTTAGGTAGCAGAATACCTTAACTTCATCTACTTCTAGACATTCAATCCTGATGTTAAATTTCTCGCTGTTCTCATTTCTACTAGTTCTCATTACCTTCGACTTTCTTCGATTTACTCTTAATTCATACTCTGTACTCATTAGACTGTTCATTCCGTACAGCAGATCATGTAATTCTTCTTTACTTTCACTCAAGATAGCAATGCCATCACCGAATCGTCTCACTGATGTCCTCTCACCTTTAATTTTAATTCCACTCCTGAACCTTTCTTTTATTTCTATCATTGCTTCCTCGATGTACAGATTGAGCAGTAGGGGCGAAAGGCTACATCCTTGTCTTACACCCGTCCTTAACGGAACCTAAAACGACCCAAATCTTAGACTGAGGTCGGAAAGTGGTGTAATGAACTACTTAAGTCAGCGGGCTTTCGTGGCTGTTGTCATTGACAGTAATATTTTGTAGGTTTGTAGATCGCATCGTATTTCTTCTACACGATCGCCGTTTCGGCCCTCTGCTGCGATCTTCTTCAGGCTGTTGTTGAGTTCATGGTTTGCTGATCATGTGGTTCTCAGCTAACGGTGAGCACCACAAAATCCTCAAGACAATACCACCCAAGTGATCGAAATGCCGATCGTCTAGAAGAAGTATGATGCTGTCTCTCAACTTATATCTTAGCCTCAATTAATGAATTACAGGGGTGAGGGAGAAATCACAACTGCACTGCTTCTCAGAAGTGATGTATTTTCCGACATCGCACGCGACAGATTTTTCAATACACGCCTCTGCATGTGTGGCGAAGTAAGTTTTAATCCAAGATTAAATAGAGAATCTTTACTTTTGTTGCTGTGATGTTACTAAAAAAAAATAAAGGATGGGAAGTAGCCAGCGTTGCGTACCACTGAAACAAAATATGTATCTACCATTTTGTCAAATGCATCCTTTCCTTCTTTGATGCTATTATAAAACATTATGATCTCTGGTTAGTTTGTTGTCTGATAAACATCAGGAGCACTATGCATAGTAGACAAAAGTACTACAGATTTTCCCATTTTACT
Organism: Schistocerca cancellata; assembly: GCF_023864275.1. Classification (NCBI taxonomy): domain Eukaryota; kingdom Metazoa; phylum Arthropoda; class Insecta; order Orthoptera; family Acrididae; genus Schistocerca; species Schistocerca cancellata. Next base: position 144,228,602 of record NC_064634.1, on the reverse strand, counting down.
CCCTTTAGCATCTGAGTTACGTTCGGATTATATTTCAAAATTATCTTCCTCACTTGGAAATAAGTCATATTCTGTTCACTGCTACCGTAGTTGTCTTCCTCCAGAATGGTTTGAGGAAACCTTGAATCATTCACATTTACAGATTACATAGTTGAAAAGCCTATGAAAGCTATTAAAAAAAGTTTCAATCCTGTGAACAGTAACAGAATCTAGTCTCAAGCAGATAATTAAAAACATGACTGACCAGTCAACAATGACAAAGGAATAGATAGCTTTGTCAAAATAGTAAAAGCATTGTAGCTAACGTTACAAAAAGAAACAAAACTATCGCTTGGGTGACGTATCATCTCTGTTACCGTCGGAGGGTCAAAGGTTACTGAAAAATGACAGCAAACAACCAAAACGTGTTGCGCTGAAACGAAGAACATTATTTTATACACTGAGACAGCAATTTATTTACGACTAGCTCACAAACCTTGGGTTGTCCAGGTATTTATTTACAGCAATGCATACGCACCCGTACCACACAGTGCCTGGCCTCGTGCTTAATGTTTATGAAGTTGTACACCCTGAAGTATGTGTCTTACAGTGATACAATTTTTTAGGTATTTTAAGCGACATACTGCCTGCAAAATGTGTTGCGAATGCAGTACCAACGAAGTAACAAATTTAAACGTGATGCACGATGTGGAATTTTTCCACGCATCTCACTATTTATGACGTCATATCCCCTGAAATATATGTCGTTCAAAGATATGATATTGTAAGTACATTCAGTGACATATGTAGGCACTGTCTGCGAAATTTATTGCGAATAGACATAGTAGCAAAGAAGTAATAAATTTAAACGTCATGCATGACGCGCCAGGTTTACACGCGACTCTTCCTTTATTAGGTCATACCTCCTATCAGTATGTCGTATAATGATACAATTTCGCACTTAGTCAGTGGCATATGTGCATACTGCCTGTCAAATGTGTCTCGAATACAATTGGTAGTAAAGAAGTGATAAATTATAACGTCATGCCTCGTATGGTACCTTTACTGCATGAACAGCGGAAAAGTAATAAGCTATAAACATTTTTTCTTTCGTCGTTTTGTTGCAGTTGTCAATGAGAAAAAAATTCTCAAAGGCTTGAAATTATGTGTAAAGTTCGTTGCAAGTCGCCAAGTGTTCTCATTCTCAAATACTGGATCAATGAGATCTGGGAATTCACGAGTCGCTGGGTACGCCCCTTTCCCGCCCCCACCTTTGATACGGAGGTGGCTCTTACCCCCCAAAGCGATTTTCGCCTGACAGTAAGGTAGATGTATGCCAAGTTTGGTTGAAATCGGTCCAGTGGTTTAGGAGCAGATGTGAAAACCACACACAAACACACACACACACACACACACACACAAGCCACACATACACACACAAGCCACACATACACACTCACACACACACACACACACACACTATCTTTATTCACCTCCGTAAGAAAGGCGAACATCCAATCAACATCGGGCTGACTGCTTTTGGGACTGCATCGGAGTGGTGGTAATGGATTATTCTCGCAAGGGGCAAATCGCCACAGAAGAATACTACCGAAATCCGAGATCTCATGATATGCTTATGAGAGCTTTTCAAGGCAAGGCCTCATAGTAAGCTGCCCAGTGCGTTGTTTGTGCCTCAAGCAGTCGTTTGAGCTCATTCCGCACAGTGGATAGTGACGCATAATGCTTTTTTTGGACCATCAAATTTTCCCTCACCGGCCATATTCTCCTGATATTGGCACGCAGTGACTGGTTCTTCTTCATCTGGATGGAGAAACAATTGTGCGACGGACATTCACAAGTGACAATGAGGTGATCTTTGAAGTGGATTTTTTTCTGAACAGCCAAAATAATTTGTCGCACTGAAGATTGAGGACTGACATCACATCACCATAAATCTTTATTTTCTCATCTTCATTTTTTTATTCTTTTATTTGTTAACTGTAACTTTAGCCCTCGTAGACCTAGCTTGAAAATGAGTAACTGTTCCAAACTTTACGCTTACCTAAATAGCTCCGTAAACTTAATAATTGTTGAGTCTTGTCATAATCGTACTCATTAGTTTTATTGTATCATGGTAATGGCAGCCTTATGTTTATTTTTTAATTGCATAATCCGTAAGATGTATTAAGAAATTTTAGGCTCAGGGAATTATTAGGATGCACGTGTTGTTCACATAAAATGGGTGCCGGAGGATGTACTAGTACGAAAAAAGAAGTGGCAGGGAGTTGGCAGCCAACCAATGAAAGACCCAGATACGCCTATTGTTGTTTGAACGATGCGTTTATCCACACAGTGGTGCGTTGTATGCCTGCAACCATCCGTCAACTAAGAGATGTGGTAAAAAGAAGAGAGAACAAGAGAGAAGTGGTTTCGGTCTTAACGGATTACAGACGTAGCTGCCGCAGATTAAGTTGGTTCAAATGGTTCAAATGGCTCTGAGCACTATGGGACTTAACATCTGCGGTCATCAGTCCCCTAGAACTTAGAACTAATTAATCCTAACTAACCTAAGGACATCACACACATCCATGCCTGAGGCAGGATTCGAACCTGCGACCGTAGCAGTCGCGCGGTTCCGGACTGAGCGCCTAGAACCGCTAGACCACCGCGGCCGGCAGATTAAGTTGAAAAGTAACAATCGAATCGTCAGCGGTTATCTTTTAAAGGTTTGCAAGCTTGTATTCCTTTACTTAATATGATTTTGCAGCGATCTAAACGGTTTTGCAAAATGTAATTCACCGTATTGTGTATTTTCTGTGTTATAGCTGAGATTGTAGACTTCATTGTCATATGAAATTGCAACACTAAGCGTTATAGAACTTGCGTATTATGATTTGATATCACTGTTGGAAATAAGTTTGGGACTCTTAACACACTATCAGATAGTTCCAATCACTGAGTATATTTGAGGTGATCTGCTATCAAAATTTTTAGTATCCTTGACCTACAAGAAATAGCATTTTCGGCTGAGATAGGATTACTGGTGGTACTGCCGTCTGGTGAATAAAAGTTTGAAGGCTTAAAAAAAGTTTAAACATCGTGGTGACCAATATACTGTAGGGATCATAAATTTACATAGTTTACATCCTTTTATCCCGTAAATAATGTAGATCTTGCATGAACGATCCTAATGATTAACTTTATTCAGCTTTCTAGAAGTGATTTGAGACTAGTTGATGTACAGGGTGAATATAATTAAACTGTCAAAACGCTGTATAAATAACACCACTGGTCAGAATGACGTCAAATGTCTACTGAATACTATCGGAGAAGGGAGAAAACGTATGGCAGATGAAAAAAAGATAGTGTGAAAATTGATCAATAGATGACGTTGTATGTGTTAGAATACGAAAATGAGCCGGCCGCGGTGGTCGAGCGGTTCTAAGCACTTCAGTTCGGAACCGCACGACTGCTACGGTCGCAGGTTCGAATCCTGCCTCGGGCATGGATGTGTGTGATGTCTTTAGGTTTAAGTAGTTCTAAGTCTAGGGGACTGATGACCTCAGATGTTAAGTCCCATAGTGCTCAGAACCAATACGACAATGAAAACACCTGGCCGGCCGCGGTGGCCGAGCGGTTCTAGGCGCTTCAGTCCGGAACCACGCGAGCACTGCGGTCGCAGGTTCGAATCGTGCCTCGGGCATGGATGTGTGTGATGTCCTTAGGTTAGTTAGGTTTAAGTAGTTCTAAGTCTAGGGGACTGATGACTTCGGATGTTAAGTCCCATAGTGCTTAGAGCCATTTGAATTTGAAAACGCCTGTCATGCGCATGACCGATTGAAGTTGGTATAAACACGCCGGGTACACGCCTCCTTTCACGTCAGCGACGTTCGCCATGACTGTCTCAATGCAGGATCGCGCTCTGATTGTAAAGTTGTATTACAAGAATGATGACTGTGCACACGTCGCTCTGCAGAAATTCCGAACACTGATGGGTTTGAAAAAAGGCGTTGGTCCGATGACTGCCGTGGATCTGGAGAAAATTATTCGGAATTCCGAAAAGATGGGTTCTTTCGGTGTGCAACCTGGTAGAGGGAGGAAACGAACTGATTCGACCTCAGTGGAAGCAGTGGCCACAGCAGTGCAGGAGGAGACGAGTGGTGGTGTGCAAACGTGTAGTGCACGGAGAATTGCCCGAACACTGGATGTACCCGTGAGCACGGTGCGTAAAATCCTACGAAACTTCCTTCTTTGTATCCATTCAAAATCACCCATGTGCACCAGTTGCTTCGTCTTGACCTGCCAGCAAGAGACATCTTTGCTTTAGAGTTTCTTGCTCGCATGGAAGAAGACAATGATTGGCAGTGGGAGATTTTGTGGACAGACGAAGCCCACATACACCTGACAGGATATGTCAATACACAGTATTGTCGAATACGGCAACGGAAAATCCACACGCAAATCAACAGGTACCTCTTCATCCTGAAAAGGACACCGTGTGGTGCGGGTTTACGGCATCATTTATCATAGGGCCATGGACGGGATCATTTTATGCAAGATGGCGCACCTCCTCCCTTTACAGATCCAGTAAGGCAGCGGCTGAAGCGCCATTTCGGAGATGCTAGAATTAGCAGCCATTTCTCTACAGCAGGGGCGGGCAAACGTTGCACGCGGCTCGTGAGCGCACAGCGCTGCACGTGTGCTGCTCGCGTGCAATCGTCGACTGGGGCAGTGGCGACAGCCGGCAGGTTGCGGCAGTGTAGTACAAGGCTATGCCGCGGACGTTGATGTGAAGCGACCACTACGTAGTGAACGTTGTATTTCAAGAACCGGAAAATGCAGAGTGAATCAAGGAAACGGAGATGTGGAGATTTGCTATCTTTTAAAAAGTAATGGGAGAATCATTTTTTCTTTGTGCAAAAACGTGAAAATTCGAAATGTTTAATACGTGGCAGTATTCTCGCTGGTCAGCGGAAGTTTAGTACTGAAGGCCATTATAATAAATTTCACAAGGACGAGTACAATTTATTGTCGGATTCTGAGCGGATGGGGAAATTGACTAAGCTTAAGAAGAGCGACCTGACGATATTATATGCATCTGTCCTAGTTGCCGTTGTCACGAGAGATCTGCGACTTTCTTTCGTCATGTCTCTCATCTAACTGATTTAACATTTTATGGAGCACTGTTTTCAAGTTTTCAGGACGACAACAATAATAGCCCAGCGGTACGTACAAGCTATAAAATTGCGCTTAATATAGTGAGAGCTGGAAAACCATTTGCTGAATTAATAAGCCTCGGTTAAGAGCAAACATAAGTGATGAAAATTTACGTAACTGTTTGCGTTTGTCTGTATGTAGAAATTTTGTTCCAGATATTAAACGTATTGTAAACTCCACCTGTGATAATTAAATAAATGGTATGGTAGTTAATAAGTACTCTTTCAAACCATGATTTATTTCAAGCACTCCTGCTAACCTTACTCCATCATTCAATAACGCAAGCTAGAAAAACAAAACGCATTACAGAGGAAGGAGTGGACAGAAGGTATGGTTGGGAGGGGAGGTAAGCAGGTGGCCAGCTTGCCCCTGTGTGCACGCAGAACACCTGTTAACTGCACGCGTGCAAGTGCACCGCACACGTGCAGGATTCCTGCCCGCCCCTGCTCTACAGCCTGGCAGTCCCGACCACCTGATCTTAATCCGTGTGACTTCTCGGTGTGGGGCTGCCTGAAAGACGCTGTGTCCATTGTTCCGACTGCAAACTTAGCTGCGTCGAAGGCACGCACTGCACAACTCATTCTGAACGTGATCCTCGAAACATTTCGATCAGTTGTGAAACATGCTGTTTCTCGAATTCAACTTGTTGCAGAAAACGGTTGACAGCATAATGAACATGTTTCGCGCCAGTTACACGGAAATTAATAATGCGATTGGATTTTGATTGCTGCTTTTTATGCGGATTTTGGCCTAAGGACAATTAAAAATCAATGTGATTGATGCTTTTTGTGCGGTTTTTGGCCTCAGGACAATGAAATACCGATTTTTCCTATCCGATGTGGTATGACCTTCCTGTTTAAATGGCTCTGAGCACTATGGGACTTAACAGCTGAGGTCATCAGTCTGACCTTCCCGTGGTGGATGGGCTTACGTATCTAACAGTGTCACACCTGTACACCTATGCACACTGAGCAGTACAGTTTGTTTAACGTCAAACGTACACCTTAGGAATTCTTGTATGATTCATTTGTCATTTGTAGTCGACCACTATTAAATTATGATACTTACAGCGCCATCTATTGCTACGTTTTGTCACTATTTATTTTTCTTCTGCTACACGTTTTCTCCCTTCTCCGACAATATTCCGTTGCAATTTGACGTCATGCTGACCAGTGGTGTTATTTCTACAGTGGTTTGAGAATTTAACTTCAATTATAATCACGCTGTATATAGAGAGAAGTGATGTACTGAAATAAGGAATGTTATTTCATGGGTGTTTCGTGTCAACTTAATTGGTTGTGCTTTCTAGTAATACAATTTGCATCTAATTCTTTTATACTTCTCTAAAGCTGATCTTTCATGTTCGTGGCCACTAAATAGTGTAAAGAGTTAGGTACAAAAGTAATTATGTTATGTTTGTAAAGTAATTAGGATTCATATTTGTTTCACCGTTTAGCTGTGACATAAAATTCGCAAAATAAACAGTTTCCTTCTATCTCCTGGCCTTTTTGCCGTATGTTCACGGCGTCGGCATGTTTATCTGAATATGGCAGTCTCAGTGATGGATGGCTGCCGGAATGCCTCTCTTGTTGCTACCACCTTACACCCCTCCCCCCTCCATCTCAACCTCCATCAGCCCAAGAGATGGAATTTATGTCACACGTATTTCTGCTTCTACTGTTAACCCATTTGAAAGTGTGAGAACGTTTTCAAAATGTTTGCGAACCGTGTAACTGAGACGGGACGTGGGTCGCAGCTTGATATTCATCTAGTGCTAGTCGGATGTGGGAACGACCTAAAACCAGATTCAGACGAATCCGGTCTGGGGCCGGCGCAAATCCCAGAACCACGCAAGCGTTGTGGAAACGCGTGCGGCTATCCGGCCGAATCTCGTAAAATAAAGAGTAAAATCTACTATTTTCAAAACAGTTGCAGCCCAGCATCACCCAGAATTAAACTAATGAGCATCAGAATTATTGTACGAATAATACATCGTTTCTGTTGAATCTATTACTGGTAAAATTGGCTCTCTGGAAGTTCCATGTTGCCTAATTTCGGTCATTTTGCAAATTTCTGCATAAATCAAGATTGTAGTAATCGGATGCTCAACCAAGCCAACGCAGTGGTAAGGCACTGGACACGGTCGGGAGAATGATGTTTCTAATCCTCTTCCTGTATTCCAGGTGTAGACTTCTTACGGTTTCCTAATATGTCTGATGTGAATTTTTTCCTTTTATATGTGGCATCTATGTATACCACCCCTATACCGCAATACACGTGTTCTTTGTCCGTCACTTAAGGCTAAGTAAATCTTAATGTCATTTACATACCTGTGCAAGCACTATTGATTCACTACGTCAGAAAAATTGTTAGCAGACGTACGCGAAGAATCGTGTGTTTGCATATCATGAGATCCGCGCTTGGGTATTTCCATTTCCTTTCCAGAAGATAGTGACTGTGTTCGTGGGCTTGGGTCGAAGCTTTCGAGACCAATAAGAAGCAAGTGACATGTAATAGCAAATTAAATCAAGACCAAATGGGATCGGACTGTTTGCTGCACCTTCTCACTGGTTTTTAAGCTTCATAACAGGAACTGCTCTGACAGCAATTATCAGAGAGTATATAGCGGCAGCGACTATGCTCTCCAAATGTACCGGAGGAGGTCAGTGGGCGTGGCTGGTGTGGGAAGTCCACACGTGACGTCACGCTCTGGCAGTCACAGCCCTGAATCAAGGAGGTGACTCAGCGACTGCGAGATGAATTCCGCCAATTTCGTGCGGAGATCGCTGTGGCAAGCAACGATGTGAGAGACTATAGTGAATTACAAAGCTAACATGTTCAAAACTAAATCGTTATTCATTCTTTGGGTTTATAAACTTTACAAAGTACATTTTTTTTTTAATATTCCTTACACAAACATGTTTCGACGTGTATCTGTCATCTTCAGTGGGTCTCGATTTATGTTTGTAACAATATTATAAAACGTTCGTGGGTGCTTTCCCTTTTTAAACCCGTGTTGAAGTTGGAAGTGCAATTCTGCCTATTAAGAATGCCACTTCGGGAGATTGCGACTCACTTCACAAGTTTGATTTATGTATCATTTGTTCGAGGTCGGATCCATAAGTGGTCGATATTGCAGTTGTCAAAAAGTCGAGTCACTCAGCCTACCTATTAACTACGTGAAGATAATATGTGTGTGTGTTTGGATTTTATGTATGCCCAACGGCTAGGTTATCAGCGCCGTTGTACTTGTCAAAAGAACGTGGAGATAAACTAAAATTGTTCTACACTCATGCACTCGAAACGACCATACAGTCACTCTAACATGCAGTAAAACCATTTAGGAGAGAAAGTAGCTGTACATGAAGGAAATATAGCTCATCTGAAAACGTATTATGGCCGTAGGAAGCTGAATGGCATCCATCCCAGCCAGTTAGGATTTTGTGGAGATAAATCTATCTGTGAATCAACGAACTACATGTAAGATATTATAGAACAGAGGACAGAGGAATACACTGTCGAGACTGTTTTTTTCTTCTTTAGTTTCATCCGTCTTCTGACTAGTGTGATGAGGCCCGCTACGAATCCCTCTCCTGTGCCAAGCGCTTCATCTCAGAGTAGCACTTGCTACTTACGTCCTCAATTATTATCTGAGTGTTTATTCCAATCTCTGTTCTCTTTTGCAGTTTTTACCCTCTACCACGAAAGTTATTCCCTGATGTCTTTAATACCAGTCCTACCATCCTGTCCCTTCTTTTTGTGTTTCCCATGCGTTAATGCTTCCCCCTTTTCGCCCATTAACTGGAGAACCTCCTCATTCGTTACATTTTCATTCCACCTAATTTTCAACGTTCTCCAGTTGCAAATCTCGAATGCCTGTTCTCTTCTGTTCCGGTTTTCCCACAGTCCACGATTCACCACCATACAATGCCGTTCTTTGTACTATAATAGTTTTTAAATGATGTATTCCACATTAGGTGTAACCTACAACGTATTTACCACAGCATATGCACTGTAAAATATGTAAAACACTTGATTAGATGCAAGAGGGCGTCTGAAGACAGTGATCTCGTCAGCTTACATAGAGCAATAAAAAAATTGCTCGTATAGATCAGTACTACCATGTTAGGATAGCGAGGTATGGTTCAAATGGCTCTGAGCACTATGGGACCGAACTTCTAAGGTCATCAGTCCCCTAGAACTTAGAACTACTTAAACCTAACTAACCTAAGAACATCACACACATCCATGCCCGAGGCAGGATTCGAACCTGCGACCATAGCGGTCGCGCGGTTCCAGACTGTAGCGCCTAGAACCGCTCGGCCACTCTGGCCGGCATAACGAGGTATGTAGTGGGTGCTTTCGATGTTTTCTCCGAAACTCAACAGCAGATAAGTGCAGTGCACTGAAAATGGAGAACTCTCGTACGAACAATTACAGATTAATTCAAGTCATGGCTATGGTGGTATAATGTGCGAAGCACATCAAATACTCTAGAAACCATCCTTGGTAGCAAGGAGATCACATCACTAATGAGCCAAATATTCTGCGTGTACTTTGGCGATGTAATGTGTCTGATAATGACGATCCAATGGCGGTCAGTGAGTCACTGTTACCACATTGAGATATAAAACACTGCGAAGTATTACTTCTGACGTCATTTGTATTGGGCAACCGGGAGAGATTTCCAGATGTGGCGGCGGGCCACCTTCCTTTTGCGTAGAAATCGATGACGGCAGTCCGGGAAATACTTCGACACCACAACCACGCCGTTACGGCCTTGCTACGTCACGCTGCGGTAACGGTACGAGTGTGGCAAGAAAGCGGAAGCAGAGCTGTGCCCAGACCTATACGCTCCTTCCACCTAACCGCAAGTCTTCGCAGGTTCTCGTTTTCGCCTCTGTTGCTATAAAAGCGAAGTGGACGAGTAAGGCAAAGAAGATGAAAAAGTAGAGGAGCACAAACAGACGATGGATAAGATACAGGACAAACAAGAAAATAATCGTAAGCCGGAACAAATAAATTACAGTAGTACTGAACTGAAAATTAAACTAAGTAGGCTCGAGCAAAGATATATCCTGTAAACAGGACAAAGATTATTTATACCTTTATCACATGAGAAGCGTGATTCTGTTTCCCTATAACATAGCAGACTTAGGATCATCCTTCGGACGGAAAACTTGCCCACCAATGAAAAGGAGCTTGCTGATCTCTTCAGACATGTCTGCAAGTGATGTTCAGAAGCTCTGAATATTGAGCAAATGTATAAAGATCTTCTTAGGGTTCAAGGGAGAGTGTATTTCGACCCTCAGCAGATTGGCATGAAGTGTGATGTATATACTATGCACCGGTGAGGATCCTGCAACTCAATGCTATGAGGAGTAGTGCTATGAGTGTGGAACTTCCGAAGCTAGCCCAAGAGCATAAAGTGGACTTTTATGTGCCTTCAAGAACTGTACAGCAGAAATGGGAAACCGATATTCTTGCTAACAAGGACAACGGAAATACCAGGTGCAAGAGTGGATATGGCCGCAATGGCGGTAATGGATTACAATTGGCGAGACACAGTGATTACGCAGGTGTGCAACAGACGCACTGTAAAACATAGAAGTAACAAAGAGTAGTGACACACGGGTGCTTGCTTCTTTGTATGCCCAGTACTCTCATAGAATTCAACTATAGGCAGAATTGATACGTGAACTAGCACAACATTCAAGAATTACGAAGTTAATAACTGCGGGCGACATCAATACCAATTCCACCTTGTTGTACTGTGGTGGAAATGATGGTCGAGGTCAGATTGTTACCGACGCCCTAAGTATGAACAACTTGTGTATCGTCAGTAAAGAAGGACAGCTTCCTATATGTATAGCAATGACAGGATGTAGCCGGCCGGAGTGGCCGTGCGGTTCTAGGCGCTACAGTCTGGAACCGCGTGACCGCTACGGTCGCAGGTTCGAATCCTGCCTCGGGCATGGATGTGTGTGATGTCCTTAGGTTAGTTAGGTTTAAGTAGTTCTAAGTTCTAGGGGGCTGATGACCACAGCAGTTAAGTCCCATAGTGCTCAGAGCCATTTGAACCATTTGACAGGATGTAGCAGCAAAATAGATGTAACCGTAGTCAGCACGTAGTTGTAAACATACAAGTAGACTGGAATGTACAACTTAATCAACTACAATTTGTTACGGCGTAAAGTTAAGCGCCGGCACGCCAGTCGGGAACGAGAGAGCAGAGAGGCTGTGAAGAAGGCGTCAGCCAATAGCACGCTGACCGACCACTCTCCAGGACAACAACGCGACAGCAGCGGCCTCTATGCGAAGAGGACATAAGCGCCGCACCCGACTGGCTGCGGCCCAGTTCTACAGCAGCTTGAAGACTAGCAACTAGGTAGAAGCGTCAAAGCTCATTACTTGCACATTTTATGTAGCTTAATCTGGGACTTGTTACACTGAAATGATTTCTTATTTTGCCTGTCGCCCTTTGCTTGCGACACATATGTTTAACAAAAAGTTAAGTATTGTCAAATTTCTTTTCGTAATAAAACTCATTGAAAAAAAATTAAATTTGTGGTAAGGTCTTATGGGACCAAAGTGCTGAGGTCATCGGTCCCTAAGCTTCTACACTACTTAATCTAATTTAAATTAACTTGTGCTAAGGACGACACACACACCCATGCCCCCGAGGGAGGACTCGAACCTCCGACGGGGGGGGGGGGGGGGCGGGGGGGAGCCGCGCGGACCGTGACAAGACGCCCAACACTACGCGGCTACCCCGCGCGGCTAAAACTCATTAATACGATTTGTTTTAATTGTTGTCTAGCGATTCGAGAAAGCAGGTTTCCTAGACACCCCACAGTTGACGACTAGGCAGGATTCAACACAAGTGACCATAACGCATATAGCGTCCCCAGTGAAATAATAATAATAAAAGACTTAAAAGACAGTAGTTATAAAGAAGAGACATTTAAAAATTGGGTAATATACATTTTCTCATTTATCCGTATTATAATAATTTCTCTGTGTAAGTTTCGAGGGCAAAGAAATATAACAAAATGATCTAAAGAGACAAGATACGCTCTTTTGTTAATTTTTTAGTCGTCTTCACTTCTTCTCTTGTCTTGGTTGCGTGTAGACGGACGTCTTGCGAGTGCTGGCAAATGTAAGCATTTTTGTACTAATTAAGCAGATAATATATTGATTTAATATCATTGTTCACTTTTAATTTGTAAGAGGTGATCCCGATTTCATGTCCGCCTTCCTTTTCTAACCTGCATTCGAGTAATTTACAGTTCAACAATCGCAGCAGCCGATGCAGCCCACGACGCCATTACGTGGCGATATTAACTAATAAAATTTAGCGGAAGTGAAAAACTCGCCCGCTATTAACATAATATACATTTTTCTCCACAGCCACCCGACGCTGCAGAAAATAGGTAGCTCTAAGATTCTTATTTTCAGTACCATAGCCGAGAGCCAGAGCCAGGACTTTTGACTACAATGCAATGGTTAACGGAGGTAAGAAAAAATACTATCGCGCGTGTGTGGGCCGCAATTGTAATTAATAACTAAAGATTTTTTGCTTTAAAGTGAACTGCCTAGCCGAGGAAATTAATATGAGAAGTTTATTCCATTGTTCAACTTATATGCTCATCTCTTAAGATTCAGCGAGTCTAACATTCATTAACGTAACAAATAATTTAAGATTAATTTTGTTAAAAGGGAGAACTTCACAATAGCATTTAATCGTAAATCAAAATTGAATGAAATATCATTTTTATAAAGGCCCACCACGTAAGTCGGCAACAATCAAAATAATATATTAAATTACGACGGCCGACGGACTCGAGATGCAATCGTTATTGACACTAAAACGAATACTGTCTAATGACAATCATCAAATAAATATATGCTAAGCAGGGAAAACTAGGAGAATAATTCAAAATTATGTTACGGAGAAACATGAGGAAAGTATAAATGTGTAGGCTTCAGGCCGCATAGACTTCGACACTTTTATAAGCCATACAACGCAAACAAATACCGACTTTTACTGACCAAAGCAAGGTAGTTGACTCTTGGAGCCCCGAACTATATGAGATACAAGAGCGAGAGCGGTCACCACCGGTCGTGACAGACGGATTCACCTACAAGAATGCAGATGCAAGAACTACTTTTAAAGACGTACTAATGACGACAAAGCAAGAACAGTGGAATGACTATGTCACAACACATCTACAACAGAATACATGGCGAATATCAAGTAAATTATGACAGAAAAATATAAAGTCCCCTCTTGTCCTGGGAGCGCCGAGGCAGGACAAACTCCTCCAACATGTCGATTCACCAACAGATACACAGGCGCATGTACAACTCAAGGATACGATGAACGTGGAGTACACCACAGAAACCATCAGGTGCCCAGTTTCGCGAGAGGAAGTCGCGCTAGCGATAGCTGTCTAACGGTTCTCTTTTACCATTCTATATTGGTTTTATACTTTTTAATACTACGTTAGATAAGAGGTTAGCATTAATTATTTTCTGTACGTAGGTGAGACCGTTAGAAGCAGAGCATCTTATAGGAGCCCAAAATAAGTGTTTGCTTTCAATTTAAATTAGCGCCAGACCCCCTATAAGATTATCATAACTGTTTTTTCATCTAATTACAGTCAAGGCCAAAGTTCACAGATCTACGACAAATGCTATCTCTGAAAGTATTTGACTCTCGCAAAATTAACTCATGGAACTATTCAGATTTAAATTACGTAAATAATGTTTTGAAATGATTTTATCAATCCTGCTCTTTTGTAAATCTGGAAAAAAAGTTAATATTAAGCCGCCACGTAATGGCGGCCAATTGTTCCCAGTCAGCGATCACTGCTTTCGTCTTCTTGATAGCTGTAAAATACTAATTATTCTCTCTTTTCAACTAAAACATTGCGATTAGTGGCTGGCATGTTCTTGAAATAATAATACAATGGACTCACTTTTACACATATATTTCCATCAATAACCTGATACACACTGTTTTCATCGTCTAGTTGAAAGAACAAAAAGAACATCTGCAAGCGTTCAACGCTACACACAGTATCAAACAATAGTAATATGAGAATCAGAAACAGCAGAAGAGCGAGTAATAACTTACCTTTTCCATCTTCTATAATTATACAAAGATATAAATGTTTTATTTCATCCTATTATTTACTGAGATATTGTCTATCATCGTTATTGTCTTTCTCTACCGTAGTATCGACGTTATATTTTTGTAAATATTTTTTTTTCACAATTGACTCTGTCTGGTCTGTTTGGTATTATTCAATATTTTCATACACACTTCACACGCATTATTCTTAAACATCGCAAAAGGGACACTACAGCTGGATTAAAAAAAAGAAGGCACCAGGATCAGACTATATCCAGTCAGAAAAATTGTACCAGGACCCACCGCAGATAACCACATATTCAGCGAACTTAATAAACGATGCTCTGCGATTGGGTCAGGCACCTGCGGATTGGAATACAGCTAATACGGTAATAAAATAGCAGCGAATAGGGATCCATCAGAACCAAAACCATACCGACCAGTTCTCTTTTTCAACGCATTGGTTAAGGGCCACGATAGGCTGCTGTGTAACTGTCTTCAGGCTCACAGAGAGCTCCATGGTCTTAGTCAACACTTGTTTGGCTTTAGACCGGGAAAAATCTAACGATGATGCGAATTAATGAAGCTTTCCGAATTGTAGGACAATCAACACAAAAGTACGCAGTGGCAATTCTTATAGACTTTGGTGGCCGCTTTAACAATCTTTAGAGGCCAGAAATGTTCGCACGATTTCGAGAACTACAGGTAAGTGAATCAGTATACAATGGTGTCCGAGTAACAGAGTGGCAAAATGGCAAGAGGGCAATCGCAACGTTGTGTAAAGGATTACCAAGGTATTGGGAAGGCTCTATATGCGGCCATCACAATTGAATCTCTCCTGAATTTAAGTGATGGGCGTTCTGACGGGTTTGTTGTGTATGGTGACGACCAGTTAGTGGAGATATCTGGCAACACAAGAACAATGTTGGAGAACAGTGCCAGTGATATGCTACACACAATACAACAATGGTGCAACCGAAACAAATTATTCACGGCAGAACAAGAAGCGGCATACTTAGTGCTAAAAAAGCCATTTCAAAACCATCCAGAAATTCACATCAACATTACAAATATAAAACGCGAAGTAGTGACATGATACCTAGGGGACACACGTTGACAAACCACATGGGTTCAACGAACATGTACGACTGATCACGAACAAAGCAGAAAGTATAATTCACAAACTTAGAAGATTAAACAAATGGTTCAAATGGCTCTAAGCACATCTGAGGTCATCAGTCCCCTACACTTAGAACTACTTAAACCTAACTAACCAAAGGACATCACACACATCCATGCCCGAGGCAAGATTCGAACCTGCGACCGTAGCAGCAGAGCGGTTCCGGACTGAAGCGCCTAGAACCGCTCGGTCACAGCGGCCGGCTAGAAGATTAAATCCTAGACGATATAGATTATTGCTTGCAAACATAAGAATGTACCACTGCGCACTTTTTGAGTCATTGAGGTTTGATGCTAGTACTTAGGTGCTGAGACTCGCTCTTCTCAAGTACAGGACCACTGCCAGGTGGAGGGTAGAGGAGTGTGCCACGAAGACTGTCAACGGCGTTCGACACTATATCAATTAGTTCGCTGTGTGTGGTACTTGGAATATATCCGATCGATATAACCCTCTGATAGGACTGCAACATACTGGCCGAAGATGGGTAGACCTGAGAGCGTATTTTAGATCACTGGACCACACGTAGAAGATAGATGCCAACTAAAGATTGGCGAGTGGATTCTTGGTAAAAAAGAAGAAGAAGAGAGAGAGAAGCGACGATGCATCACAACGGAATTATCCGAATGGGACGGAAATCGGTAGATATGACGTACATTGCATTTTCCAAAAAAAAAAAATGGATTATTTATTGAAGAGAAAAAGCTTAGCAAACTGAGCAAGTTAATAACGCGTTGGTCCACCTCTGCCTCTTATGCAAGCAATTATTCGGTTTGGCATGGACTGACAGAGTTGTTCGATGCCCTCGTGAGAGATTTCGTGCCAAAATCTGTCCAATTGGCTCGTTAGGTCGTCAAAATACCGATCTGGTTGGGTGGTAGTGCTGATAATGCTCCAAACATTCTCTATTGGGGAGAGATCCGCCGGCCTTGCTGGCTAAGGTAGTGTTTGGCAAGAGCGATGCCAAGCAGTGGAAACTCTCGCCGTGTGCGGAACGTCATTGCTGAAATGAAAGCTCAGGATGGCATGCCATAAAGGGCAACAAAACGGGGGTAGAACAGCATCGATCTACCGCGGCGCTGTAAGGTTGTCGGCGATGACAACCAAAGGGATTTTGCTATGAAATGGAAAGGCATCACAGACCATGACTGCCGGCCGGTGTGGCCGTGCGGTTCTAGGCGCTTCAGTCTGGAACCGCGTGTCCGCTACAGTCTCAGGTTCGAATCCTGCCTCGGGCATGGATGTGTGTGATGTCCTTGGGTTAGTTAGGTTTAAGTACTTCTAAGTTCTAGGGGACTGATGACCACAGATGTTAAGTCCCATAGTGCTCAGAGCCATTTGAACCATTTTTGAACAGACCATGACTCCAGGTTGTCGGGCCGTATGACGACTGATAGTGTCGTTGGTAACGCACCGCTGCCCGAGGCGTCTCCAGTAACATGAACGAGATTCCCCTGACAGTCAACTCCTTAAGGTGTGTTGGTCTGGGATGCCATTTCTTTTCATAGCAGGACCCCTTTGGTTGTCATCCGTGGCGGCCTTACAGCACAGCGGTACTTCGGAGATATTTTACGCCCCCTTTTGTTACCTTTCATGGCAAGCCAACCTGGGCTTACATTTCAGCAAGATAATGCCCGCCCACACGTGGCGAGAGTTTCTACTGCTTCTCTTCATGCTTCCCAAACCCTACCTTGGCCAGCAAAGTCGCTGGATCTCTCTCCAACTGAGAACGTTTGGATCATTATGGGCAGGGCTGTCCAACCATCTCGAGATTCTGACGATGTAACGCGCCAGCTGGACAGAATTTGGCACGACATCACTCAGAAGGACATCCAATAACTCTGTCTATCATTTTCAAGCTGAATAACTGCTTGAATAAGGATCAGAGGTGGATCAACGCGTTATTGACTTGTTAAGTTTGTGAAACTCTTTATCTTGAATAAATCATTCAATTTTTCCGAAATTTTAGTCATCTGTTTGTATATGGATGTCACATCTACCAATTTCCGTTCAATTTGGATGATTCCTTTGTTGTGAGACGTTTAGTTTTTTTGGTATTGATGTGTATAAACAGACTTGCCAGTACAGAAGACGGAGAAGACAACGACAAGACAATATAGGCAGTCCGAGCGGCTCCATCACAGCGGACAATGGTCATGAAAAGAGTGACAAGGGGCAACTACTAACACAATATAAGCACACAAGTCAGGTAAAGGATTTAATGTGTGCATTAGTTAAAGTTTAAAACTCATACATCATCACACATTTATATAATTAAAAGCAGAAGTAATTTGGACAGTCCGTGCATAGGTGTTGTTTTAGAATCCACGCAAAACCTGTACACAATACTATAAACCTTAATAGTAGTAGTTTTTTAATTGATATTCTCATATGCGTAACACACAATAAAAAAGCGTAAACATACAACATCGACACAACATACATACGAACGAACTTATACGAAAACTAACATGTACATTACTCGCAAAAGCCGTTTTCGTTAAACGTATGTGTATTTACGAGAGTAATAACTAGGTTAGTCCGTGGCTAGACATTTTTCTTAGCCACGTAAAGTCTGTCAGTTAGTTAGATTAGATCGTGGCCGGATACTATACCAAATCCACGTAAAATCTGTTTACACACGAACATAGAATCCTTTACAAGTTGTTTTGTAAACTCATATGTACGAACATACACAACGCTGTGACAAACAGTAGCAATACGGAATAGAATAGACCCGCACAGGCAGAACGACTTGAGTGTAGCCAAGGCGTTACGTTCGTGTAGGTAATACCAACAAGGGCCGGGGGGGGGGGGGGGGGGGAGAGGGGGGTTACCACTCACGATCTCCTGACTTGTGCAATATCAATTCCTGTTCCCCGAATTGTGTAGATGTAGGGACAACTGCTTCTATCCTCTTTCCTATCTTCCTTTATCTCTCTTCTGGAACTCCATTTATAATTTCGTACTTCCACTGTCATATGTTTTTCAAAAAAAAGAGTATTATGCAGTAGGTAAAAAAAAAAAAAAATGATAGAGGACACAAGAGAAACCCACGCAGCCCCACGTCCACGAGTTGCTGCATGGACCGCTGTGTCCGCGGCTTCAAACGCGTTACGCAATCTTGCAGCCCGATGGGGACCGTGAGTATTGGTTCAGAGGACTGTGTGGAGCACTGCATCCCGCATAAACTTTATCGTGTGGCAGGCCCCAGTTGTCAAGATGCAGCTTCGAAAAATAAATCCATCTTTGTTGCTGGGTTTGAGGCAAAGGTCGACTTACATTCGGGGCCTACAGCTTCTAGAAATATTCTGTTATCATGTTTGTCAGTCTCAAGTGAAACAAGAATACTATGATTGTGAGTAATGCAACAAAAAAAAATTCGTTACAGGATGGTCACTGTGTTTCCTTTAGGCAGCATGCCTACTCTGCACTTTTAGACAGCTTCGGAAGAATGCATTGACAAATACCACTGACAAAAGTGACAAGGAACACACAATAATCACGCAATTTCAGTTTGTATTTCCATCACACTTCGAAATATGGTAACTTGAACACTCGAACGAAGGCAGACGAGTCCTTTGATGAAATATATAGTGTGACCACTAACAAAAAGAAGACATTTATCATCGAAATAAAAGTGCACTTTGTTTGCTCTTTTTCTGTTAACAACATGCAGGATGCTAAAATATTTAGGGTCAAAATTACACACGTGATTCAGGATCCTAAATGAGTTTTTTGAGATCTGAATCACGTGGTCAGAGTGGGAGTTTAGTTTTTTCGTGTTCATAAAGAACTTACAGCTTGTAGCGACAGCTTACTCTCATAGCAATTCTTCAGAGTGACCGTCAACCTTAATGCAAGCATTAAGGTGGTATATAACATTTTGCCTCACTTCTGAAATGTCACTATTGTTTGCTGTAAAAGGAAACAATCAGCTGGGATCTTACCAATGTCCATATGCGACAACCAGCCATGTACTGTAAACAGTAGCAAACATCAAAGACGAGTGTGTATTGTTTTCCAAGTCAACGCCACCAACATCATTTCTGCAGGCAGTTTTCGTATTTGAACATAAACAGTTAACAAACACGTGCCTCATACATTGCTCCTTCAAAGCCCCGTATCGCCTAAAATATAAGGAGATTTCTAATTTCCCATTACGCACTTTGAAAATTTGTTGATGGGACCGAGCTAATATTAAACCCAATAGGGACTCAGCCCATGAAAACAATCTTGCGTATAACTCGATGATTTAAAAAAAATCTTTTACACTCATCCACGTTCGCTGGGTAAAAGAGGGATTCGCGCCTAAATTCTGGTTATATTTAGCCTTCACATAACACGACAGATTATGAGAATTGCGAAAGATTCGACTACACTCTTCAAAATGCGAAACGTAGTAGCTATTAAATGCAGGGAGTGAAAGGTTATCTACAATTTGTATAGAAACCTGACAGCACTTATAAACGCCAAAGGACATGAAAGGAAAGCAGTTGTTGAGAAGGGAGTGAGACAGGGCTGTAACCGGTCACCAATGTTACAAAATGTGTACATTGATCAGGCAGTAAAGCAAATCGAGAAGAAATTTGGAAGGCGAATTAAACGTCAGGAAGAAGAAATAACGTTGAGGTTTGCAGTTAATGCTGTATTTCTGTCAGATACGGCAAGAACCTGTCAGATCAATACTGAAAGGAGCTGATACTGTCTTGAAAAGAGATTATAAGACGAATATCAACAAAAGTAAAGCAAGGGTTATGGAACGTAGCAGCATCAGGCGATGCAGAGGTAATTATATTAGAAAATGAGACACTAGAAGTAGCAGATACGTTTTGCAATTCGGGCAGAACAGATGATGGCCGAAATAGAGAGGATATAAAATGTGGACTAGAAATAGCAATAAAATTATTTATGAAAGAAAGCAGTTGATTAACCTAGAAAATAAATGCGATAAGAAGTCTTTTTCTGAATTTTTGTCTGGAGTATAGTCTTGGTCGAAAGCAGTTCAGACAGGATGGGAACTGAAGGTTTTGAAACGTAATGCTGCAGAAGAACGCTAAAGATTAAATGGGTAGATGTAATAACTGATGAGCAGATACTGAATTGAGTTGGGGAAAAAAGAAATTTGTGTTAGCTCTTGACTAAAAGAAGGGATAGGTTGGTAGAACATGCCATGATTAATCAAGGCATCGACAATTTAGTGATGGAGGGAAGAGTGGGAGATAGAAAGTGCAGAGAGAGAGCATACCTTGAATACAGTAAGCAGGTTCAAATGGATGTAGACTGCAACAGTTATTCAGAGATGAAGAGGTTTGCTCAGGATGGACTGGCGTGGACAGTTGCATCAAACCAGCCTTCACACTGAAGACCACAATAACTCCTCGGAGCTGTTGCTGATTGCATTCGCGCCTAAATCCTGGTTGTATGAAGCCTTCACATAATACAATACTGTACTACATATTAATTAAGTTCGTAATACTACAAACTCACCTAAATACACATTCTCTTATCTTCTGAGTTTTTGAGACACATAACCGGAGCCTAAAACGAATTGTAATACACTACTGGCCATTAAAATTGCTACACCAAGAAGAAGAGCAGATGATAAACGGGTATTCTTTGGACAAATATATTATACTAGAACTGACATGTAATTACATTTTCACACAATTTCGGTGCATAGATCCTGAGAAATCAGTACCCAGAACAACCACCTCTGGCCGTAATAACGGCCTTGATACGCCTGGGCATTGAGTCAAACAGAGCTTGGATGGCGTGTACAGGTACAGCTGCCTATGCAGCTTCAACACGATAGCACAGTTCATCAAGAGTAATGACTGGCGTATTGTGATGAGCCAGTTGCTTGGCCGCCCTTGACCAGACGTCTTCAATTGGTGAGAGATCTGGAGAATGTGCTGGCCAGGACAGCAGTCGAACATTTTCTGTATCCAGAAAGGCCCTCACAGGACCTGCAATGTGCGGTCGCGCATTAGCCTGCTGAAATGTGGGGTTTCGCAGGGAACGAATGAAAGGTAGGCCACGGGTCGTAACACATCTGAAATGTAACGTCCACTGTTCTAAGTGCCGTCAATGCGAACAAGAGGTGAGCGAGACGTGTAATCAATAGCACCCCATACCATCACACCGGTGATACGCCAGTATGGCGATGACGAATACACGCTTCCAATGTGCGTTCACCGCGATGTCGCCAAACACGGATGCGACCATCATGGCGCTGTAAACAGAACCTGGATTCATCCGAAAAGATGACGTTTTGCCACTCGTGCATCCAGCTTCGTCGTTGAGTACACCATCGCAGGTACTCCTGTCTGTGATGCAGCGTCCAGGGTAACTGCAGCCATGGTCTCCGAGCTGATAGTCCATGCTGCTGCAAACGTCGTCGAACTGTTCGTGCAGATGGTTGTTGTCTTGCAAACGTCCCCATCTGTTGACTCAGGGATCGAGACGTAGCTGCACGATCCGTTACAGTCATGCGGATAAAATGCCTGTCATCTCGACTGCTAGTGATACGAGACCGTTGGGATCCAGCACGGCGTTCCGTATTACCCTCCTGAACCCACCGATTCCATATTCAGCTAACAGTCATTGGATCTGGACCAACGCGAGCAGCAATGTCGCGATACGATAAACCGCAATCGCGATAGGCTACAATCCGACCTTTATCAAAGTCGGAAACGTGATGGTACGCATTTCTCCTCATTACACGAAGCATCACAACAGCGTTTCAGCAGGCAACGCCAGTCAACTGCTGTTTGTGTATGAGAAACTTTCCTCATGTTGGCATGTTGTAGGTGTCGCCACCGGCGCCAACCTTGTGTGAATGCTGGGAAAAGCTAATCATTTGCATATCACAGCATCTTCTTCCTGTCGGTTAAATTTCGCGTCTCTAGCACGTCATCTTCGTGGTGTAGCAATTTTAATGGCCAGTAGTGTACATACACTTCCCTTTAAAACGACACTTGGTTCACTTAAGCCAGAAACCGCATTTGTGGGACGTGATCCCATTTACGGGCAGGAACACATAAAGTCGAAAATAGTGGCTGGCACGTGCTCTTTAGTGTATACCACAGGACTGATAGCGCCCTGTAAGGCGATCTGGTGGTTGCTCACTGGCGCACCGGTTGGGTAGCTGGCGTAACCAAGTGTACGTCGCTCGGCCCCGGATATTACGGCGCACTCCCCCCGTGCGTGACCTGCCGCCAACAACCAACCGCTGCTTAATGCCTGTGCTGAAACCGCCCACAGAATTCAGCGGTCGACACCCAACGTACTAATGAATACTCATTAGGGAAGCAGCCACTTTCGTTGTCGGATGTAGGTGCTGTTTCACACGGCATGTGCACCTGTTGCAAATTGCTGCTATTATGTACCATCTCACACCCCGGCAAGAACAATAACACAACTCAAAAATGCAATAATTGCGAAAAATCGACTAAAAGAATTCTACAAAACTTGTAATAAAGAGAAATATGCATCCTTCAAATCTCAAGTCAGTCGTTTAGGCAGTAAAGTCCATTACAGTCTATACACAGTAATATGGACATGTCGAATGTGAGGTGTTATCAGGTAATCCTTAATCAGTTACTTAAGTTAGGTCGCTTTTCTTGATTTTCTAAGAACTTTTTTGTCTTTATTATGACACATCATGTAATATTTTTGCCACTTTTCCACTCCCAATAATAGATTCTGTAATACACTCCTGGAAATTGAATTTCCCAGGAAGGGGAAACTTTATTGACACATTCCTGGGGTCAGATACATCACATGATCACACTGACAGAACCACAGGCACATAGACACAGGCAACAGAGCATGCACAATGTCGGCACTAGTACAGTGTATATCCACCTTTCGCAGCAATGCAGGCTGCTATTCTCCCATGGAGACGATCGTAGAGATGCTGGATGTAGTCCTGTGGAACGGCTTGCCATGCCATTTCCACCTGGCGCCTCAGTTGGACCAGCGTTCGTGCTGGACGTGCAGACCGCGTGAGACGACGCTTCATCCAGTCCCAAACATGCTCAATGGGGGACAGATCCGGAGATCTTGCTGGCCAGGGTAGTTGACTTACACCTTCTAGAGCACGTTGGGTGGCACGGGATACATGCGGACGTGCATTGTCCTGTTGGAACAGCAAGTTCCCTTGCCGGTCTAGGAATGGTAGAACGATGGGTTCGATGACGGTTTGGATGTACCGTGCACTATTCAGTGTCCCCTCGACGATCACCAGTGGTGTACGGCCAGTGTAGGAGATCGCTCCCCACACCATGATGCCGGCTGTTGGCCCTGTGTGCCTCGGTCGTATGCAGTCCTGATTGTGGCGCTCACCTGCACGGCGCCAAACACGCATACGACCATCATTGGCACCAAGGCAGAAGCGACTCTCATCGCTGAAGACGACACGTCTCCATTCGTCCCTCCATTCACGCCTGTCGCGACACCACTGGAGGCGGGCTGCACGATGTTGGGGCGTGAGCGGAAGACGGCCTAACGGTGTGCGGGACCGTAGCCCAGCTTCATGGAGACGGTTGCGAATGGTCCTCGCCGATACCCCAGGAGCAACAGTGTCCCTAATTTGCTGGGAAGTGGCGGTGCGGTCCCCTACGGCACTGCGTAGGATCCTACGGTCTTGGCGTGCATCCGTGCGTCGCTGCGGTCCGGTCCCAGGTCGACGGGTACGTACACCTTCCGCCGACCACTGGCGACAACATCGATGTACTGTGGAGACCTCACGCCCCACGTGTTGAGCAATTCGGCGCTACGTCCACCCGGCCTCCCGCATGCCCACTATACGCCCTCGCTCAAAGTCCGTCAACTGCACATACGGTTCACGTCCACGCTGTCGCGGCATGCTACCAGTGTTAAAGACTGCGATGGAGCTCCGTATGCCACGGCAAACTGGCTGACACTGACGGCGGCGGTGCACAAATGCTGCGCAGCTAGCGCCATTCGACGGCCAACACCGCGGTTCCTGGTGTGTCCGCTGTGCCGTGCGTGTGATCATTGCTTGTACAGCCCTCTCGCAGTGTCCGGAGCAAGTATGGTGGGTCTGACACACCGGAATGTGTCAATAAAGTTTCCCCTTCCTGGGACAATGAATTCACGGTGTTCTTATTTCAATTTCCAGGAGTGTATATCAGTTCATGACATGCGGTCTTACAAATTTCATTTTTCTATCGGACACACGTCCAGATCGTCCGCTCTCAAACCTCTGCCATCTCTCTTCCCACATCCACCAATGCTGGCGGCTCAGCTACAATTGCACAACGCTACGCGGTGTTCACATCCAACTGCCCAACACTACAAAAGCAAATATTCCAACAATGCAAACCAGCCGCAGGCTGCACACAGCATAGTTGGCGATTTTCATACAGAGCGCTACGAGGCGTTACCAACATAAAAACCTAAACAGCCTACTTACATTTTCACCGAGAAATGGAGGTCAATATGAACCTTCTTTGTAGCAGAAATTTCCATTTTTTTCTTCTTCTACGCCCCAGTACACCAAATTTTGTAATATTTACGACAGCTGTAATCGCCAAAACAGTGTCTGTCCTCTCTGCTTGCATTTCTGGTCACTGTAATGTAAGATACAGACACTGTATAAATACAGGCATTGTAATAATCAGTGCTGTCAAAAATTATATTTAACTTACCTTACACCTGAAAAGTTTCATAACTCATATTGTACCGCTCTTCTTGAACGACTCATGCGCATCTGCTACCAGCAACGCTGAAGTGACACTTTTCTTGACGTGGCGGGTCATGAAGCAGCTTTCAACTGTTCTTAAGTGGAGAAACTGCGAGGTAGAGGCGTGACGTTTTTAGTGCACATTTGGGCAGTGTCAAAAACACAAAATTACCTTTTTTTATTGTGTCTCTTTTCTAGCCGGGATGCGACTTGTTCGGAACGATTTAGCAACCTTTAGAGTGTTACAGTTTATTTGCAGGCACGGTTGAGCTCCTCTGAATGCCAAAATATTTTGTTGATGTCAAATTGCATAGTGATAAACGATCTATCTAATAAAATAAGATAAACTAGAACAAGCACGGAAAGATTTGAGTATTCGTTCTTCCCCTCGCATTTTTCCCGCTGGAATGGAACGGTAAGAGGTAGTCTGAACGTGGCTAGATGAATTCTCTGTCAGAGAATTGCAGAGTAGTCATGTAGAGGCAGAACTAGTGAAAGCTTATAGAGTGAGGGTTAGCTTCGTGATGACTCGAAATCAGAAGATCGTTGCCATAAACTGAAAATGTTCATCTTGCAAATAACATCTGCAACCTTGTTTGCAAACAAACTGTCATAATTTCCAACTGGATTGCTACTCATGAGTCATAAACGTGTTGTATTTATCCCAGCAACAAGGCATTAGATAAAAGGAATATGTAGTAATTCTGACTGAATTAATGCAGCTCGCAAGAATTTCTCTCTTGTGCCAACCTCTTCATATCGGAGTAGCATTTACAGCCAGCTTCCTGAATAATTCGTCGTATTCATCGTAATACCCGTATTTGTCTTCCATTACAGTTTTTGCCCTCTGCAGCTCAATCAGGTACCACACGTGTTATTCTTTGGTATCTTAACAGATGTCTTGTCATCCTGTCTCTTCTTCTTGTCCGTGTTTTCCGTATGTTCCTTTCCTCGCCGGTTCTGCAGAGAACTTTCTCATTCCTTACCTTACCCGCCTACCTAATTTTCAACATACTCCTGTAGCACCATATCTTTGACAACTATACAATGCTGTGCTCCAAACGTACATTCTCAGGAATTTCTTCCTCAGGTTAAGGACTACTTTTGATACCAATAGACTTCTTTTCGCCAGAAATGCCGTTTTTGCTAGTGCTAGTCTGCTTTTTATGTCCTCCTTGCTCCGTCCATCATGGGTTATTTTGCTTCCAAGGTAGCAGAATTCCTCAACTTCGTCTACTACGTGATCACCAATTCAGGTGTTAAGTTTATCGCTGTTCTCATTTCTGCTACGCCTCATTACTTCCGTATTTCTTCTGATTGTTCACAGTAAGTATAAAAGGTACACTCATCTGACTGTTCATTCCACTCAACAAACCCCGCAGTTCTTCTCCACTTTCGCCGAAAATAGTAATGTCATCAGCTAATCCTGTCACCGATATCTTTTCACCCTGAATTTTAATCTCATTCCTGAAATTTCCTTTTATTTCCGTCGTTGTTTCTTCGATGTATAGATTGAACGATGGGAGCGAAAGACTGCATTCGTGTCCTACAGCCTTTACAGTCTAAGCCCTTCGTTCTTGATCTATTTTCATCGTTCCCTCTTGGTTCTTGTGCATATGTTGTATCGCCTGTCTTTGTCATGTAGCTTACACCTATTTCCTTGAGAATTTCTAACATCTTGGATAATTTTACATTTTTCTAGATCGAAACATCCTACAAAAGTGTCTTGATTTTTCTTAAGTCTTACTTCCATTGTCAAGCAAGCGGTGTTTTTAGCTAAAAGCAAACTTATCCTTAGTTTTCTTTTCCATTCTTGTACATATTATTACAGATCATTAAACATGCTGAGAGCGAATAATTGGAAAGAGAATACCAACTACTGTGTACATATAGTCACCAAGCACTTGAAACACGGTAGGTCATCTGTAACCTGTCGTACAACTGCAGTCCAAAGAGCTTTCAGAGGAATTATGTGCCACTTATCACTCAACTATGCTGGAGATAAATACATTAAAGAGTCAGAGAAACTGCTACACGTGTACGAGTACGGGCCACGCGAACATGCAGAAGTGCCACAACATGACGTGGCATGGACTCGACTAATGTCTGAAGTAGTGCTGAAGGGAACTGACACCACGAATCCTACAGGGCTGTCCATAAATCCGTAAGAGTACGAAGGGCTGGAGATCTCTTCTCAATAGCACGTTGCAAGGCATTCCAGATATGCTCAGGCGTGTTCATATCTGGGGAGTCTGGTGGCCAGAGGAAGTGTTTAAACTGAGAAGAGTGTTCCTGGAGCCACTATGTAGCAATTATGGACGTTTGGGATGTCGCATTGTTCTGCTAGAATTACCCAAGTCCGTCGGAATGCACAATGGACATGAATGGATGCAGGTGGTCAGACAGGATGGTTACGTATGTGACACCCGTCAGAGTCGTATCTAGACGTATCAGGGGTCCCATATCACTCCATCTGCACACGCTTCACACCATTACAGAGCCTCCACCAGCTTGAACAGTCCTCTGCCGAAATGCAGGGTCCATGGATTCATGAGGCTGTCTCCATACCCGTACATGTCCATCCGCTCGAAAAAATTTGAAACGACACTCGTCCGACCAGGCAACACGTTTCCAGTCATCAACAGTCCATTGTCGGTGTTGACGGGCCCAGGCGAGGCGTCAAGCTTTGTGTCGTGCAGTCATTAAAGTACACGAGCGGTCCTTTGGCTCCGAAAGCCCATATCGATGATGTTTCGTTGAATGGTTCGCACGCTGACACTTGTTGATGACCGAGCATTGATATTTGCACCAAGTTGCGGAAGGACTGCACTTCTGTCAGCTTGAACGATTATCTTTAGTCGTCGTTGGTCCCGTTCTTGCAGGATCTTTTTCCGGCCACAGCGATGTCGGAGATTTGATGTTTTACCGGATTCCTGATATTTACGGTACACTCGTGAAAAGGTCTACGGGAAAGTCCTCACTTCATCGCTACCTAGGAGGTGCTGTGTCCCATCGCTCGTGCGGCGACTATAACACCGCGTTCAGACTCACTTAAATCTTGATAACTTGACATGTAGCAGCAGTAACCGATCTAAAAACTACGCCAGACTTATATAGACGTTGCCGACAGCAGCGCCGTATTCTACCTGTTTACATATCTGTGTTCGTACACGCGTGCCTGTACTAGTTTCTTCGGCGCTTCAGTGTACCTTGAGCCGCAAGACTGCCGCTCCAGTGCTTGCTTCGTCCCTTTATACTGTTGTACGGCGGTACAACAGTATAAAGGGACGAAGCAAGCACTGGAGCGGCAGTCTTGCGGCTCACTCTGAAGACGGCTGAACGTTTTACAGCCGAAATATTAAAAGAAGAAGGAGATTTCTTGCGGCTGCACACCCGAAACTTAATGGAACAGTCTTTGCGCCGCCAAAACCTGAAGATTCACATCAGGTCAGCTACTGTTTCTTCAGTCTGCGTGCAATTGGCCCGACCTGACTAGGCTGAACTCACCGATGGCATGGTATCACTGGCCGGCATTTGCCATTCGTCGCTGGCGTTACCTTGTGTGAAGCTGCTCTGCGGCACGGTGACCACTACTTAAGTCTTTTCTTCACTGGTTTGCATGGACCCTTTGGTTGGATATTTTTTGGTGGCGTGCCCTTTGTGTACCAAGATTTTCCTAGGCAGCCGGACCATTTGCTGGCCCTTGTATTTGCATGAATTTGTGAGCTCTCTAAAGAAACCGTTTTAAGTATTAGTCTGTAATTTAAAGCCATTCTGTTAGGTCGGGACATTTAAATTTGTTTAAATATTTTTGCTAAGTGTGTGCTAGTCGTTGTTAAATTTGATTTTTACAACTCTCAGGTCTCTCAAAGGACTGCGTTAAATTTTGGTTTGTAATTCAAAACTATTGTATTAGCTCGGATATTTAAATTTGTTTAAACGTTATACCTGTTAACATGTGGAATAATCGGGTCTACTGCCGGATGTTTGTGTCGCTCTGGCAGAATATTTCGGCCACGCAACTCGTTGCCTTCATCAGGTGCTACATGATTGGAGGATCTTGTCCAATATTTATGCCCAGAGGGCGCTGGGCGCTCTGTTTGCCGTCCGCGCCCGCCTGGCACTGCTTGTAAGGTGTTGTCTCTTTCCCAGTGCTCCCTCGGACGTCCGCGCCCGACTTGGTCGCCATCTGTGGCAGCTCTCTGAGACCTGTCCTGTGTCGGGCGTTCCGTTCGCGGTCCGCGCCCGCCTGGTGCTGCTCCTGAGGTTTTGGCCCTTCCCTGGTGCTACCACGGACGTCCGCGCCCGGCTCGTCCACCATCTGTGGTCGTGGCAGCTGCCTGGGACCGGACCCGCGTTTGGCGTTCCATCAGTGGTCCGCGCCCGCTTGGCGCTGCTCCTGAGGTGTTGGCACTTCCATGGTGCTCCGACGGACGTCCGCGCCCGCCTCGTCCACCATCTGCAGTTGTGGCAGCTGTCTGAGGCCCGGCTCGCGTCGGGCGCTCCGTTCGTGGTCAGCACCTGCCTGGTGCTGCCTGTAAGGTCTCTCTTCTCTGGTGCTCCGTCGGACGTCCGCGCCCGATTCGGTCGTCATCTGTGGTCGTGGCAGCTCTCTGAGGGCCCGTCCCGCGTTGGGCACTCCGTCCGTGGTCCGCACCCGCCTGGCGCTGCTCCTGCGGTGTTACTACTTCTTGAGGAGTTTCTTGGTTCCTTTCTTTGGGCCCTGATAAGCTCCAGACCCGGACTCCACGCCGAGCTGAGCCGGTAACTGCTGTCTCGGTTTATTAGGTTGTCTGTGACCTTGATCTCGATGGCCTCCTTTATGACACTGTCCCAAAATCTTGGCGTCTGTGTCACAATTTTGGTGTTGTTGTAGTCCATTGAGTGACCGAGCTCCAGACAGTGCTCCGCTATGGCAGATTTAGTTTCCTGTCCGAGTCTGGTGTGCCTCTGGTGTTCTTTGCACCTGACGACCACTGTCCTGGTTGTCTGGCCAATGTATGACTTTCCACACTGGCACGGGATGTTGTAAATGCTTGGTTTACGTAGCCCCAGGTCGTCCTTCACACTCCCTAGCATAGTCCCAATTGTGGAGGATGGACAGAAGGTACTATTTATATCATATTTTGAAAGAATTCTGCTGATCTTTGCAGAAATAGGTCCAGCATATGGCAGGTATGCCACCTTCTTTGCTTCCTCTGGCTCCTCTTCCGTACCCTGTGGTTGGCTGGTTGCACAAAGTGCCCTTTGGATGTCTGTGGAGGAGTATCGATTTCTGCTGAACACCAGCTCTAGATGTTCTATCTCTGTGACCAGACTTTCCGTATCTGACAGAGCCCGAGCCCTGTGCACTAATGTTTTCAAGACTCCATTCTTCTGTGCCGGGTGATGGCAGCTACTGGCTTGAAGGTATAAGTCAGTGGGGTGGGCTTACGATACAACTGTGCCCCAGAGTGACTCTGCCTTCCTCTTGACCAGGACATCTAAGAATGGGAGCTGTCCATCCTTCTCTAGCTCCATAGTAAATTTTATACTTGGGTGGCGTGAACTTAGATGTTCCAAAAAGTCATCTAGCTTCTCCCTGCCATGGGGCCAAATGACAAATGTGTGATCGACATACCTAAGAAAGCACTTGGGTTGGTAAGTGACTGAAAAAGTGCCTCCTCTTCGTACCTTTCCATGAAAAGGTTGGCTACCACTGGTGATAAAGGGCTGCCCATTGACACTCCTTCCGTTTGCTCATAAAATTGACCCCCATAAAGAAAATATGTTGAGGTCAGTACATGATTGAACAGGTCGAGGAGGGCACCATCAAACTTCTCTCCAATGATATTGAGTGAATCGGTGAGTGTCAATTGTGTGAAGAGCGACAACACATCGAAACTGACCATGATGTCAGAGTCCACAGTGTGTAGCTGCCTTCGCCGTTGTAGGAAGTCCTCCGAGTTCTGAATGTGGTGCGCACGTTTGCCCATATATGGTGCCAAATTCTTCAGGTATTGTGAAGTGAGGTAAGTCGCTGCGCCGATGTTACTGAGAATAGGTCGAAGAGGGACCCCCTCCTTGTGGACTTTGGGGAGTCCATAGAATCTGGGTGGTACAGGTGCTTTGGGATGAAGCTTCTTGATGACCTGTTCAGGTAGACCTGTCTCCTTCAGCAACTTTCGGGTCTTCTTGTCCATCTTGTCAGTGGGGTCGCCATCTAGTGGTTTGTAAGCAGTGTCTGCCAGAAGTTGTTGCACTGTCCTATCATACTCCAACAACTTAAACAAGATGACCGTGGAGTTACCCTCATCAGCTGGCAGAACTACAAAGCTGTCATTCTCCTGTAGCTGCCTCAGTGTCACCCTCTCCATGCTCGAGATGTTGGATTTGGGGGGGCTTCGTCCTGGTGAGTGCCCTGCAGGCCTCCCTGCGGACCTCTTCAGACATGCTGGAAGGTAGCGTGTTGACGACTTGCTCAACCAAACTGATGAAGGCTGTAACAGGTACGCTTCTGGGAGTCACTGCAAAATTGAGGCCCTTGCTGAGTGCTTTTGAGGTGGCCTCATCGAGCTGCTTGTCGCTCAGGTTAACCACTGTCCGAGAAGACTAGGACCAGGTTGATGGTGACTCCTGGTCCTTGGCTGAATGCACCATGAGGAAATCAACAGCATGTCAACAGGCCAAGTTTGAGCGCCTTAACAAGAAGGTACAACAGGATG
Organism: Schistocerca cancellata; assembly: GCF_023864275.1. Taxonomy (NCBI): domain Eukaryota; kingdom Metazoa; phylum Arthropoda; class Insecta; order Orthoptera; family Acrididae; genus Schistocerca; species Schistocerca cancellata. The sequence goes on along the minus strand of NC_064634.1, from coordinate 144,196,677 downwards.
CGGACACACGGACATATGACTGTAACTGCGACACAAGCAGTCTTGAGGTAGAGCGTATACAGACGCTAAACAAGTCAACTAGCAGTGAAGCCCCTCGGTAGGGTCGCTGCATGGTCCACCCTTTGGTCCTTGCTGGCACAATGGTTTATTTTATTGATTTTAGACTTTAAAGTTTTAACATTTTTGAGGTTTTGTTTTTTGTTTTTTAAAAATGTAGAACTCTCCGGTATCTGGATAGCATAGGTAAGAGTCAGGCAATTGTCGTGGCATTAGTTTATGTAAGGAATGTATGAGGTATAACCCACGTGTGTGTGTTTCGGGATTCTATGAAAATGTTCTTCGTCTCACCATTAAACTTTTTTCCATTTGGTAGAGGGGTGTAAGTTGTTGTTTGAAGGCTTCCATTTGAGCAATCATGGCCCATGAATATCACTTGGCTGTAATTCGATAGGCGGATGGCTGCCGCTTTATGGTTGTCGTTGGCTTTAACAGATGGCGCCTAAGACGTTTGCGTACGCGAGCTGATCACAGGGTTTTAGTTTATGACAGATAATGTTGGTTATATTTTATTTGGTGGTATTCTTTTAGAGATATGAGAGGTTGAAAGGTTTATTCAAGAAGGAACTCCCCCCGCCCCCTCCCGATTATTTATTTTATATTGACATATGGTTTGAATTGTGCTTAGCGCCACTACCGGCTATAGGTACAGTACCGCAATGTAAAAAATTTTGGAGTTCTTTAAAAAAATTAAAAAAAAATACTTTAGTGTTAACGGTCACGGAAGTACTATTCCGGTTGCTAGTCGTAATTACACCCTGTTAGATGTTATACGCTGAGTGTATTATTATTAAATTACATGTGAACGCATGGAGCACATGACAATGCAGCGGCCCCTACTGAGGGCGCTTCTCTGCTAGTTGACTTGTTTAGCGTCAGTATACGCTCTACTTCAAGACTGCTTGTGTCACAGTTACAGTCATATGTTATTCGACACTTTCTTTGAGTTGTCAAGGCTGTACGCCTGGTTGGTTAGGAAGGAGGTGAAGATTGTGGTATGTAACTCATACGACCAGATCTCATTTTCTGTAACAAAATGGCTCTGAGCACTATGGGACTTAACTGCTGTGGTCATCAGTCCCCTAGAACTTAGAACTACTTAAACTTAACTAACCTAAGGACATCACACACATCCATGCCCGAGGCAGGATTCGAACCTGCGACCGTAGCGGTCACGCGGCTCCAGACTGTAGCGCTCAGAACCGCACGGCCACTCCGGCCGGCATTTTCTGTAACGTTGAGACGTGTTGAGTCTGCTGTTCACTTATGTTTTGTACTTTTTTGTAACAGATGTCTGAAGATGGGTGTAATCCCGAAACGCGTAACATGTTCTGATAAAAGAGTCAATTGAACATCTCATGACTTGATTGCGATTGTACAGCATTGGTTGCCAATTGTGGGCATGATTTAGACGAAAATCAAGCAGCAGCCACAGCTTTTTAAACGGTTGAAGAAGTAAACTCAAACTCCATACCGACGGGCCTCAGAAGGCCTAACAGTACCAAAAGACTACCGTGTCATCTTCAGCGGATAAGCGTCACGAGATTCGGGTATGGAGTGGCACGTGATGAGCACACCACCCTCGCAGCCGTTGTCAGCTTTCGTGACTGGAGTCGCTACTTTTCAGCGTCACAAGCCAACAGCGCTCGCCAGACCCGGACGGTCACCCATCTAAATCTAGCCGAATCCGACACAACTTCGGTGATCTGATGGTAACTGGTGTAAACATTAGAGCAAGGCTGTTGGCCTAAGAAATTCCTAAAGGAGCGTTGAAGAAAGGAAATCGTAGAGCAAGCATTGAATCCTAACAAAGTGTTGGGGACAGTTTCTCGTTGCCACTTTCGGAAATGGGACGAAGTAATCTATTCAGAGGTTTGATGAGTTTCTAAAGAGGAACACCATGTTCCGTATTGACTGGTAGAATGCTCCAAGTGGGCGTAATAACTTGAGGGCTAAGTTAACCGTGTTAAGTCTGCTTCCATATCTGCGCAGCCAGCGTGTCTAACTGGCATGCGAAGGACTCTGCCTAAATTCCCCCCTGCTCCAAGAGATTCTCCTTGGTGGGCAGACTGGAACGGGCTGCACTCAGCCTCGTGAAGGCAGTTGAGGTGTTACTTAAATGTCCGCAAAGTTGGCTGTGGTTGGGAGGGCGGTGTTCTGACCGCATGCCCCTCCATACTACATCCAGAGGACTCCGTAAAAGGCAGAGTATGACACGTCGGCTGGTCGCAATAACGTGATCGTAATCCTCTGAACTATTTTTTATATTTCTGTACTGCTGAGAGCCATCTGGATGACGGATACGTCAGACGAAGGAATGTGATAAGGTTGCTAATACGGGGTGTTCAAAAAGTCTCTCCGCAGTGCCGTATGATTGTTAGCCGCGCGTGCCGTATGGCGAAGTGAATATACCGAAATGAAACTCAGTGAAATATAAGTTATTAATTTACTTAATATTCATTTTTAGCCAGCCGCGGTGGTCATGCGGTTCTAGGCGCTGCAGTCCGGAACCGCGGGACTGCTACGGTCGCAGGTTCGAATCCTGCCTCGGGCATGGATGTGTGTGATGTCCTTAGGTTAGTTAGGTTTAAGTAGTTATAAGTTCTATGGGACTGATGACCTAAGATGTTAAGTCCCATAGTGCTCAGCCATTTGAACCATTTGAATTCATTTTTACTTACAAATTTTCACATTAAATGTTGAAAGTGTCCCCCCTGTTGTTGAATACACAATTCAATTCGTCTAATCGTGTTTCCAAACACAAGCTGTCACATTTCTTCTGTAACAGAAGCAGTGAAAGGTGAATATTGCAGTTTTCAATTCATCGATGGATTTTGGACGGTTTTTATAGACAGTTGCTTTCGCTGTACCCCAGAAGAAAAAGTCAGGTGGTATTAGGTCAGGCGATCGTGGAGGCGAAAGTCCCTGTAAAATTATGCGATCACCAAAACCATCAGCAAGCAGTGACATTGATACGCGGGCTGTATACGCGGTTACACCATCTTGTTGAAAATAACCGTTAAGTATTTCACTTAACGTAAGTACTGCTATGAATTGGTACAGAATATCACTACAGTATCGTTGTGCGTTTATTGTTTCGTTGAAAAAGCCAAGCAGGCGAGCAATCATACGGCACGCGGGGCTAACAATTATACGGCACTGCGGAGAGACTTTATGAACACCCCGTATAAAGAATTACTGCTTTTGTAAGTATAATTTCGTCTCTGTCCATGAGAGTCTGTGTACAGTATGGTCGTAAAATATTTTCCTCTGACACAGATAACCCAAAGATGGTCCGAATATGCATCGAAATCGATTGTTACAATAAAGAAACAGTACAGCTTTGTATTACATGACTAAGTTCCAAAAATAAGTGAAATCAGTCCAACACCGCCTACATAAAACATTGCTTGTTCCACTGTTCTGACTGTTGTTCTTTTAAATTATTACTCGTGATTTTGATCTTCTGAGATTCTGCGACTGTTGAAAAGGCGTAAGGTGGAAATTGCTTGGGAAAATGGGTGGAGTTAATTTCGTGTATAAATACACCTAGCCCTGCATATTCTTTTTTCTGCTGCGATTTATTAACTTCTGCTAACACGACAATCAGTCCCCAGTGAAAATGGTAAAAGGATATCACTTTACTCCATACAAAACACTGAATGTATTGTTCCATAGCTTTACCCTTCTAAAAGTACACATTAAATTTACTTTGCAGCGTTGCGAGTACATAACAAAAATAGGTGCTAAAAGATACCTACTGCACACTGAATTTAATGTACAATCATTACATCACTTTCTACTTTTTTGCTGTAATGAAACAAAAATTTTGAATAACATTTAAATTACAGGAAATATGGAATCACCAAAAACGCAACACTTTAGAATGCTTAATAAAGTGTAGAAAAATCGGTGGCACCCATTATAGCTTCCAGTCGTCTCGGAATGGATAAATACAGGTTTCAAGGGAGTGTTATACCATTCTTCTTCCAAACTAGTGGCAAGTTGAGGTAACGCTGATGGAAATGGGCAGCGATCACGCATCCTTCTCTCCGAAGTAGACCACAGTGGCTCAATAACAATGAGACCTGATGACTGCGGTGACCAGGGAATTTGCGATAATTTATCCTTGTTCTCGCAAAACCAGTTCTGGATGAGGCGAGCTGTGCGAACAGGGTCCTGTTGTCTTGGTGCAGAGCACCACAATTGGGGAACAAACGTTGTATCATGGGATTGGCCTGATCAGCCAGTGGTTATATAACACTTGGCTGTAGAAGGGCCTTACAGAGTAACCACAGGTACCCTGGAGCACCACGATATGTCTGTCCAAATAATTACCGAATTCCTACCATTCTTCACTCTTTGAACGTTAACTCGACCAAAAGCTGGAAACAGTGTGAAACAAAACTCTTCCGACCAGATTACTTTCTTCCATTGCCATAGTCCAGTTTTTACGGCCTCGACACCCTGCTTTTGTGTTGCTGGCATTTGCATCACTGATGAGTGCTTTTGGAATCCCATCTCGCCGGCCGGGGTAGCCGAGCGGTACTAGGCGCTTCAGTCCGGAACCGCGCCACCGCTACGGTCGCAGGTTCGAATCCTGCCTCGGCCATGGATGTGTGTGATGTCCTTATGTTAGTTAGGTTTAAGTAGTTCTAAGTTCTAGGGGACTGATGACCTCAGATGTTAAGTCCCATAGTGCTCAGAGCCATTTGAACCAATCCCATCTCGGCTTGCACTTCCCAGTTTATGGAGCTCTCTTCGTGTTGTTTACTTCTGACGGTGTTCGCGAGGGTGACATTCAGTTCTGCAGTGACAACGACCATTCGTCACGATGACTCAGTACACACTTTAGTTCGCGTTGTGACTTTGCGATGATGTTTCTCCGCTTTCCCTGTATGGGGCATCAATCTTCGCTATGGTGCCTGTTGAAACAGAATGGTCCAAATGGCTCTGTGCACTATGGGACTTAACTGCTGAGGTCATCAGTCCCCTAGAACTTAGAACTACTTAAACCTAAATAACCTAAGGACATCACACACATCCATCCCCGAGGCAGTATTCGAACCTGCGACCGTAGCGGTCACGCGGTTCCACACTGTAGCGCCTAGAACCGCTCGGCCACCCCGGCCGGCCCTGTTGAAACACCAAATACGGTTACCTTCGTTTACGGAAGCACGCACCATATGAGTATCAACAATTTTCCCACATTCTAACAAAAAACATTCTAACGTACTGAGGTCCGAGTTAACGCGCTCAAAACAAGGTAGACCACTGTTCTGACCACGGCACCTGCAAAGCGCTGATATGTTGCACAAGTTCGTGGTTAAATTGAATAGTGTAACCTGCAGGCTTGGCTAGCATCTCCATTTGTTTTCAGGCGTGCATTTCTCGCGATGTTTCCATGTTTTTGTCCACACCAAGACATCCAAAAATAGTTTTCAGATGATGCTTTTGACCTTAAACATATGTATACTGGGAAGAAGTTTCAACTGGGTAACCAACGTTTACAACGGCCTAAGAAGTTTCGAAACACAGGTCATATCAGCGAAACTCCCTGCTCCAAACTATGAAACTACAGAGAATCAACTATCAGAGTAACCTGTGTCAGCTGAAATTGAAAAATATATAAGTTACGCAAAAAAATAATTGATATGCAGTGATCACTCAACATTGCTCCGAATACGGGTGCGCCTCCAATCCTAGAACATTGTTTAAATACGTGGGACCATTACCAAATAGGTCTACCCAGGAATACTGATCGTATACAAAGAAGGCCATAGGAGTGCTCACAGGCTTTTTTGACACATGGGCGAATGTCGTAGTAATGCTGAAACAACTGAACTGCCAGAAGCTGGGATATAAACGTTAACTACTCCGTGAAAATCCACCTACATAGTTTCAAGAACCAGCATTAATTAAGTGCGGAATCGAGGATTACACTACAGCGTCCTATGTATCGTTCCAGTTCGGACAGCGGAGACGACATTAATCACAGCGCGTAAACGGATATTTAAGAAATCGATCTTCCCACGCGCCAAACGCGGATGGTGTGGGTGGAAACCCTAATACATGGTAGGTGGGATGTATCTTCCGCGATGCACTTTGCAGTAGTGATACGAGGTGTGATACAAAAGCCCGTGAATGAATTTTCTTTTAGCAGTAACTGCTAACTCTTCAACCATTTGATGTAACATTTGTCGATAGCCTGATCAAATTACACAGGCAGCGTCAAATTGGAACACGATACGACTTGTCAGTGTCTAGAGAAGCTAGAGTGAGGTTTGTTTGCCGTGTCTGTCACGCATTTCGAACAACACGCGAACATTACGTTTTGTTTCAAGTTGCAAAAAAGTGTCAAAGAAAAATGGCTCTGAGCACTACGGGACTTAACATCTATGGTCATCAGTCCCCTAGAACTTAGAACTACTTAAACCTAACTAACCTAAGGACATCACACAACACCCAGTCATCACGAGGCAGGGAAAATCCCTGACCCCGCCGGGAATCAAACCCGGGAACCCGGGCGTGGGAAGCGAGAACGATACCGCACGACCACGAGCTGCGGACAGTGTCAAAGAAGCTCAGGAAATTTGAAATTCGTGTATGGCGATAGTGCTGTAACTCTGAGGACTGTTTATAAGTGGTATTACCGATTTAGAAACGGAAATGAGTTGGTTGAAGACGAGCAACAGAATAAACCGTGCAAAAAGTGGCCAAAATTGTTCTTTCAAACGGTGACTTACTATTCGAGAGCTTACTGAAGAAGTTAGCATCCCGTACAGCTCCGCGCAAAGCATTTTAACCGGTAATTTGCAAATTAAACGAGTGAGTGCAAAATTTGTCACCAGGCTTTTGAGTGATGAACAGAAGGAAAATCGTGTGTCGGTTTGCATGTAGTTGAAGGCTCGTCTTCATTCATATCCGGACTTCATGTAACTGGAGATGAAACTTGTGTCTTTGAAAACGACTCCGAGGCCAATCTCCCCCGCCCTAAAAAGGCACGCCAGTCAGAATCGAATATCACAATGTTATTGATAAACGCCGAATTTTACAAGGACGTACTGCAACATTTGCGAGACGAAGTACGAAGAAAGAGACTACAACAATGGTCAATGGTAATTTTCTTCATCACGACATCGCACCATACCGCGCCTCGCACTTGATTCGCAAGTTTCTTGTCGGGAAATATGATCCTGCGTGTTCACACCACCTTACTCAGCAGGTTTGCCACCATGAAACTTCTGACTTTCTAAAAATGAGAAACGTCCTTAAAGGAAAACGTTTTGACACCATATTCACAATGAGAGGACCACGATAGAGGAGCTAAACGCTCTTGCAAAAGAAGCCTTTCATAAATGCTTCCAGTCATGGATTCAAAATTGTTAGCCAAAGACCGTACTTTGCAGGAGATTAAATTAGGTTCTATGTAAGCTTATTACTTTGTTTCTAATAAAATTGTTCATCATATTTTTTGATCACACCTCGTATATGTAGTTATACACATATTAAATTGGTTAGTTGACATGGAAGGAGCAGCTCCCCAGCTACAATCCAAACGAACGCTCGCACTTTCCGTTCGTGGCGTAAATGGGCCTCGTGGTTAGGTCACCGCTTGAAAAGCAAGTGAAAGAAGGACCAGGACTCCTGATACACGTGGCGTGATACCCAGTCAACAAACATCCAGACAATTTTGTGACCACCTGCTCATTTGCCAGATTACGGCTCACCTATATAGGACGCAACTACATGTTTCCTGCAGAATCGGCTTAATGTTCTTTTCTGCGCGAACATTAGTGATGTTTCACGATGACGGTTGTGTTTCCTTTGCGCGGCGCGTCAAGGACTCGCGACTTGTGGGCTCGACACACTTTAAGCGCAGTCACGACATTTAAGAAGAGGAAGTCGTTGATTGTGCGGGCGGTCGCGCGATAGCATCTGGCGGCCGTGGGTGTGCAGGGAGTGCGAGTATGCAAAACTGTGCCCAGACTGCGCCAATGCACAGCAGTGCGCCAAAACTACTTCACAGACGTCTTAAGGCAATTGTTTTTAATAATCCCTAGTGTGTAACGCTGTTCCCAGTGTGTTCACGCACGTAATCTAAAATGAAAACTATCCGCCTTATATGGGGTGATGCTTCGAATATAAGATTTCGTCTCTATGTAGTTTCTTAGTTATAATTCAGGACGATGATCAGAAAGCACTGCTTCACTATATTTTTAGTTTCAGTGTTTTATTACTGGAAGAGAGAACATACAATTTTGTGGTTGGATATCCAGCTGCGCAGCAAATTTTCGGCTGTGTTCTACAGGGTGGACAACGTGGAGCAGGATGAAACCATTGCGTATGCAGGGGCCCGTATTCTCCGCTTAGGTGGTATCATCGTATCATTTTTTAAAATGTCGACAGACATGTTTACTAATGGATTAGCTACTCTTCTCCAAAAGCCCTGAAGTCTGAGCGTCATCATCACAAAAAGTTCTATGGCGTCAAGATAGTTTCTGCACCAGTTCGTATTTGGTTGTTTCTCCTCCGGAGGAAATTATCTTATTGGAAAGGAAACTTTTTCGAATGGGAGACTGGACTGACAGGGGTCTTACATTCTCTTATGGAGGTGACGATGCAGGTTTTAAAAGTGGAGCGTTCGGTTCAGTACTGATTAGGGCTTCAAGTGTTGGTGATCCACTGAGAACAGACCCGTCTGTGAGAGGAACTGGCAGAAAATGTTTCATGGTTAACAAGCTTCTGGTTTAACAGCGATAAACTGGAGGTCAGTGCAACGTTTTAGCTTCCATTGCTGATAATTGAATGGATTGCCCATGCGGTGTATCAGTCCGTAATGGTCACGACTAGCAGGAAATGTTTTAATAGTTTAGTAGCAATATTAGAAGAGCGACAGATAGAGACAATTTGGAAAAATTTAATACCTTAAAGTGAAGATGCAGTAATGATATATCTACCTCTGATAATACGAGTACACCACTGGCCATTAAAATAAGATTAAACATTATAATTCAGTTATTAGGACGCAAGCAACGTATGGATGAGAGTGACTAACATTGAATAAGAAAGGTGAATTAAGAGAACTAGAAAAAAGAGAGAGAGAAATACTAAGACAAATTCTAGGTCCTGAGAAAAACAAAGAAAACAGGTGGATTAAAAGGAGAAATCAAGACCTATACAAAAATACAGAAAAGATCACAGTTGCAATGAGGAAGAGACGGCTAAAATTTTATGGACATTTAAAAGAATGGAAGAAACACGGATTACAAAGAAAATTTTTAATTACGTTAGTAAGCTGAAAAAAACTGTAGGATGGATAGAAGCAGTAAAGAAAGACGCTAACATAATAGGTGTTACAGAAGAAATAATACGTGACAGGAATCACTTTAGGTTACTTATAGAAAGCGCAAACTATGAAGAAGATGAGCCAAAACCTCGACCTAAGAGTAGAGACGAGCAGTTGGCGGGAAGAACAGGAAAAAAGAAACACCATAAGTCTTAAGTTGTATGCGGTCCATAGCTGGCCAAATTCATAAATAAAATTTAAAAAAATAATATTTTCAAGGAATATATAAAACATGATTTAATCAGACTACAGGCGCATTAAAGCTTGTAGTGTATGTACAGAGACCTGGCAGTGAACAAAAGCACGGCGTGTCATTGGTTCAGGCGTCTGTCATTATCGCAACCAGGGGTCACGCATACTCGTCCCATCTCCCGAGTGTTGGCCGGCCGCACGCAGCTGTGACTCTTGCACCGTTGGAACGTGGGGACACTCTCATTCGAGGTGATCGACGGATCACAATCAAATGCATCTCTGTCAATTGGACATACCTGCTGGTAGTGCCGGTACACTTGGCCACTGGTTGGGGTATTCAAAGGTGTGAGCCCACTGGGACCATAAAGAGCAACGAAGGACTATCTGTGCGAAAAGGCTTGCGCATTACTAGGCTGATCATGACATAATTTCGGCGAACATCGTTACAGGTGATGAAACGTGGGTTCATCACTTCGAATTGGCAACAAAACGGCAATCCATGGAGTGGTACCACACTACCTCTCCTCCGAAGAAGAACGCATCTTCAGCCAGCAAAGTCTTGGCGACCATCTTCTGGGACTCTGAAGAGAATATTCCGTTTGATGTCGCCCCTCGTGCTGCAAAGACTAGTTATCTGGAAATTTAAATTTTTTTATCACTGTATTTTCATCAAAATATGTTTCTTCGTGAACATTTTTATACTGATTATTGAAATATATGAAAGTTGGTCGAATTTTAATCCAAACTGCCGCCAGAATTCTCTATAAAAGGAAAAAAATTATTTTTTACATTTTATTGTACTGATGTAGTGTGAAAGGATAGCACTGTTAAACCAAATAAGGCTTTGAAAAATGTTCTGCATAAGAGGCAACTCATCTTTTCAAAATTATTTGCTACTTATAGTTAAGTTTCCTTTTTCACTAGTAAAACAATAATTAGAGTTCTATTTTCAAAAATTTTTGTACTATCAAACATTTGTTTTTGTGGCTGAATAATTTTTTAATGTATAAATGTATCTGTAATAGTTCCCACATCCAAACACATCATGCTCTGGAATTCCAACATAAATTTAACAAGCAGACATTAATTTACAATACATGGCTGTACTCCATATTGACAAAAATGTGGAATTTTTCATATATGTATCTCACAGGTTCAAGTAAAGGCTAACATAAAAGCCAAATGATGATGAATGGGGAAAGGACAACTCAAACTCAAAATATGACTCATAGATGTATAACGGACGCAGTCTTAAGACAAACAAGACTATGACTGCAATATAAACAGGACTTCGTGGAAGCGATGAGTGTATAATTTTTGTATTTGTTTTGTGATTATAGGGAATTTGAACTTACAAGTGAATTTGAGCTATATTATGAGAATATCATAAGTGAAAGAAGATGGATACGAATATTCATTTCAGTTTTATGAAATCTAAAAAAGTGTATCCAATTTTGTAATTTCACATTCTTTTTTTAAAATTAAATATCATGCCAGGTGTTCACTACTACACAAATGTGATTACGAGGACTGAATTGTATCATTAAAAATACTTAACAAATTTTCATACAATTGTAACAATTAAGGTCTAACAAAACTAGTGTGTAAGCTGTGGTTTGGGGTAGCATCTTTGATTAGTAATAAAAACATCCTCAGTCGCGGGTTCAAATCCCGACATTGCTTAAATTTTGATTAATAATCAGCATTGGTGGCTGAAGACTTCATACATAAAAAAGTCACCCTCGTTCTGCCAACGGTCTTGCCAAAAAGGGCGTAGGAGCAGACAGAGGTTCAGGGCACTCTCTTGTCATAGGGCTGGGAAACTGCCCGTAAAGGCGGAAGAATCGGCAGTGATCAGCGGCATGAGGATGCAGAAGGCAATGGAAACCACTGCATTAAAGACATGAAACGTGTTTCTACAGGACATGTGGCCTCTAATTGGAAAATGTCATGATGATCCCTCCATTAGCAAAAGATTCTGGAATAATACACCTTTCGGATCTCCGGGAGGGGACTGCCAAAGGCGAGAGGACCATGATTAAGAGAGTGAATAACCAACGAAACGAAAACGTTCTACGAGTCAGGGCGTGGAATATAAGAAGCTTGAAAGTGGTAGGGAACTAGAAAATGTGAAACTGGAAATGCAAAGGCTTAATGTAGATGTAGTAGGGGTCAGTAAATTGAAATGGAAAGAAGACAAGGATTCCTGGTCAGATGAGTATTGGATAATGTCAACAGCAGCAGAAAATGGTATAACAGGAGTAGGATTCGTTATGAATAGGAAGGTAGGGCAAAGGGTGTGTTACTGTGAACAGTTCAGTGATAGGGTTGTTCTTATCAGAATCGACAGCAAACCAACACCGACAACGATAGTTCAGCTGTATATGCCGACGTCGCAAGCTGCATATGAAGAGATAGTATATGAGGATATTGAGAGGGGAATACAGTACGTGAAGGGAGACGAAAATCTAATAGTCATGGTAGAATGGAATGCAGTTGTAGGGGAAGCAGTAGAAAAAAGATTACAGGAGAATATGGGCTTGGGACAAGGAATTAGAGAGGAGAAATACTAATGGAGTTCTGTAACACGTTTCAGCTAGTAATAGCGAATACTCTGTTCAAGAATCACAAGGGGAGGAGGTATACTTGGAAAAGGCCGGGTGATACGGGACGATTTCAATTAAATTACATCACGGTCAGACAGAGATTCCGAAATCAGATACTGGATTGTAAGCCTTCCCTAGAAGCAGATATAGACTCAGATCACAACACAGCAGTGATAAAGAGTAGGCTGAAGTTATAAGACATTAGTCAGGAAGAATCAATACGCAAAGAAGTAGGATATAGAAGTACTAAGGAATGACGAGACACGCTTGAAGTTCTCTAAGGCTATAGATTCAGCAATAAGGAATAGCTCAGTGGGCATTACAGTTGGAGAGGAATGGATATCTCTAAAATGGGCCCTTACAGAAACTGGAAAGAAAAGCATAGTTACAAAGAAAGGAACTGTGAAGAAACCATGGGTAACAGAAGAAATACTTCATATGATTGATGAAAGGAGGCACTACAAAAGTATTCTGGAAACTAAGGAATACTGAAATACAAGTCGCTCAGGAATGAAATAAATAAGAAGTTCAGGGAAGCTAAGACGAAATGGCTGCATAGACAATGTGAAGAAATCGAAAAAGAAATGATTGTCGGAAGGACACGCTCAGCATATCGCAAATTCAAAACAACCTTCCGTGACATTAAAAGCAATGGTGGTAACATTAAGAGTGCAACGGGAATTCCACTTCTAAATGCAGAGGAGAGAGTGGATAGGTGGAAAGAATACAGTGAAAGCCTCTATGAGGGGGAAGATTTGCACGGTCTGATAGAAGACGATACAGGAGTCGATTTAGAAGAGATGGGGATCCAGTTTTAGAATCAGAATTTAAAAGAGCTTTGGAGGACTTAAGATCAAATAAGACAAAAGGGATAGATAACATTCCATCAGAATTTCTAAAATCATTGGGGTAAGTGGTAACAAAACGACTATTCACGTTGGTGTGTATGATGTGTGAGTCTGGCGACATACCATCTGAGTTTTGGAAAATATCATCCACAAAATTCCGAAGACTAAAAGAGCTGACAAGTGTGAGAATTATGCATAATCAGCCTAACAGCTCTTGCATCCAAGTTGCTGAGAAGTATAATATACAGAAGAATGGAAAAGAAAATTGAGGATGTGCTAGGTGACGATCGGTTTGGCTTGAAAAAAGGGAATGGCACGAGACAGGCAATTCTGACGTTGCGGTTGATAATGGAAGCAGACTAAAGAAAAATCAAGACACGTTCATAGGATTTTTCGACCCGGAAAAAGCATTCGACAATGTAAAATGGTGCAACATGTTCGAAATTCTGAGAAAAATAGGGATCAGCTACAGGGAGGAACGGGTAACATCCAGTATGTACCAGAGCCAAGAGGGAATAATAAGAGTGGGAGACAAGGAACGAAGTGCTCGGATTAAAAAGGGAGTAAGAAAGGCCGTAGTCTTTCCCCCTACTGTTCAATCTGTACATCGAAGAAGCAAGGAAGGGAATAAAGAAAGTTTCAGTAGTGGAATTAAAATTCAAGGCGAAAGGATATCAATGATACGATTTGCTGATGACATTGCTATCCTGAGCGAAAGTGTAGAAGACTCACATGATCTTATCAATGGAATGGATACTCTAATGTATGCAGAATATGGATTTAAAGTAAATCGAAGAAAGACGAAAGTAATGAGAAGTAGCAGAAATGAGAACAGAGAGAAACTTAACACCAGGATTGATGGCCACGAAGTAGATGAAGTTAAAGAATTCATCTATCTAGGCAGTAATATAACCAATAACAGATGGACCAAGGACTTCATCAAAAGCAGACTAGCAATGGCAAAACGGGCATTCCTGGCCAAGAGAAGTCTACTGGTATCAAATACAGGCCTTAATTTGAGGAAGAATTTTTTGAGAACGTACATCTGGAGTACAGCATTGTGTGGTAGTGCAACATGGACTGTGGAAAACAGAACAGAAGAGAATCGAAACATTCGAGATGTGGTGCTTCAGACGAATTTTGAAAATTAGGTGAATAAGGTAAGGAATGAGAAGGTTCTGCACAGAATCAGATAGGAATATGTGGAAAACACTGATAAAGAAAAGGTAGAGGATGATAGGTCATCTGTTAAGGCATGATGGAATGACTTCCATGGTACTAGAGGGAACAGTAGAGCGCAAAAACTGTAGAGGAAGACAGATTAGAATATATTGAGAAAATAATTGAGGATGTAGGTTGCATATGCTACGATGAGATGAAGATGTTGACACAGGAGAGGAATTCGTGGTGAGCCACATCAAACCAGTCAGAAGACAGATGACCCCAAAAAAAAAAACATTGTTTCTAGAGATTATTGCACCAAAGAGAACTTTGTCAGAATTTGATATACTTTCCTAACTAAGTTTAACATTTATATACACCTAAATAAAACTTACCCACTTGTTAGTTAGTTAGTTAGTTAGTTAGTAATCATGTTCCATTGATCAATCGCACGTTACTGTAGCTGTTATGATGTGGAACGCATAAAGTGCACAAGAAATGCACATGCGAAACAAGTTTTTTTAATATATATTACAGTACAGTGTTAAGGAGTGATATTTCTGTTATTTAACCCATTCCCTTAAATGGCACAACATGCATATACTATATTTATAGATTTATTTATTCCTATTCAAGAATTCATCTATGGTATAGAAGGAGTTGTCAAAGAGATATGATTCCAATTTACTTTTGAAGCTATTATTGCTGTCTGTCAGACATATTATTTCATCTGGTAATTTGTCAAAAATTTTTATAGCAACATATTTTACCCTTTTTGTGCCAAAAATAGGTTGATTAGAGGATAGTGTAAGTATTTGTTTTTCCTTGTATTATAATCATGAATGGCACCATTGTTTTTAAACTGGTCCATGTTGTTGAGAACAAATTTCATTAGTGAGTAAATGTACTGTGAGGCTGTTGTAAAAATTCCCAATCTTTTAAAAAGATGCCTACAAGATGTGCGACTATTAACCCCATACATTATTCTAACCACTTTCTTTTGAGCAGTGAATACTTTTTGCCTAAGTGTTGTGTTACCACAAAATATTATTCCATATGATATCAGAGAGTGAAAGTATGCAAAGTATGTAAGCTTACTAATTTCAATATCATCAAAATTGGCAATTATTCTGATTGCAAAAGTTGCTGAACCTAGTCGCTTTAGAAGATTCAAAATATGAATTTTCCAATGAAGATTCTCATCTATATGTACACGCAAAAACTTAGTAGGCACTACCCCATCTTCTGGCTTCTGTTGATGTGTTAGATTTATTGAAGGAACTGTACTTTTTGCGGCAGAAAATTGGATGTACTGCGTTTTTTCAAAGTTTAGAGCAAGCCCGTTTGCAGAAAACCAATTAATGACTTTTCCAAAGACCTTATTTGTTTCATTCTCAATTGGAGTTTCCTTTGCTGGATTAATAATGATGCTTGTATCATCAGAAACAGTGTCATTTCACCTTCTTGTTTCAGATAAGAAGGGTGGTTTTTCATATATATCACGAACAGAAGGGGACCCATGATTGAACCCTGTGCAAGACCTAATGTAATTTCACCCCAAGACACAAGACACAAAACAGTTTTCTGTATTTTCTGACAGTATAATTTTTTGTCTTATATATTTGATGAAAAAATCTTTTTAATTTTGATTTATATATCTTGAGTATTAAAGCATAATAATTTTTTTCTATGCAGGACTTTCACAATTTGTGAAGCACAAAAATCCTGTAGATGTTAAATTTTTCACTTTAGAAATCGTTATAATGATCTTGAAAAACGATAATTTGTATGTTCTTTTCACATGTTTTGAGCATTCCAGGTTTTTACAGTCAAATAGTCATCTATAGTTCATATTTTTTTAATTATATTTGCTCCTATTGACACACTTGTTCGATGAAAACTTTATACAAATGTTTCTTTGTACCCACTGTAAGTAGGCTGTTATGTTTTCTTATTGGCAACGTTACGTAGCGCTCTGTATGAAAATCACTGGCTGTGCTGTGTGCAGTCTGTGGCTAGTTTGCGTTGTTGTCTGCCATTGTAGTGTTGGGCAGCAGGATGTGAACAGCGCGTAGCATTGCGCAGTTGGAGGTGAGCCGCCAGCAGTGGTGGATGTGGGGAGAGAGATGGCGGAATTTTGAAATTTGTAAGACTGGATGTCATGAACTGCTATATATATTATGACTTTTGATGACTATTGAGGTAAATACACTCCTGGAAATTGAAATAAGAACACCGTGAATTCATTGTCCCAGGAAGGGGAAACTTTATTGACACATTCCTGGGGTCAGATACATCACATGATCACACTGACAGAACCACAGGCACATAGACACAGGCAACAGAGCATGCACAATGTCGGCACTAGTACAGTGTATATCCACCTTTCGCAGCAATGCAGGCTGCTATTCTCCCATGGAGACGATCGTAGAGATGCTGGATGTAGAACTGTGGAACGGCTTGCCATGCCATTTCCACCTGGCGCCTCAGTTGGACCAGCGTTCGTGCTGGACGTGCAGACCGCGTGAGACGACGCTTCATCCAGTCCCAAACATGCTCAATGGGGGACAGATCCGGAGATCTTGCTGGCCAGGGTAGTTGACTTACACCTTCTAGAGCACGTTGGGTGGCACGGGATACATGCGGACGTGCATTGTCCTGTTGGAACAGCAAGTTCCCTTGCCGGTCTAGGAATGGTAGAACGATGGGTTCGATGACGGTTTGGATGTACCGTGCACTATTCAGTGTCCCCTCGACGATCACCAGTGGTGTACGGCCAGTGTAGGAGATCGCTCCCCACACCATGATGCCGGCTGTTGGCCCTGTGTGCCTCGGTCGTATGCAGTCCTGATTGTGGCGCTCACCTGCACGGCGCCAAACACGCATACGACCATCATTGGCACCAAGGCAGAAGCGACTCTCATCGCTGAAGACGACACGTCTCCATTCGTCCCTCCATTCACGCCTGTCGCGACACCACTGGAGGCGGGCTGCACGATGTTGGGGCGTGAGCGGAAGACGGCCTAACGGTGTGCGGGACCGTAGCCCAGCTTCATGGAGACGGTTGCGAATGGTCCTCGCCGATACCCCAGGAGCAACAGTGTCCCTAATTTGCTGGGAAGTGGCGGTGCGGTCCCCTACGGCACTGCGTAGGATCCTACGGTCTTGGCGTGCATCCGTGCGTCGCTGCGGTCCGGTCCCAGGTCGACGGGCACGTGCACCTTCCGCCGAGCACTGGCGACAACATCGATGTACTGTGGAGACCTCACGCCCCACGTGTTGAGCAATTCGGCGGTACGTCCACCCGGCCTCCCGCATGCCCACTATACGCCCTCGCTCAAAGTCCGTCAACTGCACATACGGTTCACGTCCACGCTGTCGCGGCATGCTACCATTGTTAAAGACTGCGATGGAGCTCCGTATGCCACGGCAAACTGGCTGACACTGACGGCGGCGGTGCACAAATGCTGCGCAGCTAGCGCCATTCGACGGCCAACACCGCGGTTCCTGGTGTGTCCGCTGTGCCGTGCGTGTGATCATTGCTTGTACAGCCCTCTCGCAGTGTCCGGAGCAAGTATGGTGGGTCTGACACACCGGTGTCAATGTGTTCTTTTTTCCATTTCCAGGAGTGTACATTGTTTGTTCTCTATCAAAATCTTTCATTTGCTAACTATGCCTATTAGTAGTTAGTGCCTTCAGTAGTTTGAATCTTTTATTTAGCTGGCAGTTATATTAGTTGTAATATTGCAATTGCTTTGCCAATTTGAATTTTTTGTCATTGCTGTTTGTGTTAATTGTTTTGTGCTGCTGCATTGCCTCGTCCCTTAGTTTATGCATCTGAGCTCAGTAGATTTAAGTTAGATTAAGAGGGGGTAGCCTATAAGAGAATGAGTTGCGATGAATTTGAAGAAATGCACTGAGAGGTTATACGAGAAAAGTACAGAAAGCAGGTATAGATAGGACTTTTTGGAAATAATGAAGAACGAAGGGAGATCTCCGAGAAGTAAAGAAAGTTTTGTTTGCAAAATACTGCAGTAAAACAAACCCTGTCCTTTCCTTGTGTTATCCCACTATGTGTTTGTGTACCCTTGTGTATTTACGTTCTTCCTGTCTTTATATGTTTATCTGATAAGACTTATGTTGTAGACTTTTTCTAATACTCAGCTACATGAACTATGATGAGGAGTACTGTTTTCTTAAAATTTAATTTGCATTAATAATATGTTATTTACTTTGTAAAGATGTTTAGACATAATTTATTCTGTTCTGTTTTAATGCTCATCTGTGAAGTTGATGTTTCGAAAGTTATTCTGATCTTTTATGTATGTATTCATGTCATAATTCCTGTAACACTGATGTATATGTTATTTCCATTCTTTTGTAAAGCCTGTACTACAAATGTTATCTGTATTATTATGTTCTTTAATTATGTATTTTGTACCTTTCTAATTGTATTCTTATGTTATAAAATTGTAATTGACACCAGCTCATCATATTATTAACTTGTAAGTTCCATTTCACTGCACACGTTTCTGTTGGTCATAGTATATGGACAATATGTGAGAAGTAGGGACTGTTAGTGTTTGCACGTGTGTTAATAATTCAGCAAGGGACTGGATAACAGCATTGCTGGTTCTAAGGACAATTCCAAAAACTTTGTGAGTGCACAAGTGGTGGTTATGGACTTGCTATATTATCCGCAAGACTCTTCAATGGTGATTGTGCACCTGCAAAGTCGCAACAGATGGCTGCTGGCCATCTCTACAAGGACTACAGTGGGTCTACACCTTTTCTGACTCACCAGTACCATTATTTCTATTAGGACTGCAGTGGGTCTGCACCTCTAGTGGCCCACCAATACCATACTCTCTACCAAGACTGTAGTGGGTCTACTCTGTGATGACCTACCTAAAAATATTCTTCAAAACTTCGAATGACTCTGCTGTGGGTTTGCTCTGTTGTGGCCCATTACCTGTCTGCATGTCAAGTGTCAGCACTGTCTTTCCGTTGGAAGGACAACACTACTTCTTCAAGACTGCATGGAAATCCACTACTTCCATGTGCATTTTCTTTTACTACTCAGGCTTTGAGAAAAACACTGCAATTTTACTGTGATGAATGATCAGGACTGTCTTTATGGACTGTGAGAAAATTTTAGCTTTTGACCAACATTGTATCAATAAGTGTGTGCATTTGATATCTTTGTTATTGTAATTATGAAAAATTTTATCAAATCATTATTGGCCACTGCCCAAAATAATTTATAAAATTTTTTGTGGAGAGCATGGGGGCTATGTAAGTAGGCTGTTTATGCTTTCTTATTGGCAACGTTACGTAGCGCTCTGTATGAAAATCACTGGCTGTGCTGTGTGCAGTCTGTGGCTAGTTTGAATTGTTGTCTGCCATTGTAGTGTTGGGCAGCTGGATGTGAACAGCGCGTAGCGTTGCGCAGTTGGAGGTGAGCCGCCAGCAGTGGTGGATGTGGGGAGAGAGATGGCGGAATTTTGAAATTTGTAAGACTGGATGTCATGAACTGCTATATATATTATGACTTTTGAACACTATTAAGGTAAATACATTGTTTGTTCTCTATCAAAATCTTTCATTTGCTAACTATGCCTATTAGTAGTTAGTGCCTTCAGTAGTTTGAATCTTTTATTTAGCTAGCAGTAGTGGCGCTCGCTGTATTGCAGTAGTTCGAGTAACGAAGATTTTTGGTGAGGTAAGTGATTTGTGAAAGGTATAGGTTAATGTTAGTCAGGGCCATTCTTTTGTAGGGATTTTTGAAAGTCAGATTGCGTTGCGCTAAAAATATTGTGTGTCAGTTTAAACACAGTCATGTATAATTTTTCTAAGGGGACGTTTCACCACAATTTTGTATTGCTTTATGCTGATACTGATACTTTTTTACATCTGTATATTAATGCTTGACTTCATCATCAGCACATATTCAAAACAACTTCTATTTGAAATAAAGGTCTGATTGTTTTGAGAGAATTTTATAAACAATAATTTTTTCCAAAATATGGAATGATCAGTTGGTTGCAGGGATTAAATGTTCCATACATTGCATGGTATTGTATTGAAGGTGTGTTATAACAAAGAAAGATTTACAGCTTCCTAGAATAATCAAACCTTATGGTATCACTCTGGGTGTACTGAAAGATGCGAGTCCACCTCCTTTACCGTAATGTTTATTTAGTTTTAGGTCTTAAATCACGTAATTCGAGACTTTTAAGTAAGCATGCCATATTCTGATGTATTTAAGAAATTACAGTCTTTAACTGAACAATCTTATAGATCACTTTTCACAAAAAGTTATAGTTGAAAGATTTTTGTATCCATTAGAAACATAATTTGACTCAGTCTTTCTTTATTCCATGTGGATCCTATTGTTTTCCAAATTTATTTTGCATAATGTCAAATGGCAGTTTATTGCTCTGTAGATAAAGAACCATCACCTCATTTTAAAACCACAGTTAACTTCTTCAAAAACAGTTTACCTTGCTGTAAAATTTTTATGTAACAGAATGTGAACAAATATTGTGATCAAGCCATATCTTGAAATTTTTAAACCATATTTTATAACTGTATGAAATGTCTTTCACTAACACTTTTTCTCTCACATTTCTGTATCTTAAAAATAAATATTTTTTATTGTTTTCTTATTGTTTGTGAAATCAGATGTTATTGTAAAACTTATTCTTTTGACAATACAACTCCAGAATGTGTTGGAAAGCAATGGAATGGTACACAGAACCGAAAACACGATAAATGAATTGGTTTTAGGCAGTCAGGAATTAGGAGATGGGCTGTATGCAATTCGTATTTGGCTCAGTTGTCTTTGAGAATTTATTGTATGTCTCTCGATCCAGAAAATTGAAAAGTTTTCTTTTGTGTAATAGTGCGAATAGCATGTTTTGCTTTTGTGGTCAGAGAAATATGCAATAACATGTGGAGAAATATTAAGGAATAGAGTTTTCGTGAAGACTAAACAATCTTGTAAGAAAATGACCACTGCAGACTCAATGAAGAAAAGGCAAGTTCTTATCTTATAATAATCATATTCATCGTATTTTCAATGGGCAGTCTTTCTGTAACTTCTAAATTTGCTATGTTAGCAAACTTAGAGGCTAAAAGAGTTCATAAATTTTCATAAAAACATATTTGGGAAAGAGGGTCACGTCCATGTATTAGATTATGGAAAATCTTTATTAATCCAGAGCCTGAATGTGATACACGTATTGGATCATGCGTAGATCGTAAGTTCAACTACGGTGTGGAGATTTCTTGAAGCATAGTGATATCCACAGCAGGATAAGGAAGCTTCGATTTCAGGAACTTTCTTGAAGAATTAGGACAAGAATTGTTCGGACATAAATCCTCAGACGATAGTCTCGGGGAACAAGTGAAGCATACACTTGTTATAGCTCGAAAAAGCGTATACATACATTAAAAATTTGTAATGGGTGCCGACCGTTGTGACCGAGTGCTGCTAGGCGCTTCAGTCCAGAACCGCGCTGCTGCTATGCTCGGAGGTTCGAATCCTGCCCCAGGCGTGGATGTGTATGCTGTACTTAGGTTAGTTAGGTTTAAGTAATTCTAAATCTAGGGGATTGATGACCCCAGGTGTGAGTTCCATAGTCCTCAGGGCCATTTGAACCATTTTTTGTAATGGCTATTGAAAAATATCAACTGGAATAGACTCTGAAATTCCGAAGGTAAGAGGGATAAAACACAGAGTGCAAAATGTTATCGGCAGTCGGTAAAATAAAGGGAATTCTGTTACAGGAGTCAAGGACATGATAGGGAAGCAGTAGTTGAGAAGGGAGTAAGATAGGAATGTAGCTTTTCTCTGGTGTTGTTTAATCTGTATATTGAGCTAACAGTCAAGGTAACTAAGACAAAATGTCGGAAAGGGACAGTGCTGACAGAAAAAATTAAAAATTTTCGGTTTGCCAATGGTATAACAATTCTTTCCGAGATATTACAGAATAGCAAGATCATTTGAACAGAATTTATAATTTCTTGAAAAGAAATTATGAGACGAGTATCAACAGAAGTAGAAAAAACCTAGTGGAATGAATTAAATGAGTAGACGCTTATAGAATTATGTTAGGATATGAGAGGCTTATGAGGTTTGCTGATGACATGGTCCTTCTATCAACAGGGGAAAAAGAAGTACAGGATTTGGTGAACACCATTGAATCTAACGAAAAAAATTATGGAATGAAAATTAACACAAAGAAAGAAAAGTATTGGCACTAGGAGGAAATAAAGAAATAAAAATTATACTGAATGGAGAAATATTAGAACAGGTGCAAAATTTTAAGTATCTTGGAAGCAGAATAGACACCGACTGGAAGTGCACCACAGAAAT
Source organism: Schistocerca cancellata (assembly GCF_023864275.1). Taxonomy (NCBI): domain Eukaryota; kingdom Metazoa; phylum Arthropoda; class Insecta; order Orthoptera; family Acrididae; genus Schistocerca; species Schistocerca cancellata. The sequence goes on along the minus strand of NC_064634.1, from coordinate 144,174,084 downwards.
TAAAACAAGGATAGCAATGGCAAAAGAGGCATTTCATAAGAAAAGGAGAATGTTCTGCAGCGGTTTGGACAGAGAACTCAGGAAGAGACTCATAAAATGTCTTGTATGGAGTGTTATTCTGTAGGGTGCTGAGACATGGACTTTGAGGAAGAAAGAGAAAGACTGGCGGCGTTTGAGATGTGGACATGGCGGAGGATGGAAACAATAAGTTGGATGGACAGTAAAAAATGAAGATGTACTGAGAAGAGTGAGAGAGAAAAGATAGTTACTAGATGTAATAAAAGGAAGAAAAAGAAATTGGATTGGGCATATATTAAGAAAGAATGACAGACTGATAAAAACAGTTTTAGAAGGTTACGTAGAAGAGAAAAGGAAGCAAGAAAGGAAGAGATTTCAGATACTGGATGATGTGATGAACGGTACAACATACAGCAGACTTAAGAAGGAAGCAGTGGATCGCAGAAAATGGAGAGGCAAAGGACCTGCTAATATAGCAGAAAACTGATGATGATGATGATGAGACGCTCAAAGCAATAGACAAGTTTTCCTATTTGGGCAGCAAAATAACTGATGGTGGGCTGAGGAGAGATGTTATAAACTGCAAATAAGCAATAACACCAAAAAATTCTGAAAAAGAGAAATTTGTTAACATATAATGTAAATTTATGTTTTAGGAAGTGTTTTCTGAAGGTAATGTTATGGAGCGTAGCCTCGTTCAGATGTGAAATATGGACAATAAACAGCTGAGTCAAGAAAAGAATAGAAGATTTTGAAATATGGTGCTACAGAAATATGCGGAAGAGTAGATCGGATAACAGATGAAGAGGGACTGAACAGAACTGTAGAAAAAAAGTTTTTGCACAACGTGACTAAAAGAAGAGATCGCTTGAAAGTACACAGCCTGAAGCAAGAGAGAAACATTAATTTGGTAATGGAAGGCAGTATGGTACCGGTGGTAAAAATTCCAATGGAAGGCTGTGAGTTGACTGCCAACCCAGCCAACTAAAATATTTCAAAATTTTACCAGAATAAAGAATGTAAGTATCCCAGAATGGTTTTGGGAACGGCGCAACAGAGCATGTGGACCATTTCATTTTTAAATATGTAACTTGCATATCACGATTTGATAACTGCCCTGTGATGTATGAATGATTTGAAAACCTCGGGTTTCTTCTCTGAATGACCACAAACTCTGGTCATACAATAAATAAAAATGAAAAAAATGGTTCAAATGGCTGTGAGCACTATGGGACTTAACATCTGAGGTCATCAGTCCCCTAGAACTTAGAACTACTTAAACCTAACTAACCTAAGGGCATCAAACACATCCATGCCCGAGGCAGGATTCAATGTCAATGTTTGTTCTAAGTGCCGAAAATAGAAAACGTATTAAAAGACTCTTAATTTGTTTTTTTTCGGTACTTGATGCTGTGATATGACTGTAGCGCCTAGAACCTCTCGGCCACACCGACCGGCTAAATAAAAATGAACAATGCAAATTAGTAATGAAGTCACGCCAATAGCGGATCGGTGGCACATCGAAGTGTTACGTCTTCCTTGCAAGAAATACTGAAAAATGAAACTCGTAACACGGTAAATGTTGAGATAAACGTGGGATTTGGTGAACTAATAGAGAATCAACATGTTTGTAACTCAAAGTAAATATATATTACTAATCATTTATAGCTAAAGCCCACAATGCTTACATTAAGATATCTGGGAGCAGAAAAACAAATCAAAATGTTCAAATGTGTGTGAATTTCTAAGGGATCAAACTGCTTAGGTCATCGGTCCCTACTTAAACTAACGTATGCTAAGAACAACACACACACCCATGCCCGAGGGAGGACTCGAACCTCCGGCGGAAGGGGCCGCGCAGTCCGCGACATGACGCCTCAAACCGCTTAAATACTCGTAAATAACCACAGTTTTTATTGGTTGTAATACACCTTATATGTTTCGGGTTTGCGCCATTTTCAAAGGAGCTACAATAAAATGGGTATGTATGAGAAACACGTTATAACATCGAATAATAATAAATACACTATGAGAAACGAATGAAAATTAACACTTATTAAATATATGACAAACTGTATCCTATGGACCAACAAAGAACAAAAATTGTCTAACACAGTGGTTCCCAACATGGGGTCCGCGGACCCCAAGGGGCCCGCAAGCTATGCCAGAGGGGTCCGCAAGACGCTATTAGAATAAAAAATATATTAAATATATTTCGTATGATAACAGATTTTTTGTTTTGGCCGCTTCCTGCATGAGCAGTTTTAAGGTCAATATTTTTTCAATAATGAATATGTCAATGTTTGTTCTAAGTACCAAAAATAGAAAACGTATTAAAAGACTCTTAATTTGTTTTTTTTTTGGTACTTGATACTGTGATATGACAAGGTACCAATCATGCTTGATGAGAGGGTCCTCGTGAAAATTTTGTTAGGAGCCCCTAGTCTAACATATATAGATATAAAGTATCTCGTTGCTCTTAATATGTTGAGATGTAACTTCAAACTGACCAGAATTCCTCTCGAAAGCCTTAAGGAAGTAAGTCTGCCAGATGACAGAAGTCTGCATGCAGCCATGCAGAAGTCTGCATGGCGACTGTGATATGTGATATGTCGGTATTGCAAATATAATTTGCATGAAAATACAAAGCTATAATTCTGAAGTTGCATGCTAGTGTGTGAGAAATGAGCGTATTGTTTGTCAATCAGCTGCTAGTTAATAATAGTATCTATGCCAGACTAAAGGATGTGGGGAATCCTACAAGTGAATATTAGTGTTCAGGCTGCTACTTCCATATCATGGTGTCCCTGACGAATCATTGCTTGCAGTCTTCTGCCATCAGCATGCTGTGTATCTTCTTGATCGTCGTTGATCCACCTGTCTCCAGATCAATCTCACTTCTGACAGCAAAATGCAATGGGGTGGAAGTGGAATATGAATAGCTCTTGTTTGTCAGAATGTGCTTGAGTCTTCTATGGACATTGTAGGATTCATAGATGGTTTGAGAGACAGGTGTGATGTTTGAGGAAGTTTCAGATAAACCAGCGGTAATTATACAACAGTTCTTTATTGGTTTATTTAGTTTAGACGGTCTTCTGAGTGCACCCTACCCTCTGGCACGGTCCCATGTTCCCCTGTAATATTCCAGTATAGATGGTATACAGTGAGTGTTGTCCAAGTGCTGCTAGGGAGGCAGCGTTCTAAGTTGATGTGAGTATGCTGAGCTGAGATGGCAAGATGCTGCCACGCTGTGGACATAGTGTGGCCACCGACATACTCTCCACTGCAGAAGGTCTTGGTACTGCCCACTTGACAGAGGCCTTGCTTCGTTACCCAATCGATGGCGAGCATGGCTGGACCTTCACGTCATACTCACGGAATGGTGGCAAAGTGTTGGTCTAAAAAAAATGGCTCTGAGCACTATGGGACTTAACATCTATGGTCATCAGTCCCCTAGAACTTAGAACTACTTAAACCTAACTAACCTAAGGACATCACACAACACCCAGTCATCACGAGGCAGAGAAAATCCCCGACCCCGCCGGGAATCGAACCCGGGAACCCGGGCGCGGGAAGCGAGATCGCTACCGAAAGTGTTGGTCTGCCCTGGCGCTCGGATGCTAAGGTAGCAGGCAGTGTTCGTGTCCTGGCAATGGTAGATGCGTCTGAATCAGTGGTGCAGAGCTGAACACATAACTTCCCAGCTGTTCGACGGTTCAGTCGAATTTTAATACTGTTTCCCCCTGTTGACTTCACGGTAAAGACAGCGTTTGTTGGTCGCGCCTAATGTTCTGGGCTAGAGCGACGATCCAGTTGTCGTAATCGGCCTATAGTTTCTTCCTGAGGGCAGGCCCAGCATCAGCGCATGTGGTGTGTCGACATGGAGGAGGTTGCCAAGCTGCTGAGCTTGCAGTTCATTGGGGAGCAACAACTGACTTTGGCTGTGACCTGATTCTGTCCTGGCACTCCATCGCAGGCTCCAAGTCCCATTAAAACTTTACCCTTTAAATATGCAACCGTGGTGCAACCTCGAATCACCTAACTGGAATGTCAAGACTGCGCTTTTAAAACAGACTGCGAAGATTACCCAACACATTTGTGTATTCCTACAATCCAAGCTTGTGTTGTGTCTTCAGTAATCTAATCATCGATGTGTTATTAAATCTTCGTTCCTGCTTTTTTAGTGCAAGTAGCGACTTGCATTGTTAATTGGCATAGTGTTTAAATGTAATGATACAAAACTCCATTAGACAAAAAAAATGCTTTCTCATCTGCAGCGAGCTCTGGGAAGTTAAAACAGCAGCCACTATATCAGAGAGGGTTGATATCCAGTGCCACTGAGTCTCCTCCAGGAAACTCAACGTATCATGTTTCAGCAGAACAATGTTGAGCTGCATATGACGAGAAATGTGCCTACCACAGCGTCGATATTAATCTGATTGATTGATTAATTGTGGGGGGGGGGGGGGGGGTTATAGGACTAAACAGAGAGGTCATTAGACACGTTAGTCTGAAAGCACATCCACCAAACATACACTACTTTCTTCTGTATATTTCAAACGGTTTAATTATCTTTTGAATTATCCCATTCAGCCCTCCACAGATATAATCAACCTAAAGAAAATACATTAAGATAAAACATTTTACATAAATACATATGTTATCTGATCAAAAGTATCCAGAAACCTCTAAATGAGGTGGAAATAATCACTAGATGTCACTACAGGTGGACCCACCAGTATAAAAGAAGGTGGGGAGTATTGTGTTGCCAGAAGTGAAGAAGTAACAACAGAATGGGTAGGCCAGGAGAGCAGCGTACTGATCCCAGTTCGTGTCCATAGATTTGGGCAGTTGCATGTGGTCCGTAGCGTTCCTGATTGTACTGGTGAACCTATGGTGGTTCGGAGTGAGGTCCACTATGATGGTGAGTTGGAGGTCTAGGCAGAGGTTCCTTAGATTCGCCACATTGAGAGCATCAGTGCCGTGGGTTCTGTTGGGCAAAAAGTGTGTCAGATCATCACTGCCGCAGATAACTGCGCCCAGGCGTTCTTTAATGGTGTTCAGTTGTTCTCCCCTTGGGTTGTTGTGGCGAGAGTTCCACCTATAGTGCTTTGCAGTTAGATCTTCACATAGAAGGCACCGATATAAGTGGTCATAAGAGTCTTGCTCGTCGAATTGTCTCTGTGGATTCAAGCAGGTTCCTTTGACTGTGACAAGGCCGTCACTTCCTGAGCTTGCAGGACTGTGTGAGCCAGAGGTGGGTCTCTGTGAAAAATAGAAGTAGGTCTGAAGTTGCTGTCGCCAGAGGTTGTCGGGGTGGGGGGAGGGGACGTCCTACAGAAGTTGATGGGGACACCTTTGGTTGCAGTGATGAGAAATCCTTTTGTGTGTCCATCGGTTGTGCTGGTGGGAGTGAGGATTGTTACTACTGGCGGGGTAGCCCTGTTTGGCAACGTGCTGTGTATATTTTCAGTTGTTGTTATCCGTAGTTCTGCCAGAGTGTACCGTTTCCGAAGCCGAGGTCGCCATATCCCGTTTTCCATCTTTCGTAACCTGTGTCGTCATAAGTGGGGTGGTCGATGGGGCAGGCGGAGGCGCAAGTACCGCCGGACGGCGATCGGCCGGTCCCTGCGAGACCGAGGCGGCTGCATAGGCCGCGCGTTCACATCGATCCCCTCGCTTTTGCATCGCGTACTCGACTGACTACTATTTTAGCTGTGGCCATGATAGTTATGAAATTATCTGCAATGAAGCGATTTTGAAAGCGGTCAAATTGTGGCTTACCGACTGGCGGGATGCCCCTTTCGCAGAACTGCCACAGGTTGGACGTGCTGCGCCAGCTGTGCGACGATGCTGGTGTAAGTGGTCACGTGAACATTCTCACATCTGTAGACGAAGTTCTTGACATCCATACAGCTCAGATGCCCAGCAGGATCGTCGTATTGTAAGTAGTGCTGTTGATAAGATATCGATAAAGTTGTTCTTTTGAAATTGTGTGAAGAGTCTTGCTACTTTTTGAGCTTTCATCACTTCCGGTCTTTCTCTTTGATATTGTGAAGCAAGTACAGATGGCACAAAGAAGAAGTCCGCTTGCACTGGGGGTGGTGGTGTGAATGAAATAACAAGATGTCCGATGCGAAGAAATAGTACATCAGTTGGGTTAAAAAGCAATTTTTAACGCCAGTAGTGTGCTATTTCTTTACTGAAACTGATGAACAAAAATCTCAATGTAAAGATTGGTGTTTGCGAAAGAAACAGCAACGTTTAAATTCAAAACGCAATTTTGACACTACAGCTGCTAGGTCGCTGGCGTTTGCTAAATAGAAAAACAAAAGAAAAAAAAAACAGGGAAGTCGACATGAAGTGTTCCAGACAAATCCGATATGTGACAAAACCGAACGATGGACTCATGAGAAGACACCTCTTGTTGTGCCACTTACCAGCAGTCGCCATTGTTAGCAAAGTGATTATCACCAAGCGTGAACGTGCATCGTTTTTCTTTCAATTCTTGCTCTGAGGAAGATAGCAGGCTGCTATCTTGTTGATGCACAAAATATCTAATACTAAATCAGTATCTAAATCTTTCTTTCTTTCACTTACGCCATAGTCCCGCAGCGATCGCAGGGTCGGCGTGGTTACAACGGATTTGGCAAGGTTAGAGTTAGGGGTGGCCGGATGCCCTTCCTGCCGCCACCCTGTACCCTAAGGGATGGAATTAGTGTACCCCAGCTGTCTGGATCTAGTGTAAATCGTGAAATAGTGCGGACATATTTCAAATGTCTGCGACGCGTATAACTGAGGCGGAACGTGGGAACCAGCCCGGTATTCACCTAGCGGGATGTGGAAAACCGCCTAAAAACCACATCCAGGCTGGCTGGCACACCGGCCCTCGTCGTTAATCCGCTGGGCGGATTCGATCCGAGGCTGGCGCGCCTACCCGAGTCTACGAAGCAGCGCGTTAGTGCTCTCGGCTACCCTGGAGGGTAAATCAGTACTCAAATATACAGTTCTATTTACAATGTACAGCCGATACCTTTTCGTCCAAAATCGATATTCATCTATCGATATAGCGATTGCTTTCTCAACATGTCGAGCGTCGATAACAATACTTCTTTTGAAATATCGATATATCGGATCCCGATATTTTTAGAAATGTGAACAGTCCTAACTGTAAGGGTATCTGCAGCAGATCGTACAGCTATCGCAGCGAAGACGTGTCAACAGGAACTGTTGCAAAGCGGTTATTAGCAGTTGGGCTATGGGCACGCACACCTCTGACCCATCTTCCTTTCACGCCACAGCATCGATGTGCACGGCTTGACTAGTGCCGTCAGAAGATCACTCGGAAGATGAAATGGCGCACGGTTGTCTTCAGCGATGAAAGCAGCTTCTGCCTGCAGACTGGTAATGGTCATTTACGCGTATGACGTAAACCTGGTGAGCACTGTCTCGTTAGCGCATTCGTCCAAGACACACTGGCCGCGCCTCAGACCTTATACTTTGAGGGTGCGATAAGCTACAACTCTCGTTCATCTTTGGTGTTTCTAGAGGGGTAGCATTCATCTCACGCTAGGTGAGGAGAGCCCTACGTCATAGTGACGTAGCCACGCGTCATCATGAGTTTAACTTGTCCTATCGACCGTTGTGTGCATTCTGTATACATTGACTCTTGTGTGAGTCTTAGGTCTGCATTTTTATTTTTTTATGTGCTTTCGTTGTCCTATTGTCCGGTGTTGCTAACGTGTACGTCGTTCTGAACATGGGCTATAACGGAGATGTGAGAACTTTCGAGCAGATCCATGAAGATAGTCTGAAAGATTTCACTACCTTTCTTAGTTGATTTACAACACGAAGGCAAAATTAAATGGAACTACATGGTTTAATGTTTCTAGCAACATTCGGAATTATCTTCAGAACCACTTCAATTTCTCAGTTTAACATTTCTGCCCCCATGAATTATGTATAATTCATTGGATTTTATAAAAATACGAAACACTTTAATTTCTTCCTATTTCAAGTTTTTATCCACATGATTTATTCAATATTAATCGGATTGAAAACATGACTAGACACTTTTTTCACTTTCGTTATGGTTATGATTCCTTCATTCAGATATTCGTTACGTTCACGAAACACACAATAACATCCCACATTCTTTGGATTGCAGCTTAATAATTAATTACTTCACTTTTCTGTCCACACGATTTATAAAGAATGACAAGCTTTTCTTTGATTTCGTTATGGCTCCTTCGCTCAGACATTAATTATGTTCATGAAATACACAATAACATCGCAAATTGTTGGGATTACATTTAACAATTCATTCAGCTGGGATGAGCATATCACACAACTCCTGCCACTTCGTTTGTACACAAGTATTTACATTTAGCTATGATGTTATCGGTACAACTGAAAAGATCGATATACGTACTCATTTAGTCGATTTAGGTTATTTACCTCACGATGACGTAGCGTTACGTCATTATGACGTGGGGTTCTCCTCACCTAGCGTGAGATGAATGCTACCCTTTCTAGAGGAGACGCTAACCAGCGGCTGATACGTGCAGAATGTTATTAGACGCGGTCTTTTGCCGTTCTTGCAACAGGAAGTTGACGTGTCGTTGCAATGGGATAATGCTCGCCCACACACTGCGCGTGAAACTAAAAGTGCTCTGCAAGGCGTGCAGCAACTTCCCTGGCCAGCATGATTTCAGAACTTGTCTCCAATCGGGGCAAATGTGTGTGGTATGATGGAATCAAAAATAACTCACGCGACTCGTCAACCAACAACTTTTACAGAACTAGGTGAGCAGGTCGAGCAGGCATGGCATAATGTATCCCAAGACAGTATTTGTCATGTAGACGATCGACTCGATGCCAGAGTCAGCACCTGCATTACCGCTCACGGGGGCTACGCCACATAATAATATGTATGTGCTTGGCTTTCAAAAACTGGCTCTGAGCACTAAGGGACTCAACTGCTGTGGTCATAAGTCCCCTAGAACTTAGAACTACTTAAACCTAACTAACCCAAGGACAGCACACAACACCCAGTCATCACGAGGCAGAGAAAATCCCTGACCCCGCCGGGAATCGAACCCGGGAACCCGGGCGTGGGAAGCGAGAACGCTACCGCACGACCACGAGATGCGGGCATATGTATGTGCTATTGATCTGTAATGTAGTAATTTCAAGTAGTCCATACGCAGTTTTGCAACAATAAATGTTTATTGAACTGGAAACATCTAAAAAGGTGTACTACTTTTTTCTGGCAGTGTACATTCGCTGAATTGCGAATTCTATAGCACCAGCTGTATTGGGTGTAGCTGTAGTACTCATTAGCAACATACGAAAATTCCTGCGATGGGAATACAAGTAAAGCTAAGAGCACAAAATGCAAAATAAATTAGACTACCACATAAGGATTTAGTCAGGGTGGCATATGGAATTGTGTATTGGTTCGTAGGGCGTATTCGGATAGCCTAAATGACAAGGAACTTACTCGCGATAAGTGGAAAATCCGGGTTCGATGGTTGGAATAGCTATACCCAATTCAGATGATGCTAAAAGACTTCGCAGTTCAGCAAACATATTTCGAAAAATAAAGAGCTTTACTTTAAAACTGGGCCTTGAGAGTGTAGCGTGTCACACATGAGATGTTCTAGGAAGAGTTTGTTTGTCAACGCATGGTTGCTGCTGGATTTTTACTTTTCACGGTGCATAATGCAGAGAAGCCTTAAGCACTTGATAAGGGGTAACGTAATCTCGAAATATGTTGTGGTACAAAATCACACGTTTGACAGTTGGTATGTAGAATTCTCTGTGCCGATGCCTGTGTGTTCGTCAAACCAGGAAAGTAAGGGCGCAGTCTTGTGAACACTGCTGTTGTATCTTGGAAGACGGGAGGGCCTGATATCCCCATGTGAAGATACAGAAGAAAGGGCGGCACTTGTTCATCAAGAATGCTGAAATGAACCCTGCTTTGTATTTACGGTTGTTGTTGTTGTGGTCTTCAGTCCTGAGACTGGTTTGATGCAGCTCTCCATGCTACTCTATCCTGTGCAAGCTTCTTCATCTCCCAGTATCTACTGCAACCTACATCCTTCTGAATCTGCTTAGTGTATTCATCTCTTGGTCTCCCTCTACGATTTTTACCCTCCACACTGCCCTCCAATGCTAAATTTGTGATCCCTTGATGCCTCAAAACATGTCCTACCAACCGATCCCTTCTTCTAGTCAAGTTGTGCCACAAACTTCTCTTCTCCCCAATCCTATTCAATACCTCCTCATTAGTTACGTGATCTACCCACCTTATCTTCAGCATTCTTCTGTAGCACCACATTTCGAAAGCTTCTATTCTCTTCTTGTCCAAACTAGTTATCGTCCATGTTTCACTTCCATACATGGCTACACTCCATACAAATACTTTCAGAAACGACTTCCTGACACTTAAATCTATACTGGATGTTAACAAATTCCTCTTCTTGAGAAACGCTTTCCTTGCCATTGCCAGTCTACATTTTATATCCTCTCTACTTCGACCATCATCGGTTATTTTACTCCCTAAATAGCAAAACTCCTTTACTACTTTAAGTGTCTCATTTCCTAATCTAATTCCCTCAGCATCACCCGACTTAATTTGACTACATTCCATTATCCTCGTTTTGCTTTTGTTGATGTTCATCTTATATCCTCCTTTCAAGACACTGTCCATTCCGTTCAACTGCTCTTCCAAGTCCTTTGCTGTCTCTGACAGAATTACAATGTCATCGGCGAACCTCAAAGTTTTTACTTCTTCTCCATGAATTTTAATACCTACTCCGAATTTTTCTTTTGTTTCCTTTACTGCTTGCTCAATATACAGATTGAATAACATCGGGGAGAGGCTACAACCCTGTCTTACTCCTTTCCCAACCACTGCTTCCCTTTCATGCCCCTCGACTCTTATAACTGCCACCTGGTTTCTGTACAAACTGTAAATAGCCTTTCGCTCCCTGTATTTTACCCCTGCCACCTTCAGAATTTGAAAGAGAGTATTCCACTTAACATTGTCAAAAGCTTTCTCTAAGTCTACAAATGCTAGAAATGTAGGTTTGCCTTTTCTTAATCTTTCTTCTAAGATAAGTCGTAAGGTCAGTATTGCCTCACGTGTTCCAACATTTCTACGGAATCCAAACTGATCTTCCCCGAGGTCGACTTCTACCAGTTTTTCCATTCGTCTGTAAAGAATTCGCGTTAGTATTTTGCAGCTGTGACTTATTAAACTGATAGTTCGGTAATTTTCACATCTGTCAACACCTGCTTTCTTTGGGATTGGAATTATTATATTCTTCTTGAAGTCTGAGGGTATTTCGCCTGTCTCATACATCGTGCTCACTAGATGGTAGAGTTTTGTCATGACTGGCTCTCCCGAGGCCATCAGTAGTTCAAAAGGAATGTTGTCTACTCCCGGGGCCTTGTTTCGACTCAGGTCTTTCAGTGCTCTGTCAAACTCTTCACGCAGTATCTTATCTCCCATTTCGTCTTCATCTACATCCTCTTCCATTTCCATAATATTGTCCTCAAGTACATCGCCCTTGTATAAACCCTCTATATACTCCTTCCACCTTTCTGCCTTCCCTTCTTTGCTTAGAATTGGGTTGCCATCTGAGCTCTTGATATTCATACAAGTGGTTCTCTTCTCTCCAAAGGTCTCTTTAATTTTCCTGTAGGCAGTATCTATCTTACCCCTAGTGAGACAAGCCTCTACATCCTTACATTTGTCCTCTAGCCATCCCTGCTTAGCCATTTTGCACTTCCTGTCGATATCATTTTTGAGACGTCTGTATTCCTTTTTGCCTGCTTCATTTCCTGCATTTTTGTATTTTCTCCTTTCATCAATTAAATTCAATATTTCTTCTGTTACCCAAGGATTTCTATTAGCCCTCGTCTTTTTACCTACTTGATCCTCTGCTGCCTTCACTACTTCATCCCTCAGAGCTACCCATTCTTCTTCTACTGTATTTCTTTCCCCCATTCCTGTCAATTGTTCCCTTATGCTCTCCCTGAAACTCTCTACAACCTCTGGTTCTTTCAGTTTATCCAGGTCCCATCTCCTTAAGTTCCCACCTTTTTGCAGTTTCTTCAGTTTCAATCTGCAGTTCATAACCAATAGATTGTGGTCAGAATCCACATCTGCCCCAGGAAATGTCTTACAATTTAAAACCTGGTTCCTAAATCTCTGTCTTACCATTATATAATCTATCTGATACCTACTAGTATCTCCAGGATTCTTCCAGGTATACAACCTTCTTTTATGATTCTTGAACCAAGTGTTGGCTATGATTAAGTTTTGCTCTGTGCAAAATTCTACAAGGCGGCTTCCTCTTTCATTCCTTCCCCCCAATCCATATTCACCTACTATGTTTCCTTCTCTCCCTTTTCCTACTGACGAATTCCAGTCACCCATGACTATTAAATTTTCGTCTCCTTTCACTACCTGAATAATTTCTTTTATCTCGTCATACATTTCATCTATTTCTTCATCATCTGCAGAGGTAGTTGGCATATAAACTTGTACTACTGTAGTAGGCATGGGCTTTGTGTCTATCTTGGCCACAATAATGCGTTCACTATGCTGTTTGTAGTAGCTAACCCGCACTCCTATTTTTTTATTCATTATTAAACCTACTCCTGCATTACCCCTATTTGATTTTGTATTTATAACCCTGTAATCACCTGACCAAAAGTCTTGTTCCTCCTGCCACCGAACTTCACTAATTCCCACTATATCTAACTTTAACCTATCCATTTCCCTTTTTAAATTTTCTAACCTACCTGCCCGATTAAGGGATCTGACATTCCACGCTCCGATCCGTAGAACGCCAGTTTTCTTTCTCCTGATAACGACGTCCTCCTGAGTAGTCCCCGCCCGGAGATCCGAATGGGGGACTATTTTACCTCCGGAATATTTTACCCAAGAGGACGCCATCATCATTTAATCATACAGTAGAGCTGCATGTCCTCGGGAAAAATTACGGCTGTAGTTTCCCCTTGCTTTCAGCCGTTCGCAGTACCAGCACAGCAAGGCCGTTTTGGTTAATGTTACAAGGCCAGATCAGTCAATCATCCAGACTGTTGCCCCTGCAACTACTGAAAAGGCTGCTGCCCCTCTTCAGGAACCACATGTTTGTCTGGCCTCTCAACAGATACCCCTCCGTTGTGGTTGCACCTACGGTACGGCCATCTGTATCGCTGAGGCACGCAAGCCTCCCCACCAGCGGCAAGGTCCATGGTTCATGGGGGGGTATTTACGGTAATCTGAATAAATGGACCTAGTCACTTGTAAGCGTACTGTCATATCGCTGGCTTGGTTGCGGGGTATCTTTCCGGCAGCCGCGTCTGTTGAGTCAAATGGTTCAAATGGCTCTGAGCACTATGGGACTCAACTGCTGTGGTCGTAAGTCCCCTAGAACTTAGAACTACTTAAACCTAACTAACCTAAGGACATCACACACATCCATGCCCGAGGCAGGATTCGAACCTGCGACTGGAGCGGTCGTGCGGTTCCAGACTGTAGCGCCTTTAACCGCTCGGCCACTCCGGCGGGCGTCTGTTGAGTCGTGTTGTGGATAGCTCTGCATGTAAGAAGCATTGTTAGTATGGAAGTCGAAGTGTTGCTGTAAATGCTATTACAGTAAAGTGATGATATATGGAAATGGTTGAGAGGAAAGTGTGTCAAGAAGTAATTGAAAATGAGCAGTGGCGTCAATAACGTATTTATGTATCCTCTCGTTGCGTGTCCCACAGCATCGATCATCCGCACCGTGTTCGGTCTCCAGAAATGAACTAATGCGAATCAGTAAAAGTTAGTTACCATAAAAGAGTGCAGTCTAGTGTCTTTTACCGAGCGTGAGGACGTGCGTTTGGTCATCGCGTTCCGCATTAATCAACAATCAGCCGCGCCGCAACGGTTACGCGCACGTTCTTACAAGTGAGAACTAAGAAACTGAAAAAATTAACTTTACGAACAGTGTTATATCATTAATAGCTCAAATGGTTCAAATGGCTCTGAGCACTATGGGACTTAACATCTTAGGTCATCAGTCCCCTAGAACTTAGAACTACTTAAACCTAACTAACCTAAGGACATCACACACATCCATGCTCGAGGCAGGATTCGAACCTGCGACCGTAGCTGCCATCACGAGGCAGAGAAAATCCCTGACCCCGCCGGGAATCGAACCCGGGAACCCGGGCGTGGGAAGCGAGAACGCTACCGCACGACCACGAGATGCGGGCTCATTAATAGCGTCAAGGAGGACTATTACCAGATATCTGTATGTGTGACGAGCGTAAGAACTTTCGTTCGATCATTCGGCTTCCGCATCAGCAACAATCACCCGCGTCGTGTCGGTTACGCGTACGCTTGAGTGATATTGTGGACAGATAATCATCAAGATTGTTAATTGGGATAAACATTTACGACTTAGAATGTAAACAGTGCAACCTGTGATTTCCTTTAATCGTTTCAGAATATAGTTGTTCATACCAGACGTCGAACAGTGTTGTGTTTTAGCGTTGAGTTGCTCCACTAAACCCGCTTGCATAATTCGATAGATAATTTCAGCCAAGCCAGCAGCAGTGTGGAGCAAAACAATACGAGCGCCATGGGTTTACCAGGTACGTGGTGTGGACAGGGCGCACGGTCAAGAAAAGCCGAAACGACAACGAGCTTAAAGGTACCCCACCCATTTGTACTCCCGGGCGTGTTACACACTGTACGGAAAACATCCCTGAAAGGTATCACAGGACTACCTACAGCCTGAAATGCATCGTAGACACACTCCAGGTTAAACACCACATTGGGCCATAGGTACAACGCCAACTTGAAATTTTATGTTGAATATTTACTAGCAGTATTACAAGCTTTTAATTGTCATGAGATTAAAGGAAGGTGGTGCTGATTTATTATACTTTTTTCCCTACTTGTAACCCCGATAAAATCACTCTAAAGACAAAAATCTGGCTTTGTAAATCCTAGGTTCACGTGAAACGAAGGCCTATTTAGGTTCGTGGGACACATGTTCCCCATTTCACAAAATTTCAAAAGCGGTCAGCTTAAAACTTTTTTTGTAAGTGAAAGTGTATTTTTGATCAGCTCGCAGGACAGCTTTTGGCTTTTTAATTTTCAAATACTGGGAATATTAAAATAAAGTTTAGCCGTGAGCGGGTTAATTCTCAAAGTAATTTATGATGCACATTTCTGCAATCCTAATCATTTGCGTAGTGTCATATACTAGGTACCTCGTAAAAAGTTTATTGCAGTGATATGTATTCATCTTCCTGTTTCCAAAACCATCAGTATATGTATGATGTGCTACCCTCATTCCTAAAACAGACGCTGCTGCAGGGTCAGGCGACAAGCTTTTTCAGTACACCTATTGTTATCTATTATTGTTGTTGTTTTTCCGTAAGCGCCTGGGAGACGTATGGACGTAAATAAATAATATCTCTTATGCCGACGACGTAATTATTCACAGCCCTTGAAGCACGATAAGCTACTCACAGCTCGTCATTGAATGGCAAAGTGTGAACAGAGCGCGCACTTTAATGTTGCCCAACCAATTTAAATGGCATGAAAAAATGAGGCTTGCGTGCCTTATACCTCTGCTTACTCAGAAGCTCTGCTCTTGACGAACGAAAACATGCTCCGTCCTGGAAAGTATGATTTAATTTGTCTTTTGCGTCTGGATTATTAGATACGGTGCAAGATGGGTCGTCTTGCGAGGAAGCAATCCGGATTTCTCCTGTAAGGGCTTAAAAACCTAGGAAAAACCTCAACTAATGTTTTGGGATGGCGTATAAGGGTATTTTGACACTGATTCTCAGTGCTAAAACGTGTTCGAGCTTCGAAGGCTTATCATCCATCAGTAGTGTACAATAGGAAGCAGCAAAGTCCCACCACAACAGGAGGCCTTTCGTGATGGCGCGTCCTGTTCGCACTTAGTGGGGGAAGTATTCAGTCACGGAACAATGCATTCAACTTCCCGTCGTACAGAAAAATTACAGCTGCCACAAAAGCAGAAGCGTGTATCCGGAAACAAATAACCGAACATTCGAAATACGCGGCGAACTTCCTGTCCTGTTGTGTAGATGGAACAACGCTGTAGGGAATCTGGAACAGGATAGAAACAGCGAGGAGAACTGACCGGTTACTCCCTAATACAAAGGAAAGACATAACAAATGTCGTACTTTTCGCCCAAGGTAGCAATAGATTGCCTGCCGGTACATAGGCCACACTACAATTATTTACTAAAAGTATGCGTGCCACAGGGGAGTGTTATGGGACCATTGCTTTTCACAATATATATAAATGACCCAGTAGATAGTGTCGGAAGTTCCATGCGGCTTTTTGCGGACGATGCTGTAGTATACAGAGAAGTTGCAGCATTAGAAAAGTGCAGCGAAATGCAGGAAGATCTGCAGCGGATAGGCACTTGGTGCAGGGAGCAGCAACTGACCCTTAACGTAGGCAAATGTAATGTTTTGCGAACACATAGAAAGAAGGATCCTTTATTGTATGATTATATGATAGGAGAAAAAACACTGGTAGCAGTTACTTCTGTAAAATATCTGGGAGTATGCGTACGGAACGATCTGAAGTTGAATGATCATATAAAATTAACTGTTGGTAAGGCGGGTGCCAGGTTGAGATTCATTGGGAGAGTCTTTAGAAAATGTAGTCCATCAACAAAGGAGGTGGCTTACAAAACACTCGTTCGACCTATACTTGAGTATTGCTCATCAGTGTAGGATCCGTACCAGGTCGGGTTGACAGAGGAGATAGAGAAGATCCAAAGAAGAGCGTCGCGTTTCGTCACAGGGTTATTTGGTAAGCGTGATAGCGTTACGGGGATGTTTAGCAGACTCTGCAAGAGAGGCGTTCTGCATCGCGGTGTAGCTTGCTGTCCAGGTTTCGAGAGGAGGTATCGAATATATTGCTTCCCCCTACTTATACCTTCCGAGGAGATCACGAATATAAAATTAAAGAGATTCGAGCGCGCACGGAGGCTTTCCGGCAGTCGTTCTTCCCGCAAACCATACGCGACTGGAACACGAAAGGAGGAAAGGGAGATAATGACAGTGGCACGTAAAGTGCCCTCCGCCACATACCGTTGGGTGGCTTTCGGAGTATAAATGTAGATGTAGATCACAACATCCGACTGCGATTGTGGAGGAAACGGCATCCCGCATCGCATCATCTGGGAGTCTGCAGACAAGCCAGCTATTACTGCCTAGGAAAGGAGCGTCTTTCGTAACAAAGCGATCTACATCATATTAAGGAATGAGTATCTGAGGTATCAACTTGGCCACGCTGACAGGCAGCATATCAGACTTCGGTTCCTCTTAAGTTGCAGGTAATCTCTACGCAATATGTGTCCCAGCCTGGATGCTTTCCTCAATGTTATCATTTGCGCTAGCCTACTTTCATAATTTATTCGTAGAAGCACATCTCCATTCCTCATTCTGTTAGTTCATTTCACTTTAAGAATTTTTCTCCGTAACCTCATTCCGAAACTATTCAGTTTCCTTCTTTCATTTTGAATCAGGACACAAAAGACACACAGAGGTGCAGACGCCTCACATAGAACAATAGGAACACGGCGACATCACTGGCCTCCGTGTCTGCACCTCGAAAACTTATTGTATTTCATTATAAGCAAAACCAGTAAAGTTTCGCAGTTGTTAAATGTATATGGGAACTGGCTATATGTCCCAGTCTCTTTCTTCCCCTCCTCTTTGCCCATCTCCTTCTCCTCCCCCTCTCACCGTCCATCTGCTCCTTCTCCATGTCTAATTCCACCCACCTCTCTCTGTTCCTCTCATCTTCTCCCTCCTCTCTGACCGTGAACCTTTTTACGTTTGTTGCAAACGAAACTTTGATTGTAAACTGCAACATTGCTGTATGGGGTATAAGACAGAGACTTCTTCAACTGCTGGACCTATGAGGATAGCAGTTCAGTGACAGGATTCCGCATAGTTTTAGTATATGAATGGGTGGGATTACAAAGTTTCGGACTATTCAGAATCCATAGTAGTATTCTAATTATTAGCCGATAAGCCATAAACAGGAGTTAAAAAACGACTGCGAGGAAGACAAAACAGCACATTGCAGTGGATATAATTTTTGTTTAAAATTATACGAAGGGCGCTCAATAAGTAAGGCAACACATTTTTTTTTGACCAGTTTCGGCTGAAAAAAATGCGGGACATCGTGAAATATTTCCACTTCAGACCCCATAGTTTCATGAAGTTCTGACAGGTGGCGGCACTATAGGTAGCCTTCAAAATGGCGTCTGTTCAAATATGTGTGAAATCTTATGGGACTTAACTGCGAAGCTCGTCAGTCCCTAAGCCTACACACTACATAACCTAAATTATCCTAAGGACAAACACACACACCCCCATGCCCGAGGGAGGACTCGAACCTCTGCCGGGACCAGCCACACAGTCCATGACTGCAGCGCCCTAGACTGCTCGGATAATCCCGCGCGGCAATGGCGTCTGTAACGGAGGTGCGTTCGTACGTGCAAACGACCATCACTTGATTCAGGCAGAATATCCTTTCATCCCCGAGGACCACGGCGCGCCATTCTATCTCCCAAGTGAACCTCTGACACCACAAGTCGAGCTGTGGCGTCAGTGGAATACAGGCTAGAGGTGTGCGTGCCAGTAGTCCCACTGCTAATAACCAGTTCGCAAGTCAACAGTTTGTGTTGACACGTCTGGGCTCACAAGCCCTCTTATCTGTGCTGTGGTAGCCGTACGATCTTCCAGTGCTGCTCTCACAGTACGAGGACCTGGCAGGCGTCTGTGCTGCGTGGACGTCCAGAACTTCGTCTACTGGTGTGAGGCCGCGCGGGATTAGCCGAGCGGTCTAAGACGCTGCAGTCATGGACTGTGCGGCTGGTCCCGGCGGAGGTTCGAGTCCTCCCTCGGGCATGGGTGTGTGTGTTTGTCCTTAGGATAATTTTGGTCAAGTAGTGTCTAAGTTTAGGGACTAATGACCTTAGCAGTTAAGTCCCATAAGATTTCACACACATTTTTGAACTGGTGTGAGAATGAAACTTCCTGGCAGATTAAAACAGTGTGCCGGACCGAGACTCGAACTCGGGACCTTTGCCTTTCGCAGGCAAGTGCTCTACCAACTGAGCTACCCAAGCACGACTCACGCCCCGTCCTCACAGCTTTACTTCTGCCAGTACCTCGTCTCCTACCTCCCAAACTTTACAGAAGCTCTCCTGCGAACCCGAGCGTGAGTCGTGCTTGGGTAGCTCAGTTGGTAGAGCACTTTCCCGCGAAAGGCAAAGGTCCCGAGTTCGACTCTCGGTCCGGCACACAGTTTTAATCTGCCAGTAAGTTCCGTATCAGCGCACACTCCGCTGCAGAGTGAAAATCTCATTCTGGAAACATCCCCCAGGCTGTGGCTAAGCCATGTCTCCGCAATATCCTTTCTTTCAGGAGTGCTAGTTCTGCAAGGTTCGCAGGAGAGCTTCTGTAAAGTTTGGAAGGTAGGAGACGAGGTACTGGCAGAAGTAAAGCTGTGAGGACGGGGCGTGAGTCGTGCTTGTGTAGCTCAGTTGGTAGAGCACTTTCCCGCGAAAGGCAAAGGTCTCGAATTCGAGTCTCGGTCCGGCACACAGTTTTAATCTGCCACACCTGCACACACTCCACTGCAGAGTGAAAATCTCATTCTGGTGTGAGAATGTTCACGTGACCACTGATACTAGCGTCGTTCCACAACTGACGCAGCACGCCCCACTTGTGTGGTAGTTCTCCGAAAGGCCGTCCCACCACTCGGAAGGCCACAATTTGACCCCTTTAAAACTCGCTCAGAGAGCTGTAGGAAGCACGAGTGCGCGTCCGTGGCATGGTTGCCTGCTGGCTTCACACGTTTGTACAACGCCAAGCTCCTGACTGTGAGCATTCATTGAAGTATATCCGTCGGGAACTTTTCGAGATTTTTGGTAACCACGTTAAATGACATCTTGTCTTTATCCAAGGTGGTCAGAAACAGTCTGAAAAGCTTGAAGGGTGTTGCAGGGTAGGTTGTGGTGGAAAATAAGTGACAACAAAAAAAAATTTCGGAACGTTGCACCGTTTCCGAGTTAATTAGCATAGATGTTAGACAAACAGGACGTTGTGCGCGCAAATTCAGACGACCCGCCAGATGCAATTTCTGTCGGTTGTTTTCACAGCGTAGATGACAGCGCGCAAGAGTGCTCAGCCTTTGGCTCTGGTTCGATCCTAATTACCGTCCCATCCGTCCCATGCCAAATTTTTGTATTGCTCCGCTATTCGGTTTTTGGGAAACTAAACGAAAAACGCGTTCGGCGACACCATCATTGGCGGGCCGCTTGAATTTGCACACTCAACGGTTAAATGGCTAACTTCAATGCTTATTGACTCAGCACAACCTATACTGCAACACCCTTACAAGCTATCCAGATTGTTTCTGACAAACCTGTATGGTAGTATAGTAGGTATGTCCAACCATCCCCCCCCCCCCCCCCAATTACCTCCCGCACACTTCCCTTCAGTACCATTAGAAGATTCTTTGACGTCTCAGGATATGCCCTATCAACCGATGACTTACCTTAGTGAAGTATTGATACACATTTCTTTTTTTGGAAGTTCGATTCAGTATCACAGCTATTCTATCTAACCGCCTGATTTTCAACATTCTGCTGCAGCACCACATTTCATGTCTTCTGTCCTCGTCTTGTCTGAACTGCTTATCGTTCACTTCCACTTAGGTATCACACTACACTCTATCCAGACACCTTCAGAGGAGGCTTACTGACACTTTAAATGTATATTCAGTGTCAACAAATTTCTCTTTCAAAAACCCTTATCTTACTACTGCCAGTCTGCATTTTATATCCCCTCTGCTTCGACTATGTTCAGTCACTTTGCTCCCCAAATAGCGAAACGTACCTCCTGCAAAGTGTCTCATTTCGTAATCTAATTCTGTTATCAGCAGCTGATTTAATAGAAAAACGTTCTGTTACCATTCGATAATGTTTATAGTAACTGTGGAGAATTGTGAGAAAATGAGGATATCCGAAACAGCTACTAAACGTTTTAAAGAGTTTGTACGAACACACGACTGTAATATATATAAATGGTACTCTAACACGGCGTATAACTCCAAACAAAGACGTTAGTCAAGGGTACAGCATATCACTCACACATTTTAACATCTATATAGATGGTGAAATCCAGAAATGTAAGGACATTTTAACGGGAAGTTACGTTTAACGTAAATGCCCGCCTGAATTGTCTTTGACACACGGACGACGCCACATTGCTGGCGGAAAATGAAGATGATCTACAAAGGGGAATCGGTTTATTTGGTAAGCTCTGTGAAGAATATCCTTTGATTCTTTCAAAAAAGAAGATAAAATCAATGTCTTTTAAAGGATAACACCCTATACAGTCAAAAATTAGAATAACAGAACAGGTCCCATGTGTGCATGACTAAGACATGGAGATGATTTTAGGAAAGTTTGGGAATATATGTGTATTAACAAACAGGTATATAAAAATAAAAGGAAGGAAGATTGAACTCTTATAAGGCAATGACAGTCTCCTCGGATGTTCACGGAAATGAGTCACAGTATGTAAATAAATACCAAGAAAGTTGCATACAAACAACAAAGATAAAATTTCTGAGAGCTGTAAAGGGATGCACAGGAACTGACACATTACGTCTCTTTCGTGAGTGGTTACGGCTGGACGGAGTTGATTATTGAAACGCTTCCCTGTGTGCCTGTACAGTTGGAGTGAGGTAATATGTATCAGAATTAATGTATTAGATGTGAGCGCTTGTATAATGAGAAATGGCTGTAAATTTGGCAACATTTATGGTTCTATATCTGAACGCATGGACGATATATATCTCTGATTACGCCTGGTAACCGAAGGTATACAGGTTGAGTCAGGGTGATAGGTGCTTGCTTTGAAGGACGATAGTATGAGAGACTTTGAACGGTAAACATCCTATGGACATATATCCTATTCCAAATGGTTTCAGAAACAGAACACATGTAATAACACTTTTGAACGTTTTTATTGAATAACTCGGAAACCGCATGCTCCAACGAAAACGTGTCGCAATACACAGTTAAATTAGATTAAATATTCCAGAAAAAGGTGCTATCCATTTTTTCCCTAGAACTAATAGTTTGCTTGAAGAGAGCGCGTGAATACTGAAAATGTCGTGCGATGCGCATTCTCTGTAGCTTAGATACATTTAGGGCACCACTTTGAGTCAGTTTCCAGACTTGATAGATCACAAGTGTCCTGTATCAAATTGTTCGTCTCAGCTTCCACTACACTACTGTGGTACATTGTAAACAATGACAATGTTTGAATAATACAGAAAATAAATAACAGTCTACATTACATTTGTTCTGTCTCAGAAACCAATGGGAATAGGGCGTATGTCCTTATGAAGATTTTTTTGTTCGGAGTAACTAATAACATAACCCATCAAAGCATGTACCTTTCCTCCTGACTCACTCTGTATTTTATCGGTGTGTTCAGGTCATGGAGGAGATAGTGCTACAGACTTACGCTGTACGTTGCTTTGAAGCCGGCGCTGCCATGTTACATGCCCCAAACCATTAGCAGACTACTATTTACCATTGCTTATTGTTCTTAGTTTCTGTCGTGTGTTCGAAATAGTTGTTTAAGTAGAAAATATTACAGTGCTTTCGCGAATAATATAGCGCGAGGAAGACATTTTCAGACTTTTTCTGGTCTCAAATGCATAAATCGTCTAGTAATACGACGTATTTCGTTGTTATGTGCCCCAAATAACAAAGAAGAGAAGTGTGTTATGTGAAAGACTGCTTTCGTGATCCAGTACTTTTCTTAACACGGACTGACGACACTGATGCTCGGTTTATGTCTTCTTCCCGAAAATGATGAGAACATATTTTGTATGATTGGGCGGTTTCCAATCATTCCGTCTCAAAGCGATCACCCAAAAAGATTTTAGAGCTGGACGACACTGATGTTCGGTCTACGTCTTCTTCCCGAAAATGATGAGAACATATTTTGTATGATTGTGCAGTTTCCAATCATTCCATCTCACAGCGACCACCCAGAAAGTTTTTAGAGCTGGACTTATAGGAAATCTATAGTTGATGTACAAAAAAGAAATTATAGCTTGTGTATGAAATGGGGTTCATTTAATACTTGGACAATAATGCGAGTGATTACTGCACCCATAAATGAAGCAAATTGGCATTTTTGAAATCAAGACACTTCCAGCACAAGGTAATCTTTGGGGCAACTAACATGGCGAACATCGGCTTCAACTTTGTGATGAAATTAAATGAAATGATCGTATGGCATTGTTGGCCGGGAGGCCCCATGCGGGAAGTTCGACCGCCGTATTGTAAGTCCTTTTTTTAGTTTGAAATTACAATGAAATGAACACCCTTAGCTGCTTACAGGCGTTGACATACGTCAACGGGGACAGATGAAAATGTGTGCGCCGACCGGTATTCGAACCCGGGAACTCCTGCTTACATGGCAGACGCTCTATCCACCTGAGCCACCGAGGACACAGAGGATACCGCGACTGCAGGGATTTATCTCTGGCACGCCTCCCGCGAAACCCACATCCTCAACGTATTGTCCCGCACTACATTCGTAGTGCCCCCGCCCACTATACTCATTACTCGCGGCGTGTTGCCGATTCCCGTAAGAGTTCGGGCACTGTTTGCGCATTCGCACAGAAGAAGAAGATGGTCAAGTGGCCGGTGAGCCTTAACTACATATCTACTAAGATGGTATCTGCTCTTTCGGACATGTCCGGAAGAACAGATACCATCTTAGTTAACTTTTTTTAGTTGACACCACTTCGGCGACTTACGAATCAATGATGATGAAATGATGATGAAGAACACACAACACATCTCCCCATATTACACCTCCATGGTTCAGGTGTACAACCACAAAGATTAGCAAATTTACAGCCATTTCTCATGATACATTTTTCAAACGAATATCTCGAAAGAATGTGTGCGGAAAGATTAACTGTCCAGAAAAAAAATTAACTTAGATGCTAGAAAAAGTCAAGGAACCCCGAGGAAGCAATGGGTTCGGTAATAGGCAAAACAAGAAAACGGCCAAATGCTGGAAGTGAAAAAGGTGATTGTGAGGAAGTGAAGTTGAATTTTATTAGCCGACGTACAGACTGGCCCCATGATGGTGGTGGCAGTAACGAGTCTAGTTCTGAATGGGTTTCCCGAAATCACTTATGCGCAGGCGCCCATTGCTGTGTACGTTATGCGCTAGTGCGTTTGCGTGTCAGCCGCACGCGCCACAACGGAAACTCTCAGAGCCGCTAGCACAGGCGCGTGGACACAGAATTTGTATGCACGCGCTCTACGCTTGAACTGCAGCTGCTGCCGCTCTACGGCTGTGGCGTGGACTCGGTCGTGTGCTTTTGGAGATCGTTTCCCAGGCGCCAAGCATAATCTTAGTGGATGACTTGCACTACTGGCAGTTAAAATTGCTACACCAAGAAGAAATGCAGATGATAAACAGGTATTCATTGGACAAATATATTATACTAGAACTGACATGTCATTACATTTTCACGCAATTTGGGTGCATAGATCCTGAGAAATCAGTACCCAGAACAACCACCTCTGGCCGTACTAACGGCCTTGATACGCCTGAGCATTGAGTCAAACAGAGCTTGGATGGCGTGTACAGGTACAGCTGCCCATGCAGCTTCAATACGATACCACAGTTCATCGAGAGTAGTGACTGGCGTATTGTAACGAGCCAGTTGCTCGGCCCCCATTGACCATACGTTTTCAGTTGGTGAGAGATCTGGAGAATGTGGTGGCCAGGGCAGCAGTCGAACATTTTCTGTATCCAGAAAGGCCCGTACAAGACCTGCAACATGCGGTGGTGCATTATCCTGCTGAAATGTAGGGTTTCGCAGGGATCGAATGAAGGGTAGAGGCGGGACTGCTACGGTCGCAGGTTCGAATCCTGCCTCGGGCATGGGTGTGTGTGATGTTCTTAGGTTAGTTAGGTTTAAGTAGCACTACGTTCTAGGGGACTTATGACCTAAGATGTTGAGTCCCATAGTGGTTCAAATGGCTCTGAGCACTATGGGACTCAACATCTTAGGTCATAAGTCCCCTAGAACTTAGAACTACTTAAACCGAACTAACCTAAGGGCATCACACACACCCATGTCCGAGGCAGGATTCGAACCTGCGACCGTAGCAGCCTCGCGGTTCCGGACTGCAGCGCTAGAACCGCACGGCTGTCCCATAGTGCTCAGAGCCATTTGAACCATTTTTGAAGGGTAGAGCCACGGGTCGTAACACATATGAAATGTAATGTCCACTGTTCAAAGTACCGTCAATGCGAACAAGAGGTGACCGATACGTGTAACCAATGACACCCCATCCATCATGCCAGGTGATACGCCAGTATGGCGATGACGAATACACGCTTCCAATGTGCGTTCACAGCAATGTCGCCAAACACGGATGCGACCATCATGATGCTGTAAACGGAACCTGGATTCATCCGAAAAAATGATGTTTTGCCATTCGTGCAACCAGGTTCGTCATTGAGTACACCATCGCATGCACTCCTGTCTGTGATGCAGCGTCAAGGGTAACCGCAGCCATGGTCACCGAGCTGATGGTCCATGCTGCTGCAAACGTCGTCGAACTGTTCATACAGATGGTTGTTGTCTTGCAAACGTCCCCATCTGTTGACTCAGGGGTCGATTCGTGGCTGCACGATCCATTACAGCCATGCGGATAAGATGCCTGTTATCTCGACTGCTAGTGATACGAAGCCATTGGGATCCAGCACGGCGTTCCGTATTACCCTCCTGAACCCACCGATTCCATATTCTGCTAACAGTCATTGGATCTCGACAAATGCGAGAAGCAATGTCGCGATATGATAAACTGCAATCGCGATAGGCTGCAATCCGACCTTTATCAAAGTCGGAAAGGTGATGGTACGCATTTCTCCTACTTAAACGAGGCATGACAGCAACGTTTCACCAGGCAACGCCAGCCAACTGCTGTTTGTGTATGAGAAATCGGTTGGAAACTGTCCTCATGTCAGCTCGTTGTAGGTGTTGCCACCGGCGCCAACCTTGTGTGAATGCTCTGAAAAGCTGATCATTTGCATATCACAGCATCTCCTTCCTGTCGTTTCAATTTCGCGGCCGTAGCACGTCATCTTCGTGGTGTAGCAATTTTTATGGCCAGTAGTGTACTTAATGCTTTACTGGTCTTCATAACGGCCACTGTCTTAGTTTTAGCCTGGACGTCCACTGTGTCCGCATTCGTCCGACTAACGGGTCGTACGTATGATTGTGCGATTACGGCCGACCGATTAAGCTCGTCCGAATCATTCGAGTAACAACCGACGCACGACCGGCGACTCACCTGAAGACTTACCTGATCATTCCCGATGTCAAAACTTGGACCGATGCGAACTACTCTCAACCAGTGTCTGTCAGAGGCTTGACAAGTCATAGAATGAGCTTTTGAAATAATGACTAGTAAATGAAGATTACTGCAGAGCAATATTGAAACTGATAAGCCTGAAAACGTTGACATTACAGTTTAACTTATATGTGTGCTTTTTATAGAACATTGTAATTGACAAGGAAGGGGAAGAACTAGCAGCTGCCTTCACTTGTCAACGAACACAATCGACAAAAATATACGCTTTTGTGGGTGAACACTGTGGTGACAGTGCAGATAGATTTACGACTTTTATTTCCTCACTGGAAGTGCACGAATGAAAGAATAGTAGTTACATGGCGTGAACGTATCGTTTGTCTTCTTTCCAGTTTTTCTCCAGAAGTCGCCCGACAACATCGGCCGATAGCGTGATCATAGTGCGCCCGATCTCCTCCGTCAATTTGTGGCAGGGCCAAGGAGGTTAGGCTAGGTTAGAATCTATTCTATGTTTGAAGTAGGATAGATTTTAACGTCTTAGCGTGGGGTGGATACCACAACGCCTCTGTGTTCGGATAAGAGTGTTGCGTAGCGATTTCTGCTATTATAGAGATCCGAATGCATGTGAATGATCTTTCCTGTCTCGTAAAGAAATAGGCGAATACACTCTGTCCTCAGTCATCGGCCGGCCGGGGTGGCCATGCGATTAAAGGCGCTACAGTCTGGAACCGCGCGACTGCTACGGTCGCAGGTTCGAATCCTGCCTCGGTCATGGATGTGTGTGATGTCCTTAGGTTAGTTAGGTTTAAGTAGTTCTAAGTTCTAAGTTCAAGAATCATAAAAGAAGGTTGTATACCTGGAAGAATCCTGGAGATACTAAAAGGTATCAGATAGATTATATAATGGTAAGACAGAGATTTAGGAACCAGGTTTTAAATTGTAAGACATTTCCTGGGGCAGATGTGGATTCTGACCACAATCTATTGGTTATGAACTGCAGATTGAAACTGAAGAAACTGCAAAAAGGTGTGAATTTAAGGAGATGGGACCTGGATAAACTGAAAGAACCAGAGGTTGTAGATAGTTTCAGGGAGAGCATAAGGGAACAATTGACAGGAATGGGGGAAAGAAATACAGTAGAAGAAGAATGGGTAGCTTTGAGAGATGAAGTAGTGAAGGCAGCAGAGGACCTAGTAGGTAAAAAGACGAGGGCTAGTAGAAATCCTTGGGTAACAGAAGAAATACTGAATTTGATTGATGAAAGGAGAAAATATTAAAATGCAGTAAATGAACCAGGCAAAAAGGAATACAAACGTCTCAAAAATGAGATCGACAGGAAGTGCAAAATGGCTAAGCAGGGATGGCTAGAGGACAATTGTAACGATGTAGAGGCTTATCTCACTAGGGGTAAGATAGATACTGCCTACAGGAAAATTAAAGAGACCTTTGGGGAAAAGAGAACCACCTGTATGAATATCAAGAGCTCAGATGGAAACCCAGTACTAATCAGACTAGGAAAAGCAGAAAGGTGGAGGGAGTATATAGAGGGCCTATACAAGGGCAATGTACTTGAGGACAATATTATGGAAATGGAAGAGGATGTAGATGAAGATGAAATGGGAGATACGACACTGCGTGAAGAGTTTGACAGAGCACTGAAAGACCTGAGTCGAAACAAAGCCCCGGGAGTAGACAACATTACATTAGAACTACTGACGGCCTTGGGAGAGCCAGTCCTGAAAAAACTACCATCTGGCGAGCAAGATATATGAGACAGGCGAAATACCCTCAGACTTCAAGAAGAATATAATAATTCCAATCCCAAAGAAAGCAGGTGTTGACAGATGTGAAAATTACCGAACTATCAGTTTAATAAGTCACAGCTGCAAAATACTAACGCGAATTCTTTACAGACGAATGGAAAAACTGGTAGAAGCCGACCTCGGGGAAGATCAGTTTGGATTCCGTAGAAATGTTGGAACACGTGAGGCAATACTGACCTCACGACTTATCTTAGAAGAAAGATTAAGGAAAGGCAAACCTACGTTTCTAGCATTTGTAGACTTAGAGAAAGCTTTTGACAATGTTAACTGGAATACTCTCTTTCAAATTCTGAAGGTGGCAGGGGTAAAATACAGGGAGCGAAAGGCTATTTACAGTTTGTACAGAAACCAGATGGCAGTTATAAGAATCGAGGGGCATGAAAGGGAAGCAGTGGTTGGGAAGGGAGTAAGACAGGGTTGTAGCCTCTCCCCGATGTTATTCAATCTGTATATTGAGCAAGCAGTAAAGGAAACAAAAGAAAAATTCGGAGTAGGTATTAAAATTCCTGGAGAAGAAGTAAAAACTTTGAGGTTTGCCGATGACATTGTAATTCTGTCAGAGACAGCAAAGGACTTGGAAGAGCAGTTGAACGGAATGGACAGTGTCTTGAAAGGAGGATATAAGATGAACATCAACAAAAGCAAAACGAGGATAATGGAATGTAGTCAAATTAAGTCGGGTGATGCTGAGGGAATTAGATTAGGAAATGAGAAACTTAAAGTAGTAAAGGAGTTTTGCTATTTAGGGAGTAAAATAACCGATGATGGTCGAAGTAGAGAGGATATAAAATGTAGATTGGCAATGGCAAGGAAAGTGTTTCTGAAGAAGAGAAATTTGTTAACATCGAGTATAGATTTAAGTGTCAGGAAGTCGTTTCTGAAAGTATTTGTATGGAGTGTAGCCATGTATGGAAGTGAAACATGGACGATAACTAGTTTGGACAAAAAGAGAATAGAAGCTTTCGAAATGTGGTGCTACAGAAGAATGCTGAAGATAAGGTGGGTAGATCATGTAACTAATGAGGAGGTATTGAATAGGATTGGGGAGAAGCGAAGTTTGTGGCACAACTTGACTAGAAGAAGGGATCGGTTGGTAGGACATGTTTTGAGGCATCAAGGGATCACAAATTTAGCATTGGAGGGCAGTGTGGAGGGTAAAAATCGTAGGGGGAGACCAAGAGATGAATACACTAAGCAGATTCAGAAGGATGTAGGTTGCAGTAGGTACTGGGAGATGAAGAAGCTTGCACAGGATAGAGTAGCATGGAGAGCTGCATCAAACCAGTCTCAGGACTGAAGACCACAACAACAACAACAACAAGTTCTAGGGGACTGATGACCTTAGAAGTTAAGTCCCATAGTGCTCAGAGCCATTTGAACCATTTTTCCTCAGTCATCGAAATAACCAGCCAAGTTTTACGAATATATGAGATGACGGGAGAAACGTTCTCTTGCGAACTCGAGATAATTCGTGGTGCCGGCTGGGGTGGCCGAGCGGGTCTAGGCGCTTCAGTCTGGAACCGCTCGACCGCTACGGTCGCAGGTTCGAATCCTGCCCCGGGCATGGATGTGTGTGATGTCCTTAGGTCAGTTAGGTTTAAGTAGTTCTAAGTTCTAGGGGACTGATGACCTAAGATGTTAAGTCCCATAATGTTCAGAGCCATTTGAACCATAATTCGAGGTGATCTTGAAAAGGAGTTGTCAGTAGCACTACTGTTTAAAACAAGTGTGCTAAATGACAGTCACTGAAGTTTAGTTGACGTCAAATAACCTTCAGTGACTGTCATTTAGCACACGTGTTTTAAACAGTAGTGCTACTGACAACATGACTCGTGCATGTGATGTGATTTATATGTATTTGACGATACTGGTGCTGATTCCGCATTTAACATTTGACCATGCCACTATGGCTGCAGTACATTAGGACTTTGTTTTTATGAAACAGTAATGCCTCTTCTTATTTAAAGCGCACAAATGTAAATTTTGTCAGTACTACTTTTCAGTATGGTCTATGTATTGTTCTTAAGCTGTATACAGTTTGCGAGTGTATTTATATTTTTCCCATTTTTGCTGCAGATCTGATGATGGTCATTAATGACCGAAACCGGTAATCTGCTATACAAAAACATTGTGACCATAGACGTAAATTAAAGGAAACTTATTACATATACGGGTCACTGTGTTTTTTCGCGGCGATGTCGCAGCTTGTGAGATATACAGCACATTTGCAAATCGCTTCATATTAGCAATATCATTACCCTGCTGGCATAAAACGCCAGTAATCAGTAATAATAATTTACAGGCAACTAATGACAACCTACCACAAAAAAGATCCAGTACAGAAGCTATAAGCGTATAAGATACGCCACCCTCTTCACTTAAACAAATTAACTTTAGAGGTTATACACTCCTGGAAATGGAAAAAAGAACACATTGACACCGGTGTGTCAGACCCACCATACTTGCTCCGGACACTGCGAGAGGGCTGTACAAGCAATGATCACACGCACGGCACAGCGGACACACCAGGAACCGCGGTGTTGGCCTTCGAATGGCGCTAGCTGCGCAGCATTTGTGCACCGCCGCCGTCAGTGTCAGCCAGTTTGCCGTGACATACGGAGCTCCATCGCAGTCTTTAACACTGGTAGCATGCCGCGACAGCGTGGACGTGAAACATATGTGCAGTTGACGGACTTTGAGCGAGAGCGTATAGTGGGCATGCGGGAGGCCGGGTGGACGTACCGCCGAATTGCTCAACACGTGGGGCGTGAGGTCTCCACAGTACATCGATGTTGTCGCCAGTGGTCGGCGGAAGGTGCACGTGCCCGTCGACCTGGGACCGGACCGCAGCGACGCACGGATGCACGCCAAGACCGTAGGATCCTACGCAGTGCCGTAGGGGACCGCACCGCCACTTCCCAGCAAATTAGGGACACTGTTGCTCCTGGGGTATCGGCGAGGACCATTCGCAACCGTCTCCATGAAGCTGGGCTACGGTCCCGCACACCGTTAGGCCGTCTTCCGCTCACGCCCCAACACCGTGCAGCCCGCCTCCAGTGGTGTCGCGACATTCGTGAATGGAGGGACGAATGGAGACGTGTCGTCTTCAGCGATGAGAGTCGCTTCTGCCTTGGTGCCAATGATGGTCGTATGCGTGTTTGGCGCCGTGCAGGTGAGCGCCACAATCAGGACTGCATAAGACCGAGGCACACAGGGCCAACACCCGGCATCATGGTGTGGGGAGCGATCTCCTACACTGGCCGTACACCACTGGTGATCGTCGAGGGGACACTGAATAGTGCACGGTACATCCAAACTGTCATCGAACCCATCGTTCTACCATTCCTAGACCGGCAAGGGAACTTGCTGTTCCAACAGGACAATGCACGTCCGCATGTATCCCGTGCCACCCAACGTGCTCTAGAAGGTGTAAGTCAACTACCCTGGCCAGCAAGATCTCCGGATCTGTCCCCCATTGAGCATGTTTGGGACTGGATGAAGCGTCGTCTCACGCGGTCTGCACGTCCAGCACGAACGCTGGTCCAACTGAGGCGCCAGGTGGAAATGGCATGGCAAGCCGTTCCACAGGACTACATCCAGCATCTCTACGATCGTCTCCATGGGAGAATAGCAGCCTGCATTGCTGCGAAAGGTGGATATACACTGTACTAGTGCCGACATTGTGCATGCTCTGTTGCCTGTGTCTATGTGCCTGTGGTTCTGTCAGTGTGATCATGTGATGTATCTGACCCCAGGAATGTGTCAATAAAGTTTCCCCTTCCTGGGACAATGAATTCACGGTGTTCTTATTTCAATTTCCAGGAGTGTATATACCCAAAATTTCGAAGAAAGGTTTTACCTGTTTGAGGTTTCGAATAAACCTGCGATTTCAGTCCATAGATTCCGAACTATATCCAGATTGTGATATTTTCATCCCCTGGATGCCACAGACTCACTCTTTCTTGGACTAAACGTATCAGTTTCTCACGCTCCGTATTTCGTGTGCGAGAGCGTCGGTCGATTTGACCGAAGAAAATAAACTGATCTGAATTTCAGCTGTTTTCCGAAGTCTGTACGTTCGGGAGATAGGATAGGCTATAGTGTGACCTCACCCGCACGTAGTAGCGTACTGATTTGAAAAGATCGGCCGTCACCCGCCGATGTCGGTCGTCTGCGGAATCCACCGATACCGGAGCCACTGTGATCGCAGCCTTAGCCAGCCGTATGCTGCTGACTTGAGCGTGTGCAGTGGACCCGTGCCAAAGGCGTCACATGTCTCGGGATTAGCTCCCACGTGCAGCCGTATACGGCTGTCCAACTAGTCGGACGAATACCGCTCCAGTGCAAAATGGAAATTTGTGGTCGCTAAGCTTACACACTGCTTAATCTAACTTAAACCAACTTAAGCTAAGGACGACACACGCACCCATGCCTGAGGGAGGATTCGAACCTCCCACGGGGAAAGCCGCGCAGACCGTGACAAGACGCCCTAGACCGCTCGGCTACCCCGCGCGGCGCTCTAGTGGACGCCCAGCCTTTATAGCTTGAGCTAATTCGGTCACAAAATTTAACGAAATAATTACTACCAGGTGTTAAGTGCGCTCCTGCCTACCAAAACTGAAACACCGCTTATTGTGCATGTTCAGTATAGTAGGATGAATACTTTATCAAATTTGTAGGTGACTCGGAGGTAAAAAATGGCTTTAACCTGACTGGTAACCGAATCGAAATGAGATGACAGAATTGGATGTGTTGTTCCACTCTGCTCCTGTTTTGTCTGAGATTATTAATCATAGTGACTGGTATATGGTGGTGTGCCACTCTCTTGGAAAGCCATGAGCGGAAGTTAAATTTGTTGGAGATCAGAACGTGCTGACTAGGGCAAAAGTCGAAAAACAGAGAAAGGTCAGGGCAGAATGCGCAACGGCTGGTCTTGCATTATCTTGTCGAAAGATAACGTCACTAAGACGTCGAAGATAGGACGCAGCCTCCAGTCTTAGAAATCTAATGTCTGCTACCCAAATTACTTGCCTCCATAGCCGTGTGGTCAGTGTAGACGGCTGCCATGCGGAGAACCCGGGTTTGATTCCCGGTACTGCCGAGGATTTTTCCTTGGTGGGATGACTGGACTGGGGTGCACTCAGCCTCGTGATGCTACCCGATTGGGAGGTAGTGGCTCCAAGATCTAAATCCACTCTCGCAGGCATACGCTCAATCAGTTGCTGGAAGGTTTCTTGGGGAATGGCAGCCCATTCTTCCCGGAGTGCTTCACCGAGGAGAGGTATCGCTGTCAGTCGGTGAGGCATGGCACGAAGTTGGCGTTCCAAAACATCCCAAAGGTGTTCTATAGGATTCAGGTCAGGTCTCTGTGCAGGCCAGTGTAACCACTCCGTCATAGGCTGTGTATTATGAACAGGTGCTCGATCATGTTGAAAGATGCAGTCACCATCTCCGAACTGCTCTTCAAGTAAGAAGGTGCTTAAAACATTAATCTAGGCTTGTGCTGTGATAGTGGCACGCTAAACAACAAGGGGTGCAAGCCCCCTCCATGAAAAACACGACTACACCATAAGACCAGCTCCTCCGAAATTTACTGTTGCACTACACACGCTGGCAGATGACGTTCACCGGGCATTCGCTATACCGACACCCTGTCATCGGATCGCCACGTTGTGTACCGTGATTCGTCACTCCACACAACGTTTTTCCACCGTTCAATCGTTCAATGTTTACGCTCCTTACACCATGCGAGGCGTCGTTTGGCATTCACCGAAGTGATGTGTGGCTTATGAGCACGCTATCGACCATGAAACCCAAGTTTTCTCAGCTTCTGCCTAACTGTCATACTACTTGCAGTGGATCCTGATGCAGTCTGGAATTCCTGTGTGATGGTCTGGACAGATGTCTGCCTATTACACATTACGACCCTCTTCAACTGTCGGCGGTCTCTGTCAGTCAACAGACGAGGTCGGCCTGTACGCTTTTGTGCTGTATGTGTCACTTCACGTTTCCACTTCACTATCACATCGGAAACAGTGGACCTAGGGATGTTTAGGAGTGTGGAAATCTCGCGTACAGATGTGACACCCAATCACAAGTGACACCCACTCGCCTGACCACGTTCGAAGTCCATGAGTTCCTCGTAGCGTCCCGTTCTGCTCTCTCACTATGTATAATGACCACTGAGGTCGCTGATATGAAGTACCTGGCAATAGGTGGCAACGCAATGCACCTAATATGAAAAACGTATGTTTCTGGGGTGTCCGGACACTTTTGATCACATAATGTACCTGACTTACTGCACACGAACGCATTTTGTCGCTCAAGGTGGATGATGTGATTGGCTGTATGATCCTGCAAAGCTGAGTGAACAGTCTGTATCCCCCTCGGGCGCCAGTCGCGTGGGGCCGCTGAAATTCTTCGAAGTTTTGTGAGTGATTTTCTAGAACCCATACATTCCGTATTCGCTTTACAGTCACGCAAAGAGAATGAATGTCGGTAAGCCTCTGTATTGGCTGTAGTTTCTCGAATTTTGTCTTCGTGGTTCATTACGCGAGATGTATGTGGGAGAGAGTAAAATTTTGTCTGGCTCTTCCTCGTAAGTACTCTCTCGAAATTTCAATAGCAAACCCTCTCCGTGATGCACAACGTCTGCCATTGGAGTTTGTTGAACATTTCGGTAATGTACTCGCACTGACTAAGCGACCTCGTGATACAACAGGCCGCTGTTCATTGAATCTTCTCTATCTCTATCAGATCTACCTGATATGTGTCCAAGATTTGTGAACAATACTAAAGAACGGGTCGAACAAGCGCCTTATAAGCCACTTACATAGTAGATGAGTAACTTTTTTTAAGATCCTTCCTATGAGTCCCAGTCTGGTGTCTGCTTATCCTAATATTTGATTTATGTGGTCATTCCACTTAGGGTCTCTCTGAATAGTTACTCCTAAATATTTTACGGTAGATACTGTTTACAGCAGTTTCTCATCAGTAGTGTAGTTGTGCAAAGGTGGCTTTCTTTTTCTATTTATGCCCAATATGTCACATTTATTTACTCAATATCAACTGACGGAGCCTGCAACATTCATCAATCCTTGCGGGTCATTTAGCAAATCGATATCGTCTTCTAACGTTGTCTTTTTATTGCAGATCACATCATCTGCGAACGATCTTAAGAAGCACCTGACGCTCTCTACTAGATGATTTATATAGACTTCCTTGGCGTACCCGAGAAATCACCTGTACATCTTTAGATTTTGTTCCTTTAACAGCGACTTGTTGTGTTCTATCCGCAAGGAATTCTTGAATCCAGTCGCAGATCTGGTCCTCCACTCGGTATGGACGTATCTTTTTCAATAACCGACAGTGCGGGCTAGCGCCAAATGTCTTCCAGAAGTCAATTAACAGGACATCAGCATGAGCGCCGTTGTCTACAGGGCTATGGATGTCATGGATGAACAGAGTTAGCTGAGTTTCACAGGATATCTGCGAAATTCATTTTGATATTTATAGAGGAGATTTTTGTAGTCCTAAAACGACATAATTCTTGAGCATAAACCATGTTCCGTAATTCTACAATAGATTGACGTCAAAGATATAGGTCTGTAATCGAGTGCATCTCTCCTGCGGACCTTCTTGACAAAGGGAATGACCTGAGCTTTCTTCCAGACATTGGGTACCTTTCGTTGCTCCAGCGACCTACGGTTAACTTCTGGTACTAGGGGAGCGAGTTCTTTCGGATAATCTTTGTAGTATCTTACAGGTGTCTCATCTGGTTTCCACTACTAAGCGATTGTAATCTCTTATCTCAGTATTTACTATTTCGACGTTCGTACGTTGATTGAAAGGAAGGACTGTGTTACGATCTTCCACAGCGAAATAATTTCGATATACCGAGTACAGTATTTCAGCCTTCTGTCTGTTATTTTACTTTTCGGTGCCAGTATGATCTCTGAGTGAGTTAACAGACAACATGTGACGAGTGTAGAGTTGTTACAAGTCCTTTCTTTGATCGTCATCTTATACGAGGGGCGACCCAAAAGAAACCGGACTCCGAGGGCGCTGCCACTCGTAGACGTAGTGCATGGTTCTCACGCTAGATGGTGTTAGTAGAGACCTTCATGAAACAGCCGTGCAGACGGCGTCAGTGTAGTGGACGTATTTTTTACTTTGGTAGAGCAGAACGTGCAAGTGTGGTGTTGTGTTTCTCTGACTGTTGGCGGGTTACCTCTGCGAAGTCGTTATGGCAACTTTAAAAGAACAAAGAGTGTGTGTGAAATTTTGTTTCCTGCTTAAAAAAACTGCAACGGAGACACACCACATGCTCCAGGAAGCTTTGCAGGAGGACGCTATGAGCCGCACACAGGTTTTTGAGTGGTTTGGGCGCTTTAAACGTGGTGAGATGTGTGTTGAAGACCAAGCTCGTTCTGGACGCGTTCAACATCGCGAAATGAGGAGAATTGAAAACGTCCACCAAAAGATCAACGAGGATCGTCGCCAGACGATCGACCAAATTTCAGCAGAGACAGGAATCAGTTGGAGCTCGTGCCAGCAGATTTTGAGTGAGGATTTGCACATGAGACATGTTGCTGCTAAATTTGTTCCGCGCCTTCTCACACAGGAGCAAAAAACCATCCGTATGAATGTGTCAGGACTTGAAAACAGAGATTGCACGTGATCCAAACTTCTTGAACAAAGTCATTACAGGGGATGAGAGTTTGTGTTACAGGTATGACCCAGAAACCAAGCGTCAAGCCAGTGGAGGACTCCCAACTCTCCCAGACCAAAAAAAGCAAGGCAAGTGAGGTCAAATGTGAAGACGATGATCATTGTCTTTTTTGATGTTCGTGGAATTGTGCATCGGGAATTGGTACCCCCTGGCCAGACTGTTAACCAGCACTTTTACTTGGATGTTTTAAGGCGTATGCGAGAGGATATGAGCAGGAAACGCTCGGAACTTTGGCGATGAGGTGACTGGTTTCTGCACCACGACAACGCTCCAGCACACACGGTCTTATGAGTGACCCACTATTTGGCATCTCAGACGTTTTCTGTCGTTCCCCACGCTCCGTATTCACCGGACCTAGCCCCGTGCGACTTTCTCCTATTTCCATGAATGAAAAAAACGCTAAAAGGGGAGCGTTATGACAATGTGGAGGCGGTAAAAACAGCTTCGCAAAGGACACTGGACAATATCAAACTTGAAGAGTTCCAAACATGCTTCCAACAGTGGGAAAAGAGACTTGACAAGTGCATCGCGTGTAGTGGAGAGTATTTTGAAGGTGGCTAAAGTAATTTCGTAAAAAGGTTCATCAATAAATTTTTTATGACAACAGTCCGGTTTCTTTTGGGCCCCCCCTCGTAGAACATCGATGACTGTTACGGAGCATTATTCCCTGTCCTTAGCTGTTCTAATCCGTGTGGCTATATCTGGAATGTAATCAATCTCGGAGTTTCTGCAACCACGAACCTACATCCCATCGAGGTTCACAATTTTCTACCGCGATGAGTTGCAAGGAGCTAGTTTCCTGCGCTTGGTGGCGGTTGTAGGTTACCCTGCAGCGGTACAGCACATTTCAGAAGCGTTCAGCCTGTCTTTGGATAAGGTTTCAGGTGTTCTAAGCCATACAGCAGTGCAGGTAACGCAGAATACTTTATAATTCACTACCACGTAAGATGTTTCAAACGTTGCTCGCCCATAGTCAATTCTAGCTTCTGTCTCTTTATCATAACGACGTTTCTCTGTCAGCCAACATACCACGTTTTTGATTTTACTGACTATCGCAAATATGTTCTCACCGAAATTGATAAACACATAATATTTTCTCTTCTCATGACCATAATTATCGTTTTTTTTTAACCGATATCATATCCAATTTCTTTACTATTGATGATGATTCTGTCTATAAAGAGCTAAAGATCTTCAAGTTACCAGTGGGAACTACAACTTCACGTGCGTAACAGATATAATTTAAATGAGTACAACTGACCTTGGTTCCACTGTTCACGTCATTCAACGCTTTTCGAAACGAAAAGAAGCTTCTGAATATAAGCTGAAAAATACTGGAAGTATCTTTGTGTGCCAGTTTTAAGAATTCTGATGGCATTTGAAACTTGATCCCCAATCTTAATATAATGCATTTTCTTACGCAGAGTTTTTCGGTTGTGCTGATGTGTTTCCTATTGTGTCCAGGAGTTTAACCAGATCAATAAGGATGTGGGGTTTAACATTGACATATACCTTTTTATAATCTGTAAAGTAACTAATACATCTACTTGTTGGACCAGACTTTTTTTGCTGACATCTGGGAAGAAAATATGGAATCTTTTGCTTCGATACTCCTCGTAAAACCAAATGTGTTTGACTGATATTTGCCTCTATACTTCTTTGTAACCGGCTGCACAGTATTCTAACACTTTCACAGTACAGTTCATTAGGATGACGAATTTGTAACTAGTGTGCAGTTCAGCATTAAAGTATCTTTTCAGTTTTATGATTTCAGATATCAGACAGGTGTAGAAATATAGTTGAGCAACTTCAGGAAGATGAGAATGTCTGTGTATATAAAGTTGATACTCTCTGAACTCTCTTAGTCTGTAATCAAAATATCCACGGGTGTGCTGCCGGTCTATAGTGTCCAACGGGCACAATATTTCGGCGATCATACATGTCGCCATCATCAGGTGAACTGACTGACTGAGCTCCTGTGAACGTGCCGGCACGGAGATCCGTACGCTATGGCTGCTCAGAGGGAACTGGGTTCGGTCGCGGCGGCGGCCGATTTAAATACCCTCCGCCCGCGGCGCGCTCCCTCCGCCGTCCGCGCCCCGCGCCACGGTCGCGCGGTGGAACAGATTGCGACGGCGTCTGAGATGACGTCGGAGTGATGGCTCTGTCCGCCGTGGTCGTCACAACTATACGTTTGCTCGATTTACTCTTGATTAACCCAAGCGCTGGTTCCCAAGTCCGTCAGTTCACCTGATGATGGCGACATGTATGATCGCCGAAATATTGTGCCCGTTGGACACTATAGACCGGCAGCACACCCGTGGATATTTTGATTATCAAATACGCCGGGAGAAACTCAAGAATCTCTTAGTCTGGTCTAGCTGCTTTTCCACATTTTGACTGGTTTTAAGGTTGTCTTTAGTTCTTCCTTTATAATTTCTTGGACCATAGTTTCCCTGTAGTACCACTCCAAACATTTATTATTGGCTCTAATAATCTTTCTATGTAGAACGTTGGGTGCGCAACACCCTGAGAAACGAAGATCCAGCCCTGGAAACCCTTCATGGAGGAAAACTCGTGACGCCAGATTTTGGGTTGAAGGTGGATGAAGCTGTTAGTCGCTTTGTATCGTGAGAACTTTGGTGACGCAAATAATCTAATGCAGCCACGACAGTAGTAGTAGTAGTAGTAGTTGTTGTTGTTGTTGTAGTAGTAGTAATTCCAGTAGTAGTTCTACCCATCTGAGCCTCATATTCACACGGATATGCCCATATCATGATATTAGAGTTTAATAACAATGAATGCTTCATATGTATACGAGGTGCATTCAAGTTCTAAGGCCTCTGATTTTTTTTTCTAATTAACTACTCACCCGAAATCGATGAAACTGGCGTTACTTCTCGACGTAATCGCCCTGCAGACGTACACATTTTTCACAACGCTGATGCCATGATTCCATGGCAGCTTCTTTTGGAGTCTGTTTTGACCACCGGAAAATCGCTGAGGCAATAGCAGCACGGCTGGTGAGTGTGCGGCCACGGAGAGTGTCTATCATTGTTGGAAAAAGCCAAAAGTCACTAGGAGCCAGGTCAGGTGAGTAGGGAGCATGAGGGATCACTTCAAAGTTGTTATCACGAAGAAACTGTTGCGTAATGTTAGCTCAATGTGCGGGTGCGTTGTCTTGGTGAAACAGCACACGCGCAGCCCTTCCCAGACGTTTTTGTTGCAGTGCAGGAAGGAATTTGTTCTTCAAAACATTTTCGTAGGATGCACCTGTTACCGTAGTGCCCTTTGGAACGCAATGGGTAAGGATTACGCCTTCGCTGTCCCAGAACATGGACACCATCATTTTTTCAGCACTGGCGGTTACCCGAAATTTTTTTGGTGGGGGTGAAACTGTGTGCTTCCATTGAGCTGACTGGCGCTTTGTTTCTGGATTGAAAAATGGCAGCCACGTCTCATCCATTGTCACAACCGACGAAAAGAAAGTCCCATTCATGCTGTCATTGTGCGTCAACATTGCTTGGCAACATGCCACACGGGCAGCCATGTGGTCGTCCGTCAGCATTCGTGGCACCCACCTGGATGACACTTTTCGCATTTTCAGGTCGTCATGCAGGATTGTGTGCACAGAAACCACAGAAATGCTAACTCTGGAGGCGATCTGTTCAACAGTCATTCGGCGATCCCCCAAAACAATTCTCTCCACTTTCTCGATCATGTCGTCAGACCA
The DNA here is from genome assembly GCF_023864275.1 of Schistocerca cancellata. Taxonomy (NCBI): domain Eukaryota; kingdom Metazoa; phylum Arthropoda; class Insecta; order Orthoptera; family Acrididae; genus Schistocerca; species Schistocerca cancellata. Next base: position 144,133,268 of record NC_064634.1, on the reverse strand, counting down.
GCTTGTGCAAGCCCGAGGTTGTTTCGGTTTGTTGTCACATGATGTTCTGCCTTCATTAAACTGTCGCACCCACGAATGCACTTTCGACACATCCATAACTCCATCACCACATGTCTCCTTCAACTGTCGATGAATGTCAATTGGTTTCACACCACGCAAATTCAGAAAACGAATGATTGCACGCTGTTCAAATAAGGAAAACGTCGCCATTTTAAGTATTTAAAACAGTTCTCATTCTCGCTGCTGGCGGTAAAATTCCATCTGCCTTACGGTGCTGCCATCTCTGGGACGTATTGACAATGAACGCGGCCTCATTTTAAAACAATGCGCATGTTTCTATCTCTTTCTAGTCCGGAGAAAAAAAATCGGAGGTCTTAGAACTTGAATGCACCTCGTACAGGCATTTGCCTAAATCTCAGTGTCTGGATGGGGATGAGAGCCGAATACAAGTCCAATCTTTCTGGTTATCTCTAGTATACAATACTCTTTTGTTTAAACGTTCTTGTAAAGAGATTATTATACGATATAGAAAAACCAGGGTTGTACTGTTCATTCATTTCTTAACATCTGTCATTGCATACACTAGACACAGTACACGCACTATCAACTGACGTAAGAACTCTGAAGAGAATGTTGCTTTCCATTTGGTTCATCACAACTTACAGTTTACTTGTTTGAGGAACTGCGTCATCACCTCTCCATAATGATAATTTGGTTGTAGTACCCAGTGTAAAACTTGGGTGCGACGTTTTCCAGTTAAAAAAGACATCATAAAGTTCGGAAATGATTTGTCTTTATGTACTGGTGCAGTTTCGTTAAATCGTCACCAAACTCATAATCGATTTACTTAAGTCCACCGTCACTTCATGGAATGTATTGTTCAACATTTACAACTGCCTTTTTAAATAAGTTTGTTTTAGTAATGACAGTAATCTCCTTAGGTAATTTATCGTACAGTTCTATTTCATGGTACAAAATGCTGTTTTGAATTTTATATTCCTTCTTTTTTAGTAAAATTAAGTTGGATCTAGATTCAGTTCTATGATCATGGACAGAGCTATTTGTGGAGGGATTATCAAGACTTTTTATGTGCATAATTGATTGATAAATGTGCTCACAATGTGAAGTGAAAATTCTGAATATTTTGAACTGATCTTTGCAGTGAGTAGTTAGTTACATTCCGAAATGCTTTCAGGTTATTGTTAATTTGCCTCACATAACCGGCACTTTCCGATGAAACTTGCAACTTGGAAACGTCAGTTCAGTAAGAGCTTACATTTTTGTTTATTACTATTGGTAAATTCTGTTATTTTAATAAATAAATGGACAGAACTTTAATTCGAAGAACATCGCACTAATTTCCCACTAATGTTATGCTGACAGCGGGAGTCTGTTGTCGCCTCTGCGGTCAAAAGGGTAGCTTAGCTGCCTACTGAAACGGAGATCCTGTGTTCGATTCCTGATGACCACTCGTGACTTTTCTGTGGTGAGAAAGTCTAGAAACGAGTCCACTCTCTCTTGTCAGACCAAATAAGTAGTTCAGTGAACAAACAGCGAAAGTGACACCAAAACCACTGTCGAAGTGACATCACAATAAAAAACTTCCCCTTGGGTAAGATGCCTACGACATATGCTTTCAACTTACCAGCTATAAGCTGCGGGACAGCGGGACTCACGTGATTCAGACAGGGATTCGTATGGTACTGTACTAAACCTAAGGTCCCGAAATTGTCTTGCGCAGCTAACGGAGAACCAGCTTGAAGAAGAAGGTGGTCTTACACGTCCTTGTATCAAAACGACCTTATCTTTTCGATTGAATTAAAGAAGAGTGCAGAGCAGAGAGTGGGTAGGAGGGAAAAATGCATTGAAGACCTCTAGCAACGGCGGGGAATAACTGTCTAACGACGAGATGTAAAAAGAACTGGGGGTAGATATGAAAGATTCAGGATACACAGTGTCAATGTTTAACAGACCGTTGGGAAACTGCCGATCAAATTAAGCCGAAGGGATAGTTAATATTCGTTAGTTTTGTAGAATCTGTGAGTCTGGAGACATATTATCAGAATGAGATTTTCACTCTGCAGCGGGGTGTGCGCTGATATGAAACTTCCTGGCAGATTAAAACTGTGTGCCGGGCCGAGACTCGAACTCCACCTGTGAAGGCAAAGATCCCGAGTTCGATTCTCGGCCCAGCACACAGTTTTAATCTGCCAGGAAGTTTCACATACTATCAGACTTCCGGAAAAATGTCATCCCACGCAATCCCAAAGATAGTGAGTACATACAAGTGAAAGAACTATCGCACAATAAATTTAAGGGTTCATGCATCCAAGTTGCTGACAGTAATAGTATACAGAAGAACAGAAAAGTAAATTGTGGATCAATTTGGCTTTAGGAAAGGTAAATGCACGAGAGAGGCAGTTCTAAACATGCTCTTGATAATGGAACCAACACTTAAGGAAAATAAAGATATATTCATAGGATTTTTCGACCCAGAAAAAGTGTAGGATAACGCACAATGGAGCAAGATGTTCGAATTTCTCCGGAAAATAGGTATAAATTTTAGGGAGTGGCATATATACAGGAATCAAAAAGGGAAAAAATGGAAGGCGAAGAACGAAGGGCTGAGATTAGAAAGGGTATAAAAAGTATGTAGTCCAAAATCAAATTTTCACTCTGCAGCGGAGTATGGGCTGATATGAAACTTCCTGACATATTAAAACTGTGTGCCGTACCGAGAGTCGAACTCGGGACCTTTGCCTTTCATAGGCAAGTGCTCTACCGACTTTTTTTTGTTTTTGTTCTCATTTTGTTCGTTACTGTTCGTTGCATTTGTTCGGGGTGGACGTCCCATGACACTAGTTCACGTTCATCATTGATCCGTTTTATTACAGAGAGCACTCAACCCTCTGGCCGAACACGCTAAGCAACCGTGCCGGTACCGACTGAGCTACCTAAGCACGACTCATCATCCGTCCTCACAGCTTTACTTCCGCCAGGATCTCGTCTCCTACCTTCCAAACTTCACAGAAGCTTTCCTGCAAACAATGCATAACTAGCACTCCTGGAAGAAAGGATATTGCGGAGACATGGCTTAGCCACAGCCTGGGGGATGTTTTCCAGAATGAAATTTTCACTCTGCACCGGAGTGTGCGCTAATATGAAACTTCCCGGCAGAATGAAACTGTGTGCCGGACCGAGGCTGGAAAGTGAAAATTTCATTCTGGAAACGTCCCCCAGGCTCTGGCTAAGACCTGCCTCTGCAGTATCCTTTCTTGCAGGAGTGGTAGTTCTGCAAGTTCACAGGAGAGCTTCTGTGAAGTTTGTAAGGTATCAGACGAGATACTGGCGGAAGTAGTGCTGTGAGGACCGGTCGTGAGTCGTGCTTGGGTGGCTCAGTCGGTATCTTGCTTCGGCGCCCGATCTGTACGGACGCACGTTGTTCACGTACTCGCAGCTGGCCACGTGCTGACATGTATGTGGAAAGTTGGACGCTCTTGTGGCGTTTAAGCTAAGTGCCTATTTAAAGATGAATCGTACATAAATATGACGCATCCATTTAGAAAAGACACTTTGAAGTTCGCGTTTGATGATGACCTAGACCTATCGACGTAGATCAGCTCTTGCGTGATATAGGAATCTTCAGTTTTACTGATATAGCTGGGATCCATTCATCGATTGTGAGTAGGACATTTTACGTAAAAATGGTGCATGCTGAATGCTGTGATAAGGTCACTGAACGTGTGGCGGATCTACATACTGGCCATTAAAATACCTACACCAAGAAGAAATGCAGATGATAAACAGGTATTCATTGGACAAATATATTATGCTAGAACTAACATGTGATTACATTTTCACACAATTTGGGTACATAGATCCTGAGAAATCAGTACCCAAAACAACCACCTCTGGCCGTAAGAACGGCCTTGATACGCCTAGGCATTGAGTCAAACAGAGCTTGGATGGCGTGTACAGGTACAGCTGCCCATGCAGCTTCAACACGATACCACAGTTCATCGAGAGTAGTGACTGGCGTATTGTGACGAGCCAGTTGCTCGGCCACCATTGACCAGACGTTTTCAATTGGTGAGAGATCTGGAGAATGTGCTGGCCAGGGCAGCAGTCGAACATTTTCTGTATCCAGAAAGGCCCGTACAGGACCTGCAGCATGCCGTCGTGCATTGTCCTGCTGAAATGTAGGGTTTAGCAGGGATCGAATGAAGGGTAGAGCCACGGGTCGTAACACATCTGAAATGTAACGTCTACTGTTCAAAGTGCCGTCAATGCGAACAAGAGGTGACCGAGACGTGTAACCAATGGTACCCCATACCATCACGCTGGGTGATACGCCAGTATGGCGATGACGAATACACGCTTCCAATGTGCGTTCACTGCGATGTCGCCAAACAAAGATGCGACCATCATGATGCTGTAAACAGAACCTGGATTCATCCGAAAAAAATGACGTTTTGCCATTCGTGCACCCAGGTTCGTCGCTGAGTACACTATCGCAGGCGCTCCTGTCTGTGATGCAGCGTTAAGGGTACCCGCAACCATGGTCTCCGAGCTGATAGTCCATGCTGCTGCAAACGTCGTCGAACTGTTCGTGCAGATGATTGTTGTCTTGCAAACGTCCCCATCTGTTGACTCAGGGACCGAGACGTGGCTGCACGATCCGTTACAGCCGTGCGGATAAGATGCCTGTCATCTCGACTGCTAGTGATACGAGGCCGCTGGGGTCCAGCACGGCGTTCCGTATTACCCTCCTGAACCCACCGATTCCATATTCTGCTAACACTTATTGTATCTCGACCAACGCGACCAGCAATGTCGCGATACGATAAACCGCAATCGCGATAGTCTACAATCCGACCTTTATCAAAGTCGGAAACGTGATGGTACGCATTTCTCCTCCTTACACGAGGCATCAGAACAGCGTTTCACCAGGCAACGCCGGTCAACTGCTTTTTATGTATGAGAAATCGGTTGGAAACTTTCCTCATGTCAGCACGTTGTAGGTGTCGCCACCGTAGCCAACCTTGTGTGAATGCTCTGAAAAGCTAAACATTTGCATATCACAGCATCTTCTTCCTGTCGGTTAAATTTCGCGTCTGTAGCATGTCATCTTCGTGATGTAGCAATTTTAATGGCCAGTAGTGTATTAAATTTAATTGTTGTGATGGAAATGTTGGCGATCATGCAGGTTTCGGGATTGGAACGGTTCGGATCTCCGATCTTCCGTTTGAAATAATTATGGAACAGATTAGTAACATTGCGGAGAAGCGGACGTCCTTTAAAACGTTTCCAGTTTTAAATGGTGTCAAGCAAATAAAAATAGATCTTCCGAAGCACATCCCATCGTATGTTTATCTGTCTGCGGGCGGATTTGACATGTTCGTTCCGAATGTGTACAGCGGAGAGTGGCCCAGCTACCGGCAGGGAAAGCAGTTACTCCCGTGACGATGACGACCTTGCCAGCGATGTTTGCTGACGTCCACCGTGGCCACGCTGCTACGACATCGATTTTCACAGTGGTGAGAAGTGGCGACAGAAAAGACGATGACCAAAGCTTATGATTTACTGAAGCAACGACTGTCGTTTCGTCGCCTGAAACGACGCCTATCACAGAAGAAGGATGTGGTTCCAAAGGTGACGGAAAAATTGGACAAAATGCAAGGTGAGACGAGGACGAAGCTGCTGCACAAGACCCAGCACGGCTTTCGAGAATAAAGGGAGTCAAATGAGAGCCATCTCCCAAGAAGCATAAAGAAAGGTGGATAACCCCCTCCCAGCCCTAATGCTACCCAAAAGGTACAATCAGTGCTTGAAAATGCACAACAAATAGGTCGCAAAATCATTGGTGCAACATCTATAAATTTGGTTGGGGATCCACAGACCCCAACCACAGCGGCCAAAGACGACTTCCGAAAAGTAGAAACACAGACGCAACAGGATAGCGAGGCGAAACGGCCAACGAGGAAGGAATTAAAAAACACGGCTCCATCTCAACGTGGGCCAGAGGAAGAGAAAAAATGGTTCACATGGCTCTAAGCACTATGCGACTTAACAGCTGAGGTCATCAATACCCTAGACATAGAACTACTTAAACCTAACTAACCTAAGGACATTACACACATCCATGTCCGAGGCAGGACTCGAACCTGCGACCGTAGCAGCAGCGCGGTTCCGGACTGAAGCGCCTAGAACCGTTCGGCCACAGGAGGCCGGCAGTGATGCAAGAAACTGGGCTGATAAAACTGAGGAATTCTCTGCAGATGAGGGACTGAAGGAAATGTCAAACCTATAATAAAATGAGATATGATTTCAGCAAACAAAGACGAGGAAATGAGGCACGAGACTTCGTCATGTCCACTGCATGAGGAACGTTAGGCTTCGTCGACAACGGACTATAACGATTTGTAGACTTCATTACAAGCCTATAGAATTGGGACGTTAAATATATACAAGATCCGTAGCGAATTAAACCTTCAGAACTTGAAAAATATGCTCTATGCCGCCGGTATCGATTATTACGTTACAGGAAGTAATAAATATTAGGCTAGACGCAATAACAGGTTACAACGCAATCTTAAATCCAGGTCACGACCGTGACCTCGGAATAGCGATACGCACCAAAGAAGGAATCATTGTCAGAGATGTTGCGAAACTGGCAAACGCCAGGTGTTCAGCAGCCACCGTTCATAATACGCGATTTATAAATATCCATGCACCATCTGACGCCGGGAATAGGAGGTGAAGAACTGAATTTTATAAATATGACATATTCCCTCTTTTTGGTGGACGCTACGAGCATATAATTTTTGGGAGTGACTATAACTGTGTGCTGTCTGCAAAAGATTAAACGCCAAATTTTAATAACTGTGCAGAACACGAAGCGGGAATTAAATAATTCCATGTGGTTGACACCTGAGAGGGCACTGCCGGGCTTCACTCTCAACACGAATCATTCCGCGAGTCGCGTTGACAGGATCTATGTAGGCTAACAGTAGACGTGAAAACGCACGTCTTGCAAATTGAGTTATGATCCACTATGTTTTCGGATCACACTGCATACATGTACAATGAACTTAAAAAAGAAGTACAGGGGATGTGGTTTGTGGAAGTTGAACATAGATCACCTGAAAGACCCTGAATGCCATGAAATCTTCAGTACCATATGGAAAGAATGCGAGAAAGAAATTCGCTTCATATACCTCGGCACTGACGTAGTGGAAGAAATTTGTCAAACCTGCGATCCGAAAATTGCTGATGAATTACTCCCGCGAGAAAAACTTTTGGCAAAAACGGACAGTAGAATATTACTTCCAAGTCCTTCGTGTCCTGTACCAATCTAATGTGTCAGTAATTGCTAACTATGCGGAAATCAAACGAATTCAAGCAACACTTCTCGGACTGTAACGGAAACAGACTGAAGGTCATCAAGCAAGAGCAAGACTTAAAGATGCCGTACAAGGAGCACAAACATCTACATATACAGGGTTATTACAAATGATTGAAGCGATTTCACAGCTCTACAATAACTTTATTATTTGAGATATTTTCACAATGCTTTGCACACACATACAAAAACTCAAAAAGTTTTTTAAGGCATTCACAAATGTTCGATATGTGGCCCTTTAGTGATTCGGCAGACATCAAGCCGATAATCAAGTTCCTCCCACACTTGGCGCAGTATGTCCCCATCAATGAGTTCGAAAGCATCGTTGATGCGAGCTCGCAGTTCTGGCACGTTTATTGGTAGGGGAGGTTTAAACACTGAATCTTTCACATAACCCCACAGAAAGAAATCGCATGGGGTTAAGTCGGGAGAGCATGGAGGCCATGACGCGTTCAACTGTTTCTTCGCTCACTGCAGGCCGACCCTTACAGAGGCATCCAGAAGCTTTAAACTGCGCATACCATCGCCGAATGGAGTTAGCAGTTGGTGGATCTTTGTTGAACTTCGTCCTGAAGTGTCGTTGCACTGTTATGACTGACTGATGTAGTGCATTTCAAGCACGACATACGCATTCTCGGCTCCTGTCGCCATTTTGTCTCACTGCGCTCTCGAGCGCTCTGGCGGCAGAAACCTGAAGTGCGGCTTCAGCCGAACAAAACTTTATGAGTTTTTCTATGTATCTGTAGTGTGTCGTGACCATATGTCAATGAATGGAGCTACAGTGAATTTATGAAATCGCTTCAATCATTTGTAATAGCCCTGTATATCATGTGATAAATCAAAGGAAGGGACATCGCAGAAAATAATAACCGAACTAAGATCTTCTGACGGCAGATTACTGACACAGCAAAGTGATGTCAAGAACGAAATTCATAAATACGTCGTAAAGTTATTAGGCAATACTAAAACGGATATCACGGTGCAAAACGGCCTCACAACGTGATTAACATGCATGCTCGACCCGGTGGAAGCAAACAGCCTGTTAACTGAAATTAAAGAAGAGGAAGTCGTAGTCGCTATAACACGAAGCCCGAAAAAGAAGTCTCCTGGGCCTGAGGGCATTCTGGAGGAATTTTATCAAATGTTCAGAAGGCAGCTGATTTCCAAATTAACGTGTATCTGTAACGAACTCATGAATCCTGCCAACAGCGTCCCAAACGACTTCCTTGAAGGGACAATAGTCCTAATCCCGAAGCATTCTGCAGGACAATCAGTAACAAATTTAAGACCTATCACTCTCTTTAACTCTGATTATAAAATATTTGTCCGCATCATAGATGAAAGATTAAAAACAGCACTGAACACAGTCACTGGACCAGATAAATTGAGCTTAGGAAAAGACAGATCCATCTACCACACACTGTGCGACTACAGAGATATTATTTCAGTTGCTGCAGCCTGTAAAATAAAGTGCACCATCATATCATTGGACTTTGGGAAAGCGTTTGATAGAGTCCATCATGCTTATCTTTTCCACACCATGCGTGCCATGAACTTTCCCCATTATTTTATCGACATTATTAAGAACTTTCTCCAGAATTCAACATCCACAATTATGGTAAACCGTCAGTCCAGCAGGTCATTGCAATGAAAAGTTGGGTGCGATAAGAGTGCCCAATGTTTATGTCACTCTTCGCAATGGCCGTTGAGCCATTACTTTTTGGCTTGAGCCACAACCTCCAAGGACTCACTATACCTGGCTGTAAGATTGTCTACTGGGTGTATGCCGATGATGTTGTATTTATTGTTAAAGACAACGGCGAGACAGAGAAAGCACTAGACATAATAAACAAATATGAACTATTATCTGGTGCAAAACTGAACAGAAATAAGTGTGGCTTAATGAATACTGAAAGTGGTTTAGGAGTTCCCATTCAAGGACCAATAAAGGAAACTGTCACCATGAAATGTCTTAGGGTGGAATTTATGAGGAGTAACTGGTACACAGTCACAGTGAACTACAGGAGAATCCTCATCACCATCCGTGCCTGAATACGTCAGCACCACCTCCATACTCTTGATGAAATACAAAGAGTAGTTCTCGTGAACATCTATTTATCATCCAAAATAAATTACATGGCACAACCCCTGCCAATGCCGAGAGAAGTGTAAACATGATTTCAGCAGCCTTGGGCCACTTCGTCAGCTGCTGCCAGATGTTCAAAGCCAAATGCCAAACGTTGACTTTACTCACTGACAATGGTGCTTTGAATCTTACAGACATATACAATAATGTACAAGCATTGTACACCTGTAAAACATTTAAACTGTGGAAGTGGTTAGCTAATAGCATTGCAGCATTTCTGTTAAATGAAATAGTGCTGGCCAGCATGGATGCTCCAATTGATGCTCACTACATCGCAAATGAACTTTACTATCTGAAACATTTATTCGTACAGTATAACTACATTAGAATGGGACAAACACAGAAAGATGTCATCAAAATCAAAAAAGTTTACCAGAACTTAATGAAATTTCATAACAAGAACATCATAGAACAAAAATAAATCGGTTACCACTGGCATAGTATCTGGAGGAACATCCACCACAGGCAGGGAATGTAAGGAATTCAGGTGTGTTGCTTTGTGGTCTAATACTGGAGACAAGGGTCAACTAATTAGCCAAGTATTTGAGGACAGTGAAAGTGACAGTGGGTCTGATTCTGACAGTAGATGTCATTTATAATTGATAATGATGGCCTTGTGGTAAGTAAAGAAAGAATAAAGGAGGATAATATTAGGCCTAATGAAAATTTAGAGTTTGATAGTGCTCATAAGGAAGAGGAACATGCTATCTGTCATTTGACTGTGTCTGATAATCATATTAATAAGCAGGATGATAGTTTTTCCAGGGAAAGGATTAATGAGGATTTGTTGTATGAAGATAATCATGTGGCAAGTAAACACCAAGTGTGGCTCTATGTAATAATGTAATAACAGCAAGGGTACAAGGGATACATGTTAAGTGTATACAGACAGTGGTAGTGACCTGAATGGCATTTCACAGTCATTTTCTGAATCTATTAAGAACACTGAGGGTATAGTAGTAATGCATATTTCTGGAATAAGAGTTATTGGTGCTACTGGTAAGCTATCAAAGAATGTGAAACAAGAGGTACTATTAACTGTGGAATTAGTAGGACAGCTGTTAGAAGGCAATTTCTTAGTGATTCAAAATCTCAGCAGGGATGTAATATTTGTGACTAATTACTTGTGCAATTGACAAGTAGGGGGCTCAGCATTCTGTGTTGGATTCATTATGTGGTGATAATGCTTACCCCAGCTGTGTGGCTCATTTTTCATGTTTCCTGAGACATTCAAACTCTTCTCTTATCCTATCTGTAGTTTATAAGTGATTCAAAGCTATTCTATATTCAACTTTCATGTAATTTTGTGCAGTAGGATACTTAAGTAAAGAAATGTTATAAAAAAAGTTTCTCTAGTGTTATCTGTGTGTGTATGTATATTATGTTGTGTTAGGTGTAAGTAAGGGAATCATAAGAGGATGGAAGAAAGTAAAGTGGTACAATAGTTAAAGAGTTTGTCACACAAAGAGATAAGATAAATAGAAAAGCGAAAGGTGTCACCATATTTGGAGGATAGTCAACATCTGAAGTAATCAGCTCATTGTGAAGTTAGTTTATTTTAGTGCTGCAGCAGAGGCAATATACAGTGAGAACCATCTTGGATACTAGGTCTTAATATTAATTGTGGTATAATAGAAGCATTTCTGTTCAATGCCATCAGTATGTTGAGAACTATCTACCAATAGAAGTGTGTCATGGTACAGCATTGTTTAACATTAAGGAACTACAACTTTAAACATAGCTGCCAGGAGTTATGTATGTGGGAAGAATAAGCATGGTTTGTATGTATATTAGCCTTCAGGCTAGAATATCAAGCAATTTGATGGACTACAGTTAAATAATAGTTTTTCTAAGTGATAATTATGTCTGATCACTAATGAGAGTTAAGTTTGCCTTAGCATAAGGATCTATTACTGTGGAGTGTTTTTCAGTAGAGTCGATTTTGCATTGGATAAGCAGAGAAGGTATTTATTTATTAGTTAATGAAGCAATAAGGAAATAATAAAATAATGAAATCATGTTCAGGACTTAATGGTTAGGGAGACTGTTGCTGCAGTAGGGATATTTTTTGAGAATGCACTCCATTAGCTGACAAGGTAAGAAAGGTAAGTAAAATAATGGAGCTGACAGACGTGATTAATGAAAAAGGTAACTGTATACAAACAAATGTGGTTTAACATTGGGTACTGGGTATATTGTGCAATTAGGTTATCTGAAAACTTCTATTTGTGTTCTGAGGAATTATGAACTTGAAGTGGTAACACTGGGACAAAGAACAATAATTTTGTTGATTCACTGATAACTGTGGTACTAGTCTGATGTGAATATTTTGACAGGTAAACTACTTGGTAACATTTTGTGGTGTTTTAATTTTATGCTTGAATGAGAGCAGTACTCAGAGTAGAGAAATAGAGCAATGATTTGGTACAACTTCCATCCCGTTAATTTTGAGTTGAATAGTAATTAAGTTATGTGATGGCAACTCTATTCTTTTTTCAATATCATAATGATTAGTAAATTTATGCTACTGCACTTCTTGAGTTTTTGCTAGTTTGCAGTTGGAAAAGAAATCCAAATCTTTTAGGTTTTACCAGTTTCAGACAGTTATGACTTAAAGTTATGTTTTGTAGTGTAATCTGCACTTGATTTAAAATTTTTTCTAGTCCACACCTTTTGTGCTGTACTCAGTTTTAGTGCTAAGTATTGTGATGTTATGATAACTATGTAATGTATTTATTTATGAAGTAACGACTCATTTGCCATTAGTGTTAGTCATTCTTTTTCTTACAATTAAGTTAAAAGTAAAAGTAAGTGTATTAAAGTAGTGTATTTCGTCTCATTTTTTCATGTACTGTGGTGGAGGAGTATAACCTCCAAGGGAAATAATTATGGTGCATTTCCTTGCTAACTGCTGCTTGAACCTGTTGAAGGCATGGACAACTTGGTGAGAAAATGTGTAAAAGCTCATTAAAAGTGTTAAGGGTACTAAACATTGAGCAAGTGAAATATTTTGTCTAAACATGAACTGCAATGTGCAGTGTAATTTAACTTCCTTGCTACCCAAGAGGATTTATTTTGATAAGCAAGAAAGGACTTGCCTAAAATGATATGTATGTTTAATTGTAATCTTTGCTTACCCAAAAAGGACATCACTTATGATGAAGGTGCAAAATTTTGTTAAAAGTATAAATTATGAAACTTTTGCAACATCATACAATGCACTGTATGTAAATATTTTGTACGGGGATCTTCATATCTACATATGTACTGTACTTTTGATACGATTTCTTACATAATATTTGTTTGTGTGTAGATTATAAACCCAATTTATGGCATCACTTGTGGTCATTGAATTGCTCAGTAGCTATTAGTAATATCTATCTGGTCAATCCAATGAGGGGGTGATGTAACGAAGCAAGCTGGAATAATTTTAATTCCCCTCTTGTTTTGCCATCTGCCTCCTTAAATTTGTTTTGTTACTTTTAACTATTTGTCATTATCATACATAAATATAATCTGCATTTTCATAAAAAAGAAAGATTGGCAATTGGTTTTATAGAATATAACCCCAGATCTAATTTTGTGCTTAGTTCTATGTATGTAATTAATTTTTTATTTATTTTAACAATTCCTAGTTAGTATCTTTTGTTATAGGATGAAATCAGTAATTCTTTCATAACATAAATTCTATTATTGACATATAAACAAATATAAATTCTGTAATAATTATAAACATTTGGAATACAAAATACTAGTAATCTTAAAGTATTTATTTGGCTCTCTTTGAAAATATGGTAGCAAAGCCAGCCCTTAATTAATTCCCAGGTAATTAACAGTTTTGTCAAAACTATTGTTTGCATAACAATATCTGTTAATTTCATCATTTAAACAAATGATGCAGCTTAAACCTCATACTAGACAAAACTGTTCAAAAGAACCAATTTTTTGATGTATTCAGTTAATTTAATGAGTTAAGTTTTAATTTTAATTTATGTAAATTTAGCTTCAAACAATGTGTAGTTTCAGCACCTATTATTGTGATGATATATAAGGGCCCAATTTTTGGTCATGAGACAGTCAGTCCACAGCTGAGTTTCAGATGAGGAACCTGTGTTGGTTAGAACAACAACAATGCATCAACTTAACAGTGTAATAAGTGTTACACAATTAGGCCGTGTGTTAAAACAGTGACAGTATCTGCTCAATATGTACCTCATTATTCGTCAAGGACTGTGAACTTTGTGGTTAGGCTTTTACTGCTCATAGATGTTCAGCCGTAAACTATTGTAACAGTGTGTGGATGGTTACCCTGCTAACTACTAATGAGGCTTATTGAAAGTTAAACAATAGTGCACTGGCCATGTAACTGTGTAATATTGGGGATTTTGAAAAGTGTATGTAAAATACAGTGAAACACAACTGTGTCTCTGTTGGCTACATCATTTAAATTAGTCTATGTTGTACTTCCACAACCCATTTTTCAGCCAGTGTAGCAACACAATACGTCGACACCGAGTACAACAAACGAAGAAATAAATAAAGCAGGCAGAACCTCTGCAAATTCTCCAACTTCCTACCAATATGTGATGCCGAGAAACTCAGAGGAAGGTTGGGCAACCAACCCCAGCAGGAAACAGAGTCGGTGAGCAGACAGGAAATGGAGGTCTTTGGAAGGCAATGGGAAACCACCATTGATACTTTTCCCATGAGAACCCCATGGCTTTGCTCAGTTCTATATTATCTGGAGCTTCAAGCCGTGGGGGCAGGGGGGTGGGGGGGGCAGGATTGAGAGAAGTCACTAGACCAATATCACAGCGCAAATTATCTCTGTGCATTGTAAGAAAGATCACAACATGGAATGTGCGTGGTCTAATTTAGGCAGAAAAACTTGGCATAGTAGAAAGAGAAATGGACCTGCATGGCCTGGATATTCTTGGACTTAGTGAGACTCACTGGAGAGGAAGTGACCATTTCATGACTCGAGGAAGGAACACTGTGTACTTTTCAGGGACTAGTGACCAAAGCAAGAACAGTGTTGCAATAGTTGTTACTAGAACTCTGACCAACTGTGTTGTAGGTTATGAACCCTTTAATGACAGGATCATCTCTATCAAACTGATTGCTTCCCCATGCAGACTAAACATAATTCAGATCCATGCTTCTACAGCAACAGTGTCAGATGAGGAGATGGAGAAGTTCTATGACCAACTGTAGCAAGTCCTTTGTAAGATCCCTACCAAAGAAGAGACAGTAATCCAAGGCGACTTCAATGCTAAAGTTGGAGATACTACCCAAGACTCGCACTTACGATCCGTCATTGACTTTATGGTCTTGGTGAGAGAAATGAACGAGGCAGGAACTTACTGGATTTCTGTGTGAGTAATGACATGTCCATGTGTAACACAATGTTCCAACACCACCCAAGATGACTGTACACTTGGATATCACCTGGTGATAGATTTAGAAACCAAATTGACTTCATCCTAGTGCGAAGACATTAGAAGACTTCAGTCTTAGATTGTAAAACCTTTCCTGGAGCTGACTGTGGTAGTGATCACATTCTGCTATCCATGAAAATGTGCATTAAGCTTAAATCTACCAAGAAGAGTGAAGAAAGACAGCTAAGACTTACTAACAAGGAATCTATTCACAAATTTGGTGAACTTGTGAGAGCAAAACTCCACAATATCAGTTTTGATGAGGAAGCACCACCATCAAAAGTATGGGACCAAATTAAGAATGTTGTTTCCTCATCACTTCTGACAGCAGAACAATCACAGAGTGGAAGACATCCCTGCATATCACAGTCCACACTACAGCTGATTGAAGAGAGAAGCCATCTGGAGGAAACTGATATCCACACTAGCCAGGATCAAGACGGATACAAGAACCTGTGCACATTAATACAACGGAATTGTAGGAAGCACAAAGCACATTTCATTAATGGTATCTGTAACGAAATAGAACAGCATCATAATCACAGTAAGATACATGATCTCTTCAAGAAAATCAGCAGCATCACAGGTGACTTTAATTCTCGTACGTGGGTGGTAGACAGGGCCGGCCTTAGCCATCCAGGTGCCATGGGCGAGTCGTCCAGTTGGCGCCCTTTATTGTATAAATAGCGAACCTGGCAGTGCTTTGCAACACGGTATTTGACTGTTTTCTAGAAATCGTCTTAAGTGGTTAATGGCGTCGTCTTATGATCATAACATGGTTTTTTCCATCGTAAATTTGAGTATTTTATTTTTTTAAGTGGAAATGAAATCCAAATAATCTGAAAGCCCGCTAAGACGCTCCATGTGAGTCTTGTGTAGCCTGTGACATCAATCCAGCATGCTGCTGTCGCTGCCGTAACAGTCAGTATAGCAGTGATATATTGTTTGGGCATTCACGTTTTGGGAAATTGTCTAAAAATATTGCGTAGTACTGCACTGTACATCTACAACAACTCCAGAAAATTGTTTTTGCGTGTTCCAAACAAAGAAAAGATGCGTAAAATGTGGTTGAAACAGGCTCGTATATCCCAAATATTTCTTTTCTTTTCTGAAGCACCCCTGTGCTAAAGTGAACAAAACAAAACAAAAATTATTCAAATTGGTCAAGCCATTTCTTTGTTTTGGTGAGACTAACACACAACAATTGATTTTTATATATAGGAGGTAATATGTATAACGAAAAAACACTAATTTTGAATTGGGTACCATATTTTTATTGAATTTAATATAACTGTAAGCCATAAACCTATATTTTCTGTCAGTCATCTGAACACAAAACATATTACGCCTAATGAAAAACAATTATAAACGACTAAAATTTTACTTTTCTCGCTTTTCTGTCGGCAAAGTCTCTGATCAGATTAGCAAAGTCCAGGTTTTCTGCAACTTCATTTTCAATGGACAGTGAGGCCAAACTGGTTAGTCTTGTTTGAGACATTGTAGACTGCAAGTACGTTTTTATCAACTTCAGTTTGGAAAAACTGCGTTCGCCGCTTGCGACAGTCACTGGTATTGTTAGCAAAATACGTAACGTTATCCAGATGTTGGGATATAACTCTTGAAGATTATGCTTTTTTATGAAGTTTAAGGCTTCAATAGGCGTTGCCTGGCTGTCTTCGAGATAGTGTTGCAGGCCTAAAATTTCGTCGCACAGCAAATTTCCATCAATATCTGACTTCATGTTGACAGTTAACTTTTCTTGTAATTTAGAACAGCATTGTATTAGATCTTCTTTATTTTGATTTTTTTTAATGTCAAACAAGAAACTCCACGTCGCAGAAAATTCTTGCATCTGTTCAAATCTTTCTTTCATGGATATGTGCAAGGTGTCCAACAGTGCATTGAAAAACTCTACTTTAAACTTCTTTTTTGGGTCAGTTATTTGATCATCAACAGCCTCTTCACCCAGCCTGCGTTTAATACGTCTTAATCGCATTTGTGGTTTAAATAATGGCTGCATATCAAGATCCGAAGCCAGTTCAGTTGCTGTTACAATAGCTTGTTCGAAACCTGTTTGTCTATATGTTTCCAAATAAGAGCAACATTTGTCAAGGATTCCCATAAACTCGACAAAGTTGATAGTGGGTGACTGACTTGCTTTACTCACAACGTTAATTTGAAACAGAACATCATACCATGTCACGAGAGAAACAATGAAGCTGAAATCTTTTAATTGTCCTCCTAGTGTTGTCGCTTCGTGTGACACCGGAGCATCGCTTTGTTCAGTAGCATCGGCCAAGGAAACCAAAGCGTTATGCATTTCGCATAATTGATAACGAACTGCTTTGACGCTATCAATTCGAGTTTCCCAGCGTGTGTCACTTACATTTTTCAGGGTGTATATCTTCAAATGGTCGGTCAAAATTTTCCATCTATTTACCGATCCAGCAAATAGATTAAACATTTTTTGTAACGTTCCGAACAGTGTCACGGATTTTACTGATGATTTTGCCGCATCACACAATACCAAATTATAACTATGGCATCCACATGGCACAAAAAAAGCTAGTGGATTTAACTTCTTAATTCTGTTCTGGACACCTTTATTTTTCCCCTTCATGTTCGCGCCGTTATCGTAGCCCTGTCCTCTGCAGTCATTAATGTTAAGGTCAAGATCACTCAATGTTTTTAAAATGCTTTCTGTGAGGCCTTCACCGGTTGTATCATCTATTTGCAGAAATGAGATGAAATGTTCTTTTACACTTACGCCATCCTCTGTTATGTCGGCGCATCTTAAAGTTATCGAAATTTGTTCTTTGTGGCTTATATCTGGAGTACAATCAGCTATGATTGCATAATACTTTGAACCCTTTATGCGGGATATGATTGTAGACATAACGTGTGATGCCATGAGTTCTATTAATTCATTTTGTATATTTTTGCCGCAATAATGGTCAGCCAAATCACCATTCAATGCCAGTCTGACGTGCTCTTCCATGATTGGATCAAACTTTGCCAATAACTGTACAAGACCTAAGAATTTTCCATTATTAGGGGTAAATAATTTATCTGATAACCCTCTGAATGCCATATTATTTTCAGCCAAATACAAAGTAATGTGCATCAATCTTTGAAGCACATTGCTCCATCGTAAACTTTCTTTAGAAATTAGCTTTTGTTCTTCCTTGTCAATAGTTAATCCAGCTTTAAACCTGATTTCAGCTTCAGTCCATTGAGTAAATGCTTTTTTGTGGTTAGGACTATTTTCATGCAGTTTCAGAGCTTCACTTAAATGTTTCCAATTTCTGAAATTAGTAGTTGACTTTAAATCAAACAGTCGACAACAAAAGCAAAAGACACTGTCGTTTGATACAGAATAAACTAGCCACCGTCGTCTGATAGTTTCTTTGTTTGATAGTTTTCTTGTGTAATGAGTTGAAGAGAAATGACGCCCATTTTCATCTTTTGGAAAGTTATTTAGACATACTTGTGAGGGTCCACATATTATAATGCGATCTATATCTCTAGCATTAAGTACTTTTGGCCACGTACCTACATCAGAAACATTGTATTCTTTTATTGCAAGAACGTTGATACTTTCATCGACCACAGATGTCATGTGTTGATTTTGACTTGGAGAAATATCAGAGGATTCATGCAAAGATGTACTGCACTGGTCAATTTGATCACCTTCAATACGTGATTGTATATTTTTTGTGTATAATTGTTCACAGTCTGAAGAAATATTTGCTGATACATGGACTTTTGATTCAATATCTGAAGTATTTGCCTTACAATTTCCTTTAAGGTACTTATAAATATTCATGTGCTTTTTAGTTTCTTCAAGAACTTTTTCTTTTTCAGCTTTTCTTTTCCGATTTTCTGAACCAGAAAGCTTTTTTTAATCATTTCCTTCTCTTCTGGCATGATTTAATAATTTGACAAATTATTGCTTGGACACTGCTCTATTTCGCGACCACAATATTCGATCTATAACAAATAAAGAAATTCCCCTATCAGTAGACATAACTAGAAAAAACCTGAACTGAAAGATAAAAATGTTTTTCGCACCTACCAGAGAATTAAAATGTTGACACAGTCACGACACTCGTTTCACTCACAATTATTCAGCCACGAAAAGATGACCGCTGCCACCGACTCTTACTGACAATTACTGACATGCGGGTGCAAATCGTAGCGCTGCCAACATATGCAGTCTAACAAACATTGTGTGGCGCTGTATTATTTCAGTAAGTTAGGGGAGAATTCTCTATGAATGCAGTGCACGCATTGCATGATCTATTAATTAATGTACATGAGTCATTAAGTCACAAATATTCGATATAAATACATTCGTATTAATTAAATCATAATGTAATGTATATTTCACAGTCTGTATTTTCTTTTATTTGGAGCGACCGGTAGTTTCTGTTGTAAACGAGAGATGGTGCGGCTGCATGGGCTCTTCCTTGTTGCAGTTCTTGAAACAAATAAGAGAGGCGCTTTGGTAGAGCCCGCGCTAGCCCGCGTCAAACATGGATGGTTGCAGACAATACGAAGATTGCATTCAGCATGATTTCTCTTCTGCTACCCCGAATTCATCGCGCATTCGTGAGATTAGCGACGTATGTTGAATGAGACTGAATAATATTTTAGCTACGCGAAATGGGTGATTGTAAATTGTAATTTTTTTTTTTTTTTTACATGCGTTTAGTACGTGGCGCCCCTTGGGCCCCGGCGCCCGGGGCGACTGCCCGAGTCGCCCCACCCTAAAGCCGGCGCTGGTGGTAGATGACGAGAAGGATAGCCCTGTCAGAAACAAGGAAAACATTGCTGCGAGGTGGAAACAGTACTGTGAAAAGCTGTACTCTGGAATTAACAACAGTACGGACAATCAAGTGGTTGAGAAACTTACTTTAGAACCTAAAATTTTATGCAGTGAAATAGAGAATGCGATTCAACATCTGAAGAATTATAAGGCTCCTGGTGTAGATGGTATACCTGGGGAAATTATCAAAGAAATGGGAGAGGAAGGTGTTGATGTGTTGAATTTATTGTATAAAAGAACATGGGAAACTGGGGAGTGGCTAGATGACTGGCCAAAGTCTCTCTTTGTCCCCTTACACAAGGAAGGGTCTATCAGGAACTGCTCCAAGTACTGAACTATTGTCCTCATGTCTCACACAAGTAAAATTTTGCTCTACATCCTGAACCAACATTTGAAGCCATACATTCAGCCTCACGTATCCATAGAACAAGCAGGTTTCATTGAAGGGAAAGGAACTCATGAACAAATCCTCAGCATAAGACAAATAATAGAAAAATTGCGAGACTTCTGTATTTCTGTTTTCATCTGCTTCCTTGATTATAGGAAAGCCTTTGACTGTATTGTCTGGTAAAAGTTGTGGCAGGTGCTTGCAGAGTTCAGTGTCCTACCTCACTTGACAGCATTGATCAAAAGTCTACTCAATAATCACTTTGCAGTTGTAAGTTGCAGTTGTAAGTGCTGGCACGTCTGATTCCTTCAGAGTATCAAAAGGTGTGAGACAGGGTTGTGTCTTATCTCCACAACCATACAAAATCTATGCAGAACATGTCATTAGGGAAGCTCTTGATGATTTGACCAAAGGCATCTCAATTGGTAGGAGAACTATCAACAACCTCTGTCTTGCTGATGACACTGTGCTTTTAGCCAAGATGAACTTGCTAAGCTATTAACAAGATTAAAGGACAAGTCCATACTCATGCTGAGAAGAACAGATCCAGCTCACAGGTCAATTAAAGGAACTGGAAGTCATGCATTCCTTCATCTATCTTTGGTCAACCATCTGCAGCATGGGAAGTTGTGAAGATGAGATAAGAAGACGGATCACATTCGGGCGAATGGCTATGAAGAATTTTGTAACGGAACATATTAAAGGCTTTACTGTACCGAAGTATGCGATACCCTCCAAATTCAACCAGTTTAACGAGTATTTATGATTATAGAAAAGTTATTGTGTATGTTAACAATGATTGCGTAACATGTCTCCATAAACAGTCAACCCATTAAATTATACTGAATAACTAACCCACACAAAAGTTAATATCACTTGATCACTGATACAGCAAATGTCATCATGTAAAAACACTGAGTTCATCTTAAATAATTAATATGAAGTACGAAAAATAGTGTACAACTTAGGTATTTTGGATCTCCTTAAATAAAAATCACCCAGTGAAACCTATTTGTTCACTAGGAGCGGTTTCACTTAGTATTCATGAAATCAATCCAGTTTTAGACGAAAACCAATGTATTTCTTAATAATTCATGTTAATTACTTATTTATGCAAATTAGAGAAGTCAATTGACAAACTTCTAAAAATCGGACTTTTTGTAACAAAGAATTATTCTGTCAAGTCAACAAATCTGTCTGTCATTTTAATAACATGTTAAATTATGTCACTCGATGCAAATTAATAACTTTTCAGCACAAATTATGATAACAGATGTACATGTGACTTGTAAACTATATCTCTTTTTAGTAGTTCTTTGACAATGTTATAAATACGAGCAGCAAGAAGGGTCGAGAGGCAGTCGGAATGTCACTTTGGTACAGTGCGTTTGTGTGTTATTGTTTGAGGTGGATAAACAATGCAAAGAACATGTAAAGGAAGTTGTGTTGTGTCATAGTCTTTGGTGGGCAGTGGAATTAAGATGGCCACCAGAGAAAGAAATATTTGAAGTTTACATATTTGTTGGTTTCGTTCATTCTTTATCCTCAAAAGCACATAAAAAACACGGGACCTCATGTTTTTAACCCTAGACAACCAGATTGAGAGCCAGCATCAACATCGAGACACAGCAGCGATCCAGCAGTGATTACTACAATGCATTGTAATGTCGCCAACCTAACATCAAGTGCTAACAAGCTCCGTAAATGGGAGTGAAATAGTGCGATTATAGCAATTAGCAATATCTACGACCAGGCGACCATTACAAGTTCACCAAGATTTGGCAGAGCAGAGCAATAACAAATAGCACAAAGATCCAGCTAGTTGAAACACTCATGTTTTCTGTCTTCCTTTATGGTTGCAAAACATGAACACTCAAGGCCAGAGACAAACAGTGCATTGATGTGTTTGAGCTTTGGTGCTGGTGTAGGATGCTTTGCATAAAATGGACCAAAAGAAGAACAAATGTGTCCATTAGTGAACAACTCGATAGCTCCAGATGCCTTTTTCTTTGAGTCACTGAAAAAATTCTTGTTCTTTGGCCATATTGCGAGAAGAGATAGAGAAAATCTAGAGAAAATAATCTTTAAAGGAAACATTGATGGCATGAGACCAAAAGGAAGAGCAGTGAGAAGATGGATAGATCAAATCAAAAATATCTCCACTCTACCTATGGAGCAGGCACTAAGGGAAGCTGGCAAACATCCATGACAGAGATGCTTGGTTCATGGGATCATTATGCTCAGCAATGAGCACAACTTATGATGGTGATAGCTCTAATCACATTCAGTAGCTAATGCAACAATGAGAAAACAGTTTTCCAAACAAGATATTGCTGCCCAAAGATAAACAACTGTAGCTCACAATTGTCAATCTACTGTGAAATTCATAATCTGCAAAAATTGTAAGCCACCTGAAGGTCTCAAAATATTTGTTTTATGATGTAGACATATACTGAAATTAGTTTTTATGAGTTTCTGAGCAAATATGCTATTGAAAAATTTGAAGAAACCACACATTTAGCTGGCCACTGACTCTATAATATGACTTTGTGTGTTACTCATAAATACATTAAAACATGAAGTTCATAATGGCACATACAAGCTTTAATACAATCACTGAGTGGTGATGGTGGAATGACGCAAAACACTGAAGGTAATTTATGTGACTCGTATGGTACTGTTTGTGTACACACACACACACACACACACACACACACACACACACACACACAGAGAGAGAGAGAGAGAGAGAAAGAGAGAGAGAGAGAGAGAGAGAGAGAGAGAGAGAAAGAGAAAGAAGAAGAAGAAGTCAGCTTACACATACAAGGTGGTTCTGGAGGACTGTCATAATTTGTGTAGTGATTCTGCATGTGAAAATAAACCAAAAAAGTCCTGTGAACATTCTGTCCAGTTTTTGATTGTTATGGAACAGGAGCAGGTTGAAGACTACACACGTCCATGAATGATTAGGAAGCCAAGTGTGAATATTACTTAACAAAATGCTGTGTAGGCGTTGAAGGGGGAGGGGGGGGGGCAGAATGGTAATGAACAGATGACTGATTCTTCCTACAAGAGGTGTTCAAAAAGTCCCTCACCCATCTCAATGCACTTGTCAATGCATTGGAGGATATTTTTTGCTGCACATCGATCATCATCTTGGCAGGCTTTAATGTATGCAACAGCATTGGTGATGTGAACAACAAGTTCTTCATGTGTATCCATCTTGGTAGCAAACACATCCCACTTTAACCAGCTCCATAAACAGAAGTCTAATTGGGTTGGGTTAAGTGATCTGGCAGGCCAGTTAATTGGTCTGCCATGGCCGATCCACCATTGAGGAACTGTGTTATTCAGATACTGGGTTACTTGCCTGGTACAGTGAATCAGTGATCCATAATGTTGCAAGTACATCTTCCATTGTTGCTCTAATGTCATGTCCTCCAAAAGTGCAGGTAAGTCGTCTATCAGGAAATGTGTGTATGGTGTGGCTGTCATGTGATTTAGCAGGAACACAGGCCCCATCATCAGTCATACCACATCAGGCATTCACTGAGAACCTAACTTGGATTCTTGTTTCCCATGGGTCTTGAGGACTCTCCATCACCCATGTATGGGAACTGAGGGTGTTCATGACACCATGTTGTGTACACATAGCCTCATTTGTAAATAAAGTGCACTGGATGACATCTCTAAGTACAGCCAACTATTCACAAAATAGTTGTCTGTTTACTGAGTCACCTGGATGCAGATGATGCACACGGAATGGCTACAAGCCCACAGAATGTAGTGTACACCACACTTGCATTTGTTGAATATCAAGCTAAGGGCTAATGCATCATGTACTGGTGGTGGGACTCCATTGTACCAAGGCAATAATGTCTTCCCTTTTCTCAACTGACTGTATAGCCTCACACTGGGTAGTGTTGCGGATTCACATAATGTTTGAAAAACCCAGGGAAGTACCCTGGCACAGGGGTTCGTTGATCAGGGAAATGTCCCTGGTATTTTGTCACAAACAACATGTCTGCGTAGTTTTCTTGGGTGAACATATGCAGCATGTTGGTATTCACAGACACAGTGGGCTTGATCAGTTAAAGAACAATCAAGTACAACATCCACATTTCCTCACAACTGCTCACTCATCCAGCCCACAATTGCACACTGGGTATGTTTGCAGCTGTTGCCTCAGTGCAACTTCA
The DNA here is from genome assembly GCF_023864275.1 of Schistocerca cancellata. Lineage (NCBI taxonomy): Eukaryota > Metazoa > Arthropoda > Insecta > Orthoptera > Acrididae > Schistocerca > Schistocerca cancellata. Next base: position 144,108,867 of record NC_064634.1, on the reverse strand, counting down.
CAGTGCTGCCATCTGTTGGAAAACACCCACACCTCACTTAGGATGCAACAGTTATCTGTCCCACCATTATTCTGTCTGCCACGGTGCCTACGCAGCATTTCATTAAGTAATAATCACATTTGCTTTCATATTCATTCATGGATGTGTATTTTTCAACCCACTCCAATTCCGTAATGATCAAAAATTGTACACATGTTCAAAGGACTTTTCTGGTTTAGTTTCACATGTGGAATAACCACACAAATTATGTGACATTTGTCCTGCACTCAGACTTCACAGTGTGATTCCTCACATACTAGAACTACAAAAATGTCTGTCACAAAATTTCATCCTGTGCATATTTCTGGCAGTAAATGGATGTTAAATATTGGCAATATGGGAACACTGTGATCACATAGGTGTAGTTCTACACAGTTGATGCAGTGAATAGCATTTTGTGTTAGCAGAAAGGAAGTCGATTGTTCGATTCATATTTATTTTTATTTCCCAGCTTCATTCTGCCATATAACACTGTAGTGTACACCATTTATTAAGCCACACATATGCAACTTTTACATAGTACAGGGTTTTGTAATGGTGAACATAACAAAAACATGGTCAAACAATTTATAAATAGACAGTTGAAATAAATGACCTACCATAGGACAGAAAAACTACAAAAACATTATCAATTTTGAGATGCTAAAGGTGACTGCACAGTTAAATAACTCAGCACCTACTAGTCATTTGTCCTACATGCCATATGTATGCCCAAATGTAACAATTAGCAACCAGTGACAATAATAATTTCCATATTAATGACCGTATGATGCTTACAAAAGAATGCATTGTCCTAAGAGCAGATGCTCAAAGCAACCTGCCTGCAAATCCAGACATTGCTACCTGTTGGATAATACAGCTCTGGACTCTTCAGAACATGGCTGCATTCATAGATACAAGAGCAGCAGGACCATTTGCTATCAGTTCTTCCACATGTATTGGTGGAGTAGAATACATGTGCTCCTTCAAATGTCCACACACAAAGAAATCCAGAAGATTTAGGTCAGTGAATGAGGAGGCCATACAACTGGACCTCCTCATCCAAGCCATTTCCTTGAAAATGTTGGGTCTAAATGTCATTACATATTATTTCCAAAGTGTGGAGTTGCACCATAATGTTGGAACCATAACCTCTATCGAACTATGAGGAGGAACATCTTCCTGTGCCTCAGCCAGATATCTTGAGAGGAATGCATGATACCTTCATGCAGTCAGCTGGTCAGGCAACAAGTTGGGACCCAAACTCCTGTCTCCCAATATTGTGGCCCAGACATTCATGCCAAAGCAAACTCGATATCCATGGTTGCAGATGATGTGTCTGTTAATGTCACTCCAATGATAGGCATTTTGCTTGTTGAAATCACCATCAAGAGTGACTGCTGCTTCAACCAACCATATTACAGTGTTTAGCTAATCATCATTGGTTTCCTGTTGTTGTTGGAACCATTTACAGAACTGCTTTCACAGATAGTGGTCTGAAGGATGAAGGTGTTGCATTAAACAATAATGACAGGAATGCAGCACATGCTCATGCAGCATGCTAATGGCTGTGCAATGTGAGACACACAGCTGCCTTGCTACACTATGTGTACTTCACTGTATGCTTCCTCAGTAACTGGAGTATACTGAATCTGTGGTTGACCTCTGTCACATGACGGTGGAAGGAGAGAACCTGTTTCCCAAAGATGAAGTTCCAGACAACTAAACATATTTTCATCTGGATGATGTTGACCAGAATATCTAGCAGTATATTTATGAGTGGCAACACCAGCCCAGTTATAATCTGCAATAAGGAGCAGAAGCATATGTCTGCCATACAGTTTTAGAATAACACAAGAAGAAAATACAATATGTATACAAATGTACGTGGAGCCTTTATGGGCACATTACTCCACTAGTGACTAGTTTCTTCCCGGTGAACAGCACATACAGCGTAAGCACATAATTAGTCACAGCAGGCTGTTGCACTTAACACTCACGACCTTTCTTACAACTGTTGTTTTGCATGATTCATCCCAACACTGCTAATTGTGAAATGTTCATTTTAGAATTACAGTATTTCCCTAATGGTAATGAATGTGATGTTTTCATATTCCCATTGATAATAATAATAATAATAACACTGTTTCCCTAATGATAATGGATGTGTGGTGTTTCCATATTCCCATCAATAATAATAATAACACATTGAGATATTTACTAAAAAAAAACCTAGAGGAAGACCACCAGACAGATGGGACAGAGATATAAGGAAGACAGTGAGATTCAATTGGCAACGAGAAGTTCAGGATCGGAAGAAATGGAAGATTTTGCTGTGATGATTTGTTACACAATGACTCAAAGAGGCCTCATCATTAAGTGATAGAACTGGCTGATTTTATATATATACACTAGTGTGCTTAAGATGGTCACTGAAACATCAGTTTATCTCCCTCTAAACAGTGAAATCATTAGACTACAACTAAGCTCGTCTTCCAATCGTGAAGGTTAAGAATGCAATTTTCATTTGTTACAGTGGTAACAGCTATGTGTTGTTACAAATTAAATGCATGTTTATTCATTTAACTAACAACTGTGTAAGTCTAATTTTCTGTGCTTCAACCATTTTCCTGTATTCCATTTCATTTCATAATGTTGGCTAGGAACTATTATTTCTTGATTATTTCTTCTTGATTCGCTTGCTTACAAAACAAAATTCTTTTTAGAGTTTTTTGTTCTATTTTCAACTCACTATCACAAGTGCACATTTGCTCAAACAAGTTAGCACAATGTTTGAATGCTCTGCTAGAATCATAGCCATTGCACCAGAGGAATTGACACTTTTTAGTCCCATAATGAATTCTGTAATATCATTAGAGGCCATATTTTTAAAACTAACGTCGGTCTGTGGTTTATGTAATCTTGGCAAAAGTAAATCTAATGTCTATACATTTGGTTTCTGATTAGTAAGTGCACAATAAAAATGTGAATGTACTGTAAAATGTGGCAGGATCTGCTATTGAAAGAGATCAAATGAAATTCACAAAAGTTAATGTGTTTGGGCCATTTTATTCTTCAGTCACCAACAAGATGCCCAGCCAGAGTAACACAGTAGATTTATCACAAAGCTAAATAGTTGTCTTATGGAATATTTTCCATTTGCCCTAAAAGAATTATCTGACATGTAAACATCTCAGTTTGTATGTAAAAACCTTATTTTCTGATGTATTAAGTGCTTAAAATTTGTAAAACTTATATCTATTGTACAAGAACAGACTGTAAAAAGGCACCTATATGTTTCAAGCTTGGTTTAAACACAGTATTGTCATTATAAGTCTGCCATCAGCTTTTGGCATCTTAAATGGGAAGTGAAACGTAACAAGAAACATGAGACATACACAAACAACAATGGAAGTCTTTGTACAAATCACAGCAATAACACAAAAAAAATACATTTAGCAATAACAAGACACAACAAATGATTTATATAATACAAAAACAAAGTATAGTTTGTACATTTCAAAAATATATATTACAACACAAAAATGTATTGAGCAATTATCTGAACTTGAATCTAAATGACATGTATGTTATGACTACAAACTAACTGCCTATAAGTAACTTACAGAATGACAAAAATATTTTCAAAAAATGCAATGTCATGAAAAATACTGAAATAAAGCAAACAACAGTTCACGAATAGTTTGAGACAGTGTCATAAGAAACAAGATGCAGAGTACAAGTTTGTAGCTCACAATCCATAATCTGCAAGCATCTTCAGAATGACTGCTAATATATACCTGTATCATAATTTAAACTTTACATAAACCAGTTTTTTGTCATTATGTTAACAGTCCTCTTTGATTAAAAGTAATGAGTTTCACATACTGACATAATAAATTATGCACTGCTGGTTGGCACTAGTATTTGACTACCCCTACACAACCTCAGTTGTCGCCATAACAGGTACAAGAAGACCAGACTTAAAGTGGGCAGTCCATACAGCAGAATGAGTTGAAGCACACGAGCACTATACGTCACATGTACAAACAAACTTTGGAAGTCACTGGGTAAATCATCCAGGCCCTGTGAACAACAGTGATGATTATTATGTAACATATGCTTGATAGTAAATTGTAGTATGAAGAAAGTGAAATACTAACTGTAGATTCATTCATGTCAATGTATAATAAATATAAAATGAATGAAAATTTAATTATTACTGCAATAAGGGACATTCCATGACAGTAAGCAATATATATAATAAAAGTATGTGTGTGTGTGTGTGTGTGTGTGTGTGTGTGTGTGTGTGTGTGTGTGTCTGTAAGTGCTGCCAAAACTACTATTATGGCTATGGGCCAAGATGAGGCCAGTCTATGTTGTGGCTACATTGTAATCTCTAGCACCTGCTTTTTGTTGCATACAGCTGTATTGTATCCACTGGAACTGCACAAACATCACTATCATAACATTACATCCTGTCTAAACCAAAATGCAGCAGTATGACAAACCCCATTCTTCAGGACCCACAATTCTGCTCCATTTAAAATTACTTACTTTCTGATATTGCACGTTTGATATTGATGAGGCACATTAAATCTCACTTTTACGTTCCCCCCTTTTCTGATGGTTCTAATTTATTTAATGCCTTGGCATAATACTGCTAATAAAACAAAGAAGGCTGCTGGGCCAACATGCATGTCATTCCCTGGCAACACAATTTAGTAATGTACCATTAAGCTCCATTGCCAAAAGAATTAAATTGTAACTGCCCTAACAAATTTTTATTTTCAATAAAAGCTCACTGTTATGATTTCTACTAAACAGTAAGTCTTTCTGTGAACTCTTCTCATTTGTTGACCAACTACAAATTATTCCAACATGTCCTTTATTCCTGACTCTGCAGTTACTGCCAGTGGTTGTGACTGGAAAGTTACTCTGCTTTGAGCAGGACACTTCATCCACATGATTATGCAAATAAATATAATTTCACAACTTCCGGTTCTAACCTTATTACTTGCTGTGGTAGTTATTGAATATCATTCTTAGATCTCCAATGCAACATATTTATTTACTTTACAGAACAAGACATATTTCAGACTCTGCACTCGTTTCCAGCCTTCTGGCATGCAATGGTAAGAATGTAAATCATACCACTTCAGTTAATGAAGTGAGAAAGATAAATTTAACATAATTGTATCTACATTTTTTCAGCCGTCCCACGGGCAAATAAGCAATGTAATATTATTTGTGAAATTTTCAAGATCTCATTTAACCTGGAAACCATCAGGGTGCTGTACTCATCAGTTACTTCATCTTATTTTATTTTTCATTGTGAATATTACCAGTGGAAAAATTGAAAAATTTGCTGCCAGAAGAGTAACAAAAATTTTGATGCCCCTGGTTTGACTTCTTTAGCTGTTGCTAAGGGAATGAGATCAATACTGTGAGTGATGATGAAGACAGAAGACTGCTGAAACAGCATGCATGGAGTACAAGTGCATACAATCCTAGAAAGAATTTAAATATGGAAGGAATTCAAGTGTATATAATCATAGAAAGAATTTAAATATGGCTGTATCTAGTGCTTCAAACAAAATGAGTCCACTCAGCTACTTGTGTCACATACTTTGACACATTCAAATGTTCATTAGACAATTTCTTCATTAAAGGTTGAATACAGAAATTGTATATGCTACAGATACCACATATTAGTTAATCATTTGGCTCAAGTGAAAAGTCAAGCATTAGAATACAATCTCCTACACAGAGACATGTCAAAGCTACTGTTTGCTATTTAAGTTTAATTTATTCACAGACTGTACTCCGTAAAACACACCAGATAGGAGATCCTTCACAGATGTGGAAGAAGTCAAGTTATACATTAACAGGCATAAGCAACCACTGCAGATAACTTCTGTGCACTATACTAACAACTAGTTATAATTAACGTCAATATCCCCACATTCACATGGAAGGAGAAACATCAAGGTTGAATAGTTACTTTCTCTAACTGCAACTTGTTGTCCCTCTCTTCCATCCACTCTTCATCCTATTAATACTCCTACATTTCTGACAACTATAGATATGTATGACATGTACAGTGTGGTTCCACAGCTCTACCATGTGCAAAGGTAAGAGCATATCACTAAGGCCAATCATTCTAACTGCCCCAAAGCAAACTATGGAAGGACAGTAAGACTGGCCAAGAGTGGAACAAAGATAGTGCACATCATGGAACCTTCCAAAGTGGACCACTGGAATCTGCTATCATCATTGCAGTGTCTACCTCAAACTTCAGCACTGCTGTTTCACCCTCTTGCATCTCATGGGCTTTGACTCCACCCACAGCACTCACCAGCAGGTGATTAATTTGGAAGCATTGCCAGGGCTCATAAGAAGTATACTTGCCTGACAGACTAACTCCTCTCCCACAGTGTTACTAATGACTGGCGATGGATTTAAATAGTTGCCTGAACACCCCCCAGAATATTTAATGTCTAGAACTACTGTATTATTTAATACATAATGTGGTGTTTTCTTGATGATAATGACGATGATGATTTATGGCTGATGGCACTAAACAGCAAGGTCATAGTGCTCACATTTTCTTGATAGAAGGATCCGTTTTTATATGCATATATATATCTAGTATAAAATAAGCTAATTGTCCCTGGATGGATGTTTATCAATTGCATTAGGTCACAGCAAATTGGTGAAGAGGATTTGAGAACCCTTTTTGCAGAAAGTAAGTCTATGGTATGCAGTGGCATAAAATTTGAAACTACAGCAGTTATTTCAACACCTGCATGAATAGTAGCAGTTGACTTGTCCAAAGTTAGCCCCACCCACCTCATTCCAGCCCACACTTACGCCTCTCAATATCTGATTAAAACCTTGAGGACTGGAGTTCATACATAGTATGTCTTTGCCATTAACTTGGGGCAGGAAATATCACTTACTCTTTAATATCACTAACTGGCCCTCAAACAACAACAGTAGTGGGGGAAGGGGGTGGGGGGATGCAGGTGATTGGTTAAGTACATGTGTGTATTTTATTTTTTACATATATCAGGTGGATTTTCTCAAGTGTTTCAGCAGATATCTGGAATTTTGATTTTGCAATCTGTAGCTGAACTCAGCCCAAATGAATAGTGCTCAACACACCTTTCATGAGACAACTAGTATTGATGGAAAGTATCAGTTTCTTTAGTGTTACAAACAAAATGCTTATTGAAGCATAATTTTATGTGCCCGTTTGATAGAGCAGTTCCAGATTAGTCTAGTGTGATAGTTGTTTTATCAATGTGTATTAACAGGGACTCTATAACTCAAAGAATAACCAGCACTCCAGCAGTGACAGCAATGTCCTGGCCAGCACTGATGGCTACCACCAAGCATGTAGCACTGCTCAGTTGGTGCTGGAGTACTGTTTATTCTTAGTGTTTTACTCTCTCTCTTAATACATATCAATAAGATGAATACTGGACTAGACTGCTCTATTGAATGGACGCATAAAACACTGATTTAAAAATAATTTTGTTTGCAGTGGGAAACAAACTGATGCTTTCTGTTGCCACTGGGTGTCCTATGAAAGCTGGTATGAGCAGTAACTGTTTGGGCTGAGTCCAGCTACATAATGAAAAAGCAAAATTGCAAGTATCTGCCAAATCACATGAAAAAATTGGCTTCCATGAATTAATCCTGTAAAGCATGATATGAGAGCACTGCTTGAGTTACTTTTAAACAGCTTATTTGAAAGCATTCTGAAGTATTACAGTAAATGAACAAGTTTGAAACATTTTAATACACGTAGTTTGTTTCATACATGTGACAGTGTCCTAAATGATATTGATAAAGCATTAATTAAAAGATTAATATTTTCAGCCTTTTTATATCCATTCAACACAATCCACTCAAAATATTATAAACAGAATTTGCATTCAAGTAAAACCAACGATTTGTGATGGGTCCAAAATACTATTTTGATCCACTGAATCATACCAAAAATTGCCTTAAGTGACATTGGAAATTGTAGAAAGATACATTTGATTTTTTAGATATTTTGTAATTATGATACATGGCTTATTTGATGCCATAGGAATGATGTCATGAGCCATTGTATTAAGCCACTATAGATTAATGTGCCCAGTTACGGACAGTTCTAGAGACTGTTCAGTTTGTTAGGATGGTTAGTAGCACACTGATTCCGATGATTTAATTCTATTAAATCATATGATGGTAACACTGACTAACCTGGCGGAAGTGGACTAATAAAGGTTGGGCCAAATAAAAGTGACACAGGAAATATTTGTAGGACTGATCAGGAACTGATCCCTGTTAATGAACAGGTGAACTGATGGTAGAATATTTTGTTGTGCATGACTTAATGCATCCAGAAGAACTTTTGCCTGCTGAGTTCTGCTGGTGGTTTCTGATTGAAGTGACACCACGACTTTTTGACAGCTAGTCTTTCATTTCGTCAGATGAGTCTCGATTCAGCCCGTCAGGGTATGTAAAGTCACAGAACATGTGCCATTATGTATCATAAAATCCCATCAGTAATTTGAAGAGCATATGACATTATGGAATGAAAGTAAACATAGTATGCCAGCTTTCTCATTTTTATATCCCCTATGTCTGACACAATTCGCATTGCAAATAGAGATTTGTGAAGACAGTTCAGCAGTTCTGTGGTGTGCTCCTCCCAGTTGAATTTATTATCAAGCTGTAATCCCAAGAATTTAACACTGTCCACTTCTTCTATTTGCTTGTCATCATATGTTAGGCATGTACTCGTGGGACACTGCTTAGAAGTTCTGAACTGCATTTAGCATGTTTTTTCAAAGTTTAGTGACAAAGAATTGGCTGGGAACCAGTGATTAATGTCCACAAATATTTTACTAGCCAATCTTTCTAAGACTACACTTGATTTGCTATTTATTGCAATGTTCGTATCATCAGCAAACAAAACAAATCCACATCTGGTGATGCCTGTGGGCTGAGGATACACAGTGTCTGGTCAGTACCATTGGGCCTTCATGGCCTGTTCAGATGGAGTTTAGTTTTATTATTACTTGGCTCATCCTGCATGTCTTTATTGGTGCTGAATGATAATGAACAAATAATATGGGAAGTTCTTGTTTGTTTTTCAGTCACTTAAAATCTGCTTAAACTTTATGTGACAACATGGTCATGCAACCTTTGACAAACCACTGCCCAAAAGGCCAGGTTCCGTTTTCTGGCCTGACTGACAACCATGTCATTCTCTGCCAGTGGCATCCTTGGACGCAGTATTGAGAGGAATGTGATCAACACAGCACTCTCCTGGTTGCTGATGGGTTTCTTGACCTTGGGACTACTACTAATTGTTTGAGTAAATCCTCAGTTGGTTTTTTAAAGTTGAGTGCACCATGTACCAATCTTCCCACCTGGCAGTATCAGGAATTGAACCAAGTCCTCCACAGGGCAGTCAGTTGTGCTGACTACTCAGCTATGGAGCATAAAAAAATCCACAAGAATTGTGGATATGACAATCTACTGGGGCTTGATGTTATTAAAAAAAAAAAAAAAAAAAAAAACAACAACAATGTATTGGTAGAGATCAAGATTACTGAACAACCTGTACTGTCATACTTACCATGGGCCACCAAATTGCAGGACATCAGTCAGTATTGAAAATTAACTTATGTGGTGGGTATCTGTGACAAACTGTATAAACATATCCTCATCTGAGACAGGCTGGTTCAGGACACCTCCATTCAGTAAATCCAAGCTGACATCCTCAAATTATCAGTCTCAGTGGGGAGCAGTGCCAGTCATTGTGCAAGCTTTCAAAATGACAAAGTGAGCTTGGTTGTTGACCCTGTCATCTGCAAACTATGCCTTTACAACATCAGGCCCTCATGCTCACTAGGCACCACAGGCCAGCCCAACGCACAAGCATCATCAAGAGTTTCCTTCCTGCCCTACCCTGCACGTTTCTACCACCATGACCACAAAGCTTTCATCCAATACTGGGCATCTTTTACAACTTGTGAATGGCCAGGTATCTAACCTGTGTGCTTCAGCACCAGCAGTAGAAAGTTCTCCATAACTGGTGCAAGTTGATGTCATCTAGATGACACAAGATGGGCTCTTGGTGGGTGGATATGGGTGCACATACATATCAGTTGTCACAATAATCACAGGGAGACCTATAAACAACTAAGCTCCAGCCCTCTCCTACCTTGTACCATTTCATTGGTAGAATACAGATGAGCAGTTCCAGTTGTTGGTGTGTGGTATGCTTTAGCCGCATACAAAGCTGTCACACTTCATCTATGGGTCTTGGTAGTCCATCAACACAATGGCCTTAATATCTTTGTCATGCTCTTTAATGCATCTGACTGCCCCATTGCCAGTCTTCTAGTAATGGTATCATAGATTTAAAAAAAAATATATCTGTGCTAGCTATTTTCTACCTTTATATAATATTGCAAAATTGTTTAAATTATTTGGATGATCTATTTGTTACAGAAACAGACCAAGAGAACTATTTATGCAATCTCTGCTGAGTGCTCACTCAGATACAACAGTTGGGTCTGTGTTGCAATTCACAGAAGAGCACATTTTTCTGACATGAAGATGACTATGTATGGTATTTCATGGGCAAGGACAGTGTGTGGGCAGCAGAGACGCACACTCAAGTTATTCACAACCTTACCACACCATAGAGTCTGATATGCATGTATACAGATGTCAGTAATATCATGTACACAAGATATGAAAAGGCAGTACATTGACAGAGCTGTCATTTGTACTCAGGTGATTCATGTGGAAAGGTTCCCAATGTCATTGTGGCTGCATGACAGGAATTAACAGACTTTGAATGCAGAATGTTAATTGGAGTTAAACACTTGGGACATTCCATTTTGGAAATCATTAGAAAATTTAATATTCTGTGAACCACAGTGTCAACAGTATGCCTAGAATACCACATTTCAGGTGCCACCTCTCATTATGGACAGAGCAGTGGCCGATAGCCTTCACATAATTATTGAGAGCAGTGGCATTTGTGTAGATGTGTCAGTGCTAACAAACAAACAGCAATTTGTGAAACAACCTCAGAAATCAATATGGGATGTATGACAAACATATCCATTAGGAGAATACACTGAAATTTGGAGTTAATGGGCTATGGCAGCAGATGACTGATGCGAGTGCCTTTGCTAACAGCACATTGCCTATAGCACCTATCTTAGGCTCATGACCATATTGGTTGGAATCTGGATAACTGGAAAACTGTGACCTGGTCAGATGAGTCCTGATTTCAGTTGGTAAGACCTGATGGTAGGGTTCGAGTGTGGTACAAACCCAAGGGGTGAAAAAGGCATTTGCATGCTGGTGAGGGCTCCATAACAGTGCAAGCTGTGTTTACATGGAATGGACTAGGTCCTGTCATAAACTGAACTTATCATTCATTGTAAATGGTTATATCTGGCTACTTAGAGGCCATTTGCAGCCATTCATTGACTTCATTTTCCCAAACACCAATGGAATTTTTGTGGGTGACAATGCGTCATGTCACCAGACCAAAATTGTTCATGATTGGTTTGAAGAACACTCTGGAGAATTCAAGTGAATGATTTTCTCAACATGCATACAACCATACATTTATGGGACATAATCAAGAGGTCAGTTCATGCCCAAATCCTGCACCAGTTACACTTTCACAATTATGTACTACTATAGAGGCAGCGTGGCTCAATATTTCTGCAGCAGAGCTCCAGTGGCTTGTTGAGTCCATGCTGTGTCAAGGTGCTGCACTACACTGAGAAAAACACGATACGACACCATATTAAGAGGTATCCCATGACTTTTGTCACCTCAGTGTAGTTTCCAACACCACAAGTGAGTTCTGCCAAATTGGCAATCTTTTTGAATGTACTTCAGAATCTGAACATGCTTTTTACATGTAAATCTACATCTATACTCTGGAAGTCACTTTATGGTGTATATCAGGGATACTTTGTGTACCACTGTCATTTCCCCCTTTTCCTGTTCCAGTTGTGTGTGGTTCATGGAAAGAACTCCATGTGACATCAAATCTTTTTAATTTTATCTTCACAGACTTTTTGTGAGGCATATGTAGGAGAAAGCAACACATTGGTTGACTCTTCTAGGAATGTGTATTCTTGGAATTTTAACAGTAGACCCTATCATGATGCCAAATGCCTCTCTTGTTGTGTGCGCCATTAGAGTTGATTGAGCATCTCCAAGGTATTTTTGCACTAACTAAATGAGCCTGTAATGAAATGTGCTGCTCTACTTGAGATTTTCTCTATTTCCTCTATCTGTCCTATCTGATGCATATCTCAGAATGATGAGGAGTATTCAAGATTGCTTGAATGAATGCTTTGCATGCTACTTCCTTTGTTGACGAGTTACATTCACCGATGATTCCCAGTTTGGTATTTACTTTACCCAAAATTAATTTTCGTATTGCTGCTCCACTTCATATCACACCATGTGCATACTCCTAGATTTTTCTTGGAATTATTGCTTCCAATGTTTGTTCTGCAGTCTTGTTATCATACAGTAAAGGGGCTTTCTGTCTATATGTTTCTAATACATTACATTTGTTTATGTAGAGACTCAAGTGCAATTCACTGCAGTAAGTGTCAATCCTTTGCAGGTTTTGCTGCATTTCACAATAATTTTATAGCATTTCAATTTCTCTGTGTACAACAGCATCATCCACGAAAAGCCTCATGGAACTTCTGATGTTATCTACTAAGTCATTTACATATATCTTGAAAAGTAATGGTCTCATTACATGGTCTTGGGGGCACACTCAAAGTTACTTTAATTTCTGAAGATCTATCTCTTTTCAGAATGATGGCTGTGCTCTGTTTGCTAAAAGTTCTTCAGTCCAGTCACACAGTTAGTCTGATATTTTGTATTCTCATATTTTCTTCATTAGGTAGCAGTATAGAACTGTCAAATGCCTTCTGGAGGTCAAGGAACACAGCATCTACTGCTTTATGGGCATATGGATAAAGAGAATGGGATGGGTTTTACATTACTATCATTTCTGGAACCAACAATGATTCCTACACAGGAGATTTTCAGTCTTCAGAAATTTCATAATGAATGAGTGGAACATATTTGAAAATTGAGCAACAAACTGACGTCAAGATATAGGTCTACAATTTTGTGCATCTATCAGATAACCCTTCTTGAAAATGGGAATGGTCAGTGCTTTTTTGCAGTCATTAGGAATGCTTCCCTCCTCTCTTGGTCATTTATATTGATGTATGTCATTCTGTTATTCACACAGTTATTTAAAGGAGGTAGTGCACTTTTTCTGCTCTGAGATGTTGTTTGATCTAAGCATCTTGCCTAATCCTAATCACTCCTGTTCTTGCAACTTATGTGTCTCAGAATGGGTTTGGCTTGCCACTATCTCATTGTGCATTAGATAGACCAGAGTGCCAAATTATTTATGTATGAAAAACTCCATCAATGATTCAGACTAAATAATCACAGATAGAGAAGGATGTCCTCTCTAGAATTTTCAGCTTTAAAAAGCTCCGTGAATATGAGTCTGGCACTTCATTTAAATTAGTTACTGATCATAAAACTCTTCTCACAATCTTTGCCCTTAACTAAGGCATTTTGCTGTGCACTGGAATATCTTTCTCAGTAACTATCAATGTAAAATTTCATTTCAATCCACAGCACACCATACCAATGCAGCCTATCTGTTGTGATTCCTAGTGGGACCAAATGAAGCCTTTGACTCTTCTCCACAATCTGTTGTCATACTGAGTGCAAATCACCAACAGTCTCCACAGAAAACTGACTGAAATATTCGTAAGTAGTGGAAGCAACAGCTGAAGATAAACTTCTACAACAAATCTGGTCTGCAGGACTCCAATGAAAATAACTGGACACCAAACGCCTGCTCCCCTTAGATGCTGTCATTTTTGTGTATGTCAAAGAGTTCTCCTCCTCTCTGCAGTGCAGTGCAGTGCAGTAAGCACACAGAAAATTCACAGGCCCTCCAATTGGGCCTGGGGAATCATCAGAACCAAATCTGTACAATTGCTGTTATGTGTATTGGCACAGTATGAACAAGTACACTGTCAGGACGATCACACATGGCAAGACTCACATTTCATCACAGTCATCACCCCATCGACAGTTTCAGTTGTAGTCATCAACACAGTATCCTGGAGAATGCCTGGAAGTGGACTTTACAGGGTCATTCCAGTGGTGTATATGGGTGGTAACAACAAATGCAAAGTCACACTAACCAAATGCTGTCTGAATATTCTCCACTGCAGGCATTGACACATACAGTGTGAATCACTAACTATTGCCACCTAGAATAACTCTTAAAGCTTGATAGTAACTGAAAAGTTTGTGAGACAAATGTTGCAAGGGACAATGGGGGACATAATAATAGAGCACTTGCCCACGAAAGGCAAAGGTCCTGAGTTCGAGTCTCGGTCTGGCACACAGTTTTAATCTGCCAGGAAGTTTCATATCAGTGCACACTCTGCTGCAGAGTGAAAATCTCATTCCGGGCCATAATATTTTACTGTTACTAGGTGGGGTCGCTTCAGAGATAAGAAAGTCAATTTTTTTTAAAATGGGATGCTATAGTTTGGTACTTATTTTCTGATAGCGGCTATCAAGATGAATCCAATGATGTGTAACAGTAAGGCCTTTGAAGGTCAAAATAGGTCACAAAGCTGGCATGGACATCCGTTCACAGAAGGTGTTTGACACGATGACCATTGGTATCAGTGCAGTGCTGAAATCTTCTTATCATGGATTGAGTGGTATACCTCATCACTTTGGCACTTATCGAAGCACATGCTCTGACAATTCTCTTTCATATATTGTGCAAATAGTAAATATTTGCCGAATACAGCATAGTCATCTAATGTGCCATTGACATGTAAACACCATTCGATGGTTTTGCAATACAACACTAATAGGAATGGTAAGACTAGGCTTGTTCACCAGACTTGGTGCCTCTGGATTTTTTTCTTGTATGGATTCATAAAGTACATTGTTTATAAAGATGTTTCAACTATATCTGAAGATACAGACTTTAAAGACATAGACTATAAAGACAAAAAAGGTCCACATGGTGTGGGAAGCCTATTGTACAACAGTGGATTTTATATTGTAGATTGTATTTTATTGGTCCTATTGTCTACATAGCAGCTTATGCATAAGACATTGGACAAGTCAAGTTATAAATATACAGGCTAAAAGTAATTTCAAGGCATACATATTTAACCTTACAATAATACACTTTACACGTAAGTATTTATATAACACATTTCATAAATTTAAATATTCTTCAATGGAGTAAAAGCAGTGATGCTGTAAAGATGACTTTAGAGATTTTCCAAATGTATTGACCTCAGTGATAGCTTTTATGTTTTCAGGAAGTTTGTTATAAAGCTTAACTCCCATGTGAAAAGTACCTTTTTGGCACAGAGCTGTGCTGATTTGAGTCATATGTAAATTTCTGTTTTGTCTGGTAAAGTGCTCATGTACATCACAGTTTTTTGTAGTCTCTGGTCCTTGCCTATTACATTTAATTTAAAGAACAAAAGGGTTTCCATAATGTATACACACAGTAATGGGGGAATACCAGATTTCTTAAACAGGGGTTTACAAGAGTCTCTAGGCTTGCACCCAAACAAGATTCTAATGGCCCTTTTTTGTAGTTTAAAAGTGCTATTAGCAATTTTAGAGTTTCCCCAGAAGGTGACCCCATATCTAAGATGAGAATGAAAGTATGCATGATATGCATTCAATACTGTTTTCTCACTACAGCATGATTTTAATGAACAAAGAAGATAATATGTTTTGCTCAGTTCTGCATTGAGATATTCATCTGATGTTAAGAATCTATCATACGACACCCAAGGAGGTGAAGAGTCAGGCCAAGTCACTCCACGGGTGCCAACCGTGCCCAACCATAGACAGTGCTTGGCTTACTTCAGCAAGACAACCAGCAACTATCACTGACTGCCCAGCATTATTTCCAACCTAAAAATCCAGTTGTCTGCTGCTCCGTATGCCATACCCACTGGGTAACTTGCACCATTATTGAGCTCCAAGATGCAGTTTTGGCCACTGTGGATACTGAGGTAAGAAATATCCAAAATCACATGAACCAAGAGCCACTGCCACTGCCAGCAACAGGAAGGGACATGAGTTCTGCAGCACTGTTACAAGCAGCAATAGCTATGACAACCAGCTGTGAAACAAACTACAGAAGAGTGATATACTCAGTTGCTGACTGGAACTAAGGCACTTCACATCAGACAGTCCTACACAGCAGACAGTACTGCAATTTATTAAAATTATCTCTGAGAGATTTAAAATTGATGTAAAAAACTGTATTGGTACAGAAAGGGATTTTGAGTTAATTGGACCTCAAATGTTTAGTTATTTTCACTGGGTCTTCTTTACTACCAAAAGCTCAAGTTTGATTTGACCAAGCCAGTGGTGAGAATTTCTCTGCCATGTTTTAGAGCCTCAGCATTTATGTGTTACTTCACTACATTGAACTATTCTGTTTTGCAACATACTGAAATGAGTATTTCCTTGATTAATACAGACTAGTTGCAAATAATACAGTCATTGGTATTGAACAGTTCATTTATAGTTATTGAACAGTTCATTTATAGTTATTGATAAGTGAGGTATCATGTATTTGATATATGGATGTGATTCTGTCTATCTGTTTCAGTTTTATCACAATTCAATGTTATGTAATAGATGTATATATTAGGCATGTTTTTGGGAAAAAGCTTTTGTTCTTTATGTTTTTAAGATATGCACATCATTTTAAGATGATTCTTGTAGTAACAAATTCCAAGTAAGGTTTTGCATAATTTTATTCAAACATTTGTAAATTGAACATAAATGTTAATTATGTGGACATTTTAAGAACAAATGTCTTAAGGAAACACAATGTCAAGGAAACAATGCATGTAATACTCTAGATGGTGAGCCATTTATTTGCTGTGAATGTCCAGTTCAGTGGTCTATTGCTACTGTATAAGAGGAGTAGGCATTGCAGATTCACTGTCTCATTTCTCTCCCTCATTATCGTGAACAATATGATCATGACACTGCACTCTACACATGTTCCTTACAGTTACTGCAGGTATTATCTAAGGAGTTAAAATATCTGCAACATAATGAGGTTTAAAGAGAACTCTGTCATTGTAATGGTATGATGATGTTCATTTTGGATTATAAGTGCAACAAGCACCTATGTCTACAGTTACACATGTACATAAGTCACCACACAATACATGTTAGAGGGTACCTTTTGTCACTACTAGCCATTCCCTTTTCTGTTCTGCTTGTGAATGGAGAAAGGGAAAAACAACTTTCTATGTGCTTCTGTATTAGCCCCAATTTCTCTTATCTTCTCTTCGCAGTCCTTACACAAGGTGTGTACTGGTGGCAATAGAATTGGTCTGCTTTTAGCTACAAATGCTAGTTATCTAAATTTTGCTCAATTGTGTTTCACAAAAAGAATGTCATTTTCCTCCATGAATTCTCATTTGAGTTCACTGAGCATTTCTACAACATTTACAAGTTGACTGAACATACCAAAAACAAATCTAGCAGCATCCCTCTGAATGGTTTCGATGTCTTCCTTTGATCTGATCCATTGGGGTTCCAAACACTCAAATTATGCTCAAGAATGGGTTGCACCTGTGTTCCATACATAGTCTTCTTCATATATGAGCAACACTTTCCTAGAACTTTCCCAGTAAATTGAAGTCAACCATTTGTCTTTTATGGTATTACCCTTATGTGCTTGTTCCATTGTCTATTTGTCTGCCATGTTACATACTGAGATTTAATTGAAGGGAGTGTGTCAAGCAGCACACCACTACAAACATTTCATCACAAGACAAGGAAGGACAATAAAGAATGGGAACAAGAGAGAACCAATTCAGCCAAATGGCTACTTGGTCCAGTATTTAAGAAAAGGAAGCTGTTAATGCATAAGGCAAAAAGATCAGTCAGTCACTATACCAGGAGTATTAGTGAAATAGACACTTCTCCATATGATCTGGATTCTGTTGTGCATTCACATTTGCTAAAAGCTAATTATTGTCCAGTTATAGTAAAAGTGAAAGTATTAGTAAGTTACCCTGAATACAACTGTGATGGAAGTACTAGTAATAACAACAGTAGTTATTTCAGTGCTAGTGAACTGCAATTTGGAAGAGTACAGAAAATGTTGCAGTTAAAGGTAGTACTATACAGTGATTAATGTAGGAGAAGTTAACTGTTTTTCTACAGATGAAGAGGACAAATGGCACACATGAACAAAACTGATGCCAGAGAAAAGTTGCACATAATATATAATTACTAGTTTTAGCAAAGTAGCTGTTTTAAACAAAAACATATGAATAACATAATACGATATTGTTAACATACCTACTGAACAGGTACAAATTTTACTTACCATTTCAATCCAAGCAATAGGTAAAATTGTCCTATCTTTGAAACATTTGACAGTCTGCATATAGGGTGTGGTCCTCACCATGATGTTGATCTGAATTCGTGACCAGCCAGCAAGAGGCACACCCAGCTTCTGCACAAATTTTGAACAGCATTGATAATTTTTATTCCCTTTTAATTAATTAATTAATTAATTAATTGACATACAATTTTCCATAAATACTGTTACGGAGGAGAAAGTTCGGGAATGAGAAACTGATGGAGGCAGTCACAGTTGGCATTATTGTAAAGTATACTAATAACCAGTTACGTCCAGTGTTACCTACTTATATTGATGAGTATGAGAATTTTTTCTAGATCACTTCAACACGCACACACACATGCAACATACCACTCAGACAAATATAATAAAGCTACAAAAACAATCAGTTATTGGTATTATAATGTAAATGGACAGATAAAAGAATCTACTCACCAAGTGGTGGCAGGGGAACACACATACAAAAGGATATAACTTTTACAAGCTTTCAGAGCCAGTGGCTTCTTCTTCTTCTGGTAGAAGAGTTGAAGGGGAAGGAAAAGAAGTGAAGGAAAAGGACTGGAAAGGTTTAGGAAAAGGGGTACAGTTTAGAAAAGTCACACAGAACCCCAGGTCAGGGGAGACTTACCAGACAGGATGAGAAGGAAAGACTGATTGTTGGGGACTGCACTCAATGAGATTTGAAAACCTGAGAGCTTAAAGGTGGAAGACAGAGATTACTACTAAAACATCATGTATGAGTTAATATGAGTGAAAAGCTAAGTGCATTGTATGTACCAGAGGTGGCAGGAGGGACCGCGAAAAATAGACAAGTCAGAAAATGGAAAACGGTAAAAACTAAAATGGAATGAAGAAAGGAGTAGTTACAGTGAATAAGTGCTGAGACAGAAGGAATTGATGTAAATTAAGGCCAGGTAGGTGGCGAGCAATAAGGACATGTTGTAGTTCTAGTTCCCACCTGCGAAGTTCTGAGAAAGTGTTGTCTGGGGGAAGAATGTAGATTGCGCTTGTGGTAGAACAGGCACTGAGGTCATGACTGTCATGTTGTAGAGCATGCTCTGCAACAGGATATTGTGTGTTGAAAGTATACACCCTCTGCCTATGCCCATTCATCCTGACTGATAACTGGGTGGTCAGTACCTCACCTCTTATCTCTCAAACTCCAGAGGAGTTCTCGTGCATACTTTAGGGACTAGCCCCCCCCCCCTCCCCCCCCCCCCCCCCCCCCCGGAAGAAAGAATACTGCAGAGACATGGTTAACCAACAGCCTTGGGTTTGTTTCCAGAATGAATTTTCACTTTGCAGTGGAGTGTGTACTGATTTAAAAATGCAGAGTGAAAATTTGTTCAGGAACCAATTTCCCAGGCTGAGGCTAAGCAATGTCTCCACAATATTCTTTCTTTCACGAGTATTAGTCCTGTAAGGTATGCAGGAGTGATGAAGTGTGGAAGGTAGGAGATGAGGTAGAAAGATACTGGTTCAAGTTAAGCTATGATGGTGGATCATGAATCATGCTTAGATAGCTCAATCAATGGAACACTTGTCTTGATAGGTGAAGGTCTCAGGTTCAAGTCCTAATTTGGGACACAGTTTTAATATGTCAGAAAGTTTTGTAACATGAAATTGACTTTGACTCTCTTGTACTAGCACACTGTGGATGTATCCAGGGTAAGGTAACCCATCCAACTGCTGGAGTTAACAGTAAACAAACAGGAACACAAGACAAATGTGCATTGATCATTTAGTCAGTCATCTTCAGTGGAATGTTTATGTAAATACAACTTACACCAATGGAGAAAAGGTAGAAATGTTACACATATACTGGAAATGTTAATAAGCAGTACAGCAATGACTGGTATATATTCATACTGCACACTACTGCAGAATAATTTTTTTTACCTTAACTGCATTTACCCAGAGGATCCTGCCATAGGGCAGTGTTGGGTGAATATATGCAAACTGTGATAGCATTCTGTCCACATGTTAACACAATGAGAGACATTGTTAAGTGCAAAGAAGATAAAACTGAAGCCTAGAAAGTTGATGCACAGTGTTTCATTTAGGGCATACTTATTTCTGTTTCTAATACCTGTAAGCCAATTTTATTTGTTTGTAACTGCAAAACATTCGATTTTGTAAGATCAAGATTTAATTTACAAACTGTGAGCTAATGGCAGGCCTGCTCCACTATTATCTTTGTTGTGTGTGGTATTCTTTTACTTGAGCCCTTTACTAATGTATTTATATCATCTGCAAACAAAACTGTTTTTGAAGAATCCTTACTATGGTCACAGGTTTGAATCCTGCCTGGGGATTGGATATGTGTGATGTCCTTAGGTTAGTTAGGTGTAAGTAGTTCTAAGTTCTAGGGGACTGATGCTGATGACCTCAGAAGATAAGTCCCATAGTGCTCAGAGCCATCTGAACCTTTTGTTTTTTTTTTTTTTTTTTTTAGGTAAAGAACAGAAATGAGCCAGGTACTGGACGTTTTGAGACTCCATACTCCATATTTAATATTTCCTAATTCAAAATTTGATTTATTGCTGTGATATAATTGGTTAATGTGTCCTACTCTTTTCCACTCTTTATATACACTATCTGATCAAAAGTATCTGGACACCTGGCTGAAAATGACTTACAAGTTTGTGGCACCCTCCATCTATAATGCTGGAATTCAATATGGTGTTGGCCCACCCTTAGCCTTGATGACAGCTTCCACTCTCACAGGCATATGTTCAATCAGTTGCTGGAAGTTTATCTGGGGAATGGCAGCCCATTATTCACAGAGTGCTGCACTGAGGAGAGGAATAAATGTTGGTTGGTGAGGCCTGGCATGAAGCTGGTGTGCCAAAACATCCCAAAGGTGTTCTACAGGATTCATGTCAGGACTCTGTGCAGGCCAGTCCATTACAGGGATGTTATTGCCATGTAACGACTCCGCCACAGGCAATGTATTATAAACTGGTGCTCAATCATGTTGAAAGATGCAATTTCCATCACTGAACTGCTCTTCAAGCAAGAAGGTGCTCAAACCATCAATGTAGGCCTTTGCTGTGATAGTGCCATGCAAAACAACAAGGGGCACAAGCCCCCTCTATGAAAAATATGACCACACCATAACACCATAACCTCCGAATTTTACTGTTGGCACTACACATGCAGGCAGATGACATTCACCAGGCATTCACTATACCCCACTCTACCATCGGATCGCCACATGTTTTTCCACTGTTCAATCGTCCAGTGCTTACGATCCTTACACCAAACGAGGCATTGTTTGGCATTTACTGGTGAGATGTGTGGCTTATGAGCAGCCACTTGACCATGAAATCCAAGTTTTCTCACCTCGCACCTAACTGTCATAATACTTGAAGTTCCTGGTCACTCAATTCCACCACAACCAAATGTCTACAGAGCAGTTCATCGTTGCACTCTGATGATACTCACAGTTTCATGCATGCCATATGAACAATTATCATAAAAGAAAATAAATAATAGAATTTTACAGATATTGCTGCAGTTTCAGAGAGGAGAAGTAGGCTGATTGATATACCATAAGTTAGTGATGATCAATTTGTGTATGTGAAAGTGTGATGATCAGATTAAGTATTCAGTCTGCTGTTTTTCTTGGTGATCAAAGCTAGGAAATAAATGTGTGATTACTGGTGTGTAGTGAGTGATTGAATCTATACAGTTTACGTTAACCTCCTTTAGGTTACTTACTTTGTTGATATAGACTTTATTGCTGTACATACATGGATGTCAAAATTTATCTGAAAAAAATATTGAACCTCTTCCACATCAGATATGTAATTAAAGGATGAAAAATCCATGTCTTTTGCTGCAAAGCAGGATGAAAAATTGTCAATGATCATCAGCTGCATCAACATTTCTCGCTTCACAACACTTGAGATAATGTAAAAATCTCAGTTAATTGTTTGAGAATAGTGGAATTTTGTGACTGAAATATTTTGTGCCAGTTCTTCCAAGCATATGTGAAGGAGAAGGATTATACCACATAGATTTTAGTGACCGAGAAATCATTATATTTTATAAACAAGATGTGATGGAAATTCAAGAAATGGAAGTATTTCATCATATACTTGCCCAGGATATCATGGCCTTTAGTTTCTCAGACGTGGACCAGGACACTTGTGAAAAATAGATGAGGATACCTGTTAGCAAAACTATGGAACTATAAGAATAGAAAGCCTCTAGATTCCTCTGAAACAGGGTCAAGTGCAAAACTGAAGAAGAATGCAAAAAAGCTCAAATGAAGAATACAATGCAATTTAGCACTTATTGCAAGAGGCAAATTGATTTCTAGAAACAGCTGTAGAAATTTATACGTAAAAATTTATGATTCGTTTGCATGACATCACTGGATATGTCTCAGCATAACATATCAAACTCAAAATTGACATAAAATGTAGATCTATTACACATAAGGATTTAACAGCTGTTGTTATGTTGTCCTCCTTAAATGATAGGATCACATCATTCTGCAATTTAACAGCAAATTTATTCCAACATTCCCTCAGCAAGTAATCACAGAAATGATGACAAATCTTACAGTGCCATTTTCTCATTTGTTATTTGCACTTAGCTGAATTCCATACTACTGTATTCCCTTAATTATTTCTCAGACTAGCATCTGAGGCAAAAGACATTATAACATTCAACTGTGTACAACAATTTGGTGTGGCAGGAGGCTATCCATAAGTTGTTTAGCTCAAAGCAGGAAATAAGCATCTCTTTGAAATGTTGCCTTACAATAAGTCCTTACCTTGACAAAATGCAGATACAGATGACATGAGGTGACTCACCAAACGTGTTGTTCACAGTTAGTTTTAATGTTCCATGTAAGATCTTTTGAGTTCAAAGTTTACTGTTGGATAAAGATTTAATTTTGGGATGCACACTGGGGTGCAGTCAAGCCAATATATGTCTAATTCTGTTCCCCATTAGAGCTATGTGGTGACGACTAGAAATATAGCCCATGTTGAGTTTGACAGGGTAACAGAAAGACAGTAGTTAAGAAGCCGCAGTGCTGTTTCCAAATGCCAGGGGGAACATTTTGAGTCCTAGCCCTGTATGTAACTTTACTTGTAGATAAAAATTCATTTAAGGAAATTCATGCACTCTTGTTCAGTGCTCAAGGATGTTAATTAATTTAAATATATTTGAGAAACCTTTATTATGAACTATAATCACAGGGTGTGAAATACTAAATGGGATAAGTTAATGACTGTTTTATTCAATGGTGATCAGATAATAAAGATAATAAAGACCCAGTCATGAACTCAATGTGATGGTGTGGAGTACAACTGGAGTATTTAGATCAGGAAGGTTAAGTTCTTTAATTTTAATGGACCACAATCTGTTAGGTGTACAAAAAGGAAATGGCAAATTGTTTCAACTTCCTACAGTAAATTTTCTCTTTCCAACAAGAAAACAACATTAGGAATGAATTGAGAAGATTCAGTTATATTAACAGAACACTTTACCAGAATTTAAAAAATAAAGTAAGATGAGAGACAGAGAAATGTTATGTCTTGCTGTTACTGAGATCATATACAGGACAATAGATCTAAATACATATAAATGGCACTTGCATCTTCAGATGGGTATGTTCATAATAGTCAAAGGGATGAAGACTATTAGGCTGACAAAGAAAAGATGGAAAGACCAAACATATCAGTAAGAAGAAGAATTAGAAGAAGAAGAGTAGATGAAGAATATCTTGATTACAATGAGGGGATTTGTATGTTTCTTGTACAGGAAAGATGAGCAAATATTTCTTCTGATTCCAAGTGGGCAATAGTTAATGGTAGTTTCTTATAGACTACTCATACATGTATTCAAACACTGTGTTATTAAAACTGCATAATGAAGGATGTGTAGTGATTCAAGTTGTGTACTAATAGATTAAAGCAGCAATCATGAACTGAGGAAGGTCATTATTAAATGCTGAAGTAGAAAAACAGAAATGAAACAAGAAAAATGCTAAAAATTGTACATAAAAACAACTCTAAAGACTTATAAGTCAACAAAGATAATAAATTATATGAGATAGAGGGAAACATTCCACATGGGATATATATTATTATTATTTTGTTGGGAACCTGTGTCAGAGGAGGCTTACTGGATTGGATCTTATCACATCCAGTGTCTCCCCTGGCCCAGATTCTGGGTTACTTTTCCATAACGCTCCCCATTTCCTAAACCTTGACAGTCCTTTTCTTTTATTCCTCTTTGTTTCCTTTCAACCCTTCTGTCATAAGAAGGAGTCACAGGCTCCAAAAGCTTGCATTTTTATATGTGCTTTCTCCTGGCACTCTTTGGTGAGTAGATATTTTTATCTATCCAATTATGTTATATAACAACTTAGTTTGGCATCATAGTGATTACATAAGTGATTCCAAATGTGTGAATTTTGTCTAAAGTGGAGAGGATGCTGACACATAAGCATGATGCATATAATCAGCATTAAAAATGTAATATATTACTACTGAACTTAATACCTGTGTTGACAGTGTACAAGCATGATATTGTATTTACATTTAGACCACCTTTCTATTTAGGAACAAATAATTTTTGAATGGAAAATGCTCAGTTCTATTTAAAATACTAGAGTTCTTTAAATTTTGAAGCTTATAAAATATTAAAACTTACTGGATATATATCAACATATGAGTCGTGCAGTGTCTCATTAGGTGTTAGACCATCCACGGCATTTATTAGGCTTGGATCCCCTAGGTAAAAGTGGGGGAATGATAAGAAGATAGGTGCACCTGAAACATTTTCAATTAATGTTGATTTATAGTTTACTCTTCATTTCACATAATGCATCTAGTAATAAATACTGGTATAATTTCTCATTGTCAAGCTTTAAATTAAACACTTATTATGAAAGGGTGATTTGCTCTGAAGCTTACTGCAAAAAATGTAGTGTAATGTTCTTACCAAAAGTACATCCTGAAGTATTAAATACTCCTGATGGAGGACAAAAATCAGCATCTGGATGACAGAAGCAAGCATTCTCTGGATTTTGATATGCTGAATCAAAGACATTTCTTGGAAATTGGAAGCGGAGTGTTGGAATGTTACCAGCCACCTTGCAACAAATATAAAAAAGAATATTTTTTAAATGGAGAATTCTAAAAAATAAAATAAAATAAAGATAAAACTTTGGAGTCTCAGTTCCGTGTAGTATTAATACCCAGGTTATTTCCGTGGTGCTAGAGTTCAAACAGTTTATTCTGTAAGTTTCATTTCTTTTATGAAGCTAGGAAGTCAAAACTTAATTGATGTAAGTTTTGCATGTAGTAGGCTACTACAGTCTGCAACAGCATTCACGACCCCTTGGCTAGGGATGCACAGTAGACAGCAATGCAGCTTGCCAATCAGTGCTCAGCATATTTCCATGTTCCATACTGTGTGAACGTCCATCATCTTTGAGCATCCTGTCATATTTTATGCGTGCAAAACTACAGCTGACTCATTTCTGTAATATTTGGTGTGTTCTGTGAGTGTTCTCATAATGGCTGAAGCACTTAGAAGGCATCAAATGTTTAAAAAACATGAACCTTATTTTTAAAGTATATTCATTTTTCAAACATGAAGTAAAATCAGGCAAGCCGGTCAACAACGATGTGAAGGAGCAGGAATGTAATGCAGTTTCTGTCTATGTACTTTCCACCAGGTTTATAATGCAGAATTGCTTGTGAGCTGCACAGGCAGAGGCCACTAACATTGCCACTGACTATAATACCTGAAGAAGGAGGGGCACAAAGAAATCAGACAGTGCCACAAAATATTAGGCTGCCTTAAGTCTATTAACTCCATGGCTGCTTTTTGCAGCTAATCACAAGACATCTTTCTTTTTTGCTGCTCTTAAACAATCTCTTTCACCATTTCTCATAAATTATAGCACCCATTTGCCTTTTAAAACATTTTGTGTTCATAGTTATTTGATTTATGTGAAACAGCTAAAATTGGGGGGAAAATTATTAGAAACTGAAGAATAACATAGACTAAGTGAAGAGGCAAGTATTAGTTTTAAAAATAATATGAAAGTTATTAATAACCCTTTCTGCTGAGGATTTTCCTGTATTTTGTCCCTTAACTATGGCTGCAGGTAATACTATTGTACATTGTCAAGTATCCAATGCTTTCTTATTTTCAGTCTGCAGGAGGTTGGGAGAAGGCACTAAACATGTTCTTTAGATTTTCAAAATGAGGAAACAGCATGCCTCTAAGAAACACATTTTTAGTTGAATAATAAGTTTGTTTTCAAAACTTTAACTCTTGGTTTAAGAAGATAGGAATTTTGCATATCCATTTGGAAAAACTGAGCGAGGTGGCGCAGTGGTTAGACACTGGACTCGCATTCGGGAGGACGACGGTTCAATCCTTCGCCCGCCCATCCTGATTTAGGTTTTCCGTGATTTCCCTAAATCGCTCCAGGCAAATGCCGGGATGGTTCCTATCAAAGGGCACGGCCAACTTCCTTCCCCCTCCTTCCCTAATCCGATGAGACCGATGACCTCGCTGTCTGGTCTCCTTCCCCAAAACAACCAACCAACCAACCAATCCATTTGGAAACACTTTCAGTATTATTCTGAGGTATTGTTTGAAACACATGAAATTCAGGTTAGGTGATTACATATAAATATTTTATGATCATTTCTGCCTTTGTTCATTGGTAAATAAATTTTTACCCAAGGAACAATGGAAATTTTAGAGTATTCTAATACTTTTGGTTATAACAAACTTCACTGATTTCTCTGGGTTTCTGACTAGTTTAATTGAGGCAGCATGTCTTGTTTGACAATCTGTTCATGTAGGAAGTACTTCAGGGAGTCACTACAATGTTCTGTTAAGCTGTTAATGAGTAGTGTGAAAAGCAATAGCCCTGTTACTCTGTCATGAGGCATGAGTTGCATTATGTCTGCATCTAAAGGCACCTGAAAACTGAGTTCTTCTAGCACATCCACAATCTAGAAGATTCACTGCTTACATTGCCTAAATACATCTAAAGGGTTTCTCTAGAAAAATCATGATATTTAGTGCAGTAATAACTTATTATTGTTTATGTTTATTTTTGTGAATACTTTTGAAGAACGTGTAGAGAATATCATAACTTTTGCTATCAGATTTCAACATGGACACTGTTTGCGAGGTAATAAACTTCAAAAAGTTGTTGTGTTTCTGTCCACATTTTGCAGTTTTGTATTTGTATGACCATAGCAAGAACTTTCACCACTCATTTATGCAAGTAATTTAAATCATAAACTACCATTTTTGTATGGTAATAGCAATCACATAAGAATTGAACTTTGCAATATATTTAAGGTATGAGGATTCATTTCATCACATATTGGTCTCTTCATTTAATGTTGTGGCGTGAAATCAATAAGTTTCATTTCTCATTTTTGTGTGTAAAAATTCAAATAAATCATTGCAGATTTAATTTTGGAATAAATTATCAACTATAATTATTATATATATTGTTATCAATAAATAATGAATTATGTGTATGATCCTGTCCTGTCACATTAAAAAACCAATGATTGGTAAAGTTGTTATTTACCTTTTCAATTACATTACAGAATGGGGAGATTTAACAATAGTTATTTCATTTACAAAATTAATTTTCTTAATTTCCTGTTATTGTAACAAATGCACAAAAATCTTAAAAGCAACAGGCTTTATTTTATATTAACTCAAATAAATCCTTGTATTGTATTTTCTTTTTATATAAAAGATGTCTCTGACTTGACATCAAGAGTTTTGAGTTTTGATAGGACTTGTTGGTGTAAAATAGTGACTAGTTGACTGACCTGAATGGTGAAGGCTCTCATATGGAAAGCAGTATGTGCAATTCAACTATGGAAAGTGATGTGAACAGTTTAAGAAGTGAATAACCACAAGAAATTTTTACTCTGATGTTAGATATGACTTGTCAAAAAAGAAAAAAAAACCTGATCTACATGAAATTTGAAACATGGGTTTCAGCCCAGTAATTATCTGCAGTTAATGGATTGACTACATTCAGCAATGAATGACTGTATTGAAACATAAATTTAATTATAGAAAATGTACATCTCCTGCTATCAAAAAACTTTAAGACATAAGGCAAATATATTTATAATTACAGTTAGTCTCTATATAACATTTATCTTCATGAACAATGAAACTGGCCCTATTGCACCAGCCTACCATTGAGGACACCATTTATTAAGTACACTTTAAGTTTCCAAAGAGAAATAGGGTGCTATGCTATTCTGTCAGAAAACATTGTAGCCACTTTCCCCTCAGTGAGTGAGGAAATTTAACAGCTGCAGCATGTCTAAGTAAAGCTCTTTTTGTTAATTAGAAGTGGCATATAATAAATTTTAAAGCAGTGCTAGCAATTTGGGAGACTCAGGGACAAATTCAGCTATCTAATTTGCTTGCTTTGAATAACCAATGCAGCACTTTTCAGACTTCTGCCTCTAATATACATGTAATAGAAGTTCAGTATATTTTCTTATCCATTTTCAAATGATAGCATCCACTTTATGTGTGTTCTACAGCATATTTCTGAAATTACAAAAACTGCTCAAGAGAAGTAATGTATTTTCAAATGTGAAAAACTGTTCAAAAGTAAAAAAAATGGTCGTACATCTAGAAACAAGTGTGCTATTCAAATTCAGAGGCATTGCAATCAATAAAATCATGTCAGTACTGTGTATAATAATCCATGTGTTATGTTATCACTCTGCTGCAATAAGTCATTTTAAAAACATGGGTTATCAAAAACCAGTTACAAGTTAAAAACATTTTGAAATAGAAGTTATTTGCAATTGATGCCAATTTCCATTTCCAAGGCAGGAAAAATTATTTGGACATGAAGGAACGCAGATCATTTGCAAATATCATGTGTTCAGTGGTAAGGATAACTTCTGCTCAATGTACATTGAAGAGCCAAAGAAACTGGTACATCTGCCCAATATCATGTACAGCCCCCACAAGCATGCGGAAGTGCCATAACATGACATGGCATGAACTCAACTAATGTTTGAAGTAGAGCTGGACGAAACTGACACCATGAATCCTGGAGGGCTGACCATAAATCTGTAAGAGTATGAGGGGTGGAGATCTCCTCTGAACAGTACATTGCAAGGCATCCCAGATATGATCAAGAATGTTTATGTCTGGGGAGTTTGGTGGGCAGCGGAAATGTTTAAACTCAGAACAGTGTTCTGGAGCCACTCTGTAGCAATTCTGGATTTGTGGGAAGTCGCATTGTCCTGCTACAGTTGCCCAAGTCTGTCAGAATGCACAATGGACATAGTTGGATGCAAGTGATCAGACAGGATGCTTAGGTGTGTGTCACCTATCAGCATTGTTTCTACACATATCAGAGGTCTCATATCACTCCAACTGCACATGCCCAACACTATTACACAGACTCGAACAGCTTGAACAGTATCCTGCTGACATGAATTCATGAGGTTGTCTCCATACCCATACATGTCCATCATTTCAATATAATTTGAATCGAGACTCGTCCAACCAGGCAACATGCCTCCAGTCAACAACAGTCCAATGTCGGCATTGACAGGCCCAGGCGAGGCATAAAGGGTACACGATTGTGCTTTCAACTCCAAAAGCCCATATCGCTAACGTTTCATTGAATGGTCACAAACTGACACTTTTTGATGGCCCAGCATTCAAATCTGTGGCAATTTGTACTTCTGTCATGTAGAATGATTCTCTTCAGTCGTCATTGATTCCATTCTTGCAGGATCTTTCTGCAGCCGCAGCAATGTCAGAAATTTGATGTTTTACCAGAATCTTGATATTTAAGGTACACTCGTGAATAGGTCATATGGGAAAATCCTCACTTCGTCACTACCTTGGAGGTACTGTGTCCCATCATTCGTGTGCCAACTATAACACCACAGTCAAACTCACTTAAATCTTAATAACCTGCCATTGTAGCAGCAGTAACCAATTTAACAGCTGCGCTAGTCACTTGTTGTCTTATATAGGTGTGCCGACTACAGTGCCGTATTCTGCATGTTGGCATAGCTCTGTACTTGAATACGCAGGCCTGTACGTTTCTTTGGCGTTTCAGTGTATAAGACAATGTTTAAGGTGGCTTAATTGCTCACATGTTACATAACTAATTTTAAAGATACACAGAATTCTACGCACCCTAAAACTCTGCAACTGAAGAATTAACAATATCCTCAAAATAGCTGTTATACACACTGAAGTGCCAAAGAAACTTGTATAGGCATGTGTCTTGAAATACAGACATATGTAAACAGGCAGAATACGACACTGCGATTGGCAACACCAACATAAGACAGCAAGTGTCTGGAGCAGCAGTTAGATCGGTTACTGCTGCTACAATGGCAAATACACTCCTGGAAATGGAAAAAAGAACACATTGACACCGGTGTGTCAGACCCACCATACTTGCTCCGGACACTGCGAGAGGGCTGTACAAGCAATGATCACACGCACGGCACAGCGGACACACCAGGAACCACGGTGTTGGCCTTCGAATGGCGCTAGCTGCGCAGCATTTGTGCACCGCCGCCGTCAGTGTCAGCCAGTTTGCCGTGGCATACGGAGCTCCATCGCAGTCTTTAACACTGGTAGCATGCCGCGACAGTGTGGACGTGAACCGTATGTGCAGTTGACGGACTTTGAGCGAGGGCGTATAGTGGGCATGCGGGAGGCCGGGTGGACGTACCGCCGAATTGCTCAACACGTGGGGCGTGAGGTCTCCACAGTACATCGATGTTGTCGCCAGTGGTCGGCGGAAGGTGCACGTGCCCGTCGACCTGGGACCGGACCGCAGCGACGCACGGATGCACGCCAAGACCGTAGGATCCTACGCAGTGCCGTAGGGGACCACACCGCCACTTCCCAGCAAATTAGGGACACTGTTGCTCCTGGGGTATCGGCGAGGGGTATCGGCGAGGACCATTCGCAACCGTCTCCATGAAGCTGGGCTATGGTCCCGCACACCGTTAGGCCGTCTTCCGCTCACGCCCCAACATCGTGCAGCCCGCCTCCAGTGGTGTTGCGACAGGCGTGAATGGAGGGACGAATGGAGACGTGTCATCTTCAGCGATGAGAATCGCTTCTGCCTTGGTGCCAATGATGGTCGTATGCATGTTTGGCGCCGTGCAGGTGAGCGCCACAATCAGGACTGCATACGACCGAGGCACACAGGGCCAACACCCGGCATCATGGTGTGGGGAACGATCTCCTACACTGGCCGTACACCACTGGTGATCATCGAGGGGACACTGAATAGTGCATGGTACATCCAAACCATCATCGAACCCATCGTTCTACCATTCCTAGACCGGCAAGGGAACTTGCTGTTCCAACAGGACAATGTATGTCCGCATGTATCCTGTGCCACCCAACATGCTCTAGAAGGTGTAAGTCAACTACCCTGGCCAGCAAGATCTCCAGATCTGTCCCCCATTGAGCATGTTTGGGACTGGATGAAGCGTCGTCTCACGCGGTCTGCACGTCCAGCACGAACGCTGGTCCAACTGAGGCGCCAGGTGGAAATGGCATGGCAAGCTGTTCCACAGGACTACATCCAGCATCTCTACGATCGTCTCCATGGGAGAATAGCAGCCTGCATTGCTGCGAAAGGTGGATATACACTGTACTAGTGCCGACATTGTGCATGCTCTGTTGCCTGTGTCTATGTGCCTGTGGTTCTGTCAGTGTGATCATGTGATGTATCTGACCCCAGGAATGTGTCAATAAAGTTTCCCCTTCCTGGGACAATGAATTCACAGTGTTCTTATTTCAATTTCCAGGAGTGTATTTAAGATTTTGAGTTTGAATGTGATGTTAAAGTTAGTGTATGGGCGATTGGACACAGCATCTCTGATATAGCGATGAAATGGGGATTTTCCAATATGACAATATCATGAGTATGTAATATCAGGAATCCGACAACACATCAAATCTCGAACATCACTGTGGCTACGAAAAGATCCTGCAAGTAGGGACCAAAGTCGACTGAAGAGAATCGTTCAATCTGCCAGAAATGCAAACCTTCCGAAAATTGCATCAGATTTCAGTGCTGGGCCATTAACAAGTGTCAGCGTGTGAACCATTCAAGAGAACAGCACTGATATGGGCTTTCAGAGCCGGAGGCCCACTCATGTACCCTTGATGACTGCACAACACAAAGCTTTACATCTTGTCTGGGCTCATCAACACTGACACTGAGCTGTTGATGACTGGAAACATATTGCCCTGTCGGAAGAGTTTCGTTTCAAATTGTATCGAGTGGATGGACGCATATGAGTATGGAGACAACCTCATGAAGTCATAGACCGTGCATGTCAGGAGAGGATCATTTAAGCTGGTGGAGGCTCTGTAATGGCGTGGGTAATGTGCGGTTGGAATGACAGGGGACTCCTGATATGTGTAGATACAACACTGACAGGTGACACACACATAAGCATCCTGTCTGATCATCCATCCATGACAATTGTATATTCTGACAGACTTGGGCAATTGCAGCAGGACAATGCAACTCCCTACACGTCCAGAATCCCTACAGAGTGGCTTCAGAAACACTCTTCTGAGTTTAAACACTTTTGCTGGCTATCAAACACCCCAGACATGCACATTATTGAGCATATCTGGGATGCCTTGCCAACTGCTGTTCATAAGAGTTCTCCGCCCCATTGTAGTCTTACGAATTTATGGACAGCCCTGCAGCATTCAGGGTGTAAGTTCCCTCCAGCACTACTTCAGACATTAGTTGAGTCCATGCTATGTCATGTTGCAGCATCTCTGCATGTTCAAGGGGCCCTACGCGATATTAGGCAGATAGACCAGTTTCTTTGGCTCTTCAGTGTACTCATCAACAATTAAAAATTTAGATCCCACAGCATTTATGAACGCTGCATAAAACATAACAATAAAAACATTAGAAAATACTGGGAATTGTTTATGGTCGGCTCTAGTGTGTATTCTTTCATGTGATTCTAAAATCGATCACTATATTGAAGCACTGGCCACGAAATACAGTGTGTTCCTAGTGCATTATTCCTCAGGGACAACACTCTCCCTTACTGGCTTGTCATCTGTGCTCTTGATATTCATATAGATGCTTCTCTTTTTTTTTTGGCATGTTTCTTGCACCTCTTTATGTGTGCTTCCAAAGTCTTACATTTATGCTCTAGCCATTCCTGCTTAGTAATTTTCCAATTTCTCTTAACTCAATTTGTATTACCTTTTGTCTACTTCATGTGCTACTTTTCATATTTTCTACTTTCATCGTTGGCATGAGTACCAAAAAATACACCTAGTAAAGGATGTAGAGAAGTGGGAAGAGCTCAGAAAACATGGGAAAAGCTTTTTGGATGATGTTGGAACAAGAATTTTGACAGCAGAGTGTACTGAAGAAGAGGTCTGAGTACCTGCGAATGGTGCCTGAACTCGAGCGGGATGCGCCTGCAGAGGGCGTGTTGGAAGAGGTGCAGCGTGGCACGTGTTGACACAGCAGAGGGTGGGAAGATGGAGCCGTCGGTGCCCTGTATGCTGTTGCAATCTGCCGTGCTCCACTTGCCCAGTGAGGAGTGCCCATCAATGCTGGTGAAGACGCCAAGTTTGTTCGGGTCCCCGGCACCCGTGCCGATGCGCAGCCGTCGCTGATCCACGCCGTTCTTCTGTAACACGATGAAGCTATGTTGAAAGGTCGGCAGGAGCCCATGTATCTGGATGTAGCGGTTCTTTACAGCAGGCAGTGTCTGCCCTCCACACCTCAAGTCGCAACAACTGCTCCCAGTCTTCACTGTAGGGGAAAGTCAGGAAGTATTGAAGATCAGATTGTATCAGAAAATACATTCGACAAAACTTGGACGATGCACAAAAAGAACTGCTAGTTTGGCACAGGAGGTAACTGAAAGAAACAGGCAATGTGGCACACAGTAATGAGACTTTTACTCAAAGACAGTACATTGAAGTCGCTGGAATTCATGATGGTTCCCGGACATTACGAAAGATGGGACATGGTTCTTAATAGGGTTTGTGATCACTACCGAAGGCAACGCATGCTCTGCAACGTACCGACGTGCTCCCATGCCGGTCAAATGGTTGGTAAGGAGTTTTCATGGTAGAGAATTCCACTCCGCTGCCAACACAGCTGCCAACTATTTAGTAGTCTTTGGTACATGTGGACGTACTGCCATGCATCTCCCCAACGAATCCCTCATGTTCTTAATCGGATTGGAAGGCCAGTCCTTTCATCAAATATCCTCTCGTTCAAAGAGCTCCTCCATCTTCTCGGTTCGATGTGGTCGTGAATTGTCATCCATAAAAATCTGGATAAGTTGGGTAGGTTCGCACACCGAGGGTTCTGTACAAACTTAGTTATTTATGTAGATAGTTCATCCACCCCGCAATCAAGAATCTTGATGGTTTTTGCCTGTTACCCATTCCAGAGAAATGAGGAGTTCTAACAGAAAAATAAGAGATAGTCGGGTAACAAATAACACAAAAAATCTTTGTCATGTAATGTAATAACAGATTAGACATTTTGTGATTTTTTTCTTTGCTTGTACTGTGAAACCTTGGTTCTTGCCGAATATTATGATTGTAAGTCAACGGGAAGTATTCTACCAGTTTTGATGAGTGACTTTGTGAGTGTAAAATAAGTGAATTAAATGGCCATATCTTTAAATTACATTGACTTAGAAGCTTGAAGTTTTTACTCCGCAATAGACCATAGACCTTAGTATGTGAATAAATTTGAACCTGATACAGCTACCCGGTACTGAGAAAAATAGTATTTGTCAGTCTCAAAGGTGGACAACAAAGTGATCCTATAAGAGTTCCGTTTTTACTGATTAACGTGTGGAACACTAAATGAAGTCAGCGCCAAACGTACCACTGAAAAGCACACATGGGGAAATAGTACAGTGTCATATAATGTTGCCCAGTGAGTGTACCATATTCAAAGATTTGGAGGTCAGTACATGTATGCAACATTATGCTTCCGCACAGCATGAGACCTAGACCACCAAAACGATCATGTTCCTGGGTGCATTACAAGTTTCCACCTCTCGCCATATGAGAGTGCTTAGTACACTTATCAGAACCAAAATACATTAATATAGGGGTTCTGCAAGGTAGCATATTAGGACCAATACTGTTCCTGATATACATCAATGACTTTCCCAGTAGTGTTACTCATGGTGAAAAAATCCTCTTCGCTGACGACATCAATATTATAGTCACTGAGAAAACAAGAGAACTTGCTGAGAAAGCAAATGAAACTCTCAAGGAAGTTTATGATTTGTCAATAAGTAATAAAGTGACATTGAACATAAAGAAAACTAATGCCATGAATTTCAGTTTGAAGAGGAAAAATGACAATCTTAAATTAAATGTAGATGGCACCTCTACAGACTGTGTAACAAATGCAAAATTTCATGGAATGAATATTGATTCTCAGTTGAAGTGGTGTGAACACACAAAGGTACCTGCAAACAGAATGTCATCAGCATGTTATGCCCTTAGAATCCTATCATCAATGTGTAACAGGCAGTGTCTTTTAGTTACATATTATTCATATGTACACTCAATTATTAGCTATGCAATTCATTTTTGGGGAACAAATGCACAAAATATGAACACAATTTTCAAACTCCGGAAAAGAGCCATAAGAATTGTAACCAAAAATACTAGTCGAGCTCATTGTAAAGATCTGTTCAAAACACTGCTCCATGTGAATACATTTACCAGTCAGTTGTACACACCAGGAATAACATTGGTAATTACTGCACAAACAGCTCTATCCATGACCATGAAACAAGAGATAGACTCAAGTTACATTTACCAAGAAAAAATAAACATAAAAATGAAAACAGCATTTTCTACCAAGGAATAAAACAGTACAATAAATTACCAAAAGAGATTAAAGAAATTACCAAAATACACTTAGTTAAAAAGGCAGCTAAAAAGTACATTTTATACATTGAAGGAGTAATTAGCTAAAACAGAGTAAGGGTTTGTTAAAAAAAGTTATACAAATAAATAATAATAATAATGATTATAAAATATCCAACATTCCACATAACACCTTCACTTTATGTTTTTTTCCTTCTTTTTTCCTTTCTAGAAATACTTACCTCCAAGCTATATATAGCACAATACTAACACATCTTCCTCTTTCTGAGCTCAATGTCTCACTCATTATGGAGGGACGCTGACTCAGTTTTTCAGGATAGAAAATGGGAAGTTTCAGTCCAGAAAATGGCCCAGAGATCACCAGTTTGTGTGTGTGTGTGTGTGTGTGTGTGTGTGTGTGTGTGTGTGTAGTGAGTGAAGTGTTATGAAACAATGTGTGTATAGTGTGTGCAGTGACTGATAATGAGATATGAGTGAACAATGTGGCATTACATTATTTAATACATTATTTGTAAAAAACAATTATTGTTTACCAGGAGTAAATCTAATGATTGTCTCTAACTGTAAGTCTGTAAATATATGTGTGTACGAATTAGCTTATTTTAGATTGATCTAAATCTGTAAATACTTTGACATATCCTTGTAAAAAGAGATCTATGGATAAATAAAGCTACTACTACTACTACTACTACTACTACATAAAGGAACATGATCGCTTGGTGACCCGGGTGTTATGGAAAGGCACAATGTTGCTTGGGCACCCTGACCTCCAAATCTTTGAACATAGCACAATCATTTGTCAGTGTTATTATGACACTGTGCTCCTTCCCCATGTGTATGTTTTCAGGGGTGCATTCGTCCATGACTTCATTTTGATGGCTGACAAAGTGTGATATGTCGAAGAGTGCAGGTGAAGGAGCTCCTGAAATGAGAGAGTATTCGACAAATTGACTGTCCTGCCTGTTCCCCCAACATAAATTCCATACATCACGTGTGGGATCCGTTCAGGAGCACCTCCATATGCATCAACATTCATTGTCAGCAGTAAACCATGCTGGTGGAGGAATGGTGCACCCTGACTACCATGAGAACTCCACTCCAACCTTGTCGCCAGCATGGGAGTATGTTGCAGAGCATTACAAACCATATTAAGAACCATGCCCAACTTTCTGTAATGTCCATGGAATCATCACGAATTACAGAGTCTCCAGTGTAATTTTTCTCACTGGTTTAATGTGTCACCTCTGCTTGTTTCATTGCGTAACACTTCTGTTCCTCTGATTGCCTATTTCGTTCATTTACCTCCTGTATAATACTGTAGCAGTTCTTTCTATGTATGTTTTAAGCTCCATCGAGCTACAATACTGGGCAGAGACACATTGTGTGGAAGATACTTTTGTCCTTAAGTTTGCACACTAGTGCAGCTGTTTCTAAACTAGCGCTAATGGCAACAGCTGTCGTGGCACTGCAATGTAAGCTTTGAAGGAGCAAGACCACTCACGCGATTTTGAATCAAAGCGACGGTGTGTTTCAGGATGGCAGCAGGTTATCTGTTTCTAGTGAATGTTTCGGTGCATGAACTTTACTTTTGGAGGGTTGTGTGTGTGTTTTTATTTTTTATTTTACAGGTGATATTACTCTCTATAATATACACAACCTGATTAAGAAAATAGGATACCCCTATCGAAGGTGAAACTAATGTCACGAGAGTTTTTTTCCTTTATAGAATTTCCCAGAGGGGTGGGGGTGGGGGGGTGGGGGAGGGTCTGACACCAGCTTAATACGCCACTCTACAGCCGATAGAAGAGTTTAAAAAAACATAATGAAAAGATGAAAACAAATATGTAAAGGCAATAAAACGGTGACTTTGTTAAAAACAGTAAAATGGCAGAAAGTTTCGGAAGCTAAAATAGAAAAAACACGGGGTTGTCTGTGCTAATGAAGACATACAGTAAGTACACGGGCACAATTAAAAAACATGGCGAAGTATGGTTTCTGTTCGCAACACTGAACACTCAAACAACACTGAACACTCAAACACTGCACCAGAGATTAGAGACGAAGATAACACACACAGCCTAAAGCAGTTGGGGGGGGGGGGGGGGGGGAGAGAACCCGGACGGATGAGGAAATAAAGGCTGGTGAAAGCAAAAGGGGGGGCGGGGAGAGAGAATGTCACGAGAGGCGGATACGCTATTATAAATGGAGGTTGTGTCAGAAGAAAAGCGGTAACAGCAAAACAGGTCGTTCAGGAGAGCTATGTGACTCCGAATGTGGATGAGTCATTGGAAGTTACCTGAGTAACAAATCCATCAGGGGCATTTCAGCCCCCCGAAAGCTCCCCCCAGGTCGACTGTGGAGTTGTGAAGCAACACACACACACACACACACACACACACACACAAAAAAAAAAAACTTGGAACAAGAAGTGTATCTCGAGATGAAATAAGTGTACACGAACCTTATGTGTTTCACTGCACATAGGCGGCATAAAACATTCCTGTTTTGTAGTAAATATTAAATTTAATTTTAATCCTAGTATCAAGGAGTAAGCTCTTTAAATGTAATAACTTCTATGCTATTAATAAGGGAGAAGAACGCTCCTAGATTTCTAGATTTCGAGGACCATGCACTCAGCCTCACCTCGTATAAGCCGCCCGTCCCCTGTGCGGATCCTCTACAACCTGATTCCTTTCCCCCATCTGCTCCTTTTCCTCAAACATATCTGAGTACTCTACACCTCCCGCCACCTTGATCCCCCTCAGCCCATGGTTGCTCCTCTCCTCTCCAATCCCCACCCTCTGCCACACCTTCACCGTTGTGTCCCCCCTACCCTCCACCTCTACACCCTTCATCTCCTTTCGCAAGGTGGCTTCCGTCGACTCCCCCTCCCAGACGATGCCTTCTCTCCCTCCATTTATCCCTTCTGTCAACTCTGATCCTCACCTCCCCATCCCTTCCTCTGTCCTTCTCCTGGGCTTCCTCTCCCCGCCTTCCATCCTGTTCTTTCCCCACCTACCCTCTCTGCCTCCCTTCTCTCCCCCAAGTCCTTTTTGGTCCCTCCTACACTGCCTTTCCCACTCCTTCCCGTGGCCGCCCAGTCCCCCCTTTTTCTATGTCCCCTCCCTCCATCGGCTCCTCCTTTTCTTCCTTTCCTCTCCTCCCCCTCTCTTTCCCCCTCATCAGTCCGGGTCCTCACCCCCCCCCCCCCCCCCAACTGCTGCCGTGTCGCCTGTCTAGTGCTGCTTTATGCTTTAAGTGAGTGTTCAGTGTTGTGTGTCCCCTGTCAGTGTTGTGAATAGCCACCATACTGTCGCTAGTTGTGTTTTTTTATCTCGCCCGAACAGAAACCAGACTGTTGCAGTGTTCTATAATTGTGCCTGTCTGCTTATTGTGTGTATTCATCTGCATCGTAACCACCGTGTTTTTATATTTTAAATTTCACAGCTTTCTGCCATTTAACAGTTTTTTTACAATGTCACTGTTTTATCACCTGTTCTTCTTCTTTTTATTCTTATTATGTTTTTTAACTTTTCTGTAGGCTATAGAGCAGCATATTACGCTGCTGCCAGCCCGCACCCTTCCTCTGGGGGGGAGATCGAAATGCAATAAAGGGAAAAAAATATCTCAGAGTGGTCTTCTCTTACTCTCTCTTCACTTGTTTCTAGTAACATGAAGCAGACATCTTGTACCACGAAAGTAATGTAAGCATTTATGCTGTTAACCTTGTTAACATAGTACGTTAAAGTTTATATGTGAGTTATTTCGATGTATAGTGAGCCCTCTGTCATGTTCCTTGCATTGAATTAATTTTTCTCAAGACGTTTACAGCTCCACAATTTTAGTGGCCGCTGCTTCAACGGATGCCATTACGCGTCGACCTGAGGGAAATCATAACGAAAGCCCATAGATCGCCCGCTTTAACATTTAACAAACATCAGGTTACCTTCCATTCAGAATACTGTTGCACTCAGCGACTGTTATATTGACTTGTAAATAATAGATTTCAGCTATCAGTTGTCCTTTTGAAATTTTATTGGCAGATCTAGATTTCAGCTAGAAACTAGCCATTCTCAATGCACAATCATTTTTGATCAATGCATGTAATGCCTGTTGGTCATTCAATGAACTGTGGATGAAGCATGACCAACAGGCATTACATGCATTAATCAAAAATAATAGTACATTGAGAATGGCTATTTTCTAGCTGAAATATAGATCTGCCAAAAAAATAATTAAAAATGACTACTAATAGCTGAAATCTATTATTTACAAATTTAACAAACATTTTTTTCACAGCAATGAGCCTCAGAGAAGAGCCACAGTAGTTTTAAGATTTTACTTTTCAGCTTACGCCCGGTCCCATGATTTGACTACCACAGTCTAAATATGATGGTAAGAGGAGTGTTCTTCGAGTGTTGTGTGGGTCCACAATAATTACAATATTTGAGTCCATGCTCTTAAAATACAAATAAGCCGAGGCTAATTATAATACTGTTATATGTTCATTCTCAAGTAATATTCTAGGAAGTAAGTCAGTCCATTATGTTTGATGATTTTACTGCTCAGTTGTGAGTTATGTAAAAGTAAAACCAATTTTGCAATAATTTTCTAAAATAGTTAAATAACTCAAAAGTCAAAAATCATAGTGTTATTTAAATCTCTTTGAATGACAGATTTCAAGTAAAAATCATTTAACAAATTTTGCATATTGGATCACACAATTACATTCACCCTTGCTTTTAGACTCCAAACAGATGAGAAAAAATACAAAAAAATAAACAAATATACTCCTCTACCATATAGCATATTTGGTGCCCAACGTGGGGCCATGAAGAGTCACTTCAGTGCAGATGCAGACGTACTGAGTTCGAGCAGTCTGTTTAGAAGAATGGTGTGTGTAGGGAATGAAAAAGAATGGGGTAGAGTGGTAGAGGAGCTCCTCACAAAGCACACATTTCTGAAGTCAGTGCTATGTGAAGCTAGAGACATTATTGTAAAGAGTCGCGCCCACTGGACAGTGGATGACTGGAAACAAGTGATTTGGAGTGATGAATCACTCTATACGATGTGGCAATCTGATAGGTTTGTTTGGGCGTGGTGAATGCCTGGAGAACGTTAAGCTATCTGCCATCGTGTTTAGTGCCACTACTTAAGTACGGAGGAGGTGATAGTAAGGTATGTTAGTGTTTTTCGTGGTTAGGGTGTAGCCCTCGTATTGAACTTAAAAAAACGCTAAATGCGGAAGGAATGCCAACGGCCTTGCCGCAGTGGTAAGAGCTGTTCCTGTCAGATCACCGAAGTTAAGAGCTGTCGGGCTGGGCTGGCACTTGGATGGGTGACTATCCGGTCTGTCGAGTGCTGTTGGCAAGCGGGGTGCACTGAGGCCTTGTGAGGCAAACAGAGGAGCTACTTGATTGAGAAGTAGCGGCTCCGGTCTCGTAAACTAACGTACGGCCGGGAGAGCAGTGTGCTGATCACATGCCCCTCCATATCCGCATCCAGTGACGCTGTGGACTGAGGATGACACGGCGACCGGTCGGTACCGCTGGGCCTGCCAAGGCCTGTTGGGACGGAGTTCAGTTTCCGTTTTCAAATGCGGAAGGATAGGAACACATTTCACAACATTGTGTAGTCCGCAGCTCGTGGTCTAGTGGCTAGCGCCGCTACCTGTGGATCACGAGGTCCCGGGTTCGATTCCCGCCCGGGCTGGGGATCTTCTCCACTCAGGGACTGGATGTCTGTGTTTTACTCATCATTTCATTATCATCATTATTCATGACAGTGGCCAGATTGGATTGTGTAATAGAAAGTGGGACTTTGTACGGGCGCTGATGGTGCGCAGTTGAGCCCCCCACAAACCACAACATCACAACATTGTGTTCTGCATATAGCAGAGAAACTGTTCAGAGGCGATCACTGTTTGCATTAGCATGATAGTGTGCCCTGTCAAAGCAGTATCTATGAGGCAATGGTTTGAGAGCAATAACATTACTGAAAGGGACAAGCTTGCCCAAAGTTCCGGCTTGTGGGCAGTCAATCATCCTTGGGATGAATTAGAACGTTGACTTCGCTCCAGACCCCAGCGTCTGACATCACTACCTTCTCTGGTTTGGGCTCTTGAGAAAGAATAGTTCGCTGATGACCCACAGGTATTAGGACACCTTACTGGAAGTGTTGCCATTGAGTTTATGCCGTCAGGGCTAAAGGGTTGACATGCCTCTTATCAATGCTCCGCTAATAATTGTCCAGATACGTTCATGCGGAGGTTCGAGTCCTTCCTTGGGCGTGTGTGTGT
Organism: Schistocerca cancellata; assembly: GCF_023864275.1. Classification (NCBI taxonomy): domain Eukaryota; kingdom Metazoa; phylum Arthropoda; class Insecta; order Orthoptera; family Acrididae; genus Schistocerca; species Schistocerca cancellata. Next base: position 144,066,049 of record NC_064634.1, on the reverse strand, counting down.
GTGTGTGTGTGTGTGTGTGTGTGTGTGTGTGTGTGTGTGTGTGTGTTGTCCATAGCGTAAGTTAGTTTAAGTTAGATTAATTAGTATGTAAGTCTAGGGACGTCAGCAGTTTGGTACCATAGGAGCTTACCACTACCTGATACGTTCGATCAGATAGTTTAGACCGTGACAATATCTAACTCACGTAATAAGAATCCAACTTGCACAGAAACCTAAATCAAGTAGTGATGTAATCTCGTTATGGGATTAGCCGAGCGGTCTATGGCGCTGCAGTCATGGACTATGGGGCTGGTCCCGGCGGAGGTTCGAGTCCTCCCTCGGGTATGGGTGTGTGTGTTTGTCCTTAGGATAATTTAGGTTAAGTAATGTGTAAGCTTAAGGACTGATGGCCTTAGCAGTTAAGTCCCATAAGATTTTTTTTAAAAAAGAAAAGAATCTCGTTATGTTACAGTGATTAGCTCCACGTGCTGCATTCGAGTCAAGAAAATAAAATTAAATTGACTATGCAACTCAAAATCAATAAAACTGCTCTCATACACTCGTCCAGCACCGTACCTTCATTCAAACATGCAAAACCAGGACCAATAACATAAAAAACTCTGTTATTAAATATGATTGTCACAAATATATAGTACAAATGTTACTGAATAATAAATATGCATCCAGTTACTCGAAATAAACTGACGTGTGAAATTACGCAACTTGCATAATATTGCAGAAAACTAGCCACAAATACGTGTATACCAGCTGTCAAATCCGAATACTGTGTAGGCTGCAGTTCTCCACCAATCAGAGCAAAACACAATTACGACAGTTTCGTACCGTATAAAGGTGGACTGAAAATCTGTTTGGGTCACAAAGTTATTTATTTATTATGTGAGAAATCAGAAACTGTGGACACCGGAAAATGTGCTGAAAATGGTTCAAATGGCTCTGAGCACTATGGGACTTAACATCAGTCCCCTAGACTACTTAAACCTAACTAACCTAAGGACATCACACACATCCATGCCCGACGCAGGATTCGAACCTGCGACCGCACTAGCAGGGCGGTTCCGGACTGAAGCACCTAGAACGGCTCGGCCACAGCGGCCGGCTAATGCGCTGAACGAACAGGAGCAGGTTTGACTTGTTTTACTAAAAAGTAGAAAATTGTAGGAAGGGATGTGGGGCAAACACTACACTACTCAACATGCTGGTACCGTTGCAATGAAAATGTTGACGTAGATCGACAAATTACAATATTACGACCAGAAAAAACATTTTAGTTTAAAGATAAATCAGGAACTATATTACTTTTACAACCGTGGGTATGAAACTGTAGGCTTTTTCAAAATCGCTGCTTTGATGAGCTTCACCCCGTTGCAGGATTTCGAGATAGTGTGACAACGATGACATTCAGTGCTGTTATTTGACGATTGGTCTTGAAAATAATATTTTCAGATCAGTTATAAATCTACTGCAGGCAACGAAAAGAATCTTCTACAGCGGCAGTTGTAGTTGCAAGCTTAATGTCGTGGGATTGCATTTCCAGAGTGTGTACAGTTTGAAATAGCGTCGTTCCTTTTGCTCTTACGTACTGCAGTAGTAGTTAAAGTTGCAAAAAGTATAGCTCTAGGGAGTCTATGTAAGTATTTGTTTCCTTTATTGTTTGATTCATCATACACTGTACATTCACATTCAAGTGACAACCTGTGAACATCCTGGATAATTAGTTTTTGCATCGTGCACCACTGCGACACGTGCAGGAAGAGTCAGCGAGGTTCTGGAAGGTACTGTCAGGGTATGGAACCATACTGACTTCTGTGCCGTGGCAAGCTGTAAGGTTTTTTCGGTTGAGGATCACGGCGCGAACAGCCTTACTGAGGTGGTTCCACAGATTTTCGGTTGGGTTTAAATCTGAAAAATTTGATGGCCAGGGGAGTACAATAAACTCATCGTGGCTTTCTTTTAACGCTGCACATACACTGCTGCTTGACACGTTACATTCCCCTGCTCGCAGGTGCCATCAAGCCGAGGAAAAGCACACTGCGTGTAGGGTGCATACTTATGTAGATCTATTGTGCCTTCCAGGAAGATGAGGTCACCCAGACAACAAAAACATTCCCCAAACCATAAGGTGTCCTCCTCTGGCCTGGACCCTTCAGACAATTGTTGCAAGGTGTTTGCTTTCAGACGTTTCATCCCGTACACGCCAACGGCCATACGTTCGATGCAACGTAAAACGTGATTAATCTCAAAAGGCCATCTGTCTTAGTGGACGTCGAGTTTCGGTACAGCCTTCGTGGCCGACGAACAGCAGTCAGCATGGGTGGAGAACCAGGCGCCTGTTCAAAATGGTTCAAATGGCTCTGAGCACTATGGGACTCAACATCTGAGGTCATCGGTCCTCTAGAACTTAGAACCACTTAAACCTAACTAACCTCAGGGCATCACACACATCCATGCCCGAGGCAGGATTCGATCCTGCGACAGTAGCGGTCGCGCGGTTCCAGGCTGAAGCGCCTAGAACCGCTGGGCCACACCGGCCGGCCGCAGGCGCCTGTGGCGGAGGCCCCATGCAGCAGCGTTCGCCGAACGGTCGTTGAGGAGACACTGCTGGTAATCCCTTGATTCATCTGCGCAGTCAGTCGCTCAACAGCTGCCCGTCTATTCGCCCGTACACATCTCCGCAGCTATCGTTCATCCCTGTCATCAATGGTCCGTGGTGCACAACTGTTGCCTCAACACCGATTTCGGATGGTGCCATTTTGACATCCACAATATACTTTAACCACGGTGGCAGGTGAACTGTTCACAAACTTAGCGGTTTAGGAAACGCTTTCAATCTTGATCTGAAATCCAATGATTGTCGCCTTTTGGACGTTAGATAGATTACTCCGTTTCCGCATTACGATAACGACGGTACTGTTTTCCGCAATACCCTTTATATACCCTCTGCCCCGTGCCGTCTATGAGTGGTTATTGTACGTTGACGTCGAACATAGGTGTTGGTCACATTAATATTAAATACACTCCTGGAAATTGAAATAAGAACACCGTGAATTCATCGTCCCAGGAAGGGGAAACTTTATTGACACATTCCTGGGGTCAGATACATCACATGATCACACTGACAGAACCACAGGCACATAGACACAGGCAACAGAGCATGCACAATGTCGGCACTAGTACAGTGTATATCCACCTTTCGCAGCAATGCAGGCTGCTATTCTCCCATGGAGACGATCGTAGAGATGCTGGATATAGTCCTGTGGAACGGCTTGCCATGCCATTTCCACCTGGCGCCTCAGTTGGACCAGCGTTCGTGCTGGACGTGCAGACCGCGTGAGACGACGCTTCATCCAGTCCCAAACATGCCCAATGGGGGACAGATCAGGAGATCTTGCTGGCCAGGGTAGTTGACTTACACCTTCTAGAGCACGTTGGGTGGCACGGGATACATGCGGACGTGCATTGTCCTGTTGGAACAGCAAGTTCCCTTGCCGGTCTAGGAATGGTAGAACGATGGGTTCGATGACGGTTTGGATGTACCGTGCACTATTCAGTGTCCCCTCGACGATCACCAGTGGTGTACGGCCAGTGTAGGAGATCGCTCCCCACACCATGATGCCGGGTGTTGGCCCTGTGTGCCTCGGTCGTATGCAGTCCTGATTGTGGCGCTCACCTGCACGGCGCCAAACACGCATACGACCATCATTGGCACCAAGGCAGAAGCGACTCTCATCGCTGAAGACGACACGTCTCCATTCGTCCCTCCATTCACGCCTGTCGCGACACCACTGGAGGCGGGCTGCACGATGTTGGGGCGTGAGCAGAAGACGGCCTAACGGTGTGCGGGACCGTAGCCCAGCTTCATGGAGACGGTTGCGAATGGTCCTCGCCGATACCCCAGGAGCAACAGTGTCCCTAATTTGCTGGGAAGTGGCGGTGCGGTCCCCTACGGCACTGCGTAGGATGCTACGGTCTTGGCGTGCATCCGTGCGTCGCTGCGGTCCGGTCCCAGGTCGACGGGCACGTGCACCTTCCGCCGACCACTGGCGACAACATCGATGTACTGTGGAGACCTCACGCCCCACGTGTTGAGCAATTCGGCGGTACGTCCACCCGGCCTCCCACATGCCCACTATACGCCCTCGCTCAAAGTCCGTCAACTGCACATACGGTTCACGTCCACGCTGTCGCGGCATGCTACCAGTGTTAAAGACTGCGATGGAGCTCCGTATGCCACGGCAAACTGGCTGACACTGACGGCGGCGGTGCACAAATGCTGCGCAGCTAGCGCCATTCGACGGCCAACACCGCGGTTCCTGGTGTGTCCGCTGTGCCGTGCGTGTGATCATTGCTTGTACAGCCCTCTCGCAGTGTCCGGAGCAAGTATGGTGGGTCTGACACACCGGTGTCAATGTGTTCTTTTTTCCATTTCCAGGAGAGTATAATTACATTCAAGTAAAACATTAAAAAATAATACATCTATTAGAAAGTAAATATTCGAGTGACAGGATGGTGAGAAGGAGAATGCAGATTGTTGACCTGTAGTGTGTGTGGGGGGCGAGGGGGTAGTGGAGTGTAGGGGGCAGGGGGAGGGGGTAGTGGAGGGTAGGGGAGGGGGTAGTGGAGGATAGGGGGGAGTGGCTAGTGGAGGGTAGGGGGGAGGGGGTAGTGGAGGGTAGGGGGGAAGGGCTAGTGTAGGGGGAAGGGGGTAATGGAGGATAGGGGGAGGGGGTAGTGGAGGGTAGAATGGTTCAAATGGCTCTGAGCACTATGGGACTTACATCTATGGTCATCAGTCCCCTAGAACTTAGAACTACTTAAACCTAACTAACCTAAGGACAGCACACAACACCCAGCCATCACGAGGCAGAGAAAATCCCTGACCCTGCCGGGAATCAAACCCAGAAACCCGGGCGTGGGAAGCGAGAACGCTACCGCACGACCACGAGATGCGGGTGTAGTGGAGGGTAGGCAGGAGGGGAGGAGCAGTGGAGGGTAGAGGGAGGGAGGGTAGTGGAGGGTATAGGGCAGGGGGAGGGGGTAGTGGAGGGTAGTGGGAGGAGGTAGTGGAGGGTAGGGGGAGGGGTAGTGGAGGGTAGGGAGAGGGTAGGGTGTAGTGGAGGGTAGGGGGCAGGAGGAGGGGGTAGTGGAGGGTAGGGGGCAGGAGGAGGGGGTAGTGGAGGGTAGGGGGGAGCAGCTAGTGGAGGGTGGGGGGGAGGGGGTAGTGGAGGATAGGGGAGAGCAGGTAGTGGAGGGTAGGGGGCAGGGGGTAGTAGTGGGTAGGGGGGAGGGGGAGGGGATAGTGGAGGGTAGGGGGAGCAGCTAGTGGAGGGTAGTGGGGGAAGGGGGTAGTGGAGAATAGGGGGGAGGGGGAGGGGGTAGTGGTGGGTAGGGAGCAAGGGGAGGGGGTAGTGGAGGTTAGGGGCAGGGGGAGTGGGTAGTGGAGGGTGGGAAGGGGAGTGGGTAGTGGAGGGTGGGAAGGGGAGTGGGTAGTGGAGTGTATGGGGCAGGGTGAGGGGGTTGTGGCGGGTGCACCTTAGAAATTGATGTCGGGGGAATTTGTGAAACTGCATTCTTGGCCAACATGTTGACATGGCGTGTCTCGTCACTGTAAACTCCATGAAAAATGGACCATGTTTATGCAATTCCAAGCACACATTAACTTTTCGTGAGTCCCTTTCGTAGTCAGTCACTTCTCCTGGAGTCTCACTTCTCCAGTTCAACATTTATGCCCTTTAACTTTGCCACAGATATGGAAGGTACATTCACTGAACAGCACTGCAATGAGGTAGTCGTCACTTCTGTCTATTCAATGCAGCATTTTAATAGCAAAATCACATCCACTGCGGTGATTATGCACGCAACAGAGACATGTGTACGCAGTGTCGTGCACAGTCGAATGGGGGGTGTTTAGTTCCCTACCACTTTGTCTAACGCATTTATGTGGCCTTCTAGCGAATACTTTGCATACACGTTCCATGGTTTCTTCATTCACAATCGTTTGAGGATGTTTTCCAACATTTCAAATCAAACTTCCTGTTTATCGAAGAGCTCTGTCCGACTGATAAAAGGATTTATGTGTCGGAAGTTCCACGTTCCATTCTCTTTTTGCATGCCGCTGAACATGCGATACAGATTTTAACTGTGCTAACTATAGCACGCACTAGACCCTACACCTTTCGTTACGGCGTCCAGATATCGACTATCTGGAGAACGTCTGTTGGCACGGTTTGCATGTGTCATACGGCTCAACACTGTCTACAATGTGGTGAGGATCACATCTTGGAGAGTGGCTCTATGGATTACGTATTTACCCAACAACATAAAATGTCGAATTGTTTCGTTATAAGAATTTGTTTGCGTTTCCTCTAGATCGCACACCATGAATCTAGGGTGGTCTATCTTTACAGCCTCACTCCATATACGAGGCTTTCCTTCCTCTTCTTTATCTCCTGTACCCTGGCGGAGATCTGCTTCAGTATGTTGATTATACCGGTTGCCTAGCCCTCTGCCTTGCTCGCACTGGACACCTTAGAACAACCTACACCATTCGTAAACTAGACTACAATAACGCCATTGTTTCTTCTCTAATTTACATTCCTAGTACACCAACACGCCTATACCGACAAATTCCACCAGCCATACACCTTCACACTCTGTACATCCTCTCCGAACGATATTTCAACCGCCCACTTTTCCCGGACAATGAAATCCGTCCAGACAAGTTCTCATCCTACCGCATATAGTTCCACTCCACCCATCTCATCACTTCAGGGCTCCTTTTTCCTGTCCATCCCCATCTTTTCCTACCCTTTCTCCTCCTTCAGATGACGGCCTTACCTTGTCTCCCAGCTACTACTCCCTTCCTGTCTGTTCAACATCCACTTTGTCCCCATCGATACCATTTATCAGCCATCTATAATTAACACTTCCTACCCTATTGGGCACGTAATCTTTCCATTTTTTCTTGGGCGGGTCTTCCAATATGTGGTGACAGTGCATTGCTTCATTTTTAAATCGTTATTTCCATATATTCTTCTTGTTTTTATTTTACCTTTTTGTTTTGATGTCTTAAAAAAAATGGTTCAAATGGCTCTGAGCACTATGAGACTTAACATCTGAGGTCATCAGTCCCTGGAACTTAGAACTACTTAAACTTAACTAACATAAGATCCCGAGTTCGAGTCTCGGTCCGGCACACAGTTTTAATCTGCCAGGAAGCTTCATATCAGCGCACACTTCGCTGTAGAGTGGAAGTTTCATTCTAGAAACAACCCCCAGGCTGTGGCTAAGCCATGGCTCCGCAATATCCTTTCTTCCAGGAGTGCTAGTTCTGCAACGTTCGCAGGAGAGCTTCTGTGAAGTTTGGAAGGAAGGAGGCGAGGTACTGGCGGAATTAAGGCTGTGAGGACGGGGCGTGAGTCGTGCTTGGGTAGCTCAGTTGGTAGAGCACTTGCCCGCGAAAGGCAAAGGTCCCGAGTTCGAGTCTCGGTCCGGCACACAGTTTTAATCTGCCAGGAAGTTTCATATCAGCGCGCACTTCGCTGTAGAGTGCAAGTTTCATTCTAGAAACAACCCCCAGGCTGTGGCTAAGCCATGTCTCCGCAATATCCTTTCTTCCAGGAGTGCTAGTTCTGCAACGTTCGCAGGAGAGCTTCTGTGAAGTTTGGAAGGAAGGAGGCGAGGTACTGGCGGAATTAAGGCTCTGAGGACGGGGCGTGAGTCGTGCTTGGGTAGCTCAGTTGGTAGAGCACTTGCCCGCGAAAGGCAAAGGTCCCGAGTTCGAGTCTCGGTCCGGCACACAGTTTTAATCTGCCAGGAAGTTTCATATCAGCGCACACTCCGCTGTAGAGTGAAAGTCTCATTCTAATCTTACCTTTTAATTCAGCGTTTTTAGTTGACAATTCATCCTCCACCTCCCCCCCCCCCTCCTTGGGACGAGGAGAGTGAAATAACGTTAAAGGAAAGAGAAAAAGATATACCCGTCAGGGTAGTCGAGAGCGCTAACGCACTGCTTCCTGGACTCGGGTAGGCGCGCTGGCCCCGGATCGAATCCGCCTGGCGGATGAACGACGACGGCCGGTGTGCCGGCCAGCCTGGATGTGGTTTTTACGTGGTTTTCCACGTCCTACTAGGTGAATACTGGGCTGGTCCCAGCGTCCCGCCTCAGTTACACGACTCGCAGACATTTGAAACACCTTCACACTATTTCACGATTTACACTAGACGCAGACAGCTGGGGTACACTAATTACGTCCCGGGGGGTATGGGGTGGCGGCAGGAAGGGCATCCGGCCACCCCTTACAATTAACCATGCCAAATCCTTACTTAAACCTGCCGACACTGCGCACGATGCGGGATAAAAGCGGTAGCATAAGAAAGAAAGAGAAAAAGATATGAGGCGTGTGCTGGGAGGCAGCGATACACCCTGATGCAGACATCGACAGCAGTTGCGAGTTTTTGAAGCAGTTCAGGGATGCACTGGACCGTGTTACAACGATGAGATGAGCAGTGTGTGAAAGTTGGTACTCACCGTGGCGAGGAGGCCGAATTTGTCGATGGGCATGGGGTGGCGCAGCTTGGCGAGGTCGAACAGCGGGTCCGAGTAGCCCCACAGCAGGTTGGACACGGGCACCTGCACGAAGGGCTTGGTGCCGAAGCTGCGGAAGGCCGTGTCCATGGCCACCTGGTACACGAAGAACAGCTCGCGCAGCTCGTTCACCGCCGTCTGCCGATAGACACATTGTCACCTTAGGTACGTTCGAACAGGCTACCGAGCGGAATTTGTGGCTGGATTGAGGATTCCTTGGTAGGAAAGACACAGCATGTTCTCTTGGGTGGTGAGTCGTCGACAGGTATCGAAACAGCTTACAGCGTACCCCAGGGAAGCGTGTTGGAACATTTACTGTTCATATAGTACATGGGGCGATCAAAAAGTTCCAATGCGGGTATACAGGGTGGTCCATTGATAGTGACTGGGCCAAATATCTCACGAAAGAAGCGTCAAACGAAAAAACTACAAAGAGCGAAACTAGTATAGCTTTAAGGGGGAAACCAGGTGGCGCTATGGTTGGCCAGCTGAATGGCGCTGCCATAGGCCAAACGGATATCAACTGCGTATTTTTAAATAGGAACTCCCATTTTTAATTACATATTCGTGTAGTACGTAAAGAAATATGAATGTTTTAGTTGGACCACTTTTTTCCCTTTGTGATAGATGGCGCTGTAATAGTCACAAACATATGGCTCACAATTTTAGACGAACAGTTCGTAACAGGTAGGTTTTTTAAATTAAAATACAGAACGTAGGTACACTTGAACATTTCATTTCGGTTGTTCCAATGTGATACATGTACCATTGTGAACTTATCATTTCTGAGAACGCATGCTGTTACAGCGCGATTACCTGTAAATACCAAATTAATGCAATAAATGCTCAAAATGACGTCCATCAACCTCAATGCAGTTGGCAATACGTGTAACGACATTCCTCTCAACAGCGAGTAGTTCGCCTTACGTAATGTTCGCACATTAATTGACAATGCGCTGACGCATGTTGTCAGGCGTTGTCGGTGGATCACGATAGCAAATATCCTTCAACTTTCCCCACAGAAAGAAACCCGGGCGCGTTACATTTGTTGAACGTGCGGGCCACGCTATGGTGCTTCGACGACCAATCCACCTGTCATGAAATATGCTATTCAATACCGCTTCCACCGCACGCGAGCTATGTGCCGGACATCCACCATGTTGGAAGTACATCGCCATTCTATCATGTAGTGAAACATTTTGTAGTAACATCGGTAGAACATTACGTAGGAAACCAGCATACATTGCACCATTTAGATTGCCATCGATAAAATAGGGCCCAATTATCTTTCCTCCCATAATGCCGCACCATACATTAACCCGCCAAGGTTGCTGATATTCCACTTGTCGCAGCCATCGTGGATTTTCCGTTGCTCAATAGTGCATATTATGCCGGTTTACGTTACCGTTGTTGGTGAATGACGCTTCGTCGCTATATAGAACGCGTGCAAAAAATGTGTCATCGTCCCGTAATTTTTCTTGTGCCCAGTGGCAGAACTGTACACGACATTCATAGTCGTCGTCATGAAATTCCTGGTGCATAGAAATATGGTACGGGTGCAATCGATGTTGATGTAGCATTCTCAACACCGACGTTTTTGAGATTACCGATTCTCGCGCAATTTGTCTGCTGCTGATGTGCGGATTAGCAGCCACAGCAACTAAAACATCTACTTGAGCATCATCATTTGTTGCAGTTAGTGGTTGACGTTTCACAGGTGGCTGAACACTTCCTGTTTCCTTAAATAACGTAACTATCTGGCGAACGGTCCGAACCACTGGATGATGTTGTCCAGGATACCGAGCAGCATACATTGCATACGCCTGTTGGGCATTTTGATCACAATAACCATACATCAACACGATATCGACCTTTCCCGCAATTCGTAAACTGTCCATTTTAACATGGGTAATGTATCGCGAAGCATATACCGTCCGCACTGGCGGAATGTTACCTGATACCACGTACTTATACGTTTGTGACTATTACAGCGCCATCCATCACTAAGGGAAAAAAAGTGGTCGAACTAAAACATTCATGTTTCTTTACGTACTACATGAATATATAATAAAAAATGGGGGTCCTATTTAAAAATACGTACTTGATATCCGTTTGGCCTACGGCAGCGCCATCTAGCGCGCCAACCTTAGCGCCATCTGGTTTCCCCCTTCAAGCTAGACAAGTTTCGTTCTTTGTAGTTTTTTCGTTTGATGCTTAATTCGTGAGATATTTGGCCCGATCACTATCAATAGACCACCCTCTATAAGCACCAAAATGTAGGCATTGGATTAGTGTAACATTCATGTCTTTCCGACGTGCGTGTGGTGAACTCGGAAACGTGAACTATGACGACGTTATTACCAAATCCGTCCAAACGGGATCAACGTATTATTTCTTTTCTCGACTACCGAAAAACCGATAGATATCCATTGGAAAGTTAAGGAGGAGTATGGGACAGCACGGCAGTCAGAAGCCACCGTTGTGGAAAACTACGACAAGGGGAGCCGCTGATTCGTGATAATGCACGTCACGACATCGCAAATGTCGTAACGCAGAAGCTACGCCAGCTCAAATGGAAGACACTGGAACAGCCGCCCTATAGTTCTGGTTTCCCCCCATGCGATTATCACGCTTTCGGTCTCTTAAAAATAGCCCTGAAGGGTCGGCGATACCTATCGGACGAGAATGTGCAGTAGTCAAGGTTCACACAGCAGGACACGGTGTAGTACCAAACGGATAAACTTGGTGCGTCGGTGGCGTGATTACCTCAACGCTCATGGCGAGTTTGCGTGATTGACATACCGATTCTAGACTGTACGAGCTTCGAACGGAAACTTTTTGATCGCTCGTTATTGGGGTGTTAGGTTTAGAAGTGCTTACATTTTTACTATTGACTGAGGACAGTGTACTGTACAGCACTGCGTCAGTACTTATTTCGTTTGCGGACTAATATTTACAACATACGGAAATGACTGACAAGAAGAAGAGAGAAGGATGACAGGACATCAGGGTATAGTTTCCATGGTTTTAGAGGGAGCTGTAGTGAGTGAAAACTTTAGGGAAAGGCAGAGATTGTAATACATCCAGCACGTAATTGAGGTCGTAGGTTGCAAGTGCTACTCGGAGATGAAAAGGTTGGCACAAGAGAGGAATTTGTGGCTGGCAGCGTCAAACATCAAACCAGTCAACCCCCCTCCCCTCCCAATACGCACGGCACAAATAAGCCACTAATGTTTATTTTTTCCTAGGCAGCAGGTCAGGTACTGAAGCCCGGACGCAAAACGGATCGCCTGTACTGACAGACGTGGTCCATTTCGCAGTGCAGTTACGACTCAGGAAAAATATGAGGTAGTAAATTATACGTTGCGTTTGTTGGAAGGTTCTTAGACACAGACACACACCTCTGTACCTAAACCCCTACACCCAGTATATAAGTGACCTTGCACACAATGGTAATAGTAACTTAAGACTTTTCATATATGATGCAGTTATCTATGATGTAGAACTACCTGAAAAAAGCTGTACAGATATACAGCCACAGTTTGATAATATTTCAAAGTATTATAAAGCTGTGCAAATATTCAGCAACATTTTGATAAGATTTCAAAGTATTGCAACTTCCTTTAAATCTAGAGATATGTAAATTGCGCACTACGCTAAACGGAAGCAACGTAGCTAGTAGCCTACGACTAAAAGCTCAGTGACTCACCACTGGAATCAGTCAACTCATACTGCTGGTTTTGTTGTATTTTGTTTTAGGTTTCAGTCTGAAGATTTGTTTGATGCATGGTTCAAATGGCTCTGAGCACTATGGGACTTAACAGCTGTGGTCATCAGTCCCCTAGAACTTAGAACTACTTAAACCTAACTAACCTAAGGACATCACACACATCCATGCCCGAAGCAGGATTCGAACCTGCGACCGTAGCGGTCACGCGGTTCCAGACTGCGCGCCTGGAACCGCGAGACCACCGCGGCCGGCCTGTTTGATGCATCTCTCGACGCTAGCCCATCCCACAGTTGCTGTAAGAAGACACGATAGGAGTCACGCGCAGATGTGTTACGAGCGATTATTTCGTCGCTTTCACCCTCTCGCCTCTAGCTACCTTATAGAAGCTTATAAACACGACGTGCACACGTTTCACTCATATGCAGTTGCAAATACAATTGGGGTTCTTCCATGTTATAGAGTGTTCCTATTATTATTATTAAATTTTGCATTAGGTAGATAAATAAATTTGCCTTCGTTTAAAAACATAAGGCTTTATAAGACATACAGTCTAAAGACGCAGCCCTTGCAACAGCTTCAGATGATCAAAGGGTAACCATTTGTTGTTGACAGCAGAAAAAGAAAAATCCTGAACCGCGTTCTGGAAAACTGTCTTATTTTAAGTATACCAGAATACGCCGAGAGAGACGCTCCTCTAAATCTGCTTTCTCTTGCCTAGCTTATTTTCTTTCACTTTCCACAATTTCCAATTGTTGGCACAAACGTACATTGGAGCGTTTACAGCATTTTTTATTTTCATAGTTAATGTCCTCTCGATTAGATGGTAATAAATTTACCTGTAAAATCTCTCTCCTTCTTTACGGCATGTTCGTTTACGTGCAATAGTATTTCTCATTCTTAGGTTCGTAGCTGCCCCTGAATCAATTCTGCAGACAGCAGGTACAGAACTGGCAAAACATTAGGCTTCAAATTTTGTTTCAGAGAAAGATTCAAAAGCACATTTTTTAAATGCCTTTCATAATCCCCATCAATAAAATATACAAAATGGAAATGAGCGTTTACTGGGCAGGTCTCGCCGCCTTGGTGCAGGTCTTATTACATTTGACGCCACATTGGGCGACCTGGGCGCCGGATGGGGATGAAATGATGATGAAGACAACACAACACCCAGTCCCTGAGCGGAGAAAATCCCTGACCCAGCCGGGAAACGAACCCGGGCCCGTAGGACGGCAATCCGTCATGCTGACCATTTTTTTTTTTTTTTTCGATATAGTTCGTTGCGTTTGGTCTCGGCGGACGTCACAAGGCATCCGTTCAAGTTGATCGTTGATTTCTTGAGTCAGTTTTTTTATTACAGAGGGCGAGCAGCCCTCTGACCGCACATGCTGAGCTACCGTGCCGGCACCACTCAGCTGTCGGGGCGGACAATAACATATACAGAAGACACGCAAGTACACTCCTGGAAATTGAAATAAGAACACCGTGAATTCATTGTCTCAGGAAGGGGAAACTTTATTGACACATTCCTGGGGTCAGATACATCACATGATCACACTGACAGAACCACAGGCACATAGACACAGGCAACAGAGCATGCACAATGTCGGCACTAGTACAGTGTATATCCACCTTTCGCAGCAATGCAGGCTGCTATTCTCCCATGGAGACGATCGTAGAGATGCTGGATGTAGTCCTGTGGAACGGCTTGCCATGCCATTTCCACCTGGCGCCTCAGTTGGACCAGCGTTCGTGCTGGACGTGCAGACCGCGTGAGACGACGCTTCATCCAGTACCAAACATGCTCGATGGGGGACAGATCCGGAGATCTTGCTGGCCAGGGTAGTTGACTTACACCTTCTAGAGCACGTTGGGTGGCACGGGATACATGCGGACGTGCATTGTCCTGTTGGAACAGCAAGTTCCCTTGCCGGTCTAGGAATGGTAGAACGATGGGTTCGATGACGGTTTGGATGTACCGTGCACTATTCAGTGTCCCCTCGACGATCACCAGTGGTGTACGGCCAGTGTAGGAGATCGCTCCCCACACCATGATGCCGGGTGTTGGCCCTGTGTGCCTCGGTCGTATGCAGTCCTGATTGTGGCGCTCACCTGCACGGCGCCAAACACGCATACGACCATCATTGGCACCAAGGCAGAAGCGACTCTCATCGCTGAAGACGACACGTCTCCATTCGTCCCTCCATTCACGCCTGTCGCGACACCACTGGAGGCGGGCTGCACGATGTTGGGGCGTGAGCAGAAGACGGCCTAACGGTGTGCGGGACCGTAGCCCAGCTTCATGGAGACGGTTGCGAATGGTCCTCGCCGATACCCCAGGAGCAACAGTGTCCCTAATTTGCTGGGAAGTGGCGGTGCGGTCCCCTACGGCACTGCGTAGGATGCTACGGTCTTGGCGTGCATCCGTGCGTCGCTGCGGTCCGGTCCCAGGTCGACGGGCACGTGCACCTTCCGCCGACCACTGGCGACAACATCGATGTACTGTGGAGACCTCACGCCCCACGTGTTGAGCAATTCGGCGGTACGTCCACCCGGCCTCCCACATGCCCACTATACGCCCTCGCTCAAAGTCCGTCAACTGCACATACGGTTCACGTCCACGCTGTCGCGGCATGCTACCAGTGTTAAAGACTGCGATGGAGCTCCGTATGCCACGGCAAACTGGCTGACACTGACGGCGGCGGTGCACAAATGCTGCGCAGCTAGCGCCATTCGACGGCCAACACCGCGGTTCCTGGTGTGTCCGCTGTGCCGTGCGTGTGATCATTGCTTGTACAGCCCTCTCGCAGTGTCCGGAGCAAGTATGGTGGGTCTGACACACCGGTGTCAATGTGTTCTTTTTTCCATTTCCAGGAGTGTATTTGCAACGGAACACGTGTTGATACGCTTACACACATTTATCCATTTTGGTTTCGCCCGGTTGTTCTTAGGAATTACGTGAACATAATTCTTAACTTTCTTAATTGTGTGCAGTGGTTAGTACGAGTTGCCCTCACACAGCAGATCATTATGTTTCACTGAAATAATTCATAACTTATTCTCAGAGTCCTTTGATGAACCATTGTCTGTAGCCTAACCCTGCATTCAAACGCCAGTCACTGATGATGCTGTTATACATAAAGAAGTCGCCACGCTGGAAAACTGCAGGGGAACGTAGGCTGTCCTGCGGTAGAATCGACGTTTGGGACGAGGACTTGTGGTTGACCCTCAACGTAAACAAGCCTAACTGAAAACGCTGACTCCGACCACAAGGCTCGGCGGGCACAACGGTACCTACCGACTACCTTGTTGTCCTCTCCTAATGGCGTCATTTAGTGCGGTGTGGACGGTCATAGGGTCAGCTGTCTCGGCAGTTGTCAGTTTTAGTGACCTGAGGCCGCTGCTACTCCGTCAAATAAATCCTCAGTTCGCATTATGAGGCTGAATGCACCCCGTTTTAGTTCTCTTCCCACCGAAAAGTCCCTGGCATTACCAGGAATCGAACCAGAGTTCTCTGCATGGTAGTCAGCTGTGTTGACTACACATATATCTACTGTGCAAGACTGTTCGTCACTTCATAAGTACCGCAACGTACATCCACTTCATTCTGCTTTCTGTATTTAAGTCTCGATCTTCCTCTATAATTTTTATCCCCACAATTCCTTTCATTATCAAACTGATGACTCCTTCATGACTCAGAATGTGGCCTGTCAGCGGATTCCTTCTGTTAGTCAAGTTGTGCAATTCGATTTGGTACCTCCTCATTAGTTAGTCCATATACCTATCAATCTTCAGCATTCATCTGTAAACCAGATTTGAAAAGCTTGTATTCTCTGTGTGTCTGTGTATCGTCTCGTTTCACCCCTGCACAAGGCTACTCTCCAATAAATATATTCAGGAAGTACTTCCTAACACTTCAGTTAATATTAGATGTTAACAAATAGTTTTTTTTAGAAATTCTTTCCTTGTCAGTATATTTAAAACACTTTGAGAAATAAAGATAGACAAAAAAAAAGAACCGCGGTGTACTGTGAAGGAATGTTTAGAGTGGGACCGAAATCAGTATATGTGATTACTTGTACAGATAAATAAATGATTACAATTTCAGAAGAAGTGGATGATTTATTCAAGAGAAAAATATCCAGAAATGGAGCAAATCAGTAATTCATTGGTCCACCTCTGGCCCTTATGCAAACAGCATCGGCTTGGTGTTGATTGACAGAGTTATTGGATGGCCTCATGAGGAATCTCGTGCCAAATTCTGTCCGACTGGCGCGTTAGATCGTCAAAATCTCGAGCGAGTTGGAGACCCCAGCCGATAATGCTTCAAGCTTTCTCAACTGCCTAGAGATTTTGCGACCTTGCTGGCTGGGGTCATCATTTGCTAGTCCGTAAATATGCACAACATCTACCGACTTTCGTCGCATTCGGATAATTCCTTCGTGGTGCGTATTTTTTCTTTTTTTTTCTTTTTTTTAAATCTTAGAATGTAACTTCTCTGCTTCGGACATCATCAGTTATTTTTCTGCCCAAATAGCAAAACTCATCTCCTACTTTTAGTGTATCATTTCCTTATCCAAATCGCTCAGAATGACCTGATTTAATTCTATTACACTCCATTACCGTTGTCTGATTTTTGCTAACATTCATCTTATAACCTATTTTCAAGACACTATCCATTCTTTTCAACTGCTCTTCCAAGTCGTTTGTCGTCTCTGACAATTGCAAAAGCCACTGACAACCCTCAAAAATCTAGATCTCCACACTGAACTTTAATTCCTTTTCTAAACTTATGCATGGTTCTCCTCGCAACTTGCTGAAAGTACAGGCTCAATAACGTCGAGGACTGACTACATCCCCGTTTCACTCTTTTCGCAATTACTGTTATCCTTCCGTACAATAGTGCAGCCTATATTGTAACGGTTGTTGTTGGCTATAGGGCTGGCACCTCATGCTCCATCATGCGTTGCCTGCATCTCTCTTCTTTGGCCTCTGATTTTAAGCACTGGATCACACCATGATAAAGTGAGAAACAAAACAGATTAGCATATAACGTAGCAGGTCGCCACAAGATTTCGTTTTTAAAAGGCGACAGACACCTTTGATAAGGTTAGGCCTAACGATATAATTATAAATGAAATGCATTCTTGTAATCAGTAGTTTATTCTGCAGACCGAAGTAGCCGACTGTTAGTTGCTTCTTAACATGAAAGAAGATAACAATAAGATTACAGATCTTATATCTACGGTTCTAAGTTTAGGAAGCATCGCTGCACTAGATCCAGTTACGCATACGGTCATCCACAGTTAATATAACTTTCCTGCTCTACCTCTCACCACCAAACACATACATTACCCACTTGTGCTACCAGAACACGTCGTTTTCCCAGCTCGGCCCGGCACTACATGCTAGGACATGTCTTTTTCCCATCACGGCCCAGCACGGAATGACTGGATACCGGACGGTACACCTTCCTCTATCCTTCGGATAGGGTGAAGGTACCCAAGCCACTGCCCAGTCTAGCTCTCCGGCGGTCGCTTAAAATTTTCAAATGGTCAATTCTGACTTGTATGTAATTTGGCGCGCACTGAACGTTCGAGCGGCAAGCAGGGTTGAGGCCCCAAGTTCGTTAGGCGGCCACAGCCAGCGCCCAAGCCTCGGACGGCCCTTGGAAGGCGTAGCTGGGTGCCAACTCAGGCTTCGCCGCGCAGCCTGTATCGTTGGAACACCCTGCAGCCATATAGTTCTCATTGAGCAGTTTTACTCCTGTAGTTCCACTGTAGTGTCGCGGAATAGTAAAGAGTTGGAAACGTGGAATATTGTCAATGTTTCGTTGCCTATGCCGAGAGCCAGAGGCAGTAGGTTAGCCAAGAGGTAAGAGGATTGCACATGTATCGGAATGTGTCGTCACGCAGGGCAGTCACCTGGTTACACACAACAGGCGAGAGAGAATTGCTTAGCACGCGGATTTGTGTTAGACGGAGACTTTCATAGAGTGTAAGACAGAGGTATAGTCAGCTGTACTGCATTTCATAACTTCGCGTAAGTCTGCCATAACAACACGTAACTCTGTCACAAGAACACCTAAGGGGCGAGTACGACAGATAAATCAGCAGTATAAGTGGAACGAATGCGTTCATTACAAACTAGAATGACGTCAGGACGTCGCTCGTGCTTCCTTTAAATACGCCAGCTTTGACAGCAACAAGGCACTCGCAGTAAGATGTGTACTGGGTCGCTATGTAGCGCTCAGATCGGTGATCGACATGTTAATCCTTATTAAGGAGATGTTGCAGTAAGAGCGGCCCATCCAGCAGCAGACATGAGGGGACAGTACCATGCTGGTCCTCTCTGCTGCCGCTGTCAATCATCAACCCAGGATTAGCAGACATCGTGGCAGACTCGCCCGCCGCCAATGATGACCACATCATTGAGCCGTCGTCGAGAGCGTGCGCGGCCTAGGCCCTGTGCATCCGCCGTCACAACCGGGTGAGCTGACGACGCTGGGGGACTGCAGCCCGTTCCGCCCGTCCACCGCGGACGAGCCACCAGGAGGAGCAGGGAAGAAGACGGGGTGGGATAGAGTACACTCCGCACTATGAGAATGCTTCTCATGCCGACAGTGCCGGGACTCCAACCCAGAGCCTCCTACGTGCAGTGGCCTGCTGTCCACTGCCGAGCCGGCGGCACTGCGCTAGCAAGACTGTGCGGCCCGGAGCTGGTGTCATCGCTCCAAGTCAGCGAGGACTCGGGGAAGATCGTTGATATCACCAAGCTCAGGCAGCCTGTGTTACACGGGCCACATGGTACTCAGCAGGAATAAAGGTGTCATGAATTAATAATGTTTCTTTGGCGTTTCTGATGTGTCCACAGTCATTTCCTAGCATCCTGACAACTGGAGAGGTCACCGCTCGGCCTCCATCCATCATAGGCGACTGGGACCACCGGGGCGCCTACACCACCTCACTCTAGAAGAACAGAGATTAAAACTGTAATCAAAAGGAAACTAGTTCCGTGTTTACGAGATATCAAGCTGATAAAACGTTTAGTCATATCTTTGTGTCTGAAAAGCTCCATAGATCATTGTTAAAAAAACGGAAGAAATGAAAACTAGGAAAACAGCTAGAGGAACACTGGCTGAGTATTTGGCGCAGTGAATGACTGTAGTACGAGGGTTGGAATTTTAATAGTGGCAACTATTTATTTACAGCTCATACAAAATACATACGTGTTTCAAAGTTTTACTGACCTTCAAAGTAGTCGCCAGCATTGTGTATAACCCGTTGCCAGCGATTTGGATGGTGTAGGATACTTTTAGCCGAGCCAGTTGTGTTGAAAGTTCGAGCGGCGCAGTCTGTTGCCTGACGAATTTGTAGCAGTTCTGAAGCGAATGCCGTGAAGTGTTCCCTTCAATTTACATCTACAGCTACATATATACTCTGCTAGCCACCAAGCAGTGTTTGGCGGAGGGCACAATTCGCGCCAAAGTCATATTCCCCCCCCCCCCCCCTTCCTTTCCACTCGCGGATCGCGACTGTCTGAACGCCTCAGTACGAGCTCTAATTTCCCTTATCTTTGAATGGTTTAGAAATCGAGTTGAACTCACGAGGGCTTAAGTTACGGGAGTGCAGCAGGTGGTATAGCACTTAGAAGCCCCATCAGTCAAACAAATCTGTAACTGTACATGCTTGAGCATTGTCACCTGCCAGGTTAGCTGAGAGCACTAATGCACTGCTTCCTGGACTCGGGTAGGCCCCAGATCGAATCTGCCTGGCGGATTAACGACGTGGGACTGTGTGTTGGCCAGCCTGGATGTGGTTTTTAGGCGGTTTCCCACAGCCCGCTAGGTGAATACCGGGCTGGTCCCCACATCCCGCCTCAGTTACACGACACGCAGACATTTGTAACACTTCTGCACTATTTCATGATTTACACTAGACACAGACAACTGGGGTACACTGATTCCATCCTGGGCTGTATGGGGTGGCGGTAGGAAGGGCATTCGGCTACCCCTTTAAATTAATCTTGCCACATCCATTTTAACCACGCCGACCCTGAAAACATTGCGGGACTAAGGCGCAAGAGTAAGAAAGAAAGAGAGACATGCTTGAACAATGTCCTGCAAAATGATGCTCAGGTCCTTCAGGAAGTGTCATCACTTCTGTCTCTAAGCTGGTCGTAGGTTGTGTTCCAAAATGAACAACATAGAGACAGAAGTGATGACACTTTTTGCAGGACCTGACCATCATTTTCCAGAACAATGCTCAAGCATGTACAGTGCAAGCTGTTAGTGATTTGTCTGACTGATAGGGCTGCTAAGTGCAATAACACTTACTGCACTCCCCCAACTTATGCCCTCCTGAGTTCAACTCGATTTCTAAACTGAACGAAACATTCATGGCATTCGCTTCCAAACTGCTACAAATTCGTCGGGCAATAGACTGCACCGCTCGAACTGTCAACACAACTGGCACTGCTATGAGTATTCTACGACTTCCAAATCGCTGGCAACGGGTTATACACAATACTGGTGACTACTTTGAAGGTCAGTAAAACTTTGAAACACATATCTATTTTGTACGAGCAGTCAATAAATGGTTGCCACTATTAAAGTTCCAATCCTGTTATATACAGGTGTGGTAAACGTAAGGACGAAAGTAACATTCGCACAATCATTCACTGCCAAGTAGGAAAGGTCTATGAAACTTGAGCCATACACACAAACAACTGCTAGAGTATAGTATAGTACAGTATAGGAGGTAACTGAAAGAGATACACAGTGAGACAAACAGAAATGACACTTTTATTCAAAGACAATAATTACACTTAAGTCACCGTGAGTCATAGTGGTTCCCTGGACATTAGATTGGCGGAACATGGTTGTTAATAGGGTATGTCAGTACCACTAACGACAGTGGACACTCTGCAACGTTGGTAAGGAGTTATTACCTTAGGGCGTTCCATTTCTCGAGCAGCGTGGTTGGCAATTGCTGGATGCTCATTTGTGCCTGTGGCTGTGCGACAGAAGTCCCCTCACCACATCCCACATCAGTCTGATGGGATTTAAGTCAGGCGAACGGGCTGGACATACCCTTGTATGGCGAGAGGTTGGCACATGTAAGGCACCCAGGAACACTGTCGAACATCAGCTGTTTGGTGGTCCAGGTGTTTTGTTGCGGGGAGGCATAATTTTGCAGGGACTTCCTCGCCTCAAGAACTTCGAACACAGGACTCTCATGGGTCAACTTTATTGTGACACTGTACTCTTTCCCGTTGTAGGTCTTTACAGGGGTGCATTTGGATCTCACTTTATTTTAATGGATGACAATGGTCTTCCCCATCGAGCTCCGCCCTTGGAACGAGGGAATATCTGGTGTATGGACAGGCCTGTCTGTGACCCTACTTAAATCCCATAGGGCACGAGTGGATGCGGTAGAGAGACATACTACAGCATAATGACCATCTAGCACTTGCCAACCACAGTGGTGGAGGAATGTTACGCATTACCACAGTACGCCTTACCAACTTTGTGGACAGCATGTGGGCACGTTGCAGAGCATGCATCCCATTAAGAACGGTGTGCCACCATTTCTAATGTCCAGGGTGAGCTGTAGTAAAATTTGCTGTTTTTAAGAGCGCGCCGCAGTGCATACTGTAAAGCAGTCGCTTTCCGTTTCTGGCGGTGGCGCCGCTGTGACAATCGCAGCTATGGTGTCTCCCTCTGGTGGAAAAGGGGAAAAGTTGCCTGTTCACGTGCATTTAAGCGGTGCTATGAACTCCACAAGGGCGGCAGGTCTCGCCTGGCAGTTTTATTCTTCGTCGTGTGTGCTGCAAGTGGGTTTTCAGTGTGTTGTTCCATAGTGTTTTTGGCTCGGCTCTGAGCACTATGGGACTCAACATCTTAGGTCATAAGTCCCCTAGAACTTAGAACTACTTAAACCTAACTAACCTAAGGACATCACACACACCCATGCCCGAGGCAGGATTCGAACCTGCGACCGTAGCAGTCCCGCGGTTCCGGACTGCAGCGCCAGAACCGCTAGACCACCGCGGCCGGCCATAGTGTTTTTACTACTGTGGCCGACGTTTAACATGTGCATGTCCAGTCAGTGTCTTCTATGAGTTTCGAAGAATCGCCAACTGTGTTTTTTTTTTAACTTTCTGGTGACTTTTTTTTAACTGTCCTCCATGAACGTCTCCGTGTTAGTCTATATTTTTTACCTTCATTTTCTCCCATTATTCTGTTTTAAGTTCCCCTTTATCGCCTTATGTATGTACCATTTTATTCTTATTTTAATTTCATGTCACTCTGCTGAAGAGCGGCGGATTGTGCCGCTGACAGCCCTCCTCTGCCCATATGGGGCAGGGGAATGAAATCACAATAAAGGAAAAAAAAAACTCCACAAGGGGTCAGTCTGTCATTCTGAGTCTAGACAGTTGGTCAGCCGGCTCAGTGTCGGGCAGTCAGTGTCTGTCTGTCTGTCGGTCTGCCGTACATTCAGTTGGTTAGTCGGAGGCAGTTGGTCAGCCAGGGCAGTCTGTCAGTCTGGATGAGTCTGGTCAGTTGGTCAGCCAAGTTAGTCTGGATCTGTCTCTCGTTCGCATTGGTGAGGCGTTTAGTGTCTGTCGGTCGTCTGGGGTGCTAGTATGTGTTAGGCCGCCAGTCTGCTCGAGTTTGCTCAGGAAGTGGGCATTGGTGGTTGGATCGATCGGTTGGTCAGTCGCGCACTGGGACACAAGATGACTTGTCCGCCTGGAGCGTCAGCGCATGTGAGGTCGCCACGTGAGTCCAGTGGGCCACGCCGTATGGCGAGGGGTAGTGGCTTTGCGGCCGACATGAGAGCAGCAGGAGCCAACCTACGATATCGGCCTGCCCGGTGTGAGGTGCGACGCCGTGAGGCGGGAGATGGGCGCGCCTTCCTGCGTCCGTTGAAGTGGCTGGCAGCAGATGGTTCGGGAGAGCGTTTTGGAGATGCTGCACCAGGTCTTCACCAGAAATCGAAGTTATTAGAAGTTAAGTGAATTGCGATATGTTGTTTTAGTTATTTGTTAAATTCTACTTGTGTTCTTGGTCAGCCTCTCGTCCCCAGCTTCCTCGTTTATCTCTCCTCCGCATTTGTTAGGCAGTTAGTGTCGGTCTGTCTGTCTGTCGGTCTGCCGTATGTTAATAGCTGCCTCTGTCATGTTTGTCGGAATAGGTGTTGACGAATTTATTGCTTAAAGGCCGAATTCTTGAAATATGTTTCTATCTTGCTTACCATCTTGCGAGGTGGTATATATATAATGTAGAGAATGTTGTACATTTTATGTAAGTCTGCATTTTATGGGTTTTATTTAAATAGTTATTATAGGTTATAAGCTTGCCACCCACCGTAAGAGTCCTAAAAAAAAAAAGACAAATTGCACTTTCGGTGGCAAATAATTTGAGGGTTGTACCATTTCCATTCCTCTTACGGGGTGCATAGTACATGTTTGTGTGAATTGTTAAAAATTTTTTGTTTAAAGTAATCTGGTGTGTTGCAGATTGGCACCAGTGTAGTCTTTCAGAGGTTGTTGTGAGCGGTCATGATTACGGCCGTGTTAAGCTTCTCAGCCTGAAGGCTCCTACTGTTAATATTGTTCTTTGCCTCTAAATAAAACTGTAACTTGATATTTCGAGGGTGCTTTTCTGCTTATAATTTTAAATCTGTATAGAAAAGGCTTTTAGGAATAAAATTCACATTTGTTAAATTGTGACTTGGGATTTCGAATGTGCTTTTCTGCTTATAATTTTAAATCTGTTTTGAAAAGGCTTTTAGGAATAAATTCACGTTTGTTAACAGTAATTTTACATCAGTTACTCCCTGGCAACTACTTCCACGCTCACCTAGTGTAATTAAAGATGTCAATGTTCTTGATGAATCGCCAGGAAATAAAGTAAATTCTAAAATAAAAAAAAATTGAAAGTAAATTCACGGTTCACAGTGCACCATCATGAATTGCCGTGAGTTCAGTGTAATTATTGTCTCTTAATTGCAAGCGTAATTTCTTTATGCCTCATTGTGTATTGCTTCCAGGTACCTTTTGCACTACTCTGCAACAGTTCTATGTGTGATCCAAGTTTCTCGAGCTAAGTTACTTGGCAGTGACACATCATCTTAAGCGGATATTGTACGTGAAATTCGTTGGAATTTGACATTTTCTGTTTTATAGTGCATAATGTACTTTGGACTTTCCCGAACATTTTAGTGTATAATACATTAAAATCAGACAATTGTGAGACCTTCAAATAATATTTTGAATGTTGGCATGTGACTGTCAAATTTCGCGGCTACGCATATACCGTCACAGTTGAGCAGTCATACCTTGGGAACTACACAGTCTAGAAGGCTCTGAATTACTTTTGTGCCTACTGCTACGTCTCAGAAGTTGGCATTACGAATAAACAAATCAGTCTTTTGTTTCTGATACTAGTTTTCGTTGAAAGTAGTGTGATTATCGGCTATTTTTGTAGTAAGCTAACTTCTATTGCTTTTTATACTTAAATAAAATGACTAAGCGTAAAAGTAACTTCAAGAAACGCAAATTTGCGGTTAACAGATATGTGAGATCTGCATTTTCTTCTGAAGTACTTGAAAACACGTTTGCTAGCAGTGAAGCAAACCATGGTATGCTTTGTGACCACTTCCATCAAACACTTGGTGTAAATATAGGCAAGTTGAATTTTCTGGCACCGTGCATAAATTTACACATAAAAGTTCTCTTGCTTTGGCAGTAATGGAGGCAATCAAACTTATTTACAGAGATTTGGCAAATCCTGAGCTACTAAAGAAGTGTTTACATGGGAAGACCCAGAATGTGAATGAGTCCTTCAATAATATTGTGTGGTGCCGTGTGCCTAAAAATGTATTTGTTGGCCTTATGACTCTAAAGTTAGCAGTGTCTGATGCTGTAATAACTTTAATGGTGGGAACTATGAAAGAATTAAGGTTCTGGAGAAGTTAGGGGTAAGTTTTGGACAGAACAACGCTAAAGGACTGCAGGAACTGGATGAGCTTCGTGTACGTGAAGCAGAGTTAGCTGCTCAGCAAATGACTAAAGAAGCAAGAAAGAAAAGGAGGCGGCAAGCACTGGGCTGTTGTGACAGTGAAGAAGACATAGACTATAGGCCAGGGCAATTCTAGTGCATAAATGACGCAGAAATGAAAGTCTGTATAAGAATTTGTAATAACAAAATTTTTAAACCTCAATATCTCTGAACTCATTTTTCGCAATAAATGTCCCACTTTATATAAAAGTATTGATGGTAGAGACATGAAATTTTCACACCGTGCCAAGTGGAAGATTCAATACATATGGAACTAGAATAATTAAAATATCCAGAGTTATTTTGTTTTTATGTTCATTTACTTACAAAATTCTGTCAAAAATTCAGTGTTTGAAAAAAATAACATGCCCCACAACAAAATTTATGTAATAATTCAAGTTCAGTGTATCTAGAAAGATGGATTCAATAATTATAGAAAATAGTAAGTTGGTGTCTTAAAAATTTTCCACGATAATGGGCTACAAAATTCGATAATTTAACACTGGCGGCATAGGACATACAATGTCCCCTTAAGCTTTGCATATCAGAGAATTTGTTTCATCAAGAACAAAATATTAATTATTAAAACATTAGATATTTTTCTACATTCAAAATAAGAAGAAATGGCGGGTGTGGTGTGAGAGTATTGAAGGAAAGGTAGGATATGTCTGGCTGACAAGAGTCACAGAGCACGCCAAACGGACACTCAGTGTTGCCACCTGAATAGGCTACTCACGATGAGGATGATGTTGGGCACGACCACCTTGTCCAAGTCAGGGTTGCCAACGGAGAGCTCCGGCGCGAAATCGAAGCTGCGCTTCTCCTGGTAGCTCACCGTGTTGTCCGGGTGCAGTCGGACGTTGACCCGTTCCAGCTGCATCCTGCCAAACACAAGACACTCACTCGTCTGTGCCGACCAACACTATTTTATCGCATTATCGATAAACCAAGGTCTATTATATCTCCATACGTCATCTCTCACATCCTTTTACGAAACTTGAAAACTGTAAAACAATATAGTTTGCAAAGGCCTTGTAAAAATGATTAGACTTCCCGAGGGCGCTGCAGTCGTGGGATATTTTGAGCATTCGGCTGGACGTCATTACGGTGGTAAGAGTCTGTTAAGAAGATGTTTACAGTGATTTTTAACGACACAGACCGAATATTATGTGTTTATCCGTGCATATGTGTAGTATTTGTTAGTCGTAACTGTGCTGTGTATAAATTCTAGAGTAGGAGAAGCAAATGGTGAAGAGTTATACAATGTTTAATTGCACAAATAAATTCTGGAAGAAAACCAGTATTATCTTTCACAGGTACGTGAAATGTTTAGATGTTTAATATTGGGGACTTTCTGTCATAGCACTTAACATTTTCTGAAGGGATACATCACTCATTTAACGATCCTTTTTTTAGGGTTCCATACCTCAGTCGGTCACTTTGTATTTGTCTGTCTGTTCGTCTGTTAAGACTCCTTTTGCTAAGGCACGGGCACAGAGGTATCAAGTTGAAATTTATGTCAAATACTAAGGTTTATGGTTCCTTGGTGGTGTAAAAAACTTAAGCTTCTAAGTCAGTGCAGTCAAGAGATGTGGCCATTTATTTCACATTTTTTGATACTCGTTAACTCACTCATCAAAACCTATTCGCACTTGTCTGGCATTTTTTAATTGTAGCTGCTGTCTTTGAGAGTACTGTTGGAAATGAAGCGGAAAGTCCTTCACTTTCTGATGCTGTAAAATAGTTCAGAAGTTGGTGAGAACACCACACAGTTAGATAATGCAATGTATCAGACGGCGAGAAAATCATGTGATGCCAAATACATTTCACTTCAGAAATTTGGAGTACTAAACAACGAAATGCTAAAGTTGGCGCTCACGTGGTTTAAAAAATGGTTCAAATAGCTCTGAGCACTATGGGAATTAACGTCTGAGGTCATCAATCCCCTAGAACTTAGAACTACTTAAACCTTACTAACCTAAGGACATCACACACATCAATGCCCGAGGCAGGATTCGAACCTGCGACCGTAGCTGTCACGCGGTTCCAGACTGAAGCGCCTAGAACCGCACGGCCACACAGGCGGGCAGAGTTTCAACAGCTGCGCGTGGCAACGAGTACCAAAAACAGTGTTTGTTGGATGGACAGTACTCAAAATGGGTGTGATGGATGCTGTCATCTGTTTCAATGATGGTGTAATCAGTAGGACAAAAGTAATGGACAAATTAGGCATCCAGCCAGGAAGTAATATGATAGCTGCTCTGACTGCCATAGATCGTCAGCGACTAGCTGAAGCTGAAAGGGCTGTGGAAGCCGCCACTGAAGAGTCCAGAGTGAGGAAAAGGCTCCTGAAGAAGTCCACAGAGGATAAAGAAGCAGCTGGCCAGCAAGATTATGCTGCTGGAATGCTCTGAAAGAGGCAAACACTGAACATTCTTTTCTCATTTTCTCGAAACTACATTTTCAGAACATTAGGTCCATGTAACTTCACAGTGGTTTTATCCATGTTCACCAAATTTCTCTCAAGTGGATAATGGGATAGTATCTTAGTATTATGCCTAATACATCGCAGAAATGATCTATGTTTGTCATTGTGTATATAATTTTAGCGGCATTTTTTAGATAAAATAGTAATGTGGTATAACAAGGGTTTTTCTATTTCCTCAGATATACTCCAAACTACAAAACGAGAGGAATAAAGTGTTCCTATGAATGTTGACAGCACCCTGCGACAGTTTGAATGCTATTAGACTGATGATGGATCAGAAAATGGTACCAGAATGCGAACCTGTATTATAAACCATCTATTAGGCAAAATACTGTAATTCGTAAAATATAACAGCTATTTCAATAAATTTCCGTTTACAGCTTCAGTTAATATCATTCATTATTGGTAAAGAACCACAACTTCCTCCGCATTGTAGATCAAGAGTAATGTGCACTGAGAGCGAGGTATAAAAATGCAGCCCATTCACGTCCAGGTCCCCTTAAACGACCAGGAATTAATGAGGGCCAGTCAAATGACAACACAGATGAAAAAAAGTAAGTAAACTGCTAGTAATCCCACTGCGAGACAAGGTGACCAATGCCTTCATGGAAAAATGTTTTCGGGTTGCCTACGGAAGAATGATTATATCCATGTGTGCACCTGTTCGTCCAAAGCAAAAAGACAGCCACGAAAGTCTTTCTTCAGGGATGAAAAAATGTCGAAATCGCCTGGGGAGAAATCAAGGCTGTTCGGAGGCCGTGTAATGGCTTCCCGGCAAAAAACTGTGTAGCGTAGTCGAAAAAACTTTGGCAAGAAGTGGGCGAGCGTTATCCTGCAACAGACTGATCTGGTCCGTCAACATTCCAGGGTGTTTGGACCTGGCAAAGCGTCACATCCCGCTTTTCTTAAACTGTGGCGCCGTGTTCCACAAAGTCGGTGAGCAACGGTCCCTTGTAGCCAGAGGAAAAGATCATCATTACTTTCCCATTGTTTCGGCTAAGCTGCGGAAGTTTTTCTGAGAAGCCTTTACATATCCACCGTGCAGTTCTGGTCTGCCTCATGCAGTTTCCAAATTTTTAGAACCTTGAAGAAATCTGTGGCCGTCTATTTGCTTCGGATGAAGAGGTGCACACCTGGATACGATTATGGTTCCGCAGTCAAACGCAAATATTTTTCCATGAAGGCGCTGACCGTCTTGTGTGACAGGGGGGAGAAATGTGCTTAAGGTTATGGCGATTATTTTTTAAATAATAGACAGTTTACTAACTTTTTCCATTAGTCTCGCTTTAATTCGACTGCCTATCCACAGTAGACCGCACAGGTTCAATAATATTGAGATCTGCTGACTGTGGTGGCCAGGAAATAATTTATCCACGTGCTCACAAAACCGTCCTGGATGACACAGGCTGTGTGGACAGGGCCCTGTCGTCTTCGAACACTTCGACAGAGGAGCACAGACACTGTTGAGTTAGCTAGACCTGATCTGCCAAAAGGGTCATATAATCCTTCGCAGTAATGCGAGCTTCCAGAGAAGTCATGGGGCTCAAGGAACACCACGATATGTCTGCGCAGGCCACCACCGAACCCCTACCATGTTTCACTTTTGGGAAGTAAACTGGGTCAGAAGTTGGAAACTGTGTGCAACAAGACTCATTAGACCAAATTACTTTTAGCCGGCCGCGGTGGTCTCGCGGTTCTAGGCGCGCAGTCCGGAACCGCGCGACTGCTACGGTCGCAGGTTCGAATCCTGCCTCGGGCATGGATGTGTGTGATGTCCTTAGGTTAGTTAGGTTTAAGTAGTTCTAAGTTCTAGGGGACTGATGACCACAGCTGTTAAGTCCCATAGTGCTCAGAGCCATTTGAACCATTTTTGAACCAAATTACTTTCTCCTTTGCTCCACAGTCGAGGTTTTATGGGTTCGGCACCACGTTTTCCTGTTTCAGGCATTTCGGTCACTGATAAGTGGTTTTAGAATTCCAGGTCGCCCAACAATTCACAACTTACGGAGTTCCCTTCGTCTTGTTTTGGTGCTGACAGGGTTCGCGAGTGCGACGTTCAGTTCTGCAGTGATTTTTACAGCTGTCGCCCTCTTATTTTTCATGACAGTTCTCCTCAGTAACAGTCCGTCACGATCACTCAACACTCAACTTCGTCCGCATTTTGACTTACTGTGTGACGTTCTGGCGCTTTCCCTGCATGAGGTGCACACTATGTGATCAAAAGTATCCGGACACCCCAAAAACATAGTTTTTCGTATTAAGTGCGTTGTGCTGCCACCTACTGCCAGGTACTCCATATCAGTGACATCAGTAGTCATTAGACATGGTGATAGAGCAGAATGGGGCGCTGTGCGGAACTCACGGACTTCGAACGTGGTCAGGCGATTGGGTGTCACTTGTGTCATACGTCTGTACGCGAGATTTCCACACTCCTAAACCTCTCTTCGTCCACTGTTTCCGATAGGATAGTGAAGTGGAAACGTGAAGGGACACGTACAGCACAAAAGCGTACAGGCCGACCTCGTCTGTTGACTGACAGAGACTGCCGACAGTTGAAGAGGGTCGTAATGTGTAATATGCAGACATCTATCCAGACCATCACACAGGAATTCCCAACTGCATCAGGATCCACTGCAAGTACTATGAAAGTTAGGCGGGAGGTGAGAAAACTTGGATTTCATGGTCGACAGGCTGTTCGCAAGCTACACATCACACCGGTAAATGCCAAAAGACGCCTCGCTTGGTGTAAAGAGCTTTCACATTGGACGATTGAACAGTGGAAAAACGTTGTGTGGAGTGACGAATCACGGTACACAATGTGGGGTTCCGATACGTGGTGAGGGTATGGCGAATGCCAGGTGAACGTCATCTGCTAGTGTGTGTAGTGCCAACAGTAAAATTCGGAGGCGGTGGTGTTATGGTGTGGTCGTGTTTTTCATGGAGGGGGCTTGCGTCCCTTGTTGGTTTGGATGGCACTATCACAGCACAGGTCTAATGTGATATTTTAAGCACCTTCCTGCTTCCCATTGTAGAAGAGCAATTCGGGGATGGCGATTGTATCTTTCAAAACGATCGAACACCTATTTATAAGGCACAGCCTGTGGCGGAGTGGCTACACGACAATAATATCCCTGTATTGGACTGACCTGCACAGAGTCCTGACCTGAATCCTATAGAACACCTTTGGGATGTTTTGGAACGCCGACTTCGTGCCAGGCCTCACCGACCGACATTGATACTTCTCGTCAGTGCAGCACTGCGTGAAGAATGGGCTGCCATTCCCCAAGAAATCTTCCAGCACCTGATTGAACGTATGCCTGCGAGAGTGGAAGCTGTCATCAAGGCTAAGGGTGGGCCAACAACATATTGAATTCCAGCATTACCGATGCAGGACGCCACGAACTTGTCAAGTCACTTTCTGCCCGGTGCCCGGATACTTTTGATCACATAGTGTATTTACACACGCTACGTTACATTTACATCTATTTAGAGTCAACTGTCAAAATTTTCACTATATACTCAGCAACTACGGGTCTCTTTGCATTTCGTAACAAATTTCTACAGCTTTCACTTCGCTGTCCGCAACTGCCAACACTATCACCAGGTCATATGAACACGACTTGTACTACTGCAGTACCGTGAAGTACGCCAGTACCTTCGCTTTTCATCATGTCTACAATTAGATTAAAATAATGGTTCTTCGCTCGAACTGCGTATCTGTTGGCGTAATCCGTATGTACGTATTTTGTTTACAACGTGACCGTGCAGAACTGTATTACAAGTTTTACGGGAATCAACAGACACGGAATTAACTTCAGCTCTTTTATCTACTATTTTACTGTGTTTATCGTAACTAATGAGGAAGTATTGAATAGGATTGGGGAGAAGAGAAGTTTGTGGCACAACTTGACCAGAAGAAGGGATCGGTTGGTAGGACATGTTCTGAGGCATCAAGGGATCACCAATTTAGTATTGGAGGGCAGCGTGGAGGGTAAAAATCGTAGGGGGAGACCAAGAGATGAATACACTAAGCAGATTCAGAAGGATGTAGGTTGCAGTAGGTACTGGGAGATGAAGAAGCTTGCACAGGATAGAGTAGCATGGAGAGCTGCATCAAACCAGTCTCAGGACTGAAGACCACAACAACAACAACATCGTATTTTGAAATTCAAATTTTAGAAACGATATTAAACCTTTCCTAAAAGAACACCTCTTGAGTCTGAACTAGGATAGATGATAATTAGAACCGTTCGTCTGGTTGGTCTTCATCTCCTAACAAAAATGACAAATAATGCGAAATAAAGGCATTTAAAAAATGTGCGCTGTGGGAATAATGCGTTCTTAATGTCTTAACAAGAATGCTCATAAAGAAAATATTGATCGTCATAAATATATATCTGCGTCGACATGTAAGTTACATGATTACTCCGTACATCACAATTCACTGTCTGGCAGAGGGTTCAGGAACCAATTTCAGAATATGTCTCAAGCGTTCCACTTTTGAATAAAGCGTTGGAAAAATGAACGCATAACAGGTTTGTTAGTGTTGCCCTCTTCCACAGCAACTGTTGCAATGAATTGCTCTTAACTCTTCCGTCTTAGACTTACTATAATTAAAGAATAATTTACTAGACGCATTTAGCTTTTATTCATTGGTATTTTTGCGTCTTGTTTACATATTCCGCAAACCATCGCTTTTTCATTTTTTAGCATAAGTAAAAGTCGAAAAAAAAATTTTGTTTGCACATTCACTTTTGACAATTTTGCGCCCTTTTAAACTCAGTTCTTAGTTTCACTTCACTTTTGTAGAAATTCAGAAGAGAAACAGTATCGTAGTTCCACGTGTTCCGCACTCAGCACAGTGGCATACTAAAAGTAGTACATAAATTTTGTTGTTTGGGTAGCAAAATAACTGATGATGGCCAGGGTTGGAAACACTGGAGACAGGCAATAAGAAGAAAAACATAACTGAAAAAGACAACTTTGTTAGCATCTAGTATAAACTGAAGGTGTCTCTCAGATTTTCTCGGCATTGTTGATTAATGGTGAGCTTCTGGCTGTTCTGCCGAGCTATTGTTTCCATTTTCTGCACTGTAGGCCCAGCCATCGTCTTCAGGTGCTGCGAGTTTTGCTTTTCTGTGTACTCGCTGTGTGGACTCCAACCAGACTGTTGGTTGGTTGGTCGGAGAGCAGGCAGAGATTACACACAACAGTAAAACTCGCAGAACACCCAGGTGTGTTAGCAAGTCTTTTCTGAAGGTATACGTCTGGAGTATAGCCTTGTACGAAAGTGAAACGTGGCCGATTGGCAGTTCTGACGAAAAGAAGACAGAAGTTTTCGAAATGTTGTAATACAGAGGAATGTTGAAGATTGGATTGGTAGGTCGAACAACAAATAAGGAGGTACTGAATCGAATGAGGGAAGTAAGAAATTTATGGCACTTTTTGACTAAATGAAGGGGTCGGTTGATAGAACACAGTCTGAACCGTCAATTCATTAATGGAAAAAACATGAAAAAGTGTGAGGAATGGAGGGTAAAAATTGTAGAAGAAGATCAAAGTTTGAATTCAGTAAGCGGGTTCAAATAACTATAAGTTGTCGTAGTTATAAACAGATGAGGAGACTGGTTTGTTTTGAAAATCAGCCTTATGCAAACACAGTTAACTAATTAATTAATTTTTTATTTTTATATTTACTCAGACATGTTTCGACATCTACGTGTCATCTTCTGTGAATCAGTTTTTATTTCTGTAAAGTACAATACCAAATTTATAACAATTTAGCATATCATCTGCAGACTAGGTTGCAGATGACCTGCAAACTAGGTTGCAGATGACATGCTGAAAAAAAAGACGAAAAAGGGCACAAAAACCGATATTTAAGAATGCGCTTCATTTAGCGATGTAGTTATAAGGTGAGCGTCTAACAAAACAAAGCAAAATGCACATATTACAATTCTTAGGCCTAAAATAGATATATTATTACAAATTTTGTATTGTACTTTACAGAAATAAAAACTGAGCCACAGAAGGTGACACACAGGTGCCTTATGCAAACACAATTAATTTATTTTTATATTTACCCAGACATGTTGTAGTATGGTATTTGGCTCAACATATGTTAGTACTTTCATCTCGATATTGAGAAAACAAGGTGGCTGGAGCACGCTTGTCATTCGAGCAACGAAAATGTATTGTGAAGTGGTTTTTCAAGTTTGATAATGCCGTTGAAGTGCAACGTCAGTGGAGGCGGGAGTTTTAAACAGAACCGCCAACCAACCTAACAATTAAACGCATCATTGACCAGTTGGAATTGCATGGGACAACTTGTGATATTCATAGAGGAAGATCAGGAAGATAACGTACAGCTAAAGTCCTGCTTCGTCGGCTCTCGTGTTGGAAACGTTTATTATTTCTCCAGAGAAGTCTGCTACGCAATGTGTACTTGAAGTGGGGGTTAGCAGTACAAGCGTACGAAGACTTCTGAAAGCTGCGAGCGATTAATGACGATCCTGATCGCCGAATGCAATTTTGCGAATGGTATCAGCAAATGGTATCTGATGGCGAACAATTTGTGTCGAAGGTAGTGTGGAGTGACGAGGCACAATTTAAACTTAATGGAACCATGAATCGGCATAACAGTGTGTACTGGCCACCGGAAAATCCACATTTTTATGTGGATAAAGCGGTCGCTCTACCAGGGGTTCATGTATGGTGTGAACTATCATCTAGGTGCTTAGTAAAACCCTGTTTCCTTGATGCTACTGTCACTGGAGAAGTGTACCTGGAAATGTTACGCACATAAATTTTGCCAGGTATACCTGCACTTTATGGAGCTGATTAAGAGATCTTGTACCAACAGGGCAGGGCGCCACCACACTACCACCATCCTTTCCTGGATGAAAATTTTCTGGGGCATTGGATTAGACGAAGCGGGCGCATAAAGTTCCCTCCACGGTCACCAGATGTAACACCTATGGAGTTTTACTTGTGGTGAACTGTGCAAGATAGCGACTATCGACGTAGGCCACGCACGCTGGAGGAATCTCGCCAGAAGATAACAGCGAGCTGTGCAGCGATCTCCACTGTAACATTGACTGACGTAGTTGCTGCGACCGCTCGTCGGTCTGTTATGTGTAAGGCCGCCAACGGTGAACATTTTGAACATTTAAAGTAACCACGTGCTAAACTGGAGGTTGTACAACATGTGTGGCCAATTATTAAATGTAAAATAAACACACAAGTAATACTTTCCGTTCCTTAAAGTGGTGTATATTTTTCTGGCGGACTCTGTAGGCCAAGAAATAAGGTTTCACAGTACAAGTAAAGTACAGGGCTATTACAAATGATTGAAGCGATTTCATAAATTCACTGTAGCTCCATTCATTGACATATGGTCACGACACACTACAGATAGGTAGAAAAACTCATAAAGATTTGTTCGGCTGAAGCCGCACTTCAGGTTTCTGCCGCCAGAGCGCTCGAGAGCGCAGTGAGACAAAATGGCGACAGGAGCCGAGAAAGTGTATGTCGTGCTTGAAATGCAACGACACTTCAGGACGAAGTTCAACAAAGATCCACCAACTGCTAACTGACGAAGTTCAACAAAGATCCACCAACTGCTAACTCCATTCGGCGATGGTATGCGTAGTTTAAAGCTTCTGGATGCCTCTGTAAGGGGAAATCAACGGATCGGCCTGCAGTGAGCGAAGAAACGGTTGAACGCGTGCGGGCAAGTTTCACGCGTAGCCCGCGGAAGTCGACGAATACAGCAAGCAGGGAGCTAAACGTACCACAGCCGACGGTTTGGAAAATCTTACGGAATAGGCTAAAGCAGAAGCCTTACCGTTTACAATTGCTACAAGCCCTGACACCCGATGACAAAGTCAAACGCTTTGAATTTTCGGCGCGGTTGCAACAGCTCATGGAAGAGGATGCGTTCAGTGCGAAACTTGTTTTCAGTGATGAAGCAGCATTTTTTCTTAATGGTGAAGTGAACAGACACAATGTGCGAATCTGGGCAGTAGAGAATCCTCACGCATTCGTGCAGCAAATTCGCATTTCACCAAAAGTTAACGTGTTTTGTGCAATCTCACGGTTTAAAGTTTACGGCCCTTTTTTCTTCTGCGAAAAAAACGTTACAGGACACGTGTATCTGGACATGTTGAAGACCGACAGCGCCGACTTCATCTTTCAACAGGATGGTGTTCCACCGCACTTCCATCATGATGTTCGGCATTTCTTAAACAGGAGATTGGAAAACCGATGGATCGGTCGTGGTGGAGATCATGATCAGCAATTCATGTTATGGCCTCCATGCTCTCCCGACTTAACCCCATGCGATTTCTTTCTGTGAGGTTATGTGAAAGATTCAGTGTTTAAACCTCCTCTACCAAGAAACGTGCCAGAACTGCGAGCTCGCATCAACAATGCTTTCGAACTCATTGATGGGGACATGCTGCGCCGAGTGTGGGAGGAACTTGATTATCGGCTTGATGTCTGCCGAATCACTAAAGGGGCACATATCGAACATTTGTGAATGCCTAAAAAAACTTTTTGAGTTTTTGTATGTGTGTGCAAAGCATTGTGAAAATATCTCAAATAATAAAGTTATTGTAGAGCTGTGAAATCTCTTCAATCATTTGTAATAACCCTGTAAGAAATACGAAAATTGTTAATTTGTAATTATATCATATAAAAATATAATTTTGCCATTTCTCGGCCGTTTGTCTTTCTGTCTGTTTGTCTCTTAAGACCCTTTTTCTCATTAACGAATAGAAGTATCAAGTTAAAATGTGTGTCAAATACTAACGTCAACGGTCCCTTGGCGGTGTAAAACATTCAAGCTTCTAAGTCAATTCAGTCAAAATATTCAGAAAAGTGTTAAATATTTTGATTCTAGCAAACTCGCTCACCGAAAGATAACAGACGAACTGTGGATACACATGTCAAGCCTGCTCATCTAGCGGTAAAGTGCATGCCTGGAAACTGCGAGGTCGGGTGATCGAATTTCATTCGGATTACGGATTTTTCAGTCTTTGTTTCCACGTAGCCGTCGCCTCTCATCTTTTTGAGGAGTCACCAAAAACAAACACGTGGTTCGGATTCCCTGTATCTTTCCTTTTCCCGGTTGGGTAATTGGGGGTAGGTTACGGTCACGCAAGTCGTCGAAGTGACATTCAATAGAAAGACTTGCAGCCGGCGATTGGGACAGACGAAATTATTATTACTATTATTTTTATTATTATTGTACACGTCCGAGTCCTACTCGCACTTGTCCGGTTCTTTTTAGACTCTCTATTTGCTATGAGTGTCACACCTTGTCAGTGACAGTTGTTGCTATCAGTGAATGAAGATTCATCTCAACCAGTTTCCGAGTGAACATTGCATGCAATGAACAAGTGCAGTCTGGTACCTCGCAAAAGAGAATTGATTACACTAAGATAGGACTGTTGATATTTTTAAATATATCGGGAATCTGATATATCGATATTTAAAAAAGTATCATTATTGGTTCTCTTTATATCGAAGAAGGGCGAAAAATCGGTGGAAAAAATATTGACGTTCCGGCCCATAAAAATGTCAGCTGTAAATTGTAAATATACGGACGGTTTTAGAGTCGTATATTTAAGTACTGATTTAGATATTCTGTACGCCAACAAGCTAGCAGCCGCATCGTCTTCCTTAGAGCGCGTTCACGCTTGGTGATAACCACTTTGCCAACAATGGTAATTGCATGTAAGTGGCACAGTAAAAGGTGTCCGACGGGTCCGTCATTCGGTTTCGTCACATAGCGGATTTGTCAGGAACGCTTCATGTCGACTTTCCTGTGTTTTCTTCTTTTTTTTCATTTCTGCCGATGCCAGCGATCTTGCAGCTGTAGTGACAAAATTTTCGCGGTGAAATTAAACGTTGCAGTTTCTGTTGTTAGCGCTTAGTGCCCACTACGTCAGTATTTGCCCTCACACGTCTCGGCACACCGCAAAGATTGGTCTCGTCATTTAGATTTTTGTTCATCATTTTCAGCAACTGTTTTTGAAGAATGCCGGTGTGAACAAATAGCACACTAGTTGCGTTAAAAATTGGTTTTTAATGCAACTGGTGTGCTATTTCTTTACATCGGAAATCTTTTTATTCTATTCACACCGACTCCCGACAATGCTATCGGACTACTTGTTTGTGCTACTTATACGTGACGAAAGCTCAAAAGCTAGTAAGACTCCTTCATAAAGTAAAATTACGTTCTACTACAATTAGAAAAGAACAATTCAAATACTTACCGAAAATTGTGAAAAATGTATTATAAAATAAAAATATGGCACTCGATATTGCTATTTCGATATTGATGTATCAGTGGGAAGAATGTCACCGATATATGTCGATATTTTTGGGAAAGAATATGGATATATCTATATTTTATCAAGATACCTGCATCGAAACCAAAGGCTGCAAGTCTTCAACGTGATAAACAACGGGGAAACTGACCAGCAGCTGGCTGCAGGCGTGTGGCCCCACGCGTGACAATTTTGCCTCTTCAAATGATTTAAGGATTCAAGTGCAACAACGTCCCTATAAGGTCTCTAACCTCAGTGTGGGGAGGGTGTAGTTCTGGCTGTGGATAGTTCTGTCATATTTTGGTGGTGCTTTTTTGTTTCATGACGAGCAGCTGCTCTTTCTGCTACTTTGTTATGAGTATGCTATTGACGCTCCTGTGCTGCAAGATGACGACGTTTGTGTTTACAAGGCTGCATGCATACGTTCCTGACTGATGAATTCACAGGCTTCGTAATGCACCTCGACTGTTATGGAGGGATGAAGATTTTTTTGTCCGTTGTGGTTGTGTAGTTGTAGTTCTCGGAATCCCTCAGAGTTTTGTCTCTTACACATCTTCATACGTTTTCTACAGCGCACGCGCAAGCGTGACGATACCTCATGCACTTTATTCTCGCACTCGGACACGAGTATGGACTTCAGTTCGCCGGCGAAAGAAACTGCAGCGTTGGAGTCGCTGTGATGAAATTCTCTTCCTTGATAAGGAGGCGCACGAAAGTCGCTTACGTAGGTCAGCCAACATCTGGAAGCGTGTCATCGCTGCGTCAACGTGAATACCACCAGGCAGCCATCGTGACGCAAAACACAGAGACTGTCCTCTTGGCGCTGACGTCGTTACTCAGCTGACCGCGTGTCACAACTCGATGGCGCCATCCATGCTTTAACCAGTGATAAGTGGAAGCTTCAACCTCTGCCTCTGTGAAATAATTTATTCCCCACACTACTGGTTGCGGAAGGATGTAGTTCGGTCACAATGACTTGGTGTGATCTCTCAGGTTTAATCGACGTCACTGATGAACGTCGTGCTTTCGGGTGTACAGCCAATTTGTTGATTCCACGACGATCGACCACATCTTGTTATTATTATCCGTACCGGTTTGTTGGACTCCAAGGAGTCTATGAACTGTTGTTAGTGCCGCGGCGCTGTTACACTACTGGCCATTAAAATTGCTACACCACGAAGAAATGCAGATGATAAACGGTTATTCATTGGACAAATATATTATACTAGAACTGACATGTGATTACATTTTCACGTAATTTGGGTGCATAGATCCTGAGAATTCAGTACCCAGAACAACCGCCTCTGACCGCAATAACGGCCTCGATACGCCTGGGCATTGAGTCAAACAGAGCTTGGATGGGGTGTACAGGTACAGCTGCCCATGCACCTTCAACACGATACCACAGTTCGTCAAGAGTAGTGACTGGCGTATTGTGACGAGCCAGTTGCTCGGCCACCATTGACCAGACGTTTTCAATTGGTGAGAGATCTTGAAAGTGTGCTGGCCAGGGCAGCAGTCGAACATTTTCTGTATCCAGAAAAGCCCTTACAGGACCTGCAACATGCAGTCGTGCATTATCCTGCTCAAATGTAGGGTTTCGCAGCGATCTCATGAAGGTTAGAGCCAC
The DNA here is from genome assembly GCF_023864275.1 of Schistocerca cancellata. Classification (NCBI taxonomy): domain Eukaryota; kingdom Metazoa; phylum Arthropoda; class Insecta; order Orthoptera; family Acrididae; genus Schistocerca; species Schistocerca cancellata. The sequence goes on along the minus strand of NC_064634.1, from coordinate 144,026,220 downwards.
GGGTCGTAACACATCTGAAATGTAATGTCCACTGTTCAAAGTGCCGTCAATGCGAACAAGAGGTGACCGAGACGTGTAACCAATGTCACCCCATACCATCACGCCGGGTGATACGCCAGTATGGCGATGACGTATACACGCTTCCAATGTGCGCTGACCGCGATGTCGCCAAACACGGATACAAAAATCTTGATGCTGTAAGCAAAACCTGGATTCATCCGAAAAAAAGTTTTGCCATTCGTGCACCCAGGTTTGTCTTTGAGTACACCATCGCAGGCGCTCCTGTCTGTGATGCAGCGTCAAGGGTAACTGCAGCCATGGTCTCCGAGATGATAATCCATGCTGTTGCAAACGTCGTCGAACTGTTCGTGCAGTTGGTTGCTCACTCTTCTGTCTCTCATTTGTTAAAAATTATTCAAACCTCTATAAAACTTTTTATACTTTCTAACCTTTATTATTTTACCACATATTACTTTATTACTGACAATCTGTTTTTAGAATGTTTACTCTGTCTCCCTTTAAGACTGTGTAGTGCAAATTCTAATCCGTTTAATATTCTGATATTACGGCTTGTAACATTGTATTTTAAATTCCCTCTACTTTATGACTAATGGTATATACACGATTTATGTTTCTATATTTGTTTCATAAACATTTTTATATACTTATGTGCAAGTGATATTCTATAATAACATAGCCTGTCTCATAAGTTTTAGCCACTCTTCAGTTTTTCCTTTTCCTTTACATTTTACTAAGAAACAAAAGTTAATATAAACTGTTATTATAATGTTGTGCATATATTTTAGTGGGCAATAATGCATATCACCTGCTTCAGTGTTAGTCACAGGTACCTGTTAATTCCGTACCTTACACTATCATTGTTTTATTCTTAGTCTTCTAGTACTATTTGTTATACTTTAACTATATTCTTGTTTATAAGACTGGCATGTAAAATAAAACACAGCAGTGCCGTTTAATACTGGCACGTGTAAAATTTGCAATATATATATAGGAGCGTCATAGGCAGTATTTTTATGCACAAGTACTGTGCCCTCTCGATTACTTTCTTCCTCAGTTTTCATTTCCAAGAACTAATTATTATCTCTCGAATAATCTATACAAATGGATGTCTCTTGTTACACCTTGCACTTGTATCTGTGCAGCATTTACTGCAACACGTCAGTCAACGGTTTGCAGTCTCCTTAATGGAAAGCGCCCTAGCAGAGCGTCTATCATTTCCATAACAACATGCTGCTGTTCATGGTACGTCGTCTGACGTGACAGTGTTTGCCTATCGATATTACAACACCTTCGCTGGAGAGTTGCCTGCTGCCACATCTTTGGAATGGCGTCAATACTTACCATGGTAACTAGTAGCTTCTAAATGGTCCTCCGACAGGCTCAGAGAAGGCAACCCATGGACTGTCGAAACGATTTTTATTTATCTCATATTTTTAATATTTTTACATATTTTATCTGACAATAGCTGTTGAACCAGCTAAGTTCCATGTTTTTTATTTTTCATTCTTGTCATTGTTCTTTAATTACGAAATTTTACGTTGTTATTTGACTTTTAACTCATTGGTTAGCGATGACATCATTCTGTAAAAACTGGGCGGAGCCTCCAGTATATAAGTAAGACTTGCACTGCTCTATCTAGCAGTGATTTACCACCAGAAGGAGGCTCCTGCTCATACAGCATTTTGATAATTCATCGTTTTATAAATTTGTAGTTTTATATAATTTTCTTTAATGTATGTACCCCTCTGATCAGACTTTGTATTTGACAGATTTTAATAGTAACTATTAGTAATATTAGTAATTACATTGATCACTGTCTGCCCCCACGAGCCGGCCGGAGTGGCCGTGCGGTTCTAGGCGCTACAGTCTGGAGCCGAGCGATCGCTCTGGCCGCAGGTTCGAATCCTGCCTCGGGCATGGATGTGTGTGATGTCCTTAGGTTAGTTAGGTTTAATTAGATCTAAGTTCTTAAGTCGCATAGTGCTCAGAGCCATTTTGCTCCCACGATGTATCCAAGAGTTATTCACACTCCTGTTCATTATCCCTGTTTCATCTCTATGCTTACCTGGCTAACAGTCCTCTTCTTTCTGCCGCCCCAATGATCTAAATCCCATTATATGTAGCTTTAACCTATCCGCTTTTTTTAATTCTCTCACTTTCCTGTGTAATTGAGGGTATAAAAATACACTCTCCTTTCCGTAGAACACCAGGTTTTCCTAATTCCATTATCCTTGTCTTACTTGTTCATTTTATGAACTCTTTTCAAGACCTATCCACTCCGCTTACCTGCTTCTCCGACAGATTTACCATGTCATCCGCAAAGCTTAAAGTTCTTATTTCTTCTCCATGAACTTTAATTGTCTTTCCAGACTTCACCTCGGTTTCTTTTACTGTATGCTATACAATGATGTGACGAAAATTATGGGACAGCGATATGCACACACTCTTATATGGATGACGGTAGTATCGTGCACGCAGGGTGCAAAAGAGCAATGCGTTGGCGGACCTGTCATTTGTACTCAGGTGATTCATGTGAAAAGGTTTCCGACACGATTACGGCCGTACGACAGGAATTAACATGCTCTGAACGCGGAACGGTAGTCGGAGCTAGACGTATGAAACTTTTCAATTCGGAAATCGTTAGGGAATTCAGTATTCCTCGATTCACAGTGTCAAGAGTGTGTCGAGAGTACCACATTCCAGGTACTACCTCTCACCACGGACAACGTCTTCGACTTTCACTTAATGACCGAGAGCAGCGCCGTTTGAATAGAGTTCAAAATGGATCAAATGGCTCTGAGCACTATGGGACTTAACATATGAGGTCATCAGTCCCCTAGAACTTAGAACTACTTAAATCTAGGCGCTTCAGTCCGGAACTGCGCTACTGCTACGGTCGCAGGTTCGAATCCTGCCTCGGGCATGGATGTGTGTGATGTCCTTACATTAGTTAGGTTTAAGTAGTTCTAAGTCTAGGGGACTGATGACCTCAGATGTTAAGTCCCATAGTGCTCAGAGCCATTTGAACTTAAAACTAACTAACCTAAGGACATCACACACATCCATGCCCGAGGCAGGATTTGAACCTGCGACCGTAGAAGTCGCGCGATTCCGGACTGAAGCGCCTAGAACCGCTCGGCCACGGCGGCAGGCTTGCATAGAGTCGTCATTGCTGCTGAAGTTTGTGTAGTCAACATTTGGTCAAATGATCGCAGAAATGAATGTGGGACGTACGACCAACGTACCCGTTGGTACAGTGCGGCGAAATTTGGTGTTAACGGGCTGTGGCAGCAGACGACCGACGCGAGTGCCATTGCGAACAGCACGACATCGCCTGCGGCACCTCTCCTGGACTTTTGACGACTGGAAAACTGTGACCTGGTCAGTTGAGTCCCGATTCTAGTTAGTAAGAGCTGATGGTAGGCTTCGAGTGTGGTAGAGACCTCACAAAGCCATGGACCTAATTTGTCAAGAAGGCACTGTGGAAGCTGGTGCAAGCTGGTGTGTTACAATGTGGGCTATGTTTACATGTCTAGCTGAACTGATCATTGACTGGAGATGGTTATCTTCGGCTATGTGCACACTATTTGCGGCCATTCATGGACTTCATGTTCCCAAACAACAATGGGATTTTTATCTATGATAGTGTGCCATGTCACCGGACCTCACTTGTTCGTGGTTGTTTTGAAGAAAACACTGGACAATTCGGGCGAAAGCTTTGTCCATCCGGATCGCTCATTATGAACCCCATCGAACATTTATGCAACGTATTCTGGAAGTCAGTTAATGCACAAAAAACTCACCGAGAACATTTTCGCGGTTATGGACGGATATAGAGGCAGCGTGCCTCAATAATTCTGCAAGAGACTTCCAACGATTCGCTGAGTCCATGTCACGTCCTGTTGAGACACTACCCCGGGTAAAAGGAGGTCCGACACGACATTTGTAGGTATCCCATAACTTCTGACACCTCATAGTACACTACTGGCGAAATTTAATCGACAGGAAGAAGATGCTGTGGTATGCTAATGATTAGCTTTACAGAGCATTCACACACGGTTGGCGCCGGTGGCGACACCTACAATGTGCTGACATGAGGAAAGTCTCAAACCGATTTCCCATACACAAACAGCAGCTGACCGGCGTTGCCTAGTGAAACGTTGTTGTGATGCCTCGTGTAAGGAGGAGAAATGCGTACCATCACGTTTCCGACTTTGATAAAGGTCGGATTGTAGTCTATCGCGATGGCGGTTTATCGTATCGCGACATTGCTGCTCGCGTTGGTCGTGATCTAATGACTGTTAGCAGAATATGGAATCGGTGGGTTCAGCAGGGTAATACGGAACGCCGTGCTGGATCCCAACGGCCTCGTATCACTAGCAGTCGAGATGACAGGCATCTTATCCGCATGGCTGTAACGGATCGTGCAGCCACGTCTCGATCCCTGAGTCAACAGATGGGGACGTTTGCAAGACAACAACCATCTGGACGAGCAGCAGCATGGACTATCGGCTCGGAGACCATGGCTGCGGTTACACTTGATGCTGCATCACAGGCAGGAGCGCCTGCGATGGTGTACTCAACGACGAACCTGGGTGCACGAATGGCAAAACGTCATTTTTTCGGATGACTCCAAGTTCTGTTTGCAGCATCATGATGGTCGCACCCGTGTTTGGCGACATCGCGGTGAACGCACGTTGTAAGCGAGTATTAGTCATCGCCATACTGGCGTATCACCCGGCGTGATGGTATGGGGTGCCATTGGTTACACGTCTCGGTCACCTCTTGTTCGCATTGACGGAACTTTGAACGGTGGATGTTACATTTCAGATGTGTTACGACCAGTGGCTCTACCCTTCATTCGATCCCTGCGAAACCCTACATTTCAGCAGGATAATCCACTACCGCATGTTGCAGGTCCTGTACGGGCCTTTCTGGATACAGAAAATGTTCGACTGCTGCCCTGGCCAGCACATTACCCAGATTTCTCACCAATTGAAAACGTCTGGTCAATGGTGGCCGAGCAACTGGCTCGTCTCAATACGCCAGTCACTACTCTTGATGAACTGTGGTATCGTGTTGAAGTTGCATGGGCTGCTGTATCTGTACACGCCATCCGAGTTCTGTTGACTCAATGCCCAGGCGTATCAAGGCCGTTATTACGGCCAGAGGTGGTTGTTCTGTGTACTTATTTCTCAGGATCTATGCACCCAAATTGCGTGAAAATGTAATGACATGTCAGTTCTAGTATAATATATTTGTCCAATGAATACCCGTTTATCATCTACATTTCTTCTTGGTGTAGCAATTTTAATGGCCAGTAGTGTATTTACAGACTGAATAGTAAGGATGGTAGCTACAACCTTGTCTCAATCCTTAATCAGTTATGACTTTCCTTTCAAGTCCTTTGAGACATGTGACTGCTGTCTGTTTTCTTTACGAGATGTAAACAGGCTTTCGCTCCTTGTATTTCATTCCAGATAACTTCTGAATTTCAGTGGGATATTCCGTTGAACACACATATTCAAACTTGGAGTTTTTTGAGTGGTATAGAAATCTGATATCCCTGGAACGTACTGGCAAGTCTTTTTCATTTATTGAATAGTTGTTCAAGCAGTAAGTAATCTTTCGTGAGAACTAGTGGACGACCTCTCCAAAAAATTTTCGGTTTTCCGGTGAGATTTTCAGATAACCGTAAAAGCTCCAAGAGATATAGCTCGACGTCTATAGCTCAGTTTTACCAACTTAATGTGACCAGAATGAATTTTACACTCCACAGTGGAGTGGTGAATGAAGGCTATGTGTTAGACCGTGACTTGAACATGGGAACTTGCCTTTCACGGGTGAAGTTCAGAGCAATTATTTTTGTTAGTTTTATAACCACGATACTTCCAGGGCCGGCTGATGTGAAGCAGAACTATGCCTCAGGTGGGGATTGAACTCACAACCGTTTTTACTTTCTCCTTCCATGACTTGCCTTCTTCGCCTGGCTTCACTGCCTTTAAATTTCAGTTCTCCATTAGAAAATGCGATTTGCCCAGAATGAATATCATCCCTCTTTTCCTGTAGATAGTTGCCATTTGCTAAAAGAAGCGGCTACTAAATTCACTAAAGTCTTCTGAAGGCGGACTGTTGTACCTTGGTATATTTTTTAGACTTTCGTTTCTAGCCAGCTCTGTAATAGAAATTTAATATATTTTGCTATTCCATTTTTAAAAGATGGCATTCATCTTTTATGTTCCACAGTCTTTTTCTAAAATTACAAAAATTATTTTGGAAAAACTAAGGTTTTTCCAAACGTGAAAACATTTTCCAAGGTGCAACGTGGACATGTTCTTAGTACCAATATTAGATCGAAATTTAATAGCTTTGGAACCCACAAAATCTCGTCAATATGTATTTCTCTGTCTGTTACATTATTACTCTACTACACACCAATAATCAGTAAGTGAAAGCAAATTTAATGTAAGTATTGTTAGAAACAATTTAGTAGTTAAACGCATCTTGAAATAGAAGCTGTTGAAAACTAACACAAATTACTGCCTTCAAGACAGGTAAAATTGTTAAGACGTTAAACAAACTCAGCTCCTCTGCAAGTATCACACATTCCATAGCAGAAGATCTTCTTCTGTTTCAAGCCACAAGATGATACACGGCCGATCAAATATGGTTTAACTGTCCACATGTTACATAAATAATTATAAAAAATATATAGCATTTTACTTACCGTAAAATTGTGTGCCTGAAGAATTAACTACATATTTCAAATAACTTTCATATATCATACGGTACTTACATGAGGAGAACGCGAAATATTTACTGATGCTACGCAAAACAGAACCGTATGTCTAACAACAACAACAAAACTGTAGAAATTGGCGGGAACTGTATACGGCAGTCTCTGCTGCGTATTCCTTCTTGCGATTCTAAAACCGGTCACTAGACAAGGCACGACAAAGAAACATAGTGTGCTCCTGGGTAAACTGTCATCTACGTACAACGTGTTCCCCTACCAAAACATTTTTCTTCCTTTTTAGAATCTTAAGCATGGCTGCAGCAGCAGCCACCAGTTGCGGAACGTAGAAGTCAAAAGCTCCGGACCTAGATTTCAACTCATATAAATAGCCTTCTTCAGAACTCTTGCAGTTGCATGTTTATCCGTTACTGGTCACACACTCCACATCTGATGTGCATTTGCATATTTATCTGTTCCTGGTTACACACGCCACGTCTAATAGGTGTGTTATTTTATGTATGACGCCGGCCAAGCGGTTCTAGGCGCTTCAGTCTGGAACCGCACGACCACTACGGTCGCAGGTTCGAATCCTGCCTCGGGCATGGATGTGTGTGATGTCCTTAGGTTAGTTAGGTTTAAGTAGTTCTAAGTTCGTGGGGACTGATGACCTCAGATGTTAAGTCCCATAGTGCTCAGAGCCATTTGAATCATTTTGAACAAAGGTAGACGGCTGTTTTTACTATTGTCAGTTTTCTTTATGACTAAACCTATTGGCATGCATGTAAAACGTGATAAGACTTCTGAAGAAGGACATTTTATATGGGTTGAAACTTAGTTCCAGAGCTTTTGACTTCTTCCTTCTGCAACTGGTGGCTGTTTTTATTCCATATATTTTCTTCTTTCCCTGTAACAAACGTCTTCTGCTGTGTTATATGGCTCAAAATGAATACAACTGAAAGTCTGATAATATCATAGTCACTAAGCACTTCTGATCTACTTTACTGTAAACTTCTTTCTGTATAACGAAAAGCTATTAAATTAACTGGCGTCTTCTGTCGTATATATTTACAAACAACACCAAAAATGGTTCCATGTTCCAGTGTCTCATTATTTTCCCTCCTCGTAACTAATTAATCTGCTTCTAATAAATACAAATAAAATCAACACAACTGAAGATCTGGAGATACAGTGCCATAGTTCGCCTACGTCAACTCACAAACCCTTAAGTGTTTATCAATGCAGTAAACTAAACCATTTGTTTTCTTTAAAACTTCAAATAACATTTTAAATGTAATGCAGAGATAAATGAGAATAAAACTCTAAATTCAGACAATGACTTTGAAACATTCAAGTCTACATCGAAATTCTCTTTGAAAAAGTCGCATGTTTCAGTCGATAGTTTTTTATCTGTTCAAGCTGGTGATGTTGTGCAGTCAAGAGTATGAAAAAATCTTCTTTGCTTTTTTTCTTTTGTTAATATGTAGAACACCGTCTGTCCCATTATCCAGTTAAGTGGATTTCTTTTAGCGTTTGGGAATAGGACTTCACCAGGATTGAGTAGTTTACCCAGAGTTGTTGCATTGGCTGTAGTTCTTAGTACGTTTGCTACTTTATGTCCAATGTAGCACCATACTTCTTTTGTATTGACGCAGATAATTGTGTGTTCACTGTGTCGGGCTTGAGTTGTCCCAGTTCAGCAAGCAATTTTAATACATTAGGAACTTAATAATGGTGAACCATACCATACGATGACAGGATAAGGAAGTAACGGAATGACTAGCGAATTCTCCGTTCCCCCACGAGCCACTCACCGACAGTCTAAAAATAAAGTTGTAACGTTCTCTGGCAGCACGCATCCAAAGTGAAAGTTAAAAGAACATTTCGATGTATAATGCTCACTGTAACATATAATTCATATGTATTTCTGTTAATTGAATATCAAAAGGACACTTAATTTTGTGAGGAATACGATAATTATGAATTTTGCAATTATAATTGATTATTCAAAGAGTGTGAAATACTATCTGTGGCGGAGGATGTGAAAACCGTCACAGAAGAAACGATATGTAATTAAAAATGACAAAGACTTACAAGAATTAGTTAAGATATAAATAGGCAATATATTATAATAGAATCGCCTGTCTTCTGCACGGACTGAATGGAAGTGGATTTTATCTTGTGCATTCACGGGTGGAAGCAAAATGCAGCTTCTGTAAATTTTCATTCAAAAAAAGTGATATATTCTGAACATATCGTAAAGTGTATTTAAAAGTGGATAATTTTCATGAGAGCTTAGCAATATATATATATATATATATATATATATATATATATATATAACTTAACAGCTGAGGTCATCAGTGCCCTAGAACTTAGAACTACTTAAACCTAACTAACCTAAGGAGAATACACACATCCATGCCCCAGGCAGGATTCGAACCTGCGACCGTAGCGGTCGCACGGTTCCAGACTGAAGCGCTTAGGACCGCTCGGCCACCACGGCCGGCTTCATATAGTAAAGGTAGTCTTATACTCCAAAGACAGTCGTGGTATATCCAGTTAAACAAAAAGCCAGTGCAACGTGAAAGTGTTTGCTAAGTTCGATGGACAATAATATTTTTATTCTTGCACAAACAGCTATAGTACTTGAATAAAAGTAAAATTTGAATCATTATTTTTGAATATTCAAAGAAATTCATTTTTATTAATCTGCAACAGAATATTTCATACGTAAAGTAATAATCACAGATGAAAAATTTATTGCAGTCTTTCATTTCTCATGTCCATCCATGTATATGTTAAGTTCAATCTCAAAGGTTTCCCAATGAAATTAAACGCAAAAAGTAACGAAAGATTAAAACCAGACGGTCAACTCCCGAATAATTAAAACAGACAGAATCGCATTAAAAAGTTTACTGAAGAGAAACGAGTATCCCTTAGGCCAGCACGGAAATGTGTCAGACTGACGTGGTAACCGCCTCACCTGTATGTGTAGGGCCCGACCTCGTTGACACGCGGCCTCAAGTCCTTGCCCTCATACAGCCGCTGGGGGTTGCTGTAGTTTAAGACGTAGATCTTCATGAGCGGCTGCACCGGCGGCTTCTGCCACCACATGAACGCCTGCGTGTTGTTTTCCAGCACCACGCTCTGTAACAGTGCGTACCACGCACAAAGATTTAATCGTGAGTCATCCCCAACCATCTGCCGCAAATTTATTTATCGTACGCCAGTGCACATAGCCTGAAAACATGCAAATATAAAATTGTATAACATAAACATAGGTTCTTTTAAGATAGCGTTTCATTTTTCTATAGGAGGTACTATCGGTCAAAACAAGATAAAAATTTCATACAATGATGTGTCCGGAAATCACTACCTGTTGGATATAGACTAATGTGTCTTCTCATCCCCATCTGCCTGTTAAGTAAAACTACATACTGTAGGCAGTACTGCGTGTGGTTACTTACGCATCCTGAAACATCCTTCAGCCTTTATTCGCAGTGAATCACTAGTTCTTTCAAACACACCTGGCTCCATTCGAGCAGTGCTTCAGACATTGATTATTTATGTTAATGATATTCAATCCATAACAAACCATACAACAGCTATCTTATATGCAGATGATACCACGTTAATATGCTACAATCCAAGCTATTCGCACCTCGAAGTGGAATCCAATACTGCAGCAGGCTTAATTCTGCAATATTTTAATGAAAACAAACTAAAATTAAACACAAATAAATCTGTCTATATTGAATTTGATCTTGGAAGGCAAAAAACTCTTGAAAACCAAATCTTAATGGGTGATGAATACATTAAAAAACAATACTCGACCAAATTTCTTGGCCTGACACTTGATGCAGAGTTAAACTGGTCTGATCATGTGAATGATATTTGCAAAAATATATGTACTATCATATATGTCCTAAGAAAACTGACACCTTTTTGTAACATCACCACTCTGAGGCAAATATATTTTGCACTATTTGAATCCCATATAAGCTATGGGATAGAGGTATGGGGATCCAGCAGTAAAGGTAATATGAAAAGTGTACTTATCTTACGAAAGAAGGCACTCAGAATTATGGGAAAGAAATGTGCCAGGGAGTCCTGCAGAAATTTGTTTAAAGACTTTAAAATACTAACTGTATGTGCTGAAGATAATCATTATGGCAGTAAACAGTAACAAAACACATAATAAAGAAATACACAATCACAACACTAGAGGTAGAGAGAGACCCCACATCATCTCCCATAGAACAACACTTTATGAGAAAAGCCCTCACTATGCAGGCATAAAACTACTGAATTGCTTGCAACCTAATATCTCCAAACTGCCCATTACAAAACTAAAAACGAAATTAAAATTATGGCTCCTAAACAATCCTGTATATTCAATAGATGAGTTTCTAGATTTAGTACACTCGTATGATGGAAGACCATCTATCTAAAAATATATGCAATGTCAGACTGTCTCACAAACTGTAAATACTTGAATGTAAGATATGAATACTGTGTCACAAACTGTAGATTCCTTAATCTAAGTATGGCAATAACAAATTTTTTTATGTATAGTCCATATATGTAATTGTGTTCTCTCAACTAAATTTAGAAAAAGTTGTGTAGATAAAAGCGCCAGCCAACAATGTGTAGCCCTAGTAAGAAGGCTCCGACTTATCCAGAAGACTGGAACAAAAAAAACCTTTTTTGTAATCAGAAGATGTTGGATCAAAATAAATAAACAAACATTGGTAAAACGCTCCTGTAACGTCTGCATATCGTCGATGGGTTGGGCGTGCGCTAATGCCTTTAAAAATTACCACAGCCAGAAATCCGACGGACTCGGCTCCGGTAGCCGAGGAGACCATGCTGCCGGACCTCTTCGGCCAATCCATCGACCACGAAACGTTGCGATGGAGCACAGTACTGACCAGTCTGAACTAGAATCTTAAAAACATGAGTAACCTGTAATTGTTGCTTGTTTCCTTTGTTGTTACTGCCTAACATTGGCTCATTCTGTCCCTGAAAACTACCATTGTTTAACTTTCTGTAGCCTAATGGTTCCTGACAATTGCTGCAGCTTTATCTGAAACAAGCTGTCTGTATCATCACTATTACTTGCTAAATCGTATTAAAAGAAACGTAACCAAATACATCTCTGTCAACTTTTATTGTACACAAATGCCTTGCAATAACAAGTTGAAATTTTGCCACATATCATATTACGGTCTACGTATGCAGTGTTTGAAATTTGGCTTGGATATCACTTGTCCCTTTTGTGCTACCACACTTAGAAAATCCATGTTTTTCAGATAATTTATCAAATTTTTGTATTTTCGTGTGCATGTAACTCTGTTTGTATGACTGATACGGACAAGACGAGTTCTGTGTGTGTTCACGCCACATTTTTTTTTTCTTTTGGTCAGCAGTCTACTGACTGGTTTGATGCGGCCCGCCACGAATTCCTTTCCTGTGCTAACCTCTTCATCTCAGAGTAGCGCTTGCAACCTACGTCCTCAATTATTTGCTTGACGTATTCCAATCTCTGTCTTCCCCTACAGTTTTTGCCCTCTACAGCTCCCTCTAGTACCATGGAAGTCATTCCCTCATGTCTTAGCAGATGTCCTATCATCCTGTCCCTTCTCCTTATCAGTGTTTTCCACATATTCCTTTCATCTCCGATTCTGCGTAGAACCTCCTCATTCCTTACCTTACCAGTCCACCTAATTTTCAACATTAGTCTATAGCACCACATCTCAAATGCTTCGATTCCCCTCCATTCCGGTTTTTCCCACAGTCCATGTTTCACTACCATACAATGCTGTACTCCAGACGTACATCCTCAGAAATTTATTTCTCAAATTAAGGCCGGTATTTGATATTAGTAGACTTCTCTTGGCCAGAAATGCATTTTCTGCCATAGCGAGTCTGCTTTTGATGTCCTCCTTGCTCCGTCAGTCATTGGTTATTTTACTGCCTAGGTAGCAGAATTCCTTAACTTCATTGACTTCGTGACCATCAATCCTGATATTAAGTTTCTCGCTGTTCTCGTTTCTACTACTTCTCATTACCTTCGTCTTTCTCCGATTTACTCTCAACCCATACTGTGTAATCATTAGACTGTTCATTCCGTTCAGCAGATCATTTAATTCATCTTCACTTTCACTCAGGATAGCAATGTCATCAGCGAATCGTATCATTGATATCCTTTCACCTTGTATTTTAATTCCACTCCTGAACATTTCTTTTATTTCCATCATTGCTTCCTCGATGTACAGATTGAAGAGTAGGGGCGAAAGGCTACAGCCTTGTCTTACACCCTTCTTAATACGAGCACTTCGTTCTTGATCGTCCACTCTTATTATTCCCTCTTGGTTATTGTACATATTGAATATGACCCGTCTCTCCCTATAGCTTACCCCTACTTTTTTCAGAATCTCTAACAGCTTGCACCATTTTATATTGTCGAACGCTTTTTCCAGATCGACAAATCCTATGAAAGTGTCTTGATTTTTCTTTAGCCTTGCTTCCATTATTAGCCGTAACGTCAGAATTGCCTCTCTCGTCCCTTTACTTTTCCTAAAGCCAAACTGATCGTCACCTAGCGCATTCTCAATTTTCTTTTCCATTCTTCTATATATTATGCTTGTAAGCAGCTTCGATGCATGAGCTGTTAAGCTGATTGTGCGATAATTCTCGCACTTTTCAGCTCTTTCCGTCTTCGGAATTGTGTGGATGATGCTTTTCCGAAAGTCAGATGGTATATCGCTAGACTCATATATTCTACACACCAACGTAAATAGTCGTTTTGTTGCCACTTTCCCCAATGATTTTAGAAATTCTGATGGAATGTTATCTATCCCTTCTGCCTTATTTGACCGTAAGTCCTCCAAAGCTCTTTTAAATTCCGATTCTAATACTGGATCCCCTATCTCTTCTAAATCGACTCCTGTTTCTTCTTCTATCACATCAGACAAATCTTCACCCTCATAGAGGCTTTCAATGTATTCTTTCCACCTATCTGCTCTCTCCTCTGCATTTAACAGTGGAATTCCCGTTGCACTCTTAATGCTACCACCGTTGCTTTTAATGTCACCAAAGGTTGTTTTGACTTTCCTGTATGCTGAGACTGTCCTTCCGACAATCATATCTTTTTCGATGTCTTCACATTTTTCCTGCAGCCATTTCGTCTTAGCTTCCCTGCACTTCCTCTTTATTTCATTCCTCAGCGACTTGTATTTCTGTATTCCTGATTTTCCCGAAACATGTTTGTACTTCCTCCTTTCATCAATCAGCTGAAGTATTTCTTCTGTTACCCATGGTTTCTTCGCAGCTACCTTATTTGTACCTATGTTTTCCTTCCCAACTTCTGTGATGGCCCTTTTTAGAGATGTCCATTCCTCTTCAACTGTACTGCCTAATGCGCTATTCCTTATTGCTGTATCTATAGCGTTAGAGAACTTCAAACGTATCTCGTCATTCCTTAGTACCTCCGTATCCCACTTCTTTGCGTATTGATTCTTCCTGACTAATGTATTGAACTTCAGCCTACTCTTCATCACTACTATATTCTGATCTGAGTCTATATCTGCTCCTGGGTACCCCTTACAATCCAGTATCTGATTTCGGAATCTGTGTCTGACCATGATGTAATCTAATTGAAATCTTCCCGTATCTCCCGGCCTTTTCCAAGTATACCTCCTTCTCTTGTGATTATTGAACAGGGTATTCGCTATTACTAGCTGAAACTTGTTACAGAACTCAATTAGTCTTTCTCCTCTTTCATTCCTTGTCCCAAGCCCATACTCTGTTGTAACCTTTTCTTCTATTCCTTCCCCTACAACTGCATTCCAGTCGCCCATGGCTATTAGATTTTCGTCCCCCTTTACATACTGCATTACCCTTCCAACATCCTCATACACTTTCTCTATCTGTTCATCTTCAGCTTGCGACGTCGGCATGTATACCTGAATTATTGTTTTCGGCGTTGGTCTGCTGTCGATTCTCATTAGAACAACCTGGTCACTGAACTGTTCACAGTAACACACCCTCTGCCCTACCTTCCTATTCATAACGAATCCTACACCTGTTATACCATTTTCTGCTGCTGTTGATATTACCCGATACTCATCTGACCAGAAATCCTTGTCTTCCTTCCACTTCACTTCACTGACCCCTACTATATGTAGATTGAGCCTTTGCATTTCCCTTTTCAGATTTTCTAGTTTCCCTACCACGTTCAAGCTTCTGACATTCCACGTCCCGACTCGTAGAACGTTATCCTTTCGTTGATTATTTAATCTTTTTCACATGGTAACCTCCCCCTTGGCAGTCCCCTCCCGGAGGTCCGAATAGGGGACTATTCCGGAATCTTTTGCCAATGGAGAGATCATCATGACACTTCTTCAAATACAGGCCACATGTCCTGTGGATACACGTTACGTGTCTTAAGTGCAGTGGTTTCCATTGCCTTCTGCATCCTCATGTCGTTGATCATTGCTGATTCTTCCGCCTTTGGGGGCAATTTCCCACCCCTAGGACAAGAGAGTGCCCTGAACCTCTATGGGCTCCTCCGCCCTCTTTGACAAGGCCGGAAGTCTTCGGCCGCCAATGCTGATTATTTATCAAAATTTAGGCAGTGGCGGGGATCTAACCCAGGACCGAAGACGTTTTGATTATGAATCAAAAACGCTACCCCTAGACCACGGTTTCACCTTAGCCACATTTAGTTTACCACTAAAAATTGTACCCTTTTTGAGTGAATTATATTTGGCATAGAGGGGACCTACAATATGTACCTTTTAACGTATTACATATTTTAATCACATTTTGGAATTTTTTATTTTCGCTCAGAAATATGTTGTTGGTGTTTTGATTCATAGAGTGTTTTCTCTAAGTGGATGTTACTGGATTGTAAGAATTTCACTGGACTGTGCGAAATACACTCCTGGAAATTGAAATAAGAACACCGTGAATTCATTGTCCCAGGAAGGGGAAACTTTATTGACGCATTCCTGGGGTCAGATACATCACATGATCACACTGACAGAACCACAGGAACATAGACACAGGCAACAGAGCATGCACAATGTCGGCACTAGTACAGTGTATATCCACCTTTCGCAGCAATGCAGGCTGCTATTCTCCCATGGAGACGATCGTAGAGATGCTGGATGTAGTCCTGTGGAACGGCTTGCCATGCCATTTCCACCTGGCGCCTCAGTTGGACCAGCGTTCGTGCTGGACGTGCAGACAGCGTGAGACGACGCTTCATCCAGTCCCAAACATGCTCAATGGGGGACAGATCCGGAGATCTTGCTGGCCAGGGTAGTTGACTTACACCTTCTAGAGCACGTTGGGTGGCACGGGATACATGCGGACGTGCATTGTCCTGTTGGAACAGCAAGTTCCCTTGCCGGTCTAGGAATGGTAGAACGATGGGTTCGATGACGGTTTGGATGTACCGTGCACTATTCAGTGTCCCCTCCACGATCACCAGTGGTGTACGGCCAGTGTAGGAGATCGCTCCCCACACCATGATGCCGGGTGTTGGCCCTGTGTGCCTCGGTCGTATGCAGTCCTGATTGTGGCGCTCACCTGCACGGCGCCAAACACGCATACGACCATCATTGGCACCAAGGCAGAAGCGACTCTCATCGCTGAAGACGACACGTCTCCATTCGTCCCTCCATTCACGCCTGTCGCGACACCACTGGAGGCGGGCTGCACGATGTTGGGGCGTGAGCGGAAGACGGCCTAACGGTGTGCGGGACCGTAGCCCAGCTTCATGGAGACGGTTGCGAATGGTCCTCGCCGATACCCCAGGAGCAACAGTGTCCCTAATTTTCTGGGAAGTGGCGGTGCGGTCCCCTACGGCATTGCGTAGGATCCTACGGTCTTGGCGTGCATCCGTGCGTCGCTGCGGTCCGGTCCCAGGTCGACGGGCACGTGCACCTTCCGCCGACCACTGGCGACAACATCGATGTACTGTGGAGACCTCACGCCCCACGTGTTGAGCAATTCGGCGGTACGTCCACCCGGCCTCCCGCATGCCCACTATACGCCCTCGCTCAAAGTCCGTCAACTGCACATACGGTTCACGTCCACGCTGTCGCGGCATGCTACCAGTGTTAAAGACTGCGATGGAGCTCCGTATGCCACGGCAAACTGGCTGACACTGACGGCGGCGGTGCACAAATGCTGCGCAGCTAGCGCCATTCGACGGCCAACACCGCGGTTCCTGGTGTGTCCGCTGTGCCGTGCGTGTGATCATTGCTTGTACAGCCCTCTCGCAGTGTCCGGAGCAAGTATGGTGGGTCTGACACACCGGTGTCAATGTGTTTTTTTTTCCATTTCCAGGAGTGTAGTTCCAAAGCTATTAAGACCTGAAATTAGGTCTGAAGATAGATTGCCAGATGCGGGTTACAATTTTCGGGCCACGCCACCTTCTTTTACAAGCCATAATTCTGAAACTAATTGGCAGAGGAACTTAAAATTTTGTACATGAGTGTTCCACACTTGGTAGCATTGGTGTGCTAAATTTCAGCCAAATCTGAGACTATCAGCTGGAACATTGTCTCAAATTAGTTGAATTGACATGGAATGATCCAGTTGCTCGATCAGTAGAAAATGGGGTGGCGACCCGTCTTGCAGAAGCCACGGAAGTTGCCTTCGCTGCTGCCGTATTGAGGCCCCTGCGGTCGAATAGTAAAAGACCTGTTTCCCGCTTTCGATAAGTTCGCCGAACAGTAACATTCATTTTCAGTTGGCGGCGCTTCGCTACTCCATTCCACGGCCGCGCAGACAGGTCACTCATGCCTGTGCATAGTCAGTGCACTGTGTGTGAGCGGCGAGCTTGATATAATAGCAAGTACTGGTGGCAGACGGTCATAAATTCTGTTTCCACAAGTGTCTCGTCGATGACGTTGGTAGATAAAGTGTACGAGGAGAACATGTAAGTGTTTTGCAAAATTAAATTATTTAAGCTGTATCGTCGGTTTTCAGTTGGACCACAATCATGAAGAGCATGACTCTTGTATATTAAACCGGCAGAGAGTTAGTAATTCTGTGAAGAGAAGAGGCTGAAGAAAATTTGTGTGAAGGCCCCTCCAAACATACACCTTGCGTTAGCTCTAACGGTGATACTGACACTCTCACAACTCAGGATTTGTTTCGAATAAGGAAAAATATTAATGGTACTCGATTACGCAATCTTTCAAAGTTGCCCAACAACTTACCGTGAATGACCCTGGAAAGAGTATTGTGGGTTTCTCATGCCAAAGCAGTTTGGACTTTTTGAAAGTGTTGAGAACTTATTTATAGATGGGACCTTCAGGAGTTGCCCTAAGCTGTTCCACCAAATATTTGTAATTCACAGGGTAAATGAAAAAAAAACTATTTCTCATTTGTATTTTTTTTGCTTTGAAACCTAAAAAATGAAACTTGCAAGGAAGCCTTGTCCTTGATTGCAGCCGGCCAGTGTGGCCACGTGGTTAAAGGCGCTTCAGTCTGGAACCGCGCGACCGCTACGGTCGCAGGTTCGAATCCTGCCTCGGGCATGGATGTGTGTGATGTCCTTAGGTTAGTTAGGTTTAAGTAGTTCTAAGTTCTAGGGGACTGATGACCTCAGATGTTAAGTCCCATAGTGCTCAGAGCCATTTGAACCATTTGAATCCTTGATTGCATATAACACCAACCCGCACATTATACAGGGTGTCCCAGCTATCTTGTCCACCCAAAATATCTCTGGAACAATAACAGCTATTGGAAAACGACTTTCACCGGTATCAATGTAGGGCTGGGGCCCATGAATGTACATATTTGGAAACATTCTAAAACGAAAGCATATGTGTTTTTTAACACAACTTATGTTTTTTTTAAATGGACCTCCTATATTTTTTCTTCAGCAATCCATAGCATGACAAAGCACATACACAATGGCGTTGATTGCATCGCAATATTCCCATTACATCCCGAGATATTGAGACGCGAAGTTGACGCTTGAAACACCCGACATGCGCTGCTAGCGCACGTCCTGAGGCTCAGGCGTGAACTCCATGCTGCCCGTAACCGCGATGTGATTGACATGTGTAATCACACCTCCATACTTATCAAGAGGATGGCAGCAGACCGTATTATTCGTTTCGGACCATCGCGATTACGGGCAGCATGGGGTTCACGCCTGAGCCTCAGAACGTGCGCTAGCAGCGAATGTCGGGTGTTTCAAGCGTCAACTTCGTGTCTCAATATCTCGGGATGTAATGGGAATATTGCGATGCAATAAACGTCATTGTGTATGTGCTTTGTCATGCTATGGATTGCTGAAGAAAAAATACAGGAGGTCCATTTAAAAAAACATAAATTTGTGTTAAAAACACATATGCTTTCGTTTTAGAATGTTTCCAAATATGTACATTCATGGGCCCCAGCCCTACATTGATACCGGTGAAAGTCGTTTTCCAATAGCTGTTATTGTTCCAGAGATATTTTGGGTGGACAAGATAGCTGGGACACCCTGTATATATTTATTTTGAGACGGCAGTTCACCAGGAAATTACTTGTATTTGACCCCAAACGAATATACAGGGCTGCAGATTTCATCTTGGGCAGACATGGTGGAGAAAGATCCAGTCAATGGGATTGCCAAATGATTTTAATTCAAAGGAATCTGAAATTGGAAGATTTCTGAAAACTTTGATTGAACTGCCCCTCCTGTCCTCGAGAAAAATTGAAGTTGCTTCGTTGAAGACCTAACGTCCCCCAAACATAATAATCAACATCTGGATGATATTCTTCCAGACAGCGACCTCCCCCCAGATTATGGGGGCCGACTTTAGTAGTACGAAGGTTGCCCAGAAAGTAATGCACCGCTTTTTTTCTTCCTCAGCTGGAAACAATGCTACGAATGTGAAACGTGATGTATTATTTGAAGCCTCCTGAGTGAGCGCGCCAAGTTTCCGTCACTTCCGACAGATAGCGTAGCTGCAGGACAGTTTCAAAATGGCGTCTGTAGGGGATGTACGTTACAAGCAACGTGCCGTCATTGGATTTCTCACTGCAGAGAAAGAAACTGTGGGGAACATTTACAAATGCTTGTGCAAAGTCTATGGAGCATCTGCTGTCGACCAATGTACAGTTAGTTGCTGGGCACGGAGGGTGATGTTATCAGAAGACGGTTCGGCGGTGCTCCACAATTTGCAGCGCTCGAGGAGACCATCCACAGCTGTCACACCTCACATGTTGCAACAAGCTTCCACTTGTTATGGTCGTTAAAGGATGCCATTCGTGGAAGACATTTTGAGGACAATGAGGAGTTGATTGACACAGCGAAGCACTGGATCCGCCACCAGGACAAGGATTGGTACCGACAGGGCATACACGTCCTTGTTTCGCGCTGGAAGAAGGTCATAGAAAGGGATGGAGATTATGTGAAAAAATATGATGTACAGATAAAACACCATTCCTTCGTGTGTGTAATTCTCATTACGTTCAATAAAGAATTGTTGAAGAAAAAAATGCGATGCATTACTTTCTGGGCAACCCTCGAAGTCCTGAACGGACTATTAACTGCTGTGAGGCATTCCATTATAAACTGAGCGCTCAATTTTACTCTTCCCATCCCAACATTTTCCATCTGTTAGAGACATTAAACGTTGCTGAAACTGAAACTTACGTTACAATGAGAAGTGAGGAGAAAACTACTCCCAAAAAAATGCGGGAAAGAACAAACAGAAAACTGTCTAATTTAACCATTATCCAGTATGAATATCTTCAAAACATCTGCTATAAGTTTTTCCTACCACTATAATTTTATTAATTATGCTTGGAAATTGCAAATTTGCTGGTACTTACATTATGCGAATATCAAACATTTTTAACCATTACTACTGCATGTAAATCCTTTGTGTTCTGCTTTACGGCAGGTCTTGTCATGGGGGAAGCCTCGTCAGAAAGGTCCCCCGCATGAGCGTCTAGGGAAGTGATTCCAGTGGTGGTTTCCCGTTGCCTTCCACTGATGATGATGAAATGATAATGAAGACAACACAACACCCTGTCCCTGAGCGGAGAAAATCTCCGACCCAGCCGGGAATCGAACCCGGGCCCCTTGGCGTATAAATGCGGTAACAGCTAATGGGAATCAAGAAGCCTGTTTCCGAATCAGTTCGGGGTCAGCCATTATCTTCTTGCAAGGGTAACGCTCCCGAACAGGGCCGCCAATTCACCGCGCAGAGCCGGCCGTTGTGGCCGAGCGGTTCTAGGCGCTTCAGTCTGGGACCGCGCGACCGCTACGGTCGCAGGTTCGAATCCTGCCTCGGGTATGGATGTGTGTGATGTCCTTAGGCTCTGAGCACTATGGGACTTAACATCTGTGGTCATCAGTCCCCTAGAACTTAGAACTACTTAAACCTATCTAACCTAAGGACATCACACACATCCATGCCCGAGGCAGGATTCGAACCTGCGACCGTAGCAGTCGCGCAGTTCCGGACTGAGCGCCTGAACCGTTAGACCACCGCGGCCGGCATGTCCTTAGGTTAGTTAGGTTTAAGTAGTTCTAAGTTCTAGGGGACTGATGACCTCAGATCAGATGTTCAGTCCCATAGTGCTCAGAGCCATTTGAACCATTTTCACCGCGCAGAAATCGGCGATACGCAGCACCTGCTAATGTTTGATAAAGTGTGTAGTCCTAAGAGTCTGTCACCGATAATTTGCGCCCATACATACTGAAGCGATCTTGACACCTCGCCTTAGTGACCCGTCGAGGATTTTCATGTGCGCACTCGTGCGTGTTGTGGTACTTTACTGTGTCATCTATTGTGAATCCTGCCTCATTATAAATAAAATGCAGGCAGTGAACTGCGGATCTTCAGCAATCTGTTGTAGATGCTAATGGCGGAACTGTAAGCGGGCAGGGTGGTCTGGTGACGAACAGCTTGCACGTGTTGCATGTTAAAGGGAGGAAGCAACTGTTCGTATAGAACTACCACGCAAGAAGATGATTGCTGCCTGCAGAACTCGAGTTCCTCGCACACCTGTTGCACTGCCATCTTCTACATGTCGCAACACCTGCTCCTCCATTTTTGGCGTGCAAACTGAGTGAGCCCTGTCGCAGTCCGCTGATCCGGTTGCAAATCGTTGTCTACAGGTCACCGGAACAGCCCATTGAACACTCTAGCAGATGGGATGGCGCGTTGTGGATATCGTTCGGCATACAGTTCACGAGTCTAGCGGTTTCTGCCATTGACTAAGCCCTAACAGAATGTCCTGTCTGCCATTTCCCTCGTGGAATAGTAGGCTCCCATTGTCCTGTTTACAGTAAAGTTTGTTCACACTGCGCGGAATCACTGCTCTTGTTCTGGTAACATATTGTGCGGGCTGCACAACCTCAACTGTCTTACGTAGCAGATCGTTGCGCTGCTATGACTGGTATCAACGCCTGTGTCCAGGAAATTATATCCATTCAGACATGAGCTATGAACTGCAACAGTAAGACAGCCTACACATCACTCATCACAAGTGAAATTGTCCGTATCTCGACAGATATTGGTTCCCGGACATAACATTATACGAACTTTTATTCTAGTTTTAACCAATACTAGCTCCTGTAGGGATATTTGACACATTTTCAAACACTATCTCTGGAAGTAATGCAATTTTATATTAAATTTTTATGATCAGTGTAGTCATCCAGGTAATGATAGGATCGACTGCAGATTTCTCATAGCTCCTTGATGTTTCTTTCCACTCTTGCACTAATAGGTCTTCAGCTTGTCCACGTTCCTCACAGAAGACGCAGATATCGGTATACTTCACCTATGCCTCATGGAAGTGCATCTAGCACGGCCTGTTCTTATTCTATTAAACCTTATCCAAGCGTTCCTTGGAATAATCATCCCCGAAAGTTCTTGCGTGGTTCCTGCGATACCCAAGCACAAGCGACGCTGGACAGAAATTGCAAACGCAGTTTACGGACATAGAGGGCACCAACTCAACATGCGGAATCTCCGTGATGTCATCAAGTCGCAATCCAGCCAATCGAATACCGTCCTCTGGGCATAAAAGTAGCAGCTTTGTCAGTTTCGCAACAGTCAGACCTAGGCCCTGACTACGATGATGGAGGAAGTCATCGAAAGCTTTGGATTCTATTCCAAATATCACATGGCAAGTTAACGGGGAACTATTTATTCAACTGCCCCGTCGCCAAAGATTACGTAGCCAGTTCACTCGCGTATTTATTTTCTGTGGCATCTGTTCCGTTCGGAGTTGATGAAACGTTCCCACTTGAGAATTGCTTCACACTCCTCCTCGTTTACTACAAGACTGCTGTACCCTTACAGCGAGAAGTAAAGACACGATCATGTTTCATCAAACCATAAGCTGTGCAGTATATGTTCCAACAATGTTTCATGTTGAGAGTTTATGTACCGATAACTTGAGTAAGAGAGAGGCAACCACCAAAATACTCACCTAAATTAATGAAAGCCACATCAGTTGCTAATAAATACTTTATTAAGAATTTGACGTTGCTTCTTAACATCACAGTTTACAGACCCACTTGAAAATGGTCTGACTGTAATGGCCGAAACCGATCGTGGACTTAACAACGTACCTGTTAGCAACTGAAGCGGCGTTTCATTAAATGAATGCATCCGACGAATAGCACCAACCTCCGAACGTGGAGGAACTAATATTTTTCTAAATCGATGATGAAAACAGGTATGAATCCACGTCTACAAACCATAATCATCGTCTGTCAACTTGATAGTTCAATGTGTTTGCTATGCATCCTATGAGACATACGCGGCAGTTTTCATTCCATAACTCCACAGGACTTTCTTATAGCCTTCTAAATAATAAGGGTTAGTTACTATTAAACTTTTCCAATGTAATTCCAGCGAGTAACTTGCTGACCAGTCAAGTGTGGCAGTAGAATATAGCAAAATGAAAGTCAAACTTTTAAATTTTGCGTTTAAGAAATTGTCCACGCTGGAGAAGCGTGCAAACATACCCGATGCTGTAATAAGCATCCCTGGCGTAGACGAACAACGGAGAATTGAAAACAAATAAGTCACCAGGTCCGGATGGAATCCCAATTCGGTTTTTCAAAGAGTACTCTACGGCATTGGCCCCTTACTTAGCTTGCATTTATCGCGAATCTCTCGGCCAGTGCAAAGTCTGGGAAAAAGCGCAAGTGACTCCTGTATACAAGATGGGTAAAACAACAGACCCGCAAAATTACAGACCAATATCCTAAACATCGCTATGCTGCAGAATTTTTGAACTTATTTTGAGTTCGACTATAATTAATTTCCTAGAGACCGAAAAGCTTATGTCAACGAATAAGCACAGTTTCAGAAAGTATGGGTTGCGCGTAATTCAGCTTGCCCTTTGCTCACATGATATACTGCGAACAGGCAGATTCCACACTTCTAGATTTACGAGAAGCATTTGACACGTTGCCCCACTGCAGACTTAACGAAGGTACGAGTATATGGAATAGGTTTATAGATATGTGAGTGGCTCGAAGACTTCTTAAGTAACAGAACCCTGTATGTTGTCTTCGGCGGCGAGTGTTCATCAGGAATAAGGGTATTGTCTGGAGTAACCCAGGGAAGTGTGACAGGACGGTTGCTATTTTCAATATACATAAATGATCTGGCAGAGAGGGTGGGGAGCAATATGCGGTTGTTTACTGATGATGCTGTGGTTAACAGTAAGGTGTCGAAGTTGAGTGACTGTAGGAGGATACAAGATTATTTAGACAAAATTGGTAGTTAGTGTGACGAATGGTAGCCAGCTTTAAACATAGAAAAATGTAAGTTAATGCGGATGAGTACACAAAAACCGTAATGTTTGAATACAGCATTAGTAGCGTCCTATGAAAACAACAGTGTGTAAAGTAAGAATAAAGCAAGAACTGTCTGGTGAATTCTAAGTATGGAGGGGGTTACGACAGGGAGATGTGATCTCCACAATGCTATTTAATGTAGTTTAAGAAAAGGTGATGCGGCAAATGCCGATAAACCCAGGAGGAACAATACTTAATCGACAAGTTCAAATGGTAGCATATGCGGATGATGTAGCATTAATGGCAAAGAATGTAAGGGCACTAAAGGGGAACTTCGATGCGTTAGAGGAAGCAGCAAGAGAAGTTGGTTTAGAGGTAAACATAAACAAAACAAAGTATATGGTGATGGGGGAGCCCAATATAAACGGACAAAAGAATTCAGTAGTAATGAACGGCAAAAAATATGAAAGAGTGAAAACGTTTAAATATTAGTAATAACGGAGGACAATAAAGTACTAGTAGAAATTCAATAAAGGATAGCGGGTGGAAATCGTTGCTGTTTTGCCTTGCAGAATGTATTTAATTCCAGGAATGTTAGTAGGAATACAAAAATCAAAATATACACGACCATATTGAGACCTATAGTAGTATACGGATCAGAAGGCTGGGTATTGACATTAAAGGAGGAGAACTGGTTATTGAGATGGGAAAGAAAGATACTGAGATGAATTTTTGGAGCAATGAGAGAGGAAAATGGCAGGAGAGTAAGGACAAATGTAGAACTACAAACACTTTTCGGACAGATGTTAAAATTAAGCAGGGAAGAATAAGATGGGCAGGGCATGTACAGAGTATGCCAGAAACTCGGAGCGTCAAGACAGTTTTCACGGAGAAACGTGACGGGAGAAGGAGAAGAGGTAGGCCCAGGAAAAGGTGGCTGGACGATATGGAAGAAGATATAAAGGCGATGGGAGTAAGAAATTAGAGAAGGAAGGCGATGGACAGAGAAGAATGGAGGTAGGTGATGCAGCAGGGCAAGATTCTTCAAGGACTGTAGAGACCTGCTTGATGCAGTCACGTTGTTTAAATATCTGGGATCAACGTTACAAAGAAATATGAAATGGATAGAGCATGTGAGGATTCTGGTAGGAAAGGCGAATGGTCGACTTCGGTTTATTGGGAGAATTTTAGGAAAGTGTTGGTCATCTGTAAAGGAGGCCGCAAATAGGACGCTAGTGCGACCTAATCTAGAGTATTACTCGAGTGTCTGGGATCACCACCAGGTCGGATTAAAGGAAGACATCGAAGCCATTCAAACGCTGACTCCTAGATTTGTTACCGGCATGTTCGAACAACAAGCGAGCATTACGGAGATGCTTCGGCAACTCAAATGGGAATCCCTGTAGGAAAGGTGATGTTCTTTTCGAGGAACACTACTGAGAAAATTTAGAGAACTGGCATTTGAAGCTAACTGCAAAACGATGCTACTGCCGACAACGCACATTTCGCCTAAGGACCACGAAGATACGACATGAGAAATTAGGGCCCATACGGAGGCATAAAAACAGTAGTTTTTTCCTCGCTCTATTTGCGAATGGAAGAGGTGAGGAAATGACTAATAGTTGTATAGAATAACAGCCACCATGCACCGTACGGTGGCTTGCAGAGTATGTGTGTAGATGTAGATGCAATGCACATTGTAACATTACAGTTTGTTACGCACGTGCAACTTGTGTGGGAGAAAGTCAGGTAGTATCGAGTTGCGGATTGTGCCGGACAAAGAGCTGTTTAAGACATTTGGCGCTAGTAGCAGCATCCGTTCTGCCACTGCAGTGTGAACTACTGAGGAGCAGGCCTACTTACGTGATTCTGAATCAAAACAAGAGAGCGTTTCGGAGTGACAACAAGTTATCTGTTGCTAGTGATTTTTTTTGTGGACGAGCTTTCTTTGTTAGGTAATGTTTTTTATACAATAAGTAATATTAGATTTTTGTTGTATCTATATACACAACTGATATTACACTGTATATTGTAAGCTAGGAGATGTAAATAACAACAGTGGGACTGCTAAACTAATTCAGCGATACGTTAGGTTCGTACCTGACAAAGAAATTTCGGGTTGTACTGGGAAAATACAGCACACGAATGGAATACAGTGGTTCACAAAAAGAAGCATTTGTTCTATTCAAAATTCCAGAAATTTTTGGTTAACAGCAGTTACGAATCTCAAATAGAAATATGCAGACAGGCATAAAATCTGACACTAGTGCAAACACCAAGCGTTTGTGAATTGTGATAATCACAGTGCAGGCTGTTCCTATCCAGTACCTCGCGGAATCATTTTAGGACCTAACTTGAAGGATAGTAATACTGGTTAATTGGGGAACAAGGAATAAATTCATACTGTACTGTCTTCTCACAATAACAAGGCGAGTGGTATTTATGGCCGGCCGTTGTGACCGAGCGGTTCTAGGCGCTTCAGTCCGGAACTGCGCTGCTGCTACGGTCGCAGGTTCGAATCCTGCCTCGGGCATGTATGTGTGTGATGTTAGGTTTAAGTAGTTCTACGTCTAGGGGACTGATGACCTCAGATGTTAAGTCCCATAGTGCTTAGAGCCATTTGAACCATTTTTGTTATTTACGGCTGCCGCTGGTTCCCGGTTCCCATTTTGCACGTCTTTCTGTCCCGCCAATCTCCTTCCTGAAGATCTCTGGACGCCGTTGCCTCACAGATAACTACTGCGTTCCATATTCCAAGTGGCTGTCTTCTCTTCCTTCTTCAAATTAATTTTGGCCACCTGTTGTCATGCATTCGGCCGAAACATATTGTCTCGAACCAAACAAAGGAGCCCCACAGTGCGAAAAACGGACAGTGTTTTTATCTTATGGAATACATAGTTATCAGGACGGCAGAGCGGTTCGAGAACATTTTTCCTCCTAAGCAGCTTATCATTTGGCACCCCCTCCTCCCCCTCCTCCACTTTCACCCGTGTCTGTTTCCCCTGCTACGCAATGTATACGTATCTTGCACTCCGGCGTCCCTCTCAACTTGGCGCCCGAAGCGGCCGGTAATGATAGTGATACGTCCTGTACAGAAATCTTATACAGCTGTGGCGCCTCTGGCGCTCCTTACAACTCGGTGTCAGAAGCGATGGCTTGTGTCGCTTGGGCCTCAAACCGTCTCTGACGGGAGGATACCGTTGTCGGGTGGTGGACTGCTGGAGTTTCGTTTGGATAGGAGATGGAGAAAGTTCCGGAGTCCGGCTTCACACATGGTAGAAGCGCGCTGAAGTACGGGACTGGAACTACATTGTGAAATCGTGCAGCTGTTGTTGATTCATGTTGAAGATGGTGTAAGTTTTTAGTGTAGTACTGATGCCTATAGCGTCAAATTCTACTCTGCTTCAAGAACTCAATCTAGTAACAACAAGAGGAAGTAGTCTGCGTATTCTTTACGTCGAAAAGAGCAATGAGCTACCACTACGTAGTTCTTTGGGCAGTACTCACGTCCTGAAGAGTCCTCTTGTAGACGTCGTGGGCCCACATGAAGACGGAACCACCCAGGCTGGCCGCCAGCAGAATACTAAGGAGCAGCGTGCCTGTGAAAGCAAAGAAACTGTCTTGCTTAAACGCTCAGTACTAAGATTTGCAGTTAGCGTTGAAAATCTAAAAAAGATATACACCTGAAGAAAAGTCCAACGTTTTGGTTCACTATGTTACTCGGTATATTAAGCAACAAAATTAACTTTGACGTGGGACCTATGCAGAATGTCTCTCAGTGTTAGAGTCCCACGAAGTAAACATTACCTATCAGTCCTATATACACTATTGGCCATTAAAATTGCTACACCACGAAGATGACGTGCTGCAGCCGCGAAATTTAACCGACAGGAAGAACATGCTGTGATATGCAAATATTAGCATTTCAGGGCGCTGGTGGCGACACCTACAACGTGCTTGACATGAGGAAAGTTTCCAACCGATTTCTCATACACAAACAGCAGTTGACCGGCATTGCTTGGTGAAACGTTGTTACGAAGCCTCGTGTAAGGAGGAGAAATGCGTACCATCACGTTTCCGATTGTAGCCTATCGCGATTACGGTTTATCGTATCGCGACATTGCTGCTCGCGTTGGTCGAGATCCAATGACTGTTAGCAGAATATGGAATCGGTGGGTTCAGGAGGGTAATACGGAACGCCGTGCTGGATCCCAACGGCCTCGTATCACTAGCAGTCAAGATGACAGGCATCTTATCCGCATGGCTCTAACGAATCGTGCAGCCACGTCTCGATCCCTGAGTCAACAGATGGGGACATCTGCAAGACAACAACCATTTGCACGAACAGTTCGACGACGTTTGCAGCAGCATGGACAATCAGCTCGGAGACCATGGCTGCGGCTACCCTTGACGCTCCATCACAGACAGGAGCGCCTGCGCTGGTGTACTCAACGACGAACCTGGGTGCACGAATGGCAAAACGTAATTTTTTCAGATGAATCCAGACCCTGTTTACAGCACCATGACGGTCACATCCGTGTTTGGCGACATCGCAGTGAACGCACACTGGAAGCGTGTATTCGTCATCGCCATACTGGCGTATCACCCGGCTTGAGGGTATGGGGTGCCATTGGTTACACGTCTCGGTTACCTCTTGTTCGCATTGACGGCACTCTGAACAGTGGATGTTACATTTCAGATGTGTTACGACCCGTGGCTCTACTCTTCATTCGATCCCTGCGAAACCCTACATTTCAGCAGGATAATGTACGACCGCATAGTGCAAGTCCTGTAAGGGCCTTTCTGGATACAGAAAATGTTCGACTGCTGCCCTGGCCAGCACATTCTCCAGATCTCTCACCAATTGAAAACGTCTAGTCAAATGTGACCGAGCAACTGGCTCGTCACAACACGCCAGTCACTACTCTTGATGAACTGTGGTATCGTGTTGAAGCTGCATGGGCAGATGTACCTGTACACGCCATCTAAGCTCTTTTTGAGTCAATGCCCAGGCGTATCAAGGCCATTATTACAGCCAGAGGTGGTTGTTCTGGGTACTGATTTCTCAGAATCTATGCACCCAATTTGCTTGAAAATGTAATCACATGTGAGTTCTAGTATAATATATTTGTCCAATGAATACCCGTTTATCATCTGCATTTCTTCTTGGTGTAGCAATTTTAATGACCTGTTGTGTATATCCTATAGACTACGCCACAACATCTTCAGTCTTCGTACTCTACAGTCCTTACACCAGCAAATATCGATCGCAACACCAACATTCTCCCACTCACATAACATGAAATACGTCCAGAGATTTTACGTACTCCGAGCAGTCGGAGATGCTTCTTGTCTAACTCCCCACTCCTCACTTTAGGGTCCCGCGTAAATCATACAGGGTGTTTCAAAAATGACCGGTATATTTGAAACGGCAATAAAAACTAAATGAGCAGCGATAGAAATACACCGTTTGTTGCAATATGCTTGGGACAACAGTACATTTTCAGGCAGACAAACTTTCGAAATTACAGTAGTTACAATTTTCAACAACAGATGGCGCTGCTGTCTGGGAAACTCTATAGTACGATATTTTCCACATATCCACCATGCGTAGCAATAATATGGCGTAGTCTCTGAATGAAATTACCCGAACCCTTTGACAACGTGTCTGGCGGAATGGCTTCACATGCAGATGAGATGTACTGCTTCAGGTGTTCAATTGTTTCTGGATTCTGGCGGTACACCTGGTCTTTCAAGTGTCCCCACAGAAAGAAGTCACAGGGGTTCATGTCTGGCGAATAGGGAGGCCAATCCACGCCGCCTCCTGTATGTTTCGGATAGCCCAAAGCAATCACACGATCATCGAAATATTCATTCAGGAAATTAAAGACGTCGGCCGTGCGATGTGGCCGGGCACCATCTTGCATAAACCACGAGGTGTTCGCAGTGTCGTCTAAGGCAGTTTGTACCGCCACAAATTCACGAAGAATGTCCAGATAGCGTGATGCAGTATTCGTTTCGGATCTGAAAAATGGACCAATGATTCCTTTGGAAGAAATGGCGGTCCAGACCAGTATTTTTTGAGGATGCAGGGACGATGGGACTGCAACATGGGGCTTTTCGGTTCCCCATATGCGCCAGTTCTGTTTATTGACGAAGCCGTCCAGGTAAAAATAAGCTTCGTCAGTAAACCAAATGCTGCCCACATGCATATCGCCGTCACCAATCCTGTGCACTATATCGTTAGTGAATGTCTCTCGTGCAGCAATGATAGCGGCGCTGAGGGGTTGCCGCGTTTGAATTTTGTATGGATAGAGGTGTAAACTCTGGCGCATGAGACGATATGTGGACGTTGGCGTCATTTGGACCGCAGCTGCAACACGGCGAACGGAAACCCGAGGCCGCTGTTGGATCACCTGCTGCACTAGCTGCGCGTTGCCCTCTGTGGTTGCCATATGCGGTCGCCCTACCTTTCCAGCATGTTCATCCGTCACGTTCCCAGTCCGTTGAAATTTTTCAAACAGATCCTTTATTGTATCGCTTTTCGGTCCTTTGGTTACATTAAACCTCAGTTGAAAACTTCGTCTTGTTGCAACAACACTGTGTTCTAGGCGGTGGAATTCCAACACCAGAAAAATCCTCTGTTCTAAGGAATAAACCATGTTGTCTACAGCACACTTGCACGTTGTGAACAGCACACGCTTACAGCAGAAAGACGACGTACAGAATGGCGCACCCACAGACTGCGTTGTCTTCTATATCTTTCACATCACTTGCAGCGCCATCTGTTGTTGAAAATTGTAACTACTGTAATTTCGAAAGTTTGTCCGCCTGAAAATGTACTGTTGTCCCAAGCATATTGCAACAAACGGTGTGTTTCTATCGCTACTCGTTTAGTTTTTATTGCCGTTTCAAATATACCGGTCATTTTTGAAACACCCTGTACCTACTGCACGTATTCGTTGCAGTAGGATCGTTCCATGTGTGTGTTGAAGCCAACCCTTGTACTGACGATCGCTTTACTTATTTATATGTTACTACAGTGCAGCACAGAGTGATGAGTTTCCATGTAAGCGGCTTTATTCAGTGACTGATGCACTGTTATTGAAAAGTGTTTCATTAATGTGACTCATTACTGATGGTTGTGACTCGAAAACTACAGTGAGCTACAGGAATGATTGTGTTTAGTGGGATTCCAGATAAACGCTACATATGTTCAAGAGTGTGAAGTATGCAATGCTAATGGCTCCTGACATTGTAGTTACACTAGAAACAGTGAACTAGAGATTACATTCAACCCAACACACACGTCAAAAATTATTCAACACAGTTAATAATAATAATGAATAATGAGCGTGTGGCATTGGTGGCCGGGAGACCCCTCGCGGGGCGGTTCGGCCACAACGGCGACTTGCGAGTGAATGAGGGTGAAATGATGATGAAAGACACACAACACCCAGTCATCCAGAGGCAGAGAAAATCCTTGACCCCACCGGGAATCGAACCCGGGACCCCGTGCGCGGAAAGCGAGAACGCTACCGCAAGATCACGAGCCGCGGATTTCAACACAGTTATTATTTGTCTGTAAATACTTCGTGAACTTGGTTTAAGAATCATGAAATGTGGTTGTATATGTGGAAGGGACGTGAAGACAATGGAAGGTATCATATAGCTTGTACATGGTGTCAAAGTATTCCAGATTTCGAGAGGTCGTAATAGGGATCAAAACAAGAGAAAACTTTCCAATAAACACGGGCTCCAAAATTCATACCTTAAGTGCTAGGAGCACTTGTTCGCTACTGTCAAACTTGTCTCTTCTACTGCAAGCTCTTTTCTGTTACGAACGACCTAAACAAATGGGTTAACGAAGGGAAACAAATTATTCTGTTGCTGTGAAACAACAGAGCTCGTAACGTAATTTGCTTGTTATTACACACGACTTACTCTTGTGAGCCATCGCTTAGGAGGTGCTGGATACAGTGTCCGTTCGTAGCAATGCGACGTATTAGGGAATCACGAACTCTCTGAAAAACTTCAGGTTGGTCATGGGTGCGATGGCAGGCAGTGATGAAGCGTTCCTCTACTGTTTGCATATCATACAGTAAAGATTTCAAGCGTTCCATCTATCAAAAAACCAAGGGCTTAATATTGGTGGAATGAGCTGACCAACGTAATGGACTTCCCTGTCCATTAAACGTCTGCTTGAGGTGTTCGCGGATATTTCGGAATAAGTGGGCTGCTGCTCCATCACGAATGAACCAAACATCCAGACTTTTTCGGTCACAAACACGCTTTACGCTGAGTTTTCAGAACAGGAAAATGTTGGTAACGATAAAAGTATTAAAATTATCCGTGAAAACTCACAGTTTGGCCACCAATATTGCCTTACCTCAGTCCCTGGAATTTTCTATCCGGGGTCGTCTCAAAAGTGCACAGCACTCCAGCCGACAAAGCTGAAGAACTGCGAATTGTACAGTCTTATCAAACTTTGGGAAATGATACGGAACACACTGTAGAGAGGAGTGTTGTATTGCATCCCCATGAGATGGCGATGCGTGGAACATCTTTAACATGCACTACTGGCCATTAAAATTCCTACACCAAGAAGAAATGCAGATGATAAACGGGTATTCATTGGACAAATATATTATACTAGAACTGACTACATTTTCACGCAATTAGAGTGCGTAGATCATGAGAAATCAGTACCCAGAACAACCAACCGCCTCTGGCCAACGGCCTTGATAAGCATGGGCATTGAGTCAAACAGAGCTTGGATGGCGTGTACAGGTACAGCTGCCCATACAGCTTCAACACGATACCACAGTTCATTAAGAGTAGTGACTGGCATATTGCGACGAGCCAGTTGCTCGCCCACCATTGACCAGACGTTTTCAATTGGTGGGAGATCTTCAGAATGTGCTGGCCAGGGCAGCAGTTGAACATTTTCTGTATGAATAAAGGCCCTTACAGGACCTGCAACATGCGGTCGTGCATTATCCTGCAGAAATGTACGGTTTCGCAGGGATCGAATGAAGGGTAGAGCCACGGGTCGTAACACATCTGAAATGTAACGTCCACTGCAAAGTGCCGTCAATGCGAACAAGAGGTGACCGAGACGTGTAACCAATGGCAACCCGTACCATCACGCCGGGTATGGTGATGACGAATACACGTTTCCAATGTGCGTTCACCGCGATGTCGCCAAACACGGATGCGACCATCACGATGCTGTAAACAGAACCTGGATTCATCCGAAAAAATGACGTTTTGCCATTCGTGCAGCCAGGTTCGTCGTTGAGTACACCATCGCAGGCGCTCCTGTCTGTGATGCAGCGTCAAGGGTAACAGCAGACATGGTCTCCGAGCTGATAGTCCATACTGCTGTAAACGTTGTCGAACTGTTCGTACAGATGGTTGTTGTTTTGCAAACGTCGCCATCTGTTGACTCAAGGATCGAGACGTGGCTGCACGATCCGCTACAGCCATGCGGATAAGATGCCTGTCATCTCGACTGCTAGTGATACGAGGCCGTGGGGATCCAGCGCGGCGTTCCGTATTACCCTCCTGAACCCACTGATTCCATATTCTGTTAACAGTCATTGGATGTCGACCAACGCGGTCAGCAATGTCGCGATATGATAGACAGCAATCGCGATAGGCTACAATCCGACCTTTATCAAAGTCGGAAACATGTTGGTACCTATTTCTCCTCCTTACACGAGGCATCACAACAACGTTTCACCAGGCAACGCCGGTCAACTGTTGTTTGTGTATGAGAAATGAGTTGGAAACTTTCCTCGTGTCGGCACGTTGTAGGTGTCGCCACCGGCGCCAGCCTTGTGTGAATGCTCTGAAAAGCTAATCATTTGCATATCACAGCGTCTTCTTCCTGTCGGTTAAATTTCGCGTCTGTAGCACGTCATATTCGTGGTGTAGCAATTTTAATGGCCAGTAGTGTATAACAGTGTACCACAAATAGTAACATGTATGTACAGAAGTAGTATCATGCTTTTTGTCAAGATACGTCTTGAGTGAAAATTGAAGTCTATTAGATGGGGACTCAATGAAAATATATTTCCAATACATTTGTATTAACTGGGACAATATTTGATGCTGAACTCATGGCGACTCTTAACCGCACACTCGCAGTTACCTCACAGACGGCTTGTTTGCGAAACCATGTTTAATGGGAAGTTTCGCCCGAGTCAGTTTTTGTTGTTAATTATGATGAAGCTTATATACAGGATGAACCAGAACTGAGTCGATATACTTTGAGCTTCGCTACTATGAAAAACATCTCTTCCACTGAACAAGTGCTCATAGCTTTTAAGGTATGCACTTCAGAGCCGACGCTTACTGAACATTTATTTTCTTGTTTTGGTTCGTAGTATGTCCTCACGAAATGTGGTAAAATAGGAGCTTCCAGTAGAAGAGATGTGTTTCACTTTATCGAAGACGAACAAGTGCTGATAGCTCTCAGTGTATACATTTTAGAGCCTATGTTGAGTGGACATGGCTTTATTGTTGTGGTCCATACTACCACGTCTGAAAATTTGTTGTTGGAGTTCCAGTTCACACTGTATATACTTGCATGCAACTTTTTTAAGACGGTCTCAGTAGGTTTTATAGAACTAACACCTGATATAATTTTCCTAACAAGCATTTTGTTTTCGAAAAATTCTATTCCTACAACTTCAGTTTGCCGAAACAATGATTCCATAAGTCATTAGTGAGTGGGAATTCGCAGAATAAACTAGTTTCTTCAATCATAATTTGTAAAAATCATGCGTAATATGAACGTAACCAAACTAAGGCGTTTCATTGGTTGTAGAGTGTGGGTTTTGGAGTTGTGACCCACCTGTAGTCTATTTCTTGTGTTGTCTGAGCAGACAATTTTTTAAAGCTTTTCTAGTTCCATGAGAATTAATGAATAGTATGCACTAAGTTTTGTCAAAAAATAATTTACCTAGAAATATTTCGTTAGCCCCCTTTTCAGTAACAGGACTGGTATTACTCTGTGCTCTTGTGCTTGAGTCAAATGCAGAGTAGGACAACATTTTCATTTCTTGACCATGCAAATGGAAGAAGGATCTAAATTGGAATCCTGTGGTAAAACGTAACTGACTGCTACAAATTCTGAGCGTTATTGCTGTGTAGTCGGCGTGGAACTGACACACTTTGCTTTCTGTTGTACAGGTCAGTTAAAACCAATGGAACAACTGTGTCTGCTATCGCACAGTATTTTAATTTTCGTATCAAGATATAAAGTTTAACACAGTCAAAATCGTTAGCTAAGTCACAAAATATTCACAGTGATAATAATCTCTGATTTGTTAATTGTAATTATCATATATCAAGGTAAATATAGCAATTTTCTTGCAACCCTCATTTCTCTCTGATCATATCACCTACTGAATTGTTTTACGATGTTCCACGAAAGGCAAAAAAATGGTTCAAATGGCTCTGAACACTATGGGATTTAACTTCTGAGATCATCAGTCCCCTAGAACTTAGAACTACTTAAACCTAACTAACCTAAGGGCAAAAAAATGGTTCAAATGGCTCTGAGCACTATGCAACTTAACTTCTGAGGTCATCAGTCGCCTAGAACTTAGAACTAATTAAACCCAGCTAACCTAAGGACATCACACACATCCATGCCCGAGGCAGGATTCGAACCTGCGACCGTAGCAGTCCCGCGGTTCCGGACTGAGCGCCTAGAACCGCTAGACCACCGCGGCCGGCTAACCTAGGGACATCACACACATCCGTTCCCGAGACAGGATCCGAACCTGCGACCGTAGCGGTCCCGCGGTTACAGACTGTAGCGCCTAGAACCGCTCGGCCACCCCGGCCGGCCACGAAAGGCATAATTGGTTACCGCGAATTTAACATTATTGTCAATACGGTGATCACTCTTCGTGTAGTTACTTTGCTCTGTGCTAGGTCTCCAGTTTTGTATTTCCGGTATGACTCCGCATCGGCTAGAACGCGTTGTTGACGTCATATCCATGCAGTTAATACGTTGTGTCTATCTGGAGCTCGGCTAAGCCGAGCGACAGGTAAAACAAGCGATAAGCGGCGTGTTTGTCCTGTCGATCAATCATTGCGCGATCACCGTTGGAAATGTTGTTTCCCTCCCGCTCCACTATGATTAAGCATGAACTACTGTGCGTCCACATTTGGTATGCACCTGCTGTCTGCGAACATTGCTGTAAGTATATTAAATTAGTGGGAAACGCACATTGTCTGTTTTGGATCGTTATGAAGTAGAAGCCGTCAGGGATATAATCACGCCAGACAAAATATTACTTACGCACTCAGGAGCAGTATAGCACTGCCTCTAATCTTGATAAAGCCCGCACATATCGTGGCAGAGACCCCTTAAGTTTCTTCATGTATGCCATATCCAGTTGAAGGCAGTCGATGAGCTAGTAATCTACGCGTAATTGACTGCAACGTTTCACCCTCTGTTCCAAAACAGTCCCATATTACAGACATTTGATTTAGCTGACGAGTCGAGGTGCAATTGAGTGCCTCAGCGATCATAAAACTATGAAGGCAGACGTACAGCCCCTCGAATACGGCTGTTTTCCTCTTGGAAAGACGGGAATGACGCAATACAGAATTCATTTTGAAACTGTAGAAGAAGAGATAACAGTTGGCCACTGAGAATGTTGAGAAATCAACACCCTGGTTCCAGTTCATGGCATCCCGAACGAGTGGGCGGAAGTCATGGTAGAAAAACACTCTGAAACATAACAGAACCATCTGCAGCATGAACTACACGCTCCACATACTGCGAGATGAAAGCCTCATTGGGTTTTCGGTACACTGGACACTTTGCATCATATGGCAACGGGCGACACGTCCCAGTCAGTTTGTGTGTTGTTTATTCCGCTGAAAGACGCACAGGCTTAAGGGAAGGTTCTGGTAGAGATCGATGAAAACATGGATTTCTTTTCATAATTTGCATCCCTGATGTAGATTGATTATGTCTGGAAAAGGAGGTTTTGGTTGTGAAACCATTTTAGAAGTTACAGCATGTTGAATGGAACAGTGCGCCAACCGAAATATAAGCCCTCTATGCATTAGTTCGCGAAAATATTCCACCACTATATGAAATTCTGTCCAATGAAGTTTTGCTTAAAAATGCAGCATTACCAATACGCAAAATGACAAAGAGGGCATAAACGCGTACCTTTGGAAACTGGTAACGAAACATCTTCATTGTGAGGCAAAAACTACTGAAATAGAAGGATATATAGCTACTGGTACATTCATGAAATATTATTCATCAATTCTGAAGACCATGAACATATTAGGAATCGTCACAGGGACGAAAAGCAAAAACTTCGTGGAGTTATCTGATAGGAAATGCCTGGCCGCCCCGTTGCAAGGAATGTCTCAATTTGTCAAATGAGCCCGGATTAAGAAAATGAAGTACCAGATTCAGCACCAGAGCTTGTCTGAGGAAGAGGAAGAATACATCTATGGTCTTCGCATCCCATATTATCTGTTAAGTTTTGGAACAACGGTTTTTTGTTACTCCAAGTATTAAACCTGTTTTCTCGAAACATCATTTTTCAGGGCGCGAAGCGCTCTGGAGCCCTGACAGATAAATCGATTCATTTGATATAAAGAAAATGAAAGATAATTAAATTTAAGACGCCTTAGCGAGAGCCTTTTTGTATTCGAATTTTAAGTATATTTTTTTAAAAACATTTGAACTTGAGAAAACGCGAAGAAATTGACTTGCTTTTCAGATTGCTGCCATTTTTTTGTTTCCACGTATGTTTCAAAACTGCACCGTGTTTTTGTGTTTTATGTGTCTCAGAAATAGCCACGAATCTTCGCGCAAACCAGGTGCATACTTTGATAGGGGCTGCAGACGCAGTTTTTAATCTGTTATGAGATAAAAACTATTTCCATACACGGATGCATGTATAATAAAGTGGTAAAACCACCATTTTAATAAAGAAGTCCTTGTATGAAAGGAAATTCTAAACTTCACTCATTTTTCGCGCCTCTCTACCAAACCTTCCCTTAAGTACTGCTGTGAGTAATGGACTTTTGCCATATAGCCGACTTCAGATGTCTATTGCAAGAAGTTCGCTCGGAGATTGGTTGAGATGGACTTTCATTCATCGACAGGAGCAATTTCTCTTGCGTTTGAAACCGACTGTCATTGACAAGATGTGGCGTTCCAATCACTGTCAATTATGATCATATGCTGTGTCACTTGGTTTGAGAGTGGGGCACCATAACTTTGAGCAGCTCAGGTTGATACACCAACAAATTTACATCTACATTTATATCATACGCCTCAAGCCACCTAACGGTGTGTGGCGGTGGGTGCTTCTGGGACCACTAACTGGTCCCACCTCCCCTGTTCCACTCGCGAATGGCTCGTGGGAAGAATGATAGTCTGTAAGCTCCAGTATTAGCTCTAACTTTTCAGATTTTCTTGTCTCGGTCATTCTGCAAGAAGTATGTGGAAGAAAGTAATATGTTGCACGACTCTTCCCTGAAAGTGTTCTTTCGAAATGTCGATAATAAACCTCTTCGTGGTGCCTCTCTTGTAGCGTCTGCCACTAGGGTTTTTTGAGCATCTTAGTAACGTTCTCGCACCAGCTAAAAAGTCTCGTGAGGAAATGCGCCGCTCTTTGTTGGATTGTCTCTATCTCTTCTGTCAGCCCTGCCTGGTAGGGAACCCAGATCGATGAAAAATACTCAAGAATCGATCGGAAAAGAGCCTTGTAAGCCACTTCCTTCATGGATGATTTACATTTCCTTAATATTCTTATTATGAATATCATTTGCTGTCTCTGAGACAACAAAGGACTTGGAAGAGCAGTTGAACGGAATGGACAGTGTCTTGAAACGAGAATATAAGATGAACATCAACAAAAGCAAAACGAGGATAATGGAATGTAGTCGAATTAAGTCGGGTGATGCTGAGGGAATTAGATTAGGAAATGAGACACTTAAAGTAGTAAAGAAGTTTTGGTATTTGGGGAGCGAAATAACTGATGATGGTCGAAGTAGAGAAGATATAAAATGTAGACTGGCAATAGCAAGGAAATCGTTTCTGAAGAAGAGAAATTTGTTAACATTGAGTATAGATTTAAGTGTCAGGAAGTCGTTTCTGAAAGTATTTGTATGGAGTGTAGCCATGTATGGAAGTGAAACATGGACGATAAATAGTTTGGACAAGAAGAGAATAGAACGATAGATGAGATTTCGGGATTGCAGCTGTATCATGTAGACTTCTTGCCACGATATTTCGGCTGGCAATCGTCCAGCCATCTTCAGGTGAGTGTCCGATTGCCAGCCGAAATATCGTGGCAAGAAGTCTACATGATCCTGCTGCAATCCCGAAACCTAATTGATCATTCAATACGCCGGGAAAACTTCAAGAATCACAAGAGAATAGAAGCTTTTGAAATGTGATGCTACAGAAGAATGCTGAAGATTAGATGGGTAGATCACATAACTAATGAGGAGGTATTGAATAGAATTGTGGAGAAGAGGAGTTTGTGGCACAACTTGACAAAAAGAAGGGACCGGTTGGTAGGACATGTTCTGAGGTATCAAGGGATCACAAATTTAGAATTGGAGGGCAGCGTGGAGGGTAAAAATCGTAGAGGGAGACCAAGAGATGAATACACTAAACAGATACAGAAGGATGTAGGTTGCAGTAGGTACTGGGAGATGAAGAAGCTTGCACAGGATAGAGTAGCATGGAGAGCTGCATCAAACCAGTCTCAGGACTGAAGAGCACAACAACAAGAATATCAGTCTAGCATTTGCTTTTCTTACTCTTTGTACTACTTGTTTTATGTAGTGATTCTACTTAAAGTCACTCTGTATAGTTACTCTAAGCTATTTTACGGTGGACACCGTTTCCAGAAAATTGTCATCAATAGCGTAGTTGTACAGTAGGGGCTTCCATTTCTTAAGTGTGTGTAGTATATTACATTTATTTACGTTCAGGGTCAACTGCCAGAGCCAGCAGAATTCATCAATCCTCTGCAGGTCGTTCTGCAAATCGATACTGTGCTCTGGCAATTCTACTTCGTTATGAACAATCGTATCATCCGCTAACAGTCTTAAAGAACACCCAACGCTTTGTACTAAATCATATATATATGCGCTGTAGAGAATAACGACGCTACCACACTTTATTGAGATACTACGGAAATTACCTTCACGTCTGTCGATTTTATTGCGTTAGGAGCGATGTGTTCAGTTCCAAATGCAAGGGAGTCTTGAATCCAGTAGCAAATATGGTCCGATACTCGGTAAGTTCGCATTTTTTTCACTAAATGGCAGTGGAGGACGGCGTCAAATGCCTTTCTGAAGTCAAGGAACACGGCATCAACCAGACCGCCGCTGTCTACAGCGTTATGAATCTCATAGAGGAATAGGGCAAGCTGAGTATCGCAAGTCACTGTTTCCGGAAAACATGTTGATTTTTTTAGGGGAGATTTTCGTTCTCCAAAATCTTCTTAATTCTTGAGCATAAATGTGTTCCGAAATTTTACAACAAATTAACGTCAACGATATAGGTATATAATTATGTGCATCTGTCCTACAGCCCCTGGGAATCCCCTGTGCTTTTTTTCTGGCCGCTAAGTACTCTTCGGATAACTCCATTCATGGTGTGTTCAAGTACCGAGCGAGGTGGCGCAGTGGTTAGCACACTGGACTCGCATTCGGGAGGACGACGGTTCAATCCCGTCTCCGGCCATCCTGATTTAGGTTTTCCGTGATTTCCCTAAATCGCTTCAGGCAAACACCGGGATGGTTCCTTTGAAAGGGCACGGCCGATTTCCTTCCCCATCCTTCCCTCACCCGAGCTTGCGCTCCGTCTCCAATGACCTCGTTGTCGACGGAACGTTAAACACTAATATCCTCCTTCATGGTGTGTTCATGGGAACGTCCGGAAACAATATCTTCTTACTGCCATTCTGCCTGCGTGTCGACTT
This sequence comes from Schistocerca cancellata, assembly GCF_023864275.1. Classification (NCBI taxonomy): domain Eukaryota; kingdom Metazoa; phylum Arthropoda; class Insecta; order Orthoptera; family Acrididae; genus Schistocerca; species Schistocerca cancellata. The sequence continues at coordinate 143,984,681 of NC_064634.1, read as the reverse complement.
ATTTTACGGCGCTTATTGCATGCAGTGTCTCCCAGGAAGAATGGCCAATATTCATGGATATGACAGGAACGATCATTCGAAGCAAAGAAGTATAGTAAACATGGGCTCTAGAATGTGTACCTTAAGACCTGTGAATACTTCCTCATCTTCGACAAAATGAAAGAAATCTCTTCTGCTGATCAGTTGCTCAGCTCTGAAGGTACGTAGTTCGGAGCCATGATTACTAGAAATTTTCTTCTTGTTTTGGACCACGCTACCTCTTTCCAAAATATGGAAAACATAGATTTCTTTTCAAAGTATCAACGATGAAGAAGTGCTCATGGCTCTTAACGCTTGGATTTAAGAGTTTACTTAACTTTTTTTGCTTCGAATAATCTTTCCTACCATATCCCTGAATACTGACCATTACTCTTTGGACACACTGTGTTACTGACTGCCACATGTACACCACTTCACCCCTATGGCTTGCGTCAGTGGTCTGATACCATTTACACTCCGTCTACAGCGCTCGAAAGTGATCAGTGAAAGACAAACTAATGAAAGCTTTCGATTAAACAGTAAATCGGTTGCACATAAATGGTAGGTACATTGACCTAGATTTCGACACTTACTATGGGTATTTTCATCAGAATGAAATGTTGCTAAATCGTAAAATTACATTGTTAAAAATCAGTGGCCAGAATTTGGGACAGCTATGCTCAAGTCAAAGGTAAAATAAAATGTTCTAGCTTTTGGCATGTGTGTCCACCAGGGAACAACATCAGTCTGTTGTTGTTCCACACGTTCACTGAACAACTTTCCAGATGTGCTAGAATGGTGGATCCGACGGGCGAAACCGAAGCTAAGGAAAGTTTTGTATCTTTTAATATAGATAAGGCTAGAGGAGGGAAACAGACTAGAATTCTACCGTAGTGTGCTAAGGGACCTCTGCGATCAGACAGCTGCAATTTCTACAAGGTTAAAAGACATCAAACAAATAAAATCAAAGTTAATAAGTTTGAAACGTAAGGAACTGGAGGGACTTAAGATAAAATCCAAAGCAAAGTCAGTCATTGACTGCTGCGTTGTACCATCTTGTCAGACATTCCAAGAACAGAAGAAGAATTTTCATGGATGAACTGCAAATCGATGATGGCACCATAATCACCACCCAGAAGGTAATGATTAAAGAAATCTCCACGTACCATGAACGCATACAGGTCGTTACAAAAAGGTACGGCCAAACTTTCAGGAAACATTCCTCACACACAAATAAAGAAAAGATGTTATGTGGACATGTGTCCGGAAACGCTTAATTTCCATGTTAGAGCTCATTTTAGTTTCGTCAGTATGTTCTTCCACCTACGCTCAATGGAGCACGTTATCATGATTTCATACGGGATACTCTACCTGTGCTGCTAGAACATGTGCCTTTACAAGTACGACACAAAATGTCGTTCATGCACGATGGAGCTCCTGCACATTTCAGTCGAAGTGTTCGTACGCTTCTCAACAACAGATTCGGTGACCGATGGATTGGTACAGGCGGACCAATTCCATGGCCTCCACGCTCTCCTGACCTCAGCCCTCTTGATTTTCATTTATGGGGGCATTTGAAAGCTCTTGTCTACGCAACCCCGGTACCAAATGTAGAGACTCTTCGTGCTCGTATTGTGGACGGCTGTGATACAATACGCCATTCTTCAGGGCTGCATCAGCGCATCAGGGATTCCATGCAACGGAGAGTGGATGCATGTATCCTCGCTAACGGAGGACATTTTGAACATTTCCTGTAAGAAAGTGTTTGAAGGCACGCTGGTACGTTCTGTTGCTGTGTGTTTCCATTCCATGATTAATGTGATTTGAAGAGAAGTAATAAAATGAGCTCTAACATGGAAAGTAAGCGTTTCCGGACACATGTCCACGTAACATATTTTCTTTCTTTGTGTTTGAGGAATGTTTCCTGAAAGTTTGGCCGTACCTTTTTGTAACATCCTGTATATGCATCGCGGGGAACAAACGAAGAAGAATATGATGCACTCTTTGGTACACATCTTTGAAGAATGCTGCGAGACAACGATAGAACATTTCTTCGGATATCTCCAAGGAAGATGCATTGGAAATCGTAAGCAGCTCTCCCGCTAGTAAATCTCCAGGACCTGATGGACTGCCCATTGAATTTTTGACGATTTTGGACGCTAGTAGGAGAGAAAATTGCCTTAATTGTCAATGAAGTTTTACGGGAAAGCCAGTGCCTGCAGAGTTCAATAAATGCAAAACTGTGTTGATTCCGAACAGAGGCAGCAGAAAAGTAAATAACCTACGGTTGATGGTTCAAATGGCTCTGAGCGCTATGAGACTTAACTGCTGAGGTCATCAGTCCCTAGAAAGAACTACGTAACCTAACTAACCTAAGGACATCACACACATCCATGCCTGAGGCAGGATTCGAACATGCGACCGTAGCGGTCGCGCAGTTCCAGACTGTAGCGCCTAGAACCGCACGGCCACCCTGGCCGGCACCTACGGTTGATCTCGCTTTTAATTATAGCTCAAGTAACTTACAAGCGCTTTATATCATGCACCACTGACATCACGAGCCTACAACTTTTAGAAGGACAATTTTACAAGCTGCGTCTTTGTACCGCGATGTCATTGCGCTAACATAGACTACGAAACTAAACTCCTCCCGAACAAGCCCTGAAAGCCCAATGGTACGACCGGCCGCCGTGTCATCCTCAGCTCATAGGCGTGTCTGGATGCGGATATGGAGGGGCATGAGGTCAGCACATCGCTCTCCCGGCCATATGCCAGTTTCCGAGACCGGAGCCGCTACTTCTCAATCAAGTAACTCCTCAGTTTGCCGCACAAGTGCTGAGTGCACCCCCCTTGCCAACAGCGCTCGGCAGACCGGATGGTCACCCATCCAGGTGCTAGCCCAGCCCAACAGCGCTTAACTTCGGTGATCTGACGGGAACCGGTGTTACTACTGCGGCGACACCGTAGGCGCGCTAACACAGACAAGTAAAATAAAATGTGGACCGCTTTTCATAGACTTTCACAAGGCATTTGATAAAATTAATCACAAATATCTTATAGTAGCAATGCGCCTGATGGGCTTCCTACTAAAAACCATCGACATCATCAAGAATGTGGAAATGGGTGGTATGGCACAAATCTCCGTTAATTGTCAACTGACAAAACAAATTGAAATAAAAATGGGTGTTACCCAAGGAAGCCACTTATCAATGCTTCTGTTTGTTATATCGCTGGAACCTTTCCTGAGACAGCATAGACTGACAGGCGTTACCGATAAAGGAAGTGGTAGGTGCCTACCCAGACGATGTAGGCGTAATCATCAGAGACCACGCATACATGTTACAACTAGAGATGGTACCTGCAAAATACTTTTCTCCGTCAGATGAGAGGTAAATGAAAACAAAAGTAAATTTCTGAATATAAAGGGGCTTGCTAATTTGCGCATTGAGTGGGCGAACCAAGTTAGTGAACACAAGGCTCTTAGAATAGCATTGACAACTTCCCTTTTCAAAATGATGCCAATGAATTGGTGGGAGCTGCCAAGGAAAATCAAGGGAGATTTGACTGAAAATTGTCAACGACCATAGACCAGTTCTAGATAACACAGTTTATCAACACGTACATTTTACCCAAGGCCCACTACATAGCACAGTTTCTCCCCATCCCATAATTGGTGGCGAAGACGATTATGTCCACCTTAGCAAAGTTCTTATGGAGAGGGGAGTTGTTTCGAGTGCCTATGAAGACAGTAATGGTGGAATTGGACTAACAGACATCAAGTCCAAAGCGATGGCGGTGTATGCCAAACGATCATTGAGCATAATGTGTAACAATCCAGAATGCATTACAGGAAAACTACACGACCTTGACAGACCTGAAACTGTAGAATCGCCGATCAGTATACAAAAAATAAGTTTTAAGCTAAAGCAAATTAGGGAGTTTTTTTTGCTACCTTAGCAAAAAGCTTTTAAAATCGAGAAGCATTATAGCAAAAGCAATTTTAGCACAAAGAAGGGATGTTTCTGTTCAGGACTGCTCATCTGTCCACATAATTTACCCTGGAGGAGACTTAGCATAGAGCAAGGATGAGTGATGAAGTGGGGTCTTGAATTGATGAACTTCAGGCTGCAGAAGAAGAAAATCTGCATGCTGAACTGCCATCAGTTGAAGGTGACAGCGAAGATGTCTCTCAAATGGAGGACGTTGCTAAATTTATGCTACGTTTAAGGACTGAATACCGTTCCTCATTCTATGAATGCTTTATTGGAAATGGAAATGAGCGTTTGGCGTCATTGGCCAGGAGGCCCCTTGCGGGGCAGGTCCGGCCGCCTTGGTGCAGGTCTTATTACATTCGACGACACATTGGGCGACCTGCGCGGGATGGGGATGAAATGATGATGAATACAGCACAACACCCAGTCCCTGAGCTGAGAAAATCCCCGAACCAGCCGGGAATCGAACCGGGGCCCGTAGGACGGCAATTCGTCACGCTGACCACTCAGCTATCGGGGCGGACAATGCTTTAATTGGTGACTGCAATTAGCTGTCGCCTTACTTACGTAATGTAATGGTAAGCTAGTCATTTTAGTTAATGATTTGGCGAATAAAAAAAAGTGAGAAGGAGACCTTTGTTCGAATTCCGACTTGATACAAACTTTTATTCGCCATCTCAGTCTGCATGAATGCATCATAGTTGTATGAGACTTGAAAAGGTGTCTGGAATTTCATTTGATTAAAGTATATCAGTGAGATATCTCCAGGGTGCGATAAATTTTTTGTCCGATGGCCTTCATTTGTGATCAAGTTGCATCTCCGACTTGCGCGTCACCATGGCAAGGCCATCCGCCAACACTGAGGCCGACTGACGGTGGCATAAGTGGTCTAGTCGCTTATGACTGTTACTCTGTGACTAACCAACTGGCACTGGAGGAGAAGTAATCTTATTGATGATGAATGGCGGGAGCGTGTGGAAGGAGAGAATGAGCTACTAGATTAAAGGTCCTGAAGACATACCTGAAGCTTAGTAGCCAGTTGGGTGGAAATGAAGGAAGGAAGGAAATCAGTTAGGTCACTGATCATGAGGACTGGTGGTCAGGATATTACAGCAAAGCTTCTCAGGTCGTCATTCGGAAAATTCTTGCAAAGCAACACTAAATAATTGCGAGCTCGTAGCTATGGTGTAAAATTTGACCGTTACTTAAGGTTAGCGTATTAGAAGATTTAAAATAAATAATGAAAAACACTGAATTATATGTTTTAGGGTTAGGGGAGACAAGGTGGTCTGGCATTAGACGTTTCACGTCTGAAGACTCCAGAATTAATTTGTCGGAAAAGAAAAATGGATCCAAGTGATGTAGTAGTAGCTGGAGGGGACAAATGGAAGAATAACGATGGTCTGCGAATGACGGCATTATTGGCTCGGTTTGTTCGGCCAACTAATGAAACTCTTTCTATCTGGCGCCATTTGGGCGACTTACGATGAAGACGAAATAAAATGATTGGAACAACAGAGCCCCAGTCCCCGAACGAATAAAATCTCCGACCCGGCAGAGAATCGAATCCAGGACCGCGCTATCTAGAAACAGTGACCATAACAACCAGGCTACGAGCCGCAGATGGTCTGCTGATAATTTATGTAGAAGTTCCTCCAACAGAATGTTGTATAATACGAGCTTATTTTATTGCCATTTATAAATAGCTATGATGAGGATACTGAAGACATTTACGAGCAAACATAGGAAGTTGATGGTATGAAAAAAATAATGTCAAATCACGATAATAGGAGAGTCTAACGCATTCGTAAGAAACCACCAAAATCCGATACGGACTAGTAAATTTGTGTTGGGGAACAAAAACACTAGAGGTGAAAGACTGTTCGAATTTTCCGACCACTTACTTTACTCTACTCCAGAAGTGGCAAAGGTCTTATCTACGATACGACTGCTCTACGAGCCCCTTCCATTTGTTCTGTCGAGTGCATTGTTTGTCCATTCGATGTATATGTCCACCCTACCTATGTCCTCCAGGACGTTATCTGTCCACATGATTCTGGGTCTTCTGTTCTTCTCTTTTGAATGCTGTTTAAGGTAATGTGTTTCCCGTAATTCTTGCTACATGGCCTGCACAGTTCTACCTTCTCTTCTTTAACACTTCGATTACATTACGGTGTTTGTACAGCTCTCTTAATTCTTCATTTTTTCTTATCATACATTCCATGCTATTTACGTGAAATACTGGCCCAAAAATTGGCTTAGTATTTTTCTTTCGAATATTAACAGTTTTTCTTCATCATTCTTTTTAATTATTAATGGCTCTGAGCACTATGGGACTCAACATCTTAGGTCATAAGTCCCCTAGAACTTAGAACTACTTAAACCTAACTAACCTAAGGACACCACACACACCCATGCCCGAGGCAGGATTCGAACCTGCGACCGTAGCAGTCCCGCGGTGCCGGACAATTATTAATGCTTCACATACGTATAATGTTATGGGTATAACAATCGATTGATACAAGCGGTTTTTGAAGTTTACATTTTCTTTAAGATTTTAATAAAACTGGAAAGTGTTTTGTTCGCTGTTGCTTGACGAGCATCTGTTTCTATATACGCTCTACTGCTCTTGCTAAAAAGACTCCCTAGGTACCTGAAGCCCCCCCCCCCCCCCCCCCCATGAACCATGGACCTTGCCGTTGGTGGGGAGGCTTGCGTGCCTCAGCGATACAGATAGCCGTACCGTAGGTACAACCACAACGGAGGGGTATCTGTTGAGAGGCCAGACAAACGTGTGGTTCCTGAAGAGGGGCAGCAGCCTTTTCAGTAGTTGCAAGGGCAACAGTCTGGATGATTGACTGATCTGGCCTTTTAACAATAACCAAAACGGCCTTGCTGTGCTGGTACTGCGAACGGCTGAAAGCAAGGGGAAACTACGGCCGTAATTTTTCCCGAGGGCATGCAGCTTTACTGTATGAATAAATGATGATGGCGTCCTCTTGGGTAAAATAGTCCCCCATTCGGATCTCCGGGCGGGGACTACTCAAGAGGACGTCGTTATCAGGAGAAAGAAAACTGGCGTTCTACGGATCGGAGCGTGGAATGTCAGATCACTTAATCGGGCAGGCAGGTTAGAAAATTTAAAAAGGGAAATGGATAGGTTAAAGTTAGATATAGTGGGAATTAGTGAAGTTCGGTGGCAGGAGGAACAAGACTTCTGGTCAGGTGACTACAGGGTTATAAACACAAAGTCAAATAGGGGTAATGCAGGAGTAGGTTTAATAATGAATAGGAAAATAGGAATGCGGGTAAGCTACTACAAACAGCATAGTGAACGCATAATTGTGGCCAAGATAGATACGCAGCCCACATCTACTACAGTAGTACAAGTTTATATGCCAACTAGCTCTGCAGATGACGAAGAAATTGAAGAAATGTATGATGAAATAAAAGGAATTATTCAGATAGTGAAGGGAGACGAAAATTTAATAGTCATGGGTGACTGGAATTCGAGTGTAGGAAAAGGGAGAGAAGGAAACGTACTAGGTGAATATGGATTGGGGCTAAGAAATGAAAGAGGAAGCCGCCTGGTAGAATTTTGCACAGAGCACAACTTAATCATAGCTAACACTTGGTTTAAGAATCATGATAGAAGGTTGTATACATGGAAGAACCCTGGAGATACTAAAAGGTATCAGATAGATTATATAATGGTAAGACAGAGATTTAGGAACCAGGTTTTAAATTGTAAGACATTTCCAGGGGCAGATGTGGACTCTGACCACAATCTATTGGTTATGACCTGTAGATTAAAACTGAAGAAACTGCAAAAAGGTGGGAATTTAAGGAGATGGGACCTGGATAAACTGAAAGAACCAGAGGTTGTACAGAGTTTCAGGGAGAGCATAAGGGAACAATTGACAAGAATGGGGGAAAGGAATACAGTAGAAGAAGAATGGGTAGCTTTGAGGGATGACGTAGTGAAGGCAGCAGAGGATCAAGTACGTAAAAAGACGAGGGCTAGTAGAAATCCTTGGGTAACAGAAGAAATATTGAATTTAATTGATGAAAGGAGAAAATATAAAAATGCAGTAAATGAAGCAGGCAAAAATGATTACAAACGTCTCAAAAATGAGGTCGACAGGAAGTGCAAAATGGCTAAGCAGGGATGGCTAGAGGACAAATGTAAGGATGTAGAGGCTTAAATCAATAGGGGTAAGATAGATACTGCCTACAGGAAAATTAAAGAGACCTTTGGAGATAAGAGAACCACTTGTATGAACATCAAGAGCTCAGATGGAAACCCAGTTCTAAGCAAAGAAGGGAAGGCAGAAAGGTGGAAGGAGTATATAGAGGGTCTATACAAGGGCGATGTACTTGAGGACAATATTATGGAAATGGAAGAGGATGTAGATGAAGATGAAATGGGAGATACGATACTGCGTGAAGAGTTTGACAGAGCACTGAAAGACCTGAGTCGAAACAAGGCCCCTGGAGTAGACAACATTCCATTGGAACTACTGACAGCCTTGGGAGAGCCAGTCCTGACAAAACTCTACCATCTGGTGAGCAAGATGTATGAAACAGGCGAAATACCCTCAGACTTCAAGAAGAATATAATAATTCCAATCCCAAAGAAAGCAGGTGTTGACATGTGAAAATTACCGAACAATCAGTTTAATAAGCCACAGCTGCAAAATACTAACACGAATTCTTTACAGACGAATGGAAAAACTAGTAGAAGCCGACCTCGGGGAAGATCAGTTTGGATTCCGTAGAAATACTGGAACACGTGAGGCAATACTGACCTTACAACTTATCTTAGAAGAAAGATTAAGGAAAGGCAAACCTACGTTTCTAGCATTTGTAGACTTAGAGAAAGCTTTTGACAATGTTGACTGGAATACTCTCTTTCAAATTCTAAAGGTGGCAGGGGTAAAATACAGGGAGCGAAAGGTTATTCACAATTTGTACAGAAACCAGATGGCAGTTATAAGAGTCGAGGGACATGAAAGGGAAGCAGTGGTTGGGAAGGGAGTAAGACAGGGTTGTAGCCTCTCCCCGATGTTATTCAATCTGTATATTGAGCAAGCAGTAAAGGAAACAAAAGAAAAATTCGGAGTAGGTATTAAAATCCATGGAGAAGAAATAAAAACTTTGAGGTTCGCCGATGACATTGTAATTCTGTCAGAGACAGCAAAGGACTTGGAAGAGCAGTTGAACGGAATGGACAGTGTCTTGAAAGGAGGATATAAGATGAACATCAACAAAAGCAAAACGAGGATAATGGAATGTAGTCGAGTTAAGTCGGGTGATGTTGAGGGTATTAGATTAGGAAATGAGACACTTAAAGTAGTAAAGGAGTTTTGCTATTTGGGGAGCAAAATAACTGATGATGGTCGAAGTAGAGAGGATATAAAATGTAGACTGGCAATGGCAAGGAAATCGTTTCTGAAGAAGAGAAATTTGTTAACATCGAGTATAGATTTAAGTGTCAGGAAGTCATTTCTGAAAGTATTTGTATGGAGTGTAGCCATGTATGGAAGCGAAACATGGACGATAAATAGTTTGTACAAGAAGAGAATAGAAGCTTTCGAAATGTAGTGCTACAGAAGAATGCTGAAGATTAGATGGGTAGATCACGTAACTAATGAAGAAGTATTGAATAGGATTGGGGAGAAGAGAAGTTTGTGGCACAACTTGACCAGAAGAAGGGATCGGTTGGTAGGACATGTTCTGAGGCATCAAGGTATCAGCAATTTAGTATTGGAGGGCAGCGTGGAGGGTAAAAATCGTAGGGGGAGACCAAGATATGAATACACTAAGCAGATTCAGAAGGATGTAGGATGCAGTAGGTACTGGGAGATGAAGAAGCTTGCACAGGATAGAGTAGCATGGAGAGCTGAATCAAACCAGTCTCAGGACTGAAGACCACAACAACAACAACAACAACAACAACAACAACAGGTACCTGAAGCGGTCAACTGTCTTCAAAGTGAATCCATGTACAGCCAAAGGTGCATCACTTCTGATTTTCTTGTTTTTGGCCAGATATTATGTCTTTTCTCGTTAATCTTTTGTTAACATTCATTAACATTCATTCTGCGAGCATTATGAAATTACGGGGTGTTCGGAAATTCCTGTTACAAACTTCGAACACTTGTAGATGGTAGGGATTACATGTTTTGAAAAGGAACCGATGTCCGAAAACGTATTGTTTCCGTTCTATGACGGTTTCAGTTCAGATGTGTAACTTGTCCATATCTGCTGAGAGAAATAGAAAAGTCTAATTGCTTGTCCTGGTATGCAATATACATGACGTGTACTACGTCAGACGGTCACCTGACGTCACTCAACAAATGCAAAGTTTAATTTGCGAGACTTCAGTAGAGACAGAGGAAGATCTGCTGGCACGAGTTCTGGCCGTTTCACTAGAAATTGAAGACACCAGTGGGGTGAAGAGCGTGTACCAGAACATGTATCGTACGTACAATGTTGTAACAACGTCGATGGTCGCCACATCGAGCCGCTGTTGTAGTGTATCGGTACAGTTCTGAACGTACAGTGTGCTGGGTTCTTTTTTGTTTTGGAATAGTGTAAACACGTAATATATGAGGGTTGGAAGATAAATAGTGACAATTGTATATACACAACCGATACAAAAATGGTTCAAATGACTCTGAGCACTATGGGACTTAACATCTACGGTCATCAGTCCCCTAGAACTTAGAACTACTTAAACCTAACTAACCTAAGGACATCACACAACACAACCGACACAAAAGAGTGTTTGCATCTGTTACTGTCTTTCTAAGTAGTCACCAGCGATGAATAGAATCCGTTGCCAGCGATGTGAAAGGCATTGTATACCGTTAGCAGAGCCTGTTCTGTTGATGGTGCGAATGGATCGGTCACTCTGTTGCCTGTCGAATCTCTGGAACAGTTCTGAAGCGAATGCCACGAAGTGGTTCCTTCATCTTCGGAATCAAATCAAAGTCACAAGGGAGTATGGTGGATGGTACGGTAGTTCCCAGTCCCATCAACCGAACAGAGCAGTCACAGCTTGCGCTGTATGCGCCCGCGCATTGTCGTGCAAAATGATGGGTGGGTAGAGCAGAAAGTGTCGCCGCTTCTTTCGCAAAGCTGGTCGCAGGTGACGCTCCAAAAACGAACAGCAACACTGTGCATTGACGGTCTGCCGTGGAGGATCGTAATGCGTTAGGATAACACCATCACAGTCGTACACGAGAATCATCATCAGAACTTTCACCATACTGGGGCTCTGACGCACTTTGACTTTCGGGGCGACACATAATGACGCCATTCGTTGGATTGCCGTTTCGATTTTGGATCGTACGATGTGGCCCATGTCTCATCCAGTGTTACGATACGGCGTAAGAAAGCCTCTCCTTCGCGCTCGTAGCGCTCCAAGTTCATCTGAGTAGCATCGTAACGCATCCATTTCTGCATTTCCGTCAAATCATACAGAACCCATCGTGATGCAATTTTTCGCATGCTCAGACGTTCCTTCAGGATGGGAAGCAATGTCGCATGCGTTTGTTGGTAGAGCTCACGAATAGTATGCCGTCGATCACCGTCCACTAACGCGGCAACAGCATGCACATCTTCTTCAGGAACGCTAGGACGACCTGCCCGATGCATGTCTGCCACAGTTTGCCGACCTTCGTTGAAGGGTTGTACCCAACGTGCCACTGTTCTGTACGGCAATGCCGATTCCCCGCACGCCTCTTGAAGACCTTGATGACACTGTCGTGCTGCACGACCTCTGGCAAATTCAATCTTGATCCAATTCCGTTGTTCCTGTTTCGAAAACATAGTCACAGCGTTACGTTAGACCTCTCGCTCACAAGTGACTGTATTTCCCTCGATTGTGCGCACGCCGGTGACGTAGGACGGGCGAGTCTATTTGCTTGGAGGTAAGGTAGGTACGTCAACAACGTGTGTTATCAGCGACAACAGTAGATTCCATTGCATAGAGGTATTGAACACAATTGGGGAGAAGAGTTTGTGGCACAACTTGACAAGAAGAAGGGATCGGTTGGTAGGACATGTTCTGAGGCATCAAGGGATCACCAATTTGGTACTGCAGAGCAGGGTGGAGGGTAAAAATCGTAGAGGGAGACCAAGAGATGAATACACTAAGCAGATTCAGAAGGATGTAGGCTGCAGTAGGTACTGGGAGATGAAGAAGCTTGCACAGGATAGAGTAGCATGGAGAGCTGCATCAAACCAGTCTCAGGACTGAAGACCACAACAACAACAACAACAACCTAATGATTGTACTGATTCACGGCTAATTCAATTTCCCAGTCAGAATCGGAGGAGTTAAACACCTGAACTGAACCGTCGTAGAACGGAACGGTACGTTTCCAATCGTGGGTTCTTATTAAAAAGTCCTAGGAAAGTGTAGCGGCAATTTCCGAACACCATGTATAATAATAAAGACTTAATTTCAATTTCCTAACTGAAGAAAGTACACCTGAAAAGCAGCAGGAAAAAACTATAGTCGCACGAACGCCACGAAAATTGACCACCGAATTCGGGAGTCTATTGACTGACTGTGCTGGTAGGCGTATCTGTCACTGTAGTCTTCACAAATGATTCAAGTTCGCCGGCCGGGGTGGCCGAGCGGTTCTAGGCGTTACAGTCTGGAATCGCGCGACCGCTACGGTCGCAGGATCGAATCCTGCCTCGGGCATGGATGTGTGTGATGTCCTTAGGTTAGTTAGGTTTAAGTAGTTCTAAGTTCTAGGGGATTGATGACATCAGAAGTTAAGTCCCATAGTGCTCAGAGCCATTTGAACCTTTTGAACTGTTTCAAGTTCAGCTTCGCTTGAGAAAAACGTCGTTCTCCTCTTGTGTGTGCCTACAAATGGCGTAATGAGAAAACGGCAGAATATCGCATTTTAATGCAGACAGAGGAGTACGCGGACAACACGCGAACATTTACTAGCTGTCGATTCACTACAGTGCGGAAGACTGCTTGTACCAACTGCTTCCTTGGTGCCTTGTCTTGGCTCACACAGTAATAGCGTGGTCGCCCACAGTGTCTCAGATCGTCACATTGACAGCCTCGTGTAGCAGTAGGTTTCTACTTCCAGATCCAGCCATATTGCTCCACGTGGGTGCTTATATCACAACGTTGCCAGAACAAGTCATTAGACGTTAATTAATTAAAACGAATCTACAGCGAGAGGCGGAGATACAAAAGTCGCTGGCATGGCTATTTACTAATCGCCTGCGGTGATAACGCCGCGCCATTAATCACGTACTTCTCAAGTCCACGGCTGCTGAATGGCTACAGTTCTTAGAAGTCGCCTGTTTGTTGTTCGTTGTACCGGGATACGCAAATCTAGACCACGCTCTTTCACGCGTCTGTGATAATGATGCACCGTTTCTTCTGTTTCGCAAGCTGGCACAGACTTTCATCTCTTGAGGCTGCTCTTAGCACAGCAGTAGTCCTAATTTAAAACAAAATAAATTCATTTTCACGCCCAGCTGTCACTCCTTCAATATGCTCGCTCTATGGACACTCGGTTACCTTAGACAACAGTCTAGACGGTGTTGCCAACTTTGAAGCGTGAAGCGATAACGGCTGCAGGCGAAAACAACAGCCGCATATAGAGCCGTGTCAACACTGAGGCGTTACTATAGAGTGGTTCACAAAATCGCGTTACGTTACTGGTTGAGATAGGCCCGTGAAGCCGCTGTGACCAACCCATTGCAACTGTCAGCGACCTTCTTTCGCTGACTCATCCAGCCTGTTACCTAGCATTCTCTTGTTACTTCCTTATTCCAATCTTATATCGCGTAGGAAAAGAAATGAAATCTGTCTGTCGTACAAAAGCAGACTTAGTTTGTGGTGATGCCCGGTTTCTCTCTCCATTAGTATGAACTGGGCAGCGAGCCGTTACTCATGAGACCAGTGTTAAAATATTTTTCGCTTACTGAGATCACGCTTGAAGAAACTATTCGTATTGCGTCCTATGTCCGCCCCCGGTAGCTGAGTGGTCAGCGCGACAGAATGTCAATCCTTAGGGCCCGGGTTCGATTCCCGGCTGGGTCGGAGATTTTCTCCGCTCAGGGACTGGGTGTTGTCCTAATCATCATCATCATTTCATCCCCATCGACACGCAAGTCGCCGAAGCGGCGTCCTATCGAAAGACTTGCACCCGGCGAACGGTCTACCCGACGGGAGGCCCAAGTCATGCGACTTTTTTTTTAATTTTTTTATTTTGCGTCCTATGACGACCTATTATTTTGATTACGGGTTGTGTTCAGCATGTCTAAACATCTCAGGAGCCGGAGTTTCTCGCCCTTGTGAGCAATAGTGACTAGCCTTTTATCGCAATTTGACTGAAATTGATATCAGCTCGGGATTAAAACTACGAATACCAAATATGATATGAGGACCTCGTTAGATATTATGTTCATGAGGTTAGTGCCGATGTTTGCTCGGTGCAATAGCTTTTGAGTTATTCGTGTTTGTTTCCGATTTTGAACATACCATTGTAGTTTACCTTGTATCGATTTTGATCGGGAGTCTTTATGTAAGGTAGTTCAAATAAAGAGGTTATGCCAAGATCGAGATCCTTCAGACCGACAACACCGAGATTAGAAATTTTTCTAGCATCTCGCATACTTCGCAAATAGGGTTTCGTCAGTTACAAAAATTCCTATGTGCACATCTTTGTAGATAGGAGCTTACGGTTTGCACCGAGAAGAAAGAAAATGACCTCCTTTTAAGGAAAAAAGGAAGAGAGTTAGTAGATGGCCCACTTGGGTACTGGGAAGAGATAGAATGGTTTACGAGATCCATGGAAGAGTAAAAATCAACCTGTGCTTTTCGCACGCTGTCCGCTTCCGTCACAAATTGAAGTAAAAAATCGGGACACCAATAAGGGGTTGTGCGAGATAAACAGAAGCTGGTAGGCCAGTTTCTACTTCCGAAAACTGTTGTCTATTAAAAACTGTTGCCAGTGACATAAGAATGGCGCTTGTAGCCTTTGAGGCGGCAAAGGCGTCATTATCAACACCTCACTAAGTTTGAGGAAGGTCGTGTAATAGAGGTACGAGAAGCTGGATGTGCCTTCTGCGATACTGCAGAAATACTTGACAGGATTGTAGCCACTGTACACGATTTCTGGCGACAGTGGTCAGGAGAATGTGCTGTCGCAAGTAGACCGGGCTCCAGAGTGCCACGTAGCATACATACCCAGAGGGGAGACCAACGTGTTCGGCGTACGGTGCTGGCGCATCGTACTTCATCTGCAGCAGCAATATGAGCAGCAGTTGGGACCACAGTGACACAACAAACTGTGACAGCTCCGAGCCAGACACTCTGCAGCGTGCATTCCACTGGCCCCAAACGACCGGCATTTGCAAGTAAGAACATATGGACTATCAGACCAATTGTGTGATTGGATTGAGGAGTTCCTAGATAACAGGACGCAGAATGTTATTCTCAATGGAGAGAAGTCTTCCGAAGTAAGAGTGATTTCAGGTGTGCCGCAGGGGAGTGTCATAGGACCGTTGCTATTCACAATATACATAAATGACCTGGTGCATGACATCGGAAGTTCACTGAGGCTTTTTGCGGATGATGCTGTGGTGTATCAAGAGGTTGTAACAATGGAAAATTGTACTGAAATGCAGGAGGATCTGCAGCGAATTGACGCATGGTGCAGGGAATGGCAATTGAATCTCAATGTAGACAAGTGTAATGTGCTGCGAATACACAGAAAGATAGATCCTTTATCATTTAGCTACAAAATAGCAGGTCAGCAACTGGAAGCAGTTAACACCATAAATTATCTGGGAGTACGCATTAGGAGTGATTTAAAAATGGAATGATCAGCCGGCCGAAGTGGCCGTGCGGTTAAAGGCGCTCCAGTCTGGAGCCGCAAGTCCTCTACGGTCACAGGTTCGAATCCTGCCTCGGGCATGGATGTTTGTGATGTCCTTAGGTTAATTAGGTTTAACTAGTTCTAAGTTCTAGGGGACTAATGACCTCAGCAGTTGAGTCCCATAGTGCTCAGAGCCATTTGAACCATTTGGAATGATCATATAATGTTGATCGTCGGTAAAGCAGATACCAGACTGAGAT
Source organism: Schistocerca cancellata (assembly GCF_023864275.1). Lineage (NCBI taxonomy): Eukaryota > Metazoa > Arthropoda > Insecta > Orthoptera > Acrididae > Schistocerca > Schistocerca cancellata. The sequence continues at coordinate 143,968,544 of NC_064634.1, read as the reverse complement.
TCATTGGAAGAATCCTAAGGAAATGCAATCCGAAAACAAAGGAAGTAGGATACAGTACGCTTGTTCGCCCACTGCTTGAATACTGCTCAGCAGTGTGGGATCCGTACCAGATAGGGTTGATACAAGACATAGAGAAGATCCAACGGAGAGCAGCGCGCTTCGTTACAGGATCATTTAGTTATCGCGAAAGCGTTACGGAGATGATAGATAAACTCCAGTGGAAGACTCTGCAGGAGAGACGCTCAGTAGCTCGGTACGGGCTTTTGTTGAACTTTCGAGAACGTACCTTCACCGAGGAGTCAAGCAGTATATTGCTCCCTGCTACGTATATCTCGCGAAGAGACCATGAGGATAAAATCAGAGAGATTAGAGCCCACACAGAGGCATACCGACAATCCTTCTTTCCACGAACAATACGAGACTGGAATAGAAGGGAGAACCGATAGAGGTACTGAAGGTACCCTCCGCCACACACCGTCAGGTGGCTTGCGGAGTATGGATGTAGATGTAGATGTAGATGTAGATGTAGATGCGGCTACAGTGGTGTCAAGCGAGAGCTCATTGGAGGGTAGGGTGGAGGTCTGTTGTGACTTCTGGTGAAAGCTGGTTCTGCCTCAGTGTCAGTGATGGCCGTGTGTCGGTAGGGACGAGGACAAAAAATGGTTCAAATGGCTCTGAGCACTATGGGACTTAACATCTTAGGTCATCAGTCCCCTAGAACTTAAGAACTACTTAAACCTAACTAACTGAAGGACATTACACGCATCCATGCCCGAGGCAGGATTCGAACCAGCGACCGTAGCGGTCACGCGGTTCCAGACTGAAGCGCCTAGAACCACTCGGCCACTCCGGCCGGCTGACGTAGACGTAAATATCCTCGGAGTAGTGAAGCAACTTAAATCACTTAATAAAAGCGAGTCTTCTGATTCAGACTGTATACTAAATAGGTTCCTTTCGGAGTATGCTGATGCATTAGCTCCATACTTAGCAATCATATACAACCGTTCGATCGGCGAAAGATCCGTCCCAAAGACTGGAAAGTTGCACAGGTCACACCAATATTCAATAAAGGTAGTAGGAGTAATCCACTTAATTACAGACCCGTATCGTTAACATCGATATGCAGCAGGATTTTGGAACATATGTTGTGTTCGAACATTATGAATTACCTCGAAGAAAACGGTCTATTGCCTCACAGTCAACATGGGTTTAGAAAACATCGTTCCTGTGAAACACAACTAGCTCTTTATTCACGTGAAGTGTTGAGTGCTATTGACAAGGGATTTCAGATCGATTCCGTATTTCTGTATTTCCGGAAGGCTTTTGACACTTTACCACGCAAGCTGCTTATAGTAAAATTGCATGCTTATGGAATATCGTCTCAATTATGTGACGGGGTTTGTGATTTCCTGTCAGAGAAGTCACAGTTCGTAGTAACTGACGGAAAGTCATCGAGTAAAACAGAAGTGATTTCTGGCGTTCCACAAGGCGGTGTTATACGGTTGAAATCGTTCTAAGCACTATGGGACTTAACATCTTAGGTCATCAGTCCCCTAGACTTAGAACTACTTAAACGTAACTAACCTAAGGACATCACACACATCCATACCCGAGGCAGGATTCGAACCTGCGACCGTAGCAGCAGCGCGGATCCGTACTGAATCGCCTAGAACCGTGCTGTTATAGGCCCTTTGCTGTTCCTTATCTATATAAACGATTTTGGAGACAATCTGAGCAGCCGTCTTAGGTCGTTTGCAGATGACGCTGTCGTTTATTGACTAGAAAAGTCGTCAGGAGATCAAAACAAATTGCAAAACGATTTAGAAAAGATATCTGAATGGTGCCAAAATTGACAGTTGACCCTAAATAACGAAAAGTGTGAGGTCATCCATATGAGTGCTAAAAGGAATTCGTTAAACTTCGGTTACACGATAAATCAGTGTAATCTAAAAGTCATAAATTCAACTAAATACCTATGTATTACAGTTACGAACAACTTAAGTTGGAAGGAACACATTGAAAATGTTGTGCGGAAGGCTAACCAAAGACTGCGTTTTATTGGCAGGACACTTAGAAAATGTAACAGATCTACTAAGGACACTACGCTTGTCCGTCCTCTTTTAGAATACTGCTGCACGGTGTGGGATCCTTACCAGATAGGACTGACGGAGTACATCGAAAAAGTTCAAAGAAGGGGAGCACGTTTTGTATTATCGCGAAATATGGGAGAGAGTGTCACAGAAATTATACAGGATTTGAGCTGGACATGATTAAAAGAAAGGTGTTTTTCGTTACGACGGAAACTTCTCACGAAATTCCAATCACCAAATTTCTCCTCCAAATGCGAAAATACTTTGTTGAACCGATCTACATAGGGAGAAACGATCACCAAGATCAAATAAAAGAAATCAGAGCTCGTACGGAAAGATATAGGTATTCGTTCTTTCCGCACGCTATATGAGATTGGAATAATAGAGAACTGTGAAGGTGGTTCGATGAACCCTCTGCCAGGCATTTAAATGTGATTTGCAGAGTATCCATTTAGATGTACACTACTGGACATTAAAATTGCTACACCACGAAGATGACGTGCTACAGACGCGACATTTAATTGACAGGAAGAAGATGCTGTGATATGGAAATGATTAGCTTTTCAGAGCATTCACACAAGGTTGGCGCCAGTGGAGACACCTACAACGTGCTGAAATGAGGAAAGTTCCCAACCGATTTCTCATACACAGACAGCAGTTGACCGGCGTTGCCTGGTGAAATGTTGTTGTGCTGCCTCGTGTAAGGAGGAGAAATGCGTACCATCACGTTTCCGACTCTGATAAAGGTAGGATTGTAGACTATCGCGATTGCGGTTTATCGTATCTCGACATTGCTGCTCGCGTTGGTCGAGATCCAATGACTGTTAGCAGAATATGGAATCGGTGGGTTGAGGAGGGTAATACGAAACGCCGTGCTGGATCCCAACGGCCGCGTCTCACTAGCAGTCGAGATGACAGGCATCTTATCCGCATGGCTGTAACGGATCGTGCAGCAACGTCTCGATCCTTGAGTCAACAGATGGGGACGTTTGCAAGACAACAACCATCTGCACGAACAGTTCGACGGCGTTTGCAGCAGCATGGGCTATCAGCTCAGAGACCATGGCTGCGGTTACCCTTGACGCTGCATCACAGAGAGGAGCACCTGTGATGGTGTACTCAACGTCGAACCTGGGTGCACGAATGGCAAAACGTCATTTTTTCGGATGAATCCAGGTTCTGTTTACACCATCATGATTTTCGCATCCGTGTTTGGCGACATCGTGGTGAACGCACATTGGAAGCGTGTATTCGTCATCGCCATACTGGCGTATCACCCGGCGTGATGGTATGGGGTGCCACTGGTTACACGTCTCGGTCACCTCTTGTTCGCACTGACGGCACTTTGAACAGTAGACGTTACATATCAGATGTGTTACGACCCGTGGTTCTAGTCATTCGATCCCTGCGAAACCCTACATTTCAGCAGGATAATGCACGACCGCATGTTGCAGGTGCCGTACGGGCCTTTCTGGATACAGAAAATGTTCGACTGATGACCTGGTCAGCACATTCTCCAGATCTTTCACCAATTGAAAACGTCTGGTTTTTGGTGGCCGAGCAACTGGCTCGTCACAATACGCCAGTCACTACTCTTGATGAACTATGGTATTGTGTTGAAGCTGCATGGGCAGCTGTACCTGTACACGGCATCCAAGCTCTGACTGAATGTCCAGGCGTATCAAGGCCTTTATTATGGCCAGAGGTGGTTGTTCTGGGTACTGATTTCTCAGGATGTATGCACCCAGATGTATGCACCAGATCAGGCCGCAGAGGAGCACATATGGGACATCATCAGACAACATCTCCATCGTCATCGACAAACAGCATTGTCCATCTCTGCATTTACCGAGCAAGTGCAACAGACATGGAACCCCATCCCACGAACTGACAACCGACACCTATACAACACATGCATGCACGTCTGCATGCTTGCAATTACTATTCTCACGATTACATCGGTTGCTAATTTACCAGCATTTCACATTTACAATGGCTTATCTCGCACTTACATTAGCCTATCAAAAGCAATGCCAATCACTTAAATATGTTACTTAGACAAATGTATTCATGAACGTTCATTGCTGTACATTAAGTTTTTTTGTTGCGATTTTCTCCAGTCAGTTGGTATATAAACAACGGGAATTTGAACACATAAGATAGTGAGCAGCGAAACTATGCAGTCTATAACGCTCGATTCTTCGATTGTCAAGAAAGGTACGGACATAGAATTTTCTATCCATGTTGTGATACTGTAAGGTGGTTATAATTAAACTTGCGTTACTTGAACAAGTGTAAACGGGAAAGTTTTTAGTGTATGGGGACGCAACCTTATAGGAATGATGTTCAGACTGTGCCCTGCAGGATTTGCGTTTTTCAGTAGTGTTAGTGTCATGACTTGCCGTTAGGCTCCCGTGCGAGTGTGGCGTCGTAGAGTTGGAACAGAAGCATCGATGTGCATTGTACTTGCGGACGGTCAACATGGACAAGGTGTGCTGGGCTTTACTCGTACAGCAGCCTTATCAATAGAACAGCAATAGTGATGCTCCTCTTCGAGAATGTCTACGCGTTAAAAGAATACGGAGACATATTCTTTGCGCACTGGGGTTGAAGAACATGATTCGGAATTTCGAATTACCGATCGCTCCAAACTTCGTGGCCACGAAGATCACCGGATTCGAACTCTGTTTTCTTGCTGTTGGCGTACCTGAAGGACACGGTTTATCAACGGAACACTAACACACACTGGAGGCTGAAGATCATCACAGCGAGAGAGGTAGCCAGAATCCTATCTGAAATTTTTTAATTTTTTATTTTTATTTTATACTCCGCAAGCCACCCAACGGTGTGTGGCGGAGGGCACTTTACGTGCCACTGTCATTACCTCCCTTTCCTGTTCCAGTCGCGTATGGTTCGCGGGAAGAACGACTGTCTGAAAGCCTCCGTGCGCGCTCTAATCTCTCTGATTTTACATTCGTGATCTCCTCGGGAGGTATAAGTAAGGGGAAGCAATATATTCGAACCTCATCCAGAAACGCACCCTCTCGAAACCTGGCGAGCAAACTACACCGCGATGCAGAGCGCCTCTCTTGCAGAGTCTGCTACTTGAGTTTGTTAAACAACTCCGTAACGCTATCACGGTTACCAAATAACCCTGTGACGAAACGCGTCGCTCTTCTTTGGATCTTCTCTGTCTCCTCCGTCAATCCGATCTGGTACAGATCCCACACTGATGAGCAATACTCAAGTATAGGTCGAACGAGTGTTTTGTATGCCACCTCCTTTGTTGATGGACTACATTTTCTAAGGACTCTCCCAATGAATCTCAACCTGGTACCCGCCTTACCAAAAATTAATTTTATATGATCATTCCACTTCAAATCGTTCCGCACGCATACTCCCAGATATTTTACAGAAGTAACTGCTACCAGTGTTTGTTCCGCTATCATATAATCATACAATAAAGGATCCTTCTTTCTATGTATTCGCAATACATTACATTTGTCTATGTTAAGGGTCAGTTGCCACTCCCTGCACCAAGTGCCTATCCGCTGCAGATCTTCCTGCATTTCGCTACAATTTTCTAATGCTGCAACTTCTGTGTATACTACAGCATCATCCGCGAAAAGCCGCATGGAACTTCCGACACTACCTACTAGGTCATTTATATATATTGTGAAAAGCAATGGTCCCATAACACTCCCCTGTGGCACGCCAGAGGTTACTTTAACTTCTGTAGACGTCTCTCCATTGATAACAACATGCTGTGTTCTGTTTGCTAAAAACTCTTCAATCCAACCACACAGCTGGTCTGATATTCCGTAGGCTCTTACTTTGTTTATCAGGCGACAGTGCTGAACTGTATCGAACGCCTTCCGGAAGTCAAGAAAAATAGCATCTACCTGGGAGCCTGTATCTAATATTTTCTGGGTCTCATGAACAAATAAAGCGAGTTGGGTCTCACACGATCGCTGTTTCCGGAATCCATGTTGATTCCTACATAGTAGATTCTGAGTTTCCAAAAACGACATGATACTCGAGCAAAAAACATGTTCTAAAATTCTACAACAGATCGACGTCAGAGATATAGGTCTATAGTTTTGCGCATCTGCTCGACGACCCTTCTTGAAGACTGGGACTACCTGTGATCTTTTCCAATAATTTGGAACCTTCCGTTCCTCTAGAGACTTGCGGTACACGGCTGTTAGAAGGGGGGCAAGTTCTTTCTGTGTAGAATCGAATTGGTATCCCGTCAGGTCCAGTGGACTTTCCTCTGTTGAGTGATTCCAGTTGCTTTTCTATTCCTTGGACACTTATTTCGATGTCAGCCATTTTTTCGTTTGTGCGAGGATTTAGAGAAGGAACTGCAGTGCGGTCTTCCTCTGTGAAACAGCTTTGGAAAAAGGTGTTTAGTATTTCAGCTTTACGCTTGTCATCCTCTGTTTCCATGCCATCATCATCCCGGAGTGTCTGGACATGCTGTTTCGAGCCACTTACTGATTTAACGTAAGACCAGAACTTCCTAGGATTTTCTGTCAAGTCGGTACCTAGTATTTTACTTTCGAATTCACTGAACGCTTCTACGCATAGCCCTCTTTACGCTAACTTTGACATCGTTTAGCTTCTGTTTTTCTGAGAGGTTTTGGCTGCGTTTAAACTTGGAGTGAAGCTCTCTTTGCTTTCGCAGTAGTTTCCTAACTTTGTTGTTGTACCACGGTGGGTTTTTCCCGTCCCTCACAGTTTTACTCGGCACGTACCTGTCTAAAACGCATTTTACGATTGCCTTGAACTTTTCCCATAAACACTCAACATTGTTGTTTCGGACGGTTGTAGAACGATCTCTAGAGCGATCCTAGGTTCTCGTGGATGCAGATGGTCGTCACACTGAACAACGTTTGTAACATGTGATGTTAAAATGGTACACAATTAACGCATGTTACCCCCTCATGTGGAAGTTAAAATATGTTTCTGTCAATGGTTTATTTGTTATTTCTCTTCCGAATGCCCTTACATATACTTCCACAAAGTTTCATTGTCTTACGATCTCTCATTTTTCTACATCTACATCTATATATATACTCCGCTAGCCACCAAGCGGTGTGTGACGGAGGGCACAATTCGCGCCAAAGTCATATTTCCCTCCGTCTGTTCCACTCGCAGATCGCGCGAGGGAAAAACGACTGTCTGAACGCCACAGTAGGAGCTCTAATTTCCCTTATATTTGAATGGTGATCATTGGACGATTTGAAAGTTGGTGGTAATAATATATGCTCTACATCCTCGGCGAAGATCGGTTTTCGGAATTTAGTGAGCTGCCCCTTCCGCTTAGCAAGTGTGTTCCACTTCAAACTTTCTATGGGATTTGTAAAGCTCTCGCGATGGCTAAATGTACCAGTCACGAATTTTACCGCTCTTCTTTGGACTTTCTCAATCTCTAGAATCAGACCCAACTGGTAAGGGTCCCTTACAGACGAACAATACTCTATAAGACTGGACGAACTAACGTATTGTAAGCTATTTCCTTTGTTGAAGGACTGCTTTGCTTCAGGATTCTACCAATAAACCGCAAACTAGAGTTCGCCTTGCCCGCTACTTGTGTAATCTGATCATTCCATTTGAGATAATTTCGAATAGTCACATCCAGATACTTGACGGATGTTACCGCTTCCAAAGACTGGGTATTTATTTTGTACTCGTACATTAATGGGGATTTTCGCCTTGTTATACGCAGTAGGTTACACTTACTAATATTGAGAGATAACTGCCAGTCATTACACCACGCATTTATTTTCTGCAAATCCTCATTGATTTGCTCAAAACTTTCGTCTTATACAACTTTCCTGTATACTACAGCATCATCGGCAAGCAGTCTAATGCCGCTGTCATTAGCAACCAGATCGTTTATGTAAATCGTAAAAAGCAGAGGACCTATTACGGTGTCCTGGGGCACACCTGAAGTTACGCTTGTTTCTGTTGAAGTCACCCCGTTCAGGACGACATACTGCTCCCCGTCTGTTAGAAAACCGCATATGTCATCGGGTAGGCCGTAAGCGCGCGCTTTTTGGAGCAAGCTACAGTGCGGAACTGAGTCGAACGCCTTTCGAAAGTCGATAAATATGGCATCAACCTGGGAGCCGGTATCTAGACCCTGTTGTATAACATGTACAAAGAGGGCCAGCTGTGTCACGCATGACCGCTGTTTCCGAAAACCGTGCTGGTTTCTGCAGATGAGCTTCTCAGAGTCTAGAAAGGTCATTATGTCTGAACACAAAGTATGTTCCGTGATTCTACAACAAATCGATGTCAGTGAAATTGGCCGATAATTATGTGTGTCCGATTTTCTACCCTTTTTATAGATTGCGATGACCTGGGCCTTCTTCTAATCCCGTGGAAGTTTCCGCTGTTCCAACGACCTCTGACAGATGATGGATAAGAGTGGTGCTATATTTGTAGCATAGTCAACTTATGATCTTACGGGGATTCCGTCTGGGCCAGATGCCTTCCTTGCGTCTAAGGATCTTAACTGTTTTACAATCCCAGATACACTAAACACTATGTCAGCCATCCTTGCGTTTGTTCAGTAACAGAAAGGGAAATGGTGCTGCAGTCCTCTACCTTAAACGAGTTTTTGAAAGTTAGGTTTAGAATTTCGGCCTTCTGCTTATCATCATCAGTTACATTACCTGTACTGTCAGCAAGAGAAGGTGCCGAATTATTTGTAGCGTTCATAGGTTTTAGGTACGACCAAAATTTTTTGGGGTTATTTTTATAATCTGCAGATAAAATATTGCTTTCAAATTCGTTAAAAGAATCTCTCATTGACCTTTTCACAGCTGCTTTCATTTCGCATAATTTCTGCTTATCAGCGGGGCAGTGACTACTTTTAAAACGATTGTACCAAATTCTCTGCTTTCTCAGTAGCTTCCTAATATGTCTGTTGTACCAAGGTGGAACCTTTACCTCCCCTATATTCATGGAAGAACTCTAAAACAGCGGAAGTTTAAATATTATATCCACTGTAGTCTGTTAACGAACAAAAGAGCATATGGAATACTTGTAGATTCCCAGATATGTGAGTGGCTCGAAGACTTCGTAAATAATAGACCCAGTACGTTGTCCTCGACGGCCAGTGTTCATCAGAGACAAGGTTATAAGGTAACGGTAGTGTGATAGGACGGCTTTTACTTTCTGTATACGAGTGCACGAATAACCTGGCAGACAGGGTGGGAATCAATCTGCTGTTGTTTGCTGATGATGCTGTGCTGTACGCTAAGAGGTCGTCATTGAGTGACACAAGGACACAAGGTGACTCAGACGAGGTCTCTAATTGGTGTGATGACCTCTAAATGTAGAAACATCTAAGTGAATGCGGGTGAGTAGGAAAAACAAACCCATAATGTTCGGATCCCAGCGTTAGTAATGTCCTGCATGACACAGTCACCTCGTTTAAATATCTACATCTACATCTACATCCATACTCCGCAAGCCACCTGACGGTGTGTGGCGGAGGGTACTTTGAGTACCTCTAACGGTTCTCCCTTCTATTCCAGTCTCGTATTGTTCGTGGAAAGAAACATCGTCGGTATGGTTCTGTGTGGGCTCTAATCTCTCTGATTTTATCCTCACGGTCTCTTCGCGAGATATTCGTAGGAGGGAGCAATATACTGCTTGACTCCTCGGTGAAGGTATGTTGTCGAAACTTCAACAAAAGCCCGTACCGAACTACTGAGCGTCTCTCTTGCAGAGTCTTCCACTGGATTTTATCTATCATCTCCGTGACGCTTTCGCGATTACTAAATGATCCTGTAACGAAGCGCGCTGTTCTCCATTGGATCTTCTCTATCTCTTCTATCAACACTATCTTATATGGAGTCGGCACCGGTGAGCAGTATTCAAGCAGTGGGCGAACAAGTGTACTGTAACCTACTTCCTTTGTTTTCGGACTGCATTTCCTTAGGGTTCTTCCAATGAATCTGAGTCTAGCATCTGCTTTACCGACGATTAATTTTATATGGTCATCCCATTTTAAATAACTCCTAATGCCTACTCCCAGATAATTTATGGAATTAACTGCTTCCAGTTGCTGACCTGCTATATTGTAGCTAAATGATAAAGGATCTTTCTTTCTATGTATTCGCAGTACATTGCGATTGTCTACATTGAGATTCAATTGCCATTCCCTGCATCATGCGTCAATTCGTGGCAGATCCTCCTGCATTTCAGAAGAATATTCCATTGTTACAACCACTCGATATACTACAGCATCACTCGCAAAAAGCCTCAGTGAGCTTCCGACGTTATCCACAAGGTCATTTATATATACTGTGAATAGCAACGATCCTACGACACTCCCCTGCGGCACACCTGAAATCACTCTTACTTCGGAAGACTTCTCTCCATTGAGAATGACATGCTGCGTTCTGTTATCTAGGAACTCTTCAATTGGTCTGATAGTCCATATGCTCTTACTTTGTTCATTAAACGACTGTGGGGAACTGTATCAAACGCCTTGCGGAAGTCAAGAAACACGGCATCTACCTGGGAACCCGTGTCTATCGTCTTCTATGTCTCGTGGACGAATAGGCAAGTTGGGTTTCACACGATCGTCTTTCGAAACCCTTGCTGATTCCTACTGAGTAGATTTCTAGTCTCCAGGCGTAACGTTGCAAAGCGATGTGAAATGGACGCTATTGCGACCTATTCTTGAGTACCCCTCGAGTGTTTAGGATCCCCACCAGGTCGGGGTAAAGGAAGACATTGAAACACTTCAGGGGCGGGCTGGTGGAATACTTGCTGGTAGGTTCGAACATCACGCAAGTGTTACGGAGATGCTCGGAGAACTCAAATGGGAATTCCTGGAGGGAAAGGTGATGCTCCTTTCGAGGCACACTGTTGAGAAAATTTAGAGAACCGGCATTTGAATCTGACTCCAGAACGATTCTACTGCCGCCAACATATGTCTCACGCTTGGACCATGAAGATAACATACGAGAAATTAGGACTCATACGGAGGCATGTAGACAGTCCTTTTTCCCTCACTCTATTTGCGAGTGTAACAGGAAAGGAAATGACCAGTAGTAATACAAGGAAATCTCAGACACGCGGTGTATGGTGCTTGCCGAATGTGTATGGAAATGTAGATGCATTTTGAAAGTTTTTCGGTGAGATTAGGATTCTGTTTATGGAGAGTGTCACCAGCTAAACCAGGACCAGGAAGGCATCATGTACTGAGTATTGCAGGTGGCTACCGTTGTGTGACCCTTATCCATCGCGATAATAATGGCGTTGCGTGCACGTGACGTGGTAAGGAAAGTATACACGGCGTTAACTAGTATGTGGGGAACGTCTGGGGAATGCATAGAGGACGTAAAAGGAAGCAAAGAAGTTGTATATACATATTGTCAAGTTCTTCGTATTTTCTTGGTTACAGTCCGTTTTTTTGTTTTGCGTGTTTGTTTCTTCATGTCTTTTTGTTTTCATATTTACAGCTTGGTTCTACAAGTATTTTTTTTTCTTTTCAAATGTTGCTTGTTTTGGGAAATGTTATGTTAAAGCCTTCTTTTTATCTTAGTTGCTAATAAATAAAGAAATTCTTTTAGTTTAAGAGCACTACCAGCAGTAGAAGTTTACTTTGCATTTCTTATTAGACTAGGATTTTGTGTGTACTGAGCATTATTTTCCCACCAGAAACCGAATCGCCTGTTTCCGACAGGGGGGGGGGGGGGGCTACCGAAGAAGCGTGCGTTACCATAGCGATCTCAGTTGCGGAGGACGTGTTGTGTCTGAGTTCGAGTCATGGGTGTGATGCCTTTTCGGCCATATCCTTACTGGACTACTGTGTGTTGCATTTTACGGTTTAACTGTATTCTATTCAGCGCAAGGAACGCATGCACCTTATGTACGAACATGCGAACTGCAATGCTGAGCCGTCCACGGTGGCCGTGCGGTTCTAGGCGCTCCAGTCCGGAACCGCGATCTGCTACGGTCGCAGGTTCGAATCCTGCCTCGGGCATGGATGTGTGTGATGTCCTTAGGTTAGTTAGGTTTAAGTAGTTCTAAGTTCTAGGCGACTGATGACCTAAGATGTTAAGTCCCATAGTGCTCAGAGCCATTTGAACCATTTTTTGTAATGCTGAAGCTCCTGAAGCTTGACATTTGTTTGCTGGAAGAGTTCATAGCGGACATTTACGGACTAACCACACCTTTCAAAGAATGTGTGAGTGTCTTGTGGAGACAGTCGCTTTTGAGAAAAGGTATTTCATTGTGCAATACCAAACAGTGTTACGACATCTACTTTAGAAGATCAAGTACTTCCTCATACTGAGAACAGTAATTGCACCAGTACCCCAGAAATATCAAAAACTGAGAATGTGAGTCTTGTAACTGTGTGGAAAGTGTTTTGAGAGCAGCTTATTAAAACATACCATTTTCAGAAACTTCAAGGCCTTTTTGAAACAGATTTTCAATTCAAAGAAATTTTTTGTACTTGGTTGCTGGGGATGTGTACTCAAGAAGAATGCTTTTTGTCTACCATGCTATTCACTAAAGTAGCAATGTTTACCAGGATGTATTACAGAATTTTCACAACACTCATGTGTGGGCGGATGGGTAGCCGTTAACAGTTTTGAAGACAAGACGTCAACAGCAGTTTAACGTTAGTGTATTGACTGGCATAACTGGAGATAGATCAATTGGACCATTCAGTTTTTTGATGGAACATGTAAGTGTTTTGCTGGCAGACGTTCCACTACACTTACGTCAGAACATGTGTTTCATGCACGATGGAGCAGCACCTAATTATGCTCTTGAAACGAGAATAGTTTTAAATAAGTGTTTCCCAAATAAATGGGTAAGTGGTCAGACAGTAACGTGTTGGCCTGCTCGATCTCCTGGTCTCAGTCCATTAGATTTTTTTTATTTTCGGAGGTATTCTAAGGACATAGTGTATTCAAGACCTATTGCGATTGTTGACGTCCTCCGCCAGAGTGTTCAAGAAGAATTTCAACAGATACAGCTGCCACCTGCATTATGACATCGAGTCCATGATGTGGCGTTTAGCAGCTTGTGTTAGAGCTAATGACAGGCATTTTGAACATTTAATTTAGCCGTCACAAGGCAAAACTTAAAAAAAAAGTTCCAGTAGAATCAAGCTGGAAATCTGAAAAAAAAAGACAGAAACGAAGCAAACATGTAACCACAAAAAAGAGTATGTAGCTGAAAAACTTTTTAGCTTCTCTGTAAGTCCTCTATACATACCCAAAAGGCTACTCACATGTTAGTTAACACACAGTACAAGAGGAGGAGAGAAGAATGGGGAATAGCCCAGAAGAGTTTGGCTTCCGCACCGAGCACTCCAGAATCCATCAGGCTCCGCGCTTCGTCGAGTACCTCTTTACAGCAAAGAGTCAAGCACGTAGCAGTGGGCGTTTTCCCTTGACACAGAAAAGGAATTTGAACGCGTTTGTGCTGACGACTTCATAGGTTGTCCGGGAAATATGCCCAAGATGATTGATTCGCTTCTAAACGAGACTAAAATTCTCTTTTAGGAACGTGTTACATTTCTATTTGATTTTGGAAGGCACTTAAATATTCCATACACTTTGCAAAGTAACGTGCTCGATTAAATAAAACAATGTTGGTGATGTAACTCAGTAACAGATAATATTTAGCTTCAGATCTGCTCCTACTCCTTGAGATCTTGCCCGAGAGCTAGATTCACATTTTAGGTTTATACAGTGTGTAATGTGAGATAAGCTCAGGACACGCCGAGAAACATTTTATAACATTTTATTTCACAGTGCGACACAGATCTTACGCCGCGCAAGTCGGAACAAGAGAGAGCCTCACCCGCTTACATACATTTCATTACAAATGGAACATTGTTGATAGCGTTAATTTTACGAGTTACAGTTAAAAATCACCACATCTTGTTAATCTAACATACAGTTGGAAATGTTAAAATTGCTATCATTCGATCAATATACACAATTCAGTCCGGAAAAGAAGTTAGCACAGGAATTTACATAAAATATGCAACACAAACAACGCTTTTTACCGTTTTGTTAATTACATAATAAATAAATTAAGTACAGGATTCCTACAATATTTTAGAAGCTTGATTGAACAGACCTTTTATCAATATTATCAGAAGTTCTGACATTTAAACCGAAAGTAGGTTTTAATCGTTTGTTTATAGTATCTAATTGACAGTAACTCATGAATGTCCATAATTATTCCGAAAATTAGTGAATATCGTTACATATGTAGATGACACAAATGAACAGTAGCTGTACACAGGATATGTTACTGTCAAGGAAATCTGTCTGACAACTGAAAATGAGCATCTCGTTAAAACACGTGTTCACGATCTGCTAATTACTACTGAAAGCGCCAATTTCAGATGTTCCTACAAACTGACCGAGCTCTGTAGATGTAGCACATTGCTGTTTCAAGATCGTACTGTATACATCACATAACAATCAAAAGATAGGAATTACTGATAATGCCATTTTATTTACATTATAATTACACCGTCAGTTGTAATCTTGGGGATTACATGTCCTAAATGAATTAAGGGTTGAGTATCGAATCTTTCAGTTTCCTACCTAAGCTGGTCTGTCACGTTCCAAACGGCAGTTATCGCAGTAGCATAAAACGGGTGCTAGCTGAGGTATCGCAGTGTTCGTTTCTGTGTCCTGTGCTGTACTCTGTCCATACAAAGGAAGGATGTTCCTGAGCAGGCAAAAGTGGAAATCGACAGGTTCGTCGATAACACCGGTACGCCACAACCTCATCTTCATTGCTAGGCACGTCTAGAGACATCTGGACAAAATCACTCAATAGTGCACTGTCTGGAAGCTGGAAATCAGTCGTAACAGCAGCCAAGCAATTATTCTCTTCACTACAAAGCCCAAGCACCGCAAGAGCTAACTCACAGTTCGTGACAAGGACTTGACCTACAAGGAAACATCACGGACTCGACCTCGTACTTTAAGGAGATAGAATATCTGCAAGATGTCCGCTCCAACAATCGATTCCGCGCGAAAATTTACGTCATAATTCTGATAGTACGCAGTTATGACCTTCTGAAAGAGCAGCTTTTAATCTTCGCGCGCACCAATTGTGTCAAACAAGGTGCACGCATTTCGCTTTCAATCTGCCGATGTCTACCTGTTGGCGGGGAGGCATGCTGCCGCGCGTTATCAGCAGAACGGGCCGGCTGTTTTACTCCCATCTAAATCAAACTATGCCCAGCATAGCAGTCTAATGTTTTGAGTAGGGCTCAGAAGTTGATGAAAATACCCGAGTGTCACAAGAGGAGGCTCAATTAAATATACATGTACATTTTGGTTCATTGTAGACCAGAAAACGGTGGATTCTATTTGTATTTTTTTTTTCCTTTTCGGTGTATTTATGGCTGATTTATTTATTTCGGAATGAATGGTTTTCTCTGCAGTTTCACCCTCCTTCGACTAGTACTGGCTATTTTAATTCCAAACCTCATCAGACCACCTCTAATACGTGTGCTCTGCAGTAATGAGAACTTTAATGAAATTAAAAATATATATATATATATATATATATATATATATATATATATATATATATATATATATATATATATAAAATGAAATGATTTTGATTTCTAATGTACGGGGGGCGATTGTAAATGTTACTTTTTTAAATTGTTTTTGTTATTTGCTCTTTCTTTCTTTCAGTACGGACTTTGTTATAGAACCTCTTATTTACGTGTGGTAATAAAAATCCATTTAGACAGAATTAAGTACATTTAAAATTACGTGAACTTAGTCAACCCTCTCATGCTGATAAATTCATATTAACTGATTAAGAACATTTAGTTGAGAATTAAATCTTTTACATAATTCGGCCTTGGCACACATTTTCTAAATGCAGTGTTTTTTTTTTTAATAGATACTGAATTCTTTCCCGGCGTTAGCTATGGAACACAAGACTGTCTCTATTAGCAGAAAATGGTCAAATATTGCCAAGCCGACGTTTAATTATCATTGATAAAACACACTTCACTATACATTTAAGTTATTTGAAAGAACCAACAAATTGTTAAATTTCAACGTTAACTATCCGCCTATGAATGCACAAATGTGAAACTAGTAATAAATTCCGTCAGTCTCAGGATCGCTGTAAAGGAAAAACATTCTCTTAATTCACTGCTAATTTTTATCTGCTCCCGATTTACGGGTTTGGTTAATTTTTCTTAGCGGAACAATTTTGTTAAATGTGCCACCGCTGCAAATCGTTCGGTCGCGGCACAGCCCAGCAACACCAGCGATAATTGCTAAAAATGCTGAAAATTCTTTAAAGAAATATTATAGATGACATGGGCAAGCTAATTTACATTAGTAATAAACACTTATGATAAATTATAATGTATTTAGACCACAACAATAATTGAACTTACATTAGTTTGTAATTTCTCCTCTAATGGCGGCTAAATCTAGATACAGACAAATGAAGTCTACCC
Source organism: Schistocerca cancellata (assembly GCF_023864275.1). Taxonomy (NCBI): domain Eukaryota; kingdom Metazoa; phylum Arthropoda; class Insecta; order Orthoptera; family Acrididae; genus Schistocerca; species Schistocerca cancellata. The sequence goes on along the minus strand of NC_064634.1, from coordinate 143,951,951 downwards.
ATTCATAAAATGCTACGTCACAGGTTCCTCTCTCTCTCAGCTCTCGAGGAAGACGACAAAGAATGCACACTATGTATTCCTATTTATACCACTCTCAACCGTTAATGTCTCTTTGCAATCTGCGGCTGTATTTTACATTTTTGTTATCGCAGATATTGACACATTTCGTAATTACATTATGAGTATAGAAATATTCCAATCATAAATACATCGAGAATATTACTACAGAAAATATTACAATAATAACGAATGTCCTTTACACAAAATTAAATAATATTTTTTTGTTAAATAATTACAGTATATACAAATTGCTTCATAGCGGCGTATATAGTACAATTATATTTTAGTTTATTAATAGTGTGTGTGTTGCCAGGGAACGTTACAGAACCATTTCTGAAAGTCGAGATTCTTTGCATCCAAGCACCTGAACATATCTATTGTACTGCAACAACAATTAAAGTAAGACTGTGGAAGTCTATTTTCTTTAGCCTTAGAGTGTTCCAGCGAAATAGGACCCCAGTTACATCACTTTTAATGACTTTTACAAGGGTGAGTATAGCAAGTTCGCTGATTTCATTCTATTTAAGTGACCAAAACAGTTCATTCCAAATTACCGCAAACGAATTTTAGCAGACAAGAAGTTCATTTTTCGTACTATGTTAACTTAAAATGTTCATGTCTGAATGAAGAAGCTTTTCTTTCGTACTAAGCTCACTTCGCTCTACTTTACGTATCACCAGAACGCAGTTTCTAATATCCCCTGAGCCATATTTTTGCCGTTTCTATCATTGTTTGCCCTACATTCAGAAAACCCGTATACAGGATGTATCAAAAACAATCATCCGGGTTTCGACGTCTCTATTTCTGAAACTAATAAACACATGCAACGAATTTTGTTTTTTGAGGAGCGGGAAACTAAAAAAGCTTTTTCATACCTTTTTATAGGTGTTCAATATACCCGTGTCAAGGCAGTATTGAAATTGTTTTCACACTGCAGCGAGCATGTCTTGAGTTACAGCTTCCACAGCTGCTGTTATGGGATGTCTCAGTCCATTCATTGTTGTTGGTATTGGAGGCTCATAAAGAGAGTCTTTTATAAAGGCCCACAAGAAATAATCACACACAGTCAGGTCCGGTGACCTTGGAGGCCAGTAATGTAAGGCTCAATCGCTTGGTCCAATGCGACCTATCTATCGTTCAGTAATCATTTGACTTGAAATTTCCCGCACTTCCAGATGCCAGTGTGGCGGTGCCCCAATCTGTTGGTAAATGAAGTCGTTCGAGTCAGTCTCAAACTATGGGAAAAGAAAGTTCTCAAGCATATCGAGATATGTGCTTCTTGAAACAGTGTTCTCGGCAAAGAAAAATAAACCATACACCTTTTCCCGTGAAACTGTACAAAACGCATTAAATTTTTGAGAGTCCCTCCATGTTGTACAACTTCATGTGGTTGTTCCGTACCCCATATTCTCACATTATGACGGTTCACCTTTCCATTTAAATGGAATGTTGCCCCGTCACTAAACACTAAGCGTGGAAGGAAACTGTCATCTTCCATCTTACCAAGAACGAAATTACAGAACTTCACACGTTGTTGTTTGTCTCCTTCACGAAGAGCTTACAGTAACTGAATTTTGTATGGTTGCATGTCTAAACGTCGACGCAACACACGGTAGACAGGAATCGGGGACATGTTGAGCTGTCGAGCTGCCCAGAGAACGGATTTCTGCGGACTCCATTTGAAACTATGGCGAATGCGTTCGACGTCTGTGTCAGACACTCCGGGACGGCCCGGCGATTATGCCTTCACAAAAACAATCTGTTTGTCGGAATTGTTCATGCCATCGTCTAATGCTCTGTGCTGTAGGAGGATCCACACCATGCTGAAAGTCGCACTGAACAGTTATTACTGACCCGCACTGGGCAAAACGTAGAACACAAAATGCTTTCTGTTGCCTCGACACTACTTTTACTAGAAATGAAGTGGGCGCACACTGATGTTACCTAGCGGGAGCCATGTGAAACTCTAGAGTTCGCTCTTTCCAACAGTACGTTGGTCACGAACATATCTCAAATAACATAATAGTTACGATTTTTTACACACCTTCTACTGCTAAATGGCCCCAAGTTCGTAGCACACATTTACACACACTTGTCGCCCATTAAGTCTTTTTCCTCTTTCAAATTATTTATGGAGTGAGAAAATTGCGGGTCAAATTTACAAACACGTCGTAATACACTCGAGGTTCCAGAACATGTGTTTAGTAACTTTTTGCACAATTTGGATTGCGGGACACCTACCGATTTATTTGAAGGGCGTCATAAATGCAATGCGCGACAGCGTTTCCCCTGCAGGAATTGCGCCCTGTTTCGTGGCTGGTATGTACTCCCCAGCTGTTAATTTTTCTTTAATCTTCTTTAAGTTTGGTTTGCTTATTTTGCTGCTTCCACCGTTATAATGAATGAACTGCACTGAAACTATCTACGCAAACATACACCTGTCTAATTTCGTTGGGCTGATAGCGCAATCTGATGTCAGATGCAGCAGGCTTAACAAGTCCCATGAAGCTCGCCAGCCTAGGGGAAACCGAAGTAGGCCTGCTTTAACCACTGTCCTTCAGTACACCACATGCCCTGCTTAAATGGCTGCGGCGGAGATAGAGGCAGGCAGGCTACAAGGAGAATTTGTACGCCTCTGGTTTGTCACCCCCCACCACCACACTGCAGCACACCGAGCGCCAAGTCCTCTACAGCGGAGTGAAATCTTCTTCGAGAACACACGTTATTCTACGTGAAAAATAGCAAGTGACATGAGTACATAATATGTCAACTTCACGCACATATACTTTCAATATTACTTTAACGGTATTCTCGTACTGGTACTGTGCAGTTATATATACACCTCACTTTCAATTTACAAATTAATCATACCAGTCACGTCCCGTCCTGCAGACGTTCTTCATTTTAACAGTGACATCTTTAAAATCCACAGAAAATAACGCACAACGGCAACGTTAAAAACTAAATGGAGCTACACTACTTCCTTAATGACACTCCAATTCATTTCATTCATTTACACTGCATTTTTGAGTCGCAACATAAATATGTTCGAAGCAAGGAGATAGCTGGAACCAGCTGCAGTTAGAAATCTAGCACTTTGGCACAATGAACAAAGCATGTTACCAGTGTCAAAGCACTATTTACACGCGGAAGTTGCGGAAACTGAATTAGGTGTACACGTTAAACGTTTTACAAGATGACCCGTCGGAATATTTGAGCGCGTTGAAGCGCCGCTTTCTGGATAAGGGGTGGGGAACCTATTCACGATCGAATCCGCCTCGTGGATTAACAACGAGGACTGGTGAGTGACCTAAGAATGAAGACCACGTACGCGTAACGAGAAAAAGAAAAAGAAGAATAGGAGGAAGAAGAAAATGGGGCAAGATATTTACATAAACATCGACAGCAATGAAGAGAAAGTTAATAACATGTAAGGATCGAGTTACTATAGGAAGTCATAAAACAGTAAGGTCGAAGGGATCCCTTTCTACTAAAAAAATGCAAAACACATGGGGGAATGTGCAGACATAGCAAAACAGTTCATGATGAAAGGTAACATACGTTCAGTGCCTTCGGGAATTCGTTCCACAAGATTTTATGGTAACCAACGTCTATACATATTTCATATGCAGAATATGTAAAGTGCGAGGTGGAGTATGAACTTAGTTATGTATATAGATATGCATCCGTGATCTTGGGGTAGCGTCTTTGACTCATAATCAAAACGTTTTCGGTCCTGAGTTCGATTCCCACCGCTGCTTAAATTCTGATTAATAATCAGCATTAGCGGCCGTAGACTTCCGGCATAAGAAATCACCCACATTCTGCCAAAGGCCTTGTCAAAGAGGGCGGAGGTGCGGACAGAAGTTCAGGGCACTTTCTTGTCCTAGGACTGGAAACTGCCCCTAAAGGCAGAAGAATCAACAAAGATCAACGGCATGAGGATGCAGAATGCAATGGAAACCACTGCATTAAAGACACGTAACGTATATCCACAGGACATGTGGCCTGTAATTGAACAAGTGTCATGATGATCTGACCTTTAGCAAAAGATTCCGGAATAGTCCCCCTTGCGGATCTCCGGGAGCGGACTGCCAAGGGAGAGGTTACCATGAGAAAAAGATTGAGTAATCAACGAAATAATAACATTCTACGAGTCGGGGCGTGGAATGGCAGAAGCTTGAACGTGGTAGCGAAACTAGAAAATCTGAAAAGGGAAATGCGAAGGCCCAATATATATATAGTAGGGGTCAGTGAAGTGGAAAGAAGACAAGAATTACTAGTCAGATGAGTATAGGCAGAAAATAGTGTAACGAGAGTAGGATTCGTTATGAATAGATTGGGAGGGCAGAGAGTGTGTTACTGTGAACAGTTCAGTGAGAGGGTTATTCTTATCAGAATCGACAGCGAACAAACACCGACAACGATAGTTCAAGTATACATGCCGACGTCGCAAGCTGAAAATGAATAGACAGAGAGAGTGTATGAGGATATTGAAAGGGTAATACAGTATGTAAATCGAGATGAAAATCTGACAGTCATGGGGGATTGAAATGCAGTTGTAGGGGGAGGAATAGAAGAAAATTTTACAGGAGAACATGGGCTTTAGACAAGGAATGAGAAAGGAGAAACATTGAGTTCTGTAATAAACTTCAGCTAGTAATAGCGAATACTCTGCCCAGGAATCACAAGAGGATGAGGTATACTTGGAAAAGGCAGGATGAGGGAGATTTCAGTTACATTACATCATGGTCAGGCAGGGATCCCAAAATCAGGTACTTAAGTATTGCTCATCAGTGTGGGATCCGTACGAGGTCGGGTTGACAGAGGAGGTAGAGAAGATCCAAAGAAGAGCGGCGCGTTTCGTCACAGGGTTATTTGGTAAGCGTGACAGCGTTACAGAGATGTTTAGCAAACTCAAGTGGCAGACTCTGCAAGAGAGGCGCTCTGCATCGCGGTGTAGCTTGCTGTCCAGATGTCGAGAGGGTGCGTTTCTGGATGAGGTATCGAATATACTGCTTCTCCCTATTTATACCTCCCGAGGAGATCACGAATGTAAAATTAGAGAGATTAGAGCGCGAACGGAGGCTTTCCGCCAGTCGTTCTTCCCGCGAACCATACGCGACTGGAACAGGAAAGGGAGGTAATGCAGTGGCACGTGAAGTACCCTCCGCCACACACCGTTGGGTGGCTTGTGGAGTATAAATGTAGATGTATTGACTTAGGACCTTAAATTTCTTACAGCGCCAAGTCCTTAGTATGTTCCTGAGGAAAAGGGTGTTTGCCAATCGGACAGAGAAACAGACGACAACTAAGCGATCCTATAAGGGATTTTTTACCGATTAAGGTTCCGAGCCCTAAAAAGGAAACAACTTGGGCGACGAAGTATAGAGTACATCACTCATCACAAACTCACACAAAATTCTGTTGGAACCACTGCGAACTAGACCTGAACAACAGCTCTACTTGAGGAGTACAGAAATATCAAGAAGGTTCCTGAAAATTTCGATTAGGTACTGAATAGATTTGGGAGGAACACATAAAGCAACGAAAAGACCTAAAACGAACAGTGCACAATGTGAATTTAAGAAAGACGCTCAGTCTACTGATACACATTTCAAAGAGAGTTCTCAAAGAATTTTGTGTAAAAAATGTCCGAACCAGTTTACTATGGAAATCATGTAATGGTTACGTGAGTAATGAAGATTGTATTAAGTTTACAACGAAAGACAAATAGAAGATACCACGAATTCTGTTCACCTGGGAAAGGTTGTCCCTGAATAGGTTGCGTGAATATTAGTATTCAAAACGTTTACTTAAGCTTGTGCAAGAATTATAATAGTTCAGATAAGTTACCTTTGAAGATGGCCTGTAGTCATTCGGAATAACAAGAAGAACGACATTCGCAGTAAGTGTCACCCTAAGTGGTGACACACAAAGATACCGTTTGAAAAAAACGCAGCTTATGAGCGACATTACGACAGTCCCGAAGATCAGAAAGGTGAAGTAGGAAAGATAGTGAAGGTCAAGTATTCACGACAAATGAGTCAATAAATAAACTTTGGACGTAAGATTTCTAAGATCGATCTGGCTAACAGGTTATCGAAAGACCAAACTAAAATAAAAGAAAAGAAGATAGAAAGAGCATGCAGTGGCTAACATACTCCACGGACGTGATTCTCACTGGTAGGACATTACTGAAGAGAAGCAAAGATAAGGGTTAGAATCTTTACCAGTCACACAACTTTAATCTATTAGAAGTTTCATCACAGCATACCTCCCACAGAATGATAGTTTCACCTAAATTTCACGTAAAAGGGTAGTTTTTGCGTTTTCGGAGTGTATTATACAAGAAAAAAAAATAGATTAGATATTGAGTCAACACTGTGGTTCAATAACTAGTAAAGCAAATGATACTCCCTATATTAATGGAAGAAGGCTTACCAACTTGAGATTTGCTGATGATATTGCCATACTGGCCAAAGACTTCGCAGAGCTCCAAAACTTAGTTACAGATCTTGCATCGGAATGTCAGCTGGTTGGCTTGAACATGAACCTTTCCAAAACAAAAGTAATATCCAACAAATGGGTCCCAGCTGGAGATGTGAAAGTCAAGGACAGTCTACTAGAAGAGGTCAGCGAATATGTCTACCTTGGCCAGATTATAAATATGAAGGGAGACATAAGACCAGAAATCTATCGACGCATCAAGCTTGGTTGGCAAGCATTTGGGAAGAATTCAAAAGTATTCAGATCAAAAATGCCAGTAAATCTGAAGAAAGCAGTATTTGATCAATGCATTCTTCCTGTGATGACGTACGGATGCGAGACATGGACACTGAACTCATTCACAAAAGGGAAACTTAGGACAGCACAGAAAGCTATGGAGAGATCAATGCTGGGCTATACAAGAAAGGACAGGAAAAGGGCAGATGACATCCGGTCTGTGACGAAGGTTAATGACATCTTAGAGAGAGTAGGTTCCTTGAAATGGCAGTGGGCTGGCCACGTCGCAAGAAGAAAAGACAACAGATGGACGAAGCTAGTACTGGAGTGGAGTCCGAGAGAGCACCGGAGGCCTAGAGGAAGACCACCAGTCAGATGGGACAAAGACATCAAGAAGATCGCTGGTAACACCTGGCAGAGAACTGCCCAAGACCGTCCCACTTGGAGAAGACTTCTGAAATCCTACCTGAATCCACGACTCGAAGAGGCCACATCATCTAATGATTGAATTGGCTGATGATGATGATGATGATGACACCCTACATTGCCAGGCTACCTAGAAGGAAAACTAATAATTATATTCATATAATTTTAATCTTGAAATCATGCAGCTAGAATGTACGCTGACGAGCCAAAAAAACTGGTACACCTGCCTAATATCGTGTAGGGCCCTCCCGAGCACGCAGAACTGCCGCAACAAGACGTGGCATGGACTCGACTAACGTCTAAAGTAGTGCTGGAGGGAACTGACACCATGAAACTTGCAAGGCTGTCCATAAATCCGTAAGAGTACGAGAGAGGTGGAGGTCTTCAGAATAGCATGTTGCATGGCATCCATGATATGCTCAATAATGTTCATATGTGGGCAGTTTGGTGGCCAGCGGAAGTGTTTAAACTCAGAAGAGTGTTCCTGGATCCACTATCTAGCAATTCTAGACGTATGGAGTGTCGCATTGATCATCTGGAATTGCTCAGGTCCGTCAGAACGCATAATGGACATGAATGCATGCAGGTGATCAGACAGGATACTTACTTACGTGTCACCTTCCAGAGTCACACCTTGACGTATCAGAAGTCCCATATCACTCCTACTGCACAGTCCCCACACCATTACAGAGCCTCCACCACCTTGAACAGTCCTTGCTGACAGGTAGAGTCCATGGATTCATGAGGTTGTCTCCATATCCCTACACGCCCATCCGCGCAGTACAATCTGAAACGAGACTGGTCCAACCAGGCAACATGTTACCGGACATCAACAATCCACTGTCGGCGTTGACGGGCCCAGGTAAGGTGTAAAGCTTTGTGTCGTGCAGTCATCAATGGTACATGAGCAAGCCTTCGGCTTCGAAATCTCGCATCGATGATGTTTCCTTGAATGATTCGCACGCTGACACTTGTTGATGGCCCAGCAATGAAGTCTGCAGCAATTTGCGGAAGGGTTGCACTTCTGTCACGTTGAACGATTCTCTTCAGTCGTCGTTGGTCCCGTTCTTGCACGACCTTTTTCCGGCCGCAGTGATGTTGGAGATTTGATGTTTTATCAGATTCCTGATATTCACGGTACACTCGTGAAATGGTCGTAACGGAAAATCCCCACTTCATGGCTACCTCGGAGAGGCTGTGTCCCATCGCTCGTGGCCGACTGTAACACCACGTTCAAACTCACTTAAATCTTGATAACGAGCCATTGTAGCAGCAGTAATCGATCTAAGAACTGTGCCAGACACTTGTTTTATGTAGGCGTTGCCGAACGTAGCGCCGTATTCTGCCTGTTTACATACATTTGTATTTGGATAGGCATGCCTATACCAGTGTCTTCGGCGCTTCAGTCTACTTTATGATGTGAAAGATTACAGAATTCCTCGGGTTTCACTTTATTGATATTGATGATGTAAATAATGAAAAACTGCAACAGTTACTTATTTTTTCACTGTAGCCCAACGAATTTCCAGAATTTATTCATGCTTTCAAGTCCATTTGTCATCATCATCATCATCATCATCATCATCATCATCATCATCATCATCATCATCATTTAAGACTGATTATGCCTTTCAGCGTTCAGTCTGGAGCATAGCCCCCCTTATACAGTTCCTCCATGATCCCCTATTCAGTGCTAACATTGGTGCCTCTTCTGATGTTAAACCTATTACTTCAAAATCATTCTTAACCGAATCCAGGTACCTTCTCCTCGGTCTGCCCCGACTCCTCCTACCCTCTACTGCTGAATCCATAAGTCTCTTGGGTATCCTTGCTTCTCCCATGCGTGTAACATGACCCCACCATCTAAGCCTGTTCGCCCTGACTGCTACATGTATAGAGTTCATTCCCAGTTTTTCTTTGATTTCCTCATTGTGGACACCCTCCTGCCATTGTTCCCATCTACTAGTACCTGCAATCACCCTAGCTACTTTCATATCCGTAACCTCAACCTTGTTGATAAGGTAACCTGAATCCACCCAGCTTTCGCTCCCATACAACAAAGTTGGTCGAAAGATTGAACGGTGCACAGATAACTTAGTCTTGGTACTGACTTCCTTCTTGCAGAAGAGAGTAGATCGTAGCTGAGCGCTCACTGCATTAGCTTTGCTACACCTCGCTTCCAGTTCTTTCACTACGTTGCCATCCTGTGAGAATATGCATCCTAAGTACTTGAAACCGTCCACCTGTTCTAACTTTGTTCCTCCTATTTGGCACTCAATCCGTTTATATTTCTTTCCCATTGACATTACTTTCGTTTTGGAGATGCTAATCTTCATACCATAGTCCTTACATTTCTGATCTAGCTCTGAAATATTACTTTGCAAACTTTCAATGGAATCTGCCATCACAACTAAGTCATCCGCATATGCAAGACTGCTTATTTTGTGTTCACATATCTTAATCTCACCCAGCCAGTCTATTGTTTTCAACATATGACCCATAAATAATATGAACATCAGTGGAGACAGGTTGCAGCCTTGTCTTACCCCTGAAACTACTCTGAACCATGCTCAATTTACCGTCAACTCTAACTGCTGCCTGACTATCCATGTAAAGACCTTTAATTGCTTGCAAAAGTTTGCCTCCTAATCCATAATCTTGTAGAACAGACAATAACTTCCTCCTAGGAACCCAGTCATATGCTTTTTCTAGATCTATAAAGCATAGATACAATTCCCTGTTCCACTCATAACACTTCTCCATTATTAGCCGTAAGCTAAAGATCTGGTCCTGACAACCTCTAAGAGGCCTAAACCCACACTGATTTTCATCCAATTGGTCCTCAACTAATACTCGCACTTTCCTTTCAACAATACCTGAGAAGATTTTACCCACAACGCTGATTAAAGAGATACCTCTGTAGTTGTTACAATCTTTTCTGTTTCCATGTTTAAAGATTGGTGTGATTACTGCTTTTGTCCAGTCTGATGGAACCTGTCCCAACTCCCAGGCCATTTCAATTATCCTGTGTAGCCATTTAAGACCTGACATTCCACTGTATTTGATGAGTTCCGACTTAATTTCATCCACCCCAGCCGCTTTATTGCACTGCAATCTATTGACCATTTTTTCCACTTCCTCAAATGTGATCCTATTTCCATCATCATTCCTATCCCATTCTACCTCGAAATCTGAAACATTACTGATCGCATTTTCACCTACATTGAGCAACTCTTCAAAATATTCCCTCCATCTGCCCAAGGCATCCACAGGATTCACCAGCAGTTTTCCTGACCTGTCCAAAATACTTGTCATTTCCTTCTTACCTCCATTTCGAAGACTGCTAATTACACTCCAGAATGGTTTTCCAGCAGCTTGACCCGAAGTCTCCAACCTGTTTCCAAAGTCTTCCCATGATTTCTTCTTGGATGCTGCAATTATCTGTTTGGCTTTGTTTCTTTCTTCAACATAACTTTCTCTGTCTACCTGGGTTCTGGTGTGTAGCCATTTTTGATACGCCTTCTTTTTCCTTTTACAGGCTGCCTTGACTGTATCATTCCACCAAGCTGTTTGCTTCATCCTACTTTTACACACTACTGTTCCAAGACATTCTTTAGCCACTTCTAGTACTGTGTCCCTGTACCTTGTCCATTCCTTTTCCAATGACTGTAATTGACTACATTCAACTAACTGGTGAGTGTCATCAAAGAATCCCCTGAATACGCGCGTGTCCCTCACAGCCTTCCTGAATTCCTGATCTGTTATTATATAGTCAATGACAGATCTGGTTCCCCTGCCTTCCCAAGCATACCGGTGAATGTTCTTATGTTTAAAAAAGGAGTTTGTGATTACTAAGCCCATACTGGCACAGAAATCCAAGAGTTGTTTCCCGTTCCTGTTGGCCTCCATATCCTTTCCAAATTTACCCATAACCTTTTCATACCCTTCTCTTCGATTTCCAATCCTGGCGTTAAAATCACCCATGAGCAGAACACTGTCCTTGTCCTTTACTCTAACAACTACATCACTGAGTGCCTCATAAAAACTATCCATCTTATCTTGATCTGTTCCTTCACAATGCGAATATACTGACACAATCCTAATTTTCTTGCTAGACACTGTCAAATCTATCCACATCAGTCGTTCGTTTACATACCTTATTGCAACTATGCTGGGTTCCATTTCTTTCCTGATGTAAAGCCCTACACCCCATTGTGCTATTCCTGCTTTGACTCCTGACAGGTAGACCTTGTATTCTCCCACTTCCTCTTCTTTCTCACCCCTTACCCGAACGTCACTAACAGCTAAAACGTCCAGCCCCATCTTACTTGCAGCCTCTGCCAGCTCTACCTTCTTCCCAGAGTAGCCCCCATTGATATCAATAGCTCCTCATCTCATTACCATTTGTTTGCCAAGTCGTATCTTTTGTCAGTTAGAGGTGGGACTCCGTCACCTCCAAAGGTCCGAGGCATTTTGCTCTGATTGTTGCCAGCATCATATTTAAAGTACCAGGGAAGCAGGTTGCTAGCCTTACTTGCCCCGAGTCCCATTGGGTTTTACCCCTAACGGCTGAGGGACTAACCCTTGGATTGTTTACATAAATATTTTCTGTGACGTTGCATGTGTCATTTTCTGCCTCTCATTTGTATTTCTGGGGTTATGCTGTAATGGAAAAATCGGAGGAATAAATCCTAGAATGAAACTTCCTGGAAGATTAATCAGCGCACACTCCGCTGCAGAGTGAAAATCTCATTCTGGAAAAATCCTAGAATTTTTTATGTGATAATGTTAGAGACAATATTTTTGTTTTCTACTTGCAAGCATTGTGGCTCCTCCGTCGCACAGAATATCACATAAACGCAAATCAGCACTTGCACAGTTTGTTTTTGTAATTAGTTTGCCACAGAGAATTTTTTCTCCTTGCTTTTTGTGGTGTATAAAAATTTCCAGCTAACCTAAGGACATCACACACATTCATGCCCGAGGCAGGATTCGAACCTGCGACCGTAGCCCAGAATCGTATATTTCGTCTGCGCATGTACTGCGATTGAAGGTCTTCTTGTCTGGAAAACAAGTCTCCTAAAATAATTACTTTAAAGTCGGCGGAAACAACGTTACCTTTTAATTAATTTTCAAATGTATGTATTTTCTATGCTTATTTGTAAGAATCCGAGGTGTTTGTTCTTTCGGATATCTGCAGCTTTGATACATTACACGTAAGCTGAAGGTGCAGGTCGTTGGTCCCTGGATGACGTAGTAAACCGCAGAATCTTAGTGAACCGTCGTCAGCAGCACTGTCAACTTACATATTTTCTATGCCTTTTATTCTGAAGAGTTTGTTTTACCAGATGGTCAATGTGTTTCGAATATTTACTGACATTTGTGTGTTCCATTCTTGATTTGAAAGCTATTGTCAGTGACAACTCACTCCTGGGAAAGAGCGTTCCTATATATACATGACATCGAACATTGCATAAGATACTTCTGTTAAAGTAGTGAGAAGGTCCCACAATTTTTTAGAAAGAGAAGGTAAGAAATGAGCACGACTCGAACCAGCAAACAAATTACACTCTATTTCTCAATACAACATGTTTAGCTACCACGCTATTGTGGTGACTAACAGTATGTGACTGTTTTTGTCTTACACCTCCTAAAGATTTTAACAGCTGATATGTTTTTACCTTATATTTAATTATAACAAATCGTACAAATGACGACGATTTTTAGAGGGATAGTTAATACAGGGAGTTACAAAAAGGTTCGGCCAAATTTTCAGGAAACATTCCTCACACACAAAGAAAGAAAATATGTTATGTGGACATGTGTCCGGAAACGCTTACTTTCCATGTTAGAGCTCATTTTATTACTTCTCTTCAAATCACATTAATCATGGAATGGAAACACACAGCAATAGGACGTACCAGCGGGACTTCAAACACTTTGTTACAGGAAATGTTCAAAATGTCCTCCGTTAGCGAGGATACATGCATCCACACCCCGTCGCATGGAGTCCCTGATGCGCTGATGCTGCCCTGGAGAATGGCGTATCACAGCCGTCCACAATACGAGCACGAAGAGACTCTACATTTGGTACCGGGGTTGCGTAGACAAGAGCTTTCAAATGCCCCCACAAATGAAAGTCAAGAGGGTTGAGGTCAGGAGAGCGTGGAGGCCACGGAATTGGTCCGCCTCTACCAATCCATCGGTCACCGAATCTGTTGTTGAGAAGCGCACGAACACTTTGACTGAAATGTGCAGGAGCTCCATCGTGTATGAACCACATATTGTGTCGTACTTGTATAGGCACATGTTCTAGCAGCACAGGTAGAGGATCCCGTATAAAATCATGATAACGTGCTCCATTGAGCGTAGGTGGACGAAACTAAAATGAGCTCTAACATGGAAATTAAGCGTTTCCGGACACATGTCCACATAACATCTTTTCTTTATTTGTGTGTGGGGAATGTTTCCTGAAAGTTTGGCCGTACCTTTTTGTAACACCCTGTATATGAAGCAGCATATATTCATAGGACATATGTAGTGATTTAAAACGTATAAAATACTAAGTGACGAAATTTAGAGCGGCTTCTTTCACTTCTCAGAATTCGATACGATCTCAGAGTCGACAGACATCCCTGGCAGCCGAAACTGGGCTTGTAGACGTCACGGTAAAATCACGGAGAAGTGTGACCGAGGTGAATCTAGCGGTCGAGGACGACGAATGGCAGCCAGACCCAGGCTGTTTCTGACCTTGGGCCGCGAAATATTTCGCGGAGCAGGACCGTAGTCCCCAGTATAATCGACGTCGAAGACGTGTGACCACTCGGCGTGACGACCAGCAATAAGCTGGTCCTGAAAGACCAGTGTGCAGCGACAGGGTAGCCAGGAACCAGTCCAGATTTGAACACGCGTTTCACAAGGGAGATGGATACCCTCAGGAGGTAGTCACACAGTAGGTGGTGACGCCAGGTAGTCCGCACACAATCTGTCACTCAAGCTTGATTTTCTGGAACGTAAGTCCAGAGAAGTGACTGATGGCATCGCCACGTACTGCAAACGAGCTTCGTCAAGGATGGCACTGGCAACGTAGCTTAGCATCATGTACACACCAGGACACTGTCTGAGAACATCGAGAACATCCTAGTACATTGTTGGAGATGGTCTGATTCAAGTAGGCCTACTACGTATTTATGTGAACCAGGCCAATAGCGTTTTCTCTCGTGACTGATTTAACCTGGAAACCAAAACCTCACTTACTACCGTGAAACACTAGAGACTTCACTCGGCTTGTTTTTCTCGTCTGGTAAACTGCTCTGGACGCCCTGCCGTAGCTGAAAGCCGTCAAAACTTCGCTTTTTAGGAGTGGTTGCGACAGTATTTCACAGCGTTGGCATACTGAATGAGTACTCTTGTAGTCTCCATATGTCTTCTTACTTCATAGCGCGTGGTCACCCTAATGGCGACATCTGACACCTTTCTCCCTCTGACGACGTTTTTTTTCCATTAGCGCTAGGTCGTGGCATAATTCTTTCTTCAAGGATTATTAGATCCGCAAAGTATGTAGGAGAAATGAAGTAAAGTTAGGAAACTAGGATACGAGGTAATCGAGGAAATGAAGCTGCGAGGGCTGGTCGTGAGTCGTGTTTGAACACAGCTTATTCGGCGAGCTGTTGTCTGTGAAATACAAGTCTCAGCTTAGAGTCCTGGTCCTGCACACAGTTTTAAACAGCCAAGAGGTTTCAAATCTGCACACACTGGGTGCGGAGTGAAAATTCATTATGAAAACAGTATTTCTGCTCTAGTGATGTCATGTAGGCCCATAAAAAGAATATCCCTTTCCATCAGAGCACGGTTTCTACATCTTGGAGGCCGGAAGCGTCAGACACAACGTGGTCTCTACAGATACTCAGAGTCAGCTTGTCACACTTGGGAATCTACGTGTATATACTCGTATCATTATGGGTGGGCTTACGGCAAACAGAATCCCATAAACAATCTCACTCAGTTCCTACAACGACATTTGAACACAGTTTAAAAAACGTAACGTTCGCTTTCTGCTGGCGCTGTGATTTCCTGTTCCGAGTCCTGGTTCCATCTCTCGTCAGGGAAGAAAATAGAGCAGAAGGTAAGCGTAAAAAGTTCCGGATACCCAGAATACGCACCTACATCACGGAATAAATCTTGACTTCCGCAATGGTGGGAAGTACCTAATAAGGTTAGTGATCCATCTGTTTCATGGCGGCGGAAAGCTCGCTAATCCATATCTGGTTCTACTCAAATATTCCGTAAGTCAGCGCATGAGGTGTGACTGAGAGTATAACAAGGGATTCAAAAAATGTGTCCCATATTCTTACAGAACATACGGCACAGATAAAAACTAGAAAAAAAATATCCTATGAACCTGCGTACACAAGCAAACAGTTATTGAGGTAATGGTCGTTTTGCAAGTGTGAGGAACGGTCAGTAGTCAAAAAATGTTCAAATGTGTGTGAAATCTTGTGGGACTTAACTGCTAAGGTCATCAGTCCCTAAGCTTACACACTACTTAACATAAAGACAAACACACACACCCATGCCCGAGAGAGGACTAGAACCTCCGCCGGGACCAGCCGCACAGTCCATGACTGCAACGCCTCAGTGATGACTGGGTGTTGTGTGATGTCCTTAGGTTAGTTAGGTTTAAGTAGTTCTAAGTTCTAGGGGACTGATGACCATAGATGTTAAGTCCCACAGTGCTCAGAGCCATTTGAACCATTTGAACCATTTGCAACGCCTCAGACCGCTCGTCTAATCCCGCGCGGCTGTCAGTAGTCACTGTTGTAAGCTTCCATGTCCCATGTCTTATTGGTTGTACTTGTCTATGCAGTTAATCCCCTGATTTTGATGCTGTTATCGGACATAGACAACTGTACTTATAATGACACTCTCGCCTTGACCGCAAAAGAGTTACTTTATTTGGCCGAGCGGTTCTAGGCGCTACAGTCTGGAACCGCGCGACCGCTACGGTCGCAGGTTCGAATCCTGCCTCGGGCATGGATGTGTGTGATGTCCTTAGGTTAGTTAGGTTTAAGTAGTTCTGAGTTCTAGGGGACTGATGACCTCAAAAGTTAAGTCCCATAGTGCTCAGAGCCATTTGAACCGTTTGAAGTTACTTTATTTCTACCTTACGTGTTTCAACATTTCGCCGTTGTCAGAGGAACAGACCATTGTTCATACAAAGTATAGCTTGATCAACAGAGGTCTGTTCCTCTGACAATGGTGAAATGTTGAAAAGCGTAAGGAAAAAGTAAAATAAGGATTTTGTGGTCAAAACAAGAGCTTCATTTTAAATGCAGAACATGACCGGCACGTCTGATAAGGCTTCCTTGCAAATATCCAGCAGACAGCTGTCTCCCAAATCAGCCATTCCATACTCATATTTTAGAGGTTGTGCCCGTACCTCCATCGTGTTAGACCTCCCATTTGTTCACACGCCGTAACGTCAGAAGCAACCATTGTCTCTGATGACGGCACTCCATTAAGAGCGAAATACAGATCTGTTCGCTAGGAAGTATTCAATTCAGTCGCACATCTGTTCGGAAATTTCACAGGCATGAGCCCAATATGCGAGGCATCAGCCTGAGTACCCCCACCTACTCATTTCTGTATCTTGTGACCGAACATAGAAAGCTACGTTTAACAAGAGTAAAGCCCGTCTCACACGGAGCAAGGTTCGCCGCAAGTTCGCGAGATCGTGTGCATGCCTGCCGGCTTGCAGGGAAAGGAGCCGGCTATCTTCCATGCCGCAGCTCTCCCACGGTGCAAGATCGGCAGCTAGTTGTGTTGTGATCGGCTGCATGTTGTATCGAACGAAGATGGCTGCTTCAGGTACAGATGTTCAGAGGAAACTGGCGTTATTAGCTGTTTTGGTGCTAAAGGATGCAGAAATGCATGCTAATGAGAGAAGAAGAAAGAAAGAATGGACGAAAAAGTGGATTAAAAGGAGAAACGCTGGAAAAGGTGTGCTCTTCATGCTTCATGAAGAGTTGAGGTTAATTCGCATAACACCTACTTTTGTTTGAAAAGTATCACCATTTCATTTCTGTTTGATTTTATAAATATACCAATACTGACTGTTATATGGTACTTTATTGTATAGGATAGAAGATCGTAAATTCTTCGCAAATTTTATACGAATGGATGTATTGGTATTTGCAACTCTTTCGAGTCCCTCTGCACTATTATTATAATAGTTTGCGCTTTTCACGACGTACAGACACTGTTATTCCCTGTAAGTACATATCAATGCTTCAATCGCTTCCTTGGGCCACTTCGGTGCCATTATTTAATAATTATAAGAACTTCCTACCGCACCTCACAACAGCAGAAAAGCGACTATCAACAAAGGCTCCCCGCCCAAGCTTTCCGCGTCTGACGTCACAAACGAAACGCCTCATGATTGGCCAACGCAGGTAGCACGCAGGGAAACTTGCAAGAAAAATAGCACCGGACCTATCCTGGAAATCTTACAAGGTTCCCAGCAAGGTAGCCCGCTAGCAGACGACGGAGCCCGCAAGGTAGCCGCCGCGTGAGCCAGCGAAGAAACTTCAGCGAATCTTGCTCCGTGTGAGAAGGCTTTAAGGCTTTCGGAAATCATGTGGAATTCGTCATATAGGTTGTAGAGATGACACACACACATTTTGGAAAAAGAAGGAGGCCATTGTATGGGTACAGAGAAAATTGGGCAAACATGTATTTACACTTTCATACTATCTTTAATCTGTCACGTAATTGCGAAATTAAACGTACTTCCAGTAGTTCACATCTTAGTAACCGATGGCATGTAAGTGCAGATATATGCCGATGAGGCGAATCATTGTGACAGCTACCCACCGCGAGACTGGATGCTGCCTAGATATGTACAAGGTAACCAGTCTAAAGGTAGGAACGAGTGTTGGTGGCACAGAGAAGTGCTATATATACTTTATTTTTGTATTTTTTTTTAAATTTCAAGGCAATAGGATACTTATTCCAAGCGCTTATTATAGACGAGTTGTAACAACCATTTTTCAAACTAACCGACACGTCGTGCACCATTTGTACAATACAAAAAGAATTTGTGTCACTAACTTTCGTCAAGCAGTGTTTGTCTCTATGCCCGGCTAGTCGATTTTCTGTTGCACCAAAATTTTGACATGTAGTTCCCATACAGTCACGACAGATTGCTGATGCTACTACGTATATTGCATTATGATTTAGAGAGATCGATAATAGCCATACTGTAAAAAAAGAGCAAATGGGGCTAAAAATGAATAACATATATAAAAAAAATTAGATTCTGCGAATTTTTTTTAAATCGCTGTTAAAATGTAGTCTTGGCCAACCTATAGACATCGACGAAATTGTAAAATATTACAAAAAAAAATGGTTCAAATGGCTCTGAGCACTATGGGACTTAACAGCTATGGTCATCAGTCCCCTAGAACTTAGAACTACTTAAACCTAACTAACCTAAGGACACCACACAACACCCAGCCATCACGAGGCAGAGAAAATCCCTGACCCCGCCGGGAATCGAACCCGGGAACCCGGGCGTGGGAAGCGAGAACGCTACCGCACGACCACGAGATGCGGGCAAAATATTACAAAAACAGGTTTTTGATGGAGAGAGATTGATAAGTATATTTTTGCTACTTTTAAAGAGACAAAATGAGCAAACAAAGAACTTGAGGGAAGTTGTGGGGTTTTTAAAAATATGAATGGTCAAGAGGACTAATTCCAGAGTTTAGCGCTATGTTCGCTCGCTATTACGATTCCCGGATATATTCTAATGAATGAAGGTTTTATTTCTTATGTCGATTGGAAACAACTCATTCGTATCGCTATTTTGTATATTTCCTGCGACATTATCAATAAACTAGATTTATACGATTGCGAAATACATTTATTTCGCTAAACGCAAGGCGCGCCTCAGTTTTTGCATCGTACAAAATATTTTTTTTTATAATGAATAGCATTTAATTAAATAAATAATGTATAAGGAGTAATTTCGAATTTTTCTGCAATTTTTATCAATAAAAAGTCTCCTTTATATGAATTTTTTCTATTTGCAATTTCTAAGGACGGTGGTGGGGTCCCATTTTTAGCAGCTACCCACTCAGGCAAAATATGAACCGCTGGGCATGGCGGTAAGGATAGTTAATAAGCAGAGCAGAGAGGAACGGGGACATATTCTAGCGACAGTACGAGTCCCGAAGGGGATTTCACTGACGTAAGCGACTTTGACAAATGGCAGGTTGTTGTGGCCCGGTACTGGCAACGACTATCTCGCATGCGGTTCAGCTGGTGGCCTGTACGCGTGTTACTGTTGTGAACATCCGTGCGAAGTGTCGAAGGATTGTTAAATCACGGGTAGGCGGCAGGCTGTTGGACGTGCCCTTTTCATCAGAGAACGTGGAGGTCGGAGGCTTGCCCGCCCTGTAGAGCAGAATAGGCGGCGAGCTGTGGCATATCCGACCACAGGCTACAGTACTGGTGAAGGCGCAATTGTTTCGGAGCACACCGTTCAGCGCCCATTGAAAGTTAGGCCTCCCAGCAGGTGATTCCTTACTTGTTTCCCTATTGACCCAGCGATACCGTCAATTACGAATGCAGTAAAAACGGGATCATCGATACTGGACAGTGAATCAAAGGAAACGTGTCACCAGGTCGGTAGATTCAAGTTTCTTTTTACAGTAGGTCAACGGTCGTGCCTGGAATACATTATCCAGACGAATGGCTGCTGGAGGCATGCACCGCGCCACAGACGCAGACCGGTACGAGCAGCGTTTTGCTATGGAGAATTCACCAGTGTATCAATGGGACCTGTGGTGGTAATAGAAGCACCATGACAGCTACGAACTACGTGAACATTATTGCGAAACAGCTGCATCCGTTTATTCCCTGGTGGCGACGGCATCTTCCAGCAGGATAATGGCCTTGTCACAAGTCCAAAACCATGCTATAGTCATTTGAGAACCGTGATACTGTACTCACGATGGTCTCTTGGCCACCAAATTCGCCTGACCGGGGCCGATGGTACACACCTTTGACGAGATAGTTGGCCAGCTCAGCTCCTACAGACCGTCGGCCCTTAATTTACGGGAAGACTTAAGCCGTTTGTAGACATCTGGTGTCACATACCACCAGAAAACTACCAAGGACTTGTCGAGTCCATGCCACGCAGAATCTCTGCTGTTTTGAGTTACAAAGGTGGACGCTGTTACGCACATGCTCATAACGTTTTGGTTCATCGGAGTCAAAGTGGTGAGCGAGGAGTGTCGCCAGACTGTGCGGTGAGTCGTAACGGTACTGTCCTGTTATGACATGGACGGACGCGGCCTCGAGACACGTTGGCAGCAGGCGCCTGCCTGTGCCCCGGGTTATCGCGGCCAGACGGGTCAGCGGCGGGCAAACCGGACGTTTCGCAGCTGCTCGGTGCTGCCGGAACGCAACTTAGCAGATGTCGCACGGTGATGACGCGTGGGGCCACCTGCATGACGAGGAAAGCAAATTTCTGATACTATAACAAGACGGTGGGCGATCTGCAGTTCAAGTAGAGGTTTGTGTATGCACTATGCTTGCGGCCTTGCACAGTTTAAGATTGGCTGAAGTATGGCCATGGCGACCACCTTCTTAGGTTTGTAATACAGAACGTGCTACGCATTTAAGGAAGTTTGGAGCGAAATAAGACCACAGTGCTGTGTTCTCAGTTATGCCTTTTGGAGGCCAAAAGAGAGAAATTTTATGGGATTCTTCCTGCAGAGAGAGGTGCAGCATGAACAATTTTTATACACTACTAGCCATTAAAATTGCTACACCAAGAAGAAATTCAGATGATAAACGGGTATTCATTGGACAAATATATTATACTAGAACTGACATGTGATTATATTTTCACGCAATTTGGGTGTATACATCCTGAGAAATCAGTACCCAGAACAACCACCTATGGCCGCAATAACGGCCTTGATACGCCTAGGCATTGAGTCAAACAGAGCTTGGATGGCGTGTACAGGTACGGATGTCCATACCGCTTCAACACGATACCACAGTTCATCAAGACTAGTGACTGGCAAATTGTGACGAGCCAGTTGCTCGGATAACATTGACCAGACGTTTTCAATTGGTGAAAGATCTGGAGAATGTGCTGGCCAGGGTAGCAGTCGAACATTTTCTGTATCCACAAAGGACCGTACAGCTCCTGAAACATGCGGTCGTGCATTATCCTGCTGAAATGTAGGGTTTCGCAGGGATCGAATGAAGGGTAGAGCCGCGGGTCGTAACACATCGTAAATGTAACGTCCACTGTTAAAAGTGCCGTCAATGCGAACAAAAGGTGACCGACACGTGTAACCAATGGCACCCCATATCAACACGCCGGTTGATACGCCAGTATGGTGATGACGAATACACGCTTCCAATGTGCGTTCACCGCGATGTCGCCAAACACGGATGTGACCATCATGATGCTGTAAACAGAACCTGGGTTCATCTGAAAAATGACGTTTTGCCATTCGAGCACCCAGGTTCGTCGTTGAGTACACCATCGCAAGCGCTCCTGTCTGTGATGCAGTGTCAAGGGTAATCGCAGCCACGGTCTCAGAGCTGATAGTCCATGCTGCTGCAAACGTCGTCGAACTGTTCGTGCAGATGGTTGCTGTCTTGCAAACGTCCCCATCTGTTGACTCAGGGATCGAGACGTGGTTGCACATTCCGTTACAGCCATGCGGATAAGATGCCAGTCATCTCGACTGTTAGTGATACGAGGCCGCTGGGATCCAGCACGGCGTTCCGTATGACCCTCCAGAACCCATCGACTCCATATTCTGCTAACAGTCATTGGATGTAGACCAACGCGAGCAGCAATGTCGCGATACGATAAACCGCAATCGCTATAGGCTACAATCCGACCTTTATCAAAGTCGGAAACGTGATGGTACGCATTTCTCCTCCTTACACGAGGCATCACAACAACGTTTCACCAGGCAACGCCGGTCAACTGCTGTCTGTATATGAGAAATCGGTTGGAAACTTTCCTCATGTCAGCACGTTGTAGGTGTCGCCACCGGCGCCAACCTTGTGTGAATGCTCTGAAAAACTAATCATTTCCATATCACAGCATCTTCTTCCTGTCGGTTAAATTTCGCGTCTGTAGCTCCTCATCATCTTCGTGGTGTAGCAATTTTAATGGCCAGTAGTGTAGGTTTGTAATACAGAGCGTGCTACGCTTTTAAGGAAGTTTGGAGCGCAATAAGAGGACAGTGCTGTGTTCTCAGTTATTTGGGGGCCAAAAGAGAGAAATTTTATGGGATTCTTCCTGCAGAGAGAGGTGCAGCATGAAAAGAGCATTTGATATGTTCTTAAAAAAAAAGTTTCTTCTCGGTTGCATCTCATTAAGAGAACGAAATTATTATGCCTGCAGAAGTCAAAAAAGTGCTTGCGAGTACGAATAATGTACAAGCTTCAGATCCACATGGATTGCTAATCGAATTCTTGAAAAGTGAAGCAGGTAAGCTCTTAACGGCTTATGTTTTCATTTACTTTTCTTAAGGGAGGGGGGGGGGGCGAATTACCAGAGGGACGCATGACATCGTACATATCCAAAATCCTTAAAAAGTACGACAGGAAGTATGCTCAAACTACAGAGGAGTAAGTGTAACAAAGTACCATCTGTGAGACAGAAATGGACTGCCCTGTCCAGAATTACGTCCTAAGGCTAATGAACTAGGAAATTTCAGTGAATTACGAACGTCAGCTGTGTACGGGACGTTGATAGAAATCAACGGGGAGAGTTGAAAACGTGTGTGCCATCGGGATCCCCTGCTTTCTAGGCATGCGCTCTAACCCCTAAGCCACCAAGGACACAGGAATTAGGGCGCTCTCCGTTGATTTCTATCAACGTCTCATACACAGCTGATGTTTGTAATTCATTGAAATTTCATTCTTCACGTTATCACGACCCACGATGGTGTCTGTTCTTTCGGACATGTTCAAAAGAACAGACACCGTACACAAATAATTACACCGATCACAAGCCAAGAATCATTTCTGGGGGAATGCGCACATACGCTCGAACTCATGCGGGAATAGTACTTGCCACGACCATTAAGATTAATTTGCAGGGAGCGCTACTTTCGTAGTGTGTGGAGTCAGTTGAGAATGGGTGATGTGGATGTGCTGGGGGCGTGCTTGGGATAAGTCCGTGCAGCCACACTAATTGTTATGCGCTCGGTGGCTTAGGGATTAGAGCCCCTGCGTAGTAAGCAGGAGATC
Source organism: Schistocerca cancellata (assembly GCF_023864275.1). Lineage (NCBI taxonomy): Eukaryota > Metazoa > Arthropoda > Insecta > Orthoptera > Acrididae > Schistocerca > Schistocerca cancellata. The sequence goes on along the minus strand of NC_064634.1, from coordinate 143,928,446 downwards.
CTGGGTTCTATCAACGTCTCATACACAGCTGATGTGTGTAATTCATTGAAATTTCATTTTTCACCGCTGTCACGATACACCACGGTGTCTGTTCTTCCGGCTCTTCAGGAAGAATGGGCTGCCATTCCTCGAAAGTAATTCAGACAGCTCACTGAAAATGTCCCAAGCAGATATCAAGCAGTCATAAAGGCGATGGGTACTCACTCCTTACGGAAATGAAATGAGCGTTTGTCGTCATTGGCCCGGAGGCCCCTTGCGGGGCAGATCCGGCCGCCTTGGTGCAGGTCTTATTACATTCGACGCCACATTGGGCGACCTGCGCGCCGGATGGGGATGAAATGATGATGAACACAGCACAACACCCAGTTTCTGAGCGGAGAAAATCCCCGAGCCAGCCGGGACTCGAACCCGGGCCCGTAGGACGGCAATCCGTCACGCCGACCACTCAGCTATCGGGGTGGACACCCCTTATTAATGTCCACAATAGGTATCCGGATATTTTTGGTCACGTAGCGATTTTGAATGTGAGCTCTTCGTATTTTAACCGGCTTTACTCGATGCACAATGCCTTACTTGTACTAAGTCTGAATGGTGTGTATTCAGCACGTCTGTAACGCGCTCTTGTTGGGTAAATGAACCTACGAGAATCGTGCAGCCCTTCTTAGAATCTTTTGTCTCTCTCTCTCTCTCTCTTTTGTTAGTCGTACTTAGCAAGGGTCCTAGCCCGTGGAACAATATTCAAGAACTGGTCAGTAGGGGGCGCGATAAATGAACTCCTGCGTAGGTGATATCATACGTCCTTGGAACTCATCCAAAATTTTCAGGTTGACATTTGCATTCTACACGGCTGGATTCCCGAGGTCGTTAGGTATTTCATGGTAGATTCTGATAGGCGATGGTTGTCAATTATTTTAGTGAGTGATTTCCGCTTTCGAGTAAAATGACATCGCGGGTTGTCGAGTATACAGCATTTATATCTACGGGCATACTTCACAACTCGCCCTAAGCTGTGTGTGGTATTTTCTATGCGAACGTCACCTCCCTCTTTCCTGTTCCAGCCGCGAATGGTGCACCGGCATAATGGCTGTTGGGGAGCCTTCGTATGACTTCGAGTCTCTCTAATATTGTCACAATGGTCTTTCCGCGAGATATATATGTAGGAGAAAGCAACGTGCTGGTTGGGCCTCCTAGGAGCGCATGCTCTCGGAATTTTAGTAGTAAACTTCTCCATGATTGACGACGTGTCTCCGCCACTAGACATGGATGGAAGTGTCCGTCACGCTTTGCCAGTTATTAATCGAAACGCGTAACTGTTCTTTGGAACCAAGTTCTGTATTACGTGTTAAAGGTCCCACACTGAGGAGTCATACTCAAATATCGATGGAAGGGGGGCGTTTAGTAGGCTAGATCCTTCGATCCTGGACTATATTTGCTGAGAATTTCACCAATTAATTCCCGTCTCGCAAAAATCGTTCTTGTCATTAGCTTTCGTGCGCACAAACAGGAGATAAGACCCATTACTATTTGACAATCAGTGTAAACAGCCACAAAATGCAACATACGCGAGTACTATGCGGCTTACAGTCTAACGACCACTTAAAACCAACTGTAGGAAAGACAGGTGTCATACTGAGATGCAGTGGAAGAATCATGACGAAGTGAAGACCTGACGTAAAGAAGGGAGCTTACAAAACCCTCGTTCGATAGATCCTCCAGTATTGTTCCTCACAATTATAGCCTTACCATTACAGTCCAAGATGTCTTAGCACCAAGCGCTGATAATCCTCAGATCTTCCTGCACTTCGTGGCAGTTTACTGACAGCGAAATGTAAACTTCCATGACGAAAAAGTTACATTTACTGAAATATTTCTGGCTATTATGTCGGGGTCGGATGAATTTGTTGTTGAAACCCAACGAATCATCCCCATCTGCAAGGGACATCTTCAGGGTCGGTTGCAGCTCTTTCGAAGGTCCGATGTAGAACCTGACTAGCTACAGGCTGAAGCAAAATTCTGTTTCCACGCACTCCCGTGCACAGCCACGACGTCACATGCTTTGAAAACTTCAGCGCAGGTAGCTGATATCAGTTGCTGTCGTCGGCTATCGTTAAACATTCCGTGGTATAAGACTGGTACACATCTTCTTCAGCAACTCCTTCCGATCACAGTTGTTGGGGCGTTCACTAACTTCTTTGGTCTCTCTGTTTAGCTTTTCATAGTACCCGCTTGTGCCTGAGCCTTATCAAAGAGAGTCCGGCGTTGTCCTGGCTGCAGTTTCCTCCATTCTAAAGATGTCCTTGTGGTCTTCAAGTCGTTTTCCGGCGGTTAGTTTAGTAGCACCCACGTACACGTCTGCACGACTACACGGTATGCTGTCCATTCCTGCTTGTTCCAGCGGTTTGCGAGCATCCTTGGCCGATTTAAGGTTTTCCTACACCTTCCGGGTGGATTTGTAGATTACAGTGGTATTCCGTTTCGTCAATATATTTCCTATTCAGTTAGTAACGTCTTTTATGAACGGCAGGAACAACTTGGATTTTGCAGAAGCTCTTACACTGCTGTGATATTTTCGTGGCTCTCCTAACGCTCTTTTTTAGTGGACGAGTATCCATTCCTTGCCAACGCATTGGTAATATATTCGGAGATGTCGAGCAGCCCCGATTCACAGATGTTCCTCCATCCATTTACAAAGGTTTCTACTCCGAAAGTACGATAGTAGCTGAAAAGTTTGTGGGACAAATGTTGCTTGGGACAACGGGGACCGTAAGATGACGTTGGTTCTTTGTTGCTAGGTGGTGTCGCGTCGGATATATGAAGATCAAATTTGTTTTTAAAATATCTTCAAGTGTTGTTGGAACGACTTCATAAACAATGTCTTTTAAGAATCCCCACAAGAAAAAATCCAGAGGCGTCAAGTCTGGCGATCTAGCCGACCACGACACGGCTCCTCCGCATCCAATCCAACGACTTGCAACTCATTTCTAGCCATCAGCGAAAAATATGCCGGACACCCATTGTGATGGTACCACATTCTGTTCCTTGTTCCTAAAGGTATTTCTTCCAATAACAGACCTAATGTTTCTTGCACGAATGTGGTGTACTTCCTACCATTAAGATTTCCTTCGATGAAATGGGGGACTATAATTCTGTCCTCCAGAATCCCACACCATTCATTCACTGACCACGGTTTTTGGTGTGCAACTTGCGGCAGCCAACATGGGTTTTCAGTTCTCCAGTGATGCATGTCATGCGTATTAACATTTCCGTGGTTCATCAGTGTAGCCTCGTCAGTAAATAAAATCAAATTAATAAAGGTGTCACCCCACTGTATCTGAAGTTGAGCCCATCGGCAGAATTCAAAGCGACGCATACAATCCGTACCAGCGAATTCTTGGTGGAGACTGATATGCTAAGGATAATATGGCGATGCAGAACACGAACAACACTACTCTGGCTCATGCCAGATTCCCTTGCGATTTGACGCGAACTAACAGAAGGATCTCGGACCACAGTGGCAAGAGTATCAATTTCCGTTTCCTCGTTAGTAACTTTCCTTTGCCGGATATGTTTCCGATGCCTTAAAGATACAGTTGTTCTCAGTTTATCATACAGATATTTAAATGTACGACGTGCAGGGTGAATACGTTGAGGATATCTTTCAGCATATAAGTCTCTAGCTCTCACTGAACATCGTTAGCATTCTGCGTAAATGAGAAGCATATCGACTTGTTTTTCGAAGGAATACATCATTCACATTCGCTTGATTCGACGATACTAGTCTTACCGTTCCTATTAGTGCTGTACTGCGAACACGTCGAATTGTGTTTACATGACACTGGCACGTGAGATGGATATTTGCACGATATACGAGAGAGAATTGTCAGAGAATGTGCTTCGATAAGTGCCGAAGTGGTAAGGAACACCACTCAATCCATGATAAGAAGATTGCAGTACTGCATTGATACCAATGGTCATCACTTCGAACATCTTCTGTAAATGGACGTTCATGCCACCTTTGTGACCTTCGTTGACCTTCAAAGACCTTACTGTTACACATCACCGGATTCGTCGCTATAATCGCTGTCACAAAATAAGTACCAAACAATAGCATCCCATTTTAAAAACAAATTTGATCTTCATATCTCTGAAGCGACACCACTTACAAATAAAAAACCAACGTCATATTATGGCCCCCGTTTCCCATGCAACATTTGTCCCACAAACTTTCCAGCTCCTATCATACTTTCGGAGTTATTCTTGGTTGCAATAGTGACTCATCCTGTATAACACTTCGTGTGGCCGAGCGGTTCTAGGCGCTTCAGTCCGGAGCCGCGCGACCGCTACGGTCGCAGGTTCGAATCCTGCCTCGGGCATGGATGTGTGTGATGTCCTTAGGTTAATTAGGTGTAAGTAGTTCTAAGTTCTAGGGGACTGATGACCTTAAATGTTAAGTCCCATACTGCTCAGAGCCATTTGAACCTTTTTTTTTTTTTTTTTTTGTATAACACTTCGCCTGTGTTGTCGATGGTAGTTGACCTCCTTGCGCGCAGTTAAATCGTCTTCGAATAGTCTTATACAGGTGAAAAATGATTTGAGGGCTCATTTGTATATAACTCACACAGCGATGGTCCCATCATGCGTCCTAGGGAGGCGGCAGAAGATCACTCTGATGCTACTTTCGTTAATGACGATGTCTTCCCCTTCGTAAAAATTTTCATTTTCTCTTAGTAGGAAGTATTCACGCCAACTGCGTACCTGTTTGGATTGTGTTTGATTGATGAGGAAATGTTTGTTTGGGCCCACGGTGTCTCATATTAAAATCTCTCATGCCGAAAGTGTGGTTAAAACAAAACCATAACATTTTCGGTATGAAATGGCTCTGATCACTATGGGACTCAACATCTGAGGTCATCAGTCCCCTAGAACTTAGAACTAATTAAACCTAACTAACCTAAGGACATCACACACATCCATGCCCGAGGCAGGATTCGAACCTGCGACCGTAGCAGTCACGCGGTTCTGGACTGACGTGCCTAGAACCGCTCGGCCACCGCGCCCGGCCTTTCGGTATGAATTAAGACATACGAATTCTCTAAAAACCAAGCTCACAAAACCAATCAAATTGTTGCGTCAAAAACTGTCGTCTAAAGGAGAAATACGAATACAGATGTAAACCAGTACAGCAGAAAACTGTGATGACTGATTTTTTCCTATGAGATGGAGTAGAACTGTATCGAAGGCTTTTCAGAATTCAAGAAACTCGTAACATAACAGCAGAAGTTTGTAGCTCTGGAAATGAGTGAAACTTTTGTGTACAACTCAGTCATTTGCACTATATGAATGTTAGCGACTTTAACTGCAGACTAATTTATATCATATAGAAAACAGTGGTGTGAAAAATAAAGGAAGACAACTCGAAATACTTTACTTGAGGGCAGGGCGCGATATAGAAGCATGTGATAGGATCGGGCGCTGTATGTGATTAGGAGCAAGTAAAAAAAAAAAAGTCCGACTGTCGTAATTATTGTCCTGTTTGTTCTTAGTTAAACGGTGCATGGCATGATGTTGACTACTATGTCAGAGATGGGAATTACCACACTGCTCCATTTAATTTTAGGTCACGACAACAGTGTGCAGGAAAATTCCTGCTATCGTGCTGTAATCAAGGCCGTTAGGGAGAAGCAGGGAAGCGTTGTGTCTTGCTGATACTGGGAATTCAGTACTGCTGTTTACTAGTGATCCATGCTGTGTCGCGATTGGAGACGCAGTTTTCAAAATGGTTCAAATGGCTCTGAGCACTATGGGACTTAACTTCTGAGGTCATCAGTTCCCTAGAACTTAGAACTACTTAAACCTAACTATCCTAAGGACACCACACACATCCATGCCCGAAGCAGGATTCGAACCTGCGACCGTGGCGGTCACGCGGTTCCAGACTGAAGCGCCTAGAACCGCTCGGCCACACGCAGTTTTCCTCTGTGGTTTATCCGCCTGCCAAATGACGCTGATGTTAGCAATACTGGCCGGCGGCCAGCGGCAGATGTTATTTATCTGGCCAGGCCTCAAGAGAACTAACGGACCTCTCACGTCGTACCCATATGGCAGCATTACCTCTAAAGGAGAAGTTGGTATGCTGTCAGCACCACGAAGATATTACGTAACAATAACACACTCAAAATTACATCATGACCGTTTTAAACAACATCCGCACTGAATTCTGAAGGTAGATTCACCGTTTTGTGAGTACAGATTCAAATGGTTCAAATGGCTCTGAGCACTATGGGACTTAACATCTTTGGTCATCAGTCCCCTAGAACTTAGAACTACTTAAACCTAACTAACCTAAGGACAGCACACAACACCCAGCCATCACGAGGCAGAGAAAATCCCTGACCCCGCCGGGAATCGAACCCGGGAACCCGGGCGTGGGAAGCGAGAACTCTACCGCACGACCACGAGATGCGGGCTGTGAGTACAGAGAACAAGGAACTTATACCACCTTTTGCGGATTGTAAGACACACTTTTTTCTTCGAAAAATTGCTGCTAAAATTCATATGTGTCTTATACTCGAAATTAATGGAAAAATATCCAGCGTTTGATTTAAAATTCCCACAAGTCTTAAAAACTGCCATATATTCGATGCCGCGGGAAACCTATCTCTAGCTGACAACAATGGATTCAACTGGCAGCAGCAGTGCAGCCATGCGACGAACATGAGTTGCGGGGATTCACTAGCTTGCTAACACTGTCTGCATCCAGCCCCGCCATCAGAAACGTAGAACGCCGTCTGGTCTATGATCCGTCATTGCATTCTACTGTGCCAGTGACTTGAATCGAAAGTCACTTGTGTTATCGATAACAGTACAATATTTTTGTTAGTAGCTAGTTTCGTAATGGAATGAAAGTATTGGCACATGCAAAAGAACATGGAAACAGAGCAGCTGAGCGGCATTTCGGTCCTCCACCAACAGGAAAAACCATTCGCGATTGGAGGGCTAGTAAAGAAGAACTGAAAAAAATAAGGAAGACTAAACGTGCTAATAGAGGACTAAACGCAAAATGGCCAAAACTAGAAAAGACGTATTGAAATGGATTCAAGGACACTGTCAAAATGGCAATGGAATTAATACAAAAAAGATTCAAATACACGGTCGTAAGTTACCACTACAGTGGAACTTAACAGACTTTAAGGGTGGATCTGATTGGTGCTGCAGGTTTATGAAGCGTCCTGGATTTTTTTTTCTTTATTGATTTTCAATTCCCCCCGAAGGGGGCGGGCCGGCAGCAGCTTACTACGCTGCTCTACAGCCTACAGACTTTTTTGAAATAAAGGAAGGAGAAAGAAACAAGAAAAAACAGGCGATAAAATGGCGATTTAAAGTGAAAAATGGCGTAAAATTGCGGAAAGTTAAAACAGAAAGCAAAGGGGGTGGCAATGTAGATAAAAGACACAGGAATCAGACAAGTAACACAGTAGACAAACAGTTAAAAAAAACATGGCGACAGTCTGGTTTCTGTTCGCAAGTAATAAAAGCACACCCAGCGACAGTATGACGGCTGTTCGCTACACGTCCCAAAAGACACAACACGGAGCACGCACTGGAAAAACACACTGTAAAACACTGCATGAAAAAGGCGGCACAAAGATGGCACTCCCGACCCAAGGCAGATGGGGGGGGGGGGACCTGGAGTAGGGGGAAAAATAAGGAGGGAGGAGAGGAAAAAACGAAAGGGGAGGGGAAACCAAGGAGGGAGAGGACTAATAAAGGGGGAGAAGGGCAGACGCGAGAGGGAATGAGAGGAGGCAGAGGAGGGAAATGTAAAAGGATGCTGGGGAGAGAAGGGGGCAAAGAGAGGGGAGGTGGGGAAGAAAGAGGATGGAAGGGGGGGGCGAGGGAGCCTGGGAAAAGGATAGAGGAAAGGAGGGGGAGTGAGGATCAGAGTTGATAGGAGGGATAAATGGAGGGAGAGAGGGCATCATCCGGGAGGGGGAGTTGATGGAAGCCACCTTGGGAAAGGAGATGTAGGGTGTAGAGATGGAGGGTAGGGGGGACACAACGGTGAAGACGTGGCAGGGGGCGGGGATGGGAGAGGAGAGGAGCTACCAGGGGGTGAAGGGGTTCAAGACGGCGGGAGGTGTAGAGGATGCGGATATGTTCGAGGAATAGGAGCAGATGGGGGAAAGGAATGAGATCATAGAGGATCCGCATGGGGGACGGTAGGCGTATACGGAAGGTGAGGCGGAGTGCATGACGCTCAAGGATTTGGAGGGACTTATAGAATTTGGGGGGGGGGGGGCAGATATCCAGGCAGGACTGGCATAACAGATGATGGGACGGATTAAGGATTTGTAGGTGGCGTCCTGGACTTAGCACGTGAACTAAAACAAAATTATCTCAGAAAATGCCACGAGTGTATGAAGGGAATATACAGGGTGGTCCATTGATCGTGACCGGGCCAAATATCACAAAGCGAAAAAAGTGGTCCAACTAAAACATTCATATTTCTTTACGTACTACATGAATATGTAATAAAAATGGGGGTTCCTAGTTTTAAAAAATAGAGTTGATATCCGTTTGACATATGGCAGCGCCATCTAGCGGGCCAACCATAGCGCTATCTGGTTTCCCCCTTCAAGCTAGACAAGTTTCGTTCTTTGTAATTTTTTCGTTTGACTCTTATTTCGTGAGATATTTGGCCCGGTCACGATCAATGGACCACCCTGTATTATCTTTCCATTGCTTTGTTATTCGATATGGAAAGTAAACCATTGTGGAACTAAAGTAAACAGCCGTAGTCGTCTGTCTTCTGTTTTTGTTTTGAACGGCCAGTGTCGGTTGGTCAGTCAGTGTGCTCCCTGCCGCCGTTGGATAAGCAGCTGCAGCAGCAAGTCGTATACTCCTAGCTCACTCATTTATTACATAGTTTAATTCTTAATTTCTTTGCGTGTTTTTGGTACTTGCATTGTTTAAATCATAAATTTCGGGCGTATTATAGTATTTGAGAGTTGTAGCATCGCGTTTTAGTACCTGAATAGTGTAAAATCGCGTAGTCGTCTGTCTTCTGTTTTTGTTTTGAACGGCCAGTGTCGGTTGGTCAGTCAGTGTGCTCCCTGCCGCCGTTGGATAAGCAGCTGCAGCAGCAAGTCGTATACTCCTAGCTCACTCATTTGATACATAGTTTAATTCTTAATTTCTTTGCGTGTTTTTGGTACTTGCATTGTTTAATTCATAAATTTCGGGCGTATTATAGTATTTGAGAGTTGTAGCATCGCGTTTTAGTACCTGAATAGTGTAAAATCGCGTAGTCTTCTTCCGCCGCCGAGCAGTGTGTCAGCAGTGCACAAGTGGCAGCATTACTGCATTTACTAGGCAATCTTGTATTTTAATAACCGTTTAAATTTTGTGTCGATTTGTTTGCGCTCTCTGTAGATTAGTTCAGACGTTCTTTGCACAACAGTTTTTAGCGTGGATAGGGACTGCAACTGCTGTGTTCGGATGCAGGCTGAGTTGGCATCCCTTCGCTCCCAGCTTCAGGCAGTGTTGGCTTCGGTCACACAGCTTGAGGCTGTTGCCAATGGTCATCACTGTGGGGGTCCGGATGGGGGTTTGTCGGGGACAGCCAGCTCGTCCCACGCATCCCCCGATCGGACTACGACTGTGGTTGCCCGGGATACTGCCCGCATTGAGGCTGATCCCTCACCTGTGGTAGAGTGGGAGGTCGTCTCAAGGTGTGGCAGGGGGCGAAAGACATTCTGGAGGGCTGAGCGGAAGGCCTCTCCAGTTTGTCTGACGAACCGGTTTCAGGCTCTGTCTCAGGCTGATGCTGATCTTCGGCCTGACATGGCTGCTTGTCCTGTTCCAGAGGTTGCCCCTCAGTCTGCAAGATCCGGGCGGTCGCAGAGGGTGGGCTTACTGGTAGTTGGGAGCTCCTACGTCAGGCGCGTAATGGGGCCCCTTAGGGATATGGCAGCAAGGGAGGGGAAGAAAGCCGGCCGCGGTGGTCTAGCGGTTCTGGCGCTGCAGTCCGGAACCGCGGGACTGCTACGGTCGCAGGTTCGAATCCTGCCTCGGGCATGGGTGTGTGTGATGTCCTTAGGTTAGTTAGGTTTAAGTAGTTCTAAGTTCTAGGGGACTTATGACCTAAGATGTTGAGTCCCATAGTGCTCAGAGCCATTTGAGGGGAAGAAAACCAAAGTGCACTCCGTGTGCATACCGGGGGGAGTCATTCCAGATGTGGAAAGGGTCCTTCCGGATGCCATGAAGGGTACAGGGTGCACCCATCTGCAGGTGGTCGCTCATGTCGGCACCAATGATGTGTGTCGCTATGGATCGGAGGAAATCCTCTCTGGCTTCCAGCGGCTATCTGATTTGGTGAAGACTGCCAGTCTCGCTAGCGGGATGAAAGCAGAGCTCACCATCTGCAGCATCGTCGACAGGACTGACTGTGGGCCTTTGGTACAGAGCCGAGTGGAGGGTCTGAATCAGAGGCTGAGACGGTTCTGCGACCGTGTGGGCTGCAGATTCCTCGACTTGCGCCATAGGGTGGTGGGGTTTCGGGTTCCGCTGGATAGGTCAGGAGTCCACTACACGCAACAAGCGGCTACACGGGTGGCAGGGGTTGTGTGGCGTGGGCTGGGCGGTTTTTTAGGTTAGATGGCCTCGGGCAAGTACAGAAAGGGCAACAGCCTCAACGGGTGCGGGGCAAAGTCAGGACATGCGGGGACCAAGCAGCAATCGGTATTGTAATTGTAAACTGTCGAAGCTGCGTTGGTAAAGTACCGGAACTTCAAGCGCTGATAGAAAGCACCGAAGCTGAAATCGTTATAGGTACAGAAAGCTGGCTGAAGCCAGAGATAAATTCTGCCGAAATTTTTACAAACGTACAGACGGTGTTTAGAAAGGATAGATTGCATGCAACCGGTGGTGGAGTGTTCGTTGCTGTTAGTAGTAGTTTATCCTTTAGTGAAGTAGAAGTGGATAGTTCCTGTGAATTATTATGGGTGGAGGTTACACTCAACAAACGAGCTAGGTTAATAATTGGTTCCTTTTACCGACCCCCCGACTCAGCAGCATTAGTGGCAGAACAGCTGAGAGAAAATTTGGAATACACTTCACATAAATTTTTCTCAGCATGTTATAGTCTTAGGTGGAGATTTCAATTTACCAGATATAGACTGGGACACTCAGATGTTTAGGACGGGTGGTAGGGACAGAGCATCGAGTGACATTATACTGAGTGCACTACCCGAAAATTACCTCGAGCAATTAAACAGAGAACCGACTCGTGGAGATAACATCTTGGACCTACTGATAACAAACAGACCCGAACTTTTCGACTCTGTTAGCGCAGAACAGGGAATCAGTGATCATAAGGCCGTTGCAGCATCCCTGAATATGGAAGTTAATAGGAATATAAAAAAAGGGAGGAAGGTTTATCTGTTTAGCAAGAGTAATAGAAGGCAGATTTCAGGCTACCTAACAGATCAAAACGAAAATTTCTGTTCCGACACTGACAATGCTGAGTGTTTATGGAAGAAGTTCAAGGCAATCGTAAAATGCGTTTTAGGCAGGTACGTGCCGAGTAAAACTGTGAGGGACGGGAAAAACCCACCGTGGTACAACAACAAAGTTAGGAAATTACTGCGAAAGCAAAGAGAGCTTCACTCCAAATTTAAACGCAGCCAAAACCTCTCAGACAAACAGAAGCTAAACGATGTCAAAGTTAGCGTAAGGAGGGCTATGCGTGAAGCGTTTAGTGAATTCGAAAGTAAAATACTAGGTACCGACTTGACAGAAAATCCTAGGAAGTTCTGGTCTTACGTTAAATCAGTAAGTGGCTCGAAACAGCATGTCCAGACACTCCGGGATGATGATGGCATTGAAACAGAGGATGACAAGCGTAAAGCTGAAATACTAAACACCTTTTTCCAAAGCTGTTTCACAGAGGAAGACCGCACTGCAGTTCCTTCTCTAAATCCTCGCACAAACGAAAAAATGGCTGACATCGAAATAAGTGTCCAAGGAATAGAAAAGCAACTGGAATCACTCAACAGATGAAAGTCCACTGGACCTGACGGGATACCAATTCGATTCTACACAGAGTACGCGAAAGAACTTGCCCCCCTTCTAACAGCCGTGTACCGCAAGTCTCTAGAGGAACGAAAGGTTCCAAATGTTTGGAAAAGAGCACAGGTAGTCCCAGTCTTCAAGAAGGGTCGTCGAGCAGATGCGCAAAACTATAGACCTATATCTCTGACGTCGATCTGTTGTAGAATTTTAGAACATGTTTTTTGCTCTAGTATCATGTCGTTTTTGGAAACTCAGAATCTACTATGTAGGAATCAACATGGATTCCGGAAACAGTGATCGTGTGAGACCCAACTCGCTCTATTTGTTCATGAGACCCAGAAAATATTAGATACAGGCTCCCAGGTAGATGCTATTTTTCTTGACTTCCGGAAGGCGTTCGATACAGTTCCGCACTGTCGCCTGATAAACAAAGTAAGAGCCTACGGAATATCAGACCAGCTGTGTGGCTGGATTGAAGAGTTTTTAGCAAACAGAACACAGCATGTTGTTCTCAACGGAGAGACGTCTACAGACGTTAAAGTAACCTCTGGCGTGCCACAGGGGAGTGTTATGGGACCATTGCTTTTCACAATATATATAAATGACCTAGTAGATAGTGTCGGAAGTTCCATGCGGCTTTTCGCGGATGATGCTGTAGTATACAGAGAAGTTGCAGCATTAGAAAATTGTAGCGAAATGCAGGAAGATCTGCAGCGGATAGGCACTTGGTGCAAGGAGTGGCAACTGACCCTTAACATAGACAAATGTAATGTATTGCGAATACATAGAAAGAAGGATCCTTTATTGTATGATTATATGATAGCGGAACAAACACTGGTAGCAGTTACTTCTGTAAAATATCTGGGAGTATGCGTGCGGAACGATTTGAAGTGGAATGATCATATAAAATTAATTGTTGGTAAGGCGGGTACCAGGTTGAGATTCATTGGGAGAGTCCTTAGAAAATGTAGTCCATCAACAAAGGAGGTGGCTTACAAAACACTCGTTCGACCTATACTTGAGTATTGCTCATCAGTGTGGGATCCGCACCAGATCGGGTTGACGGAGGAGATAGAGAAGATCCAAAGAAGAGCCGCGCGTTTCGTCACAGGGTTAGTTGGCAACCGTGATAGCGTTACGGAGATGTTTAACAAACTCAAGTGGCAGACTCTGCAAGAGAGGCGCTCTGCATCGCGGTGTAGCTTGCTCGCCAGGTTTCGAGAGGGTGCGTTTCTGGATGAGGTATCGAATATATTGCTTCCCCCTACTTATACCTCCCGAGGAGATCACGAATGTAAAATTAGAGAGATTAGAGCGCGCACAGAGGCTTTCAGACAGTCATTCTTCCCGCGAACCATACGCGACTGGAACAGGAAAGGGAGGTAATGACAGTGGCACGTAAAGTGCCCTCCGCCACACACCGTTGGGTGGCTTGCGGAGTATAAATGTAGATGTAGATGTATGGATGAAACTGCTCTGACATCTGATGTGCCGAGTAACAGAAATGTTGCCATGAAAAGTGATAAAACTGTAACTATAAAAACAAGTGGACACGAAAAAATTCACTGCACTGTTGCCCTTTCAAGCTGAACTGATAGTACGAAACTCAATCCAGTGATCATTTTCAAGCACAAAACAATGCCAAATCCTTCTAAAATACCACCAGGCTTTGTTGTTGACGCACATAAAGGGCTGCATCGACTAGATTGGTATAATTATGGATTAACAGGGTATGGCAGAGAAGGAAAGGGGCTTTATTCAAGAAGAGTTCTCTTCACGTGCTACATCAGTTTAGTAGTCATTTGAAAAATTGTGTCAAAGAGAAATTGAGACAAAGAAATACAGAGCTTGCTGTTAATTCGGGAGGACTTACTTCCCAATTACAATCTCTTGATGTATCGACAAATTAACAATTTAACGTGTATATGAGAGAAGAATGGAGCAAATGGAAGTTGGATGAAACCCAGCATGAATTAACACTGGAGAGACCTTTAAAACAACCTACAATCAAACAAGTGTGTCAGTGAATAAAACAGTCGTGGTCTAGAATTGGGGGAGACGTTATTGTTAAAGCTTTCAAGAAGCGCGGCATAAGAAACGCTCTCGATGTCAGTGTAGGTCATCTGATACATGAAGAGGACAAACAATGTCGAGGAACAGGACGTAGAAGAGGAAGAAAGTTCACATGAGGAGTTTCAGGGATTTTAGAGGTCAGTTCGGTTTTATAACCTAAGAACTCCTCTGTGTAGTCGGCTTTGCAATCTGATAATAGAAATAGAAAAAATGTAATTTTTTAAAAAAATTGCTTAAAATTAAGGCGTGTCTTATTCCCCGTAATGCCTTATAGTCCGTAAAATTCACTACATTCTTCTTTCTTGTCACCGACAAGACACAAAAGGAACATCCTACGTCGTCAGTTGCTGAACCTGGAATCCACAGGGGACGTCAAAGGATCCCAACATTTCTGTGGATAGCCGACGTCAGGGTCTTCAAATTATTGTCGAACTCTATTATCGCAGAGGGTGTGGTGGAGAAATGGAAATGAGGTGCAAAAAGAAACCTCTATGGTGGCTTACGCGTAAGTACAACATTAAGGATTATGATGTATGTGGATATATCGTAGATGCGGAGAATGTATGTAAGTATGTCGAAACAGGTGAATATTTTCTGAATATGTGCTGTAATTATGATATTTATATAGTATGTCAGATGTAGAGGTGTCGATGTTGTTACTATTGGTAATAATGTTTTAGTCATTTAAACGATGTCACGCAGGGGACTATACACTGCCTGGAAAAAAAAAGAAAAAAAAAAGAAAAGGAAACGAAATGAAACTTCACGTGTTGAGAGGGTATGTGATGTTACTTCACTAATCAGACAAAACAATTAGCAGTATGAACCTACTCATCAGTATTACGTTGCCCCGTCTCTGGCCTGGATGCAGGCACAAATTCCTTCAGGAAGGCTGTTATAAAGCCGTTGTATCCTCTTCTGAGGCAAGCTGGCCCACAGCTGTTGTAACTGTTCCTCGGTATTCTCAATAATTGTACCGGGACAGAGATGAAGTCCCAGGTGGTCCACACATGTTTTGTCGAGACAGATCAGATGATATTGCTAGCAACAGGCGCACCTCAGGCATCACATAGACAGTTCATAGAGACAAGTGCGCTTTGTGCGCGAACATTACCCTGTTGAAAAATGGCACCAAGATACTGTGGACGGGGAATGTCCGTGACGTACCGTTGTATAGTCAGAGTCCCTTCAGTCACTACAAGCCGTGATGTGAAGTAGCATCGCTGTGTACCTCCAGAATATTGGAAGAATGGAACCACTCGCTTGGTCACCCCCGCGACGCCATTCTGCAGCAGTTCATACTTCCCGGTGAGAGGACCATTCCAAACGCAGCCATTTGTGTGGCGGTGTTAACAGCAGGCTATGCACAGGACGGCAATTCCTTAATACGTCTGCTATTACAACATTTTTCGACCAATGGTGCGCGATGACACAGAATGTTTATGGAGGAAGGCGTAGACATAAACGGGCCTATAATGTGCTTTGTGCACAATACGGTGATCGTCCCTTGTGGTGGTCACACGTGGTCGATTGGAACCCTGATGAAGATTTCTACCTGCCCTTAGGCTCCCACGCAGTTCACCGTCGAGCCACTGCCACATCCGAAAGTCCACAAATCCGGATATTCAGGATTCGATCAGGTGGTCAAATGGAGGCTCAAAACGAGGCTTTCAAACAGTCAGGTACCGTTGTCTCACCCGGGTACGCAGTATCTCCGTGTTCTTCACAGCGATCACGCAATATCTGACGCTGCTCGCGCTTCTTATATGTCCTACCCAGCCCGGTAACAAGACAAAACAGAACAACGCAGCCGTAGCCATTCTGCCTGTCACAGAGAATTACAAGTCTGAGAATTTGTACAGGCGGCGATGCTGTGAACGTGTACGATGTTACGTTGTCATTCAGCCATGTTTTCTGGGTGCTTTTAACATTTTTGGGAAAAAAATGGTTCAAATGGCTCTGAGCACTATGGGACTTAACTGCTGAGGTCATCAGTCCCCTAGAACTTAGACCTACTTAAACCTAACTAACCTAAGGATATCACACACATCCATGCCCGAGGCAGGATTCAAACCTGCGACCGTAGCGGTTGCGCGGCTCCAGACTGTAGCGCCTAGAACCGCTCGGCCACCCCGGCCGGACATTTTTGGAAAATTTGGAATTTTATGGTAAGTTCCTATGGGACCAAAATGCTGAGGTCACCGGTCCCTATGATTACACACTACTTAATCTAACTTAAACTAACTTACGCCAAGGACAACACACACACCCACGCCCGAGGGAGGACTCGAACCTCCGACGGGGGCAGCCGCGCGAACCGTGGCAAGGCGTCTGAGATCGCGCGGCTCCACAGCGCAGCTAAACGTTTTTGGTAGGCAGTGTATTTCGAGCATGTGTGTTGCAGACTTGTAACGAACGGGTAATAAATATCAGCAAAACACTGGTAGTGATGATTGATGCAGGAGCAAGTATGGTTGAAGGAGTGCAGATAACAAATGGAAGAAAAAGTCATGAATCATATTTTTCCCAAATGCTCAATTTGGTAGCAAAAAAATCTACAGAAAGGACTGTCTCACTGAATAAGTTGACTATGTGAAAAGGATTGTAATGTGGTCTGTAAAGTAGAAAGTGGTGAGCTACGAAAAGAACTACAGTCTGTTAAGTAAAAGAGTGGTCGGCATTACACAAAGATGGAAAAATATATCGCCTTAGTTCTTTCACAGTCATGAGAGGGAACTTTTGTCCTTGTCCATACCATTAATTTACTTTGAGTTCCTGATTGAGATCCACTAAAGGAGACATGAGTGCAGCTTGTACCGCGTTTTGAGGCTATTTTTCTTTGTAGACACCCCAAAGGTACGAAAATGAGTCATGCCGCGCCGTCTAGATATAAGGGGAAACCAAAGTAATCTGTGCAAAAGTGGGTAACACGCTATAAATTGGTTAAAAATGTGGATGCCTTTGAAGAATCAGTAAAGTAACTCCAAAAGTCGAAAAAATTGATTACTAAACTTTTTTTGGGAAACTTATTCTTAACACTGCGTCAAGCAGAAGCAAAATCCACTTTTAAACAGCTGTCAACGCAAATTCGACGCTTTTGGAATCCTCCTCCATGTGAGTACGCGGAAAGCTGGGTTTCAAGCATGCCCCGGAAATACCAAGCAATTATCGACGCTGCGGGTGACTTGACGTATTCTTAATTGTAAATGCATTTTTGTTTTCTTCTTATATGATATACGTATATGTTTTAGTTTACTGTGAAATACATTTTTTACTGATTAACCCGACCACAATCTTGCTTAACAGACTCTAGGCTGTAAGGTAAATCAAGCAGTACCCACTAGATGTAATTCAACGTTCTATATCAAGCTGCAGCCAATTATTCGAAAAGCTATTATTTGCCATTCTAGTGAACCACCCGTGCTAGCAGCCGGAGATATTGTAGATATGGGAGATTTTTGTGACATCCTGGGGTTTATAAGATTAACTGCTCGTGAAATTTGCGCAGAAAAGTACATTGCTAGCAGTGAACATTATAAAATAGCAGAATAGAATAACAATTTGAAAACCGGAATAGAAGCAGACCTATTATCACAGTTCAGTTATTATTTGAAAGATTAGCTTGTAGGTCTTAAACAAGATCTATGAGAAATAAGAAATGACATCATCGGTGCAACCTACGCAAAGCTACAAAAAATTTCGCTTAAATATTTCAGCTGTAGGGGAACTTTGTGAGCTTCTGAACAGCGATTCTTAAAAGCTGGATATGTTCTCTGTCAACAACGTAATGGACTGAAAGCGGAATTCTCTCAAAAATTTTGTTTTTACGGTCTGCAGAAAAAACATTGCGGGATATGTATAATTATTGCTGTATTTATTTATTTACTTGGTTCCTTCGGCGCTTTAGAATCAAGGGTGATTTGTTCAGTACATCTACTTTCTTCCCCAAACCTCTTCAGTTTCTCGTTTCTCCTGGTTCTCTCTGCTTTCGTAATTTTAATTTTGATTCTGCTATTAGTCCAACTGTGACCTACATCACTCCTATTTTTGGAGCTATCCCCCTCTGAGGCAAATAATTATTTTTTCTCTTATTTTAATTCTTCTCCAACTTTCCCTTGACTTCTTTCAAGTAGTTATTTCATGTTAAGCAAGCTTCGACCCATATATTCCTGGTCAACGTATTTTCCTCCAGCCTCATGACGTAACGCAAAGTTCATCCTTCTCTTCATAACATCTTTGATATTGGTTAAACACTCTCATTTATTGATTAATAAAAATACTAGATCCATCGATCAGCTATGTTAGTTTTTATGCCATTATATGTATTCATCTTTTGACATCGGCTTTAAAAACAGCAGCGTTTTCTGGTCCATTGCTATCGTCTATCGATATTTAGACGTCGATGATAAAAATGGTTCAGATGGCTCTGAGCACTATGGGACTTAACATCTGAGGTCATCAGTCCCTAGAACTTAGAACCAACCTAAGGACATCACACACATCCATGCCCGAGGCAGGATTCGAACCTGCTACCGAAGCGGTCGCGCGGTTCCAAACTGAAGCGCCTAGAATCACTCGGCCAAATCGGTCGGCAGACGTCGATGATAAATTCGAAATCAGCATTCATGGCTTGTCTAAACTACACATCTCCGGTAAGGTCGAAACAAGGTCAAATAGGAGAAAAAGAAGATATTTCGCCCTTCTCCCTCCCCCACTCAACTTACACACACACACACACACACACACACACACACATACACACACGTAAGTAAGGACATAATGACGTCCAAATATCAAATAGACTGCATCTTCCACCTGTACTTACAAATACTGAAATCAAATTCCAACCAGATTGTGCTAACAGGGTGTCTTTGGTGAGACTGCCAGCTGGGACGAATGTGATAGTGGCCTCTGAAAGTCTGTGAGAGCAGTTCTTGTTCCTATGAACAAGTATTCTCCTTTACCTGAGCTGCTTAACACAATTTACATATGTAGGTCTAACAACCCTTGCCATAGAGACATTTGTCTGACGCAAGTAATCGACGAAAACAGAAAAAAACAACCAAAAGGTCATGTCAGTCTTCACTGCGACAACATTATATTAAAAAGGAATCCGCTAAATTGTGGTTACAAGATAAATTACACAAATGTAAAGGGTGTGATTTCAACAAAGTATTTAGGGATTACAATTATGAATGACTTAAATTGGAACGATCACATAGATAATGTTGTGGGGAAAGCGAACCAAAGACTGTTATTTATTGGCAGAGTACTTAGTAAATGCAACAGATCTACTAAACAGACTACCTACACTACGCTTGTCCGCGCCAGATTCGCATCTGATAGGATTGACGGAGGACATCGAAAAAGTTCAAAGAAGGGCAGCTCGTTTTGTATTATCTCGAAATACGGGAGAGAATGCTACGGATATGATACTTGAATTGGGATGAGAATCATTAGAACAAAGGTGTTTTTCGTTGCAGCATGATCCCTTCATGAAATTTCAATCACCACTTTCTCCTTCAAATACGAAAATATTTTGTAGGCGCTCATCTGCATAGGGAGAAATGATTATCATTATAAAATAAGAGGAATTAGAGCTCGCACAGAAAGATTTAAGAGTCCGTTGTTCCGCGCGCTGTTCGAGAGCGGAACAGTGAAAAAACAGCTTGAAGGTGGTTCGATGAACCCTCTGCCAGCCATTTAATTGCGCACTGCGGAGTAATCATGTAGATAAAGTAGCTGTAGAATCTCTTCGAAAGTATTTGTTTGGGCTACCCTTATTAGAATGCGGGAAATGGTCTCAGAGGTGCTTCGGGGGCTCGGAAATTTAAATTTTAATGTTTAATACACACCAAAAGTATCCGGACACCTGGCTGAAAATGACTTACAAGTTCGTGGCGCCCTCCATCGGTAATGCTGGAATTCAATATGATGTTGGCCCACCCTTAGCCTTGATGACATCTTCCACTCTCGCAGGCATACGCTCAATGAGGTACTGGAAGGTTTCTTGGGGAATGGCAGCCCATTCTTCACGGAGTGCTGCAGTGAGAGAGGTATCGATGTCGGTCGGTGAGGCCTGACACAAAGTCGACCTTCCAAAACATCACAAAGGTGTTCTATACGATTCAGGTCAGAACTCTGTGCAGGCCAATCCATTACAGGGATGTTATTGTCGTGTAACCACTCCGCCACAGGCCATGCATTATGAACAGGTGCTCGATCGTGTTGAACGATGCAATCGCCATCCCAGAATTGCTCTTCAACAATGGGAAGCAGGAAGGTGCTTAAAACATCAATGTAGGCCTGTGCTGTGATACACCACCGCCTCCGAATTTTACTGTTGGCACTACACACGCTGACAGATATCGTTCACTGGGCATTCGCCATACCCACACCCTTACATCGGATCGCCACAATGTGTACCGTGATTCGTCACTCCACATCATTTTTCCGCTGTTCAATCGTCCAGTGTTTACGCCCCTTACACCAAGCGAGGCATCGTTTGGCATTTACAGGCGCTCGACCATGGAATGGAAATTTTCTCACCTCCCGCCCAACTGTCATAGTACTTGCAGTGGATCCTGATGCAGTTTGGAATCCCTGTGTGATGGTCTGGATATATGACTGCCTACTACACATTACGACCCTCTTCAACTGTCGGCAGTCTCTGTCAGTCAGCAGACGATGCCGGCCTCTACGTTTCCCTTCACGTTTCCGCTTCACTATAATATCGGAAACAGTGGACCTAGGGATGTTTAGGAGTATGTGAATCTCGCGTACAGACGTATGACACCATTGACCCCCAATCACCTGACCACGTTCGAAGGTCGTGAGTTCCGTGGAGCACCATTCTGCTCTCTCACGATGTATAATGACTACTGAGGTCGCTGATGTGGAGTACCTGGTAGTATGTGGCAGCACAACGCACCAAATATGAAAAACTTATGTTTTTGGCGGTGTCTGGATACTTTTGATAACACAGTGTAACTTGAGAAACTAGAAAATCATTTGTACCAAACAATTTTTCTTTCATTGTTTTTGTTAAAATTTGAAAGGCGGCTCTCGTAACGCCCCGGCTATGATGAGGTCGTGACAGAGCTCTGCTCGGCTTCTGGCAAGATCAATGTCTAATTCTTGACAAACGATGAAGTAATTCATGCTTCAAACATATATATAAGGGTGGCATGATTTTGTCGTTTTAGCTCTTGCTCTTAATGGGGACTTAATATGTACCATAATATATTAGACTAAGCCTGTTGGCTTTTGGCAAGATCAATGTGTAGTATCCATGGGGGGGAGACCCCCCCACCTCAGACCCCCCCATATGCTGTGGCATATTGTATACTGTAGCGCGGTGCGGCTGCTGTGTATAGCTGATAACATCTACATGTTAAGGTCAATGTATGTTACGCAGCCAGCCATGAGTAATAAGTTGGTCACCGCAAGTCATGCCCTTTGTCAAAGCTCGGACAGGGGTAGGATGGCGGAAAGAAGCCACCCAGGCCATTTACAAAGGTACGTATTGGCATGGCATGGGCCTTAAGCGATTTAGGGGAGTGACTGTAAATCCGCATAGAGATGGCACGATGGGGATCCTGAATGTGAGTCCATTGCGACTCCACGTCATCTATACTTTGCGTGTAGTGAACAGCAGATATGCAATCACGCTACCTCGAGCTGCATCTGATGCTACCTTTACTTCTGGCAATGCCTATCCGTTTACACCGACGCGCTGAGACCTGCTCTAAAATGTAATCTGGGCCTCGAGCCGCGAACCCCCGGCGCTACAGTATCCTTCCGACCTGCCAGGCCCGAAACTGCAGGCTAGAGCTCAGGGTCCAGAGCGCTTATCTGCAGTGTTATTACTGGGCGATAAGGGCGGGAAGCTTATGAGAAAACACCGGACACGGGTCGCCTCTCGATGTGCTCTGATTCCCGACACTTGCCTTGCAATTTGTGTCGCTAACTAACGACTCACTCATCTCGCTGTCACACCGCCTGCATCGTTGTCACGAATGACAACCGTCACCGTAAGTCGAGTACTGAACGCAGGAGACGTGCGGAATTCTGTACAATTGTAGAAGTTTATTGCGGAGGTGGTTCGCCCTTTGCCTCCTCAGATTTGTCAGTAAACGTCAAGTGTCAGTAAGCTGTGGATTACTGTGAGGAATGTTTTCGAGTTTACTGTAAATAAAGATAAGAACGAGGGGCGGTCAACACATTTTTTTCTCGGCCAATTTCGTCTGAACAAATGCGGAATTTGCTGTGGGACGTCGCGGAATATTTTCGCCTCAGCCCCTATAGTTTCATGATGTTCCGACAGGTGGCGACGCTGTACACAGCCCTCAAAATGGCGTCCGTAACGAAGATGCGTTCCAGACAGACGACTGTCATTGAGTTTCTTTTGGCGGAAAACCGGAACATCGCAGATATTCACAGGCGGTTGCGGAATGCCTACGGAAATCTTGCAGCGAACAAAAGCCAGGTCATCAACGCAACAATGTCCCGCGGACGTGTCCGATCTCTCGCTTGCTGGCAGGCCGCACACAGCTGACTCCTGCAAATGTTGGAGCTTGCGGACACTGTTACTCGAGGTGATCTACGGATCACAGTCACATACCTCGCTGCTCAACTTAATGTCTCTGTTGATTGTTCTGATACAGTCTTCCACTATTCGAGGTACTCAGAGACGTGTGCCTGCTTGGTTCCTGGCCACTTAACAGAAGGCTTACATCTGTGTGGCTCAATGAAGGATCCGTGTGATGGCGAGGTTATTGATGCATCAAGACATTGGCTCTGACGGCGATAGGTAGAGTGGTATCATGCAGTCATACAGGCCCTTCCAGTAAGATGGCGTAAGTTCGTCGCATTGAACGGAGATTACACGAGTTTTGGAACTTTAATAGTGGCAACTATTTATTTACAGCTCGTACAAAATATATACGTGTTACAAAGTTTTACTGACCTTCAAAGTAGTGACGAGGATTGTGTATAACCAGTTGCCAGAGATGTGGAAGTTGTAGGATACTCTTAGCAGTGCCAGTTGTGTTGATAGAGCGGCGCGGTCTATTGTAGCACTTCTGAAGCGAATGCCATGAAGTGTTTCCTTCAGTTTAGAATTCGGGTTGAACTCACGAGGGCTTAAGTTAGGGGAGTGCAGTAGGTGGTGCAGCACTTAGCAGCCCCAACGGTCAAACAAATCAGTAACAGCTTGCACTGTACGTGCTTGAGCATTGTCCTGCAAAATGATGGTCAGGTCCTGCAGATAGTGTCATCACTTCTGTCTCTATGCTGTTCATTTTTGGAACACAACCTACAACCAACTTAGAGACACAGACGATGAAACACTGGTTCAGTACTTCGCAACGGAAACAAAACAGTAATCCATTGAGTGGCGCTCCACCACCTCTTCTCTGAAGAAAAAGTTAAAAATCGCACCCTCAGCCGTTCAAGTCATGCGACGGTCTTCTGGGTCTCTGAAGGAGTTATTCTGTTTGGTATCCTCCTTCATGGTGCAACAATCAACGCTGAAGTGTGTTGTGCTACCCTCAGGAACTTGAAGAAACGACTTCAGCTTGCTCGTCACCACAAAAATGCAAACGAACTTCTTCTACAACTTGATAACGCAAGGCCTCGCATAAGTCTGCGTACCCGAGAGGAGTTGCCGAAGATTCTGTCCTTGCTCATCCATCCTACAGCCCGGATTTCGTACCTCCCGTCTTCCATCTGTTGCGCCCAATGAAGGATGCATTCCACAGAAAGGAGTAAGTCGATACTTCCATCTGTTGCGCCCAATGAAGGATGCACCCCAAGTGGATGATGGGAAGGTTATTGGTGCAGCAAGACATTGGCTCCGACGTCGACCAATGGAGCATACAGGCCTTCATAGGAAAGTGGTTTAAGGCTGTCGTACTGAATCGCATTGAAGAGAGTTTATGTTGAAAAACAATTCTTTTAGCCAAAAGAGTGGGGAATAATATGATGTACTGGAATCATGAATGAAGTCATCCTGCTTTCAGAAAAAATGTGTTGTATTATTTATGGAACGCCTCTGGTGGTTTCGGTTGCGTGCTTCTAGTGGCCCCACTGGAAGAAATCGACTGGAACATTGAGAATCCAAACATTTGACCTGTATCAACCTCTCAATGTTCATCTGGACACTGCAAGTGCAAGCCACCGAATGCGTTGTTAGTGCACCATATGAAGACTGGTCATTAGACAAAATTTTGATATATTTCGTGATGACATCAATTTTTCCATCCACTACGTATCAGCTAAAAAACTGATGTAAAGTGTTAACGATTTTGTAACTCTAGATTACGTTAACTGGTTATTAACATGAAATTTTCCCTATATATGTATTTGCTTGCAGAATTGTTATTGAAACTCAAACAGCAGCTCTATGAACAATTAAATCATCTTCTCGTAAGGTCCTGGAATTTAAGAGTAAACCGATCTAAACTACTCGCATGCTGTACTGACTATAAGTGTAAGTACTTTGTGACTCTATATTAAGGGCGAGCAGTTCTAGGAGCTTCAGTCCGGAACCACGCGATTGCTACGGTCGCAGGTTTGAATCCTGCCTCGGGCATGTATGTGTGTGATGTCCTTAGGTTAGTTAGGTTTACGTAGTTCTAAGTCTAGGGGACTGATGACCTCAGAAGTCCCATGGTGCTTAGAGCCATTTGAACTACACTCCTGGAAATTGAAAT
The DNA here is from genome assembly GCF_023864275.1 of Schistocerca cancellata. Taxonomy (NCBI): domain Eukaryota; kingdom Metazoa; phylum Arthropoda; class Insecta; order Orthoptera; family Acrididae; genus Schistocerca; species Schistocerca cancellata. Next base: position 143,903,586 of record NC_064634.1, on the reverse strand, counting down.
AAGAACACCGTGAATTCATTGTCCAAGGAAGGGGAAACTTTATTGACACATTCCTGGGGTCACATACATCACATGATCACACTGACAGAACCACAGGCACATAGACACAGGCAACAGAGCATGCACAATGTCGGCACTAGTACAGTGTATATTCACCTTTCGCAGCAATGCAGGCTGCTATTCTCCCATGGAGACGATCGTAGAGATGCTGGATGTAGTCCTGTGGAACGGCTTGCCATGCCATTTCCACCTGGCGCCTCAGTTGGACCAGCGTTCGTGCTGGACGTGCAGACCGCGTGAGACGACGCTTCATCCAGTCCCAAACATGCTCAATGGGGGACAGATCCGGAGATCTTGCTGGCCAGGGTAGTTGACTTACACCTTCTAGAGCACGTTGGGTGGCACGGGATACATGCGGACGTGCATTGTCTTGTTGGAACAGCAAGTTCCCTTGCCGGTCTAGGAATGGTAGAACGATGGGTTCGATGACGGTTTGGATGTACCGTGCACTATTCAGTGTCCCCTCGACGATCACCAGTGGTGTACGGCCAGTGTAGGAGATCGCTCCCCTCACCATGATGCCGGGTGTTGGCCCTGTGTGCCTCGGTCGTATGCAGTCCTGATTGTGGCGCTCACCTGCACGGCGCCAAACACGCATACGACCATCATTGGCACCAAGGCAGAAGCGACTCTCATCGCTGAAGGCGACACGTCTCCATTCGTCCCTCCATTCACGCCTGTCGCGACACCATTGAAGGCGGGCTGCACGATGTTGGGGCGTGAGCGGAAGACGGCCTAACGGTGTGCGGGACCGTAGCCCAGCTTCATGGAGACGGTTGCGAATGGTCCTCGCCGATACCCCGGGAGCAACAGTGTCCCTAATTTGCTGGGAAGTGGTGGTGCGGTCCCCTACGGCACTGCGTAGGATCCTACGGTCTTGGCGTGCATCCGTGCGTCGCTGCGGTCCGGTCCCAGGTCGACGGGCACGTGCACCTTCCGCCGACCACTGGCGACAACATCGATGTACTGTGGAGACCTCACGCCCCACGTGTTGAGCAATTCGGCAGTACGTCCACCCGGCCTCCCGCATGCCCACTATACGCCCTCGCTCAAAGTCCGTCAACTGCACATACGGTTCACGTCCACGCTGTCGTGGCATGCTACCAGTGTTAAAGACTGCGATGGAGCTCCGTATGCCACGGCAAACTGGCTGACACTGACGGCGGCGGTGCACAAATGCTGCGCAGCTAGCGCCATTCGACGGCCAACACCGCGGTTCCTGGTGTGTCTGCTGTGCCGTGCGTGTGATCATTGCTTGTACAGCCCTCTCGCAGTGTCCGGAGCAAGTATGGTGGGTCTGACACACCGGTGTCAATGTGTTCTTTTTTCCATTTCCAGGAGTGTATTTTCACTCTATATTTACGTTTATGATGACGTGCGGTTGGCAAAACAAGGAAATTACACTCATTGCTAATGTGTAGTCTGTAGGATCGCAGTCGGGTAGTCTGACTTTGAAGTCGTAAGGGAGCTCATTATGGTTAGTTTTCAGAATTCTTCTTGCAGCGTTTACACGGATGGCATATAATGAGACGGAGATTGGTCTGTGGAGGTGGGAGACAAGAAAATGTGTGCTCTGAAATTTGAAGACGTAGCATCGAGATTGGTAAGTAGTTTTTTGTCGCACTGAATAAGCTGCTATAAGGAATAAACATACTTTCTGAAAAATGTGAATGATACAGCAATGTTGTGAGTGATAGTAGCTGCAAAAATCACATACAGACATGAGAAATCGATTTCCGGGGACCATTAGAAGGGGAAACATGTGGTTAACATCTTAACCGAGTAATAACAAACGATTGGCACTGTCAACAGAAAATCACGGTACGTCCATGAGCGGAGAAAGTAATGTTGTACGAACACAATAAAATTGAGAGAGGAAAATATTTTGCTGAAATTATTATTGGTTTACTGGACTTGTTTACATGGTGACTTTTGGATGAGTACTGAAATTTCACCTGTTGCAAGTGCATACAAATGTGAGACGGAAATTTACAAGGCAGTTCCAATAGTGTAGTCAATAATTACTATCATTTTTTGTGTTTATAGAAATGGGTTACGGATATCGCCTATCGTCTGGAACAGGCAGCCATGCGTGTAAGATTTTTTTTGTGTTGACAGTAAGCGGTGTAGACGTTCAAGGCGAAGCGGGCCACACTCGCTCGATGACATTCTCCAAATAGCCTCCGCTGTCCAATCCCGGAGGAAGAACAGCGTTTCCAAAATTACGACGATATATCTTTTGGTCCATTACTACAACCTTTCGCGTCTTTCGCGACAACGTGCACCTTTTAGTCGTAGCAGCTGCGTAATATCTCTTTAATTTGTCATTTTACGTATGAAATGGTTTCTTTCGTGTTCTTCCAACTTCTCATTTGAGAGCTGCAGTACAGTCACGATAGAATTCGTGAATACTGATTTGCTTAAAAAGGGTACATAACTTTTCCATTCCTTTCAACAAGAGAAACAGATCCAAGAGTTAGGCACATACCAACTAAAAAAAATGGTTCAAATGGCTCTGAGCACTATGCGACTTAACGTCTGAGTTCATCAGTGGCCTAGAACTTAGAACTAATTAAACCTAACTAACCTAAGGACATCACACACATCCATGCCCGACGCAGGATTCGAACCTGCGACCGTAGCGCCCGCTCGGCTCCAGACTGTAGCGCCTAGAACCGCACGGCCACTTCGGCCGGCTACCAACTCAAATGTCAAAGCTGCAATGCATGGGATGACAAGCGGAAATATTAGCACAAGATATAAATACCATATTAGTTATTAGAATAATTATACTAAGCACTACACATTTGCAGAATATTTAAAGTAATACTGCCATCGCCTTGTTAATACGGAGGAAGGCCTAAGAATTGAATGTTCTAATGTGTGTGAAATCTTATGGGACTTAACTGCTAAGGTCATCAGTCCCTAAGCTTACACACTACTTAACCTGAATTATATTAAGGACAAACACACACGCCCATGCACGAGGGAGGACTCGAACCTCCGCCGGGACCAGCCGCACAGTCCATGACTGCAGCGCCTGAGAATTATCAGAATAAATAACCACAGTAAATTCCTGTCCCCATACAAGAAAACTGTCACATTCAAAAAGCCCTAACAGAGAACAAAGACTGATAAATGACCTACCGGCCGGGGTAGCCGAGCGGTTCTAGGCGCTACAGTCTGGAACCGCGCGAACGCTACGGTCGCAGGTTCGAATCCTGCCCCGGGCATGGCTGTGTGTGATGTTCTTAGGTTGGTTAGGTTTAAGTAGTTCTAAGTTCTAGGGGACTGATGACCTCAGAAGTTAAGTCCCATAGTGCTCAGAGCCATTTGAATCATGGATAAATGACCAGATGCATATAAACAAAAACTCACTAATAATCATGGCCGGACAACACACACACACACACACTGAAGTATAGATATCACAAGATACATCTCGCTGTAGGCAACACTACATAGCACTAAACAAGTTAATACTATTGAAGTGTACGTCGTTAGCAACACACACACACACACACACACACACACACACACACACACACACACTGAACATAAGGTGCCCAGGTCAGAGCCTCTACATATACAGTAGCAGAATATGTAAATTAATAGCACTGCATACAAATGAAATGTATATTTGTTTCAACTACTCATGTTGCCTTAATAAACTGAATATCAATTTCAGACGAAGAACCAGTGCCTGTGAAGGAATTAAAATGTAGCTGACTCCCCTGGACTGGACATACACTGGCGAGAGGGCTTGTTCAAGACGTGTTGGAAGTCAGGCTGCAAGGGAAAAAAACGAAAATCGAGGAAAGCAACTAAGGAATTATATTAGATATATTAGAACCTCCTGGCGCATTGAAACCGTGTGCCAGACCGGGATTCGAACATGGGTCATCTACCTTTCGTGCGCAACAGCTCTACTGGCTTTTGTTTTAGTTGTAACTACGTAGTTCTTCGTCGTTTTTCGTCAGCAGTTCTGTGCGGATGTCACACGACACCTCTCAGAATCCATCGGTGCAAACTTCAGTTTATTACAAAGTGTGTCCAGTCCCTAACCGAACACGATGAGCTACCGCGCCAATTACGACTGCGTTATCCAACCACGAACCACTACCCGCCCTCACAGCTTTTGTGCCGTCAGTACTTCATCTCCTACCTTCCAAATTCATTACGAACATTCGCACATGCTTTGGGAAGACTCTGTTGAGGAGTGTTTGTTACCGTGAAAACTGTAGTACCAGTGATAGAGAAAGGAACCAGAGTGCTGAATCGCTCTAAGATGATGACTTCAATTGAATAATTAATAAACAAGAATAAGAAAAGTAATAGCCTTAGAATTCGAAGTAATGAAGTACTCGTAATATGCATATTTCTCCCAAGTAAGTACAATGGTTTGCCTTTACTAATGGGTTATGAAAAATATAATAAATGTGTCACAAATGTTGTAAGTATTCGAGCCTGTCTTTCGCATGAAACATCTTACATGGCAAAACTGGGTTCCTCTCGAATACGTAAGCATCGCAAGTCTTAATTATTAAGCACACAGTCTGCTCTTGTTCCTGGGAAATGGGTAACTTGCTGTTGTAAACAGATGGCTGTATCTGATATAATAATGGGCATTATGCAATTTGTAAGCAGTGAGGTTATCTGTGTATGTGTTATGTAAGTTAGTTGTTTTTGCTGTCGTAATCTTCAGCTCGTGTCCTAAGCCAGCGCACTAAGATAAACAAAATGTTAGTTACATGTCCTACGAGACGTTCACAAAAATTTTTAGAAGACGCCAATTAGAAGTCAGCGAGAGGCGAATGAAAACCTTATCAAGGCGTGGCCTCACAGTATGCACTGACCGTAAGAACACAAGGTGTCGTAAGCGCAATTAGAGGAGATATTTTTATTTATTGTCGGCTGGTCCCGGCGGAGGTTCGAGTCCTCCCTTGGGCATGGGTGTGTGTGTTTGTCCTTAGGATAATTTAGGTTAAGTAGTATGTACGCTTAGGGACTGATGACCTTCGCAAATAAGTCCCATGAGATTTCACACACATTTGAACATTTTTATTTCTTGTAACTTCATTTGTTTATAAGTGATCCGGTTTTGTACTGAACGAAACAAAACTTTGGCAACATTACTTTATTAGTTATTTACTTAAAATAAGTATGAGGCATATGCAGAGTGTAGTCTTCTTGACTACCAGTTAATTTTAAGGAAAGTTACTTAGTTACATTGGTGAACAGGAAGTGGAGAAAAATAAAGTGCAGAAAAACATTTGGGATTCAAAACAACTTCCAGTCATATCGAAATGGACAAATACAGATCCTTTACCGTTTTCAAGGGAATCTTATAACACCTTCCCTGCAAAAGGGTGGTAAGTTTAGGTAACGCTGACGAAGGTGGACAGAGGTTACGGACTCTTCTCTCCGAAGTAGACCATAAAAGCTCAATGATATTGAGATGTGACGACTGTGGCAGTTGCGGGAGATGTGATGGTCACAAAGCCAGCTGTGTGAGCAGCCGTCCTGTCATATGTGAGTGCAGGCTTTCTCGGCGAATTTCATATATGAAGTCTTCACGGGATGTCAGCCGAGTAGCGTCGTCGTCTCGTAGCAACGTTTCGATGGAATGCGTCTCTTTCATCTTCAGGCGAAGTGGTGTGAGTGCAGGCTTTCTCGGCGAATTCCATATATAAAGTCTTTACGGGTTGTCTTCGCCTGAAGATGATGGAGACGCATTCTATCGAAACGTTGCTACGAGACGACGACGGTACTCGGCTGACAACCCGTGAAGACTTCATGTACAGCCGTCCTGTCGTCTTAGAACACAGCGCCACCATAGCATCGTTCCAAGTGATGGGCCTGATCAGCCAAAATGGTCACGTATACCTCAGCCGTAATGCAACATTGCGGAGTAACCGTGGGACCCATGGAATACCACGATATGGCTGCCCAAATTGCCACCGAAACCACGACATTTTTCACTTTTGGAAAGGAAACTCGACCTTAAGTTGGAAACAGTACGAAACAAGACCCAAGACTCACCCACAAAATGATTTTCTTCCATTGCTGCATAGTCTTGGTTTTACGGCTTCGTTTTCCTGTTTCAGGCTTTTACACCACTGATGTGTAGTTTTGGAATTCCATCTCGCCTGCGATTCCCTGCTTATGGAGCCCTTTTTGAGTTGTTTTGCTGCCGAGAGGGTTTGCGAATACGGCATTCACGTCTGCAATGATCTTTGCAACTGTTGCCCTCTTATGTTTCGTCACAGTCTTTCTCAATGCCCGTCTGTCACGATCACTGCACAAATTTTCGCCGCGTTGTGTCTTAGCGGATGATATTTCTCCGTTTTCCCTGTACGTGGTATAAATCTTTGGTACGGTTCCTCTTAAATCACAAACATTTTGACTGCCTGGATTACGGAAGCATCCACCATACGAACACAAACAATTAGTCCACGTTGGAATTCACTTGGTTCCAAATAATGGTCGCACAGCTATACAGAAACACCGTTATGACCGCGACTAACAATTTTTCAAGGGCATTATAGAGGCGCCGTTTGTTGTCTGATACAACAAAATGGCTCTGAACACTATGGGACTTAACTTCTAAGGTCATCAGTCCCCTAGAACTTAGAACTACTTAAACATAACTAACCTAAGGACATCACACACATCCATGCCCGAGGCAGGATTCGGACCTGCGACCGTAGCGGTCTCGCGGTTCCAGACTGTAGCGCCTAGAACCGCACGGCCATCCCGGCCGGCTCTGATACAACAACTCACCATGCACGTTTTATTGCATTTATGATTCATCATGTATTTCTCGCATTGTTTCTATATTTTTGTACTACTCCTGTGTATCTGACACTTGCAACGGTTTGACCAGATACCATCAAACGTAAATTATTTCCCACTGTTTCGGGTAGAAAAAAAATGGCTCTGAGCACTATGGGACTTAACTTCTGAGGTCATCAGTCCCCTAGAACTTAGAAGTACTTAAACGTAACTAACCAAAGGACATCACACACATCCATTCCCGAGGCAGGGTTCGAACCTGCGACCGTAGCGATAGCGCGGTTCCAGACTGTAGCGCCTAGAACCGCTCGGCCACTCCGGCCGGTCTTTCGGGTAGAAAAAATTTCGTGTTTAAGAAAAACGAAATGCGAATGTTACACTCTACTGATGTACGAGGGTAAGTCAATTATTATCCGCAAAGTAGCTATAAAATTTTGTTATAATCAAATAGGAAACTACAAGAACTTCATTTTTCGACATAGTCTCCTTGCGTTTCAACGCACTTGGTCCATTGTTGTACAAGCTTCCTGATGCCCTCATAAAAGAAGGTTCTCAGTTGAGCTGCGAGCCAGGAATGCACCGCTTCTTTCACTGCTTCGTCCGATCCAAATCGACGGCCCCTTAATGCCTGTTTGAGTGGACCTAACAAGTGACAGTCAGAAGAAGCAAGATCGGGACTATATGAAGGATGATCCAGTACTTCAAATTTGAGTTTTCTGGAGCGTTTCAGCAGTGTGGGCAGCAGTATGCGGACGGGCATTGTCGTGCAACAACACTACACCTTTCGCTGTAACGTACACTGTTTATTGTTGTGGCCCTTTCCCTATAATGTTCCAGTACTGGACATTGTGCGTCCCAAAAAACCGTATGCATCAGTTTTCCTGCCGACGGGTGGGTCTTGAACTTTTTCTTGCGCGACGAATTTGGATGTTTCCATTCCATACTCCGCCGTTTACTCTCCGGCTCGTAATTATGGATGCATGTTCCGTTACGAGTAATGATCCTGTCTAAGAAGTTTTTCCCTTCGTTACCATAGCGATACAAATGTTTTTTGCAGATGTCCAAGCACGTTTGTTTATGCAACTCAGTGAATTGTTTTGGAACCCATCTTGCACAAACTTTATAAAACCCAAATCGTCTGTCTAAGAGAATCATTTCACGTGAACGCCCAATGGTTTCTTCATTTGTGGCGGTAAACGATCGTCCGGCTCCTACATCGCGTGTAACACTTGTGTGACCATTTCGGATGTTTCAATCCATTCGTAGAAACTCCGTTGTGGCTAAACAGTGTTCTCGTACTGTACCGAAAGTCGTCTATGAATTTCAGCTTCTGAGACACCTTCTGACCACAAAAAACGGATCACTGAACGTTGCTCTTCTTTGGTGCAAATAGACAGCGGAGCAACCATGATTAACAGCACGACAGCGATAACGAAACTAACCTAGCAGCTTGAAAATCGCAAAGATATAACAACAAATAAACAAAGCATGCGTCATGAACATAAAACGACAGTACTACCAAAATAAATAAAAATATATCTAAATTGCGGATAATAATTGACTTAACTCTCGTAAGTTAGTAACCGGCTTTCGTCTCACTCAGTTATCGTCTGATATACACTGAGGTGACAAAGATAAACACATGTAAAGATGGCGGTAGTACCACGTACACAAGGTAGAAAAGGGCAACGATGGAAATAAAAGAAAGATTCACGAATGGAATTAAAATTCAAGGTGAAAGGATGTCAATGATACCATACTATTCATAGACGTGATTTGAGACTAAGCTATTCCAGCCTCATAGAATAGCGTCAACAACTAGGCGAAGCTCGTGGTTTATAAGCTGTCAGATAGCTCTGATGGTTCCGAGCTTCAAATTGGATCTGCCGAGGCGAAGTTGCCCAGTGAGTGCATCTGAGTTCCAGTCAGTCTCTGATAGTCCTAGATTCGACGGGAAGGGGGGGAGGAGTGGGGTGGGTGCTGCACACTTTCCGTCAGAATCACCGACGCCAGCGGTATTCCGTCACCTGACTTGGGCTTATGGCAGCGAGATGTAGATGTGGATGTAGATGAAGAGATGACTTGTGTCAACAAGGCCACTTCCGGCACCAGCCACCGCTGTCTCAGCAGGGGATGTCACAGGCTACCTACTAGACACAACCAGCTTTTGGGCCACTAGCATTGAAGGCACCAGGTAATACAGAATGTTACTGCTGAGTAACCACTGTTGACTCCGCACTCGCTGCAGTTCGGGAGGTCCCACACCACAGCTTCCCACACAAGTAACACTTCACCCAGAACCAGACAACCTGAAGCAATGGACGCAGAAGGGGCTTCGCTTCAAAACTTTGATGTACCGGATGGTTATAATGGTGGTTATAAGCAAAGTGCAGCTAGTCACAGAGGTCCAGTAATTGTCGTATGGTAGCGAAGCTTGGGGTACATATTCTAATGCGTTGATGCAAAACAAATTTACGCAGGAAAAAATTAGTTCCGATTTTGGTTGTGACAGCAAGAAACACGTATAGAAATGTTTCCATACGTAATGGGTTAGAATGAGACGTGGGCAGAAAAAGTCAGACAAGGGAGAAAGGCGTAATGTTGATTCTATTATTAACCGCCCTTTACATAGTTTGTTTAATACGAGCATCAGAGACGTCAACAAGATGCTGTCTGTGCCAGATTTGCAACTGGTGTCCAAAATTACAACTAATTTTTTCCAGCGTAAATCGGTTCCGCATTTTCGCTTTAGCATGTCTACCAAGTTTCGCTACGACATAATAATTATAACCCACACTGGGACTCCATGAGTAGCTGCTGCACTTTAATTATCCAGTACAAACATAGCAGGGTCACAGTTCGAAAACGCGGAATGTACCTTAGGAGGCAGTATACACAAGCACAAGGCGGCGTGTTTGTTCTGTTTCGATAATTGCACTTGGTTTTTACTAAATGCACTCGACATGACAAGCCCTGCCGCGTATCTGACCTCGTTCCTTCACCAGTGTGTCACAGGAGAATTATTCTGGTTTTCAGGATGCAGAGTTGTCAACTTTGCGATCGATTTATGTAGTGGAGATACCCACACCTTTGGCTACTTGCACACGCTACGGTTTTCGCAGCATGGCACGTCACTGGCTCTTCTATTGTCCACATCAGGACCCCTGCATAATGCCGGCTCATGCAGCGTTTCCGTGTCGGCACTAAGGTAGGGATGGGAAATTACTCTGAAGAACCAAAGAAATTGGTACACCTGCCTAATATCGTGTAGGGCCCCGCGAGCACGAATAAGTGTAGCAACACGACTTGGCTTGGATTCGACTAACGCCTGAAGTAGTGCTGAAGGGAATTGACTCCATGAATCCTGCAGGGCTGTCCATAAATCAGTAAAACTTCGAGGGGGTGGAGTTCTCTTCTAAACAGCAAGTCGCAAGGCATCCCAGATATGCTCAATAATCAATAATGTGTCCAGCGGAGTGTTTAAACTCAAAAGAGTTTTCCTGGAGCCACTCTGTAGCAGTTGTGGACTTGTGGGGTGTCGCATTGTCCTGCTGGAATTGCCCAAGTCCGCCGTAATGCATAATGGACATGAATGGATGCAGGTGATCAGACAGGATGCTTACGTACGTGTCACCTTACAGAGTCGTATCTAGACGTATCAGGGGTCCCTTATCACTTTAACTGCATGCACCCCACACCATTACAGAGCCTCTACCAGGTTGATCATTCCCCTGCTGACATGTAGGGTCCATGGATTCATTAGGTTGTCTCCATGCCCGTACATCTCCATCCGCTCGATACAATTTGAAACGAAACTCGTCCGATCAGCTAACATGTTTCCAGTCATCATCAGTACAATGGTGGTGTTAACGGACCCAGGCGAGGTGTAAAGCTCTGTCTCGTGCAGTCATCAAGGGTACACGAGTGGGCCTACGGCTCCGAAAGCCCGTATCGATGATGTTTCGTTGAATGTTTCGCATGCTGACACTTGTTTTGACGGCTCAGCCTTGAAATCTGCAGCAATTTGCGGAAGGGTTGCATTTCTGTCACGCTGAACGATTCTCTTCAGTTGTCGTTGGTCCCGTTCTTGCAGGATCTTGTTCCTGTCGCAGTGATGTTGGAGATTTGATGTTTTACCGGATTCCTGATATTCACGGCACAATCTTGAAACGGTCGTACCGGAAAATCACTCCAAAGCTACTATGGACATGCTGTGTTCCATCGCTTGTGCGTCGACTGTAACACCAGGTTCAAACTCACTTAACTTTTCATAACCTGCCATTGCAGCAGCAGTAACCGGTCTAACAACTGTTGTCTTATATGAGCGTTGCCGATCGCAGCGCGGTATTCTGCCTGTTTACATATCTCTGCCTATACCAGTTTCTTCGGCACTTCAGTGTAGAACTTTTCGACGTATTTCTCATGATGGAAAGCCCATGAAACTCTCGCGAATGTTAACACGCGTCTGTCGTCACAATTTCGTGGCATTCCGATAGTCTGTGTACAAGAGGCTCGGGCGTCCTGCGGAATGATCCAATACGCAGAGTCATAAAGAGTGGTGTGGCCTTCTCATCATTGCAACGTGCAACTTGGTGGCTCTGTATCTCCAAAAAACATTCGAGGAAAATTCTACCATTTAACTGGAGCTGTTATCAATCTTTTGCCAGGAAAAGGCTGCACTAAATGTTATATCTGCAGTGTATGTTGATGGCAACGAAGACGAAATCGTAAGCCTGTGAATATTTCGCAGATTGTCCAGAAAATTAAGTTCAATCTCATATTTGTTTCCAATCTATTACTTTCGAAAGACACAATACAGTGGGCAAGATTCACCATGAAAAGCAGTCACGCATCACTTAGTACCGTTTCTTCCAGGATAACTAGTACAAAAAATTATATTAGCCCCTTTACGTACAAGATGGGCCTAATGAAACACTTTGTGAAAGCCTTAATCATTTTTTGAGAATGTTTGAAATATCTGTGTAAGAAGTTTCTTCAAGTGTCAGAAATGAAATTGAAGTCGTGGCTGTTGGACCTCTGAAAAATGCCAAATTTGAAATGGAAATGATCGTGAGTTTCAGGTAGGCTTACGAACTATTCAAGGAGGTCGTAGTAAGTTTTTAGGCAGCAAAAAGTCCCATACTTTACTTCTGTTGTAAGCAACATTCTTGAATGTTCAAGCTGTGAGGTTTTTTGATGAGCGTAAGATTGAATTTCTGAACATTCACCACGTATTTTTCTTAAAAATTTGGACAGTGTTAGTGGAGAACAAGGCGAAAGCTTTCATTAAGTTATCAAAATGATGGAAATGCGGTACCAGAGCCGCTGGAATACAAATATGATGCGAGACTACTGTTAGTCTCTTCATCTAGACAAAAAGAGATATAACCGAATGGACACGTAATTCCAGTGCAATAACGTGCTAGATTAATACCTTTGTTCACACTCATAATTTAGATTAGTATTCATTCTAATTCCATGTCTTTAATTAATTTTGCAGTTTGCAACAAGGTCACATTGTGAGAAAAGAGTACGTAAAAAAAATTCTAAGGTTTCAACGGCTAGAAAATACACGACATTAAGGTACAGGGTATGCAGCTAGCAAGCCGGTGCGATCGTACCGAATTTTCCTTTTCTCCTAATGAAAGCCTATGAACCATAGTTTCTCTTCAAAGTGATCAGGGAAAAAATCACGTTTTGTTATTTGAAATCTTGAAAGCCCTAACTGACGACGTTTGCTTCCTCTTGGACGATCAAGCCAAATACTATTGATCAGTACTGTTGTTTGTTTTGAGAAACCGACAGGAAAGATTACTCCTTGGAGGTAGTGGAGAAGCCATCTACTTTATTCTGTTCCATGTATAAAAACATGTTTTTCATGTCGCTGCACTAATTAACATTCCTTGTTTACAAATATACTGTCAGCTCGTACTTTTTCCCCTTCCTTGTTTTTCCTAGGCTCGAACAGTTTAATTTGACGCTGCAAACGTTTTATCAGCTTCTTCAGTCTGAACAATACGGCACGAACCCTGGAGATATGACGTGGGCGATGTCTGTCTTTTCGTCTGATAATTTGTCATGTTAGGGCCCTTAACGGCTGAAACAATTATCGACGTATTGAAGTAATGAAACAAATGAAGAAGTGAACTTTGAGTGTGAGTACGATTTAAGATATGAATGTGCCTACTTTTGTCTACAGGTGATGTTGCCCACAATTTTGTGAGTGACATTAAGCAACAGGTTACGTGATAAACACCCAAAAAGAGAAATTTAAAAACATTATTTCTGATTTAACAACGTTTACACCTATACAGAGTAATTAAAAAAAATCCATATTTTAAGAGGTGACAGCACGCACGAATACATGAAAAAAATGTCCAGTAAAAATGGGCTCTAAAATGCATACCTTAAGAGCTGTTCGCTACTGTACTGGAAGGCCTTGATGATACTTTCTTGTAGCTCATTAAACGGACTTGGTTACACCCAAAATTCCAAGTATCCCCAGAATGAAAAATCCAAGGGATTAAGATCGGGGAACGAGATGGCCAACATCCTGGAGATCACCGACAAATTAATTCATGGCCGATTTAATGTCTGTGTAATTTGTTCTCTCATATGTCTGGGAAATTGGGATGGTGCTCCATCGTGTGTGAATGAAATCTCCAGCCGTTGCCGGAACGACGCCTTCTCTAGCAGGACAGGCAAGATGGTTACTAGGCACCAGTCAGCCTGTTTGGTAATATGTAAGGTTCTATTAGTCTGTCGCCAATTATTCCTGCCCATCCATTAATTTAAAATAACGGTACTTATATTTATTAAGGTACACATTTTAGGGCCTTTGTTTGCTGGACTTTTTTACCTCGTTTTGGTCCTGCAAAACACGGAATATTTTTTCTAACACCCTATATAGATTGTGTCTAATTTTTTTCTCGGTTCTTCTGTATTCCCCTATAGCTGTGCAGAAATATTCTTCTCCAATATTAATGACAAAATCCCCTTGACGCAACTATTAGGCGGTCGACCCTTTTTCTACTTCTATTTGGAATCCAGTCCATTACACACTTTGGCAGCTTTTCTTCCTACGATCCGTTGACATGAAATCAATAACCTAATTTTCGACATTCATTTAGTCTCTGATTACTTCAACGTTTCTTTCTTCTTTTCCTTCTATCACTGATGATTGTCTGCACAAACCCATATTTGTAGCTACTAATTTTGAGTTTGGTTACCATGTCATCATACAAACTCTGAACCATATGTATTAGTGCTCTTAACTATTGTTTTAAATATTCTACATATAGCATCAGTTCGAATGTGCTAATAGCGGAGAATTCCATTAAATAAACTCCCGTTGTTAGTCTCCCATCTGGAGCCAAACTCAGATGACAGATAGGGGAACATCCCCCGTTATACGGGGAGTACTGGGGAAATAAAACATCTGAGGCAGACCAAAACTAACATTTACTACCATGCAGTTTCAGGTTTGAACTACTTCTAAAGGAAGAAACCACTGAAAAAAAATTTAGTGGTCCTCCAGGTTGGAGGTCGAAGCAGTTGGTGAATTTATCATTTACTTGCCACTAAGCCTTCCCACGTTCATTTACTTTGCAAAATATTACGTCTTTGGCTTCTCCATTTAACACTCTTTTAAGCCAAGATTATCTCACATTTATCCGGTCGGTTCCCAGATGGAACAGAGGTCAAAGTATTGATGAAGTTGCTTAGAAAAGATTGTATGAATGCTTTTAGGTTAAGACTGCCTGTATACAGCTAAATTATCACAATATTTGTTTTTTCAGACGCGTTTCGCGGCAATTTATTAAGATATCTTCAGTGGCTGAATGTGATGATATTGCTCTGTATGTGTTTTTGTTGTACTGCTTGTGAACCAGAGCGATATCAGCGCCCTCAGACAGTAGTGCTGCCTTAAAGGAGGAGAGCCGTGTTTAGCAAAACAAATAGTGTCCTTAATTAGCTGCATAGAGGCTGTTCTAAGGTAAAAACATTAATAAAATATCTGATCAGAAGTATCCGGGCACCCCTATGTACTGCGGGATTGACCACTAGATGTCACCAGAGACGGACCCGCCAGTATAAAATGAGGCGAGAGAATTGTGTTCTCAGTAGAGTACAGCAGAATACGTCGGTCAAGACAGCTTATTGACGTATACTGGTCATTGGACGTCACCTGAGTAGCATATCCATCAAAAACATTTCAGCCCTTCTAAGGATGCCCAAGTCAATTGTTGGTGCTGTGACTGTGAGGTGGAAACTCGAAGAAAAACCAAAGTTACCCCAAGACCAGGCAGATCGCATGTGTTGACGGACGGGGACAGTCGAGCATCGCGGAGGGTGGTTCTACAAAAAATTGCATGACATCAGTGGAAGCAACCACGCATGATTTCCGAAGTACTACCAGCATTCCAGGTTGAACAACGACTGCGCGTAGGTAGTTAAAAGAATGGGGTACAGCTGTCCAGCGTCTGCTCATAAACCATACATTTATGCAGCCAATGCTAAGGGACGCTCGATTTGGTGAAAAGAGCAACGCTCCTGGACAGTGGATGACTGCAAGCGAGTGATTTGGAGTAATGAATAACGCTATACCATGTGGAAATCCGATAGAATGGTTTGGGTTAGGCGAACGTCTGGACAATGTTACATTCCATCATGTGTAGTGGCATACAAGAAGTAAGGAGGTGTAGATGCTTTTCGACGGTGCCGGATGATACCCTTACTGGGCTTCAGGAAACACTAAGTGGGGTAGGATATGAAACAGAATTACAGTATTGTGTAATACGTACAGTGGAGGAAGATTTTTGCATACTGCGGGGCAACAGTCATAATATATTTCTTTAAAGTCAGTACCACCATTAGACTATTGTTTATTTAAAGCGTTACATTTACACTTACACAATCATGATTTCGGCTTCAAAGTGGCATTATCAAGGGTTTTCTGAAAGCAGTTTAGACAATAACAGTGAAATACATAACGAGTGATATAACCGTATAAGAATCCCTATTTGCAATGCTTACTTACAAGTGTTATAAATTGCCTAAGATGGCACACTGTCGTATTAAAATACACTATTAATTAGAGAATGTATATAATAGTGTATTTTAATACACCCTGCTACCAGAAGGGAGCGTAATACTGCGTGGAACGTTTTGTGGCATTGCCTCGAAGATCTCGCCATTCTGGAAGGTGCAACGGATCAACGACAGTATGCACGTGTCCTTTGGGACTATTACCACACCCACATGTGGTTTTGTTTTTCCTCGGCACAATGGCATTTTCCAGCAGGAAAGTGCAGCTTGTCACACACTTCACATTGTTCGAGCATGGTTCGAATAGCACCAGAATGAGTTTACTGTACTCCCATGGCCACCAAATTTTCCGTATTCAAACCCAATTTAGACTCTGTGGGACCACCTCGATCGGGCTTTTCAGGTTATCGATTCTCAGCCGAGAGACCTGGCGCAGTTCGCCTCTGCACAGGAGTTGGCACGGCTCCACATTCGTGTCGGTACCTTCCTTCCCGCACGTCTCGCACTGCACCAGGTGGTTATTCAGCCTTTTAGCAGCAGCACAATACAACGTATGACACAGGTGGTCACATTAATGAGACTAGACAGTATACAAGCTGTGCCATACGCAAAAAACATACTCCAAAGATCCCTTGTTTTTTTCGCTGATAAGTCGTCTTCTGGGAAGTTAGATAAAGATCGCATTCCGTGAGAAGCGAGAGACCTTCATTGTAGACAGCGATTCCTTTCTCTTTGTAATGCGATGGGCCGATTTCTCGGCGCCGTTTTCCATGGGTTGAATAACCCCTGGCCTGAAGAGTTGTAAGAAGGCTCCTCATTCGTTAATGTTGTTGTTGTTATGGTCTTCAGTCCTGAGACTGGTTTGATGCAGCTCTCCATCTACTCTCCTGTGCAAGCTTCTTCATCTCCCAGTACCTACTGCACCCTACATTCTTCTGAATCTGCTCAGTGTATTCATCTCTTGGTCTCCCTCTACGATTTTTACCCTCCACGCTGCCCTCCAATACTAAATTAGTGATCCCTTGATGCCTCAGAATATGTCCTACCAACCGATCCCTTCTTCTGGTCAAGTTGTGCCACAAACTTCTCTTCTCCCCAACCCTACTCAATACTTCCTCATTAGTTATGTGATCTACCCATCTAATCTTCAGCATTCTTCTGTAGCATCACATTTCGAAAGCTTCTATTCTCTTCTTGTCCAAACTATTTATCGTCCATGTTTCACTTCCATACATGGCTACACTCCATACAAATACTTTCAGAAATGACTTCCTGACACTTAAATCTATACTTGATGTTAACAAATTTCTCTTCTTCAGAAATGCTTTCCTTGCCATTGCCAGTCTACATTTTATATCCTCTCTACTTCGACCATCATCAGTTATTTTGCTCCCCAAATAGCAAAACTCGTTTACTACTTTAAGTGTCTCATTTCCTAATCTAATTCGCTCAGCATCACCCGACTTAATTCGACTACATTCCATTATCCTCGTTTTGCTTTTGTTGATGTTCATCTTATATCCTCCTTTCAAGACACTGTCCATACCATTCAATCCATGGAGAAGAAATAAAAACTTTGAGGTTCGCCGATGACATTGTAATTCTGTCAGAGACAGCAAAGGACTTGGAAGAGCATTCGTTAATATATATAAACTGAAAAGTAGCAGTTCAGGCCACCAGAGATTGTATTGGCTCGAGTAGTAAACTTAGTTGAGGAGTGGGAGAGAAACACAGAACTGGTTAAGAACTGCATGTATGGGTGAGTAACGATTGGTCAGTATTGTGAAATCTTTACTAGGGGGGCAAAGAATTGTCACAAAAGTTTCATTGTCCAGCACCCCGAAAATCGTTCAAATGTCTCTGAGCACTATGGGACTTAACGTCTGAGGTCATCAGTCCCCTAGAACTTAGAACTACTTAAACCTAACTAAGTACATCACACACATCCATGCCCGAGGCAGGATTCGAACCTGCGACCGTAGCGGTCGCGCGGTTCCAGACTGTAGCGCCTAGAATCGCACCCTGCAGAGCCTTTGTTATTGGCACACGGGATTCTCCGACTTGAAGGGAGGAGATGGTACTTCTGTTTGGGATGCGGTGGAGGAGACTTTGCCTGAGGACCTTGAAGGGAATATCGTCCGCTGACCTGATAGAGAGTTGATGTATCGCATCTGTGACAGGTCACCGTACTCGCTACGCTTCATACGGCTGAGTGCTGAATGTCGTTGAGAAAACGCATCTTAGCGAGCAGGGTATGAGAAATGCCGTGCATTTGTAACTGTATTGTTAGGGTTACCACATTTCACGAATTTAATACTTTTCTCGAGTGAATGAAGGCTCGTTCAAGGCTCAGTCAGAAATGTTGATAGCTTGTAGTTTTTTTCATTCTTCTGGAGGACTCTTGTGATCACTACCTGCCCAACACAGATTTATCTACCCATGATATATGCGTAGATTAGGTCTTGTCTGATTCACCTAAACTATCCATCTTTACCGGAATATTCAAGTGCTAGATTAGCACTATCCCATGTCAACGGTTGTCAATTTTCTTATTGTCTCCATTTCTGGTGATGTAACATGTCCTTTAATAATCTGTAATTCATTTGTGTCATCAGCGAACATTATAATAAACAGGGATTAATTCATTTCGTAATTAGATGATCACTCTGTTTGTTATCCTTTGTGAAATACAACACCCATGTCTCATGTTTGCTAGTGTCACCGCTGTCCTGTTGCTTCTCCGTTGTGTGACATCTTTGTTATTAAATGTATGTAAGCCCGAGCGATATGTTGGCCATTCCAAGCGATGTAGATCATTCTGACATCCACAAAGGTATGTTGGAAACTCTGCTGTACCTTCACACCTTGTTTCCACAGGCAACTAGACCATTCCCAAAACAAATTTCCAATGTCAAGTTCCGACTGTATTGAACCAATATCATCAACTCTGGTCTTGTCTGAAACTGAGACTGGCAGCAGCCAGTTTGTTTTATAGTTATCATTACGATTATTTCTATCTGAGCCCGGCATGCATAGCAGGGCTTCTTTTTCTTTCTGTGTAGGCACACATTTACAAAGCAAACACATTTACATGTACAAAATAAATGAAAGAAAGTGATATTTTGTGCATTTAATTAACTCTGAAAAATATTATTCAAGTGCTTTGGAATATACAATATTTTTGAGTTTTCCATCTTCTGCAAAAACGATTTTTTCGGCTCTCGCTCTAGTGAAAATGGAACATATAATGAATCAAGTTAGTTAATTAGCAACACGTTCCGTAGCTCATTTGACCATTTCTTTTTTCGAAGCAACGTAAAAGAATCAATTTACCGGATATGAAAAATGCATGGATATTCAAGATTTAATGCAGACACTTGGAGGGATTGACCTTGCGCCTTTTTTATGGTAATTGAGAACTAAAGGAAACGGGGAAATGCAGTCGTTTGAAATCAAATGGCATGTCGGTGGAAATGCTGTGGATATAGGGAAGCAGCACATTTTCTGCTTTCGACTCGCCATTCAGAAGTGTCGCTTCAATGACGTTTGATATCAGTTTTTTGAAAGGGAGCCTGGTTCCATTGCACAGCTGTGGTGGATTAATGTTGCGCAAAAGAAATACTGGTGTGCCGATCTCCAGTGACAAGCTGGTGGAGCTCAGCTGAATAATTTAAAATTTCATCGGCATTCGTGGGGCTGTCAATCGTTTTTAGGTGACAGACTCGCCCACAATTTCTTTCTTGATTTCGCAACTGGTTGCATTGACGTTGGTATTTATTGTTTCCAAAATGGTACGTTGGAAAAGCCGTACGTGATTTCTGTACTTGGCGACAATTTATGGGGAAAGTTTCTTAACTAATTCTTCTACCGATGAAACCATGACACAAACGTTTAATGGAAGTGAAATATACTTTTTTTCGACAGCAACTGGTATGTATGCCAATTCTGGTAGACATTCTTTCAGGAGTTACAGATATAGGCTATGTCGGTAGCTCCCTGTCTTTGCAACCGCTCTACCTGCAACTCGTTCTCGCTTCCCGCGCCCGGGTTCCCGGGTTCGATTCCCGGCGGGGACACGGATTTTCTCTGCCTCGTGATGACTGGTTGTTGTGTGTGATGTCCTTAGATTAGTTAGGTTTAAGTAGTTCTAAGTTCTAGGGGACTGATGACCATAGATGTTAAGTCCCGTAGTGCTCAGAGCCATTTTTTTTTTGTATCTGCAACTCTAGGGGTGGAAATTCGTCAAGACTGTCACTGATAAGACTAGCGAAACAGGAAACTATGGACTTCACACTAATATCGGTCGATATCGAATACTTTTACATGTCACGTCTTCTCACACTCACTCCCATCTTCAGGAGTGACTACATCTACATCTACATTTATACTCCGCAAGCCACCCAACGGTGTGTAGTGGAGGGCACTTTACGTGCCACTGTCATTACCTCCCTTTCCTGTTCTAGTGGCGTATGGTTCGCGGGAAGAACGACTGCCGGAAAGCCTCTGTGCGCGCTCGAATCTCCATATTTTACATTCGTGATCTCCTCAGGAGGTATAAGTAGGGGGAAGCAATATATTCGATACCTCATCCAGAAACGCACCCTCTCGAAACCTGGACAGCAAGCTACACCGCGATGCGGAGCGCCTCTCTTGCAGAGTCTGCCACTTGAGTTTCCTAAACATCTCTGTAACTCTATCACGCTTACCAAATAACCCCGTGACGAAACGGGCCGCTCTTCTTTGGATCTTCTCTATCTCCTCTGTCAACCCGACCTGGTACGGATCCCACACTGATGAGTAATACTTAAGTATAGATCGAACGAGCGTTTTGTAAGCCACCTCCTTTGATAATGGACTCTCCTAACGAATCTCAACCTGGCATCCGCCTTACCAACAATTAATTTTATATGATCATTCCACTTCAAATCGTTCCGCACGCATACTCCCAGATATTTTACAGAAGTAACTGCTACCAGTGTTTGTTCCGCTATCATATAATCATACAATAAAGGATCCTTCTTCCTATGTATTCGCAATACGTTACATTTGTCTATGTTAAGGGTCAGTTGCCACTCCCTGCACCAAGTTCCTCTCCGCTGCAGAGCTTCCTGCATTTCGCTGCAATTTTCTAATGCTGCAACTCCTCTGTATACTACAGCATCATCCGCGAAAAGCCGCATGGAACCTCCGACACTATCTACAGGTGAAAAGCAATGGTCCCATAACACTCCCCTGTGGCATATTACCGCCACAATGGTTTCTTATAAATAATTATACACATAACGAATCATTTACACACAAAATTTGACTGAAATTGCCCCAGAAGTGCCCTAGTTAAGCTTCTAGTCCACCACCTTTTGACACGCACCTTTATGGGCGGTAAGTGATTCTTACTCCCACAGAAACCTTCGCAGGCGTGAGCGCAACAACTCACCTCAGTTTCATCGTAACCTGGTGAATAGTACAGGGACACATAGAAGACGAAGAAACAAAATCATTTTTATATATTAGATTACTATTTAATGTGGTGTTTGACTCCTAAGCCTTTACGGCAGGTACTCCAGATTTATAATCGAGTCATCTTTGAATACACTCACCATCTATTGTATTGTTTATTTTAATTATTGCTTTGCTTTGACTAATTTCGCATTCTGTATATTTGCAGGATACAGAAAAAACATCACATTCACAGTGAAACTCCTCTCCTCCTCCTCCTTCAATATTCTCCAAGTGAGATTCGGACATGTGACCTTCGACGTGAGAAACTGCGACGCTGCGTAAAGTCACGGCGGTCGGCGCCATCTTGATACCTTACTGTCAACAACACTGGTATACAGGGTGTTACAAAAAGGTACGGCTAAACTTTCAGGAAACATACCTCGCACACAAAAACAGAAAATATGTTATGTGGACGTATGTCCGGAAACGCTTACTTTTCATGTTAGAGCTCATTTTATTACGTCTCTTCAAATCACATTAATCATGGAATGGAAACACACAGCAACAGAACGTACCAGCGTGACTTCAAACACTTTGTTACAGGAAATGTTCAAAATGTCCTCCGTTAGCGAGGATACATGCATCCACCCTCTGTCGCATGGAATCCCTGATGCGCTGATGCAGCCCTGGAGAATGGCGTATTGTATCACAGCCGTCCACAATACGAGCACGAAGAGTCTCTACATTTGGTATCGGGGTTGCGTAGACAAGAGTTTTCAAATGCTCCCATAAATGAAAGTCAAGAGGGTTGAGGTCAGGAGCGCGTGGAGGCCATGGAATTGGTCCGCCTCTACGAATCCACCGGTCACCGAATCTGTTGTTGAGAAGTGTACGAACACTTCGACTGAAATGTGCAGTAGCTCCATCGTGCATGAACCACATGTTGTGTCGTACTTGTAAAGGCACATGTTCTAGCAGCACAGGTAGAGTATCCCGTACGAAATCATGATAACGTGCTCCATTGAGCGTAGGTGGGGCCCAATCAAGACATCACCAACAATGCGTGCCCAAACGTTCACAGAAAATCGGTGTTTATGACGTGATTGCACAATTGCATGCGGATTCTCGTCAGCCCACACATGTTGATTGTGAAAATTTACAATTTGATCACGTTGGAATGAAGCCTCATCCGTAAAGAGAACATTTGCACTGAAATGAGGATTCACACATTGTTGGATGAACCATTCGCAGAAGTGTACCCGTGGAGGACAATCAGCTGCTGATAGTGCCTGCACACGCTGTACATGGTACGGAAGCAACTGGTTCTCCCGTAACACTCTCCATACAGTGACGTGGTCAACGTTACCTTCTTTCAATTGGGCCAACTGGCGGTGAATCGAGCAAGTACAGTACATACTGACGAAACTAAAATGAGATCTAACATGGAAATTAAGCGTTTCCGGACACATGTCCACATAACATCTTTTCTTTATTTGTGTGTGAGGAATGTTTCCTGAAAGTTTGGCCGTACCTTTTTGTAACACCCTGTATAGTATTATAGAAAATGCAGCGAGCACGCCGTGCACCGAGGAGTCCATACGTAGGTCACAAGTTACACGCCGCTGTCAGACCACTCGCTTTGGGGAGTACAGGTGAGTATGAAGGCTGCGGTACTCACGGCAGACGAGGGGTCGGCCCGGAGGAGCCCTCTTGCGCACGCGGCTGTGGGAGTAGTTGGCAGCCGCAGTGGCGGAGTCGGCTCTCGCTGCCGACATGTCTCGGGTAACGCAGCGGAGCAGAGCAGTCGGCCGCTGTGCGTTCCGTCCGGGGGAAGACTCGGCGCAGCTCCGCGCCGCTCCGCCCGCCTCGCGTATCGGTCCCGGGGTTATCGCGCCTCCCGCCGCCAACACGCCACATCGTTGTCGAACTATTGGCTGCCGCAGCGTCCGTTTATCGCTCCTGTTATTGCCATTCGGCGGCGTCCGGCAACTCGGTCGCCACCCCCGGACCTCACTATTTCTGCAGCGCGCCCCTAACCTTCAGGTCTCCGCGGATCGCGGGTGCTAGAGGTCGCGCCGTGCGCTCGGCCTTGACACGGATTGGTTCGCAGCGGTGCCTTCAACACTGGCGAATTGTTGTTCATGGCGTACACGGACCTAACCTCACGCGCAAAAACCGCGCGAGTTCGAGATACCTACGGGGTAGCGCACGAAATGTGTTACTATTTTGTTTTTGAATATAAACACTATTGTCAATACAATCTGAAAAGAACATATACTATACTACTGGCCATTAAAATTGCTACACCACGAACATGACGTGCTACAGACGCGAAATTTAATCGAAAGGATGAAGATGCTGTGATTTGCAAATGATTAGCTTTTCAGAGCATTCACACAAGGTTGGCGCCGGTGGCGACACCTACAACGTGCTGACATGAAAGTTTCCAACCGATTTCTCTTACACAAACAGCAGTTGAACGGCGTTGCCTGGTGAAACGTTGTTGTGATGCCTTGTGTATGGGGGAGAAATGCGTACCATCACGTTTACGACTTTGATAAAGGTCGGATTGTCGCCTGTCGCGATTGCGGTTTATCGTATCGCGACATTCCTACTCGCTTCCGTCGAGATCCAGTGACTGTTAGCAGAATATGGAATCGGTGGGTTCAGGAGGGTAATACGGAACGCCGTGCTCGATCCCAACGGCCTCCTATCACAAGCAGTCGAGATGACAGGCATCTTATCCGCATGGCTGTAACGGATCGTGCAGCCACGTCTCGATCCCTGAGTCAACAGATAGGGGCGTTTGCAAGACAACAACCATCTGCATGAACAGTTCGACAACGTTTGCAGCAGCATGGACTACCAGCTCGGAGACCATGGCTGCGGTCACCCATGACGCTGCATCACAGTCAGGAGCGCCAGCGATGGTGCACTGGACGACGAACCTGGGTGCACGAATGGCAAAACGTCATTTTTTCGGATGAATCCAGGTTCTGTTTGGGCTGCATGATGGGCGCATCCGTGTTTGGTGTCATCGCAGTGAACGCACATTGGAAGCGTGTATTCGTCATCGCCATACTGGCGTATCACCCGGCGTGATGGTATGGGGTGCCATTGGTTACACGTCTCGGTCACCTCTTGTTCGCATTGACGGCACTTTGAACAGTGGACGTTACATTTCAGATGTGTTACCACCCGTGGCTCTACCCTTCATTAGATCCCTGCGAAACCCTACATTTCAGCAGGATAATGCACGACCGCATGTTGAAGGTACTGTACGGGCCTTTCTGAATACAGAAAAAGTTCGACTGCTGCCCTGGCCAGCACATTCTCCACATCTCTCACCAATCGAAAACGTCTGGTCAATGGTGGCCGAGCAACTGGCTCGTCACAATACGCCAGTCACTACTCTTGATGAACTGTGGTATCGTGTTGAAGCGGCATGGGCAGCTCTACCTGTACACGCCATCGAAGCTCTGTTTGACTCAATGCCCAGGCGGATAAAGACCGTTATTACGGCCAAAGGTGGTTGTTCTGGCTGCTGATTTCTCAGGATCTATGCATCCAAATTGCGTGAAAATGTAATCACATGTCAGTTCTAGTATAATATATTTGTCCAATGAATATCTGTTTATTATTTGCATTTCCTCTTGGTGTAGCGATTTTATTGGCCAGTAGTGTACAATGAAGAGCCGTCCTTGGAGATTTGTTCTAACTCAGCACATGCTCAATATGTCCACCATTTCCTTTCCTAACTTCCTTCAAACGATCAATGAAGTTAGTAATCAGCCTACGGCACATGTCTTCCGTAATTTCACTGCAAGCTTGAAGAATAAGTCTTCTGAGCTCCATTAAATCACGTGGACGTTTCGGGAAAATTTTTACCTTTAGGTGCCCCCAAAGAAAAAAGCCACATGGATTGAGGTCTTGACTAATGGGGGGCCAATTTTGTCCGTCATAGAAGCGACCTGGAAACCTGAGTAAAATGATCCGCATGTCGAAATGCTCGTGTAAAAACCCCAACACAGTGTTTGCAGTATGTGGCCTTGCTCCATCTTGCACGAACCACTGCGTGTTGAAGGGCAAGGCTGTAGCAAGAAGCTGTGGAATGAAGCAATTGCGAAACGTTCTCAAATAACGCTCGCTGTTCACAGTTTCTTCAAAGAGAAAGAGTCCAGTAAGTCCATGACTGGAAATTGCTGCCCACGCTGTAATCTGCGCAGCATAATGTTGTCGTTCATGAAGCATTTGCGGGTTTTCAGTGGCCCAAAAGCGTACATATTGTTTGTTAACCACACCGTCTAAATGAAAATGCGCCTCGTCTGAAAACCAAACGTTGTTGAGAGTTTCTTCCCTATCCTCCGCCCACTGAGCAAATAATAGTCTCTGCTGCTTGTGTTCTTCAGTGAGCTTCTGTGCACAGGTCATCTTGTATGGGTACATATGGAGGTCACTTTTAATAATGCGATAAACGGAGCGTCTGGATATTCCCAGTTGTACTGCTCCCTTTCTACACGATTTCCTGGGACTTCTCTGTACAGCAACTAGTACCGCTTCAATATTCTCTGGCGAACAAACAGGTTTAGGCCGAGGTTGCTTCGCTTCCAATACTGTTCTTTCCTGTTCAAATTTATCATACAACCTGTGGATGGTCTTCTTGCAAGGGACCCATCGTGTGTTACACTGTTGTCGAAAACGCCTCTGAGTCACAACAAGGCTTTTCGTTTCATGAAAAAGGAACACAACTGCCTATCGTTGCTGTGTCGTCAGTCTTCCATTGTCAGCCATTGCTGCTTACTAGTCTCCTAGCGGCAGTACCGTGAATTACAAATGGTTCAAATGGCTCTGAGCACTATGGGATTTAACATCTATGGTCATCAGTCCCCTAGAACTTAGAACTACTTAAACCTAACTAACCTAAGGACAGCACACAACACCCAGTCATCACGAGGCAGAGAAACCGTGAATTACACGTCATTTCGTAACTTATTTGTTTTTGCAAGCTCTGCTGGTACTGCTGCAGAGATTCCAGTGGGATATCTAATGTGCGTCGTAAATTGTGAAAGAAACAATTGGTATCACATATCGTGCGCCATCCTATACACGCAAGTGCGGGCAAGAATGTTCCCCAGATCACAATATCTTCTTCTGCGGGCAGTACGCTAGCAACAGACAGACACTACACTTTGATTGCACAGAGACAGACATACATATGTAAACACCAGTAAAAAACCAGCACAGTGGGCACAATTAAACGTTTAACAGATAGTATTTCAAAAACAACACATGAAGAGTACTTGCTGACAAGACGTAACATACACGCCTGTTTGCAACATAACAATAATCTCTGGAGGGTGGACAGCGACACTCACAATGACAGCGACAACAATGACACAGAAGAGGAACAGGTGCAGAAGGAAGATGAGATGAATAAGACACCTACAATTATGAATGAGACGTTGTTGATGTTGTGGTCTTCAGTGCTGAGACTGGTTTGATGCAGTTCTCCATGCTAGTCTATCCTGTGCAAGCTGCTTCATCTCCCAGTACGTACTGCAGCCTACGTCCTTCTGAATCTGATTAGTGTATTCATCTCTAGGTCTTCCTCTACGATTTTTACCCTCCACGCTGCCCTACAATGCTAAATTGGTGATCCCTTGATGCCTGAGAACATGTCCTACCAACCGATCCCTTCTTCTAGTCAAGTTGTGCCACAAACTCCTCTTCTTCCCAATTCTATTCAATACCTCCTCATTAGATAACTAAGAATTAGATAACTAAGAATTAGATAACTAATCTTCAGCATTCTTCTGTAGCACCACATTTCGAAAGCTTCTACTCTCTTCTTGTCCAAACTATTTATCGTCCATGTTTCACTTCCGTGCATGGCTACACTCCATACAAATACTTTCAGAAACGACTTCCTGACACTTAAATCTATACTCGATGTTAACAAATTTCTCTTCTTCAGAAACGCTTTCCTTGCCATTGCCAGTCTACATTATATATCCTCTCTACTTCGACCATCATCAGTTATTTTGCTCCTCAAATAGCAAAACTTATTTACTACTTCGTTTCATTTCCTAATCTAATTCCCTCAGCATCGCCCGACTTAATTCGACTACATTCCATTTTCCTCGTTTTGCTTTTTTTGTTGTTCATCTTATATCCTCCTTTCAAGACACTGTCCATTCCATTCAGCTGCTCTTCCAGGTCCTTTGCTGTCTCTGACAGAATTACAATGTCATCGGCGAACCTCGAAGTTTTTATTTCTGCTCCATGGATTTTAATACCTACTCCAAATTTTTCTTTTGTTTCCTTTACTGCTTGCTTAATATACAAATTGAATAACATTGGGGACATAACACGCCAAAATACACTGACAGAATGCACATATCAAAAAAATAATAGTCGAGGATAGCGAATACTAGAGTAAATGTAGTGTAAGATGCTGGCAAGTTAACCGAGAAAGTACCCAATATTGTACGTAGATGAATACCTAATGTTAATGCATAGGGTTAGCAATACCATCTCTCTGCTCCTAACTGTGAACTATTTTGTTGTGACTGAGCTCGAAGAGACCATCCCGAGTGATTCATTCACCACCAGCCTCAATCAGTGATGGCACTAAGAAATCTCTCCTCTAGCCTATCATCTTTTTACACTCTTCTTAAACAAACAAAATTTTAATTATATTTCAGCCTCAGAATATTGTTATTTTAAAAATGAATTAATCCGTATCAGTTCTTGGTAGAGGAAAACAAAACAAAAAACTACAACAAAGGTATCAACGAAAACTGTAATATGTATGACCTGTTTTAAAACAGGAGGTAACAGGCCTTTAAACATACAATACAGAAATAAATAAAAGTACGCCTTCCTCATAGCGATCAGCAGTACAGTTTTACCCGAGCTATCTTGTCGCAGGCGCGGATGAGTAGGTGATCTAACCTGTGGGGAGTGTTCTGGTAGTGAAACCTTCCTTCTTCTTCCATAGGAACCTTTTCAGTTGCCAACTGCATAATTTCGCAAAGTGTCCAATCAGTATGACCACTACCTAATGCAAGATGGAATGCTGCCTGTTGGCGTTTCGGTCACGTACGCACTACGAAAATTATGCAGGGTAGCAAAGAGTTACTGTTTACAACGTAAGACAGCGGTGTAGGTAAAGTCAATGGTTCAATTGGCTCTAATCACTATGGGACTTAACATCTGAGGTCATCAGTCCCCTAGACTTAGAACTACTTAAACCTAATTAAACTAAGGACATCACACATATCCATGCCGGAGGCAGGATTCGAACCTGCGACCGCAGCAGCAGCGCGATTCCGGACGGAAGCGCCTAGAACCGCTCGGTCACAGCGGCCGGCCAGGTAAAGTCAAGACAAACAGTTTCATGTAGGGCACTTGTGGTCTACCAAGCCGAGAAGGAGCCTCAAACTTACCTATAAAAGCCACTGAAGCTCCACGTGAGATTTTGATTAAAACTGTCCTTGAATATTTAAACACTTCTAGATCTTGTACATACATAATCTAAAACTGACGCCTATATAAATTTTACTTAGCAGTTTTGTGCACTTTAAAAGCGTAAAATTAACAGTTAAAGCGTTTTGCTTCTCTGTCCTTCTTACACGAGACAACTGTGCTTGTAAAGGTTAATTTTACTTGTTCAAAAGTCTTTACGTTTAGTTTACCTTACAGAAAAGGTTAGCCTGCTACGAGGGGCGTTCAGTACGCAACGTAACACATTATTTTTCTCGGCCAATTTCGGTAGAGAAAATGCCGAATTTGTTGTGGGATATCGTGAAATATTCTCGCTTCAGCCCCTATAGCTTCATGAAGTTCCGGTAAGTGACGGCGCAACACGTACCCTTCAAAATGGCGTCTGTAACGGAGGTGCACTCCAAGCAGATAGCTGTCGTTTATTTTCTTTTGGTGGAAAGTCAAAGCATCGCAGATAGGCGGTCGCAGAATGTCTGCGGAAAGCTGGCAGTGAACAAAAGCACGGTGAGCCGTTGCCCGAGGCGTCTGTCAACACTGCAAGAAGTTCGTACCAACCGGTCCTACCTCCCGCGTGACGGCCGGCGTCATACACCTGTGACACCTGCGATGCTGGACGGTGCGGACTCTCTTATCCGAGGTGATCGACGGGTCACAATCAAACACCTCGCTACTCAAATGGACGTCGCTGTCGATAGTGTTGACAAACTCGTCCACCATTTAGGCTACTCAAAAGTGTCTGCCCGCTGGGTTCCTCGCTGCCTAAGAGAAGACCATAAAGAGCAACGGCGGATCATCTGTGCTAAATTGCTTGAGCATTACGAGCCTGATCGTGACAATTTTTTGTCTGACATCGTCACAGACGATGAAACATAACTTCAGCTCTTCGCAACGGAAACAAAACTGTAATTCATGGAGTGGCGCTACACCAATTCTTCTTTCAAGAAAAGGTTGAAAGCTACGCCTTCAGCCGGTAAAGTCAAAGCGACGGTCTTCGGAGACTGTGAAACGGTCATTCTCACTTATGTCCTCCCTCATGGTGCAACAGTTCACTCTGAAGTGTATTGTGCTTGAACCGTGATTTATTTTCAAAGAATATTCGTAAGAATTTATTTTATTTACTAGCGATTCATCAAGAACATTAACACATTTAATCACACTATGTAAGAATGGAAGAAGTTGCCAGGGAGTAACTGATGAAACCATAAGCAAATTCCTTTTTAACAAATGGTAATTTATTCACTTTAATGGTGCCTAAAGCCTTTTTTAAAAGAAAGAGATTTAAAATTATAATCGGAAAGCACCCTCTAAATATCAAGTTACAATTTATTCAGAGGCAGCAAGAAACAAATTTTTGAGTGTATAAGCTTTCGGGCTCAGAACCTTGCCGCTCGCTTTTGACACGGCCATAGTTACGACCGCTCACAACCACCTCTGAAAGACTACACTGGTGCAAATCTGCAACACACCAGATTACTTTAAACTAAAAGTTTTAACAATTCACACAAGCACACAAACTATGCACCCTGTAGGAAGGATGGAAATGGTGCAAAACACTAAAATTAAAATATTAACTTTGCCACCGAAGGTGCAACTTGATTTTAACTTCTAAGCAAAGTCTTACGGTCAAAGTGTGGCAACTTTATATACTAAAATGGCCATTTAAATAAAAGCCCCTGAAATGCAATCATATATAAAATTATACAAGGTTGGCCAAACAAGTTAACATGCTCTACAGTACACAGATACCGCCTCTCAAAATGATAGGCAAGATCAAAACATATTTCAGGAATTAGGCCGTTACACTCCAAGCAATAAATTCGTTAACACACCAAATCCGACAAACATGACAGAGGCAGCTACTAACGTACGGTAGATTGATGGGGAGATTACCGAACAAGCAGAACCGCAGGTTGCTCTAACCCGCCGGCCGAAGTGGCCGAGCGGTTCTAGGCCCTACAGTCTGGAGCCGAGCGACCGCTACGGTCGCAGGTTCGAATCCTGCCTCGGGCATGGATGTGTGTGATGTCCTTAGGTTAGTTAGGTTTAAGTAGTTCTAAGTTCTACGGGACTGATGACCTCAGAAATTAAGTCCCATAGTGCTCAGAGCTATTTGACCCTCTTTTTTTTTTGCGCTAACCCGCCCCTACTCCTCAAGGACAAACGGACCACCCAATTCATAAACAACCAGCTTCCCGCGGGTGGGTAAACGGAGAAGAATGGTGGGACGACCCCAAAACAAAACGGCTGGTGACCTCACCAAGAAAACAAGTAGAATATAACGAGTAAAAGAAACAACATATCACCAATCACTTAACTTCTAATAAAGTGCGATTTCTCGAGAAGACCTGGCGCAGCACCCCCAAATCGCTCTCCCGAACCGTCCGCTGCCAGCCGCTTCAACGGACGCAGCAAGGCGCGCCGATCTCCCGTCTCACGGCGTCGCTGCTCGCGCCGGCCAGCCCGATGTCGTGGGTTGACTCCTGCTGCTCTCGTGTCGACCGCGAAGCCACTGTCCCCTCACTATACGGCGCGGCCCACTGGACTCACGTGGCGACCTCACATGCGCCGACGCTCAAGACGGATAAGTCATCTTGTGTCTCAGTGCTCGACCGACCGACCGATCGATCCAACCGCCTAAGCAAACTCGCAGACTGGCGGCCTAGCGCGCAGAGTCAGATGCAGAAACTAAGCCCCGTCCGACCGACCACTCGTTGAGTTCTCTTACTGGCGGAGTGGAAAAACTCTTATTTTGCCGGCTTTAAAGGTTGATCCGAACGAAAGACATATTAGCACTCCGGACGACAGACTGACACTAACTACCTCACAACTGCAGACAAGAGACAGACTACCAAGCTGGGGACGAGATACTCACCCAGACTCCTCGACTCGCGAGCTCATAGCGCCCCTTAAATGCACGTGAACAGGCAACCTTTTCCCTTTCCCACCAGAGAGAGACACCAAAGCTGCGATTGCCACAGCGGCGCCACCGCCAGAAACGGAGGGCGACTGCTTCACACTACGTGTTGCAGCGCGCCCTTCAAAACAGCAATTTCTACCACGGCTCAGTGCTACCCTCAGGTAATATGATTTCAGCGTGTTCGTCGCCACAGAAATGCAATCGAATTTCTCCTTCTTACCGACAACGTAAGGCCTCAAACAATCCTGCGCACCTGAGAAAAGCTCACAAGAGTTTATTTGACTGATCTTCCTCATCACCTACAGCCCCAATCTCTCACCTTCCAACGTCCATCTCCCAATGAAGGAAGCACTCCGCAGGAAGTTGTACGTAGATGACGGGGAGGTTTTTGATGCAGCGTGACTTTCGCTCCGACGTCGACCAATAGAGTGGTACTACGCAGGCATACAATCCCTTCCAGTAAGGTGGCCTATTGCCATCGAACTGAACGGAGATTATGTTGAAAAATAAGGATTTTTAGCCAGAAGAGTGGGGAATAATTTGGTGCACTGAAGTCCTCTTAATATTAACGAAAACAAGTGGTACAATAGGGCGAATGGACTTTCACAACAACGCTCGGCGGGCATGTGCTGGAGCTTAAATTGTGAGCGTGTGGGGTTGCTATCTATCCTGTCATTCTGCGCAACGGATTAATCTGAGATGTACCCTTTATCCTGTGGCTCCTGCAAGATGCAATTTCCACCCCCATACTACTACAGAAGTCAGACAGACGCTCCTAACGTTCTAAAGAGAAATGCCTGAAAAACTTTCAGCAATAGATATCTTCTGGAGTCGTCCGCTGTAAGGAAATGACACAAAAATTTACACTATCTGTCACGTAACTAGTGGGATACTTGGGTACTGGGGTAGTGCTAGTTAGTGTAAGAAAAACATGAAACTAACGAAAATTATTATTTATTTTGCAAAAATTCTGAGAAATCACAATGGCACTTTTAGTTGTGAATTGAACAAGTTATATTCTGGTTCTTTCGGAATGTGAAGTTACCTCTCAAGGATAGGATTCGCTAATGAAATTTCTATACAAAGTTTGTCATTGGCTTGGCAGAATGGCTTAGAGGGGCGCCTACTCAACTTGAATAATTATCCTTTAGAATGTTGCTAGGTATGGTCGAGGCTGTTGGGTGTGAAATGCAGTGAAGTGTACTGTTGTGGAGGAAATATGGGGCTCACAATAGCTGTAGCGCACAATACAGTAAGCTGTGATGACTGCTGTCTGCACCGCTCGCTGCTGACAAATAAGATAACTCTCGTTCTATCTGGATTGACCTTTGCCAATCAAACTCTCCCTACACCTTGATGAAGTCAAGGACTCCTATTCGCCCCTAGTCTAACTATTGGCGTGGTACACCGGTCAGATAACCAGTTCACCGTGATGCCACTCAAAAATTCGCTCGCAGGCGTTTAACTATAACTCTGTCCATTCACACCGCACAATAAGTGTGGCAGCCAACACAGTGAACAACGCTTAATCGCAAGGACTCAGGATAGAGTTGCACTCCGATTCACTCTCGACAGAGGGTGTTCTCCCAGTGAAGTACTGAGGAGAGACTTGTTCCTCGCTCTTTGAGCACATGTACGAGCGCGCACGCTCTCGTTACGTGTTCCCGCTCCAAGAGCGACAGTGGAACGGCCCCTCTCCACGCCAGACGTGCAGGGGTATATCTTTCGGTCTCTCCCATTACTCCTTCAGCTAAAGGCATCAGAAATATTGTCTGTCAATCAGCATTGCTCTTCTAAAACGGGAGAATGACGTTTCGTTTAAGGCGACCAGTCCGGAAATCTGTAGTATCGGCGTTTGGCGTTTGCTGTCTCCCTGTGAAAATCTCTGAAACTGCGTGCTCTGTTTGTAAAGAATGCATAGGCTGGGCGCTCCCACACAATGTAGCGGAATTTGCTTTCAAGCCAAACACGGGGTCGTCCTTTCAGTCGGGCAAACGCTGTCTGCTCTACGGGCGGTCGCCAGCCGACATAGACAGGTTGGGATTGGCCTCCTGGCGTGCGGTTGCTCTCCTGAATTAAAAGTTCCTGTGACCGTCGTGTCTGGAATGTATGTGTGTACGCCAGCCTCGAGTATTTCAATCTTGGAGCGCATTTGCGATTTACTAGTTATTTGCATATCATTTACATGAATTCATACAACATTGACTTTATCTAATCGAGTTTGGTTTCGAATGAAGCGTCTTGATGTGCAGAAAATGATTGTGAGGGCGGAATATGTAAGCAATGAAGGTCAGGAGACCACAACGTCTTACAAAGTTTTTGTAGGCCAGTTTGAGGTTGTTTGCCGGTATGACAGACCACAAGTGGTAAACAGTTATCGTTTACACTCTGTATAAGCGGGACTGAGACAAATGGGAAATCTGTCAAGCGACGATAGGGGCTGTGAATGGGGAGATCCGGTGACTTTGACCAAGACAGCGACAGTTAAAGGCATTCGCGACACAAGCAGCCGGTTGGAGTGCCAAGGTCAGAGGGGCGCCAGACACGCACAAGTACGACATTTATACTAGACATAAGAAATGAGCGCCGCTCTCTCACTTTAAACTCGCCAGCGAGTCCTGTGACGTCATCTACAAACTCGCCGTCTCCGTGTGCCTGAAAGCTCGACTCGGGAGTCTCCGGCTCTGCCCACTTGTCACTTCGGTATGTTGTCGGGTACAAATGGACCTTAACTAGCTCAGAACGAAGAGCGAGCACACAAGTGCGCATGTATAACTACGGATGCCCAGCTTTCCCTCTACATACACAAAACGTTTTGAATGACATTTCCGCCGTTAGACTGTAAATTACCACACTCATGCTCATAAATTAAGCATAATGCTGATACATGGTGAAACAACGCTCTGGTGGGCGGATTGGGGGTTTAAATCACCTCGGGGTCGTCGCACGATGGCGCTGGCAGCAGTCCACATACGCAGAGGTGTGTTGGTGCATGTCAGAGTACAGTGCAGGGAGTAATCAGCAGACGTTTTCAGACGTGCTAATGGTGACTGTGTGTTGAAAATGGCTCAAGGAACACATATCGATGACCTTATGAGAGGTAGAATACCACGGCGACTGGAGGCTAGTCAAACACAGAAGGCTGTAGCATGGGCCCTCCGTGTGCCACAAAGTGCAATCTCAAGATTATGGCAACGATTCCAGCAGACAGGAAACGTGTCCAGGCACTACAGTATGGGACGTCCACAGTGTACAACACCACAAGAAGACAGCTATCTCACCATCAGTGTCCCCACACGGCCACGGAGTACTGCTGGTAGCCTTGCTCAGGACCTTACCGCAGCCACTGGGACAGTTTTCTCCAGACACACAGTTTACAGACGACTGAACAGATATGGTTTATTCGCCCAGAGACCTGCAAGGTGCATTCCACTGACCCCTGGTCACCGGAGAGCCCGTAAAGCCAGGTGTCAAGAACACAGTACATGTACATTGGAACAGTGGTCCCAGGTTATGTTCAAGGACGAGTCCAGCTATAATCTGAACAGTGATTTTCGTCGGGTTTTCATCTGGTTCAAAATGGTTGAAATGGCTCTGAGCACTATGGGACTCAACTGCTGAGGTCATCAGTCCCCTATAACT
Organism: Schistocerca cancellata; assembly: GCF_023864275.1. Lineage (NCBI taxonomy): Eukaryota > Metazoa > Arthropoda > Insecta > Orthoptera > Acrididae > Schistocerca > Schistocerca cancellata. The sequence continues at coordinate 143,868,179 of NC_064634.1, read as the reverse complement.
TAGAACTACTTAAACCTAACTAACCTAAGGACATCACACACATCCATGCCCAAGGCAGGATTCGAACCTGCGACCGTAGCGGTCGCGCGGTTCCAGACTGTAGCGCCTAGAACCGCTCGGCCACCCTGGCCGGCTTTTCATCTGGATGAACCAGGAACCACATACCAACCCCTTCATGTTTTTGAAAGAGCCCTGTATGGAGGTCATGGTTTGATGGTGTGCGGTGGGACTATGATTGGTGCACGTACACCCCTGCATGTCTTTGACAGAGGAACTGTAACAGGTCAGGTGTATCGGGACGTCATTTTGCACCAGGGATTCAGTGGGCCACCTTCCTCCTGATCGATAATAATGCACGGCCCCACCGAGCTGCCATCGTGGAGGAGTACCTTGAAACAGAAGATATCAGGCGAATGGAGTGGCCTGCCTGTTCTCCAGACCTACACCCGATCGAGCACGTCTGGGATGCTCTCGGTCGACGTATCACGTCTTCAAACTCCTAGGACACTTCAGGAGCTCCGACAGGCACTGGTGCAATAATGGGAGGGTATACCCCAGCAGCTGCTCGACCATCTGATCCAGAGTATGCCAACCCGTTGTGCGGCCTGTGTACGTGTATATGGTGATCATATCTGATACTGATATCGGGGTACATGCGCAGAAAACAGTGGCGTTTTGTAGCACATGTGTTTCGGCACGGTTTTCTCAACCTATCACCACTACTGTGGACTTACAGATCTGTGTCGCGTGTGTTTCCTATGTGCCTATGCTATTAGCGCCAGTTTTGTGTAGTGCCACTTTGTGTGGCACCAAATTCTGCAAATTATTCTTATTTTATGAGCATGAGTGTATTAATTTATGTCACACAACCACGATTTCACCTTTGTGGCCTTTCTCAAGCGCAAATTGACATGTAACAAAAGATTCAGCCTGCCTAACTGCCTTGAGGAACCATCAGCGACGATGGTTATTGTATACCAATGTAATGACTGATCGGTTAGCAGTGAATGTTGTTATGTTTATAACTTGGGCTGCTATTCCTATTCTGGGCGTCCACCTTCCCCCCTGTCTCCCTCCACGCCTTCCACAGGGGGGCGGCTGGTAGGGGAACGCTCATCAGATATGAAGGATACCGAGGAAATAAAATTCTCGGAGCAAAAATTAGCACAGCAAAACCAGGCCCGACGGGATCCAGAGCGGGAGGCTTCCTAGGCAGCGTCCGTCTGTCTACCCAGCGGTGCGGCTGCAAAATAATGCTTCAAGAACTAACAACCCCTGTTTCTAATTTTCCAATGGAAGCACTGGTCTAACAGGATTACAAGCAACCATAAGTCGTGTGAGGACTAACAACAATTCCCTGGGTGGCAACCAGTCCACTTGTCAATAAATGGCAACTAGGAATTCGGTTCTGGGAAACCTGGACTTACACGAACAAGGAGAAATTCGGAAATCTCTGGCAATCTTACACATAAAATTCTTACATTTCTTGGAACCTTCATCATAAACACACTGATACAACCAGGAAAAATGCGCAACCTAACATTACAGTTGGGCAACGGCCTTGCTTCAGTGGATACACCGGTTCCCGTGAGATCACCGAAGTTATGCGCTGTCGGGCGTGGTCGGCACTTGGATGGGTGACCATCCAGGCCGCCATGCACTGTTGCCATTTTTCGGGGTGAACTGAGCCTCGTGCTGCCAATTGAGGAGCTACTCGACCGAATAGTAGCGGCTACGGTCAAAGACAACCATCATAACGACCGGGAGAGCGGTGAGCTGAACACACGCCCCTCCTATCTGCATCCTCATTGGGGATGACACAGCGGTCGGATGGTCCTGATGGGCTACTTGTGGCCTGAAGACGGAGTGCTTTTTAACATTAGAGTCCAATGAATAAAAGATAATGATACTTGCCCTCCAGGAAACAAGCGTAACAGACGGAAACACAATGGATACTTTCAAGAGCGAGACAGAAAAATGAGTCGCCTGGGTTGCTCCAGTTCTGGGCATGGGCATTATGTTACACAACAAGATAATCAATTGAAGAAGAGAAGTCATCCCAATAAACAACAGGCTAACGAAAGTATGCCAACAGAGTGCAAACAAGAAATATACCATTACAAATGTACGTGACCCACGAATGGGGACAGCAAAAAAGACCCCAATCAGCAGAGAAATTCCGGTCACGGTAGAGAGAGTGACGGCCAAGATTCCCAAAGACGAGATAAAAAGGTTGCCAGGAAAAATGTGGGAAAGTTTCCCGCACACAAATATACGAACAAAAATTGCTTTAGACTCATCTAACTACGCCAACAGAACAACCTGAAGATTATCTCAACATCCCTCAGAAAATTCCCGCGTAAACAGAAAACATGGAGGTCACCTATATAACTGACGGGAGAATTGCAAATAGACCTTGTAGCGGTATCCTACCCAGTCCAAGAAGAGATACATTCAAGTTCACAGAGGTGCGAATGTTGATTCAGACCACTACCTAACTCGAATCAAAATCAAATTTACACAGATGAAAATCCATTAGAGAAGAACACACATAGAGATTTTTGACACGAAAAAGATCGTATAATCAACACCAAACAGAAATGGGAAAGACAACAAGCAAACACATGGGAAGAATTCCCTAGAAAGATCACACAAAAAGGAACAGAACTGATACCGCGGAAAAAGAGCACTAAACACCAATGGTGGACTCAGAATGTGAAAATGCAATAGAAAGACTCAAACAAGGCTTCCAGGAATGTAATAGCAAGAAATCCCCGTAAAAGCTTTATCGTTTCAACGAGTCCAGAAAACAGGCAGCAGAACTCATTAGGCAAACCAAAAGAAAGAGCATGTAGGGGCAACTGGACCCTATAGAGGAAAACTTACGCAACCACATCACGAGAGAATTCTACAGGATTTTTCTCAAAGAAGGTCCACGAGTACATATCTAAAAAGTTACGCTTCAGGAAACAAGATGGAAAACACGCATTAAGTAATCGAGAAAACTGCCAGGAACTGGCGCGTTATTTCTCTGATCTCCTTTAATGCCCTGAACCTGAAACAAGATTCCCAACACAGGGCCGGCCGCGGTGGCCGTGCGGTTCTAGGCGCTGCAGTCCGGAACCGCGGGACTGCTACGGTCGCAGGTTCGAATCCTGCCTCGGGCATGGTTGTGTGTGATGACCTTAGGTTAGTTAGGTTTAAGTAGTTCTAAGTTCTAGGGGACTGATGACCTAAGATGTTAAGTCCCATAGTGCTCAGAGCCGTTTGAACCATTTGAACCCAACACAGGACTGCACCTCCATCCAGAATCACTCGCACCAACGTGTGAAGACTGCCACAAACATATACTTAAATTAAACAATAATAAGACATCGGGTTAAGATGGCATCATTGCAGAACTGCTAAAGAACCTCAGGCCAAAGTCTTTACAGGAACGTATACAAATAATCACAAGCATCAGGCTAACAGAAAAACTTTCTGAAAACTGCAAATGTGCGCTTAAGCATCCGCTGCACCAGAAAGGAGATGGGGCGAATGTGAGCAAGTACAAAGGGATCCCCTTGATACAAGTCACTAGCAAAACTATCTGTGCGTGCTTACTCCAGAGAACACAAGAACAATTGCAACACAAATTTTATGAATACCGGGCAGACTTTCGTCCCAGTCGTTCGTGCACGGAACAAAACTTCAGTCTGATACTATATACATATATATATACAGTGTGCTGGAAAAATGTCGGACTTTAAACGAACATTTATATTTATATAGATGTAAACTTTGTTAGCCGGGTCCCCATTCAGTTGCGTTCAGATTCCAGCCAAGGAAGAAATACAATACAGCTTCAGTACGTTAGATGTTACACTGCTACATATTGAAGGAGACGTTCCACGTGCCGTCCTAGCATTTGCATGCAATACTGCACTCGTCTCCTCACCCTAACTTACGAATTCTTTCAAACATCCTCAGATTATCTCGTGAATCTTGACAAACCTGTAAAATTCGCTCCCTGGGTTCTTCAACCTTATCAGTAGGACTAGTGTACCCTGTTGGGATAACAGCAGACAGAAAAATTCAGAGTTTTGAGGTCACGTGACCTTGGTGATCAAGGTAGAGGCTGTGCTAGACCTATCCACGTCGACCCACTCTGGTGTGTTAGATGTCGCCTCCTGTCGGCAGCGCAATGTGCCGGTGCCGCACCTTGCTTGTACCACATTCCATACCGTTGCGCAAGTGTGGCAGACCGTGGGTGACATTTAAGCGCACTTAGATGGCGAGTTAATAGAAAATTTAATATTTAATGTACATTTATACTAACAAGTGCAATACTTCGTTTGAAGTCAATGGCAGCTCGTAAGTACACATGTGCAATTATCTCGCGAACTTCGTTTGTGGATCTGTATTTACTGGACAATTTTTTTGGTTGGTACAAATGGCTCTGAGCACTACGGGACTCAACTGCTGTGGTCATAAGTCCCCTAGAACTTAGAACTACTTAAACCCAACTAACCTAATGACATCACACACATCCATGCCCGAGGCAGGATTCGAACCTGCGACAGTAGCGGTCGTGCGGTTCCAGACTGTAGCGCCCTTAACTGCTCGGCCACTCTGGCCGGCGCGACAATTTTTTTTTGCTCTGTTTTTATGCACTCTCAACCACGTCAGTTTTTCTTATTATTTGTGATCCACCCTCTACACACTGCTCAAAGATTTAGGGTAACACATGTATCACGTCTACATCTACATCTACATCTACATTTATACTCCGCAAGCCACCCAACGGTGTGTGGCGGAGGGCACTTTACGTGCCACTGTCATTCCTTTTCCAGTTGCGTATGGTTCGCGGGAAGAACGACTGTCTGAAAGCCTCCGTGCGTGCTCTAATCTCTCTAATTTTACATTCGTGATCTCCTCGGGAGGTATAAGTGGGGGAAAGCAATATATTCGATACCTCATCCAGAAACGCACCCTCTCGAAACCTGGCGAGCAAGCTACACCGCGATGCAGAGCGCCTCTCTTGCAGAGTCTGCCACTTGAGTTTGTTAAACATCTCCGTAACGCTATCACGGTTACCAAATAGCCCTGTGACGAAACGCACCGCTCTTCTCTGGATCTTCTCTATCTCCTCCGTCAACCCGATCTGGTACGGATCCCACACTGATGAGCAATACTCAAGTATAGGTCGAACGAGTGTTTTGTAAGCCACCTCCTTTGTTGATGGACTACATTTTCTAAGGACTCTCCCAATGAATCTCAACCTGGTACCCGCCTTACCAACAATTAATTTTATATGATCATTCCACTTCAAATCGTTCTGCACGCATACTCCCAGATACTTTACAGAAGTAACTGATACCAGTGTTTGTTCCGCTATCATATAATCATACAATAAAGGATCCTTCTTTCTATGTATTCGCAATACATTACATTTGTCTATGTTAAGAGTCCGTTATGTTAAATCTATTCTCGTATAGGCGGTACCTGTGGTCATATTGCTTACCTTTCAAAGTGTGCAGCAGCTTACGTCATTCGCCATCTATCGGCTGTTATGCTTTACATTATCGAGTGACCCTTCAGAAGGAAGAGAGTACCGCTGTTCCAGTGTTCTCTAGTGAGGTACAGAGACGGCAGTTGTCACTTGGGGTCGTTGCATTGAACCAAGCACATGCTGTTCGACACCGTAGTGCATAGCAGTTTGCAAGGGCGGCCTGTTTGATCCAAGAATGATCGACTTTCCGTTGTGTTGCTGCAGATGCCAGTGTTTCTCCATCTGTCATCCATAGGTGTGGATACGCTACAGAGAGACAGACCAGTACACAATGCGAATTGGACAAAGTCGCCGGCGCATTACAACCTCACGCGAACACAAAAGTTTTATCTCAAGTACAGATAGTGTTGAGGATCAGTGGACAAAGTTCAAAACCATCGTACAGTATGCGTTAGATGAGTATGTGCCAAGCAAGATCGCAAGAGATGGAAAAGAGTCACCGTGGTACAACACCCGAGTTAGAAAACTGCTACGGAAGGAAAGGGAACTTCACAGTAAGCATAAACTTTGCCAAAGCCTTGCAGACAAACAAAAATTACACGAAGCAAAATGTAATGTGAGGACGACTATGCGAGAGGCGTTCAACGAATTAGAAAGTAAAGTTCTGTGTACTCACTTGGCAGAAAATCCTAAGACATTTTGGTCTTATGTCAAAGCGGTAGGTGGATCAAAACAAAATGTCCAGACACTCTGTGACCAAAATGGTACTGAAACACAGGATGACAGACTAAAAGCCGAAATACTAAATGTCTTTTCCCAAAGCTGTTTCACAGAGGAAGACCGCACTGTAGTTCCTTCTCTAGATTGTTGCACAGATGACAAAATGGTAGATATCGAAACAGATGACAGAGGGATAGAAAAACAATTAAAAGCGCTCAAAAGAGGAAAGGCCGCTGGACCTGATGGGATACCAGTTCGATTTTACACAGAGTACGCGAAGGAACTTGCCCCTCCCCCCCCCCCCCTTCTTGTAGCGGTGCACCGTAGGTCTCTAGAAGAGCGTAGCGTTCCAAAAGATTGGAAAAGGGCACAGCTCATCCCCGTTTTCCAGAAGGGACGTCGAAAGATGTGCAGAACTATAGATCTAATATATCTCTAACGTCGATCAGTTGTAGAATTTTGGAACACGTATTATGTTCGAGTATAATGACTTTCCTGGAGACTAGAAATCTACTCTGTAGGAATCAGCATGGGTTTCGAAAAAGACGATAGAGTGAAACCCAGCTCGCGCTATTCGTACACGAGACTCAGAGGGCCATAGGCACGGGTTCCCAGGTAGATGCCGTGTTTCTTGACTTCAGCAAGGCGTTTTATATAGTTCCCCACAGTCGTTTAATGAACCAAGTAAGAGCATATGGACTATCAGACCAATTGTGTGATTGGATTGAAGGGTTCCTAGATAACAGAACGCAGCATGTCATTCTCAATGGTGAGAAGTCTTCCGAAATAAGAGTGATTTCAGGTGTGCCGCAGGGGAGTGTCGTAGGACCGTTGCTATTCACAATATATATAAATGACCTTGTGGATAACATTGGAAGTTCACTGAGTCTTTTTCCGGATGATGCTGTAGTATATCGAGAGGTTGTAACAATGGAAAATTGTACTGAAATGCAGGAGAATCTGCAACGAATTGATGCACGGTGCAGGGAATGGCAATTGTTTCTCAATGTAGACAAGTGTAATGTGCTGCGAATACATAGAAAGGAAGAACCTTTATCATTTAGCTACAATATAGCAGGTCAGCAACTAGAAGCAGTTAATTCCATAAATTATCCGGGAGTAGGCATTAGGAGTGATTTGAAATGGAATGGTCATATGAAATTAATCGTCGGTAAAACAGATGCCAGACTGAGATTCATTGGAAGAATCCTAAGGAAATGCAGTAAAAAAAAAAAAAAAAAAAAAAAAAAAAAAAAAGGAAGTCAGTGCTTGTTCGCCCACTGCTTGAATACTGCTCACCGGTGTGGGATCCGTACCAGATAGGGTTAATAGAAGAGAGAGAGAAGATCCAACGGAGAGCAGCACGCTTCGTTACAGGATTATTTAGTAATCGAGAAAGCGTTACCGAGATGATAGATAAACTCCAGTGGAAGACTCCGCAGGAGAGACGCTCAGTAGCTCGGTACGGGCTTTTGTTGAAGTTTCGAGAACATACTTTCACCGAGGGGTCAAGCAGTATATTGCTCCCTCCTACGTATATCTCGCGAAGAGACCATGAGGATAAAACCAGATTAGAGCCTACACAGAGGCATACCACAAGACAATCTCAGAACGGCCATTGGAACCGCTGTGTCAATCAGGCTGTAAAGAATAGATTACGAGCTAGCGTTTTTTGACTCAGGCGTTCTGTTCGACACGACACGACAATATCTCGCAGCTCGCCATTAGTTCTATCGTTCCCATGGCAACCGGCAACTTCGTCACTGGCGATATGAGTTATTCACAGACGAGTCGAGATATCCTCTGACGCAAGATGATGGACGTGTTCGTGTGTAGTGACGATCTGTGAACACTACCTGCCATATGCTGTCCCAAAAATCGACAGATTCGGCCGAGGTTCTGTGATGGTGTGTGGAGGGATCAGTGTTGACAGCCCTAAGAATCAATAGTCGCCTTACCGCCAGGCAGTACATTGGTGGCTGCTGCATACGGTGGTGGCCCCGAATTCCTTCAGATGGCAGGGCTCATGTGGCGGGCGCCAGCAAGGATGCCTTGCTGACGAAATGCCTTACTGAAGAAATGGAATGGCCGGCGGTGATTCCGGACCGAAATTCCATCGTGATTACGTGGGACATGCTTGACAGACGTGTTCGTAGTCGCCCTGCGTCTTGTCCCCCCCCCCCCCCCCCGCCTCACGCCCTCTCCAAGAAACCTGACGGGCTCTCATTGAAGAATGGAGAATGGAAGCGCATACCACAAGTGTTCTTCGTAGACTTATAAGGGACAACCACGTAGGTGTCAGGCGTTGATAAACGCTCATTGAGGCCACAGACATTATTGAAGCACTCAATGAAAACCATCTAGACAAACAGGGAGAATGATTGTTTCAACTCTATTTTCGACACTTGTCGAACATTTCAGTTCTTGGTATGTAAATGAACCAGGATGCAATGCTGTTTTGTTGTGCACCACATTTATGAAAGATTAGATTATATTAAATTAATACTTGTTCCATAGATCACGAAAACGACACTTCGTAATGTTGTGGAACGTGTCAGGTTAATCAAAGATGTCTGTACAAGATATTACATTACACAAAATATTGCATGACACTAATGTTTAAGCTGTTTTTTTCCCCTCCCTTACTTTATATATAAAAATTCAGCCAATGAAGGTATATGCTGGTAACAATCCAAGTTCTCAATTATTGCTCAATGGAGTATGGCATACGCCCAAAGTCACGTTCCGCTAATTCTTTTGGGCGGTACATATAACAAAACAACAAAACATACGAGGATTATTCGGAAAGTAAGGAACAATCGGTCGTGAAACGGAAGCCAATGAAGTTTTGCACAGATGTGTTGGGTAGTGTCTAGTATTCCTGCCGATGACGTTACGTAGTTCTTTTTAGTTCTGAGCATACAGGGAGCACATAAAAATACCTAGAACAATAGTGTCTCCCACCAAACACGAGGGCCTGGTGAGAAATTTCACCTGAAGCTATGCAGCTAACATTACATAACTGTTGTGCGTTTTCTTCTTCAAGACAATTCTCAGCCGCATTCTGCAGGGGCAATGAAAATGCTCCTTCATCGTTTTCAATAGGCAATGTTTGATTACCCACAATACAGCCCATAATTCTCTGCCTCTGAGTTTCATCTCTGTTCACATGAAGCGCTGGTTATAAAGACAACATTTTGGCACAGACAACGAGCTTTAGGCCAGCATAGAGAATTGGCGGAAAGCACTGGTGGCTGCCTTCTACAGCGAGGGTATAGGAAAGTTGGTACAACGCTAAGACACATGTCTAAGTCAAATAGGCGACTATTGAGATAAGTAGCTTGAGGTTGTAGCTAAATGTTTAAAATAAAACAGTTTTGATTTTCACTGTAGTTTCCATTTCGCAACCTGTGGTTCCTTACTTTCCGAATAGCACTCGTGTATAGTTAAACAAACAACAAAACTCGTGTGGCTCGCAGCTTGTCGCAAATACTTTCATCTAACACCATTTCATTGAGGGGAGTGTTAGCTTAAATTGGCACTGTCACTTTGTAATCGAATCTAGCTCCACCGCGTGAAAACGGTGAATGCTATATTTCAGCTATGAAGGCGGACAACTATATTTTGACATTAGTGGAATGAGTAAAAGCTCAAAAAAGCCAATAAATTTCTTTAGCAACGGTGGGAGAGCGCCAAATAAGATGTTGCCAGTATGAAAAATGTTGCCGAAGTGGCCCTGAACAAAAGACAGACTGTTATGGCCTGTTATGTTTCCAACGAGCGTCTTGGAAACGGCGAAAGAGACAGGTTGTTCGCGTGCTACTGTCGTGAGGATCTATGGACAGTGGATCTGGCGGCAGAGAAGATTGCTAGTGCATGCAAAAGTGTTTCGGAGCACTCCGTCCAGCGCATATTGTTGAATGTGGCGAAGCAACAGACGACTTTTACGTGGTACCGAGTTGACCCAAGGAAACCGTAAATTAAGATTGTAGTCGACACGGAATTATCGAGGTTAAACTGTGGATCAATTTAAACGTATCGTTTGGATGAATCGTGTTACTTGTTGCACCAAGTCGATAGCCGTCCTGGGTTTTCTTAGAAATTTATCCAAGAGGGGACGAAATTCAATAATTTTCATCTTTTAGTAAATGATTCGATGAGCTTGTCAGCGTGTCGAGTTTGAGCATTTAAATTTGACAATAGGTGCAAGAAACGTGTTGTATTTCAAACATTTGATTGTTAATCAACAATTTTTATGTAGATTACTTTGTTTCTTAAAAAAAGGAAGCGTATTTTACTAGCCTATTCGAAGTCCATCCTTTTTAAATTATTAATATGAATGTGGCGCCACATTCAGCGTATCCGATGAGTTAGAAAATGTTCACAAAAGTACTTTTATTCGTATACTAATAATGGTGGGTTCATAATGAAAATTAAACATCAGAAATAGAAAAAAAATGTGATTGCTCATGAAATTCTGTTAGATAACAATAACTATAGCCTGAAAAAATGCCAGTGATTAATGTTCCGCAGATATGAGAAACAAATAAGTTTTAAAAACGTTGATGCCATCTATATCACTTTTTGTAAAAGTTAACATTTGATCAGGTCATTGGATTTATGCATTATTTTCATGTCGTCTGTTTCGCAATGCTGACTAGTATAATAAAAGTTGACACAGATGTGTTTTTAAAGCCACATCTTTTTAAGTTGTATGGGTGATTCGATTATGAATGTGAGAATCCTACCGAAACAACCCTCAAATAGACCGTCAGAACCTACCTTTAACATGTTCTTTTAAAGTATTTCACAGCCACTGCGGATCATTTCATTCAAAACCACTCTTAACAGGTAAAGGGTTTGACACGTTATTTTGAAGTCATACCAGCTGGACGGAAAAATTCGTAACTCCATGATTGTGTGTTGCGGTTTGTTTCACTCCATACAGCAAGGAACCATCTCCTAGAGATGTCAACTTTTCAGCTTTTAAATTTCACACCTTTTTTGAGTGCATAAATGAAGTATCGATTAACGCACATAAAACATACTACGGCGGTGTCCTATTACAGTATCTTTGTCGCGAATATAGTCTCAGGGTCATTTTTCTCCACAGACAAATGGTAAACTACAGCTGCGGTTAAGTTGTGCAGCGAGGGGAGGGTAACTGGGACCATGTTTACTTTGTGATGGGTGTTGACCATTCCTTCCTGCAAATTCAAAAGGTATGTGCGAGGAACAGACAGAGATAACACTTGGGACCCTATTTCGGCAATTTTCTGTAAATGTTCACATCCATCATTACTGTAAAACAGTGTCGAAACCGCTGCCATGGAAAGAAATTGGTGTAATTTACCATGAACAGCCTAAACTCAAATGAAACCAAGTAATGAACTAATGTAGCTCTTGCTAAAGCCACAGTGTTTCTCGTGACATTCGGTGATGCTAAAAATCCTAGTAGATGGAAAGAAATTGGTGTAATTTACCATGAACAGCCTAAACTCAAATGAGACCAAGTAATGAACTAATGTAGCTCTTGCTAAAGCCACAGTGTTTCTCGTGACATTCGGTGATGCTAAAAATCCTAGTAGAATCGCAGACCATCGTTTGCAGAAATCTGTGAATATTCAGTAGTGAATAAAGTCTGTATCTATACTACAGGAGGGGGCGTGTCCTTCCTCTTGCACCCTTACGTATACCTGTAGTGGTCATGTTACAACACCCTCAGTGGCATTTTAGCGAGAAGGAAGTACTTCTCTGGGCGGAATCACTGACCTGGTGTCTTGCTGCTTCGGTAAGTCCCTTGTAGGACAGTAGTAGCGCTTAGTCGCCAGGTTCCATGTAGGTGGTGATTCTGCTGTAGTGGAGTGTTTAGGGATGCCAGTTGTTAATTGTCAACAAAGTTTGTACCATACTTGTTTTAATATAGAAATTGCTTTGTCACACACGTCACATAATCAGAATTTGCAATATAGCGGCTCTGGACTACGCCGTTATATTCGACCCTTTACACACATTAACACCGTTTTCTGACTTTTCATAATGATAGACACTGCCCACGACACCTTCACTTTATATCTTGTTTAATAGCTGAGATATGCACTCGCGACCGTTCTTTTAGAGCCGCCCCGATTACTCGACCGTGCGTTTTAAGTGACTTCTCGCGACTAACTCGCTCCGTCTTCCCGAAGGACAAGAGAGACCCCTCCCCCTTTCTCCCTCAGCCAATAAGGACGCTTCTCTCGTTTCGTACATATATATATGTATATATCGAAACCTTCAGCCACTGGGCGTTCAGATCGCTGTTGCTAGGCGGATCTGACGTCACGTTTGCGAACATTGCGACGGACGTTGGTCTCGGAACACTGTCTCAGATTGTGAGATCCTACTCCCAAATAGTCGGATCTTGTTCCTACTAAGGTTGCACAACATTGCCTCCTATGATTTCATCACTAATGCTCCCTACTGACGCTTAATTGTTAAATGTACATGTAGCCTGGCTGCTACCGAGCATTCCCGGTCGCATAAATATGCATAATACTTGGCTTAAACACGTGAAGGGAAGGCACATATGCATTACAGTGTCTGGATGCTCCATCATCCAGACAGTCAGCTGTTCGAAAGACACAAGTTGCTTTGGATGCAGGCCACCGTGGAAAATTCACCTGGGCTTGCACGGGACCTGCGGAAATAATCGAATGCATCTCGATAGCTGTGGATTACGTGAAGATTATTGCGGACCGTCTGCATCCTCTCCTGGTTGATGTCCTCCCCGAAGATTTTGGTACCTTCCAGTACGATAACTGTCCGTGTCACAAGTCCAGACTCGTGCTGCAGTGATTTGAGATGCATGTTAATGAATTCAAGTTGTTGCCTCGGCCACCAAATTCACCTTATCTGAATCCGATGGAACACACCTCGGACGCATAGAAACGACCAGTGCGTTATTTACGGGGATTACGTGATCTGTGAGTACACACGCGTTGCATATACTTCCGGAAACCTACCTGCGACTTGTGGAATCCAAGCCAAACAAAACGCTGCACCATTTTGTCTCAAAGGTGGACCAACGAACTATAAATATGGCCGTTTAATGTATTATTTTTCAGTATAACTGCAACTGTGATTTAAATTGACGATTTATATGGGAATAGATATGCAGCCAGTCGCTTTTTTGGATTTTTGATACGATTTATTGTACCGCTAACATGTTTTCGAGCCACTGCAGGCTCATCATCAGATGGAGATGTTGTGAGCGTGTGGGTTGCTTTTATTCTGTTATACTGCGCAACGGATTGATCTGAGATGTTCCCTTTATCCTGTGGCTCCTGCAAGGTGCAATTTCCACCCCCACACTACTACAAAAGTCAGACAGGAAATGACACAAAAATTCACACAATTTGTCACGTAACTAGTGGGATACTTGGGTACTAGAGTAGTGCTAGTTAGTGTAAGAAAAACATGAAACTAACAAAAATTATTATTTATTTTGCTAAAATTCTGAGAAATCACAATGGCACATTTAGTTATGAACTGAACAAGTTTTCGGAATGTGAATTTACCTCTCAAGGATAGGATTCGCTAATGAAATTTCTATACAAAGTTTAAGGTTGTCATTGGCTTGGCAGAATGGCTGAGAGGGGCGCCCCGCACTTCAATTCGCTCTCGACAGAGGTGCTCTCCCAGTGAAGTACTGAGGAGAGACTTGTTCCTCACTCTTCGAGTACACGTACTAGCGCGTACACTCTCGTTACGTGTTCTCACTCCAAGAGCGACAACGGAACGGCCCCTCTCTACGCCAGACGTGAAGGAGTATATCTTTCGGTCTCTTCCATTACTCCTTCAGTTCAAGGCGTCAGAAATATTGTCTGCCAATCAGCATTGCTCTTCTAAAACGGGAGAATGACGTTTCGTTTAAGGCGACCAATCCGGAAACCTGTAGTATCGGCGTTTGGCGTTTGCTGCCTCCCTGTGAAAATCTCTGAAACTGTGTGCTATGTGTAAAGAATGTGTAGGCTGGCCACTCCCACACAATGTAGCGTAATTTGCTTTTAAGTCGAACACGGGGTCATTCCCCCTTTTCACTCGGGCAAACGCTGTCTGCTCTACGGGCAGTCACCGGCTGACATAGATAGGCTGGGTCATCCTCTGAAGGGACTGGCCCCCTGGCGTGCGGTCTGCCTCTCTCGAACTAAAGGCTCCTGTGACTGTTGTGTCTGGAATGTATGTGTGTACGCCAGACTCGAGTATTTCATCCACGGTACATTTACTTGTTATTTGCATATCGTTTACATAAATTCATAGAACATTGACTTTGTCTTATCGAGTTTGGGTTCGAATGAAGGGTCTTGATGTGCGGAATATGATTGTGAGGGCGGAATATGTAAGCAATGAAGGTCAGGAGACCACGATGTCTTACAATGTTGCAGAAGCATTATATTCTGAGGTGACAAGAGTCACGGTATATCGATATGCACATATATGGATGACGGAAGTATCGCGTACGCTAGATGTAAAAGGGCAGTGGATCGGTGCAGCTGTGATTGTACACCGGTGATTCATTTGAAAATGTTTCTGACATGGCCGCACCAGGAGAATTTACAGACTCTGAAAGCAGAATAGTAGCTGGACCTACACGCATGAGACATTCCAGTTGACAAATGGTTAAGAAATTCATTATTTGGGATCCACAGTGTCAAGAGTGTGCAGAGAATATCACATTTCAGGCATTGCCTCACACCACAGACAACGCAGCGGCCGACGGCATTCACTTAACGACCGAGAGCAGCAGCGTTTATGCGTTTATGATAACTGTCAGTGTAAACAGACAAGCAACATCGCGTGAAATAATCTGAAAAGTTAATTTGGACGTTCGTCAAACATATCCTTTTGGACAGTACGGCAAAATTTGGCGTTGATAGGCTATGACAGTACAAGACCGAGGTGCGTGCCTTTCCTATCAGCAAGACGTCGTCTGTAGCGTCTTTCCTAGACTCGTGACGTCATCGGTTGTACCAAAGACGAATGGAAAATCGTGGTCTGGTCAGTTGGGCCCCGATTTCGGATGGTAAGAGCTGAGGGTAGGGTTTGAGTGTGGCGCAGACGCCACAAAGCCAAGGACCCAATTTGTCAAGAAGGCGCCGTACAAGTCGATGGTGGTTCCGTAATGGTGTGGGCAATGTTCATATGGAATGGACTGGGGCCTCTGGTCCAAGTGGAAACTAGCATTGGCTGTAAATGGTTACGTTCAGCTACACTACTGGCCATTAAAATTGCTACACAACGAAGATGACGTGCTACAGACGCGAAATTTGACCGACAGGAAGAAGATGCTGTGATGTGCAAATGAGTAGCTTTTCAGAGCATTCACACAAGGTTGGCGCCGTTGGCGACACCTACAACGTGCTGACATGAGGAAAGTTTCCAACCGATTTCTCATACGCAAGCAGCAGTTGACCGGCGTTGCCTGGTGAAACGTTGTTGTGATGCCTCGTGTACGGGGGAGAAATGCGTACCATCACGTTTCCGACTTTGATGAAGGTTGGATTGTAGCTTATCGCTTGCTGCTCGCGTTGGTCGAGATCCAATTACTGTTAGCACCATATGGGATCGGTGGGTTCAGGAGGGTAATACGGAACGCCGCGCTGATCCCAACGGCCTCGTATCACTAGCAGTCGAGATGACAGGCATCTTATCCGCATGGCTGTAACGGATCGTACAGCCACGTCTCGATCCCTGAGTCCACAGACGGGGACGTTTGCAAGACAACAACCATCTGCACGAACAGTTCGACGACGTTTGCAGTAGCATGGACTGTTAGCTCGGAGACCATGGCTGCGGTTACCCTTGACGCTGCATCACAGACAGGAGCGCCTGCGATGATGTACTTAACGACGAACCTGGCTGCACGAATGGCAAAACGTCATTTTTTCGGATAAATCCAGGTTCTGTTTACCGCATCATGATGGTCGCATCCGTGTTTGGCGACTTCGCGTTGAACGCACATTGGAAGCGTGTATTCATCATCGCCATACTGGCGTATCATCCGGCGTGATGATATGGGGTGCCATTGATTACACGTCTCGGTCACCTCTTGTTCGTACCGACGGCACTTTGAACAGTGGACGTTAAATTTCAGATGTGTTACGACCCGTGGCTCTACCCTTCATTCGATCCCTGCGAAACCCTACATTTCTGCAGGATAATGCACGACCGTATGTTACAGGTCCTGTACGGGCCTTTCTGGATACAGAAAATTTTCGACTGCTGCCCTGGCCAGCACATTCTCCAGATCTCTCACCAATCTAAAACGTCTGGTCAATGGTGGCCGAGCAACTGGCTCGTCACAATACGCCAGTCACTACTCTTGATGAACTGTGGTATAGTGTTGAAGCTGCATGGGCAGCTGTACCTGTACACGCGATCCAAGCTCTGTTTGACTCAATGACCAGGCGTATCAAGGCCGTTATTACGGCCAGAGGTGGTTGTTCTGGGTACTGATTTCTCTGGATATATGCACCCAAATTGCGTGAAAATGTAATCACATGTCAGTTCTAGTATAATATATTTGTCCAATGAACACCCGTTTTGTCATCTGCATTTCTTCTTGGTGTAGCAATTTTAACGGTGTTTTCGGGCCACTGCAGGCTCCTCATCGGATGGAGGTGTTGCAAGAACATTATATCGTAGATAAGGTGTAGCTAGATACTGCGGTGAGGGTGCTGGCGAAAATGAGGGAAATTTAGCTACCGGTGTAGAAGCGTTTATGGAACGAAAAGGTTGTTATGTCCCTGGTACTTACAGTGAATTCCATCGTGTTGCTGTGTAGGTAGAAAACATGTTAATCATTCACTAAATCGTATCAAATTCCAAGAAAGCGACTGGTTGCACATCTATTCCCACATAAATTGTCAAAATATTTTGTTTCATCACTGTGTACAGGAAGAATCATTTCTTAGAACGGAAGCTTTTCCTTATACAGAGAAATTCAAAACGACTATAACTATGTAATGTAAAGCGATACATTGATAGTATATAAGACAGTTAGAAGTTCCAATCGTTACACAAGCGTAAGCAATCGAAATTATGTTATGATAATGCTGGAAACCATGGCGAAAGATACATTTTCTTAGCAAGAGGCCAACTTCCACGTAAGTTGCAAGATTAATCTGCACAACATTCGAATGCAGGGAGCAGAAATGGCTTTTGTGTTCGTAAACATTAGAGTGACTCAACGAAAACTAATATGTTCTGTGCAATGCCATTGACAAAACTGTACTGCCCATTTTTCTATACCGGGAATGTGTTTCAACAAACGTTTATATGCTTGAGTAATAGGTGATGCTATAGCTTGGCAGTGATTCCACGGATTACATCGTTCAGCTAGATGAAGCAAATGGCCACAAACCAGAAACAATTTTTTATTTTCGTAAGTCTACGCTCGTCAGGAGTACACGTTGTTTCGATTCGGAACACCCAGATAAATTTCGATACATATGCACTGTCCTCTGGGGTCTCAGTATATTCCCCACTGTGTTTTATACTAATGCTGATATGCTCTGTAGCATTCTTTGCTGGACTTTAAAGCTTAATAGCGCTCAGCATTTCATTGGCATAACGTCTTCTCCTTTTCTATTTTGTGTGATACCTCCTACGAATACTGTTTCTCTCGCCTTGCCGCTGATACAATAGCATCTTCAATATTAGACACAAAGGAACTACTGAATAATACAGGTGAAGCGTTCAAAAGAAGCTCTCTCCAGTTTTGTCGTATAATGTTTCTTGTCAAATAGTTTGCAGATAATGTTGTTACGATGTGAAATTATACGCGTAATGAAAGAAAAAAGCCGTACTTGTTGCTGATATGTCCAGTAAATGGGACTACACACACCCAGAAAAGCCACGTGATTCAAAAGAGAACGAATCGCGAGTTCAATGTTATGGCATACGTCCTCTTCCCCGTCAGCATTGTTGATTTCTCGTCGATCTATGGACCTTTATAAAAACGCATTACTAAAGAAAATATGTAGCTTCCTCAACGATCACAACTTCATGGATGTAGGAGATCAAAACATAAACTCAATATTCATAGAACTATATAATTATACTTTCAAACTAGAAAGAGGCTGTGGACCTATGTGATCTAGAGGCAAAAACTGTGAACTGGGATTTTCAGTCATGCTCAGAAAGTTAGCAAGTGGGCTAGCTTTTTTTTTAATTTGACAGTTAGTTTTTGATCCACAAGGAACATCAAAGCATTAAAAGTCAGGATCTATGGACGTGTCCCAACGTTTTCTTAAACAGCGAGTGAAGACTGTTAATAATTTTCTTGGCAGTGTCAATTGGAGGGCAAGATACAGCAATCTGCCTATTTTCGCTTAATGAGCGTATGCTGCAGTACATTCTTGCTAAACAAAACCGCAGTGGCTGTTGATTAATTCATTATTAGTTTAACCGATTGCTCAGCCTAAGAAATCAGGTACATCTGAACAGAAAATACAGAGATTGGCGGAAATTTAAAAAAAAAATTCAGACGAGGTCCAGAGAAATCTGTGTGTAACGTCAATGATGTTTAGATACTAAACATTCGAAACAGACAGTAATCCTCACAAGAATCGGGTATTCAACAATCAGCGACAAATAATCCTGATGTAATAGAGAGAGTCATGACGGATACAGGGATTAGTGAACACTAACCAAATCTACTAAAATTAATCGCAAAATATATCTATTCAAAACAGCAGATAAAAATTCTGCTTGATGCCTTCCTAAGAGAGTGTCTCCACTCCTTCCAAACTAATTATGTAAGTGTAGACCAGATATGGCTCAAATTCAATGATACAGTATCGGCAGCAGTAGATACATCCATACCGCATAAGTTAATAAGAGACGGGACTGATCCACCATGGTACACAAAACACGTCAGAACGCTGTTGCGGAACCAACGAAAAAATCATGCCGAATTCAGAAGAATGCAAAATCCCCAAGACTGGCTAAGTTTCACGGAAGCACGAAATTTAGTGCGGACGTCAATGCGAGATGCTTTTAATAGTTTCCATAATCAAACATTGTCTCAAAATATGTAGGAAACCCAAAGAGATTCTGGTCGTATGTAAAATACACCAGTGGCAAAAAAGTAGTCAATACCATCACTGCGCGATAGCGATGGAAATGTTACCGATGATGGTGCCACTAAAGTGGAGTTACTAAATACAGTTTTCCGTAATTCCTTCACGAAAGAAGACGAAGTAAATATTACAGAATTCGAAACCAGAACAGCTGTTAGCATGAGTGACATAAAAGTAGATATCTTAGGTGTTGCGAAACAACTCAAATCACCTAAGAAAGGCAAGTCTTCCGGTCCAGATGATATACCAATCAGGTTCCTTTCAGAGTATGCAGACGCAACAGCGCCTTTCTTAGCAATCATATACAACCGCTCACTTGACGAAAGGTCTGCTCCTAAAGACTGAAAAGAAGCACAGGTCACACCAATATTCAAGAAAGGAAATGGAAGTAACCCACTGAATTACAGACCCATATCACTGACCTCAATTTGCAGTAGGATTTTGGAACATATACTGCACTCGAAGATTATGAATCACCTTGAAGAAAATGACTTATTGATACATAACCAGGACGGATTCAGAAAATATCAAACTTGTGCAACACAGCTAGCTCTTTATTCCCATGCAGTAATGAGTGCTGTCGACAAGGGATCTCAGATCGATTCCATATTCCTAAATTTCCAGAAGGCTTTTGATACCGTTCCTCACAAGCGACTATTAATCAAATTGCGTGCATATGGAGTATCGTCTCAGTTATGTGACTGGATTCGTGATTTACTCTCAGAGAGGTCACAGTTCGTAGTGATAGACGGTAAATCGTCGAGTAGAACAGAAGTGTTATCTGGCGTTCCACTAGGTAGTGTCATAAGTCCTCTGCTGTTCCTGATTTACATAAATGATCTAGGTGATAATTTGAGCAGCCCCCTTAGATTGTTTGCAGGTGACGCTGTAATTTACCGTCTAGTAAAATCATCAGACAGTCAATTCCAATTACAAAATGATATAGAGAGAATCTCTGTATGGCCCGAAAAGTGGCAATTGGCACTAAACAAACAAAAGTGCGATGTCATCCACATGGGTACTAAAAGAAATCCGATAAATTTTGGGTATACGATAAATCGCACAAATCTAAGAGCTGTCAATTCGTCTAAATACCTAGGAATTACAATTACAATAACTTAAATTAGAAAGACCACATAGATAATATTGTGGGGAAGGCGAAACAACGACTGCGCTTTGTGGGCAGAACACTTAAAGGATGCGACAAACCCACTAAAGAGACAGCCTACATTACACTTGTCCGTCCTCTGCTGGATTAATGCTGCACGGTGTAGGATACTGTCACTGCTATGATACGCGAGTTGGGGTGGCACTCACTGACAGAAAGGCGGTTTTCTTTGCGGCGAGATCTAATTACGACATTTTAATCACCAACTTTCTCTTCCGAATGCGAAAATATTTTGTTGACAGCCACCTACGTAGGGAAAATGATCATCATAATAAAATAAGGGAAATCAGCTCGAACGGAAAGATTTCGGTGTCCCTTTTTCCCACGCGCCATTCGTGAGTGGAATGGTAGAGAAGTCGCATGAAAATGGTTCGATGAACCCTCTGCCAGGCACTTAAGTGTGAATTGCAGAGTAGCCATGTAGATGTAGATGTAGATATTCACAATCAAATCAGTACAGCAAAACATAGAGATTATTGGACGACCACTTTACACTCAGTCAAGTTGTGATAGGCCGAAGGAGCAGTAGTCACAATGCAAATGGCGGCATGGAGACGGCCATGGTAAATGCCCTAAGTTCTATAATAAAAATGTATCAACCGGACCAAATTGGTAAGTGCCTCAAGTTCTAAAAAGAAAGAAGAAGGACGATATAATAACAATGTGTGATCCCGATCAAGGGATGAATACAACTCGTAAAAGGGGGCTGTATCAAGCTATCCGGAAGAGGGAAATAACGTTATTATTGTGCAGGGCCATGTTGTTGTTGTTGTGGTCTTCAGTCCTGAGACTGGTTTGATGCAGCTCTGCATGCTACTCTATCCTGTGCAAGCTTCTTCATCTCCCAGTAACTACTGCAACCTACATCCTTCTGAATCTGCTTAGTGTATTCATCTCTTGGTCTCCCTCTAAGATTTTTACCCTCCACGCTGCACTCCAATGCTAAATTTGTGATCCTTTGATGCTTCCGAACATGTCCTACCAACCGGTCCCTTCTACTAGTCAACTTGTGCCACAAATTCCCTCCATTTCTATTCAGTACCTCCTCAGTAGTTATGTGACCTACCCATCTAATCTTCAGCATTCTTCTGTAGCACCACATTTCGAAAGCTTCTATTCTCTTCTTGCCCAAACTATTTATCGTCCATGTTTCACTTCCATACATGGCTACACTCCATACAAATACTTTCAGAAACGACTTCCTGACACTTAAATCTATACTCGATGTTAACAAATTTCTCTTCTTCAGAAACGCTTTCCTTGCCATTGCTAATCTACATTTTATATCCTCTCTACTTCGACCATCATCAGTTATTTTGCTCCCCAAATAGCAAAACTCCTTTACTACTTTAAGTGTCTCATTGCCTAATTTAATTCCCCCAGCATCACCCGACTTAATTCGAGTGCATTCCATGATCCTCGTTTTGCTTTTGTTGATGTTCATCTTATATCCTCCTTTCAAGACACTGTCCATTCCGTTCAACTGCTCTTCCAAGTCCTTTGCTGTCTCTGATAGAATTACAATGTCATCGGCGAACCTCAAAGTTTTAATTTCTTCTCCATGGATTTTAATACCTACTCCCAATTTTTCTTTTGTTTCCTTTACTGCTTGCTCAATATACAGATTGAATAACATCGGGGATAGGCTACAACCCTGTCTCACTCCCTTCCCAACCACCGCTTCCCTTTCATGCCCCTCGACTCTTATAACTGCCATCTGGTTTCTGTACAAATTGTAAATAGCCTTTCGCTCCCTGTATTTTATCCCTGCCACCTTTAGAATTTGAAAGAGAGTATTCCAGTCAACATTGTCAAAAGCTTTTTCTAAGTCTACAAATGCTAGAAACGTAGATTTGCCTTTCCTTAATCTATATTCTAAGATAAGTCGTAGGGTCAGTATTGCCTCACGTGTTCCAACATTTCTACGGAATCCAAACTGATCTTTCCTGAGGTCGACTTCTACCAGTTTTTCCATTCGTATGTAAAGAATTCGCGTTAGTATTTTGCAGCTGTGACTTATTAAACTGATAGTTCGGTAATTTTCACATCTGTCAACAGCTGCTTTCTTTGAGATTGGAATTATTATATTCTTCTTGAAGTCTGAGGGTATTTCGCCTGTCTCATACATCTTGCTCACCATATGGTAGAGTTTTGGCAGGACTGGCTCTCCCAATGCCGTCAGTAGTTCCAATGGAATGTTGTCTACTCCGGGGGCCTTGTTTCGACTCAGGTCTTTCAGTGCTCTGTCAGACTCTTCACGCAGTATCGTATCTCCCATTTCATCTTCATCTACATCCTCTTCCATTTCCGTAATATTGTCCTCAAGTACATCGCCCTTGTATAGACCCACTATATACTCCTTCCACCTTTCTGCTTTCCCTTTTTTGCTTCGAACTGGGTTTCCATCTGAGCTCTTGATATTCATACAAGTAGCTCTGTTTTCTCCAAAAGTTTCTTTAATTTTGCTGTAGGCAGTATCTATCGTACCCCTAGTGATATACGCCTCTACATTCTTACATTTGTCCTCTACCCATCCCTTCCTAGCCATTTTGCGCTTCCTGTCAATCTCATTTTTATTTTTATATTTTCTCCTTTCTTCAATTAAATTCAATATTTCTTCTGTTACCCAAGGATTTCTACTAGCCCTCGTCTTTTTACCTACTTGATCCTCTGCTGCCTTCACTACTTCATCCCTCAGAGCTACCCATTCTTCTTCTACTGTATTTCTTTCCCCCATTCCTGTCAATTTTTCCCTTATGATCTCCCTGAAACTCTGTACAACCTCTGGTTTAGTCAGTTTATCCAGGTCTCATCTGCTTATATTCCCACCTTTTTGCAGTTTCTTCAGTTTTAATCTACAGTTCATAACCAATAGAATGTGGTGAGAGTCCACATCTGCCCGTGGAAATGTATTACAATTTAAAATGTGGTTCCTAAATCTCTGTCTTACCATTATATAATCTATCTGATACCTTCTAGTATCTCAAGGATTCTTCCATGTATACACCCTTCTTTTATGATTTTAGCTTTGTGTTAGCTATGATTAAGTTAAGCTCTGTGCAAAATTCTACCAGACGGCTTCCTCTTTTATTTCTCACCTCCAATCCATATTCACCCACTATGTTTCCTTCTCTCCCTTTTCCTACTCTCGAGTTCCAGTCACCCATGACTATTAAATTTTCGTCTGCCTTCACTACCTGAATAATTCTTTTATAATCATCATACATTTCATCAATTTCTTCATCACATGTAGAGCTTGTTGGCATATAAACTTGTACTACTGTAGCAGGGCCATGTAACTGACGTAAAAGAAATAAAACCATATAAGCTGTATTGAAATAAAGGAACCTATAATGAAAATAAGATGGACAGAAGATAAAAAAGAGTGGCACGGAAAACAAATAACTAGAAAGAAAAAATCCTGTGTCTTGGCTTATACACCCGACATATCAGACGAGAAAAAGTACGTGCCGATACCAGCTGAATACTGAACACACGGAAGAGCGTCGAGTTGACTGGGAAGTGCGAGGCAGATCTGAAAATACGCAGCGCGGCGATGTACCTGATGATACAACTTTAGGTTGCGAAACCGGTTGTATTTCTAAAGGATTATTCAACAGCTGCTGCAGTTTTGTTTAACAAGAATCCATTCTTACAATTGTGGTTACTCACAATACGAAGAGTGTTGCTATACTATTGCATTTCTACTTCTGCACGTGAATCTCTTCTCATATAATAAACTGTGCAGCGTAACTAAGCATTTATAGGACACTTATATTTCATAACTGAATGCAATGTACCTTCATTTCACACCATTTAAATGGTTGACAAAAAAATATGGCCAAACTTTTGGTAACCGTTCCTCACACTCACACAGGAAAAAAAATGTGCTATTTGGACATGGGTCCTTACATGCTTTATTTCCTTGATAGAGCTCGGTTTCTACAACTCTTCAACACATTAACCATCAGCTTAGAAACGAAGCCTCACCCACGAACAGAACATATATACTACAGTGAGGACGACACACTATGTATCATTCGGAGAAGCGTACCCGTGCAGGAAAATCAGCTGATGATAGTGCCTGCACACACTGTACAAATCTTTCTCAATCAGCACAATGTTACATGTGGTCAACGTTATTTGTTGCACTTAATTGTCTTACGCCTAAACTACGGTCGTCGTCATCTGTAGGAAGAAGTGCCTCTTCCAGCTGAGGCGTCCTCGTCCTTCTAGGCTCCCCCAGTCGCGACTACTGGACTTAAGCGTCCCGTGTTCGCTAAGACGACGATCTGTTGCTTGAAATGTCTTCCTGTCGGGGAATTATAGTTCCGGAAAACTCTCCCGATACAAACGTTCCACAGCCATTACCATCTGCTAACCCGTACAGCAAATGGACGTCTGTCAACTTTACATTTGAGTATACTTCCATTGCGCTGTATCGGAACCAAGTCCGTGATAAACACTAAACAGCTGATACTACGTGCTTGCTGCTAGTAGAGCAATGAAGTTAGTTGCAAGTCGGTACAAGCAATGAAGTGAGTCACATGTCAACATTACCTTCGTTCCATTGGAAAAACAAACAATGACGGTTGATGTAAGAATTACAACTTCCAAAATTTTGAATCCTTAAATTTGAAAAACTAATAAATCCTGTACTCATCCACTCCCATGCCCATTCCCCATCTCGCTCATACCACACCTAAACACCATCCTCTCTATCTCTTTTTTACACACACACACACACACACACACACACACACACACACACACACACACACACACACAAAATCTCTCTCTCTCTCCCTTTCCCTCCCTCCCTTTCCCCCTCCCATCCCTCCTCCCCCTTCCACCCTCCCCTCCCCATATGTATACTACCCTCTGAATTGAGCATTGAGAAACACTTTGTTGTTTATTTTGTGAATAGCATAAGAGAAAAAATGCAATGTTAAAAAATAATACTAATTTTTATAAAGAAAGTAACGTAATAAATATATATTTTATTACGAATGCCATACAAAACGAAAAATGAGCAAAGAAAATCTCTGCCTCCACAAAATCTCTTTGGAGACAGCAACAGCCACACTCTCTGGTTTGTTTACATTTTGTAAAATATGTGGGAGTCGCCATCTGTGGATGAGTGCCTGTTTCACTTGATATTTAACGATACTGGAAAGCATACATTAGAAAGTGATCTATAACGTGGAAATGAAGCGTTTCCAGGCCCATGTCCTCTATGTGTGAGGAATGTTTCTTGAAAGTTTGGCCATACCTTCTTGTTATACCCTATATAAATGGCATTGCTTATCTGTCAACAGTTCCATTCTCGAATGTAAGAAGTTGAGGCTAATAATAACTGATGGGAATGAACTACATAAGCTGCATGGTATCGACTAAGATG
Organism: Schistocerca cancellata; assembly: GCF_023864275.1. Taxonomy (NCBI): domain Eukaryota; kingdom Metazoa; phylum Arthropoda; class Insecta; order Orthoptera; family Acrididae; genus Schistocerca; species Schistocerca cancellata. The sequence goes on along the minus strand of NC_064634.1, from coordinate 143,842,275 downwards.
AGATATCATTGACGGGATACGTAACTGTCTCGAGCGTCTTTACTGAATGCCTTTATTTCTACTTCACAACAAAATTTTGTGGTCTGATCTCCGTCTAGCCTTCTCAAGAAATTATATTTTACCGCTAGCTAATTAGTTTCAGGTTTGTATCTCCTGGTGTGTCTGACTATCCGTCCAAACGTGTTGGTAGGCTTGTTCTCACAGATAATACTTATGAGTGATGTGCTCACAGGCTGTTTGTGTAGAAGTCAACTTTTTATTTTATTTATTTAAAAAAAAAGAAACAGGTAGCGTTCATCATGGTCATTAGACACGGATCTCTAACTCAAACAAATAAGCTCCGAGGGAAGCAGTACCTTCGTCCTCCGTATGATAGTATTTCGTTACTTGCCTCCAATGATTTATGGATTTATGGAAACCAAGGAAAACGTGAATAACGTTGACTGGGCTCAGATTTAAATTACACCATCTGACAACAAAAGTGAAGCACAAATGAAATTTTGTAAACACACAAAACATCGGCGGTATGTAATTGATGCAAACTGTAGTTCTCTGTGACTGATAGAACCTCCACCAGAGTTCAGATGGCTCTAAGCACCGTGGGACTTAATATTTGAGGTCATCGGTCCCCTAGACTTACACACTACTTAAACTAACTTATACTAAGAACAACACACACACCCATGCCCGAGGGAGGACTCGAACCTCCGGCGGGAGGGGCTCCGCAGTCTGTGACATGGCGCCTCAAACCGCACGGCCATTCCGCGCGGCCACCAGGGTTCGTTTGTGTAGTTCGTGTTTTGTGTTGTTGCCAGGCCTGGTAGGATTTTCAAGGGGCTAGCAGCGATAGATATTGAATTATTACTGTGAAGGACTTAGGGATGTTCAACACTGGTGTGAGTCAGCTTTATCATCAGCTAACAGGGTTTGAAAGGGGCATCGTTGTGGGACTCCATTTGGAAGGCTGGTCGAATGGTGCAAAATCCAGATTCGTGGGGCATTCGGATACGACAGTGGCCTGACGTTGAACCGTATAGATATTTGAGGGCAGGCACGCTTGTCGTCAAGTTTTGAGTCTGCCACGTTTGACCACCACAAAGGAGGTTCGCCATTTTGTGCACAAAGCATATCGTAACCCCTTCACATCTGCGCCTGCCATCCGAGAACGAGCAATGATGATGATGATGATTGATTTGTGGGGCGCTCAACTGCGCGGTTATCACCGCCCGTACAAATTCCCAACCTTTGCCCAGTCCAATCTCGCCACTTTCATGTATGATGATGAAATGATGAGGACAACACAAACAGTCATCTCGAGGCAGGTGAAAATCCCTGACCCCGTCGGGAATCGAACCCGGAACCCCGTGCTCGGGAAGGGACATGCTGCAATATACCCATGCCCGTGCGTAGGTTGGCGTTAACACCACAATACAAACGGCGATATTTAGAGTTGCATCGTGACCAAGAAGCGCTGACTACTGATAAATAGCGTTACGTTTCACGATCATCATCAGCGAGTATTGCGGGGACTCACGGATATGTCCTGCTCTTCCAGTGTGTTAGAGAGGTACAATAGTGTTAGCCCTGACATCACGGTCTGGACAGCTATCGAATATGACTTCAGGTCTCTGGTGATATTGATTTTGGGATCTCTGATGCCATAACGGTACGTCGCCGACATCCTGTGTAATCAAAATTTCCTCTCATGAATGCTGTTGTGCCATTTTTGAATAGGACAGTGCTCGTCCACCCAAGGTATGTGTCTGTATGAAATGCCCGAGTGATGCTGAGGTACTCCCGTGCAAGCAAGGTCTCCAGATCTGTGCCCGACAGAACATATGTGGCACCGTCCCAGAGCCAGTATCTAGCCTATCAAGGATCACTTACAACAGTTGCGGGCAGTCTTGTCTGAGGAGAAGATAAGACGGATTTATGACACTCTTTCCAATCGAATCAGTGTATGAATCCAGACCAGTGATAAGTGGGCTCATACAGTCAGTTTCTTTGGAAGTTAGAATCGATGTTGTAATCACTGAAATAACATCACTTACACTCACAACACGTGAAGTTTCTTTTCGTTTCCTTCTCTCCTTCTGGGTGCTTCACTTTTTATTTTTTCTGGCAGTTTATGTTCGTAGCGAAGACAAATGTTGCATTTTGAACACTGCGCAAAAACCGTTCATCTGTTTATTTTATGCATTAGTGTTGATGTTGTGTCAGTCGTAATAGTAAATTAGATAAGTTAAGTTTTTATGAAATAAATTGGTTCTTCTTTAAGAAAGAAAATACAGAAAATTACTATGGACAGTTCGAGTAATAAAAGTGTTGCCACGTCATCTGCTTAGGGAGAAATTGCAGTGTGAATCCCACAGGGTTCAACCTCAACACTGTTTTTCCTTTATGTCTATTACGTACCATTTTATTTTAATTAGGAGGCTGACTTAGTCCTGTTTCGAGATGACACAGTCATTGTTGTAAACCTGAGCAAAGAACCACCAACAGAAAACATAGTCAATAATATTTTTGTGTAAGTTATTGACTGGTTCTCCAGATATTGGATAGCCTCAAACTTCGAAAAAACATAACTCATACAATTCTGTACTTTCAAAAATACTAACCTAGTACATCAACAAAAAAAGACCTGTTAAAATGTTTATTATTACCTATATTATTTTAATGTTCTGGCACTGGACTTATTATCATTCGCCTTCTTGGTCCCCAATACAATGTTTTTAAGTCTGAATTACAATCACTTAATTTTGTACACGCCTTTAAATGTTCTTTGTTCTTGATAGAAACACTCTTGTGACACAGAACACCTTCTGGAGACGACAGGATGGAAATCTTATGCAGGTGGGTTGACAGACAGTCATGTCCTGTAGTCAAGCGGATTGTGGCTACTGCTTCTCTTCTTGGTCCATCAGGCACTAACGGGTTGTCCATGAGAGTTTTCCAGATCTTTCATTCAGATGATATTTTATGGATCGTTTTAAATATTCTTGAAATGCGTTTCACAGCAAAACACAACATGCTAGTTCTTCAAGTCTGTTTTATTTTTGTGCCCTTTTTGGCTATAAAATCGGCTTTTTCATTATCATCTAAGCCACAGTGTAATGCTATCCACTGAATTGCAGTCTTATTGTTCTTCTACGTAGACATTTTACGCATTATGGACTTATTTCACTTGAGCAACGTTTTGATCTTGTGTGTTGATAACTGCCATATTGCTGCTCTGGAGTTACAAAATATAACTGCATTGTTGAATGGGTGTAAATAGTTGTTTTGCTGCAGTTCTGATGTCTTCAACTTCACCTTGAAAATTTGAGTGGTGCGGTCATATTGGCTGATAAGAAGGGAAAATTTTCCTATTTATTCGTACGCCAGTGTTCCGTTCCTTTCCCATTACTGAATCATCTGTGTAGATGTGGAGTTTCACGCATTTTGCTATGAGAACAATTTCCAGCGTTTCCACAAAACGCATGAGTTAACGTATTTTGCATATTTCCGTTTACTGTTGTCATATGGTTCAAATGGCTCTGAGCACTGTGGAACTTAACTTCTGAGGTCATCAGTCCCCTAAAGCTTAGAACTACTTAAACCTAAGTAACCTAAGGACATCACACACATCCATGCCCGAGGCAGGATTCGAACCTGCGACCGTACTGGTTGCGGGGTTAGAGGCTGTAGCGCCTAGAACCGCTCGGCCACTCCGGCCGGTGTTGTCATATGGGGGTAATACTGTGGGGTGACATCTCACTTGGGCTTAAGTATTCATTGCACAAAAGAAAGTATTTAGAATTGTGTGGGGGACTCACAGACACAAATCATGCCAGCGTCTCTTTAATCAGCCGGGAGTATTAATCACAGTTTCACATTACATTTATTCATTCATGAAATTTACTATCAAGAATCCATCTAGGATAGACAGTAACTGAGATATTCATAAGTACAACAATACAACGAAAAAGTTCTGCGATATAATTTACTGAATGTAAATCTGTCACAGAAAGGAGTGAATATGCCGTTATAAAAGTCCTTGACGGTTTACCCATGCAAATACGAAAATAAATTCTCCGGCACATAGCAGGAGTGTTTTAAAATGTTTCTCCTTAACAACTATTTCTGTACTACAGAGGAATTCTTGAATAGAAGTAGTTACTCATTCTCACCGAAAAAGGACTGTTAAATGGCATACATTTAGCCATAAGTACTTTTCCGTCTTTTTTAGGTTTCCCTCCCTGAGTTAGTAAAAACGTAACCCTTATAGAATCACTTTATTGTCCGTATGTCTATCTGTCAGGTTGTTAAGCGTTCTTTCTCTCAGGAAATGGCAGATGTATCAAGTTGAAATTTATGTCAGACACTAAGGTCTATGGTTCCTCGACGGTGTGAAAAATTTAAGCTCCTAATTCAATGCAATGAAAAGGTACAGCCATTCACAAGCGTATATTTTGGTACCCTCAAAGACACTCGTCAGCAAACATGTCAGGCATGGTGGTCTAGCCGAAAAGCGCATGCCTGGGAACCGAGAGGCGACGGCATAGATCCTCAGTCGGGCTACATATCTTTCAGTCTTCGTTTTAACCGAACCTTCAACTCCCAACAACGTGAGGAGTCGCCAGAAATTACATGTGATCCGAATTCCACTTTCAACATTAAATCCCATTGTAAGTAGGCTGTTTAGGTTTTTATGTTGGTAACGTCAGGTAGCGCTCTGTATGAAAATCACTGACTGTGCTGTGTGCAGTCTGTGGCTGGTTTGCATTGTTCGAATTTGCTATTGTAGTGTTGGGCAGTTGGCTGTTAACGGCGCGTAGCGTTGCGCAGTTGGAGGTGAGCCGCCAGCAGTGGTGGATGTGGGGCGAGAGATCGCGGATTTTTGAGAGCGGATGATCTGACATGTGTCCATCAGAGACAGTAAATTTGTAAGACTGGATGTCATGAACTGATATATATATATATTATGACTTTTGAACACTATTAAGGTAAATACATTGTTTGTTCTCTTTCAAAATCTTTCATTTGCTAACTATGCCTATCAGCAGTTAGTGCCTTCAGTAGTTAGAATCTTTTATTTAGCTGGCGGTAGTGGCGCTCGCTGTATTGCAGTAGTTCGAGTAACGAAGATGTTTGTGAGGTAAGAGATTCGTGAAAGGTATAGGTTATTGTTAGTCAGGGCCATTATTTTGTAGGGATTTTTGAAAGTCAGATTACGTTGCGCTAAAAATATTGTGTGTCAGTTTAGTGATGATCAGAATAAGTAAAGACAGAAATGTCTGAGTACGTTCAGTTTTGCTCAGCTGTTTCAAAATCAAATAACGTAAGGGGTTTATCAGCACAGTAATTCACTAATTTTTCTATGGGGACGTTAGATTCTAACTACTGAAGGCACTAAATATTGATAGGCACACTTAGCAAATGAAAGATTTTGATAGGGAACAATTGATGTATTTACCTTAATAGTGTTCAAAAGTCATACTATCTATATCAGTTCATGACATCCAGTCTTACAAATTTACTGTCTCTGATGGACACATGTCCAGATTATCCGCTCTCAAAACTCCGCCATCTCTCTCCCCACATCCACCACTGCTGGCGGCTCACCTCCAACTACGCAACGCTACGCACTGTTATCAGCCAACTGCCCAAGACTACAATCGCAAATTCCAACAATGCAAACCAGCCACAGACTGCACACAGCACAGTCAGTGATTTTCATACAGAGCGCTACGTGACGTTACCACCATAAAAACCTAAACAGCCTACTTACATAGCCCCCATGCGCCCCACAGAAAATTTTACAAATTGTTTGGGGCAGTGGCCAATACATATTTGTTAAAATTTTTCATAATTACAATAACAAAGATACCAAATGCACACACCTATTGATACACTGTTGGTCAAAAGCAAAGATTTTCTCACACTCCATAAAGACAGTCCTGATCGTTCATCACAATAAAATTGCTGTGTTTTTCTCAAAGTCTGAGCAGTCTAATTTTTCTATGGGGACGTTTCACCATCTCCGTGGTTGGATAACTGGGGTAGGTTGGGACACGCAAATCACTGAATAGGCGTCGAATTGGTAGGCTTGCACTCATCGAGGCACACGAAATTTTGATTATGATCTATGTATGTTATTAACCCTTTGTTGCCTGACGGTACTTAAAAGTACCAGTAAGTTTTGACTCTCATTATTTTCTCGTGGTGCAGTTTCGTGATCTGAAAGCCTGTCGGTCTTCGACCATAAATATAATAGACTGGCCCTGACGTCATTTTCGTGGCTCCAACATCTCTGGGCTAAAGTCACGTGAATGTTGGCAAAACATGGTTGTTTCGCGTTGCGCTTATGGTTGTACTCAGCGTTTTGTCGGGGGAAATGGCATTACATTTCAAGTGGAAGTGTTTCTATGATAGTGCAGATGCGTTTATTGAAATCTGCTGACGTGACTTTTATATGTTTTTTACACTTGAAATAGAGTGTCACGTAAATTAAAGTGTTGAAAGTGATGCCTATAAAGTCAGACTCATATTACATTTGGAAAGTATCAGTGATAATTCGGTTACAGAAGTAAGTATAACTCTTTCTCGCTCCTACTCATAGGTTCACTAAGGATGAAAACCGAAGGCAGCTTTGGACGTAGGCCCTGAAACGGAAAAACTTTAAGCCATCTGCACATACGCGCCTTTTTGTACATACAAGTGAAATTATAATAAGGTAAGAGCACCTATAGTCGACAAATGAAGAGAATTTTTTTCTACCTTCTAATACTATTAAATAAATGTAGACTCGAAAATTATTTTCTGAAACTTCAAAGTCTCACCTTTCATCTAAAATATCATTTTTTTAACTGATAGTTTAAACTTTTGTAAAAATAGTAGGAACTGAACCTTTGAAGTGCACCTAAAATTGATACTCTAAAATGGACCTGCTCTTAAAGTCGACAATTTTGGCAACTATAGTTGACATAATTCCCATATCCCATTTTCTTATATAAGTGACTAGAGCTCAAAAAGCGGTGAATCCAATTTTTAAAGTTTTGACACGAGCCCACTCTTACTGTTTAAAAGAATTTTAACGACATTTTACTTTAATTGATAGTTTATAGTAATTTCGTCCCGCTGCCCACCAGAGGGGCCTTCGATGTATTTGTTAGATTTTATAAATGGTACTGTGAACAAATCCAGGTCAAAAGTAGTTCTGACATAATTTTTCGCAAATAAAAAAGTAATTTTTGTTGGAAGCGTTTGGCAGTCAACTGAGAAATATGGGTAAAATACGATACAAACATAGGATGGCAGACCGCTGATTTGAAATCCCGCCACGTTTTGCCAACAGTCACGTGGTTTATGTTGGAGCCACACCAGCCCTATAACTTCTGCACAGCAAGGCCAGTCTACTAGTATCTATGGTCGAAGCTGTCGGTACGTAACAGTAACTCTGCTCTACTGTTTCATAGATGTTATTGTGCAATACATAGACCTCTCTGGCGGTCAGAGCTTGAAATTGCTTTTCGCGCGCTGCTGTGAAAACAGAAGATTGTATGTGCTTGTTTCCATGGTGTTGCCTGAATTTGTGTGCAATTTATTGTAACTTCCGTTGAGTTTTCCATTGTACGTACTTACCTTCTTTGTTTTTTTTTTTTTTTATAATAGTTTGAAGCATTACGTTAGAAGTGAATGAGATAAAGTGGAAATTATAAGGCGGACTTATTAGTACCGTCAGGTTGTGCGAACACTTTATTGTAGCAACACTGCGTTACCTCTCACTAGCTGTTCTGTCCACTTTTTCTCACACAGAAATCGGTAAATACATTTGCATGTGGAACAATTAGAACAAACAGGAAAGGTTTGCCAGGTAATTTACCTAAATAAAAATGTCTAAACCGTGGGGAATCAAATCACAGAGATTCATCGTTAGACCTAACAGTATTAAAATGAAGGGAAAATAAAGTAGTGTATTTTGCGCCAAACTTCCATGGCACTGAACAGAGCGTAGTGACAAGAAAATATAAAGATGGAACTAGTATGACTATACCATGACCAGTTATTGTATGCGATTACAATAAACACATGGGTGGTGTGGATCATGCAGACAGATTACGTTCAACTTATGGTCTTGACAGGCGATCGAAGAAATGGTGGCACCGTCTCTCCTGGGGAGCAATAGAAATTGCTTTTGCCAATGCTTACGTAATTTTCAGTGAACTACATGGGACACTGCCACTGCTGGAATTCAGGAGTGCTGTGGCACTAGGGCTAATGAATGAACAGCAAGTGCCAAATCTCAAAACGAGAAACTCTGGTAAAGATGAAATAACTCCCCCAAAGAGAAGGAAGGATAACTTCTCTGTTCCGAAGAATGTACGTCTTGGCAACTGAGAAAACCATTTTGTAGTGTTCAGTTGTAAAAGAGGACGATGCGAAATGTGTGCGAAAAATAAAATTCAGTCGACAGCACATTCAGAATGTAGCACATGTAAAGTGTATTTGTGCTACAATGAGAAAACGAACTGTTACCTACAATTTCATGAGGTATCACTAATACTAAATATGTGATATGTATATACTGTCATAAATGTATAGCTACGTTACTATGTATTGTGAAGTTGCTCTAGAATAAATTTATGCGAAATTTAAAAAAAAAAAACATTCAAAAATATCATATTTCTGTTAATTAATTTTCTATTGTAAAAATATTTAATATAAATGTGGAATAAAGTACAAGTTATAAAAATTGGAGCACTTTTCTGCGCATATTGTGATTCTGTCCATGGAGTCTGACGGTACTTCTGAGTACCAGGAGAGAAAAAAGTTGTGAAAAATAAAATAAAATTTTAGAAAAAAATCCTACCGTCATTTGAGGCCACAATAGCATGAATTCTGCAAAGAAAATGTTAAAAAGTAAATTTTTTCTTATGTCAGGAAACAAAGGGTTAAGTTCGTACTTGTGCAGTTTTTTATGTATATAAAAAAGTTGAGCCTTCCAAATCATAACGTCTATCACTTATACGATGTATGGAACATGTAGCCAACTGACTATATGAGTCTGGTGTCAAACTCCTGCTGTCAGCAGGAGAGAGCCCGGCGGGACGCGGTGATGAGGACCTAACTGCGATTGAGAGCGCCAAGAAAACGTCATTGACAATAACACAGTAGAGCTGTACAGGATTGTCCACCAAACAGCCATGCCACAGCCTGAGTGGCGGCCCCGCCAGCAAATGAGAGCTGATACGTGCTCGAAGTTCCGACAGAGCAGCGAAGTGTCGGCAGGTGATTACGTCACACGACGGCCATTGAACCATGGACGCCGGCGGTCTCCAGCTCTACGTATCGATCTGCAAAGCTCTCTCGTTGATGTCGAAGATTTGCACTTGCGAGTCGTGCCCTCAGGTCCACCTGAAGTTCTCTCACGGGCCAGCTCTCAACTCCCCATTTAGGAGACAGGAGCCGGCAACAGCGGCGTTGGCCTCAGGAATGGGATGAGCAGCAGCAATGGTCCTCCCTCTTGAAGGCGGACGACGGACAGGGTCCTAGTCACGCAAGTCAAGCCTCGAGCAAGTCCGTAGGGTGATGGCGACGTCCGTTCCCCATCAGCATTGCCTCGGAAGTTGGCAGTGCAACTGGCAGCAGCAGAGCCCTTCCAGCGGGGCTGGTGATGCTATAGACGGTTGAGGACAGCTAGGCATGCCTAGGGTTGACCTCCATAGCTACCCTCTCACCGGGTAGTTACAACTGATTACATTAGATTAGATTAGTTTTTCGTTCCATAATCCGTGCTGAGGAGATCCTCGTGGATGTGGAAAAGTCATATTTTTTTTATAAAAAGCTGAAATAACAATACTAATAGTATGAATATATATACAATACATCATTTGTTTCAATTAAAAAATTCGTCAATGGAGTAGGATAGCATGAATATATATACAATTCATCATTTGTTTCTATTAAAAAATTCGTCAATGGAGTAGGAGTTGGCCACTAGTAAGTCTTTCAGGCTCCTTTTAAACTGATCTTTATTTGTAACTAAATTTTTTATGTTTTCTGGCAAATTATTGAAGATGAGTGCTCCTGAGTAGTGGACCCCTTTTTGAACTAAAGTAAGTGCTTTTAAGTCCTTGTGCAGATCATTTTTGTTCCTGGTATTGTATGTATGAACTGAGCTGTTCGTTGGAAAAAGAGATATATTAATTAGGACAAATTTCATTAAGGAGTAAATATACTGAGAGGCAATAGTATACCCAGTTCTTTGAAGAGGTTTCTACAGGACGTCCGTGAATTTACTCCACAAATCCCCTATTCAGTCACTCGTTGACCACGATGGCACCGAAACAGAGGACGACCGAAGAAAGGCAGAAATACTGAATTCAGTGTTCCGAAACTGTTTCACTGCGGAAAATCGTAACACGGTCCCTGACTTCAGCCGTCGCACGGACGCCAAAATGGAAAATATTGAAATAAACGATATCGGAATTGAAAAACAACTGCTATCACTTAGTAGCGGAAAAGCATCCGGACCAGACGAGATACCCTTAAGATTCTACAGTGATTATGCTAAAGAACTTGCCCCCTTTCTATCAGCAATTTATCGTAGATCGCTGGAAGAACGTAAAGTACCTAGCGACTGGAAGAAAGCGCAGGTCGTTCCCATTTTCAAGAAGGGTCATAAATCAGATGCGAATAATTATAGGCCTATTTCGCTTACGTCAATCTGTTGTAGAATAATGGAACATGTTTTGTGTTCTCGTATTATGACGTTCTTAGATAATACAAATCTCCTTCATCATAACCAACATGGATTCCGCAAACAGAGATCATGTGAAACTCAGCTCGCCCTATTTGCCCAAGAAATTCACAGTGCCGTAGACACTGGCGAGCAGATTGATGCCGTATTCCTGGACTTCAGGAAGGCATTTGATACGGTTCCGCACTTACGTTTAGTGAAAAAAATACGAGCTTACGGAATATCGGACCAGGTTTGTGATTGGATTCAGGATTTCCTAGAAGAAAGAACACAACATGTCATTCTTAACGGTTCAAAATCTGCAGATGTAGAGGTAATTTCGGGAGTACCGCAAGGAAGCGTGATAGGACCTTTATTGTTTACAATATACATAAATGACTTAGTTGATAACATCGGTAGCTCCGTGAGGCTATTTGCAGATGACACGGTTGTCTACAAGAAAGTAGCAACATCAGAAGACTCGTACGTACTCCAGGAAGACCTGCAGAGGATTAATGCATGGTGCGACAGCTGGCAGCTTTCCCTAAACGTAGATAAATGTAATATAATGCGCATACATAGGGGCAGAAATCCATTCCAGTACGATTATGCCATAGGTGGTAAATCATTGGAAGCGGTAACGACCGTAAAATACTTAGGAGTTACTATCCGGAGCGATCTGAAGTGGAATGATCACATAAAACAAATAGTGGGAAAAGCAGGCGCCAGGTTGAGATTCATAGGAAGAATTCTAAGAAAATGTGACTCATCGACGAAAGAAGTAGCTTACAAAACGCTTGTTCGTCCGATTCTTGAGTATTGCTCATCAGTATGGGACCCTTACCAGGTTGGATTAATAGAAGAGATAGACATGATCCAGCGAAAAGCAGCGCGATTCGTCATGGGGACATTTAGTCAGCGCGAGAGCGTTACGGAGATGCTGAACAAGCTCCAGTGGCGGACACTTCAAGAAAGGCGTTACGCAATACGGAGAGGTTTATTATCGAAATTACGAGAGAGCACATTCCGGGAAGAGATGGGCAACATATTACTACCGCCCACATATATCTCGCGTAATGATCACAACGAAAAGATCCGAGAAATTAGAGCAAATACGGAGACTTACAAGCAGTCGTTCTTCCCACGCACAATTCGTGAATGGAACAGGGAAGGGGGGATCAGTTAGTGGTACAATAAGTACCCTCCGCCACACACCGTAAGGTGGCTCGCGGAGTATAGATGTAGATGTAGATGTAGAAATAATACGTATTACACGCTTTTGGACTCTGAAAACTTTTGTTTGACTTGAAGAGTTACCCCAAAATATTATACCATATGACATTATGGAATGAAAGTAGGCAAATTATGCAAGTTATTTCATTTTTATGTCGCCTATGTCCGCTAACACTCGAATTGCAAATACAGATTTGTTAAGTCGTTTATGCAGTTCTGTTGTGTGCTCCTCCCAACTGAATTTATTATCAAGTTGTAATCCCAGGAATTTAAGACTGTCAACCTCTTCTATCTGCTCTTCTTCATACTTTATGCATATGCTGGGTGGAAACCTCTTACAGGTTCTGAATTGCATATAGTGAGTCTTTTCGAAGTTTAATGTCAGTGAGTTGGCTTTAAACCATTTATTAATATCCATGAAAATACCATTAGCAGATCTTTCTAGAACTGACACAAGGGCTGAGGCTACAAACTGAGCAGTCTGTAATCTCCACAATCAGCCATTTATCAAGAAGGGTGGGGTATTTATGTTGGCACTTTCCGTACCGTATGCGGTGGTGAGGATGGCAGGGACATTATGTGTCGTGGTTTTCCCTCGCTGTCATTCCTCCTAGTGACTTCAAAATTTCGCAGCTGCACTTTTCAGAGTTTCTTTCCTGTTGTTTCTGCACCATGATACTTATTGTTGCGTTGTACCTAGGCCTCCTTACGACACTTGTCTTCATCAGTAATCTGACGGTATCTCTCGGCTTCCACGACGTCATTATGCTTCACTTGCAGACTTGGGCACTCAGTCATTCCCCGTACTGCAATAGCTTTTCTGTCTGCCACAACTCGCAGCATTTTTTCCCTAGCTGGCAGTCCATTGGGCACTGACACAGGCAGTTTGGCTTCTGGGAGCGGCCGAGGTAGAATTTGGACGAATGTTTAGTGTCTGCCAGGAATACTATCCTCATGTGTAACATCTACCCCTTCCATCAGAATATAATCTCGAATTTTTCAGTTTGGAGTACCCACAATAACCTATACCTACACATTTTGCACTGGTAGTTAGTTACACATTATACAACTTCAGTTATTCTTCCATTACCATACAGCTACCTTATATGATTTTCAACGATTGATACATCGAATCGGTACGTAAGACAATTCTTACACACGAAAACAGTTATTCATTTACTTGTAGACTCACCTATCTGTTTATAAGGAATTCCCTTAATATGACTGAGCTTTATATATAGGTCAACGGGTATTTGGTGCTCAGGTAAATCTGAGCGGTGTATTTACGTCCGTTTAAAACAGAAGAAGATTACACAAACAGCAATCAGAACGACTTCAGCACTGATAGTATAAGACGTTTATACTCGTGATACTATGATGTTGCCTATAGCGGTAGTCCTGTGTGTCCTGGAACATTTGTTTAACTGTAATTCTCCATTTTTGCGTTGCTACTAGTTCATATAGTGAATTTTTGGACTAAGGGTATTATTTAGGAAGGTTAAGTTTCGTGTGAATGCTGAAGGTGGGTAGATCACATAACTAATGAGGAGGTATTGAATAGAATTGGGGAGAAGAGGAGTTTGTGGAAAAACTTGACCAGAAGAAGGGCTCGGTTGGTATGACGTGTTCTGAGGCATCAAGAGATTACCAATTTAGTACTGGAGGGCAGCGTGGAGGGTAAAAATCGTAGTGGGAGACCAAGAGATGAATACACTAAGCAGATTCAGAAGGATGTAGGCTGCAGTAGGTACTGGGAGATGAAGAAGCTTGCACAGGATAGAGTAGCATGGAGAGCTGCATCAAACCAGTCTCAGGACTGAAGACCACAACAACAACAAGTTTCGTGTACGCAGCCACTTCCTGCGGCTTCTCGAGCCAGTACAACATAGGTTGTTCTCACTTAAGTGTGGTCGTACCAGTGATCATAGCTGAAATGTCGCGCCCGCCTAATCATAAGTCGTGATTAGAAGTAGCGAACACAAGCAGCATGTTAAGTAAAAACTTCAGCACTCCAAGCGAGAAAAAAAGACATGTCGGAGGTTACCGAGGCTGTCCACTAGCGACACGGAGTCGGTGCCCCAACGATCCGACTGAGAACCCCCTCCACCTATAAAAGCATGAGATTTTAGAGTGTGGTGGCAGCGTACTGTGCCTCGCTTCCTATAGTCGATCCACAGATCCACCTGCACTCAACAAGCTTCGGCCAACCTGAGTCGCTCTGCACCTGTAGGGCGCCTCTGGCCAACCTCACTTAGGTTCCTACTCTTCTACTCGGTAGGTAGGGATACTTCTGGACTTAACGTCAACAAACCCCAAGTTCGGTAGCAACAGCGTTCAGCTGAAAGCTGAAGCTCACTGTTACTCTTATTACGGCCAACAACAATAATGTTTTACGCCACTTGCCCCAGCCCTCAGTCCTTTTGTGGGTGGGGACTGCTGTAGTAGCACTCTACCCTCTGACTCTACCCACTGACGTCGGAGTTCTCAGGAGCAAGTATCAAGCTTTCTGCCTGTGCTAAGACGTACCTTTTAGTGGCCGTCTTCTACAGTGACGCCTTACAACAGCGTCCACACGGTGGATGGCGTTACCAGTTAACGCTCTGAAGTGAAACGTCTCGTCTGGGACAGCTGCCCAGAGCTTCGATAATCTAAATGCTACCACTTACGCCTGGTCCCCGCATTGTGTCTCTGATTTTCTATCTTGGAGTGCCCTTGATAGCTGCCAACAGCTTTAACCCTTTCGTGAGCCGTGGGAAACATGCTTCCCACTACAATGAACTCGCTCCTAGTCCCGTGGGATTCACAGTTCCCACCTTTGTACGGTGCTACCACCTAGTGAACAGTATAGGGTACTACATCCAATCGGAAGTTCCCGCCGTTTTTGCTGTACCTTCGCGCAGAGGCATTGTATAGCTGAGTGTTGCTCTGTAGATGAACCTTTCAGTGCTGTTTGCGTGACATTTTGTGATTTTTTCCTCAAAGCTATAGTATAAGGTAAATTCTTTTGATTTACCCAAATTTATGAAGAAAAACGTATAATTGGAACGAGGAGAATTCCAGTTTGAAACAAAAGGAGCCATTTCTGCAGTAAAATGGATGGATAACCGTCCAGTCACTTTCCTGTCCTCAATTCATTACCCATGAGAAACAGCCACAGTGAAAAGGAAAAACAAGGATGGTACATGTACAGAGATTTCTTGTCCTGAAGTTGTGGCAGAATACAACAAAATAATGGGTGGTGTCGATAAGTTTGATCAATTACGAGAAAGGTATGCTTTTCGTAGACGTGCTGTAAAATGGTGGCACAGAATATTTTATTTCCTGGTGGACGTTACTGCAGTGAACAGTTTTATCCTGTGGAAAATAAGTAAAAGAGAAAGTGGACAGCATGATCAACTCACATACAGGCTCCATCTAGCCAGACAATTGATCGCTGGTTTCTCATCCCAAAAAGGGGTAAAGTACCTGAGGATTTTCGTCATGTCACTTTAGGGGAGCATCAACCCATTTTAGGAGAAACCTATTGGACGTGCCGTCATTGTAGTACCAAACTTGCGGAAAAGAGCACTCGCTGTGTTTGTACATATTGTCAAATACCACTTTGCATAGACCCATGTTTCAGATAATTTTATGGCAAGTAATTGTGAACAATCATTGTAACAAGAGAAGTAAATTTAACAAATAAATATGACATACTGAAAAAGATTTTTTTGTCATTTAACTCCAAGGAAGGGCAGTGGGAAGAGTACTTCCCACCTTGTTGTGTGACCTCACTTTCACAGTTGGAGCAAATTTGATATTCTGTATGATAAATATACCTGTCTGCTAACTACTACCTGCTCTCCATTCATTAAAAAAACTGCTCAATAATTTTGCCCACGAAAGGGTTAAGAGTAACAACGTGCAAGTTATTACGTCGTTAATATACACCCCCCATCGGAACAACTTGTTGACAGTCATTTGGCAACATTTTTCAAGAAGATACAAAATCATGGAATATAAATTTAAATCATTAGCTAATTAACTTTTTTCCTTTTTTTACATTACAGATACAAATACACAAGAAATGAAATACTTTTTTCTGCTTTTCTTACGTTACATATACACGTCCGTATTTATTTGTTTACTTTTCATCACATCTGTTATGCCTAAATGTATCAGTACATCACTTACATATCATCATTACAATAATAAACAGATAAAGGAGATGCTATGCCCTGTTAAGGACAGTACCGGCCTCAGGATCCCTGGAATTCGTAACATATCTTGTGAGTATGCAGGCAGTTACATCGGTCAGTCCATCCGTACTGTTTCCAACCACTGAGCAGTACATCAACGGCATATTAAAAATCGAGAATGGAGAAATCTGCAGTTACTGAGCACAGCCTTACAAACAAACACAAAAGTTTTTTTTTGGCGAAACGAAAGTTTTGTCACAGTCTCTTACATACTGAGGTTCTGTAATTAAAGAGGTTGTAGAAATAAGAACGCGTGAGAAGAACTTCAACAGTGGTAGCGGATACAATCTTAGCGGTGCACGGAAGCGAGGTCTCGATGCAGGGAAGAGGCAGCGATATTCATTGCAGTGTTTGCGCTACTACCGGAGCGATGGTGCCATTAGCGCAGACATTGATGCCATTTGTGACAGCACTACGTATTGCCGACCAATTACAAGCCATCTATGGGGTATATAAGACAGCCGCAGCAGAAGTTTAGACAATTGTTGCTCCTGACGAAGAGGATGGAGGAAATCGCCGAAAGCTCGAAGTCTTACCCTCACTTGATACGGCAAGAAGTCTGAAAATGTTTATACAACAGTGGCATCGCGGAACACTTTGCTTTCAGCTGTTATATTCATCGTCCTCATACAACTGCTCCGACTGCAGGTAGACATCAGGCTACCAGATGACGTGAGTGCAGTTAACGCCCAGCCTATTGTCGCTGCTGCATAGTGCTTACTGCGTTGTGATGCTGAAACAATGTTAGAAGCAGTTCTTATTTTCTGTACGTGAGACTTAATGAAGAAAATATTAGTAGATCCCTAGGTCCACTGTTTCCGATGGGACAGTGAACTGGAAACGTGAAGGGACAAGTACAGCACAAAAGCGTACAGGCCGACCTCGTCTGTTGACTGATAGAGACTGCCAACAGTTGAAGAGGGTCGTAATGTGTAATAGGCAGACATCTATCCAGACCAACACAGAGGAGTTCCAAACCGCATTAGGATGCACTGCAAGTACTACGACAGTTAGCCGGGAGGTGAGAAAACTTGGATTTCATGGTCGAGCGGCTGCTCATAAGCCACACTTCACGCCGATAAATGCCAAACGACGCCTCACTTAGTGTAAGGAGCGTAAACACTGGACGATTCAACAGTGGAAAAACGTTGTGTGGAGTGACGAATCACGATACACAATGTGGAGATCCGATGGCAGGGTGTGAATATGGAGAATGCCCGGTGAACGTCATCTGCTGGCGTGTGCAGTGCCAACAGTAAAATTCGGAGGCGGTGGTGTTATGGTGTGGTCGTGTTTTTCATGGAGGAGCTTGCACCCCTTGTTGTTTTGCGCGGGCTATCACAACACAGGCCTACATTGATGTTTTAAGCACCTTCTTGCTTCCCATTGTTGAAGAGCAATTCCGGGATGGCAATTGCATCTTTCAACACGATCGAGCACGTGTTCATAATGCACGGCCTTTGGCGGAGTGCTTACACGACACTGCACTGGCCTGCACAGAGTCCTGACCTGGATCCTATAGAACACCTTTGGGATGTTTTGGAACGCCGACTTTGTGCTAGGCCTCACCGAACGACATCGATACCTCTTATCAGTGCAGCACTCCGTGAAGAATGGGCTGCCATTCCCCAAGAAACCTTCCAGCACCAGACTGAACGTATACCTGCGAGAGTGGAAGCTGTCATCAACGCTAAGGATGGACCAACACCACACTGAATTCCAGCACTACCGATGGAGGGCGCTACGAACTTGTAAGTCATTTTCAGCCAGGTGACCGGATACTGTTGATCACATAGTGTATCAGGTCATCAGACAATGTCAGGTGCAGTTAATACCCATTTCGCTGGTTCGTCTACTGTATACCGCTTGCAGCGTTGTGGTGTTAAAACAATGTTAGACGCAGTTCTCGCTTTCTGTATTCGAAACTCACTGGATAAAATACAGTAACTCCTTTATGAAAGCACACATGCCGAATTGGTGCGCAGCAGACGGTTCAGAATTGGCACGAGGCCGCCATTGGCCTTACAAAGTTGACGTAAGACTTGGCAGTGAAATGTTGTGAATGTGCCGCTCGGTTGTATGTAATCAGCGCAGTAAGATCGTCGGGCGTGGCACGTGGCAGTAAGGCAGAATGGAGCTATTGTTGCCATTGTAATATCCTAAATATGACCGGTGTTGGTTTTCAGCGATGACACCCAGCAAACGTTACAATGGCGGATAAGACAGGAAAGTCACTAAATAACTGGGATTTAAAAGAAAGCACAACGTGGTAGGTGGATGATGTGGCGCTCAGCAATGTAAACACTATATCACCTTTAAGAAGCATACGTGGATGATAGTCTACATCTACATCTATACATCTCTATCTACACTTCACAACACACCTTTCTGTGATTGGCAGAGGGTAATTCCAGTCCCCTTCTCTGCTTCACTCGCACCTGGGAAGAACGTCTGTCGAAAATGCTCCATGTAAGCTTCAATGTCTCTACTCTTCCCGTCGTAGTCACTCCATGAGTCGTTGTAAGAAGAAATAATACATTTCCTGAGTCTTCTTGCCGGCCGGAGTGGCCGAGCGGTTCTAGGCGCTACAGTCTGGAACCGCGCAATCGCTGCGGTCGCAGGTTCAAATCCTGCCTCGAGCATGGATGTGTGTGCTGTCCTTAGGTTAGTTAGGTTTAAGTAGTTCTAAGTTCTAGGGAACTGATGACCTCAGAAGTTAAGTCCCATAGTGCTCAGAGCCATTTGAACCATTTTGAGTCTTCTTGGAAAATGTGCTCTCGTAATTTCAATAGGAAATCTCTCGGTGACGCGTGTCTGTGGAGTGTCTTAAGCACCTCCGTAATTCTCACATTTGCTAAACAATACTTCTGCGAAACGGACAGCTCTTCGTTGGACCTTTTCTGTGTCTTGTGTTAAGTCAACTAGAAAAAAATGAAATGAGCGGTTGGCGTCATTGGCCGGGAGCTCCCTTGCGGGGCAGGTCCGGCCGCCTTAGTGCAGGTCTTAATACATTCGACACCACATTGAGCGACCTGTAGGTTCAAATGGCTCCGACCACTATGGGACTTAACATCTGAAGTCATCAGTCCCCTAGAACGTAGAACTGCTTAAACCTAACTAACCTAAGGACATCACACACATCCATGCCCGAGGCAGGATTCGAACATGCGACCGTAGCGGTCACGCGGTTCCAAACTGAAGCGCCTAGAACCGCACGCGACCTGTAGGCCGGATGGGGATGAAATGATGACGAAGACAACACAATACCCAGTCCCTGAGCGGAGAAAATCTCCGACCCAGCCGGGAATCGAACCCGGGCCCGTAGAACGGCAATTCGTCACGCTGACCACTCAGCTGTCAGGGCGGACAGTCAACTAGATAAGGGACGTAGAGTCGCTGGAAATGAAGTATTTATTAATCGACAAACTGCCTGTCGACTTCCGTCTCAGGTTCTTCAGTAGATGTTTGTTTGATGGTTTTTCTGACATTTCGCCAGTATGAGTGACTCGCACTGTCAGAACTTCACCCTCCATTGCTGATGGTGGATTGCAATCGAGCTCGCAGCATCGGGTTGTACGTACAGTATCTGGCGCGCCAACGTCCGTAGGCTTTTCCGTGATCACTGCCGCCGCGGTTCTCCCCTTCCTACCTGCAACGGTCTTTCGCTGTAGTACGGGAATCCAGGAACCACGTGGAGGCTTTCTTCTGTCTTTTGAACCTGTTGTCATGTTCGTATATTTTAATAGCTTCCATGAACAGGCAGATGCGACAGCTCATCTCTACAGCAATAACTTCCGTATCGGCGAATTTTACTATGTGGTCGGTCTCACACAGCGCGTGCTCCGTATGCCTCAGCCTGCAAAGCCGCTTACATTCGTTGATACTTAATCGTCCAGTCACTCCAACACAGTTTTTTATCCACACGTTGACGATATGTGGTGTGTTACTGACATTGCAAGTACATACAATCTGAGGCCGCGAGAACAGCTCCAGTCCACCACCAGTCATGGAGGGAGGGTAAAACTTTGACAACGCCAGTCATTCGTGCTGCCGAATCGTCAGGATCATCATCAAACAAACGTCGGCCGAATAACCCGAGACAGAAGTCTACAGGAAATTTGACAACAAGTGGATTCGAAAGCTTTAACACTTTTGTATTTATTACTCACTTTTCTCGAATGTGAATTGTGTTCCCCTACGATTCTACTAATGACTCTCAGTACGGCATCTGGTTCTCCGGTTAGTTTTACGTCATCATACCTGTATTAGTCGTTCCAGGCTTCTAGATATTTTCGGATGTTAATGTTTTCAGTGATTAATCGGCAATACAGTTATCGAATAGTAATGGCCGACTTCGCCTGTTTACACGTAATATGCTACATTTTTTTCACCTTCAGGACAAACTGTCACTTCCTGCGCCAATCAACGATCATGTGTAGACTTCCTGGAATTCTTTACACCCTTCTTGCCTTGCAACCTTTCTACAGTGGGTGGGCAAAAATTTGGAAACATCAAAAACACAGCGCATTACCACTACTACACTCATGTTCATAAATTAAGGGTAATGCTGAGATATGGTGCAACAACGCTCTGGTGGGCGGTTTGCGGGTTTAAATCACCTCGGGGTATGACCATGCGGTGCATTTGACCTGCGGTCGTCGCAAGGAGGCGCTGGCAGCAGTCCACATACGCAGAGGTGTGCTGGTGCATGTCAGAGTACGATGCAGCGAATAAGTGTGCAGACGTTTTCAGACGTGCTAATGGTGACTGTGTGTTGAAAATGGCTCAATGAACACATATTGATGACGTTATGAGGGGTAGAATATTAGGGCGACTGGAGGCTGCTCAAACACAGCAGGTCGTAGCACAGGCCCTCCGTGTGCCACAAAGTGTGATCTCAAGATTATGGCAACGATTCGAGCAGACAGGAAACGTGTCCAGGCGCTACAGTACAGGACGTCCACAGTGTACAACACCACAAGAACAGCGATATCTCATCATCAGTACCCGCAGACGGCCACGGAGTACTGCAGGTAGCCTTGTTCGGGACCTTAGCGCAGCCGCTGGAACAGTTGTCTTCAGACACACAGTCTACAGACGACTGAACAGACATGGTTTATTCGCCAGGAGACCTGCAAGGTGCATTCCACTGACCCCTGGTCACAGGAGAGCCCGTAAAGCCTGGTGTCAAGAACACAGTACATGGTCATTGGACCATTGGTTCCAGGTTATGTTCACGGACAAGTCCAGGTATTGTCTGAACAGTGATTCTCGCTGGGTTTTCATCTGGAGCGGACCAGGAACCAGAAACCAACCCCTTAATGTCCTTGAAAGGGACCTGTATGGAGGTCGTGGTTTGATGGTGTGGGGAGGGATTATGATTGGTGCACGTGCACCCCTGCATGTCTTTTACAGAGGGACTGCAACACCTCAGGTGTATCGGGACGTCATTTTGCACCAGTATGTTCTCCTTTTCAGGGGTGCAGTGGGTCCCACCTTCTTTCTGATGGATGACAACGCACGGCCCCACCGAGCTGCCATCGGGGAGGAGTACCTTGAAATAGAAGATATCAGGCGAATGGAGTGGCCTGCCTGTTCTCCAGACCTAAACCCCATCGAACACGTCTGGGATGCTCTCGGTCGACATATCGCTTCACGTCTTCAAACCCCTAGGACACTTCATGAGCTCCGACAGGCACTGGTGCAAGAATGGGAGGCTATACCGCAGCAGCTGCTCGACCACCTGATCCGTAGCATGCCAACCCGTTGTGCGGCCTGTGCACGTGTGCATGGTGATCATATCTCATATTGATGTCGGGGTACATGCGCAGGAAACAGTGGCGTTTTGTAGCACATGTGTTTCTGGGCGGTTTTCTCACCTTATCACCAATACCGAGGACTTACAGATCTGTGTCGTGTGTGTTCTTTATGTGCCTATGCTATTAGCCCCAGTTTTGTGTAGAGCCATGTTGTGTGGCACCACATTCTGCAGTTATCCTTAATTTATGAGTATGAGTGTAATACATGAGTGTGTACAGGAAATCCGTTGTCATTCAAAACAGCTTCCGGTCTTCTCGGAACGGATGAAAAAGGGCTCTGAATTTCAGATGAATCTTATGCCAGTCTTCCTGCAAAACAGTAGCAAGTTCAGGAAACGATAATGGAGGTGGTTAGCGAGCACACCCTCTTCTCTTCGAGGTAGACCTGAAGGGGTCAATAATATTGCAGTCTTGTGACTGAAGAGATGCGACAATTCATCCTAGTGTTCACAAAACCAGTCCTGGACGATGTGAGCTGTGTGAACAAGCAGCATCGCCAGTGAGGAACAAACAGTGTACCCCAGGATAATCAGCCAAAATGGTCCCAGTAACCTTGGCAGTAATGTGACCTTGCAGAGTATCTATGGGGCCCACAAAATACCGTCATACTATCGCCCACATCATCACCGAACCCCCACCATGTTTCTCTCCCTGGACGAAAAGGCGGCCAGAAGTTGCAAACAGCGTGAAACAAGATTCATGCGACTATTGCTCCACAGTCCAAGTTTTATGGCTTCGGCATATTGTCTTCCTGTTACGGGCATGTGTGTCGCTCATGAATGGTCTTGAAATTCCAGCTAGTCCTGTTTACGAAGATTAGATTAGATTAGATTAGTTTTTCGTTCCATAGATCCATGCTGAGAGGATCCTCGTGGATGTGGAACATGTCAATTTTTTTTAAGCTAAAATAACAATACTAATAGTATGAATATATACATCATTTGTTTCTATTAAAAAATTCGTCAATGGAGTAGAAGGAGTTGGCCACTAGTAAGTCTTTCAGGCTCCTTTTAAGCTGATCTTTATTTGTAACAAATTTTTTTTATGTTTGCTGGCAAATTATTGAAGATGAGTCTTCCTGAGTAGTGGACCCCTTTTTGAACTAAAGTAAGTGCTTTTAAGTCCTTGTGTACATCATTTTTGTTCCTGGTATTGTATGTATGAACTGAGCTGTTTGTTGGAAAAAGAGATATTTAGGACAAATTTCGTTAAGGAGTAAATATACTGAGAGGCAGTAGTTAGTATACCCAGTTATTTGAAGGACGTCCGTGAATTTACTCCACAAATAATATGTATTACACGCTTTTGGTCTCTGAAAACTTTTGTTTGACTTGAAGAGTTACTCTAAAATATTATGCCATATGACATTATGGAATGAAAGTAGGCAAAGTATGCATGCTTTTTCATTTTTATGTCGCCTATGTCAGCTAACACTCGAATTGCAAATACAGATTAGTTAAGGCGTTTCTGCAGTTCTGTGGTGTGCTCCTCCCAACTGAATTTATTATCAAGTTGTAATTCCAGGAATTTAATACTGTCAACCTCTTCTATCTGCTCTTCTTCATACTTTATGCATATGCTGGGTGGAAACTTCTTACACCTCTTACAGGTTCTGAATTGCATATAGTGAGTCTTTTCTATGTTTAATGTCATTGAGTTGGCTTTAAACCATTTATTAATATCCATGAAAGTATCATTAGCAGATCTTTCTAGAACTACAATTGACATACTATTTATTGCAATACTTGTGTCATCTGCAAACAAAACGAACTCTGCTTCTGGCAGTGTAACTGATGAGAGATCATTAATGTACACAAGAAAAAAGCAATGGCCCTAAGATGGATCCTTGTGGGCCACCACATGTAATTTCTTCCCATTCTGATGATGACTGATGACTTAATTCACTAGTCCCTTGCACTGACACCCTTTGTTTCCTGTTAGCGAGGTACGACTTGAACCATTTTGCAGCACTGCCCGTGACACCATAGAATTCTAATTTTGTGTTAATTTTCTAAAATATGGCCGGCCGGGGTGGCCGAGCGGTTCTAGGCGCTACAGTCTGGAACCGCGCACCGGCTATGGTCGCAGGTTCGGGCATGGATGTGTGTGATGTTCTTCGGTTAGTTAGGTTTCAGTAGTTCTAAGTTCTAGGGGACTGATGACCTCAGAAGTTAAGTCCCATAGTGCTCAGAGCCATTCCTAAAATTTGATGAAGTAAAGTCCCCCACCGCTGCAGAAATAGTGCCATTGAGATCTTGTGGTAAATGGCAGCACTCCTTGCAATTATCCATGCTTATTATAAATTAAAGTCACTCGCTGCGTTTTTCTGTCTGTGTGTGAAGGCTAATACTGAAAAATACTGTAGGGATTTTGATACAATTTCTACTAATAGACAGAGTAATTCATGAGGAAAGTTTGTGGGCCCAGAAGATAGACTTAAGTCTGCAGTGCCAGGTTGGCGCTAGCTACAGCTGTCGGGAGGTTGTTGTGAACTATACTACATACGATTCAGGAGGTATCAGACATTAAGATGATAGGAACACGTTTTTTGCTGTAGAGTTAATGTCTTAGAGGCGGGAGGGAAATGTGGGCGAACGTGGTACGGATAAATTGTATGGAAGCGATGGTATTCAGTTGCCTAACTCTGTTCTCAGAAATTTAATCATAACTACACGTAATGCCCCATAAGCGAAATTACCGCTAAATCGGACAAGTTGTCCGGGAATAAATACTTACAAAGAGCACATTGAGTGTGAGGTCGCAAGTTCAGTCTCTAGTAAGGCTCAATTGAAAGTTTTGTTTTAGTAATTATGACAGAAAAAAATTTAGCTGCCAATGTCTCATTCATTGCATCAGGAGGGCGACAGAAAATGAGTGTCTGAGAGGTGCAAAGATCATCCTTCTATTACACTTCACAAAATGGATATAGTCGACATTCAAGAGATTTACAAAACAAACTATTAATTTGCACCATAAACATCCTGTCGTGGAACTTTTAGTGAAATTGACTATCCTTTAAGGCGTAGTTGCAAATAACGCGAGAATATGCTTTATATGCACGGGAAAGAAACATCCAGAGGCTGAGTTGTCCAGCGGTTCCAAGTGGCATGAACTGCAATGTCAGACTATCGTCAGGAGGGATAGCTTGATCCAAAGAAGTAAGTTATTTTGTCCAGCTATTGATCAAAACCAGTACTCATACCATAGTTGTAGTTCTCTTAGGCTAATTTTCAAAAAATGGTTCAAATGGCTCTGAGCACTTTGGGACTTAACATCTGAGGTCATCAGTCCCCTAGAACTTAGAACTACTTAAACCTAACTAACCTAAGGACATCACACACATCCATGCCCGAGGCAGGATTCGAACCTGCGACAATAGCAGTCGCGCGGTTCCAGACTGAAGCGCCTAGAACCGCTCGGCCACAACGGCCGGCGGCTCATTTTCCCACTCCTGCTTGTTATGACGTAAATATTCACTGCTGCCCTTGAAAGATCACCCACACGAGAAAGAACTTAAGGGCAGAGCACCTCCAACTTATCGCAGCATAATAAATAACTTTCCGGCCAATTTACCATCCAATGAACAGTCGGCATAACTGTATACAAATGTATTAGAGCATTGATGTTAGTTGATCTTGATACAACACTCGTAGCACCTCTGATTTCCTGAATTCCTTTCATATGCATTTCATCTTCAAATCCCGAGTGGTCGGAGCTGAAAATAAATTCCATACTGAACGACTGGATAAGTTTGTTTATCTCATACACAAGTTCAAAAATGGCTCTAAGCACTATGGGACATAACATCTGAGGTCATCAGTCCCCTATACTTAGAACTACTTAAACCTATTTGACCTTAGGACATCACACACATCCATGACCGAGGCAGGACTCGAACCTGCGACCGTACCAAGCGCGCGGTTCCGGAATGAAGCGCCTAGAACCGCTTGGTCACAACGGCCGGCCCATATACAAGTTTTCGGGCCCATTCTGCAGTCTGCTGCGCACTGTCAAGTTTACGCTTTGCTTGAAATTTCATTATCTTACGTCTTCCAATTCTGCAGCACTATTTGATATTATACAAGCATCCACTGCTCCCCTTGAAATCACTGTAATCTGTGTCACGCGCTATTTGATGTGCATAACGTAGTAGATAACTATCATGCACATCTTGTATATTGTAACGAGCATCACTGAAAGCGCAAACACCAGTGTTACAAGTGCGCCTTGTCCTCCCTTTAATTGTCCTTTACTACAGTTCACTGGAGACGGGGATTGTGACGCCCTGCCCGACAAAGATGACCTGTTTCAGTATCACTTTCACCTGCTAAGCACCTATCGTTATCATTGTGTCCCTCATGTACATCGACCGCCCAGTAGAGGGTATAATATACCATACATTCCACTGATCCATCTTGCCGAAACGCTAATATTTCGTCTGCCACTTCAATCTCACTCTGTGAATTTCCTTGGGTTCCTTTCTGACGAAATGTCAACTTCGAAAACTGTTGTCGATATAATGCAATGTTTGCTTTGTTTGTTGTTGGCATTGCTCTACTTTGAATCAACATCACAAGCACTGTAGCACAGTTGTGAGGTACTCGTCGACTAAGCACTTCACCTAGGCCACACAGACTCTTGCTGTGCTCAGCATTGGATATCTCCAGTCGCGCCACCTGTTGCCATACCAGTCAATATCGTGGTTACATAGTAGATAATATATGGGGCGTCGAATGCCATAAACATCGTTGGCCTTTTACGACCTCGCGCTCAAGGGCTTCCTTGTTAGTTCTACACATACGAAGCCAGGGCAGGTCGCCAGTTTGCGCTGTAAGTCGAAGTACATGAGTATTCAAAATGAATTTTCACTCTGTAGCGGAGTGTGCACCGATATGAAACTTACTGGCAGATTAAAACTGTTTGTTTTACATTAGTATTTATTATTTTCGGTCTACTAAATCTGTTATATTTTCAGTGGAGTTGAAAATTCCTGTTCATCATTTACTAGATAACACATCAGACAAAAACACCAGTTAATATACAGGGTGTCCATAAAGTCCCTTTACGACTTCAAAATTTTATTACAACGGCTGTTGATGAAATATTTTAACAACATTTCTTTTATTGCAATCATAGTTTATAAAAGTTTTTTTGTCAGTGTTTATAGACCTCTATATGGGTGCCTTTAGTTGCATGAAGCGCATCAAGACGGTAGTCGATTTCTTGCCATGTTCACTGTAGCATAGCGTCATCAATGGTGGCAATGGTATTACGAATCTTTTTATTAAAAAAAAATGTTCAGATGTGTGTGAAATCTTATGGGACTTAACTGCTAAGGTCATCAGTCCCTAAGCTTACACACTACTTAACCTAAATTATCCTAAGGACAAACACACACCCATGCCCGAGGGAGGACTCGAGCTTCCGCCGGGACCAGCCGCACAGTCCACGATTGCAGCGCCTTAGACCGCTTTTTTTTTTCTTTTTTTTCATTTTGTTCGTTGTTGATCGTAGTGTTTGGTCGTTGCGAACGTCACATGACATCCGTTCAAGTTCGTTTGTTGTTCCTTCCACTCAGTTTTTTTTTTATTATTACAGAGGCGAACCAGCTCTCTGACCGAACACGCTGAGCTACCGTGCCGGCCTACCGCTCGGCTAATCCCGCGCGGCAACTTTTGTTCAAGTCAGCAATGTCCCGTACCTGTCTTTGATACACGATGTCTTTTACATGCCTCCATAAGAAAAAGTCCAAGGGATTGACATTTGGCGAACGCTGTGGCCAAGGAATTGTCCCATCCCTCCCAATCCTTCTACCTGGAAATGTTTCATTGAGGAACTAACGAGGATGCAGTCTCCAATGTAGTGGTGCACCAAAATCTTGCTGGAAAATGATAGCTGGTTGTGTCAATCAATTGTGGTGCTACATATACGGTCAGAAGGTCGAGGTAAACATCTGCAGTAATTGTTGACTCGTTGAAGAAAAATGGACCAATTATTCGGTTGCCCACGATTCCACACAACACATTCACTTTTGGACTATCCCGGTGAATCTCCCTAGTCACATGGGGGTGCCCAGATCCCCAGATTCCCACATTGTGTTTGTTTAATGTCCCAGTATAATAAAATAAAATAATGGAATAGATGATAATACAATGCGTGGCTTTTTAAAATGTATTGAATTAATGAGATTAATTTTTCGGCATGAATGACAAACACAATAAGCTGAGCTATGCCTGGAAATAAGTTTGTATTAGTTCATATTATTTTGCAGGGCGAAGTAGTTTCTTTCTCCGTTGTAGATTTGTGTTTACCATTCTTTATAATGCTACGTTTGGTTGCCGTGTTCACCTTTGAAGTCTTGACCGTGTTCCCATTAAGCTTATCGGATCTTCGTAATTTTCCAAAGTACACAGGTGGGCTTCAGTTCTTGTAATTATTGTACTATTTGAAATAACAACTCACACGACCTTTCTGTTAATAAAACAATACTGTATTTTTCTAAACGGTGCACATATGAAATACATACTCCTCACTTTTTCATAGCGACCTCAAAATGGCGGTCTACAATTACTCGCTAAAATGGCGTGCTTCTCACTCGTTCACTAGCTGAGCGCGAATCCTTCCTTCCTCCTACTGGTACCAGAAAAAATCCTCTGATTTTTAACAACTGAAAGTCAAAAAATACATGACGGTAGGCATAGGCGCTATGATGGGCTACCGCTTCACCTTCTCTCTTTGCCTTTAAAGAAGACGAAAACAAAGGAAATGCAAAAGGTTTATCACACCAGAAACATGAAAAGTTGCCTCGTCACTGAAACAAACTCGCTTGAGGAGTGTTTCATCCTCCGAAAGGCGTTCCAGCATGTTGAGTGCAAACTCTGTCCGTTTTCGTTTGTCATTTGGCCCAAGTGTCAGTAACAGTTGCACTTTGTAAGCGTACAACCGTAAGTTCTTGTGGAGGACCTTATGCACAGTTCAACGTGGTAGTTGCAACTATGTGGCAGCAGTGCGGATGGACTTCATAGGTGAACGAGTGAAGATGTTTAAAACGCAATTGATGTTTTCCTGCCGGCCGGAGTGGCCGTGCAGTTCTAGGCGCTACAGTCTGGAACCGGGCGACCGCTACGGTCGCAGGTTCGAATCCTGCCTCGGGCATTGATGTGTGTGATGTCCTTTGGTTAGTTACGTTTAGTTAGTTCTAAGTTCTAGGCGACTGATGACGTCAGAAGTTATGTCGCATAGTGCTCAGAGCCATTTTTGATGTTTTCCTCGGATGTTCTTGGTCGCCCGCTCCTCTCTTTATCCAACACTGTCACTGTCACCACAAATTTTTTGTGCCATGCACGGCGTGAAGGGCACGATGGTGAATCTCTTCAGTACTTTGTTCTGAAGTTTCGTTGAGTCTGAAATCCGATTTTGTCTCAATAAACCAGGAGACACATTGTGCCTTCTCTTGAGGAGTTACCATTTTATAGAGTTCAGTTCCTTCAATCAACAGAGTATCTGAAACACAAAATTTTAGTAAAGAGTGATTACAATAAAAGAAATTTTGTTAAATATTTCAACAACTGCCATTGTAATAATATTTTGAAGTTGTGAAGGGGCTTTATGGACACCTTGTAAATCATGAAATAATGTAGAGATTCTGACAGTTTCTACTAATAAACAGACTAATTCACACGGAATGCTTGTGGGCCAAAGAGACTGACATAAGAATGCCCTTCTGCAGTACCTTTGGGAATACAAGCACCATTTGTCATTTTTTTATTGATTGAATTAATAGTTTCTGGTTTCAGACCGATAAACTTCCAGACTGTCAATTATAAAATTTGTAGGTTGTTACTCAGCATTGTCTGGTCGTCAATCACGTAGCTTACTACAGTATTCAATGGGAGAAAAGAACGTACTGTGTCTCGTAGTAAATAATAGCATGTGGACGGAATTTTAGTGGGATAGTTACGTGCCCATAATCTGGCAATAAACCTCCATAGGAATCTGCATTATAAATGATACTTCGTGGTCACTAGACTATGTTGTCTATCGTTGCTGTCTTCTCTCTCGTCACAAAACCAACCGTCGTAGCATTTTCAGACGCATAATTACTTGATAGCCACAGATGACTCAAGCGAATTTCGGAAATAGTGTGTAATAATACACCCCTGGCGATTAAAATTGTTACTCCACGAAGATGACGTATTACAGACGCGAAATTTAAACCGACAGGAAGAAGATGCTGTGATATGCAAACGATTAGCATTTAAGAGCATTCACACAAGGTTGGCATCGGTGGCGACACCTACAACGTGCTGACATGAGGAAAGTTTCCAACCGATTTCTCAAACACAAACAGCAGTTGACCGGCGTTGCCTGGTGAAACGCTGTTGTGATGCCTCGTGTAAGGAGGAGAAATGCGTACCATCACGTTTCCGACTTTGATAAAGATCGGATTGTAACCTATCGCGATTGCGGTTTATCGCATCGCGACATTGCTGCTCGCGCTGGTCGAGATCCAATGACTGTTAACAGAATTTGGAATCGGTGGGTTCAGGAGGGTAATACGGAACGCCGTGCTGGATCTCAACGGCCTCATATCACTAGCAGTCGAGACGACAGGCATCTTATCCGCATGACTGTAATGGATCGTGCAGCCACGTCTCGATCCCTGAGTGAAGAGTTGGGGACGTTTGGAAGACAACAACCGCCAGCACGAACAGTTCGACGACGTTTGCAGCAGCATGGAGTATCAGCTAGAAGACCATGGCTGCGGTTACGCTTGACGCTGCACCACAGACAGGAGCGCCTGCGATGGTGTACTCAACGACGAACCTGGGTGCACGAATGGCAAAACGTCATTTTTTCGGATGAATCCAGGTTCTGTTTATAGCATCAAGATGGTAGCATCCGTGTCTGGCGACATCGCGGTGAACGCACATTAGAAGCGTGTATTCGTC
This sequence comes from Schistocerca cancellata, assembly GCF_023864275.1. Lineage (NCBI taxonomy): Eukaryota > Metazoa > Arthropoda > Insecta > Orthoptera > Acrididae > Schistocerca > Schistocerca cancellata. The sequence continues at coordinate 143,811,314 of NC_064634.1, read as the reverse complement.
ATAGCCATACTGGCGTATCACCCGGCGTGATGGTATGGGGTGCCATTGGCTACACGTCTCAGTCACCTCTTGTTCGCATTGACGGCACTTTGAACAGTGAACGTTACATTTCAGATGTGTTACGACCCGTGGCTCTACCCTTCATTCGATCCCCGCGAAACCCTACATTTCAGCAGGATAATGCACGGCCGCATGTTGCAGGTCCTTTACGGGCCTTTCTGGATACGGAAAATGTTCGACCGCTGCCCTGGCCAGCACATTCTCCAGATTTCTCACCAATTGAAAACGTCTGGTCAATGGTGGCCGAGCAACTGTCTCGTCACAATACGCCAGTCACTACTCTTGATGAACTGTGGTATTGTGTTAAAGCTGCATGGGCAGCTGTACCTGTACACGCCATCCAAGCTCTATTTGTCTCAATGACCAGGCGTATCAAGGCCGTTATTACGGCCAGAGGTGGTTGTTCTGGGTACTGATTTCTCAGGATCTATGCACCCAAACTACGTGAAAATGTAATCACATGTCAGTTCTAGTATAATATATTTGTCCAATGAATACCCGTTTATCATCTGCATTTCTTCTTGGTGTAGCAGTTTCAATGGCCAGTAGTGTATATTTCTCTATTCCACTCAATTGCCTATTTTCTTAAGTTTCTCTGAGCTGTTTATGGTATTGTGAAAGAAGTTAATTTCTTTTTAGAAGCTCATTATTTGGCAGAGAAACTATATTTTGTTTGTATTTAAATATTGTTGCAGTGACAGGTTCTTCATTCTTTTTTCTTTCGTTGTGTATGTATCCCTTATTAATGGCTACTACCGGCTAGTTATAATTAGAGTGTGGCTACTCACACAGATGCAGTGTGAGCTGTAATTATCGTATGGCAGCGAAACTTGGTAGGTATTTTAGTACGTTAACGCGGAACCGATTTACGAAGGGGAAAAAATTACTGTTTTGGCCAACAGGTGCAAATACGGCACTGTGAATGCAAGAAAAGCGAATAGAAATGTTTCCATATATAATGGATTAGATACGGGGCGTGGACAGAAGGGTTGAAACAAGTGAGAAGAACATAAAGTTGATTTTATTATTAATCGGCGCTTACACAATATGCGTAGTATGAACACCGGAGACGCGACTAGATGCTGTACAGTGCGAGATCTTTACCTGGTAACCAAAATTAGAAATAATTTTTTCCACTGTAGGTCGGTTCCGCATTAACGCATTTGTATATCTACCAAGTTTCGTTGCTACACAATAATTACAGCCCAGACAGGAATTTGGTGAGTCGCTGCACTTTAATTGTAGATACCTAGTACTTCATTAGTGCTACGCTGAGTAACGCTAGCCCTTACAATTTTCTCGACTGGGAATGTGAACGCTATACTGATATTTATTCGGTTAGAGAGTCGTTATGTGTTGGCTAGTGATGGTTTTATGAGTGATGCTGTAACTGTTGAAGTTGTTTCAGCTCAGGCACGCAATACGTGAAAAGAAAAAGAAAAGAAAGATTACGGTTTTAGGTCGACGACGAGATCATTGGAGATGGAGCATACCTTCGGAAGATAGGAAGGTTATGGATTTATGTCTTGTCGATGACGAGGTTAACTGCGACGAAATTGAAGCTCAGATGCTACAAGGATGTGGAAGCGAATCACCGGGTTATTTCCGTAGAAACCCCACTCGAACTCGCCATAAATGATTGAAGAAAGTACTAGGAAGCCTAACCCTGGATGGCTGGTCGGATATTGGAGCCCCTGAATGCGAGTCACTTTTATAACCATTTCCCAACCTATTTCGATGCGATGTTTGTGTTTAATTTTAATGCTAATATTGTTTTTCCTCCAACCAAGTATATCCTTTGATCTAAACTTATTGCAGCGATAATCTTGTTAACACCACTCTATCACTATGTGTCAGAGATTGTACTTTCACCTGAGGCGTACAGTAAATTTCATGTTATATGAAGAAAATGAAAACACTTTGCCAATGATATTAATGTATATGTGGATATCTATCACAGCTAACGAAGTACTTGATTACATTTCTTAGCCTTCACTTTACCAGTGTGTATTATCATTAAACATGAAGTAACTATAACATGACCGTAATAAAAACGAGGGCGTGAACTCCGCTGTTTATGCCAGAGATAACTTCTTATATCTCCAGAGTATTTTTTTCTGATTACATACAGTTCTTAGCTTCTGTTTGGCTCGTGGACTGCGGGAGTCCTTACAATATCCAATAACTACTTGTTTCATGAAGCAATAATGTAGGATAACGACAGTAATAATAGTGTTACTTTCTTCTGTTGCCTGCTGATTCTTTTCAACTGTAATCTTTATCAATACATCAATAGATTCAGGGAGGCTGACTTGAGCCTCTGTTTAATTTTCAATTTGAGTTGGTCCTCCTATTTCTTGTATAGTAAACATTTGCGGATCAAATCAGACAGTTTTTTGTTCATGCGACTGTCACATTTTCTCTGTTGGCAACACAATAAAACGAAACCACTCGTTCCTTTTCAGGAGCACCAAATCTTAAACGGGAATACGTTCATCTCTAGGTAGCGAGTGGGTTAGTCTTTTCCTCAGTTAGTCTTTTACTTCGTTTACTCTGTGAGTTAATGAGTTCACTCGTTAGGAAGTAGGGTGTTTGGTTAGTTAGTTAGCTAGTCAGATCATTTGTTTAGTAATTAAAAGTTGTGTGGCCTCATAACCACGAAACAAACAAAACGTATCCGAGTCTGCGGAAATAATATTTGAGTCAACATTTGTAAAACTCTTAATTCCTCTCTCTCAAACCCCACCCTATGGGGAGAGATTGAGAACATGGATTTTCTTGAATTACAGCGCCAACTACCAAGAATCAAAACAAATGTTTAAGACGAAATGTACCTAGTTTTTTATGTAGAATCTGATTCTGCAATAACAATGGGGGGGGGGGGGTGTTCCCATTTGAAATTTTAATGTTGCCTCTCACCCACCCCCAGGGGGCTGGGGTGGCGGGCTAATTTTAGCACCAGCAGATGCCCCCTCGAAAATAATCAACTTCGGATTCTACACATCTTTTTGTGTGAAGTTTATTTTTCAAGTTTTCGAGTTATTCTGTTTTGTCAACTTAAAACTTACACCCTGTATATTACGGGCTTTCTTGACTGTCTTTCTTTTTTTATTGCAATCATAAAGTACCAGCGCCCGATGGAACCCCTGTCTGATTTTACACTGAATTTGCGGCTGAGTTAGCATCTCTTCTAACTATAGTCTATTGTAGATCCCTCGAAAAAAAGACATGCCCAGTTCTTGGAAAAAATACAGGTAACACCCGTCTACTAGAAGAGCAGTCGAAGTGATCACAAAAGTACCGTCCAATATCCTTGACATTGATTTGTTGCGTAATCATATAACATATTCTGAGCTCAAAAATAATGAGGTACCTTGAACAGAATGACCTCCTCAATGCCAACCAGTACGGATACCAAATCATCGAACATATGAAACCCAACTCGCGCTTCTCTCACATGACGTACTGAAAGCTTTGGATCAAGGCAATAAGATGGATGGATTATTTCTTAATTTCCGGAAAGCGTTTGACTCAGTACCACACCTATGCTTATTGTCAAAAGTACAATCGTATGGGACATCAAGTGAAATTTGTGACTGAATCGAGGACTTTTTGGTAGGGAGGACACAGCATGTTATCTTGGATGGAGAGTCATCGTCAGACGTAGAAGTATCTCAGGGTGGGCCCCAGGGAAGTATGTTAAGAGCCATCTGTTCATGTCGTATACTAATGATCTTGCGGACAATATTAATAATAATATCAGGATTTTTGATGATGATTCAGTTATTTACAATGAACAATTATCTGAGAGAAGCTGCATAAATATTCACAGTCAGATCTCGATAAGATTTCAAAATGGTGCAAAAATTGGCAGCTTACTGTAAATGTTCAGAAATGTAAAACTGTCCACTTCACAAAACGAAGAAACGTAGTAGCTTCTGACTATAATATCTGTGAGTCACGGCTGGAATTGGCCAACTCATGAAATACATGGGTGTATCACTTCGTAGGGATATGAAATGGATATATCACATAGGTTCAGTCGTGGGTAAAGGAGGCGATAGACTTCGGTTTACTGGTAGAATACTGGGGAAGTGCAACCAGTCTACAAAGGAGATTTCTTACAAATTACTCATGTGACCTTTTCTACAATATTGCTCAGGTGTGTGGGACCTGTACCAAATAGGGCTTACAGGGGATATTGAACATTACAGAGAAGGGCAGCACGAGTGGTCTCAGGTTTTTTTTAATCCATGGGAGGTGGTCACAGACATATTGAAGGAACGGAACTGGACGATTCTTGAAGATAGACGTAAACTATTCCGAGAAAGTCTGTTAACAAAGTTTCAAGAACCGGCTTTAGATGATGACTCTAGGAATATACTGGAATCCCCTACGTATCGCTCACATAGGGATCATGAGGATAAGATTAGATTAATAACAGCACGCACTGAAGCATTCAAACAATCATTCTTCCCGCGCTCCATACGTGAATGCAACGGATAGAAACCCTAATAACTGGTACCCTCTGCCATGCGCCTCACGATGATTTGCAGACTATAGATGTTGATGTAGATTTAGATGTAAATACCGATTGCGAAAACCGATGATTTGCGATGCTGGAGAGCAAGTATTACTGTCTCTGAAATGGATATCAGACGAATTCAAATAGCAAGGACAATATTGATGGCTTCAAAAAATTACTTTGGTAAACGGAAGATCGATTTATGATTTGTGTCTCAGAAACTTACTGACAAACAGAAGGCAACACGGGAGTAAACTGCTGTAGTCTAATGCTGTACATTAAATTATGATGCCTAAACACATCTTTACAAAATAAACAAAATATCTTAGGAATTCTGTTTGGTTTATAATTATTTGTTTCGCAGAACCATCTCCTGTTGTGGTATTTACACACCTCTTGAAGGTACAAAGAGAACGAAGAGAGCTACGTGCATGCACTTGTGGAATACTGTTTAACAATAATAATAATATTCAAGGTCGTGGTTGGTTGATTAGGGGAAGGGGACCAGACAGAGAGGTCATCTGTCCCATGGGATTAGGGAAGGATCGCGAAGGATGTCGGCCGAGTCCCTTCAAAGGAACCATCCCGGCATTTGCCTGAAGCGATTTAGGGAAATCACGGGAGACCTACATTAGGATGGCCGGACGCGGGTTTGAACCGCCGTCCTCCCTCATGCGAGTCCAGTGTGCTAACCTCGGTGTCATTTCGCTCGATTTCTGGCCCAATGAACTCTTCTCTGAAGCTAGTAACATGGTATTTCTGTTCGGTTCTTGTATTAAGTTGATCTGAACTACAATTTATGATTGGCTGCAATGTTCTCATATTCTTAACTTAAGCGTATTAATTATAGTTAAAATACCAGATTTTGGAAATACAAGTGGACAAGGCTCGTGGCATTGCAACTCCGTGAACGGAATATGCAAGTAAAAAGTTACGTATAGAATATGACATGTAAACGATTAGATTTTTTTATTTATTTATTTATTGTTCCGTGGGACCAAATTAAGGAGAAGTCTCCATGGTCATGGAACGAGTCAATACATGAAATTATAACATGATTGTAGAAACAGATAAAATGAAATATAAGAAACATATTCAGGCGACACGTCATTAGTTTAAATAAAGAAAATCAAGAATGTAACACTGGAATTTGCTTAATTTTTTAGCTCTTCCAGGAGCTCTTCGACAGAATAGAAGGAGTGAACCATGAGGAAACTCTTCAGTTTAGACTTAAAAGCGTTTGGGCTACTGCTAAGATTTTTGAGTTCTTGTGGTAGCTTATTGAAAATGGATGCAGCAGAATACTGCACTCCTTTCTGCACAAGAGTCAAGGAAGTGCATTCCACATGCAGATTTGATTTCTGCCTAGTATTAACTGAGTGAAAGCTGATAACTCTTGGGAATAAGCTAATATTGCTAACAGCAAACGACATTAAAGAAAATATATACTGTGAGGGCAATGTCAGAATTCCCAGACTATTGAATAGGGGTCGACAAGAGGTTCTAGAACTTACACCACACATAGCTCGAACAGCCCGTTTATGAGCCAAAAATACCCTTTTTGAATCAGAAGAATTACCCCAAAAAATAATACCATATGACATAAGCGTATGAAAATATGCGAAGTAGACTACTTTTCGTGTTGAAATGTCACTTATTTCAGATACTGTTCTAATGGTAAATAAAGCGGCATTTAGTTTCTGAACAAGATCCTGAACATGGGCTTTCCACAACAGCTTACTATTTATCCGTACGCCTAGGAACTTGAACTGTTCCGTCTCGCTTATAACATGCCCATTCTGTCTGATTAAAATATCAGTTCTTGTTGAATTGTGAGTTAGAAACTGTAAAAACTGAGTCTTACTGTGATTTAGCATCAAATTATTTTCCACAAGCCACGAACTTATTTCACGAACTACATTATTTGATAATGTTTCAATATTACACACAAGATCCTTCACTACCAAGCTGGTGTCATCAGCAAACAGAAATATTTTTGAATCACCTGTAATACTACAAGGCATATCACTTATATAAATAAGAAACAGCAGTGGCCCCAGCACCGATCCTTGGGGAACGCCCCATTTAACAGTGCCCCATTGGGACTGAACATCATTACCACTCTCAATATTGCGGGGAATTACCTTCTGCTTTCTGTTCTTAAAGTAAGAGGCGAACCAATTGTAAGCTACTCCCCTTACTCCATAATGTTCCAACTTCTGCAGTAATATTTTGTGGTCAACACAGTCAAAAGCCTTAAATCAAAGAAAACACCTAACGTTCGCAACCTTTTATTTAATGCGTCCAAAACCTCACAGAGAAAAGAGACTATAGCATTTTCAGTTGTTAAGCCATTTCTAAAACCAAACTGTACATTTGACAGCAAATTATGTGAATTTAAATGCTGCAGTAACCTTGTATATACAACCCTCTCGATAACTTTAGCAAACACCGATGGCATAGAAATAGGTCTATAATTATCAACATTATCCCTGTCTCCCTTTTTATAAAGTGGCTGCACTACCGAGTGTTTTAATCGGTCAGGAAACCGACCACTCCTAAAGGAAAAGTTACAGATATGGCTAAGTACTGGGCTAACATACATGGAACAATACTTCAGTATTTTGCTAGATATCCCGTCATATCCATGAGAGTTCTTGGTCTTTAGTGATTTAATTATTAACTCAATCTCCCTCTTGTTAGTATCATGGAGGAGCATTTCAGGTAACAGTCTCGGAACACTTTTTTCTACGAGCGCTGTATGATACCCTGTTGGGACTAGGTTTCTATTTAGTTCACCTGCTATATTCAGAAAGTGATTATTAAATACTGTACATATATGCGACTTATCAGTAACACGGACATTCCCACTACGCACTGATTCTATATCCTCGACCTGTCTCTGCAGACCAGCCACTTCCTTTACGACTGACCATGTGGTTTTAATTTTATCCTGAGACTTAGCTATTCTATCTGCATACCACATACTTTTTGCCTTCCTAATAACATTTTTAAGCACCTTACAATACTGTTTGTAATGGGCTACTGCATTTAGATTGTGACTGTTTCTAACGTTTAGATATAATTGCCACTATGTTCTACAAGATATTCTTATACCTTTAGTCAGCCACCCAGGCTGCCTGTTTGTGCTAGTACCCTGTTTTGAACGTTCTAACGGAAAGCAACTTTCAAAGAGCATGAGAAAAGTCTTGAGAAAAGCATTATATTTATCGTCTACTGTATCACCACTATAAACATCTTGCCACTCTTGTTCCTTGATAAGGTTTGCAAAAGTCTCTACAGCAACTGGATCAGCTTTCCTAAAACGTTGGTAACTATATTTAACCTGTGTTGCAGCACAAAAATCTTTTAGATTTAAAATTTGTGCATCATGATCTGCTAACAGAATGCCTTTCTAGTAATGACGAATGAACAAAAATATTGTCTATGGTTGTTCTACTGTTCCCTTGCACTCTCGTTGGAAAGAATACGGTTTGCATAAGGAGGTCTACCAGCATCCTTTTCCTTGCACAATCACTTATACAATTTATATTGAAGTCACCACATATAACTAACTTTTTGTATTTCCTATAAAGTGAACCAAGAATCTCCTCTAGCTTTAGCAAAAACGTTGTGAAATCGGAGTCTGGGGATCTATAAATAACAACAGTAAGAAGTTTAGCTCTACTAAATTTAACCACACCTGCACAACATTCAAACACCTTTTCAGTGCAGTACTTTGAAACATCAATTGACTCAAATGGGATACGGTTTTTCACATGCATGGCTACTCCCCCACACCGCAAAGAGCTCCTAGAAAAGCTGCCAGCCAACCTGTATCCTGGTAAAGGAAGCCTCTGAATTATCTCCTTATTTAAGAAGTGTTCAGATATACCAATAATTTCAAACATCTATAAGTAGTTCACTAACTTTATCTCTAATGCCTTGTATGTTTTGATGAAATATACTAATTCCCTCATTAATCGGATAACTAAGCTTTGTCGAAAGTGGTTTCTTTGTTAGAGAGACTTCCCTTAAGCAGGAATACCTGTCAGCTGACTTCAATCTAAAAAAGGTACAGCTCTAACACCCACAACTACCGGAATTTTCCCATGAGTGATCCCACCTCCCCCACCTATGCTGTCACCTATAAGCTTTGCCAACCTCCCCTTTCCATACCTGTTGAGGTGCAGGCCATGTCTAGTGAAACCCGTCCTGCTGATAGACTCCACCGACACCACTAAAATGTGACCCATGCCTTCTGTCATTAGCGCACCCCCAAGTCTCATGTTATTACGCCTGACGGCTGTATTAAGATGAGGCCGATCGTGACGCTGAAACAGTTCCACGAAATGCACATTCGTGTTGCCAGTCTGAGTGGCTATCTTTTCCAGGTCACCATCTATGTCATACTCCCCATCCCTATCAATACTATTACCAGCCCCACCCACAATCACTACCTGATCCTCTTTTGTAAAATCCCTACATAACCCCCCAATGTTAAAAGTCACCTGAGCCAATCCTGCATTAGGCTTCACAATGCTGGTGACCTGATACTCACTCCCCAAAACTTCCTGCAACTGCTGGCCTACACCTCTACCATGAGAACTACCTAACAGCAGAACCTTCTTCTTTCTCTTAGACTTTGCAACTGTCCTAGCCACAGTAACTACTGAGGTCTGCTGCATACTTCCTACATCTACAGCTACTAGAGGTTCCTCTCCACTACACTCTGACAGTTGGTCAAATCTATTACAAACATCAATAGTAAAACTATCTGAAAATCTCCTTCTCCTAGCAGATCTCTTGTCAACAGCCAGCTCCCATTCCCCAACCCCCTTCTCCCTCCTCATCCTATCTAGCTCCTCCTGTGCGTTTTTCAACTGCACCTGAAGGGCACAGATCTTACGCTCCTGCTCCTCTATCAACTTACTCTTGCTACATAACCTGCAGTTCCAGGAGAGGATCTCACCAGAATGCCCACTGGCTTCCCCACTGCATTCCCCCCAGTGAAAATACTTCTAACAAGTCTCACACCGCAATCCACTACTCACGAACCTACGGCAAAGCCCGCACTTCTCACTCATGGTAAAATTTTACAGTTATTGAAACAAGAAAACAACTTTATCTAAGTTCCGCTACTACAATAAGAAGATGTTAAAAACTGACTACAATAATCACAAACTTGCTCCACAAGGAAAGTAACTACTATTATTGACAGTATTAATCAACAACTAATGAGAATATAACAAAATACTAACACAGAAAGAAAATCAAACGTCTAATGACAGTAACGAAACTGAAAGCAGTTCGCAAAAATTTCTTCTGAAGTTATTTCACCGGAAAACACCAAGAACACCGGTTGAAGACTACTAAAGTTCCTAAATAAACTACTATACACAAACAATTAATTAGTACTTAGCTTTCGATGCGCCGCTACAGCTGCAACTAGTCAGCGCGGAATGTAAACACGGGTAAGAGGTTAAGTTGCTCGATACGAAACACTCACAAATATCAGGTCACAACACAAGAAAGGCAGAGGTGAATGAAGAAACCACTAATAAGTCACTTATATAGTAAATATTAACACAAAAACCGTTAAAATATATATCTGCAACCTAAAAATAGATGAAAACTTAGAGAGCGATCTCACACGCAGTCACGCGCGCATGACGTCACACCAAAGTTCTACCTAACAGAGCTCTCTGAACGGGTATATTGAGAATACAAGATTTAAACAATATATTGAAAATGAAGGGGGTAAAAAAATAATGTGAACCCATAAAATAGTAAGGTGTAAGACTACATTTCTCATCTAATACAGCCTAAATACTTCTGGCGACTGACACAAGTAGATTTTGGATTTAAGTGACAAGATTTTATGCCGTTTCTGTCTCTCTCTCTCTCTCTCTCTCTCTCTCTCTCACACACACACACACACACATACATACATACGTTCACTTTTTCTTTTTTTAACTGCCCTATTACTTTTGCGTTAGAGATGCCGGGGGAGGATAACAGACCCTTAATTGCTCTCTCCCAATATAGACTACTCTGTAATCGATAACTGCGGCGGAAAGGGGTGGTCTCACGCAATTTTTTTTTTTTTTTTGTGGTTTTAGGGCGCACAACTTCAATGGTCATTAGCGCCCTGACTACGTTAAGAATGCACCGCGAGGCACAAGTTTAAAACAACTAAAAGGGAAAACACGATAAAAGACAGACTGACAGGCATAGGATTAAAAAACAGCATCATCAAATGTCCTTTGAGAGGTTTGTCAAATTGATAAAACGAAGAACACGAGCAGCTGCTCGTGGGTCATCCGCTAAAATGGCATCGAAAGTACTTGGCAGGTTAAGATCTAGACGCAGTGTGTTAAAATCTGGACAGGACATTAAAATGTGTCGAACCGTCAGCAAGTGCCCACATGGGCAGAACGGCGCCGGCGCAGCCGTCAGCAGATGGCGATGGCTGAACCGGCAGTGTCCAATTCTTAACCGGGCCAAAACTACCTCCTCCCGCCGAGAAGAGCGTGAGGAGGACGTCCAAGCCACGGGAAGAGGTTTTAAGGCCCGAAGCTTGTTGTCTGTAAGTGCAGCCTAATCGGCATGCCACAGCGATAGAATGCGCTGACAAATGACCCTGCTAAAATCGGACGAAGGGACACAACAAGAAGCTGTCCGAGGCTGGAGGACCGCAGCCTTGGCCGCGGCATCTGCAGCTTCGTTCCCAGGGATACTGACATGGCCAGGAACCCACATAAAGCTAACCGGAGAACCGACGTTCACCAGCTGCTGAAGAGAGCGTTGGATCCGGTGTACGAAAGGGTGAACCGGGTACGGATCACTGAGGCTCTGGATGGCGCTCAGGGAGTCGGAGCAGATGACATAAGCAGAATGTCGGTGGCGGCAGATGTAAAGAACAGCCTGGTAGAAGGCAAAGAGCTCAGCTGTGAAGACCGAACAATGGCCATGGAGCCGGTATTTGAAACTTTGTGCCCCGACAATAAAGGAACACCCGACCCCGTCATTGGTCTTAGAGCCATCTGTATAAATGAAAGTCATGTTGATGAACTTCGAACGAAGTTCCAAAAAACGGGAGTGGTAGACCGAACCGGGGGTAACCTCTTTTGGGAGCGAGCTGAGGTCAAGATGAACGCGGACCTGAGCCTGGAGCCAAGGTGGCGTGTGGCTCTCGCCCACTCGAAAGGTTGCAGAGAGTGAAAAATTAAGGTGTTGAAGGAGGCGACGAAAGCGAACTCCAGGGGGTAGCAGGGCAGAGACATACAACCCGTATTGACGGTCGAGAGAGTCGTCAAAAAAGGAACGATAAGACGGATGGTCGGGCATTGACAGTAGCCGACAGGCATACCGACAAAGCAGTATATCGCGCTGGTAGGTGAGTGGCAATTCGCCAGCGTCAGCATGAAGACTCTCTACGGGACTAGTATAAAATGCTCCGATCGCAAGTCGTAAACCCCGATGTTGTATGGAGTTGAGGCGGCGTAAGATGGATGGCCGTGCAGAGGAGTAAACGAAGCTCCCATAATCCAGCTTGGAGCGGACGATCGACCGATATAGACGAAGTAGGACGGTTCGATCCGCTCCCCACGACATACCACTGAGAACACGGAGGACATTTAAAGAACGGGTACAACGGGCGGCCAAATATGACACATGTGGAGACCAGCTAAGTTTCCTGTCAAATGTAAGGCCTAAAAATTTGGTTGTCTCCACGATTGGGAGAGCAACGGGACCGAGTCGTAAGGACGGTGGGAGAAACTCTTTATAGCGCCAGAAGTTAATACAGACCGTCTTCTCGGCAGAAAAACGGAAGCCATTGGCGACACTCCAGGAGTAAAGACGGTCAAGAGAACGCTGAAGACAGCGCTCCAGGACACGTGTACACTGCGCGCTGCAATAGATGGTAAAATCGTCCACGAAAAGGGAGCCTTATACATCAGCTGGGAGGCAATCCATTATTGGATTGATCGCGATGGCGAAGAGAGCGACGCTCAAAACTGAGCCCTGTGGCATCCCATTCTCCTGGCGAAAGGTGTCGGACAGGACAGAAACCACACGTACCCTGAACTGTCGATCCATTAAAAAGGAACGAATAAAATGAGGGAGGCGACCGCGAAGGCCCCATGTATGCATGGTGCGGAGAATGCCCGCCCTCCAACAGGTGTCGTAAGCCTTCTCCAAATCAAAGAACACAGCCGCGGTCGGGCGCTTCCGCAAGAAGTTATTCATAATGAAGGTCGACAAGGTAACCAGATGGTCAACAGCAGAGCGGCGCCTACGAAACCCACATTGTACATTGGTAAGTAGGCGTCGAGACTCGAGCAGCCAAACCAATCGAGAGTTAACCATTCGCTCCACCACTTTACAGGCACAGCTGGTAAGCGAGATAGGTCGATAACTGGAAGGCAAGTGCTTGTCCTTCCCCGGCTTAGGAATCGGGACAACAATAGACTCGCGCCAGTATGCGGGAACATGTCCCTCAATCCAGATGCGATTGTATGTACGAAGAAGAAAACCTTTACCCGCAGGAGAAAGGTTCTTCAGCATCTGAATATGAATAGAATCAGGCCCTGGAGCGGAGGACCGTGATCGGCCAAGTGCGTTTTCGAGTTCCCACATGGTGAATGGGGCATTATAACTTTCACAATTCGAGGAGCGGAAGTTAGGTGGCCTAGCCTCCTCTGCCTGTTTGCGGGGGAGGAAGGCAGGGTGGTAATGAGCGGAGCTCGAAACCTCTGCGAAAAAGCGGCCGAAGGCATTGGAGACAGCCTCAGGGGCCACAAGGACGTCATTCGCGACCTTCAAGCCAGAAACTGGTGAGTGGGCCTTAGTGCCAGATAGCCGGCGCAGGCTACCCCAGACAACAGAAGATGGAGTAAAACTGTTGAAGGTGCTTGTGAAAGCAGCCCAGCTGGCTTTCTTACTTTCTTTAATAATACGACGACACTGAGCACGTAATCGTTTATAATTGATACAATTCGCCACTGTAGGGTGGCGTTTAAAGGTGCGTAAAGCACGTCGACGAGCACGTAAAGCGTCTCTACATGCTGCGGACCACCAGGGGACCGGTACGCGACGTGGAGAAGAAGTAGGGTGAGGGATGGAATATTCAGCAGCAGCGAGAATGACTTCCGTGAGGTGGGCGACCTGACGATCGCAGCTTGGGAAGGTTTGATCCTGAAAGGTCGCCCTGGAAGAGAAGAGCCCCCAGTCTGCCTTGGAGATGGTCCAACTAGAGGAGCACGGAGAGGGGGTATGCTGCAGGAGATGGATAACACACGGGAAGTGGTCGCTCGAATATGTATCAGAAAGTGCATACCACTCAAACCGGCGTGCAAGTTGGGGAGTACATATAGAGACGTCTAAATGGGAATAGGTGTGAGATGTGTCCGAAAGAAAAGTAGGGGCGCCAGTATTGAGGCAGACAAGATTGAGCTGGTTGAAAAGGTCTGCTAACAAGGAGCCCCTCGGGCAGGATGCTGGAGAGCCCCAAAGGGGATGGTGGGCATTGAAGTCTCCAGTTAACAAAAATGGTGCAGGTAGCTGAGAAATAAGTTGCATCATGTCTGCCCTGGTAACGGCAGATGACGATGGAGTGTAAACGGTACAAAAGGAAAACGTAAAAGTGGGGAGAGTAATGCGGATGGCAACTGCCTGCAGGCCGGTGTGCAACGTGATGGGATCGTAGTAAATATCATCCCGGACCAGCAACATAACCCCTCCATGAGCTGGGATACCTACCATAGGGGGTAGGTCAAAACGCACAGAGGTGTAGTGTGCCAAGGCAATTTGATCGCATGGGCGTAGCTTCGTTTCCTGGAGGGCTACGACGAGCGGACAGTGCAAGCGGAGCAGCAACTTCAAGTCCTCTCGGTTGGAGCGAATGCTGCGAATATTCCAGTGAATAAGTGCCATCGTAAGAAAAGGAAGATGAAAGAAGGGGTCACCTCGAAGGCCGCTGAGGGCCTGGCTTCGAGCGAGCACTGCCGCCGCTATCAGTAGGCGGACAGTCATCGTCCATTGGGTCTATAGGTTCATCGGCCATCTCGGGAGGATGGCCGGGAGGGGGAGCTTCCTCCGCCGGTGAACGGCCAGATGTACGGCTACCAGCGGTGCGGCCAGGCGAAACGGATGACGGCCTGGGGCGGCAACCGCTGGGTGGCGCAGGAGAAGAAATGCGCCGTGGCGGAGAAGGAGAACTGTGCTTCCTATGAGCCTTTTTGGAAGGACGTTTGGTGGAAGTACCGGTCGAAGGCTGGGAGGTCGAGGTACGTAGGAAGTCTGCACGGGATGGTTCTTTCTTGAAGGCCCGTGCATCTGACTTCGGGGTCTTCGTCTTAGCAGAAGCTGATGAAGGGGCTGGTGTCTGTGGGGTGATGGGAGGAAGAGGAGACGTCGACCGCGCGATCTTAGCACTGACCGAACGGACGACCGTGGTGCTGAAGGTCAGATCGCATGTCTGGGTTGCTACCTCCCTGGTAGTCCGAGGAGAGGCGAGGACAGTACTGTATTTCCCCGCTGGGAGCAGCGCGGGCTTCCTACTAGCCAATAGCTTGCGAGCAGCCGAGGTGGACACTTTCTCTTTGACCCGAATTTCTTGGATACAGCGTTCTTCCTTATAGACA
The DNA here is from genome assembly GCF_023864275.1 of Schistocerca cancellata. Taxonomy (NCBI): domain Eukaryota; kingdom Metazoa; phylum Arthropoda; class Insecta; order Orthoptera; family Acrididae; genus Schistocerca; species Schistocerca cancellata. Next base: position 143,796,080 of record NC_064634.1, on the reverse strand, counting down.
GGACAGTCGCGGGAGGATGCGGCATGGTCACCCTGACAGTTCACACAACGAGGAGACGGAGGTGGACAGTCACCCTCATGGGCAACCCTGCCACAAGTGACACATTTAGCCGCATTGGAACAAGACTGTCGAGTGTGATTGAAACGCTGACACTGGTAGCAGCGCGTAGGTGTCGGGACATAGGGACGAACAGAAATAACCTCGTAGCCCGCCTTGATGCGCGATGGCAGCTTAACACGATCGAAGGTCAAGCAAAGGGTCCGGGTCGGTACAAGGTCATTGTTGACCTTTTTCATGACCCTATGGACAGCCGTCACGCCCTGCTCAGCGAGGAAAGACTGAATCTCCTCGTCAGTCAATCCGTCGAGGGAGCTAGTATAGACTACACCACGAGACGAATTCAAAGTTCGGTGGGCCTCCACCCGGACAGGGAACGTGTACAGGAGGGTGGCCCGAAGCAGTTTTTGTGCCTGAAAGGCACTCTCAGTTTCTAGTAATAAGGTACCGTTACGCAACCTGGTACAAGATTTGACAGATCCGGCTATGGCATCTACGCCCTTCTGGATAACGAAAGGGTTGACAGAGGAAAAATCCTTTCCGTCCTCAGATCGAGAAACGACGAGGAACTGTGGGGCAGGCGGTAGTACTTTTGTCACTGGTGGCTGGTCACGTTTCCGTTTTTGGGCAGAAGTCGAAAGCGATGGAGTAGAATCCATTGCGAAGGAATCCCCCATGATTGCCAGCGTCTCCGATGGCGCGCTCCTTCCTTGTGGGGACCCTCTCAGAGGGCACTCCCGCCTTAGGTGAATGTTTACACCTCAGGTCACACCTCCCGAGAAACAGACGGAGGGACCAATCGGCATGGTCAGAAGGTATCAGCTCAGGCAATCACCCCTCCCCGGGCCTGGCCTTTACCAGGGGGTACGCGCGTGCCTTACATGTCTACCCAGGGCGGGGACTTATGCGTTACCCCGTCACCGGCTACGCGTGCGAACGCGTGGGTCGGCCTTCAGGCACGCACAGGGAGGAAGGAAGAAGAGGAAAAAGAAGAGAGAGAGGGAGAAAGAGGACAGACTGTCTCAAACGCCGAGGCGGAGACCAGAGAAGGCAAGGAGAAGAAGGCAATGAGAAAGCAAGGAGAAGAAGGCAATGAGAAGGCAAGGAGAAGAAGGCAATGAGAAGGCAAGGAGAAGAAGGCAATGAGAAGGCAAGGAGAAGAAGGCAATGAGGAGGCAAGGAGAAGAAGTCAAGGGAAAGAGTAAAGAAGACTGTGAGGTGGAGAAGAGCAAAGAAAGGAACCAACCAAAGGAAGGAAGAAACGAGAAGTGAAAAACCAAAAAGACCACAATTATAGGTCGTGGAACCGTCCGTCTCCGGACGCAGGCGCTAACTACCCCCGTGAGGGGGATGGACTCCTTTTAGTCGCCTCTTACGACAGGCAGGAATACCTCGGGCCTATTCTAATACCCGGACCCGCAGGGGGGGTCTCACGCTAATCAATTGGAAGTATCAGAAACACAGCGCATTACCACTACTACACTCATGCTCATAAATTAAGGATGGTGCTGACACATGGTGAAACAACGCTCTGGTGGGCGGTTTGCGGGTTTAAATCACCTCGGGGTATGACCATGCGGTGCATTTGACCTGAGGTCGTCGCACGGTGGCGCTGGTAACAGTTCACATACGCATAGGTGTGTTGGTGCATGTCAGAGTACGGTGCAGAGAGTAAGTGTGCAGTCATTTTCAGACGTGCTAATGGTGACTGTGTGTTGAAAATGGCTCAAAGAACACACATTGAATACTAGAATACTAGGGCGACTGGAGGCTGGTCAAACACAGCAGGTCATAGCACGGGCTCTACGTGTGCCACAAAGTGTGATCTCAGGATTATGGCAACGATTCCAGCAGACAGGAAACGGGCGCTACAGTACGGGACGTCCACAGTGTACAACACCACAAGAAGACCGCTATCTCACCATCAGTACCAGCAGACGGCCACGGAGTACTGCAGATAGCCTTGCTCGGGACCTTAGCGCAGTCGCTGGAACAGTTGTCTCCAGACACACAGTCTACAGACGACTGAACAGACATGGTTTATTCGCCCGGAGACCTACAAGGTGCATTCCACTGATCTCTGGTCACTGGAGACCCCGTAAAGCCTGGTGTCAAGAACACATAGCATGTTCATTGGAACAGTGGTCCCAGGTTATGTTCACGAACGAGTCCAGGTATTGTCTGAACAGTGATTCTCGCTGGGTTTTCATCTGGAGCGGACCAGGAACCAGATACCAACCCCTTAATGTCCTTGAAAGGGACCTGTTTAGAGGTCGTGGTTTGATGGTGTGGGGAGGGATTATGATTGGTGCACGTGCACCCCTGCATGTCTTTAACAGAGGAACTGTAACTGCTCAGATGTATCGGGACGTCATTTTGCACCCGTATGTCCGCCTTTTCAGGGGTGCAGTGGGTCCCACCTTCCTCCTGATGGATGATAACGCACGGCCCCACTGAGCTTCTATCGTTGAGGAGTACCTTGAAACAGAAGATATCAGGCGAATGGAATGGCCTGCCTGTTCTCCAGACCTAAACCCTATCGAGTATGTCTGGGATGCTCTCGGTCGACGTATCGCTGCACGTCTTCAAACCCTTACGACACTTCAGGAGCTCCGACAGGCACTGGTGCAAGAATGGGAGGCTATACCCCAGCAGCTGCTCGACCACCTGATCCAGAGTGTGCCAACTCATTGTGCGGCCTGTGTACGTGTACATGGTGATCATATCCCATATTGAAGTCGGGGTACATGCACAGGAAACAGTGGCGTTTTATGGCACATGTGTTTCGGGACGGTTTTCTCAACTTACAGATCTGTGTCGTGTGTATTCCCTATGTGCCTATGGTATTAGCGCCAGTTTTGTGTAGTGTCACGTTGTGTGACACCACATTCTGCAATTATCCTTATTTTATAAGCATAAGTGTATTATCTTTAATGACATCTTTACTTAGTAAGTTACTGCTTTCTCCAGCTATTGTGATTATCGGCTGAAGTTGCCCCATTAACTATGTGCTATCATGACATGAAATTGAGTAACTGCTGGCGCCCCTTCCAACCCTGAAGTCGTAGTCATGGACCTACTAGTTAAATGGCACCGACAAGTAATGCTTCTTGGAGATCTGCAAAATCCAACATTACCCCTGTTGTTGTGTACAATCCGAAATGGTAATAAATTCTCATTCTTAAATAGCAAGATAAAGTTATAAAATTCTGTGAGTGTCAAAAATTCATGGGCAATACTTCTACAAAATTGCTTTAAATTTTTTAAACTAATTTGGTCTTAAATCTTATTAGTGTCATAAGTAACAAATAGTTCCTAATGACCAAACATTAATATGATTACTGAATTTTTATTTTTATGTTATACGTTACGTTAATAATCATTTTTAGTGTCCCAACCTACTATGAACAATGAACAAAGCTTCTATGTTTACAAGAATGGCAAGAGTGGGTTTGTTTCTTACTTTTTCCATGAAATTGTTTATTTTTTTTTTAATTATTTGAATCTTTATTGTTTCTGCTGAGTTTTGATTTTGACACCATGGTAGTTATATCACTGACTGAATTAGAAGAATTAGTAAATTTCTCGATGGATGAAGGAACACTTTTCGACTTTGAAGATCGTGTCAGTGGCACATCTGAAAGCAGTTGTTCTGATGACAGTGACGACAGTACAAGGCTTGTACAAAATAGTCTACAGTCTTATCTTTCTGAAAATGAGAATATAGAATGGCAGTTAAACCCACCAGCAAAACATAGCCGCCGACTAGCTTTGAATGTCATTAAGAATACCCATGAGTTAACGAACGTGCATCCAGCAGAATAAGTGACGTAAAAACATCATTCGAAATAGTATGTTGTACAGGGTTACATAGAGATGTCAAATATTGAAGGACAGCGAGTTTATGATCAACCATAGACAAACACTGATGATTCCGTATTTTACAGATACTTGGGGTTCTTATTCCTTTTGGGTGTTGAGCGATCGCATGAGGAATTTACAAAAAGTTTGTAGGATAAAGATGCTGGGCGGAACATATATCGAGCAACCATGTCCAATGAAACATTCTGTAAGGTACCTAGTGCCCTGCGATTTGATAAGAAATCCACTAGAGAGGAAATATGTACTGCAGTTTCCCTGGATTGTAGTATTTGGGAGAAGTGTGTAGAAGTCCTTCCAAAACTCTATAATCCCCAAGAAAATGTTACTATTGACGAGCAGTTAGTAGCATTTATAGGTCGGTGCTCATCAAACACTATATCGTAAGATCAAAGTGCGGACTCTGTGTGACACTAATTTTCATACGTAATGAAAGTCCAAATTTGTAAGAGAAGGAAGACCCGAGATGCACCAGAAAGAAAAGTCAGCGAATCTGGGCAGCTGCTGAACTCACTTTTGACCTGAGAGCTCAGAATAACACAATTGACAACTTTTCTACGTCTTAGAATTTGAGACAGCTGCCCCTGAAGAAGAAATTAACAAGGTCGAGAACTATATGTAAAAATAAACTAGAGGTTCAACAAAATATCATGAAAAAAGTGGGTTCATAGCTGTCCGTTTTACTTTACAACTGGCGCTAATGTGGTCAGTTATGTTCCCATGAGAAATAAGATGGATGAACTAATTAAAACACTCCATCATTATGATGAAATTAGTGATGGGTCTAATAAGAAGCCAAAAATGATTTTGGATTGCAATTCAATGAAAGAGACTGTAGATACTCTTCAGCAGATAACAAGTAGCTGCACAGGCAAACTAAAACCAGTAGGTGGCTCATGACAGTCTTCCACAATATTCTTAATGTTTATCCTTATAATGCTTATGTCCTGTGTACTTCAATTGACCAGAACTGAAATGCTTGAAAATTGAATAGCTGGAGAACATTACTAGAGGAAACTGGAAAGTCATTGATGGTAAAACATCTTTCATCAACGATGCATTTCGCAAGAAGAGAAGATTAACTGAGAATGGTCAAGAGCATCCAAAAGCATGGAAGTGTGGCAAATGTGTCAGAATAAGGAACTACAGGAAAACCAACTAAACACGTACACTGTAAGTTCTGTCCAGCAAGCAATGACAATCAAACAAACATACTGTGAGAGAACTGTGATAAACATATTTGCAAAACACTTGTCAAATACTTGCGTCCAGACTGTAATGAGTAAGAACAAAGTTAGAAAGTAGACGTTAATGTTTCCAAAAATAATGCCTTTATTAAAAACATTTTTACGCTTTCTGACGATATTTATGTGACTACTTACGTCCAAAATGCAATCTGTGGAGTAACAAAACAGTAGTAAAAGGAAAATAATATAATGTTTTCTAAGACGAATGCCGTATTGAAAACTGTCTGTTGTTTCCAGTTACTCTATGAGAATATTAAAATAAGAAATTTTCTTAAATAAAATTCTGTATAGTATTACTGTAATATTATAATTATCTTCAACAATATGTGCTTAGCCGGTGTTGTCCCCTAAAATTTCCTTTCTCCAGAACTAACGACATCAGAAAACAACTATTTTGTATACCTAAAGAGTATTTTTATGTATGCCACCATCATTACCGTTATTATTTCATTATCATTATTATTATTATTACTATCACTACTATGGGCAGCAGTAGCAGTAGTAAAAGTACTGCCAGTATTAACTTTATTTGGTCATTAACAGTATTATTTACCCACTTTCCATGGTAGGCATTCAAACAATGTTAATACTATTTGTCATTTCTTAGGTAACTACGATATGATAAAGGTACTGTAAGTGCAAAACCCTGGTCCGATGCAAAAGAGGACTTGATGGTCCCAATCAGATCAGGTTAAATAAATAAATAAAAATAAAATACTGGAATATAACATTGTCAACAACTGTGGGAACAATGCATTTTCCTATAAGTTTTTTGCAGTATTTTACTATCGGGTCATGTTGACCCGAACACTACATTCGGATAGTGGAAGCGAACAGAACAGCAGGTTTATGCAGATTTGTGCATCACAAGACAAATCACAGATCAATAACTATTAAGAAGAGCAGGAGGGGATACAAGGTCATTGCGTGCTTCAGGTATGTGCGTATCTCTAACAGTGCTCATATAATTATGCGAAGCCCCTTTGATGTACAGCCCTTTGAACGAGCGCTGAATACAGCTTGCCGTTGCCTGGTGGGAGTGACGTAAGAAGTCGCAGCGCCTCTTTGACGTCAGATGACCCATGTGGCCAAGTCATGGAATTTGAACATCGAGTATTGATCGCCTTTCGCGCATGTAGTTTGACGTATTGTGAACGTATATTTGGTTCTGCGTATAAGGCTACTGCAGTGACGCGTAAGTGACGGACTTGCACCGTAAAGAACCAGAAAACTAGTAATTGCGTCGATGCACACGAAATATGACGTGTACGACAGGCATCCTACCCTCTTGGCGGTATGAACTTCAGCGCTTCAGGCAAGAGAAACTCGTGTTGAGACATACAGCGGCGATCAACTTGTTACTTAAAGGAGCAGTAGAGGTGCAGTGGCAGGCAAAGACTGGAATATCTAAGATACGTTCCTGAGAATTTTGTGTGTGACAGATGTTTAGAGATGGAAAGATTAAACAACACAGGAAGAGCGGTGTGATAACATCAAATTAATTACACCTTCAAAATATTAAATAAAATAAAATGGAGTTGAGGAAAAAATCACTAGAATCACAATCTGGGTTTCTATGTTATAAAAGGTTCAGGTGCAAAACTTCTAGATGCAAATCGATGTAAACTTAATCAACATTTGATTGCCCGCAACTATTCAAGCACAAATCCACCTCCCTGTCCTACTGGCAGAAGAATGTGTAGCCATTATCGAGTACTGCTTATTTCGACGTCGGTTCTGATCTTTCTGAGATGTTGGAGAGTTCTTGTCTTTCGCCATATGCGATATAGCCTAATGCTGTTTTACTGTTTTATTACCACTGCAAATTCTTCCTGCAACATTTCACCAGTTTAAAATGGTTCAAATGGCTCTGAGCACTATGGGACTTAATGTCTGAGGTCATCAGTCTCCTAGAACTTAGAACTACTTAAACCTAGCTAACCTAAGGACATCATAAACATCCATGCCCAACGCAGGATTCGAACCTGCGACCGTAGCAGTCGCGCGGTTCCGGACTGCAGCGCCTAGAACCTCTCGGCCACCGCGGCCGGCAATCGCCTAAAACCTGCACTGCAAATGTTGTGGAAATGGGAAGTGCTATTGATATGCAGTTTCCACAGAATGGATTGGTAGTCAGTGCTTGTACTGTTAGCCAATAGACAAGTTTTAATAATGTTGTGTTGGCAGAAGAGCCAACACCGTGCTACTAAAGGAGGCCGAAATGCACGCGTTTTAGATCACACAGGCTGGCGTGAGGAGGGAAGAACTATACTGACGTGAGGTCTGGAACATGACAAGGAATGATAATTCAGAAAGCGGACGTAATTAGTTTGATACTTAACTTTAATCCATTAATGATAAACGTCGCTCTTGACGGTACATGATTCACAATATTATCTGTTCAGAATACATTCATGAAGAATACGGCGCCTTCCTAGGTCGTAGCAAATGACGTAGCTGAAGGCTATGCTAAATTGTCGTCTCTGCAAATGAGAGAGTATGTAGGCAGTGAACCATCGCTAGCAAAGTCGGCTGTACAACTGGGCGAGTGCTAGGGAGTCTCTCTAGACTAGACCTGCCGTGTGGCGGCGCTCGGTCTGTGATCACTGACAGCGGCGACACGCGGGTCCGACGAATACTAACGAACCGCGGCCGATTTAAAGGCTACCACCTAGCAAGTGTGGTGTCTGGCGGTGACACCACAAATAATACATAGAAAGTATACATTTTGTGCAAATAGACACTTACGATTGACGTTGCTAAAAATACGGTAAATTAGAATGTTAATGGTGTTTGTTGCAGGATTCTAGTGCGAGTTGCTAACGAGATATCGCGTTTTGAAAAGTTTGCACACCGACACTTGTTTTTGCCATTCAAGGTACGTAATTGCTAGGTACAATGTTCTTATGTGTGCTTACAGCGTTACTGTGTGTTCCTTGAGTGCATTCCAACTTGCTAGTCAGTTATTGTGTGGCAGCCCAAGCAGTAAGTAGTGAGCGGCCGATGGGATTTGCTAATGCAGAAAAAGCCGACACGCCCATACTGTGTGGAGAGTGTAGGAAGAATGCAGTTCGTTGTTGTACCGTGTATGCTGCACGATATCTCAACAGATATCGTAACGTCAGTTACGTGTAAGTGGTAGAGTAGCACATAGACAGTGTAACAGAAGGGAAGAAGTGACGGCAGAAGAGGGTGAAATTAGTGTTCTTACTACTGTTTCAGTTGATCCTCACGTAATCTCCAGCAATCGTACGAGGAGGTGGCTTGAGTCAGGCAAGTATTCTATGCATTCTCCATGAACATGGATTCCATCCCTATCACATCTGTCTCCATCAAGAGCTGCATGGAAACTATTATGAGAATCGTGTCAACTTACGTACATGGGTATAAGGCAGGACACTTCAGGAGTATCATGTGTCTTGTTTAGTGATGAATCCACATTAACCAATCATGACCAGGTAATACATGCATTATTGGCCTGTTGACAATCCTCATTCCCTTAGTCAGGTATAACATCAGTGTCTTTGGAGTGTAAACGTGTGGTGCGGTATAGTAAACTATAAGCACATAGGCTCGCTTTTCAAAGACGGAACACTGAACGCTACAAATATCTCAGCCTCGTAACAGACCGTCTTTCAAGGATGCTAGAAGGCATTGCTCTGCAGACTGGGAGGAACCTGTGGTACCAACATGATGGCTGTCCAGCGCTTAGTGCAGGAAATACAACAACATGTCTTCACGAATTGCTTCCAAGTCGTTGGGCTGAACGCAGACGACCTGTGCCGTGACCTGTCCGTTCCCCGAATTTGACGCCTGTAGACATTTTTCTTTGGGGAAAGCTGAAAAACGCTGCCTAAAAGGGCAGCCTGTGATATGCAACAACGTATCACTGCAGACTGCTGGGACATCTTCGCCGAAATGCTAGCACGTGTACAGCAGTCGTTCCATACCAGACTGGAAATGTGTATTCCGCACATTTGGACATTCTGAGCACAACCAATGATTGTTGCACTTATAGCGTTCTTTAGTGTGTGCTACCTCAGGTTTAAATGAAGACCACTGACATTTTATTTGACCCTACTTTTAGTCTGTTAATGTCTGTATGCATTGTTCTCAAAAGTTTTGCACAGAAAATACACTTTGTAAGTACTATTACAATCTGTTGATTTGCCAACGATACGAGGCACTGAATATCAATCAAATCTGTGGAAACTGCACATCGATTTTATTTCCGCAATATTCCCTTTGCACCTACTTCAAAAATTTAAAATGCTCTTGTATGCTAACCTACTTCAAAATTTAAAATGCTTTTGCAATCTGTTTATAAAGACGGATAATACAGGGTGAGGCCCATCAGCCAGGGCAATTGAGGAAGCGCACATTGTGCATTTAATCAACCTGATCAAAGGTATAATTTGCCGTAAAGTAACAATAACGACAGAAACATCTTATTTAATTGCATATTCGCTGTAATCGACCGTGAGTTACACACACATCAAAGAATGTTTTGCATCACCCCAGTTCCCAGAACTCCTGAAGATAGATGTTGACTGTGGATATTGTATAACGGAGACAGTCCCTTTGACTGTTCAGAGATGTCACTAAACCCGCCCAAGGATGTAATCAACCATGCATGAGCAGCGCCTATTAGACGGAGGGGGTCCGACAGCCGGTCAGTTCCAGTCATTCCACCTTGAAGAAGGTACAAGGCTCGTGTTGTGTATAGTTCAACCATGCCTAGACACTCAGTACCGCGGTTCGATCGCGTCCGCATTATTCCTTTGTGCCAGGAAGGGCTCTCAACAAGGGAAGTGTCCAGGCGTCTCGGACTGAACCAAAGCGATGTTGTTCGGACATGGAGGAGATACAGAGAGACAGGAACTGTCGATGACATGCCTCGCTCAGGCCGCCCTAGGGCTACTACTGCAGTGGATGACCGCTACCTACGGATTATGGCTCGGAGGAATCTTGATAGCAACGCCACCATGTTGAATAATGCTTTTCGTGCAGCCACAGGACGTCGTGTTACGACTCAAACTGTACGCAACAGGCTGCATGATGCGCAACTTCACTCCCGACGACCATGACGAGGTCCATCTTTGCAACCACGACACCATGGCCAAAAAAACATGCCGAATGGACCGCTCAGGATTGGCATCACGTTCTCTTCATTGTTAGAGTTTCGCATATGCCTTCAATCAGACAATCGTCGGAGACGTTATTTGGAGGCAACCCGGTCAGGCTGAACGCCTTAGACACACTGTCCAGCGAGTGCAGCAAGGTGGAGGTTCACTGATGTTTTGGGGTGGCATTATGTGGGGCCTAGTAAGCCACTGGTGATCATGGAAGGCGCCGTAACGGTTGTACGATACGTCAATGCCATCTTCCGACCAATAGTGCAACCACATTGGCAGCATAGTGGCGAGGCACTCGTCTTCATGGACGACAATTCGCGCCCCCATCGTGCACATCTTGTGACTCGACTAGAGTGGCCAGCACGTTCTCTAGACATGAACCCTATCGAACATGCCTGGGATAGATTGAAAAGGGCTGTTTATGGACGATGTGACCCACCAACCACTGAGAGGGATCTACGCCAAGTTGCCGTTGAGGAGTGGGACAATCTGGACCAACAGTGCCTTGATGAACTTGTGGATAGTATGCCACGACGAATACAGACTTGCATCAATGCAAGAGGACGTGCTACTGGGTATTAGAGGTACCGGTGTGTAAAGCAATCTGGACCACCATCTGTGAAGGTCTCGCTGTATGGTGGTACAACATGCATTCGCAGGAGAGCTTCTGTAATGTTTGGAAGGTAGGAGACGAGGTACTGGCAGAAGTAAAGCTGTGAGGAGGCGGCGTGAGTCGTGCTTGGGTAGCTCAGTTGGTAGAGCACTTGCCCGCGAAAGGCAAATGTCCCGAGTTCGAGTCTCGGCCTGGCACACAGTTTTAATGTGCCAGGAAGTTTCATGCAATGTGTGGTTTTCATGAGCAATAAAAATGGCGGAAATGATGTTTATGTTTATCTCTTTTCCAATTTTCTGTACAGGTAACATTTTGTTATGTGTGCACATAGATTCGTTCACACGTTCCGCGTTTTCTTGACTGTGTGCGTAAAAAAAAAAGTGAATTTTAATTTGAACTTGTTGGCTTTTTGGAGAGGAAGCAAAAAGACATTTTCCATGCATGGCTTCTTCAGAGAATTTTCTTGCTTAATCGAGTGCCAGAACTGATTTTGTTTTTCCCCCGAAGTGTGTAATTAAATGCTACCGCGTCCTTTCATGTAGAGAATTAATATCAATGCTACGAAACAATATTACTTGTGCAAATAAACAGAGTATTGTTCAAAGGTGAGACATTTACAAAATATTTCACGACATTTGGAAAATTGAAGAATTGGATGCCTGCAAGTACGGATAGTTGGACTCCAAGAAAAGTGATCACAGGTACGAGCCTGCACGCGGTCCAGCTGCATTGACTTAGGAATTGTCTTTGAGCGGAATTTTGTTTTGTTCCAGTTCATGTATTCGCAGGCGGATGCTATTATTCTGGAGAGCAAATCGTATTGCACTAAAGCGATTTCTCACCTATTTATAGTGCTAGGTTGAACAGAGAGAGATTTCACCAGCTGCAGTAGGCTGGAGCAGAACACAATTTTAGCCGTGTGGAAAACCTTATTCCAGCAATACGAGATTTTGACTGGTGGTTTGAAATTCAACCCCAGAAACTATGGGCGATTTATATCTATACAGAACGCATAGCTCTATTTGTTGATTAATTAGAGGTTAAGTGTGACTTTTGCCATAATTTTGATGCCAGGGGACTTAATTGTTTTTACTATTTACAAACTTGAAATCTCATTTCACAGAATAGATGCCGGCCGGTATGGCCGAGCGGTCCTAGGCGCTACAGCCTGGAACCGCGCGACCGCTACGGTCGCAGGTTCGAATCCTGCCTCGGGCATGGATGTGTGTGATGTCCTTAGGTTAGTTAGGTTTAAGTAGTTCTAAGTTCTAGGGGACTGATGACCTCAGAAGTTAAGTCCCATAGTGCTCAGAGCCATTTGAACCATTTTTGAACAGAATAGATTTGAGAGTAAGTCAGTTTAAATTTTCAAGCTCAAAATATTACTCTGACTTTCGTTAAGGTTATCTAACTTCATGGGAGTGGCCTCAGTATATTTCAGATAGTTAACTCTAATTTTCAAGGCAAAATTTTATCCAAAGTCTTTGGTAGATTGGACTGTCTTCACGTCCTAGTTTAAGTCCCCCATTCCCATAACCACCCACCAAAACATCCAGCCAGTCCTCAAATCTACCCGACTGTCCCACCCTATATTAAGTTTGCAGACGCCAGACGTTACACCTAGGATGGCAACGAATTGGCTGCTGACATCTCAGGATCGGATGTGGTTCTCCCATCTAAGACGTGATTGCAGTGATGATGATGAGCCGGAGTTGAATGGCGGAACGCCAGTTAAATATCCCTAGTGAAGGCAATCTTTTGTTCATGACAGTTACAGTGACGAGATAATAGGCGGAGATGAGGTCGGTGCCCTCTGTGACGGCGGTTCCCAAGGGCGCTGGTGCGTGTTGGTGTGAGCAGTAGTCTGACGGGAAGGCAGTGCAAGCTGTGGGCGACGTGCGCTGGTGTTAACGCTGACTCGAGGCGGCACTATGTCAGGGACCGATGACAGGAAACTCCCGGGCTGCTCGCCCTCTCCCGTACCGGCAGCGTACAGCACACCGGAACAGGTCGTTACAGGCCGGTGCTTTCGGCATGGCTGAAGGTGATGGCGTGTACCCAGTCTGGGCGTTGGATGATAACAACGTTTCAGATCAAATTTTGACACTCCAGAGAGGTGTGCACTGATATGAAACTCCCTTGCAGGTTAGAAATGTGTGCCGCACTGGGACTCGGTTCCAGGACCTTTGAATTTAACGGGAAAGTGCTCTGCCAACTGAGCTATCCGAGCATGACTCATGACTTAGCCTCACAACTTAGCCCACGAAAGGCACAAGTCCCGTGTTCGAGTCCCACTTCGGTACACAGTTTTGACCTGCCTGGAAGTTTCGTAACAGCGCACACTCCGCTGCATTGTGAAAATTCGTTGGGGAAACAATCCTTCAGGCTGTGGCAAAGCCATGTCCCCACAATTTCCTTCCTTTTTGGAGCGTTAGTCATGCAGGTTACACATGAGAACTTTTTCGAAGTTTGGAAGGTATAAGATGAAGTATTGGAGGAAATAAAGCTACGAGGATGGGTCGTGAATCGTGCTGAGGTAGACGAGTTGGCAAAACACCCATGATAGGCAAAGGTCATGGGTCGAGTCCCCACTTGGCACACTGTCTTAACCTGCCATGAAGTTTTTAGTCTGCAAGGCAGTTTCAGCAACAATATATGCCCACACGGGCCGCCTGTCAGTGACAGAGCGACTGGACAGCCAGTTCGCCAGGCTTGAACCAACAGCTCAGCAGGGAGATGGTTGTAAGCATATGGTACTCACCTAGCAGGTGACTCGATAGTACGATGGCGCCACTGCATGTAGACTTCAGCTCATACAAAGGCTTGTAGTCAATGGCAGTAAAGTCTGTTGACGATGACTGGCTGCTTCATTTTGAACTGCAAGCGATGTACTTCTTGCAACTTTGGTCTGGCTTCGTTGCTCAGCAAACCACGCATACCTAGATACTGCTGAGAACAATCTGACGGAGAGGTTATGTCTTGGGCGGTATGTATGTGAGTTGGTCGGCTAGTGTTTCTCGAACAGCAGCACTTCCATCCTGGAAACAAGAGCACAATGGAGCAGCCGGTTATTGCAATTGGGCAATGATGACTTCATCTGCAATAGTTTTCCTGTCTAGTTAGCTCCTTGAGAAGTCATGCTAGAACTGTAATATATCGCACCTTTGGTCTTCAGAGGTGCTAGCTGGCGTCTTTTGCTTCATCTGCATCTTAGATAAGTTTTTTTTCACTTTTGAATACATCGTGGGAGCAGACCGTGATCATTGTTATTACTAATAGTTACTATTAAAATCAGTCTTGAGCACAAATTTATTTATTTTGGTAACTGGTTTCGACCACACCTGTGGTCATCTTCAGACCAAAATGCTGTATGATTAGGAGTCTCCTTCCGGTGGTAAATCACTGATTTTAATAGTAACTATAAGTTTCTTTTGTACTGTATATGTGCTGTTGCTCCATAGTGCCTGGTCATCACTTTTCCCCCTATGACGTCGTTCTGTTGATTGACGCAGGAACAGTTCATTGTGCCAGGCGAATCCATGGTGCAGTCCTCCTCCCCCTTCGAAAAATCTGTTCTCTGGATTGTTACCTGTTTACATTTCTAGACAAAACGATGTAAACACATGTTTCATGGGTTGACATAAACAATGCAGTATTGTCCACAACTCTTTACGCTGGTTTAGGGTAAACCACATACTTCATTGCCTCCCTAATAACCTACGTACTATTTTCCATAATTTATCCAGTCTCTTGGTAGCATTGTTAGTTCCAATATTTCCCACACAGCCTACGCAAAGTAGAGTCAGAACCACAACAGTACCAGAAACCCAAGACACTCCTCTTCATGATTGTACTGTGCTGTATATCATGATATTGCCATACATACTGGAGCAACTGTTCAACCGTAATGTGTCCATTTTGTGTAGCTATTAGTTCATCTGGCGAACGGAGAAGGTCAGGTTTTAATGTATTGTTTAAGTAAATTAGGCTCCATGGTGGTAGCACCTCCAAGGGTTTTACAGGATAGTACATCGAGAGTTGTCACATTCTTTGTGATAGTCCCAGTTTTAGTAGCTGGATGGCAAAAAGTAGTTCTTTGTATATCATAGCCAGTTCTGTTAATCAATAACCCACACTAGCCCCAGTTGCCGCGCGGGATTAGCCGTGGGGTCTTAGGCGCTGCAGTCATGGACTGTGCGGCTGGTCCCGGCGGAGGTTCGAGTCCTCCCTTGGGCATGGGTGTGTGTGTTTGTCCGTAGGATAATTTAGGTTAAGTAGTGTGTAAGCTTAGGGACCGATGACCTTAGCAGTTAAGTCCCATAAGATTTCACACACAACTAGTCCCAGTTGTAGTATCTGGAAGGCAAAAAGTAGTTCCTGGTATATCATAGTTAGTATTGTTAATCAGTAACACATTCTACCTTGCAATTGCAGTCTCATAGTTTCCTTGGGTCATTCCTGATTTTAGCAATTTATAATGCCTATTTCAAGTGACTGAACTCTTCTGTCGACATCAAAACAAAGGTCCCCTTTTTTTTAGATTAACACTACCTCCTGCTTTTTTACCTGTACATACTTTCCCAGAACTTCCCTTGTGACCAGATATAAATGGACAGTCAAATACTCGTAATGCACACCACCATTTCACCACCAAAGAGGTGCACCATCACTGGAATTGTAGTAACATCATGATTGTCCTCAGTGGTGACACCCCCTTAAGGAAGGAATCTACATCAGTTTACCTCCCCATTCGAAAGCCTGGACTCACATGATCCATCACACACCAACAATGACACAACTCATTCTGAAACGCTGTAATTCCCATTATCCACCTATGCCTTATACTACCTTCCAAACCTATTACTAAATGACATAGTGAAAATAAACACAAATATCCATCACCCATGTAGTTCTTAAAGTTCACAAACACCCATGACTAATAAAACATCAAAATGCCAACATAATAACATAACTATATGAACATAACGTAATTCGCTACAGAGCTTCATCATGTATTCTGTAAGCTTCGTCTATTATTGAGATGACTTCAGTGTGTAAGGTACCTCACATTCAGCCTGCATGTGAGCTTATGGCCCCTTCCTTCCCTTTTGCCCCCCCACCTTCTTCATAGCTAGCAATACTGAAACCTATGGTAAAGCATCTAATGTACTCTACATGGACAGTGGTTGTCCACATTGATAGTTTCAGCTTAATGTTTACTGGTGATGTCCTTTCTAAGACTTGGTACTGCCATTGGCGTTGCATAATAAATTTCTTCATTTTTTCTCTCAGTCTTATATTCAGACAACCTAAGAGTAAACCAGCTCATTCTATCTTGTTGTGTGAGTGCCTTAATATTTGCTTTTTTCACTCGCTGTCTCTTAACGTTGTTGCATATTGTTGTGTAGTTCCCATTCTACATTATTTTAGGTTTAATAACTTCAAAAAGATAGTACTATCACACACCTTTGAATTATATACAGCACATCATATGGTACATAAATACCTCTTTCATTGTGACAACTGTTTATGTGATATCTTAACATTTTACCTATGATTCGATGAACATCTTCAGTCGTTCTGTTAGCTTTCAGATGGAAGGGCTCTTAGTTGCTTGATTCATAGCAGGTCACATAGTTATTTCATTAACTGCAACATGAAGTTGGTGCCCTGATAAGTATTTATCATGTTCAGAATGCTAAACTTCGACATCCAGCTATTTAGCATTGCTTATGCTACTGCACTCACTTACTGATTTGGAATGGCAACCATCACTATGTAGCACAAAAAGTGCTTTATGATAGTTATGACATAGCAGCTATCTGCCAGTGCATGAGAGTTAATGGGACTAGATGTCTGTCCCAACTATTTCAAATGGCATGAATGCCTCTGGTAATCTTGAAAGTGGTATTTTTGGCTTGCTTAAATCATAACATTGTGCACATAATTCACAATTTCTCACTTATTGGTCAATGTCCTATCTTTACATTTTCCACCAATATTGTTTAGCTATCTTATGATATGTAACCATTCATCCTTCATGTCCTGATAATTTGTGGAGACAAGGTAATGAGTTTCATTTAATATTTCTTCCTTTAATACTGCAGGCACCATGATGTGTGTACCAAGCTTCATTGTCCCAGAAAGCAATGGATTGTGCATGGTGAATTAGGGATGCACTTTAAATAGCTGGCAGACCGCATCAACAGATTGTGCCATTGCAGGGCTTTGACCAAACTCTTGTATGACACCAGTCTTTCTGCTTAAGCCATCTGCATTACCATGTTTCCTTCCTAGCTTGTGCATTACATCAAAGATAAATTCGCTTAATTTCCATGTCTATCAAGTCAATCTGTTGAAAGTATCTTTCAACATTAACAGAAATTTTAATGTTGCATCGTCAGTTATGACTTCAAATTTCCTGTCATACATGTAACACATAAAATTGTTAACCTTCCTTTTCCGTGGTAGAGTAACATTCATCAGCTTTGTTTAACTTTCTTGCTGTATTTGTAACACAGTGCTTTTTCCCATTCACTTCCTGACATAGAACACTTTCTATTGGCTAGTTACTTACGTCAAAGAGCAGAATAAATTTCTCTTCATAATTTGAAAGTATTAATACAGAACTAGTCGTCAGTGTCTCCCTTAATTTCTTGAATACAAGTTGACACTCTGTCATCCACTAAAATCCCTTCATCAATAAATGTTGTGTCACTTCACAACACATTGTCATTGATGTGGGTCACTGTGATCTTCGGCTCTGCGTGGT
The DNA here is from genome assembly GCF_023864275.1 of Schistocerca cancellata. Taxonomy (NCBI): domain Eukaryota; kingdom Metazoa; phylum Arthropoda; class Insecta; order Orthoptera; family Acrididae; genus Schistocerca; species Schistocerca cancellata. The sequence continues at coordinate 143,778,377 of NC_064634.1, read as the reverse complement.
GGCATCCACTGTGCGGTGAAGCCACAGACTTTGGCTGGAGTGGCTGTGAAGGCAGGCTGCTGTGAGCTTTTGAACTGAAACGTGGTCTGGAGTACTAATAAACTGATTGCTGGAGTTATAAGTGTGAGCTCTGAGTACTATTGCACTCTAGATGAACTGGGGTGGCGTAGTAATATTACTGTGTGTGATGGTATATGCAGCATGCATCTGTCCTCGAATCTGGATTAACGCCTGGTGCTGTGAATGTATGGAACCAAACTTTTCATGAAACCTTGACACATCTACTAGTTAATATACGAATGTCCAGGAGGGAGTGTGTCATGGATAGAAGCACTGCACTGAACGAAATATAGAACACAAGTGGTACATCCTAGATGCTATGTACTGAAGGCTGCTTAATTGTAAACTGCATTTCAAGTGTGAAATGAAATGAATGAAATAATCGTATTGCATTGATGGCTGAGAGTCTCCATTTGGAGAAGTTCGGTGTGCGAGTTGCAAATCTTTTCAGTTGACGCTAGATTGGACGACTTGCGTGTCGATGATGATGAAATGATGATGAGGACAACCCAACACTAAGTCCCTGAGCAGAAAAAATCACCAACCTGTTCAGGAATCTAATCTGAGCCGCTGCATGGCAGTCAGATGAACTGGCCACTCAGCTGAGGGGACAGACAATTTCAAGTATGTCTCCTCTCCATAGCTTGTGGGCTTGGAACTCCCAGTGTGCTCTGTGGATTCATTTTCACACTCATGGTATTTTCTTTGTGTTAGTTACTTGCTTCAGAGCTCACAGTTGGTACCGCTCTAGATTGGTTATGACATTATGGTTCAGTTAGTTAGGCACTGGGGTCAGTGTTGATGGAGCTTTTTGCCAATGTGCTTGCTTTGGGTGAATGGTAAGTGGCCCATTTGTAAGAAGTGGTAGATTAACACAGTGTTTTCTCTGGTGCTTGCTGTATTAAACTTACTTAAAATTAAGGACCACAGCAGGGACCAGAATCTGTTGATGCACTGAAGCGCCAAAGAAACTGGTATAGGCAAGTGTATTCAAATGCAGAGATATGTAAACAGGCAGAATACAGCACTGCAATCGGCAACGTCTACGTAAGACCACAAGTGTCTGGTGCACTTACTGATGCTACAATGGCAGGTTATGAAGATTTAAGTGAGTTTGAACGTGGTGTTATAGTCGGCGCAAGAGCGATGGGGCACACCGTCTCTAAGCTAGCAATGAAGTAGGGATTTTTCCCACACGAGCATTTCATGAGTGTTCTGTGAATACCAGAAATCTGGTAAAACATGAAATATCCGACATTTCTGCGGCCGGAAAAAGATCCTGCAAGAACGGGACCAATGTTGACTGAAGAGAATCGTTCAACATGACAGAAGTGCAGCCCTTCCGCAAACTGCTGCAGAGTTCAATGCTGGGCCATCAACAGGTGTCAATATGCGGACCATTCAACGAAACATCATCGATATGGGCTTTCGAAGCCGAAGGCCCACCCGTGTACCCTTGATGACTGCATGACACAAAGCTTTACGCCTCATCTGGGCCCATCAACACCGACATTGGACTGTTGATGACTGGAAACATGTTGCCTGGTTGGATGAGTCTCGTTTCAAATTGCATCGATCAGATGGATGTGTATGGGTATGAAGACAGCCTCATGATTCTGTGGACACTGTATGTCAACAGGGGATTGTTCAAGCTGGTGGAGGCTCTGTAATCGCGTGGAGTGTGTGCAATTGGTGTGATATGGGATCCCTGATATGTCCAGATACGACTCTGACAGGTGACAAGTACATAAGCATCCTGTCTGATCGCCTGCATCCATTTATGTCCATCGTGCATTCCGACTGACTTGGGCAATTCCAGCGGGACAATGCTTTACCCCATACGTCCACAATTTCTACATGGTGGTTCCAGGAACACTCTTCTGAGTTTAAACGCTTCCGTTGGCCACCAAACTCCCCAGACATGAACATTATTGAGCATATCTGGGATGCCTCGCAACTTGCTCTTCAGAAGAGATCTCCACTCCCTCGTACTCTTACGGATTCATGGACATTCCTGAAGGATTCATGGTGTCAATTCCTCCAGCACTACTTCAGACGTTAGTTGAGTCCATATCACGTTGTATTGTGGCACTTACGCGTGTTTATGGGGGCCCTACAAGAAATTAGGCAGGTGTACCAGTATGTTTGCCTTTTCAGTGTATTTAAATCAATCAAGATCTTTTTTGTTGTTATTAATTATGTTATGGGTTATATGTGATGTTGACTTGTGGTTTCGATTTTTAAGTGGAGCTCCATATGCTAGTTATTTTATGAAGTGTTCTTTTAATTTGTATATTAACATATCTGTTAATTTTATACTCTGGGCTGGGAGGGTGTTGTTTAAAGCTTGTTCTGTGATGCTTGTTGTTTACTAGCATGCTGTTAAGTTTTAATTTCAGAATTGGGCATATGTTATCAAATTGTGTCATATCTTAAATATGTGGGTAGATGGAATGTAATTAGCAGAGCTGTGAGAGATTAGTTGGTATAGGGATTGTAACTACATGTCTGAGCCATTCTAGTGTAATTTATTTTCCAGATGAGCAGGGTATCTATTTTAAGTGAGTGCTGAAGAAGGACTCTACGTTTTGGCTACTTGTACCTTTGGAGAAATGTTCATTTCCAAGGACACCCTGAAGCTGCTCATGGTATGTAATGTGAACTGTCTATGCACTATAAGATTATTTAAATAATAGTTTCTCAGAAATTATAGTATTTTTAATTAATAAATATTAAATAGTGATTCTCTACTTTATTAACCCACTACCAGCCTGCAGTACAATAAGCCAGTGGTCTGGAAAGTAAGTGAAGCCACTGACAAACTTTCCATAATAATTCGATAATCCTAAAATGACTTTAGCTGTTTCATAGTCTGCAGTAGCAGGAAATGTATTCACCGGCCATGCAATGGTGGGAGCTGCTGGGACACTTGCTAATTGCTGCATCTGTTTAGTGGACATGCACAATTTACAAGATTGGAGCGTTGGCTTCTCCGACACGACTGTTGTAGTTTGGTGAACAATAAATGAATGTTTTAACAATGAAGTTTTCATGACGATACGTCTGGCGACTACCGGGCACTTGCTCGCAGCTCCACTGCTACCCCACCCAGGGTGATGAACTACTAGCCTCCAAAAATCTGCTAATCCATTTCCACCACCCATCAAAGAAGCCTTCCATCCTGGCCTCCAAAATTCCACGGAATTTCAGTCACCAACTTTCTCCTCTAAATGCCAAAATGACTTTTTCGTTCCCACGTACATTCAAAGATATGGCCATCACGATCAAATAAGGGAAATTAATGTTCATAGGGAGAGATTTAGGAAATAAGTTTTGTCTTGTGCTGTTCAAGAGCGAAATGGTAGAGAAATAGTCTGAAAGTGTTTCCATGAACACACTGTTACACACTTAAATGTGAACTGCTTAGTAATTTAGTAGATGTAGGTGACTTTGTAAACTAACTCTCAATCTTACTGCCTTGAAGACTGAGGAATTTGAAGCAGTGGACGTCGGCTCTAAGGCAAATTTAACCTCAACGCAACTTATAAACCAAAACTCTCTTTATAGATACATTTTATGTTTCTTTAAGAAAGAGGCGTTTGTCTGGAGTATAGCCTTGCATAGAATGGAAACCTGGACGATAACCATTTCAGACAAGAGTAGAGTAGAATATTTTGAAAAGTGGTGCTACAGAAGAATGTTAGATATTAAATAGGTAGATTGGCTAACTAATGAGAAGGTACTGCAATTGATCAAAAGATGGGATCGGCTGATAGGACATACCTGAGGCATCAAAAAATAGTTTGGTATGCAAAGATGAAGATGCGGAATAGACTAGCGAGGAGAACTTTATCGCCGGCCGGTGTGGCCGAGCGGTTCTAGGCACTTCAGTCTGGTACCGCGCAACCCGCACGGTAGCAGGTTTGAGTCCTACCTCGGGCATGAATGTGTGTGATGTCCTTAGGTTAATTAGGTTCAAGTACTTCTAAGTTCTAGGGGACTGATAACCTGAGATGTTCAGTCCCATAGTGCTCAGAGCCATTTGAACCATGTTTGAAAACTTTATCAATCCTTTTTTTGACTGAAGATGACAAGAAAAACAACAAAAGCGGACATCAAATTTGTTTTGATGTAAAGCTGAGAATAATAACCAAATAAAGTTTGATACGTTGTTGATGAAATTGAGTTAACTTGGAACTAGCTACATTGAAAAGTGTTAAGTGACAACAATAAATAAAATGGACTGCGGTGTCAATGGGAATTTGGACTGAGGAGGGAAGCACGCTAGGGTAGTCTGTGTAGATGGGCAAAGCTGCTGTGCCAGAGTGATGTGCTGGTTAGAGCATCTGCCCAGTGAGCTGGAGACCTGGGCTCGAATCCTGGCCTTGGTACAAATGGTAATTCGTCGCTTCAGTCTGCATATATACATTGCAGTGTTTGAGACTGGAAAAGGTCTCTGGAACCATATAGGTTTATTTCACAAAATGCTAAACGTTTGAATACAAATACAGGGACGTCGAAGCCACTGTCTCTGGAAGAGCACTAACCCCACAGGCACTGCATGAAGTCTTGGCCTGTCTGTCTGACAGTGTGACAGGAAGCGTATAAATTTTTTTCGAGGAAAAAGAAAAGATATGAGAAAGAGACAGACAGAGAGAGAGAGAGAGAGAGAGAGAGTAAAGACTAGATGAATTTGGAACGGCCTAGAAAAAAAGGCAGAGAAAATCGTAAAATCGTATGAGCAGCATGTAAGGCTATCATAGATACATTGGCGGCGTGTATTCCTGAATTGTCTTGCATAAAATAACCTTATGAGTTTCGTTAGTTTTCATAACGTTTATAGTATTTTTTATTAACTTACAACATGCTCCATTGTATTCTTTGTAATATTACGTGTATGTATTGTGTTGTGTGTGTGTGTGTGTGTGTGTGTGTGTGTGTGTGTGTGTGTGTGGAGTGAAGCGTAACGTCTGTGTCGTAAGAAGTGTAGCGTAACGTCTGTGTCGTAAGATGATGATGACAGAAGGGAGAGGTTGAAACCCGGTGGCGTCACCACATGGTCTACTCCTACTCCTCGCGAATAGCACCAAGGTGGCCGCCAGGCTTAACACTCCCATCCGACGGACGAATCGTCATCGACAGTGGCACCTGCCTCACTTGATGACACGCTGTGGAGAGCTTTGGCACGAGGACATTGGTGCAAAGTCTGGTGTTCAGGAACTTTACACAACAATTTCTCCTTCCCTTGCCGGTCAAATGCTGGTAGTGAAAATTTCTCCCACTACCAAGGGTCGAACCAGGCTACCGTGGGTCGAGTGGCACTGCACAAACGTACATTAGCGTCCGCGACCATGGATGCTCGCTGTTCACAGTACATTGTCCACATGATTACAATTTGATGACAAAAGTGGTGGGATGCCTCCTAACATCGTGTCGGACTTCCTTTTACGCGGTGTTGCATAGACACAAGAAGTCGATGGAAGCCCCCAGCAGAAGTATTGAGCCAGTCTATGACTGCGAAAATGTTACAGGTGCAGGATTTTGTGCACAAACTGACCTCTCGATTATGTCACATGAATGTCCGATGGGATTCATGTCTGGCGATCTGCATGGCCGTATCATTCGCTCGAACTGTCCGGAATGTTCTTTAAACGAGCCGCGAACAATTCTGCCCCAGTGACGGAGAGCACTGTCATCCATAAAAATTCCATCGTTGTTTGCAAAGATGAAATCCGTGAATGGCTGCAAATGGTCTCCAGGTAGCCGAACATAACCATTTCCAGTCAATGATCGGTTCGGTTGGACCAGAGGACCCAATCCACTGTATGTAAACACAACCCACACCATTGTGGAGCCCCCGCCAGCTTGCATCGTTCCTTGTTGACAACTTGTGTCCATGGCTTCGTGGGGTCTAGGCTGTACTCTAAAACTACCACCAGCTCTTACTAACTACTAAAATCGGGACTCCCCAGATCAGGCTGCGGTCTTTCAGTCGTCTAGGGTCCAATCGATATGTTCATGAGCCTAGGAGAGGCGCTGCGAGCGCCTTTGGTAATAGCGCGACAGACTACCGTCATCCGCATATGTGCATATCGTTATCCCATGACTTCTCTCACCTCAGTTTATATCACGTTATGGTAGGTGGAAAAAATATCGGTCCAATATTTCGTGTTCCTTTAATTCTGCAGTCCTGCCTTCACAAAATGCAGTCTCTTGATGTAGCTGAAGAAGATTTTCAGTATTTCAACGTTGACTGTTCTGTTAGTTTACGTACCTCAACAAATGCAGGCGTGCTTCATCTATAAAGAGCGAACATCTATGAAACCGACAAACTGCAATGACGGATCCGTGAACGGAGGAAAAAAGGTGTTATGAACATGTGCACGCAAATGCATCGTTGCCGCGGAAGATGGTGCTGACGAATTACAGCTCCCCTGAGCACATACCGTGTGTTTTTTTTGTTGCCGGCTGAGTGGAAGAAGCAGAAATATTCGGTATTCTTGTCGGGAACAAGCCGAGATGGTGTTTGCGTGCGGCCAAGTAGTTGGAAACCGTTGAGAGGCAGCATGACTATACCAAAACAAGTACCCTCACAGACACCAACCACATCACACAAGATCTCAAGGGTTTTTTGGATGTTTGTGGCCGGCCGCATTGGCCGATCGGTTCTAGACACTTTAGTCTGGAGCCGCGCGACCGCTACGGTCGCAGGTTCGAATCCTGCCTCGGGCATGGATGTGTGTGATGTCCTTCGGTTAGTTAGGTTTAAGTAGTTCTAAGTTCCAGGGGACTGATGACCTCAGCAGAGCCATTTGATGTTTGTGTGATCATGGGTCCGTTGATTCCTTTTTTGTTCTGATCGTTATGCTCCTAGCATGAATGTAACACAACTGAATGTTTCCAGTTAAAAAATCTGTAAGACCTGGAGAAACATCTGGAAAATGCGTTCCTTCCTAAATAATAATACAATTGCTTTTCTTTCTTTTGTATTGTTATGTGATCTGTCCAACAAATGTAATAATTTTATTTCTATTCTAATTACAATTTATTTCGGTACTACATGCGCAAATGTTGTTTGACATCTGAGTGTCAAATTGTGAATCAAGCAAATTGGTTACATAGTCTGCTCCCCCACCCCAGTCAACATGACATAAAACCTAATCACAATCAGCTTACATTTCAATACATTTTACTAAAAAATAGTACTGTAACGTAAAAAAAATGCTAGTCAAAGAGTAAGATAGTGAACCTCTATTTACAAAACAACATAATTTAACGACAGTAATGCTGTAGAAAAAGAAAAAAAAACGTTCATATATTATGTGTTAAAAAGGTGTGAGAAATTACATAAGGAAACAATTATAAATATTTATTAACTGCGGATATTGGGAGGCAGTAATTGTAGCTGTGCTGCAAATATTAAACAGTCTTGTGAACACAAATATGTAATAATAAGGTATATATTTCTACTTCACGTTGTAGGTAGGCTGTCAAGGTTTTTGTATTGGTAACGCCACGTAGCACTCTGTTTGAAAATCACTGGATGTGCTGTGTGCAGTCTGCGGCTGTGTGGCGTTGCTGTAATATTCACTATTGTAGTGTTTGGCTGTTGGCTGTTAACAGCGCGTAGCGTTGCGCAGTTGGAGGTGAGCTGCCAGCAGTGGTGGATGTGGGGAAGTGAGATGGCGGATTTTTGATAGCGGATGATCTGGACAGAGACAATAAATTTGTAAGACTGGATATCATGAACTATATATAATACTATTAAGGTAAATACATTGTTTCTTCTCTATCAAAATCTTTCATTTTGTTAACTATGCCTATCAGTAGTTTTTATTTAGCTGGCAGTATTGGCGCTCGCTGTATTGCAGTAGTTGAGTAATGAAGATTTTTGTGAGGTAAGTGATTCATGAAAGGTATAGGTTAATGTTAGTCAGGGCCATTCTTTTGTAGGGATTATTGAAAGTCAGATTGTGTTGCGCTAAAAAATATTGTGTGTCAGTTTAAGCACAGTCATTTATTAATTTTTCTAAGGGGACGTTATATATGGCGACCCTGCCAGGATACCTCACTGGAATCTTCTGATTTTTCTCTTGTAGTTTGTGTAATTAGTGTAACTGTTGTGTAATTATAGAGAGAATTTCCTTTGCAGTTGTAGTTTTTCATTGTTGTACAGTAAAACAGTTGTGGCGTGCATGTAGATTTGCACCAAGTATTTCGCAGCTGCGCTTGCAATTAACTAGATATTATTTTCAGTACTATGTTAATGTGTTCTCTTATTTTTGCTCTTCAAATTGTGCTTTTCTGTGTTATCGTGTGAAATATTGTGACAATAATGGTGTGAGAAAAACGTAACACTAGGCTCCAAAGTAAACTGAGAAATAGTAGTGACAACGAGTGTAGCTTTTCAGCACCACTGTGTAATGAATTAACAGACATTCGAAGTAGTAATTTGGTAATTGTGCATAGGGAAATGGAGAGGGCGGCAAATAATGGTGTAGACAATGAAACAAGTAGTGAACAGGGAAGCATTATCGATCGATCGGTCGGCAACAGCTCGCCTCAGGAATCCGAAATGACAGAACACAATATTGCAAATACTGTAGACTCAGGTTTTGGGTCCTCACCATTTTCTCAAATGAGTCAAGACACATTTTCTGCTTGTCAAAATGTGAATGTTGCCGGTGAAAATGCACTGCCAAAAAGCATAGAGAAGCAGGTTCCAGACACTAATACATTATTATTGCAATTAATGCAACAAATGGAACAAAATCAGAGACAAACACAGCAAAAGCTTCAAAAGTTAAACACAATGGAACAAAATCTTCAAAAGTTAGACACCACACTTGAACAAACACGTGAAGATTTAACTACTGAGTTACATAAAATCGAATCGAAATGTTAAAAAGTCTGTAATGACGTAAAAATACAAATTTGTGAGCATTTCCAACCTATTTGCATTACAGAATCACGAAGCAGCCATAAAAGAACTGTAAACTATTGTTCATGAAAATCATGACACCTTGCAAGCTAAAATTGACTCAGTTGCATCTATCGATTTGGTTACACAACTTGCAAAAACTCAGGAATACTTAAAGGACACAGTAGATACTCTGAAAATTGGTTCAGAAAGACACATGGAGGAAATTAGTTCATTATCAGAGAAAGTACTTGAACTTTCGGATCAGCTAAATAATTTATCTATGAAGGTAGATGATAATCTGAATGACACAAAACCGGTAGTCTTTAATGACACAGAAGAGTGTGAACAAATTAGGAAATTCAAACAAAATCAGAATCAAATTAATACCCACAATCAAAGCGAAATTCGGGAAGTACAAGATCAGTTGACACAGGCAATACAAGAATTACATATTTTAGAGGACACTCGCGCTCCAATGCGGGAAGAGGGACATAGAAATACGGAACAGCTACATAATAATAACACGGGGTACTTCGGAAATTATGAAAGAAATTGGCAAGGTACACCGAATTTTGAGATGGAACCGCCGAAACGACGTAACAATGACCGACATGCGACTCGCCGACATGATGATTTTGACTATAAGCTGTTTATTACTACATGTAAATTCAAAAATTTAAGAATTCCGGCAACGACATTCATCCACAAGCGTGGCTTCATCAATTCTCTCATTGTTTTCCTCCCAACTGGTCATTAGAGCACAGATTATAATTCATGTGTGGCTATTTAGAGAGTGAACCAGCTGTAAGAATGCGATCGGTCACTCACGATTGCCACAGTTAAGGAGAATTTTATCATGCCTTCCTCTCAGCATATAGGTCTCAAGCTACACAAGACTGAGTAAAACATAGCATCATAATGATGAAACATTCCAAACAATCTGAATTTTCCAGTCTTGTGAAATATTTTGAAGACATGTTGCACAAGAATCAGTACCTGTCAAACCCATACAGCCCCTCAGAACTCATCCGCATTTGCTTAATAAAATTACCTGAACATTTGCGACATATTATTTTGGCAGGACGTTGCAAAGACGACATTGAAGCTTTTCAGGAACTCTTACAAGAATTAGAAATTGACACTGACAATCGCAGAACGCGAAAACAGGATCACAAAAATTACAGGTCACATCCATCGCAATTCCGCTATGAAAGAAATAATAACTGGACACGACAAGGCTATTCTCACAACACAAATCATGACCAAAACAGACACCACCCATATGACAACCGTTGGCAGAGTAGTAATAATTACAGGGAAAGATCACCTTTCCGTGGTAGTGACTATCACAGAGACAATCAGAGAAACAGACAATATGGGAACCAAAATAATTATTATCAAGGGGGACAGAATAACTTCAGATGCAATGGTCCAGCGCGCAGTTACGATTCAGGGAGAAATTCTCCACTATGTGACCGACAAGAAAGAAATTATGGAATCTACCGACATGACGACAGACGATATAATCGTAACGACAGACCTGAATTGCATCAGAACTGGCGAGATTCAAACATGGCAGGGCCTTCTCGTCAAGGTGAATTTGTAGAACTTAGGTCTCCAAATCCCAATAACGATGCGCGCCAACAAAGAGACAGACAGTGACTCACACCGCAAGCAGCCACATGCGCCGGCTGGCTCAGCGAAAAATAACATAGACGCTAACCTTGAGAAACATTTTAGCAATCCTTACTGACGTATACAACATGATAATTACTTTGAAGTTGAAACTCTGCGCACTAGAAAGGGTAAAGGACTGCACCACATTTCACATGTAAAACCGTTTATTGAGAGATAATCTATTTTTTTAACTTAGTCTTTACTATAAAATTTTTCACTTTACATTACTAGTATGCTTTGTCAGACTTAGGACCTGTTAACATGCAACAATGTTTGAAGTTAAATATCCAGTCAAGAATCAAGAGAACTTATTTAAACAGAAATTACGAATGCATTGTTATAATGAACAGACATCACAGTGTTATTGTGTGTGTACATTCTTGCTTGTTAGTTGCACAATTACGTAACGACTATAAGGCTTACATACTTAGTACATATACTGGTACTGCTAATGAGATTTTAATGCAACATTTTGGTTTACTTGAAAATACATTCTGGATTTAAAGTACTTTCTGTGAGATATCAGATGACACAGTGGTTAGTGTATGTGACAGCTACACGATTTTATCACGACACTACTAATGAGTGACAATTTACAATGTTGCTTTTGCGGTGTTTCTGTTTTATATCTGCACAGTTTTTCTGTATTATTCTGGAAAGTAAAACATGTTTTAGTAGTAACTTTTGTGGTATAGTTTCAATAAGACAGCCTTTTTCGTAGCACAACAATACATCACATTATAGTACTTTCTTGATCACGGTAAGGTACGTAATAACTACGATATCTATACGCAAAGCATTTCACTTTCGTTTATGATGAGGTAAGTACATTGACTTCAGCAGAACTTTGCTTACAGAGGACGATAACTACGACACTTCCACAGAATTATCTTACAGCAAGACGCACATTTAGCATTACAGCACACGCATTTGAGTGATTAGATTTGTACTTAAACCATTTATTTTTCAAGATTTTTGAATTACAAAGAAAGTTTTCTGTGATACATTTCATTCCATTGCTGTAATCTGTAACACCTGAGTGTATAATTACATTAATCCTCTGGGAGGTACACGCTTACTTTTTGTACCATGTGTTTGGCATGCACAAGGAGCCCTAGCTAATATGGTATTTGCTTATACAACTTTACACATCGGTACCATATTTCTCTAACACAGAATTACACAGCTATCTGGTTATTTAACAGGAAACAAACACTTCTTTTACTGCATCAGTGACACATGTTTACACAATTACACAGTTGGATAACTTCACACTTATGAAATTGTATTTTGTCTGTACTTTGTGAAGTGCTCATCTTTTTTCGGAACCATTGTGATACTATGAGAGATCTGAATGATGTATTTGGTATGGGATCATGATTTTTAAAGTACGTTTGAGGTAGATGACACTTTTGACAAGCACAGAGAATTTTTTTTAGGTTTTGAAATTATTGGAGGAAGCTATGACGATTTTGAGAATTGACTGAGATGTTATGATATTATTACGATGACGATATGTATTATGCTGTTGAGGTATGTTTATGATCAATAAGCTGAGAATCGTACTTTAAGAGTTATGAAAGTGTGTAAATGCGTGAATGTATCATAATGCCGCCGAAAATTTTTTGCACACTGTTATATTTGTAGGATTTTGTTTCTACACATTTGTAACGCAAATTTTTGACCTGTGAAAATTTTTATATGAGACTGTCACTGTAGCGGAAACTGCTGTCGTAAATATTTCAGTAAGAAAGGTAAGTAACCTTGACGTAATGCGTTTTGGGCGCCCAGCTGAGAGATAGTCGTCTGACAACAGAAAGCCATTAAGTGGAGAAAAAAAAAGAGGCCATTATCCTCGCCATTGACAGTTATTTGTAGAAAGCATCGCAAATACGACACTGTCAAACATGAAAACATGATTACACTGTAGAGTTCTTAATTTATGATATTTACTGAAATGAAATGATGAGAAACATTTCACATCTATTGTCTTGCTAGTTGAAAGATTGTTTACTGCATTATGAAATAGCCTATGGCTAGCGAATGACGTTTCACGCCTTGCTTTGCCTATTTTGTTTAATATCTAGTTTCTAGCTGCACTGCAGCACTGGTTAAAATAAAATTTAATAGATGTACTAATATAGTTATTTTATGCCTACAGATCCAGTAAAAAATAATTTTATGATCTACTTCCAAAAAAACGAGGGAACATAAATAGACATTTCCCTTCACAGGAATTGCATAAATAATTTTTTTACCATTTGGTAACTAGTCTGCTAGAGTAAGTTCTCGTGATGCATCACCCTAGTGTTAAGATGTGACATAGGTATTAAACATGGCCATTTTTACTGTAATATTTTTTTCTGCTTGAGCTTTGTCATGTTTAGATATAAGTTATTGCATTTGCTGCTGCTGTTTGCCAGGCATAGTGCTACTGAATTTCACTTTGTATTACTCTGTTAAGCCAGTTTTACTACTGATTTATTTTTCTTGTTTCTGCACATTGCCTTATATTAGTTGTAATATTGCAATTGCTTTCATAATTTATGTATACTGCTGCTTGCTTTGCCAGTTTATATTTTTTTGTCATTGCTGTTTGCGTTAATTTGTTATGTGCTGCTGCATTGCCTCGTCCCTTGGTATATATATCTGAGCTCAGTAGATTTAAGTTAGCTTAAGAGGGGGTAGACTATATAAGAGAATGAGTTGTGATGAATTGGAAGAAATGCATTGAGAAGTTATACGAAAGAAGTACAGAAAGCACGTATAGATAGGACTTTTTGGAAATAATGAAGAACGAAGGGAGATCTCCGAGAAGTAAAGAAAGTTTTGTTTGCAAAATACTACAGTGAAACAAACCCTGTCGTTTCCTTGTGTTATCCCACTATGTATTTGTGTACCCTTGGGTATTTGTGTTCTTCCTGTCTTTATGTGTTTATCCCATGAGAGTTACGTTGTAGAATTTTTCTGATAATATGTTATTTACTTTGTAAAGATGTTTAGACATTATTTATTCTGTTTTGTTTTAATGCTCAAGTGTGAAGTTGATGTTTCAAAAGTTATTCTGATCTTTTATGTATTTACTTATGTCATAATTCCTGTAACACTGATGTATATGTTCATTTCTATTCTTTTGTAAAGCCCCTATTACTACAAATGTTATCTGTGTTGTTATGTTCTTTAATGATGTATTTTGTATCTATGTTGTTGTATTCTTATGCTATAAAATTGTAATTGACACCAGTTCATCAAATTAAGTAACTTGTAAGTTACATTTCACTGCACATGTTTCTGTTGGTCGTAGTATATGGACAATATGTGAGAAGTAGGAACTGATAGTGTTTGCACGTGTGTTAATAATTCAGCAATGGACTGAATAACAGCATTGCTGATTCTAAGGACAATTCCAAAAACTTTGTGGGTGCACAAGTGGTGGTTTATGAACTTGCTATATTGTCCGCAAGACTCTTCAATGGTGATTGTGCACCTGCACAGTCGCAACAGATGGCTGCTGGCCGTCTCTACAAGGACTACAGTGGGTTTGCATCTTTGATGGCCCACGAATACCATTATTTCTACAAGGACTGCACTGGGTCTGCATCTTCGGTGGCCCACCAATACCGTAATCTCTAACAGGACTACAGTGGTCTGCTCTGTGATGACCTACCTACCAATAATCTTCAGAACTTCGACTGACTCTGCTGTGGGTTTGCTCTGTTGTGGCCCATTACCTGTCTGCATGTCATGAGTCAGAACTGTCTTTCTGTTGGAAGGACAATACAACTTCTTCAATACTGCATGGAAATCCACTACTTCTGTGTGCATTTTCTTTTACTGCTCAGACTTTGAGAAAAACACTGAAATTTTACTGTGATGAACGATCAGGACTGTCTTTATGGACTGTGAGCTTTTGACCAACAGTGTATCAATAAGTGTGTGCATTTGATATCTTTGTTATTGTAATTATGAAAAATTTCTTCAAATCTGTATTGGCCACTGGTCAAAACAATTTGTAAAATTTTTTGTGGGGAGCATGGGGGGTATGTAAGTAGGCTGTCTAGGTTTTTATATTGGTATCGCCACGTGGCGCCCTGTTTGAAAATCACTGGCTGTGCTGTGTGCAGTCTGTGGCTGGGTGGCATTGTTGTAATATTCGCTATTGTAGTGTTGGGCTGCTGGCTGTTAACAGCGCGTAACGTTGCGCAGTTGGAGGTGACCCGCCAGCAGTGGTGGATGTGGGGAAGTGTGATGGCGGATTTTTGATAGCGGATGATCTGGACAGAGACAATAAATTTGTAAGACTGGATATCATGAACTGATATATATACGCTCCTGGAAATTGAAATAAGAACACCGTGAATTCATTGTCCCAGGAAGGGGAAACTTTATTGACACATACCTGGGGTCAGATACATCACATGATCACACTGACAGAACCACAGGCACATAGACACAGGCAACAGAGCATGCACAATGTCGGCACTAGTACAGTGTATATCCACCTTTCGCAGCAATGCAGGCTGCTATTCTCCTATGGAGACGATCGTAGAGATGCTGGATGTAGTCCTGTGGAACGGCTTGCCATGCCATTTCCACCTGGCGCCTCAGTTGGACCAGCGTTCGTGCTGGACGTGCAGACTGCGTGAGACGACGCTTCATCCAGTCCCAAACATGCTCAATGGGGGACAGATCCGGAGATCTTGCTGGCCAGGGTAGTTGACTTACACCTTCTAGAGCACATTGGGTGGCACGGAATACATGCGGACGTGCATTGTCCTGTTGGAACAGCAAGTTCCCTTGCCGGTCTAGGAATGGTAGAACGATGGGTTCGATGACGGTTTGGATGTACCGTGCACTATTCAGTGTCCCCTCGACGATCACCAGTGGTGTACGGCCAGTGTAGGAGATCGCTCCCCACACCATGATGCCGGGTGTTGGCCCTGTGTGCCTCGGTCGTATGCAGTCCTGATTGTGGCGCTCACCTGCACGGCGCCAAACACGCATACGACCATCATTGGCACCAAGGCAGAAGCGACTCTCATCGCTGAAGACGACACGTCTCCATTCGTCCCTCCATTCACGCCTGTCGCGACACCACTGGAGGCGGGCTGCACGATGTTGGGGCGTGAGCGGAAGACGGCCTAACGGTGTGCGGGACCGTAGCCCAGCTTCATGGAGACGGTTGCGAATGGTCCTCGCCGATACCCCAGGAGCAACAGTGTCCCTAATTTGCTGGGAAGTGGCGGTGCGGTCCCCTACGGCACTGCGTAGGATCCTACGGTCTTGGCGTGCATCCGTGCGTCGCTGCGGTCCGGTCCCAGGTCGACGGGCACGTGCACCTTCCGCCGACCACTGGCGACAACATCGATGTACTGTGGAGACCTCACGCCCCACGTGTTGAGCAATTCGGCGGTACGTCCACCCGGCCTCCCGCATGCCCACTATACGCCCTCGCTCAAAGTCCGTCAACTGCACATACGGTTCACGTCCACGCTGTCGCGGCATGCTACCAGTGTTAAAGACTGCGATGGAGCTCCGTATGCCACGGCAAACTGGCTGACACTGACGGCGGCGTTGCACAAATGCTGCGCAGCTAGCGCCATTCGACGGCCAACACCGCGGTTCCTGGTGTGTCCGCTGTGCCGTGCGTGTGATCATTGCTTGTACAGCTCTCTCGCAGTGTCCGGAGCAAGTATGGTGGGTCTGACACACCGGTGTCAATGTGTTCTTTTTTCCATTTCCAGGAGTGTATATATATATATAATACTATTAAGGTAAATACATTGTTTCTTCTCTATCAAAATCTTTCATTTTGCTAACTATGCCTATCAGTAGTTAGTGCCTTCAGTAGTTTTTATTTAGCTGGCAGTATTGGCGCTCGCTGTATTGCAGTAGTTCGAGTAATGAAGATTTTTGTGAGGTAAGTGAGTCATGAAAGGTATAGGTTAATGTTAGTCAGGGCCATTCTTTTGTAGGGATTATTGAAAGTCAGATTTCGTTGCGCTAAAAAATATTGTGTGTCAGTTTAAGCACTGTCATTTTTTAATTTTTCTAAGGGGATGTTACAACGTTAATATTTTTGTCAATACTTACAGTAAGGCAAATACGATTTTATAACCTCAGAAATTTGATAAATATAATAAGGCATAAATTCTTTGTATACTGTCCAACAGATAACACATAAACCCCACTGAAGATGGGAAAACGTCTCTGAAACATTTATGGGTGAAAAACGAACGGAAAAATCTTCGACCATAATATAATTTTTATTTGATTTACTCATTCACATAAGATCAGAAATAAATTTATTTAAATCTGGACAGGAAAAAGTCCGTGAGGACAGCTAAATAGAAAGAAAGCGTTTCAGAATCAACCTCTCCATCATTCTGCAACCGCAGTAGCCGATTGCAGTATCGACGTCGAGCAAAAGTATTTGAATTGGTCAGTCGATGCGCTACCGTTGCTTTGTAAGGTTTAAGCGTGAGTTCCTGCACAGCCCTGCGATCAGATGTCGCTGACACACCAGTGTGAAGTGCTAAATGGCGCAGCGATTTTCTCGTACATCCTGCCTAGTCCGTTCATAACTCGCCCTCGCTAGAGCCTTAGCGCTGCTTCCCACAATGTCCGAGCAACGTGCCATCGCATCATACGGTGGTCATAGAGTGGCTTTGAGGGTTCTGGTTCTTTCGCAACGCTGAGCCAACACTTATGTAGTGCATAAAACACCACATGCGTTCAGTAATGTGAGATCTGTCAATAATGTTAATTTTAGGACATAAACTAGGTAACTGGTGCGCCTTAGAATACATCACTCCATCTCTCCCCCATTCAAGTGTTAACGTGAGAATTTTTTAAGAACCAGGATCTCAACAGCGTATCCCCGTTTTAAGCAGGACGCAGCTTCATAAATCACAGAACATCAAAACTGGTCTTGTTTTGTTAACCTTCTTTTGTATCTGCGTATTACTGCGACGATTTGGTGGTCTAATAATTTGTTCTACGTAAATTCTTTTAGTTAAGTATAACACTGAACCTTAAAGCATTATCATGCAGTTTCCCAAATGTTTCGTAAGTACCACGTCTACTGGTTTTTTTCTTGTCAGGTTGTTTGTTTACGGATCCTACAGCTGCTTCGCAACCGACCGGGATTTCAGTGATCTGCGCCTGACAACACGCACAGAATGCGTGAGCGAAGCGATAACCGCAGATATCCACGGGCCAAAAGGAAACTGCAGGACGTCCCTCCAATTAAATCGACTAATGTGCACACTCTCTGTGTAAACATCGAGATCATTTAAAATGAGTTAGTATGACACAGTTGGCCATGAGGCCCGAGGAATTATTCAGAAGTCTGATAATAAATTTATAAATTGCAGAAATGCACTATGAGATGGTGCAGCCATTGATCGTACTAAAACTCCTTTATGTGTACTGACCTCAGTATTTATTCACTTAGCATGCGTCAAGCGTTTCGACTTTCGCCATTTTCAAAAGCAGAAGTACATAACATCATTCGTGGGTAATAAGTCAAATGGGTTTGTGCAATATCGATACAAAGTATCTAGTCAATCATCAGTGGTAGTAACAAGAAAGTGCAAATTTGTTTGACTACATAAGAGGGGCGTTCTGTAAGTGATGCAACATATTATTTTCTAGGCTACTTTCGACTGCAAAATGTGGAATTTGTTGTGGGACAACGTGAAATGTTCCCGCTTCAGTCCCTATTTTCCAGCATAATCTTCGTTCACTGAGATGGTCTTATGCCATTTCACCGGGAATGCCCGTACCCCCGTATCCTACCACTCTACTGATCGACGGAGCCACCATCTTGCTGCGTCAGTAACCCCTCCATCATCCAAGTACTGTTTCCCGCTGTGTACATCCTTCTTTGGGGCAAACAGATGGAAGTCGAAGAGTGAGATTTCCGAACCGTAGGGTGGCCATAGACGAAAATCCAATGAAGTTTTGTGAGCTCCTCTCGGTAGCACAGACTTTCGTCCTCATGGAGAAGTTCCTTTGCATTTTTGTGGCACTATATGTAGTTTCCAAAATGGCGTCTGTAACGGAAGTGCGTTCGAAGCAGAGAGCTGTCATTCAGTTTCCTTTGACGGAAAACTAGAGCATCGCAGATATCCTCAGGTGCTTGCGGAATGCCTACGGATATCTGGCAGGGAACAAAAGCACGGCGAGTCATTGGGCGTGGCGTCTGCCATCATCGCAACAAGGTCGCGCAGACCTGTCCGGTCTCTCGCGTGTTGGCTAGCCACACACAGCCTCAGATAACTGAAGAAACGACTCCAGCGTGTTCGTCGCCACAAAAATGCAAACAAACTTCTCCATGACGACGCAAGTCTGTACACCCGAGAGGAGCTCACAGAACTTCATTGGACTTTCTTCCTCGGCCACCCTACGGTTCGGAAATCTCACTCTTCGACTTCCATCTGTTTGCCCAAAAGAAGGATGTACACAGCAGGAAACAGTACATGGATGATGGAGCAGCAAGACAGTGGCTCCGTCGATCAGTAGAGTGGTAGGATGCAGGCATACCGGCATTCCCGGTAAAATGGCGTAAGACCATCTCAGTGAACGAAGATTATGTTGAAATATAGAGTTTTGTAGCCAAAAACATGATGGGGTGGCACTGATGGCTGGGAGGCCGCCGGGTCCAAGTCTTATTTCAGGGGACGCCACATTGGGCGACTTGAGCGTCCATGATGAGATGATGATCAGGACAGCATAACACCCAGTCCACGAACGGAGAAAATCTCCAACCCGGCCGAGAATCGAATCCGGGCCCCCTGCACGGTAGGCAAACACGTTATCACTCAGCTAAACCTCAGTTCTACAGGCTGGTGTTGCATCTCGTGATGTCAGAGCGTAGCTGTTGAGAGCCTTCCATGTTGTCCACGTCTCTGAATGACAAGGAGAAAGTTCTTCCTTCGGAACAATCCATTTCTCCAAATGTTGATATTTCCCCTGTCAGTTTGAGATCCTTGCTTGCTATGGTGTTCCTTTAAATGCCAACACGCTCTTTCAGGATGTGCTGGCTGACGGCAGCATCAAGAGTGGGCTTCCGTAATAACAGCCTTGCTTTCCTCGCATCTAGCAGCTACATCGTGTCTAATTTCAGGAGCAGTTATGCCAGCAAGACACTGGAGTTTATCTGCGAGTGTAGGTCGTAACCTGTGACACTGCGACAGGTCTCATTAAGCGCCAAGTCCATGTTTCTGGTAAGGCTGGTCTTGTACCATGCCGAACATGCATTCTAATCTCTGGAGTAACATAGAGCTACAGTGCTAGTTCTCACGATGCATGGTTGAGCTCACCATGTGATTCCTGTCAGTTTACGCACTATGTTGTTTTTGACAGACATTTTCTGTTGCGGTTTTAGTCAGTGTTTCTTATTTGGAAGCGTACGGTCCAGAGTCACTGCCAGATACTCAAGTGTGAGACAGTGTTCAAGAATAATTTATTCCCAGATGATTCGAAGGGTTTTAACAGCTTGTTTGTTCCAGAGGTGGACAGGTCTGAGTTATGGCAGGACTCGGCTTCAGGTGATTATAAGTAGGGATTTATAAAAGGTTTGTTCCACTTTTTCATAACAGTCGGCCTCAGTGGGAATTGCACAGTCATCATTAGTGCTCGGATTTATATGCACTGAAAAGTATGAATATATGCATGCTTCTATGCATTAAAAATCTGATAAATATGCTCTAAAAACTTTAAAATATGCATAATAAATAAAATTCATTATTTCAACTTTCTCATATCTTTTAATTCTCCTAAAGTAATCTGATTATACAATTATTCTTAAAACATTAATTAACAAAGTTAATGTTTATTACTTTCTGGTTTTCTCTTTCTCTTAGTCTATTTTGCATCAGTTGCTTTTATTGCAGTAAACAAATATTTTTCACAGTTTTGTGGAAGAAATGATTTCCTTCTGTCACTTAAATGTTTTTATACGAAGAGAAAGATCTCTCTACATCACACGAAATAACAGGACAGTACCGAAAAGAGGCTATGTCACTTACAGAATAACCATTAAGCTGTTTTTCAGATTCTCCTTGTAACACCTTATTCACATCTCGAAGAAACATTAAACCTGGACTCCTTGCTTCAGTTTTCTCAATTCTGTCACGAAGACACTTTCCTATTTCTCTTGATATGTCTCCGACGATAGCTGTTTCGTAGACCTCAAGGGCAGAAAATAGAGATATTGCTTTTTCTTCCAAACGTGTGATTGTGGCTGGGAGTTTACTGAAATAGGTTCTAATAAACACTAATTTACGCTGGAGACTCTCCTCATTGCAAGCACTAATTGCAACTGGGATACTTGCTTCGTTTTTGTCCATCACGTCCAGCAACCTTTTCACGTCTTCTAAATGCTCACTGTAATACAGAGCTGCTTCTATCCATGTTCCCCACCTCGTGATGATCGGCTGTGGGGATAAACGAATACCTGGCATCATTTCAGTTATTTAAGTTTACTCTTGATGGCGCCTTCACAAACACTTTTTTCACAGAGGAAATTAAGGCATTTACTTCTGGAAAATACGCTCGAATTTCTTCAGCCAGTCGGTGAAGAGCATGTGCTAAACAAGCTATGTGAACTGTCTTAGCATAAAATACCTGCAAACTTTAGTAGCCTTAATCATATCTGTAACTATCACCAGGAGTTTTTCCTCGTTTTCTTTAGTGGGCCACAATACGCGTAATGCATCACGAACAACCCTAGCAATAGTAGAATGGTTTTTTTTTCAGTACTCTGCAGACAGTGAGATGAGGTGTTCCTGGTTCAGATTCCGCCATTTTTCGGACGACAATGTTGGCAATATATCTCTCACATGAGTTAGTATTTTCGTCTACAGATAACCACACGTTTGAATCCCCAATATCATATCTGATATCTTGTATTACCTGAAAAGAATTATTTTATTGAAAATTTGTAAAGAACAGTCATGGAAATGTGGGTCTCACGTGCTTTCTTTTTTTTGGGGGGGGGGGGGGGTGGAGGATGAGTATAACAAAAAATATTAAAAATAAACTCGTTGACACTACAAGCCATACGAAATTTTATGTTTCGATTTTAAAATATTTTTGTGTAAATGATTTAAAATTCTTAAAAAAATTGAGAATTTTTAATGAAACTTAAATGGAGGATGGGGGATGTGGGGGTAGCTGACATGCAAACTAATTTCATTAAATAAATGTTTAAACTTGCTCTTTGTAAACTTAGCCAAGATAGTTTTCCTTATCGTTGTTTCATCATGAACTTTTCGTTTGGTATATTTTTCGAGGAACCCTCGAAATTCTACATTATTTAATTTATTGAAAGGGATGTTGGCTGAAACTAAAGCTTTGCAGAGATCTTTCGAAAAATTATCATTGCCATCATTTCCATTTCTGCTTGCAGAAAATGCTGCTGGTAAGGTTGTCTGGATGTTGGAGATAATTTTTATTAGCAGCATTTCTATGAGCAGCTGTTTGTAAATGTTGTGTAATCTGGAATTTTTTATCACAAGACACCTATAACAATGGTATAAAAATAAAGTGAGTTTATTTTCATTAAGTAAAAATCTAACTCGAAAATCACATTGATTTTTAACTTTGAGAAAGCAAAAATAGAACTTACGTGCTTCTCACACACTTGGCATAATACTACATTTCCATCTGTTGTTAGAGTGGGATTTCCATCAATCCACTGTCGGAGTAAATAAGCTTTACTGTTCTTCTCCTTCGGCGTTGTGGTAATATGGTCTCCTCCTGCGCACACTTCAGAAATCACGAAGAACAGCACACTAGTTACTGATTTATAGGTAGCCGACAATGGAACTTTTTCATTCTTGGAAATGTCATTGTTGCCGCCGGTGGCTTCGTTTGTTACACAATAAAAACCGTACTGACTTTATGACGCGATGGCCGACCGAACTTTAAAGGTTTGCCGCATGATTGTTAATTGCTATTTAGTTTTTGTTAAGCTGTCGAGAGACGTATTTTTATAGTACAGGAACCGCTCATTGCTGATTGCTATGTTCGCCTCATTTTTAGGCGCCCTTTTATGGATTTATAAATATGACAGCCCCCCATGAACCATGGACCTTGCCGTTGGTGGGGAGGCTTGCGTGCCTCAGCGATACAGATGGCCGTACCGTAGGTGCAACCACAACGGAGGGGTATCTGTTGAGAGGCCAGACAAACATGTGGTTCCTGAAGAGGGGCAGCAGCCTTTTCAGTAGTTGCAGGGGCAACAGTCTGGATGATTGACTGATCTGGCCTTGTAACATTAACCAAAATGGCCTTGCTGTGCTGGTACTGCGAACGGCTGAAAGCAAGGGGAAACTACAGCCGTAATTTTTCCCGAGGACATGCAGCTCTACTGTATGATTAAATGATGATGGCGTCCTCTTGGGTAAAATATTCCGGAGGTAAAATAGTCCCCCATTCGGATCTCCGGGCGGGGACTACTCAAGAGGACGTTGTTATCAGGAGAAAGAAAACTGGCGTTCTACGGATCGGAGCGTGGAATGTCAGATCACTTAATCGGGCAGGTAGGTTAGAAAATTTAAAAAGGGAGATGGATAGGTTAAAGTTAGATATAGTGGGAATTAGTGAAGTTCGGTGGCAGGAGGAACAAGACTTTTGGTCAGGTGATTACAGGGTTATAAATACAAAATCAAATAGGGGTAATGCAGGAGTAGGTTTAATAATGAATAAAAAAATAGGAGTGCGGGTTAGCTACTACAAACAGCATAGTGAACGCATTATTGTGGCCAAGATAGACACAAAGCCCATGCCTACTACAGTAGTACAAGTTTATATGCCAACTAGCTCTGCAGATGATGAAGAAATAGATGAAATGTATGACGAGATAAAAGAAATTATTCAGGTAGTGAAGGGAGACGAAAATTTAATAGTGATGGGTGACTGGAATTCGTCAGTAGGAAAAGGGAGAGAAGGAAACATAGTAGGTGAATATGGATTGGGGGGAAGGAATGAAAGAGGAAGCCGCCTTGTAGAATTTTGCACAGAGCATAACTTAATCATAGCTAACACTTGGTTCAAGAATCATGAAAGGAGGCTGTATACATGGAAGAAGCCTGGAGATACTGACAGGTTTCAGATAGATTATATAATGGTAAGACAGAGATTTAGGAACCAGGTTTTAAATTGTAAGACATTTCCTGGGGCAGATGTAGATTCTGACCACAATCTAGTGGTTATGAACTGCAGACTGAAACTGAAGAAACTGCAAAAAGGTGGGAATTTAAGGAGATGGGACCTGGATAAACTGAAAGAACCAGAGGTTGTAGAGTGTTTCAGGGAGAGCATTAGGGAACAATTGACAGGAATGGGGAAAAAAAATACAGTAGAAGAAGAATGGGTAGCTCTGAGGGATGAAGTGGTGAAGGCAGCAGACGATCAAGTAGGTAAAAAGACGCGGGCTAATAGAAATCCTTGGGTAACAGAAGAAATATTGAATTTAATTGATGAAAGGAGAAAATATAAAAATGCAGTAAATGAAGCAGGCAAAAAGGAATACAAACGTCTCAAAAATGAAATCGACAGAAAGTGCAAAATGGCTAAGCAGGGATGGCTAGAGGACAAATGTAAGGATGTAGAGGCTTGTCTCACTAGGGGTAAGATAGATACTGCCTACAGGAAAATTAAAGAGACCTTTGGAGAGAAGAGAACCACTTGTATGAATATCAAGAGCTCAGATGGCAACCCAGTTCTAAGCAAAGAAGGGAAAGCAGAAAGGTGGAAGGAGTATATAGAGGGTTTATACAAGGGCGATGTACTTGAGGACAATATTATGGAAATGGAAGAGGATGTAGATGCAGATGAAATGGGAGATACGATACTGCGTGAAGAGTTTGACAGAGCACTGAAAGACCTGAGTCAAAACAAGGCCCCGGGAGTAGACAACATTCCATTAGAACTACTGATGGCCTCAGGAGAGCCAGTCATGACAAAACTCTACCACCTGGTGAGCACGATGTATGAGACAGGCGAAATACCCTCAGACTTTAAGAAGAATATAATAATTCCAATCCCAAAGAAAGCAGGTGTTGACAGATGTGAAAATTACCGAACTATCAGTTTAATAAGTCACAGCTGCAAAATACTAACGCGAATTCTTTACAGACGAATGGAAATACTGGTAGAAGCCGACCTTGGGGAAGATCAGTTTGGATTCCGTAGAAATGTTGGAACACGTGAGGCAATACTGACCTTACGACTTATCTTGGAAGAAAGATTAAGAAAAGGCAAACCTACGTTTCTAGCATTTGTAGACTTAGAAAAAGCTTTTGACAATGTTGACTGGAATACTCTCTTTCAAATTCTGAAGGTGGCAGGGGTAAAATACAGAGAGCGAAAGGCTATTTACAATTTGTACAGAAACCAGCTGGCAGTTATAAGAGTCGAGGGGCATGAAAGGGAAGCAGTGGTTGGGAAAGGAGTGAGACAGGGTTGTAGCCTCTCCCCGATGTTATTCAATCTGTATATTGAGCAAGCAGTAAAGGAAACAAAAGAAAAATTCGGAGTAGGTATTAAAATTAATGGAGAAGAAGTAAAAACTTTGAGGTTCGCCGATGACATTGTAATTCTGTCAGAGACAGCAAAGGACTTGGAAGAGCAGTTGAACGGAATGGACAGTGTCTTGAAAGGAGGTTATAAGATGAACATCAACAAAAGCAAAACGAGGATAATGGAATGTAGTCAAATTAAGTCTGGTGATGCTGAGGGAATTAGATTAGGAAATGAGACACTTAAAGTAGTAAAGGAGTTTTGCTATTTAGGGAGTAAAATAACCGATGATGGTCGAAGTAGAGAGGATATAAAATGTAGACTGGCAATGGCAAGGAAAGCGTTTCTCAAGAAGAGAAATTTGTTAACATCGAATATAGATTTAGGTGTCAGGAAGTCGTTTCTGAAAGTATTTGTATGGAGTGTAGCCATGTATGGAAGTGAGACATGGACGATAACTAGTTTGGACAAGAAGAGAATAGAAGCTTTCGAAATGTGGTGCTACAGAAGAATGCTGAAGATAAGGTGGGTAGATCACGTAACTAATGAGGAGGTATTGAATAGGATTGGGGAGAAGAGAAGTTTGTGGCAGAACTTGACTAGAAGAAGGGATCGGTTGGTAGGACATGTTCTGAGGCATCGAGGGATCACAAATTTAGCATTGGAGGGCAGCGTGGAGGGTAAAAATCGTAGAGGGAGACCAAGAGATCAATACACTAAGCAGATTCAGAAGGATGTAGGTTGCAGTAGGTACTGGGAGATGAAGATGCTTGCACAGGATAGAGTAGCATGGAGAGCTGCATCAAACCAGTCTCAGGACTGAAGACCACAACAACAACAACAAATATGACAGACAAGTAATTCTACACAAACAGAACAATAAAAGAGAAATTTGCTCAGGTCTTACTCTTCTTCTTAAACTATTGCAGTGAAATACTTGTATTTCAAGAATCATTGCTGCAAAAGTAAAATATATGCATAAATATGCAAAAGTTATTTATATATTCAATAACCCCTTAAATATGCATTTATATGCACTATCATGCAAATATGCAAAAATCCTAGCTCTAGTCATCATAGACAAAACTCCGGGCTCCTGCTGCCAGCAACAGCTGGTCGTTATCGTAGATGTTGAATAATAATGTTGCGAGCATACTGCCTTGCAGTAACTCATTCTTCTGTGTTATCCATCTACTTCTTTGTCACCGATAACCACAAGGAATATCTGGTTCTCGAGAAAGTTTCTGATGTTGCACGCGAGATTAAAGTCTTTGGTGATGTCACACGCTTCTTTCAGAAGAAACTATTGATTGTGTCGTTAGCCGCAGAGAGGTCAGTGAATACAGTGCCTATGATGAGCGTTTCTCGAAGCCATCTTCGATGCGCCGTGTCGAGTTTAATAGCTGTGATGTGCAGCTGATTTTACGAAACTGCATCTATTATTCCAATGAAGACAGAAATTTGGGATGAACTTAACTCACACACAGAAATTTAAAAAAAAAAAATAATTTCAAAACAACGATCCGATTTTACAACGCTATATCTTTTACATGTACGCATATAGAACTTAGGGGGTACTTTTTGCAATTCGTGTAGGAAAGTTTCCATTTACCTTTCACAAATTTTCAATGTGTCCTCCAACAGAAACTCAAAAAATATCGAAAGGATTGTCAAACTAGTTTCATACTTTAGCGAGCAAGTCTGCAGTCACTGCATTCACTGCTGTTGGTATGTAGGGTCGCAGTTCAAATGACCCTAACCGCTACGGGACTTAACATCTGTGGTCATCAGTCCCCTAGACTTAAAACTACACACATCCATGCCCGAGGCAGGATTCGAACCTGCGACTGTAGAAGCAGCGCGGTTCCCGACTGAAGCGCTTAGAACCGCTCGGCCACAGCGGCCGGCGGTCGCAGTTTAACCAAAGTTGCTAGAAGGTGATGCTCTTAGATGGAGTCTTTCACAAGCAACCACAAAACTGGACATACAACGTGAGATTAGGTGACCGTGGAGGCTAATAGTGCTATGTAAGATCATTATGTTCCTTAAGGCTGATCCATTATTGAGACAGCTCATCTACATTATCAGAGGGTTAAACCGGTTCATGGTGCGGACGGTCCCAGTGGCAGGTTGCCTTTGTAATGTTTACAGGGTCAACACAAATTTTATGTTTAGTATTTCAGACTATTTTAAAAAGATTCCATAATGTACTTCTTAAGACTTATAACAGTATGTTAATGATTTAACGCAGTAATACAAATATTAGAGTTAAAACCACGCGTTTGTCTTGAAGCTGCGTGAGTCACAGCACACAATTTGTCCAGACTACATTCATCCAGTCTTTGACAGTGAGCTCTCAGCGACTTCAAACTAACTGTATAGACGGCCCGGTTAAACGAATAATAATATAAAATGTAATAACTTCGTAAGTAATTGAGATACTTAGTGAAGGTATGTTTTCGTAAGTATTGTAAGTCAAAACGTTTCTTACACACTTATACACCTCGATATGCGCACCATGAGCGGCTCGACAGACATCGACTCTTGATTCTCTCCAAGTGTTTTGCAGCATGAATGCGATGGTGCAGGTCTGGTAGATCACGAAATGGTGCCTGATACACTTATTTCTTCATAGACCTCCACATAAAAAAATCAAGTGGCCTAATGTCTTGGCTTCTAGAGGCCAAGCGATCGATGGACTACCACTCCTAACCCAGTGATCTGGGAACTCATGAACTAAGAAATACTTCGCAATGTTCGGAAAATGGCATTCTGTGGCATCTCGTTGAAAAACCACGTCTCGAGGAAGTTGTGACACAGCATGCAGTTCCAACATGACTACATACGTTGCTGCATTAACTGTACGTTCCGCGAAGAAGAACGGATCTACAACTCTATCCTTCAACAATACACTTTCGGAGAGTCACATTCACACTCTGTCACTACGTGAGTGGTTCAGTTTCTTGTATGAGCCAATTATGCGTGTTTACCTTGATGGAACTGTGGATGTTGCCTCGTCTGAGGAGCAGATGAAGTCAAAGAATGCCTCGTTTTCATCCACTTTTGCCAGAATTGTCTCCGCGAATTCCTTCCGTCGCGTCCGGTCCCCTGGCTTGATTATGTGACTAGCTGCAGTTTGTACGCCCGTAGGCAAAACCTTGTATAGACGATATTGTGTATTGTCGAGCGAAGTAACTGTAACTGCCCACTTGCTTGTCGTATTGACTCACGAGGACTCCGCTGTGAGATCACACGGATTAATTCAACAGCAACCTCTGGAACTGCGTGCTTGGCGTTGTGGCCCGGCATCGAAAGCAAACTCCCAGATTCCCGAAGTCGCTTGCCTCATTTCTTGTTTGCTACGTAAATGGGAACATCTTCAGTTGGTCGCAGTCTGTACTCACGCTGGAAACGATGTTTTGCCAAAGTAAAAGATTGTAGCTCCGCAAGAGAAAGCACACGGAACACCTGCTGCGCAGTCCAAATGACTACTGATGCTCATTTACGGGAACAAAGCAGTTACGCGCACACACACGGGGCACCAACTGCCGCAAGCAAGGAGAAAACTTATTGAGTTACCATACTGGTAGAAGCAAACCGACAATAAATATCTCAATTACGTCTCAAGCTATTGCGTTTTATATTATTGTATGTTCAACCACAATAACCTGTATATAATTTCAAACCTTTACGAAAGTTCTTCTCGTTAACACCCCCTCCCCCCCCCCCTTCACGCACACACAAAATAATCAAGCGAGGAAGTGTATCGCTTTCCATGCAAGACAACGTCTGCAGGCAGTACACACACATACCGCTGAAAGTATATGCGCAATTATATCATTGTACGACAAACAGGTCGGGAGATATGACATCATAAACATTCTGATGCCGGAAAAACTAGCGTTTGCAGAGAGTGAAAATTACCTGGACTCTATTTATCCAGAGAGCAGTTAGCGACTTCAAACAACCGTATTGCGAAACCTTGTCGAAACTTTTCCTCGCTTATATGCTTAACGTCAAATATTCAACACGTTAACTGCTTTGTAAAGTACTCAGGTGCTTGAAGTTGTTTTATACATAGGAGTTCGACACCTTAAAGAACCGCACAGCCGGTGGGTGGATGAAGTAAACGTGCTTTATATACAGGGTGATTCAGGAAGATATGCAAATATTTTCATTTGTTATTCTACAAGCAAAACTAAAGAAAATAGTTCGTATAAACATAGGTCCGCAAATGTTTAGTTACCGAGTTACGACTAATAAAAGATTTTGCCTGAAATTTAGCAACTTCACTAATATGAGGCCATTGCAAAACTGCACGAGGTTAAAGTAAATCACGATTTCCATTTATTTTGTTGTTATTGATATGGTGAATCTAATAAAACATGTACCTGACCTATATTTGTAGTAGTTTTCCAGAACATTCAGAAAAGCAAAGAAGTAATATGGTAAAATTTTTAATTTGTTAATTACTTGGCACAATTTGTTTTTTTAAATTCCAGACAACTGCACAAAGTTTGCAACAGAAGTTGTAGATAATTTAATTTTGAAAAATTATGGTAATAACGTTAACTGAAACTGTGGTAATGTGTTAGATAATCTGCTTTTATTAATACCATAACACACATGAATTCATGTACTTCAGTGTACGCCACACCTTAGGTCAGGGGTTCCCAACAAAATTTTCTCGAGGACCCCTTCACCGAACATGACTGGTGCATTGTCATATCACAATATCAAGTACCTAAAAAAGTCAAATTAAGAGTCTTTTTATACGTTTTCTATTTTTGGTACTTAGAAAAAACATTGACATGTTCATTATTGAAAAAATATTGAGCTTAAAACTTTTTCAATTTAGCCATCATTGTTATTGTTAAATTTTTGATTATTGCTCAAAATCTTTGTCTTCAAATCTGGGTGTTTAGTATAACAAACTTCTTAAAAAAATAAAAATTGAGTATGAACTGAAAATGACAGGAAAAAATTAAAACTGAGTGTATTGGTCTTTCAAGTGTACTACACTTGAGATAGCATTGAGTAAACATATTTGAAAAAAAAGAAAACACTAATTTCATACAAGGTATTATTTATTTGAAAACATACCGTTACAACAGAGTACTCCATCAGTATACAGTTAGTTTTAATTTTTAGTTCTTAATGAGTTCAATCTGACCTTTTGAGTCGATTATTTCTGAAATATTAGCTTCCAAACTTGAAACTTTCACTCTGAAGTCCGAGCGCATGTCGAGCCGATTCCTATATTTGTTTTTCATGAAACACATGGAAGAAAATGCTTGCTCACACCGATATGTGGTTGCAAATGGAAGGATCTTTCCCATTGCCTTATCTCCAAGTTTGTTGTAGTTTTGCGTGCTGATGCCCAGAAGTCTGTAATTTTATCACCGATGAAAATGTTTATCATCGTACCACAGCTGGACAGACCCAAAAGTTGATCTTGCTCTTCTTCAGTGAGGCCTTGGATTTTGTCTATTTCTTCACAGCTGAAGGGATTTCGAATCCATCTGTCGTCAGGGTCAGGTTCAGGGAAATACTCTCTAAAAGTGGTGGCTAGGCTGCGTAGATGCTCGGCTACGTTGATCTTGATATGGTCAGGCAAACTCTCCTCTGATGACTCCAAGAATTATTTTGAAGTCGAAAAGTTAGTTAGTGACTCGTTTTCTATCCTTGACGCCCAGATCTGACACTTTTTGACCATATCACTAATCTTATCCTCAACTTTGAACATGTCTACATTTTTTCCTTGTAAACTCAAGTTTAACGCAGTCAAGTGTTCAAACACATCAGCTAAGTAAGCAACTGAGCAAAGCCAAGAGAATTTAGTGAGAAAATCCGCGTACTTTGTGTCAAGAAGGAAGACACGAACCTCGTCTCTAAGTTCAAAACATCTTGACAAGATCCTACCTCGAGAAAGCTGTCTTACTTCCGTATGAATAAGAAGTTGCTCATACTCACTGCCGATCTCTTTACACAACAAAGAAAATAATCTGGATTGCAGATCTCGAGTTTTAATGTAGTTGATGATTTGAACTGCTTCGTTAAGTATCTTTTGCAAAGGTTCAGGCAATCTTTGGCTACTAAGGCTTCACGATGGAAACAACAGTGAGTCCATTTCACCTCAGGCGCTACTGCTTTGATACGAGTTAGAAGTCCTGTTTTTTGCCATCCATTGACTTTGCTCCATCCGTCGACAAGCCTACACATTTTTTCCAGTTGACATCGTGTTCACTGAGATAATTACTTAATGCAGTAAAAATATTGTCTGTTGTTGTATGCAGTTGTTCGCATGAAAAAAGAAAATCTTCGAACACTTAGTCCTCCCATAAGAATAGTGCGAAAACCAACATTATAGCTTTTTTTGATATGTCTGTGCTTTCATCCAATTGTAGAGCATACATGGCACTCACGCAAAGTCTAGCCAGCAATGTTTCATCGATGTTACCTGCCATATCAGTAATTCGTCTTTGAACAGTATTATTTGAGAGCGGTACAGTTCCTATTACCTTAGCAGCTGCTTTATCTAACATTCTCTTGCAAAATATTTTTGCTGATGGCAGTACAAGTTCCTCAGCAATTGTGTGGTTTTTCCCACATTTAGCAACAAGCCGAGCCACCCCGTAAGACGCAAGGGTTGCATTTTCATTTACATTTGCACCACAGTGCTAGGTAATTGTTTTACGAGATGTTTTCAACTCTCCTAATTTATTTTTGAAAAATCTTATGACTTACTTTTGTACTCTGGTTGCTTTGTTTCAAAATGGCGCTGGACATATGCAGGTTTCATACACTCATTCGAAAGTCTTTCACAGCAAATTACACATTGAGGTTTAGGCTGTTGCTCAGGTCCAGTGAACGTAAAACCGATTTCCAAGTAATCAGAGTTATATTTTCTAATTTTTCCAGTAAGCTTAACACTGATCTTGGAAGGGTTAGGTTCAAGGGATGCCGACGATTTAGGTTCAATGGACACTGACAACTTCGGTTCGAGAGTCACTGACTTACTTGCTTGAACATCAAATGCGTTATCTTCCTCTTCATCTGTAGGCCTTTCTCGTTTTAACGAACCACTTTTTAACCAACGGTCCATTTTTAACTACGCAGACTATAGCTTCTGCGAAAAACACTACTGTTTTAGAACAGAACGTTGAATATGTAAACATCACGGTCTTTGAAAGCACTGGCAATAAATCAACAATGGCCGATTGTCGTCTGAAATGCGAGTTTCTGTGTAAAGTGACTGTCAGTTGTCAGCTGCAAAGAGGCAGCGCGCGCAGTCTAACGGCATACGGCAGAACTATTTGCCTCTATCTAATTCTAGTTTTGCGGTAGAGTGTGCTAGTGTCAGTTGGCTCTAGAAGACGCTAGCGCAGAAATTTAAGCATTCGCTACAGCTCTGCTCATGCAGGAAGTGGCCCAAACAAAAAATCTGTTATCATACGAAATATTTTTAATATTTTTTTTATTCTAATAGCACCTTGCAGACCCCTCTGGCATAGCTCGCGGACCCCTGGGGGTCCGCGGACCACCTGTTGGCAACCACTGCCGTTGTGAGATGCCTAATCGTTGAGAGATACATCGTGTCCTGTTATCCGGGCTACGTTGAACAGCATCTTTAATATCCTCATGATCGTCTTCACGTGTCGAGCGCAAGTACTGATTATGAACGCTAGGTAGAGAACCTGTCTCGCGTAACATTCGGAATACTCCACTAATGGTTCGTGCATTCGGAATCCTCCGAGTTGGATAACGTACGCAACAATTGTTAACTGCAGCCGTAGCATTACCATCACATTTGCCATAAACACCATATCAGCGTATTTCTCTGCCGTAAATTTCAAAGACATCCCTATTTCATAAATAATCTACAAACTACAACAGATACTATGTGGTTTCGCTTAAATACACTGTTGTTATTATGTCCTTTCGCTGAACAATACAGAATACTAACTCGTTTCAAGTTTAGGAAACGACTGAAACAACTGACTAACGGTTTCCAATAATGACATAAACGTTTCCATATTCTTAATGGAAAGCAGAGAAATTTACTTGTGTAACTATTGCAGATACACCTACGGGACGTATTTTATTAGATTCACGAGACCAGTAACAACAAAATAAAAGGAAATAGTGATTTACTTTAATCCCGTACAGTTTTGCGATGGCTCCATAGTAGCGAAGTTGCTAAATTTCAGGAAAAATCTTTTATTAGCCGTAACTCGGTAACTAAACATTTTCGGACCTATGTTTATATGAACTTTTTTCTTTAGTTTTACTTGTAGAATAACATATTAAAATATTTGCATATCTTCATGTATACATCACGAGAGGTAATATGGCTGACTCCCTTCAAAGAAATACTTTGTCTTTCTCGAAGTCATCGATAGATGTCTCTGTTGTGGAGGAATCGCCGTGACTGCGGCAGCCACTCTAGCAGACGAATTAAAGCAGCAGCTCTTGATATGGTCATCTGGCTCATTCGTTGCAGTTCTGGAAGTTAATGCTACCTTTTCTTTCTATACAACTGAGAACCTGTTCACTTCGTACTCATTATCTGCATTGTGATATTAGTACGAAATGAACTTAGGAAGCTCCCCCAATGCTGAATAATTGTGATGGTCGCGTGAAGTGGGTCCTACTTTGTTACGGAGCTCGCTTATTTCCAAGTCCGTATCGATCTTAGTGCTGAGTTTTCACTCAGACGGCGCTTTGGCGTTAGGCGGTTTTTTCCGTGTGTGATCGCTGGCCGGAGCTTAGCTGGAGGCGTGTGAGCTGGGAAGAGGTGGCTGCTTCGGCGTGAAGACAGTTCGGCAGCCGGCCGGAGTGGCCGAGCGGTTCTAGGCGCTACAGTCTGGAACCGCGCGACCGCTCCGGCCGCAGGTTCGAATCCTGCCTCGGGCATGGATGTGTGTGATGTCCTTAGGTTAGTTAGGTTTAAGTAGTTCGAAGTTCTAGGGGACTGATGACCACAGCAGTTAAGTCCCATAGTGCTCAGAGCCATTTGAACCATTTTGAACAGTTCGGCTCGGCTGGGGTTGTTTGCGTCTGGACGCCGAGTAAGGCCCGGTGGGAAGACCGGGCCGTGATTTTACGGTTAACAGTGTGGACAGCGGCGTGGTGTGCCGTTTAACTTGATTCGCAAGGCGATCAAAATCTCGCCTGTTGTAGTTTGTCGAGCCTGAGTTTGAAATACCTTCTATGTGCGGCGGGATGTCATTTCGTCCTGATGTCTCTCCGTCGCTGGGATTGCTATCCTCGTTTACCGTCCCATGGATGTATATCGATGGGGTACGCTGCTCTCTGTACTCTACTAGACGCTGGTGATGGAAGTGCGTCGTTCAGCGGCACGTTAGTCTGGGTGCTTTATGTTTGATCTTCAAGTGCATAGTCTTCGAGTGGCACTCCTTAGAGTTTCCCTTGAGCAGTTAGACTGGAGTTTATTTTGCTTTTGGTGCTCCCGCTTTCCGTTAACGAAGGTCAATCTTGATTCGGCACTCCGTACGACGCTTGGCACCTCATCAGGCGGGTCGGAGCCACCTTCGCGACAAAACGGAAGCTTTTGGACTGAGAAGTTTTGTGTTTTGCTTATTGTTCATAAATTGTTGTTTTGGTATTAAGTTGGCTGAGGCTTCTTTTGGATTTCCCGGCAGTTGGTCTGTTTTCCGGCCCGGGCTAGGTCTCGTTATTTTAAAGGTCGGTCCTTGTTTTGGCTTAGTACGATTTTTGTTTACTGCCTGGTGGTTCTGGTAGTACGCCGGGTTGCTGTGGTTGTGTTGCATTTTGTATGGGGCTGTGCGCTCGGAGCCGTGGAGTACCATTTGTGTGAACTGCTTCACTGGGGAATACTGATCGGGCCATTCTTGGTCCTCTGCTGTATGAAATGATTTTATTATTATTTTAAAGTAATATTATCACTTAAATGATTTAATTCTTGTTGCGTTAATTGCAACGTGGGTACTGAGAAATTTAGTAGTGTAATTACGGAAGATTTAATAGTGGCAGATGCCCCTTTAGCTGTTTCGTAATCTGTTAATTACCGAAAGACCTCAAGCTCATAGTCATATGATGTGATTTTCTTAAATTATTGTATTTTTATGTCATGTTATTGTTTTTTAATTTGCTGATCACTGGTGTACTGTTCCAAGTATTAAAATGTTTCAGGTAGCTATTACTTGAGTGGAACGCGCAGAACCGCAACGGAGAGAGTAATTGCGTGCCTTACGTGTCCGTTGTTGGCGCGGCCTTGTGTCCGTTGTTTGTTTTGGTGCACCTGAGTTAAGTATTGTGTTGCCTCCTCCCTTGCGGCCCCGTCGTGTTCTTCTCATAAACATTTCCTTCAAGGCATTTTCGTTAATTTCATGTTAGTATTATTTTAATTTCTTACAATGGTAAAATTGTGCTGCCTTCATTATGCACACTGTTTGTCATAGCGGAGTTGATGTGCCATTGTAATTTCTTAAACTCCATTGTGTGTGCCCTTCCTGATACATATTGTTTGTCATAATAGATTTGAGTATGGCAATTATAATGTCTCATGTATCATGACGTGCCTGTGTAATGGTGCAATAAATGGATGATCGTTATTTCTGTTTTTGGCGCCCTTCATGCCTCCTTTCTTGTCCCTTTTGGTACGCTATCCTTGTACTCGTGTTGGTAATCCCACTTCATATTTGTTTGCCAAATTACAACTGTCGCTCTACTTTCTTTCTTTTAAAGTGAGAACCTGTAAACTACATACTAGTTATTTACATAGTGATTGCCTTATAGACAGTACTTAAGGAGAAGCTCCGCCACTGACAAATAAATGCGGGAAATGTGTTCTAATTGTGTGGGGAAAAATTACAATTCACTGTCGGAAAAGTAAACTTCTTTCTTCGCATCTGGAAGTTAGTGAATCAACGAGAAGTAACATCAGCAGGAATACTCCTGTACTAATACGAGAATATATTTCGTCTGCATATCTACTTTAGTTGAAGACGCTCTTGTTTGGAAGAGAAGTCTCCTAAAATAACTAGGTTGTAAAATTTCTTTTACACTTTATAGGCACCTGAGTCCAAATTACATTTTAATTCTTTCTCACATGTGTCAGTCTTTTTTATATATTTTTTTTTTGTTTCTCGTGGTAGTTTGTTGTTACCAGATAATCAATGAATTTGAATATTTACTCGCATTTTTGTGTTTCATGCATAATTTGTAAATTATAGCCAGTGAAAAGTCCCTTAAGCTCTCAGAAACAGGATAATAAAACGTTTTCCGATGGCAGGAGGCGAGCTACAATGCACAGCATCATCCACTAGAAAGGTCGTTATCCACTACACCAAACTGACGCGGCAAATTAACGACGGGATTGTACAGAGTGATATTTTCACGGAGTGACACTGGCACGGAGGCTGGGGCTCTTGCCCAGCTAATCGCCTTTTCGCAGCTACAGGCACACTAACGTGGGAAACTCACCATCGCACCCCTCTCAGATTTAGTCGTACGATGGCCCAGTGGATAGCCGGTCAAAATCCGAACACAGATCAAGCATGAAAACAATAAGAAGGTATACGGATTATGTCAACAAAACACAGTAGAAGCAGTGACCGATCTGAGCTTACAAGTGCAAGATTGAGTAAACCTAAAATTCCCATGGCGTCGTGGTTTAAGTCGCCTTTCACTGTGGTGATGCGCGCACGCCTTGTTTGTGTCTCGCCTGTTGTGCTGCTTGTGAGCGAACGCTTTTGTCACAGAGTCCCGACTTCACTGATCGTCATGGCGTTTTCATACTGTCAAGCCAAAATTAAATTAACTTTTCTATTAGATCACGAACGACCGAAGGCGTATGAATTTGAACGTTCTATACGGGATGAAATACGTCCATCGCCACAAGACGTTCTCGGAAAACATTTTTCGACCCCCAGTACTACTGTGTACATAAAGCTGGCGAATGACGAGCTGTACGCCAGGGTTGTGCGGCGCCACGCTATCTCTAGTTTCGATACTGTGATGGACATATAGGGACTGCAGTGGTTGATCACGCTGGTTTTGGTCTCCGAACGTCGCGGGTTTGCGAACTCCCGTTTGAAGTACCGTCGGACGGTCTCTTAAACCTCACGACAATGTCGTCAGTCACGTGGTGAAACGTGGAAGACGATCGAAACGTACCGTCTCTTCAATGGTGTCCATCAGATAAAAATTGAACTACGGAAACCCTTTCCTTCTTACTTGGTTATTGCCGGCGGCAGAGCTGTCACCATGTACGACGGCCAACCACGCACCTGTTCAGGTTGTGGCCAGGAAGGCCACGTCCTTTCTGAATGTCTCCGACGTAGACTGGTTCAGACGCCGATCGGAGACGTCGCTCCTCCTGCGACGCCCACTGTCTTACGCGTTTGCGGCGGTGCTGCCTGCTACGCCCCCTCTGAATCAGTCGGTACCGGTGTCGACTCCTCTTGACAACGCGATGGACGTTTCGCCTGTCTCTCCTACACCCCTGCCGGAGGCAATACAAATGCACGACCGCCGGCCGCTGTGGTCGAGCGGCTCTAGGCGCTTCAGTCCGGAAGCGCGAGGCTGCTACTGTCGCAGGTTCGAATCCTGCCTCGGGCATGGATGTGTGTAATGTCAAATCAAATTGGTTCAAATGGCTCTGAGCACTATGGGACTTAACATCTGAGGACATCAGTCCCCTAGAACTTAGAACCACTTAAACCTAACTAACCTAAGGACATCACACACATCCATGCCCGAGGCAGGATTCGAACCTGCGACCGCAGCAGTCGCGCGGTTCCAGACTGAAGCGCCTAGAACCGCTCGGCCACTTCGGCCGGCTTGAGTAATGTCCTTAGGTTAGTTAGGTTTAAGTAGTTCTAAGTCTAGGGGTATGATGACCTCAGATGTTAAGTCCTATACTGCTTAGAGCCATTTGAAATGAACGACGACCGTCAGCAGACACAAGCTGTCTGTCCCGACCCCACGGTTGTTGATCATTGACCAGTACGTACGTCCGTCATTCTGCCATCTGGACACATGTCAACGATAGCCGCCCGCCGTCCGACAGGGAACAGCACGTTAGGAAGGAACGTTCGCCGAGGAAACGGAAGAGACAGCGCCGTACCCCTTCTGATGACTGCGTCCATCGGAGGTCTGCACAACATGACGATCCGGCAACTGACGGTGCACTGTCCTCTGACGCCCTGACACTTGACGACGCGGCGTCCTTCCCTGCCTCCATCTCCAGTCAGCGTCCACCGCCTTCGTCTGATGCAGTTGCCTCTCTTTCTGTGAGGACCCCTCTTGGAGGGGTCGGTTCCCTCCCCGTCACAGTGAAATGCCTCTCCGTAGGGGCCTAACAGGGAGTTCCCTGTGCTTCCCCCGTGTTTGAATCGCCTGTCCTCTTGGCGATGGGAGCTTTCCAGACTTATTGCATAGCCAGTGTCAACACTATTCGTGTACGCTACAAACTGGCTTTACTCCATGTCATGCTGTTTGCCGAGGACGTGGACGTAGCTCCCCTTCAGGAAGTGCATGTTGCAACTTTCTATGCTCCTCATGGTTTCACAGGACATGTCTCTCATGCTTCCCCTACTGGTAGAGGGGTGATGATCCTCTTACGTGACGGTATCCTCGCTGATGCAGTTGCCTATCTCTCTACATCTACATCTACATGATTACTCTGCAATTCACATTTAAGTGCTTGTCAGAGGGTTCATCAAACCACAATCATACTATCTCTCTACCATTCCACTCCCGAACAGCGCGCGGGAAAAACGAACACCTAAACCTTTCTGTTCGAACTCTGATTTCTCTTATTTTATTTTGATGATCATTCCTACCTATGTAGGTTGGGCTCAACAAAATATTTTCGCATTCGGAAGAGAAAGTTGGTGACTGAAGTTTCGTAAATAGATCTCGCCGCGACGAAAAACGTCTTTGCTTTAATGACTTCCATCCCAACTCGCGTATCATATCTGCCACACTCTCTCCCCTATTACGTGATAATACAAAACGAGCTGCCCTTTTTTGCACCCTTTCGATGTCCTCCGTCAATCCCACCTGGTAAGGATCCCACACCGCGCAGCAATATTCTAACAGAGGACGAACGAGTGTAGTGTAAGCTGTCTCTTTAGTGGACTTGTTGCATCTTCTAAGTGTCCTGCCAATGAAACGCAACCTTTGGCTCGCCTTCCCCACAATATTATCTATGTGGTCTTTCCAAATGAAGTTGTTCGTAATTTTAACACCCAGGTACTTACTTGAATTGACAGCCTTGAGAATTGTACTATTTATCGAGTAATCGAATTCCAACGGATTTATTTTGG
The DNA here is from genome assembly GCF_023864275.1 of Schistocerca cancellata. Taxonomy (NCBI): domain Eukaryota; kingdom Metazoa; phylum Arthropoda; class Insecta; order Orthoptera; family Acrididae; genus Schistocerca; species Schistocerca cancellata. Next base: position 143,738,867 of record NC_064634.1, on the reverse strand, counting down.
AACTCATGTGGATCACCTCACACTTTTCGTTATTTAGCGACAACTGCCACCTGCCACACCATACAGCAATCTTTTCTAAATCGCTTTGCAACTGATACTGGTCTTCGGATGACCTTACTAGACGGTAAATTACAGCTTCATCTGCGAACAACCTAAGAGAACTGCTCAGATTGTCACCCAGGTCATTTATATAGATCAGGAACAGCAGAGGTGCCAGGACGCTTCCCTCAGGAACACCTGATATCACTTCAGTTTCACTCGATGATTTGCCGTCTATTACTACGAACTGCGACCTTCCTGACAGGAATGCACGAATGCAGTCGCACAACTGAGACGATACCCCATAGGCCCGCAGCTTGATTAGAAGTCGCTTGTGAGGAACGGTGTCAAAAGCTTTCCGGAAATCTAGAAATACGGAACCAACTTAAGATCCCCTGTCGTTAGCGGCAATTACTTCGTGCGAATAAAGAGCTAGCTGCCTTGCACAAAACGATGTTTCCTGAAACCGTGCTGATTACGTATGAATAGATCGTTCCCTTCGAGGTGATTCATAATGTTTGAATACAGTATATGCTCCAAAACCCTACTGCAAACCAACGTCAATGATATAGGTCGGTAGTTCGATGGATTACTCCTACTACCCTTCTTAAATTGTACATTAAAAACGCATAGCAAAAAGGAAGGGGGAACTGCACATCTTGCCAACATACACTTGCGTGTTATTTTCAAAACAACTTAAAAAACCTGCAAGGGTAAAAATCAACAGGTAAATTATAAGGTGTCAGAGTACAGGACTAGTAAAAAAGAAAAATATACAAATAACATGACATCAAATATAAGATAATTTGTTATAGCACAGTAACCGCCATCTGTCGTGGGAAGTCAGAGGTGCAAAGTTCTTAATTTACGTAAAATATTACGTTGAAACCAAGAAGTCAAATACATAAATAGAGGTGATTGTTCAATATAAGCCACGATTTAACAGGTCAAAATGTCATGAAACACAATAATCTTTATAAAAAAATTTACGGTGCAGACTAACAATTTTTTGTCGTATTTAACGACATGATGATACACACATCTCATTCGTTCATTTGGGCTGAAGATGATAATTATATGATCGAAAATCGATTTTGCTGTTAATAAATCATCAAAATTACGGCCAATGCTGACCTTCCTTCTACTTTTATTTATCATATGGTCGTTGTGCACACAGCACTATATGGAGTCGCCAATGAGTTACTTATTTTGCTTTTTCCTAAAGGATCAATGTCTGGTATCATTTTTCGAGTAATACTAATTCAAATAAAAGCCCTCTGTGAGCTTCTGTGGATGGATTTTGTTTTCTTCATTGTGTAAAAAAGCTGTAACATGTGAGACTAATCCCGGACGCAATCCTAGCTGCAGACTTTAAATTCGTGAAAATTGACTCCGGGAAAACAGAAATCTACGAGACTAATTTTGCTGTGAAACTAATCACTCAAATGTCATACTGTACGTGCAGAAGTTCCAGCTCTAGACGAGTCTCCACACTGTCAGCGTAACCTGAAAATCGATACTCCACAACCCTTTGCAAGCTGAAAAGCAGTATGGCGCTTTTTTCATTTTTCTTTCGACATCGGCTTCTCGCTGTTCGCCTTCCAAGTGTCCACAATCTTTTCCATGGACTCTGTTGTAATTGTTTCGTTATTTTCAAATGCTTCAAGCGCGTTAATAGAACCCTAAGCGTATCAAGAAAGCATCGCATACAGTAAACGTGTAGACTAACCCGACCATCAAGTTATTCTCCATTTTAACGGGGGACTCCACCCTAAAACTTCAATTTAAAAAAGTTAATGGCTTTTTAACATCTTTGGAATGTTCACTCTTAGATCCTAAAACGATTTGGCGGTATTCGAACTACAAGTACACCTAAGAAATGTTTGAAATACGGTCTGCTTAAGAGGCTGTAGCAAATCACCATAAAAAACATCTTTACCTGAACTTGGCATAAAGTCAAATTGGGGGAAACAAGTTGCAAGATATCCACCAAAACTGAAGCGAAATAACTGACAGCCAGTCGCTGGATATCTATTACTTTGGGTGTTCACTGTGTAAATGTAAAGTTAGGGAATAAACTGAAGTCCTGTTTAATACAATCAACAGGTTCCAAGGAAATTAGCATTGGTATACAATCAGACATTACTATCACTGCACCTCCTCAAGAAGACTGTGAGCAGATTTTTATTCAGAAATTTGAAGAAAGAGGATACTCTGATACTGAAATTACAAGGAGAAGCCTCATATAAACAGAAAGGGAGAACGTTATGGTGCCGGTGAATTTTGACTGGTATGTGTCTCGTATTAACATTCATTTTTTGTTAAAGTGTTGAAATCCATTTCGTCATAAGTTTGTTTTCCTTAGCTTAGTGCCGACTTTTTGTCATAAATATTAACCAATCTGAATGAAATTTTTGAAGGAAGTAGCCTTGATACGTTCTCATACTTCTATGCATTAATGTTATTGAAAATGCAAGCTTTTCATTTTATCATTACATTTATTTACCGATAATTAAAGAAAATTATAGGCTGAAATCTGAGATAAACACTGAAAGCAAATTATTAATATTTCTCATAAAATGAATGCACAGAATTGCTGAACCATATCTTGTGAATGTACCTACAAAATTTGACATGTGAAAATAGTGGTGTAATTACCAAAAATTTTTTTCAAGAATGCCATTAAAATCATATTAAAAACTGAAAACTCGAAACCATTGAAGTTATGTACTTAAAAACTTGATATTGCTGCGTCTTTACGTTTTTAAATTTGGTTTCTATCGGCAAAGTAGAAGTAAAGTTAAATTTATGGGCTGAGCCTCCTCTTAAGCTCTACGCCGTATGTACTGTAAGTTTGTTTCTAAGGTTGCGCCGAACCTAATTTTGGTCATTCCTCTGAAGGCAGCACAAGCACATTGTTTGCAGTTTTCGTGCGCTACCAGCTGGCCTGGCAGCGCTACGTAGCGACGTCTGACTGTTCTCTTTTACCGCGAGCCGGACGACAAGCGAGCGTGTGCGCTCTTGGTCGCCTAGCCACATCCTGAACAGACTTGCTGTAGTCTACGACATACGTTACTAGAAATTGGTTTTAACAGTTTTAACATACGTTCAAAGGTTGCAAAACTGCGAGCAGTCACTTTTTTATGACGATTCATTTTACCTTTACCAGTTTAATGGTGGTTTGCTCACCTTCTAACGGAGTGAGAAAGTGTGGTTTTAATTGCATGTCATTTGCCTGCGTTTCCGCTTCAGAAATTCTGTATTCGGTGTCCGCCCAAACAGAATTTGATTCCAAGAACCTCTGAAGCCGAAAGCTGTGATTATTCCTCAGAAAAGGCTTGTCCTTTGAGATAGTCTTATCAGTCCTCATCAGGGAATATTTTACAAATTTCAAGAGACATTCAGCAGACTTTGTGTCGTTTCAAGTGAATACTATTAGGAGGTGGTCTCTTTTCGTCCCCCATTAAATTTATTTACAGTATTTACAAAATTTCTAATAATTACGTTAAACTAATTGTCAATGAAAGTTCCTTGCAGATTAAAACTGTGTGCTGGACCCAGACTCGAACTCGAGACCTTCGCCTTTCGGAGGCAACTGCTCTACCAACTGAGCTACCCAAGCACGACTCACGCCCCATCCTCACAGTTTTACTTCTGCCAGTACCTCGTCTTCTACCTTCCAAACTTTACAGAAGACCTCAGTTGGTAGAGCACTGGCCCGCGAAAGGTAAAGGTCCCGAGTTCGAGTCTCGGTCCGGCACACAGTTTTAGTCTGCCAGGAAGTTTCATATCAGCGCACACTCCGCTGCAGAGTGAAAATCTCATTCTCAGTACGTTATCAAACAAAGCAAATTTGCTTTGTCCATAGATAATTTTATTTATTGACCGTTAATATTTTGTTTAAACGTTTTCTGTGGGAGACATATAATGATGCCGGCACGGTACATCAGCGTGTTCGGTCAAAGAGCCGGTTGGCCTCAGTAATAAAAAACTGAGTGGAAGGATCAACAAACGAACTTGAACGGATGTGATGTGACGTCCGCAACGACCGAACACAAAAAAAGTTGGTAGAGCACTTGCCTGCAAAAGGCAAAGGTCCCGAGTTCGAGTCTCGGTCCGGTACACAGTTCACACAGTTTTAATCTGCTAGGATGTTTCATATCAGCGCACACTCCACTGCAGAGTGATAATCTCATTCTAATTTACAATGCTTACAAATTTTGCAATGGTTCTTACTTTTTTTTCGCCATTTGAACTTCTGTGCGTAGGCCACACAAGCCAGAACCAATTTTTGATTTTAAGTTCCCATCAGTTTGGAGTTTCTTTAAAGCCTTTGCAATCGTTTCGTCAGTCTTCATTACTGACTTTCGTCTTCTTTACCCATCAAAGTTTAAAATTAGTCGGTAAAACTGGAGGCCGAGGTACTCTGCATCTTCTCAAAGATTTTCCACCATTGAGTAAACATTTGGATGAACTTTTGATGTTGATGAACTTATTTTTCGGTTCCATCATTCTGAGAAGTTTTTAGTGCGATGACTCTTCCCACTGAAGTTACACATCTCTGTTGGCATATGTTCATTATTGAGCCACTGATCCACAAAACAGTCATAAAAGACCTGAAGCTATTGGTTTTCAGGTGCGCTCTCCTGTATACACAGCCAAACGTCATCCCAAATTTCCAGCGGAAGGCGTGCTAGAGCAGAACACGTTCTTTCTCGTTTTCATTATAGGCTGGAACGAGGTCGTAACACTGAATTGGTTTCCACAAACATTCATGAAAATGGTAATTGTAACCAGTAATCTCTGTTCCTGTACACAAATTGTTACCTGCTTCGTCGATGGCAACTTCGAAGTCCGTCATCAGAGATGAAGGGTTGAATACACTCATGTTACTTTTAATAGCTTTAAGAAAGCGTTGATATGTTTCTCTCTTTTTGTTTGACAGCAAAACGTAAACAACTGTAACGGAGTTTATTTTTTCCCAAGAAATATTAAGGTCGCCGTGGAGGATAACCAACTGTCCAAACTGCTTGCTCGAGCCCTTGAACGTTCCATCCATGAAGAATGATTCGTAGGTTGATAAACACGTTTTTCCCTCTTTGCTGGCGAACACCAATATTCTGTCATTTGGTCTCCTGCTATCATCTACAAGTAAAATATTGCCACCATCATTCTTCAGCAAATTATTTTCTTGGAAGAATATTTCTCCAGAATCGGTGGGATCTTGTGTAGTTCCCATATATTTTCACCTAATATGATGTAACAGTGGTTTACCTACTGTGTGATGGTAACGATGTTACTAAGTCGTAGCCTCGTCTGAAGTTGTCCTGCTTCTTCGCCGTAAACTGATGAAACTGTAGCGTCCGCTTCTTTTGCCCGCTTCTTTTCGCAGACAAAATGTTTACACACTTCATTTGAAGCTGCATCTGAAATGCAAACATGGTTTCCTTCCCCTAAAACTGTGTTATTTTTTGCGGATAGTCTTCCTTTGCATTTATTCTTTTTAAAATCTACACAACGCCAAGATGTCACATCTTGTTTGGTTGCATACATACTGATGCCTGTTGTGAAACAGCAAAAGCTTCCCTTGTGTGGTCTCGGTGAACTCCATTTCTCAACACTAGAACACGAAACACTTCTTGACAGTCAGAGGTCAACTGCTGTATTGAACTCTGGGTGGAACTCTCGACCTACGCAAAGTGCCAAGCGACTGGACACAGCTCAGGTGATTCCTGTTTATAAGAAGGGCAAGATAACGGAGTAGTAATGTTACGGACCAGTAGCCTTAACATCGGTTTAGTGCAGAATTCTAGAGCATATGCTGAGTTGGGGTATAGTAAATTTCCTAGAGACTGTAAAGGTCACACCGAGCGAGGTGGCGCAGTGGGTAGACACTGGACTCGCATTCGGGAGGACGACGGTTCAATCCCGGGTCCGGCCATCCTGATTTAGGTTTTCCGTGATTTCCCTAAATCACTCCAGGCAAATGCTGGGATGGTTCCTCTAAAAGGGCACGGCCGACTTCCTTCCCCATCCTTCCCTAATCCGATGAGACCGATGACCACGCTGTCTGGTCTCCTTCCCCAAACAACCAAACCAGACTGTAAAGGTCATGTCCACTAATCGGCAGGGATCGTGCGAAATCCAGTTTGCTCTTTTCTCACATGATATACTGCGAACTATGGATGAAGGGAAACAAGCAGATTCCACATTTCTAAATTTCCGAAAAGCATTCGACAAGGTACCTTCCTGCAGACTATTAACGAAGGTACGTGCGTACGGAATAGGCTCTCAGATATGTGAGTAGCTCGAAGACTTCTTAAGTAACAGACTCCAGTATGTTGTTCTCGACGGCGACGAAGGTAACAACACGAGTATCCCAGGAAAGTATGATAGGACCGTTGCTATTTTCTGTATACGTAAATGATCTGGCAGACAGTGTGGGCAGCAATCTGCGTTTGTTCGCTGATGATGCTATGGTCTACAGGAAGGTGTCGAAGACAAATGACTATAGTCAAATAAAATTATTCTGGGTTTGGGACCGCATTGTCAACTGTAAAATTCCAACTTTTTGGCGACTATTGCGAGACGCCTTCCTCGGGGTGTATTGTTCGGGGCTAGCAATACACCCTGAGAAAGGCGTCGTGTAATGGTAGCCGAAACTTCGGAATTTTACAGTTGACAATGCGGTCCCAAACCCAGAAGAATTTTATTGACTGTGACAACGGCCGCGGAAACCTACGTTTACACAAGTGATTGTACGTTGTGTCAAGAGGACCTAGACAAAATTTCTAGTTGGTGTGATGAACAGCAGCTGGTTCTTAATGTAGAAAAATGTAAGTTAATGCGGATGAGTGGGACATACAAATCCGTAATGTTCGGATACTGCGTTAGTGGCATTCTACTTGACACAGTCACATCGTTTAAATATCTGGGCGTAACGTTACGAAGCGATATGAAATGCAACGAGCACGTGAGCATTGTGGTATGAAAGGCTAGTGATCGACTTCGGATTATTGGGAGAATTTTAGTAAAGTGTAATTCATCTGTAAAGCAATCCGCTAGTGCGGCCTATTCTTGAGTACTGCTCGAGCGTTTGGGATACCCACCAGGCCGGTTTGAAGCAAGACATCGAAGCAATTCAGAAGCGAGCTGCTAGATTTGTTAGGTAGAGCCACGCACAATGTGCATGTCAATCAATAAACGTATCTATATCACTCTGTATCACTGTAACGTACAACTTGCAGTGTAAGAAAAGAAAATCCTAGACAGAGCCGAGCAGTGCGGAACGCAAACTTGGTGGCGAAGAGTAAATTGGGCATTCCTGTTGACAGCACCAAGAGTGCATGGAACAAGTTCGTTTTCTAAACGAGACAAAGAGCACATGGTCAACATTTACACTGGTGTACACTAATTTCAGTACAATACAGATGCAGAGCTAACAGGGCCAAGAAACCAGACGAAATACAATAACGCTGTAATGAGCCATTGGAGACCGTTGGCCTATTATGCTAAAATACTCAGAAGGTATCGCTGAACAACCTTTGAAAGTACGTCGGTGGAGTTCTAGTTCACCATGTGTGGTCTTGTAATACGGAATGACCCTTTTTGAGACACCATGTTGTTCGTGGGATAGCGATCTTCAGCTCAGCAACTTCCTTAGTGGTATCCAAGAGAAGTAGGTGAGTGCTGGAACTGGGCTTATATCTTCTTTTCATTTCACGACAACAAAACGAACCAGAACTGATCCCGAGGAACGAGATATACACTTCACATTTCAGACCAGGTCCTGTGACAATGTTGATGATGATCCCGCTGTTGTGGTCCTATCCTTTCTCCCTTGTGCATCAACAGCGCAAAGACAACAGAATACGTGCAGTCAATAAGGAAACCACCCGTGTTCATAACTGAGGTCGCAAATGCACACTCAAGACATATACTATGTGATCAAAAGTATCCGGGCAGTTGGCTGAAAATGACTTACAAGTTCGTGGCGCCCTCCGTCGTTAATGCTGGAATTCGATAAGGTGTTGACCCACCCTTAGCTTTGATGACAGTCTCCACTCTCCCAGGCATACATTCAATTAGATGCTGGAAGGTTTCTAGGGGAATGGCAGCCCATTCTTCACGGAGTGCTGCACTGAAAGAGGTATCGATATCGGTCGGTGAGGTCTGGCACAAAGTCGGTGTTCCAAAACACCCCAAAAGTGTTCTATAGGATTCAGGCCAGTCCATTACAGGGATGTTATTGTCGTGTAACCACCCCGACACAGGCCGTGCATTATGAACAGGTGCTCGATCGTGTTGCAAGATGCAATCGCCATCCCCGCATTGCTCTTTAACAGTGGGAGGCAAGAAAGTGCTTAAAACATCAATGTAGGCCCGTGCTATGATAGTGCCGTAGTGCCGCGCAAAACAACAGGGGGTGCAGGCCCCCTCCATGAAAAACACGACCACACCATAACACCACCGCCTCCGAATTTTACCGTTGGCGCTACATACGCTGGCAGATGACGTACACCGGTCATTGGCCATACCCACACCCTACCATCTGATCGCCACATTGTGTACCGAGATTCGTCACTCAACACAACGTTTTTCCACTGTTCAATGTTTACGCTTGAAAGGTGGCTACACTGAGTCACAGCGCCAGAGACTGCGCCAAAGATTATTATTCCGCCGCCTCCACTGGTGCAGTAGTAGTTGAGAGGATGTCGAGGGCAGTTGTTGTTCTGTTGGGCGAGAGAGTAGATGCTGTTCGGTTGGTGTAATGTATAGATGGAAGAAGTTGCAATTGTCAGAGTGTATTTGAGGAGATGGGCTTTTGATTTATGATGCTTGTGTAATGGAAAATTTTCGTCAATATATAATGAGGTAAAGAGGTATTACAGTTTTCTTTAATGACAATGCCTCTTGCTCACAGGTACAGTCAACAAGGCATCTGGCTCGTGTTCATTTATTAGACTTGTAATTCTGGTTTCTATGTGCAATTATAGTATTTCTGGTTTTTCAATTAGTTCACTGTAAATGGTGTTTAAAATATTTTGTCGTGTTGAGAAAGAACCGAGCCAGATACATGTACGTTGAGTCACACTACCACACACAGAACAGTTACATTTGTGCTTTGTTGTTTCATAGCTTTTATAGTTGCAGGGGACTTAATTAATCAATTGTGTTAATGGAAATTCCTTGTCATCCTTTATTTTTATTTTATACAGTCAGATTGTGTGCTAATACTAGTCAGGGCCAACCGGTTACGAGACTTCGTAACCGGTCACAAAGCTACTAAAATTACTGCATTTATTCTTTTAATTAAGCCCCCATGCACGCTCCTTACACCAAGCGAGGCGTCGCTTGGCATTTACCGGCGTGATACATGGCTTATGAGCAGCCGCTCGAGCGTGAAATCCAAGTTTTCTCACCTTCCACCTAACTGTCGTAGTACTTGCAGTTTGGAGTTACTGTGTCACGGTCTTGATAGATGTCTGCCTATTACACATTCCGACCCTCTTTGTCGGCGGTGTCTGGTCAGTCAACAGACGATGTCGACCTGTACTCTTTTGTGCTGCACGTGTCCCTTCACGTTTCCACTTCACTATCATATCGGAAACAGTGGACCTAGGGATGTTTAGGAGTGTGGAAATCTCACGTACAGACGTATGACACAAGTGACACCCAATCACCTGACCACGTTCGAAGTCCAGCACAATACACCTAACATGAAGAACATATGTTTTTGGGGTGGCCGGATACTTTTGATCACACAGTGTATAAGCAGTGTTAGATGTTTTTACCGGCCATCGGATTAACCTGTGACAGTTACAGAGTCATTCAAAGAAATTCTAGGATCAATACAGCGTAAATACCCAGATCATGCAGTACTAGCTGGAAGCGACTTTAACCTACTGAGTATAGATTGGGTAAGTCTGCCGGAGGCCTCATCCGAGATGTGGAAGCGGCCTTGCCTGTGGCTATCGAGCGTGGAGGGTGCAGTCGTCTGTTAATTGTGTCTCACGCCGGCACCAAAGACGCCTGTCGCACAGGTTCTGAGGCAATCGTCAGTTCGTACGGGTGGCTGGCGGAGGTGGCGAAGACTGGCGACGAAGCGTGGGGGATGCAGGCAGAGCTTGCAATATGTAGCATCGTTCCCAGTGTGGGTCGGGATCCTTTGGTTTGGAGCCGAATGGAGGATCTCAACCAGAGGATTCGTCGACTCTGTGACAGTCTTGAATGTAGAGTTCTAGACCTGCGTTATCGTGCTGGGATTTGTAAGACTCCACTTGATAGGTGAAGGGTACACTACACATAATGGCATCCTTCCATCCTTGAGGGATGATGATGTAACATGCTTGGTTCAGAGTCTGCAGCGTCTGCTGTGGCTAAAAAGTCCCACTCGAGAGTGGCAGTCCCAACTGCAGGTTGGACATGTGAAATTTGAGGGACTTCGAACAGAAGCCGCTCTGTCTCTTGGCTTTGTCCTCTTCCTGATTTGTTCCTGTGTGCGTTCGTCCTCTGAGAGCTTGACGCCGTTCCTCCCGTGTTGTGCCGAAATCCTTGGACGTCGCTGAAGTGTCCTCTCCAGGATGCTACAAGCCTGAGCGATAAATATGAAGACTCGTGAGTTGCCCAATCATCACTGTCTCCCTCTCGACCTAAATGATAATTTCCAGAGGAAAGGCAAGCCAATACGACTGGTATCACTTCGGTTGCAGGAGCTGCCGGAAGAGGACGTAGTACGCCTTCCAACCGCCTTTGGGGCCCCACTCCAGATTTTCTTTCAGGGCTTTCTCCCTTAGCCTTCATACTTCCCGAGACCAACCACAAGGCAGTGGTGTGTTAAGGTAATTAGAGAAAGAAAAGGAATGGTAACTGAGGAGAGGGTAGGGAATAGGATACATAAAAAAATGGCTCTGAGCACTATGGGACTCAACTGCTGTGGTCATAAGTCCCCTAGAACTTAGAACTACTTAAACCTAACTAACCTAAGGACAGCACACACATCCATGCCCGATGCAGGATTCGAACCTGCGACCGTGGCGGTCGTGCGGTTCCAGACTGTAGCGCCTTTAACCGCTCGGCCACTCCGGCCGGCAATAGGATATATAGGATACAGGATATAAGACGGATCGTTGTGAGGCACACTTTGTCTGGCTCCTCTGCTGAGACCTGCCCGGCTAGGTTGGACCTGCCAGTAGCTACGCTACCGCCGATATAGCTCCCAGCTTCCCTGGAGCACACAAACTCTCCCGCCCACAGGGACAGTGCTACGATAAGGCGGTGCCTCATGGGGGAGACACAAAGGAAGCAGTTACTCGGGACTTGGGTAACACTTATGGGGTCCACTTAAGGGTCTTTTAGGTTAGGTCCTGGTGTTAGGTACTCTGATAAACACTCGCCAATCGATATGCAGCAAGGGAAGTAAAACGGCGTTCAGAATAATGTCACAATTTTATCAGTAAACTGTTGAAGTATTCGTAATAAAGTTCCCGAATTTACTGTCCTCCAGGAAAACTCTCGCACTCACATTATTCTTGGGACCGAGAGCTGGCTAAAACCCGAGGCGTAAAACTCTGAGATATTTAGCGAGTCGTGGAACATACATAGGAAAGACAAATTAGTGGTCATATACGGGAAGTGTTCATTGCAGTTGACAAAAATATTGTCTCTATTGAGGTCGAAGTTGAGTGTGACAGTGAAATCATCTGGTCGCATATATCAGTCGTGGATGAAACTAAGATAATTGTTAGATATTTTTACCGGCCACCCGATTCTGCTGTGACAGGTCTAGAGTCATTCAAAGAACTTCTAGGGTCTATAGCGTGTAAATACACGGGTCATGCAATATTAGCTGGAGGACTTCAACATACCTAGCGTAAAGAAACTTCCTGGCAGATTAAAACTGTGTGCCCTGCCGAGACTCGAACTCGGCACCTTTGCCTTTCTCGGGCAAGTGCTCTACCATCTGAGCTACCGAAGCACGACTCACGCCCGGTACTCACAGCTTTACTTCTGCCAGTATCTCGTCTCCTACCTTCCAAACTTTACAGAAGCTCTCCTGCGAACCTTGCAGAACTAGCACTCCTGAAAGAAAGGATACTGCGGAGACATGGCTTAGCCACAGCCTGGGGGATGTTTCCAGAATGTGATGTTTCCGCTGCAGAGTGAAAATCTCATTCTGGAAACATACCTAGCGTAGATTTGGATGTCTATTGACTCATTGTGGGCGGGGAAGGGGGGCAGGTGGGGGAGGGGGGGATTGTGTAGACAGACAGTCACGTGAAATACTTTTGAACGTGTTGTCTGAAAACTGGCTTGAGCAGCTAGCTCGGCAGCCCGCACATAATGGATATATCGTAGAACTTGTAGCTACAAATGAGTTGGACCTTCTCGACGGCGTCAGTATAGAAACGGCGATTAACAATCATGATGTTATTATAGCAACTATGATTACGAAAGTTAATAAATCAGTCAAGAAAGCTAGGAGAGTGTTTCTGCTAGATAGAAAAGGTAATCAGTTATTAGTAACTCACTTAGACAGTGAATTGGCATCACTTAGTTCCAGTAAGATGGATGTAGAAGAATTATGGGCAAAGTTTAAGCAGATTGTAAATCGAGGGCTGGATAAAGGATGTAAAAAACCAACCATCGCTCAATAACGAAATTCTGCGGATTGTGAGGAAGCAGAGGCTGCTGCACTCTCGGTTCAAAAGGGAACGCACAAATGATGACAGGCGAACGTAAGTAGAGATCCGGGCGTCTGTGAAAAGACCTGTGCGCGAAGCAGACAACAAGTACCACTGTCACACCTAAGCAAAAGATCTGCCACTGAACCCGAGGAAATTCTGGTGGTACGTAAAATGGCTAGGCGAGTCTAAGACTTCCATTCAGTCCCTTCTTGACCAGTCTGGTGTGGCAGTTGAAGATAGCAAAACAGAAAATGAAGTTTTAAATTTCACGTCCCCAAATCTTTCACACAGGAAAATCGTACAAACGTACCATCATTTTACCATCGGACAGAATCCCTTATGGAGCACATAGTAATAAGCATCCCTGGCGTTGAGAAACAACTCAAAGATTTGAAAGTAAATCAACCACTGAGTCCGGATGGAATCCCATCTCGATTTTACAAGAAATATTCTACGGCATTGGCCCCTTACCTACCTTGCATTTATCGTGAGTCTCTCGAGCATCGCAAAACGCCAAACGACTGGAAGAAAGCACAGGTGACTCCAGTATATAAGAAAGGTAAGGGGACGGATCCGCCAAGTTACAAACCAATATCCCTAACTTCTGTTTGCTGCAGAATCATTGAACATATTCTTAGTTCGACTAAAATAAATTTTCTTGAGACTGAGAAGCTTATGTCCTCGCATCATTATGGTATTAAAAGCATCGCTCGTGCGAAACTCAGCTCTCCCTTTTTCTCATATGATATACTACGAACTATGGATGAAGGGCAATAGACAGATTCCATATTTCTAGCTTTATTTGTTCATGAGACCCAGAAAATATTAGATACAGGCTCCCAGGTAGATGCTATTTTTCTTGACTTCCGGGAGGCGTTCGATACAGTTCCGCACTGTCGCCTGATAAACAAAGTAAGAGCCTACGGAATATCAGACCAGCTGTGTGGCTGGATTGAAGAGTTTTTAGCAAACAGAACACAGCATGTTGTTATCAACGGAGAGACCTCTACAGACGTTAAAGTAACCTCTGGCGTGCCACAGGGGATGTGTTATGGGACCATTGCTTTTCACAATATATATAAATGACCTAGTAGATAGTGTCGGAAGTTCCATGCGGCTTTTCGCGGATGATGCTGTAGTATACAGAGAAGTTGCAGCATTAGAAAATTGTAGCGAAATGCAGGAAGATCTGCAGCGGATAGGCACTTGGTGCAGGGAGTGGCAACTGACCCTTAACATAGACAAATGTAATGTATTGCGAATACATAGAAAGAAGGATCCTTTATTGTATGATTATATGATAGCGGAACAAACACTGGTAGCAGTTACTTCTGTAAAATATCGGAGAGTATGCGTGCGGAATGATTTGAAGTGGAATGATCATATAAAATTAATTGTTGGTAAGGCGGGTACCAGGTTGAGATTCATTGGGAGATTCCTTAGAAAATGTAGTCCATCAACAAAGGAGGTGGCTTACAAAACACTCGTTCGACCTATACTTGAGTATTGCTCATCAGTGTGGGATCCGCACCAGATCGGGTTGACGGAGGAGATAGAGAAGATCCAAAGAAGAGCGGCGCGTTTCGTCACAGGGTTATTTGGTAACCGTGATAGCGTTACGGAGATGTTTAACAAACTCAAGTGGCAGACTCTGCAAGAGAGGCGCTCTGCATCGCGGTGTAGCTTGCTCGCCAGGTTTCGAGAGGGTGCGTTTCTGGATGAGGTATCGAATATATTGCTTCCCCCTACTTATACCTCCCGAGGAGATCACGAATGTAAAATTAGAGAGATTAGAGCGCGCGCAGAGGCTTTCCGGCAGTCGTTCTTCCCGCGAACGATACGCGACTGTAACAGGAAAGGGAGGTAATGACAGTGGCACGTAAAGTGCCCTCCGCCACACACCGTTGGGTGGCTTGCGGAGTATAAATGTAGATGTAGATGTAGATTTGACACGGTGTCCCATTGCAGGCTGTTGACGAAGGTACGGGCATATGGAATAAGTTCACAGATATGTTAGTGGCTTGAAGACTTCTTAAGCAATATAACCCAATATGTGCAGCACTATGTTTTCTTTCGTTTGTGGCTCCTTTACCGATTTGTTTTATGGGTGTTTAATATTACCCAGTACACTATTAACGGTGTTTAATATTTATGTAATTACCTAGAATATTGGCTCTAGAGTTTCTTAACTCTTCCTCTTTTTAACAATATTACTTTTGTCGTGTTCTTCTTTTTATTGTTTTTTATTACTGTAATGCCTTTTATAAGTTATACCTTATTACAGACTTCAACTATTGTATCCCCCTTTATTTTCGCTGTTTCAATTAACTATTGAAAACTACTGTATGCCGACATTAGCCACATCTGGTGACCTTACAACACAAACTTCTTGTGGCTACTGTACGGCAGCTTGTTTTAAACAGTAGTACTACTGACAACATGACTCGTGCATGTGATGTTATTTATATGTATTTGACGACGCTGGTGCTGATTCCGCATTTAACATTTGACGATGACACTATGGCTGCAGTACTTAGGACTTTGTTTTTATGAAACAGGTATGCCTCTTCATATTTAAAGCGCACAAATGTAAATGTTGTCAGTACTACTTTACATTATGGTCTATGTATTGTTCTTAAGCTGTATACAGTTTGAGAGGGTATTTATGTTGTGTGATGTCCTTAGGTTAGTTAGGTTTAAGTAGTTCTAAGTTCTAATGGACTGATGACCATAGATGTTAAGTCCCATAGTGCTCAGAGCCATTTGAACCATTTGTATTTATGTTTTTCCCATTTTTGCTGCAGATCTGATGATGGCCATAAAAGACCGAAACCGGTAATCTGTTAACAAAAAGTTTGTGACCATAGACGTAAATTAAAGGAAACTTATTACGTATACGGCTCACTGTTTTTTCGCGACCATGTCGCAGCTTGTGATAACCCAGTAACTTGTCCTCGACGGCGAGTGTTCATCAGAAACAACGATATCGTCAGGAGTGCTCCAGGGAACTGTGATAGGACCGCTGGGCAGCAATCTGCTGTTGTTTGCTGATGATGCCATCTTGTACGGTAACCTGCCGAACGTGTAGGAACATGCAAGACGACTTAGACAAAATTTTCAGTTGGTGTGATGAATGGCAGCTAGCCCTAAATGTGGAACAATATAAGTTAATGCGGATGAGTAGGAAAATCAAACGTGTAATGTTCGGATTCAGTATTACCAGCGTCCTGGTTGATTCAGTCAACTCGTTTAAATATCTGGACGTCACGTTGCAAAGCGACATGAGATGGAACGAGCATTTGAGAGTCGTGGTTGGAAAGATGAATAGTCGGCTTCGGTTTCTTGGGAGAATTTTAGGAAACAGTGGTTCCCCTTTAAAGGAAATCGCATTTAGGTCGCTGGTGAAAACCTATTCTTGAGTACCTCTCGCGTGTTTGGGATCATACGAAATCGGGTTGAAGGACGACATCTAAGCAATTCACAGGCGGACTAATACACTACTGGCCATTAAAATTGCTACACCAAGGAGAAATGCAGATGATAAACGGGTATTCATTGGACAAATATATTATACAAGAACTGACATGTGATTACATTTTCACGCAGTTTGGGTGCATAGATCCTGAGAAATAAGTACCCAGAGCGACCACCTCTGGCCGTAATAACAGCCTTGATACGCCTGGGCATTGAATCAAACAGAGCTTGGATGGGGTCTACAGGTACAGCTGCCCATGCAGCTTCAACGCGATACCGCAGTTCACCAAGAGTAGTGACTAGCATATTGTAAGGAGCCAGTTGCTTGGCCACCATTGACCAGACGTTTTCAGTTGGTGATAGATCTGGAGAATGTGCTGACCAGGGCAGCAGTCGAACATTTTCTGTATCCAGAAAGGCCCATACAGGACCTACAACATCCGGTCGTGCGTTATCCTGCTGAAATGTAGGGTTTCATACGGCTCGAATGAAGGGTAGAGCCACTGGTCGTAACACATCTGAAATGTAACGTCCGCTGTTCAAAGTGCTGTCAATGAGAACAAGAGGTGACCGAGATGTGTAACCAACCGCACCCCACACCATCACGCCGGGCGATGATGAACACACACTTCCAATTTCCGTTCACCGCGATGTCACCAAACATAGATGCGACCATCATGATGCTGTAAACAAAACCTGGATTCATCCGAAAAAATGACGTTTTGCCATTCGTGCACCCAGGTTCGTTGTTGAGTACACCATCGCAGGCGCTCCTGTCTGTGCTGCAGCGTCAAGGGTAACCGCAGCCACGGTCTCCGAGCTGATAGTCCATGCCGCTGCGAACGTCGTCGAACTGTTCGTGCAGATGGTTGTTGTCTTGCAAACGTCCCCATCTGTTGACTCAGGGACCGAGACGTGACTGCACGATCCGTTACAGCCGTGCGGATAAGATGCTTGTCGTCTTGACTGCTAGTGATACGAGGCCGTTGGGATCCAGCACGGCGTTCGGTATTACCCTCCTGAACCCACCGATTCCATATTCTGCTAACAGTCATTGGATCTCGACCAACGCGAGCAGCAATGTCGCGATACGATAAACCGCAATCGTGATAGGATACAATCCGACCTGATGGTACGCATATCTCCTCCTTACACGAGGCATCACAACGACGTTTCACCAGGCAACGCCGGTCAACTGCTGTTTGTGTATGAGAAATCGATTGGAAACCTTCCGCATGTCAGCACGTTGTAGGTTTCACCACCGGCGCCAACCTTGTGAGAATGCTCTGAAAAGCTAATCATTTGCATATCACAGCATCTTCTTCCTGTCGGTTAAATTTCGCGTCTGTAGTACGTCATCTTCGTGGGGTAGCAATTTTTATGGCCAGTAGTGTATACTTAAAATTTCAAGCCGCTACTTCCTCGAGAAGTTAATTTAAAATCAGTTGCGAGATTTGTACCGAACAGAAAGACACGAAAGCACCAAGTAAAGTCATGGTATAAAAAGCTAACAGTACTACACGGCTTTATTATCAGAGAAATCGCATCGTACAGCTTGCACAATGGACAAGTTGAGTTGAAATATACCAACTGGAAGCAACGCGAGAAGTAATGTAGAATGTAGCAGAATTACATCAGCGTGCCAGATCACGACTCAGTCTTTTATGCCCGCTCAAAGCAGGGTGTACTGTATAAAGAGTAAAATAATTTCATCACCAGTATTCCCTGTTGGTGAGTCTTGTCAAATTTCACTTTTCTGAAGCAATTCCACTTTATTTTAAGCGTTATTATGTATAGTGCTAAGCTCTTAGTGCGCTATTAATAAAGGCGAGAGAGATCGGAGCGGATGAAAACTAGCGATCTCCAGGTAACGGGCTTGTTTTGTGTGTTGGGCTCGACTTCAGCTTTGGGTATGGTTGCGGGTCTTAAGGAGCTGTTATTGTGTTACACATTTGGATTCACGTACAAAGACCTTAGATTTTGAGTTAATGAACTGTTTAACGGCTCAGCAGACTACAAGGTACCAATAGATGAGTGATACCTTCAAAAACCAATAATGAGCAAATTTTATGTGATAGTGGCGACTTGTGAGCTAAACAAAAAAAAAACAGAGAGACAAAAAAGATAACCTGTTCCATTTCACTGTCGGTTAACCTTGCACTGCATCACAGAACGGGCTGGCACTGAGTTTAAGATATGACACTCGTATTACGACAGATTTTTTTGTTTTGGAATGATTAAGTGTTACCTGCTCAGCTAATTTTAGTTAATTTTTGCACCATGGTACTGTTTCGACCTTAGGCTGTATGCAAGCTTTTGTTATCCGTTTGATCAAGAAAATATGCAATTCAGCTATGCAAATATTTTTAGACATAATTTAAAAAATTGTTTGCTGTTCTTGTACATACGATCAGTGTCGTAAATGATATATGACAGCTGCGGCTTCTGACCTGGGCACCGCTCCGGCGACTCGGTTTTGCAACATGTGAGCAAAATGAGGAAGAGAGAAAGAAAAGGGGAAACGGGAGGACGAAATAACAAGCGGAAGAAGAAGAAGAAGCACGCGTTAGAGGCCGCAAAATGGGAAAGGGGGCGAAACGTGTAAAAGGAAATCTTGAAAGGATATTACAATTTGACTGTTCTAAGCAAACGTTCCATAAGTCCTATTTTTCCTTAGTAGAGACACACTGTTCTCATCTGCTAAATGGAGCAGCTTTCATTATACTAAATGAGCCAACGTAATGAAAGTGTAAAGAGTGTATTTTACGTTTGTCTTTTTGTTACTGTTGCAAGCAGTGCAGTTTTGTAGTGCGTATTGTTACGCGCTGTATTGTATCATGTAAAAGAAAAATTATTGAAATGTGTATCTTTTACGTTATTGCAAAGTCATGTCGATCTCAATAAACGTACAAACAGAGAAAACAGCGATGAAAATTGAACAAAAAGTAGCTAGCACTTAATAACGTAATCAGTACATTTATTTCTTCTTAAAAATGTGTAAATATACCACAAAGCATAATGGAAACTAGCAACAAACACGATTTTTTCAGATCATTGAAGAGAAAATACTAAAGCACCGAACAAGCACATTATT
Source organism: Schistocerca cancellata (assembly GCF_023864275.1). Taxonomy (NCBI): domain Eukaryota; kingdom Metazoa; phylum Arthropoda; class Insecta; order Orthoptera; family Acrididae; genus Schistocerca; species Schistocerca cancellata. The sequence continues at coordinate 143,719,574 of NC_064634.1, read as the reverse complement.
TTTCTGAAGCAATAATGCTGCATAATCTTCTAGTTACACTGTGGTTTCCATAAGGCAGAGATTAAGGTAATATCATCTCCCAGTACATGGGACATTAAGAACATCTCTCCATGTGTAGTCACCTAATTATGATATGATTAGGTTGAAAACTCTTATAAAAATCATGATGATAGTGTAAGCTGTTGCACCGGCCGGGGTGGTCGAGCGGTTCTAGGCGCTATAGTCTGGAACCGTGCGACCGCGCGACCTCAAGTTCGAATCCTGCCTCGGGCATGGGTGTGTGTGATGTCCTTAGGTTAGTTAGGTTTAAGTAGTTCTAAGTTCTAGGGGACTGATGACCTCAGAGGTTAAGTCCCATAGTGCTTAGAGCCATTTGAACTGTAAGCTGTAGCATATTCTGGTTTTCGGATATGATCCTAATGGGGGATTAATGTTTCATTTTACTCCATCTCATACACTAAGTAATCCACTAACAGCGAAAAGATCAGATGACTTAAAACACTTTCTGATGTTGAATCGCATGAAGAACCTAATAATCTACACGGTTCTAAATTCCTCTACGAAATATAACAAATTAACATGAAAGAACTTCAGTTTGCTCTCCGATTTACTTCTTACTTTGGGCAAGTAATCAAAGGTATCGCTGCCAGAGCTATTTCTTCCTTTCTGAGATAAATCCAGTTTTAATCAAGAGTAATGAGGATAATTCCTTCGTCCTGTATTGTAAATATGGACGTAGTTATTCTTTCAGAGCTGTAATAGTTTATTTACATCAGATTTGAAGAGACTAATATACATTAATGAGCCAAAACGTTACTACCACGAGACTGAACTCCGCTTGGTGACAGCGTGGTTATGCGACGTTGTAAGGACGTTATACAGAGTGATACAAGTGCAGATACTTTTATTGTAGTCGAATTAAGTTGGGTGATGTTGAGGGTATTAGATTAGGAAATGAGACACTTAAAGTAGTAAAGGAGGTTTGCGATTTGGGGAGCAAAATAACTGATGATGGTCAAAGTAGAGAGGATATAAAATGTAGACTGGCAATGGCAAGGAAAGCGTTTCTGAAGAAGAGAAATTTGTTAACATCGAGTATAGATTTAAGTGTCAGGAAGTCGTTTCTGAAAGTATTTGTATGGAGTGTAGCCATGTATGGAAGTGAAACATGGACGGTAAATAGTTTGGACAAGAAGAGAATAGAAGCTTTCGAAATGTGGTGCTACAGAAGAATGCTGAAGATTAGATGGGTAGACCACATAACTAATGAGGAAGTATTGAATAGGATTGGGGAGAAGAGAAGTTTGTGGCACAACTTGACCAGAAGAAGGGATCGGTTGGTAGGACATGTTCTGAGGCATCAAGGGATCACCAATTTAGTATTGGAGGGCAGCGTGGAGGGTAAAAATCGTAGGGGGAGACCAAGAGATGAAAACACTAAGCAGATTCAGAAGGATGTAGGTTGCAGTAGGTACTGGGAGATGAAGAAGCTTGCACAGGATAGAGTAGCATGGAGAGCTGCATCAAACCAGTCTCAGGACTGAAGACCACAACAACAAGGATGGTGTACTGAACAACATTATATCAATATTGATTCATGTGGAGACCAGTAATTATACCTATTAGGAGCAGTGTGTATTTAGGTTGGTTCGTACCTCCAAGTACATGTGGCAAGAGCAAGCCATTAATGTTTATTTTCCCCTGGGCGACAAGCAAAGCGTTGAAGCGTGGACACAGGGGCGCATAACTGTAAGTCTATGCTGACAGGCGTTACGACCTTGCAGGAAACCATCAGATAGTAAACTATGTGGCGTGTCTGCAGGAAGACCATTACATGCAGAGAAAAAACAACTAATAAACTAAAGTGGGTACGTGTAAAGATACCAGTGACCTCAATATCTGCACTTATACACCTAACATCAACAAAAGGAAAACGAGGATAATGGAATGTAGTCGAATTAAGTCGGGTGATGTTGAGGGTATTAGATTAGGAAATGAGACACTTAAAGTAGTAAAGGAGTTTTGCTATTTGGGGAGCAAAATAACTGATGATGGTCGAAGTAGAGAGGATATCAAATGTAGACTGGCAATGGCAAGGAAAGCGTTTCTGAAGAAGAGAAATTTGTTAACATCGAGTATAGATTTAAGTGTCAGGAAGTCGTTTCTGAAAGTATTTGTATGGAGTGTAGCCATGTATGGAAGTGAAACATGGACGGTAAATAGTTTGGACAAGAAGAGAATAGAAGCTTTCGAAATGTGGTGCTACAGAAGAATGCTGAAGATTAGATGGGTAGACCACATAACTAATGAGGAAGTATTGAATAGGATTGGGGAGAAGAGAAGTTTGTGGCACAACTTGACCAGAAGAAGGGATCGGTTGGTAGGACATGTTCTGAGGCATCAAGGGATCACCAATTTAGTATTGGAGGGCAGCGTGGAGGGTAAAAATCGTAGGGGGAGACCAAGAGATGAATACACTAAGCAGATTCAGAAGGATGTAGGTTGCAGTAGGTACTGGGAGATGAAGAAGCTTGCACAGGATAGAATAGCATGGAGAGCTGCATCAAACTAGTCTCAGGACTGAAGACCACAACAACAACAACAACACCTAACAGCCTTTGCAATCGGAGCAGAAACGAATGGAGAAATATTCAAGTGACAAGACAGGCTAAAAATGGGTAATCTACTGATGTGAGTGACTTTGAGAAAGGACAGATTGTTCTGGTGTGGCTTCTGGGAAACGACAAGACTGGTCAGCTGTTCACGTGCCACTGTAGTCGGCATCTATGGAAGTTCCTGAAAGGACGGTGAGACCACGAGTAGGTGGCAAGCTGTTTGATGTCCACGTCTTATCACACAACACGCAGGCAGTAGGATTCCCCCTCTGTAAATCGGGGCAGGCGGCAATCACCACAGAATACACTGGGAATGTTTCCGAGCACAGCTTTTACTGCACCTTGCTGAAAGTGGGCCCCGCAGCAAAGGACTGCTATAGGTTTCCATGTTGAGCCAAAGAAGGTGTCAGTTAGGATGGCAATGGGCACGGGGTCATCAAGATTGGACCGTGGGTCAAAGCAAAGGCGTCGCCTGGGCGGGTGAATCATATTACTTGATACACCATGTCGATCGTCGTGCCCGGATATGACGTCATATAGGCGAACTGCTATTCGAAATATGCACTACGTCAAGAACTCAGGCCCGTGGGGCAGTATTATGTTACGAGGGACATTCACTTGAGCTATCGTGGGACCTGTGGTAGTAATCTAAGTCGAAATGACAACTGTGGATCACATGAGCATTGCTCCTGACAGCCTGCATCTCTTCATGCCTGATGCCTACATCCACATCTCAGTAGATACTCCGGAAGCCACTGTATGGTGCTTGACACAGGGGTACTCTGTACCACTACCAGTCATTTCCGTTCCTGTTACACTCGCAAACAGAACGTATCTCTTGTGATGTGACTTGCGCTTGTGTTAAATTCAGCAATTATACTAATGCATTTACTGCATAATCCTTCCGTTAAGATACTTGGAAACGTTCTAAAGTACAAATTTTACAATCGGACAGCAAATAAAGAAAATTTCAGCTAAAGACATCACAAAGTCATTTAAAAAACTTCAACAGAGTCTACACGGACGTGTTACCGTACTCTCAGTGCATCTCTGAAATCTTTAGATGTCCACTGTCACGCCTCCTTGATAATTACTTCTAACACTGCGAAAAAAAATTTGTTAACATCTAATACAAATTTTAGTTTTAGAAAGTTTTTTTAAAATTATTTGTCGGGAGTGTAGTCCTGTATGGAAGTGAAACGTGGACGAGATAAGTCCAGAGGAGAAGGAAAAGCTGTGGCCGAGCCGTTCTAGGCGCTTCAGTCCGGAACCGCGCGACCGCTACGGTCGCAGGTTCGAATCCTGCCTCGGGCATGGATGTGTGTGATGTCCTTAGGTTACTTAGGTTTTAGTAGTTCTAAGTCTAGGGGACTGATGACCTCAGATGTTTAGTCCCATAGTGCTTAGAGCCATTTGAACCATTTGAGAAGAAAAAACTTATGGGACTACATAAGAACATTGAAGATTGCGTAGATGTGGTGGACATTGCGGGATAATGAAATTTATGGAACAATTGTTCGCCCCGTTAGCTGAGTGGTCAGCGTGTCTGACTGCCAACAGCAGGTCCTGGATCGATTCCCGGCCAGGTAAGAGATTTCCTCCTCTCAGGGGGACTGGGTGTTCTGCTGTCATCATCATCGGCACGCGAGTCACCAATGTGGCTTCAACTGAAAAGACTTGCGGTTCGGCAGCCGAACGTTCACAGGTTGGGACTCCCGGCCGTCAATGCCATATAGTCATTTCATTATGGGCACAACTTAACCGAGCGAGGTGGCGCAGTGGACTCGCATTCTGAAAGACGACGGTGCAAACCCGCGTCCGGCGATCCCGATTTAGGTTTTACGGCCGATATCCTTCCGTCATCCTATGGGACCGATGACCTTGCTGTTTGGTCCCTCCTACAAATCAACCAACCAACCAACACAACTTTATTGCAAGATGGGATCTACTCACTTGTCAAATCCTGAGGCACCAAGGAATCTTCAGTTTGGTAGTGGAGGGCAGTTTGTTGTAAGTAGGCTGTTTAGGTTTGTATGTTGGTAACACCACGTAGCGCTCTGTATGAAAATCACTGACTGTGCTGTGTGCAGTCTGTGGCTGGTTGGCATTGTTGAAATATTCTCTATAGTAGTGTTGGGCTGTTGGAGGTAAGCCGCCAGCAGTGGTGGATGTGGGGAGAGAGATAGCAGAATTTTGAGAGCGGACGATCTTGACGTGTGTCCATCAGAAAGAGTAAATTTGTAATACTGTATATCATGAAGTGATATATATATATATATATATATATATATATATATATATATATATATATATATATATATATATGATGACTTTTGAATATTATTAAGGTAAATACATTGTTTGTTCTCTATCAAAATCTTTCATTTGCTAACTATGCCTATCAGTAGTCAGTGCCTTCAGTAGTTTGAAACTTTTATTTAGCTGGCAGTATTGGCGCTCGCCGTATTGCAGTAGTTCGAGTAACGAAGATTTTTGTGAGGTAAGTGATTCATGAAAGGTATAGGTTATTGTTAGTCAGGGCCACTCTTTTGTAGGGATTATTGAAAGTCAGATTGCGTTGCGCTAAAAATATTGTGTATCAGTTTAGTGTTGATCAGAATAAGTAAAGAGAGAAATGTCTGAGTACGTTCAGTTCTGATCAGCTGTTTGAAAATCAAATAACGTAAGGGGTTTATCAGCACAGTACTTCATTAATTTTTGTAAGAGGACGTTTCATATGTCGACCCTTAGCCGAGGATACCTCACTGGAATCTTCTGATTTTTTCTTGTAGTTTGTGTAATTAGTGTAGCTATTGTTTATTGCTAGCGCGTAATTGTAGAGAGAATCTTCTTTGTAGTTGTAGTTTTTCATTGTTGTACAGTACAACAGATGTGCCATGCACGTAAATTTTCACCAAATATTTCGCAGCTGTGCTTGCAATAAATTTAGATATTATTTTCAATGCTATGTTAATGTATTTTCTTATTTTGCTCTTCAAATTGTGCTTTTCTGTGTTATCGTGTGCAATATTGTGACAATAATGGCGTGTGAAAAACGCAATACTAGGCTCCAAAGTAAACTGAGAAATGACAGTGAAGACGAAAGCAGTGTGTTAGCGCCACCGTCTAATGAATTAACTAACGTTCAACATAGTAATTTTGTAATTGTGCATAGGGGAATGGATCAGGCAATAAATAATCGTGTAGACAGTGAAACAGCTAGTGAAGAGGGTAGATTTGTCGATCGGTCGGTCGGCAACAGCTCGCCACAGGGATCCGAAATGACAGGACACAATTTTGCAAATACAGTAGATTAACGTTTTGCGTCATTACCCGTTTCTCAATCAAGTCAAGACACATTTTTTGCTTTTAAAAAGGCGAATATTGGCTTTTCAAATGCACTGCCGAATAGCACTGAGGAACATGTTTCAGTCACCAGTGCATTGTTATTACAATTGATACAACAAATGGGATAAAAGCTTAAAAAGTTAGACACAATGGTACAAAATCTTCAAAACAAACAGCAACAGCTTCAAAAGTTAGACTCAATGGAACAAACGCTTGAACAAACACGTGAAGGTTTAACTGCTGAGTTACTTAAAATCGAATCGAAATGTCAAAAAGTCTGTAATGACGCAAAAACACAGATTTGTGAGCATTTTCAACCTATTTTTTCGCGTCATGAAAATGCATTACAGAATCACGAAGTAGCCATAAAGGAACTGCAAACTATTGTTCATGAAAATCACGACACCTTCTTACAAGCTAAAATTGACTCAGTTGCATCTACCGATTCGGGTACGCAACTTGCAAAAACTCAGGAAAACTTAAAGGACACAGTGGATACGATTTCAACACAAATGGACACTATGAAACTTGGTTCAGAAAAACACACTGAGGAAATCAGTTCACTATCGGACAAAGTAGCCGAACTTTCATATCAATTCACTAACTTATCTACAAACTGAATGAAACACTGACACAGAAGAGTATGAAAATTCAAACAAAATCAAAATCAAATCAACACACAGCACATGTCAGTGATTTTCATACAGAGCGCTACGTGGTGTTACCAACATAAAAACCTAAACAGCCTACTTACAGTGTATGTGCGTTTGTGAGTGTGAAAGGGGGGGGGTTGAGATGTAGTGGGAGACTAAGTCTTTACTACAGTAAGTAGGTTGAAGACGAAGTGAAGAGATTCGTACAGGCCATCAAACCAGTCTTCAGACTGAAGATCACAAGAGCGCCAAGCATCGACAAACAGCAGAAGTACCTCGCTTACAGACGAAGCTGCCAAGGCGTGGCGACATCTGATGGCCACAGGAGCCTTGACACTGGGGACAGTCGACGACCCTCCGCGAGGACGCGGCGGCTGATAGCGGGGGCTCAGAATTAGCGCGCCTAACGCAACGGAGGTCCCGCCTCCCTGACCCAACTCCGCAGACATCACGCACAACTGCACACTCCTCACCTTGACTTCGTCTCTTGGTAATCGCCAGGCAAAGTCACGTAAGGTTACTCCGAAGAAAATGATCTACTGACACACAGTCGGCACGAATTAAAAAAAAATTATTATTCAGCAACACAACTACCTCTTTATTCTCACGAGTGCTACCTACAGTGTGTTTCCGTAAGCGCATGCAAAAATTTACACTAATGGCCATAAAAATTGATACACCACGAAGATAACGTGCTACAGACGCGAAATTTAACCGACAGGAGGAAGATGCTGTGATATGCAAATGATTAGCTTTTCAGAGCATGCGCACAATATTGGCGCCAGTGGCGACACCTACAACGTGCTGACATGACGAAAGTTTCCAACCGATTTCCCATACACAAACAGCAGTCGACCGGCGTTGCTTGGTGAAACGTTGTTGCGATGCCTCGTGTAAGGAGGAGAAATGCGTACCATCACGTTTCCGACTTTGATAAAGGTCGGATTGTAGCCTATCACGATTACGGTTTATCGTATCGTGACATTACTACTCGCGTTCGTCGAGATCCAATGACTGTTAGCAGAATATGGAATCGGTGTGTTCAAGAGGGCAATACGGAACGCCGTGCTGGATCCCAATGGCCTCGTATCACTAGCAGTCGAGATGACAGGCATCTTATCCGCATGGGTGTAACGGACCGTGCAGCCACGTCTCGATCCCTGAGTCAACAGATGGGGACATTTGCAAGACAACAACCATCTGCACGAACAGTTCGACGACGTTTGGAGCAGCATGGACTATCAGCTCGGAGACCGTGGCTGCGGTTACCCTTGACGCTGCATCACAGACAGGAGAGCCTGCAATGGTGTACTCAACGACGAAGCTGGGTGCACGAATGGCAAAACGTCATTTTTTCGGATGAATCCAGGTTGTGTTTACAGCATTATGATGGTCACATCCGTGTTTGGCGACATCGCGCTGAACGCACATTGGAAGTGTGTATTCGTCATCGCCATACTGGCGTATCATCCGGCGTGATGGTATGCGGTGCCATTGGTTACACGTCCCGGTCACCTCTTGTTCGCATTGACGGCACTTTGAACGGTGGGCGTTACATTTCAGATGTGTTACGACCCGTGGCTCTACCCTTCATTCGATCCCTGCGAAACCCTACATTTCAGCAGGATAATGCACTTGATCTTGTATTGGCAGCTGTACCTGTACACGCCATCCAAGCTCTGTTTGACTCAATGCCCAGACATATCAAGGCCGTTATTACGGCCAGAGGTGGTTGTTCTGGGTACTGATTTGTCAGGATGTATGCACTCAAATTGCGTGAAAATGTAATCACATGTCAGTTCTAGTATAATATATTTGTCCAATGAATACCAAATGGTTCAAATGGCTCTGAGCACTATGGGACTTAACATCTATGGTCATCAGTCCCATAGATCTTAGAACTACTTAAACCTAAGTAACCTAAGGACATCACACAACACCCAGTCATCACGAGGCAGAGAAAATCCCTGACCCCTCCGGGAATCTAACCCGGGAACCCGGGCGTGGGAAGCGAGAACGCTACAGCAATGAATACCCTTTTATCACCTGCATTTCTTCTTGGCGTAGCAATTTTAATGGTCAGTAGTGTAATAGGACGTAGAGGATGCTCCACTGAAGAATTTGAGCTAGAGTACCTGAGGACGGAGAAGCCATCTTAAGGAGATACTAGGAATAAAATCACGTTATTGTGTACTTTATTTACATTACTTATAGTTAACTGCAGATACCATAATTGACAAAATGAACTTACCATTTGTACAGCTTCTTACATGATGTGCTGAAACTGATGGCCGTCAGCCACAATGCAAGCATGACATCGGCGAACAAGATTATGATGCACCCTGGCAGCTATTACTGGTTTGTTTCGAATCACAGCACAGGCAGCTACATTCTGACATATACATTGGGGTCTCATACATAAGTGACTGTAGATACCTCCACGGGAATTAACCAAGGGGATTCAGGTCAATTGACCTTTCAGGCCATGGAATGGGACCACCCGTTCCAACCCAGGACTGTTGCGGACTTCTACACTCAAGTGAGGCGGTGCACCTTCATGTTGTATCCAATCCTGTCACGAACAGCCAAGGGTACACTCTCCAACAACTCAGGTAAACTCTATACACGAACCTCAAGTACATGTGGCTATTCAGACTGCCATGTAGAAGATACAGCCCAATTAGACTGTTGCCTACAATGCCGGCCCATTCTAGTCTTCCTTGTTCCCTTGCAAGAAATAAAGAATGTACGTGTAAATAAACAGCACAATACGTGTAGCATGTTAGTTATAAATAAGCTGGAAAACAGTAATGCTAGACAAAGCTGTAGACAAGTTTACTTCCACATCTCTTTTAGCTGGCTTTGCCGACCCCAGGTTCCGTACCTTAAATTGTTCAGTGGAGCATTCTCTATGTTCTGTTACATTTTTGCGGGCTCTTCAGGAAACACTCTGTATAGGTGATCTCAAATTGATTCCAAGTTTCTGGATTTCGTTTCCTCAGAAGCAGCTTTTAATCAAATTGCTTTCCAATGGAGAAAAAGCCTTAATCGTGCGACTGGATTCGTCATTCCCTTTCAGAAAGATCGTAGTTCGTAGCAACTAATGGAAAGTGATCGAGTGAAAGGGGAGAGATATCTGGCGTTCCCCAAGGACAATGATTTAGGAGGCAATCTGAATACCCCTCTTGGATTATTTGCAGATGATGTCGTCGTTTTACGGTATTGTAAAGTCACCAAAAGACGAAAACCACAATTAAAAAATGAGTTAGACATCTGCATGGAGCGAAAAATGGCAATTAAGTCTAAATTGTTAAAAGTGTGAGGTCCTGTACCTGAGTTCTGAGAGGAGTCGTTCAAATTTCGTTGACACGATAAATCACTCTACTAAATAGCTACGTATAACAAATACGAACAACTTAAACTGGAACGGGCACATAGACAATGACGCGGAGAAGGCGAATCAAAGACTGCGTTTTAGTGGTTGAACTCTTAGAAAATGCAGGAAATACAATAGAAAGACTGCCTACAGTACGCTTGGCCTTCTTCTGCTAGAGTACTATTGTGCGGTATGGGATCCTTACCCGACAGGAGTGACACAGGACAACAAAAAAACTGAAATAATTACAGTTCGTTTTGTACTATCGCAAAATAGGGGAGAGAGAGTCACGGATATGATAAGCGAGTTGGGGTAGCAGTACTTAAACCAAAGTCATTTTTCGATGCGGGGAGATATTTCCACTAAATTTCAGTTTCCACTTTTCTCCTCCAAATGCGAAAACATATTTTTGACGCACTCTGCATAAGGATAAACGACCATCTCAATAAAATAAGAGAAATCAGCGCTCGCACATAGAGATTTAAATGTTTTGCCCGCACTGTTCGAGGGTGTAACGGTAGAGAATAGAGTGAAAGTGTTACGATGAACCCTCTGCCTGACACTTAAATATGAATTACAGAGTAGCCACGTAGATGTAGACGTAGAAGACGAAACGAGCGAACGATGAAATTACTTTTTTAACGAAAAGTGCTATGATTATGGGTTTTAGAGCTCTAAATCGTAATGTTATAACAAACAATCCATTTTATTCGTCATTTTTCTTACAATTAATTTTTAGGCGTTTTGATGATGTAATGGGTGTGTGATAATTAATCGTAAAAACTATCACGGGAGCAAGTGCTCGACAGTAAAAGGAAAAACGTTTCGGTGAACATGCGTCAGTGAACAACCCGTTTGCACCATAACAGTTGCCACAGACTATATATGAAATACAGATGCGTCAAAAAAATGTATACACACTTTGAAGCGTCATAGAAAATTTATTTACCGTTCTACAATGTTAAATTTCTGGAAATGGAAAGCTTAACACCAAATTGGAAAAATAAATGTTCTTTGCAAATGTGATTAATGTTCAAACTGGTGGCCTTCAGCATCAATACATTTCTGAATCCGGGTCACCACTGATTCCGTACATCGTACCAAAGTGTCCAATGAGATTTCTGCGCACACCGCCTGAATCTCATTCCAAAGTGTGTCCAGGTTACGTGGTTTACGTTTGTACACCTCATCTTTTACTGTGCCCCATAAGAAGAAATCCAGCAGTCTGGAACCGCATGGCCACCCCGGCCGGCTAGTGTGTAAGCTTTTTTTTTTTTTTTTTTTTTTTTTTTAGCACGCTGCGCAGCGCCGTTAACGGCCCTCGTGCCCGACCACGCCTGTGCCGTCTTGCTCTACGCCACGTGTGCCGCACCGGCAGGCATATGCCACACCGCGAGCATGATTTCAAAACAATCATGCTCGCGGTGTGTTACTAAGCATACGTGCCGGAATCGGAATCAAACTAAGACTGCTGTGGCTCGAGAGCATTCTCCAATGGAAATTCATGGTGTACATTCCACACCGAACAGTGACACTCTACCAGATAGTGACTGTGTTCGTTCTACCAATAGTGCGCGTAGACATAGACGGAAGTCCCGCCCCACTGCACGTTATTTCGTGCCTGTGTCTATGTTGCACGTGACAGTAGATTGTGTAGTGTAGGAAAGACAATGAGCTTTTAGTGGACTTGAACATTCACGGCAAAGTGATTCCATTCCAGCTCGATACGGGAGCTGCAGTTTCTTTAATAAATCAAAACACTTACAAACTATTGGGCAAACCCCCTTTGAGTGACGCAAACGTTACGTTGACTAGCTATTCAGGACAGAAGCTCCCTGTATTGGGTCAGTGCAGCCTTCTTGCCACGTACAGAGGACAAACAAAACTTGTTGTCTTTTTACATACTTCGTTCCACTTCAGTGAACTTGTTTGGTTTGGATTCTTTTCATTTGTTTAACTTGTCGGTTTCGGAGTTTCGGATAATGTCATATTAGTGAACCAGACTGTGCCTTCGGACAGTGTTTCACGTGTCTGTGATGAATTCGCCAACTTTTTTGCACCTTACCTGGGTTGCGCCAAGAATTATCAACAAAATTTGGAACTTAAAGCAAACGCACAACCTAAATTTTTCAGAGCACGCACGGTTCCCTGCGCATTTCGTGATGAGGGCGCAAAAACATTACACGCTTTGGAAGCCCAAGGTGTAATTGAACGTATTCAGGCTTCCTTCTGGGCATCACCCTTAGTCATTTTGCCGAAACCTTAGGAAAATTGAGACTCTGTGTGGACTTCAAGGCAACTGTGAATCCGCAGTTTGTGACTGCGACATTTCCTTTGCCACGTCCTGAAGATCTTTTTGATAAACTATGGCCGGGCAAATATTTTTCGAAGTTGGCCCTCTCCAATGCGTACTTGCAATTACCGGTGGACGAAGAATCCCAACGCGTTTTGGTAGTTAACACGCATCCGGTTTTATACAAGTTTCGACGTCTGCCATTCGGTTGCGCGTCGGCCCCTGCATTGTTCCAACAATACATACAGACTGTTTGTGCGTCGGTCCCCACAGCCGTCAATTATCTTGACGATATAGTTGTCTCGGGAAGGACGGAGGAAGAACATTTAGCTAATCTACGGGCCTTATTTCTGGTTCTGCGACAGAGCGGTCTTCGCTTACGCAAGGACAAATATGTATTCTTTGCCAGTGACTTGCCGTACCTGGGACATGTACTTAATACCCAAGGTATACATCCCAGTCCCACGCACTTCCGTACCATACGAGACTTACCAACGCCGACGAACGTGACGCAGCTGCAGAGCATCTTCGGCAAGATAAACTACACTACTGGCCATTAAAATTGCCACACCAAGAAGAAATGCTGATGATAAATGGGTATTCATTGAACAAATATATTATACTAGAACTGACATGTGATTACATTTTCACGTAATTTGGGTGCATAGATCCTGAGAAATCAGTATCCAGAACAACCACCTCTGGCCGTATTAACGGCCTAGATACGTCTCGGCATTAAGTCAAACAGAGCTTGGATGGCGTGTACAGGTACAGCTGCCCATGCAGCTTTAACACAATACCACAGTTCATCAAGAGTAGTGACTGGCGTATTGTGACGAGCCAGTTGCTCGGCCACCATTGACCAGACGTTTTCAATTGGTGAGAGATCTGGAGAATGTGCTAGCCAGGGTAGCAGTCGAACATTTTCTGTATCCAGAAAGGCCCGTACAGGACCTGAAACATGCGGGCGTGCATTATCCTGCTGAAATGTAGGGTTTCGCAGGGATCGAATGAAGGCTAGAGCCACGGGTCGTAACACATTTGAAATGTAAAATCCACTGTTATAATGCGGACAAGAGGTGACCGAGACGTGTAACCAATGGCACCCCATACTATCACGCCGGGTGATACGCCAGTATGGCGATGACGACTACACGCTTCCAGTGTGCGTTCGCCGCGATGTCGCAAACACGGATGCGACCATCATGATGCTGTAAAAAGAACCTGGATTCATCCGAAAAAATGACGTTTTGCCATTCGTGCACCCAGGTTCGTCGTTGACCACACCGTTGCAGGCGCTCCTGTCTCTGATGCAGCGTCAAGGGTAACCGCAGCCACGGTCTCCGAGCTGATAGTCCATGCTGCTGCAAACGTCGTCGAACTGTTCGTGTAGGTGGTGGTTGTCTTGCAAACATCCCCATCTGTTGACTCAGGGATCGAGACGTGGCTCAGAGATCGAGAAGTGGCTGCACGATCCGTTACAGCCATGCGGATAAGATGCCTGTCATCTCGACTGCTAGTGATGCGAGGCCGTTGGGATCTAGCACGGCGTTCCGTATTACCCTCCTGAACCCACCGATACCATATTCTGCTAACAGTCATTGAATCTCGACCAACGCGAGCAGCAATGTCGCGATACGGTTAACCGCAATCGCGATTGGCTACAATCCGACCTTTATCAAAGTCGGAAACAAGATGGTACGCATTCCTCCTCCTTACACAAGGCAGCACAACAACGTTTCACCAGGCAACGCCGGTCAACTGCTGTTTGTGTATGAGAAATCGGTTGGAAACTTTCCTCATGTCAGCACGTTGTAGCTGTCGCCACAGGCGCCAGCCTTTTGTGAATGCACTGAAAAGCTAATCATTTGCATATCACAGCATCTTCTTCCTGTCGGTTAAATTTCGCGTCTGCAGCACGTCATCTTCGTGGTGTAGCAATTTTAATGGCCAGTAGTGTATTATCATGGATATATATCGCACCTCATTTCTGCTCCACTTCGTCGGTTGAGGCGTAAAGGTGACAATTGTCTGGTCGGCGAAATGCGAACGCACCTTTCGCCGGTTGAAATCGGCTTTGCTTTCTAGTACTTGTCACGCGCCATCAAGAAACCTCTTCTGTTAATGGTGGATGCATCTGATTTCGGAATCGGTGCTGTGCTTGCGCATAAAGATGGTTTGCACGATAGATCTAATGCCTTTGCGTCAAAATTACTCTCCTCTGCGCAAAGAAATTATTCGCAGATCGAGAAAGAAGCGTTAGCTCTCATATTTGATGTGATGAAATTTCATGAGTTGTTATATGGTCGTCGCTTTACAATAATCACCGACCACCAACCACTGACATCGCTATTTCATCCGAACGGGCCTGTACCTCCACCTACGGCGCAGAAACTTATCAGGTGGTCTATTTTCCTCTCGCAGTACCGCTACGATATTTTGTATCGGTCCACTGCTAAGCACGGAAACGCTGATACGTTGTCCCGTTTACCTGTTGCTGAGGATAAAGCATTCGATTCTTCCGAACTTGCTTGTATGTTCATCGACACCGAAACCGATGACGTGGTCGAATCTTTCCCGATAGATTTTCGTCATGTAGCCACAGCCACGGCTGCCGACCCTGACCTTTCTATTGTTCTGCGATATGTTACAACGCAACGGCCGTTGTCAAAGTCACGGATCTTGCACCCGTTGGTTCGCCGATTTTTTGCTCACAGAGACTTTTTGTTCGGCGTGGTGTCCTGTTGTTGCGTGCTGATAATGATCAGTCCAGGGTAGTAGTGCCCCGTTCTTTCAGTCATCTTTTTTAAATCTTCTCCATCAAGGACACTGGGGTATAGTACGGACAAAACAACTTTCTGTACTTGGTTCGGAATCGATGCGGCGATTACAAAGATTTGCTCTTCTTGCACGGTTTTTACAGAACAACAATCAGCACCACCGCAGAAATTCTTTTCATGGCCGAAAGCCACATTCCCTTGGCAGTGCCTACACACCGATTTTGCTGGTCCATTCTGGATTGCTCGATGGTTGGTTGTGATTGATTCTTACAGTAATTTTGTTGTCCGTATGTCTTCCACGACATCAGTCACCATACAAGCATTATCTGCTATTTTTTGTATTGAAGGTCTTTCACAGACGTCTCCGTCAATGGGCCGCAGTTTATGTCTGTAGAGCTTCAATCATTTTGCAAAACCAATGGTATTCAACATCTGACATCAGCGCCGTTTTCGCCACAGTCCAACGGTGCAGCTGAAAGGTTGGTCAGGACTTTCAAATCACAGATGTAGAACTCTGTTCTACATGGAGGTATACCTCTATGCAGTTCTGTTTCTTTGCATTTCAATAATCGTGCACAAGACACGATAGCATGCCTTACTTTCTTCCCCATTGCACACGTTTATGAGCTAGCAGAGAGCACTGAGGTAGTTCTTTGAAATTGTGAACATTAAAAATATTGTGCATACGAGTTGAAAGCTGAAAATGTAACGAACAAGAAGAGACCAGTAAGCATACAAGCATTGGTACCGGACTTTCAGCTCATTTGCTGTCGATACAAATCATGTAAAAGTGGAACTACATTGATTACGTAAGTATCTTTTTACATCAATTTCTTCTCTTCTTGGTTTTCGAAATACATCAACAAAAAGCAAGTTACAGTAACGAGGCAAAATGTGTCGTATTACTTGAGCAAATACGCATTCAGGACCAGAAATACTTTAGAAATTGCCTTCGTGACACTATGTTATTCACCAACGCACTGCAATTTTTAGTATTTGAAACAGCTTGGGTGCACACGACAGAAGTAATGAACAAAAATCAATCGTAAACAGTAGTGTGCCAACGTTTTGGGCTACTGAAGAAGGCGGCAGGCCCTGCTCACTCTGGCTTCAAAACAACGTACAGCGTGTATTGTTTTCCGTTCTGTACGTCAAGTAGTGTGCTTTAATTAATGTGTACACATGCAGTTCATTAAACTGTAAAATGTGTAGGCACATACACTTCTAATTTCACATCAAATGACGCAACTCACACTAAAGTGTTAACTTATCACGGGCAAATTTCACAGCCTTTTTTATGGAAATGTTAGTTGATGGCTTAATGCCTGCAATATGAAACACGTAAAAAGCAGTGTGAAACATCGTACTAGCAAGTCTGTTAACAAAACATCTCAAGTTTTTTTTGCATTTCAGTTTCATTGAAATTAAAACTGCTTTAATGTCATGGGTTCGCGTAGAGAAATATTGTGTGGCATATTTATCACTGATCATTTCGGAGTAAGTTATTTTCTGTGATTTTACGTATCTGAGATTTATAGCCGTTGTGCGGCAAACACAATAATTTAATGAAAACTATTATTATTAATCTTTGCAATTGAATTAAAATGACAGTAAAGGTAAATAATACAATAAAAATGCAATGTAAGTTATTGCTGCGGCTCTGTGCCGTTTAATATTGGCAATACTCAAATAAGGTGCTGCGGTCGAGAAAATGGCCGACGAACAATCATAGGCTCACGTTGTATTGTGCGTTTTGATACTCTGAAAAATTAAGTTATTAGTTTCCCAACACAGAGGGATGCTAAAGAAACATAAATAAAGGTTTTAAGAGCAAATAAACACGTATATTTAACCAAAATGCAACGTAAGTACACTTACAAGGTCTCTCACGTCTATCTTCATCCAATATAAAGACCAGAGTATTTTACTTAAATCATTCGACTGTTTCATAGCTATTAATATTTTTAACAGAGAACAAAAAATACTGTACATAATAAGTCGATATTGTTTTTAAATACAATTACATTGATTGATAAATGTTTGTCCTGTTCATTTTTTGCATATCTTCAAGAATCATAAAAGTTTTAATTCACAGCTCTGTTCGTAATTCCATTTGAGTAAGAATTGTTCTCTTTCAAGTGCTGGAACACAGCAATCACTCGTCCTTTTCTTTCAGGTTTTATTAGGCAAATTTAGATTTCCGCTAGTGCCTAGGCATTATCAATGCACTATTTTATAGTATCAATGCACGTCCTAGTACGGTACTCCCCAATTGTTCGGGTTTCTGTCACAGTTCGTTCAAGACTTGAATGAACAGCAGGTGACAGACGTACTAGGACATGCACTGATACTGCGAAATAGTGCATTGATAATGGCTAGGCACTAGCGAAATTTAGATTTGCCTAATAAAACCTGAAAGAAAAGGACGATTTATTGTTGTGCTCTATCACTTGAAAGTCATATAACAGTCGTAGAGGCACCCACGTTCCTAATGGGGGTAAGTTGATAAATATTGTTCTCCCCGGGTCAACCAGTACAAGCGTAAGTCTACAGCGCCATTTCCCTTCTTTTTGTACATCCATGGATCTTCTCCTCTTGCGAATTCGCTTTCTTGTCTAAATTACTGTTTACTGCAAGCCACAGAATGAATATAGAATATATCGGGAATACAAATGTCGCCTTGTCTCTCGGTATCACTGTCCTCGTCTTTTATCTTCAACAAACAACATTAATCAAAACTCTTACCGATAAACAGTTCTCTTCTCAATAAAATTAACGAACTTTTTCCATAATATAATTCTTAGTCCTCCGCTGACGTGGAGATACAAAAAAAGGGAGAAGGCGCTATGTACTGTACGTTATTTTGAAGGCCGAGTGGGCGAGGCCTGTCGCCATCTTAAACAGCCCAAACTCTTAGCAGACTGTTGTTTGCTTCTTGTTCATTATTTCCGTCGTTTACACTCAACAACTGTTTTAAATACAAAAACCTTCAGGTCTTACTTGAATAACATAGTGGTAGGAAAACAATTTCGAACGTTTTTCTGTTCTTGAATGCGTATTTGCGCTAATAATACGATACATTTGGCCTCTTTTATGTAACTAGTATTTTCTTGATATAATTTGAGCCACCAAAAAGAGAAGTAGATGATATGATAAGCGTGCTCTCAAAATTCATTTAATTCCATTTTTACAGTATTTGCATCGGCAGCAAACGACGCTGAGGCTGTGAAACCAATGCTTGTTTGCTTACTGGTTACATTTTCAGCTTATAACTCGTATGTACTAGATGTTTAATGTATAACTCTACGCAGAATAGAGTTCTTGTTGTATTAGATTTGTGGTGTCACCACACTTGGTAGATGGTAGCCTTTATATCGGCCGCGGTCCGTGATTGCAGACCGAACGCCGCCACACGGTAGGTCTAGAGAGACTTCCTAGCACTCGCCCCAGTTGTACAACCGACTTTGCTAGCGATGGTTCACTGACAAAATACGCTCTCATTTGCCGAGACGATAGTTAGCATAGCCTTCAGCTACGTCTTTGCTACGACCTAGCAAGGCGCCATTACCAGTTACTATTGGTACTGAATCATACCTCACGCCAGCCTGCGTGAGCTAAAACGCGTGCCTTTCGGCTTCCTCTAATACCCGGTGTTGGCTCTCCTGCCAACCCACAACATTGGCGACGAGGCAACACCGCGTTCGTAACCATACTGCCCTGATTTACTTGTGTAATGGCTTCGCCACCATCTCCAGATGTACTGTCCGAATTTTATCGCTTGCAGAATGAGCAGACACAGGCCTTATTGGATGCCCTGGGACAGCTCGTCCAGGGTCAACGTGCAATGCAAAACGATGCGGCATCCGCCGCTCCACCGCTAATGCAGCCACAAAACGCAGTTGCACCACCTTTTTGTCCTTTTCTTGTGGCACTGGAAAGCTGGACGGAGTGGTCACGCCAATTTGGATTCCATCTCGCCGCCTACTGAATTCAAGGTAACGAGCGGCAGCCTTTTTTATTGTTCTCCATCGGGGTGCACATGTACCGTGCGATAGTCAAATTATTTCCCCGACACAACATAGCAACTCTGTCCTACGACGAAATTTTGTCTGCATTAGATGCATATTTCAAAGAATCAGTCAATGTAGTTGCCAAACGGTATACCTTCTTTCGTACAAAACGTATGGCAGGTCAGACTAATCAGGAGTGGGTTGCAACCTTGCAAGGCCTTACTAGGGATTGTGCTTTTGAGTGTGAATGTGGACTCCCTTATTCAGATACTATGGTACATGATGCAATTGCACAGAACGTTTCTGATGTTCGTATACGGGAACAGATTTTGAAACTAGTCAATCCCTCCCTTCAACAAGTGATGGACATATTGGATCGGCAGGACACCCTTGACTTTGCTCGGGAATCATTTGAAACTTCGCCACCCGTGTGTCAGGTTAACCGGCGCACTGGGCAAACTGCACGGAACAGTAAACAGTCCTTGCACCCGACCGCGCCGCTGCCGCCAGGCTCTCAGTCACGTGTACCGCGCCGGCAAGCAAATGCAGTGCTAAAATCATGCCCGCGGTGTGCTACTAGACATTCGCGTGAGAACTGCCCGTCACGCCAAGCTATTTGCTTTTACTGTAATAAAAAAGGACATGTTCAAAGTGTTTGCCAGAAAAAGCTCAGATCGGAAGCTCAAAACCATTCCAGGCCCTTTGCTTTGCGCTGGAATCGGAATCGAACCAAGGATATTCAGGCTCACAAAACTTTGCCCATGGAAATTCATGTAGTTCATGCCACTCCGCCCAGTGCCACTCTCTCTAACAGTAACTGTGTTCATCCCAAAAATAGTGTGCATCAACATCACCGGAACTCCCGTCAAGTCGCAAGTGATTTTGTACCAGTGTCAGCTCACGTTGCACGAAACAGTCGCTCTTGTCGTCAGCAGGACAATAAACTTTTTGTGGACTTGGGCATTAATGGCAAAGTGATACCATTCCAGCTCAATACCGGGGCTGCAGTTTCACTGATCAATCAAGACACTTACAAACTGCTGGGCACACCTCCGTTGCGTGCCGCAACTATTAAGTTAACTACCTATTCAGGTCACAAGATCCCTGTGTTAGGACAGTGAAGCCTTCTTGCAACATACAAGGGACAAACAAAACTTCTGTCATTTTATGTCCTTCGTTCTTCTTCTGCAGTGAACTTGTTTGGTTTCGATTTATTTCAGTTGTTTAACTTGTCTATAGTAAATCAGGTCCTATCAGTGAACCAGACTGTGCCTTCCAACAGTGTTTCTCGTCTATGTGAAGAATTTGCAGACATTTTTGCACCAGGCCTTGGTTGCACTAAGAACTATAAAGCACATTTGGAACTGAAAGTAAACGCGCAACCGAAATTTTTCAGAGCGCACAATGTTCCCCACAGATTGCGTGATGAGGTCGCAAAAACATTACATGATTTGGAATCACAAGGTGTAATTGAACGTGTGCAATCTTCTCTCTGGGCATCACCCTTAGTAATTTTGCCAAAACCTTCGGGAAAATTGAGACTTTGTGTGGACTTCAAGGCAACAGTGAATCCACAACTAGTGACTGCAACTTTTCCTTTACCCCGCCCGGAAGATCTTTCTGACAAACTGTGCCCAGGTAAATATTTTTCGAAGTTGGACCTAGCAGATGTGTACTTGCAAATACCGGTGGACGAAGAATCCCAGCGCGTTTTGGTGGTTAACACGCATCTTGGTTTGTATCGATTCAAACGACTTCCATTCGGGTGTGCATCCGCCCCTGCATAGTTCCAGCAATATCTACAAACTGTTTGTGCGTCGGTCCCTACTGCAGCAAACTATCTCGAGGATATTGTGATCTCCGGAAAGACGGAATAAGAACATTTAGCCAGTCTCAGAACATTATTTCAGGTCCTGTGACAAAATGGTCTTCGCTTGCGGAAGGACAAATGTGTGTTTTTTGCCCGTGACTTACCCTACCTGGGACGTGTACTCAATGCCCAAGGCATACATCCCAGTCCAGAGCACCTCATGCCATACAAGACTTGCCTTCGCCGCAGAATTTGAAGCAGCTACAGAGTGTGCTGGGAAAAATCAACTATTACCATAAATATATCCCACACTCCTCTTCCATTTCAGCTCCACTTCATCGCTTACGCCGTAAAGGTGTTCCGTTCGTCTGGACGCCGGAATGCGAACGCGCCTTTCGCCAGTTGAAATCGGCGTTGCTTTCCAATACTTGCCTTACGCCATTCGATCCCCAGAAACCCCTTTTGTTGATGGTAGCTGCATCGGATTTCGGGATCGGTGCTGTGCTTGCGCACAAAGATGGCTTGCATGATCGCCCTATTGCCTTTGCGTCCAAATTTCTCTCGTCTGCGCAAAGACATTCACAGAACGAGAAAGAAGCATTGGCTCTCGTATTTGGTGTTACAAAGTTTCATGATTTCTTGTATGGTCGTCACTTTACCATCATCACAGACCACAAACCTTTGACATCGCTTTTTCATCCGACCAAGCCTGTACCTCCACGTACAGCGCAGAAATTCATTCGCTGGTCTATTTTCCTCTCGCAGTACCGCTACGATATCTTGTATCGGTCCACTGCTAAGCACGGAAACGCCGATGCGTTGTCCCGTTTGCCTGTTGCTGAGGACAGAGCATTCGATTCCTCCGAACTTGCATGTTCATTGATTCGGAAACCGATGACGTGGTCGAATCGTTTCCGATTGATTTTCGTCGTGTAGCTACAGCCACAGCTGCCGACCCTGTCCTTGCTACCGTTCTGCGTTTTGTTGCTACACAATGGCCCTTGTCAAAGTCACGGATCGGGGATCCGTTGGTTCGCCGATTTTTTTGCTCACCAGGAGGGACTTTTTGTACGACGTGGTGTTTTGCTGTTGCGTTCCGTTAATGATCAGTCCAGGGTCGTGGTCCCACGTTCGTTACAGTCCTCTGTCTTACAGCTTCTCCACCAAGGACATTGGGGTATAGTGAGAACGAAACAACTTGCTCGTCAGCACTGTACTTGGTTCGGAATCGATGCCGCGATTACGAATATGTGCTCTTCTTGCATGGTGTGTGCCGAACAACAATCAGCACCACCACGGAAATTCTTTGCATGGCCAAAAGCCACTTCCCCTTGGCAACGCTTACACATCGATTTTGCTGGTCCATTCTGGAATACTCGATGGTTGATTGTGGTAGATTCATTCAGTAATTTTCCTTTTGTTGTCCGGATGTCTTCCACGACGTCATTTGCCACCATCAATGCGTTATCCGCTATCTTTTGCATTGAAGGTCTTCCACAGACTATTGTTTCCGACAATGGCCCACAATTCATGTCCGCAGAATTTCAGTCATTCTGCAAGGCCAATGGTATTCAATATCTGACGTCCGCGCCGTTTTCGCCACAGTCAAACGGTGCCGCTGGACGATTGGTCAGGACTTTCAAGTCACAGATGTTGAAGTTGAAAGAGTCGCATTCTCGGGACGACGCGTTATTGCTCTTTTTGTCCTCGTATCGCTCTCAGCCCCGAGATGGTCGCTCGCCGGCTGAGTTGCTCCACGGTCGCCCTCATCGAACCTTGATGTCTTTGCTACATCCGCAGCGGCAGACACCTGCTTTTGCTCCAGGCGACGTTGTCTACTATCGTCACTATCGAGGTTCACGGCGTTGGCTCGAAGGGCGCATTCTTCGCTGCCTCGGCCGCGCGATGTATCTGGTTTTGGGGGCCTCTGGTGAGGCGCGTCGGCATCTCAATCAGCTTCGCCTCTGTCGTCGCGCGGGATCTGCCGCTCCCCGTCTGCTTTCAGCGACCGCCTGTTCTCCCGCCGGCGACGCCCGCAGTGGACGCGTCGCTGCAATCGCCGTACGCCTCCCTGGGTCACGCGCCGCCGATCGCTTCCCGTGACCAGTTGTCCTCCGACATGGAACTCTTGCCCGCTCCGAAGCATATGTCGTCTTCGCCCGTCGGGTGCCCCGGCCCGATGGAGGTCGACCCTTCGGCCCCTCCTGTCTCTCTACGGGCACATACCCCGCATGTTGGCGTGCACCCTGTAGAAGGTTTTCAGGCGTTTCCTAGCTCCCCGCGGACCGAATGGCAGGGTGCGGGTGGCACAGCCTCGCCTGTTGTTAGGCTCCCCACCTCGTCGCATACGTCAGCATGGGGTCCTCCCCATGGTGGGCGGAAGCTTTATGCCACAACCGTTCGCCGATTTGCGGGGGAGGAATGTGGTGTCACCGCCAGACACCACACTTGCTAGGTGGTTAGCCTTTGAATCGGCCGCGGTCCGTGAGTATACGTCGGACCCACGTGTCGCCACTATCAGTGATTGCAGACCGAGCGCCGCCACACGGCAGGTCTAGAGAGACTTCCTAGCACTCGCCCCAGTTGTGCAACCGACTTTGCTAGCGATGTTTCACTGACAAAATACTCTCTCATTTGCCGAGACGATAGTAAGCATAGCCTTCAGCTAAGTCATTTGCTACGACCTAGCAAGGCACCATTACCAGTTACTATTGATACTGAATCATACCTCACGCCAGCCTGCGTGAGCTAAAACGCGTGCCTTTCGGCTTCATCTAGTACCCGGTGTTGGCTCTCCTGCCAACCCACAACAAGATTGACAGGGCATTAGTTTCACAGTAAATTACACATTACACATCTCCCGACTTTGAAACCTTACCTATGATACATCAATCAGTGTATGAGCAATAATAGCTGCTCCAGGATCGTGCAGTTGTAGAAATGTGATTAAGAGAACGCGTTTTTTTTTCAGGAATAACCAAACATATTACTATTAGAATGTACATCAACTTTGATCGTGTGATTCATTTTAGTTTTGAATTTCTTTTTGAGGTTTTCAAAGCGTATAAGTCTATACCATGCTTCGTGATATCCAATAGTTAGTTTCATATTCCATTTATCATTCGCACGATAAGTCGTAATGATGTGAAATGAGCCTTTTCATATGAACATCAATTGTTTCGTAAGTATGCCTCCATGCCGATCATTTATTACCTTTTCTCTTCTTTTTAAATTAACGACAATCATATGTTAATAATTCCAATCCATTACCATTTACATCATAAAAGAAGGTTGTATACATGAACGAATCCTCGAGATACTAAAAGGTATCACATAGATTATATAATGGTGAGACAGAGATTTAGGAACCAGGTTTTAAATTATAAGACATTTCCAGGGGCAGATGTGGACTCCGACCACAATCTATTGGTTATGAACTGTAGATTAAAACTGAAGAAACTGCAAAAAGGTGGGAATTTAAGGAGATGGGACCTGGATGAACTGACTAAACCAGAGGTTGTACAGAGTTTCAGGGAGAGCATAAGGGAACAATTGACAGGAATGGGGGAAAGAAATACAGTGGAAGAAGAATGGGTAGCTCTGAGGGATGAAATAGTGAAGGCAGCAGAGGTTCAACTAGGTAAAAAGACGAGGGCTAGTAGAAATCCTTGGGTAACAGAAGAAATATTGGATTTAATTAAAGAAAGGAGAAAATATAAAAATGCACTAAATGAAGCAGGCAAAAAGGAATACAAACGTCTCAAAAATGAGATAGACAGGAAGTGCAAAATGGCTAAGCAGGGATGGCTAGAGGACAAATGTAAAGATTTAGAGGCTTATCTCACTAGGGGTAAGATAGATACTGCCTACAGGAAAATTAAAGAGACCTTTGGAGAAAAGAGAGCCACTTGTATGAATATCAAGAGCTCAGATGGAAATCCAGTTCTAAGCAAAGAAGGGAAAGCAGAAAGGTGGAAGGAGTATAGAGGGTCTATATAAGGGCGATGTACTTGAGGACAATATTATGGAAATGGAAGAGGATGCAGATGAAGATGAAATGGGAGATACGATACTGCGTGAAGAGTTTGACAGAGCACTGAAAGACCTGAGTCGAAACAAGGCCCTGGGAGTTGACAACACTCCATTGGAACTACTGACGGCCTTGGGAGAGCCAGTCCTGACAAAACTCTACGATCTGGTGAGTAAGATGTATGTTGTTGTTGTTGTCGTTGTCTTCAGTCCTGAGACTGGTTTGATGCAGCTCTCCATGCTACTCTATCCTGTGCAAGCTTCTTCATCTCCCAGTACCTACTGCAACCTACATCCTTCTGAATCTGCTTAGTGTATTCATCTCTTGGTCTCCCCCTACGATTTTTACCCTCCACGCTGCCCTCCAATACTAAATTGGTGATCCCTTGATGCCTCAGAACATGTCCTACCAACCGATCCCTTCTTCTGATCAAGTTGTGCCACAAACTTCTCTTCTCCCCAATCCTATTCAATACTTCCTCATTAGTTATGTGATCTACCCATCTAATCTTCAACATTCTTCTGTAGCAAGATGTATGAGACAGGCGAAATACCCTCAGATTTCAAGAATAATATAATAATTCCAATCCCAAAGAAAGCAGGTGTTGACAGATGTGAAAATTACCGAACTATCAGTTTAATAAGTCACAGTTGCAAAATACTAACGCGAATTCTTTACAGGCGATTGGAAAGACTGGTAGAAGCCAACCTCGGCGAAGATCAGTTTGGATTCTGTAGAAATGTTGGAACACATGAGGCAATACTGACCCTACGACTCATCTTAGAAAATAGATTAAGGAAAGGCAAACCTACATTTCTAGCATTTGTAGACTTAGAAAAAGCTTTTGACAACGTTGACTAGAACACTCTCTTTCAAATTCTAAAGGTGGCAGGGGTAAAATACAGGGAGCGAAAGGCTATTTACAATTTGTACAGAAACCAAATGGCAGTTGTAAGAGTCGAGGGGCATGAAAGGGAAGCAGCGATTGTGAAAGGGGTGAGACAGGGTTGTAGCCTCTCCCCGATGGTATTCAATCTGTATATTGAGCAAGCAGTAAAGGAAACAAAAGAAAAATTCGGAGTAGGTATTAAAGTCCTTTGAGAAGAAATAAAAACGTTGAGGTTCGCCGATGACATTGTAATTCTGGCAGAGACAGCAAAGGACTTGGAGGAGCAGCTGAATGGAATGGATAGTGTCTTGAAAGGAGGATATAAGATGAAGTTCAACAAAAGCAAAACGAGGATAATGCAATGTAGTCGAATTAAGTCAGGTGATGCTGAGGGTATTACATTAGGAAATGAGACACTTAAAGTAGTAAAGGAGTTTTGCTATTTGGGGAGCAAAATAACTGATGATGGTCGAAGTAGAGAGGATATAAAATGTAGACTGGCAATGGCAAGGAAAGCGTTTCTGAAGAAGAGAAATTTGTTAACATCGAGTATAGATTTAAGTGTTACGAAGTCGTTTATGAAAGTATTTGTATGGAGTGTAGCCATGTATGTAAGTGAAACATGGACGATAAATAGTTTGGACAAGAAGAGAATAGAAGCTTTCGAAATGTGGTGCTACAGAATAATGCTGAAGATTAGATGGGTAGATCACATAACTAATGAGGAGATATTGAATAGAATTGGGGAAAAGAGGAGTTTGTGGCACAACTTGACAAGAAGAAGGGACCGGTTGGTAGGACATGTTCTGAGGCATCAAGGGATCACCAATTTAGTATTGGAGGGCAGCGTGGAGAGTAAAAATCGTCGAGGGAGACCAAGAGATGAATACACTAAGCAGATTCAGAAGGATGTAGGTTGCAGTAAGTACTGGGAGATGAAGAAGCTTGCACAAGATAGAGTAGCATGGAGAGCTGCATCAAACCAGTCTCAGGACTGAAGACAACAACAACAACAACCATTTACACATTTTAACAACAGATAGTCTTTTTGTGAAATGAGAGGAGCTGCACAGAGAAACGTTTTCGGTTTAGTTTCAAATTTTACTGTGCTGTCTGTCAGGCGTTTCATATCACTGGTTAAGTGATGAAGACTTTTGGTTGCCACGCTGTGAACCCCAGTTTGTGCTGCAGACAGCTTAATCCGGCGTAATGACTGTCATTTTCTTCTGGCATTGTTATTATGTACATACTGCTCCTGTTGAAGAGCAATTGTTATTTACAACAAAACTTCATGAGGAATAATTATAATGTGAAGCGGGTGGTTGGCTACACACGCGGAGCGGCAGGCAGGCACAATGAAAAGAGTGTTCGTGTAAATTCTTGGCCAAAGCCTTCCTCAGAACGGAAGTGAATCTCTCTCACACATCCATACAATCATAAGCACAAAATACACACACAATGACTAATGTCTCCGCCTGTTCTAGCTATAATCATTTTTAAAGAGGGAGGAAATGTGAACAATGAATAATTATCGGCGCCAGGAGTTTAGAGCATGAGATGCTGCACCAACAATCAACCCGCTCAAGTAGCCATGTGTTGTGCGTGGACGAGACCGTTGATACAGTGTGACTCGGATGTCTGAGCGTTTACGGTTCGGAAGCAACGAAAAACACAGGAAAGAATAAAAGTAAATAGCGCAACCATGCTTCATGTGTAAAAAAGCAATTATTGCTTGAACGGCTCCAGTTATGAAGGAAATATGTTTCATTTAAACTTTAGACTACGATCAGGTCTAGTAGTACTACCCCAGATCATGTAAGAAACAGACTGCTCGATCGCTTGGTCTAGCACGCAACCCTTATGAGGGAACGGCCACCAGTCGGCAACAGCGTCACACCCTTACTTGTAGCACCAACCACTAGATGGCACTCCGTTCTGTGAAATATGTGGCAACATCGTCCAAATGCATGGAGCTCTCCACCATTTGGCGTCTGTAAAGTACAGCTGTTTCTGACATACCGGTGGTAGTGGATCGAGTTGTCATGCCGAGGGCCTGCGAGTATATCAACTGTGGAAGGAGTAGATGGACAAAACCTGAACTAGTAAAAATGTAGTAGAACTGTCTCAAAACTGAAAATTATAAAAAGTATGTAGTTTGTTCATATTGCATTTAAGTACCAAATAAAGATACTCCGTTAGGCTGCACAAATAAGTTTCATTGCCTTTCCTTGATCACTCTACCACGTTTAACTAGAAAGAAGTAATGTGTTAAATCTGAGCAAAACAGTGCTGCTTGTGACAGTAGTAGATGTGCTGACCGCAAAATTAAGATGTTTACCATTACAGATTTTTTTTTACTCACGATATTTAAAGTTTCACAATATTTATTTTATTCGAAGATATCGTTGTTAAGAGCGTACATGAAATTGTATTCGTTTACAACTAACATTAATCACATGCAAAATGTGATTATACTTAAGAACGCTAACAGAAATACTTAAAAAGGATGCAAAATCTGTTTCTTAAACTTATTTACAGTCTCAATGTGAAATATATATTGTCGTTATAACTCACCTAATCCCTATAGATACTCTATGCAAAATAAATAATTATGTCTAATGTCAGGACGCAAAACCCACTGCTCAGTGCAATATTTGTCAGTAAATTAACTGATTATATTTCAAAGACGTTGAGAAGATTTTGAAAACTTTCTAGTGTTAACCTGCACGTGGAGATCCTTTTTACCACCATAATCCGTATCAGAAGAGCTGTATAACAAAGAGGAAATAGACGGCATGTAAGGTGAGTGTAAAACCTATGCGACTGCAATACAGTCTGCATTTAAACAGTAACTCGCGAGAAATGTTTGTGCGTTACTTTTAATTTATTTCATTTGGCATATGATTGTAAGAAATATCCCTACAGTAGAAATAAACTTCGTTTGTAAAATTGCAGGAGCTAATCTAGATTCTTCGATTGAAAACTCAGGAAAAACCACAGCCGATCATGAGCTACAGTCATCTGCGTGACGAATGCATTTCGCGCGCAGCGCTCTTGCCAAACACAAATAAGCGTCATTCACGTCACCGAAGATACAGAGTTGCCAATTCCGCGACATAGACAAGTCAGGTAGCATTGTAGCGTCGCCTGTGACATCTGTTGATCGACGGGAAAACTATTTTTAAGGTTGCCTGATCCGCCGTAAGGACGGTCAATCTGTTTCTTAAGTGATCTGAGGTACTACGACCACAAAGGTAGATAGATACCCCCAACAGCCGAAACTGGGAACGAGCACGTCTGAGTAACATCACGAGGAACTATCATCTTGGTGAACCATGGAGGTATAAATGCGGCTAACCTAAGGTTTTGGGGTAAGTGAGATTGCGAACGCTGGCGTCAAGTTTCTGACGTAATGACAACTTACTTTTTTTTTTATCTCCACGTTCGCTAACTCCTATACCGATCTTCAAATATCTTTCCCTCTCTCTCTCTGCATTATTAACATTTAGCACTGACATTAATTCTCTTACCGAGCTGAGGTCTAAATTACAATGAAATTACAGATACATATAAAATACACTCTGATAGATTACACAAAATTATCACAACACAAAAAAGATACGTAATGTAAAGAAAAACAACACAGAAATGACGAAAAAAACAGTATAGTGACACACAGAAAGATTGGGTCAAATAGACCCGTTGCAAAATCAGTGGCAGTTCGCAATCATACATTCGCAGTGATCTCCCAGACGGCTCATTTGCGGACCCACGTTGACTAGAACTTTCTTACAGATAATTTTCTTCCATTGTTGAATGTTCTGACACGCATCCGGTTACTCTGTTAAATATGATACACTAATTCAGTAATGTGGAGCTGAAATATGGCAGTGATAGCACTGGTTCGTAAAGAGCATGTAAGCGACGTGTGTTTACCATGTACCACAGAAGTTTCGGTGAAGTCGAGATGCTAAAACTGATAAACTGATAAACGAGACTTGTGGTCTTTCGGGTCAGGAAACAAAGTGGGTCTACAAATGTGTTGGCCCACCCTTAGCCTTGATGACAGCTTCCACTCTCGCAGGCATACGCTCAGTCAGCTCCTGGAAGATTTCTCGGTGAATGGCAGCCCATTTTTCACGGAGTGCTGCACTGAGGAGAGGTATCGATGTCTGTCGGTGAGGCCTGGCACGGTTTTCATAATATCCCAAAGGTGTTAATGCCCCCAACGTGATTCTCACGTTCTTTTAGGGACTCTAAGGCAGTACCAGGGCTCCTTCACGGGACCACGAACGCGTGCTGCAGGCCATTCTTCTTCCGCACCTCCTTTAGGTGCCGCGCTTGCACCAACAGCGCATGTTAGTATAACGTAGGGAACTCCCACTTCAATAGAGAACAAGAGACACTTCTCTCGCCTATCGAGAAAAGCAAAATTGTCGTTTCCCCCTCCCCACCTAATAAATAATCCTAAGTGCGAGATGGCGGACGCTGCTAGCACTTCCTCTGCTGTTACCCGCAGCAAGACTGCAACACACGAGGCGCGAGGATCGACTGCACCCGCCGAAACTCGCGCCCCGCCCGCTACCGAAGGCAAGGGAGCGGCTGGCGACGCTCGACAGCTTGGCGCGAAAGCGTAAAAGCAGCTCGAGTCGCGCCGGCTATCACCGAACTATTCGGGGCGGACGTCTCACCCACCAAAACAGCAACACTTATCATAACCTTACACTCCCCTGTCACTGGACAGTCATGCACCATTCTCCCACCGACGCCGCAGCCTCAAGAGATCGAGGCAGCGGCGGCGGAAGCGGACCCAGAAAACCACTACACAGAGCCCTGGCAGGTGGAGGGCCCAAAACGCAGACACAGAAAAATACCAGCACAGACAAGCGAGCAACCAAACTCGCGAGGCAACCGAAAGGCGCTGTTGCCTACACCTAATAGCTCATCTCAGGCTAGCAACAATATTAACACGAAACAAAACGCAAACACGGCTGTGGTGAACAACAACAAAGCACACAAAGCCACAGCGGTGCCCACACAACACAAGACTGGTTTCCCCCCAGTCGTTATACAAAACTATGGGAACTTTAGTGTTCTTAACACTGCATTCGCGTAAAGGCACATAAAAAGCACATTACATGCAAAGTACTCGGGGGATAGGGCCTCACTGTACGTTGCCACAGACAACGAATATAAAGATCTTCTGACCTTCCTCAAAGATCGGAAGATCGAACATTACACGTACAGAACGCTGGACGAGAGAACCCAGCAGTACGTGATCAAGGGAGTGGATCCCAGTACCCCCAACGAGACAGTACAGGCGGCCCTTTGTTATCTGGGATTCGACTGTAAAAGTGCCTCCCGGATGATGGTTCAAATGGCTCTGAGCACTATAGGACTCAACATCTGAGGTCATCAGTCCCCTAGAACTTAGAACTACTTAAACCTAACTAACCTAAGGACATCACACACATCCATGCCCAAGGCAGGATTCGAACCTGCGACCGTAGCGGCCGCGCGGTTCCAGACTGTAGCGCGTAGAACCGCATGGCCACACCGGCCAGCACTCCCGGATGACAGGGTTCCGTACACACGCACCGTTACCACACTACATGGTTGAGTTAGCCGACACGGCTGATTCCCGCGCCATCCTGCAGATAAAGAGCTTTCTGCGGATGGACGTACGTGTAGAACATTACGAACCACCCAGTGTCCCCCAACAATGTAACAACTGCCAGCGATACGGCCACTCGGCCGTCCGCTGTGGCCTGGCAACTCGTTGCCGCGGATGTGCTGGCAGTCACAGATGCGACACCTGCACACAAACACAGCCAAACCAGCGACGCTGTGCCAACTGCAGTGGGCCCCATGTGGCCAACTTCAGGCAGTGCAGTGCATACAAACAGGCGCTGAAGCGTAAACAAGACAATAACAGGGTACACTACGACATTCCACGCCCAAGGCCAGCGCCGAACCCAGTAAGGAACGGCGAAACGTTTGCAACGGTTGCACGCCCTGGCGGAACGGCACAGGCCGCGAAACCTCAGCGCCCTTCACACACACGCGAAACAACCGCTGCAACAGCTACACAACAGCCACAGACAACACCTGAAAACCAACAAGCATCGGTACCAACCCCAAACAACACGAGCCCACTCCCGGTAGTCAGGTGCTGCGAAGGAACGCACGCTATACAGGAAAACACACCCACACAAGAACCCCCAGAACCCCAAGCCCAGAGGAGGAATAGACGTATACGTAAACACAGGGCGGGGAACACCAAATCACCACAACAGGCCACCCAGCAACAACAGACCAATAACAGTCAAGACAACGAGACTGTAACCCACACTACCATCCCCCTCACCACAGAAGTAACACAGACGCCACAACCTTTGTCACAAAACATAAACGCTGATAACCACGCAGTTGAGCGCCCCCACAAACCAAACAAAACATAAACACAAATGCCACTCCCAACACACCAATACCCGCACAAGCGGCCGCTAACTCTACAACAGCACCTCAGGCTGCCACACCCAACACCAACATATCACCTGGGGGAATACTGGAAACACTATTCCCTCGACACACGACCGTTCAAATCCTTGCCAAGGTGCTGACGATCGTCACTACACTCATCACCCAGCTCATGAGCGCCGAACCCGGGCAATACTGGGCTGTCATACACACTGCCATCACAACACTCTTACATGAATAACATACCACACCCGGCCCGTAACGCAAACCCGCACACACTATCACAGATCCTATTCCGGAATGCAGACTCGATCCACAACAAAAGGGCAGAATTTGCCGCGTTCATGAGCGCAAGGGAATCCTTGTAGCGCTACTGAGCGAGTCTGAGCTTAAACCGCACAAACAATTAAACTTTCCTGGCTACTGCGTCTATCGTACCGACCGACCGGGCGACGCCGTGGCAGGTGGAACTGCAATCGTCATACACAAAGGCATTGAGCACACAAACATAGAGCTCCCTGAACTGGAAAAAATCGAGACTACGGCCGTCAGAGTAAAGTTCAACGGAGCCTACACCACACTGATATCGGTATACAACAGCCCTGTAGGCATTTCAACACGCGATATCAGCACACTACTCAACATCTCACCGCGAGTAATAGTCGCTGGAGATATGAACGCAAAACACCCAGAATGGAATTCACGCATACGAAATCCCAACGGCAAAAAACTGTATGTACATTCACTAGGCACAAACTACATTATACTAGCGCCGACTGAACCGACGCACATTCCCTATCAGGAGGGACACAAGCCAGAAGTGTTAGACATGGCCCTCATCAAGGGCATTACATCGACACTCAAAGTTGCCGTTGAAAACGATCTGCCCTCAAACCACCAACCTGTAATACTATACCTGTACATTGAGGAAACACTGCCGCACATGGAACAACGCAAGATGTTGGACTACAGGCGTGCGAATTGGACATTGTTCAA
This sequence comes from Schistocerca cancellata, assembly GCF_023864275.1. Taxonomy (NCBI): domain Eukaryota; kingdom Metazoa; phylum Arthropoda; class Insecta; order Orthoptera; family Acrididae; genus Schistocerca; species Schistocerca cancellata. Next base: position 143,686,294 of record NC_064634.1, on the reverse strand, counting down.
GGAAACGCTTGATAGCCACATCCCACCCATACACGAAATTAAGGAAACAGCACAAATTGACGAGGCAGTAGAAACCCTCACTAACGCCGTTCAGGACGCAATGGCGGGCACCATACCTGATCGCACCTCACAACAACACAGTGCGACCCCACCCCAGGAAATCCTGGGCCTAATCTCAATGAGGAATCGCCTCAGGAGACAATGGCAAGACACCAAGCGTCCGTACTTCAAACGGCACATTAACAGGCTACAGGGCATCATACACGCTAAAATACAAACACACAGAACACAACAGTGGAACCAAAAACTCGAAGGGGTGGACACCGCGCGACCTAGCGTGTGGCAACTAGCCCGACACTTCACCAGGGAGAAAATATATACCCCAACGCTTCAAGGGCCTGATGGACCTGCATACTCAGCGGAAGAGAAAGCAGAACTAATGGCCCGCACACTCGCAGCGTCATTCACACCGAACCTGGTACCATCAGATCCAGTGTTCACACTTACTACTGACCAGGAGGTTACACGCATTCTAGCCCAACCATCGCGCGACGACACTCGACATGCTAGCACAGCCGAAGTCTCCTGGGCTATAATGCATTCCGCTGCTAGGAAAGCCCCTGGTCATGATGGCATTCAAATCCACGTCCTCCAGGAGTTCAGTGATAAAGCCACTGAATACCTAACACACATAACGAATGTCATACTAAAACACCAACACTTCCGCACCTTTTGGAAGACGGCCAAGGTCCTGATGTTCAGAAAGCCGGGGAAAGACCACAGCCTCCCACAAAATTACCGACCCATCAGCCTTCTAAGCTCGCTCAGCAAGATTGTTGTGAAGGTGATTCTCAAATGCATCACTAGGCACTGCATAACAAATGACATCCTGAGACGGGAGCAATTCGGCTTCAGGAATCACCACTCCACAACACAACAACTCTTACGGGTTGTTGAACATATAACACAAGGCTTCAACATAAACAAAGCTACATGGGCGGTGTTCCTGGACATCGAAAAGGCTTTCGACCGTCTTGACACAACGGCCTCATCCACAAACAGTGCGGCGCGGGATTCCCCGACGGGCTGGTGCGTCTAATACACTCATACCTCACAGACATGAGTTTCAACACCGACGTGCAGGGAAAACAATCAACACGACACGGTATACACGCGGGAGTACCCCAGGGAAGCATCCTATGGCCCCTACTGTTTAACCTCTACATAAACGATCTCCCAACCACACACAACACAACGATGGCAATCTACGCGGATGACACAGCCATCCTCGCGCAAGATTGGAAACCATCAAACATTACGTCACGCTTACAGACTGCACTCAGAGTGGCTGAGCCTTGGTTGGAGAAATGGCATGTTAGAGTAAACGTCGACAAGTGCGAAGCCGTTCTGTTCATTAGAAGACCGAAGCAACTGCGCAAACACCGATACTGCAGACCGATAACTCTACATGCACGCCCAACACGTTTCCGTGAGAAAGTCAAATACCTCGGTGTCTGGCTGGACCGGAAATTGCTCTGGGGGGACCACATACAACACATGACCAACCGAGCTAGCGCGAGGCTCAAACAGCTCTACCCTATGCTCAACAGGCGTAGCATACTGAACAGAAGCGTGCCGAGGTCCATGTACATGACACTTATTCGACCCCTGATGACGCACGCAGCTCCTGTCTGGGCATACGCTGCGCCTACACGTCTGCGCCGTCTGCAGCTCATACAAAACAAAGTACTCAAAATCATAAGCAATGCTCCACGATACACACGCATCGCGGACCTTCACCGGGAATACCGACTTGAGACTCTCACGGAGGTAATCCACAAACTCACCACAAGACTATACAGAAACTCCAGACATTCGCAGAACCCGTTTATTCTAAATCTGGTGAACTACGACCACAACCATAGATGGAAACATAAAAGACCAAAAGACATACTTGTAAGGACCTAACATCTATGGCCAAGCACACGCAAACAGAACGGTACAGGTGAGCCCCTGTTAATCAGACGCCATTACTGGATATCTAGCTGGAATACACTGCCGAATAACTGGCACCACGCAGGGAAGCCGTACCATACACTGCATGCAGGCAAGCTCCACACATCCCCCACATAGTGAGATGATCTATGGCCGATCTCCCACTACTATATAACGATCTTGATTGTTCCAGGAATGTAGCGGCTGCAGCAACTGGGATACATCGCCATCGCTTGCCACGGTAATGATGCATTATACCCATACTAACAAATCCAACCTTGCATGAACTATCGTAGCTAGTAAGCCATTGCTGCTCTTACTACCCATCTCACTGTCGCAGAGGTTTTTTTCCCACGGCACGAGCCTTGGCACCTTTTTCCCTCTGCTCTTCAAATCGCTACCCTCACTCGCGTTTCGTCCACAATCTATCACCTGATGGACCGTGTTAATGCGTAGTCTTACCCAGACGCACGGATAACATCACAGCCCAGCATCCTGTGATCCACTTACTAGATAACTAACATGTTGACGGAGGTGACAGTAGAACTTTTGGTTTGGTCACCACGTTGGTGCGGGCGTGGAGAGGCCCCATCTCTATATAGGTCGGGACTCTGTGCAGGCCTGTCCATTACAGGAATGTTATTGTCGTTTAACCACTCCGCCACAGGCCGACCATTACGAACAGGTGCTCGATCGTGTTGAAAGATGCAATCGCCATCCCCGAATTGCTCTTCTACATCTACATCTACATGGATACTCTGCGAATCACATTTAAGTGCCTGGCAGAGGGTTCATCGAACCACCTTCCCAATTCTTTATTATTCCAATCTCGTATAGCGCGCGGAAAGAATGAACACCTATATCTTTCCGTACGAGTTCTGATTTCCCTTATTTTATCGTGGTGATCGTTCCGCCCTATGTAGGTCGGTGTCAACAAAATATTTTCGCATTCGGAGGAGAAAGTTGGTGACTGGAATTTCGTGAGAAGATTCCGTCGCAACGAAAAATGCCTTTGTTTTAATGATTTCCAGCCCAAATCCTGTATCATTTCTGTAACACTCTCTCCCAAATCCTGTATCATTTCTGTAACACTCTCTCCAATATTTCGCGATAATACAAAACGTGCTGCCTTTCTTTGAACTTTTTCGATGTACTTCGTCAGTCCTACCTGGCAAGGACCCCACACCGCGCAGCAGTATTCTTAAAGAGGACGGACAAACGTGGTGTAGGCAGTCTCCTTAGTAGGTCTGTTACATTTTCCAAGTGTCCTGCCAATAAACCGCTGTCTTTAGTTAGCCTTCCCCACAACATTTTCTGTGGGTTCTTTCCAGTTTAACTTGTTCGTAATTCAACAGTGGGAAGGAAGAAGGTGCTTAAAACATCAATGTAGGCCAGTGCTGTGACAGTTCCACGCTAAACAGCAAGGGGTGCAAGCCCCCTCCGTGAAAAACATGACCACCGCATCCGAATTTCACTGTTGGCATTACACACGCTGGCAGATGACGTTCACTGGGCATTCGACATACCCACACCCTGCCATCGGACGGCAACATTGTATACCGAGATTCGTCACTTCACACAATGTTTTTCCACTGTTCAATTGTCCAATATTTACGCTCCTTACACCAAGCTTATGAGCAGTCGCTCGACCATGAAAACCAAGTTGCCTCACTTCTCGCCTAACTGTCATAGCACTTGCGGTGGAGCTTGATGCAGTTTGGAATTCCTCTGTGTTGGTCTGCCTATTACACGTTGCGACCCTCTTCAACTGTCGGCGGTCTCTGTCAGTCAATTGACGAGGTCGGCCTGTACGCTTTTGTGCTGTACGTGTCCCATCACGTTTCCACTTCATTATCACATCGGAAACAGTGGACCTAGGGATGTTTACGAGTGTGGAAATCTCGCGTTCAGAGGTATGACACAAGTGACACTCAATCACCGGACCACGTTCGATGTCCGTGAGTTCCCCTGAGCGCCCCATTCTGCTCTTTCATGATGTCTAATGACTACTGAGATCGCTGATATGGAGTACCTGGCAGTAGGTGGCTGCACAATGCACCTAATATGAAAAACGTAAGTTTTTGGGGGTGTCCGGGTACTTTTGATCACCTAGTGTTGCTTGCCGATCTATCTTCAAAATCATTTAAAATGAATGGTAATGGCAGAATAGGGAGATAAGAATTCTCAATTGGTATAAGGGGCGGGTACTGCTTTTTTACTATGCAACGACATTACAAAACCATGCAGAAAGAATTCAGAGATTTAGTTGACAATGAAACAGCAAAACATTACAATGATTGACAGGTGGGATTCGTTGTTCTGTACATAAACAATCACTTGTGCTAAATTTGCAGGCATGGAATACGTGAAGAAATTGGTAGTACGAAGACTAAAATTTCTGAAGTCGTTTACACTATTCCATTGACAGTCGCAACAGTTTTCAATGGAACTGAACGAAGAGTATGGAGACATCACATATTACAGAAAAGTAAGTTTATCAAGTCAAGGAGAATGCGTGGAATGATTTTCCGATTTAAAAGTCGCTATTGTTGAATTGTATACATGGAATTGTATATATGGAAGAAGCCTGGAGATACTAAAAGGATCAGATAGATTATATAATGGTAAGACAGAGATTTAGGAACCAGGTTTTAAATTGTAAGACATTTCCAGGGGCAGATGTGGACTCTGACCACAATCTATTGGTTATGAACTGTAGATTAAAACTGAAGAAACTGCAAAAAGGTGGGAATTTAAGGAGATGGGACCTGGATAAACTGACTAAACCAGAGGTTGTAGAGTTTCAGGAAGAGCATAAGGGAACAATTGACAGGAATGGGGGAAAGAAATACAGTGGAAGAAGAATGGGTAGCTCTGAGGGATGAAATAGTGAAGGCAGCACAGGTTCAGCTAGGTAAAAAGACGAGGGCTAGTAGAAATCCTTGGGTAACAGAAGAAATATTGAATTTAATTAAAGAAAGGAGAAAATATAAAAAAGCAGTAAATGAAGCAGGCAAAAAGGAATACAAACGTCTCAAAAATGAGATAGACAGGAAGTGCAAAATGGCTAAGCAGGGATGGCTAGAGGACAAATGTAAGGATGTAGAGGCTTATCTCACTAGGGGTAAGATAGATACTGCCTACAGGAAAATTAAAGAGACCTTTGGAGAAAAGAGAGCCACTTGTATGAATATCAAGAGCTCAGATGGAAATCCAGTTCTAAGCAAAGAAGGGAAAGTAGAAAGGTGGAAGAAGTAGAGAGGGTCTATACAAGGGCGATGTACTTGAGGACAATATTATGGAAATGGAAGAGGATGCAGATGAAGATGAAATGGGAGATACGATACTGCGTGAAGAGTTTGACAGAGCACTGAAAGACCTGAGTCAAAACAAGGCCCCGGGAGTAGACAACATTCCATTGGAACTACTGACGGCCTTGGGAGAGTCAGTCCTGACAAAACTCTACGATCTGGTGAGCAAGATGTATGAGACAGGCGAAATACCCTCAGACTTCAAGAGGAATATAATAATTCTAATCCCAAAGAAAGTAGGTGTTGACAGATGTGAAAATTACCGAACTGTCAGTTTAATAAGTCACAGCTGCAAAATACTAACGCGAATTCTTTACAGACGAGTGGAAAAACTGGTAGAAGCCGAACTCGGGGAAGATCAGTTTGGATTCCGTAGAAATATTGGAACACGTGAGGCAATACTGACCCTACGACTTATCTTGGAAGCTAGATTAACGAAAGGCAAACCTACGATTCTAGCATTTGTAGACTTAGAGAAAGCTTTTGACAATGTTGACTGGAATACGCTCTTTCAGATTCTGAAGGTGGCAGGGGTAAAATACAGGAAGCGAAAGGCTATTTACAATTTGTACAGAAACCAAATCGCAGTTGTAAGAGTTGAGGGTCATGAAAGGGAAGCAGTGGTTGGAAGGGTGTGAGACAGGGTTGTAGCCTCTCCCCGATGTTATTCAATCTGTATATTGAGCAAGCAGTGAAGGAAACGAAAGAAAAATTCGGAGTAGGCATTAATATCCATGGAGAAGATATAAAAACCTTGAGGTTCGCCGATGACATTGTAATTCTGTCAGAGACAGCAAAGGACTTCGAAGAGCAGTTGAACGGAATGGATAGCGTCTTGAAAGGAGAATATAAGATGATCATCAACAAAAGCTAAACGAGGATAATGGAATGTAGTGAATTAAGTCGGGAGATGCTGATGGTATTAGATTAGGAAATGAGGCACTTAAAGTAGTAAAGGAGTTGTGCTATTTGGGGAGCAAAATAACTGATGATGGTCGAAGTAGAGAGGATATAAAATGTAGACTGGCAATGGCAAGGAAAACGTTTCTGAAGAAGAGAAATTTGTTAACTTCGAGTATAGATTTAAGTGTCAGGAAGTGCTACAATATTTCGATCGACGTATTTGTGAGAAATACCTTTTTTAGATTGTTGTTATGGTCTCCAGTCCAGAGACTGATTTGATGCATCTCTCCGTGCTACTCTAGCCTGTACAAGCTTCTTAATCTCCCAGTACCTACTGCAACCTTCATCCTTCTGAATCTGCTTAGTGTATTCATCTCTTGGTCTCCCTCTACGATTTTTACCCTCCACGCTGCCCTCCAATACTAAATTGGTGACCCCTTGATGCCTCAGAACATGTCCTACCAACCGATTCCTTCTTCTAGTCAAGTTGTGCCACAAACTCCTCTTCTCCCCAATTCTATTCAATACCTCGTCATTAGCTATGTGATCTACCCATCTAATCTTCAGCATTCTTCTGTAGCACCACATTTCGAAAGTTTCTATTCTCTTCTTGTCTAAACTATTTATCGTCCACGTTTCACTTCCATACATGGCTACACTCCATACAAATACTGTCAGAAACCACTTCCTGACACTTAAATCTATACTCGATGTTAACAAATTTCTCTTCTTCAGAAACGCTTTCCTTGCCATTGCCAGTCTACATTTTATATCCTCTCTACTTCGACCATCATATTTTGCTCCCCAAATAGCAAAACTCATTTACTACTTTAAGTGAGTCATTTCCTAATCTAATAACCTCAGCATCACCCGATATAATTCGACTACATTCCACTGTCGTCGTTTTGCTTTTGTTGATTTTCGTCTTATATCATCCTTTCAAGACACTGTCCATTCCGTTCAACTGCTCTTCCAGATCCTTTGCTGTCTCTGACAGAATTACAATGTCATCGGCGAACCTCAACGTTTTTATTTCTTCTCCATGGATTCTAATTTCTACTCCGAATTTTTCTTTTGTTTCCTTTACTGCTTACTCAATTGCTCAATATACAGATTAAACAGCATTGGGGATAGGCAACAACCCTGTCCACTCCCTTCCCAACCACTGCTTCCCTTTCATGCCCTTCGACTCTTTATAACTGCCACCTGGTTTCTGTACAAATTGTAAATAATCTTTCGCCCCCTGTATTTTACCCCTGCCACCTTCAGAAGTTGAAAGAGAGTATTCCAGTCAACATTGTCAAAAGCTTTCTCTAAGTCTACAAATGCTAGAAACGTAAGTTTGCCTTTCATTAATCTATTTTCTAAGATAAGTCGTAGAGTCAGTATTGCCTCACGTGTTCAAACATTTCTACGGAATCCAAACAGATCTTCCCCGAGGTCGGCTTTTACCAATTTTCCCATTCGTCTGGAAAGAATTCGTGGTACTATTTTGCATCCGTGACTTATTAAACTGATAGTTCGGTAATTTTCACATCTGTCAACACCTACTTTCTTTGGGATTAGAATTATTATATTCTTCTTGAAGTCTGAGGGTATTTCGCCTGTCTCATACATCTTGCTCACCGGATGGTAGAGTTTTGTCAGGGCTGGCTCTCCCAAGGCTATCAGTAGTCCTAATGGAATGTTGTCTACTCCCGGGGCCTTGTCTTTCAGTGCTCTGTCAAACTCTTCACGCAGTATCATATCTCCCATTTCATCTTCATCTACATCATCTTCCATTTCCATAATATTGTCCTCAAGTACATCACCCTTGTACAGACCCTCTGTATACTCCTTCCACCTTTCTGCTTTCTCTTCTTTGGTTTGAACTGGGTTTCCATCTCAGTTCTTGATATTCATGCAAGTGATTCTCTTTTCTCCAAAAGTCTCTTTAATTTTCCTGTAGGCAGTATCTATTTTACCCCTAGTGATATATGCCTCTACATCCTTACATTTGTCCTCTAGCGCCTCGTGATGACTGGGTGTTGTGTGATGTCATTAGGTTAGTTAGGTTTAAGTCGTTCTAAGTTCTAGGGGACTGATGACCATAGATGTTAAGTCCCATAGTGCTCAGAGCCATTTTTTTGTCCTTTAGCCATCCCTGCTTAGCCATTTTGCATTTCCTGTCGATCTCATTTTTGAGACATTTGTATTCCTTTTTGCCTGCTTCATTCACTGCATTTTTATATTTTCTCCTTTCATTAATTAAATTCAATATATCTTCTGTTACCCAAGGGTTTCTACTAGCCCTCGTCTTGTTACCTACTTGATCCTATGTTGCCTTCACTATTTCGTCCCTCCTAGCTACCGATTGTGCTTCTACTGCATTTCTATCCCCCATTCCTGTCAATCGTTCCCTAATGTTCTCCCTGAAACTCTCTACAACCTCTGGTTCTGTCAGTTTATGCAGATACCGTCTCCTTAAATTCTCACCATTTTGCAGTTTCTTCAGTTTTAATCTACAGTTCATAACCAGTTCCGCCCCTGGAAATGTCTTACAATTTGAAACCTGGTTCGTAAATCTCTGTCTTAGCATTATATAATCTATCTGAAACCTCTTTTAGATTACGAAATAAATAAGTCACTATTACGTGGCACCTTGAGTGTGAAACTCTGTGAAACTGTTTGTATCTGTCCGTATGCCGATAGTTTGTACTAGACAAAAATTATAATAAGTATTTAGCGTGCCAAAAATAAATAATACTGAAAAATTGCTTTGTAATCTATGTTGCGAAATCCCTGCCATTTAACCACTTAAATGTTAAATGCTATGCGTTGGTAGGTTTTCCTTCTTCCTCCTCCTCCCCCCCTCCCTCCCCCCGGACTTCGTAGATTGACAAATTCCAAAGCATTGACTCGTGATGGACCATTCATGAGATTTGTTACACGGAACCTTTAGCAATGGAAAGACGCCGTTTAATTGGAAAATAGCATCCAACATAAAAGAAACACTAGATTAAATAATATCACAGTTTTCAGGAAATATTAGACTATATTAAATTACAAAGATACTTACATTAATTGTGTTGCTGTGTGTAACTATGAGTTCACCTAGTGAAATTGCACCTCAATAAAATAGTAACAGTAATAATAACGTTGTGCCAAATAATTATCTGTAGCGATGGCAGATATGCCTCCAATCTGTATCGCTGCAATAACAAAAAAGGCACCATCCTCTTGGCAAGACAACTGAACTGCGTAATTATTCTAGTGTTTCAGCCGTTGCATGGCACAATCGATACAACCGCTTACAATAATTAATATATTAAGTAATTTTTTATTTATATGTAAGTTTTTGCAATACATCAACGCCCATCCTACAAATCTGCCTTTAAATTGCTCCCTGAATTGCAAGACGAAAGGACGCACCTACAGGCGAGCAATTCACCCTACAGCACATTCAGTACAATATTTACATAGATATTCAAACACAATTCGTGGTATACAATATTTGAATGAGGCGCGTGCGCCCAGAACATTTCAATGTTGGTATTCCTGCTGCACGCATTCGCATCCGCGTGGATTTCAGTGTGGCAACAGCCGTTATAGTTTTAGCTGAACTTACTATACGCTGATCACAGTTTATGTACAGATCATATGTGCATGTGCGCAAGACATCACTGTGACAGGACATTCCATGAAGTTTTTACAAAAAAATATGCACTAATATCTAAAACAGGTGATATGGCGCGCGCCGCTATCTTGTGATCTTGTTTAAAGCGGGCGCTATAATCGATTATAGTTCGCTGTTCTGGTGCGGGTGACGCGCTCCGGTGGTGATTGGCTATTACGTCACTGGCGTGTATTTGCGGTGGCCAGCGGAAAGCGAGAGGGCAGTTGGTTTCCGGGTATTGCACGGAACGTGAAGTTCGCTCTGCCTGACCTGCTGGTGACTAGCGCTAAGGTTGTTGTACCTCGCAATGTGAGCGGAGTGGTCTGGGGCGGAGGCGACTCGCCGCTGTGCTGGCCATGCGGTGGTGATTAATTGGAGTCGGCGTACTGCTTCTGCCTACCTGTCTGATGTGGAGGTCCAGTGTGGTCCTGTGATACTCTGGCCTGGAGACAACTAGTTGCTGAATTTTGGAGTCGTCTGCCAGGTTAGGGTATGGGCTCGGTTGGCTCGTCAAATTTTCCGTTGGAAGCTCCAGCAGCGGTTTCTGAACTTCATTCTGATGTGGGACGGCGTTGTTGGAAGTTTTTGCTGTGTGTGTGTATGGCACGTTAAGATATTTGTTGGTGCTAATTTATTTGCTCAACTGGAGTACCTTTGGGTATCCCGCTGAGTGGGTCGTTACTCACCCGGTCTGCTCAGCGTTACCTTTGGTGGTGCCTGTTTGTTCCTTTTTGAAGGAATTCACGTAGGTGATTATTTGCGTATCACAGCATCTTCTTCCTGTCGGTTAAATTTCGCGTCTGTAGCACGTCATCTTCGTGGTGTAGCAATTTTAATGGCCAGTAGTGTAGTTAAATATAGTCACCTCTGAAGCTGTACCATCGATTGTAAATTGCACTTCATATTGACAAACTCAGAAGTTGTATGAACGAATGGTGTCTGTTCTTCCGGGCATGTCCGAAAGAATAGATACCACGCGGAATCCGCAGCTGCCAAACGTGTTGTGTAAACTGAAAGTAGAGGGGAGAGAGGGAACGGAATTATTGATATCAGTAGCATAGGAAATGCATGCGGCATCGGCGACGAGTGAAAATATGCGTCGGGCCGGGGTGCGAAACCGGGATCTCCTGCTTACTAAGCTGTTTGTTAACATTTAGCTTGCAGTTGATGTTATATTACGGCGCTTGTGGGAAATGCAAATCTGCGGCGGACGTAATACGTCACGCCAGTTATGGTGAGTTTTCCATGGTGCCAAACATACATCTTCTACTCCGGCGAACGTCTGTCACTTCTGCAGGCTTCGTAGTTTCTGCTAGATGATAGAATGAGTATCTTCTGGAAAAGTTAAAATTTGTCGTTCTTGAAACTTTTGTTAACGTGTAATTTTTCGTAGACGTAGAATGACTTTGAATTTCTCTGTTTCGTGAGTTTTGTACTCGTATGTTGATTTTGTGTTCTAAGTGTGCAGTTACGAAGACGAAACGACTGGAGCAAATGATTTATAAAGTTCTGAATAAGTCTACAGAGAGGGAGTCATGAGAAGGAAACAGAAGAAGATTCAGATAACACGTTTGTCGTATTATTTTCATAGCGGGTGTTGTTATGAAGGATTTTCCTGCAGTTAAGTCAGGAAATCAATCTGAGCACTAGATTCTAGTGAATATAATGTTGAACTATTTATCTCGGTTTCCGATGACCTCTTCCTTAACATTTAGCGTACTCCGCTATGAAGACTAAAGTTTGTTTTGTTCATGTGTTTCTTTAGATGTAAATTGGCTGTAAAGGAAATTTAAGGGAAGGATCATTAGTTTGCTTACAGTGCTTATGTATTTTATTACCAGAATTCCTTTTCCATTTTAACTTCAGCGATAGGTACTGCTGAATTGAAGTTTCATCTATGGATACAGATTTAACACTAGCTATGCCAAAATTTGTATATGTAGAGTAGAAAGTACAATTTCTTTTTCTTTACTGTAATTTCATTCCCCTGCCCCATATGGGCAGGAGAGGGCTGGCAGCGGCACAGTCCACCGCTCTTCAGCCAAATGGCTTTACAAAAATACAGGAGGGGGATTACATAAAAAGGGGGATATAAAAAACACAGTAAATGGAGATGATAGGAGTTAAAATATATGGGGACAGTTAAAAAGTCGACATAAAGTTAAAAGAACACAGCTGGAAAATCAAAGTGCACTTAAAAATACACTGGAGGCAAACACAAGTTAAAAGTCGGCCACAGGACAAAATCACACAGATTATGACACTTAAAAAACCACTGGAAGTGACAGAGCACTCATGAAGAATAAAAATCGCTGGTAGGGACCTGCCGAAGGACTGGAGGCTGAAGAGGAGGGAAAAAGAGGGGAGGAAGGTACAGGAAGAGGAAGAAAGGGGGGTAGGAGGCGTGCCAAGGGGCAGGAGAATGTACAATAAACCTAGAAAACTTTTGAAATTCAACTAAATACTTATACATACAAGTTATAACTTAAAATAATCCATATATTTTGGGCAGCCCACAGGTAATGGCAGCTATATACAAGACCAGCACCATATGAGTTAAATACTGCGCCACCCGGACATGGTGTTCATCGCACTTGCGCTATCTTGGGATGCCTCTCGGCTAACCCACATTTTACCTAGCGCCACCTATCCACAGTACCCATTCATGACCACAATGCTCGCTACTTTGAGATTTCCACACGAGGTTATTGTGCATCTGCGCTAAAGGTAATGCATCCATAACCCATCGAGGCATGTTTGAAAGAACAGACACCACGCCTTCATACAACTGATCCACCTCGAAGGGCAATGGATCCATCACCTTCAGTGCGGATGCACGATTACGTCGGACATCAGGCGTGAATCTCAAAGTAGTGAGCATGGTGGTCATGAAGACGTACTGTGGGTAGGTAGCGCTAGCTGGGAATGTGGGTTAGCCAAGAGGCGTGCTGAGGTAGTCTCTGCAATTGTGATAATAACTATGTTCGGGTGGTGCAGTGGCTAACGCAAGTTCCTCGAAAGCAGGAGATCCTGGGTTAGAATCCCAGTCAAGCACACACTTTCACTTGCCACTGATGATTCCACGTAAAGTCCCAATGCAACTGACACCATCAGTCCATTTCCTTTCTCCCCCTCCATCCTCACCTTGCAGACATTTGCATCACATTGCAGACTTTTATTTATTCACAGTACCTTCGCAATACAGATATTCACTTACGAAATTTGTCATTAATAACGCATCTCACTATAAAAATAACAGAAAAGTGCATAGCTACAACATCATAAAAAAGGATTGTATTCGCTACTCTGGATTAAACATCACTTTGGAACAGAAAGGGCTGAATTATGGAACAAATATCTTTGGTCATTTGCCAAATGGTATTAAAAGTCTGACAGATAGCCAACCAGTATTTAAAAGCAAATTAAAAGAATTTCTGAATGACAACACCTTCTACTCAATAGATGAATCCTTAGATATGAAGTAATAACTGTAAAAAATAGTTAATTAATTATTTTGTCTAAAGAGAACTTATGTTAAAGTGACACGTTCCACATCATTACGAAATATCGTTTTCATGATCTATGGAACAAGGATTAATGTATGTATGTAAAACCAGATGTCTGGCTTTACCGTCCAGAACTGCAGTAGCTTAACGTTTATCTTATCATTTTGCACCTCACATTTAGGATTATTCCCATCGTGTCCATTTGCTGTTGAAATTGCGTATTTTTCAATGCAGTATACGAGGAATTCAAGTTGAAAAAAAACACATTTAAAATTTCGCCGCAAATTAGATTGCACAGGTCGTCGACTCGCCAATCGCAACAGGGTCACCAGTTTGTTGCGCACGAGCTTTAGGATTCAATTTAACGTGGACTTTTCCATTTATTTTATTTGCTTATCGCGCACACAATGAATCTAAATTACAACAGGCACAGCGTTACAAACTTCCTTTCTCGTTAAAGGCGAAAGAATAATAATGCTATTATGACAAGATTATCATGGCAAATAGTTTAAAATGGTCCAAATGGCTCTAAGCACTATGGGACTTAACATCTGAGGTCATCAGTCCTCTAGACTTAGAACAACTTAAACCTGACTAACCTATGGACATCACACACAGCCATGCCCTAGGCACGATTCGAACCTGCGACCGTAGCAGCAGCGCGGTTCCGGACTTAAGAGCCTAGAACCGCTCGGTCACAGCGGCCGGCGGCAAATATTTTAAAAACACTTACAAGTTAAGTAAGAATTTAACATGTTCCCACAACTCCCTTCACGTTTTTGTTTCGGATGTCACTGTCTTGCTGGATGTTTCTCAAAAAATATCCCATGGTAGAGCCAGTTAAATGTTGATCCAGTGACTGACTTAGACTAGTAACATATTAAGGAAAGAAGCGTACAACAATATCACTGTAATTGAGCAGGTCACGTTTCAGCCATGTGATTTATGACCCATATGTAAACAAACACCATCTCTAATGCATATCTCCTGCTCCCTCCCCCCCTCACTCCCTCTCCCTCTCCCTGTAGGTCACACTATCATTTATGACACACTGTCATTTTACGATCAAACATGGTTAAAGAAGACAAGTACCACACTCTACTGTAATGTCAGACTTTGCCCACTGTAAAAACGAAACTGCTGGAAATTTAAAAAGTATAAAACACAGAGTAATCCTATTTGACAGCATGTGCTACATCCTTTATCGCTTACACAAGGATCGTATATACTTTCTGCCACTTGGGTAGTGCATATGTGATTACTTACTGCCCTATTAGTTGCTTGTAGTACTGTAATGCTCTATGAGTACATTTTCCATGTATAACTTGATCAAAAGTTTCTGGATACCTACTAGTGTACATATATGGGAAGCATCTGCCGTCAAAATACTCACCGTACTTAAAAAGAAAATCATGACTTTCATTTCGAAAACGGAACAAAGTCTCGCTGGTTAAGAAATTGCAGGTTCGACTGTGCAGTAGAAGTTTCGCTGGGAACATTGGGAAACCCTTACACATCCTCCATATAGTCCCGAGTATCTGACCACGCGATTTCCAGCGGAAGGGACTTCAAGGCCATATTTTGTCCGGAACTGACGTTGCACTCCTGCACAGTAATGCCGGATTCTCATATAGCTTGCTGGCTCTG
Organism: Schistocerca cancellata; assembly: GCF_023864275.1. NCBI lineage: Eukaryota > Metazoa > Arthropoda > Insecta > Orthoptera > Acrididae > Schistocerca > Schistocerca cancellata. The sequence goes on along the minus strand of NC_064634.1, from coordinate 143,671,277 downwards.
ACAGAAATAGAATTGTCTCCTCGGCTTCCAAAATTTCATGTGATCTGCTTTTCCAAGTATATGGTTGCTCTACACAAGAGGGAATACGTTAGTTGATGTTCATAACTTCAACACAAATTCTCGTTTATAAAACAAAAACATGTCCGCTCAGGAGCAAACTAACCTGCTGTCTAAGCGCACTTATGTATCATGTTGTATTTTGGCAAAATCTGAAATACTTCGTCATCTTCATAATATTTCTCTCTTATGCCCATTTCTCATTGTTAAACAGTTATTTTGATACACCAAACAGTCTGATTGTGGTTTCCAAAGATTATACACTCACGTCTAGATGATTGTTCGAGCGGTTTCCCTTCTCCACCTGATTTAAATAACAAACATTGCATGAAACACATAATCTTACAGAGAAAAATTTATAAAACTCAGAGAGAGGGGGAGCACATTTCCAGCTTCCACCTTAGATTAAGGGGACGTCGTTCCGATAGACATGATGTCCTAGCCAAGGAAATAAAGTTTTGCTAGATCTATACTCAATGAGTGTCCATCACAAGCGCACCCTAAAACAGCCGGAAAAACTAAAGAAAACAATACTACAATTTAAAAAGGCATAAGAAGCAAGCAAACCCTCGATTATCCGGGTGCGAATTATCAAGTTCGGATATCATCCATGCATAGTTCGACAATTTTTGAAAGAAATAAAAAACGAAGCTTTAAGTATCCTTTAATAGTTTGAAGGTATGTTTTCGTTTATAACGCCGTGTTATGGGTGTGAGTGATATTTTACTGCCAGAAGACGATGCTAACTCAAATTCAAACACAAATAAATAAAACCGATCGCTTAAAGCAGTTGTATATTACTAAATGGTTGTAACGTTTCTAACATTAATAATCGTATCAAACAGTAGCATTCACCACTTAGTTCCGAGATATTGCAACTACCGACAACTAAAAGACAAAACAGAAAGCTGCGCTGTAATTCAAGAATTGTTGAGACCACACTGGAGGCCAAGGCCCGTTCTCTGTTTACAACGAGATTTTCACCTTGTCACTTCGATCGACCACATGCGTGAGCACTGTTAAACTGCCACTTGAGAGGTGCAAATACTTGAGACCCCTGTCGGCACAGCTGTATCACAACGAGGAATGTTCCAACGCTGCTACTGTACCAGCCATAACAACAAATTCTGAAAATTTGCCACGAACTGTCCTACGGCAGACAAGCCTATATTCGACTCATAACAGATCAAAACGATGTTTACAGAAGCCGGTTCAGATTCACTTCGGAGCTGCCATTTAATGCACTCGCCGAAAAAACTACCAATGCCACAATCACCAGAAGGGGAGTTTTAGAAAACTTCAAGCTAGGAATTTGTAATATGATGAATTGAATTTCACCCATGTACATTTGTTGCATTAATAATGCCCGCAATTATTCAGAATTACGATTGCTCTGTATATAGTGGATTATAGTATTCCAGCGTTGATGAGTATGATTCAAAAACGATAGCTATTGGAAAAACTCTTTCTTCTCTCTATCTCTATTCATATCTTCTTACTGAACAATGCTATTTAAAAGTTCCCATGTAGGTTCAACTTAGTTTCAGTGACTGTTTTTTCAGCTATGAGGAACACAATGCAAAGACAAGTTAAATATTTTATTTTTATGGCTGTACATTGATGCTTACAAAAATTAAGAGTCCGGTGTTGTCTCCTATACAAGAATGTAGGATTATTGTAGTGTCTGCATTAAATTCTCAATTATGTAACAACAAGAAATACTAAACAAGTTGATAAGTGTCAAATAATGAAGCGTGCATACTAATGAAGACTACAACTGGAAGAACTATGTAACAACTTATGGGTTCAGCTAAATTTTGATATGTGATTAACGTCCAACTTTATTAACTTAGGTTAACACACTTTGATATTTTTGTGTTGACACACTGGGGATAATATATTCGGTAAAATTTCTTGATGAAGAAAGTAGTAATTACGGTACATGAGGCAATTACAGTACTGATGCATCTTGAAGTAATCTGTTGAAGTGGGTGGGAATGTTAGGTAGTTAGTTACATGTTCCATGGATCGTTTTGCATGATAGATCGTAATGATGTGGAACGAGTCATTTTACATTTACATTGAAAATTAATTTGTACATACAGTTACTCTGAGCATTTCTAAGCTTATTTTTCTTTTTTTATAGAAAGGAAAATAGTATACAGCCATGAGTTAGTAACTCCTAATTCCTAGCCACCAACTTTTATGCATAACCGTAATAGATATTTTCTATGGAGTAGGCTCAGTTGTCAGTGAGAAACTGCCACAGTTTATCAGATTTTCTTTGCTTTGTCAGACATTTTATGTGACTGGGTAAGTGATCAAAAATTTTTGTAGCAGCATTGTACACCCCTTTTGTGCTTAAGGTAAGCTTAATGTGGGGTAATAAGTCATTTTTCCTTCTGGTATTGTAATTATGTACATAAATGTTTCTTTTGAATTATAGTGGTTTTCAGGTACATACAGTGGAATATGTGGATATTGTCTGCAAAATGTGTGAATTAATTGTGGAAAAGTAATATATTAAAACGTCGCGCCTGATTCAGTACCTTTACTGCATGAAGAGCAAAATGAGATAAACGACAAACTTTTCCTCTTTAATTTGGAGCCGGAAGGGGGGCGGGCGTCAGTGAGAAAAAGTTTCTTAAGGGTTTGAAATTACCTCTAAAGCTTATTGCAAGTCGCTAAGTGTTCTCATTCTGAGTCACTGGATGAATTTAGTCTGGGTAATTGTAATACTTGTTTTACTGTGTTAAGCTTCTAATGTAAGACTATACCTCTTCATGAGTAGGTTACGACGACATTTTAAATTTGGTCAGTGGTGGTTGTGTGAAATATTGAAAATCAAATATTTCTTTCCCCTGGAAACCATTATATAGACAACCTGTAACTGGGACCATGCATAATGAACCATGAACCGGTTAGCTGTTTGGTAATCCTATATATTATAAAATCGACGTAAGTATTGTAACCTCCCAACAGTAAAAATATGTATATCATTCATATTTAGTATAACCTCCCAACAGTAAAAATATGTATAACATTCCGTAACCTCGCAATAATAACTCAATAAAATTGTGGCTCACTTATAACCTTTCAATAATTGACTGTGAATTTAAACTGGTAAATTTTGGACGTCAGCAGTGCTGCGTCATGGCCGTGAAACATCATTCTGCATACATTGAAAATTCTTACCGCCGGATAACGCGTATATATCTGTTCCCATAAGAAATTTTTCTGCCACAGCCCAGTGCAATGCTGGCCGTTAGATTTATCATGTATACAAAGAAACAACTGATTTTACTTTATGATAATCGGGATGACCATGGATTGGAGAAATTAGTAAATTCTTTAAATTCAGATTAATGATTACCAAAAAGTTAATTATATAAAAAAATTATTATTAAAAGATTTTTTGAAACATTTATATAGGACTTGATATAACAACAGTACAAATTTAGTTTAACAAACTACATATGCGTGCGGCTGTTTTTACCTTATACTACATCGCTTAGGCACCGCCATCGCTCCCCATGACCGGCCCAGCCAACTCCATACACACGACTGCTAGCAACTACTTACTCCTATTAACACTGCTCTTATTGCAGCCAACACTGCTCTCTGGTCTGAGATTCTCTTACAGCTTACATATCGCAGGCAGCGCGTGAGCAATCCATCGAAATTACATCTGCTCGAGTGCGCTAGCAATAAATTCCTTAGTCATGGACCTCTTACAGTAAGTTTGTTTATTTCCTAACCTAACGTCGTAATGAAGACGAAATGAAATTTTCAAATGCAAATTGTTGAATATACATGACGCTAAAATTTTCTTGGCAGAAGTTGGTTGCGAGTCCTGCTGATTGTTGCTGAGACAACGGGATAGTGCGTCTGCTACAATATTTTGTGTACCGGAATGTGAACAACTGCAAAATTAAATTCCTGTAAATAAAGTTTCCATCTGCTTAACCTGTCATGTGTAAATTTAGCGGAAAGTAAAAATGTATAGTTCCTTGATCTGTGTAAGCGGTAGTATGTCTTCCATAAAGAAAATGGCCAAATCTGGTAAATGCCCACACAACACATAATGTTTCAAGTTCTGTAACAGAATAATTGCGTTCAGCTGGTGACAGAATGCAACTTGCAAAAGCGATGTTTTTAATTACTGTACTACCGTCTTCTTCAATTTCCTGAAAAATGTGTACGCCTAAAGTTGTGTTAGAACTGTCGGTGGCAATGGAAAAGTTTCTGGTAGGATCTGGGTGTGATAAAAGTGGTGCGTTCAATAAGGCATGTTTCAGATTAACAAACTCAGACTGTGCTTGGCTACCCCAGGACCATATAGAGTTTTTATCCGTCAACTGGCATAATATAGGGGTGTCTAAAGCAGAGTAATGAATAAATTTACGGAAAAAGTTAATTAATCCCACACAGCTGCGTAGTTGTTTCTTCGTCGTTGGAACAGTAATGTTACGTTAAGCTTAAAGTTTTTCAAATCTAATGTGGAATAAATAGCAGTCTGTAGAAGTTCTCCTAGTGTCTGTGGGCGATCTGTTTCATTAATAATAATGTCGTTGACATGACGGGAATCAAGTACGGGGCGAAGTGAGCCATCCTTTTTGTTAACAACATAGAGCGGGTTTATGTACGGACTAATTGCTGGTTCAATAATTCCATGGTCAAGCATAGCTTACAATTATTTCTTAACTTGTTCTCTGTGAATATATGGAATGGGATAATGTTTGGCTTTAAACGTGTCGCACTGTTTAACTTGAAATTCATACATGAAACCGGACATAGTACCAGGGGTGTTGTCAAAAACTGGAGCTTACTGTAAAAGAATTTTGCGTAGCTCTGTACGTTCATCATCTGTATTTGCACTGCTTTGTTTTACTTTCTCAGAAATCATTTGCATAAGATCATAGTCGGCTTCGTTTGGTGTATTGTAGTTGTGTACGTACGTATCTGTGAACAATGTGGAAAGACAGTTTGCGTAACGCGATGTAGAAATTACCTCTGTTCTATTAATTGCTTGTTCTTTTGCAGATAAAGCATGCTGAAATTCTAATGCCAGTTGTACATTTTCATCCTTTAACATTAAACAGGAATTTTGAAAGTCGATAATTGCGTCATGTTGTACAAAAAATTCGTACCTAAAATAACGTATGTTGTCAATAAGGGAACAATCCAAAAATTTGAGTGGAACGTATGCCCTGCAATACAAAAGATAAGTGTGTCTGTAATTTTACATCTACTCCTTTACCAGATACTGCTCCTTTTACTTTAGTTTTGCCTAATGGTAACGTAAGATAGGTGTTCTCTTTGTTACATTCGTTGAAAGTTTATTCATTTGTAACTGACATAGGTGATCCAGAATCGATTACTGCTGAAAATGTGGATGATCCAATCCTTACTTCAATAACAGGGTGGGAAACGGTTTTTTGTATAACTGGTTTTTCATGTAAAAGTGTCTCGGATGTCGTCAAAATTAATAACATTTTCGTGAACAAGATTCTGTGTGTCAAAAGTATTGCTTACGTTGCTGGAAGATGCAACCCTTACTGTATCTAGTCAAATTCTTTCTGACGTGCTGTTATTAGCAGGAGGATGCTGTGACATTTCGACTATTTGTTCTGTTCTGTTATTTCGTCCTGACGTAGTAGGTTCGGGATGATATCGACTGTCTGGTTCATTCATGATAATCTGTTGTTGCGGATGATTCTGCTGCTGATAGGACCTACTGTTGTTAAATGTATGCTGAAAACTGTGCTCATTACTTTTACGTCTGTCATGATAGTCATTACTATACGGCGCGTTGCGGTAAGAGTTCAAATGATGTGCCTTCTGTACGTAGTGATTTCCTTGTTGCTGTGCGTTACTATTTGGCGGAGCCGACGCTATACGTGTAGGTGGTGAAACATTAAAGCTTGGTAGACCTTGCACATTACATTGTTGGTTAGGTATACTAACGGGCTGGATTTGTTGCTGTTGTGGGGAAAAGCCTCTATTGTTGCCAAAATGGGTTTGCTGTTGCTGATAATTTTGATGATACTGATAATTAAAATTTTGTCTGGTATTAAAGTTCTGGTGATTGTCATTCCTGGAGCGTCTATCACCTTTGCTATTAAAATAACGTTGCTGATCTTAATTGCTGTATGCTTGTTGGCCTAGGTTATGTTGTGAAAAATTTGTTTATGAAGGAATAGTCTGATTGCTGAACTTCCAGAAGCTGTAATAGATCTCTAAATGCCGAAATATTTTCTTTTTGCTGTCCTGTTAAAAGTGGTACTCTTAACGATCGTGGTAATTTTGAAATACATAATTGGATAAGTGCTGATTCACTGTATGGCTCACATAAATATTGGTTTTGTTGTACCATGTGTTCAAAAAAATTGTGTGATAGTGGGGAAATGTGAATTCTCATAATTCGGTAAGCTAATTAACTGATCCTTGATTCCGTGCTGTGTCGTCTTCGACCAATACGCTGACAGAAAAGCAATCTGAAATTTTTCTACCGAATAACATTGTCTCGCGATCGATCTCATACGAGTTGCAGGTTCGCCTTCCAGACAACAGCGAATAAATTCAAGTTTGTGTGTTACGGGCCAAGTTGGTGGAAAAGCAAAACTAAATTGTTGTATCGAATCCAAAGGGTGAATCTGTGTTCTGTCATTCTTAAATACTTTAAATTTTCTCCCGGATAGAAAGTACTTATAATCAAAATTATCGTCTCTGAATGTTTGAGCAGGTTCAGGAGTGATATGTCTGTGTAAGCAGAAGAAACTAACGATCGAAGTCCGAAAACAATTTATTGGACTGTTCAATTAACCAAAACAAATTCTCCAAGTATAACACCAACACAAAACAGTGGTCCATCTTCGAATCACAACTACATACAAGAATAAGATATCAAACAACTGAAATAATTTCCTACTAGTCTCCGCCAAAGACTTCTCAGATATACCAAGCCTAATCCAGAGAGCAGCAAGAAGATCCAAGCCGGGCTGCCAGGTCGGCAGGCGGTCGATGAACTGCCGATGTGCGGCCGAGCGCCGGCCTTTATAGCGCTTCGGCGGATGAGTACCTCGGAACTATTTTCCATCACGTGGTTTGACGTGTGAAAATAGTTCCGGGATCTGCAGCGACCTCTTCCTTATGTTTATGTGGGCCGGTAGTGGCCCCTGGTGGCCGCTGATGTCTTTGTCATGGTGTTGTTGTTGTGGTTTTTGCTGTGGCCGTTCATCAATATTGCCTGTCGGTTGTGTAGTGCTTCGGTGTGCCTGCGAAGCGGGCAACCCGCACCTGCAGGCTGTCAGTTTGATTGCTGATACTCTAGGCGCCGTGATGTCTGGTGGAGAAGGCCACAGCAAGGAGTGCATGAGAATCTGTTTGTCTGTCTGTTCGGAATCTAAGTAACGTGCTCTCTGTAAATTACCAAAGTTATACTGGCTGTGTGAGTGTCACAAACGTTCAGAATGTGGCGTATGCTGTGACGTGTTAGAGGCTGAAACATTTTTCATTTCTGTCACTTCTTACTGTAAAGATGACAGTTTTCTACGCAATGTATTGTTGGACGAACCTATCTCACTGATTGTCTGCTGTAAATTTTGGAATTCTGGTGTTTGATTCAACGAAATTGGTGACATATCGTCTGATTTGGTGTCATTGTTATTTTCGATAACGTCAATACGACTGGCCATTTCATCATATTTTTCAGTTAGTGCTTTTACCTGATCGTCATTTTTAGTGACACAAGCATTAATTTGTTTTTGCATTTTACGTGTGGTTTTGTTTAATTTCTTAACGTCTGCTTTAATGGCTTCGGGATCCTGTATTAATTCTAATTGTTCAAGTCTGCTGGTCACTGAAAGTCTTCTGTGTGTGGGTTTGTTTTTGTTTTAAGATTGGAGATTTCATGATGCAATTCAGTGTTCAACTGTTTGACAGTATTGATTTCGTCTGATTCTGTCGCAACGTTGGTATCTACGTATGTTTTTCCTTTCGTAAACAACTTGCGTTTATCTTCCTGTCTCTGTGCAGTAATTGTTTCCATAACTTGTTTCTGTATGAATTTATGGTAACGCGTTTTACTCTTTTGTAGGTGGTGATTAAAACGTTCGTCAATTTGGCTGTTTTGTTGTTCAAATTTCTTGTCAACTTTCGCATCCAGAGTGCTTGAAAGTTCTGCTGACATTAATTTAAACTCGTCGCATAACTGTGTTGCGTTTTGTGAACATTGTTTACCAACTGCACTAATTTCATCTCTAAGTGATTTTGTTGTGGCTGCATGTGTATTACATATTTCTTGTGCAACAGGACTAATTTCTTCACTACTATTCCTAGCACCAGCCTTAATTTCCTCATGTAACTGTTTTTTAGTTTCGTTACATTGCTCGGCAACGGCTGTAATCTGTTAAGTTGTTCAATTGAGGTGTCAAGTTTTTCATTAATCTGTTTGAAGTTTTCATTAATTTGTTTGATCGACATGTCGTGTTTTTCATTAAGTTGTTTGTTCGACTCATTAAGGTTGTCGTGGTTTTTCATTCGACTGTTTGAGATTTTCATTAAGTTGTAGTAATACTCCCATAACTTGATCCAAGCCAAAATTAGCGACTCTATTCTCTGTACTGTGTGATGGTGTATCTACGTTTGTCACGTTTTGTGTAATCATTTGGTCATTGTCTGATTCATGAAAGGTTTGCTAATTATATGTGCACTGTTGGTCACTACATCGGAATCAAACAAGTCTGAATTGTTTTGTGTATATTGTTCACCTTTGTTAGAAACATTTACTGTTCACTGCGTAAATTTTGCAAATCAGGTGTGCCAAACTGGGCAGCGTTCATTGTATCGGAATGTGCCGCGTCATCAGGTGCCGTTAAATTTAGTGTGCACACAATAGAATTTGTTTGTTCATCATTTAGATTCAAATCATTGATGGTCGGCACGCACTAATTATCGATAATTGGAGGACTATCATTATGACTCTGAGTGTCGCTAGTGTTATCAGTCAAATTATTAAAGTCGGCTTTTTCACTCATCACGCATCGCAATGTACTGTTAGCAGTTTTTCGCGGCATTTTCACAACTCTAAGTTAGGCACAAAATCAAAGACAAAGCAAAATGGAACAAATACAATAACAACAAAGAGCAATAAATTACCGATGATCTGCGAAAGGAGGAGAGACAAATTAGTAAATGCGTTGCGCCAGATGCAAACTACATTTAACATTTTGTAAATAAGAGCAGATATATAACTGACTACTTCTCAGAAATACACAAAAAAATACGATCCTGACCGGTTGTCACCAAGTGTAACCTCCAAACAGTAAAAATATGTATAACATTTCGTAACCTCGCAATAATAACGTGACTAACCTCTCAATAAAATTGTGGCTCACTTATAACCTTTCAATAACTGACTGAATTTAAATTGGTAAATTTTGGACGTCAGCAGTGCTGTGTCATGGCCCTGAAAGATCATTCTGAATACATTGAAAATTCTTACCTCAATGAAGTCGCCGGATAACGCGTATATATCTGTTCCTATAAGAAATTTTTCTGGCACAGCCCAGTGCAATGCTGGCCGTTAGATTTATCATGTATACAAAGAAAAAATTGATTTTACTTTATGATAATCGGGATGACCATGGATTGGAGAAATTAGTAAATTCTTTAAATTCAGATTAATGATTACCAAAAAGTTAATTATATAAAAAAATTATTATTAAAAGATTTTTTGAAACATTTACATGGGACTTGATAAAACAATAGTACAAATTTAATTTAATAAACTACATATGCGCGCGGCTGTTTTTACCATCGCTCAGGCACCGCGATCGTTCCCCACGACTGGCCCAGCCAACTCCTTACACACGACTGCTAGCAACTACTTACTCCTACTGACACTGCTCTTACTGCAGCCAACGCTGCTCTCTGGTTTGAGATTCTCTTATAGCTTACATATCGCGGGCAGCGCGTGAGCAATCCATCGAAATTACATCTGCTCGAGTGCGATAGCAATAAATTCCTTAGTAATGGACATCTTACATTGTTTATTTATTTCCTAACCAATGGCCAAATTTCAACCAGACTTCGTATACATATCTCTTACTAAAAGCCAAATACCGCTGTGCGGATAAGAACCACCTACCTACCATAGTTTAGGATACACGTCACGTTAAATAACGACATGAGTGTAAATCTGCCGCTTACTTCATGACTTTAAAATTTATTACTTCTGTGCTATTAATTCTATTCACAATAAATTTCACAGTCAGTATCTACATATGCCTCTCAATGCACCTATAAAATTATATCGTGTTACCACACATAGTTCAGGAAATACGAAACTTAAACACTGACATGTGTGAAAAACGGTCGCATCATGCATCAAGTTTTGATACCTTTAGGCTTTGTTACTAACATATTCCTAGAGTCACAGTCTAATAATTACAGTCTGGTGCGAAAATTGTTACCGTTTGACACCAGGAGCGACACTAGCGCTACAAGTGGTGAGAAAGCAATCACATGTGTCGTAAGCATTAAGTTTGTTTTCAATCATTTTGTAGTTGATTAACAAAATAGTTGGTATATATTTGCATTCTGTATGTTAGTAAATTATCAAGAGATATGAATTATCACGAAATACGTGCAAAAACAGCCGAATCACAGTGATTCAATTACAAAAGCTACAACTTATTCATGATGATATATTTTCGGATAAGTGTATATTTGCAGCTTCCACTGCTGAAAGCAAAAGAATATAAACTGTATTTCATGCATGAGAAGCATATGTTCCTGTTGTTGTTTGTTGTCATTACCATAGGGACTTTTCTTGACACTTAAATTTTTTTATGGAGTCTTATGATTCGCCTATTTTTACACTGCGATCGACTTCCTAACCCACGAATATTTTTGTAAACGTAATTATCTTTGCTTCAAAAGCGAATGTGTTGAAGATTCTTACCGTTTGTGCCTCAGATTTAGCAACAAGCCTGGAATTGGTTTCTTCTGTGTCGGTAAATAGTTTTATTGGTTTTGACGACCTATTATCACATTTGCATGGTTTTCCTTAGACTACAGGTGTGGCGGCTTACTTGTTTCTTTAAATAATGTTGGTATTACAGTCCATATAAGTTTCCTACGTTCCACATTCACTGACTTGGCTGAGAATGTAGTGAATAAAGCTTCGCTGTTTTGGGTAGATATGTCTTTCTGCAAGGACAGGTCTAGTGATGTTTTTAGTAATTTTATTGTTATTAAAGGAAAAGACATTACTCAGTAAATTTCTGTACGTTAGTTGAGAATCGTAAATAAACTGTCCCGTAATGCACCGTTTCGAAAGTCGGAGGGTTCTTAGGACACTAAATAGTTATCTGGTGTGATTTTTTAGTTATTGTCGATTTTTATGTCACTACATACATTCCCTATAGTGAGAATTATGTTACAAATCATTATAAACGTTAATATTCGCACTTATCTGACATCGCATTCAGAAGTGTCGCTTTCTGGCCGCTTGGGGCGCTCCTATCGCTGGGTGTAACAGAAACGAGACGGAATGTCGTGACTACTACGTTAGACTGTCTTAGACTGTACCTAGAGACTGAAGTTTACCAAATAGCGTTGTAAATACGTGAAGCAGCTGCGCCCAGGTGCCTGAATATGAAATTAGAAATGTTGTTTGTAATCAAGTTCTATGTACAACTGTTTTATTAAATCAGCAGGGTTTTCACGAATGCATGAAAACGAAATTTTTTCGGTATTACACTAAAAACAATACTCATTTTTTGTTTTCAGTTCTGTTAGAAAATGGGCAACATGAATACCCGGGTTTGTCAACTAGTACACATACAAGGCCCCAGTGACACCTTTGGAATAAGCTATGTTAAACGTGAACATATTCTATCAGAAATTATAGATGTGAGGCGTGACCATAAGTCTTCGTTTGAGGGCGTTCCTGCAGCGTACATGCAGCCCATCGCGACTCGATGCGGCTATACAGGGTGTTACAAAAAGTTACGGCCAAACATTCAGGAAACATTCCTCACACACAAAGAAAGAAAATATGTTATGTGGACATGTGTCCGGAAACGCTTACTTTCCATGTTAGAGCTCATTTTATTACTTCTCTTCAAATCACATTAATCATGGAATGGAAACACACAGCAACAGAACGTACCAGCGTGACTTCAAACACTTTGTTACAGGAAAGGTTCAAAATGTCCTCCGTTAGCGAGGATACATGCATCCACCCTCCGTCGCATGGAATCCCTGATGCGCTGATGCAGCCCTGGAGAATGGCGTATTGTATCACAGCCGTCCACAATACGAGCACGAAGAGTCTCTACATTTGGTACCGGGGTTGCGTAGACAAGAGCTTTCAAATGCCCCCATAAATGAAAGTCAAGAAGGTTGAGGAGAGCGTGGAGGCCATGGAATTGGTCCGCCTCTACCGATCCATCGGTCACCGAATCTGTTGTTGAGAAGCGTACGAACACTTCCACTGAAATGTGCAGGAGCTCCATCGTGCATGAACCACGTGTTGTGTCGTACTTGTAAAGGCACATGTTCTAGCAGCACAGGTAGAGTATCCCGTATGAAATCATGATAACGTGCTCCATTGAGCGTAGGTGGAAGAACATGGGGCACAATCAAGACATCACCAATAATGCCTGCCCAAATGTTCACAGAAAATCTGTGTTGATGACGTGATTGCACAATTGCGTGCGGATTCTCGCCAGGCCACACATGTTGATTATGAAAATTTACCATTTGATCACGTTGGAATGAAGCCTCATCCGCAAAGAGAACATTTGCGCTGAAATAAGGATTGACACATTGTTGGATGAACCATTCGCAGAAGTGTACCCGTGGAGGCCAATCAGCTGCTGATAGTGCCTGCACACGCTGTACATGGTACGGAAACAACTGGTTCTCCCGTAGCACTCTCCATACAGTGACGTGGTCAACTTTACCTTGTACAGCAGCAACTTCTCTGACGCTGACATCAGGGTTATCGTCAACTGCACGAAGAATTGCCTCGTCCATTGCAGGTGTCCTCGTCGTTCTAGGTCCTCCCCAGTGCCGAGCCATAGGCTGGAATGTTCCGTATCCCTAAGACGCCGATCAATTGCTTCGAACGTCTTCCTGTCGGGACACCTTCGTCCTGGAAATCTGTCTCGATACAAACGTACCGCGCCACGGCTATTGCCCCGTGCTAATCCATACATCAAATGGGCATCTGCCAACTCCGCATTTGTAAACATTGCACTGACTGCAAACCCACGTTCGTGATGAACACTAACCTGTTGATGCTACGCACTGATGTGGTTGATGCTAGTACTGTAGAGCAATGAGTCGCATGTTAACACAAGCACCGAAGTCAACATTACCTTCCTTCAATTGGGCCAACTGGCGGTGAATCGAGGAAGTACAGTACATACTGACGAAACTAAAATGAGGTCTAACATGGAAATTAAGCGTTTCCGGACACATGTCCACGTAACATATTTTCTTTCTTTGTGTGTGAGGAATGTTTCCTGAAAGTTTGGCCGTACCTTTTTGTAACGCCCTGTATAGGCACCAACATGCGGGCAACGTGTTAGTGTGGCCTTCGAAGAGAAACTTTCTGATCTCCTCTTATATGGCGGGGATTCTGGCGAAGTTCGTGTCCCAGCTGCTTCAGTACGATCAGATGAAGTATCAAGCAGCGTCGTTCGTAAGGAGTTCGTCCCTCCTGTATGGATTGGCAATAAAGAGTCTTATTGCGATATTATAAGACGTCTGAGAGAAGACATGGGCACTAAACTTCCACAAACAACGGTTTGCGAAGGGCTGCGTACATCACCAATTAACATATAACCCATACATTGTTAAAGAACTTTTGTCTGAAGATATGAAGAGTAGGTTATCCCCCGACCGCCGTACTCACCAGACTTAGCTCCGCGACTTCTTCCTCGTCCCTTACATTAAAATGAAGAGGCGAAGGCTGAAGTAGTGGAGAGGAGAATCCAGTGGAATTACGGAGGATACTAAACTCCCTAACAAAGAAAGACTTTCGGGATGTATTTGAAAAATTGCAGAAATGTCGGATACAGAATAAGATCTATGTGAGACGTAATTGTTTTAATTAACATATCTCGGGAACGTTTAGATACCACCTTCAATACACACAAAGATGAACTGTTTATCAGCTCTATCACGAACTACATCGACGGTAAGCAATGAAAACCTCAAGACTCATTTTGTTAAATGTTGCAGGTGAAAGGAAAACGGTTTCTTAAAAGATAACATAAAGTGGTACAGAATGTTGCTACATGTGTAACTATAACCTAGTTATTGACAGATTAGTGAAGTCCATGCACTTTCAAACCCCTCTTTGATTATAAAATTGACGGTTACTGGAATCACGAGTATTCACAGACACATACACTCCTGGAAATGGAAAAAAGAACACATTGACACCGGTGTGTCAGACCCACCATACTTGCTCCGGACACTGCGAGAGGGCTGTACAAGCAATGATCACACGCACGGCACAGCGGACACACCAGGAACCGCGGTGTTGGCCGTCGAATGGCGCTAGCTGCGCAGCATTTGTGCACCGCCGCCGTCAGTGTCAGCCAGTTTGCCGTGGCATACGGAGCTCCATCGCAGTCTTTAACACTAGTAGCATGCCGCGACAGCGTGGACGTGAATCGTATGTGCAGTTGACGGACTTTGAGCGAGGGCGTATAGTGGGCATGCGGGAGGCCGGGTGGACGTACCGCCGAATTGCTCAACACGTGGGGCGTGAGGTCTCCACAGTACATCGATGTTGTCGCCAGTGGTCGGCGGAAGGTTCACGTGCCCGTCGACCTGGGACCGGACGGCAGCGACGCACGGATGCACGCCAAGACCGTAGGATCCTACGCAGTGCCGTAGGGGACCGCACCGCCACTTCCCAGCAAATTAGGGACACTGTTGCTCCTGGGGTATCGGCGAGGACCATTCGCAACCGTCTCCATGAAGCTGGGCTACGGTCCCGCACACCGTTAGGCCGTCTTCCGCTCAAGCCCCAACATCGTGCAGCCCGCCTCCAGTGGTGTCGCGACAGGCGTGAATGGAGGGACGAATGGAGACGTGTCGTCTTCAGCGATGAGAGTCGCTTCTGCCTTGGTGCCAATGATGGTCGTATGCGTGTTTGGCGCCGTGCAGGTGAGCGCCACAATCAAGACTGCATACGACCGAGGCACACAGGGCCAACACCCGGCATCATGGTGTGGGGAGCGATCTCCTACATTGGCCCTACACCACTGGTGATCGTCGAGGGGACACTGAATAGTGCACGGTACATCCAAACCGTCATCGAACCCATCGTTCTACCATTCCTAGACCGGCAAGGGAACTTGCTGTTCCAACAGGACAATGCACGTCCGCATGTATCCCGTGCCACCCAACGTGCTCTAGAAGGTGTAAGTCAACTACCCTGGCCAGCAACATCTCCGGATCTGTCCCCCATTGAGCATGTTTGGGACTGGATGAAGCGTCGTTTCACGCGGTCTGCACGTCCAGCACGAACGCTGGTCCAACTGAGGCGCCAGGTGGAAATGGCATGGCAAGCCGTTCCACAGGACTACATCCAGCATCTCTACGATCGTCTCCATGGGAGAATAGCAGCCTGCATTGCTGCGAAAGGTGGATATACACTGTACTAGTGCCGACATTGTGCATGCTCTGTTGCCTGTGTCTATGTGCCTGTGGTTCTGTCAGTGTGATCATGTGATGTAACTGACCCCAGGAATGTGTCAATAAAGTTTCCCCTTCCTGGGACAATGAATTCACGGTGTTCTTATTTCAATTTCCAGGAGTGTAGTTACAAAGTTTTCATTGCTTACCATCGACATATGGTTGACACAGATGGATCGACATACTGTTACAAATAATTGCTACGTACAAAAGAAATCAAAAGAAATATACATATGACTATTAACACGCTGTATACGGTTTACAGCAGGCTGTTGTTCCAAACGTAGATAGGACATACTCTGACGTGACAAAATGTCATGGGATACGTCATAATATCGCGTCGGACCGCCTTTTGCCCGGTTTAGTGCATAAACTCGACGTGGCATGGCTTCAACAAGCCGTTGGAAGTCTCCTACAGAAATTCTGAGTCATGTTGCCTCTATAGCCTTTCATAACTGCGAAAGTGTTGACGGTGCAGGATATTGTGCATGAACTGACTTCCCGATTATGTCCGATAAATATTCGATGGGAGTCATCTCGGCCGATGTGGGTGGCCAAATAATTCCCTCGAACTTTACAGAATGTTCTCCAAATAAATCGCAAACAACTGTGGCCCGGTAACAAGACTCATTGTCATTCATACAAATTCCAACGTTGTTTTGGAATATGAAGTCCAGGTGTTGATGAAAATGGTCTCCAAGTAGCCGAACATAAGCATTTCCGGTCAATTATCGGTTCACTTAGACCAGAGGACCCAGTCCACACCATAATCGGGTCACCAAAAGCTTGCACAGCGCCTTGTTGACAACTTGGGTCCATGGTTTCGTGGGATCTGCGTCACACTGGAGCGCAACCGTCAGCTTTTACCACCTGATATCGTGACTGAACTGACCAGGCCGCGATTTTCCAGTCGGCTAGTGTCCAACGGATATGGACAGAAGTCCTGGAGAGGAGCTACAGGCGATGTCGTGCTGTTAGCAAAGGCTCTCGCGTCAATCGTCTGCTGCCGTAGCCCATTAACGCCATGTTTGTCGTATGTCACATTGATTTCTGCCATAATTTTAAGCATATTGTTTGTCTGTTAGCATTCACAGCTCTATGCAATCGCCACTGCTCTCGGTCTTTAAGTGAAGGCCGTCGGCCACTGCATTGTCCGCAGTGAGAGTTACTGCATGAAATTTGGTATTCTCCACACACTCGATACACTCTTGACACTGTGGATCTCGGAATATTCCGAAGTAGAACGGCCCATGCGTCTAGCTCCAATTAATATTACGCGTTCAAAGTTTGTTAATTCCCGTCGTGCGGCCATAATCATGTCGGATCCTTTACACATAAATGGCATGACTCGCCAATGCACTGCCCTTTTGTACTTTGTGTACTGTAATGACACATTCCTATGCAGAGACATACAATATCTTAAAAGCTGCGCCAAAGATAAATTGAGAGGCATGTATATTATAATCTTTGTAATGTTCACATTGGATTCTCTTTTGTTTCATACTCCAAGGAGCTAAGGGACACTCTCGATTGTTGCCTCGTGGAGGATGGACGTGAGTTTTGGACTGTGCGGAAAGGCAGCCATGTAGTTAGTAATTATGGTTTGTGCGACTAGCAGAGCAAGTCTTATTGTCTTGTGAATAAAAATAGTGAGAAGTATCGAAGTGTTACGAAAATTATTTAATACAACGTAGCATTGTATTCCTTGGTTTCCACCGTCTTCGTGAAGTGAACCGATGCCGACTTAGGAAGATACACACGGTCAACAAAGAGAACAACTTCGATGGCGACTGATGAATTAATATTGTGGCAGAAGGACTAATTCTACGTCTAAGGTGAGAACTCTGATTAAATCAACAATGGCGTAGAATTCAAAAATGTAATTAATCGGAATGGTAAATTATATTACAGGCATATTTCACGCAGCACTGTATTTGTCCGCATTCAAGCCAGTCAATACGATCCGTCAAAAAGCCTTTCAAAAATTATGAAGTTAAAAAACACAATAAATTGAAATGTTTTTTTTATTTATTTCGCCACACTGGCGACCGCTGACAGAGACAGTGCTGGTGGAACAAAGAGTAAGTACTTCATTGTTGTGCTACAAATGTACTTGTACTAATTACTGTTTCTCTGTTACATGACGCACATGGAAAATGACGAATAAGGTGAAACAATATTAACTGTATAAACGGATGGCACAATAACCAGAAGGAACAAGGACAAGGATTTACAAAACTAACGTAATCGTGAGTGACGCAGCTCAGCCGGAATTAAGGTAGGAAAGCGCAAACGCATGCAGTGGCTGCACCTTGGCTTAGCTCCACTTAAAGCAGAACCTTTTCCTTTCCATATTAAAATCCTGGTAGTGTTTGTGGCAACACACAATTACACTTTGATAATTACTTTTTATGTTCAACAATCGCAGAATTAGAAGACGTAGTGCGCCATCTTGTAAATTTCCGACGCGCAACAAATAACAATCGCGAGATATTTTTATTAATTCAACTGCGAATTTAAAGATTTAGATTAACAGTAAAGTACAGATAAAAATAATATCTCCACAATGGAATCGGAGAACTTTAATTTGACAAATGTTCATGGACACGTCACCGATTCTGACAATAGTGACGTAAATGATGACGCAATTAGTTTTTCAGCACAACATAATGTAGAAGTAAATACGATTCAGTTGCACTCCACAGGGATTAACAATAATGAACCACTTGCAAATGAAACCTTGTGCACAGTCGATGAAGTATCGATTACCAGATCAGATGAAAATATTTCGCGTGAAACCAGTGAACCTAGCCCGGTTTCGATTCAATCAGATCGTGGTAGAGAAACAATGGCTACAAATAATGGCATAAATACAAACACACAAGCTTCGTCAGTTACGCTTGAGGCATTATATAGTCTGATGTCAAACGTGAGCGAGCAATTATCTGATTTAAAGATCAGTCACAACACAACGAACACAAAACTGGCGAACATGCACAGACATTTCGATCAACGCTTAAATAAACTCACCAATGAAATCGATCAAAAGATCGAAGACAAAGTCATCAAAACCGTCGATAGTTTTTTCCTGTAATTAATGTAACCAATGTATTGTATGTGTTTTATGTTATTCCATTGTATGTGATGTACTTTGTATTTCATACCAAGTCCCGTGACTTACAAATTTGTGAATATTTATGTACATTGACCAGAAATATTGAGGGGAATGAATCTCGGTACAATAGGTAAAAGGGGATAATACGAAGAAAAAAGTGTAGTGAAAAGAAAGTTTCGATCGCAATACTCGCGGTTAAAGTGGTGTGTGTAGAAATTGAAATTGTGCAAAGTAGTGCTACGTTGCAAGTGTCAGCGAGCCTAAACAAGGGACATCGAAAAATTGAAGCTAGTATCGTCAAACGACCCATGGCGTCACAATAGGAAAGGACAATGCCAAACAAGTTTGACATGGTACGCTTCTTACCTGGAGCGGCATCGACGGGATCGTCCTCCACCTCGCACATAGTGTGGTGTGTTCTTCGGGGCACATATTCCAATGTACCTCGTCGTATCCAGTCTAAGTACTGGAAGGAACTGCAAAAAGCACACGCATACTGAGCTTCGGAAGTCTCGACGGTACCCGCACGTCGGTGTATATTCAGTGCACTGGCGCGTGCATTCAACCAACGTCGCCAGCTAACGGACGACCAAACAATCAGGCGCGAGTATCACCCGCCCATATTCAACACTGGGTCTAGCGAACAAAGCTCGTCGCCCCAGAATAAATACAGAAAGCAATACAAGGACTTAATTTTCACCTCTGATGAGGAAGGAAACATTTGTAAATAACGTTGTATTCATTGTATATTTTATTGTACAAACTTTACCACATGATGTTTTCTCAATGTTAACCAAAACTTTGTATATTAGGATTAAGGTTTGTAAATATTAGCATAAGTATACCAAAAAACTGACACACACTCAGTAATACCAAAGAATTCACAGTGCCATGAAAATGAGACAATAAAAATGAAGGTTGTAAATAAAAGACCCCCAAACCTATCAATTGCAAGGTCGACTACTGTATCCTGTCAATCAAATAAAATTTTCTAGTGACAGTATACAGTAGGGGGGCAGTTGTAATGACACATTCCTATGCAGAGACATACAATATCTTAAAAGCTGCGCCAAAGATAAATTGAGAGGCATGTATATTATAATCTTTGTAATGTTCACATTGGATTCTCTTTTGTTTCATACTCCAAGGAGCTAAGGGACACTCTCGATTGTTGCCTCGTGGAGGATGGACGTGAGTTTTGGACTGTGCGGAAAGGCAGCCATGTAGTTAGTAATTATGGTTTGTGCGACTAGCAGAGCAAGTCTTATTGTCTTGTGAATAAAAATAGTGAGAAGTATCGAAGTGTTACGAAAATTATTTAATACAACGTAGCATTGTATTCCTTGGTTTCCACCGTCTTCGTGAAGTGAACCGATGCCGACTTAGGAAGATACACACGGTCAACAAAGAGAACAACTTCGATGGCGACTGATGAATTAATATTGTGGCAGAAGGACTAATTCTACGTCTAAGGTGAGAACTCTGATTAAATCAACAATGGCGTAGAATTCAAAAATGTAATTAATCGGAATGGTAAATTATATTACAGGCATATTTCACGCAGCACTGTATTTGTCCGCATTCAAGCCAGTCAATACGATCCGTCAAAAAGCCTTTCAAAAATTATGAAGTTAAAAAACACAATAAATTGAAATGTTTTTTTTTATTTATTTCGCCACAGTACCCGATACTACTGCCATCTGTACATACACTACTGGTCATTAAAAGTGCTACATCACGAAGATGATGTGCAACAGACGCGAAATTTAACCGACAGGAAGAAGATGCTATAATATGAAAATGATTAGCTTTTCAGCGCATTCACACAAGGTTGGCTCCGGTGGCGACACCTAAAACGTGCTGACACGAGGAAAGTTTCCAACCATTTCTCATACACAAACAGCAGATGACCGGCGTTGCCTGGTGAAGCGTTGGTGTGATGCCTCGTGTAAGGAGGAGAATTGCGTATCATCACGTTTCCAACTTTGATAAAGGTCGGATTGTAGGCTACTGCGAATGCGGTTTATCGTATCGTGACATTGCTGTTCGCGTTGGTCGAGATCCAACGAGTGTTAGCAGAATATGGAATCGGTGGGCTCAGGAGGGTAATACGGAACGCCGTGTTGGATCCCAACGGCCTCGTATCACTAGCAGTCGAGATGACAGGCATCTTATCCGCATGGCTGTAACGGATCGTGCAACCACGTCTCGATCCATGAGTCAAGAGATGGGGACGTTTGCAAGACAACAACCATCTGCACGAACAGTTCGACGACGTTTGCAGCAGCATGGACTATCAGCTCGGAGACCACGACTACGGTTACCCTTGACGCTGCATCACAGACAGGAGCGTCTGCGATGGTGTACTTCGCGACGAACCTGGGTGCACGAATGGCAAAACGACATTTTTTTGGACGAATCCAGGTTCTGTTTACAGCATCATGATGGTCACATCCGTATTTGGCGACATCGTGGTGAACGCACATTGGAAGCGTGTATTCGTCATCGCCATACTGGCGTATTACCCGGCGTGATGGCATGGGGTGCCATTGGTTACACGTCTCGGTCACCTCTTGTTCGCATTGACGGCACTTTGAACAGTGGACTTTACATTTCAGATGTGTTACGACCCGTGGCTCTACCGTTCATTCGATCCCTGCGAAACCCTACATTTCAGCAGGACAATTCGCGACCGCATGTTGCAGGTCCTGTACGGGCGTTTCTGAATACAGAAAATGTTCGACTGCTGCCTTGGCCAGCACATTCTCCAGATCTCTCACCAACTGAAAGCGTCTGGTCAATGGTGGCCGAGCAACTGGCTCGTCACGATACGCCAGTCACTACTCTTGATTAAATGTGGTATCGAGTTGAAGCTGCATTGGCAGCTCTACCAGTACACACCATCCAAGCTCTGTTTTACTCAATGCACAGGCGTATCAAGGCCGTTATTACGGCCAGAGGTGGTCGCTCTGGGTACTGATTTCTCAGGATCTATGCACCCAAATTGCGTGAAAATGTAATCACATGTCAGTTCTAGTATAATATATTCATCCAATGAAAACCCGTTTATCATCTGCATTTCTTCTTGGTGGAACAATTTTAATGGCCAATAGTGTATGAATGTCACAGTCCCGTGACTTTTGTCACTTCAGTGTATCCCAAGGAATAATTATTGTGTATCTGCTGCTAAACTGTGAGCGACGACTGGAGAAGTCGGCAGACAGCACGATTTTACATAACTGGCCGGAGTATATAACGTTATTCGTTACATCACGGATCATATGTTAACTGACAAGACCATATTCGCTAGTAAGAGTCAGGTATCAGAAGGTGTATTGCAGCATTGACTGTTAAAAAAGTTATTTAGCTTGAAATGTGGATGGCACCAGTAGAAAAAAAAAGATTAAGTTAAATAAACGTGTTCTGAAGATTCCAACTACGAGCGTAATTGTACTGTTCCTTATTCTGACATTGGCAGGACTAATCAGTCTTGATATTCATGCGGGTAGCGCTGCTGTTAATAAACATCACAGTCGCGTGATGGAGATGGCAATATTATCTAAAGGCATACGGTTATATTTGAAACTGCAACGGCATGGTATTGGTTTGAACACTGCAGTGATTTACTGGATATGGTATTGGAGATGGAGGGGGAAAATTTGTGAGGTCTCGTCAACAACGAGATCATTAGAGACGGATCACAAGCTCGGACTAGGGAACGAGGGAGAACAAAGCAGCTGTGTCCTTTCGAAGGAACCATCCAGCCAATTGCCTTAAGCGATTTAGGGATGTCTGGGAAAACCTAAATCAATATGGCCAGATACGGGTTTGAATCATCGTCCTCCTAAATGTGAGTCCTACAAGTGGCTCTACAATTTAATGTGGACTCTTAACCATAGCGCAACTTGGCGTTTTTCACGTTGACAGGTCGCTTCTAAAAATTAAAAAAAGCTATAAGTGACCGGAAATATCCAACTACCGGGAGGGGGGATCGAATGCTGCACATTTACATTTGCAGTCTAGCTCTTACTTACTGAGCCAACTAGCTAGGTAATAGCAAAAACTTTCCTACAATTATTTTACCAAAAGTACTTCTTATTGATACTTATGTAATGATACACATTGAAAGGTTCAAGACTAGCAAATTTTGTGGTACATTCATGTGTGGCTGAAAACCTAATGTTTTGAGGAAAGATGTATATAAAAAGTACTATCAATCTGTATTCTTTGAGAGAGCCAAGACACATTGGGTAACCTATTTTAAGATAGGGTAGGGGTATTGTTTATTTTTTTCGACTCATTTGGCGATTTCAGACCACCTTCTGAGACTGTGAATTTTTAGTAAACAAACGATACATAATATTAGTAAACAGTATGATGCGTTAATATTACACATACGATTTGTTGTGTCTGTGAATTCTGCTTGCATCCAAATTACTTTACATCATGAAAATTTCATATACTTTGTTTTTTCTTTATATATTTCACTTTTTTTGAAAGTTTCTCTATTATAGCATATTAATAACTAATATTATTGGTTATTGAAACACTAGAGAAATATATGAAGTAAGTGAAATCCTTTTGTCTGTTGAAATGTTGGCATTGAGACTTCTGGAATAACATTAACGTAACGTCTTTGGTAAACGGCATATCGGCAGGGATGATTGTAAGTAGTATTGATAGTATGCATCTATGGTCTATAATGGTATACATGTATGTTAATGAAGTGTTGAGATGTTGTGAACTAATGATCTGTAATAGTTCGTTTAAAATATGTGTGATACTAATCGGTTCCCTGAAACCCTTTTTGCAAGTGGGAATCATCAAATAAACAATTGTGCCAACACGGACAATGACCACTAATGGACAATAAACATGAGATAAACATAAGAAATGTTTGTTTGTTATAAGGTCGACTGAAGCATATGATTAATCTAATTTTCCTCCTATTTCTTCTCAGGGAGTGAAAGAACCACACGCAAACAATGTAACAGGGGAACACAAGCATTTTTCCATTCAGTGCCATCTACAACTCTTCTCCAGAAAAGAAAGCCAGTTGTCCACATTGAGGGTAAAAACTTGTTGGAAATCACTGTCCCTCTTCACCACTCTTCTCCATAGTGACTTTCACTTCACCGACACCCTGTATTCCCATTTAAAATCAAGCAAGTTAAAATATATACACTTTATTTACTGTTCTGCAAATCATTTTATTACTTTAATCCTGCAGAGTGTGGAAGATTTCAGGTTGCCAGTCCTCTATTTCTGACCACTGCCCCTATTTCTATCAATAATAATGAGAAAGCATGGCCAGTAGGCTTCACTATTATGTCCTTGAGGAGAACCACTTCGACCGCTTGTGAGGCCCTGTCCGTCATTGAAAGGGGGTATTTGAACCCTTCCAGCTCTGTGACAGGGGTAACAACATCCACGTGAGTGTTGCAAAAGCGAGCTTCGTGTATTTCAAATCGACCTAGTTGTGGATGCGTATGTCTTTCAACATTACTATGCTGACATAGTACACACACCTGTACCCATGTGCAGCAGTTGCATTTGATGTTAGACCACACGACGCGTTCTATTATGAGGTGGACCGTAGGTCTGATGCCAGGATGAGACAAGGTGTGCAGTTGATCAAGCGTTTACTGTTGCTTTGTCAGTGGTACCAACAGCCAAATCCTACTAAGGAAGATGTAAGAGAATAGGTATTTGAATCCCTGGAATCATGCATCATTCAATTCGTAGGCCAGTAGTTTCACTGTGGGTCAATTCCACAACGCTCATGTTGTTGTTTTGCTTGGTGGCTAGAGATGATGTAGACTCAAAATATGTAATCAGCGATGTGGTTCTCTACCCTGTGCAGGTGACGGATATCGGTCGTGTACTGGGCGATAAGGTCCAGGTGTCGATAGCATCAGGGGTTGACATCCTTCGACAGATGGCGAATGGCATCACCGAGCGGTTTATCGTCTGTGAACACTATAACGTGAGGCCTTTTGATATTCTCGCGGAAGTATCTCATGGCTTTGTAGACGTCTAGTAAATGCTGCTCAAAGGCCGACCATTTCGACTGAGAGGATTTGAGTTTTCAAGAAAAGAATAGGAAGGGCTGTGCTCTATGGCCACTAGTTGTTGCAGTACCATGCCTATAGCGATCTTACTTTCATCAATGGCGACTGTTCAGCACCTGGAATCGGGTAGGTCATTGTGAGAGAATTTATAAGGCAATCTTTTGTAAGTTTGAATGCATTCTTCATTTTAGTGGTCCACTCGAGCGCTTTGTTATGTACTGGCGGCCTAGCGGTTGTTGGATCGGTGTGCCATTACATACTATATATCCTTGCACCTTCATGATAGGGGATGTAGAGGGGGAGTGGGGCCTATATCCATGGCATCACATGCCGAGGCCGAGGCCGCAGAACTAACCTTAATGTTGTGTGTGCTCATGGTCACTGGCTGCTTTGCAGCTTGAATTGTGGGTGGTACGGCGTTGTTAGTAGGTAGGGCAGCGTCGTCTGCACTTCCCCAAATTCGTCGGCGCAACGGGTGTGTGACGTGGCCTTGAAGTGTTGGTTAGTCATTAACATGTTCCTAGGATCATTTTGTATTATAGATCGTAATGATGTGGAACGAGTCATTATACATTCACATTGCGAATTCATTTGTATGTACATTCTGAACATTTTCTTTTTTTTTTACGAAAGGAAAAATGATATACAGACGTGAGTCAGTAATTCCTACTCGCCAACTTTCACACATTACAACAATAGAAATTCTTCTGTGGAATAGAAGGAGCTGTCAAGAAAAAACTTTCTCTGTTTGTTATTAACTTTTGATTTGCTGTAAACGCCCCTTTTTGTGCTAAAGACAACTCTAATATGGAGTAATGAAAGTCAGTTTTCCTTCTGGTATTATAATTATGTACCTCATTGTTCCTGTAGAACTGAAGTGAATTATTTACAACAAACTACGTGAGTGAAGCAGTAGTCAGAATGCCCAAGTCCTTAAACAGATGTCTACAAGATGATCATGAATGAGCACCATATATTATTATTCTCACAACACGTTTTTGTGCAATGAAGACATCCTTTCTCAAAGATGAGTTACCCCAGAACATTATTCCATGTGACATTCTTAAATCAAAATATCCCAAATAATTCAAGTTTGTGATCTGTCTCTCATTAAGATGTGCAATGATTCTAAGCACAAATGTGGCTCAACTAAGTTTTTTACGTGTTCCAAAATGTGTTTTTCCAAATTAAATTCACATAAATATGGATCCCTAGGAATTTATAAGTTTCCACTCTATTTATTATTTCCTCACCATGTGTTACATTTATCATTGGTGTAGTACTCCTAGGTGTGCAGAACTGGATATGTTGGGTCTATTTAAAACTGAGGGTGAGAACATTCGCAGAAAGCAAGTCAATGATACTTTTAAGAATTTTTTTACCATTTCTTCTGTTTCTGTACATGTTCTTGGATTGATTACAATACTAGTGTCATCTGCAAAAAGAACTATCTAAGTACAACTTCCTGCATTCTTTTGGTTAGATATGACGTTATCCATTGGTTGGCTATATCATCAATCTCATAAAATGTTAATTCAGCTAGGAGAATACTGTGATTCACACTGTCAAATGCTTTAGAGAGGTCGCAGTAAATACCAACTGGTGCTATTTTGTTATTTAATGCTTGCAAAATCTGGTTATTGAACATGTAAATGGCGTTCTAAGTAGAGCAATCCTTCTGAATCCCAACCTGTGAGTTGCTAATGATACTACTGTTGCTAAGGTGAGACACTATTCGGGAATATATTACCATCTCTAAAATTTTGGAGATGTCAGCAGTGATGGATTTCGGTAAGTATTGATATCTCTTTTATCGTCTTTATTAAAGAGGGTTTTAACAGCAGCACATTTCAGTCTCTCTGGAAAAATGCCTTGAGTTAGTGATGTATTACATATTTTAGATAATACTGGGCTTTTTACACAGGAACAAAAATTTTCGTACTCTATTGGAAACACGATCAGAACCAAATGAACTTTTAGGTTTGAGTCAATGCATAGTAAACGTAATGTTTGTTTTGCATCCCTTTCCTACGTGATTTAGGAAATATTTGAATTATTTTTTTGCCTCCATGATTTGTGTAGTATCAGAAGACGTAGATGTACCTAAGAATGATCCTAAAATAAGCGCAAGTAGGAATAAAATAATTAATCCAATGACAAGCTACAACGCATCCGTGAAGAAGCACTTGTGACGTTGGATAGAACTGCAGCTTACCACATTGGTGTCAAAGGAATACAAACTCACAGATTCAGACATAAGAAGCACAGACATGTAGGGCCTACCTTTGCATGCAAAAGGGATCGACACCTCATTTGTCGTTCCTTCTTTAGTCACTGTTGCCTGTTGCCACAAGTATGACCTTCATCTTTATATTATGCTAAGTGGGACAAGCAACTGCACAAAAAGTGGAAGAAATATACTGTCTGTATAAATCCCAAGTCCTCAAAGCCAATAACAATGTCGGAAATGCTGTCATATGTCATATGTGTCATTACAGACTTTTTATCCAATGACATATTCTCTAGTTTACCAGTATCGGAGAAATGCTGTACCTTTTGCTTTAAATGGTGGAATATGTTGACACTTATCTCACATTTTATTCATATGTCTTCCACATACCTCTGTAATGCACGCACTGATGGTAACATAAAACGTTTTGACAAAACCTGTATGCCTGGGTGCCGTAATATAACAAATTAGGAGCAAAAAACTTATTTTCGTCTTTCCCTCTTGGAGCAGGTTTCTCCTTCAACGGCATGCTAATCTGGCTTAACAAGTCACGGGCATCTTTTTTTAAATATTGGAATGCTATAGTCTTGAAAATTTGTTTATCGTTCTTCACTTGATCCTTTTAATACAGTTTATGTTGCTGTCTGTACTTAATATGATAGGCACTTTCCTTGTCCCAAAATACTTTTGCATAAAGTCTAGCGATCTGCACATTCTGACACAAAATTGCGCTTAATCTAACTACTTTATCGTCAAAGTAGGTCTCTGTAGACGATTCAGATAAACCTCGCACTAATATGTGGAGACTTGAAATGGCTCCTTCTGTGCCACAGGAGTGTTTCACACCCTTAGATGGATTGCTGAACCTTTGTGGCAGTATCCTCTTAATTGCTAGTTGAGGTGGCTTATTAGGGATGTCAAACAGTGTAGGTACTGCATTCCAGACGAGTTTATTACTGTCTGCATTCATGAACTGGTTAACATTATTATAAAGGTAAACAAAGTCTTTTTTCATTAGATGTTCTCGTCTGCTATTCGCTAGCCATTTTCCGCTCCTAAAACGAAACATTAATCATTAATACACATGTAGTTTACAAGCGAAACCTGATGATACACTTCAGTGGCATGACGGTATATACCTCTCACGGTCTTTAGGAAACCTAAAAAAAAGGCAGATGTGGTATGTTCCTCTTGGTGTTGCTGCAATTTATTGCACTACAGACGCTCCTGTTTGTATAAAACCATTGTGGAAACCAAAATAAACAACTATTATTCGCTTTCGCTTTCACGATCGCACCGAACTTAACAGATTTACTTACTGGCCACTTGGCGCGTTGCTGGCGCAGTAGTCAACCAAATCGAGGCGAAGAACCAGTGCATGAAGGAGATTAATATTGTATAAACCCCAAGAACCCGTTTTTTACTTACGGAAACTTCAAAAGCAAACCTATATATGAAAGTTTCCCAATCCTGTTAAAATTCTGATAATAAAATAATGAAACTATTTGAAAGATCATCAGAATAAAATCCAGGTTGCTGCATTTCTTGGTATTCCACTACAACAATGTCTTCCACGACGCCGATGCACCAGCCACAACACCCGCGCCATGTCCCACGATAATCGGTCACAACACCCGCACTACCGACACACCTACTGTGATTAACGCGCCGCGACGCCAGCTGCCGCCTCTATTAGCAACACCAGACAGTGTTCACGAACCCACACCATGTACTTGACACAATCGCAACAAGCTGATACTGGTCCGAGCCCCTCGCCACCAGGCAGATACCACTGCCCACACACTAGTTACAGTTGCCGCCGCTACAAGATGATTCTCCGCAAGTATGGTTCGCACTCTGTGAGTGCATGATGCAGTCGGCCGGGATCACAGACGCCCACAGCAAGTTTTTAGTGCTTTTGAACCACCTCCACACCAACACCGATGTTATCATTGACCTATTGCACGCACCAGCTACTGACAGATACGAGACAGTGAATACGCTCAAACTACAACACCTGTCACGTTCACCTCAACAACAACTCCACCCAGCCATCACAGAGACCATGGTACCTCATCAGCACTCTGGTACAGGTTACACCTCGGACTCGTCACAAACCTCTTACCAGATCGTGTTCTCTGGTCGCCATAGCTTGTCAAACTGCCTGAAAACGTACAGATTGCCATGCTAATGCACAAGGACAAACTGCTGGAAACCCGGTTAGGCCTTACTGACTCGATGCTTGCCCTGACGCAACGTCACGCCTTTGTAAACATTTTCATCAGCTCTGGCACCGACATCAACATCGGTTGCGTCTACGGCCAGCCTGAACACCGACCGGGCCCGTCGAGATCACCACGCAGCACCCACTGTGTGGCGCTTGGCCAATCAACAGTCGCCAAGCTGCTCCAGCTGCAGCCGAACCATTCCACACTGTGCCCACAGCAGCCTCGCAAAGCTCCACTGCAATGAGGCACCAACAATTGGAAACTACAATGCACCCAGGTGCGGTATTTGTAATGGAATGTAAACGACCACCCGCCACATTCAAGCCTGGCCATTAACCCACGCCTAACTGTCATAACAACTCATCCAGCTAGAATACTATGTCTATTCGGCCACGCCATCCCTGCTGGTTTCATGCATCCTTTGGTGCTGACGTGTGCTCCTGCCATCCAGCCTGCAGCTACGCAAACTAGTACAGTGGCCTGACACAGGCGCATCAGGTCGCTCCCCTGCTTCAAGCCACCTCACATCGAAACATGACAATACTCATCATATCCCCCATCTACATTCTAACAGCATTCGACACTTCATCTACGACAACCATATTGTTTCCTAGTCAGGTGCCGATGTTAGCACACTGCCACCTCAGCTGGCACCTGGAAAACGTAAACCATCCACTATACAGCTACGCACCGCAAACGATTAAGTGGCTCCTGTGACAAACACAACCTCTAGCACAGTTCAACAGGACAACCACGCTACTAGCCCACATACATTTTTCGTCGCCAACACCATAGAGCCAGTGTTGGCAGCAGATTGTTTGAGGCATTGTAATCATCTGCCAGACCAGGGTAAGGACTTACTATTACATCGCGATGGTCACATGTCGATCAGTGGAGTAAACAGTGGCCACCTACTGATGGACGAGACTCTGCCGCCAGCTCCTCCTATCTCTGAAACGGTACTGGGCCTCACACTTAAGTGCCAGGTATGTTCGTGGCTTAAAACTGCAACTACTGCACACACTGAGCTCTGCTGCATCAATTCCAGCTCACAAGCAGCTGAAGAACAGAGAGCTACCCACCTGAGACACTACCAGATCTTCAGAACGACATGTCAGACCAGTGTTTCTTACTTCTGGTGACAGTGCTGCCATGAGCAGGCTGCATGAAAACTGTGATACTGCTCTTGTGAGTGGGTCGGACGTAAACAGCGATATCGCCTCCATGAGAGGATCACGTGCCTCATGTGCTACACCACATCAGCCTCATAAAAATATTAACGTCTAAGTGATGGTACAGTACACAGAATTAATACTGCCACCTGTCCACCAGTCTGACGCTGGCCCTACTGCCTCACCTCTCACAAACTAAAGGTAGCCAAGGTTGTGATCAAGGAACTGCTATGTGAGGGCACCATCAGGCCATCAGACAGTGTGTAGGCCTCACCGATTACTATGAGAATGAAAACCGATAAAATGTGGCGCCTGTGCGGGGCCCAGAGACATTCGAACATGTGCACCAACATTGACAGTTACCCTGTATCCAAAAATAAGAACTTCTCCCAGGAACTGGTTGGTGCAACCACCTTTAGTGGGATCGTTTGCAAAAGAGCTTATTTGCAGATCCCAGTGTCCATGGAGGACCTCCCAAAGACAGCAATAAATACATTGTTTGGCCTATTTGACTTCCTCTTCATGCCCTTTGAACTAAAGAACGCAGGGCAGACTTGGCAGTGGTTCATTGATGGCTTGTTTTTTGCCATGCCCTTTTGCTATTCTTACTTGGACGATGTAATTATCTTCTCACAAACAGCTCACGATCATGAGAAACACCTCCAACCTATATTTGGCTAACTAGCAGAGCATGATGTTGTGGTCAATGAAGACAAATGTCAACTCTGGCAAAAATGTGTTAAATTCGTAGGCCACCTCATCGACGCTTTGGGCATCCGCCCCACACCAGAAAAGATAGACCAAACCCATAACCTACTGCCGTGGACTATCAAGCGTTGCACCGTTTTTTAGGGGTAATTAATTTTTACCAGCAACAGCTCCAACATGCTGCAGAAACACTTCTGCCACTCACACAGTCACTCCATGACAAGAACATGTCATGGAAACATAAGCTCACTTGGACTGCTGAAATGAGGCATCTTTTGAGAACATCAAAACTGAGGACACTCTGACCACCACCCTGACACTCCCATCGCCAGATGCCCATATGATTATAACGGCCGACGCCAGAGACTAGGCAGTTGGGATGGTGCTACAACAGGAAGTTCCAGGTGCAACCCAGGCCCTAGTTTTTGTTGTGGAAACTTACCAATTCATAGAAAACGTGATCAACCTTCAACTGTGAGCTTTTGGCGATATAAGAGAAGGTTCGGTACTTCCAAGATGACAACAGGGGCCAGTCATTTATTATCTATACAGACCATCGCCCTCTGGCTGATCCTATTAAAAACCTGCCAGCCCAATACCTCCCCTCAGCAACTCCGCCACCTGGGCTTGATTTCACAATACACTACGGACATCCGCTATGTGCAGGGAACAGAAAACATGGTGGCTCACTACCTCTCACGACTCGCCACCACATTGGCACACCTTGACTTTGACCAGCTAGTGGAGGCACAAGCAACTCACACAGATCTTCAAAATCTGCTATCTGGATGCACAATGGGCCTCCAGCTCAAGAGTGTACCATCACAGGCACAACCAAACTAGTTTGGTGGGACGTATCTCATGGAAGGCAATGACCAGTCGTCCCAAAGAACTTCAGGAAGACAGTTTTCAACCTCCTCCACTACTTGTCTCACTTTTGAGTATGCTTGACACTGAAACACAACAGAACGTTTCGTTTGGACTAACGTTAAATGGGACTGTGGTGCATGGACGAGAGACTGCACCAAATGCCAACGGGCAAAGACAGGATGTCATGTCAACCGCCCTTCACGAAATTCGCCATCCCAAAGGGCAATTTCCAACATGTACACATAGACTGGTGGGGCTACTCCCAGATTCAACCGGATACAAAAACATCTTGTCAGCCATAGACAGGAGAACTCAATGGGTGGGGCCACATCTCTGACTGATATCTCAGCCGACACCATCACCCGAACTTTCATCACACTATGGATTGTACCCTTCAGCTGACCAGAGTCCTTGAAAACTGACCAAGGCCGGCAGTTTAAGCCGTCCCTGTCCTCCGAGCTCTGCCACCTAAGTCCAGCGGGCTTGTGTAATAGTGGCATCACGCTCTCAAGACAGCGCTCATATGCCACAGCCAGGAATGGCCTGAGGTCCTCCCCTGGGTGCTGCTGGGCATACGAGCTGCCTGCAAAGATGATCTGGATGCCTCACTGGTAGAGGTGTTCTAAGGGTAACTGATTAGCCTTCCAGCAGAGTTTGTATCACAAACCACTGACCCTGTGAATGTCAACCTAGCAAAACATGTCAGGGACCACATCCGCCATGTCCGCATCCCTCCGTCATCCCACCATGCCAATCCAACCATCTTTGTGCACAAGGATTTTCAATCGTGTACACACATCATGCTCAGGACTGACGCCATCAAACCCGCCCTCGCCCCTGCATACAGTGGCATGTACAAGGTGTTGAAATGAGCGTTAAAAACTTTTGATATCTTGCAAGCTGTAAAAACGACAACAGTGTCACTGAACTGCCTAAAACTGGCATGGATTTTAGCGGGCACATCCAGTGTTTATCCTCCAACTGCCCCAATGCCAGCCTCTCAAGCTATTTTACAGTTGGCTTAGACCTGTGAGACTGCCTGCCAGAAGACATTTCACTTCTGTAACACTGTAGGACTCACTAATCGTGGTTATGGCCACATTCGACTATAGACAGTAGAGCTACAGCATGGTCTCGAGGTCATTAGAGCACTCCATACCCCTTCCTCCTACGATCGACACAGCAGGTCTGAAATCCACTCTTTCTTCGGACGGGCATGTGCTCGTGTCGGCCCCAGAGCACTTCATAACGACGACTGACAACCCGGACACCACCGCTGGCGGACCGACGGCCTCACCAACACCGGATGACGCACCACCAGCCACCAACACCGCAACGGAGACCACCATCGCCCCATCGGCATCGCCACTGACGTCAAGGGCCGTCCGCGCTTCATGGCCGCCTAGGCAGATGGCGGACTACAATATGTCGGTCCTTGCCATCGCCAACAAGACAACGCATCACGACGTAGACCAGTCACCGTGCTCTACACCTGGGGGGGGGGGGGGAGGGGGGCCTCTGTGGGAACGTAGAACCACTGGCTCTTCTCCCCAATAATATCAGTGCCATATCACAGCAAGAACAACTGTATCTTTGCCATATCACTCCCTGTAGTGTGTGCTCTATGCTACACATATTGTGTATAGTTGTGACAATGAAAGTATTGATAGTAAGGACGTGAGTGAGAGTGATTATTTATCGTCGTAATTACCATGCCCGCTCCCCATTACCTACAGCCTTTTCTTTTCATGCCTTTTATGAAAACATTAATAAGTACTACATACTGAGCATTATTTCGGTTTATTTTCAGTGTAAGTGAAGTAAGAACTCAAAACAAAAACTACCTGAAAAAAGTTTTCACTCCATCTGTGGTTTACCGTTCTTTACTCTTTCCATGGCGCCAACTGCTGTCTTGATACTGGGCTTACATAAATGGTTCATGCCTCGCCCGATTCGAATCAAAAATGCTACTTTTTTTTCGAAAAAATCTTCGCCATCTGGACCTCGCAGTTTTCTCTCTTCCATATCTCATGAAGTGGTGCCTGTACCATAAAATTACATCAAATTGGTGGTGATGAGTAGAAGCAGTCCCTTTTCATGTTTAAAATTACAGGAAATTCAAAAGGGACACAGGCGTCATGGAAAGTTCTGGCTTTACATTTCAACATTTATCACATAAAACAATGCAGTACCACCACATAATAGCTACGGGTTTGGTAACTATGATAGCAAGCGCTAAAAAATTGCTGTAGCTGTCTTATAAGGGGACCGTACAAACGTACGCTCACGGGTTTGATTCAAATTGATAGTGTGTGTAGGGCACGACTAAGAGAACATTTGAGTTTCGGAGATGTTTGTTGGAAGCAGTACTTAATGATTTCCAAAAAGGGTAGCACGTGATGGACGGGGTGCAAATTAGGACCATCAGGGGGAACGCATTCGGCGTCATTGTGAGCTATTTTCGTAAACAGGTTCTGTTAGGACAAGAATTTCCGTGCAGACAAGCTGAGATACCACGAAAACTCCTACAAAAGCGAGCTTCAGCTATTTCTGTTACACTTTACTATTTCTAAGAGGTAGACTTGGCCCTTATTTACATAGCCATGTGACGTTAGTATAACACTGAGAACCTTTTAGATGCGCCTGCGTTGGTGAGTCCCTACATGAACATTTTACTGCAATGCGTCAGCCACGTTGGGCAGGTAAACGCATGCACGGCTAGACACAACTCTCATGTCCTTTTAGGATCGCTAGGATCAATGCACCCTGTGCCATTGTTGGAAGCATTGGAACAGATTTCTATAGCGCGACCTGTGGTGGAATGATCATATTTCAAATATCTTCCGGGAATTCAGCCAGGTAACACTTTCAGCGACCGCCGATATTTCGGCGGGAGAACACCCCGCCATTTTCAAGGCAAACTGCAACGGACAGGCGGCGTACATGCAAATTTAATACCTCGGTTCTCGGACCGAAGATGACCAAAGTCAGAGCTATCGATAGTGAGACTATGAATTCGCAGGTGAGGCAGCATTGACTCTGTTCCTCTGTTTTTTGACAAGGGAGAGAGCCGGATTCCAAACAGAGTTTAAACAGAAACCTCCATCCCTGTTAACGAGGTTACTCGCTAATTTAATCTCAACTACCTCCCTAATGACACTGTCCCAATAGCTGGACGTGCATGCCAATATCTCGGTGTTATTATATAACATGGGGTGACCAGTATCCAAGCAATGTTCGGCAATAGCAGATCTATTTGGCTGCTGTAATCGTGTGTGCCGTTTATGCTCAGTACATCTGTCCTCGACGGTCCTGATAGTTTGACCAATATATGCCATGCCGCAGCTACAAGGGATACGATATACACCCGCCTTACGCAGTCCAAGATCATCCTTAACGGAACTCAAAAGTGCTCTAATTTTAGATGGAGGTCGGAAAACACATTTCACATCGTATTTCCGTAAAATACGACCGATCTTATTGGACGTGTTTCCTACGTAAGGCAAGAAGGCAGTAGACTCAGAATTATCATCAATCACCTGATGTACAGTTGGTCGATAGCGCAACGCACGTTCAATCTGTCTATCACTGTAACCATTTTGACGAAATGTAACTTCAAGATGGGACAGCTCAGCTGGCAAAGTCTCAGCGTCAGAAACGACATGTGCCCTGTGTACCAAGGTACGAAGTACCCCTTCACGCTGAGACGAATGGTAACAACTATTAGCTTGTAAGTACAAGTCGGTGTGAGTACGTTTCCTGTAGACTGCATGTCCCAATGATCCATCATCCTTCCTCCTAACCAACACGTCGAGAAAGGGAAGGCAACCATCCTCTTCCACCTCCATCGTAAAACGAATGTTCGGGTGGATCGAGTTCAGATGTTCTAGAAAGACATTCAAATTCTTCCTACCGTGAGGCCAAACAACGAAGGTATCGTCAACGTATCTAAAGAAACAGGCGGGTTTTAAAGGCGCCGACTCCAATGCACGTTCCTCGAAGTCTTCCATAAACAAATTTGCGATCACAGGAGGGAACGGACTACACATCGCAACTCCATCTGTCTGCTCGTAATACTGGTCATTAAATAAAAAGTAAGTGGATGTCAACACATGCCTAAAGAGATTAGTTAAATCAGCACCAAACCTGGCTTCAATTAACCGCAATGAATCAGACAGACGAACACGAGTGAAGAGAGAGACCACATCGAAACTCACTAAAATATCAGTCATCCAGCCTCAGTCCCTCCAAACGACGTAAAAAATCAACTGAGTTCCTGATATGATGTTCACACCGTCCTACTTGTGGACTCACCAGAGAAGCAAGATGCTTGGATACACGATATGTCGGGGCGCCGATGTTACTCACTATAGGACGGAAAGGAACCCCTTCCTTATGAACCTTTGGAAGGCCATATAACCTAGGGGGAACCGCACTATAGGTGTTAAGCCTCTTGATTGTGTCCTGTGACAAACCACTTTTCTTCAGGAGGCTGTTGGTCTTTCTCTCAACACTTTTCGTGGGGTCAGCATCGATTCTGCGATACGTTGAATCAGATAGTAAACGTTGCATCTTTTGTACATAATCATGTTTATTTAAAACAACGGTGGCATTGCCCTTGTCAGCAGGTAAAATAACAATACTGGGATCAACTTTGAGAGAGCGTAAAGCAGCCCTCTCTGCTGCTGTTACATTACTCTTGGGTGGACGAGCCCTAGTCAAAACACGGCATGCCTCCCTCCTAACTTCCTCTGCAGCGTCAGGAGGTAGTTTGCAAACTGCTGGTTAAATTGAACTAATAAAATCAACTACCGGCAAATTCTTCGGCGTGGGTGCAAAATTTAAACCCTTCCCTAGCACGGATAAGGTTGCGTCGTCAAAAGATTTTTCTGTGAAATTTATCACAGAACGTCGAGATATAACATCCGACTCCACGCGATGAAAACGTTCAAACTTTGCCAAATGCCGGGCAGTAACGGAGTTGTACTCCCAGTCAGCTTGGGTCCATGAGGCACCGTCCAACCAATCCCAAGTGAAATCAGACACTTCAGATGCAACCATTAAATGAAAACGATACAATTCTTTGGAAACAGAATACAAACGTCGACGAGTAAACGTGCTGGCTTGGCTCTTGTTCGCGAAAGGATTCGCTTTACTCGTCGACGTTTGGATTCTGTTTCCAAAGAATTGTATCGTTTTCATTTAATGGTTGCATCTGAAGTGTCTGATTTCACTTGGGATTGGTTGGACGGTGCCTCATGGACCCAAGCTGACTGGGAGTACAACTCCGTTACTGCCCGGCATTTGGCAAAGTTTGAACGTTTTTATCGCGTGGAGTCGGATGTTATATCTCGACGTTCTGTGATAAATCTCACAGAGAAATCTTTTGACGACGCAACCTTATCCGTGCTAGGGAAGGGTTTAAATTTTGCACCCACGCCGAAGAATTTGCCGGTAGTTGATTTTATTAGTTCAATTGAACAAGCAGTTTGCAAACTCACTCCTGACGCTGCAGAGGAAGTTAGGAGGGAGGCATGCCGTGTTTTGACTAGGGCTCGTCCACCCAAGAGTAATGTAACAGCAGCAGAGAGGGCTGCTTTACGCTCTCTCAAAGTTGATCCCAGTATTGTTATTTTACCTGCTGACAAGGGCAATGCCACCGTTGTTTTAAATAAACATGATTATGTACAAAAGATGCAACGTTTACTATCTGATTCAACGTATCGCAGAATCGATGCTGACCCCACGAAAAGTGTTGAGAGAAAGACCAACAGCCTCCTGAAGAAAAGTGGTTTGTCACAGGACACAATCAAGAGGCTTAACACCTATAGTGCGGTTCCCCCTAGGTTATATGGCCTTCCAAAGGTTCATAAGGAAGGGGTTCCTTTCCGTCCTATAGTGAGTAACATCGGCGCCCCGACATATCGTGTATCCAAGCATCTTGCTTCTCTGTTGAGTCCACAAGTAGAACGGTGTGAACATCATATCAGGAACTCAGTTGATTTTTTACGTCGTTTGGAGGGACTGAGGCTGAATGACTCTGATACTTTAGTGAGTTTCGATGTGGTCTCTTTCTTCACTCGTGTTCCTCTGTCTGATTCGTTGCGGTTAGTTGAAGCCAGGTTTGGTGCTGATTTAACTAATCTCTTTAGGCATGTGTTGACATCCACTTACTTTTTATTTAATGACCAGTATTACGAGCAGACAGATGGAGTTGCGATGTGTAGTCCGTTCCCTCCTGTGATCGCAAATTTGTTTATGGAAGACTTCGAGGAACGTGCATTGGAGTCGGCGCCTTTAAAACCCGCCTGTTTCTTTAGATACGTTGACGATACCTTCGTTGTTTGGCCTCACGGTAGGGAGAATTTGAATGTCTTTCTAGAACATCTGAACTCGATCCACCCGAACATTCGTTTTACGATGGAGGTGGAAGAGGATGGTTGCCTTCCCTTTCTCGACGTGTTGGTTAGGAGGAAGGATGATGGATCATTGGGACATGCAGTCTACAGGAAACGTACTCACACCGACTTGTACTTACAAGCTAATAGTTGTTACCATTCGTCTCAGCGTGAAGGGGTACTTCGTACCTTGGTACACAGGGCACATGTCGTTTCTGACGCTGAGACTTTGCCAGCTGAGCTGTCCCATCTTGAAGTTACATTTCGTCAAAATGGTTACAGTGATAGACAGATTGAACGTGCGTTGCGCTATCGACCAACTGTACATCAGGTGATTGATGATAATTCTGAGTCTACTGCCTTCTTGCCTTACGTAGGAAACACGTCCAATAAGATCGGTCGTATTTTACGGAAATACGATGTGAAATGTGTTTTCCGACCTCCATCTAAAATTAGAGCACTTTTGAGTTCCGTTAAGGATGATCTTGGACTGCGTAAGGCGGGTGTATATCGTATCCCTTGTAGCTGCGGCATGGCATATATTGGTCAAACTATCAGGACCGTCGAGGACAGATGTACTGAGCATAAACGGCACACACGATTACAGCAGCCAAATAGATCTGCTATTGCCGAACATTGCTTGGATACTGGTCACCCCATGTTATATAATAACACCGAGATATTGGCATGCACGTCCAGCTATTGGGACAGTGTCATTAGGGAGGCAGTTGAGATTAATCTGTATCCCTCTAATAATCTACAGCAAAAAGAACTGCTGAAGGTCAATAAGTAAAAGCTCCATTATCTCAACTTCCTGTTGTAATTTAGCTGCGTCTTATGGTACAAGAAGAGAATGAGCAGTATGTGTTATCCAGAAGAGGAGAAAGAATTCATAACTGACATTGTATTAGATTAGTGCGTAAGATTGTAGCGTTTTTGTTTTACTTGTTGGTATTCCGATTGCTATAAGTTTATTTATCGATTATCATTGTGTATTTGTAGTTCGCTGTTGCTATTTGAGTTTACATATTGTCATTTTGTCATTTAGAGATAGTGAGTGGAGCTACAGACGCTAAAAATGGCGTGCCAAGTGCAGAAATCGAAACATTTCTGATGTATTTTTCTGTTCGAGTTCAGTAGAGGGGTGACAGCTACAGAGGCAGCCAGAAATATTTGCGCCGTGTATAGGAATAATGCCAATGGACAGAGCACGGCATGTAAGTGATTTTCTTGTTTAAAGGAGGATCGTTTTGACATTAGTGACCTTTCACCTTCATGAAGACATTCGGGGTTTGATGAAGATCATTTAAATGCGTTATTCCAAAATGATTTAGATCAGTGTACTCTAGAACTGGCAAATGTGATGAACTATGCTCATTCCGACCTGAGTTTCTCCTGGCGTATACAACTTTCAAATAACTTCCGGGAATTCAGCCAGGTAACACTTTCAGCGACCGCCGATATTTCGGCGGGAGAACACCCCGCCATTTTCAAGGCAAACTGCAACGGACAGGCGGCGTACATGCAAATTTAATACCTCGGTTCTCGGACCGAAGCCGGAAAGATAACACACACACACACACACACACACACACACACACACACACACACACACACTGAACACTAGTGCCACTAAAGATGACCAAAGTCAGAGCTATCGATAGTGAGACTATGAATTCGCAGGTGAGGCAGCATTGACTCTGTTCCTCTGTTTTTTGAGAAGGGAGAGAGCCGGATTCCAAACAGAGTTTAAACAGAAACCTCCGTCCCTGTTTGAACATGCTAATATGTTCAAACAAACAGCTCCAAACTTACCAGATAAGTTTTCAGAGTTTTCACAGGTAAATTGAATGTAGCTTGGGCCAAAATATAGGCTTTACCTCGTCGAAATCGGATCACAGGAAAAAGTATGGTAATCTAAAGTTTTATCTAAAACCGCCATTTCTGTCTGTTTGATTATGCTAACCTCCAAAATTACTTGATGGATTTTCGTGGGATTTTCTCAGGTAACTTGAGCATAGCTTGGGACAACATATAGGCTTTATTTCGAGAAAAAAGATATTCTAATTAAAAATTTTATAACGCGAGATACGGCATATATTTGCTCTCTTGGAAAAGCTTCTTAGCTTTTGACGTTTGAAATGTAACATATTTATGAAAATGCTTTTTTTAATTGAAATGTTCTACATCACGTGATTAAGCGTAATGAATACAATGCTTATACGATCCTCAGCTGTTTAATCCACACTTCATAGTAATATTATTAAATTTGAAAGTAAGTCTGTCTTCTACGATTTCACAACTAAACTGCTGAACCGATTTTAATGAAATTTGGTATGTCATTAGATTGAACACTACACACGCTACTATAGAAACTTTAAAAAGTAGGGGATGGAACACCTGTTTTTCGCTTCAGTGAACATAAACTATGTTAAATAATAATTAAATTTGTCTCCTGATGTCCGCGTTGTATGATGTGTAGTTATTTATTTAGCACGATTCACAGATTCCTGCTGTTGCCGACGCCCCTCCACACGCACCACTCAATAGCAACGCTGCACATCCCACCACACCATGCCAAGATTAACAGCCCGTGACAGTGCACTGCAACAGCTTATGTAATCAGCGAGTTCACAGAGAAATCCAGAGGACAGGATACTAGGGTAACATGCCAGGTGGGTATGAAAGAAAAGAAGAAATCACTTCTTGGGTTTTGACAAGATTAATGTGTAGTTTATTTAACAAATTTTTACATCTCTAACTTCTACAGTTTCCTGTTGTACTATATTTAAATACTTCGATGCAGAGTCATATCACCAGCCACTTTAAACCTCACAGAATTTCCACGACTCCTAACAAAAACAGATACAGTGCCATCTTTTGAAAATATGCATATGCAGTGCGCCCATACTCGCATACGTTTACGAATAAAAAAATTCCCTGAAGTATCAGTACTCGTCTCTACATCAGACTGAGTAATCAAAGTTTTATAAGCAATCAAGTCATATGGAAGAGAGGTGGGGAGTTGTGGAAGGAGGGGGGGGGGGGGGGGCAGCGCACAGCACTAGTTATGCTTGCTGGAATGAGCAGACACATGAGTTCAGCTGACATTATTACGTGTACAACAGGGTTACTTACTCATCATAATAACACTACTCATGCAAGTACAGCCAAGGGTAACAGCTAATATTACTTACTATCTAATTTGGAAAGAAATATTGTGGGGACAAAAAGAAGTAGCCTTCTACTGGGATAGTGATGATAAAGTAAGTGGTGAGAGAAGGGTAAGGAGGTGATGTACAGGCAGACGGGTAGGAGGAGATGGACACAGATAGGGAGGAGGAGGGCATAGACAGAAAGAGAGGGAGGAGCAGATGGGCAGAGAGAGGGGCAGGAACAGATGTACAGGCAGACGGGTAGGAGGAGATGGACTGAGAGATAGAGGGTAAGGAAACGGAAGAGAGAGAGGAAAGAGAAGATGGATACAGAAAAAAGGGGGGGGGGGCGGGGGGAAGGAATAGATGGGCTAATAGAAGGCCTACCCGGGCAATACTATCTTCTCAGCTAGTAATACTCAAAAAGTCATGTTTCTGTGGGATCCTGTTCATGTCGGTCTGCCAGGAAACGAGGCTGCTGACGCTGCTGCAAAGGCTGTAGTCCTCTTACCTCAGTCCGTGATACCTCTATTCCCTCCGATGATCTTTGCATTGCCGTCTGTTAGGCGGTGATGTCCCTTTGGCACCGCCAGTGGTCCTCCCTTCACGGGAATAAGCTTCAGCTTCTTAAGTCTCTCCCGGCGCCTTGGACGACCTCCTCTCGGCCCTCCCGCCGGGAGGAGATTATTTTAACTTGGCTGCGTATTGGGCACTGCCTTTTTAGCCATCGTCATTTGCCGTCATTTGCCGTCATTTGCTCAATGGTGCTGCCCCACCACTTTGTCCGCACTGCGCCCAAATTTTAACTGTCCGCCACTACCTGCTGGAATGCCCTTTTTTTTACTAATTTACGTTCCATCTTGGGTTTGCTATCTGATTTATCAACTATTTTAGCAAATAACGCGCGGGCTGTCGCCCGCGTTTTACTTTTTATCCACCGAAGCAATATGGTGAAAGCGATTTAATTTTTAGTTTTGGATCTCCATTTTTGAATGGTGTTTCTTTCTTTACTCCTTTTTCCACCTGCCTTGTTTAAATGCCTCCTATTCTTTCCTTTGGAACTGACATATAGTCGTTTCCCTTGTCTCTGTGTTTGCGTTCTATAGTTTTGACTTGGGCGCGTATGACCTCAGTTGTTTTTTGCGCCCTAAAACAAAATAAACAAACAACAAACAAAAAGTTAGACAAGTTTTCTCATGAGGAAAAACGCCTAGCTGATTCTGATATAAACATAAAAAGCTGCTTCTTGTTTCTTCATCTATTTTACCACTTACTAAAGCAGAAAAGTGGCACAACAAAAAATACCGATGAATAATTGGTTAAAGCATGCAGCAGTTAACTGTTCTGTTGGCACTGGAGGGCGATTTTAAATACCTTATAACCGATTCACTTTGACATTTGTGAAGGCGAGTTCTGCTGGTTCCTGCCTCATTTATAAGAAATGGCGCTGTAGTTCTGAGGACCGAGCAGAGACATCTCTGCGTGAAGTCAGGACAGCTGCTGGGAACCTGAGAAGCGTCTTCGACGCCAGTAAAACCTTAGAGTTCAGCTGTTTATTCACACAGTTTTTGGGGTGGCAGAGCGGTTCTAGGCGCTACAGTCTGGAACCTCGCGACCACTGCTGTCGCAGGTTCGAATCC
This sequence comes from Schistocerca cancellata, assembly GCF_023864275.1. Classification (NCBI taxonomy): domain Eukaryota; kingdom Metazoa; phylum Arthropoda; class Insecta; order Orthoptera; family Acrididae; genus Schistocerca; species Schistocerca cancellata. The sequence continues at coordinate 143,627,907 of NC_064634.1, read as the reverse complement.
TGCCTCGGGCTTGGATGTGTGTGATGTCCTTAGGTTAGTTAGGTTTAAGTAGTTCTGAGTTCTAGGGGGCTGATGACCTCAGAAGTTAAGTCCCATAGTGCTCAGTGCCATTTGAACCATTTTTTTCACACAGTTTACAAGTCATCGTTTTTCTGCAACAGCTTCGGCTGTTGCACTTTCAGCGGCGTGTTAGAGTCCAGCTGATGTCCGCCAAGTCATCTCAGCAATTGCGAGGATGTCAGCGACTCTGGCACTGCAGCGGACTGCTGGCGAGCAGGCGCCGCCCTTTCGCACTTTCTGCAGGCGTGTACTGGTGTACTGGGTCCTACTCCGAATTCTATGACAACCCTTAATGACCCATCCGTGATTTACCTGGTGTTAGTAGTCATGTGTCGGTTCATCTTCTCCCTACCCTTGTTAGGTATCAGCACCTGAGTGTTGAACGAGAACGTGGACCACAAGAAGGTCCAATTGCGCTGGTTTTCACGTTGAAGTTTGGTTGCCAGCACTCTGCGATGTGGTTTGTCGGAAGACAGTCTGTTTCTCCATGAGCAGATGTCAGGCGGCAAGTCGCATTAAATTCTTCAGGTGAAGGCCATCGTCTTGAGTACATCTCCTCCTAGTCGATAGACTGCACTAGAGAATCTAGTACGTAGATTCAATACAGAACCGTAATCATGAAATTGAGCGCTATTACTGTGATTGCTATTAATCCCAATGATCAACTCGTGATGAGAGCTGGAGAGCTGGAGAGCTGGATTATTTAAAGGGAGCTAGCGTGAGGCTATGGTTCAAGGCTCGGTTAATAATGACCAAATGTGTCCTTATTCACCTAGATTCACTTAACACGCTGCTAATCGGACTCTCAATACGTGCTCTTGTGAAAGAGATACAGTCTCTTGCAACTTGTCTCACAAGCTAACGAACATACTTATCTCGCTTCCTTTGGTTTTCTTTCACAGTCTACTTCCCGCTGAATGCTTATTCTTACTTGTCAGACAGTGTCTTCGACCTGGTCCACTTGCACATACTGGCTCACTTCTTGTTATCGCCTCAAGTTTGGGCATGACTTGATGATGATGATGCTTGGTTTGTGGGGCACTCAACTGCGCGGTTATCAGAGCCCGTACAAGTTCCCAATCTTTGCTTAGTCCAAACTCGCTACTTTCATGAATGATGATGAAATGATGAGGACAACACAAACACCCAGTCACCTCGAGGTAGGTGACAATCCCTGACCGCACCGGGAATCGAACCCGGGACCCCGTGCTCTGGGCATGACTTGAATTTGCCTGTGACAATGTGAGCGCGTTTTAATAATTTTTTCTGATTTCTTCCCCTTACTTTTTTGTGCTGCAACAAAACTATCCAAATGAGGCATTTTAAAGGTATGCATTGAAAATAAATGTAACTGCGTACTAGGTTTTTCGGAATTACGATACCTTTCAAAAGGACAAATATAGTTTCTCAGGTTTCTGTTATTTTATTACGACTTATTTCTCCCTATGTAGGAGGGAGTCACCAAAATATTTTTCATTCGGAGGAGAAAGTTGGTGATTTAAATTTCGTAAAAATATCTCGCCGCAATGAAAAACCCGTTTATTTTAAATATTGTCACCCCAACGCGCGCATCGCATCCGTGATATTTTCTCTCCTATTTCACGATAATACAAAACGAGCTGCCCTTCGCTGAGCGTTTTCGACGTTCTCCGTCAAACCTACCCGCTCGCAGTAGTCCAGGAGAGGGCGGACAGGCGTGGTATGGGGAATCCCTTTAGTAGGAGGTCCATAATGAAACACATATTCGACGTCGCGAAATGACACTTGACCTATTCATATGATTGACCTCCTTCACCTGTGTGTGTGAAAAGAGCCCATGTTAAAGTGATAACGTAATATCGGCGATAATGCACTTCAAACAGCACACGCGCTACTTCTTCGTCGTTGCACGTTCGTTGGTCCACATTCACTAGTGGACTTCTTGTGTCATGTGTAAAAAAAAAAAAAAAAATAGAGAGAGAGAGATTCAGATCTCAATGTCTGCATCTAGACATCTTGTAAATTTCGTATTATGTATGCAGCTGAAGAATAATGTTTGCTTTCAGCTGTGTTTGTCGATCCGGTAGTTCTGTTACATGAACTGTTCATCTCGCAGTATATTGTTGCGATCTTCAGTCTGAAGACTGGTTTGGCGCAATTCATCATGCTTATCTATTCTGAGTTAACCTCTTCATCTCGGCATAACTAGCGCAACCTACATCCATTTGAACCTGCTTACTGTGTTTTAGTCTTGCTTCTACAATTTTTAACCATTCACACGTCCTTCCATTATCAAACTGACAATTTCATTATGCCTCAGGATGTTTCTCGTCAACAGACAGCTTTTTTTAGTCAAGCTAGTCCATAAATTTCTTTTTTCCCAATTCTATCATTATCTCCTAATTTTTCATTCGATCTACCTAATCTTCCGGATTCTTCTTTCAGCAGTATCGCGTACAAGGTATAAAAGGGCAGTGCATTGTCTGAGATATCATTTGTAATCAAGTCATTCACGTGAAAAGGTTTCCGACATGATTATGATCGCACGGCGGGAATTATCGAACTCTGAACGCAGAGTCGTAGTAGGAGCTAGACGCATGGGATATTGTTTCGGTAGTTGTGAAGTAATACAATATTCCGAGATCCATAGAGTCAAGAGTGCGCCGAAAAACCAAATTTCACGCTTCATCACTCACAACGGACGACACAGTGGCGACGGCCTTCGCTTAACGACCGAGAGCAGCTCCGTTTGTGTACAGTTGTCAGTGCTAACAGACAAGCAAAACTGCGTGAAATGTCAGCAGAAATCAATGTGGGACGTATGATGAAAGTATCCGATAACACATTGCGACAAAATCTGGTGTTAATGAGCTATGGCAGAGGACGACTGACGCGAGTGCCTTTGCTAACAGCACATCCCCTACAGCGCCTGTCCTGGGCTGGGGACCATATCAGTTAGACCCTAGACGACTGGCTAACTGTGACCTGGTCAGATGAGCCCTAATTTCAGTTAGCAACAACTGATGGTAGAATTCTAATGTGATGCATACCTCATGAAGCCATGAACCCAAGATGTCAGCAAGGTGCTCTGCAAGCTTGTGGTGGCTCCATAATGATGCAAGCTTTATTTACCTGGAATGGATTGGGTCCTCTCGTCCAGCTGAAACGATCATTGACTGGAAGTAGTTAAATTGTCTACGTGGAGACCATTTGCAACCATTCATGTACTTCATGTTCCCAGACAACGATGTCATGTCACCAGGCCACGATTGTTCAAGACAGAGTTGAAAAACGTTCTGGACAATTCGAGCGAGTGATTTGGCCATCCAGGTCACCCGACATGAATCCCATCGGACATTTATGGGACATTGACAAGTCAGTTCGTGTATAACATCCAGCACCAGCAACACTTTCGCAATAATGGACTGCTATAGAGGCAGCATGGCTCAGATTTTTTCCCAGGAGAGTTCCAACGACTTGTTTGAGTCCATGTCACGTCAAGTTGCTGTACAACGCCGAGCAGGAGATCCGACAGGACATTTGGGGGTACCCCATGACTTTTGTCACATCATTGTACCTTTCTTCAACCTAACTCCTAGGATACTTTGTAGGGTCACTATTGCCTCACGTGTTTCTGCATTTGTGCCGAACCGAAACTTATATTCCCCGAGGTCAGCTTCTGTCAGTTTTTACATTTTTCTGCAGATAATACGTGTCAGTATTTTTCAGTCATGATTTAGTTAGCAAATTGTTCGGTGTATTCCCCACTGTCGGCACCTGCCTTCTTTGAAATTGGAGTTATTATGTTCTTTCTGTAGTCTGAGAGCATTTCTCCTGCTTCATGTATCTTGCACACCAGGTGGAATAACTTTTTGATGGCTGGCTCTGCCAATTTTGAGGGGATGTCTTCTATTCCAAAAGCCTTGTTTACACTTAGGTCATTCAGTGCTCTGTAAATTTCTCCTCTCTGTATCATATCTTCATCTTCACCTACTTCCTCTTTCTATAACATTGTCCTCGAGTCTGTTTACCTTGTATAGAGCGTCTGAGTATTCGCACCAACTTTCAACTTTGCTTTCTTTACTCAGTACTGGCTTGCCGTCTGAGCTCTTGATATTTATACAACTGCTGCTATTTTCTCCAAAAGTCTCTTTAATTTTCCTATAGGTGGCATCTATTTTTCCCCTAGTTACTTATTTTTCTATAACCTTGCGTTTGTCCTCCAGCCACTCCTGCTTAATCGTTTTGCACTTCACAACGTCTCATTTTTTAGATGTCTATATTCTCTTTCGTCTGCTTCGTTTGCTGCATCTTTATATTTTCTCCTTTCGTCATTAAATCTACATCCACATCTACACCTACATTTATACTCCGCAAGCCACCCAACGGTGTGTGGCGGAGGGCACTTTACGTGCCACTGTCATTACCTCCCTTTTCTGTTCCAGTCGCGTATGGTTTGCGGGAAGAACGACTGCCGGAAAGCCTCCGTGCGCACTCGAATCTCTCTAATTTTGCATTCGTGATCTCCTCGGGAGGTATAAGTAGGGGGAAGCAATATATTCGATACCTCATCCAGAAACGCACCCTCTCGGAACCTGGACAGCAAGCTACACCGCGATGCAGAACGCCTCTCTTGAAGAGTCTGCCACTTGAGTTTGCTAAACATCTCCGTAACGCTATCAAGCTTACCAAATAACCCTGTGATGAAACGCGCTGCTCTTCTATGGATCTTCTCTATCTCCTCCGTCAACCCGATCTGGTACGGATCCCACACTGATGAAGAATACTCAAGTATAGGTCGGACGAGTGTTTTGTAAGCCACCTCCTTTGTTGATGGACTACATTTTCTAAGGACTCTCCCAATAAATCTCAACCTGGTACCCGCCTTACCAACAATTAATTTTATATGATCATTCCACTTCAAATCGTTCCGCACGCATACTCCCAGATATTTTACAGAAGTAACTGCTACCAGTGTTTGTTCCGCTATCATATACTATTACAATAAAGGATCCTTCTTTCTATGTATTCGCAATACATTACATTTGTCTATGTTAAGGGTCAGTTGCCACTCCCTGCACCAAGTGCCCTATCCGCCGCAAATCTTCCTGCATTTCGTTACAATTTTCAACATCTGTAGACGTCTCTCCATTGAGAACAACATGCTGTGTTCTGTTTGCTAAAAACTCTTCAATCCAGCCACACAGCTGGTCTGATATTCCGTAGGCTCTTACTTTGTTTATCAGGCGACAGTGCGGAATTGTATCGAACGCCTTCCGGAAGTCAAGGAAAATAGCATCTACCTGGGATCTCTTGTTTTCTCCAGGGATCTGTACTAGGCCTTGCCTATTTACCTTTGTGAAAATCTTGTGCATTCCCTATCTCCTTCCTCAGAGCTACCCAATCGTCTTCTACTGCATTCCTTCCTCCCGCTTCAGTTCAGAGTTCCCGTAGGAGACCTTCAGTTTATCCGGGTCCCATCTATTTTCCTACAGCTTTTCTATTTCTTCCGTCTTAATCTATTTTCCTACAGATTTGTTATTTCTTCAGTCCTAATCAATAGTTCATAACCAATAAATTATGGTCAGAGTGTCCGCCCTCGTAGCTAAGTGGTCAGCTTGTCTGACTACCGTACGAAGGGCCCTGGGTCGATTCCCGGACGGGTCAGAGATTTTCACCCCTCGGGGACTGGGTGTTGTGTTGTCTTCATCATAATTCTATCATCATCGATGCGCAAGTTGTTCACTGCGGCGTCAGCTGAGAAGACTTGCAATGCGGCAGCCGAAGTTCGCCAGGTGGGGATTCCCATCCATCAATGCCACAGGTTCATTTCATTTCGCTTTATGGTCAGTGTCCTCAACAGCCGCTAGAAATGTCTTACATTTTAGAATGCGTTTTCAGAATATCTTTCGTACCATTATATAATAAATATGAAAGCTTTCAGAGTCTCCAGATCTCTTGCACGTATACAGTGTTTTTCCATGATTCTTAAACTAAATGTCAGCAATGATCAAATTTTGCACTGGGAAAAATTCAACCTCGGTCAGTCCATTCCACCAGTCCATGTTCTCCTATTTTTCGTTCTCTTCCTTTCCGTAGTATCGAATTCCAATCACCCATAATAATTAAATTTTCGTCTTCTTTAACTACCTCAATAGTTTCCTTTGTGTCATCATATATTCTTTCAATCTCCTCATCATATGAGGAAATAGTCGCCTAAACTTGTGGTGTTGTGATGGGTATTGGCTTCTTATCTATCTTGGTTCCGATAATGTGTTGTTCATAATGCTATCTATAGTAGCTTATATGCATTCTAAAATGCCACCCTTAGATGTATGAGACGAGGAAAACATTTTAATTATCACTGACACTGAATGAGTATAAAATACTCAGTTTTTGTAGTTCTATCTATAATTGGACAGTGGTAACCGTGAATTCTCAGTTACACCATTTCAGCAACTTAATACTCTGGGCCTTCACCATTCACAAGTACGATGACGAGTGAAAACCAGAAAATTCCACCCAAAGTTAATAAAAGTTCACATAATAACTTAACTGCTCCGTACGATGAGATACTCAACTTTGATATTCTCGGGGTTTTTTGCTTCAGAAAGACCCAATGTTTGACGTTGCTCATGTACTAATTTTTTAAATAAAGCACAGGATATGTCAAATTTCTTTGTTTTGTATGATGACAGATTTGGATATACATTGATGTTATATAAATTTCTCGTCTAACAGTCTCCAAAAGAGTTCCACACAAACAGCTTTCGAAAGACAATATTACAAACTTAGTGATTGATTGTCTCTCTCGCCGCCTCTGACTGTCTCAGTCTTTTTGGATCTTACTGCATCGTGGCTCATGTGCCACTTCGTTTTATATAAATCGAAACAGTCGAATACACGGTTAAATGTAAGATTTACAAAATAACAATTAAAAGTCATTAGATGTTTCTCGTTACTCACATCAAAAAATGGGCCTCATATTGCCCTACATGTTCTGATGTTCAACCTGGAAAAAGTTTACTTAATTTCATATACAATTTGAATGAGTTTTACAGAACAATGTAAATTACATTTAGTTAATTATAAACAAATCACTTTGAATAAAATATTGTGAAACGTATTTTGGATACCTGTCAAGTAGAGCTATCATTTTAAATAATCATAGTGAATAAATATCGTAGCTTTTCAGAAATAAGAGAGAAGTAAATTTTCTAGAATATGCGATGCAACATGACTGCACAGTTCATATCACGGAATTTCAAAGTTAGATTAATAACAAACGGCTTACTCCCCTTCGCTGCTAATTTAAATCGGGTAACATATTAATGCCAAATTTCATCTGAAATGGTAAATTCAATTGCACTATTTTTTAAAGAGCTGTTTACTACTGAAACTGGGTATAGACCTAACAGTATAAAGTCCAGAAAACTAATAATTCGAGCTAAATTGACCTTCTTCAGAGAATGTTGACTTGAGAAAGGAATTTCAGATACGGCTGTGAAGGTAGTCCGGTTTCAATTCCATGCCCCGCCCCCGTAGAACGGCAGTTTTATTTTCTCTGACGATATCCTCCTGAGTTGTCCCTGTTCGGAGATCCGCATGGGGGACTATTTTACCTCCATAATATTTTACCCAAGAGGATGCGATCACCATTAAATTGTGCACTTACGTTACACGCCCCAAGGGAAAAAGAAGTAAGGGGCTGTACTTCCCCCCTGGTTTGAGACGTTCGCAGTATCAGCACAGTGAAGCTATGTTGACTGATGTTACAAGGCCAGACCTGTCATACGGACTGTTGCCCATGCAGTATATACTACAAAAAACAAGTGAGCTATTTCTGGCTCAGATATGACATTAAGTCTTTGTATCCGAAAAAAAGCAAACACCAAACCATAAATTATAAGAAATATATCTTCAGGTATAAAAATTACACACTACCGCTATTTTCGCTTCCTGCATCAGGGTAAAAGTCGAATGCTGCACATGCAGAGCGATATATAAAATATCACTGTAGCACAAAACTGTGGAATGTTTCACCCAAGAACTGCTTAGTTCTAAGAAGCAGCGTGGGATTAGGCCACAATCAACCGTGTCCAACGATGGAATAACTCAGAAAAGTGCAATAATACGGCGTTTTTTGATATGAGCGTAAAACCGGGCATAAAATACCATAAGTAAAATCAATATCTTTTGTAACGAACTATTTTTCGGTCTATGAAGAAAGGCAGTTTGTAAATATCTTTAATTACTGACCACTGATGATGTTTCACGCCAATACGAGGTGCATTCAAGTTCTAAGGCCTCCGATTTTTTTTCTCCAGACTGGAAAGAGATAGAAACATGCGCATTGTTTTAAAATGAGGCCGCGTTCATTGTCAATACGTCCCAGAGATGGCAGCACCGTATGGCAGATGGAATTTTTCCGCCAGTGGCGAGAATGAGAACTGGTTCAAATGGCTCTGAGCACTATGGGACTTAACTGCTGTGGTCATCAGTCCCCTAGAACTTAGAACTACTTAAACCTAACTAACCTAAGGACATCACACACATCCATGCCCGAGGCAGGATTCGAACCTGCGACCGTAGCGGTGGCGCGGCTCCAGACTGTAGCGCCTAGAACCGCTCGGCCACTCCGGCCGGCAATGAGAACTGTTTTAAATATTTAAAATGGCGACTTTTCCTTACTTGAACAGCCTGCAATCATTCGTTTTCTGAATTTGCGAGGTGTGAAACCGATTGAAATTCATAGCCAGTTGAAGGAGAGATGTGGTGATGGAGTTATGGATGTGTCGAAAGTGCGTTCGTGGGTGCAACAGTTTAATGAAGGCGGAACATCGTGTGACAACAAACCGAAACAACCTCGGGCTCGCACAAGCCGGTCTGACGACATGATCGAGAAAGTGGAGAGAATTGTTTTGGGGGATCGCCGAATGACTGTTGAACAAATCGCCTCCAGAGTTGGCATTTCTGTGGGTTCTGTGCACACTATCCTGCATGACGACCTGAAAATGCGAAAAGTGTCATCCAGTTGGGTGCCACGAATGCTGACGGATGACCACATGGCTGCCCGTGTGGCATGTTGCCAAGCAATGTTGACGTGCAACGACAGCATGAATGGGACTTTCTTTTCGTCGGTTGTGACAATGGATGAGACGTGGATGCCATTTTTCAATCCAGAAACAAAGCGCCAGTCAGCTCAATGGAAGCACACAGATTCACCGCCACCAAAAAAATTTCGGGTAACCGCCAGTGCTGAAAGAATGATGGTGTCCATGTTCTGGGACAGCGAGGGCGTAATCCTTACCCATTGCGTTCCAAAGGGCACTACGGTAACAGGTGCATCCTACGAAAATGTTTTGAAGAACAAATTCCTTCCTGCACTGCAACAAAAACGTCCGGGAAGGGCTGTGCGTGTGCTGTTTCACCAAGACAACGCACCCGCACATCGAGCTAACGTTACGCAACAGTTTCTTCGTGATAACAACTTTGAAGTGATTCCTCATGCTCCCTACTCACCTGACCTGGCTCCTAGTGACTTTCGGCTTTTTACAACAATGAAAGACGCTCTCCGTGGCCGCACATTCACCAGCCGTGCTGCTATTGCCTCAGCGATTTTCCAGTGGTCAAAACAGACTCCTAAAGAAGCCTTCGCCGCTGCCAAGGAATCACGGCGTAGCGTTGTGAAAACTGTGTACGTCTGCAGGGCGATTACGTCGAGAAGTAACGCCAGTTTCATCGATTTCGGGTGTGTAGTTAATTAGAAAAAAAATCGGAGGCCTTAGAACTTGAATGCACCTCGTAAAACGAAACACATTTAGGAAGACAAACACTCATTGTCTTGTAGCGAGGGAATTAAAGTACCTACCGTACCGAAAGGAAGGAATTAATTTCGGAGACATAGATTTGGTGGTACCGCCTATCAATGTGTATCATGGCGATTACTATGTCATTCATATGATTACCCGATTTGTTATAGAAGATTGTGCGTAGTAACGGATAAATCGATAAAAACAATCAAGCAAGACCTTTATGACCAGTACTCCAATAAATAAACGAAACATTGATAATGTGGATATGGGACACTGAATTTTTTCGCTCTGTAAAGTGCACAGTTTTACATTTCTAAATATTTAAAGACAATTGCCAATCATTACACCAACTTGGAAACTTATCACGGTCAGACTGAATATTTGTGCATCTTTTTTCAAACAGTACCTTATGAAAGATAGCTGCGTCTTCTGTGAAAAGTTTGAGGCTATTGTTAATAAGGCCTGCAAGATCATTAATATCGTAAGTAGGCTGTTTATGTTTTCTTATCGGCAACGTTACGTAGCGCTCGGTATGAAAATCACTGGCTGTGCTGTGTGCAGTCTGTGGCTAGTTTGCATTGTTGTCTGCCATTGTAGTGTTGGGCAGCGGCAGCTGGATGTGAACAGCGCGTAGCGTTGCGCAGTTGGAGGTGAGCCGCCAGCAGTGGTGGATGTGGGGAGAGAAATGGCGGAGACTTGAAATTTGTAAGACTGGATGGCATATATATTATGATTATTAAGGTAAATACATTGTTTGTTCTCTATTAAAATCTTTCATTTGCTAACTACGCCTATCAGTAGTTAGTGCCTTCAGTAGTTTGAATCTTTTATTTACCTGGCAGTAGTGGCACTCGCTGTATTGCAGTAGTTCGAGTAACGAAGATTTTTGGTGAGGTAAGTGATTTGTGAAAGGTACAGGTTAATGTTAGTCAGGGCCATTCCTTTGTAGGGATTTCTGAAAGTCAGACTGCGTTGCGCTAAAAAATATTGTTTGTCAGTTTAAGCACAGTCTTGTATAAATGTTCAAAGGGGACGTTTCATATGTCGACCCTGCCAGGATACCTCACTGGAATCTTCTGATTTTTTCTTGTAGTTTGTGTTATTAGTGTAGATTTTGTTTATTGCTATTGCGTAAATGTTCGGAGAATCTCCTTTGTAGGTGCAGTCTTTCATTGTTGTACAGTAAAACAGTTGTGGCATGCATGTAGATTTGCACCAAGTATTTCACACCTGCGCTTGCAATTAACTAGATATTATTTTCAGTGCTATGTTAATGTGTTCCCCTATTTTTGCTCTTCAAATTGTGTTTTTCTGTGTTGTCGTGTGAAATATTGTGACAATAATGGCGTGTGAAAAACGTAATACTAGGCTCCAAAGTAAACTGAGAAATGACAGTGAAGACGAAAGCAGTGTGTTAACGCCACCATGTAATGAATTAACTAATATTCAAAGTAGTAATTTGGTAACTGTGCGTAAGGAAATGGAGCGGGCGTCAAATAATGGTGTAGACAGTGAAACAGGTAGTAAACAGGGAAGCATTATCGATCGATCGGTCGTTACAGCTCGCCTCAGGAATCGGGAATGACAGAACACAATATTGCAAATACTGTAGACTCAGGTTTCGGGTTCTCACCATTTTCTCAAATGAGTCAAGACACAATTTCCGCTTGTCAAAATGTGAATGTTGCCGGTGCAAATTCACTGCCGAAAAGCACTGGGGAACATGTTTCAGACACCAGTGCATTGTTATTACAATTAATGCAACAAATGGGACAAAAGCTTCAAAAGTTAGACACAATGGAACAAAATCAGAGACAAACACAGCAACAGTTAGACACAATGGAACAAAATCTTCAAAAGTTAGACACAATGGAACAAAAGCTTCAAAAGTTAGACTCAGTGGAACATAAGCTTGAACAAACACGTGAAGATTTAAATAATGAGTTACATAACATTGAATCGAAATGTCAAAAAGTCTGTAATGATGTAAAAACACAAATTTGTGAGCATTTTCAACCTATTTTCTTGCGGCATGAAAATGCATTACAGAATCACGAAGCAGCCATAAAAGAACTGCAAACCATTGTTCATGAAAATCATGAGACCTTGTTGGCTAAAATTGACTCAGTTGCATCTGCCGATTCGGTTACGCAACTTGCAAAAACTCAAGAAAACTTAAAGGACACAAGGAAAGGACAGGTTTTGTTTTTTTGCAGTATTTTGCAAACAAAACTTTCTTTGCTTCTTGGAGATCTCCCTTCATTCATCATTATTCCCAAAAAGTCCTGTCTATACCTCCTTCCTGTATTCTATTCATATTTCTTTCAAAATAAATATTTCTGATTGTACAATACTCATTTTGGCCCAAATCTTTTTCATATAACTTCGCAATGCATTCTTTACATATTCTCCATAGTCAGGTTCTTATATAGTCTACCCCTATTAAGCTAACTTAAATCTACTGAGCTCAGATGCTAAACTAAGGGACGAGGCAATGCAGCAGCACAAAACAATTAACGCAAACAGCAATGAAAAAAATGCAGATTTGCGAAGCAAGCAGCATTATAGAAATTAGCAAAGCAATTGCAATATTACAACTAATATAAGACAATGTGCAGCAAACAAGAAAAATTAATGAGTAGTAAACTGGCTTAGAAGAGCAACACAAAGTCAAATTCAGTAACACTATGCCTCGCAAACAGCAGTAACTTATACCTAAACATGACAAAGCTCAAGCAGAAAAAATATTACAGTAAAGTCAACAATGCAGACAAGGGAATTGTATATTCACATCTTGATGTCTATGTAATTAAAGTGGTGCACCACAAGAAGTTATTCTACAAAAAAAATTACCAAGTACTTGAAAAGAAAATTCTGTATGCAATTCCTGTGAAGGGAAATGTGTTTTTGTGCTCCTTCGTTTTTTTTTAAGTACATCAAAGTTATTCTTTTTTTCTGCATCTGTAGGCATAAAATATTTATATTAGTACATCTATAAAATATTATTTTAACCAATGCTGCAGTGCAGCTAGAAACTAGATATTAAAAAAAATGAGTAAATAAATACATAAAGCAAGCCATATGGCATTTCTCTCAACTAAATATTTCTCGTCATTTCATTAGGCATTGCAGTAAATATCATAAATTAAGAGCTCCACAGTGTTATCATGTTTTCAAGTTTGAGGGGGTCGTATTTACGATGCTTTCTATAATGGAATGTCAATAGCGAGGTTAATGGCCTCCCTTTTTTTTGTACCTGTGCCTCTGAAAAGGGAGACACTAATGGCTTTTTCGCCAGCCATCTGACACAGCTGGATGCCCATGACGCATTACGTGCAGGTGGTCACTTAACTTTCTTACGGAAATATTTATGACAGCAGTTTCCGCTACAGTGACAGTCTCATATAAAAATATTTCACAGGTCAAGAATTTACGTTGCAAATGTGTAGAAACAAAATGCTATTGATATAACAGTGTCCAAAAAATTTTCGTTGGCATTGTAATACATTCACGCATTTACATACATTTCATAACTCTTAAAGTACGATTCTTGGTTTCCAACAACCTTTTTCACAAACCAGAGTCCCTAACCACTACTCATTATTCCTTACCTTATTCGTCGACACTTCTTCAATATTTCATCATAACAGATACGTAGCATAATCAAATAACTCATACAGCGTCAGCTTATTAATCATAAACATACCTCAACAGCATTATACACATCGTCGTCGTAATAATATCATAACTTCTGAGTCAATTCTCAAAATCGTCGTAGCTTCCTCCAATAATTAAAAAAAACTCTCTGCTCATGTCAAAAGTGTCATCTGCCTCAAATGTACTTTAAAAATCGTGATCTCATACCAAATATATCATTCAAAGCCCTCATAATATCACAATGGTTCTGAAAAAATATGAACAGTTCACAAAGTACAGACAAAATACAATTTCGTAAGTGTGAAGTTATCCAACGGTGTAATTACGTAAACATCTGTCACTGCCGTAGTAAAAAAGTTTGTCTCTCTCAGTTAAATGATCAGATAGCTATGTAATTTATGTGTTAGAGGAATATGGTACCGATGTGTAAAGTTGTATAAGCAAATACCATATTAGCTAGGGCTCCTTGTGTTTGCCAGACACATGGTACACAAAGTAAGCGTGTACCCCCCTGAGGATTAATGTAATTATACCCTCAGGTGTTACAGATTACAGCAATGGAAAACTTTCTTTGTAATTCAAAAATCTTTAAAAATAAATGTTTTAAATACAAAATTAAACACTGAAATGCGTGTCCTGTAGCGCTAAATGTGCATCTTGTTGTAAGATAATCTGTGGAAGTGTCTTAGTTATTTTCCTCTGAAAGCTAAGTTCTGCAGAAGCCAATGTACTTACCTCATGATAAACAAAAGTGAAATGCTTTGCATATAGATATCTTAGTTATTACACTTATTGTAGTATGCAGAGTTTCAACTTTAACGCAATTATCATGTGGTATACGTCGGTAAAGAATACTGGAATTTTTCTCAAGGTTAGCGTCTATGTTATTTTTCTCTGAGCCAGCCGATGCACGCGGCAGCCTGCGGTGCGAGTCATTGTCTGTTCCTTTGTTGGCGCGCATCGTTATTGGGATTTGGAGACCTAACTTCTACAAATTCACCGTGACGAGAGGGCCCTGCCCTGTTTAAATCCCGCCAGTTCTGATGCAGTTCAGGTCTGTCGTTACGATCATATCGTCTGTCGTCAGGTCGGTAGATTCCATAGTTTCTTTCTTGTCGGTCACGTGGTGGAGAATTTCTCCCTGAGCCGTAACTGTGCGCTGGCCCGTTGCGTCTAAATTTATTCTGTCTCCCTTGATAATAATTATTTTGGTTCCCATATTGTCTGTTTCTCTGATTGTCTCTGTGATAGTCATTACCGCGGAGAGGTGATCTTTCCCTGTAATTATTACTACTCTGCCAACGGTTGTCATATGGGTGGTGTCTGTTTCGGTCACGATTTACATTGAAAGAATAGCCTTGTCGTATATTATTTCTGTCATCGCGGAATTGTGACGGATGTGATCTGTAATTGTTCATTTGTCTTTTTCCTGTCTTTATGTGTTTAGCTGATGAGAGCTAAATTCTAGAATTTTTCTAATACTATGTTATTTACTTTGTAAATATGTTTAGACATTATTTATCTGTTCTGTTTTGTTGCTCATGTTGATATTTCGAAAGTTATTCTGATCTTTTATGTATGTAGTCATGTCATAATTCCTGTAACACTGATGTATATGTTATTTCTATTCTTTTGTAAAGCCTGTATTACTACAAATGTTATCTGTATTGTTATGTCTTTAATGATGTATTTTGTACCTTTGTTATTGTATTCTCATGTTATAATATTGTAATTGACACCAGTTCATCAAATTAAGTAACTTGTAAGTTACATTTCACTGCACACATTGCTGTTGGTCATAGTATATGGACAATATGTGAGAAGTAGGGACTGTTAGTGATTGCACGTGTGTTAATAATTTAGCAAGGGACTGGATAACAGCATTGCTGGTTCTAAGGACATTTCAAAAATTTTTTGGTGAGTGCACAAGTGGTGGGTTATGGACTTGCTATATTGTCAGCAAGACTCTTCGATGGTGATTGTGCACCTGCACAGTTGCAGCAGATGGCTGCTGGCCGTCTCTACAAGGACTACAGTGGGTCTGCACCTTTGATGACCCACCAATACCATTATTTCTACAAGGACTACAGTGGGTCTACACCTTTGTTGACTCGCCAGTACCATTATTTCTACAAGGACTGCAGTGGGTCTGCACCTCTGGTGGCCCACCAATACCGCAATCTCTACCAGGACTGCAGTGGGTCTGCACCTCTGATGGCCCACCAATACCGTAATCTCTATCAGGACTACAGTGGGTCTACTCGGTGATGACCTACCTACCAATCATCTTCAAAACGTCGAATGACTCTGCTGTGGGTTTGCTCTGTTGTGGCCCATTACCTGTCTGCATGTCAAGAGTCAGCACTGTCTTTCCGTTGGAAGGGCAACACTACTTGTTCAAGACTGCATGGAAATCCACTACTTCCGTGTGCATTTTCTTTTACTGCTCAGACTTTGAAAAAAAAAAAAAAACACTGAAATTCTACTGTGATGAACAATCTGGACTGTCTTTATGGACTGTGAGAAACATTTAGCTTTTGACCAACATTGTATAAATAAGTGTGTGCATTTGATATCTTTGTTATTGTAATTATAAAAAAATTTTATCAAATCATTATTGGCCACTGCCCAAAACAATTTCTAAAATTTTTTGTGGGGACCATGGGGGCTATGTAAGTAGGCTGTTTATGTTTTCTTATCGGCAACGTTACGTAGCGCTCGGTATGAAAATCACTGGCTGTGCTGTGTGCAGTCTGTGGCTAGTTTGCATTGTTGTCTGCCATTGTGGTGTTGGGCAGCGGCAGCTGGATGTGAACAGCGCGTAGCGTTGCGCAGTTGGAGGTGATCCGCCAGCAGTGGTGGATGTGGGGAAAGAAATGGCGGAGACTTGAAATTTTTAAGACTGAATGGCATATATATTATGATTATTAAGGTAAATACATTGTTTGTTCTCTATTAAAATCTTTCATTTGCTAACTATGCCTATCAGTAGTTAGTGCCTTCAGTAGTTTGAATCTTTTATTTACCTGGCAGTAGTGGCGCTCGCTGTATTGCAGTAGTTCGAGTAACGAAGATTTTTGGTGAGGTAAGTGATTTGTGAAAGGTACAGGTTAATGTTAGTCAGGGCCATTCCTTTGTAGGGATTTCTGAAAGTCAGATTGCGTTGCGCTAAAAAATATTGTGTGTCAGTTTAAGCACAGTCTTGTATAAATGTTCAAAGGGGACGTTTCAATATACAACATGAACAGCAAGATTCCCAATACTCTTCTTGAGGGACACTCGAATTACTTCTACATCGGACAACGCTTATCTTTCCGAGACTGCACGCTGCGTTCTCCCTACCAAGAAATCTTCCAGCCAGTAACAAATTTCGCTTGCTACCTCACATTATAGTACCTATGATACCACAGTCGCCTGGCCTTGCGACCTTCGAAAAGGCATCAGCTTCGTCCGTGAATTACATCACGGAGCCTTCAACGTTATCCACTAGATGATTAACTTCTTCTTCTTCTTCTCCTCCTTCTTCTTCTTCAGCGCATCATGGGTCAGGCATTCTCGCCCATTCCGACTTCACAGTTGTCTCTAGAGTGTCCTGCCCCCCCCCCCCCCCCACCCCAAATGTCTTCTTCCCTTCAGCATGTAATCCAGAGCTGCCTCGTGAAGTCTGGTATTTTCCTTTCTTTGTAAATGATCTGTTCAGTTTTGTCTGTTATTTATCTTACTACGTAATTACTCTATATTTAATTTTTTCTTAATATCTTCATTTCGTATCCTGACCACCTGCATACATTCTTTACACTCCCTAAAAATCTCATTTCTGCCGAATGTATTTTATGCAGTTGCTTTTGAGTAGGCACTCAGGATTCACTACGGAAAAAAAATAAAAAGGCATAGCTGTTACTTTATAAAAATTCATTTTCGTTTCTTTCCTAATTTTATTTTTTAAAAGTTCTTTGAATGGCTCTGCATACAGCTTGAAATATTCTAACTTTTTGCTCAGTGTCCTTGTCATTATAAAAACTTATATCACAGGCAAGATATTTAAAATTTGAGTCTTGTTCTAAAATGTTGTTTTCTAGCACGCTCTTTAATACGGCTTGGTCCTCTCCTCCTAAAGACATAATTTTAGACTTATTAGCTGAGATTTTAAAATTATACGATTTGTGTACATTATTTAAAATATACGTGTATTCCTGTAACTGTGTCTTAGTTACTTGAATCATTTGATCGTCTGCTGAAAGGGTGTTTGAATAAACACTATTTGATAATTTACTTCCTAGATGTACTATAATCCGTTCATCATAAAAATGAATCTGGTGTAAACATTGCAGCATGTATTCTTCCGCGTTTGCTAGAACCTCATTGGATTTCCGTTTCACGTGGGACTGCAGCCAAGCGGTCTCGAGTACTATCTAGTACGATAATAGGGGTATGTTTGGTGCTGTGCGCTACGCGCACATCGATTTAGCGATAATACGGGACAACGGCTTTACCGGCACATTCAACTCGGACAGCAATGGCCGGTCTGCAGGTACAACTAGCTTGCAGTGAAGTGGCCAGCTGCCGTTCACACGTAAAAAGAGACGAGCAGAGGAGCAATACAGCTTCCAATGTCATTTAATTTTTAAGCAGAAAAAAAGTAATGCATTGCAAATCCTCCACAATAAGCTACTTAGATGACTAGATGCGACGTACTATTGTAATTAAAAACAAGAATGATGAAAATTCCCAGCTTAACCACAGGGTAATTTTTCTGCATAAGCTGTGTGTAACATAAGAGAGTATTGAAGGATTTCACCGTATAATTAAATATTGAAGCCAAACAATGGAAAATCCAGGATGGAATGTAACAATACCAGAGAAGGAAAGTTGCTACTCACCACATAGCGGAGATGGTAAGTCGTGATAGGAACAATAAACCATGAACAACTATATCTTCACCCACAATTACTTCTCCTTTGAAGGCATTACCTACAAACAAATCCGCGGTACGGCTATGGGCACTCGCATGGCACCATCGTATGCTAACCTATTCATGGGCCATCTAGAGGAATCCTTCCTCAAAACCCAGAATCCTAAACCCCTCACCTGGTTCAGATTCATTGATGACATCTTCGCTATCTGGACTGAAGGTGAGGACACCTTATTCACATTCCTCCAGAACCTCAACAACTTCTCCCTCACCTGCTTCACTTGGTTCTACTCAACCCAACAAGCCATCTTCCTACATGTTGACCTCCACCTCAGAGATGGCTACATCAGTACGTCCATCCATATCAAACCTACTAACCACCAGAAATACCTCCACTTCGACAGCTGCCACCCACTCCATACCAAGAAATCCCTTCCATACAGCATAGCCACCCGTGATCGTCGCATCTGCAGTGACGAGCAGTCCTTTTCTAAATATACCGAGGGTCTCACTGAAGCCTTCAGTGACCGTAATTATCCTCCCATCCTTGTACAAATCAAATCTCCCGTGCCTTATCTTTCCAGTCTCCAACCACCTCCCCAAGTCCGACAGTCCAGCCACAGAGGAGCATTCCCCTTGTAACTCAGTACCATCTGGGACTGGAGCAACTGAATTACATTCTCCGCCAGGGTTTCGATTACCTCTCGTCATGCCCTGAGATGAGAAATGTCCTACCCACTATCCTTCCCACCCCTTCTAACATGGTATTCTGCCATCCACCGAATCTACACAGTATACTCGTCCATCCTTACACAACCCCTGCTGCCAATCCCTTACCTCATGGCTCATACCCCTGTAATAGACCTAGATGTAAGACCTGTCCTATACATCCTCCTACACCACCTACTCCAGTCCGGTCACTAACATCACCTATCCCATCAAAGGCAGGGCTACCTGTGAAACCAGTCATGTGATTTACAAGCTAAGCTGCAGCCGTTGTGCTGCATTCTGTGTAGGCATGACAACCAACAAGCTGCCTGCTGCATGAACAGCCACCGACAAACTGTGGCCAAAACACAAGTGGACTACCCTGTTGCTGAACACGCTGCCAAACATGATACCCCTCATCTCAATGACTGCTTCACAGCCTGTACCATGTGGATCCTTCCCACCAACACCAGCTTTTCTGAACTGCGCAGGTGGGAACTTTCCCTGCAATACATCCTTCGTTCCCGTAACCCTCCTGGCCTCAACCTTCGTTAGTCACTGGCGTCACCCATCCAGCCCCCTCCCTGTTTCCATTCCAGCACTACACAGCCATCATTTCACCGCCGCACCCAGTCTTTTAATTTATTTTACTTTTATTTCTCTCCTTTCGACTACTTACCCCCTCCCCCCTCCGTACCTTCTCTCCTGCCCTCCGTCTAAACTGCAAAACTTCTCTGTCCGCCACTCCCACCATACTATCCCTCCCCTTCCCCTCCACAGCCTCCCCTTTACCCCCACCCAGTCACCACTCCTATCATGCACTGGTGCTGCTGCTCACAGTGTAGTTTCAGCTCTCTGAGACTGCAGACTTGTGTGCAAGTTGCGTTTGCGTGAGTGTGTGTGTGTGCGTGTGTGTATGTGTGTCTGCTGCTGACAAAGGCTTTAATGGCCGAAAGCTATGGTTGTGTGAATCTTTTTATTGCGCCTATCGCGACTCAGCATCTCCACTATATGATGAGTAGCAACTTTCCTTCTCTGGTACTGTTAAATATTGAAGCCACTGAAGACATTAGTTTTATGACGAGCCGTTCTGTATCCCGCCAGCATTCGGCAGTGACGTGTAAATAGCTGCCTGCGTTAGTTCCAGTACGTCTAGCAGCTTAACAGTCTTGTTACTTCGCGGACCATTTTCCGCAGCTTGGCTCCAGATCAGTTCTGTTGGGTTCATATTGTAATGCTACAGTAGCAAATGTAAAAATGCAGCATTTGTATGATGTGCTCAATGCTGTGAAAATGGTTGTTTTTCATGTTTCTACGATTCTTATCTATCTCTGTGGTATAAAACGATGGACATTTGGTTTCCCATTTTTGGCTTAAAAAATTAAATTGATAGTTTTTCTTAATTAAAACAACTTTTATGAACAGTGTTTCATAAAACGTCGATGATTAATAATTTGTATTTGAAATGGAAACAGGAATTTCGTGTCCATTACGTAATTAGAAAGAAGAAGACGTGCATTATTCATAAAAAATGATGATGAGTTTTGTAATTACGAGATGTAGGTATTTCAAATTGAACGAGGAAAAAATGGGCATTGGGGAGCTTTGAACCAGCACGCTGCCGATTGCGCTGCACATATTTTTTTATTTTTTTTTATTTTTATTTTTTTTACTGTTTTGTTATTTTCAGAGACTTTTATGAAATCTTCCTTGGCACATTCTTCTTCAAACTAAGTCCATTAATATCGTATCTTATGTTTATTACAGTCGTTTAAAATTGTTATGGAAGCATCTTTGTCACAACAGAAAAGTAGTATGAAAAGAGGGCTGGCAGGGGTAGCGACGTAAAAAGGAGAAAATGAAGGGGAGCCAACAGCACCCAGTGTTCCCAGGCCGTCACCCATCCAAGTACTAACCGGGCCGGGACGAGAACCAGTGTATTTTTTTTTTTTTTTTTAATCCAAGTACTAACCGGGCCCGACGTCGCTGAACTTCGGTGGTCGGACGAAAATCGGTGTATTTTTTTTTTTCCTTGAGTACGGGTGTGTGAATCAATTGCATTTTATACAACATTGGGAAAACTTCAAAGCTGAGTATGCCTATTAATTTATGAAAAACATTATGAACTGGCTATTTCTCGGCACTTTTTAACCGTGTTCCAAGCGCGTCACTACGGAACAGAAAGCAGCCTCAGCCATTTTCACACTGCGCATTAACGGCGCGACAATCAGAGCACAACGCTGCAGAGACTGTGGCTGTACACGATTTTTGAAATAAAAACTATGTAGCTAAAGCGTGATTAAGAAAAACGTTGCTACTTCCACGAGCGTAACAACACCAGTGTAGGTCTGCTACGGCTTCTGGCAATCATAGTGTTCGTGTTTGTTTACATCAGGTTTGTTTTTACGATGAACAGATTATAGCAGCTTCCATTTTTCCAAAATGGACAGACAGCGAATGGTGACAAGCTTGGATCGCTTAATGCGTTATGCCACTGAAGGACATGACTCTCTGAAAGGATGAGTCGTTAGCGTATCACTACAAGCTCAATACCAAGCAGGCCTTTATGGAATGGAAACATGATGGTTCCCACTACAAAAAAAATTCAAAGTGAGTCAATGTTCTAGCAAAGTGCTTGTGACAGTGTTCTGGGGTATGCATGATGTCTTATTGGTATACTTCACTGAGCACGGGACCACTGCCAGTGCTGTAGTCTACATTAGAACTATAGTTAAGTTGTATTATGCCTTCGTGACAAACGCCACAATATTAATGCTAACGGTGTCAAACTTCATTTCGCCCCTATGTTGCTGCTTTTGTTCGTGAGAAAATTGGCAAATCTGGATAGGAGGTGCTCCAGCATCCACCACACAATCCGTACCTTGCATAGTCGAACTTTCATCTGTTTGGTCCAATGAAGAATTCCTGGCCGGCCAAAACTACTGGTACCATGATAGGACCAATGTGTTAAGAACCTTGGTGATTACGTATAAAAGTAGGTAAAAGATGTAAATTCATTTGTGATTTCTTTTTTTTTGTTACCTATTAAACTTTTTCGTAGTAACATTATTGTGCATTACTTTCCAATCTTCCCGCTTATTTATATTGTTCCTCTATTTCTGTACTTCCATTGTCAGCAAGGTATCTGCCCCACCCATGATTAATTTTATGTCGTTATCCCACTTGAAATTGCTCCGTACGCATAGTCCTAGATATTTTATGGGAGTAATCAAAGACTTGCTTTAGCTGGATGTGGCATCCTAAAGAATCTTGTGGACTCTCTTCCTCGCCATATTCATGTCATTATCAAGACCACACCCAGTGTCGGCATGACGTCACCTGGGTCTGGATAACTTTCTTCCAGTGCGCTTTCGTTATTGTACATGTGCCACACTGGTTTCTTTAATACTAACCCACAAATGGCAATACATCTGTTAGCTATGCATTGAATATGGTGAAATTTATCGAGAAGAGCAGAAAAAGCAACACAGAACAAATAAATGAATTAAAACACAATTACAAACAAACATTTTATTTTTGAAATTATCGCACAAATCAAATACACTTATGAGCAATTGAATTAGAGACACGTACGTAATATGATAAAGCACCCCCTTTCGCCCTGCTGGTCCTGCCAACGCGTTGTGGTATAATTTTCACGAAATATCAAAAACGTGGGTGAGTCATCCATATTCATGTGTGAGCAACAGCACCCAAATTAATGGAGATTGGATGTGCCTGACTCGGCACATGATACTCCTTCATTGACGTCCGAGATGAGGCATTACGATTTTGAATATGTGAAAAAAATCAACAGATGTGAAGCATATTTCATGAGTACACTAAGGAATTGTGACAGAGCCTTTGCTGTTTACAGTATGCACTCTAAAGCAAAGAAAAGAGGCACCACAAAGGATATACGTAAGTCAGTCGCAAAATGTTATCGACAGAAAATTCAAAATTGTTAACTCTGGCAGCTGATGGATGGCAGTGTGACGCTTCAGTGCAATCTCACCGCACAGCGGGCAAGGATGGCAAACTGGAGACATGTCAATACCAGGGCATAAAATCTTTGAGAATTTAATTCCGTGTACTCATCTGAACAGTAACGATGCCTCGCAGAGGGGCACGTGAACAATATTCCCAGATGTCAACGTTTGCTAGAGGACGTGTAGTTGAGTTCAAAGAAATTGTTTGGAATAATTGACGAATAGCACGACATTTGAATAGGAGGCGAAGCCACTACTCCATAACGTTGGAAGGAATGCGTAAACCATGCCCGAACACAGCATCAAGAAGGAAACGGTAGACCTAGAATTTCAGGACCGAGGACCGAGCAAATATCAGAGATGATGATGAAATCCCATACTCCTTGACAGAGCGTAGGGGAGCGATGCGGAAGACCCGCACCGCCGTACTTGGCAAGGTCCCACCGGAAGCGGTTTGCCATTGTCTTCCTCCTACAGTAATTGGGATGAATGATGATGATGATGAAGACGACACAACACCCAGCCATCTCGAGGCAGGTCAAAATATCAGAGAGGCGCTCAATTAATAGGCTGCACAAAGAAAGGGAGCTGAGTTCAAGACACCCCTGGCGCGCACTACCATTGACGTTTGTACACCAACAAGCCCGTCTGGAGTGGCGTCTGGCACATTCGGCTTGGAATCTCATTAACTGGGGTAGCACTGTCTTCACTGATGAGCCCCACTTCGAACTGTGTCCTGATGACCAGGAAAGACGTGTCTGGCGATGGCCCGGACAGTGGTGGGCTGCCAACATGACTGTCGCCCGCCATATTACTCGACAACCAGGAGTGATAAGGGCTGTCATTTAATTTCAGAGCAGGACCCCTTTGGTTGTCACCCGCGGAACAACGGGACATCGATGACATTATAAGTCTCGTTTTGTTGCTCTTCATGGCAAACTATCCTGGGCTTACATTCAGCAAGATAATGCCCGCCCACGCACAGCGAGAGTTTGTACTGCTTGTCTTCGTGCTTGCTGAATCCAGTCTTGGATAGTAAGGTCTCTGGTGCTTTCCCCAATTGAGAACGGTTGGAGCATTCTGGGCAGGGCCCTTCAACTAGCTCGGAATTTTGACGATCTAACGTGCCAATTGGACACAATTTGGCAGAATATTCCTCAGGTGGACATACAAAACTTCATCGAACAATGTCAAGCCGAATAACTGTTTGCATAACGACCAGAGATGGACTAACGAGTTATTGACTTGCTCAATTTGTGAAGCTCTTTCTCTTGAGTAAATCATCCAATTTTTCTGAAATTGTAATCATTTGTTTGTCTGTCCATGTACATCACATCTACCGATTTCCGTCCTATTCGGATAATTCCTACATGAGAATGAACATATTTACTCATATCGATTTCGACCTCTTTTTAACCAATTTTTAGCAGACGCATATGAGAAACAGGAAACTGAATAGTTCAGTATTCATCCGCACTCATCAGCGACAATTACGTGCGGAAAATTGCACCGACCTTAGAGACACTTTACGCCAAGATTCTGATGATGAAAACTTGGGTAGGGTGATGGATCTCTCTTCCACATTTACTGGTGGTCCCAGGTACATGGCTGAGCGCGTTCAGGATGCTTTTAGCTGTGTTAGAAAATATGGCAGGGGAGATTTGTTCGTTACTGTGACCACTCCGTCGTCTCTCCGTTCAAATATTATGTTTCCTATGAAGTGAGATTTGAAAATTATTAATTGTTTTTACAGATTGTCTTTGACTTCTGTCAGTTTTGTTTGACCATAATGATGCAGTCAATAATAAATTTTATTAGTTGCAGGCTAAGCTCCGTTATATAGCATTTACAATATGATGCACTACAACTTAAAGATGCAGTCAATAATAAGTATTATTAGTTGCAAGTTAAAAACGACGCATTCAAACTCAGAGGTGCAGTCAGTTATAAATATTATTAGTTGCAGACTAAACTCCGTTATACCTAATATGGCGCATTACAACTTACTGGTAATGTAGGTAAAGGCATGATGCTTCATATTGCCCTGCATAGAACGTATTTGGCATCAGTATTAATACTGACTGCGAGACAAATACGTTACTGTTAACACTATGTGATCAAAGTATTCGGACACCCACGAAACATTCGTTTTTCATATTAGATGAATTGTACTGCAACCTACTGCTAGGCAATCAGTATCAGCGACCTCAGTAGTCATTAGACATCGTGAGAGAGCAGAATGGGACGCCTCGCGGAACTCCTGGACTTTGAAAGTGGTCAGGTGATCTGGTGTCACTTGTGTCATACGTCTGCAGGCGAGATTTCCACACTCCTAACCACCCCTAGGTCCACTGTTTCCGATGTGACAGTGAAGTGGAAACCTGAAGGGACACGTACAGCACAAAAGCGTACAGGCCGACCTCGTCTATTGACTGACAGAGACCGCCGACAGTTGAAGAGGGTCGTAATGTGTAATAGGCAGACATCTATCCAGAGCATCACACAGGAATTTCAAACTAAATCAGGATGTACTGCAAGTACTATGACAGTTAGGCGGGAGGTGAGAAAACTTCAATTTCATGGTCGAGCGGCTGCTCATAAGCCACACAACACGCCGGTAAATGTCAAACGACGCCTCGCTTGGTGTAAGTAGCGTAAACATTGGACGATTGAACAATTGAAAAACTTTGTGTGGAGTGACGAATCACGGTACACAATATGGCGAATTCCCGGTGAACGTCACCTGCGAGCGTGTGTAATGCCAACAGTAAAATTCTGAAGCGGTGGTGTTATGGTGCGGTCGTATTTTTCATGAAGGGGGCTTGCACCCCTTGCTGTTTTGCTTGGCACTAACATAGCACAGGCCTGCATTGATAACGTAAGCATATTCTTGCTTTCCACTGTTGAAGAGTAATTCGAGGATGACGATTGCATCTTCCAACACGATCGAGCACCTGTTCATAATGCACGGCCTGTCGAGGTGTGGTTACACGACAATAACATCCCTGTAATGGACTGACCTGCACAGTAGCCAGGTGTCTGGATACTTTTGATCACATATTGTATATTAGTCAATTCTTTCATTGACTTTACATGGAAAAACTCTTTACTGTTCACAAAAATGTGATAAGCGCCTACGTTCGAAAAGGCCCAGTCAGAAGTTCGGCTTCCAGTCAAAATTCAGTAAGCAAATGTTTAGAAATTGTGCTGCTCAGCTTCTCTTCTATTTTGAAAATGAAACAATTTAAATCGTTGCAGATCGTGCGCCTTTTGCACTGTTGGTTTAAATTCATAGTATTCGCCGCGTGCCGGCCGGAGTAGCCGTGCGGTTCTAGGCGCTACAGTCTGGAACCGGGCGACCGCTACGGTCGCAGGTTCGAATCCTGCCTCAGGCATGAATGTGTGTGATGTCCTTAGGTTAGTTAGGTTTAATTAGCTCTAAGTTCTAGGCGACTGATGACCTCAGAAGTTAAGTCGCATAGTGCTCAGAGCCATTTATTTGCCGCGTAATGGCGGCGGCTGCAACTCATTAGCAATAATACCCGAACACCTAAAAATGCTAAATGCTGAAAACTCTTAATTAATTGACGTAGAAGGGTATGTACCGTACTTAAATAATTCCAACAAAGATCTAAAATCAAATATTAAAATATAACACATTTACACACACACACATACGCACACACACACACACACACACACGATTAATCAAACAGATTCAGTTCGACCATTAGACCCAGGGCAACTACCCGAGGGAAGCCTGTTCGAAACCAGGTGGTAGAAGAAATTTTCACTGCCAATATTTGGCCGGCAGGGGGGGGGGGGGAGAGAGGTGGCAGCGTAAAGCTCCTGATGAACACACTTTGCGTCAGTATCCTGGTTTAAATATGAATCATCTCTGCAGTGTCCCATGAATTGAGGGTATGTGACACTGTTAATGGTGATCTGTCCTTTGGATGAAGTAGCCTATGTACTCGCACCGAGTTTCTCCGTCTCCCTTCTATCATCATCATCATCATCACCATACAACATACAACATAGACATTACATTACAGACCACACACACACACACACACACACACACACACACACAATACATACATGTAGTATTACAAAAAGATGTAAGGAGCATGCTGCCAATAACAAACAAACTGGCCTTCTGCGTGTTAGGAAGACGTGATAACCGCAACACCATGTAAACTGCTACGCTCCGTTCTACATCTCAGATAGAACTTCTGGGAAGACTGCCATTTTGGCATAAAAATCACTTTGCAGAAACCCACAACGCAAGTATATCGGATTCGTCTACAGCAGTCGACAACACATTTGACTGTCTGAATGCCGTCACATCATCTGCAGATTCTTTCCGTGCGAGATACCATCGATTCACGCAATAGTTATTGCAAAATATGTCACCAAACCCAATCACTTCGTTAGCGGCAGGCAGCCTGGGGCCAGTGGTTACTAATCGCTGAAAATCTAGATGACCTGAAAATGTTTATGTTCATGTTTAGCCCAAATTTGCTGGCAGCCTCCTTTAGTGCTCTGGTCATTTGCTCCAACTCCTCTTCAGACCGAGAGAGTAAAAAGATGTCGTCTGCATAGGCTAAGTATGCCACTCTCTTTCGTTCGATTTCAATCCCTTCGTTCTCTTGGAAGGTCCCACGTACGATCTTCTCTAGGGCAAAGTTGAACAGGATAGTGGACAAACCATCCCCTTGCCTGAGTCCCGTCACAATATCAAATTCCTCAGTTACGCGGTTTCCTATCTTCACCTTTGCACGTGTTGTTCTCAGACAGATCTTTATCAGATTGGTGAGTTTCTCAGCCATGCCAGACTCCCTTAAACAGTTGAGCAGGCTCTTGCGATGTATACAATCATAGGCCTTCTTAAAATCAACGAATAAAATATGCAGATCTTTACTATATTCGCCCAGTTTCTCTGTGAGCTGCCAGAGATTGAAGATGTGATCTACTGTTGACCGCCCTGGCCGGGAAACTCCCTGGTACTACACAATCACCGATTCTGCCACTGGCTGAATTCTATGTATGATGCAACTGGACAGGATCTTATAGCAGACGTTAAGCAGGGATATTCCTCGATAGTTGTCACATTTCAACTACTGTCAGTCAAAATTTTCTCAAGAGGAACCAAAATAAGTGTATATAAATCTACCAGCGAACGTGGTAATGCTTTGCAATTACTAAATAGGTATGGTGTTTGTACGAGGGTAATCCCAAAAGTAAGGTCTCCTATTTTTTTATAAGTACAGAACTCTGTTTGTGTGGCAGTTGGCCACACTGTTATGAAGAGTGTTTCACGCGCTGTGTGTAAACATGTGCACGCCGCGCTGAGACGCTCAGTCTTGGCTTGGCAGCCGATGAGAATGGAGCTCCCGTTGGATGTTACTGCCAAGTGAGAATTGTGAGCATTTATTCGGTTTTTGAACGCAAAGGGCACTGCGCCGATTGAAATCCATCGCCAGTTGACTGAAGTGTATGGTGAGTCGTGCATGGATGTCAAAAATGTTCGTAAGTGGTGTAGAGAGTTTGCAGCTGGTCGGACAGAAATTCACGAACAAAGGAGCGGGAGACTGTCAATTTCTGAGGAGACAATGTTGAAGGTTGAGCAAAGCATGCGTGAAGATCGGCGGATCACCCTGGATGATCTCTGCACGTTGGCTCCTGAGGTTTCCCGAAGCACCGCTCACAGAATTTTAACGGAAACATTGAACTACCGGAAGGTGTGCGCAAGATGGGTGCCACGCATGCTGACAGGACCACATGCGTCAACGAGTTGATTCTTCCCGCGCATTTCTTCACCGCCTTGCAGCCGAACAGGGCAAATATCTGGACTCAATTGTCACGGGTGACGAAACCTGGGCATACCACTTTACAGCTGAGACCAAGCAACAATCACGCCAGTGGCGGCATCCTTCTTCGCCAAAGCCGCGGAAAGTCAAACAAACAGTCTGCCGGTAAAGTCGTGACAACCGTTTTTTGGGATCGGAAAGGTGTAATGTTGGTCGACTTTATGCCCACTGGGATCACAATTAACGCTGACGGTTACTGTGAGACTCTGAAAAAACTCAAACGGGCAATTCAGAACCGGAATGTTGAGCAAGGGTGTACATATTCTCCATGACAACGCTCGCCCACACATCGCTCGGCAACCGTTGCTCTCCTGCAATGGTTTCAGTGGAACATAATAACCCACCCACCCTATAGTCCTCACTTGGCGCCCAGTGACTGTCACTTGTTCCCTAAGTTAAAAGAACATTTGGCCAGAAAGCGATTCAGCTCCGATGACGAGATGAAAGAAGAGGTTCATAACTTTCTGAACAGCATGGCGGCGAGTTGGTATGACATGGGCATTCAAAAACTGTCACAGCGTCTACAAAAATGCATCGACAGAAATGGTGATTATGTCGAAAAATAGCTAAATGTTCAGGCTGTAAAATGATGTAAACCATTGTAGAAATAAACACGTCTATGTACTTATAAAAAATAGGAGACCCTACTTTTGGGATTACCCTAGTATATACGCCTTAATCTCCTTCTCGCCCCCTCTCTCTGTCCATCTCCTCCTCCTCTTCTCCTTGTTCATCTGTTTCTCCCTGTCTTAGCGTCTTAATCTCTTTCTCCTCTCTCTTTGTCTATATCCTTCAACCCCTCCCTCTGTCCATTTTGTGCCCCTTTCTCTCTCTGTCGATCACCTCTTCTCCCCCTGTCTCTGACCCTGAGCCTGGTTTATGTTACTACACACGAAACCTAGACTGGCAAATGAAATCACTTAAAGTGAATGGGTAAACCAGTTTTTCATTAACGTAGGAGTAAAGGAGAGACTTCTCCACCTCCTGTTTTTGTGAGGATAGTAGTTTCCATGACATTACCTTTCATAGTTTTAATCTGTACGATCTGTATGGTTTCCAATGATTCAGATTCCACAGTAGTTTTCTAATCATGAGTCGATAACAGTAAATACAACATTCCTCTTTCCTCCTAAATGACTGTAATAAACAAAACAGCACACTGCTGTGCACACAGTTTTTGTTTAAAATTATATACAAGGAGAAAGAATGAGGGTGGTTTGAAAAGTTATCCGAACGGAATAGAAAAAAAGTATTTACATCATTGAAATTTTTTTTATTTTCCATTGTAGTCTCCTTGTACGAGGTGCATTCAAGTTCTAAGGCCTCCGATTTTTTTTTCTCCAGACTGGAAAGAGATAGAAACATGCGCATTGTTTTAAAATGAGGCCACGTTCATTGTCAATACGTCCCAGAGATGGCAGCACCGAACGGCAGATGGAATTTTACCGCCAGCGGCGAGAATGAGAACTGTTTTAAATACTTAAAATGGCGACGTTTTCCTTACTTGAACAGCGTGCAATCATTCGTTTTCTGAATTTGCGTGGTGTGAAACCAATTGAAATTCATCGACAGTTGAAGGAGACATGTGGTGATGGAGTTATGGATGTGTCGAAAGTGCGTTCGTGGGTGCGACAGTTTAATGAAGGCAGAACATCGTGTGACAACAAACTGAAACAACCTCGGGCTCGCACAAGCCGGTCTGACGACATGATCGAGAAAGTGGAGAGAATTGTTTTGGGGGATCGCCGAATGACTGTTGAACAGATCGCCTCCAGAGTTGGCACTTCTGTGGGTTCTGTGCACACAATCCCGCATGACGACCTGAAAATGCGAAAAGTGTCATCTAGGTGCGTGCCACGAATGCTGACGGACGACCACACGGCTGCCCGTGTGGCATGTTGCCAAGCAATGTTGACGCGCAACGACAGCATGAATGGGACTTTCTTTTCGTCGGTTGTGACAATGGATGAGACGTGGATGCCACTTTTCAATCCAGAAACAAAGCGCCAGTCAGCTCAATGGAAGCACACAGATTCACCGCCACCAAAAAAATTTCGGGTAACCGCCAGTGCTGAAAAAATGATGGTGTCCATGTTCTGGGACAGCGAGGGCGTAATCCTTACCCATTGCGTTCCAAAGGGCACTACGGTAACAGGTGCATCCTACGAAAATGTTTTGAAGAACAAATTCCTTCCTGCACTGCAACAAAAACGTCCGGGAAGGGCTGCGCGTGTGCTGTTTCACCAAGACAACGCACCCGCACATCGAGCTAACGTTACGCAACAGTTTCTTCGTGATAACAACTTTGAAGTGATTCCTCATGCTCCCTACTCACCTGACCTGGCTCCTAGTGGCTTTTGGCTTTTTCCAACAATGAAAGACACTCTCCGTGGCCGCACATTCACCAGCCGTGCTGCTATTGCCTCAGCGATTTTCCAGTGGTCAAAACAGACTCCTAAAGAAGCCTTCGCCGCTGCCATGGAGTCATGGCGTCAGCATTGTGAAAAATGTGTACGTCTGCAGGGCGATTACGTCGAGAAGTAACGCCAGTTTCATCGATTTCGGGTGTGTAGTTAATTAGAAAAAAAATCGGAGGCCTTAGAACTTGAATGCACCTCGTAGATAATGCACTTGGTACAACTATGTTCCAGTGTCTTGATCCCATCTCAAAAATGAGTTTCCTCAAGACCTGCAAAATAGTAGTCAACTCCGGTTATCAATTCCTCGTTAAAAGTGAATCTTCGTACACCAAGATAAATTTTCAGTTTTGGGAAGAGACAGAAGTCTGACGGAGCCATATCAGGTGAATGAGGCGGGAGTGGCAACAATTCGTACCTTAGTTCGTGTAATTTTGTCAAGCCAACGGTAAATGTGAGTGGGCGCGCGTCAAGAGTCGCTGCACCCATCTTGCAGTAGTTTTTTCATGTCTACTTCTTCAGTTAAAACGTGATATACCCTTTGCGATGACATCTGGCAAGCGTGAGCAATTTCACGCACATTCAATCGGCGCTCCCCCACGACCATTTTGTGTATTTTTGCAGTGATTTCTGGAGTAGTGACACATCTTGGCCTGCCACTGCGCGGATCATCACTTAAGCTCTCCCGACCAAATGTAACTTCATTTGTTCACTTGGCATCAGTTGAATATGAAGGAGTAGAGTCCCCCAGTGTATTCTGGAAATCGGCATGAATGTTCTTTGCTTTTATACCTTTCTTTACGAAGTACTTAATCAATGCTCGAATCTCGATTTCTTTCTTTATCTTCGCAAATCACTACACTGGAACAACAACCGAGCCACGTCACCGCCACTCTTTCAAGAGGACTGACGTGGCACGTGAATACCACGTGAACAACTCGTTGCGTTTGCAAACCACCCTCGTATGTATGGAGAAGAAACAATATGTCTATTGTTTAAATACCCTGATATCTAAGTTAAAACTGAGTGCGAGAAACAAAACGAAGCCACGCATTTTCACAGCACAGCATTTTCTTTCTTGCAGTCAATTTTAACAAAAAATCTGTGCATTGTTATTTGAAATATATATATATATATATATATATATATATATATATATATATATATATATATATATATATATATATAGCACATGTCCATATGAATGGTAATAGAGGGTACACTGTACTACTACTAGTCATCTCTTTTCCTGTTTCACTCGCTAATAGAGCGAGTGAAAAACTACTATCTACACTACAGGCCATTGAAATTGCTATACCAAGAAGAAATGCAGTGGATAAACGGGCAGTCATTGGACAAATATATTATACTAGAACTGACACGTGATTACATTTTCACGCAATTTGGGTGCATAGATACTGAGAAGTCAGTACCTAGAACAACCACCTCTGGTAGCCGTAATAACAGCCTTGATACGCCTGGACATTGAGTCAAACAGAGCCTGGATGGCGTGTACAGGTACAGCTGCCCATGCAGCTTCAACACTATACCACAATTCATCAAGAGTAGTGACCGGCGTATTGTGACGAGCCAGTTGCTCGGCCACCATTGACCAGACGTTTTCAATTGATGAGAGATCTGGAGAATGTGCTGGCCAGGGCGGCAGTCGAACATTTTCTGTATCAAGAAAGGCCCGTACAGGACATGCAACACCCGGTCGTGTATTATACTGCTGAAATGTATGGTTTCGCAGGGATCGAATGAAGGGTACAGCCACGGGTCGTAACACATCTGAAATGTGACGTCCACTGTTCAAAGTGCCGTCAATGCGAACAAGAGGTGACCGAGACGTGTAACCAATGGCACCCCATACCATCACGCTGACTGATACGCCAGTATGGCGATGACGAATACACGATTCCAATATGCGTTCACCACGATGTCGCCAAACACGGATGCGACCATCATGATGATGAAAACAGAACCTAGATTCATCCGAAAAAATGACTTTCTGCCATTGGTGTACCCAGGTTCGTTGTTGAGTACACCATCGCAGGCGCTCCTGTCTGTGATGCAGCGTCAAGGTTAACCGCAGCCATGGTCTCCAAGCTGATAGTCCATGCTGCTGCAAACGTCGTCGAACTGTTCGTGCAGATGGTTGTGGTCTTGCAAACGTCCCGATCTGTTGACTCAGGGATCGAGACGTGGCTGCACGATCCGTTACAGCCATGCGGATAAGATGCCTGTCATATCGACTGCTAGTGATACGACGCCGTTGGGATCCAGCACGGCGTTCCATATTACCCTCCTGAACCCACCGATTCCATATTCTGCTAACAGTCATTGGATCTCGACCAACGCGAGCAGCAATGTCGCGATACGATAAACCGCAATCGCGATAGGCTACAATCCGACCTTTATCAAAGTCGGAAACGTGGTGGTACACATTTCTCCTCCTTACACGAGGCATCAAAACAGCGTTTCACCAGGCAACGCCGGTCAACTGTTGTTTGTGTATGAGAAATCGGTTGGAAACTTTGGTTCAAAAATGATTCAAATGGCTCTGAGCACTATGGGACTCAACATCTTAGCTCATAAGTCCCCTAGAACTTAGAACTACTTAAACCTAACTAACCTAAGGACATCACACACACCCATGCCTGAGGCAGGATTCGAACCTGCGACCGTAGCAGTCCCGCGGTTCCGGACTGCAGCGCCAGAACCGCTAGACCACCGCGGCCGGCGGTTGGAAACTTTCCTCATGTTAGCACGTTGTAGGTGTCGCCACCGGCGCCAACTTTTTCTGAATGCTCTGAAAAGCTAATCATTTGCATATCACAGCATCCTCTTCCTGTCGATTAAATTTTCGATTAAATTTCGCGTCTGTAGCACATCATCTTCGTGATGTAGCAATTTTAATGGCCAGTGGTGTATATGCCTTCGTATGAGCTCTAATTCCTCGCATCTTGTCCTTGTGCGCAATGTATGTTGGCGGCAGTAGAATCGTGTGACAGTCAGCTTCAAATCCTGGTTCTCTAAATTTTCTCAATGGTGTTTCTCTAAAGGTACGTCACCTTCCCTGCAGGGATTCCCATTTGAGTTTCCTGAGTATCTCTGCAACACTTACGTGTTGTTCGAACCTACCAGTAACAAATCTAACAGCCCACCTCTTAATTGCTTCGATTTCTTAGTTCAGTCCAAACTGATATGGACCCAAACACTCGAGTAGTGCTCAAGAATAGGTCGCACCAGCGTCTCCTTTACAGGTGAACCACTCTTTTCTAAACTTCTCCCAATAAACCGAAGTCGACCATTTGCGTTCCCGACCAGTTCTCACATGCTAGTTCCATTTCACATTGCTTTGCAACATCACGCCCGGATATTTAAACGACTTGACTGTGTCAAGCAAGACACTAGTAATACTGTATTCGAACATTACTGGTTTGTTCTTCCTACCCATTTGCATTAACTTATATTTTTACACATTTAGAGCTAGCTGCCATTTATCACACGAACTAGAAATTTTATATAAGTCTTCTTTGTATCTTCCTACAGTCACTCGACTTCGACACCTTACCACACACCCCAGCATCGTCAGCAAACAACAGCAGATTGCTGCCCACCCTGTCCGCCAATTCATTTATGTATCTGTGGAAGCAATAGCAGTCTTATCACACTTCTGTGGTGAAGTATGAAGAAAACACTGAATAGCTCCTCGAAATTTTTGCTAACATGTTCCACTTTCAAATACACACATCAAAAAATAGTTTTGCATCACCCTGGTTCAGAGAACTCCTGAAGGTAGACGTTGTCTGTGGATATTGCATCACAGACACAGTCCCTTTGACTGTTCAGAGATGTCACTAAACCACCCAAAGATGTAAACAACCATGCGTGAGCAGCGCCTATTAGACGGAGGGGGTCCGACACCCAATCAGTTCCAGTCATTTCACCAGGAAGAAGGTACACGGCTCGTGTTGTATGTATGCCTAGAGGTCAATAAAGCGGTTCGATCGCGTCCGCTTTGTTACTTTGTGCCAGGAATGGCTCTCAACAAGGGAACAGTCCAAGCGTCTTGGAGTGAACCAAAGCGATGTTGTTCGGACATGAAAAAGGTAAAGAGAGACAGGAACTGTCGATGACATGCCTCGCTCAAGGCGATCAAGGGCTACTACTGCAAGTGGATGACCGCTACCTACGGATTATGGCTCGGAGGAACCCTGACAGCAACGCTACCATGCTGAATAATACTTTTCGTGCAGCCACAGGACGTCGTGTTACAACTCAAACTGTGCGCAATAGGCCTCATGATGCGCAACTTCACTCCCGTCGTCCATGGCGAGGTCCATCTTTGCAACCACAACACAGATGGGCCCAGCAACATGCCGAATGGACCGCTCAGGATTGGCATCATGTTCTCTTCACCGATGTGTGTCGCACATACCTTCTATCGGGAAATTGTAGGAGACGTGTTTGGAGGCAACGCGTCAGCCTGAACGCCTGAAACACACTGTCCAGTGAATGCAGCAACGTGGAGGTTCCCTGCTGTTTTGTGGTGGCATTATGTGGGGCCGACGTACCCCGTTGATGGTCATGGAAGGCACTGTAACGGCTGTACGATACGTAAATATCATCCTCCGACCAATAGTGCAACCATATCGGTAACATATTGTCGAGGCATTCGTCTTCATGGACGACAATTCACGCCCCCATCGTGCACATCTTGTGAATGACTTCCTTCAGGATAACGACATCGCTCGACTAGATTAGCCAGCATGTTCTCCGGACATTAACCCTATTGAACATGCCTGGGATGGACCGAAAAGGTCTGTTTATGGACGACGTGACCCACCAACCACTCTGACGGATCTATGCCGAATCGCCGTTGAGGAATGAGACAATCTGCACCAACAGTACCTTGATGAACTTGTGGGTAATATGCCACAACGAATACAGGCATGCATCAATGCAAGAGGACGTGCTACTGGGTATTAGAGGTACTGGTGAGTACAGCAATCTGGACCACCACGTCTGTGTGTGTGTGTGTGTGTGTGTGTGTGTGTGTGTGTGTGTGTGTCAGAGAGAGAGAGAGAGAGAGTGGCTGTGGATTTATGTATGTATTACATACATATCTATGAACCATATATATTAAAATACATGTATCGTTTAAAATTTTGAAGTAAATCAGTCAAGAACTTTATAAGCATTTTGCTAACAACATTTCCCTTTATGTATCATATACACATTTATGTACCAAACGTATTAAAGAAATATGTAGCCTATATCCATCCAAAAGGGTATTAGAGTATCATGTACAAATTTGAACTAAATTGGTCGAGAACATTTTAAGATTTTTCCTAACGTTTCCTCTCGAAGTGCTATATCCATTTATGTCCCTTATATATTTAAAACTATGTATGTCAGACCGTTTATTCGAGTATCGTGAGTGTTGAAAATGCATAGCCTCTATCTGTTTGAATGTTTATTGAGGTGTCATATAAAGATGTGAAGTAAATTGACCAAGAACTTTCGAGGTGTTTGCTAACAACTACAAACAGCAACATGCTTTTATATGGTGGTATAGATTTATATACAGTATGCTTAAAAAAATACGTGGCCTATGTCTGTCCAAACGTTTATTGGAGTAGTGTATAGAAACTTGAATTAAGCTGGTCAATAACTTTCTGATGTTGTTGTTGTGGTCCAGAGACTGGTTTGACGCAGCTCTCCATGCTACTCTATCCTGTGCAAGCTTCTTCATCTCCCAGTACCTACTGCAGCCTACATGCTTCTGAATTTGCTTGGTGTATTCATCTCTTGGTCTCCCTCTACGATTTTTACCCTCCACGCTGCCCTCCAATACTAAATTGGTGATCCCTTGATGCCTCTGCCCTACCAACCGATCCCTTCTTCTAGCCAAGTTGTGCCACAAATTCCTCTTTCTACAATTCTATTCAATACCTCCTCATTAGATATGTGATCTACCCATCCAATCTTCAGCATTCTTCTGTAGCACCACATTTCGAAAGCTTCTATTCTCTTCTTGTATAAACTATTTATCGTCCACATTTCATTTCCATACATGGGTACACTCCATACAAATACTTTCTGATATGGTTGCTTAAAACCTTTCCGTCTGGCTGGATATTTTGAAGTAAATGAAGTAAATTGGTGAAGAAATTTCCGAGATTTTTGATAAAAACCTTCCTACACATACATACTTTAAATTTTTACACGATACTCTAATAAAAGTATATATAGTGATTTTTTCCACCATGTACATAGTCTATGGAGTGACAGATGAGAGGATATGGAAAAAAAGATCTAAGGAACTTTTTTCCGGAAAGTGCATGGTTTCCATGCTAGAGACCATTTATTTAGTCATACTTTGTTGCAGAGACTGTGGTGTAATATGCGCTGTACCATGCATCCGCGCATTACAATATGTGTGGTTTCCTCCTAGAGGATGGTATTGTTCCTCAAACATCATGCCCTCTACTGCCATAGCCATTGGTAATGTCGTGTCCGATTCACTTCTCTTGCTGACTCACCTCAGAGTGGATGTGGTACAGCGTTGTACACAATGGTTAGATATTCGAATCGAGAGCTTGCCGACATGGTGTTTACTTACAGAAGGGCAAATGGTAATTGACGGCAGGCAGCGAGGTTGCATCAGGAGACCTATCCTCGCCGACAACAACCACAGTGTTCAATGTTTGCAACAGTGTTTCGCCGTTTGTCTGAGACAGGGTCGTTACTGGAAGCAGGAAATCATGATGGTCGTACCCGAAATATTCCGACACCAGACTTGGGGAAAAATGTGATTAACGCTGTAGAAGCCATATGCCGTGTCAGTACCAGGCAGTTGGTCCTCCAGTACAGGGTAAGCCAGACGATGGTGTGGAACATTCCCCATGACAATTGTTACTACCCTTATCACTTACAGACTGTGCACAACTCACTAGCAACAGACCTTCTACATTGGGAGCAGTGCTGTCATTGTTTTCTTCACCACGCTACCAAAATTCTGGGATTTGTGTCATCCATACTATTCACAGATAAGGCCACCTTCAGGTAACTTTGTCTCCCTTGCTGGAAGAAGTGCCATTGATGATCGGAGAGTTATGTGGCTGCTACATGGTGGTACTTCAGGCACTTGGCCGTTAACGTCCAGACGCATCTTAGTCGTGTTTTCCCTGGTCGATGGATCGACGAGTTGCAAAGGTCTGCTCGTTCAGCATATATCAGCCCTCGGAATACTAGTTACAGGGCCATCTCAAAAGTATCGTGTATGCAGAGCCCACCCCAGATGTGGAGACACTGGAACAGCATATTCATGCTGCCTTTGACATTGTTCGGCTGCAGCCTGGCCAATTTGAGCGAGTGAGACAGAACATGCTATGACGCATACATGCATGTATTGTGACACATGGAAACCATTTTCAACACATACTGTAACGGTGGCTGCAGGGTACAGCGCGTATTAGACCACAATCTCTGTAACAACGTATGATTGAATAAATGGTCTCTAGCATGGAAAACACGCATTTCCAAACATAAGTTCATTAAAACGTTTTTGTTCCGTATCGTCTCCTCGATCATCCCCTAGAGTTATGGAGCAGACAAGAATAGATAAGTATCGAGACAGAAAGATAAAGATTTCCGAAAATAAAATTCTGCTGTTCGACCAATTTGCGAGGGAGGAGAATGGCGAAGAAGAAAAACCAAGGAACTTACAGAGGTATGTAACGAACCAGATATTGTTGCGGAAGCAAACACAAGGAGGCTATGATGGGTCAGGCATGTCTGTACATGAGAGGAGGAATTAAGATTAAGATAAGTGTCAGAGAAAAAAGCCAGAGGGTGAAGACCTTTAGGCAGACAGAAAATGAAGGATGGAGAGACCAAGTGGCCAGGGATCTTCAGATACCTGGAGCAAGAGAAGAAGATGCCATGGACAGAAGGTTGTGGGAGAGGCTACTTGACATGGCCGCATACCGACTGTGGTTTTCGAGGCCGGGAGAGAAAGAGAAAGTAAGGCAGACGCCAGACTGAGATTCATTGGAACAGTGCTCTGGAAATGTAGTCCATCAACAAAGGAAATAGCTTACAAAACACCCGACTGAACAATACTTGAATAACGCTTGTCAGTCTTGGAACCATACCAGACAGGGTTGATGGAGGAAATGGAGAATATTCAAAAAACAGTAGCACGTTTCGTTACTTGTTCATTTAGTAACTGTGAAAAGGTCACGAAGATGCCCAACCAACTCTGGTGGCAGTCGCTGCAAGAGAGGTGTTCTGCATCACGTTATGGTCTGCTGTTAAAGTTCCAGAATCAACCAATATATTGCTGTCTCCTATATCTCAGGAAAGGCCTTTAAGATAAAATTAGAGAGATTGGAACCCACACAGAGGGTTATCAACAAACGTTCTTCCAGCAAACCATACACAGCTGAAGCAGGAAAGGGGCACATGAGACTGGCACACAAGGTATAGCCTCCACTACTTGCAGAGTATAGATGTAAATGTAGATTAGATCCCGTACAGCTATCAGATTGCAGGGATGTTGATTACTACATTTCACCTACTGTTCCAAACTCCCATACATTTTCTGTGAAGTTAAAATTGGATTATTTAGCGGACCAGTTGAAGTACGATAGGCTGAAGACTAGAATGGTATGTGTGCAGGCCTTTGTGCATGACTGTTGTCATCTTGGGTGGCAGGAGCCACATCATGCCCACAAAGCTTTGGAAGACAGGGTAACTCTTGCTCGAACAGTCCACGGGTATACTGCCGATCCATAGTGTCCAACGGGCACAGTATTTCGGCGATCAGACATGTCTCCATTGTCAGGTCCGCACCTGACGATGGCGACATGTCTGATCGCCGAAATATTGTGCCCGTTGGACACTATGGACCGGCAATATACCCGTGGACTATTCGAGAAGCAAATACGCCGGGAGAAACTGAAGAATCACAAGGCAACTCTTGGTCATAGACAATGCTGAAATAAACATCATGCCTATGGGAACCCGTCCGCCACCGTAGCTGAGTGGACAGTGTGCCGGCTTGTCATGCTGGTGGGCCTGGGTTCAATTCCTGGCTGGGTTGGAGATTTTATCCATTCAGGGACTGGGTGTTTGTGTCGTCTTTATCATCATCATTTCATCCTCATCGACGCACAAGTCGCCTAAGTGGAGTCACCTCAAAAGACATGCTCCAGGCGATCAGGTCTACCCACTGGGAGGCCCTTGCCACAAGACATTTCATGGGACCCTGAAGGAGTGAGCCTGAGTCACGGTGCGAAAAATACGTCACAAGACATGAGAGAACCACTGACCTGAACTACACCTTCACATTGCCCCATTGGGCCTTCAGCACATGCGATCCCTTAGATCATTTGAAACGAGGTAAAATCGCGATCTGTCTGATCTCACTAAATGCATCCAGTCAACTATTGTACAGTATTTGTGTTGTTTGACAATGTGCCTTTGTGTGCTGATGTGAGGAATTGTTTTTTTTGCGATGCGCCCGGCTCCATATCCTCTTTTTTCAAGCAGTTGCTCTCACAATGGTACTCGAAAACTGTTTGCATTGAGCCTGCGTTACCTGACGGCAGCAGTCCCTGTCAGGTTTAAACCGACTGTCTGCAATCTTGCTACTTGGTTTTGCAATCAAGACTTTAATAAATATGGCAAAGGTAATGTTAATCAGAACATAGGGAGGAGTTTTGATCTAAATAACAACAGTTTTATTCATTCTTAACATCACAAGACAAAAAAATGGCTAAAGAAACGTCACACAAACATTTTCATTTGACAAATGCTTTCACTAATATGGGGTCTATGGTGGACAATCACAACACTAACCAGAACACTAATCGCTTTATCTGACTTCATACAAGTGAATCCAGGATATAGTACAAAAACTACGCCACCATCAAGCGTCTATACTCTACTATCCCGAA
This sequence comes from Schistocerca cancellata, assembly GCF_023864275.1. Classification (NCBI taxonomy): domain Eukaryota; kingdom Metazoa; phylum Arthropoda; class Insecta; order Orthoptera; family Acrididae; genus Schistocerca; species Schistocerca cancellata. The sequence goes on along the minus strand of NC_064634.1, from coordinate 143,586,526 downwards.
AAGGAAAATATGTTTCGAAAGAACTGGGTGCTGAGAAACATATATTGGAGCCCTAAACCTTAGCAAGGGCCCATCCTCTGCTTTACTGCCGGTCTTCAATGCTTTGCCCATTGCAGCGGTGTCTCCTCGGCGCTAGTCAGCTCACTTGGACGCGGCCCCTTACCGACAAGCGCCATCCAACGTGTCTGCACAATGAGACTGTGGAACTCGGCCATCCGGACATTGTTACACCCAGGTTCCGCGGAAAAAACTCTCCCCTCGGCCCTCAAACACCACATGATTTAATGCAGTCGTTTAAATCGGTACCCTGTTCCTTTGAACGCAGTTAAAGCTTACCGCTATTCCTTCACTAGAGCACACAAGCAAGAGCATTAACTACTGCCCACCATTTAATCATGATCTACTACATCTACATCCATACTCCGCAAGCCACCTGACGATGTGTGCCGGAGGGTACATTGAGTACCTCTATCGGTTCTCCCTTCTATTCCAGTCTCGTAATGTTCGCGGAAAGGAGGATTGTCGATATGCCTCCGTGTGGGCTCTAATCTCTCTGATTTTATCCTCATGGTCTCTTCGCGAGATATACGTAGGAGGGAGCAATATACTGCTTGACTCTTCGGTGAAGGTATGTTCTCGAAACTTCAACAAAAGCCCGTACCGAGCTACTGAGCGTCTCTCCTGCAGAGTCTTCCACTGGAGTTTATCAATCATCTCCGTAACGCTTTCGCGATTACTAAATGATCCAGTAACGAAGCGCGCTGCTCTCCGTTGGATCTTCTCTATCTCTTCTATCAGCCCTATCTGGTACGGATCCCACACTGCTGAGCAGTATTCAAGCAGTGGGCGAACAAGCGTACTGTATCCTACTTCCTTTGTTTTCGGATTGCATTTCCTTAGGATTCTTCCAATAAATCTCAGTCTGGCATCTGCTTTACCAACGATCAACTTTATATGATCATTCCATATTTAAATCGTTCATAATGCGTACGCCCAGATAATTTATGGAATTAACTGCTCCCAGTTGCTGACCTGCTATTTTGTAGCTAAATGATAAGGGATCTTTCTTTCTATGTATTCGCAGCACATTACACTTGTCTACATTGAGATTCAATTGCCATTCCCTGCACCATGCGTCAATTCGCTGCAGATCCTGCGGCATTTCAGTACAATTTTACATTGTTACAACCTCTCTATACACCACAGCATCATCCGCAAAAAGCCTCAGTGAACTTCCGATGTCATCCACAAGGTCATTTATGTATATTGTGAATAGCAACGGTCCTACGACACTCCCCTGCGGCACACCTGAAATCACTCTTACTTCGGTAAACTTCTCTCCATTGAGAATGACATGTTGCGTTCTGTTATCTAGGAACTCTTCAGTCCAATCACACAATTGGTCTCATAGTCCATATGCTCTTACTTTGTTTATTAAACGACTGCGGGGAACCGTATCGAACGCCTTGTGGAAGTCAAGAAACACGGCATCTACCTGTGAACCCGTATCTATGGCCCTCTGAGTCTCGTGGACGAATAGCGCGAGCTGGGCTTCGCACAACCGTCGTTTTCAAAACCCATGCTGATTCCTACAGAGTAGATTTCTAGTCTCCAGAAAAGTCATTATACTCGAACATAATACGTGTTCCAAAATTCTAGAAGTGATCGACGTTAGAGATATAGGTCTATAGTTCTGCACATCTGTTCGACGTCCCTTCTTGAAAACGGGGATGACCTGTGCCCTTTTCCAATCCTTTGGAACGCTACGCTCTTCTAGAGACCTGCGGTTCACCGCTGCAAGAAGATATATGAAGTCAGATCATCTTCCCTACGAACATTAAGCGGCATGACACTGAATCAGGAGTGACAATGTCCTGCAGTCTCTCATGTCACTGTCACAACGTGACATTCGTCTCGAGTCATTGTGTCACTAAGTAGAATTGCATGGCATGAATGACTGGGCGACCCCGATCACACCGAGAGTCTCCTTTCTGTCACGAACTATGAACTGTTGTAAGTGTAATTGTTAAGTGTAGGTGAGTACAATTGGTGTGTAGAGTAATCTCGTGTTGGAGATGATGAGAGAAAGGGGAGGATGAAATCCTGTACCTGCACATAGCCTACTCCTCTCGAAGAGCACCAAGGTGATTGATGGCAGTCCGAGGGCAGAGGGCAAAGCCAAGAATGGAAACATGCCACAATTCCCCTGCCAAAGAAATCGCAGGCTGTTCTCTCAAGTTCCAGTAAAGTTTTCTGTTTCGCAGAAGTTCGATATGGCGCGTACTTCAATGCGAGATGCTTTTAATAATTTCCACAACGAAATTCTGTCTCGAAATCTGGCAGAAAACCCAAAGAGATTCTGGTCATACATAAAGCACACCAGTGGCAAGAAACAATCAATACCTTCAATGCGCGATAACAACGGTGAAGTCACTGATGACAGTGCCGCTAAAGCAGTGTTATTAAACACGGTTTTCCGAAAATCCTTCACCAAATATTCCTGAATTCCAATCAAGAACAACTGCCAAGATGAGAAACATAAAAGTAGATATCCTCGGTGTAACAAAGCAGCTTAAATCACTTAATAAAGGCAAGGCCTTCGGTCCAGATTGAATGCCAATCAGGTACCTCTCAGAGTATGCTCATAAAATAGCTCCATATTTAGCAATTAGATACAACCACTCGCTCACAGAAGGATCCGTACCTAAAGACTGGAAGATTGCTCAAGTCACACCAATACCCGAAAAGGGAAGTAGGAGTAATCTGCTGAATTACAGGCCTATATCACTAACGTCGATTTGCAGAAGGGGTTTTGAACATATACTGAATTCGAACATTATGAAGTACCTCGAAGAAAACGATTTATTGACATATAGTCAGCACGGATTCACGAAATATCGTCTTGTGAAACACAACTAGCTCTTTATACTCATAAAGTAATAAGTGCTATCGACAGGGGATGTCAAATTGATTCCAATTGATTCCATATTTTTAGATTTCCAGGAGGCTTTCGACACCGTTCCTCACAAGCGTCTTCTAATCAAACTACGTGCCTACGGAGTATCGCCTCAGTTGTGCGACTGGATTCGTGATTTCCTGTCAGAGATGTCACAGTTCGTAGTAATAGACGGAAAGTCATCGAGTAAAACAGAAGTAATATCCGGCGTTCCCTAAGGAAGTGTTATAGGCCCTCTATTGTTCCTGATTTATATTAAAGACACAGGAGACAATCTGAGTAGCCGTCTTAGATTGCTTGCAGATGATGCTGTTATTTACCGTCTTGTAAAGTCATCAGATGATCAAAACGACTTGCAAAATGATTTAGATAAGATATCTGTATGGTGTGAAAAGTGGCAATTGACCCTGAATAAAGAAAAGTGCGAAGTTATTCACATGAGTACTAAAAGAAATCAGCTAAATTTTGATTGCGCGATAAGTCACACAATTCTGAGGGCTGTAAATTCAATTAAATACTTGGGGATTACAATTACAAATAACCTAAATTGGAACATAGATAATATTGTGGGTAGAGCAAACGAAAGACTGCGATTCATTGGCAGAACACTTAGAAGGTGCAACAGGTCTACCACAGAGACTGCTTACACCACGCTTGTCCGCCCTATTCTGGATTATTGCTGTGCGGTGTGGGATCCATCAGGTGGGACTGACGGATGACATCGAAAAAGTACAAAGAAGGACAGCTCGTTTTGCATTATCACGAAATAGGGGAGATTGTGTCACAGACATGATATGTGAATTGGAGCGGCAATCATTAAAACAAAGGCGTTTTTCGTTGCGACGGGATCTTCTCATGAAATTTCAATCACCAGTTTTCTCCTCCGATTGCGAAAAAATTCTGTTGGCACACAACTTCATAGGGAGAAATGATCATCACGATAAAATAAGAGAAATCAGGGCGCGCACGGAAAAATTTAAGTGCTCGTTTTTCCCGCGTGCCGTTCGAGAGTGGAACGGTAGAGAGACAGCATGAAGGTGGTTCGTTGAACCCTCTCCAGGCACTTTATTGTGAGTAGCAGAGTAATCACGTAGATGTAGATGTAGAAGGTCATGATGGTCTCCTTCTTCGACTGTAGGGGCCCTCTGCTCGTCGAGTTCGTCTAGCGTGGGACCACAATCAGCGTGCAACGCTATGAAGACACTTTGCAGAAACTGCGACTCACCATAAAGTCAAAACGCCCAGGAATGCTGTCGGACAGAATCACCCTGTTGCACGATAATGCCTGCGCCCACACTGCCAATCGGACGAAGGCTACACTTCAATGATTCGGCTGGAAAACGCCGCAAATTCCTCTGTACAGCCCAAATCTTTCACTGTGCGATTTTCATATCTTTGGCGACCTGAAGAAACATATACATTCATGTCGGTTTCAGTAGGACGAGGAAGTGCAAGAGTGGGTGCGGTTTTGGATTCGTCAGTGGGCGACCACGTCCTACAAAACAGGAATTGATCGTCTCACCTCCCAGTGGGATAAACATCTTAACATGTATGGCGCTTACTTTTAAATGGAACTATCCCATGTCTCATTGTGGCAAGTGTTCAGTTTTCATTTGACTACCCCTTATATAGTATTGTTTCCTTTCACTCGCTCTCTTTTGCTACGTTATGTCTTCCAGAATACGAGGGTGGTTTGAAAATTTATCAGAACGGAATAGAAAAAGTACTTACATCACTGAAACTTTTTTTTTTATTTTTCGATGTAGTCTCTTTGTAGGTTAATGCACTTGGTCCAACGATGTTCCAGTGCCTTGACCCAACCTCGAAAATGAGTTTCCTCCAGGCCTGCAAAACAGTTGTCAACTACGGCTAGCAATTCTTCGTTTGAAGTGAATCTTCGTCCACCAAGAAAAATTTTCAGTTTTTAGTAGAGATGGAAGTCTGATGGAGCCGTATCAGGCGAATGTGGCGGGTGTGGTAACAATTCATACCTTAGTTTGTGTAATTTTGTCATGGCGATGGCACATGTGTGCTGCCATGCATTGTCTTGATGGAAGATGACTGTCCTCCTTGCTAAACATGGTGTTATCTCGCGCATCTTTTGTTGCAATTTGTACAGGAGGTTAGCATATTATTCTCCAGTAATTGTTTGCCTAGTGGAGAGGTAATCTACAAACAGAATCCCCTTCACATCCCAGAACACTGATGCCATGACCTTTGCCGCCGAAGGAATTGTCTTTGCTTTCTCTGATGCCAGACAATCAGCATGTGCCCACTGCTTTGTTGTTTTATCTCTGGGGTATAGCAGTGCACCTAAATTTCATCTGTGGTCACAAAGCGGGGCAAAAGTCTTGTTCGTTTCTCCTAAAATGGGCCAAACATTGTTGTCATATATCCATATGCGTTTTTGATCCAGCCGCGGCACCCATCTTGAAGATAATTGTTTCATTTATAATTCTTCAGTCAAAATGTGATATACCCTTTTAGATAACATATGACAAGCATGAGCAATTTCACGCACTTTCAATTGTCGATCCTTCATGACCATTTTATGCAGATTTGCAATGATTTCTGGAGTAGTGACACATCTTGGCCGTTAACTGCGTGGATTATCATCAAGCTCTCTCGACCAAATTTAAATTCATTTGTCCACTTGACAACAGTTCAATATGAAGAAGCAGAGTCCCCAAGTGTATTCTGGAAATCGGCATGAATGTCCTTTGTTTTCATACCTTTCTTTACGAAGTACTTAATCATTGCTCGAATCACGATTTTTTTCCATCTTCGCAAATCACTACGCGGGAACAACAACAGAGCCACGTCACCGCCACAGCTCTCTTCCAAGAGCAATGACGTGGCTCGTGTCTACAGGCAACAGTCCAATGAATATCACGTGAAAAACTCGTTGCGCCAGCGCTAACTTCACGTGGTGATTCCGAGAACTTTTCAAACGACCCTCGTATTTCTTCTATTTTGCTTCTCGTATATAAACTGCACAGGGCGTTTCAGGTGGAACGGTCAATGCTCAGGGTTATGAGAGGAACGATCATTCGAAGCAAAAATGTCTAGTAAACATGGACTGTGAGATACATATCTTAAGATCTATGAGCACTTCATCTTCGACATTGTGTAACAAATCTCTTCTACTGCAATCTCTTTGCTTTCCATATTTTGGCATGAGTTAGTGTTGGCGAAAACAGAAAACAACTTGTCTAGTAAACAAGTGTTCCATATTTTGGCATGAGTTAGTATTGGCAAAAACAGAAAACAGCTTGTGTAGTAAACGTATACCTAAAGACCTATGAGTACCTGTGCAGTAGAACGCATGTGTACCGCAGTAGTGAAGATGAACAAGTGCTCATACCTCTTTAGAACACAAGATTACTTCCATAAAAAAAAACCGACCGCGATCGGGTCTAGAACGCGCAATCCAAGATCGCAAGATCGACCGACGCGTCATTCATCATCGGATGCCGTATGGAAGGGCATAGTGTCAGCACACCACACTACCTAAAGTTGTCGACGTCTTGACCTTGTAGCCGCTACCTCTTAATCAGGTAGCTCCTCAGTTGGGATCACGAGACTGAGAGCACACCTCTCCAGTCGTCCCACCAGGCAGAAATCCGTAGCAGTACTGGGAATCGAACCCGAGTTCACTGCATGAGGGTCTGTTGTGTTTACGATCCGTACTCTGAAAGTACGCAATTATGCAAATGTTTACTACACTACTGGCCATTAAAATTGCTACACCAAGAAGAAATGCAGATGATAAACGGGTATTCATTGGACAAATATATTATACTAGAAATGACATGTGATTACAATTTCACGCAATTTGGGTGCATAGATCATGAGAAATCATTACCCAGAACAACCACCTCTGGCCGTAATAACGGCCTTGATACGTCTGGGCATTGAATCAAACAGAGCTTGGATGGCGTGTACAGGTACAGCTGCTCATGCAGCTTCAACACGATACCACAGTTCATCAAGAGTAGTAACATACGTATTGTGACGAGCCAGTTGCTCGGCTACCATTGACCAGACGCTTTCAATTGGTGAGAGATCTGGAGAATGTGCAGGCCAGGGCAGCAGTCGAACATTTTCTGTATCCAGGAAGGCCCGTACAGGACCTGCAACATGCGGTCGTGCATTATCCTGCTGAAATGTAGGGTCCGCAGGGATCTAATGAAGGGTAGAGCCACGGGTCGTAACACATCTGAAATGTAACATCTACTGTTCCAAGAGCCGTCAATGCGAACAAGAGGTGACAGAGACGTCTAACCAAAGGGACCCCATACTATCACGCCGGGTGATACGCCAGTATGGCGGTGACGAATACTCGCTTCCAATGTGCGTTCACCCCGATGTCGCCAAACACGGATGTGACCATCATGATGCTGTAAACAGAACCTGGATTCATCCGAAAAAATGACGATTTGGCATCCGTGCACCCAGGTTAGTCGTTGACCACACCATCGCAGGCGCTCCTCTCTGTGATGCAGCGTCAAGGGTAACCGCAGCCATGGTCTCCGAGCTGATAGTCCATGCTGCTGCAAACGTCGTCGAACTGTGCGTGCAGATGGTTGTTGTCTTGCAAACGTCCCCATCTGTTCACTCAGGGATCGAGACGTGGCTGCACGATCCGTTACAGCCATGCGGATAAGATGCCTGTCATCTCGACTGCTAGTAATACGAGGCCGTTGGGATCCAGCACGGCGTTCCGTATTACCCTCCTGAACCCACCGACTCCATATTCTGCTAACAGTCATTGGATCTCGACAGACGCGAGCAGCAATGTCGCGATACGATAAACCGCAATCGCGATAGGCTATAATCCGACCTTTATCAAAGTCGGAAACGTGATGGTACGCATTTCTCCTCGTTGCACGAGGCATCACAACAACGTTTCACCAGACAAAGCCGGTCAACTGCTGTTTGTGTATGAGAAATCGGTTGGAAACTTTCCTCATGTCAGCACGTTGTAGGTGTCGCCACCGGCGCCAAACTTGTGTGAATGCTCTGAAAAGCTAATCATTTACATATCACAGCATCTTCTTCCTGTCGGTTAAATTTCGCGTCTGCAGCACGTCATCTTCGTGGTGTAATAGTTTTAATGGCCAGAAGTGTAGATTATTTTTCTTCGATTGATCGTTTCTGTCACATCCGTGAATATTGACCATTGCTCCTGGGACACCACGAACGCGCCGTGTCTCCTCTAACTTATGACATGGATTATCATCGTAATAAAACATTTCGTTGTTCCTCAGTGAACACAGTAGTGAGAACATAAAATTCTTTTGAATTAATAACACACAGAAGACACAGAATAACTTTCAAATTAGTTCAGTGTTTTTATTTTTCTTGGTGTGTAGCATTATTCCGAGCATGCCCTTGCACTTGAATAGATTTATTCTCTTATTGCAATTTCTTGTAATTTCGCATATATAATAATGGCTGACCAATTAACTAAAAACATCTTATTGCTTTCAGTGAATTAGAACTCCCTTGTTTCATTCCGTCTTCGAAAATAGGAAGACAAAAAACGCACCTTTGCTCTACCTTAACGTAGATAGTAAAATCTGTTTAATATTCAGATATCGACATGATTTATTGCTACGTCGGAGGAAGGAAAAACAGAAGTACTAAAAATATCTATCTTACGGATTTGTTAACATTCGTGAGGTTTTTCTTTGTATTACGGAAAACAGCGCAGTTCGTGTTGGGTAACATGTTTTCTACAGTAAATATTTGTTAAAACTCTGCTACAATAAAACGTAGTTCCATTTCTTTTCTCCCTCACAGAACAGCTGGAATTACGAAAATTCAGGTAAAACAATACTCCCTATTAGCAACAACATAATAGCGACGTAATTCACTTTCTGTAAAATAGTGCAGTACTCTCGAAACACAAACTCGTACGTTGGGCACACTGACCCACGTGCCACTTAAGTCGATCGATGGTTCGGAACAGGACACGTGCGTATGAGTGATGCCCAGCTGTCACTTAAGAAAAGCAAATACTTGAAAACATTGCGTTAGCACTGCTGGGACACGGCAGTTGAATACTGAATTGCTTTTACCTATATAGCTAAGATGACGAGTTAGAATTGTTTTTCATAAATGGTGCTACTGCAAATATGTCTGTATGCACTCACCATTGACCAAAACAGTGTTTACATGTTCATTAAACTGCTCTTTGTATTCCCATTTTAACTGTCATTGTAATTTTCTTATCATACGCACTACTTGCAGGAAGATTATTGTCCTGTCAGTTAGCGGTGCTTTACGGGACGGACTTCCAGTTAATATTCATCCATTCTTGTACACGTGTTCGTTGTACGATGACCTGCAGAGCGTCTACGATTTCCATCTTTGCTGCGGCAGCAATTATTTTAATAGTTCCGAATTGCAACTCCTCTCTGTACAATGGATTTTCCTATTCCACGGAGGAATTGAGGTATGTATTAATAACTAAATTAATTTCACTTTCAGTATGATTACACTATTACGGTCGATCTCGTTCGCTGTCAATTTGGAGGCCACCGGACTTGTAAACGACAAGAACTGTGATTTCTTTTGTTGCGTGATCATTTAATGTCAGGCATCAAGATTATAATCCCAGAATTATACGTTTCAATATCGCTCGATCCTATGTAAGATAAGTATTTTTACAACATACTGCACTCCTGCGCTGTCCAATACTTTCAGACTGTTGCTGCATTCTTCACTTCTGCGACATTTCCTCCATCTATTTTGAGCATTGTGCTGTTCTCCCTGTAGACACACTGAAAAAGGTTCATCATATCTTGAAATGGAAAATGGTCAATGAAAATCAAAAAAGTAAGTTAAGGCTCAAAATCTTGTCAAGACAAAACTTTACAGTCTCCTAAGAAGTTTACAGACAAAGAAATTCATATTTAACAAGTGCATAACGCAATGTTGTAAGAGACAGTTGTGAATCAATGGATAAAATAAGCTGCATGGTTTATTTATACCCACGTACGTACCAATAAATATGTTTACATCGTCAGAGTACTTTGTAATGGAATACAATTAAAAACACTGAAGGTAATGGAATTATGTACTCACATCACGGTTGACCAGTAAAGGAGATATTAAATTCAACAGGTAAGACCCAAATGAACTATTATAGAATTATAACAAGATTTAGTGCATACAATCCAACATTTCACATACACTATTGGCCATTAAAATTACTACACCAAGAAGAAATGCAGATGATAAACGGGTATCCATTGGACAAATATATTATAATAGAACTGACATGTGATTACATTTTCCCGCAATTTTGGTGCATAGATCCTAAGAAATCAGTATCCACAACAACCACATCTGGCCGCAATAACGGCCTTGACACGCTTGGGCATTGAGTGAAACAGAGCTTGGATGGCGTCTACAAGTACAGCTGCCCATGCAGCTTCAACACGATATCACAGTTCAACAAGAGTTGTGACTAGCGTATTGTGACCAGCCAGTTCCTCGGCTACCATTGACCAGACGTTTTCAATTGGTGATAGATCTGGAGAATGTGCTGGCCAGGACAGCAGTCAAATATTTTCCGTATCCAGAACGGCCCGTGCAGGACCTGTAACATGCGATCGTGCGTTATCTTGCTGAAATGTAGGATTTCGGGGGGATCGAATGAAGGGTAGAGCCACGGGTCGCAACACATCTGAAATGTAACGTCCACTGTTCGAAGTGCCGCCAATGCGAACAAGAGCTGACCGAGACACGTAACCAATGGCACCCCATACAATCACAACGGGTGATACGCCAGTATGGCGATGACGAATACACGCTTCCAAGGTGCGTTCTCAACAACGTCGCCAAACACGGATGCGACAATCATGATGCTGTAAACAGAACCTGGATCCATCCGAAAAAATGACGTTTTGAGATTCGAGCTCCCAGGTTCGTCGTTGAGTACACCATCGCAGGCGCTCCTGTCTGTGATGCATCGTCAAGGGTAACCGCAGCCATGGTTTCCGAGCTGATAGTCAATGCTGCTGCAAAAACATCATCGAACTGTTCGTGCAGATGGTTGTTGTCTTGCAAACGTCCCCATCTGTTGAAACTTCCTGGCAGATTAAAACTATGTGCCGGACCGAGACTCGAACACGGGACCTTTGCCTTTCGCGGGCAAGTACTCTACCAACTGATCCACCCAAGCCCGACTCACACCCCGTCATCACAGTTCTACTTCCGCCATTACCTCGTCTCCTACCTTCCAAACTTTACAGAAGCTCTCCTGCGAACCTTGCAGAACTAGCACTCCTGAAAGAAAGATTATAGCGGAGACATGGCTTAGCCACAGCCTGGGGGACATTTCCAGCTTCTGTAAAGTTTGGAAGGTAGGAGACGAGGTACTGGCGGAAGTAGAGCTGTGAGGACAGGGCGTGAGTCGTGCTTAGGTAGCTTAGTTGGTAGAGCACTTGCCCGCAAAAGGCAAAGGTCCAGAGTTCAATTTCAAAACTCCGCCATCTCTCTCCCCACATCCACCACTGCTGGCGGCTCACCTCCAACTGCGCAACGCTACGCGCTGTTCACATCCAGCTGCCGCTGCCCAACACTACAATGGCAGACAACAATGCAAACTAGCCACAGACTGCACACAGCACAGCCACTGATTTTCATATAGAGCGCTACGTAACGTTACCAATAAGAAAACATAAACAGCCTACTTACACTTTTCTTTCAGGAGTACTAGTTCTGCAAGGTTCACAAGAGAGCTTCTGTAAAGTTTGGAAGGTAGGAGACGAGGTACTGGCGGAAGTAGATCTGTGAGGACGGAACGTGAGTCGTGCTTGGGTAGCTCAGTTTGTAGAGCACTTGCCCACTTAAAGGTAAAGGTCTCGAGTTCGAGTCTCGGTCCGGCACACAGTTTTAATCTACCAGGAAGTTTCATATCCGCGCACACTCCGCAGCAGAGTGAAAATTTCATTCTGTCCCCATGTGTTGACTCAGGGATCAAGACGTAGCTGCACGATCCGTTACAGCCATGTGGGTAAGATTCCTGTCATCTCGACTGCTAGTGATACGAGGCCGCTGGGATTCAGCACGGCGTTCCGTATTACCCTCGTGAACCCTTTAATTCCATATTCGGCTAACAGTCATTGGATCTCGACAGACGCGAGCAGCAATGTCGCGATACGATGAACCGCAATGCGATAGGCTACAATCCGACCTTTATCAACGTCAGAAACGTGATGGTACGCATTTCTTCTCCTTACACGAGGTATCACAACAACGTTTCACCAGGCAACGCCGGTCAACTGCTGTTTGTGTATGAGAAATCGTTCGGAAACTTTCCTCATGTCAGCACGTTGTAGGTGGCGCCAGCGGTGCCAACCTTGTGTGAATCCTCTGAAAAGCTAATCATATGCATATCACAGCATCTTCTTCCTGTCGGTTAAATTTCGCATCTGTAGCATGTCATCTTCGTGGTGTAGCAATTTTAATGGCTAGTAGTGTAAATCTCCACAAGCTGTAAACACAACATACTCTGACAGTTTAACACTTGCAGAATAGAAAGGGCTAAGTTTTTGGGACTGTAGATGTAATACCATTTTAATTTGAAAACCTTTATCCCAGGCGATGGGCAAGGGACAGCAGCAGCAAAAATAAAAACACACTATCTACCCTCCTCCTACCCCCCCCCCCCCCGACTCACAAAAGGGAAACTGGTTCTTCACGAAGTGACTAGTACACAGCTTTGCCATGCAGACAGACGTATCAATTCAGTATCAGTCCGAAGAAAACTAAGACATTAAATCGATATTGATAGTGTCAACTAGATATGGTGAGAGTCACTGACGTGAAATAGTAAGAAGACAAGGTTTTCTGGTCAGTCGAGTTTTGAGTAATATCAACAGCAGCAGAAAATGATACAACAGCAGTAGGATTTGTAAGGAATATGAAGGTAGGGCAGAGAGCAAGTTGCTGTGAACAGTTCAGTGACAGGGCCGTCCTCAACGGAATCCATAGTAGAGCAATGCCAACAACAATAGATCAGGTATACAGGTCGACGGCACAAGCAGAAGACGAGATAGAGAAAGGATGAGAGGATACTACAAAAAGGTAGGAATCTGATGAGTTGGACTCTGGATAAACTGAAAGAACCAGAGGTTGTGCATAGTTTCAGAGAGAGCATTAGGGAACGACTGACAAGAACAGGGGAAAGAGATGCATTAGAAGAAGAATGGGTAGCTTTGAGAGATGAAATAGTGAAGGCAGCAGAGGATCAAGTAGGTAAAAAGACGGGGGTTAGTAGAAATCCTTACGTAACAGAAGAGATACTGAATTTAATTGGTGAATGGAGAAAATATAGCATGCAGTAAACGAAGCAGGCGAAAAGGAGTAAAAGCGTATCAAAAATGAGATCGACAGGAAGTGCAAAACGGCTAAGTAGGGATGGCTAGAGGAAAAAAGGAAGGATGCAGAGGCATATATCACTAGGGGTAAGATAGTACTGCCTACAGAAAAATTAAAGAGACATTTGGACAAAAGAGAACCACCTGCATGAATATCAAGGGCCCAGATGGAAAACCAGTCCTAAGCAAAGAAGGGAAAGCAGAAAGGTGGAAGGAGTATATAGAGGGTCTATACAAGGGCAATATTATGGAAACTGAAGATGACGTAGATGAAGATGAAATGGGAGATATGATACTGCGTGAAAAATTTGCCAGAGCACTGAAAGACCTAACTCGAAACGAGGCCCCCGAGTAGACAACATTCCATTAGAACTGCTGATAGCCTTGGGAGACAAAACTATACCATCTGGCGAGCAAGACGTATGAGATAGGCGAAATACCCTGAGGCTTCAAGACGAATACAGTTATTCCAATCCCAAACAAAGCAAGTGTTGACAGATGCGAAAATTAACGAACTATCAGTTTAATATGTCATGGCTGCAAAATACTAACAGGAATTCTTTACAGACGATTGGAAAACTGGTAGAAGCCGCCATTAGGGAAGATCAGTTTGGATTCCGTAGAAATGTTGGAACGCGCGAGGTAATACTGACCCTACGACTTAACTTAGAAGATAGATTAAGGAAAGGCAATCCTATGATTCTATCATCTGCAGATTTAGAGAAAACTTTTGCCAATGTTGCCTGCAATACTGTCTTTCAAATTCTGAAGGTGGCAGGAGTAAAATGTAGGGAGTGGAAGGCTATTTACAATTTGTGTAGAAACAAGATGGCAGTTATAAGAGTCGAGGGGCATGAATGGGAAGCAGTGGTTGAGAAAGGAGTGAGACAGGATTGTAGCTTTTCCCAGATGTTATTCAATCTGTCTGTTGAGCAAGCAGTAAAAGATACAAAAAGAAAAATATAGAACAGGATTTGAAATCCATGGAGCAAAAATAAAAACTTTGACGAAACTTCCTGGCAGTTTGCCGACGACATTGTAATTCTGTCAGAGACAACAAAGGACCTGGAATAGCAGTTAAACGGATGGAGGATATAAAATGGACATGAACAAAAGCAAAACGAGAATAATGGAATGTAGTCGAATTAAATCAGGTGACGCTGAGGAAATTAGATTAGGAAATAAGTCACTTAAAGTAGTAGATAAGTTCTGCTTTTTGTGGAGCAAAATAACAGATGGCGTTCGAAGTGGCTAGAACGTAAAATGTCGACTGGCTATGGCAAGGAAAGCGTTTCTGAAGAATAGAAATTTGTTAACATCGATTATAGATGAAAGTGTAATGGAGTATTTTCTGAAAGTGTTTGTATGGATTGTAGCCGTGTATGGAAGTGAAACATGGACGATAAATAGTTTAGACAAGAAGAGAAAAGAAGCTTTCGAAATGTGGTGCTACAGAAGAATGCTCAAGATTTGATGGGTAGATCGCGGAACTAATGAGGAGGTACTGAATAGAATTGGGGAGAAGAGCAATTTTTGTCATAACGTGAAGGGATCGGTTGTTAGGACACATTATGACGCATCAAGGGATCACCAATTAAGTATTGGAGGGAATCGTGTAGGGTAAAAATCGTAGAGGGAGACCGAGAGGTAGATACACTAAGCAGATTCAGTAGGATGTAGGCTGCAGTAGTTACTTGAATATGATGAGGCTTGCACAGCATCGAGTATCATGGATAGCTGCATCAAACCAGTCTCTGGACTGAAGACCATAACCACATGAGGATACCAGACAGGTAATTGAGTGTGTAAACTGTAAATGGAGATGTAAATCCAATAATCATGGGGGGCTGGAACGCGGCTGTAGCCGAAGGAACAGAAGAAAGAGTTATGGGAGAATATGTGTTTGGTAGCAGGAATGAGAGAGAAGTAAGATTGATTGAGTTCTGCGTATGTATACCCTAACTGTCTGCAAGTAGTGATATTCACATGAAAATAGGACAAGGTTTTCTTAATGTTTGTGAATCGTGTAACAGACGTGAGAACTGGGTATCAACCCGCTATTCATCTAGTGGGACGTGGAAAACCGTCTAAAAAGCACATCCAAACTGGGCGGCACAGCGACCCTTGCCTTTAAGCCGCCGGCTGATTGGAGCCTGGTGTGGCACACCTCCCCATCCCGGAAGCAGTTTTTTACACACACAGCTATCCAGGAATGTCAATACGTAGAACGAAGTGCTCAGATTAAAAACTTATTGCATCTGCTCAGTTGTTTTTTGGTTCCAAAGCACTCTGTACTATTACGAAAAGGTCATTACAGAAGTCATAGTGCAACCATAAAGGTGGATGGTGAATACTCGGAGTTTCTGAGTGAAGCCAGACGTGGTTGTATGACTTCATCCCAGCTTTATAACACCAGTCCAGAATATGTCATCAGGAGCGCAATGGATGGCTGAGACAGCGTAATTTCAATTGGCGGCAGGAAAATAAAAAATCTATCCTTTGATGATGATACTACTCTCATCGCAGGAAGTGACGCAGAGCTTACTGATCTGTTCTCAAGTGTGAAATCTATTAGATTAAATTTCGGTCTAGAGATAAACATGAATAAGACCAAACTAATGGTTTTAAGGCGACCAGTTTTAGATCCAATCTTATTGGCAGTTTCCTCAAAGGACCTGTAGGTAATGAATGATCGTTTACATCTAGGTTCTCTCTTCAATGGCACAGGAAAGGGTTATGATGAATCGAAACGACGAATCGTCCTTGGCCGATTCCCAGTGGTTACAATTATTAAGATCTGGCGTAACACAGCAGTATCTAAAACATTGACGAAACACTTCATAGAATCATTGGTATTTCCTATGTTCTTGTTTGGCTGTGAGCCTTGGACTCTGAAAGCTAATGACAACAGCCAACATGATGCCTTAGAGATGTCGTGCTGGCGGAAGATGTTACGCATACCATAGACAGAAACTGGAATCAATGCTACCAATACAGAAGAGCTTCAGTATCAGCCAAAGATACTTCCAGTTCCCAGAATGAGATTTTCACTTTTCAGCGGAGTCTGCTCTGATATGAAACTTCCTGGCAGATTAAAACTGTGTGCCGGACCGAGACTCGAGTTCGGGACATTTGTTTTTCACGGACAAGTGCGGTACCATATGAGCTACCCAAGCACGACTCACGACCCGTCCTCACAGCTTCAATTCTGACAGTACCTCGTCTCCTACCTCCCAAACTTCACAGAAGCTCTCCTGCGAACCTTGCAGAACCTCCGCTATATCCTTTCTTCCAGGAGTGCCAGTTCTACAAGGTTCGCAGGAGAGCTTCTGTAAAGTTTGGAAGGTAGGAGACGAGGTACTGGCGGAAGTAGAGATGTAAGGACGGGGCGTGAGTCGTGCTTGGGTAGCTCAGTTGGTAGAGCACTTGCCCGCGAAAGGCAAAGGTCCCGAGTTCGAGTCTCGGTCTGGCACACAGTTTTAATCTGTCAGCAAGTTTCATATCAGCGCACACTCCGCTGTAGAGTGAAAATCTCATTCTGGAAACATCTCCCAGGCTGTGGCTAAGCCATGTCTCCGCTTATATCCTTTCTTTCAGGAGAGCTAGTTCTGCAAGGTTCTCAGAGAGCTTCTGTAAAGTCTGGAAGGTAGGAGACGAGGTACTGGCAGAAGTAAAGCTGTGAGGACGGGGCGTGAGTCGTACTTGCGTAGCTCAGTTGGTAGAGCACTTGCCCGCGAAAGGCAAACGTCCCGACTGCGAGTCTCGATCCGGCACACAGTTTTAATCTGCCAGGAAGTTTCATATCAGCGCACACTCCGCTGCAGAGTGAAAATCTCATTCTGAAAATATATCGATATTCAGCACAAAAGAATGAACAATCAATCTCTGGAGTATTTATATTAAGATGACACCAATGAAATAATAGAACGGCTACAACTGATCCGCAAGCCACCTGACGGTGTGGCGGAGGGTGCTTTGAGTACCTCTATCGGTGCTCCCTTCTATTCCAGTCTCGTAATGTTCGTGGAAAGAAAGATTGTCGGTATGCCTCTCTGTGGGCTATAAGCTCTCTGATTTTTTCCTCGTGGTCTCTTCGCGAGATATACGTAGGAGGGAGTAATATAATGCTTGACTCCTCGGTGAAAGTATGTTCTCGAAACTTCAATAAAAGCCCGTACCGGGCTACTGAGCGTCTCTCCTGCAGAGTCTTCCACTGGAGTTTATTTATCATCTCCGTAACGCTTTCGCTATTACTAAATGAGCCTGTAACGAAGCGCGCTGCTCTCCGTTGAATCTTCTCTATCTCTTCTATCAACCCTATCTGGTACGGATCCCAAACTGGTGAGCAATATTCAAGCAGTGGGCGAACAAATGTACTGTAACCTACTTCCTTTGTTTTCGGATTGCATTTCCTTAGGATTCTTCCAATGAATCTCAGTCTCGCGACTGCTTTACCGACGATCAACTTTATATGATCATTCCATTTTAAATCACTCCTAATGCGTACTCCCAGATAGTTTATGGAATTAACTGCTTCCAGTTGCTGACTTTCTGTATTGCAGCTAAATGATAAAGGATCTTTCTATGTATTCGCAGCACATTACACTTGTCTACATTGAGATTCAATTGCCATTCCTCTGCACCATGCGTCAATTCGCTGCAGATCCTCCGGCATTTCAGTACAATTTTCCATTGTTACTTCTCGATATACTACAGCATCATACGCAAAAAGCCTCAGTGAACTTCCGATGTTATCCACAAGGTCATTTATGTATATTGTGGGCAGCAACGGTCCTACGACACTCCCCTGCGGCACACCTGAAATCACTCTTAGTTCGGAAGACTTCTCTCCATTGAGAATGACATACTACGTTATCTAGGAACTCCTCAATCCAATCACACAATTGGTCTGATAGTCCATACGCTCCTGCTTTTTTCACTAAACGACTGTGGGGAACTGTATCAAACGCCTTGCGGAAGTCAAGAAACACGGCATCTACCTGGGAACCCGTGTCTATGGCCCTCTGAGTTTCGTGGACGAATAGCGCGAGCTGGGTTTCACACGATCGTCTTTTTCGAAACCCATGCTGATTCCTACAGAGCAGCTTTCTAACTCGGTTGTTGTACCACGGTTGCTCTTTTCCATCTCTTACGATCTTGCTTGGCACATACTCATTTAATGCATATTGTACGATAGTTTTGAACTTTGTCCACTGAGTCTCAACCCTATCTGCACTCGAGACAAAACTTTTGTGTTGAGCCGTCAAGTACTCTGAAATCTGCTTTTTGTCACTTTTGCTAAAGAGAAAAATCTTCCCTACCTTTTTTAATATTTCTATTTACGATTGAAATCATCGATGCAGTAACCGCTTTATGATCGCTGATTCCCTGTTCTGCGTTAACTGTTTCAAATAATTCTGGTCTAATATGTTATCGCCACGAGTCGGTTCACTGTTCAACTGCTCAATGTAGTTTTCAAATAATGCACTTAAAAAAATTTCACTGCATTCTTCGTCCCTGCCACCCGTTATCCTCCTCCTTCACTGTCCAGCCTGTCTCTGCGGTATACATTCCAATCTGAGTTTATAATTTCATTACTGTTTACATCTGGTTTCAGCTAACGTCCTGTCCCTAGTACTACGTGGGCACTGTGACCGTTTATTAATGAGAGCAGTTCTGGGACCTTTCTATAGACCCTCCTGCAGTTTACTATTACCACATTAACATTGTTATTCCCTGTTGCGTTTTGGCTACTACTACCTTGTCGCGTCTCAGAAGGCCTCTTGTTGGGTCTAGGGAGGGAATTCTCTAACCTAAAAAACCCACATGTGCACTCCACACGTACTCCGCTACCCTTGGAGCCGCTTCCTGCGTGTAGTCCACGCCTGACTTATTCAGGGGGACCTTACATTTCTTCACCCGATAGCGGAGGTCGAGAAATTTGCTCCCCAGATCTCCGCAGAATTGTCTGAGCCTCTGGATTAAGCCTTCCACTCGGCTCCAAACCAGAGGACCGCGATCGGTTCTGGGAACGATACTACAAATAGCTAGCTCCGATTCCACCCCGCGACCGAGGCTTTCCGCCTTCGCCAACTCCGCCAACCGCCTGTATGAACTGAGGATGACCTCTGAACCGAGACAGCAGGAGTCACTGGTGCCAACATGAGCAACAATTTGCAGTCGGGTGCACCCAGTGCTCTCTATCGCCGCCGGAAGGGCCTCCTCCACATCTCGAATGAGACCCACCGGCAAGCAGACAGAGTGAACACTGGCCGTCTTCCCGACCTTTCCGCTATTTGCCTAAGGGGCTCCATCACCCACCTAACACTGGAGCTCCCAATCACTAATAACCCCTTCCCCCGTGTGCCTGTTCGGACCTTGCTGAAGGAGCGGCCACGTGTCCACTCACAGGCATCGCCCGCTCTGCCTGTGACGGCCAGCCTCCACATTGACCCTCCGCCTCTTGCGCCGCGAACGCAGCTGAACCAGCCATTCTCCTTGGGGAGGTGGTGGCCCAACCGCGCCCGGTACCTGCGAAGATGTCTCGACAGCAGGGACCGTGGGTGAAGCATGTAACACCTGTGGTGTACCATGCGACGCACCAGACTCCCCACTGCAGCTACACTCCGAGGCAGCAGCCTGAAGACGGCTGACCGCACCCATCAACACGTTCATCTGTTCGCGAACAGTGGCCAGCTCCTCCTGCGTCCGTACACAGCGGTCACACATCCTACGCATCCTAAGAAATCAACAATTTACTGTAGAGAGTTAATCAACTTTCAACTAGACTGCTAATTCACTAAAGGCGGCTGATAGCTGACTAAACTGTGGTTAACTAGACATTTCTTGTTGAAAACAATGAAAATAAGCACTACCTGTTTCTGGACTGTATTCAAAACAAACACTAGCACTACTGGCACTACAGCTGACTAAAGGGACTCTCTCCGACTGTATTCAAACCAAACACGAAATCTATGGAACACTATTATTAGTACTCGGAAATTAAAGCTTCCTAAAAGCAAAAACACACGGAAGAAGAAGTAACAAGTAAGAAAAATACAGTTAATACTTAAATCAACGTAGCTCGCTGCACAGCAGATGTGAAGCAAACGGCAGTTACGATGACAGCATCAGTCACCACAGGGAATACAGCTCATAAGAATGAAATGATATAAATCATTTCAGAGCTTACGGAAAGACAAATCTTTGAATAGTCATAGAGACATTTGTTCAGCACTACACGAACCAGCATGCAAAACATTCTCTCATAGGCATGTTATAATATGTGGCGCAGAATCTTAATTTTCATTAATGTAATTGAGTATTATGAAGAAACATCTCTGATCTCGATGTTGTAATATCAATGTCATATTTCCATTCACGTTTTAAAAAATATAAATGCGCTTGCTTGGAGTCCTTTAAACTCATCATTGTCTCATCTGTTTTCTTAAAAGTAAGATGTCCATATTTGTACTCTTAAGCTAACTGTTGAAAATGATGATATTTTGAAATACAATGAATTAATACTGAGTACAGTTACCTGCTATGTTGAACTAATTATGTGTATAAGTGCATTTTGTACTTCAGCTATTTATTTTCCCTGTGATTGATGATTATGCACCACCCGTGCACTACCACATGCTTAATTACATCATTTATTTTAGAACCAGCAATCTTATTTGTGTTAAACACGAAGTCTGATAATTGTTGATGTGCACTATGACATATTTTGTCACACAGTACTATATTTTCACATTGTGACATGTCACCTAACTTACTGGTGTTCAACAGTGATCTCTTCTCCTGACTTCACCAAAATAGGACAAAAGAACAGTAACACATGAAGGAATAGCTACAGTGAGAATTTTATTCAAAACATATTCCAATTCAAAATTAATCAGAGTCACAATCCCACAGCAGATCTTGTTATTTATCCAACACAGAAAAATCTATCAGAACTTTGCTGGGACCAATGCAATGTTGATAGTACAGTGGGTTGGATGACTTATGGCAGGCTAATCTTGTAGATATTCTGCAGTATTCAAGAGTGAACAAAGAACTGAAATATGTCTTAATAGTTACTTATACCTATTCCAAATTTTCCTGGACATTCCCGTGAAAATAAAGATGGGGATGGATGTTGCACATATGTTTGAACAATTGACACAAATGAGGATGGATCGATGTCCATACATTCTTCAACCAGACCATAGAGGTGAATTTTACAGTAGATTCTTCGAGATTGTAATGGAACAATGTGGAAAAAACCATTATTCGACTCTCTCCCACTTGTGAGACATTTGAACGGCAAGGTCAAAAACCAAATGTGGATGCATTTTAATCTTCTGGGATCATACAAGTGGTAAACCTTCTCCCACAAATAATTGATGAGTATAGCTGAAATACAATCATACAATTAGCCGGCCGGTGTGGCCATGCGGTTCTAGGCGCTTCAACCTGGAAACGCGTGACCGCTACGGTCGCAGGTTCTGATCCTGCCTCGGGCATGGATGTGTGTGATGTCCTTAGGTTAGTTAGGTTTAAGTAGTTCTAAGTTCTATTGGACTGATGACCAAAGATGTTAAGTCCCATAGTGCTCAGAGCCATTTTATCCAATCATACAATTAAAATGAGACCTGTTGATGTTCATGATAATGAGCTTCTAAATTCTGTACACAATCGCATTAAAATGATGACTCCATGCAACAGAAATTTAATGTAGGTGATTTAGCACATATTTGATAGTATAAGACTGCATTCCAGAAATCATACTTTCGGAATTGGTCAACAGAGTAATTTATTGTTTAAAACGTGTAGAGTAAGAATCCCAGAACTTAGATCTTGAAGGATGTCAAAGGTGAAGAAATTGCCAGGAGTTTTTACACCGAAGAATTGCACAAGGACTCTGAACCGGATATGTTTCTCAAAGTGCATGTTACATGATATCGAGGGAACAAACCTTTACGTAAATGTCTTGGCTTCCTCGCATAACACAAAAGTATAGTGAATGCCCAGGAGTTACTATAGAATAATGCACACAAACCTCAAACATTTCAGTAGAATAACATGGTAGGATGCGCGAAATACACAACCCTATATATAACTTCTGTGGGGCTAGAGCAAAGCTTCTAAAATGGCTAGCACATGATGATAAGGGGATTAATCTGTTGGACAAGGCGTGCAAGGAGCACGTTGTATACACTACCAATCAGTATTGGCCAGAACATCACACAACAGATCAAATAGTCGCTGATACAGGTAAGTCCATAAGTTGAATTAGAGACATTGGTATGGGACAACGCATTACCACATTTGAAGCTGATAAAACAAGGTGCACCGATCTTGAATAGGTTTGTGGATAAATTTCCACAAGTTATGAATGCTGCCCATCATAAATGACAAGAAGGAAATTCAGGTGTGTTTAATTAATTGTATATAATCAAGTATGCCAGCACGAAAAAGAGCCCTCAGGTAGAGAGGAGTATGAAAAAGAAGAAGAGGACCGATTAAAAAAACTATGTTTCTACCAATACCTGAGACATCAGATGAAATTGTTCCGTTTCTAATTCTTGGACTGGTTGCTCTAACAGTGATTAGCTCCTTAGCCAGAGGTGCTACAGCCATTGCCCCTCAACAATGAAAATTGCTAAAAGTGCCCAGACACAGCTTGACAAGGCGAAAAGACACAATAAGGTATTGGAATCTGTGGCTGTCAGGAAAGGACTATACTTAAAACTATACAGGAAAGGGGCTTGGGCTATCCTTAAAAAAAACTCCAAGCTATACTAATCAATGGATCACTTGCAAATACCGAGCTGCTTAAATTTGTCAAACCCTTCGGTATTTTGAGATTTTGTAGGTGTTTATGCAGTACACATTGCCAAAGGGGATTGTGAATTTAGGTGTAGCAGCAGGACCTGGAGCCCACTGGGTGGCATGTGTTCAAAAATCACAGATAACATCTGTTATTTTGATTCATTCAGTGACTTGTGTTCAACAGAGAATTATGTTCATAGTTTACGAGCAACCATGTGTTCTGCCAAAACTTCGATATATACTTGTTGGTTCATTTGTGCCACATGTTTCTCCAGTCGTTTAGAAATATACAGAAAGAAGAAGAATGCAGCGTTTGGTAGTCGACATGCTATTTCTCATCCCAATTCTAGACAAAAGTGTATTTTGCAAAACCTTGTCCTACCAACAGATTTAAAGAAATATGATTTGGAGAACGTAGCTCTGGCAACACTGTAACTGCGTGCCATGTTGCCAAGAATGTGTACCATCAACTGTGCACTGTGCCAGAGCTTTCATCTACATCTACATGGATACTCTGAAAATCATATTTAAGTTCGTGGCAGAGGGTTCATCGAATCACCTTCACAATTCTCTATTATTCCAATCTCGTATACCGCGCGGAAAGATTGAACACCTATATGTTTCCGTACGAGATTTGATTTCCCTTATTTTTCGTGGTGATCGTTCCTCCCTATGTAGGTCGGTGTCAACAATATATTTTCGCATTCGGAGGAGAAATTTGGTGATAGGAATTTCTTGAGAAGATTCCGTCGCAACGAAAAACGCCTTTCTTTTAATGATGTCCAGCCCAAATCCTGTAACATTTCTGAGACACTCTCTCCCATATTTCGCGACAATACAAAACGTGCTGGCTTTCTTTGAACTTTTTCGATGTACTCCGTCAGTCCTATCTGGTAAGGATCCCACACCGCGTAGCAGTAGTCTAAAAGAGGACGGACAAGCGTAATGTAGGCAGTCTCCTTAGTAGGTCTGTTACATTTTCTAAGTGCTCTGCCAATGAAACGCAGTCTTTGGTTAGCCTTCCCCACAACATTTTCTATGTGTTCCCTCCAATTTAAGTTGTTCGTAATTGTAATACCTAGGTATTTCGTTGAATTTACGGCCTTTAGATTAGACTGATTTGTCGTGTAACCGAAGTTTAACGAGTTCCTTTTAGCACTCATGCGAATGACCTCACACTTTTCCTTATTTAGGGTCAACTGCCACTTTTCGCACCATTCAGATATCTTTTCTAAATCGTTTTGCAGTTTGTTTTGATCTTCTGATGACTTTATTATTCGATATACGATAGCGTCATCTTCAAACAACCGAAGACTGCTGCTCAGATTGTCTCCCAAATCGTTTATATAGATGTTGTTGTTGTGGGCTTCAGTCCTGAGACTGGTTTGATGCAGCTATCCATGCTACTCTATCCTGTGCAAGTTTCTTCATCTCCCAGTACCTATTGCATCCTACATCCTTCTGACTCTGCTTAGTGTATTCATCTCTTGGTCTCCCTCTACGATTTTTACCCTCCATGCTGCCCTCCAGTACTAAATTGGTGATCCCTTGATGCCTCAGAACATGTCCTACCAACCGATCCCTTCTTTTGGTCAAGTTGCGCCACAAACTCCTCTTCTCCCCAATTCTATTCAAAACCTCCTCATTAGTTATGTGATCTACCCATCTAATCTTCAGCATTCTTCTGTAGCACCACATTTCGAAAGCTTCTATTCTCTTCTCGTCTAAACTATTTATCGTCCATGTTTCACTTCCATACATGGCTACACTCCATACAAACACTTCCTGAAACGACATCCATACTCGATGTTAACAAATTTCACTTCTTCAGAAACGCTTGCCTTGCCATTGCCAGTCTACATTTTATATCCTCTCTACTTCGACCATCATCAGTTATTTTGCTACCCAAATCGCAAAACTCCTTTACTACTTTAAGTGTCTCATTTCCTAATCTAATTCCCTCAGTATCACCCGACTTAATTCGACTACATTCCTTTATCCTTGTTTTGCTTTTGTTGATGATCATCTTATACCTTCCTTTCAAGACACTGTCCATTCCGTTCAACTGTTCTTCCAAGTCCTTTGCTGTCTCTAACAGAATTACAATGTCGTCGGCGAACCTCAAAGTTTTTATTTCTTCTCCATGGATTTTAATACCTACTCCGAACGTTTCCTTTGTTTCCTTTACTGCTTGCTCAATATAAAGTTTCAAGAGCATCGGGGAGAGGCTACAACCCTGTCTCACTCCCTCCCCAACCACTGCTTCCCTTTCATGTCCCTCGACTCTTATAACTGCCATCTGGTTTCTGTACAAATTTTAAATAGCCTTTCGCTTCCTGTATTTTGCCCCTGCCACCTTCAGAATTTGAAAGAAACTATTCCAGTCAACATTGTCAAAAGCTTTATCTAAGTCTACAAATGCTAGAAACGTAGGTTTGCCTTTCCTTAATCTTTCTTCTAAGATAAGTCGTAGGGTCAGTATTGCCTCACGTGTTCCAACATTTCTACGGAATCCAAACTGATCTTCCCCAAGGTCGGCTTCTACCAGTTTTTCCATTCGGCTGTAAAGAATTCGCGTTAGTATTTTGCAGCTGTGACTTATTAAACTGATAGTTCGGTAATTTTCACATCTGTCAACAACTGCTTTCTTTTGGATTTGAATTATTATATTCTTATTGAAGTCTGAGGGTATTTCGCCTGTCTAATACATCTTGCTCACCAGATGGTAGAGTTTTGTCAGGACTGGCTCTACCAAGGCCGTCAGTAGTTCTAATGGAATGTTGTCTACTCCTGGGACCTTGTTTCGTCTCAAGTCTTTCAGTGCTCTGTCAAGCTCCTCACGCAGTATCGCATCTCCCCTTTCATCTAAATCTACTTCCTCTTCCATTTCCATAATATTGTCCTCAAGAACATCGCCCCTGTATAGACCCTCTATATACTCCTTCCACCTTTCTGCTTTCCCTTCTTTGCTTAGAACTGGGTTTCCATCTGAGCTCTTGACATTCATGCAAGTGGTTCTCTTTTCTCCAAAGGTCTTTTTAATTTTCCTGAAGGCAGTATCTATCTTACCCCTCGTGAGATAAGCCTCTACATCCTTACATTTGTCCTCTAGCCATCCCTGCTTAGCCATTTTGCACTTCCTGTCGATCTCATTTTTGAGACGTTTGTATTCCTTTTTGCCTGCTTCGCTTACTGCATTTTTGTATTATCTCCTTTCATCAATTAAATTCAGTATTTCTTCTGTTTCCCAAGGATTTCTACTGGCCCTCGTCAGTTTACCTACTTGATCCTCTGCTGCCTTCACTATTTCATTCCTCAAAGCTACCCATTCTTCTCCTACTGTATTTCTTTCCCCCATTCCTGTCAATTGTTCCCTTATGCTGTCCCTGAAACTCTGTACAACCTCTGGATCTTTCAGTTTATCCAGGTCCCATCTCCATAAATTCCCACCTTTTTGCAGTTTCTTCAGTTTTTATCTACAGTTCATAACCAATAGATTATGGTCAGAGTCCACATCTGTCCCTGGAAATGTCTTACAATTTAAAATCTGATTCCTAAATCTCTGTCTTACCATTATATAATCTATCTGAAACCTTCTAGTACCTCCAGGGTTCTTCCATGTATACAACCTTCTTTTACGATTCTTGAACCAAGTGTGAGCTATGATTAAGTTATGCTCTGTGCAAAAATTCTACCAGGCGGCTTGCTCTTGCATTTCTTAGCCCCAATCGATATTTACCTACTACGTTTCCTTCTCTTCCTTTTCCTACTGTCGAATTCCAGTCACCCATGACTATTAAATTTTCGTCTCCCTTCACTACCTGAATAATTTCTTTTATCTCATCATACATTTCATCAATTTCTTCATCATCTGCAGAGTTAGTTGGCATAAAAACTTGTACTACTGTAGTAGGCGTGGGCTTCGAGTCTATCTTGGCCACAATAATGCGTTCACTATGCTGATTGTAGTAGCTTACCCGCACTCCTATTTTTTTTATTCATTATTAAACGTACTCCTGCATTTATATAGATAAGGAATAATAAAGGACCTATAACACTACCTTGGGGAACGCCTTCTGTTTTACTCGATGACTTTCCGTCAATTACTACGAACTGTGACCTCCCTGAAAGGAAATCACAAATCCAGCCACATAACTGAGACGATACTCCATAAGCACGCAATTTCACTACAAGCCGACTGTGTGGTACAGTGTCAAAAGTCTTCCGGAAATCCAGAAATACGGAATGGATCTGAAATCCCTTGTCAATAGCACTCAAAACTTCACGTGAATTAAGAGCTAGTTGTGTTTCACAGGAACGATGTTTTCTAAACCCATGTTGACTGTGTGTCAATAGACAGTTTTCTTCGAGGTAATTCATAATGTTCGAACACAATATATGTTCTAAAATCTTGCTGCATATCGAAGTTAACGACACTGACCTGTAATTTAGTGGATTATTCCTACTACCTTTCTTGAATATTGGTGTGACCTGTGCAACTTTCCAGTCTTTGGGTACGGATCTTTCGTCGAGCGAACGGTTGTATATGAAAGTTAAGTTGGAGCTAATGCATCAGCATACTCCGAAAGGAACCTAAATGGTATACAGTGTGGACCACAAGACTTGCTTTTATTAGAATAGATTAGATTAGATTAGTACTTGTTCCACAGATCATGAATACTACACTTCGTAATGATGTGGAACGTGTCAGGTTAATAAAACGTTTCTATAGAAGATGTTACATTACACAAAATATTACATGACACTTAATATTTTTAATTTTTTCGTGGGGGTGGGGAAATTACCCACTTACTATTTCCAAAAATTCATCTAATGAGTAGAAGGAGTTGCCGTTCAGAAATTCTTTTAATTTCCTTTTAAATACTATATGGTTATCTGTCAGAACTTTAATGCTATTAGGTAAGTGACCAACGACTTTTGTGGCAGCATAATTTACCCCCTTCTGATCCAAAGTTAGATTTAACCTTGAGTAGTGAAGATCATCCTTTCTCCTAGTATTGTAGCCATGTAAACTGTTATTACTTTTGAATTAGTTCGGATTGTTAATAACAAATTTCATAAGTGAATATATATATATATATATATATATATATATATATATATATATATATATATATATATATATATATTATGAGGCTACAGTGAACATCTCTAGCTCTTTAAATGAGTGTCTGCAGGATGATCTTAGATGAGCTCCAGCAATTATTCTGATTACACGCTTTTGTGCAATGAACACTCTTTCACTCAATGATGAGTTACCCCAGAATATGATGCCATATGAAAACAGAGAATTAAAATAGGCATGGTAAACTAATTTACTGAGATGTATATCCTAATAGCATAAGTAGCTGTACTCAAACGTTTCAACAGATCTTCAGAGTGTGTTTTCCAGTTCAGCCCCTCGTCAATACATACACCTAGAAATTTTGAATATTGTACCTTAGCTACCGATTTCTGTTCAGTGTCTATATTTATTAATGGTGTCATTCCATTTACTGTGTGGAACTGTATGTACTGTGTTTTGTCAAAGTTTAATGAGAGCCCATTTGCAGAGAACCACTTAATGATTTTCTGAAGAACATCGTTTACAACTTCACCAGTTAATTCTTGTCTGTTGGGTGTGATAGCTATACTTGTATCATCGGCAAAAAGTACCAGCTTTGCATGTTCGTGAATATAGAATGGCAAGTCATTAATATATATTAAGAACAGCAGAGGACCAAAGACCGAACCTTGCGACACCCCATTCTTGATTGTTGCCCAGTTTTTTGCATGTTATGTGAACTGCTTATTTCAATTTTCTACACTCTTCCAGTTAGGTATGATTTAAACCATTTGAGCGCTGTCCCATTCATACCACAGTACTTGAGCTTATCTAGAAGTATTCCATGATTTACACAGTCAAAAGCCTTTGAGAGATCACAGCCTGCACCCTTTGTGACTGAAGCCCTTCTTGTGTTTTCCCGAGACCCTCTAACCTAAAAAACCGCACAGAGCACGCCACACAGCCCCTGCTACCCGTGTAGCCGCCTCCTGCGTATAGTGGACACCTGACGTACTCAGCGGAACCCGAAACCCAACCACCCTTTGGCGCAAGTCGAGGAATCTGCAGCCTACACTGTCGCAGATCCGTCTGAGCCTCTGATTCAGACCGTCTACTCGGCTCTGTACCAGAGCTCCGCAATCGGTCCTGTCAACTATGCTGTAAATGGTCAGCTCTGCTTTCATCTTGCAAGCAAGACCGGCAGCCTTCACCATTTCTGTTAGTCGCTCGAAACCAGAGAGAATCTTTTATGATCCAAAGTGACACACATCATTTGAACCGTTATGAGCAACCGCCTGCAGTTGGCTGCACCCTGTGCTTTTCATGGCATCCGGGAGGACTCTTTCCACATCTGGAATGACTCCACTCGGTATCCACATGGAGTGCACATTGGTTTTCTTACCCTTCTTGTCAGCCAAGTCCCAGTCCATAACGCGCCTAACGTTGGAGCTCCCAACTACCAATAATCCCACCCTCTCTGGTTGCCCGGGTGTTGCATGCTGAAACAGGGCAGGCGACAGCATCTAGATTAGCGACAGTGTCAACCACAGACAGCACCTGGAACCTATTTGTCAGACAAACCGGGGAGGCCTTATGTGCGGCCGCTGGGAAGTTTTTCACCGCCTGATTCGCCCCAGGGCGACCTCCCACTAGGCCACAGGTGAGGGGTCAGCCTCAGTGTGGGCAGTAACTGTGTTGGACACCGGTGAGGACCGATCGGAAGACCCGGGCGTGCTGGACGTACGTTGGATCCCCACAGCTGGCCCGCAACAGTGGTGCCCATCCACTGCAGCCTCAAACTGTGTAGCTGAAGCTATCACAGCCTGAAGCTGAGAGCGAAGTGTCACCAACTCGGCTCGGATCCGCACACAACAATCGCAGTCCCTGTCCATACGAAAGACCGTAGAAAACTAAACTACGCAGATAAACGGACTGTCGACTCGCGCTACGGAAATCTACTGTAGACCCTGACGAAAACGCAAGAACTGTGTCTAGTAATATGCAGATATTCAAAAACCTAACTACCGAAGCACTCAGATGAAACTAAATAATTCACCCCTGATTAGGAACTTGTAATATATCACAAGATCGGTTTACTTTCCGACGCAAACGAAAACGCGAGAACAGTGGTTATTAGATACTAAATTTACACACAGAAGCTCAAGAATCTAAACTATTAAAGCACACAGATGGTATAATAAAATTCTCTCCTGGTTAGTAACTCGTAAATGTCACAAAAGCGGTTACTTCCCTGTTGCTGCGTCTGTCTCGGTCTTTTACTACTGTCTGACTGCTTTCCCATTAGCTCAGCGAGTCGATGAAATGCTCTGGGGAACAAATGTGAAGAATCGCTAATGTTCGAGTTGTGTTTGTGTCAAACACTTTTTTTAGTTAAACTATAAAATTGTATCCAATTTACAGCTCGATAATGCGGTGACTTGAGTATTTCTTTCTGTTACTGTTACTTTTATGTAACATTGAAGACATAACATGAACTTCTTACAGGCATAAGTGACTACTTTTTCCTTCCATGACATAAATAAAGCCAACAGCAAAAATAGTGGATACAGTAGCATTGTCTGTATCCAGTGAGGTAGAAAAATGTGTCCCCAAAAGTAAAAACATGGTGGATGAAGTCTGGAGAACATGGAGGCCAAAACATTGGACCTCCATAACCAATCAGTTTATGTGGAAACACTTCATTTAAATATTTATACCCATTCATTCAAAAGTGTGGCAGTGCATCATTACGATGAAACACAGCTGCCACCAAACAACAAGTGGGATGTTTTCTAATGCATCAGACAAACAAACATATGATACACAGGCGCATTCAGTTTCTTCAGCAAAAGGAAGGGCTCAAAAGCACTCCCCCCACAATTCCAGCCCACAGGTTTACGCCAAATCATACCTCATAGCCATGTTGACAGGTGGTGTAAGGGTTGTGTTCTGACAAATGTTGGCTTTGGTGGAGGCTGATAATACCTTCTTGAGTGAAGGTAGGGTCATGAGCCCGTATCACATTGTTTATAAAATGTTCGTTATCTTCCACTTTGTACAAAAACCATTCACAAAACTATACGCATCGAACGTGGCCTTTTAGCTGCTGGATTTGAGTTAACATTTAATGATACAGGTGCAGTTCTTCGTTGTGTAACACTTCAACAACTGGTCTTTGAAATACCTGGAACTGCCTTGCAATGTATGAGTATTTCGTTGAGGTGATGAGTGAACAGTTTCAAGAATCGTATCCTCTGTTTGTGAAGTACAGCTAGTCCTTGGATCGCCTATGTCCATTGATTGTGGATAAAGATCACTGATTTCTCAAAGGTGTTGCACCAGCGATGAAAAACATTCTTATCAGGATGGTGCCTTTGATGGTACCATGTAGATACACGCGAGGAGCAGCAGCAGGAGCTTGGTTTTCAGATGCAAATTGCAAAAAGATTTAGAAAAGATATCTGAATGGTACGAAAATTGGCAGTTGACCCTGAATAACGAAAAGTGTTACATCATCCACATGAGTGCTGAAAGGAATTCGTTAAACTTCGGTTACACGATAAATCAGTCTAATCTAAAAAGCCGTAAATTCAACTAAATACCTAGGTATCACAATTACGAACAATTTAATTGTAAGAAACACATTGAAAATGTTGTGGGGAAGGCTAACCAAAGACTGCGTTTTATTTGAAGGACTCTTAGAAAATGTAACAGATCTACTAAGCAGACTGCCTACACTACGCTTGTCCGTCCTCTACGCTGCGCGGTGTGGGATCCTTACCAGATAGGACTGACGAAAAAGTTCAAAGAAGGGCAGCACTTTTTGTATTATCGTGAAATATGGGAGAGAGTGTCACAGAAATGATAAAGGATTTGGGATGGACATCATTTAGAGAAAGGCGTTTTTCGTTGCGACGGAATCTTCTCACGAAATTCCTATCACCAAGTTTCTCCTCCGAATGCGAAAATATATTGTTGACACCGACCTACATAGGGAGGAACGAGGGAAATCGTACGGAAAGATATAGGTGTTCGTTTTTTGCCGCGCGCTACACGAGGTTGGAATAATAGAGAATTGTGAAGGTGGTTCGATGAACCCTCTGCCAGGCACTTCATCTACATCTACATACATACTCCGTAATCCACGATACGGTGCGTGGCGGAGGGTACCTCGTACCACAACTAGCATCTTCTCTCCCTGTTCCACTCTCAAACAGAACGAGGGAAAAATGACTGCCTATATGCCTCTGTATGAGCCCTAATCTCTCTTATCTTATCTTTGTGGTCTTTCCGCGAAATATAAGTTGGCGGCAGTAAAATTGTACTGCAGTGAGCCTCAAATGCTGGTTCTCTAAATTTCCTCAGTAGCGATTCACGAAAAGAACGCCTCCTTTCCTCTAGAGACTCCCATCCGAATTCCTGAAGCATTTCCGTAACACTCGCGTGATGATCAAACCTACCAGCAACAAATCTACCAGTCCGCCTCTGAATTCATTCTGCGTCC
The DNA here is from genome assembly GCF_023864275.1 of Schistocerca cancellata. Classification (NCBI taxonomy): domain Eukaryota; kingdom Metazoa; phylum Arthropoda; class Insecta; order Orthoptera; family Acrididae; genus Schistocerca; species Schistocerca cancellata. The sequence continues at coordinate 143,553,791 of NC_064634.1, read as the reverse complement.
TCCCTCAATCCGACCTGATAGGAATCCCAAACGCTCGAGCAGTACTCAAGAATAGGTCGTATTAGTGTTTTATAAGCGGTCTCCTTTACAGATGAACCACATCTTCCCAAAATTCTACCAATGAACCGAAGACGACTATGCGCCTTCCCCACAACTGCCATTACATGCTTGTCCCACTTCATATCGCTCTGCAATGTTACTCCCAAATATTTAATCGACGTGACTGTGTCAAGCGCTACACTACTAATGGAGTATTCAAACATTACAGGATTCCTTTTTCTATTCATCTGCATTAATTTACATTTATCTATATTTAGAGTTAGCTGCCATTCTTTACACCAATCACAAATCCTGTCCAAGTCATCTTGTATCATCCTACAGTCACTCAACGACGACACCTTCCCGTACACCACAGCATCATCAGCAAACAGCCGCAAATTGCTATCCACCCTATCCAAAAGATCATTTATGTAAATAGAAAACAACAGCAGACCTACCACACTTCCTTGAGGCACTCCAGATGATACCCTCACCTCCAATGAACACTCACCATCGAGGACAACCCACTTAAATGCCCGTAAAGTCACGCACTTAAATGTGATTTGCAGAGTATCCATGTAGATGTAGGTGTGGATGTCCGTCTTTGAAATGAGATGCATTACTGATTCTGCGTGTCACGCATCCTATAGTTTGATGGTAGGTTCGTGGAGGTATGTGGCATTAAATGTTTACGCACAGATCAAGTAATTCACGTAAATAACTGACCGCTGATTTTATGTGCGTGGTGAATGCGCCCAATAGCGACCCAGATGGTTGGTTGGTTGGTTGGGGGAAGGAGACCAGACAGCGTGGTCATCGGTCTCATCGGATTAGGGAAGGATGGGGAATGAAGTCGGCCGTGCCCTTTCAGAGGAACCATCCCGGCATTTGCCTGGTGTGATTTAGGGAAATCACGGAAAACCTAAATCCGGATGGCCGGACGCGGGATTGAACCGTCGTCCTTCCGAATGCGAGTCCAGTGTCTAACCACTGCGCCACCTCGCTCGGTGACCCAGATGGGTTGCATAGAATTTACATCAGGTGAATTTCGTCGCCGAGACATCACCGTGGGTTCACCGTAACGCCTCTCAAATCACTGCAGTACGGTTCTGTCTCCAAGACACGGACAATTATACTACTGAAAGATAACATCGCTGTAGGAGAAGACATGAAGTATGAAAGGATGCAGGTGGTTCTCAGCTGTCAGTGTGTCTTCGATTACTACCACAGGCCCCATGCAAGGGCAAGAGGATGTCTCCCATAACATAATACTTCTCCCACCAGCCTGCGTCCGTGGCGCGCCGCCGTTCACCTCGATGACGGTGTTTGTGGAGACAACCATCCGCTTAATGTAGCCAACACGTTTCCATTGATCGACGGTCGAATCCTGATGGTCCCATGCCCACTGGAATCGTAACTAACGGTGTCGTGGGGTCAATGCGTGAACACGTAGGTTGGTTGGTTGTTTTGGGGAAGGAGACCAGACAGCGAGGTCATCGGTCTCATCGGATTAGGGAAGGACGGGGAAGGAAGTCGGCCGTGCCCTTTGAAAGGAACCATCCCGGCATTTGCCTGGAGCGATTTAGGGAAATCACGGAAAACCTAAATCAGGATGGCCGGACGAACACGTAGAGGTAGTCTGTTGCGGAGCTTCATGTTCAACAATGTACGATGAACGGTGTGTTCCGAAAATTTGTGCGTGCACCAGCATAGTGCTCTTTCGGCAGAGATTGCATAGACCACTGTCTATCCTACTTTACAGGGCAGACAAGCCTCCAAACCTCACGTTCCGTGAAGAGTCGTGAAAGTCCACCCATTTAGCTTAGCTCCTGTCTCTTTCTGTGTATGCTCACGAAGGAAGCACGTAGACATTCGACAGCTTCGCCGTGTTCGAGATACTCGTTCACAGGCTCTGCGTAATAATGATCTGTCCTTTGTCAAAGTCGCTTATCTCAATGGATTTCCCAATTTGCACTCCATATCTTCGCTAGGGGGATCCCGTCTGTGTCTGCACGGCTTACATAGTTTTGTTATCAAGTCACGTGCTCGTAATGTCATCTGGCGCATCTATCGTTATGATGGGCTGTGGTCATAATGTTCAGACTTATCACTGTAAGTGTATACTGACGCTTGGATTGCAGAGTTAGTTATGGACGGAAAGAAAATCCCTTTTGAGTTGGATGCCACTTAAATAATACACTAAAATATATATTACACTAAAGATAACTTATCTAAAATCAGTACAAACATTATTCAATATGCTAACATACCTGTCAAGGGGTCTTTATACTTCTTTAATGTTGCTGTTGAAACTGACAAAGCAAGCTATTCAATGCCTTTCTATGTTGTAAAGGCATCATCTAGCTCCACCGTAGTGTGGAAAAACATTCCACTTAGCTGGAGGAATATTGTAAAAATATATCTAGTGAAACAATTATAAGTTTTTAGTCCAGAAACAAATTCACTAGAAAAACTTGTGAAGGCATATACTAATGTATTTACAAAAATGCCCTGAAACGGATAAAAAGAGGCCTAGTGCTGAAAGAAAGGGCTCAACCCATTGCCCGTCATGGCAGGTTAATTCTCCTAGCTCACCAACATCTTGCAGAAAATAAAATAGCTAATATGGTTGAGGAAAAAACTCTTGTCAAATTGTCATATGAAGAACTACACAAAGTCACCTGTTATGTCTGTCACTCAGCAGGCTAGAAGACAAACGCCTAAACTGAGAATTTGTGGAGATTTTACGGTAAATTTTACCCTAAAATTACCATTACCGAGTATATCTTAGGAAAGATAGACAGTTTTGCTAAGTTAGGAAGAGGAGGGAAATTCACCATACTTGACATAAGTAGTGCCTATTTACTTTTAGAAATGGGAGAGCCGTCTCGAGATCTGCAAACTATTGTCACTCTTCGGTCTTATAGCACTGGTTCCATATAACTGTGCTACCTGAAAACTACACGAATGCAGGAACTAACTGTGAATATCGAGAAAAATAAGTTTCTCACAATAAGGTGGAATATTGTGGACACATTATTGATACAAATGGATTGATTACAAGGAACAGAAAACTAGAAGCTGTGCAGAAAGCCCAAAAGCCAACAACCCTAACTCGGATCTTGCTAATTTGTGCTAACATGTTGTGGTCAATTTTTACCAGACCTGTCTAGAATCCTGTAATCCGTATTCATGTGCCAACAAACCAAAGTTTGAATGGATTGCAAAAAATTTGAGAAAGCCTTCAAACAAGCTAATTATGTTTTGTTTTCACACACAGTATTGTGTCATTACGATCCATCTTTACCACTAGTTTCAGTTTGTGATGCTGCTGAGTAAGGCATAGGTGTTTCCTAGTTTCACCTGGAGCGATTCAGAACAGAATTATTGGGTCTTGGGCAAAGATGGTATGGTCCAGAATGAGATTTTCACTCTGCAGCGGAGTGCGCGCTGATATGAAACTTCCTGGCACACACTTTTAATCTGCCGGGAAGTTTCATATCAGCGCACACTCCGCTGCAGAGTGAAAATCTCATTCTGGAAACATCCCCCAGGCTGTGGCTAAGCGATGTCTCCGCAATATCCTTTCTTTCGCAGGAGAGCTTCTGTAAAGTTTGGAAGGTAGGAGACGAGGTACTGGCAGAAGTAAAGCTGTGAGGACGGGCCGTGAGTCGTGCTTGGATAGCTCAGTTGGTAGAGCACTTGCCTGCAAAAGGCAAGGTCCCGAGTTCGAGTCTCGGCCTGAAATATAGTTTTAATTTGCCAGGAAGTTTCATGGTATGGTCAATGCATGGAGTGGAAAAAAATATGGAGGATGTCGCTTCACTGTGATAACAGATCACAAACCACTCAACTATAGTTTCAGTCCCAAAGCTTCATCGTCTTCCATTTGTGATAGGAGAAGACAAAGATGGACTGAATATTTGTTTCTGTACACTGAGGTGACAAAAGCCATGGGATACCTCTTAATATCGTGCCGGATCTCATTTCGTCCAGCGCAGTGCAGTAGCTCGAAGTGGCATCAGTGGTGTAATAAGATGATTTCCGTTAGTCACGACCACGCGGTGCTTAGATTCAAATCGTAGCCCAAGTCTTAACAATTTCGGTTGCCCTATTATTATATTTGTGGTGGACTTTTAAATTATCAGTAAAATTGTATCGAGCGTATATTTGGCAAAGAATGGATCGATCTGATTCGAAGCGCTTCACGCAAAGGTATGCAGCCACCCTAAATCATGATCGATGCCAACCACGAGGTCCATACAACACTTCTTACAAAAATGCTATCAACATTTTGTTCCGCATGTGGATTTAGTGCACGTGAGTGTTTGTGTTTCGAAACTGAGCAGTGACCACGTGCTCTCCAGATCTTCCCCACCCCACAGGACTCGTCAAATTAAGGCGAACGTGACGCCATAGGTTCGTTTATATAAACGTATCAAGAATGTTTTGTCTATATATTAAATACAAAAGACTACTGTTATCGTGCGAAATCTTGGCCAAAATAAATATTTCATCATTTGAAGCTATTTCCGTGCTCGTTTAATTTATCCCTTTTTCAATATGTCTGAAAACAGAGTCGCATTTGTTTCATTGATGATTATGCTACTAAAATACGTAGCTCTTGGCACAAGTGTAGCTAACGACGTAGTTTTCTCTGACTGCCCCATAATAATTCATTGCCTTATCCACTGCATCCTTTATAAACTTAATCTGTGAAGGGATTGTTCCCCAAAATTTAGATGGGCCTAAACCTCTTTTCAAACAACGGGCAATGTTATTCAGAGTACCTTACGTTACGTTACAATCACACGCCCTACACTGTTTTACTCACGCAGTGTTGCTCGCCGGTTAACACTGACAACTCTACTCAAACGCCGCTGCTGTCTACATCTACATCTACATCTACATCCATACTCCCCAAACCACCTGACGGTGTGTGGCGAAGTGTACCTCGAGTACCTCTATCGGTTCTCCCTTCTATTCCAGTCTCGTATTGTTCGTGGAAAGAAGGATTGTCGGTATGCATTTGTGTGGGCTCTAATCTCTCTGATTTTATTCTCATGGTCTCTTCGCGAGATATACGTAGGAGGGAGCAATATACTGCTTGACTCCTCGGTGAAGGTATGTTCTCGAAACTTCAACAAAAGTCCGTACCGAGCTACTGAGCGTCTCTCCGGCAGAGTCTTCCACTGGAGTTCATCTGTCATCTCCGTAACGCTTTCGCAATTACTAAATGATCCTGTAACGAAGCGCGCTGCTCTCCGTTGGATCTTCTCTATCTCTTCTATCAACCCTATCTGGTACAGATCCGACACTGCTGAGCAGTATTCAAGCAGTGGGCGACCAAGCGTACTTTAACCTACTTCCTTTGTTTTCGGATTGTATTTCCTTAGGATTCTTCCAATGAATCTCAGTCTGGCATCTGCTTTACCGACGATCAATTTTATATGATCATTCCATTTTAAATCACTCCTAATGCGTACTCCCAGATAATTTATGGAATTAACTGCTTCCAGTTGCTGACCTGCTATTTTGTAGCTAAATGATAAGGGATCTATCTTTCTATGTATTCGCAGCACATTACACTTGTCTACATTGAGATTCAATTGCCATTCCCTGCACCATGCGCCAATTCGCTGCAGATCCTCCTGCATTTCAGCACAATTTTCCATTGTTACAACCTCTCGATACACCACAGCATTATACTCGAACATAATACGTGTTCCAAAATTCGATCAGTTGTAGAATTTTGGAACACGTATTATGTTCGAGTATAATGACTTTTCTGGAGACTAGAAATCTACTCTGTAGGAATCAGCATGAGTTTCGAAAAAGACGGTCGTGTGAAACCCAGCTCGCGCTATTCGTCCACGAGACTCAGAGGGCCACAGACACGGGTTTACAAGTAGATGTCGTGTTTCTTGATTTCCGCAAGGCGTTCGATACAGTTCCCCACAGTCGTTTAATGAACGAAGTAAGAGCATATGGACTATCAGACCAATTGTGTGATTGGATTGAGGAGTTCCTAGATAACAGAACGCAGCATGTCATTCTCAATGGAGAGAAGTCTTCCGAAATAAAGGTGATTTAAGGTATGACGCAGGGGAGTGTTATAGGACCGTTGCTGTCGATCGTTAAGTGAAGGCCGTCGTCCACTACTTTGGTCGTGGTGAGAGATAATGCCTGAAATTTGATATTCTCGGCACGCTCTTGCCACTGTGGAATATCAACGTAATGTGATCTGACACATTTGTATGTCGTTGTCAGTACTGTTAAATACATTCGTGACGTTGTTACACAGTGCGAGGACACGTATTCAAAGTCACGAATTCGTGACGTTGTTTGAATACGTGTCCTCGCACTGTGTAATGACGTCACGAATGTATTTAACAGTATTGACAACGACATACAAATGTGTCAGTTTACATTACGTTGACATGGCTTAAAGCCATAATATCAGCACTTGATAATGGCCTAAGGCCGAAATTGCAATAGTGTTATACAAACTTAAAACAGTTACTGGCGTGAAGATAATGTCCATCAAAAAATTTATCACTGTGAATCCCAGCTACAACAAGAAACTAGTAGTGATATTGGTTTCTTAATTTACACTTTCAAATGTAAGTGCAGTCGTTTTGCCCTTTTGTTTGGGAGCCCTAAAATTCACTGTCACTATCAACTTCAAAATTAACTTTGCTGTAGAGAAAGTTTTTTTTTCTGTATTCGTAAAACTACGTACAGAAGTAGAAGACAAAAATGGAAAGCAGATGAAGCAGAAATGATTATTAAAATGGAATTATGCAAGAGAGAATAAATTTTTAATGATTAGAAAATAAGTTTTGATCTTTAAGTAAAATTACAAATACGCTGGGGAAAAGAAGTTCAACTACCTAGCGTAATTGGTCTGAATAAGACGTTTAATTTCTGTCAGACAACATTTGTTAAAATCTGGTCAATTGAGGTCTTTTACAAACTGTACTGAGTACAATGGTTCACATGTGCAAACTGAAGCAAAAGACACTGAATGCATATTCTGCAGCTGTCGTTTCTCGTAGATTAATGTAGAGGAATGGGCACAGCGCATAGAATGCTATGTTCGGGCTCCCTAAAAAGAGTTTGTACTCCCAGACTGCATTTCTTTTGTACAATAAACGCAGAAAATGTTGGAGAGGCAGTAAGTAAGAAAATATCACTATTTCAGGATTTACCGGTTCTTACATCGATTTGTTTTCTCTGACTGTGTCATATTAGGGCGCAATTTTTGTTTCGATTTAAATTGACTTTTTTGCTCTTTTTTCAAATTTAAATATGTTAAGAAGCACTAAAACGTCCCCTTAGAAAAATTAATGAATTACTGTGCTGATAAACCTCTTACATTATTTGATTTTCAAACAGCTGAGCAGAACTGAACGTACTCAGACATTTCGCTCTTTATCTATTCTGATCAACACTAAACTGACACACAATATTTTTAACGCAACGCAATCTGACTTTCAATAATCCCTACAAATAATGGCCCTGCCTAACCTTAACCTATAACTTTCACAAATCACTTACCTCACAAAAATCTTCGTTACTCGAACTACTGCAATACAGCGAGCGCCAATATTTCTAGCTAAATAAGAGATTCTAACTACTGAAGGCACTACCTACTGATAGGCATAGTTAGCAAATGAAAGATTTTGATAGAGAACAAACAGTGTATTTACCTTAATAGTGTTCAAAAGTCATAATATATATAGCAGTTCATGACATCCAGTCTTACAAATTTACTGTCTCTGATGGACACACGTCCAGATCATCCGCTCTCAAAACTCCGCCATTTCACTCCCCCCATCCACCACTGCTGGCGGCTCACCTCCAACTGCGCAACGCTACGCGCTGTTAACAGCCGACTGCCCAACACTACAATAGCGAATATTACAACAATGCCGACCAGCCACAGACTGCACACAGCACAGCCAGTGATTTTCATACAGAGCGCTACGTGGCGGTGGCCTTACCAATATAAGAACCTAAACAGCCTACTTACTGCACAAATTCAATAAATTAAATTTTAAAAAAATGGTTCAAATGGCTCTGAGCACTATGGGACTCAACATCTTAGGTCATAAGTCCCCTAGAACTTAGAACTACTTAAACCTAACTAACCTAAGGACATCACACACACCCATGCCCGAGGCAGGATTCGAACCTGCGACCGTAGCAGTCCCGCGGTTCCGGACTGCAGCGCCGGAACCGCCAGACCACCGCGGCCGGCAAATTAAATTTAAAGTACAGTGACTTCACGTAGTTTTCCAATTCACAATTATACGTTTATATCGAATATTGTAATATAAAGTGGAGTAATTTGAGACGCGGAAAGTTTCACATCAGGGATAAATCTAGTATGGCATCAGTTACCTTCCTCACTCAACGAGGGACTAAGGTGGTCAGCCTCTGGGAAAATGTCTCGTCATCCGTGAGAGTCTCCCAGGTATCCAACATTGGGTCCCAAATTTGGTCAGATGTGTGTGGTGCCAGAGTCAGCCAATGTAAGCTCATGTGACGCTCCATTTTGGCCCAAAAATTTTCAATGGGATTTAAGTCTGGCATTCGAACAGGTTAGTCAAGCAGCCATTGCTGAATGATTCGACTCTTGTGAACTGGTGTGTTGCCCCGCTGAAACTGTATTATCCTCTTGGGATAGTGCATACTCATACTTGACACTTTACTACGCGTCATGATGTGCACATACTGATCTGTGGCGAGATAACCATAAATTCGATGAAATATCCCCGCCCCATCTCATGACGTCCACCCCCAGCACGAGACTGTGATGCAGCCAACATGCGAATGTCGTAATGTGCTCCCCATGGCCTGTAGACCGCCACTGGACACTCATCTGTAAAGGTGAGGTGGTACTAGTCACGGTCAACATACAATTCAGAGAAGGCAAGCTTATAAAGGGTGTTATCAATAAAGAAGGCCCCTATATTAGCTGCCTTATGGAATCCCATAATCCCGTAATACCAGAATCCCGTAATCGGTTTGCGAATATCCAGGGTAATTGGTCTCGTTCTTGAGTTGTACAACTTTAAAAACGAAAGTCCATATAGGTGTAAACTAAGACGTTGTCTTGTTGAGGCTCTGACATCTTGCCTAAGCCCGACCCTCGAGGCCGGTCAGTTACTCCTGTCTCTCGCCAACGTTGTATCCACTTCTGGGCACAGCGGGGTAGAACGCCGCATCTGGCTGCCGTTTCACGCTCACCAAAACCATTATACGGGTGTGTTATGCTCGTCCAATTGTTTCAGTGGGCGGTGTACTTCGACAGACGATATTTAAGGGAGCATGCAAACCATATAAAGTCCATCAAAATATTGTGGTGTCAGTTCATCTACATCTACATCCATACTCCGCAAGCCACCTGACGGTGTGTGGCGGAGGGTACCCTGAGTACCTCTATCGGTTCTCCCTTCTATTCCAGTCTCGTATTGTTCGTGGAAAGAAGGATTGTCGGTATGCCTCTGTGTGGGCTCTAATCTCTCTGATTTTATCCTCACGGTCTCTTCGCGAGATATACGTAGGAGGGAGCAATATACTGCTTGACTCCTCGGTGAAGGTATGTTCTCGAAACTTCAACAAAAGTCCGTACCGAGCTACTGAGCGTCTCTACTGCAGCCTTCCACTGGAGTTTATCTGTCATCTCCGTAACGCTTTCGCGATTACTAAATGATCCTGTAACGAAGCGCGCTGCTGTCCGTTGGATCTTCTCTATATCTTCTATCAACCCTATCTTGTACGGATCCCACACTGCTGAGCAGTATTCACGCAGTGGGCGAACAAACGTACTGTAACCTACTTCCTTTGTTATCGGATTGCATTTCCTTAAGATTCTTCCAGCGAATCTCAGTCTGGCACCTGCTTTACCGACGATCAACTTTATATGATCATTCCATTTTAAATCACTCCGAATGCATACTCCCAGATAATTTATGGAATTAACTGCTTCCAGTTGCTGACCTGCTATATTGTAGCTAAATGATAAGGGATCTTTCTTTCTATGTATTCGCAGCACATTACACTTGTCTACATTGAGATTCAACTGCCGTTCCCTGCACCATGCGTCAATTCGCTGCAGATCCTCCTGCATTTCAGTACAATTTTCCATTGTTACAACCTCTCTATATACCACAGCATCATCCGCAAAAAGCCTCAGTGAACTTCCGATATCATCTACAAGGTCATTTATGTATATTGTTAATAGCAACGGTCCTACGACACTCCCCTGCGGCACATCTGAAATCACTCTTACTTCGGAAGATTTGTCTCCATTGAGAATGACATGCTGCGTTCTGTTATCAAGGAACTCTTCAATCCAATCACACAATTGCTCTGATAGTCCATATGCTCTTACTTTGTTCATTAAACGACTGTGGGGAACTGTATCGAACGCCTTGCGGAAGTCAAGAAACACGGCATCTACCTGGGAACCCGTGTCTATGGCCCTCTGAGTCTCGTGGATCATCGTAATGATTGACAGCTCACTGTATTGGAATAGAGTATGTAAATAAATCTATTATGCCCGTGTATAATGTATAAAATATGGTTTGATAAAACTTAACTACATCAGATGTAATCTTCAGATATTCAAAAATACACACCCTTTTTGTCATCTTCTACTTCCAGCGGTTTAAAGCTAACATAAGCATAAACATAATTATTGTTTTCGGTGCAGTACAGTGTGTTCGGAGAGTACATGGCCCATATCACGTGCTCCATATGCTACGTGGATAAAACGCCTCTTAATACGGGACAACATACTCCTTACATTCTGTAAGTAGGCTGTTTATGTTTTCTTATCGGCAACTTTACGTAGCGCTAAGTACGAAAATCACTGGCTGTGCTGTGTGCAGTCTGTGGCTGGTTGGCATTGTTGTAATACTCGCCATTGTAGCGTTGGGCAGCTGGATGTTAACAGCGCGTAGCGTTGCGCAGTTGGAGGTGAGCCTCCAGCAGTGGTGGATGTGGGAAACGAGATGGCGGATTTTTGAGTACAGAATGGATGTCATGAACTGCTATATATATTATGACTATTAAGGTAAATACATTGTTTGTTCTCTACAAAAATCTTTCATTTGCTAACTATGCCTATCAGTAGTTAGTGCCTTCCGTAGTTTGAATCTTTTATTTAGCTGGCAGTAGTGGCGCTCGCTGTATTGCAGTAGTTCGAGTAACGAAGATTTTTGTGAGGTAAGTGATTTGTGAAAGGTATAGGTTATTGGTAGTCAGGGCCATTCTTTTGTAGGGATTTTTGAAAGTCAGATTGCGTTGCGCTAAAAATATTGTGTGTCAGTTTAAGCACAGTCATGTATAATTTTTCTAAGGGGACGTTTCAATTCGTTGCCAAGAGTTTGAATGCAGCTGTTATTAGCAACCATATTCATAGAAATAAAGCTCTACATAATGTTACTGTTACATTAACAACCTTTTCTCTGTTCACCAGGTACCAGTCAGACGTTGTGTGGCGAATCATCCGTAGCTTCTGCCCGCAGCCTCTGTCTTTGCTGGAAGTGACAACATGGAACCGCCGTCCACGTGGGTTGGCAGCTTTCTTTCTGAAGACAGTAGCGGACGCTCATCCTGCAGTGTCCGTAGGGACGGTACTACGTATAAAACTTAAACATCGTCCCAAGTTCCACACTCAGTGCCGAGTGCTTGTAGTCGAAGACTGGCGCGAGGCACTCTACGCGGAAGGCCTCTGGTACATGCCACAGTACGGGCCATCAGACAGAATGGTTGTGGTCAACGCAGCGCTTCGGCCTCACTGCCCAGGAGGTAGGACAACAAGCCAACACAATGCACTGCTCTCGCTTAATGATCTCTGGCACCGCTGTATTAAAACAAATGGCATACTTCAGAACCTTTAAGTTCACGAACAAAGAGGTCAAAAGTAGAGCAATGTTGATAATGGAATCCTATACAGGGTGTTACAAAAGGTACGGCCAAACTTTCAGGAAACATTCCTCACACACAAATAAAGAAAAGTTGTTATGTGGACATGTGTCCGGAAACGCTTAATTTCCATGTTAGAGCTCATTTTAGTTTCGTCAGCATGTACTGTACTTCCTCGATTCACCGCCAGTTGGCCCAATTGAAGGAAGGTAATTTTGACTTCGGTGCTTGTGTTGACATGCGGCTCATTGCTCTACAGTACTAGCATCAAGCACATCAGTGCGTAGTTCATCACGAACGTGGTTTTGCAGTCAGTGCAATGTTTACAAATGTGGAGTTGGCAGATGCCCATTTGATGTACGGATTAACACGGGGCAATAGCCGTGGCGCGGTACGTTGGTATCGAGACAGATTTCCAGAACGAAGGTGTCCCGACAGGAAGACGTTCGAAGCAATTGATCGGCGTCTTAGGGAGCACGGAACATTCCAGCCTTTGACTCGCGACTGGGGAAGACCTAGAAGGACGAGGACACCTGCAATGGACGAGGCAATTCTTCGTGCAGTTGACGATAACCCTAATGTTAGCGTCAGAGAAGTTGCTGCTGTACAAGGTAAAGTTGACCACGTCACTGTATGGAGAGTGCTACGGGAGAACCAGTTGTTTCCGTACCATGTACAGCGTGTGCAGGCACTATCAGCAGCTGATTGGCCTCCACGGGTACACTTCTGCGAATGGTTCATCCAACAATGTGTCAATCCTCATTTCAGTGCAAATGTTCTCTTTACGGATGAGGCTTCATTCCAACGTGATCAAATTGTAAATTTTCACAATCAACATGTGTGAGCTGACTAGAATCCGCACGCAATTGTGCAATCACGTCATCAACACAGATTTTCTGTGAACGTTTGGGCAGGCATTGTTGGTGATGTCTTGATTGGGCCCCACGTTCTTCAACCTACGCTCAATGGAGCACGTTATCATACTTTCATACGGGATACTCTACCTGTGTTGCTAGAACATGTGCCTTTACAAGTACGACACAACATGTGGTTCATGCACGATGGAGCTCCTGCACATTTCAGTCGAAGTGTTCGTACGCTTCTCAACAACAGATTCGGTGGCCGATGGATTGGTAGAGGCGGACCAATTCCATGGCCTCCACGCTCTCCTGACCTCAACCCTCTTGACTTTCTTTTGTGGGGGCATTTGAAAGCTCTTGTCTACGCAACACCGGTACCAAATGTAGAGACTCTTCGTGCTCGTATTGTGGACGGCCGTGATACAATACGCCATTCTCCAGGCCTGCATCAGCGCATCAGGGATTCCATGCGACGGAGGGTGGATGCATGTATCCTCGCTAACGGAGGACATTTTGAACATTTCCTGTAACAAAGTGTTTGAAGTCACGCTGGTACGTTCTGTTCCTGAGTTTTTCCATACCATGATTAATGTGATTTGAAGAGAAGTAATAAAATGAGCTCTAACATGGAAAGTAAGCGTTTCCGGACGCATGTCCACATATTTTCTTTCTTTGTGTGTGAGGAATGTTTCCTGAAAGTTTGGCCGTACCTTTTTGTAACACCCTGTATATTCTGAGACCTTCGTATTAATGACAATCTTAACTGGTAAGTTCACTTCCTTGATTTACGAGTTAGACAGCATTCCTGGTAGTATTACTGCCAGCATTTGTGTCCTACAGTAGTAAAACAGTTGGCAAAACAAAAACCACAACAAATCTCCATACCTAATACGGTGTTGGCACTCAAAGAGCTCCCAGTCACCTCGGAATGGATGAATACATTTCCTGTATAGTTTTCGAGGGACTGTTATAACATCGTTCCTGCAAAACGCTGGCAAGTTCAGGTAAAGATGGTGCAGGTTGATAGCGACCACACACCCTTCCCTCCAAACTAGATCAGAACGGCTCCGTAATGTTGAGATCTGGTGACTGTGGAGATCAGGGAAGGTACCACAAAACCAGATTCCAACGATGTGAGCTGTATGAACAGGGGACCTATCTTCTTGGAAAACAGCATCACTACTGGTATACAAACTTGGCACCATCTGATGGATATGATCAGCCAAAATGGTCACATAATCCTTGGTAGTAATACGGCATTGTACAGTAACCATGGTGCCCATGCAATAGCACGATATGGCTGACCAAATCATCAACCAACTCCCGCCATGTCTCACTTTTGAGACGTAAAATTGTCCAGAAGTTGGAAACAGTATGAAACGATCAAATGATATTCTTCCGTTGCTCCATAATGTTGATCTCATGGCTTTGGCACCACGTTCTTCAGTTACGGGCATTTGCATCACTGACGAGTGGTTCTGGAATTCCAGCCCGCCCCTTATTGTTTTGGTGCTGACGGGGTTCGCGAGTGAGACATTCAGTTCTCCAGTGACTTTTGCAGCTGGCATCGTCTTATTTTTCGTCACAATGCTCTTCAATGACCATCTGTCACGATTTCTCAACACTCACTTTCGTCTGTTTTGTGACTTAGCAGATGATGTTTTCCGCTTTCTCTATATGCGATATAAACCCCAGATACGATGCTTCTTGAAACGCCAAACACTTCTCCAATTTGGATACGGAAGTACACCCCATACCAGCATCAGCATAATGAACTCACAAGTACATAGAGCACTGTTCTGTTTGTGACTGACATTTGCAACGTATTTAGAACATTTCACATGTACCTTTCGTGGTCAAACAACAACGGCGCAACCAGCTAGCTTGCCTAGCATCTGCATTTATGTTCAAGCGCGCATTTTTCGCTGTTTCCATGTCTTTTCCAACCACTGTACTTTTGATTTGCACTGCATGGGTACTAATATCAATAAAATAATATTTCGTGTCTCACGAAAGAATATTACCAAAATCATGAGAAGAGTCCATTTCAGTGTTCGTTTCTGAAAAGCTGGTCATTAAAATTTCAAAGTCAGGAAAGCAGGTAACGAAAATTCACTTATTCTTCGTATACAGCAGAGTATGAAGAATACATGATAAAATTTGTAGCTGACTTGCAGGTATATAGGATGATAAATTAAGCGCAAAGAACTGCTGCCTTTGGCAGCAAGAATGGCTGTTACCAGGCTGGGCATCGAGTAGATTCGAGCTGGGATGACAATGCTGGTACGTCATTTCCGGTTAATTCAGGTCTGGACCAGAGCTCATCAACCGTTGTGGCTTGCATGTGGTGGCGTGCCGTTCTCTAGGAAATCCTTGACCAGATGCTCTCAATAAGGATCATATCTGGAGCACCTGCTGGCCAGGGCGACAGTCGACCACCCTCTGTATTGCGGCAGGTCAGAATAGCGATCCTACGTTAATTTGCTGAAAAATGCCACGGAAACTTTCCCTTCTGAAACATAAATTATTTTGGTACAAAAACAACCGGCAATATCTATTTACTTCTTC
Organism: Schistocerca cancellata; assembly: GCF_023864275.1. NCBI lineage: Eukaryota > Metazoa > Arthropoda > Insecta > Orthoptera > Acrididae > Schistocerca > Schistocerca cancellata. Next base: position 143,538,384 of record NC_064634.1, on the reverse strand, counting down.
ACTTAAAACTTCCGGACTGATATGCCGAATTCGATGTGTAAAACTCTCCCCTGACGTTTCGTCTCCGACTGTTGGTGACATACTCCGAGGTAAAGCGGCGAACTGCAAAGAGAACTCGAGGAAGCGCTGATTATATGAGTAGTGAAGAGGGCGCCACTGTTTATCATGTGGCGTCGGCTATGAGACTGTCGCTGGAAATGCCAACATTCTCGACTAAAGTAATCGATCGTCACGCTTCCGGTGCAGCGCTGACATCCAAATTTATCCAGTTTAACACCTTCCTCTTTCTTGTTAAAATTATTACGGCGTTCATCAATCTCCATAGCCTCTCTATAAATCCGCGCATAATAACGTGAGATATTAGACATGACGCACGTCTTGCTGAATTTTATTTCATGATTACCTTCCGGGTAAACATGTTCTGCTACAGCCGATTTATCCGTGTGACCCAGGCAGCAGTTCCTCATATGTTCAACAAGACGGGTGTTAACACTTCTCTTTGTGGTACCGATATAAACCTGTCCACAATTACAAGGAATTTTATAAGCCCCGATGTAACCAAAGGATGTCGTGCATCTTTTGCCGATCTTAAAAATTCTTTTATTTTCCTCGTGGGTCTGAAAACAATTTCCACCCCATACTGGGTTAACACTTTCCCAACGCGATCTATGACCTTACTAATGAGTGGAAGAAAACCCTTGCCGTTGAGCAGCTACTGTTCGTCGTTGCTACTAATTCTCTGCCTAGAGCAAAGTGCTCGATCTATCTCCTTGCTAGAATAGTCATTCTTCATGAAATCGAGCATAGATGTTCAAGCTCATCTCTTAAACAAACAGATTCACAGATTTTGCACACCCTGTCTACCAAGGTTTTTATTGCATTTCTTTTTTATCTAGGGTGGTGGTTTGGATCTTTATCCAGATAACGTTCAATATGTGTCGCCTTTCGATACACTTTATGGCCCAACGTTCCATCCCGTCATTTAATCACAGACACATCCAGGAAATTCAGTTGCCCATTACTCTCTGTCTCTATAGTAAATTGGATTTTCGGATTAATGCTGTTTAGATGGGTCAGGAAGGCATCCAACTCCTCTGCTCCATGTGTTCATACTACGAAAGTGTCATCGACTGATCTCTTGCTGGCAGTCTGCAATGCCCGTTGTTCAGAAGTCTCCATAAACAAATTAAACAAATTAGCCACAGCAGGACTAAGAGGACTGCCCATAGACACCCCATGCATCTGTTCATAAAAGTCACTTTTGTACTGTAAGGAGGTTGTGGTGAGGCAGTGTCAGAATAATGCCACAATATCGGTAGGAAAAGTATACGCTATGCGTGAGATAGGCAAGGTTTTTCTTCTGCTCATTATAAGGTCACACATCACATTGGAAAAGTGTTAAGAGAGTATGTGATGGTAATTATTTTCAGATCAGCATTGAGGCAAGGGGGGTGCAGCGCCACTCTGCATTGTTGCCAGATGTATCCAAGATGGCAGCGATGACGTCATCCAAGATGGCGGCGTGTAGACTTGGCAACAGCACATGACGTTATCCAAGATGGTGCCCGTGACGTCATCCAAGATGGCGGATTTTTGGCAGGAAGTTTGAATTTTAACGGGAAGAAAGTCAGTTGAGCCAGAGGGCGCTACCTTGATGTCAGGTGATGACGCAAGTACTGTTATCCAAGATGTCGGCAAACAATGTATTCACCACTTGGTCTGGACCTAATACCCAGCACAGGCATTAGAGGGCACTGTCGTGACATCAGCTGATAACGTTCTGGGTTGAGGGAAATGGCGGGAACCAACAGGAACTCTTAATCCAGTCACGTGTTCGACTTCAGCCAGTAGGATGGAAGTATCTGACGACGTCATTGTAGGAGATATAGGTGAGGCTCAGCAGCTCCAGGGCCTCAGCCTTGTTCAGTCAGTCAGCAGAAGAACCGTGAAGCATCAACAGCAGTCGCACTCCAGCACAGTCATGCAGAACAGGATTAAACGGAAAAGTAAGTGTCCCATATCACATTATTCTCTCTGGTTAGCCTTATTACTATTGTTATTCAAAGTTTTCACGTCTTGGTCCATATCTAATGCTTCCTCATCTTTGTTCAGCAGGGTCGAGTGCCAACATGCCTAGCTCTGCTGACACGTCTGGATCTGTAGCAACTTCGCCTGCCATCTTGTCGAGACCTACAGCAACAGCCTCCAGCACATCTGAACCAGTAGTGGTCATGTGGGATCCGGTAGTGCACATAGACCACTCGTTGGAGAAGGTCAAGGAGTTGCTGCTGTCAGTCCCACTCATCGATTTATGTGATGAGGACACGTGATCTGCCCCCAACACATCAAATGCTGTCACTGGTGGTGTTAAACAACAAGATGGAGGTCAGTACCGGTCGCCAACAAATGACCCATCGCAGCAGAACATCCCTGTGATAGCGCACCCACAGAGTGCAGTTACTGTGGATAAGAAGGCGTCAAGTGCACCTACACTTTTCACCTCCACATACAATTTAAGTCCCAGTGGATTGAAATGTGTCAACATTGCTATAGAAGTGCATCATGTCCGGGGGTTGCGTGCTAGAATGGAGATTGAAAATGTATCCATATGTGTTAAAGTGCCAATTTCCGAGTTCGACTGGGATGAAATATGTGGTGCAGAGCGCTACATCAATCAGCAGATGACTACCAAATATTATCCAACTCATTCTCCCCCAGACATTCGCCTAACTGGTGTGACACTTTCTATTACAACAGTGAATGATGACTGTGCATTATGTGTGAAATCGGGTGACAACTGTGTTTATCTAAGACATCCTTCAGTTATGAAGTTATACGATCTGGACACTGCCATGCGTCTTGTGCTGTACAGACTGAATCGGTGGTTGCCTAGTATAGACTGTGCATACAACGATGTAAACCCCCTACGTGTGCATAGTGTACATGTCGACAATCTTAAGCAACACCTTTGCTCGCACATGAACGCTAAACCTAAAGAGAAACAGATGAAATGTGTGTGTGAAAAACCTGAGTACTGTGAGTCATCTATTAGCTTGAGTGAGAGACGCAATGAATTTATTGCTCGCCAAGAAGCTTTATTTGGTAAATACTGTACAGGTGCGAAGAAGAAGAAGAAGAAGATACATACAGATTGTAATGATAGTCCTGAAGTACTACACCTCATGTATGATTTTTAAATAAATAATTTATCTGTAATCTCAAACCCTTTTATTTCATACGTCTCTCTCATTATAATCGAAGTATTACAATTAGGTTTTTCAGTGCTATACGACTTACTCAGATGATCAAGTTACTCTTAATGTGTAAAATACATATCTCTTTTCTCTCTGTAGTCAATATAGCTCAGACGGTTAAGTGATGGAGCTATAGTGGCTACAGATACAATTATTATCCTTTCAAGCGTATTTTTCTATATATGTTAACTACATGTCTGTACCTGGTGCAGTTAGTATCACGGCAGGCTGGATGAATCGCCCTCACCACAAACACTTTGTTGTCGGTGACTGGTTCAAAAATGGTTCAAATGGCTCTGAGCACTATGGGACTTAACTTCTGAGGTCATCAGTCCCCTATAACTTAGAACTACTTAAACCTAACCAACCTAAGGACATCACACACAACCATGCCCGAGGCAGGATTCGAACCTGCGACCATAGCGGTCGCGCGGTTCCAGACTGTAGCGCCTAGAACCGAACGGCACAGTGACTGGTCCTGTGAAGATGCAAATGGAGACATTAAAAAGAACAAGAAGAACGGAATTCTCGTTCCTGATAATAAACGAGCAATTACTGAATTTCCATCCAATTGTGGGAAGACTAATGTCCTCATGACTTTCCTAACACATGTAGATGAGGTCCGATTTAAACATGTTTCTGTATTCTCAAAAACACTGTTTCAATCCAAGTATCAGCTATTGCAGGAGACATTGCACGGTGTAGATGGTGTTACATACACGACATTCAGTGAAAGCGGTGATATCCCTCGACCTGAAAAAGCAAAGTTCGGTCGACATATGGGTGCTGATGTATTTTATCTAAGTCAAACATATTCCAGAATCCCCAAACAGTTGGTTAGCGATAACGCAAACCTTCAAACAAGACAACCTCAATTTAAAACACATTTATCAGGCACATGTCGGAAAGGACATGTCGTTCAATGATTTTGTAAATATTTGTGCAGATTGCTGGAGTCATTCACAGTATGGGTTTCTCGTTATTGATAAAACATAAAAACTGACAGGTCTACACAGACAGACCATTCGCCTGTACATGGGTGCGAAAATTAAGGTTATGGCGCATAAAGTTGCCGGTGGACACGTATTACCAGACTCTTCTCAGAATGGTGAATGGGTTAAATGAGTTAGTTAATCAAGTCAGAAAAAGTAACCAACTTAGCTGAAAAGGTCCAGGCTATTGAGGGGAAAATAGATGTAGACTTCCTTATTGTTGAGAAGGGTGATCAGGATCATAGTAAGAAGAGGAAGAAAATGACCGGATATATAAAGCCTCACGCTGCCGACATGTCTGACTGGTATACACCGAGATATCGACGAAGCAGAAAGTGATTCAGGCGCGTAAAGCAGTTCCTGAGAAATTACGGCTGCTGAGGTTAGGGCATATGAAACGACAGCAAAAATTAAGAGAAACTTTTAAGCCGGTTACTGAATCTCTCCGACAGGTCTCAGCAAAAACAAAAACACACGATAACGAGGGTGTTGCCATTGATAAATTCATTATTCGTCACACCCCCGTCAGATATATAGAACATTCGGCGTTAGCAGGGGAAGACCGTACATGTTGGGTACGCATCCTATAACTGAAGACACAATACAGATTGGTGACATATGACTGGAGAGAAAACCCGGCTTAATGAATCTTATTTTCCTAAGACCTACCAAAAAACCTATAAATTATTCAGTTAATGATAGGGAAACGTACCGTGAAATACAGCACATGACTGGTGAACACAAGATCACGAAAAGCCTGAGAACAAGAAATGTAAAACCATTATAAAACCAATAACTGAAGGCGAAAACAACAGCAGCAGCGGTGATGGTATTGACATTGAGCATAAAGCAGTGAACACTCGAATCCCTCAATATACAGGGTGGCCCATTGATAGTGACCGGGCCAAATATCTCACGAAATAAGCATCAAACGAAAAAACTACAAAGAACGAAACTCGTCTAGCTTCAAGGGGGAAACCAGATGGCGCTATGGTTGGCCCGCTAGATGGCGCTGCCATAGGTCAAACGGATATCAACTGCGTTTTTTAAAAATAGGAATCCCCGTTTTTTATTACATATTCGTGTAGTAGGTAAAGAAATATGTATGTTTTAGTTGGACCACTTTTTTGCTTTGTGATAGATGGAGCTGTAATAGTCACAAACGTATAAGTACTTGGTATCACGTAACATTCCGCCAGTGCGGACGGTATTTGCTTCGTGATACATTACCCGTGTTGAAATGGACCGTTTACCAATTGCGGAAAAGGTCGATATCGTGTTGATGTATGGCTATTGTGATCAAAATGCCCAACGGGCGTGTGCTATGTATGCTGCTCGGTATCCTGGACGACATCATCCAAGTGTTCGGACCGTTGGCCGGATAGTTACGTTATTTAAGGAAACAGGAAGTGTTCAGCCACATGTGAAACGTCAATCACGACCTGCAACAAATGATGATGCCCAAGTAGGTGTTTTAGCTGCTGTCGCGGCTAATCCGCACATCAGTAGCAGACAAATTGCGCGAGAATCGTGAATCTCAAAAACGTCGGTGTTGAGAATGCTACATCAACATCGATTGCACCCATGCCATATTTCTATGCGCCAGGAATTGCATGGCACGACTCTGAACGTCGTGTACATTTCTGCCACTGGGCACAAGAGAAATTACGGGATGATGACAGACTTTTTGCACGCGTTCTATTTAGCGACGAAGCGTCATTCACCAACAGCGGTAACGTAAACCGGTATAATATGCACTATTGGGCAACGGAAAATCCACGATGGTTGTGACAAGTGGAACATCAGCGACCTTGGTAGGTTAATATATGGTACGGCATTATGAGAGGAAGGATAATTGGCCCCCATTTTATCGATGGCATTCTAGATGGTGCAATGTATGCTGGTTTCCTATGTAATGTTCTACCGATGTTAATACAACATGTTTCAGTGCATGACAAAATGGCGATGTACTTCCAACATGATGGATGTCCGGCACATAGCTCGCGTGCGGTTGAAGCGGTACTGAATAGCGTATTTCATGACAGCTGGATTAGTCGTCGAAGCACCATACCATGGCCCGCACGTTCACCGGATCTGACGTCCCCGGATTCCTTTCTGTGGGGAAAGTTGAAGGATATTTGCTCTCGTGATCCACCGACAACGCCTGACAACATGCGTCAGCGCATTCTCAATGCATGTGCGAACATTACGGAAGGCGAACTACTCGCTGTAGAGAGGAATGTCGTTACACGTATTGGCAAATGCACTGAGGTTGACGGACATCATTTTGAACATTTATTGCATTTAATGTGGTATTTACAGGTAACCACGTTGTAACAGCATGCATTCTCATAAATGATTAGTTCAAAAAGGTACATGTATTGCATTAGAACAACCGAAATAAAATGTTCAAACGTACCTACGTTCTGTATTTTAATTTAAAAAAACCTACCTGTTACCAACTGTTCGTCTAAAATTGTGAGCCATATGTTTGTGACTATACAGTGCCATCTATCACAGAGCGAAAAAAGTGGTCCAACTAAAACATTCATTTTTCTTGACGTACTACACGAATATGTAATAAAAAAATGGGGCCTCCTATTTACAAGTTGATATCCGTTTGACCTATGGCAGCGCCATCTAGCGGGCCAACCATAGCGCCATCTAGTTTCCCCCTTTAAGCTAGACAAGTTTCGTTCTTTGTAGTTTCTTCGTTTGACGCTTATTTCGTGAGATATTTGGCCCGGTCACGATCAATGGACCACCCTATATATATTATGACGACCCTAACAAACTAATAGGCAACGGCCTTGCTGCAGTGGCTACACCGGTTCCCGTGAGATCAACAAAGTTAAGCACTGTCGGGCGTGGACGGCACTTGGGTGGGTGACCATCCTGGCCGCCATGCGCTGTTGCCATTTTTCGGGGGGCACTCGGCCTCGCGATGCCAGTTGAGGAGCTACTCGACCGAATAGCGGCTTCGGTCAAGAATACCATCATAACGACCTGGAGAGCGGCGTGTTGACCCCACGCCCCTCCTATCCGCATCCTCCTCTGAGGATGACACGGCGGCCGGATGGTCCTGATGGGCCACTTGTGGCCTGTAGAAGGAGTGTTTTTTTTTAACGAACTAATAGATCGACTACGGCTGCTCATGACATCAGCTGCTGCAGTTAATACAGCTCATTCGAATGAGGTTGTTTCAATAAGCTCGGAGCTTAGAGGTATCATCGAATAAGTATGGAGACAGTAGCTCGGAACTGCACAAGCCAGCACGCAAAACATACCTTCACAGGCATGTTATGATTAAAGGGTTGGATGACTTGTGGCAATCTGATCTTGTAGATATGCGGGAATATTCACATGAGAATAATGGATTCAAATACATTTTAATGGTTATTGATACATACTCCAAATTTGCCTGGGCATTACCTGTCAAAACAAAAACGGGTCGAAATGTCGCCGATGTTTTTGAGCCTTTGCTACAGACAGGAACGAATCGACGCCCAGACAACCTCCAGACCGATCACGGTGGGGAGCTCTACAAGAGGTATTTCAAGACAGTGATGCAGCGATACGGAATACATCACTATTCGACATTCACTCACCTGATGGCGAGTGTCGTGGAGCGCCTGAACATAACAACGAATGATCGAATGTGGGTGCATTTTAACCTTCGCAGCTCATACAAACGCACAGATATCCTCCCAGAAGTAATTGCTCAGTATAATAGAACTAAACATAGCACAACAAAAAGGAGACCAATCGATGTTCGTGATAATGGACTCATGGATATGGCGAACTATTGCATTAAGATGCTGGATCCACACAAACAGAAATTTAATGTAAGTGATTTGGTACGTATCTCAAAACCCAAGACGGCATTTGAGAAACCATACCTACCCAACTGATCAACTGAGATATTCACAGTTTTAAAAGTGCAACGAACAAATCCTAGAACTTATATGTTGAAGGATAGTAAAGGTGAAGAAATTGCAGGCTGCTTCTACACTGAGGAGATGCAGAAAAGCTCAGAACCGGATGTTTTTCTCGTGGAGAGAGTCATAAGACATTGGGGAATAAAGCACTAGTCAAATGGCTTGGTTTTTCTGCTACCAAAAACAGCTGAATTGATGCCGACGATTTGCTATATAATGGGCGTGTATTGTCCACAACCAGCACAGTAGCGTACATGCGTGTTAGGAGACGCATTAGAGGAGGTTGTGGTATTGTAGACAAATTACAGGTGGAATTACACATCCCTGTGTATAACTGCTGTGGACCTGGGACAAAGCTTCAGAAACGCTTGGTGCGAGGTGATAAGGGAGTTAATCTGATCGACGAAGCGTGTATGGAACACGACTTTGCATACGCTCCAAATGAAGATCTATCAAGTCGTCACATAACAGATAGGATTTTAGCTGATAAGGCTAAGGCGATACGGATAAGAAAGGATATTGGTATAGGTCAATGCATCACAGCAGTTGCAGTTGATAAAACCATGTGTGGAAAAATAAAGTTGGGTTTATGAGTGATGAGTTTCAAGAAAGTTATGAATGCTGCACATTGCACACTAAACAAGAGGAACAAGAACAAGAAGGGTTGTTTGAAGAACTGTATCCTCACAGCAATGTATGCAGCTAAAAACGCACTGAAGCAGAAAGGTGCGGGAAGAAGAAGAAGATGATAGGTTAAAGCACCTCGAGTTCTACCGATACCCAAGACATCCGGTGGTTTTATTACTTACCTACCGCCCTCTCGGCGGTAGATTCCCTCGCCGGTGGTGCTGCAGCTATTGCTCGAAAGGTCAAGAACGCGCAAACTCCCAAGCATAGTTAGAAGACGCGAGAAGACATAACCGCATGATGGAAGCCGCAGCCATTGGAAAAGGACTATACTTGAAACCGTACAGGAAAGGGCTTGGTCTATTCATAAATTTAAAAAAAGACCATTAGCTGTCCTATCAGGTCTGCCACTCACAAATACATATCTTCTTAAGTTTGTTGGAGATAAATTCAAGATACCAAGATTCCATGGTGTTTTTATGTGGAATACATTACCGAAGACTATGTGGAAAACTGGTGAATGCTGTATTGTGAATTTAGATGTTGCTGGAGACCCTGGCACCCACTGGGTCACATATGTTAGAAAGATGCGGATACCGTCTACTATTTCGTCTCATTTGGTGACCTAAGGCCACCAGAAGAATTACAACAATACTTCACTTACAGAATATATGTGCTCTACAATTATCGACGCTATCAGGACTTTAATGCACACCTCTGTGGACATCTATGCATCATGTTTCTCTTGACATTCACAGAAAACAAGCGCGCTATATAAGGAGGAGGTTTAAACATTCATTCATCAGTTGAAGTTCAAATGCAATGTCATAATGTCATACACTTTGACGTTAAAAGGACGATCTTCTGTATTACGTGCAAATTATTTCCCGCCAATCGATTTGAGCGTTGGTCAATGGAGTATTGCATTGATTGTATTGTAGATGTACAACAGCATTTTGAATATCACCGAGACTAACAATAAACTGCATCTCAATATTAATGGTGAAAAATATATTGTGGAAATAGAACCGGGTGCATACGCTATCGACGATTTAAACAAAGTCTTAAAACAGTCTGGAAAAGGTATTGAACTAGTGCAAACATCAATACACTTAAATCTGAAATATGGACTGTAAATGCAACGATTGACTTTAACCAGGAAGATTCCATAGATCACCTGTTAGGTTTCACGAAAGGACAGATTTTGTAGCAGGATCCAAGTAAATTTTACAAGTCAGATCAGACGTTGACATACTCCCCGTCAACACAATCCATGTCGAGTGTAACATTGCAATGAACTCCTATCTCAACGATAGTCTCATTCATACTATTTACGCATTCTTCCCTTCAGTTTCAATGGGGTATAAGATTATTGAGACCCCTGCCAATGCAATATACCTTCCAGTGACAGCTGTGTATTGTTGACCAGAATAATGAGCTTGTTGACTTTCAAGGTGAGGAAATCATTGTACGATTACACCTAAGACAAGGTTTTAAGTGCACGCAATCCACAGCGCGCCACTTCGCTACTAAACAGCAAAGTGATACAACCTGTGAACTATGAGTTTCTTAAATCAGTTGGCCTTAAGCCGTGCAATGAAGTCATCACTCAGTATAACCAGTCCGGTAGAGTATTATGAGAGAATTATATGTCAGGAATACTTCTCTCATAACCTTATGCTTAAGCCACGCTTAATAAGAATGATGAAATCAGGATTGTCATCCAACACCAAGACGCACTCACGCTTCCATGCAGGACTTTCATATATCTAGAGGGCTCATTCAAGAAAACTGATGACACCGATACAGTGGGATCCAAGCTGACACGTAACGCTTTAGCATTCCTGTTCCAAGAGATATGCTATGAAGTCAATGGGTCTGAGATCGAGCGTACACGCAATGTCGGCATAACATCAACCCTTAAAACACGTCTTAGCATCACCAGCAGATTTGCATAGTTTAGAAATTGCAGGATGGTTTCTTAGACGACCCAGAGGGTAGAGCAGTTGAAGAGTACGAGCGATTTACTGCATGCATACCTCTAAAATGCTTATGGGATACTTTCAGGACATGAGACAGATTATTATGAATGCTTAACAAGAACTGCAGTGGAATCATAATGCATACAGTCTAATGTATGACAATTATGCAAGGTTTGGCCTTTCTTACTATGAAACTGCTGAAGAAGAGGGATCATCCTAATAGACTGCTAGAAACAGAGTGAGATAATTAAGTCTGGACCTATAGATGTGCGAAATGAATTTGAATCATCAACAAATTTCCCAGAACACACTGCCGCGTATGCTTTAGTTCTACATGACCGTGAGATCAACTACTTTCCATTCACAGGTGTTATGCAGCGAGCTGTATAAAATGAATAGGTACTGCTCTGTACATAGAGGATTTCACGTTGACGTGTCATGGTGTGAACATCACTGCGGACGCTCAAGGTTTCTATGACGATGAGCGTGGACAGTTCATATTGAAAGATACATTTGTAGTGTACACATACGATTCTGGAATAATAGAGACAGCTGCAAACATTGCATCGCCAAGACCTTTCAAGCAGTTGAGGTGCGCTAAGACAAGGAAGAGCGCAAAGTGGTTAACACATTTCTATCATGGAATTCACTGGGACGATCCTGCCATACCCTGTAAAGATATGGTGACCGTGCTTAAATTATTCGATCACATGGATACCATCGTCTACGTGAAGGGAAAGGACATGATCTCATGGATGCGTCAAATATTTAAATTTGCTTCTATTCAAGACCTGGAATTCTATGGTTGTCCATCTATCCATCGACTCAAGAACAAATATCAAAAAAGTGCTCTTGTATCTGCTTATGACAATGTAAAATTACTTTTAAGTTGGACGAGAAATAAATGATTTTTCTTCCCTAACAATCTTTGTATAATTTTTTTTTCTTTTTGAGACCTACGTCCTTAGCAAGCAAGTTTATCGGTGATACTGTACCTGGCTGCATCTATAAATGCATTCCACTGGTACTGCCTCACCCACTTACCACAGCCTTTGCGCGTTTTCACCGAGAGAGTAGCGCTACCTATGCTGTTATTAGGTGTGCTTTCACATTCCTCTCCTCTCGCTTGGAGGGAAGTCTCTGAAAATGTGTGTGTGTGCTCAAGGTGGTACATCATGTAGCCGTGTGTGCAATACGGATGTAACCGCCCATTGTACAGAAATACATTTATGATAAATTGACAACTCTCGTTGAAATAGTGTTTAAAGCAACAGACCCTATAGACCTGTGTGGTGCTAGCGGATGTAGCCGCCCATTGTACATAAAATACATTTATGATAAGTTCACAACTCTCATTGAAATAGTGTTTAAAGCAGCAGACCTTATAGACCTGTGCAGTGCAATGCGGATGCAACCGCCCATTGTACGGAAATACATTTACGATTTTAATCAAAAGAATGATGAATGGGGTTTGAAATAATAACATTAGCCATTTTTACAATAAAATAAGTGAATTTATTATTAAACTCAGATTTAACACTGTTTGCGAAATATAAGTTTACAGATATGTGATTCAGATTTACATTATATCAGTTTACAACTAACGCAGATATACTACTAAAAACTAATTACACTATCTTTTGGGCTAAATACTATCAATAGTGAAGTTCCACCAAAAACACAAAAGACTTTTAGGTAAAGGTGAATGTATTTCTCTGAAGCGGGTGGCTCTAAACATTTTCCACTACCACAAGCAAGTGAGCATATATTTCTGAAGTGGGTGGCTCTAAACATTTTTCGCTACAACAAGCAAGTGAACATATATTTCTGAAGTGGGTGGCTCTAAACATTTTCCACTATCACGAACAAGTGAATATATATATATATACAAACTATTTAACTCGGTGGAAATCACATTCTTAAAACTAGTTCTGACTGGATGGCTAGAGGCTGCTGAAACTTACAAACTAAAATCTTATCTATTACCACTCACACACAAGCACATATGAAGTGCAAAACCTTGCTTTTCTTCGTTTTTCTTGACATATTAATTACTAATAGCGATGAAAAAATTTACATATAGACTTTTTTCTTTAGAGATTTTTCAGTTTTTTTGTTTTTGTTTTTATGAATTTTTTTCCTTGGTAAATTAGTTTGTACTAATGGATATATATTTACACAGACATACACTTATTTCCTACACACAGGCTCCCACACTCATTCACAAATTCAGACGTACACAGAAGCACGCAGACTGATACACATCACACAACGCACTCATCCATTATTTACACTATGATAAAAGAGCCATACTATTCGATATATAAACCCCCCATCGCCCCATTCACACGCTCATTCTCTCTCTATCAACCAGAGTCCCCCCCCCCCCTACTTTTGCTTCAAGTATATCGTGTGAGTGTGGGAGGGTTTCCACACCATCCTCACAAATGACTCTTTTATCGTCATGAGGAGACAATCCAACCTTAGACTGCACCACAGTGTACACCTCGTGACCTCGTGATCGAATGCTAGTTTGCCGAACGATGTGCGGAGGAGAACCTTGAACGCTGTGACCATACAGGCATAGCAAATAGTCTTCAACCGTAAGAGCTTGAGATGCTGCACGTCTAACACCCTTTGCCCACCTCTGGGTACCCCCGTCTATTGTACGATATGCATACATTTTGGACCTTAATCCCACAAACTATACAATCGGTAAACTATTCGCCTCGTCTTTCATGAGACCGATAACCTACTTGTTCTTAGGAACAATACCATGAGGATTATCGGCCTCATAAAAAGACATGTCAATTCTTTACCATCGCAACTGATTAGTTCATATGGATTGCAGTTCTTGATCCAGTAGATAAAGCTGTCTGTATCCATATAAAGCAACTTTGGTTCTACGAAATGAGGTTTTGCAAACACGAAGTGCAAGAGGTACATGCAGAATTTGGAGATATCCAGTATGCACATCCCCAAATAAATAGGCTTCATAAACTCTACTGCAATCTTTGACATCTCGAAAGCAACAAATTTTTCATTGAAGATGGTGACACACTTAAAATCTGGTATGGCGATACACTTTCTCACGCCATAACGCCCTTCTCATTCGGATCTAATCAAAATATCGCGCTCATTTCTTACCATCTGCGAAGTTTTCCCGAAAATTGAATTGTTCGTTAATTTATAAAAATCGTTTTTAAATTTATTACTCACGACCGCCCCCTTTTCGGTGTTTAGTTCGATAATAATCCTTCAGCCAGGGGGATTGCTTGAAGGAGATTGCCTGGGTGACTCTAACAAGCTTCATTCCTAATCTGAGGCACTGCTGGAGGTTACAATAAAGAATAATTTACCTCTGCTTACCTCCAACAGTAGCCAACAGTTTAAAGATGGTGCTCCCCCGTAGAATTTGTTGCTATGAACACAACAGCAAATCGCTTGTCTTTCCATGCAAATTATTAGGATATGTGATGTCTGCCACAAGCACATACCCTATATCACAATCGGCTGCAAGACCCATTATTTGTCCACCTAATCCCTTCAATTCGTTTTTGGGCACCCATTGAAACATACCAACCGGCAGTGGCTGCATCATGGCGTGCCCGTATGAGTTGTTCACATCTGAGTACATAATGTAACTCGAATCAAGGGATGCATCAGACCCGACACCCATCCGCGGGTTATTTGCCTTGGAATGCCTGTAAACGCATTGGCTAAGTCTCCCACGGATACCTCTCTCAAAAATAGAAGCATTGCAGCATCTGTCAAAAGTTCGCTGCTCCTCCCCGTTTTTTCGAGCATAGCATCCCAGGTTAACCCAGGTGCCGTGTAATAAAAGGCAGGGTACAGAAAGTATGTGGCCATACATACACTTCAGAACTTTTCAAAAACATCTGCAAGCAAATGCACGTCCATGTCCATTTATAGTCTTGCACATTCTCCCAAAGTGGGGACGTTGAATTCTTGCGAGACATTCACGGCATGCTCATAATCTGCTGTAGTTATGGCATCACCTGTGAGAATACTGGTAAATGCAGATATGTCAGGAAGTCTGGTTTCATTGAGTTTTGCCATATTATCAACATACTAGTATGGGAAAACTCCTTTCCTAGTCTCAAGCTGGAACTTTTCCTCATTGAGAAATGCAGATCGAGTGATATACATATCATTCCAAGGTAAAGTTTCAACGAGTTTCTGGAGTGAAGACTGCATAAAGCGTAAAAAGCCAAGGAAGTGGAGGGTAATTTTTGATGTCAGTCGTTTTGAGAAAGAAATGTTCTTCTCAACACTTTCAGGGAGGACACTGACCTGATCAATTTTGATACCGAAATTAGCGAAGTGCTCAACGAGAAAATGAGCGTCATACCCACTCAAATTATGAAAAAAGACGGGTATGTGCCGTAGTAAGTGGTACTTCAAATTGCATGCTTTATAAGCTGCACTGCTGAACTTACCTGTAAGATGACAGTGGTCCCTATGAGGAGTTTCCGCTTTTCTATCTAAGGCTAGGCCACAAATGTGACAGTTAACCGCCTTTTCATACAATTCATCATCTTCCTTTGATTTGGTCATAGGAATGTTGGTGCTGTAAAGCTTCTCAACTTCCCATGAAAGTTTTTCAAGCTCAGTGAGGAACCAAACTGCAGGATTCTCCCCTACATAGGACTGGTAGCAGTTAAGTTTAGAATCATATCAACATACAACTTGGAACGCTGCCACATAAGGTATGTGTTTTTGTGTGAAGTTTGTGTGTGAGGCTAAGGGGTTCCCTTCACAGTGAGTAATAGGAGCCAGCAGACATCCAAAGTTGGCGTGCACTACAAAAGGACATCACTGCTGGTGGTGAGAATTTTGAAATGTAAAGAAGTTATTTTCCTCTGTGGGCATAATCACACGTACTGGGTCCTTGGAAGCACAAGCTAATAGATGTATCGCTAATAACTCTTCAGATGAAAAATAATTCATACACCTTAAACAAATATGCTTTTTACATCGTTTGTTACTTAACTGGGAATAAAGGAGTCGGGACATGTCTTTGATCCAGACATAGTGATAGTTGTCACCTTCAGAGAAGAGCAGCATGTTTACATGCAGCTCTCGTTCACCTGCAAATTTTGAAAAATGGAGGGGGCCGACTATGGTGTGATTGTCTTGCTCATCTGACTTGTCGTTATTCTTCTTCTCCAGGCCATAAACGTGAACCGATATTCCGGTATTCTGAGCCTCAAACTTAGGTATGTCCTGGATCTTTACGGGAAACCCTGTACCTTCAAAGTTATAATATGTCTTAATATCACTGACTTTGTAACTGCTCGGACGATGTGGATGATCCCTTCGATCATACTTTCTCTCACAAGCCAGGACCAGCCATGCAAAACAAGCTTGGTCGTTTGTATTTTGGACATTAATGCATGCCCGCTTATTAGCTATATCTATAGGGAGTTTAATATAACTGGACCCTCCATTCATTGAATCATAGACATGTATACGGATGTCGAGGTGTGGTATACAGCTGAGCGCTTTAGTGGACACGCATGCTTCCATCTCAGAAAATCGGGCCATAATAGCACTCAAGGTGGATTCGTGATACCACTTGGCAATGGATGTGCTCCGAGATATAACGCAATTATCAACCCATATGTAGTGCGGGGTTGTAGTCTCTGCATCACCTGGATGTTTAGGGGTTCGAATCACAGCATAGTACTACACTGCATTTAATGGCGTTAAATCTCGGATCATCTGGGACTTTGAGGAGCTCGGTCTCCAAGAAAGGGAGGCACACTTCTAAAAATCCGACAGGGTCACAGTACCTCCCTCCTGGATTCTCAATCCTCATGAAAGAGATGCGCCCATCAAAAGCTGTAGCAACTGCTGAGTATTGTAGGGAAGTCATTATGCTATTATTCTGATGCACTTCACTATCAATAGGATGGGGGAGAGCACTACCACTAGCTACAGGATAATCACTATTACTATTACTACTACAACTAGGTGTCCAGGCCATCGAAGATGGGGCTGGTGAGGGTGCGTCATCTGTAAGGAGGGGTATATGAATGGGTACACACACCTTTCGTTGGCAGCGGGGGTGAGCTGTCTGAGGAGGCGGCAGAGGTGGTGATGGTTGGCTGGAACAACTGGGCTGCAGTGATGGCCCCCGGGGTGTGATGTTCCCATTACCGACCGGTGGATTGGGAGACAGATGCACTTGTTATTCTTCTTCTTCCACTAACTGAGTCGCCATGGGCGCCAGAGGGCTTTCGGTGATGCAGGGGGATGCGCTGCGGCTGCCTCCCATGCAGCTCTGATTGGGGCTACACAAGGCACAGCGTGCCTCTGTGGTGGTGTGCTCCCAATTCCCGCCCCCGCAACTAGCGCTCAAGGTATATGGTGCATGTCGTGTGATATACCTGCAACATAAATAAGAAAAAAATAAGTTTAATGATCTAGATTTAAAAGAGCAATCATTAATAAGACTAAATAATGGTAATTATTTGCTGTAATGATAAAGTTCAAAAATATACACCTTCTCCACTCTAGCTCCATGGCTTGAGCAACTCATCGGCACATTCACTGAGGTCTCCCACCCACTCAGGAGTATTCACCTCCTCCTCTAAAATATCGCGCCTTTCACATTCTTGTCGTTGATCTGCAGTGGCCGCCATCTCATGGACCCAGTCAGGGATTTCATCCCCGCCTTGCACGCCATCCTTGGCATCCCCCTCCCTATGCATGGAATCACCTAGAAAGAAGAGAAAAGAATATGTCTAAGAAGGCTCAATCTAGGCACTTGGAAAACCAATATATATTTGAACAAATTATTTTATCTAAGAACTACGTTTTTTACAAATGTACTTACATTTGCGCTGTGCTTCAACCCTCGCGACCTCTAGCTGTTGGTCTAGCTCGGTTAACATATGTGGGATGCATTCTAGAAAGATGGAAAAGACTGAGTATAATATCCACTATGGAACAAAATCTCTGTAGCACACACCCATACATACAGACGCACAATCAGTTAAAGGGTGCAGCAGTCTGTGGTCCGAAAAAAAAACATATATAGCACACATAAAAACCGTTTAAGGACGCAGCGGTCTGTGGACTGTGGCCCAAACAGATATAACACATAACACAGACATAGAATCTGTTAAAGGGCGCAGCAGTCTGTATAGAGTGCGGTCAAAAACCTATATAACAGACATAAAATCCGTTAAAGGACGCAGAATTCTGTATAGAGTGCAGTCCAAAAACAGATTTAACGTAGAGACATTGAACACATAGACATTGAACACACACAGACATAGAATCTGTTATAGGACTCAACATTCTGTATAGAGTGCGGTCCAAAACAGATATAACACACATACAATCAGTTAAAGGATGCAGCAGTCTGTGGACTGTGGCTAAAACAGATATTTGAACACTGAAAATGTACTTACAGGTAATCGATCTTCATCTACATGCCAGCGCTTGCTGTTGCTGCCACTGTTGCTGCTACTGGTGGAGTCTGATCGCTTCATTATACAACCGGAAGTACTGTAAGGTTGAACGCACTGAACCAAGTACAGAACCAGAGTGAGGACGAGTTGGGTTGTGGTTTGGTTTATATAGGTTCTATGGCGTCGAATCACGTCACTAATGCAGTAAACAATAGGAGTCAACATTCTAGGGGTGTGGGGTGCTACGTCATGAATGAATGATCACTGTACTCCTAGTAGGAAAACCTCGAACTTCCCATTTGACCATTGAACATCCAAATGGTACATTCAGTTATGGAATATCATTAAAATCGGATTGGAATTAAGTACTTAGGTAAATCATAGGTCAAATGCGCGATGTGACCGCCACATGTGTTCAGTTACATTCGTTAGCATATTTCCAGAAAACTAACTGTGACGCCAGTATGAACATGAAGGCTAGAGGCTATGACATCAGCAGTCGCGCTCTAGTGGGGTATACACGCGCTTTATATCCCGTTATAAACACTTGACAGAGAAAGCATTGCAGCATATCTCTCTCTCTCTATCTCTCCCAGCACTGGACTACAGGGTGACATGTGTTTCACGTACTGCGAGCAAAGATCTTGGATTATATAATGGGATCGTGCAATGGCTGTGTCCTAGACCACATGGCAAACAAAATGTATGCAGCCATCTTGGATAACGGTACTTGTGTCACCACCTGTCGTCATGGTAGCGCCCTCTGGTGGTGGCGATATGTACTAAGTGAGTTGGAGTCCGGATCTCATGGTAAACACACTGGATGCCACCATCTTAGATTAAGTCACAGATGAGAGCGCCCTCTGGTGGTGACGATGTGTACTGAGTCAGCTGGGCTCTGGATCCCGTGGTGAACTCACCGGACACCTGTACTGCCTGAAATTGATTAAATAAAGGCTTACCTCCAAGTCCTTTTGCGACGAATCCTTAGGAGGAGGTGGTGGTCGGGCGACTGAGGTTAGTACAAGTGTCCTTTCCTTAGCGCCATTTTCTTAGATTAGTAGCAGAACCCAAAGAAACTTGGCGCCAGTTCATTGGAGGAAGTGGTGGTCGGGTGACTGGGATAGGCCAAGTGACCTATCTTCCCGCAATTTTCTTTGCTTAGTAGAGATAACTGGGGTATGATGCATTCTCCTTCCCGCCATTTTTCTGGGGGAGGGGAGGGGGTTAGGTTAGTGGAGATAGCTCAATTGATCTTTCCACCAAAATGCAAAGTTCCTGCCAAAATCCGCCACCTTGGATGGCGTCATGGCCGCCATCTTGGATGACATCATGCTCTGTTGCTAAGTCTACACACCATCTTGAATGACATCATCGCCGCCATCTTGGATACATTTGGCAACAGTGCAGAGTGGCGCCGTACCACCCTTGCCCCAATACTCAGATCCACCAGGAAAATAAAAGAATTTTTAAGATCGGCAAAAGATGCACGACATCCTTTGGCTACATTGGGGGTATATAAAACTCTTTGTAGTTGTGCACAGGTTTATATCAGTACCTCAAAGACAACTGTTAACACCTGTCTTGTTGAACATAAGAGGAACTGCCATCTGGGTCACATGGATAAAGAGGGCATTGCAGAACATGTTTACCAGGAAGGTAATCATGAAATAAAATTCAGTGAGACGACCATCATTTCTAATACCTCGCATTATTATGCATGCATGTATAAAGAGGCTATGGTGATTGGTAAACACCATAACAATTTTAACAAGAAAGAGGAAGGTGTTAAACTGGATAAAATTTGGATGTCAGCATTGCACCGGAAGTGTGACTATCGATTACTTTCAGTTGAGAATGTTGGCATTACCAGAGACAGTCTCATAGCCGACGCCACATGATGGACAGTGGCGCCCTCTTCACTACTTATATAATCAGCGCTTCCTCGAGTTCTCTTTGCAGTTCGCCGCTATACCTCGGAATGTGTCTCCCGCAGTCGGAGACGAAACGACAGGGGAGAGTTTTATACATCAACCATGGTCTGTCAGCCTGGAAATTTTAAGTGAAGACAATATCGGCCATGAAAGCCTACATTGTATGATCTATTTACTTCTGTCTAATTATTGGAGCTATTAGTTATAACAATAATTACAATTAATAAGCGCTCTTCGAGCACATCAGCCTTAAACATTTTTTTTTAAATTATCATACTTTTGCATTGTTCAAAGGTGATGGAAGTTAACAATGACAACTAAATTGCTCGACAAAATTAAGGGATCATTTTTTCGAAACACTTTAACTGTCTCCCATTGCGACCCTGAAGATTCAAATTCAACTCAAAAGTGGCTATAAGCAACCTCTGTAATGGTGCAAAAGCTTGGCCTCCCTGCAACGTCACCCTCAGGCTCGGCAACGCTTCAGACATGCGAAGCGAAGACCACACCTCAGAAGTCCTACAAAAGTGTAAAGTGAGTTAATGACGTCACATTGGCACCAAATTTCACTTCAGTTGTGATCAGTGCCACCCTGGACATGTCACACGATTGGAAGATCGTCACACCACCTTCTTTCGACGCCTCTGCGATGCACGTCAACGAGACTCAGCGTTGAAACCGCGTGATTTTCGTGTGCGTGGTCGAGGAAAATTTCAAACACCCCGCCGCTCATAATCGACACGTGAAGGTCTGAGGGGATGGCATAAAGGACGTCAGTCAAACAATCCCTCCCATTGGAGAGTTAATTTCCACACATTTTACAATCGAAAACAACACTTCGCAGTGCGATGAGCACCAGGACGATGTTCTTCTGAAATCTGGCCACTGCTGCCTCACCCTGTTACTGTTTCAACCATATTTTATGGAGACTGCGGGGCTGCAACACACTGAACTCTATCTCACTCCTTTGGAGTATAGTGTGACACCAATTTTTGCTGTGCTATTCATGGTGGAAAGGCTAGGGACCGTTCAAAATTATTCGACGATATCTGAACGTGATCTGAAGCAGAAAAGGGTTTTTATGCCTTTTCATCCCTCCTCTTAGTCGCCTCTTGTTGCGTGATCACTGAAAGGTTCGGTATTGGCACATGCGTGAATAAAATGAAAAGCTGTCGCCATACGACCACCCAGTTCGTCACTACACCCGAAGCGACCCTTGCACCTTTGTTGAGAACGGTGAAAATGTACCTGTCAGAAGCTTTGACATCAGCATAGCGGCTGCTCTATCGCCTGAAGGTAAGCAAACTCAACCTCAGTGTGTCGAAGGGGTTGCGTAACCTCAGGCGCTAGGGTAGTTGCTAGGCTGAGTTGCTGAAAACGTGACCCCATAATTTTGTTGTGCAGCTAGTTTTATAAATAGCCAGGGCTGCTTGTAGGACTGAGCAAGTACATGATTTTCTTTTTACAAATTAGCTAGTTAAAGTGTAACTGTTTCCATCTATCTTGGTTTTAATTCATTTAGAATGTTTTAATATTTGAATGATCACAACGTCGAAATGATAGTAGAACAATAATCATCATTTAAATTCCAATTTTAAAAAGAATGTTGTACTCAAACCGTTCATCCAAAAAAGAAATAAACAAGAGTAAACATGCACACTGTTCAAAATTCGAAAATGTTCTGACATTTGCACATCTAGTGCGATGTGTGTTCTTCAATTTGTGGAGAAAGCACATCCAATCTTGGTTGGATCTTTGAAACAGCAACACGCACATCCACTTCAAACTGCAGTCATGACCAATATTTGGTCTTGATTAATGCCATTGCGTAAAATGTTGACTCGCACAAGTAAGTTAATGAGAAGGGAAGTGATACGACCACTGCTCTTATTGCTAAATTGGGATATTCATTCTGACTCTGCGCCCAAATATTTTCGAGGGACTTCGATTTAAATTCATTCGAAAGTGTTCTATCACTTGAGAATTCAATTAATACCTCCTCTTCTGCTGTTGACAAGTGCTATTTTAATATCGGGTAGAACGGCTTGTGGAAGTTGTCATACTCATATGAAGGCTCTGAAGGCTCTGGAATTAATCCTCCAGTTGTTGATGAAGGTTTTAGGGATATACTGCGCCGCATCTACTAATTTTACCTACATCCAACTGATCTTCATTCATGAATCATTCAAACAAGAGAACATCTCTCAGTTATTATTCCCCATCTGGGTTTGCCAAAGTCCAAGTTTTCTCTTAAATACAAGCACTTTCTCGGTTAGAAACCCCTCTTAGGCCTTGAAGAGGATAAGATCATTCAGTTTCTAAAACGCTGACCGGATAGCTCAATATTAGAAGCCATTTTTCGAACAGAGACAGAGCAGTCACTGCTGTTCAATAGGAGGAGCGAAATTCATCCTTCTGCTCTGCGATGCTATGAAGAACTTTACCACGAGGTAGCCGATATGCATCCGCGTGCAGTAGAATGAAAAAAACAAACTCCTTTCAAAGAACGAAAAACAGTCAACTGTTTAAAGCTACTGCTTTCACAATATTTGCAACACTCACTGCATCGTTCAGCACTTTATTAATTTCCTGTTGCACTGCTTCAGAAACCAGTGTCTCCCAGTGTGTCATGCAATGAACCCCTTTTTAGTTCCAGTAAATGCTGCCGCCCATCGGTACATATACCGAAACAATTTGCCATGACAACAAAAAAGGAATTCACAGGTAAGAAAATATCTTCACCTCTAGTCCTCGCTTCCACAGCTTTCCAAATAGAAAGTCCTCGGGCATTTCATTTTCATAGCAGCAGCGTACAAGATGTCCGATATCAGAACTGCCTTCAAGTTACAGGTCGAATTTTTGGGGCATCATGAAGACGCAATAACAAGTCATTTTTCATGTTAGTGGCAATTGTACCAATACGACGAGCCACTTTATCATCTGAAAGTGGTATCGACTTCAGACTCTCGATAAATCTTTCTCCTTGGATGATTTCCCATATTTTGACGCCTGCAGAAAGGAAACCTTCGTGTAGCGATTCGGATTTTGCAATTAAGTAGGGAAAAGAAAGATTAGTGTCCAAGGTCGCGTCGATAGCTAGGTCGTTAGAGACGGAGCACAAGTTCAATTAGCAAAGAATGGGAAAGAAAATCGGTCGTACTATTTTAGAAGCAACCATCCTCCAATGTGCCTTAAGCGATTTGGGATAATCAGACCACACCTAAATCTGGATGGGACTTGAACCGTCATCCACCCAAATGCGCGTTCAACGTGCTAACCACTGTACCATCTCCCTCGGTATTTTAAGCATGTCACCTCTAGGGATGTTCTTACGGCTTTCTTGGTAAGTGACGCCTGTTTTCTGAGGAATTTGACATTTCCTTTTAATTGTTGCTCATGGCGATTAAAAGATTCGATGGCTATACTTACTTGGTTTGGATGTTATTTTGCAGGTATGTCTTAGCATTACAGTCTTCAAGCAATCACTGGCTAAAATTTCCAAACAAAGAATATATTGTGGTCGTTCCTCTTTCCTGAAAAGAATGCTGATAAAGCTTGATCTTTACGCTCTTTGCTTTTGTGATTAGATCTAATAGCAACTTGCGAAAGAAGAATGTACTTTGATTACATTCGAATCTTCTTCGTTACTGGAACTGTGTTCTTTCGAAGGACAAGAGACACTCGGTGAATCACTTCCACTGCGACTCAGCCACTTATCCAATGAGAATGGCGGAACATTTATCACTTTATTTTAAATCCGATTAACTACTTCAACTGAACGCGCACTTGAATTCAAATTCCAGCCAACTACCTTTGCTCTGTTTCCGGGAGCGTGTATGAAACCGCAATTAACAGTCGCAGCTAACAATTAATAGTCACCATTAACAGTCGCAATTAACAATCTATTCTTGTAGTCAGTGTTACAAGGAAGTGGCAGTCACATTGTCAAGCAGCTTGTAGACATTAGAGGTTGTTAAATGCTTGATAAGTAGCTAACACTGTGGGTGATCTGTGAAACACGCTGTACGATGAAATATTACTCGTGACTTCCGTCAGCATTCCTGCTGACTGAATCTACTGGTCAGTTCTTGCGAAATGAGACAGTAGACTAACGGCCAGAGAGTATTCCGACTTGATCCATGTAAATGAGAATCTGACGCTAGCAATATTGATTCGCTGGAAGTCTCTTTCTTACATCAATGAAATATAGATATTTCAATGTAAGCGTGGGACCCGTCTCTATTAATCTCTGTGCCTCCCAGAGGGGCGCCCCCCCTCTCCACCCCCCGCCCCTCCCCCTCACTTTGAGAGTCCAAGTGCTCGATATGATCCTGTATGAGCAAGACAACCATATGTGTGTCCTCTCGGGCGCTAGACGTTGGGGCTGTTGAGATCCTGCATGGCATTGAGTATGGCCCTCCTGAACCTATCGACTCCATATTCGTACACTGTCGTGGAATCCCAACTAACATGAGCAACAATATCGCGAAACTGCAAACCACAGCCTCGACAGGTCGTAATTCAACCGCTGTTGATAACTGACACATGTTGCAGAAGATTGTCCTTCTTACACAAGACATAAAACTATCTTGTCACAAGCAAACAACGTTCAGTTGCAATTCTGAATTAGAAACCTGCTTCCTAGGCTATGTAGATAATGTACACTGCCGAAAAGAAAATGCAACATCATCAAGGACAATATCATTTTATTGACAAGTGAGGTGACATATATTCAGTCACCGTGGGGTATATGATAACCAATTCAGACCTAATGAAACACACGTGTCACAGTGAAGCATGTTCATATAGTCGCATCAGAACGCGGTGTACCCTCCTCTAGCGGCCACTAGCGGCAACGCAGGCGTGTTTTTTCGCATGCAAACGATCATGAAGGTGCGGAATGGCATTTTGCGATAGTCTGTCCAGATTATGTTGCGCCTTTTGTTGCAGTTAGGCAACGGTTCCTGTAGGCCCTGGAAAGCAACTAAGTTCACGCTTGACCATGTCCCATAGTGTTCAATCGGTGGCGGTTTTGCTGATCGTGGTCAAGGCAGTTGTACACCACGAAGAACATGTTGTATCGCACCAACTGTAAGTGGATGTACAATGTTTGCTGAAAACGCACTTTACCTCCATGTCCAATAGATGGAAGTAACACCAGGAAAACCGCCTGTGCAGTGTAACGTGCAATGATTACTTTATGTTGCAGAAATACCAAATGTGATCGCGAGTCTTAACCGTTGTCCTCCCAAGCCATGAAACGTGGGGTGGAACCTGAGCGTTTTGGCTGAATCACTCTGCAATAGGTAGCGCACCAGTTCTACGACATACAAGTGTGCGTCCATCATTCGCCTACTGACAGAACCTATTCTCGCCCCTGAAGACAACACAGCGCCATTCTACTCTCCAGTCCTCTTTCACGATACCAGATTTGCCACACTTGGCGGCTGCGTCGTGTCAGCGGTAGCCTGGTCAGAACACGCGTGATCTTAATCCTGCTGCACCATGCTAACACAGTGCATTCTTTTCAGCAGTGTAGTTGGCGTTACTTTTATCTACAATGGGCGGTTGAACTGGAATGCTGATTATTTGCGTATCCAAGCACGTATCTCATTTCAACCCACTGTCACTTCTGTTGCAGTCTGCTGTTGTGGAGTTGCTGTTTTAATGACCAGCAGTGTGTTTAGAGTGGGAATAATCACTGTTCCACGCCTATATATTGCTCCGCTTGTTTAAGCGATTGCTAAGATACACGCAAAATCTAAAAGTGGAACCTAGGAAAAGAGGTTACATTCCGTGTAGCCTCGAAAGCATTGCACTCGATCCTACGAATTGGCATAGAATATTCTGAACCTGTCGATACCACATGTCTGCCTTGACTTGTGACGTCACCGAAATGAGGGACATAAACCACAAACCAAAATCTACAGTCACCGCAACAAACATTTCGTGGGGGGAGAAATAAACATTCAGAGTGAATGGTGACTCTGCAGCAAGATTGTGTTGATATGTAATTTACTGGCAGATTAAAACTCAGATCTGAAACCTTACCAACTAGGCTACCAAGCCCTCATTAGTTTACCTCCACCAGAATCTCATTGCCTACTTTCCACACTTCACAGAAGTTCTCTAGAATGCTTTATGGGACTAATACTACCAGGAAAGAAATACTACACTGAAGAGCCAAAAAACTGTATACCTGCCTAATATCGTATAGGGCACCTGCGAGCACGCAGAAGTGCTGCAGCACGACGTGACATGGACTTGACTAATGCCTGAAGTAATGCTGGAGGGAACTGATACCACGAATCCTGTGTGGCTGACTGTAAATTCATAAGAGTAGTAGGCAGGTTGCAAGGCATCCCAGATGTGTTCAATAATGTTCATGTCTGGGGAGTCTGGTGGCCAGCGGAAGTGTTTAAACTCAGAAGAGAGTTCCTGGAGCCACTCCGTAGCAGATCTGGGCATGTGGGGTGTCGCATTGTCCTGCTAGAATTGCCGAAGTTCGTTGGAATGCACAATAGACATGAATGGATGCAGGTGATCAAATCAGCATGCTTACGTATGTGTCAACCACCCCAACTGCACACGCCAGACACTGTTACAGAGCCTCCACCAGCTTGAACAGTCCCCCACTGACATGCAGGGTCCATGGATTGATGAGGATGTTCCTATCCCCTTACGCGTTCATCCGCTCGATAAAATTTGAAACGAGACTTGTCCTACCAGGCAACAAGTTTCCAGTCATCAACAGTCCAATGTCGGTGTCGACGGGCCCAGGCGAGGCATAAAGCTTTGTGTTGTGCAGTCTCAAGGGTACACGAGCAGGCCTTCGGCTCCGAAAGCCCATATCGATGATGTTTCATTGAACAGTTCACATGCTGACACTTGTCGATGGCCCTGCATTGAAATCTGCAGCTATTTTCGGAAGGGTTACACTTCTGTCACGTTGAACGTTTCTCTTCAGTCGCCGTTGGTCCCGTTCTTGCAGGATCTTTTTCCAGTCGCAGCAATGTCGGAGATTTGATGTTTTACCTGATTCCTGATATTCACGGTACATCTGTGAAATGATCGTATGGGAAAACATCAACTTAACCACTACCTCGCGGATGCTGTGCCCCCTCGCTCGAGCGCCGACTATAACACCACGTTCAAACCCACTTAAACCTTGATAACCCCTCAGAACTTCCGTGAAGTCTGAAAAGCAGGATGGAGGTATTGGCATTAGTTAGGCTATGAAGGCGGGACGTCAGTCGTACATGGACACCTGTCATTAACAGCACTGCCTGTGGGAGGCAAGGTTTCGGATTCAAGTTCGCATCCTGCACACAGTTTTAGTCAACCAGGCAGTTCCAAAATAAATATTCTCAATCTTCTATCTTACTTTGAGCTCATATGAAATCGTTCGACACAACATCATTACATAATGGGTGGGTCAAATATAAAAATAAAAGTATCATTTCTTCAGTTATGTCGTTGCAAACCCATTCTAACTCTCATTTAGCACCTATCGATATACCTTTAAATAATTACATTATTCCAATGAAAAAATCTGTAGTTATTCATACATCACAGTAAATAAGAAAATTATGAACATTAACTACATGGCAAAACACTCTCCATATTGTGCATTATCATTTCTCGAACTTTTTATCATATATAATATATATTATGAATATTTAACTATCACTCTATTGTTAGCACGCATCAGAGGAAGTGAGAGCGCTACATGCAATCCATTTTATCGAGAATGAATATAGATATAGGCCTCGTCTGAAATTTGAAGAAAAATTTATTATGTTAGCTACATTTTGCATGTAACAATGTGTGATGTAACAATCACCAAATGCAAACTCAGAGCGACCTTCACTTTTGAATGTAAAGCACTTGACTTTCAAGCAGTAGCCTATGTGACATTGAATTATAATAATTAATACACCACTGGAAAAAAATAGCACAGCTGGAAAAATGACATTGAGTTTGATTCAGTGAAGACATATGCTACATGGAGATAATACATGTTTTCATAATTTTTTGACGTTGTCTACCAGCTGATAGCGCAGTATCATAGCTACCAGAGTGCCATCTGTGTCTACCCTTTAACAGGGAATGCTCACAGCCAGAAGGCCAGTGTGGTGGCAAGCAGGCAACTGTGCCTCGGAGAAGCACTCATGTTTCCTACAGCCAGAGCAAAATTGAGGGTGGTCAAACTGTGACTCTTTCAAATGGCGGCAAGATCCTTGCGTAGAATTGCCACACGAGTTGGAAATATTGCGTCAGTTCTGCAAAGATGCTGGTATCAGCGGTCTCTTGAACATTCTACAGACGAGGTTCCAGACATCCTCTCAGGGCAGATGCCAGACAGAATTGTCGTATTGTAAGGGCAGCATTATCAGATGGTACAGCTACCACAGCACAGATAAAAGGGCTCATGAGACCAGATGTATCAACATGAACTATTGTGAACCAGTTATTAGCTGTGGGACTATGGACATGCACACCTCTATCCCGACTCCCAGTCATGCACAGCTTCGACGTGTATGGTTCAACTAGTGCGGTCAAAGGATCACTTGGAAGATAGAATGGCGCACAATGATCTTCAGTGATGAAAGCTGATTCTGCCTACACACAAATGAGCACCTGCTCACCTGGTGAGTGCTGTCTTGTAGAGTGCATTCATCCAAGACACACTGGCTCCACCAGTACTATATGTGTGAGAGCTCATGTGCAGGTAACATATTTTTAATAAATTCCCTCATACAAACCAAGATTTTAGTTTTGCTGTATCCTCCAACTAAAAATTGACCTATACCCATGAACGAAAGTTTAATCTACACAAAAATAAAAAAATCTAATAAATTTTTCTCTTTATAAATACGTTTTTTAAGGTTCTGTTAATCTATATCCATGAACAAAGTTTCCATTTGATTTAAAAAATAAAAATCTAATAATTTTTCTTTATAAGTAAGATCCACCAATCCTCGTCTATCTATAACCACAAAATAAATCCTCGTTTACTGTAAAAAAAATAAAAAAATATTACAAATTTTTTCCTACATAAACAAGTTCTGCCAACCCTTGTCTATCTATACCAATGACTGAAATATAATTTAAAAACTTAAAGATACGTTTCAACATTTAATATTTTAAAATCTAAATTATTTCTGTATAAATAAAAGAAAAGAAAAATGTACTCCAAACCTGAGCTATTTCAAAACTTAGAAAATTATTGTAAAGAGAAATGTGAGTCAAGTTGTTCTGATTTAGAAATTTGTTGTAAAGAAAAAGGTTATTCAAATGTAACTAGGCAACATCTCTTGGAATTTATTGATTATTTTATTATAAAAGAAATGAAGAAGAAAGAACTAAGTTATAAAAGTATAAAATAACTTCAAACAAACTGTAAAGCAAAAAATTTAAAGAATTATTCCAAACTTAATAAAGAAAAATTAATAAATCTTATTCTAAATCCTGGTGACAATATTAGTAATAATGATAATGAACTGGATAATAAATCTTTAAGAAAACTACACGAATCTGTAAAACAAAAAATAAAAAAATTATTCCAAACTAAATAAACAATTAACTGTTCTTATCGAAATATCTGAGAACAATATTAATAACAATGATAATGATTTGAAAAAATCTATAAATGATCGTAAAATCTGTAAAATGAAAAAATTAAAAATTTATTCAGAATTAAAAACCAATTAATCGATCTGGTACAAAGATCTGAGGGTAATGTCGATAATGACAGTTATTTTCAAAAGCTTCTAGTAGATATATATCAAGAAATTGAACGAAAAACATGAGACAAATTTGCCTAGTTACAATTTTCTAGATGCAGGCGATTTTTTTAAAAATTACATAAACGAATTAAGAGAAAAGCTTCAGCTTTTAAAGCTAGAGTAATAAATTATGAAATTAGTAACATCGATAATATTGTTGAACCACTAGAAATGTTTTAATCAATTTAAGGAAGAAGTGACCACTAAATTTAAAAATATTTCAATACAAAGCCCATATGAAATTTTATTCTGAATTTTAAAAACAAGACAAAATAGAAGATTTTAATTTTAAAACAAGTGATAAAGTTTCATTAATAGCAGCTGATTTAGAGGGATATTATCAAAAATCAATGAATAAACTATTAACTGCAATGGAAGAAATGCAAAGGAAAAAATCTAATTGGTCTTTATTTTTTATAAATAGTTTAGAATTAAATGTTAATAGACACAAACCAATTTCGGATTCTTCTTACATCAATCATCCAAAACAAGTTAAAGACAAGACAGCCGTGATTAATGTTAAAAATTAAGGTCAAAAATGTTTTCTTCATTCAGTATAATCAGTTCTGTAGCCAGCAGATCATGCCAGGGAAAGAGTTAGTAAATAAAAAAATATTGGAAAAGAATTAGATGAAATTTTTGCAAAAGAAAAATTAATTTTCCTGTTCAATTAACAGATACTCCAAATTTTGAAAAGAAGGCAAATATTTCTGTTTATTTTTCCACTTATAATGAAAATTTTATTGTATATCCGCTTTACCATACAAAAAATAAACGAGAAAAACATATCAATCTTCTTTTTATTCGAAAAGAAAATAATTGTTGATAAAAATTATCTAGATAAATTAGTTTATAAACAATTGAATACAAAGGAAAATTTATTGCTGTTATAGATGTTTAAGATATTCTCATTCACAAGAAAAATTAGACAATCATGAAACTGAGTGTAAAGAACCTAAAGAAGTAAAAATAGAAATACCTGTAGAAGGAGGAAAAAATTAAATTTCAAAATTATAAACATTCATTAAGGGTACCTTTTGTAATTTATGCAGATTTCGAATGCCTTTTAAAGATGTTAACAGTCGTGAATTTTCATACTATCCTGATGGATCTGTTGCAGATACATTTCTCGGGTTTGCCACCAGAAGTTTTTGTGAAAATTGCACAATATTTCATCGATCCAACTCTTTGACATCATCAGCTGGTGGTAGTTGCTACTGTCACTGATGAAAGGTGCAACTGATGACAATCGCTCAGCGGCATCGAAATTTGACAGGCTGGGAGCAGGTAATACTTGTGTGCACAAAGATGCTTGCAGTTGGAGGAAGGTAGTGCTCCTAGTTTTCCCTGTTGGGAACCACATAAAGGTTTTCTGCATGTGCACTGTGGGCAATGACTGTGCTACCAGATACTTCTGCCGTTGAAAGGTGAATCAAATCTCAGCAGTGTGTTGCATTATGTGATGAATCAGAAATTCTTATATTCCCTCTTCTGATTTAATGGCAGCCTGTGCTGGATTCCATGTGGTGCTTAGTTGGAAACCTACATCCTTGTTGATAAGATTGTCCCCTGTATGGATATTCATGGCCTCCTTAACGTTACAGTTCCAGAAAGGTCATGCTGAGGATATAAGTTCATGCTCTTTGTAAAAAATACAGTGCACCATATTTAAGCACTGTTCCACTACTGCTGATTTATCAGGTTGCCCAGACGTGTATGACGATGGTGTTCAACACAACGTTCTAGCATGTCTGTCCAATATAAGATTTACCACATTGACATGGGCTCTTATACACACCATGCACAATAAATTCCTCAATTCTGCTGGTGGCCGAAAAACACAGTTGATGTCATGCCCTTTGAGGATTCTTTTTATTCTTGAAGACATCGCACGGTTTGGCCCCATGGAATACAGACATTACTTGTGTTTCTCGGGCATCTTAACTTGCTCCATCCAAATATACAGTCCACAATGGAAGTGCAAAAGGACTGCATTTTGCTGTTCCTGGATATCTTAGTCAGAAGAAAAGCTGATGGTACCCTGAAAAATAGCATCTGCCGCAAAGTAACTCATACAGAGCTATATTTACAGGCTACAAGTGGTCATCACCCTATGCGGTGAAGTAGTGTCTTACACTCTTTGGTCGATAGAGCACATATCGTCTCAGATGTCGACAGTCTACCTGGTGAACTACAACACTAATAACGGTATTCCAACAGAATTGCTATTCTGACGGACAGATATCCCAAGAATTCCATTCTAAACAAATTCGAAGCAGGGATGTAAATGAAGTTTTTAAGGCACCCACTGCAACAGCGTTCTTGTTCTATTTTGGGGGCGTGTCTTCAAGAATACAAAGAATCCTCAAAAGCTATGACATCAACTGTGTTTTTTGACCACCACCGAAATTGAGGAATTTATAGTGCTCAGTCAAAGACATCCTTGGCATTACGAAACATGGTGTGTATAAGATACAGTGCCAACACTAACATTCTTGTATTGGGCATACATGCCAAGCCATGCAAGAACGTAGTGTTCAACATCATCGTCCTACACACTGGGGCAATCTGATAATTCTGCAGCAGCGGAGCATCGCCTGGACATAGGACAACGTATGTTTCACAAAAAGACTGAAATTTTATCCCCAGTGTCATCTTTATTGGACTGTGTTGTTAAGGAGGCCATACATATCCATACAGTGGACAATCTTATCAACAGGGATGCAGGTTTTCAACTACATGCCAACTGGAATCCAGCTCTGGCTGCCACAAAATCAAAACAGGGAGAACAAGAATTCATCAAGAGATGCAATGCAGTTATAAGATTTAAGTCAGCTTTCAATGACAGGAGTGTCTGGCAGCCCAGTCGTTGCCCACAGTGTACACACAGAAGCCCTTTCAGTGGCTCCCAGCAGAGAACACTAGGAATGCTGCTTTCCTCCAACTGCAAGTGTCTCCCCATGCACATGTATTGCCTGCTCCCAGGCTGATAAATTTCGATGCCACCACGCAATTATCATCAGTCGTGCCTTCCATCAGTAACAGTAGCAATTACTACCACCTGATGATGTCAAGGAATTACATTGATGAAATATTGTTCAATTTAAACAATGCAATCCTGTGGCAAATCCAAGAAGTATATATGCATATTAACACTGATCTGACAAATCCCGAAAAAGCTTATATTAATAAATATCAAAAATATAATGTCTTTATTGAGTTTATAATATCATATATTCTAAGGGTGATTATAAGAAGCCTCTGTATTTACTGTCCAAGGCGTAGCAGAAAAATTCAATGATATGTTAAAACAAGAAATAGAGAACTTGCTGAATTACATAAGTGACATATTCCAATGATAATGACAAATAAAGATAAGATAAATTTTAAAGATTCAAAAATCTATGAAAAGGAATTCACTAAAGGAAATGAAATGGCAAGATATCATTATCATATAACAGGAAAATATGGAGGAGCTTCAAATGAAGATTGTAATCTTAATTATCAAAATCCTAAATTTATTCTAACAAAATATGATGTTCAATTGTTTATCGAAGAATTGCAATAGATAATCAAGATACTAACGCTATTACAAATACTGAACAAAAATGTATTCCATACAGTAAAAGTGTTGAAAATGGATTATCATTAAGATTTTTGGAAATGTTTAAACTTGTGGCTTCAAATATTGATAAATTATCTTCTAATCTGACAAAAGCTAAATTTAGAGAAAAAAAATACTTTAAAGCTGAACAATTACATTTAATAACTACAAAAGGCGTTTATACTTATAAAAAAACAGATACTGAAGAAAAATTAAAAATTACAAAATTACCTAATAAAGAATGTTTTGATTTGAGACTTAATAAAGGCAATATTTCTGATGAAGCTTATAATCTTGCAAAACTAGTTCAGAAAAAATTCATTATTATAAATTTACTTCAATATAAAAGACAATACAATGAATGTGACGTTTCAATACTAGCAGATGTTTTGAAAACTTTATGAAATCATATGAACTTGATCCACGTTGATATTTTACTGCAGCAGGGATCTCTTGGCATTGTGTGTTAAAAACGACAAAAATTTAATTAGATTTCTTAAACGATTAGTCTATGATTTTATTTCTTGAGAAAGGAATTGGACATGGGATTTCTGAAAGTGTTACAAGATTTGCTTAACTGAATCATAAATATATGAAAAGCTTTGAGCCAGAAAAGCAATTAAATTATATTGCATATTTAGAAGTAAACAAATTATATGATTGGACAATGTCTCAATTTTTACCATTATCAATTTTTGAGTGGTAACACTCAAAATATTTTAATTCTGAAATAATTCTTAAAATACCAGATGACGAAAAATATGGTTATATTTTAGGAGTCGATTTAGTAATCCTAAAACATTACATGATTTATACAAAGATTTAACATTAGCCTCAGAAGGAGGTATTAAATTATTAACTACATTAAGTAGTTAAGAAAAATATATTTCACATTATGGAAATCTTAAACTATGTTTGAAACTTGGAAAACAATTAACAAAAATTCATAGAATATTGTCATGTGAACGATCAAATTACTTCGAAATGCATTGAACTTAATACAGAAATGAGAAAAATGCAGATAACGTACTTCAAAAACTTTTCTAGAAGTTACTGAGTCATTCATTGTATAATTAACGAATAATTCAGTCATTCATATCATGAAAAATGTGAGAAACAGACAGAAAATTAGAATAATAACAAATCCAGATCAATATGTGAGATATATTTCAAAATCAAATTTTGAACATGCTAATGTAGTTTCAGCTCTTCATACGGAAAAAAGAAGTAAAATTCAATTTACCAATTTACATTGGAATGAGTATTAGAGATCTATCAAAAATAAAAATATACGATTTTCATAATAATGTAACTAGACCAACACATAGTAATATTTAAATATGTTATATCTACACATATTCTCTTATTTATGATATAAGAACTGAAGATTATTATAAAGATATGAAAACATTGATAATCACTAAAACATAGTGAAAATAGTTCAATATGTTATGTGCATACAGATTCGTTTTTTACAATATAAGCTCTGAAGAGTTTCAAAAAGATGTGAAATCAATGATAATTGTTTTGACACAAGTGATTATTCGGAAGATAGTCTTTCCAAAATTCCAGAAGTAAACAAGAGAGTTTTAGGAAATATGAAAGATTAAAATAGGAGCAAAAATTTATGTTAGAAAACAATATTTTTGGATCGAAAATGTACACTTATAAAGGTGAAGATCAAGAGTATAACATAAATATCTTGTAAAAGATGAAATTACTTTTTATGGTCACAATAAATGTTTAGTTGACAGAATAAACAACACATAAAAATTAATATAATTAGATCATATAAACATGATTCATATCCAGTTGAATGTAATAAAATTATTTTAAGATCTGATCATGATAAATGTATTATAACACGGACATGATCATTATAAAATAATAAAAATCAATCAACAATGAAGAAAGATAGTGACACTTTTCTACATGAATTAAACTGGTGCATAGAAGGTTAACCGAAATGAAATAATAAATTTATCCATTCTCAATATTTTTCGTTATATTGTAATTTTTGATGTACTTTTATTTATATTTTCCAAACATGTTTTTCACAAAAACATTCAAATGACTCATAACACTTCGCTTTGTGTTTTTGATAGTTAAAAGATTTTCTCTCTTTTTTTGTCACCATATCTATGAATATATTTAGAAGAAATTTTACCTTCTTTTTACAAGTCTCACAGGTAAATATTTTTTATTCCAGTTTTAATCATTCTTTTACATTTTCTGATTTATTTTCCCTATATTATTTTTGTTTTTTTATACAATCTGTAAAATCATTCTTGAATTTAAAGAACTTATAGTAATTTTTATTTCTTAATGAATTCTTTTATTACATAATTTGCAATCCAATTTATTTTCACTTTTAATTTGCGAAGTAAAGAATTTATGAAAATTTAAAATTTAGTAATTTGTATTATACATGAATGTAATCATTTTTACATATGAAAACAAACTTATATATAATTTTTAAAAATGCCTTTGATTATTGGTGAAAAAATAATCCATGGTTTAAAGCAGAAGATATTCGGGATACTTTGGAGTATTTGAATTCCAAAAATGCTTAAGATAATAATGTTAAAAGTAAATATATAAAAATAAAGGGATTAAAGGGTAACTATCAGTTCATATTACGTTCAGGTACAAATTTTATCAAAGTTTCAGGATTATATTTTTTTAGTTATGAACTCCAAAAAGCCATCTCCAAAAAATCTTGTAGATGATTGGTGGAGATTTTATCATCAATTCGAAAACATGGTAGGGGATATTGTAAAAAAACTTCTATGAAGGTCAAATAAGTTATTGAAAAGATATAAATAAACTAAAGGATAGTTATCTAAAGAGATAAGATGAAATATATGATGGAAATGTATATATTTTATGCGAAAAAGGCGCTCGAATAACTAGTTTATTAACAATTGTTGTTCTTCAATTAATTACTGAAAATTTAGGAACTACATTTGTTATTTTCAAATTAAATTATCATAATTTTATCAATATGCTATTCAACACAATTTAAACTTTTACAATAAGGAATAAATATTATCAGAAATAGACATCCATGTGGAGGAGAATTTTTAGGAATTATTTATGTACCTAATTCAATATACATATTCCAATGAATGAAAGGAAGATTGGGTGTTGTTGTTGCTATAATAATTCCAATATTTCGAATAATAATTCACAAGAATAATCGTATGATGATATAAATAATCTTGTGAATGACTCTTAGAAAATAAAACTGTATTCCGAACCACTTTCCTCATATTCTAGAAGAATACAATCGTAATACGTTTTTTATATACATTTGACTTCAGGCCATTGTTAGTACTTTTTATTTTAATATTAGTATATACTCTATGTCCTTTACAAAAGTAATGAGCATAATGAATGTTATATTCAGTACTGAACATGTATACATTTTCAATAAAAAACTCTAATCATATATTTCATAAGAAATTTACATGTGAAATTTAAAATTTTTTGAATACCCAGTTTATATACATTACGAAAATACAAACATTTAGAACGGAAAATATTCAACAAATGCAAAGAAATCGAATAAAATCATTAAAAATTATAATTCATTGCTTTTTAAATTATTCAGAAACGATATAATTATCTACTCCATTTAGATTGAATACATAATCTACATTTTCATCACATAATTGGTGTATGATTCTAGATGTACTTTCATCATCAGGATAACATAAATTTAGAAAATATGAAAAGACTAATTTTCTCAAGAAATCTGTTTGATACATTTATATACAACAATTTTATTTAGTATTTATTAAACAATTTTTCTCTATTTATCCACCTACAAAGTTAATCATCAAAACCTACCAATTTTTTGTATGCTTTATCTCCTTTGATATTCAAAACTTATCAAACAAGATAAATATATGGAAAAATCGTTTTATACAAATTACCTTTGATTTCTTGACTATTTAAAACCACTAATTTATATGTGACTTGATTAGAATGAACAATTTCTTTAATTTAAAACATTTCTGTTGACCAATTAGCAGTGTATCCTTTTTCAAAAAGTCTTTTTAATTTACTGATTTTTGCTTTATCATCTATTTTATAGTCAGCAGTTCTATCTAACAACTTTCTTTCATAAACAGTTAATAAATATTAATACCATTTAATTATTTTGATATACCTTAAATTTTTCAGAATCAGTTTCTACTCAGTCAGCTTACTTTAAAACCTCTATTCTGAAAGAAATAATGTTTCTTCCTTTAAAATCTTTTCTAATCTGTACATGTAATCCACCATTAATGTCTTCTTAAATATTAATAGATTTAGCTCCATCGCTGACAACTCTTTCTTAACAAATTTAATTTTTTTAGTTTTATAAATTGAACAAAGACTTAAACTTTTAGTTTTTAATCAGCAAGGTTTATGTGTTTCGATAATTTTTTTCAATTCAAACTGTAGATGTGATCGTGATTTCCAATTTATATAGAAGAAAAACTAATTAAATTTTAAATTATTTCGCCAAATATAATTAAATTTATATTAACTACCACTGTTGTAAAAGAATCTTTTAATCTTAGTTATAAAATTTGATTTGTGACCTTTCTATTAATTGGGTAGAATCAGCTATTTTGTAAAGTTTGTCAAAAACACTCATCGATAGAGCAAAACCATTGATTGTTAAATCTCCATTTGCATTTTTAACAACAACAACTTTTTTAATATTAAAACCATACTCATTGAAATTGTGCATTTTTGTTCACCTGCAGTCATAAATGTGAATCAAATAATTTGTTTATCATATAGTTTACATCTAAGATTGCTTAACTCATTTAAGGATGGAGTTAAATCTGTTTTCAAGAATTAATCTGAAAAAACTTCTTCTAATTCCATTTTTGTAAAGTAATTTGATAGATTAATTTTATTAAGTTGATTTATCTTTTCGTTAAAATCCGTTTTACTGACATAATTACGCAGTTGTGTTAGAATACTTGTGTATTCAGGTCTTGTAAATAGAATCGATCACTCCTCTACATATTGTATGGTAACTTCATCATAACCACTTATTGGATCTTTTTAATCCACTAGTTTTCTGTCTTTAAAACTTATAGAAGCTTTCGATATTTTACAAATGTTACCTATTGATTTTTAAAATTAATTAATTACACAATTTATTTTTGTATTTACCAATTATTGAAAACACTGGATAACTTTAAATTTTGGTTCTTACTACTGAAATTACAGTTTTGTTTTTTTTTAAATTCTGACACTAATACTTCCTTAATTTTCAAATCTATATTTGTTGATAATGGTTTAGTTTTTATATTCTGCATTGTTTTTGGGAGATAACTTATTTCCGAAAATGTCCATTTATTTTTTTGATATACCTTTAATTTTATAATCATCAAATAATAATTTTAAGACATATAAACACAAATCACTAAATTCGTTAAAATTTTGTATTCTATCGAATTATTATATATAATATGCTATAAATTTAAGCAATTGCTTTTGTATATGACCACCAAATGGACAAAAAAGACAAATTTATTTTTTTTATTTGTAATAACAAGTTTAATTAGTACCAACATGTTCATATGTATCTAAATTTACTAGTCTGGCATTCATAATCTCTAGGATGACTTGCTAATTAATCTATCATGAATATGCCTCTAAAATATTTAATTTTTATCTGTTTAACAAATATTCTCTGTATTGAAATTTGATAAAGGATTATTATATTTTTTGCTTACTTCTTTGGAATTTTCTTATTCCATTTTTTGACCCTTACCTTTATTTTCCATTACTAGATTAGGTCTTTGATGCTCTTGATATTTTTATCGTTTTTTGGTTATCATGAACAGACTTTGCAATTGCTGCAGCACCACCAGCTAATGAACCACTTGCACCTAATGCAGCAAGTAAAATTGGTAAAAGTCCACCTTCATATTTTGTGACTTCCTTTTTCATAAAAAATTCTACAAATCAAATCTCAATTATTGAGTGTAATTTTAATTGACTTTGATTTAATTTTACCCTTTGGAAGCTTAGTATAATCAATACTAAAGTTATTCATTGATATTAATAAAAAAACTAGTGAAGAATTTTTCATAAACCTAAAACATTTTCATCATTATTTCATCCCTTCCCTAATTTTCGTTTTCCATACATGAATCCTCTAACTGCAGTTGCGGCTTATCTTTCACCAACTAAAGCATCTGAAACTTATTTACACTCATTCTTTTACAACTAACTGAACTTCTTTACCTGTTTTATATTTTCAATCTTTGTGTCTTTTAGAACCTTCATCTAATGGATTTATTACTTGCTCTCCTCTTGATAACTTTTCATCTAATTTTGTTCCAAGGAACGCCATACTTACAACCAGGAAGATCCATTACAAAATGCGCTTTATAATTTAATGTATTTACTAATCCTGTAACATATTTCTCTGATTTCCAACACATGTAGGGAAACGATTCAAATATCTAATTAAATATTTATTTCTGTATGGATTATTAATAACAAAATCACTAAATTTATTTGTTAACATTTGAATTATTCCAACTTTTTCATTATGAAAATTTTTATTTCAAGTTAATCCTTCATCATGAATTACTGTTAATCTATTGATTAAATGTCTAACATCAGTCACCCAAATATAGTCAACTGGTTTTTCTGTATATTTTTAAATCGATCTTCACCAATTTTTGAAATGAATCATTAAGTTTCCTTTCTGAATGACATAGAAAATAATCCACAACATTTGTTTTTACAAAATTATTATATTTATTTTCTTCACTTTATTTTGTTAGGATTACTTTCATTATATACAGTATCTGAGCTGAATAAATTTCTAGGATATTTTTTAACTCTCAGAATCAAATTAATGAGCTGAATCATCTATACCAATTTGCCTTTTAGACAACAGATTCATTAATCCCTCATTACCTTCATATTCTTTTTCACCTATTTTTAATTTATCATCTTTAAATTCGACTGGATATCTACCAATATATTTAAAAGTTCCAACTGGTCTTAATCCAAAACAGTATCTCCATTTTGATTGATATACTCTAGCATTCTTTCAGTTATATTTCTTTTTTTAACATCTTCATTTATAATTTTTTTCCTGAATTCTGTATCAGGTGATTCATTTCTGATTCACTTCATATATAATGTCTTTAATCACAATCATATTTTTTATTGTTAGAATGTCATTAAATTCTTCTGAATAATGTTGATTACAAGGAACAATTTGTTTTTGAACTTCTATATTTGCTTTAATAGCTTTCAAAATGGTCTCACCTAATCCTTCAATTAGGTAATATATTAAAAGTAACCTTTAATTAGTAATGCATAAACAGGTTGCATTGGTCAAGTTTTAGGTTTTAATGGTCAAATTATTAAAGCTAATGAGAAAACAGTTCCTAACCATGTTGCTAAAATTATTCCAGGTGAATAAAAAATTACAAATTTTAATCTAGGTGATGGAATATTTGTTAAACATATTGATCATTTTGATAGAGTAACTAACATTATTTCTCCATCCAAGCCAAATTCTGCATTTGCAGAACCAATAATTTATGAACCAAATTATCCTGCACATATTCCAATATTTTAT
Source organism: Schistocerca cancellata (assembly GCF_023864275.1). NCBI lineage: Eukaryota > Metazoa > Arthropoda > Insecta > Orthoptera > Acrididae > Schistocerca > Schistocerca cancellata. Next base: position 143,497,208 of record NC_064634.1, on the reverse strand, counting down.
TCTATTCTGAATTTAGAAATAACTATAACTGATGAAAATGACCATCTGATTAACTTCAGTGGTGTTTAGTAACAGTAATTATAAAATGTGTTAATCATTTTTTCCTTAATACATCATCAACAAAATCGTATGTCATCAATTTTACACATTTTCTGTTAATGAGACAACAAAAAATAATTTAAATAGTCCAAACTAGGCAACAGAAATTAAAATTAATAGTGGTGATGGTTGGATTCATCCTAATTATTTACATGACATTTATATGACATTTCTAGTTATTCACACAGTGGAACAGATTTTTCAGCATATGATGGTAAATGAAACATTAAACTAATTGATAATTATATGTTAAAGTTGTTTGATGTTATTGCAATTAAAAATGAATCAATATTTTGTCTAGGATCCAACATCAAATTATTTCTTCATCAACTCTTATTTGATTAATTTCATCTCTATCAAATGAACTAACTATGGAAGGATATATTCTTAACAATGGTAAAACTGAAACAAACAGAATGAAGTACTTCATTCATTAAACTATTCGAAAGATTTTCTAAGTATTTTAAAGAAATAATTTCGGGAGTAAATTTAACAGTAATTTTTTCTTGGAGTTCAAGAAAAGATCAAGAAAATTGTATTCTTAGATGGGTTAGTAATAAAGATACTAGTACAATTCGAAAACAGGATAAAATTCTTGTTAAAAGTATGATAATTCGTGTTCCTGTTGTTAAATACGAAACAGGATATTCACCTGGACTAGGACAAGAGGATTGAAAAAAATCCATTTACACTCTCTTTTTTTTTAACCATAAACAATTCAAACTAACTGGATTACATGGAAAAAGAAATTTTGAACTATTTATTACTAACTATTATAATTCTGCTGAATATGATATGCCTTACTTTATTTACATTGCTTTGCAAACTACTCAAAAAAATCATTTAAATGTTTCTTATTCATTCTGTCATGCTAAATTACAAAATATCTATGCAAAAAAAGGAAAAAATTAAATTTTTCCTTGACAATTATAAAATGTTGATCCACTAAATAATTTTTTAAATGTTTATGATGCCTGAAGTGATTTTAAAAGAATGACACAATTAAATAAGTTGTAATTGTAAGTCCATCAATTTTATTCAAATTCTTCTATCTATATCATAAATGACTAGATGAATGAACATTTAAACTACTCAAAAAACGATGATGAAATTGTGTGCATTTTTAATGAAAATACACCGAATGAAACAATTCAGTATATAATTACATTTGTTAAAAATAATGTAACACATGATTCACGAGACAGAAGAAAATTTTTAATTATATAAATGAATAAAAAATCAGAAAAAGTTTCATGTTTACATTTCCTTTCGAAATATTGTCAGAAAGGCAGAGGAAACAAAAACGGAAAAATTTAGATAATGGAAAAACTAAAAGCAAAATAAAATGATCATGAATGAAAGTGTTGAGAATCTACTAAGTGAACTTAACGATTATATTAACAGTCATGCAGAAGTCTCCACTAAATTAACAGAGCTGGAAAAAATATATCTTACAATTCAAAAGCTGAAATTTTGATAACAAAATATAAGTAAAAAGTTTTATTACTTTTAGATGATAAATATAAAATTACTCTTCCAGATTGTTACACTGAAATCTATTCATAAGACAGTGATAAATTAGAGAAAATTGTTTGATTGAATCTTATGTATCAAGGTAACAGCTAAAATAAATATCATTTGATTCATGTTATTGAATTTGAATAAATTTTAGAATTTTTGTATTTTTTAAAGTTTTTAACTGAATAAATTTTGTTTGTTGAATATTAAATATTAACTAAATATTTTTTAATTTTTAATTAAATGAAAATTTCGTTTGTGGATGTACACAAAATTTTAATTGGGGGATATAGCAAAACTGATATCTCGGTTTATATGATGGAATTTTTACAAAATATGTTCTTTATGTCAGAACTCCAATACAGATTTCACTCCCACCCCCGGCTTATGGTCTGCAGTACACTATGTTACAAATCTTGTTCATCTTTGGTGTTTCTGTAGGGGACACTAGCCAGTGCTTGGTACGTTCTTCCAAAAGGATAACATTCTCCCACCCACTGCCTGTGAAGCTCAACATGCCCTACAGGACCTGCAGCAACTTGAGACCAGCAAGATCTACAAACTTGTCTCCAATTGAACACATGTGGGATGTGATGAGACAAGAAGTGACTCATGTGACTCGCCAGCCAACAACTCTTAGCTAAGTACATCTACAGGTCGAGCAGGCGTGAAATAATGTACACCACGACAGTATTCGGCAGCTGTATAATCGCCTGGATGGCAGAGTCAGTACCTGCATTGCCATCCGTGGAGGCTGCACCATTTACGGCTATTTCACCATACCTGATACCTCAGAACCACTTGTGCTATTACTCTGTAAAAGTAATCATTTCACGTGCTTCATATACTCTGTTGCAGTAATAAGTCTTGAGTGAATCGGAAATCTCTAAAAGGGTGTACTAAGTTTTTTCCTGCAGCATATAACCATTAACCAAACGTTGAGTAGTTCTTTATGAAGCTGATGAATAAGGCTTTGAGATATGAGAGGATCAAACATTTTTACCAAATAGCTCCTTCAAAATCATTTAGGAGGACTGCAGCACAGCCAGTGTATGCATATCTCCATTCTCGCAGTGCAGCGAGTCCACCGCTGGCCGAGGGTTTATTCTCGCAACAGCCCTGAAATAAATGGTGGTTATCCTCAAATTCCTCCAGTTTCACCTTTCTCACCAACCACTGCTTTCGAACTGCCATATTCCTAGGTAACTTTACATGCAGTAAGCCTTCAGCCTCTCCTGACAGCTGCAGTTACTTTATGGACAGTACTTCAGTCAATAATAACAGTGACTGTACTGTCGTCTGCTCAAATCTTTGTTTTAAAGGGGAGTGTGTGTGGTAATACCGCCCCCTCAACTTCCTCCCCTCTCCCACTCACACCACTGTCAGTCACTGCCTGAGATTAATTCCTAGCTCATAACTCATGGATCATTGACCACTGTGCCTGAATGGTTACTTGGGATTAAATGAATAAAAGATGGTCGTCAGCTTAATGTTACTCAACGATTCGAAATACCCTACCAGATAAAAATTAGTACATCTGGAAAGATGGCGTCGATTTAGACCCGATGATGGCATATGATACCTGGGGAATGTAGATGTACTGATAATGGTTTAAAAGTAGTCCATCAACAGATAGCGTAGTGGCTTAGCTTCCAGAGCGCCATCTGTATCTGCTCTTTAGTAGGGGATGCTCACAGGCAGAAGGCTAAGTGTGGTGAACATGTGTGAAGCAAGAAGGCAACCATGCCACGGACATGCTGTTGTGCTGCCTACAGCAAACTGAGAGAGTTTGAAAGGGGTCAGATTGTTCTAAGTGGCGAGACTGTCCTTTCTGAGAACTGCCAGACTAGTTGGAAGTGATGTGTCAGTTGTGTAACGATGCTGGTATCAGTGGTCACATGAAGTTTCTCACACCCATACACAAGGTTATGGACGTCCACGCAGCACAGACGCCCGCCAGGATCGTCTTACTGTAACGGCAACATTGGCAGATCACACAGCTACCACGTCACAGACAAGAGTGCTTGTGAGCCCAGACATGTCAACACGAACCGGTTACAAGCAGTTTGACTATGCGAACTTCCAGCCCATCTTCTACTCACACTACAGCTTCTACGTTCACTGCTCGCCTGGTACTCTCAGAGGATCACTTCAAGATGGAATGGCGCGCCATGGACTGCAGTGATAAAAACAGATTCTATCTGCACATAAGTGATGGTCGTTTGCGAGTACGATGAAGACCTGGTGAACACTGTTGTATGATTTCACCCTGCCCTTACGGTATGGGGTGCGATAAGCTACAACTCTCTTTCGTCTTTGTTTCTGGAGGGGACACTAGCCAGTGCTCAGTAAGTGCAAAATGTTGCTGGACCCGTCTTTTGCTGTTCTTGCAGCAGAAAGGTAGTGTGTTTTTCCAACAGGATAATGCTCTCATACATACTGCCAGTGAAACTCACCGTACTCTTCAAGATGTGCAGTAACTTCCCCAGCCAGCACGATCTCCAAATTTGTCTCCAGTCGAGCATATGTGGAATATGATGGGACGAGAAATGACTCATGTGACTCGTCAACCAAAAACTCTTAAATAACTATGTGAACAAGTTGAGCAGCTGTGACATAACGTATCCCAGGACAGTATTCGGCATCTGTACGACCGACTTAACGCCAGAATCAGCTCCTGCATTGCCGCCTACCGAGGATACACCACATAGTAACATGGCTGTTTGGGTCGATTACCTGGTGCCTCAGAACTGCTTGCATTATTGGTCTGCAAATGTAATCATTTCATGTACTCTATAGGCATTGTTGGAACAATAAGTTTTGAGAGAATTGGAAACCTCTAAAACGGTGTACCATTCTTTTCCGGCAGTGTACATAACTGACTTTAGTTCGTATGGTTTTCATGGTATGGATTTACAAGAAAACAATGGCATGTCAACAATGTTAAGGATGGCGCTTAACATGCTTTCCATAACACTGTCACACAAAAGTACGTAAACTTTAACGAAATGTGCACGCTTACAAAGTTAATACCATCTTTTGATGCGCATTTCTGTTCAGGAGAATGTGCAGAAACTTAATCGGATCCATATGTATCCACATTATCCTCCAGTATGTACAGTTCATTCGTGGAAATCATTTCTTGGCATGACCACCACATATGATGCGACTTCAGGCAATCATGTTTGTGACACTTACTACTATTTACATATGCACATCATGTCAAAATCACCATTAGCTAGAATCTGAATTTCGAGGTAGACCTGCTATCCATAGGAATATCGTGGATCTTTCAACTAATAAAACAGGTCTAAAGCACATCACTTACTATGCCTTACATGCAATAATTCACTTTCCCATGGAGTGTCACTTAATACTGTCCACAGCTGAAGTCTTCATAAAGCGTGTACAAAATATTTACATTTACTTAAGCAAACAGATACTGTACATTGGAATGAGTAGAAAAGGATGCACTAATATTGATCGTCAATTTTCACATGTTAAGCAAGTCAAAACTCTAGAAAGAATACAAAAAGGACATCACTTGAGTAATATGATAAAGCTGACATCATTTGACACTCTGGGTTGCATACATTCAGGGGCAAGTATACATTCAGGGATACATTAAAGCTCTTCCCTTTCCCTTAAACTATTCTTATTCTAGTTGGTATATGACCCCTGGGGATAATCCCTCCTTCTTGAAACCCTCCAATCCCACAACTCCTCCTGCCTCCTCCCTCCCCCTTCTGGGAAATCCACAATCCCTCCCCCCTGTCCATACAAACACACTTTTGGTATATAATTAATTGGCTAATTAGTTGAGTCGATAAATTAATTAACATATCCCCTCTGGTAAATCGCCCAGCCTTTCTCTCCCGTCCCCCATTCCACCCCCTCCTATTCCCAGCCTGGTAATTGTTGGCAAAAAGTCTCAATTTGTGCTGGAGAGGAAGGATCACATAGTATGAAATTGAAATCACTGCTGATTACATAGTAAAGGATATACTGTTCATTTATAAAATACAGTTTTGAGAGGTTGGATGCCTCTCTTTGGTGGGAAAAGCTCACATCCAGCAGCTAGATGTCCTAATTACGCAATTACACTGCTGCAGAGGTTGTCTTGTTGGAAAATTTTCGTGTGTGTGCTTACTGTGACGTGCAGGGCTCGACTGAGCAAGTGCGTAATACAACTGCCAGAGGACATTCGAACCCACGACTCCTGCTCCCCCTCCCCACCTGTCCCAGAAAAAACTGGCGGAAAAAATCGATGATTCTGTGCTAAGCTGGTGGACTGGATGGATCCCACGACAGGACATTCAACTAGGTTGCGGCATAACAATATACTGTTTGTTTATAAAAATTTAAGTTGCATATCAACTCACAGGCGCTGGAGCTCTTTATTTGGCGAGGAAAGCTTTCGTTCTCTACTGCTTATTTAATTTTGGAAGATGCAGGTGTTGTACAATACATCAAAAAGAAGTAATTAAAAACGTAAATAGCTCGCTTCTATCTGATTGTGCAAGGAATACTGTCATGAAACTGATAAAACAGTGACCACACGTAATTACACTGTTAAAGATCGAATTAAACATATCCAGCAAGAAACCTCCTGGTTTTGTTGTCATGCACCTCTGGCAACACTTTGACTGAAATGACAGACGCGGAACACTTGCAGAGAAATGCGTGATACTGTATATCAGCTTCCTCTAAAATTTGGATACCAGGCTCACTTCCTCTCTTGCTAGCATACACGCGCCTTCCATACCAGGTCAGTGGAAGCAGCTGCTCAGTGTTCTTGCGCTGTTATACAAATACTAACTGAGCTAGTTCACAATACCACCGGCAGAGGACAATGGGAGAAGTAACCCTTTCTCCCTCCCATACGCTCCTCTCATACCCCCTATTTCTGTCGGACAAAGCATCGAGTGGTGGTAACTCTTTGATACTGATGCCTGCGAAATTCCTGTCAAAATACATGCGCTCTCTCTCTCTCTTCTCGTTATTTTTGTAACACACAGTATAGTGAAACTATGAGCTACAAAACCTTTGCTAATGTTACCTGGTAGAGAACTCAGTAAGATTTTACTGTATCTCTCTATTCCGATTTACCAGAAACAAATACCATCTGCATGTTGGCATCACCCGTATGTGGTGAGCCTATTAAATACAGATGTATTGGCCCACTGCAGCAGACGATGCGTGATCGAAGTCATTTCCTCAGACCTGTGTAAAGTTTTATCAACTGTAGTGGAGGATAACAATATTCCAAAGACTATCAATCACGCTATAGGGTTCTTGTGTTGTTGTTTTGTAACACAACAAAGCAGTGAATGACTATAGCTGTGTACACAGGCATACATTTTGTTTCTCTACCATGACTTTTAGGTATGTATCACGAGCTGAAATGACATTAACACCTTTCGATTCATTGGCTCTCACAGAAAGCTGGACATCTTTTGGTGTAAACTAAGTTGAAATAAAAGACAGATGCAGTGTTTCTTATTGACAAAAATATGGAAGACATCACAACATTTGGAAACTGGAAGGGTTTATGGCTTTGTGGAGTGTTTCCAAATAGCTGTCCGAAGGTGCTGACTCCTACATTTATTCTCAGCTTCCACAGCGACAAGGCAGCAGATGTCACAATATTCCAGTTTTGAAGAGACCAAGAGCATTGAGTCTTCATGTTGGTGGTGCATATTCTACTTAGGTATGCGATCACTATTACCACGTCCTGGGTAGTGGTCATCCTGACCTCCAAAACTTTGGACACTGCATCTTTGATTTTTATGACTTACAATGCATAACCACGTGTAGAACAACGGGGTAATCTGCAGCAGTTGTCAATCCCATCGGTGGAGGAGTGGGATGATTTTCATACTTCCAGGAAAGCATGTAAATACCTTCATCTCTCCATATTTTTTGCATATTTTTGTGAATTTTCGTAGTTTTACCAGGTTTTCCGTAATTTCAATGCATTTTACCCAATTACTCGAGGTCAAAACCACAAAGCACCAATAAAACCTCTCATTGCGTCGATGTCATGATGCTACCAGTTAATGACATTGCAGCTTGGCTCTCGATTTCTGTATCGTTACTAAAACACCCACTTCATTACTTTGCAATTATCATATGCAGGTGGACATATCACGAACCCTGTTATACTGCCTACATCACATTAAACAAATAGTGTTTCTTAGTGTAGAAAATACCCATCAGCTGACAGAAGGTGCAAGAATTACGTCCCTCAGCTGAAACACTTTAAAATTCGGTAAGATTTTATTACGATTTGCCAGCTCCCCCTCGTTGATGGGAGTCATAAAGTATTCTCATAAAATCGGAGACTGAAAGATCTCACCAGTACCTTCGACAATTACCATCTCAACAAACAAATAATATCCATAGCAGCAATCTGCCCTCTATTTCGAAACGAGCTGTCCCTTTGGTCTCCAGATTTCACCATGAGTGCTTATGACACACACGATATCTCTAGATGCAAGTGAGCTGAGGAGGTTAGCATTCCTTATTGGTGTATAGTATGTAAGGACCTCATACACTTGAGAGTGTTGTGGTGATATTGCGAGGTGCCGGGGCTAGCAGTGTTTTTAACACTCAATTCTTAGAGAATTTACATATGTACATGATGCTCTAAGCCCCCCCTTTTCTAACTCCAACTTTTCCTGTTGCACAAGGATAAAAAAAATACGCGAACTGACTCTAATCAACCCTGCCAGTGGAGTAGAAGAGAGTTTGGCACCTGCAATAATTTAATTTGTTAAATAAGTTAATTAAACGAAGGTTTCATTAACATAGTGAGGAATGATGGGGTTGCTCTATCTATTAACAGAATGAAAGTTCTGTCCAAAATAACAATATGATTTATTAAGACTAAACACAAAATAATAAACAACAACACATGAAACATTAACAATATATCAAATTGGCTCTAATTGGATACTTAAACAAACGCTGTGAAATTGAAGTTGTCCCTAAACTAGATTGTGAGGATTATGACGAAGTGGTATGTGCAGCCAATTCCTAGCAACTCAATTCTTAGAGAAAACACATAGCCAACCCACTATTAATTGCTGCTACCCAAGACAGAACAAAGTTAGGAAAAAAAAAAGACGAACAGGCGCACTCTGCTGAGCTCTGATTGTCACCTAGGAAAAATCCCTATCTGCCGGTGCTGCGGACATACATTACCAAACCGACTTCTTGACTCCCAGAACACGATCTGCCGTACCGGAGCCGTTGGCTGGTTGCTTCGACGTCCTCGACCGAAAGGCGAGAGACGACTACCCACAAGAGCATCCGTACAAAAACCGAACACAGAACATTCCCGCCCCCACGACAGTGGCCGTGGTTAAACGTTCCAATCAGCAACTCGAAAAACCGGCGGAAATTCCACTCCATTGCCGGAACGCTACCATTCCACCAATGGAGATTCTTGGCGCCAATTTCTGCGCCGATCTTGCTACGTCACGGAGCTATGCCCTGAGCAAGCCAATCACAGTTACTATTTTGCAGAAAGTGCGGGAATTTTCCCGCCACAGCTGCCTGGGTACACAAGTCATTCCCACGCCTCGCTGGTAGCCCGCCAGAAAGTGTTTTCGCTAAGTTTCTGCGAAGTAACGGAACCTCTAGCCCAGCCACTACTTCAAGCTCTGCGGGCGTGCCTCTTGACAATGTCGGTGTCTGCAAAGCATTCACTCGACTTCCTCACACCCGTCGGCTTAAAGCTTTCCAGATCAGCAGAGCCCGCCTGTCACCGGACCACCCGGGTGACGAGAGACGCTGCGTGGGAAGTCCGCGCGTGAAGGAATAGCAACTTTCCACCGCATGCAATTATAGAGGAGAATCGTAAGATAGAAATATGAGAGGGGGCTCATGCCACCTCTCATAGCCCCTACGCCATTTTAGATTGTAATTGGTGAGCGGTTGGCTCACTTAGGAGCAAGGTAGTGAGTCAATCGCCCAAGAACAATCTCGCAAACTGGCTGCACATGCCGCACTCTATAAAGAAAATAACTGCAACTGAAAAATGCAGCTCATAGAGGGAGGATTATTTATGATGTAGCCAACTTCACCTTCTTAATATGGAACACTAACACTCACATCACACATCCATACCCAGGGAGCCCCTTCCAAACACCGATTCACACAGACATTCACTCTCTAAATATGGCCCGGGCATGTGAGCCAAATATTGAGCAATTTATTCTTTACAATCAGAGTTGGAGTGCTCCGCAATTAAATGCCCAAGATGTTACAACAATTTTAATCATTAAACTAACCTGAACTCACTCACACATGATACTATTTAAGTTAACAATCTCTTTGTGAGCTTTCAGAATCTAATTACGACCTCCGATTCATTCTGTCTCCCTGCAGCAAGAATAACCTTTACAAAATGTTCCCTGAACTGATGGTCCATTCACAATGACAGAGGTGGTATCTGCTTCAGTTTATGGGGACTTCAGGCACACTGTTTCCATACACTCAACAATAAATACAAGATAAAAAAAATGGTGTGGAGAACAATACAGTAATTTGTAATGAGAATTACAGTGTAAAACAAACACATACAAGGTATCACATACATTACAAAAACAACACTAGAGAAAGAAATTAAAAAAACAAGGTTCATGGGACATTAAGTTGTGCGTGCACATTGCACACTGTTCACGACCGTGCTGAGAATGTGGCACTAAATCACATTGTTAGAAATGTTCGAAGCACTTCACAAATTCATTAGTTTCTCTGAGGGGGTTGGTATGTTGAGTCACATGCATTGATGCACGTGGTTCCATGTCTTGAGCATTGGAGGGCGGCTTTTGGGATGGGGCCACAGTACTGACATCACATAGGGCTAAACGTCGGGTGTTGTTGCTACGTTGTTGCAACAGCAATAGGGAGTGCTGGAGCGTCTGCAGTACGCTGTTGAGATTGTAGTCAGACCCACGCATATGATCGCGGCAGTACGGTAGGAAGACACAGTGATAGGCCCTCCTCACGTCGATTAATTGTCTCTGATGTCTACTTGTTGGGATACATCACTAGTCTAGGTCTCTTCTCTCGCTGGGCAGTACTTTACGTTTCCCAATATTGCAGTTCGACGAGGGATGATGGCACGTGGAGTGACTCCACAAGTGTGTGAGGTCATCCATACAGGATCGAACTAGGAGCGACGATTGCTAAAAACTGCTCTCTAATAGAGAGGAGAAGTTAGAAATGAGACTATACATTTGTTAGTGTGGCACGATACTGCTTTGTGTAAGCAGATCGGCCAATGCTAGTGAGTTGTAAAAACCCAAACAGGTGAGTATATAGCGTCCCTTTCTGTCCTGAGGCACATGAGACGCCAGTTATGACACCATATGTGATCTTCTTCGTGTACTCACGACTACGTGGTCTGCCGCAGGGAATCCCTCCAAACGGCTGCCTCGTGTGGGTCGCGTGTCAGTGTCAACGGCCAGCCTCACTTTCGCTTGTGGCCCGGCGAGGATCCTCCCTAATCCCTCAGGTACACGGCCCGGTGACTGTCAGCTTGTAGGACCGGACGCCCTCGCGCCCCTCACGTCAGGTAGCGCGTCGACGCTCTCCTCCTGCAGGTAGCCGATGACCTCCGGCTGGCCTCTGCGTTGCCACTATCCCAGTCCTCTGCACAATTCTTACAAAAATCATATGCCTAACTTTTCCCCATGACCTTCTATGTTATAATAAATTTACATACCGATACATTGATGGTCTGTCATTTCAGACACTGTAATTTTAATTTTATAGTTATATATCTGTAGCTATCATAACAAAAAATGGAAATAATTTATCTTGATATTTGTGTAGAGACCGATCTCAGTATTGTACATGGTGTGTGATAACTGATGCTATGTAATGGATGAACAACTAAATGTGCGGGCCCACACTAATATTACTATTAATTATATAGATCGACAGTAGACATGCTCAAGAATTAACTACCATTTGCCAACGATCTACATTCTATGTCTTTTAATTAAATTATGTTGTTATTCAGGTCTAAGTTTTACTGTGCTATAAAGAACATGCAACTATACTACTTTCGCTCGCCGGTCGTCCCTCCATCTCGGGTCTGTGATTTGATGACCTGAAAAATAGCATCCCAACAGGCGCGCGCCACACTTGTGGTAGAAAACCCCCACAATATTAATCTAGTTATTGTTAAATCCTACAGTTTAACTTATCCTAGTATAACTTACTTTCCCTTTTATTTATTTATTTATTTATTTATTTATTTTATTTATTTTTTTTTTGTTTACCTTATACACTACTCTTACATAATTCCTGTTACGCTGAGATATCTCGCTGCTCGCCGCTATTGACGACAGTGATGTGCGCGCCGTACGCCACGGCCTCCGAGTTCTCACTACGCCTCACTGAAACTCCAGAGACTGGGTTAGCCATGGCTATACAAGACAATAAATTTATAGTTGAACTTAATTTTGTATGTGATGCAGTCTTAGCAATGAAAGCGCACCTTTCCAGAGGCAATGTAATTTGACCCAGCCAAGTCTGGTTCCTGTTGAGGATTCAGTCGCCCATCACACGCCAGCTACACAGTATGTCACGAATATCCTAGTATGAGTCACTGGTTATTCATCTGTGACAGTCGCAAGCAGCATGCTAAATCCCCAACCAGCACATTGGCATGGTAGGCTTTATGCCCGCATTTCTACCGTCTAGGCCCTAGGGCACCATTGGAGTCAAACGCTCACAGGTTCACCCCGACTTGCAAGACAACGATGCTGGCGCAGCTCTGCAAAAACTATACTGCCAATATTCATCCTCGAAATCTCGCAATATACCACAATCTTGCAGTGCACTGACGCGTGCCTGCAAGCATTGGTATGAACGTCTCACGAACTGGCTGTGGCCGCTATGGAGCGTATCACGACTTCTCAGAACGCTTCTAAGAGCACGTTCTTGTATGCGCCCGTTTGTGCGACATCTCGTCACTCATCACTATCCCTTAACATGGACACCAGATTGGAAAGGACAAAAACATTGCTCATGGAAAGGTAGTGCCTCTTATCGCATTGACAGTGGAGCTTGCGAACATAAACAGAAAAAAAATTAGCAGCAGTAAATTCTTATGCGAGAAAACGCAGCGTGTTAATACTTTAACAATCTTAATCTATTAATGCAACGATTATTGTTCCCCGAAGAAAGGTTCATATCTTTGCCTATTCTACTCTGTACACCACTTACACTACTACTATAGCAAGGTTCACGTATTTGCCCATTCTACTACGTACACCACTTACACTACTCTATTCCACGAACTCCTTTATGTGAGAGATGTGGTGGAGTCCTATGGACTTCTTTCCTTTCAGCGTCTCTAATTCATAAGCATTGTGGTGAGCTGCTCTCCTTATACGGTACGGCCCGTTGTAAATAGAATAGAATTTTTGGCATTTCATTTTTTGTTTGTTCGAAAGTCGGAAAGACTTAACGAGCACCTTTTGTCCAATGTGGAAGTGTCGTAGACGAGCTCCCCTGTCGGCACGTCTCTTCCTGACCTCTGCTGCAGCACGTATCCTCTTGAGAGCCAAATCCACTATGGCTTGGTGCTGCGTTCGCGCACTTGGTGGGAAGTTTACGACATCGGTTATCAAGTCCTTAGGAATCCGGTTTTTCAGTACTGTAATGGGTGCCAATTTTGTTATCCCATGGGGTGCCTCATTGATCACCTCCTGGAAGTCTTTAAGGAAAACGTCCCATGTCGTGTGCTGTTTGTTACAGTACAACCGGCACAAGTTTCCGAGTTCTTTAATAACCCGTTCTGCAGCATTCGAGCTCGGATGGTGCGAAGATATAAAAATGGGATCAATTTTACACCGACGCAACGTCTCCTTCCAAGTTTTTGACTTAAACTGTGGCCCGTTATCAGAAATAATTTTACTCACATGACCAACCTGTTGTAGGAAATCCCGGATTAGGGCTCGAGATACAGTTCGTCCTGTCGCCCTCTTCAGTGGCGTAAAGGTAACGTATTTGGACGTTAGTTCAACAAACACTAATACGTAAGTATATCCTCTTCTTGTTCTTGGCAAAGGTCCCATCAAATCTGTTGCTGCTAATTGTCTTAATTTGGTCGGTACGATTGGGTATAATGGTGCCTGCATGCTCACAGTGGTGTGCTTAGCCTTTTGGCAGTCTTTACACACCGACAGTACCCTCCGAATTCGACGCTCCATGTTTCGAAAGTAACACATGGTCCTTAGCTTGAGATTGCACTTGCGTGGTCCGAAGTGTCCATAGCTGAGGTGAGTATGCCATATAACCTTGTTTATTAGGTGTTCAGGGATGCATACCCCCCATTCAGTGTCATTGGCATAATTTCGGTGGAAAATTATGCCTTTCCGCAAGAGGTAGAACTGCCTGATGGTGGCGTGTCTTCTGTCTATCCATTTCTGTTTCAATAACACTAGGGCAGGGTCCTTGTCTTGCTCCTTCTTGATGTCATGCATACTACAGGTAATAAAATTTTCAAAGGCTACTTTCTGCATATAGAAAAGGCAGTAGTGATTTTCCTCCAGATCTTCTTCCATGTTGTGCTCAAATCCGATCGGTGACCGTGGTAAGGCGTCTGCAATAATGTTCTGACTGCCGGGGATATATTCTATCGAAAAGTTGTACTGCTGCAGATATGATGCCCACCTAATGAGCCGCCTGTGATTAAGCTTTGCAGTCATCAAGAACTCGAGTGCCTTGTGGTCTGTGTAGACCCTCGTCTTGCGACCAAACAGAAGGTATCTGAATTTTTCAAACGCCCATACAATAGCCAGCGCCTCTAACTCGGTTACTGAGTAATTCCTCTCACTCTTGGCTAGTACTCTGCTACCAAACGCAATTGTCTTCCACACCCTGTTTCCTTCATGTACATAGTCTTGGAACACCATGACACCCAGACCTGAGTATGAACTGTCCGTTACTATGCAAAGCTCTTCTGCTAAGTTAGGGTGTGATAGGATGGGTGCTTGTAATAATGCGAATTTTAATGCTTTCCATTCGGATTCGGCCGCCTCATCCCATTCCCAAGGAATCTTCTTTCCTGTAAGTTGATGCAACCTAGGACTGCTCTGAGTTTTGACATGTATAAAGCGGTTGTAAAAATTTATGATCCCCAAGAACCCCCTTAACTGCTTCTTTGTCGTAGGAATGGGAAACTTTTCAATCGCTTCGATCTTTTCGGGATTTGGCGCAATGCCCTCACCCGTGATGATATGTCCCAGAAATTTGACAGAGGACGTCCCAAAATTCGATTTTTCGATATTGATAGTCACTCCGTATTCCTTGAATGTCGCAAGGAGTTCACCGAGGACCGCATTGTGCTCTCCCCAAGATTTCTCCGCGATCAGCAAATCGTCCACATAGCTGGTGACATGACGTTTCAAATTATCGCTTAGTATGCCGTCCAGCCCCCGAATGAATGCGGCAGATGAAACGTTCAAACCAAATGGTAGACGACGAAACCGGTAACATCTTCCAAATGCTAAAAAGGCTGTGTACTGTCTGCAATTTGGATGGAGCTCGATCTGCCAGAAACTCGATTTTAGATCAACTGATGAGAAGATTGATATTCCATGGAAGTTTTGTAAGAGTTCCTCTAATCGTTCCGGTCTGTCTGTTTCGGGTTCTATTATGGTATTAATTTGTCGCGAGTCCAAGACTAAACGAATACTACCATCTGCCTTCTCGACTACTCTTAACGGGTTATTATAGGCTGAAGCCGTAGGTTCTATTATTCCTTCACTCAACATTCGCGTAATTTCGGCTGCTACTTTCTGTCGATATGCCAAGGGGATTGGATAGGGTGGCACACGAAACTGATTGTGCGGACGTACACGAAATTCATATTGGAAGTTCTTTATTGATCCTGTCTTGGGAATGAAGACCTCCGCATGTTCTACTAGTAATTTATGAAGTTCTTTGCGGTGGTCGCACCTTATATTCTTTATTGCTTCCACTTTTTCTCCTATTTTCTCCTTTATTTCCCCCATTATTCTGACTTCATTCTCATCTGTGTCCGCTCCCCTACCCGCAACGTCGACCTGTTCTTCCTTTCTGTCTTTCAGACACGCATAGTTTATCCGTACACAGTTAGACGGTAGTTGAGCTGGGATCAGCTGATCGTCGAATTTAATGTGGACGGGATTCCCTTTCCTCAAAACCACTTCACCTCGTCCTAGATCAACTATCGCTTCATGTTCATTTAGGAAGTCCGTTCCTATTATCATGTCGATCGCCAGATTTGGCACAATCCAGAAGTTAGACTCTATTTTGTGTCCTTGGCAGGAGAATTCCAGTCTTGTTTGTTGGGTGACCTCCGTACATTTTCCCGCTAATGCCCCTTTTATTTTGGTTTTCTTAACCGATAGGACAGGCCAGTCCATCTCCTGAGAGCACATCTTGTATGCTGCCTCAGATATTGCTGTTATGTAGCTTCCACTATCTATTATCGCATTCATACTCTTTTCAGCTATTGCTACTGTGATAAGAGGCTGCCGATCTTGTCGAGGAGTTGCTTTATGTTCCTCGAGCAGGATTTCTGATAAATCTTCGTAATGTATCATCCGTAGTTGGCCAGGTCCGAGATTACGTGCGAAATTCCGGCGGCCTGTGTTCGCACTAGTCTGGCGTCAATCCCTTGTTAAGCTCCCCCTCCTCTGACGTGCATTAGGATTTGCGGGTCTAGTTTCAATCTCCTGGTTCCACTGTTGTCCTTGGTTTCGCTCTCTCCAATTACGGTCGCTTTGCCGTTCGTTATTCCTCCTATCCCAGATTCCTTGTCTAGATTGACCCTGCTCCCTGACGTTCTGGTTTCCGTGTCTTTGGTTTCCATAACCTTGAATAGCGTAACCTTGACTTCCGTAACCCTGGTTTCCTAACTGACCAGTGCGATTATGCGATCTGTTGTCGTCTTCCCTTCCTGGCCCGTGGTATTTGTTACTTTGCCCCTTCTTCCTGTCCTTTGCGTCTTGTTTATCAAAGACTACTTCGAGTTCGCGCAATAGACTCTTGAATGCTTCTATGTCAGATCCACACTTGCCGACAAGTGTCTGTTGGTACCTAACTGGCAATTTGGAAAAGCAAAATTTAATGATTTCTCCGTTGCTATATGGACTATCTAAAAATTGATTCTTCTTGAGTAACTCATCAAGAAATTTGGTTGCGCTCCTATACCCGGACACTTCCAGTTCAGGACAAAATATTATTTCATCTTTAATCCTGTCCTGCGTTTCCTTTGACCAGTAGGTCCGCAGGAATGCACCAACAAATTCCTGATAAGTCCGACACGTCACTGCTACACCCCGCATCTTTTCCGCGGCTTGGCCTTCGATGTGTCCACACATGAATTCTAATTTTGCCTGGGTTGGCCATGATGCCGGTAATGAATTTGTAAACTGCATCACCCAGCTCTTCGGATGCATCGACCCTCCATTTTCTTTGAACTTCTGGAATTTTAGTATCGACAGGAAATGATTCTGATCAAAATCCTGTCTGATCCTCGCACTGGTGTTGTCACTCGTTTCCGATACTTGCACGTCTGCTGAGTGTCCTGTTCTATCTTGGTGATAACTGTGATGTGCTACCTCTGTATCACAGTGGAAGTGGCACTCAGAATTCACAAGTGGGCTACAATTATTGGAGCTATTACTCGCTGTTTCTGCGTGTGCATTGTTAGTTCCGCACTCGGTCATTGGGCTAGAGCACGGCGGGCTTTTCCTCGGAGACACAATTCTGTGTACTCCATCATTGGTATCCGAACGCGCAGTGCTCGTGTGCCCGTTTTGCTCTAGTTTTGCTATCCGACTCTCTACTTCTTCCATTCGTTTCGTGTTGTTCGCAACCGCGATATTACCCTGAATTTTTAAGAACGCTAGGGATTTTGAGTGGGATTGTGTTGTACGTCGCAAGCGCCCTGCGAGTTTAGAAGTTGCTTCCGCGACTTTCATTGCCCCTATTGCTGCCGTTTTAGCCAGGCCTGCTACTTTTTGTGCAGCCATTGACATTTGTTTTACCTCTCCACATTCTTTCTTTATTGTTAGTAATTCCCCACGAATTTCCCCTACATGCGAAATTATTGCCTCAGTGTCCTTCTTACGCTGTTCGTCAGCTTCTTCCTTCTCCTTCTTACGTTGTTTCTCCTCTTCTTCCTTCTCCTTCTTACGTTGTTTCTCCTCTTCTTCCTTCTCCCTCTTACGCTGTTCGTCAGCTTCTTCCTTCTCCCTCTTACGTTGTTCGTCAGCTTCTTCTTTCATTGATCGTAGGAAGCTCAGTATTGGGTTAATGTCATCATTTTGATCCTCGTCACCCATGGGTGATGTAACTCTGGACACCTGGGCGCTAGAGCTCTGACGTGGCCGAGCTGGCCCCTGTCTGCTCTCGTTCGTTTGATTATAAACTTCTGCTACCGTCTCGACCTGTGTGACTGTCTCTGTTTCATCCTCTACTTCACTATCATAATCACGGCCGCAACGCTGCTCTGAGATCGCGTCCAAATCACCTTCCTCATCAAAGACCCTGGCGTCCTGTCCTGCTAAAAATATGCCCATCTCATCTCCGAACCTATTCCCGTTAAACTGCCCCTTATCCATTATGCTATCCTCTTTTGTTTTAGCTTCGCTCGATAATAGTCGTGCCTTACTTCTCGTTATCATTCATGAAAAACAAATTTATCTAAAATGCACAATAAAATTAATCTACTCCATATATTTTTACACATAGACACAAAATTTCAACAACGCTGTTCCAACGCTGTAATTACAAGCACAATTTGAAGTGGTACAGAAATCGCACACAAATCCGACAAAGTGCGATGTGGTACGGACACCACACCAACGAAACACAGAAAAACAATGAACAAAAAAAAAACAAAACAAAAAAATATATATACACTGAAAACAAAAACTGTAATCATGCGCCGCTACTTAAAACTAAACGCGGAACTACCGGAAAAAAAACTTGGGTATTAATCAATAAAAAAAAGAGAAAAAAAATTGAATGTTCCTACTAAGAATCCTGTTTGCTTATCAGAGATTCACAGGGAAGATCCGAGGCCAAGGGTCGCCATATTATGCGAGGTGCCGGGGCTAGCAGTGTTTTTAACACTCAATTCTTAGAGAATTTACATATGTACATGATGCTCTAAGCCCCCCCTTTTCTAACTCCAACTTTTCCTGTTGCACAAGGATAAAAAAAATACGCGAACTGACTCTAATCAACCCTGCCAGTGGAGTAGAAGAGAGTTTGGCACCTGCAATAATTTAATTTGTTAAATAAGTTAATTAAACGAAGGTTTCATTAACATAGTGAGGAATGATGGGGTTGCTCTATCTATTAACAGAATGAAAGTTCTGTCCAAAATAACAATATGATTTATTAAGACTAAACACAAAATAATAAACAACAACACATGAAACATTAACAATATATCAAATTGGCTCTAATTGGATACTTAAACAAACGCTGTGAAATTGAAGTTGTCCCTAAACTAGATTGTGAGGATTATGACGAAGTGGTATGTGCAGCCAATTCCTAGCAACTCAATTCTTAGAGAAAACACATAGCCAACCCACTATTAATTGCTGCTACCCAAGACAGAACAAAGTTAGGAAAAAAAAAGACGAACAGGCGCACTCTGCTGAGCTCTGATTGTCACCTAGGAAAAATCCCTATCTGCCGGTGCTGCGGACATACATTACCAAACCGACTTCTTGA
Organism: Schistocerca cancellata; assembly: GCF_023864275.1. NCBI lineage: Eukaryota > Metazoa > Arthropoda > Insecta > Orthoptera > Acrididae > Schistocerca > Schistocerca cancellata. The sequence goes on along the minus strand of NC_064634.1, from coordinate 143,477,828 downwards.
CTCCCAGAACACGATCTGCCGTACCGGAGCCGTTGGCTGGTTGCTTCGACGTCCTCGACCGAAAGGCGAGAGACGACTACCCACAAGAGCATCCATACAAAAACCGAACACAGAACATTCCCGCCCCCACGACAGTGGCCGTGGTTAAACGTTCCAATCAGCAACTCGAAAAACCGGCGGAAATTCCACTCCATTGCCGGAACGCTACCATTCCACCAATGGAGATTCTTGGCGCCAATTTCTGCGCCGATCTTGCTACGTCACGGAGCTATGCCCTGAGCAAGCCAATCACAGTTACTATTTTGCAGAAAGTGCGGGAATTTTCCCGCCACAGCTGCCTGGGTATACAAGTCATTCCCACGCCTCGCTGGTAGCCCGCCAGAAAGTGTTTTCGCTAAGTTTCTGCGAAGTAACGGAACCTCTAGCCCAGCCACTACTTCAAGCTCTGCGGGCGTGCCTCTTGACAATGTCGGTGTCTGCAAAGCATTCACTCGACTTCCTCACACCCGTCGGCTTAAAGCTTTCCAGATCAGCAGAGCCCGCCTGTCACCAGACCACCCGGGTGACGAGAGACGCTGCGTGGGAAGTCCGCGCGTGAAGGAATAGCAACTTTCCACCGCATGCAATTATAGAGGAGAATCGTAAGATAGAAATATGAGAGGGGGCTCATGCCACCTCTCAATATAACAGACAATTAAGAAGAAGAAGAAGAAGAAGAAACATATAGTTTATGCATGATGGATGTGCAGACGGATGGAACTTGAAACATTTTAGGTAAATCACTGGTACTATCAATTCTGTAGTATTGTAGTGTTTGGATTCCATACTGAGAAGATACCGAAGGAGAGAAATGATTGTAGAACAGAAACACACACTCCTAAGGCTACGCAGTTCTGCACTTAAAGATGCTATAACGTTCGAGCAGTTCGGTTTGCGATATGTTAGTCATGTGGAATGAAATGCTGTTAATACTCCAATGCAGGGAATGTATTTCCAACACCAGACCTACATTCACCCTGCAAGTTTTCTATCGCACTCACTTTGGTGAGAAACTTAAAGATGATAAAACTACTATCATCCACACCAAAGATGTAATTTTCCTGGCTTGTATAGTGCCCACTGTCAGTGGAAGTTGTGCTATGATCTCTCAGCGCTATGAAATTATCGTCAGCAACGAAAAATGCGTGAAACACCGACATCTTATAAGGAAATAGACAAGCACATAGCAGTGGTGTTTGAAAAGAGAAATTACAAGCCACGCTGCACTTAATCCATGAACACAACACAGTCTCTTCCACATATTACAGCTGTCAAGCAAATGTGTACACATGGATAGCAGTACCTCACAAACCCATGTCACTAACGTAGAATAAATATAATTTTGAAACTGAAGACTCGATTTATGTCAAGATCTGTCAGGAAAATGGAGTACTTCGCATACATCTTCGTTCATCATGAGGAGGGCGTCGAAATAGGTTTTACATTGGTCTGATGGACATGATTCATCACACATGCGTTAGAAGTCCTCCGCTGAATGTAGTACGCTATTAACGACTGTAGGTAGCTAACGCTGTAAGTCACACACAGAACAAGCTACTGTATACGAGTCGAACGCATGTTAAACCACACAACTCATACAGCCCAAGAGAACAACGGAAAAAACGGTTAAATGAGTGATAAATGACCTGCCAAACATCTCCCTCTCTCTAGAATACATCATCAGTCTTCCATTAAATCACATCTCGTTACAATGCCACTCAACCGATTACTCCATATACCTTCTATCATCGTTTAGCTCAGGTCCACCTCAGTTTAGAGGCAGATGATTCTCTGTTCTGGGAAAGCATCCAAGACGGCAGTCAACTTGTATTATCTCTATTACCTAAGTGGGCACACAGAAGAATGTTACTACAGCAACTATTCTCTAAGCTGTTTGTTAGCTGAAGCTGACACCGCATGGTTTGTAGGGAGTACAGAGAATCACGTTGTAAATACTGTTTGTTAGAGTTGAAAACATGTAAACGGTCTTACACGGGGTCAACACGCGATCCATTCTGTAGTTGTTTATTGTAATCCCCCAAGCTGGTAATACAATGCGCTTTGGCTAAGGACATTATACAAAAATCTATAAGGTGGTTGCCTATAGCTTTGGAGTGCATATTTGGTGGTTCAAAATGGTTTAAAAGGCTCTGAGCACTATGGGACTCAACTGCTGTGGTCATAAGTCCCCTAGAACTTAGAACTACTTAAACCTAACTAACCTAAGGACAGCACACAACACCCAGCCATCACGAGGCAGAGAAAATCCCTGACCCCGCCGGGAATCGAACCCGGGAACCCGGGCGTATTTGGTGGTCATCCACGTGAAACAATCTATCTCAGTCGCCTTATAGCTGTCCATGAAAATTAGTTTGCCTAATTCCTGGTGATTCCATGTCAATTTTTTTCTCATATTCATCTTACTGTCACGTACTTGTTCCCAGGTACAAGAATTTCAGACGTGTAAATACTCTCCCATTCTCCCTCAATCTTCCCGCATTTTGGAGCATTTTCCCACAACTCATACGTATTTTTCATCAATTTCCGTAATTTTACCGATTTTATGTCACTTCCGCTCATGTGATCATGACATCTCTAGTGGCCACTTATTCTACAATACTTGTAAATGTAGTACAGTTGTCAACACCTAGCGCTATGCGCTATTTTTCAGTATGTGTGTGTGCTTGTATCGGTGTCACGTAAGGGGCCCCAATGGCACAGGATAGGTTTGGGATAGGGTAGAACTCGTCGGTGGATCTACCATGAGTTACATCAGGGACAGGGTTCAAACGAGTGCTAATCTCCTCAGCACGCTTGCAGCTGGAGATATCGTGTATGACGCAGCATTAATGGTGAAATCTGGAGACAAGAGGGGGGGATTTGTTTCCAAATACAGGGCAGAGTGCTGTTATGGATATGATTCCCTTGTTGGGGTGGTAATCATGAAAGGTGTTGGTGAGATCTTGCAAACTGAGAGCCATGTGCAATTCATTGGCTGAAAGCATAGCGAGACAGACGCAATGAGACGTTTTGTTGACATGATAACTCGTAGAGAATGGTGTTTTGGGCCCCAAGTTATTGGGTAAAATGTATTGAAATTACGGACAACCTGATAAAATTACGAAAATTGATGAAAAACACGTAAAATTGATGAAAATGTGGAGGGGTGTGGGTACTTAAGCGCTCGCTTGGAAGTATGAAAATGATTCCATCCCTCCACCAGTGGGACTGACAACTGATGGTGCATATTATTCGTGAACTACGGGTTTAAGTCCTGCAGAATACCCCCTTGTTCCTCAAATCATTATGCACTGTATTTCATAAAAATGGAACATAATTTCCAAAATTTTGGAGGTCAGTATGACAACCACCTAGGACACTGAAACAGCGATAATATACCTGGGTACAATATGTACCACCAATATGAGGAATCAATGCTCAGGCGTCTTGGAAAATGAAACACCATTACATATGCTACCTTGTCACTATGGAAGCTAATATTAAATACAGGGGTCAGCGCCTTCAGACAGTTATTTGGAAACACACCACAGTGACGCAAACTCTTCCAGTATCCATACGTTGGTATGTCTTCCACATCTTTGTCAGTAAGAAACACCATGTCTGTCTTTTATTGTGTGGTTCGTTCCCTAGGATGACACCTCTTGGTGTTCGGGTACCCGGTGGCCAGAATGAATGTACATTTCTGGCTTAAGGTGTGAACCGCTGCTGAGCCTCCTGAACCAGTCAGATTGGGTGTGAGGATGCATTTTATCTAACTACATCGCCATCTGGGCTGTTGAATAGCGAACTAATACTCAAAATACACTCCTGGAAATTGAAATAAGAACACCGTGAATTCGTTGTCCCAGGAAGGGGAAACTTTATTGACACATTCCTGGGGTCAGATACATCACATGATCACACTGACAGAACCACAGGCACATAGACACAGGCAACAGAGCATGCACAATGTCGGCACTAGTACAGTGTATATCCACCTTTCGCAGCAATGCAGGCTGCTATTCGCCCATGGAGACGATCGTAGAGATGCTGGATGTAGTCCTGTGGAACGGCTTGCCATGCCGTTTCCACCTGGCGACTCAGTTGGACCAGCGTTCGTGCTGGACGTGCAGACCGCGTGAGACGACGCTTCATCCAGTCCCAAACATGCTGAATGGGGGACAGATCCGGAGATCTTGCTGGCCAGGGTAGTTGACTTACACCTTCTAGAGCACGTTGGGTGGCACGGGATACATGCGGACGTGCATTGTCCTGTTGGAACAGCAAGTTCCCTTGCCGGTCTAGGAATGGTAGAACGATGGGTTCGATGACGGTTTGGATGTACCGTGCACTATTCAGTGTCCCCTCGACGATCACCAGTGGTGTATGGCCAGTGTAGGAGATCGCTCCGCACACCATGATGCCGGGTGTTGGCCCTGTGTGCCTCGGTCGTATGCAGTCCTGATTGTGGCGCTCACCTGCACGGCGCCAAACACGCATACGACCATCATTGGCACCAAGGCAGAAGCGACTCTCATCGCTGAAGACGACACGTCTCCATTCGTCCCTCCATTCACGCCTGTCGCGACACCACTGGAAGCGGGCTGCACGATGTTGGGGCGTGAGCGGAAGACGGCCTAACGGTGTGCGGGACCGTAGCCCAGCTTCATGGAGACGGTTGCGAATGGTCCTCGCCGATACCCCAGGAGCAACAGTGTCCCTAATATGCTGAGAAGTGGCGGTGCGGTCCCCTACGGCACTGCGTAGGATCCTACGGTCTTGGCGTGCATCCGTGCGTCGCTGCGGTCCGGTCCCAGGTCGACGGGCACGTGCACCTTCCGCCGACCACTGGCGACAACATCGATGTACTGTGGAGACCTCACGCCCCACGTGTTGAGCAATTCGGCGGTACGTCCACCCGGCCTCCCGCATGCCCACTATATGCCCTCGCTCAAAGTCCGTCAACTGCACATACGGTTCACGTCCACGCTCTCGCGGCATGCTACCGGTGTTAAAGACTGCGATGGAACTCCGTATGCCACGGCAAACTGGCTGACACTGACGGCGGCGGTGCACAAATGCTGCGCAGCTAGCGCCATTCGACGGCCAACACTGCGGTTCCTGGTGTGTCCGCTGTGCCGTGCGTGTGATCATTGCTTGTACAGCCCTCTCGCAGTGTCCGGAGCAAGTATGGTAGGTCTGACACGCCGGTGTCAATGTGTTCTTTTTTCCATTTCCAGGAGTGTATGTTGTGTAACCTTCATGAGAGAGTGTGTTGCGGATATTCTTCGATTTTTACTTGCATATTTCAGAAGATTTAACATAAGAAGCGTTTGTGCTGGACGATTATTCCCCCCATGTAAACCAACCAGTTGATGGCTGGGCTCTCACAGCGGCAGTGTCTTCGACCCACGAGCATCCTGCATGGCCAGCATGTGGATGCTGGGAGATGAGCGTGCAGCTGCCAGCATGGCCAAAGCACAGGCTACAGAACTTTCTGCAATCTCTCACATCCAGCCGTGACAGTTACTACACAGTGGATGGCGCTTTAACTATTTAACTGTAGGATGTGTTTAAGTGTTTGTGTGCTGTCCATGTGGTGACAGCTGCTGTGTCTGGCATTGCGTGCTTTCCAATACATCCTAGTGGACCTTGTCTCACACAGGAAAGGTGGATCGATGTTTGTTTAAATAAATGTGGAATTGTTGTTGTTACTATCCTATCATCACTATCCCCTCCTTCTTCTTCCTGATGTAGTGAAGAGAACCAACTCGGGATTTCTATAGTGTTGTAAAAAATACACTTAGTAGACCTGTAGGTGATCTGGAATTAGACAATTTGAAATTACAGATATCATTTTACACAGCAGTGCTTCCAATCACGAAGTCATATTTCAAGGGAATCTATTTGTGTTTCAGATAGTGGTATTTGGAGCACACTCTGATCAAACCCCTGCCCCAACTCCTACAAATTGTTTAAGGACATAGCACAACTGAGCTGAAATTCTCACTACCAAATTCATCTATCTCCAATGGACTTTCCACCAAACGAGCTAACTGTGCTGGTATCCAACAATAAGACGCAAGAAAAGTCCAGAAGAGGAAATAGTACAGCTTGGAAACTGGATGGCTGCGGGATTGAATACCAGATATCTTCAAAATTTCCGACAAAATACGGCAGTCTTAGTATCCAACAATAGGAATGAATAGGAAGCAAGGAAAAATTGACCCACACAGCGGCTAGCAAGTTAATTAGACACTCAATTTGACTTAGTGGGAGTAGCGCAAATGGACTATTTCCAATACATCGACAGCCCACCATTTTGGGGAGGGCTGGGGATCCAAGTTCAAATGGTTCAAATGGCTCTGAACACTATGGGACTCAACATCTTAGGTCATAAGTCCCCTAGAACTTAAAACTACTTAAACCTAACTAACCTAAGGACATCACACACACCCATGCCCGAGGCAGGATTCGAACCTGCGACCGTAGCAGTCCCGCGGTTCCGGACTGCAGCGCCAGAGCCGCTAGACCACCGCGGCCGGCGGGGATCCAAGTATCCGCTGCTTTGTTCAGGATAAAAGAGGGGTAGTGTGGTTACAGGTGGCACGTTACAGACTCTCGCTGGTCAGGAAGTAACCTCTTGAGAGAAAGAGAGAGACAGAGCTTGTGTTACAACAGGAGTTTCGCAGGTATAGGTATCAAAGAATTACCACAACTCGATGCTTTGTCCAACAGGAAGTAACAGGAGGGTCGAGGGGGGAGGGGGGGGGGGTGAGAGGAGGGGAGTAAAGGAAGAAGGAGTTGGAAGGTTGCTTCTCCCAGCATCCTCTGCCGGTGGCGTTGTAAACTAGCTCAGTCAGTATATGCACAACAGGGCGATCACAGAGAGCGCCTGCCTCCACTGACTTGGTATGGAAGGTGTGTGTTTGGAGGAAAAACAGGTAGTGAGTCCAGTATCAAATTTCAAAGGAAGCTAACGTCCGATATCACACAATCCTCTGCAAGCAGCCAGCGCCTGAAAGTCCAGCACTCTGGACTCCAGTGTGTGTGGTGCTGTGTAAAAAGCGACGACTCAACCGGGAGGTTTTTAGACAGATATGTTTAGTTCGATCTTTAACAGTGTGCTTACGTGCAGTGACTGTTTTAAGGTTGATAGTGATTTCATGGCGGTATTCCTTCCGCGAATGGACAGAAGCCATCCATTTATGTATTTAATCACTTCTTTTTTATGTATTTTACAAGACTGCATCTTCCAAAATTAAATAAACAGCAGGGAACGAAAGTTTTCCCGCCAAACAAACAGACCCAACCCCTTCAAATTTGTGTGCAACCTGAATTTAATAAATAAACAATACGCGTATATCGTCATACCCTATGCAACGTAGTTGAATGTGCTATTGTGGGGTCCTTGCAGAACGTTAGCTCAGCACAGACTGAGCAAGCTCACAATGTGCACACAAACGGAAATTTTCCAACAAGACGACATCCGCAGTGGTGTAATTATGTAATTAGGACATTGAGTTTCTGGACGTGAGCTTTCACAGCCACATAAAGAGATCCATCCTCAAAAAATTGAGTTTTATGAATAAAAAGAAGTATGGAAATAAAATAAGTATACGCTATGTACACTGAAGCGCTAAAGATACTGGTATAGTCATACATATTCAAATACAGAGATATGTAAGCAGTCAGAATACGGCGCTGAGGTCGGCAACGCCTATATTAGGCAAAACGTGTCTGGTGCAGTTGTTAGATTGGTTACTACTGCTACAATGTCAGGTTATCAAGATTTAAGTGAGTTTGAACGTGGTGTTATAGTCGGTGCACGAGCGATAAGACACAGCGTCTCCGAGGTAGAGATGAAACGGGGATCCTCCTGTACGACCGTTTCACGAGTGTACTGTGAATATCTGGAATCCGGTAAAACATCAAATCCCCAACGTTGCTGCGGCTGGAAAAAGATCCCGCGAGAACGGTCCAACGACGACTAAAGAGAATCCTTCAGCACGACAGAAGTGCAACCTTTCCGCAAATTGCTGCAGATTTCAATGCTGGAGCATCAACAAGTGTCAGCGTGTGAACCATTCAGCAAAACTTCATTGATATGGAGTTTCACAGCCGAAAGCCCACTCGTGTACTCTTGATGACTGCATGACACCAAGCTTTACGCCTCGCTTCTCGCCTGGGTTCATCATCACCGACATTGGACTGTTGACAACTGGAAACATGTTGTCTGGTTGGACAAGTCTTGTTTCAAATTGTAGCGAGCAGATGGACGTGTATGAGTATGGAGAGAACCTCATGAATCCATGGACCCTGCATGTCAGCACTTGACTGTTCGAACTGATGGAGGCCGTGTGATGATGTGGGACATGTGCAGTTGGAGTAATATGGTACCGCTGATACCGTCGATGCATATAGATACGACTCTGACACGTGTCACATACGTATGCATCCTGTCTGATCACCTACATCCATTTATGTCCATTGTACATTCCGACAGACTCAGACATTTCCAGCAGGACAATGCGACACCCCACACGTCCAGAATTGCTACAGGGTGGCTCCAGGAACACTCTTCTGAGCTTAAACACTTCTGCTGGCCACCAAACTCCCCAACCATGAACATGATTGAGCATATCTGGGATGTCCTGCAATTTGCTCTTCAGAAGAGATCTCCATCCCCTCATACTCTTACGGATTAAGGGCCTGCCGTGCAGGATTCATGGAGTCAATTTCCTCCCTCACTACTTCAGACAACAGTCGAGTCCATGCCAAATCGTGTTGTGGCACTTCTGCATGCTCGCCAGGGCCCACACAATATTAGGCAGGCATATCAATTTCTTTGGCTCTTCAGTGTAATTGAGGATGATTTCAGTTTTGTATCGTAAGATCATTCCCCTGCAGCACAGACTGAGGCTTTTCCCGTTAATTTTTAGATGGGGAGGGGAGAGGGTAGAGTGAGGGTGGGAGGGGAAGGCTGGCGGATTTCCCAGAGTGGGTGGCATTAATTAATTGATGTATTTAATTAATTAGCCAATTAATTTGATGCCAAAAATGTGCTTGTATCGACTAAGAGGAAGGATTATGGATTACCCAGAGGAGAGGGTTAGGAGGAGGGTGAAAGGTGGGGGGTTTCTCAAAGGAGAGATTATCCCCAGGGGTCATAAATCAATCAGTGTAATAAAAGGTAAAGTGGATGGAGATGGGTTTAATTTATTCCTGAATGTTCAATTGCCCCTGAGTGTACACAACTGTGTTCTCCATAAGAATCTAACAGTCAATGCCATCTTAATGAAAAATAATTATAAGTAGAAAGAAGTTATTTCAAAATTTAAATCATCCAAAAATGCCGCAGTGCCTAGCCAACAACATTATCTAATTTTCATCTGTCTCTCGTCTCTGCAACACATACAAATCATTATGAAATTTTGTACTTCTTAATTGGTAACTTATTTAGCAAACAAAAGATCACATATTAGTTTAATGAAGTTTCCTTGAATTTTGGCCATACATTTATATTAAGAACTCCACAGCTTTCAGTGCAATACTACGGCATCATAGACAAACTCATACAGTTTAAAAATGGGCAGTGAGAAGGATTACTGTGATTATAACATAATATGTAAGCATTAATTAGACAGAGAAGTAAAAAATTTCAATCTGGAGCAAAATTAAGTTCATATCAAAGTATCAAGATATAAAAGCCTGCTAACATGCTTCTTCTCTCTATAAAGAAAATAGCTGCAGCTACACCATCCAGACAGCTATTTCAACTATTTGCATGAATATTTTGATAATGTGTAATGCATTGTGAATTGTGTTAAAATCTGCCCTGGCAAAAGAGAAAGGAAAAAGATATTTTAAGTAAAGTTCTTAAGCCTTTTTATCTCATTATGCATGTAATTTCTTACATGTTAATCAGACCACAGAGGCTCAGAAAATGTTTACCGTGCTACTATGAGCAACATGTGGGAAGTGTACAAAACGCCACACGTCGTTATCATCCAGATGCGCCCATCTGTATGCGAGCAATGGACTGACAGTGAACCACGCATCTGGATATTCTTCCCATACAACAGGTATGGCTATATCTCACTTCTTATGACGACAAGACTCAACTGTCTCCAACTGGCAGTGAAACACAGTGTTTATTAATTCAAAATACTCTTTCTTTTCGAAGGTGGATACTTATTATCTAATTTATGCATTATTTTTCCATGTAGTCAGCAGATAGTTACTAAACAAATGTCACATTTATAGATAAAGGTAAATACTACATAATCGTTTGTTCACGATTAATAAATAATGTCATTTATATAATTATAACTGTTATGATAAATTACACACAACATAGACAGGTAACTGTTTCTATGCTTACTTACGAAGATTTGTATTTGATTTTACTTTAAATTTATGTTGTCCATCACAGCTTACTTCATACCAAATATGTGTTTTTGTGGATTGCAGCAGTTTGTTGCATCACACTGAGCGACATATGGAGTGTCGTCACTGATTATTAATTTTGTTATTTGCCTGCGCCTATTTCTTGTCTTGCAGTTATACTATATATTTCTTATCATTTGGATGTCTTACAGTTATTGTTTACAAAAACAAAATGTGTTAAGCAAAAATATATTCAAGCAGTATACAGTGAGATATTTATTAAGGATAAGAAAATCACAACAGGTCTCCTTGCACTCCAGACCATATATCAGCCTGACAGCTTTCTTTTGTAGCACCAGTATTCTCTTCAATTCCACATCAGCAATGCAACCCCATAGGCCTATCCCATCATTTACCTGGTCAACTCATACTGTTCAACTTTTTGTCAAGGCAGAGACTACACATAAAATGTTATTATGTATGAATAGAGGATTGCCTGAGGATGCTAAATCTGATGAATTTGACGATTGTTCCAACATTTCATACTTCAAATCCCTCAATCATCACACTGCCAAAGCACCTTTCTGAAGATAAAAATTATTCTTTTCATTCCATTTTCTAACCTAGCCTCTTACCATTTTTATTTATTTATTTATTTTTACTTTATGTTATTTTCTATTTAATAGCAGATGTGACGGATTTTGTAGTGAATGGGCTAAATAACCTGTGTGACCAGCTTCAAAGATAATTAGCGTCGTTTGCGTCTAGCTTGAGGAAAATAATCGTTTGCAAAACAGTGTAACTGTCTTTTACGAAACGAAATAACGGACTGGCAGGCTTTTCTTGTTGTCAGTATTTCAGCTCTGAAGTTATAGTTTTGACGCTATGAAAACTAATTTGAAATTCTGATCACTTTTGATATTCCAAGAGAAAGTAAAAAGTCTGTTAAACACACTTCGGAAAACATGCCAAGTCTGTGAACTCATGCAAGGACATACTAAAAGTCTCGATCACCATGCTCCAGTGCAGAGATTGACTCTGCAAGACCTAGTGCAGAATTTACCTTTAATTCCGCAAGTACAGGAATATGCAGAAGTTTTGAAATTCTGTAGGCCTGTCACAAGAAAAATAGCCTCAGAAGAGGCAATCTGCCACTCATACAGGGTGATCAAAAAGTCAGTATAAATTTGAAAACTTAATAAGCCACGGAATAACGTAAATAGAGAGGTAAAAATTGACACACATGTTTGGAATGACATGGGGTTTTATTTGAACAACAATAACAAAAATGTCCGACAGATGGCGCTGGACAGCAAAACTGCTACCGTGACAGGTGAGAGGTACGCCGATATGTTACAGAATCGCATCATCCCCATCCTCGCTGATAAACACCTGCTGGAATGTACGATGTTTATGCAGGATGGCGCTCCACCCCATATTGAAAGATGCGTGAAAGATCTCTTGCGCGCGCCGTTTGGTGATGATCGTGTGCTCAGCTGCCACTTTCGTCATGCTTGGCCTCCCAGGTCCCCAGACCTCAGTCCGCGTGATTATTGGCTTTGGGGTTACCTGAAGTCGCAAGTTTATCGTGATCGACCGACAGCTCTAGGGATGCTGAAAGACAACATCCGACGCCAATGCCTCATCATAGCTCCGGACATGCCTTACAGTGCTGTCCACAACATCAGTCCTCGACTACAACTATTGTTGAGGAATGATGGTGGACATATTGAGCATTTCCTGTAAAGAACATCATCTTTGCTTTGTCTTACTTTGTTATGCTAATTATTGCTATTCTTATCAGATGAAGCGCCATCTGTCGGACTTTTTTGAACGTTTGTATTTTTTTTGTTCTAATAAAACCCCATGTCATTCCAAGCATGTGTGTCAATTTGTACCTCTCTATCTACATTATTCCGTGATTTATTCAGTTTTCAAATTTATACTGACTTTTTGATCACCTGGTATATAAAAAGGCCTGTTGGTCACTTCATCTAGCACATGAACTTTGCCCTGAACAATATACTGTACTGTTCCATTATGAAGCTCTCTATCTGTCGTTGGCAGAATAATAAAACTGCTTGTATTGTACTTGTTACAACCCAAACTACACATCTAAATATGAGAGCGTTCTGAAAAGCAATACTTCCGAATTTTTAATGTGAAAACTTAAAAACCTGTTTGAATGAAACAAATTTCATTAAAATTCTACATCGTCTGTATATTAATTTCCCAACATAGGCTCTCTGCCGAAGAACACATTTCTCCCAACAAGAGATCAGTTTCTTGATACCATCACTGTAGAACGTTTGACTTTGTTGATAGTGCCGCAACCTATCCTCTGCTTATATCTCTACATCAGTATCAAACTGAAGTCCTCGAAAGTTCCTTTAAAATTTGGAAAAAGATGAAAATTGGATGGAGCCAAGTTGGGACCGTATGGAGAAGATGAACCTATGGCGCCAGATTGTTACAGCTTTCGCAGTGCTCGTGGTGGTCTGACGTTATCATGCTGAAGGAGATGGTACTCCATGTATTGACGAACTCTTGGAATTCGAAACTCGATCACAGCGTGCTCTTTTTCATGCACCAGTTCAAATGGCTCTGATCACTATGGGACTTAACATCTGAGGTCATCAGTCCCCTAGAACTTAGAACTACGTAAACCTAACTAACCTAAGAAGATCACACACATCCATGCCCGAGGCAGGATTCGAACCTGCGACCATAGGTGTCACGCGGTTCCGGACTGAAGTGCCTAGAACTGCACGGCCACCGCGGCTGGCTCTCATACACCGACATAGTTATGCTACACACCCCCATATTACACACTACACTTTAGAGTCAGAGACCAGAGGAATGCAATTACGAAGAAATGAAGAATAGAGATGTAGATTGCCAATAACGTTTGTTTTATTTTAAAATTTTCAAGACTTTTAACATAAAAAATTCAGAGGCATTCTTTTTCAACACGCTCTTCTACATCACCCAACTCACACTTGGATGCTGATTTTTGATGACTCGTGTAGCTGAATTCTTTGGGAACCGATTCATATCAGTGACACTTGCAGCACAGGCTGCACAACTAGAGGGTGTGCGAGGTCGCCAGGACGTAGTTTTAAAGAGCGTGGCGCGCGATTCTGAAAGGAGTAAGCACAGCGAGCAGAAGTTGAGTCAGTACACAACACGTGACATGCCACAGCGGAGCCACGTTGTTGATTCCTGGAGGGCACGAGTGAACCATCATCCAGATCAGTGTGGACAGGTGCAGTACTGTTTGGGGAGGGAAAAAACAATCCACTCAGGCTGGCGTGCGGAACGGGAACTACTACTCCTAGATTCATGGTAACATCATGAAGTATCGCTCCCGGAGAGATCGTTAACTATCTTTTTTTCATGAAACTCACATTGTCATGTGCTGAAAGTCTCAGGTTACACTAAGTCTTGTGCGGGTTTTGCTAGAAATGTGGTGTCTAGTAGGGCAAGGAGGCTATGAGGACAATTGCATACATTCAGCGGCAAGCATACATTCTGCGGCGAACCTGTTGTTATGATAACTGATTTATAAGCCCCTGGCAGTTGATTTGTGAACTCCTGGGGATAACCCATCCTTCTGAGAAACCCCCTACTGCTCCCCGTCCTCTGCTCCCCCCCCCCCCCCCTCTGGGAAATCCCAAACCCTCTCCACATCACCTCACTGATACAAGCACACTTTTGATATCAATTTAAATGACTAATTAATTAAATTTATCAATTTGTAGCGGCATCACTTTCTAGGATAGTGAAAGTTAGTTTTGTGCAATATTCTGAGCACAAGTTACAGCCAGGTGCAGGCCGGATTGCAGTGAGTTACGCATACCAACAGTTGCGAAGTAGAATAGAGCCCACAGGGGCTGTCAAATTGCTGATAGAGTATACATGCATGTCACAGATCATAGGCAGAAGGGGCCCACTGGCCAACCTAGCGTGGTATGAGTATATGGCGCGAAGTGGCACATATGGCAAAACAGAGGCGCATGGCCAGGTATAAATAAGTGAGGGTTTCTAACGCGTTTCATTCAATTGTGGCAGCTCTCCTGGACAGTGGGGTGTGTCACACCACCAGCTACATGCAGAAGCAGATGTGGCGCCAGTGTTCCAGTCCACAGTGAGTCGCTGGTTCGACCCTCTCACTACTGAGGGCAGGCGTCCTGGCTTCCAACACACGCCGGAGGCATCCCGAGGCGAGGGCCGAAGAGTCAAACACCAGATCACGAGCGCACATTGTCGCCGCAATCTTAGCCACACTGGCGAGGAGGATGCAGCTGGCCGCTTGCAGCTCACACCGAGTGGCGCTGGGTCGGCAGGATGCAGACCACTGAGTCAACTGCCGGCATCCTGATGATGCCACAATTCCGTTGGTGTACAAGGTCAACACACAGAGCGTGCACATGTCGCTGAGGCAGCCATTCCGCGCCAAGCCGTTTCGCAGACACAAAGTGGTGTCCTCAGCATTGTGGGACCCAGTGACATAGACCAAGAGGAACACGGCACTGTAGTTGGAAACAATAAGCCACTTGGAAAGCTCGGACGAGTCTTAATACGGTGCCTTCTACCTCTTCTCACTACATTTGGTCATACTGATACATTAGGTGGCAGAAGTTCCCACTACAAATTAACTACCCAATTCCCTCCTGGGAAATCCCTCAGCCTTCCACTCCCCTCACCCACTTCCTACTACCCCATCCAGAAAAATATTAGCGGAAAAATCGCTCAGTCTGTGCAGAGCTGTTGGTATGGAAGATGTAAGTATTAACCTGCCCATCAACTACATGTCCTAATTACGTAATTACACTGCTGAAGATTGGACATGTTGTCTTGTTGGAAAATTTTCGTGTTTGTGCTCGTCTTGACGTGCAGGGATCGTCTTACTTAGTGCACAATGCTATCACCCCTCGCCCCCTCCCTCACCAGCCCTTCCAGAGAAAACTGTGGGAAAAGCCGCTGAGCTGGTCGAATGAAAGGATCCCATGACAGGAAATTCAACTACATTGTAGAGGGTGTCATGATATATTGTTTATTTATAAAATTCAGTTTGCAGGGTTTGAATCCCTCTTTGATTTGGCGGGGAGATTCTCTGCTGTTTTGTAAGATTCAGGTCTTGTAAAATACATCTAAAAGAAGTAATTGAAGAGCTCGTTTTTTCCCGATCATGCAAGGAATACCGTCATGAAATCAACCTCAGCATAAGTCACCACATATAATTACACTGTTAAAAAAACTTTCGATCGCGTCTTTGCACCAACTGCAGGGAAGAGGTGCCAGAGGCCACGCCGGAAGGGACATCACATCTTTGTACACCCACACATTGGCCACTTTGCCATAACCGCACCACGCAACATCGCCGTCAGACAGGGCAGAAAAGGTCCGCACGTACACCAAGCCCTCTCAAGTGGCTACATATGGCTGTTAGCGACTGAGCACCAGAAGTCGCCCTCCTTTGGTATTTATTACCTGGGAAACCATCTCTGCTATATGCCAAGTTCCTGTTTGTGAGTGAACTAGCAAGTCCAAACACGCAGATGAAGATTTTCATCCCTCCTCAGACTGCTGAATCAGTGAAGGTATATAAACCCTATCGCCTCCACCCCCATTCTCATTCTGCTATCGTCCATGGCAAGAAAAGCTTGCTTGTCTCGTTCCCGCTCCTATGTGTGTTAACTGTTAGTTTGCTTGCAATGTTAAGTATTTTTCAAGCAGCAGCAGCGGCAGTGCCAGTGGCGGCAAACGGCCCAAGACTGCCACAGGAATGGGAATTACCAGGTAAGCACATATTTAATTTCATAGCATGAGGTCGGATTTCGTAGTGTATATTTTCGTAAAAAGTTTTCCTAGCATCAAATCACTGTGTGTTCAGATTTCGAAGTATATTTTCGTATAAAACTCTTGTTGTATCATATCCCTTAGTATTCAGTTTTCTAAGCTGAGAAGAGTGTCAGAGCATGTGTTCGGATTTCAGTGTTAATTCCTTTTCGTTTCAGCATACATCCACCAAATTGTGAATGAGATGGAGGCAGAGACGTTGCAACAGGTGAAACAGAAATCATAGCATCGCAAGTAGTGTATATATTCTTCTTTATATACATGATTTGCTGTGGTCAGTGAGTCTTTGCTGTCGTGCATGATTACGAGGATCAAGATCGATAATTAACTTTTTCACTAAGAATTTCATAGTAATGAATACATGTCGCCTAATTGTTTCAGTACATGTTCAGCAGACAGTTGATGACGTGGTTGCTGAAACCTAGAAAAAGTAGCAGGAGCACCATTGTAAGTAGCATGTATTTACTTCTTCATAGTACTGGGTGTATGCATAATATGCTGCTCTCAGACAAAAATTTCATCATATACTTAATTGCTGCATATTCGTTATTGTTGTTGCAGATGGCCGGCCGGTGTGGCCGTGCGATTCTAGGCGCTTCAGACTGGAACCGTGTGACCGCTACTGTCGCAGGTTCGAATCCTGTCTCGGGCATGGATGTGTGTGATGTCCTTAGGTTTAAGTAGGTCTAAGTTCTAGGGGACTGATGACCACAGATGTTAAGTCCCTTAGTGCTCAGAGCCATGTGAACCATTTTGTTGCACATGATTTAGAGGAGCAGGAGCAGGGAGGGACAGAGGTTATGATTCCATCCGCATCACAGCTGTCATGTAAGAACACATTCATTCATCAAATTTCTTTCTCAGTTTTGTATGAGTGAGGAGATGCCTGGTGGGTGGAGGAACTTAAAAGGGCACTGTATCGCCATGAGGAGATGCCAGACGACCTGAGGGATATGTCAAGGGGCCAGAGTGACATACGTAATTTATACATGTACTCATTCTGCTTACAAATAACCAGCGTTCTTTCTTTCCCTGTAGCAGCACGTGATGTTTGAAACAATGTACTTTTTTCTGGTTATTCTTTCTCTACAGCACTACTGCCCGTAAAGTATGCAGTGGTGCAGGTACTTGGGGCGGCAAAGAAACAACAGTCTAGACAACGTACAACGTTGCACACTCTGCCGTTCAAGATTGTCCTCGTCACTGCACAGGAAGTCACCGTCACTCAAACAACCGCAGCTGTATCTGCTGCCTCCGCACTGGTGCTGCCCCAGCTCCACTCTAGCATCCATGGGCCACCCTCCCTCCAGCAACTGATTCAGGGATGTGGCAATAATCGTGTGCACAGCCCCAACCACAGTCAGACTGATCACTCTGGGGCAACGCAAATCTCATTGCCACCCCACCCCCCCCGGCCTCACGTTCTTGCCCAACTGCAAGGTACATGCACCTCCCTGCTCTTTCATGCAAGTCATCAGGAGCAGCACTGTCGTCAAGTAGTTGTAATTATGGTAATAGTACCAGTAATCCTGGGGATGGCAGCAGTTCCCTCTCCAGTCCACTTAGTGAAGGATGTCAGAATAGTAACACCGTACTACAATTAGAACACTCAGTGACTGTGGACGCCTTTGAGGAGCGAATAGCGTGAGCAAAGAACGGAAAGGAGAAAGGTGGATGGAGTATAAACCGGGTCTATACAGGGGCGATGTCCTTGAGGACAATATTATGGAAATGGAAGAGGAAGTAGATGAAGTTGAAATGGGAGATATGATACTGCGTGAAGAGTTTGACAGAGCAGTGAAAGACCTAAGTCTAAACAAGGCCCCGGGAGTAGACAACAATCCATTAGAACTACTGACAGCCTTGGGAGAGCCAGTCCTGACAAAACTCTACCATCTGGTGAGCAAGATGTATGAGACAGTCGAAATACCCTCAGACTTCAAGAAGGATATAATAATTCCAATCCCAAAGAAAGCAGGTGTTGACAGATGTGAAAATTACCGAACTATGAGTTTCATAAGTCACAGCTGCAAAATACTAACGCGAATTCTTTACAAACGAATGGAAAAACTGGTAGAAGCCGACCTCGGGGAAGATCAGTTTGGATTCCGTAGAAATGTTGGAACACGTGAGGCAATACTGACCTTACGACTTATCTTAGAAGAAAGATTAAGGAAAGGCAAACCTACGTTTCTAGCATTTGTAGACTTAGAGAAAACTTTTGACAATGTTGACTGGAATACTCTCTTTCAAATTCTGAATGTGGCAGGGGTAAAACACAGGGAGCGAAATGCTATTTACAATTTGTGCAGAAAGCAGATGGCAGTTATAAGAGTCGAAGGACATGACAGGGAAGCAATGGTTGGGAAGGGAGTGAGACAGGGTTGTAGCCTCTCCCCAATGCTATTCAATCTGTATATTGAGCAAGCAGTAAAGGAAACAAAAGAAAAGTTCTGAGTAGGTATTAAAATCCATGGAGTAGAAATAAAAACTTTGAGGTTCGCCGATGACATTGTAATTCTGTCAGAGACAGCAAAGAACTTGGAAGAGCAGTTGAACGGAATGGGCAGTGTCTTGAAAGGAGGGTATAAGATGAACATCAACAAAAGCAAAACGAGGATAATGGAATGTAGTCGAATAAAGTCGGGTGATGCTGAGGGAATTAGATTAGGAAATGAGACACTTAAAGTAGTAAAGGAGTTTTGCTATTTGGGGAGCAAAATAACTGGTGATGGTCGAAGTAGAGAGGATATAGAATGTAGTCTGGCAACGGCAAGGAAAGCGTTTCTGAGGAAAAATTTGTTAACATGGAGTATTGATTTAAGTGTCAGGAAGTCGTTTCTGAAAGTATTTGTATGGAGTGTAGCCATGTATGGAAGTGAAACGTGGACGATAAATAGTTTAGACAAGAACAGAATAGAAGCTTTCGAAGTGTGGTGCTACAGAAAAATGCTGAAGATTAGATGGGTAGATCACATAACTAATGAGGAGGTATTGAATAGAATTGGGGAGGAGTTTGTGGCACAACTTGATTAGAAGAAGGGATCGGTTGGTAGGACATGTTCTGAGGCATCAACGGATCACCAATTTAGTACTGTAGGGCAGTGTGGAGGGTAAAAATCGTAGAGGGAGACGAAGAGATGAATACCCTAAACAAATTCATAAGGACGTAGGTTGCAGTAGGTACTGGGAGATGAAGAAGCTTGCACAGGATAGAGTAGCATGGAGAGCTGCATCAAACCAGTCTCAGAACTGAAGACCTCAACAACAGGAGGGTAAAGGGTAAAGTGACCCTGTAGGGTTTCTGAAAGCATACCTTCCTGTTGTGGAAACGGAGCTGCTCAAGACTGTTAATGCTCCGCAGTATCCCGCCATTAAATGTAGCGCTGTGCTCTGCATCGAAGTGTCACAGACCCCCAAACAGGCCTCTGGTAGTGAAGAGACAAAGTCTTCACTACCTTTGCGAGGGAAAATGGGGTGGTACGTGGAGCAAATCAGTCGCCGAGTGGTTTCACAAGTCCACCTTGAGTGCTATAATGGAATGGACTCAGCAGAATACTACACCTTCAAATCCATTTGTGTGATCCGATAAACAGAGGGTCCAGGTATATCGGGCTTCCTAAAAATATAGCTGCGGAATAGGTATGCATTAATGTCTAAAGTAAAAAGGATAGGGCTTGTTTTGCATGGTCAATCCTGGTTTGCGAGAGAAATTACACTATACATCCCGAGCGCACATCTAGATACGATAGATATCTTGACATCCGTGGATGTTATAGCTTTGACGGTATCGAGTTTCCCGTTAAGCTCAAAGATATACTTAAATTTGAGGCACAGATTACCGGAATATCGGTTCATGTTTATAGCCTGGAGAAACGCAAGTCAGATGAACAGAACAAGCAAGATAAATATTGGTGAGCGAAAGATGCATGTAAAGATGCTGTTATTCCCACATGATAAAAATGAAGAGAAAGGTAATTATCATTGTGTTTGGATCAAAGATGTGTACCAACTATTATTCCCTTAATTCAGTAACCACAAGAGTAAAAAGCATATTTGCTTAAGGTGCCTCAGTGCCTTTTCCTCGGACAAGTTATTAGCAAAGTATCTAGTAGACTGCATTTGCAAGGACCCAGTACTGCCTACTGAGGAAAACAAAATCATAAAATTTAAAAATGCTCACCATGAGGAGAGATCACCTTTTGTGGTGTACCCTGACTTTGAATGCCTCCTCGCTCCTTGGATCCGTTGTGAAGGTAACCCTACAGTCTCACATACCACATTTACAGAAAAACACGTTCCATGTGCGACAGCATATCAAGTTGTTTCGTCCTATGATTCGAATCTTAACCGCTACAGCTCTTATGTCGGGCATTCGGGAGGACGACGGTTCAATCCCGCGTCTGGCCATCCTGATTTAGGTTTTCCGTGATTCCTCTAAATCGCTCCAGTCAAATGCCGGGATGGTTCGTTTGAAAGGGCACGGCCGACTTCCTTCCCCGTCCTTCCCTAATCTGATGAGACTGATGACCTCGCTGTCTGGTCTCCCCCTCCAAACAATCCAATCTTATGTCAGGGATTATCCTGGAGTTTGGCTTCTCATTGAGCTCGCAAAACTTTCATGGGAGATCGATAAGCTTTACAGCGACAACGTTCTCATTATCATACCGAAGATAATGAAGACTTGCACAGTAACGTGCTTGGCTGCCGTATTTGTGGGATGCAGTTAGATAGAAAAACGGGAACGCCTAGTAGGAGTGGATGTCATCTTGTGGGGACATTCCGTGGTGCAGCTAATAATAAGCGCAATTTGAAGTACCCTTTACCAAGATACATACCCGTTTTTTTTCATAATTTAGGTGGGTATGACGATCAATTTCTTGTTGAGCAGTTGGCTCATTTCGGCTGGGAGAAAAATCAGGTCAGCATCCTACCTGAGAGTGTCGAGAAGCATATTTCATTCTCGAAACGAATGACGCCGAGAATTACGCTCCGTTTCCTTCACTCGCTGCGCTTTATGCAGGCACCATTCCAGAAATCTGTTGCAACTCTGCCTAGGGAGAATACGATTATCATTCGAGCTGCGTTTCCCGATGAAAAAAAGTTTCATCTAGTGACTAGGATGGGGGTATCCCCATACGAGTATGTGGATATTATGGCGAAAGTCAACGAATCAAGTTACGCGACATTATTCCATTATCCAGCAACGTTACATGCGATACCATAACGGACGCAGAGTATGAGCATGCTGTGAATGTCTGGCGGGATATTAGTATCTCCACTTTAGGAGAGTATGCACAGCTTTACAAGGACACAAACCTGGGCTTGTTTGCAGATGCTTTCGAGAAATTCTATAGTCTATGCATGACCACATACTCCCTGGATCCCGCTTTTTATCACACAGCAGCTGGCTTGCCTTGGAACACTACGCTCAAGAAAACGAATCGCTGCATGGAACTACTGACTGACTTCTTTTCTTTGAGCGACGGATCAGTGATGGACTTTGCCAATGTGTCCATAAGCACGCCAAGGCAAGTGACACACGTATGGGTGAGAGGTTCAAAGCGTCCCTTGATTAGAGTTACATCATGTACTTGGATTTCAATAACTTATACGAGGACGCCATGGCACAATCAATGCCGTTTGAGGAAGTTTCTATGTGTGCCCGAAGACGAATGCAAGCGGTTAGGTGGAAAAATCGAGGTTGTGGCGGCTGATACTGATGTGGGGTATGTGGTGGAGGCAGAACTAACGTACCCTATTAGTTTGCATAGCCTATTGTTTAGCATGATGCGCACTCCGATATGCCGCTGTGTGCAGAGCAACTGGTTCCGGAAAGAAATAAGCAGAGATATGTTATTCACTACCGTAATTTCCAGTAACGCCTCCGATTTGGGATGGAGCTGGTTAGAATCACCTGGGCTATCTCGTTCAAGCAATCCACATGATTGAAGGAGTATGTTGATTTTAATACGACACTAAGGGCACACGTGTGACTTTGAGAAAGATTTTTTTTTTAATTAATGAATAATTTCATTTTCGGTAAAACAATGGATAATTGGAGGGAACATCGTGAAATTTTGATTAGAATCGAATGGAATGGGAGTTATGGCGTAAGAAAATGCATCGTCAGACCAAGTTTTAAGTGAATCAAGATATTCAGTGACAACTTTGTTGCTGTGGAGATGGCGAAATTTGCAGTAGAGTTTATGAAAACTATGTATGTGGGAATTTGCATACTAGACCTATCCAAACTCCAAATGTACGGCTTCCATTATGCCGTTTGCAAAACCTCATTTCGCTGATCCTAAATTATTTAATGTGGATACAGTTAGTTTCATCTGTTGGGTGAAGAACTGCGATTCTGGCGCCACACTAATGAGTTCGACACGCCCTCATACAAGGCCGATAAACCTTACGGTATTGTTCTACAGAACAAGAAGGTTCTCGGCGTTATGAAAGACAAGGCGAATTGATTGTCGATTGTGGAGTTTTTAGATCTGAGAGCAAAACTTTTCTTATATCGCACACTGGAAGGTATCACCAAGATGCAGTCTAAGGGTGTGCGTCGTGTGGCGACAAAAGCCCTCTCTATCGAAGACTATCTGACAGTGCTTGTGGTCCTCCGCCGCAACTCCAGCACATGATGTGTCAAACTAGTATTCAATTGAGAGGACACACTGTGCTGCAATCTAAAGTCGGCATGTCGCCTCATGACGATAAAAAGGATCATTTGTGATGACGGAATTGAAACTCTCCCTCACTCATAGTATTCACTTGTTGAGAGAGAGGCAGTGGGGGACTAATTGAGTGAAAGTGAGAGGGAGGAAATGAGACTGGGTATAAATGTGGCAGAACAGTACGACCCTATTATCATAGTTTAAGTAACTCTGTGTGTGTGTGTGTGTGTGTGTGTGTGCATGCCATGTACATTTGTAAATGGTATAGTTTTTAAGTTTCACTTGCCGCTAGACATCAGAATTACTTTTGTTCTTCCACGTAACTGTTACCATTGGGACTGTTGTAGTGTAAGAATAAGTTTTTAGTGTAGATTTCTACATATCTGAAAATCGTCAATATTTCAACCAGTGAATTTTTTTGTTTGTTACTGCTAAAAAAAATTATTGTGTGGAAAAGATTCAAATTGTAATCTCAAGAACTGAATTTCAGTCTCAAGATCTGAATTGTACCTGTGAGAATTAAAATAATAATAAAAAATCGTTAACATTTCTCTTTGTTGTTATTTACAAAAAACCTAATCCAATTGTTTATATTATAAAGGATGTACAGGACCTGAATGACATTAGTTTCGAACATGAATGTGAAATTTAACATGGATGATAACAAAACATAGATACATCTACATCTACATGGATACTCTGCAAATCACATTTAAGTGCCTGGCAGAGGGTTCATCGAACCACCTCCACAATTCTCTATTATTCCAATCAAGTAAAGCGCACGGAAAGAATGAACACCTATATCTTTCCGTACGAGCTCTGATTTCCGTATTTTATCGTGGTGATCGTTTCTCCATACGTAGGTCGGAGTCAACAAAATATTTTCGCATTCGGAGGAGAAAGTTGGTAATTGGAATTTCGTGAGAAGATTCCGTCACAACGAAAAACGCCTTTCTTTTAATGATTTCCAGCCCAAATCCTGCATCATTTCTGTGACACTCTCTCCCATATTTCGCGATAATACAAAACGTGCTGCCTTTCTTTGAACTTTTTCGATGTACTCCGTCACTCCTACCTGGTAAGGATCCCACACCGCGCAGCAGTATTCTAAAAGAGGACGGACAAGCGTAGTGTAGGCAGTCTCCTTAGTAGGTCTGTTACATTTTCTAAGTGTCCTGCCAATAAAACGCAGCCTTTGGTTAACCTTCCCCACAACATTTTCTATGTGTTCTTTCCAATTTAAGTTGTTCGTAATTGTAATACCTAGGTATTTCGTTGAATTTACGGCTTTTAGATTAGACTGATTTATCGTGTAACCGAAGTTTAACGAGTTCCTTTTAGCACTCATGTGGATGACCTCACAATTTTCGTTATTTAGGGTCAACTGCCACTTTTCACACCATTCAGATATTTTTTCTAAATCGTTTTGCAGTTTGTTTTGATCTTCTGATGACTTTATTAGTCGATAAACGACAGCGTCATCTGCAAAATAACGGCTGCTCAGATTGTCCCCCAAATCGTTTATATAGATAAGGAACAGCAAAGGGCCTATAACACTGCCTTGGAGAACGCCTGAAATCACTTCTGTTTTACTTGATGACTTTCCGTCAATTATTACGAACTGTGACCTCTCTGACAGGAAATCGCAAAACCAGTCACATAACTGAGACGTTATTCCATAAGCACGCAATTTCACTACGAGTTGCTTGTGTGGTACAGTGTCCAAAGCCTTCCGGAAATCCAGAAATACGAAATCGATCTGAAATCCCTTGTCAATAGCACTCAGCACTTCATGTGAATAAAGAGCTAGTTGTGTTTCACAGGAACGATGTTTTCTAAACCCATGTTGACTGTGTTTCAATAGATCGTTTCCTTCGTGGTAATTCATAATGTTCGAACACAATATATGTTCTAAAATCCTGCTACATATCGACGTTAATGATATGAGCCTATAATTTAGTAGATTACTCCTACTACCTTTCTTGAATGTTGGTGTGACCTGTGAAACTTTCCAATCTTTGGACACGGATCTTTCGTCGAGCGAACTGTTGGATATGATTGTTAAGTATGGAGTTAATGCGTCAGCATACTCCGAAAGGAACCTAATTGGTATACAGTCTGGACCAGAAGACTTGCTTTTATTAAGTGATCTGAGTTGCTTCACTACTCCGAGGATATTTACTTCTACGTTACTCAAGTTGGCATCTGTTGTCGATTAGAATTCTGAAATATTTACTTCGTCTTCTTTTGTGAGGGCATTTCGGAAGGCTGTGTTTAGTAACTCTGCTTTGGCAGCACTGTCTTCGATAGTATCTCCATTGTTATCGCGCAGAGAAGGCATTGGTTGTTTCTTGCCGCTAATATACTTCACATACGACCAGAATCTCTTTGGATTTTCTGCCAGGTTTCGAGACAAAGTTTCGTTGTGAAAACTGTTATAAGCATCTCGCATTGAACTCCACGCTAAATTTCGAGCTTCTGTAAAGGATCGCCAATCTTGGGGATTATGCGTCTGTTTAAATTTGGCATGTTTGTTTCGTTGTTTCTGCAAGTGTTCTAATCCGTTTTCTGTACCAAGGAGGATCAGCTCCATTGTATGTTATTTTTTTCTAATAAACTTAAGAAGATCAGTATCAGTGAGTGACCGATCTGGTAGGATTGCTAATGGGCTTTTTTAAATTTATGAATAGACCAAGCCCTTTCATGTACGGTTTCGAGTATAGTCCTTTTCCAATGGCTGCAGCTTCCATCATTCGGTTATGTCTTCTTGCTTCTTCGAACTGCGCTTGGATGTTCTGCGCGTTGACTGTTCGAGCAACAGCTGCAGCACCATCAGCGAGGTTCCCTGCCATCGACAGAGAAGAGAGGGTTGGGACGAGGAATGGAAGTGACCACCATACGTCTTGGGTACTGGTAGAACTCGAGGTGCTTTAACCAATCCTCTTCTTCTTCTTCCCACACCTTTCTGCTCCAGAGCGTTTTTAAGTGCATACGTCGCTGTCAGGATACACTTCTTCAAACAGCTCTGCTTCTCACCCATATTGAGTGTAGCCATGTATGGATGTGAAACATGGACGTTAAATAGTTTAGACAAGAACAGAATAGAAGCTTTCGAAATGTGGTGCTACAGAAGAATGCTGAAGATTTGATGAGTAGATCACGTAACTAATGAGGAGGTACTGAACAGAATCGGGGATAAGAGGAATTTGTGGCACAACTTGACTAGAAGAAGGGATCGCTTGGTAGGACATGTTCTGAGGCATCAAGGGTAAAAATCGTAGAGGGAGACCAAGAGATGAATACACTAAGCAGATTCAGAATGATGTAGGGTCAGTAGTTACTTGGAGATGAAGAGGCTTGCACAGGAGAGCTGCATCAAACCCGTCTCTGGACAGAAGACCATAACAACAACACACATCGCTGTCAGGATACAGTTCTTCAAAGAGCTCTACTTCCCACCCTTCTTCTTCTTCTTGTTTAGTGCACAACGTGCAGCATTCATAACTCGCTTGAAATTCATCACTCCTAAACCCAACTTAAATCTGCTTTTCCTATTCATCGACTTCAAACAAGTCTTTGACAGCATAAATCGTCAAGAACTATACAGAGTATTGAAAGAAGTTGATTTATGTGCTAAACTAATAAGACTAATCAGAATGACAATGACAGAGACACGAGCAAAAGTAAAGGTCCTTAGCAGAACAAGTGAAAGCTTTGACTTTACTAAAGGTGTGAAGCAAGGTGATAGTCTCTCCACTGTCCTATTCAATATAGCCCTGCGTAGTGTAGTAAATAAAATCAACAAAAGAGGCACCATGTTTATGAAAACCAGCCAGATATGTCCATACGCTGGTGACATTGCTATAGTAGGAAGAAATACCAATACACTCCTAGAAACATACCGGGCAGTGGAAACAGAAGCCTTAAAAATTGGCCTTATAATAAATTAAAACAAAACAAAATACACTCCTGGAAATTGAAATAAGAACACCGTGAATTCATTGTCCCAGGAAGGGGAAACTTTATTGACACATTCCTGGGGTCAGATACATCACATGATCACACTGACAGAACCACAGGCACATAGACACAGGCAACAGAGCATGCACAATGTCGGCACTAGTACAGTGTATATCCACCTTTCGCAGCAATGCAGGCTGCTATTCTCCCATGGAGACGATCGTAGAGATGCTGGATGTAGTCCTGTGGAACGGCTTGCCATGCCATTTCCACCTGGCGCCTCAGTTGGACCAGCGTTCGTGCTGGACGTGCAGACCGTGTGAGACGACGCTTCATCCAGTCCCAAACATGCTCAATGGGGGACAGATCTGGAGATCTTGCTGGCCAGGGTAGTTGACTTACACCTTCTAGAGCACGTTGGGTGGCACGGGATACATGCGGACGTGCATTGTCCTGTTGGAACAGCAAGTTCCCTTGCCGGTCTAGGAATGGTAGAACGATGGGTTCGATGACGGTTTGGATGTACCGTGCACTATTCAGTGTCCCCTCGACGATCACCAGTGGTGTACGGCCAGTGTAGGAGATCGCTCCCCACACCATGATGCCGGGTGTTGGCCCTGTGTGCCTCGGTCGTATGCAGTCCTGATTGTGGCGCTCACCTGCACGGCGCCAAACACGCATACGACCATCATTGGTACCAAGGCAGAAGCGGCTCTCATCGCTGAAGACGACACGTCTCCATTCGTCCCTCCATTCACGCCTGTCGCGACACCACTGGAGGCGGGCTGCACGATGTTGGGGCGTGAGCGGAAGACGGCCTAACGGTGTGCGGGACCGTAGCCGAGCTTCATGGAGACGGTTGCGAATGGTCCTCGCCGATACCCCAGGAGCAACAGTGTCCCTAATTTGCTGGGAAGGGGCGGTGCGGTCCCCTACGGCACTGCGTAGGATCCTACGGTCTTGGCGTGCATCCGTGCGTCGCTGCGGTCCGGTCCCAGGTCGACGGGCACGTGCACCTTCCGCCGACCACTGGCGACAACATCGATGTACTGTGGAGACCTCACGCCCCACGTGTTGAGCAATTCGGCGGTACGTCCACCCGGCCTCCCGCATGCCCACTATAAGCCCTCGCTCAAAGTCCGTCAACTGCACATACGGTTCACGTCCACGCTGTCGCGGCATGCTACCAGTGTTAAAGACTGCGATGGAGCTCCGTATGCCACGGCAAACTGGCTGACACTGACGGCGGCGGTGCACAAATGCTGCGCAGCTAGCGCCATTCGACGGCCAACACCGCGGTTCCTGGTGTGTCCGCTGTGCCGTGCGTGTGATCATTGCTTGTACAGCCCTCTCGCAGTGTCCGGAGCAAGTATGGTGGGTCTGACACACCGGTGTCAATGTGTTCTTTTTTCCATTTCCAGGAGTGTATATGGTAATGTCACAATCTGAGGCCAGAAGAACCCCTACAAAACCTAAACATCAAAGGAGTGTCCTCCTTTAACTACTTGGGAGCCCTAATAACAAATGATAACAGTATTGGAAAGGCTATAAGGGAAAGAATACAAGCAGGAAACAGAGCTTACTTTGCAAATATGCAGCTTTTCAAATATAGACTTGTAAGAAGAAAAACAAAAATGCTAATATATAATTCCCTAGTCCGCCCAGTTATCACATACGAGTCAGAGGTATGGACGCTGGCAGAAAACGATAAAAATGCATTAAGAACCATTGAGCGGAAAATACTACGCAAAATCTATGGGCCAATAAGGGAGGAAGAAAGCTGGAGAATACGCTACAATGCCGAATTACAAGAGTTAATACAAGGCAGGGACATAGTAAAATTTGTGAAATCACAGCTAATACGATGGTTAGGACACTTGGAGAGAATGGCAGAGGATAGAATTCCAAAGAAAATGATGAAAGATGTGATCCATTCAGCTAGGCGAAAAGGGAGACCTAGAAAAAGATGGATCGACAAGGTAACAATGGATATCACCAGTATGGGAGTCCGCGGGTGGAAAAGAGCAGCAAATAAGCGAGAAGTGTGGAGAAAGATTGTTGAAGAAGCCAAGGCTCACCAAGGGCTGTAGCAAGCGCTACTGAAGAGAAGAGAAGAGAAGAGAAGAGAAGAGAAGAGAAGAGAAGAGAAGAGAAGAGAAGAGAAGAGAAGAGAAGAGAAGAGAAGAGAAGAGAAGAGAAGAGAAGAGAAGAGAAGAGAGAAACCCAACTTAATTTTACCAGAGAAGAGAAGAGAAGAGAAGAGAGAAACCCAACTTAATTTTACCATGCGTGGTTTTATCAACTGAAAATGCTGCCAAGCGTTGACCTGTAGCAGTATCCTTTCTTCCCGTATCGCCTTAGCCTTATCACCTAAAATTCTATCTGCAATATGACGACTTGAGAGATCTTTATTTGCGGCGTATGCAATGTCATGTTTCATACACGCTTCGTCGAAGAGATTAGCCTCCTTATCAGCTCGTGCCAAGCGTTTCTCAAGCTTTGTTCCAGGTCCACTGTAGTTATACCCCGGAATGTGTAATTCCACTGGTAGTTTGTCTAGAATACCACCACCTTCTCTGACGCGTCTCCTAGCACGCATGTTACGCTACTGCGGTGATTGTGGACTGTGCACTCCATTATATAGCAAATCTTTAGCATCAATCCAACTGTTTTGTGCTGCAGGAGAACCAAGCAATTTGACTTGCGCTCTATTTCCCCGACGTCTTATGACTCTCTCCGCAGAAACACATCCGGTTCTGAGCTTTTCTGCAATTCATCGGTGTAGAAGCAACCTGCAGTTTATTCGCCTTTACTGTCCTTCAAAATATAAGTTCTAGGATTCGTTCTTTGCACCTTTGAAACTGTAAATATCTCTTTTGACCAGTTTGGTAGGTATGATTTCTCAAATGCTGTCTTGTGTTTTGAGATACGTACCAAACCACCTACATTAAACTTCTGTTTGCGTGGATCCAGCACTTGTAATGGGATAGTACACCGTATCCACGAGTCCATTACCAGGAACATCGATTGGTCTCATGTTTTTGTGCAATGTTTGGTGCGATGGTACTGAACAGTTATTTCTGGGAGGATATTTGTCCATCTGTATGAACCAAGAAGATTAAAACGCATCCACCTTTGATCTTTTATTGTTCTGTTCAGATGCTCCATGATACTTGCCTTCAGGTGTGTGACTGTTGAGTAGTAATGTATTTCATACCACTGCATTGTGGTCCTGAAATACCAATCGTAAAATTCTCCATCGTGATCGGTTTTGAGGTTGTCCGGGCATCGATTTCCCCCTGTCTGTAGCAAACGCACAAACACATTTCTACCCCTTTTTGTTTTAACAGGTAACGCCCAGGCCAATTAGGAGTATGTATCAACAACCATTAAAATAGGTTTGAATCCATTATTCTCATGTGAATATTCCCTCTTATATACAAGATCAGCCTGCCATAAGTCAATCAAACCTTTAATCATAGCCGGTCGGTTGGCCGAGCGGTTCTAGGCGCTTCAGTCTGGAACCTCGCGACCGCTACGGTCGCAGGTTCGAATCCTGCTTCGGACATGGATGTGTGTGATGTCCTTAGGTTAGTTAGGTTTAAGTAGTTCTAAGTTCGAGGTGACTGATGACCTCAGATGTTAAGTCCCATAGTGCTCAGAGCCATTTGAGCCATTTTCTTTAATCATAACATGCCTACGAGAGTACGTCTTGTGTGCTGGTTTGTGCATTTTCTAGAACTACTGGCTTCGTACTTATTCGGTGACACCTCTCTCTTTAAGCTCAGATATTATTAAAACAGCCTCATTCCAATGAGCTGTATTACCTGCAGCGGTGGATGCCATGAGGAGCCGTAATCGATCTATTAGCACGCTGGGGCCGTCATAACATATATACTGCGGGATTTGATTGTTCGCCGCTTTATGTTCAATGTCAGTACCATCGCCGCTGCTGCTATTGTTTTCTTCGTCAATTATTGGTTTTATAATGGTTTTATATTTGTTGCTGAGGTTTTTTGCGATCTTATGTACATCAGTCAAATGCAGTATTTCAAGGTATATTGCCCTGTCATTAACTGAATAATTTATGGGTTTTTTCCTTGGGCCTTAGGAAAATAAGATTCATTAACCAGGTGTTCTCTCAAACCGCCTATCAGCAATCTGTATTGTGTCATAAGTTACTTTTATTGGCTGCGTCCCCAACATATACGGTCCCCTCTGCTAACGCTGAATGTCCTATCTATCTGGCCAGGGTTGTGACGGATAATGAATTCGTCAATGACAACACCATCGTGATAGTGTGGTTTTGTTTTTTTCTGAGAGCTGCCTGAGAGATTCAGTAACCAGCTCAAAGATCTTTCGTAGAGTTTGCTGTCGATACATATTCCCTAACCTTAGCAACCTTAATTTCTCTCGAACGGCTTTCCACGCGTGAATGAATTTCTGCTTCGCTGATATCTCGGTGTATACTAATCAGATGTCTCCGCAGCGTGAGGCTTTATAGTCGTAAATCCGCTCTTCTTCTCTTGTTATGTGCCTGCTCCCCCTTCTCAATAACAAGGGCCTCTACATACACTACTGGCCATTAAAATTGTTACACCAAGAAGAAATGCGGATGATACATGGGTATAAATTGGACAAATATATTATACTAGAACTGACATGTGATTACATTTTCACGAAATTTGGGTGCATAGATCCTGAGAAATCAGTACCCTGAACAACCACCTCTGGCCATAATAACGGTCTTGATACTCCTGGGCATTGAGTCAAACAGAGCTTGGATGGCGTGTACAGGTACAGCTGCCCATGCAGCTTCAACACGATACCACAGTTCATCAAGAGTGGTGACTGGCGTATTGTGACGAGCCAGTTGCTCAGCCACCATTGACCAGACATTTTCAATTGGTGAGAGATCTGGAGAATGTGCTGGCCAGGGCAGCAGTCGAACATTTTCTGTATCCAGAAAGGCCCGTACAGCACCTGCAACATGCGGTCGTGCGTTATCCTGCTGAAATGTAGAGTTTCGCAGGGATCGAATGAAGGGTAGAGCCACGGGTCGTAACACATCTGAAATGTGACGTCCACTGTTCAAAGTGCCGTCAATTCGGTGACCGAGACGTGTAACCAATGGCACCCCATAACATCACGCCGGGTGATATGCCAGTATGGCGATGACGAATACACGCTTCGAATGTGCGTTCACCACGATGTCGCCAAACACGGATGCGACCCTCATGATGCTGTAAACTGAACCTGGATTCCTCCGAAAAAATGACGTTTTACCACTCGTGCACCCAGGTTCGTCGTTGAGTACACCATCGCAGGCGCTCCTGTCTGTGATGCAGCGTCAAGAGTAAACTCAGCCACGGTCTCCGAGCTGATAGTCCATGCTGCTGCAAACGTCGTCGAACTGTTCGTGCAGATGGTTGTTATCTTGCAAGCGTCCCCATCTGGTGATTCAGGGATCGAGACGTGGCTTTACGATCAGTTACAACCACGCGGATAAGATGCCTGTCTTCTCGACTGCTAGTGATACGTGGGCTTTGGAATCCAACATGGCGTTCCGTATTACACTCCTGAACCTACCGATTGTATATTCTGCTAACAGTCATTGGATCTCGACCAACGCTAGCAGCAATGTCGCGATACGATAAACCGCAATCGCGATAGGCTACAATCCAACCTTTATCAAAGTCGAAAACGTGATGGTTCGCATTTCTCTTCCTTACACGGGGCTTCACAACAACGTTTCACCAGGCAACGCCGGTCAACTGCTGTTTGTGTGTGAGAAATCGTTTGGCAACTTTCCTCATGTCAGCACGTTGTAGGTGTCGTCACCGGCGCCAACCTTGTGTGAATGATCTGAAAAGCTAATCATTTGCATATCACAGCATCTTCTTCCTATCGGTTAAATTTCGCGTCTGTAGCACGTCATCTTCGTGGTGTAGCAATTATAATGGCCAGTAGTGTATGTTTTCCCTTAATAGTCTCGACTTTTCAATTAAGTCGGTTATTTTCTTACCGATTTCATTAAATAACTCATTTAGTGCATTGATCATTCTCAGGCGAGTCTGGTAATACGTCTCCAACTCCCTGCGCATACTTCCAACATAATGCACGATAGCCTGAATTTTCGCATCCATGTACAAGCGAATGTTCTGTCTATGTACACCCATTCTCTCGGGCCGAGAGCTAGACATGCGAGAATTTGTCCATGGTGTAGCGTATACTGATTAACTCACCTCTCTTACAGAGATGTATATACAGAAACTGTTGGAAGTTTCGCCTATACCTATCACCATTCAATTTTCTTGTTTTATCAGCAACGAGAAACCCATACTGTGAAAGATTCCAGCAATCGGCACATATCTTTATAAAATCATTCAATGACATGACAGTTCCTACATGCGCATAGTAACTAGATTTTAAGTTCAGATTCTCTTCTTTGAAGGCTACAATGAGGTTTGCATTATTCTTAACCAACTGTTTCGGGATTCTGGAATATGTTCGGCTTAGATAAAATACATCAGCACCCATATGACGAACGAAACAGAAATATTTACGAATTTGCTCTTGGTTTTCGAGAGCAACATCGTTAAATATGAAGACAGTATTGTCTTTTCTTTTTCAGATACGGGTATATCACGGCTTTCAGTGAATGTCGTGTATGTAACGCCTTTTACACCTCGCAATATCTCCTGTAATAGCTGATAGTTGGGCTGAAACAGTATTTTTGAGAATACATGAAAATGTTCATATTGGACTCCATCTACATGTGTTAACAGCGTCATGAGGACATTACTCTTTCCACAATTGGATGGACCTACAATAATTGCTCGTGTATTATCAGGAAGGAGTGCTCCATTCTTCTTCTTCAGGTTTTCTTTTGCATCTTCACAGGATCAGTCACCAACCACAAACTCCTTCTGATGAGGATGTTTCATCCATCCTGCCATGATATCGACTATGTCAGGTACTGTTAAGTAGTTGGCGTATAAAGAAAGATACACTTGTAAGAATGGTAATACACTCCTGGAAATTGAAATAAGAACACCGTGAATTCATTGTCCCAGGAAGGGGAAACTTTATTGACACATTCCTGGGGTCAGATACATCACATGATCACACTGACAGAACCACAGGCACATAGACACAGGCAACAGAGCATGCACAATGTCGGCACTAGTACAGTGTATATCCACCTTTCGCAGCAATGCAGGCTGCTATTCTCCCATGGAGACGATCGTAGAGATGCTGGATGTAGTCCTGTGGAACGGCTTGCCATGCCATTTCCACCTGGCGCCTCAGTTGGACCAGCGTTCGTGCTGGACGTGCAGACCGCGTGAGACGACGCTTCATCCAGTCCCAAACATGCTCAATGGGGGACAGATCCGGAGATCTTGCTGGCCAGGGTAGTTGACTTACACCTTCTAGAGCACGTTGGGTGGCACGGGATATATGCGGACGTGCATTGTCCTGTTGGAACAGCAAGTTCCCTTGCCGGTCTAGGAATGGTAGAATGATGGGTTCGATGACGGTTTGGATGTACCGTGCACTATTCAGTGTCCCCTCGACGATCACCTTTGGTGTACGGCCAGTGTAGGAGATCGCTCCCCACACCATGATGCCGGGTGTTGGCCCTGTGTGCCTCGGTCGTATGCAGTCCTGATTGTGGCGCTCACCTGCACGGCGCCAAACACGCATACGACCATCATTGGCACCAAGGCAGAAGCGACTCTCATCGCTGAAGACGACACGTCTCCATTCGTCCCTCCATTCACGCCTGTCGCGACACCACTGGAGGCGGGCTGCACGATGTTGGGGCGTGAGCGGAAGACGGCCTAACGGTGTGCGGGACCGTAGCCCAGCTTCATGGAGACGGTTGCGAATGTCCTCGCCGATACCCCAGGAGCAACAGTGTCTCTAATTTGCTGGGAAGTGGCGGTGCGGTCCCCTACGGCACTGCGTAGGATCCTACGGTCTTGGCGTGCATCCGTGCGTCGCTGCGGTCCGGTCCCAGGTCGACGGGCACGTGCACCTTCCGCCGACCACTGGCGACAACATCGATGTACTGTGGAGACCTCACGCCCCACGTGTTGAGCAATTCGGCGGTACGTCCACCCGGCCTCCCGCATGCCCACTATACGCCCTCGCTCAAAGTCCGTCAACTGCACATACGGTTCACGTCCACGCTGTCGCGGCATGCTACCAGTGTTAAAGACTGCGATGGAGCTCCGTATGCCACGGCAAACTGGCTGACACTGACGGCGGCGGTGCACAAATGCTGCGCAGCTAGCGCCATTCGACGGCCAACAACGCGGTTCCTGGTGTGTCCGCTGTGCCGTGCGTGTGATCATTGCTTGTACAGCCCTCTCGCAGTGTCCGGAGCAAGTATGGTGGGTCTGACACACCGGTGTCAATGTGTTCTTTTTTCCATTTGCAGGAGTGTAGTATGTGCAGCCACTATAGCTTCATAACTTAACCGTCTGAGCTACATTGGCTGCACAGAGAAATCAGCTATATATTATGTTTGAGGCAACTGTCTGCTGCTGCTTGATTATAGGTGCAGCATTGGAAATACTGGTATTAATAAGTGTAATACTTGGACTATAATGAGAGGGGTATGAAATAAAACACAAACACAGTTTGAGATTACATATACATACTTTATTTATTTAAATATCGTACATCAGGTGCAGAATTTCAAAAAACTCGTCTGACTCTTTCCTTATCTTCTTCTTGGTGCCTGTACCCTATTTCCCAAACAAAACTTTTTATATGCAACAAATTCCACACGCATCTCCTTCAAGCCAGTGAGTACATCTCAGTACTCAGATTTTTTTCACATGAACATTTAACCTGTTTCTCTTTTGGTTCTGTGTTCAAGTGCAAACAAAGATACTGCTCCAAATCATCAACATGTACACTATGCACACATGGAAAGTTTACACTGTCCCTGTATGCGGCGTCTATGGTCGGCAACCAACAGCACAGTCTCTCCAGTTCAAGGCATAGCACAGTATCCAGATCATATAAGTTCATAACGCTG
This sequence comes from Schistocerca cancellata, assembly GCF_023864275.1. Lineage (NCBI taxonomy): Eukaryota > Metazoa > Arthropoda > Insecta > Orthoptera > Acrididae > Schistocerca > Schistocerca cancellata. The sequence goes on along the minus strand of NC_064634.1, from coordinate 143,441,846 downwards.
AGGTGTCATAGATAAACGCACTTGTCACCCGATTTCACGCATAGTGCAGAGTCATCATACACTGTTGTGATAGATAGTGTCACAACAGTAAGGAGAATGTCTGAGGGGTACGAGTTTGATAATACTCTGTAGCCATCTCCTGATTGATGTAGCGCTCTGCACGACATGTTTCGTCCAAGTTGAACTCAGAAATAAGCACTTCAACATCCTTCGATGGATTCTCATTTTCTATTCCCACATGCAAGCCCCAGTCATGAGGTGCTTTCATACGCACATTTACACATTTTGTTCCACTATAAGTTAAGCTGTATGTAGAACTGGAAGCAAGAGTACACTTGACGCCTTCTTACACACAGCATATGCACTCTGTGCCTGCACCAGCACAGAGGTGTTCTGCTGGGATGGGTCATATGTTGGTGACCAGTACTGTCCTCCATCTTGCTGTTGTTTAGGACCAACAGCAGTATTCGATGTGTTGGGAGCAGACTGTGTGTCCTCATCACACAAATCGATTAGTGGAACAGACAATAACAGTTCCGTGTCCAGCTCCAGCAAGTGGAATATGTGCACTACAGGATCCCATGTGGTCGCCACGGGTCCAGATATGTTGAAGATTGTTGCTGCTGTAGGTCCAGAGGTCGGTGCAGTTCTCAACAAAATGTAGGCTGAGATGGCTGCAGGTCCAGATGTGGCAGAGGTCAGCATATTGGTGCTCACCCCTGCAGCCTTGGACGCATCAAAGGCTACTGCTGAACAAAGAGGAGGAAGGGTTACATACCGACCAAGACATGAAACAACCGATAATAATAATAATATAATAATGCTAACTACAGAAAAAGATGTAATATGGGATGGTTACTTTTCTGTTTCTTCCTGTTCTGCAGGCTTGTGCTGGATCATGGGTGCTGTTGACACCTCTTCATGGTTCTTCTTCTTCTGCCACTGATGCTGCTACTGGCAGACTGAGAGAGACTGAGGTCACAGAGCTGCTGAGCCTGCCCTCTCTAATGATGTCACCAGATACTGCCATCCTACTGGCTGAAACCTAACATGTGACCTGATTCAGTGTTCCTATTGGTTCCCGCCATTTTTTTCTGGACCACCATCTTGGACTATGCCATGGGAGGGGATTGTTGGGGGTCTGACAGTGCACTCTGGTGGCGGTGTTGTGAACTAGACCAGTTGGTCTCCAACCCTCAAGCTGAACATCTATGGGTCATTGTGAAATAGAGCTGAGTTAATGTGAGGTGTTGGGCAATTTTAAAACAGGTAGGCAGTTCCAGCACAAGCATCTGTCTGCACAAGTACTAAAATGCGTGTCCACACTGTCCCACTGCATTGCAATTATTTGCCAAAAAGTATTCGCCACCTGCTGTTCCATTAACTTTGCTTTCCACTCATTATGTAGGAGGCTATGGATACAGTCCTCAGTTGTATGCTTACATTTAGCACATATTAAATTCATTCCTGTTCATCACCAGAATTCCTCAATTGTACACACGTATGTTCGTGCTGGAGTAGGCGGACGTCTTGTCTCTTGCACTTCAGACGTCTGACTGACTGGACTTTTGTTGATTGATCTACACTTACAGCACATGCACTTTCAGCATGGGTTGCAAAGCAAAACTTAGCCCCTCTTCATTATTTCATGAAGCGCATTCATTTCCATCAAATATCATTGCTATTGACACTGTCCACAGATGCTGAAACACTCCTTCTCCAGCACAGTCATCTCGTTCATTGAACACAGTAAACAATTATGTCCGTCCCCCCAGTCCAGTGGCTCGACACAGACTGAGTCCTTTTCCCGCCATTTTTCCCCCAGACCTCCATCTTGGATTATGTCATGGGAGTGGAGGGGAGGAGGGATGATAGCGCCCTCTGGTGGTGTGGCTGTGAAGTAGGTCAGTTGGACTCTAGACCTCATGGTGAACACACAGGATGGAGCTACTGCATATGACAACTCAAATTGTTTGCATAAACAATTCATACTTATGTCCATCCTATCTGGCAGCCCAGGACAGACTGAGTCCTTTTCCTGCCAATTTTCTGATGGGGAGGTGAGGAGAGGGGCGGGGGGGGGGGGAGGGGGGAAAGGAAGTGGGTTAGGGTGGTGGAGATAACCCAGTTGACATATATTTCTGCCAAAATTTGAACTTCCTCCCATGATGTCACCGCGACATTGTCACATCTATGGCCCCCATCTTGGATCCACAATCTTGAATAAATGTGACAACAATGCAACCCAGGGTGGCACCAGCTTTTCGCTACTGCTATGGAGCATAAGTAGATATTAAAGTCCTGGTAGCGATGAAAATTGAAGAACTCAAGTCTTCTGTCGGTGAAGTATCGTACTCTTCTGGCGACTGTAAGTCTCCAAATGAGTCGAAATAGTAGGTGTTATTTGTATTTTTCTAATATAAGCCACACAATGGGTTTATGATCCCCAGAAACATCTAAATTCACAATTCCACAATCTCTGGATTGCCACATAAACTCACCACGGAATCTTGGAATATCGAATTTTTCCCTAACAAACTTGAGCAAATCTGTATTTGTAAGTGATCAATCTGTTAGGATACCTAATGGTCTTTTTTATTTATGAAGAGACCTAGTCCTTTATTGTATGTTTTCAGGTATAGTCCTTTTCCCATGGCTACTACTTCCATCACGACGTCATGTCTCCTTGGATTCTCTGGCTGCTCCTGGCAGTCCTGTGCATTCTTGACTGTTCCTGCAACTGCTGTAGCATCACCAGCCAGTGAACTCATTGCTGAGAGACGAGTAAGGGCTGGAATGAGGAATGTCTCAGGTGTTAGCAGAACCCTGGGTGATTTAACGGGTCATTTGTGCTTCAGAGTACCATTAGCAGCATACATCGCTGTCAGGATACATGTTTTAAACACCCCTGCCTAGCATTTTTCTTCTTCATTGCTGTCTTCTTCTTCTTGAGTGCCCGAACGGTTTAATCAACTATAAATGCTACAGTGCGCTGTCCAATACCAATATTCTTTCTCACATGTATTGCCTCGCCTTTAACAGCTACAATTCGATCTGCAGCGTGGCGTCCTGAGAGATCTGTATGTTTTGTGTATGCAGTATCGTGTTACAAACACGCCACACCAAGCTGGTTAATATTCTTATCCCCACGAGCCAAACGTTTTTGAAGCTTTGTACCAGGTCCACAGAAATTATACCCTGGAATTTGCAACTCAATGGGAAGTTTGTCGAGAATATCACCACATCCTATAATGCGTCTCCTATCTTACATACTACGCTACTGTACTTGTTGTGCTCTGTGCACCCCATTATTGTGCTTTGTGCACCCCACTACATAGAAAATCGTCAACGTGTCCAGCTCTTTTGTGTTGCAGGAAAACCAAGCCATTTAGCTAATGGTCTATTCCCTCGACATTTTATGACATGCTCTATGAAAAAGTCGTGTGGTTCTGAGCTCTTCTGCATTTTCTTGTGTAAAAGCATCCTGAAATTTCAGTGACACTGCTATTCTTCAAAATGTAAGTTCTGCGATTTGGTCTCTGCACTTTATAAACCGAGTGGGAGGTACTACTTCTCAAATGCTGTCATGTTTTGAGATATGCACCAAGTCACCCACATTAAATTTCTGTTTACGTGGATCGAGAATTTTAAATCGATAGTACACAGTATACAAGAGTCCACTGTCACGAACATGAGTTGGTCTCATTTGTATTTTGCTGTATTTGGTTTGATTATACTGTGCAGTCATTTCTGGGAAGTTATCTGTCTATTTGTATGAGCCACAAAGATTAAAATGCATCCACATTTGGCATTTTGTTGCTCTGTTCAGACATCCTACGATACTCGCCTTCAGGTGAGTGAATGTTGTGCAGTGATGTATTCCGTACTGATGAATCATGGTCTTGAAATACCTACTACGAAACGCTCCAAAATGATTGGTTTGGAGGTTGTCAGAACATTGATTCGTCCTTGTATGCAACAAAATACCTCTGCGACATTTCTCCTCGTTTTTGTTTTAACACTGATCCCATAGAACCGCCACCACCTCGAGTGTTAACTTCGTTTGCACGTACAATAGTATAGGAAAGACCAATCGCTCGAGTTTTACATGGTTCACACTAGGTAGTAGCAGTGTGCGCCCACTTCAGCGTTAGTAAAAATGTTGTCGGGAGAACAGAAAGCGTTTTGTGTTCTGCATTTTGCACAGTGTGAGTCAGTAATAATTGTTCAGCATGACTTTCGTACTAGGTATGGTGTGAATCATCCTATATCGCAGAGCATTAGATGATGAAATGAACAATGCCAAGAAACAGGTTGTTTGTGTAAAATCAAATCGACAGGCCGTCCCCAAGTGTCTGACACAGACATCGAACGCATCCCCCATAGTTTCACAAGGAGTCCGCAGAAATCCAGTCGCCATGTATCTCAAGCATGACATACTGAACAACTTTGGAAAGGTATGAAAAAAAACTTTTTGAGTTTCCTGTACATCAAGAAACAAAATTCATTTTACATATTTATTAGTTTCAGAATTATAGATGTGCCAAATTGGATGATTCTTTTTGATACTCCCCGTATATACTGGGGGGGAGGGGGCTAATTGCTGACTCTTTTATGCTGAATGTCAATACCATCACCACTGCTATACTGACCGTCTAATAATAATGGTTTTATAATGTCTCTATACTTCACACTGTATTGATTTCCTGATTTCCTGTGCTCATCAGTTACTTGTATTATTTCTCAACACATCTCCAGATCTTTGGGCGAAAATTTTACTGCTTTTCAGGATTTTGGGAAAATGGGATTCAGTTTCCCTGGTGTCCTTTGAAGTTCCCTATCCCTTAACTGTGCAAATTTTCATTTAAACTTATAGGCTGTGTGCCCAACATGTATGGTTTTGCATCACTGACATCAAATTTTCTCTCTATCCTAGAATCACTGTGATGATTGATGAAACCGGCAACAGCATCATCGTCATCATTGTGTAATTTCCCTGAGAGTTCATTGAGAGGTTCAGTAACTGTCTTAAAGGTTCCTCTCATTGTCTGCTCTCAATCCAAATGTCCTAACGTTAGTATCTGTAGGTTCTCTCAAACAGCCTTCCGTGCAATTTTGACCTTGTGTTTAGTCTACATATTGTTGTATACTAAGTGGGTTGCTTCTCAGGCAGCACCTTATATACATTTCGCTCAACCTTTATGTCATGTACTTTCTTTCCAAGTCTATCTAGCTTTACAGCTAAGTCGTCTACGTGGTCTCGGAGTCGTGTTCTCGCTTTCCGAGCATCGGGTCCTTTGTTCGATTCCTGGCAGGGTCAGGGATTTTTACCTGCCTCAAGGTGACTGGGTGTTTGTGTTGTCCTCATCATTTCATCATCATTCATGAAAGTGGCGAGTTTGGACTGAGCAAAGGTTGGGAATTTGTACAGGCACTGATAACCGCACAGTTGAGTGTCTCACAAACCAAACATCATGATCATCATCAAACATCATAAGTCATCTTCTTTCTTTCTCATAATAATGTGAGTGTACACATCTAGTTCCTTAAAACTAGCATCTAATTCGTTGATCAGTCTCAGAAAGGTCTGGGCATCTCTAGCTCCTTAACTTTATGTTTTGGAGACTTAAATTCTCCATCCATGTACAGATGCATTCTCTATCTATTCACGTCTGTCTTCTTGTACTGAGTGTCTGACATACGTGCGATCTTTTCCAAGTTGTGATATACATTATCATACCCATCACTTTCTTCATAGCTATATATGCATATATAAAATCCTGAAAGTTCCATCTTTACCTACCATTTATAAATAGCGAGAAACTTGTACTTTGTGTGATTCCAGTAATATGCGCATATCTTTACAAAATCATTGAAGAACATCTCAGTTCCTACATGCAACTGGTATGTATGTTTTAGATTCAGATTGTCTTGTTTGAAAGCGAAAATGAGATTTGCATTATCCCTAACCAACGGTTTCGGGATTCTGGAATTGTCTCACTCAGAATATGTCAATATACATATTATGACCAAAACAGAAATATTGTAGAATTTGATCTTGGTTTTCCACAGCAACAAAGATTTGCGATTATTTATATTTTATTTATATTTCAGCAATGTTACATAGGCAGCATTACAACAACAACAAAAACACTGATTAACTTTTTATGGTATTTCCTGAATAACTGTTTCTTGCATGCACTAGATTCCAAGTGCATTTCTCTCAAATTGACTGGTGTTCCTTTAGCTTCTTCTTTTGACAACGTATTGATAGATTGTTCTAAATCGTCTTTATGCACACTATAAGTACGGAGGTAGTTCACGATATCTGTATACATATTTTGAACACATGGCAGCCTACTGTTCAGTCTGTGTAAGACAATGGATAGCGTCATCCATAGGCTGAACAAGTTTGATTTGTTATAGTGTTGAAGATAAATATATCAGCCTCTAGATTCACAATAAGTGTTACTCCATCATATAGTGATGTTATAAATAGCATCAGGCCAGCACAGTAATGTCCAGAGATGGAGAATACTCAAAGGTCATCTGTTGGTTGATTCCATTCCAACTCTGTCAACTGCACTTTAACACTTCTTAATACATTTTCAATCTCTAACACAAAGCGCCAGTCACTGTCTGCTGATACTTCTATACCAATATTTAAGCACTTTGAACCGCTAGCTGTGGAATTTTAAAATGAAGTCAAAAGTAGTAGAGCGCTGGGAGGAATCAACAGCTTCTCATCTGCCATATCAACGCTCTGTCCTTAAAATACCACTGGAATATTCGAGGATGGTGTATATGTTGATGCACTTATCTGCACCATGTGATGCAGGGCCCCCAGTACAGTTTTTCTGAGAGTCAGGGACTGACTGGGATTCTTCAATACACAAATCAATGAGTGGGATGGATAATAGCAGCTTGTTGTCCTGCTCCAACATGCTGGTGAGGTGTGCTACAGTATCCCATGTTGCTGCTACCACTGCTGGTCCTGACAGGACAGAGTTTGCTGCGGGTTCCAACGAGCCGATGGTGGCTGCTGCTGGTCCAGGCACACTGGATGGCACTACCGGTCTGGACAAGACAGGAGCCACTGAAGAGAGAAGAAGAAACAATAAGCATCCACAGACAGTGACATGGGGTTGAACAAAGAAAGATAACTTGAAAAAGAAAGGGAGCAAACGCTACATGTGGTAATAGTAGCAAAGACATGTAATGAGTACTTACTTTTACGCTACTTCAGCAATGCAGAGGCAGATGAGAATCTCGGCTGCTGTTGACGCTTCATGGTTCTTCCACTGATTGACTGTGATGATAGATCATCTGTCTTATATCCTCCATCGTCATGATCTCCTGACTGGATGTGGTGTTCCCCCATTCCTATTGGCTCTCATCAATTTTCAGGTGAATATTGTGTGTCCTTTTGGTTTCTGAGGGAAGTAGTGGGAGAGAAAACACCCATTTCAGATGCTCTCTGTGGCAGCTTTGTGAACTAGCTCAGTTGAGGGCCATACATCAAGGTGAACACCTCTGGTTCATTCTGTCTGGAGTAGCGGAATAGGTCGGAGTTGTCTCCTGGACTGCAGGACTCTCTCCCAAACTATGCACAGAGAATATGCAAGGCAGTCAGCGTGACTGCGGCTTCTGGCGTGTCTGCCCTGCAGCTGGTGGCGAAGACGTGATAGGAAGGTTTTCAAAAATGTAATTACATGCAGTGATTTATGTTAACGTCGATTTCATGATACTATTCCTTGCGCGAACAGAAAAAACGATATATTTAATTATTTCTTTTCGATATATTTTACAAGACCTGCCTCTTTCAAAACAGCAGAGAATGATGAGCTTTTCCTGCCAAATAAGAGTCCAAACCCTGCAAACTGAATTTTATAAATAAACTACACATTATTATACCCTCAGCAATGTAGTTGAATTTCCTGTCATGGGATCCTTCCAGTCCACCAGCTCAGCGACTTTTCACACTTTTTTTTTTTGATGGGGAGGGGGTGAGGGGTGGCGATGGGGCGTCCTCTGGTGGTGGCATTGTGCCCTAGTTCAGTTGATCCCTGCATGTCAAGGTGAGCACACACACGAAAGTTTTCCAACAAGAAAATATCTCCAATCTGCAGCAGTGTAGTTGTAAAATTAGGACATGTAGTTGCCAGACAGGATAATACCTGCACATTACACAACATCTCTGCACAGACTGAGCGATTTTCCCGCCAATATTTTTCTGGATGGGGAGGTGGGAAGTGGTGAGGGGAGATGGCCACCGACTCGTTTTCGCACGCTGCGCGCCAGCCGACTTCTGCTTTCAGGTGGTGCGTGTGCGCTGGAGTGCATTCGACGTGCGTGTTTTTCTCACTGGGCGCTGGCCGCGCGTGCGGGAACTGCGCTGCGTTTTTATGATCTGTGTGGGGCAAGTGGCGTTCCAGGAAGAACGGCGGTACAGAATGACTACTAATCCGCCACATTTACTGGGTGATTTTTTTTCTACTGTGTAAAAGCTCTAGGGACTGATCGATGAGAGGACACGAAACAAAAAATGTCAAATGAACTTATGTCTGGAAATGCATGATTTCCATTATAGAGACCATTTATTCAATCACATGAGGGTAGTTTGAAAAGTTCTCGGAATCACCACGGGAGATCAGCTCTAGCGCAACGAGTTCTTCACATGATATTCATTGGATTGTTGCCTGTAAACACGTGCCACGTCAGTGCTCTTGGAAGAGAGTTGTGGCAGTGACGTGGCTCTGTTGTTGTTCCCGCGTAGTGATTTGCGAAGACAGAAAAAATAGAGTTTCGAGCAGTGATTAAGTAATTTGTAAAGAAAGGTATGAAAGCAAAGGACATTCATGGCGATTTCCAAAATACACTGGGGGACTCTGCTCCTTCATATCCAAATGTTGACAACTGGACAAATGAATTTAAATTTGACCTGCCAGTACAGATTCAGCCAGATGACAGTGTGGAACATTCTCCGTGATGACAATTGTTGTTACACTATCACTCACAGTGTGTGCAGAGCTTACCAGCAACAGACTACCCACATCGGAAGCAGTTTTGTCAGTGGTTTCTTCACCAGGCAACCACAGTTCCAGGATATGTGTCATCGATCCTATTCGCACACGAGACGGCCTTTACACAGAGTTGTATCTTCAACTCTCATAGCAGTCATCTGTGCGATATTATCCTATGACAGCGGATCATCAGCACTGGTGCAGCCAGAATGTGTGAGCTGCGGTAATTAGCGTCCGGACGCATCTCAATCGTGTCTTCCTTGGTCGATGGATTGGACGAGGGGGTCCAGTTGCATAGCCTGCCCGTTCATCGAATCTCAACCCATACGATTTTTGGTTATAGGGCCATCTCAAGAGTATCATGTATGCAGAGCTCATTCCAGATTTGGAGATACTGGACCAGCGTATTTGTATTCATGCTGCCTTTGACACTGTTCAGATGCAGCCTGGCTGATGTAAACGTATAAGATGGAACATTACAGGCACATGGAAACCATTTTCAACAAATACTGTAAAAGTGGCTGCATGGTACGGCACATATTAGACCACAGCATCTGTAATAATGTTGTTGTTGTTGTGATCTTCAGTCCAGAGACTGGTTTGATGCAGCTCTCCATGCTACTCTACCCTGTGCAAGGTTCTTCATCTCCCAGTACCTACTGCAACTTACATCCTTCTGAATCTGCTTAGTGCATTCATCTCTTGGACTCCTATGATTTTTACCCTCCACACTGCCCTCCAATACTAAATTGGTGACCCCTTGATGCCTCAGAATATGCCCTACCAACCGATCCCTTCTTCTAGTCAAGTTGTGCCACAAATTTCTCTTCTCTACAATTCTATTCAATACCTCCTCATTAGTTATGTGATCTACCTATCTAATCTTCAGCAGACTTCTGTAGCATCACATTTTGAAAGCTTCTACTCTCTTCTTGTCTGAACTATTTATCATCCACGTTTCACTTCCGTGCTTGGCTACACTCCATACAAATACTTTCAGAAACGACTTCCTGACACTTAAATCGATACTCGATGTTAACAAATTTCTCTTCTTCAGAAACACTTTCCTTGCCATTGCCAGTCTACATTCTATATCCTCTCTACTTCGACCATCATTAGTTATTTTGCTCTCCAAATAGCAAAACTCATTTACTACTTTAAGCGTCTCATTTCCTAATCTAATTCCCGCAGCATCACCCGATTTAATTCGACTACATTCCATTACCCTCGTTATGCTTTTGTTGATGTTCATCTTATATCCTCCTTTCAAGACACTGTCCATTCCGTTGAACTGCTCTTCCAGGTCCTTTGCTGTCTCTGACAGAATTAGAATGTCATCAGCGAACCTCAAAGTTTTTATTTCTTCTCCGTGGATTTTAATTCCTACTCCAAATTTTTCTTTTGTTTCCTTTACTGCTTGCTCAGTATACAGATTGAACAACATCGGGGATAGGCTACAACCCTGTCTCACTTCCTTCCCAACCACTGCTTCCCTTTCATGCCCCTCGACTCTTATAACTGCAACCTGGTTTCTGTGCAAATTGTATATAGCCTCCTTGTTGTACCTTATAAAGTGTCAAAATGGAGTGGCTGGACAACGATGATTAAGGAAGTGCAAATGAAATGTGTATATGGCTAGGCCACCCTGTAGTGTGGACCAGTTGCCTGTTGCAAGTCTTTTTAGTTGACGCCACTTCGGCGACTTGCGAATCGATATGGAAGAGCAGAAAACCCGATAGCTGCACAACCCACGGGAAGAACAATAGAAAAACAGAGATAAAAACAAAGAATTATTCCGAGCAGTCACAATGATCGTTTGGGGAAAAAAGTTGGATGAAATGCACAATAATCAGAATTCAGATCTTTGTGAGCATTGACAATAAATATTGCATTAATATTTATAAGCAGTGTACACTGAACAAAAATCAACAATCCAATTTTTAGACTAAAAATCCTATTCTTCACTCGAAGATGTCAGCATAAATATATTACATTGGTACAGATCCTTGAGGTGAACAGAAGTAAACAGCAGAATGATCTCTGATACGTTCGCCGCTGTTAGTTCATTCTGTTATATAAACAGGAATACTTTCCAGTATGCATGTCACTGTGCCATCAGAACTGTAGCCGTCACGTTGTATCACAAAATTATGAAGTGTACAACATGATTGTATAAGAGCATCTGCCACATCCGTTCTGACATCAACTGGACGATGGAAAATTCTCCATTTATAAGACAAAATGCCTACTGCACATTGTACGTAACACTGTGCTTGTGATAACCTGTACCTAAAGACTTCTTGTTTTTTTTGTGGCCTATGGTCTCATAAGTTTTCACTCATTGCAAAAGCTTCATCAGCCACAAACATGGTAGGACTTCTCAGTCCAAAAGAATCACTTGAAAGTGGTGCTGCACCCGGTGAATTCAAAGTTAGATTGCAAACTATTTACCTAATTTTTGCTTTGAGTACATTTGAGACTCCTTAATGACCCTACGCCTATGAATCTGAAACAATAATTGCTGTCTGCTATGGTCATTAGTAAAATAGAAAAGTAATTTTTATAAGTATAACATTCGCTGCCTGGTTTCCATGGTTTAACGTTTATTACGTGTTTTCCATCTATAGATTTCAAACAGTGAGGGAAGGTTGCTGTATTCTCACACTCTTCTGCGGTTGGTGCTTTCATACTGTATCTCCTTCATTTATGATCTGTCCTATGAACATTCACGTGTCTCCAAAAATTCGAGCAACTGCAGGTCGGTCGAGAAGAAACTCAGAATATACAGGACGCATCGAATTCCCTGTAAAACTTTCTTCGATCCATTATAAATGGTTGGAGAAAAAACCAGCGGATATTCTTTTTATTTGTGTAATTTGCGACCCTTTTCGGGATATTCATCATATTTTCAAGTACGTTTTCTGTGTTCAATGCCATTTATTCGTGATGTTTTCCATGTGTAATTGTGCATTGTTCTGTTGTCTTTACTGTAATATATGACAACAGGCGCAAATTTTAATTAATTATTGATATTTATATACACTTATTGTGTGAAGAACACTCTCGCGGGGCCATAGCTTGGCTAAGCGCCACTAGAGAAATATCATTATGTAAATAAGACAAAACCATATCTAGTGCTGAAGTTAGCACTTCCATAACGGTTTAGTTTCTGCCCAGAAATATTGAAAAGAGAGGTGTCAGTTTCGTGATCTTTATCAAGCGATCATAAATAACCTGTTCGGTTAAAAACTTCGATTCTTTCGCATCTTATAGTATTTAGAAGTCACAGTTATTAATATGTTTTGAAATTCAGAAATCTACAGCAGTACTTGCAGTGAAAAACGTGACCGCTCGGTACTTTACGTTCAGTGGACTTCAAATCATACGTTACTGTACAGTCTTAGACATAAAAACTGACCGCTGGCCGGCCGCCACAGACTAAGTCCGAGTCGTTCACTTAAGGTGGCCTATAAAACTGATCGGCCCTGATAACACCAAGTCCGGCCATCTGCACAATCTGGCAACACTGTAAGATGGGGAAGTGTTAGGAGGAAGTGTTGTATACTGCCGAGTTGGTATGGCTGGAGTGAGCCCGTGGTCTTGCGGTAATCGTTGTGCATTCTATAAACTTAAAGTCGCATGTTCGCGTCCATCTTTTTTTTTTTTTTACCACATTTCGGTCTAAAGTTATGAGTCTCATTGAACATCGAAGACAATTCGCTTAACATTCTATCCACCCGCAATAACAAGTATTCCAGAACCAATTCAGCAGCACAGCACGTGGCTGCGTCGCGATCATAACAGCTGACGCTCGAGCGTTTCCTCGCGCTGCAGCGGTCACCGGCCACCGGCCAGACGCCAACCGCCGCCTGAAATCCGCCGCCGCCCATGTGAAGGCGGCGCCACGCTGTAAGTGTATGTATCAATGCCATTTTCGAATTTGAAGCTCTAGTTATCATCTTGCAGTTAAGCATTGGATTTGGCATACTTGAAAATCATGAACTACAGTTAAGCATTGTAAAATTGAGTCGCAAGTGGAAAAAGGTGTAACATCTGCAACAAAAAGTTTACTTTTGGTATAACAGAGGGGTGGATGTAGAGGAGGCAGCTAGAAAGATTTGAACTGTGCGTGGAGCGAGTGTTTTTGGGAAAAATACGCCAAAAAAAGATATTCTTGTTTCAACAAAGATCGTTCTGGCATGAATGATTTTCCACATTAAGGAACTCTCGACTACTGATATATGTGACAGATTACCATTTTACCATCATGCGACATTTGTATTCAACAAGCAAAGTTCAGACGTCTGGTGTAGGAGTACTGCATGCTCTAATTCGAAACAACAAAAATCAACGGAGTGACTATTATTGAACGTCATCAGATCGCTCATTGAGCATTCCTATGCAGTAATGTTACTGGTGACGTGTTATGATGCCTTTATCGTTAACTTCCGAAGAATAAATGAAAGGCTGAGCCCCACCAAAAGACGCAGACTAGAGTAAAGTGTAGTGGGAACATAATATTTTACATTTGATAGCTCCATAAGTGTGTTTTGGGCTACGAATTCTGCCCCAAGGGGTGTGTGCAACACAGCTGGAATTTGTTGTCAACAACTGAGAAACCTTTCGGTCGTAGTGTAAGAAAGTCGAGCAACAAAACTACGTCACCTATGCTATTGAACGATAACTCACTCTCTTGATTTGAGAAACAAAACTATCCAGGAGATTGATAGGAAAGTCGTCTCTCAGACACTTGTATTGATAGGGAAGTCCTCTCTCAAGCACTTGTCCCTCTCGTCATATATTCGTAAAATTTTACCTTTCCCGCTCTTGATCGATCAACCGTCAAGGCAATTCATTTCTAGACGAAAATACTCTTAAAACTACAACGATTTAATGACATCGTTAGAACCAGTGGGTTTCTACACGCGTAGAATTTGCAAACAACTTTAGCATAGTCAGATTGTTGTAGATATCGTGAAAGAAAATTCAGCTAATGATTAATTTCTCTTTGATGATTAAAGTTGCGATTAGTAAACTAATGGAAAATGCAATTAAAATATTCACTGTACTAATACAAATTAGATTCAGCTTACTACACAAACATCACGACGGCAATCTATCTTATTAAAGCATTATGTGTCTGTAAGAGGATTGATCCTGTTTTAACACGAATTAGTAGGATATTACCGTCTTTTGACTTCTAAAAGATCTGTATTTACTTCATTTCCTGTACCATTCGCAAGTATTATGAAAATGTGGCATTTCATAGACAAAATTATGTATTCACAACAACTAAAAATATGTCGGCAGAAAACAAAAGTGGCATTATGAAATTGGCAGTACAGTAAGGTTTCCGCCCTGACACTAAGGGTTACTGTAAGTAGCAAGCCGAATTTTGCTCGAGCGTTATCTTACGATTCCCTTATTGAGTATGTATCTGCCTGCTTGTAGCTGAGCTACAAAAGAATTAAAAATCTGGCTTTCAGCGAGACTCGAAAGGCGAACGAAAGCAGCTTGCACCTGGTAGCCAAGAATGTTACCCTAAAACTGTTTTTTTCTAAAGTGGGAAGACATCCTTTTATGGTCGAATTGTTGGCAAATATCAGTCAGATGTGTGCCGAAAGTCTAAGTGTTTCGGTGTTTTGAATTTGTACCAATGATTTTTCTACAGGTTTTTTCTGTCCCAAATAGAGAGTTGAAGTCCCCCTTTAGTATTTTCACGTCATTTTGGTGAATTTTGCTCATAGTATTTTCGAGTGTGTTCCAGAATTTTTGGACATTTTTGGTGTTTTACTTATTTTCGCCGTTGGTGGGGCCATGTGCATTAATGAGCGTATATTTTTTACTGGGGCTCTGAATGAGCATAGTCGTAAGTCGAAGCCGGCCCGTGTGGCCGTGCGGTTCTAGGCGCTTCAGTCTGGAACTGTGTGACCGCTATGGTCGCAGGTTTGAATCCTGCCTCGGGCATGGATGTGTGTGATGTCCTTAGGTTAGTTAGGTTTAAGTAGTTCTAAGTTCTAGGGGACTGATGACCTCAGATGTTAAGTCCCATAGTACTCAGAGCCATTTGATTCATAAGTCGATTGTTGATGGGTGGGATTTCTTTGACAGAACTGATGATAGATCTGTGTTCGAGAAATGCCATGGCCAAGATTGGTACGCCTTTCGCTACCTTTTGTTGCATTTTGCTCTTGAAGATGCAATGGTTTCCGTAATGCAAGGTTTCATTGTCAGTTAGTCGTGGTTCTTGAAGAGCAATGATGAGAATTTTTTGTCGGTCGAGTTAATATATGAGATAATTTAGTTTTCGTTATTTGGATCAATGTATCGATGTTTTGTTATAAAAAAAGTTCTTATGTGTGTGAAATCTTATGGGACTTAACTGCTAAGGTCAGCAGAGCCTAAGCTTACACACTACTTAACCCAAATTATCCTAAGGACAAACACACACACACACCCATGCCCGAGGGAGGACTCGAACCTCCGCAGGGACCAGCCGAACAGTCCATGACTGCTGCGACTGAGACCGCTCGGCTAATCCCGCGCGGCGTGTAGTTTTCAAATTCATGTTTTCTGCTTGTAGAGAAGTTTACCAGAGATCTTCGATATTCTCTGCCGTGCTAACCTGGCCTCCCCAGAATCCGAAATTCCAACAGCCGACTGTCAACAGTTTGCACAGTTCATGTTTGCTTGTCTTTCATTGGATTGGCCTGAGTGATTCCATGACCGGACAGGACCAGAGGGTGCTGAAGCCTTTGGAAGCAAATATTTTCAGCCGAGCTCATTGAGCTAACAGACGGTGACCAGAGTAGCGGTGGTTTTCACTCAGACGTGCGTGGATTTTGAGTTCAACGGATTGAGTAGTCGTTGAGGATTGTGTTAGTATTTGGTTCACTTCAAGTATTTGATTTCCTCGGTACCACCCATATGGGGGAGGGTTTCCCCTATCGGCCCCACGGGATTATTATTATTATTATTATTGTCATTATGTCATCAGCAAATCCGATATGGTGCATCTTCCCACCACTGAAATAGATGTGCATTTTTCGACTCAGTTTTTTCATCACATAAATATGGGCTATAATTACGTTACATTGCTGCTAGTAGACATTTTCGAATTTGAAGTTCTAGTTATCATCTTGCAGTTAAGCATTGGATTTTGCATACTTGAAAACCAAGATCTGCAGTTAAGCATTGTAAAATTGAGTCGCAAGTGGAAAAAAGTGTAACATCTGCTACAAAACATTTACTTTGGTATAACAGAGGGGTGAATGTAGAGGAGGCAGCTAGAAAGATTTGAACTGTGTTTGGAGCGAGTGCTTCTGGGAAAAATACGCCAGAAAAAGATATTATGGTTTCAACAAAGATCGTTCTGGCATGAATGATTTTCCACGTTAAGGAAGTCTCGACTACTGATATATGTGACAGATTACCATTTTACCATCATGCGACATTTGCATTCCACAGGCTAAGTTCAGAAGTCTGGTGTAGGAGTACTGCATGCTCTAATTCGAAACAACAAAAATCAACGGAGTGACTATTATTGAACGTCATCAGATCGCTCATTGAGCATTCCTATGCAGTACTGTTACTGGTGACGTGTTATGATGCCTTTATCGTTAACTTCTTAAGAAGAAATGAAAGGCTGAGGCCCGCCAAAAGACGCAGACTAGAGTAAAGTGTAGTGTGAACATAATATTTTACATCTGATAACTCCAAAAGTGTGTTTTGGGCTACGAATTCTGCCCCAAGGGGTGTGTGCAACGCAGCTGGAAATTGTTGTCAACAACTGAGACACCTTTCGGTCGTAGTGTAAGAAAGTCGAGCAACAAAACTACATCACCTATGCTACTGCATGATAACTCACTCTGTTGGTTTGAGAAACAAAACTATCCAGGAGATTGATAGGAAAGTCGTCTCTCAGACACTTGTATTGATAGGGAAGTCCTCTCTCAAGCACTTGTCCCTCTCGTCATATATTCGTAAAATTTTACCTTTCCCGCTCTTGATCGATCAACCGTCAAGGCAATTCATTTCTAGACGAAAATACTCTTAAAACTACAACGATTTAATGACATCGTTAGAACCAGTGGGTTTCTACACGCGTAGAATTTGCAAACAACTTTAGCATAGTCAGATTGTTGTAGATATCGTGAAAGAAAATTCAGCTAATGATTAATTTCTCTTTGATGATTAAAGTTGCGATTAGTAAACTAATGGAAAATGCAATTAAAATATTCACTGTACTAATACAAATTAGATTCAGCTTACTACACAAACATCACGACGGCAATCTATCTTATTAAAGCATTATGTGTCTGTAAGACGATTGATCCTGTTTTAACACGAGTTAGTAGGATATTACCGTCTTTTGACTTCGAAAAGATCTGTATTTACTTCGTTTCCTGTATCATTCGCAAGTATTATGAAAATGTGGCATTTCATAGACAAAATTATGTATTCACAACAACTAAAAATATGTCGGCAGAAAACAAAAGTGGCATTATGAAATTGGCAGTACAGTAAGGTTTCCGCTCTGACACTAAGGGTTACTGTAAGTAGCAAGCCGAATTTTGCTCGAGCGTTATCTTACGATTCCCTTATTGAGTATGTATCTGCCTGCTTGTAGCTGAGCTACAAAAGAATTAAAAATCTGGCTTTCAGCGAGACTCGAAAGGCGAACGAAAGCAGCTTGCACCTGGTAGCCAAGAACGCTACCTGAAAACTGCTTTTTCTAAAGTGGGAAGACATCCTTTTGCAGTTGAATTGTTGGCAAATGTCAGTCAGATGTGTGCCGTTGGTCTAAGCGTTTCGTGTATGTTGAATTTGTACCAATGATTTTTCCACAGGTTTTTTCTTTTCCAAATAGAGAGTTGAAGTCTCCCATTATTATTTTCAATCATTTTGGTGAAGTTTGCTCATAGTATTTTCGAGTGTGTTCCAGAATTTTTGGACATTTTTGGTGTTTTTCTTATTTTCGCCGTTGGTGGGGCCATGTGCATTGATGAGTGTATATTTTTTACTGGGGCTCTGAATGAGCATAGTCATAAGTCGATTGTTGATGGGTGTGATTTCTTTCACAGAGTTGATGATAGATCTGTGTTCGAGAAAAGCAATGCCGAAGATTGGTACGCCTTTCGCTACCTTTTGTTGTATTTCGCAGATGCAATGGTTTCCGTAAAGCAAGGTTTCACTGTCAGTTAGTCGTGATTCGTGAAGAGCAAGGACGAGAATTTTTTGTTGGTCGATTTCTTTTGTGAGATTATTTAGTTTTCGTGCTTGGATCATTGTACCTATGTTTACTTTTCAAATGCATGTTTTCTACTTGTAGAGAAGTTTACCAGAGATCTTCGATATTCTCTGCCGTGCTAACCTGGCCTCCCCAGAATCCGAAATTCCAACAGCCGCCTGTCGACAGCTTGCACAGTTCATGTTTGCTTGTGTTTCATTGGTTTGGCCTGGGTGATTCCAGGATTAGACAGGACCAGAGGGTGTTGAAGCCTTTGGAAGCAAATATTTTCAGCCGAGCTCATTGAGCTAACAGACGGTGACCAGAGTAGCGGTGGTTTTCACTCAGACGAGCGTGGATTTTGAGTTCAACGGATTGAGTAGTCGTTGAGGATTGTGTTAGTATTTGGTTCACTCCAAGTATTTGATTTCCTCGGTACCACCCATATGGGGGAGGGTTTCCCCTATCGGCCCCACGGGATTATTATTATTATTATTATTATTATTATTGTCATTATGTCATCAGCAAATCCGATATGGTGCATCTTCCCACCACTGAAATAGATGTGCATTGTTCGACTCAGTATTTTCATCACATAAATATGGGTTATAATTACGTTACAATTGCTGCTAGTACACATATTTTTCACTTTTTCTTGGGCAGTTGCTACCTGTTACTCCATCATAGGAATTTGTGTGCGCAGCATTGTTGCAATACAGATGTTCAAATTATCCGATTTCTGTAATTTCATTTCGATACCAGATCGTTCTAATCGGATTCAGACAGTCAGGTTTAATGTGGATATCCGAATACGACTCTCATCATTTGATAGACTGGGTAAACCACATTCTTAATCGGACGGTTGAATCTAGATCACTTATTTATGACAGGGTCTCAATTCTTAAACACTGTGAAAAATAATAATACAATGGGCTTATTAATAATATTTTATTTAAATGTAAATATATGAACGAACGAGATAACAGTTCATTTACAGGAACAGAGCCCCATCCATCATAGCAGAGCAGTGCGAGATTGGTTTCAGGGCCGAGAGAGGATAAAGCTGTTGCCGTTTGTTCCACGATCACCGAACATCAACCAGATAGAGAATATGTGGGCAGAGGTAACTAGGTCATTGCCATGTGGACCTACAAAGGCAAGCGACCTTTGGACGAATATAGAAAACGTATGATGGGAAGTAAACCATCACGCTACACTGTCGACGACTTAATGAAAACAATGCCCCTACGCCTTCGAGAAGTCTTACGTAATGATCGTGGGTGGGTTGGTTACTAAAAGTATACTCGTCCACAAACCCCATGTGGACAATTATCTGATGGTCGGTCAAGCTTTGCTTTGTAGCAGCTCTTTAGATACAAGTCCATTTACTTTCAGTCTCCTCCTTACAATTCTTGCAATGCAAGGTAATTGAAAAATCTCATCCACTCGACGCCAACTGAGGAATTGACTGATGCATGTGTTGTTCAACACACAGTAGTTGTTACCCTCACTGGAATCAATGACTGTTTGTGTATGTGTGTGTGTGTTTTCGTGTTCACGCAACAATCTGAATCAATACTATTAACATTAGAGAGACAACCAACAATAAATATTGCATCAAATATGACTGTAAAGTATTTTAATGCGATGGGAAGTTACAAACTGAATTTTTACCCAACCCGCGACCTGCATATTACGTAACGTTAAGTAAGATGTATTAACTCCATAGTATCGTTAGCAGAGACAGTGCGCTCTTGTTGTCGAGGCTCGCAACAAATGCAGCGATTAGCAGTGCCCAATGCCTCCGCGATTTGTTTATGTTGGCTGAGCGAGGAGACTACAGCAGACGTTACGCCATAAACAGAAAGAAATCACCTTGGCTCTGACTGCAATGAGTGGATATCACTGCCTGCGTGTTCTTATAGTAACCAACGTGAGACTCTACTCACAGGTGCCATGGGGTAATTGCAACGGGTATCATGTCATTAGTCATCAGAGTATTAACCAGTGATGAAATGTCCACTCTATTTGAATCCCAAGAAAATAGGAACCTTCTAACAAAGGAATGTGAGGTGATATGAAAATTTATCCAGCATACAAAAATTAACTGCAGGATTTTCACGTATGCAGTAGTAGCACACAAGGAAATATTCTGTCTTGGAAGCGTATATTTCATTTCCTCTTCTCATATTAACGCCCTTGTTTTAGTATGAAGTGAGAAAAAAACATGAAAAACTAAAGTTCCTGAGAAGCATATCAGTCATTTCCTCTTCTCATATCATAACTTTTATTTTAGTATGAAGTAAAAAAACAAACAGTTTAATTTTATGAAGCATAATATGACTCAAGATTCTTATCGTAGGCACTATAGGAAACGAAAAAAGCAGGGAGCCGTCCATTATTTTGTCCAACAGTCTGTCTCCTTTCATGCATTACTCCCGCTGTGAGATTCTTATTTAAGGACTTGCGGGCATCAAGTTCTTCAGCAGAACAAGCCTTATGTTATTGTGCTAAATACGGTATGGAAAAAATGCAACAAAGACGATTTCCCCTAAAGCAGTGGGGATATTTGCAAATGTCTGTATTCAGCAATGACTGCCAGCTGCCATAACACTTCACAGAATCCGTGCGGCAGGCAACACAACTGTGCGTGCACTTCAGACTTCATTCAGTAAGACGTCATTCAGTAAGACGTCAGAAGATGGATGGAAACGTCAAATTAACGTCGCTTTCCGAGTTCAGAATGAGGTGTTATTAAGGTAGTTGAGCGTTCTAGCAATTACACTTTTATAATTCCCATATGAGTATTCCGATAGCCAAAAGAACCCTTTAGTGTGAAACTGTCGTGAACTGCATTAATATCAAAGTGCAAGAACTTGAGACAATACGTGGGCTCTTCTCTTCGCTGGGTGACCTATTACCGTTATTTAGGATTCTCTCCGCCCTAGGCGTAATGCAAATGGAACTTCAGAGGCGCTTTTCCGCTATTCTTGACAAACATCAGCAACTTGTAATCACTGCGAATTACAACTGCGTGATGATATGGCTCAGGTTGTCAGTAGTTGTGGTGATGTTATGCTGTCAACCTGCTTACAGTAACGTTAATGGTGGCACACATAATTTAGCGCTGACTACCTACTCAAGTAAAGACAGTGTTGTGGTGTCGTCGGTTCTCTTTATTTGGCCTCAGCTTGAGTAATCCGATTTAACGAACATAGTACTCCATTCGCGGGCTGCTAATGATACAGTATGACTACAGAGATCATCGTGCGTGTATTACATTAATTGTGCAATGAATTGCTTAACAAATATTACCCTCAGCTATGCAGCTGGAATGACTCATTATATAGGTACTCTATGTTGCACTTGGTTAAGGGATCAGTTCGCTGCAATCCTGCTTCTGCTGTTCGTAAATACTTGTATACTTCATAAATGGTTCAAATGGCTCTGAGTACTATGGGACTTAACTTCTGAGGTCATCAGTCCACTAAACTTGGAACTACTTGAACCTAACTAACCTAATAACATCAGACACATCCATGCCCGAGACAGGATTCGAACCTGCGACCGTAGCGGTCGCGCGGTTCCAGACTGTAGCGCCTAGAACCGCTCGGCCACCTCGGTCGGCATACTTGTATACTGACCATTCGTCATTTGACTAAATGTGAACTACAATCTGATTCGCATATACAAGGTGAGTCACCTAAC
This sequence comes from Schistocerca cancellata, assembly GCF_023864275.1. NCBI lineage: Eukaryota > Metazoa > Arthropoda > Insecta > Orthoptera > Acrididae > Schistocerca > Schistocerca cancellata. Next base: position 143,419,886 of record NC_064634.1, on the reverse strand, counting down.
GTTACCGCTGGATATACAGGGTGAGTCACCTAACATTACCGCTGGATATATTTCGTAAACCTCATCAAATACTGACGAATCGATTCCACAGACCGAACGTGAGGAGAGGGGCTAGTGTAACTGGTTAATACAAACGATAAAAAAATGCACGGAAGTATGTTTTTTAACACAAACCTAGGTTTTTTTAAGTGGATCCCCGTTAGTTTTGTTAGCACATCTGAACATATAAACAAATACGTAATCAGTGCTGTTTGTTGCATTGTAAAATGTTAATTACATCCGGAGATATTGTAACCTAAAGTTGACGCTTGAGTACCAATCCTCCGCTGTTCGATCGTGTGTATCGGAGAGCACCGAATTACGTAGGGATCCAAAGGGAACGGTGATGGACCTTAGGTACAGAAGAGACTGGAACAGCACATTACGTCCACATGCTAACACTTTTTTATTGGTCTTTTTCACTGACGCACATGTACATTACCATGAGGGGTGAGATACACGTACACACGTGGTTTCCGTTTTAAATTACGGAGTGGAATAGAGTGTGTCCCGACATGTCAGGCCAATAGATGTTCAATGTGGTGGCCATCATTTGCAGCACACAATTGCAATCTCTGGCGTAATGAATGTCGTACACGCCGCAGCACATCTGGTGTAATGTCGCCGCAGGCTGCCACAATACGTTGTTTCATACCCTCTGGGGTTGTAGGCACATCAAGGTGCACATTCTCCTTTAACGTACCCCACAGAAAGAAGTCCAGAGGTGGAAGGTCAGAAGAACGGGTTGGCCAATTCATGCGTCCTCCACGTCCTATGAAACGCCCATCGAACATCCTGTCAAGGGTCAGCCTAGTGTTAATTGCGGAATGTGCAGGTGCACCATCATGCTGATACCACATACGTCGACGCGTTTCCAGTGGGACATTTTCGAGCAACGTTGGCAGATCATTCTGTAGAAACGCGATGTATGTTGCAGCTGTTTGGGCCCCTGCAATGAAGTGAGGACCAATGAGGCGGTCACCAATGATTCCGCACCATACATTTACACTACACGGTCGCTGTCGCTCTACCTGTGTGAGCCAGCGAGGATTGTCCACGGACCAGTAATGCATGTTCCGTAGATTCACTGCCCCGTGGTTTGTGAAACCCGCTTCATCGGTAAACAAGTAGAACTGCAACGCATTCTCTGTTAATGCCCATTGACAGAATTGCACTCGATGATTAAAGTCATCACCATGTAATTGCTGATGTAGCGACACATGAAACGGGTGAAAGCGGTGACGATGCAGTATGCGCATGACACTACTTTGACTCAGTCCACCGGCTCTCGCAATGTCCCGTGTACTCATGTGTGGGTTCATGGCAACAGCAGCTAACACACCAACTGCGCCCGCTTCTCCTGTGACGGGCCTGTTACGGACCCGTTTGCGTGCTACGACCATACCTGTTGCATACAGTTGGCGGTAGATGTTTTGCAATGTGCGGCACGTTGGATGCTCTCTGTCCGGGTACCGTTCTGCATACACCCTGCAGGCTTCAGCTGCATTTCGTCGACACTCGCCATAGATGAGTGTCATCTCCGCCTTTTCAGAGTTCGAATACACCATGGTCACAGTTCCTACAACACTACACTATCACAGTCGTCTGGTAACACGGTGTACTACAGTTGGTCTGCGTGTGGAGACGAATGCAGAATAACGATAGCAGCAAGCGCTACATGCGGACACTGCGACAGCTAGACCAAACCACAACAGTGCACTACATCCACACTCGTAAACACGGTCGTCATCGTAAACATGTCTCTGCAGATGCTGCTCGCCGATCGTGGCCCGTGTTTGTTACAACGCGCAACTGAACGTCGGAGGTTTCAAGCGTCAACTTTAGGTTACAATATCTCCGGATGTAATTAACATTTTACAATGCAACGAACGGCACTGATTACGTATTTGTAGATTAGATTAGATTTACTTTCATTCCAATTGATCCGTAGTGAGGAGGTCCTCCAGGATGTGGAACATGTCAGAAAAACAACAATACATGACAAATATTTACAACTAAAACAAATAAGCTAATGGACCATTCCACAGGTCCCAAGTGGAATGATCGTCATTTTTTACTGAACACTAAGCGTCAATTTACAAATACTAATGCACTGAATTTAAAATAAAAAAGTTTTTTATTTATTTATAAGGTAATAAACATGTAATACAACTACTGTAATACTTATTTACAATGAACACATTACTGCACTGAAATGGTGGAGAAGTTAGATTATACTTACACACACACACACACACACACACACACACACACACACACACAGACACACAAATTTTCAGTGAACACATTACTGCACTGAAATTGTGCAGAAGTTATGTTGTACTTATATACAAATCAGTTGGTTTTACTAAGAAATTCATCAATGGGGTAGAAGGAGTTGGCCACCAATAAATCCTTTAGGCTTCTCTTAAACTGAATTTCATTGGTTGTTAAGCTTTTTATGGCTGCTGGCAAGTTATTGAAAATGTGTGTTCCTGAATAATGCACACCTTTTTGTACAAAACTAAGTGACTTTAAATCCTTGTGAAGATTATTCTTATTTCTAGTATTGATTCCATGAATTGAGCTGTTGGTTTGAAAAAGTGATATATTTTTAATGACAAATTTCATTAAGGAATAAATATATTGGGAAGCTGTAGTTAGTATCCCTAGTTCCCTAAACAGGCTTCTGCAGGATGTTCTTGAGTTCACACCACATATAATTCTTACTGCACGTTTTTGTGCCCGGAAAACTTTAGTTTGGCTTGATGAATTACCCCAAAAAATAATCCCTTATGACATTATGGAATTTAAGTAAGCATAGTATGCCAGCTTTTTCATTTTTATATCCCCTATGTCTGACAAAATTCGCATTGCAAACAGAGATTTGTTAAGACGCCTCAGCAGTTCTGTGGTGTGCTCCTCCCAGTTGAATTTATTATCAAGCTGTAATCCCAAGAATTTAACACTGTCCACTTCTTCTATCTTCTTGTCATCATATGTTAGACATATACTCTTGGGACACCCCTTACAAGTTCTGAACTGCATGTAGTGTGTTTTTTCAAAGTTTAGTGACAAAGAATTGGCTAGGAACCAGTGATTAATGTCCACAAATATTTTATTGGCTGATCTTTTTAAGACTACACTTGATTTGCTATTTATTGCAATGTTTGTATCATTGGCAAACAAAACAAACTTGGCATCTGGTAATGTTACTGATGAAAGGTCATTGATATACACAAGGAAAAGTAAGGGCACCAAAATGGAACCTTGTGGGACCCCACATGTAATTAGTTCCCAGTTGGATGATGCCTGATGGCTTGATACATGTCTCTTTCCTAATAACACCCTTTGTTTCCTGCCAGAGATATAAGATTTGAACCATTTTGCAGCATTTCCTGTTACATTATAATATTCTAGTTTACTTAAAAGGATATTGTGATTTACACAGTCAAATGCCTTTGACAGATCACAAAATATACCAGTTGCCTGCAATTTTTTGTCTAATGAATTAAGCACATTTTCACTGTAAGTGAAGATAGCCTTCTCAATATCAGAACCTTTTAGAAATCCAAACTGTGACTTTGACAGTACGTTATTTGAGATAAGATGGTTATAAAGACGACTGTACATTACTTTTTCGAAAATTTTTGAGAATGCTGGCAACAGTGAAATTGGACAGAAATTTGATGCTATTTCTTTATCTCCCTTCTTAAACAGTGGCTTAACTTCAGCATATTTCAGCCATTCAGGAAATATTCCACTGATAAATTACTGGTTACACATATAGCTTAATATGTTACTTAGCTCAGAATCACATTCTTTAATTAACTTTGTTGATATTTCATCATACCCACTAGATGTTTTTGATTTTAAAGATTTTATGATGGACATTATTTCTGTTGGTGTAGTGAGGGTCAAATTCATATTATGGAAGTTACTTGAAATGTCTGGTCTAAGGTAATCCATAGCAGCATCTACCGAACCTGACAACCCCATCTTTTCAGTAACAGTTATAAAATGTTTGTTAAAAAGTTCTGCAACACTATACACATCTGTCACCAATGTATCATTTACTCTTAATGCTATTTGTTCCTCTTCATGTCTGGTTCTACCGGTCTCCTCCTTCACTATATCTCATATTGTCTTTATTTTGTTATCTGATATGACTATCTTTTCCTTGAATTATATTTGCTTTGACATCCGTATTACAGTCTTTAATATTTTGCAGTATTTCTTATAATGTGCTATAGCATCAACATTGGAAATGTTGTGGATTGACAGATACAGTTTTCTTTTTGTTTTACAAGATACCCCTATTCCTCGAGTAATCCATGGCTTCTTTGTAGACTTTGCTCTAACCTTGGTAAGTTTTGGGGGAAAGCAGTGTTCAAATAAGGTAAGCACTTTATTAGCAAAAATGTTATATTTTTCATTCATGCCATGAGCACTGTAAACATCAGTCCAGTGAATGTCTCTGAGGAGTGTCCTAAAATAATCAATTTTTGGCATACTGATTACCCTCTTGAGCTCAGATTTAACAGATTTTATATCCTGTTCAGTATTAACATTTAACAGAAGGAACTGCATGTCATGGTCTGAGAGGCCATTGACTATTGGTTTTGTAATATAATTTTGTTCATTGGACTTTTCTATAAAGATATTATCAATGGCTGTTTGTGAGCAAGTGGCTATCCTAGTGAGGAACTTTACTATGGGAATTAAGTTGAATGATAGTGTTACTAAGTCAAATAAGTTCTTATTAGGAGAGTCTTTAAGGAAATCTACATTGAAATCACCAGCAACCACTATTTCTTTGTTTTTGGTTGTCAAATGGGCCAGTACAGCTTCAAGGTGGTTTACAAACAGATTAAAGTTACCTGCAGGTGCTCGATATACACTTAATATTATGAAAGATTTTTTGTGAAAATCTAATTCTGTTGCACATGCTTCCATATGCTGTTCTAGGCAAAATTTATGAATGTCTATGTTCTTAAATTTATGACAGTTCCTGATGAATGTGGCAACTCCTCCTTTCTCCATTTCTGATCTACAAAAGTGAGATGCTAACCTAAACCCTGTAACACTTAAAAGTTCTATACCAGTGGTCATATGATGTTCAGAGAGGCAGATTATGTCAGCTGGGTTTGAAGACTCTAATTCATCTATGCAGATAGTTAATTCATTAATTTTATTTCTCAGTCCTCGAATATTTTGATGCAATAAAGATAGCTGACATTTCACATTGACTGAGTTAAAATTGGGTGGAGTTAAAATATCTGCTGACAGTTGAAAATTCTTAACCAATGGCTGTTTATGCTGATGTAATAAGCTGGAATTATGTTTTTTTTGATTTCTTTCTCAAACTGAAGGTTTGTATCAGTTCTAACCTCTCTTAAAATTTGCTTTCTTTCTGTCCTCCCTACCCTAAAAAAGGGTATTTTCTGAATCCTATAACCACTGGTATTTTACCACTCATGACAGTGCCTCCCCCCTTTAACTTTCCTGCTATTTCCCCAGCCAATTTACCCTTCCCCTTCCTGTTGAGGTGAAGGCCATGCCTAGTATAATCCCACCTACTGATAGAATCAACATGAACCACACCAATGTGTGACCCCGCACCCGACATGAGCAGCCGTTCCAGCTCCAAATTAACTCTCTTGACAGAAGAGTTCAAATGAGGTCGGTCATGGCGCCCAAGAACAGATACAAACTCAACACTAGTATGCTTCGATGCTGATGCAATCTTCGCCAGGTCACACTCTATACTGTACCCAGGATCTCTGTCAATACTGTTACCTGCCCCACCCACTATAACCACGGTGTCTTCCTTAGTGAAATCTTTGCAAAGTGATCCTAAATCCTCTGTCACCTGCTCCAGACCAGCACTAGATTTAAAAAAATTGGTGACCTGGTATTCTGATCCTAGTTCATCCTGCAAGAGTTGGCCAGCACCTCTTCCATGGGAACTACCTAACAACAACACTTTCTTTCTCTTTACTGATTTCCCTACATTCTTACTTTTCAATTTGCTGCTGAAATTTTGTTGTGCCCTGTCCACACCTGCAACTGCTTGAGGCTCACCAGCTTCTAACTGAAGCAACAGGTCAAATCTATTTTCCACATTCACCATAAAGCTGTCAGACAAAGTTCTAGGCCTGTTCCTCCTGTTGCCTGTTGCCACTTCCCACCTCTCTTTACCCTTCTCCCCCCTTAACCTGTCAAGATCTCCCCTGGCCTTGTCTAACTCAGCCTGAAGGGCAGCAATTTTCCCCTCCTGTTCCAGTATCTTCCTATCTCTACTACAAATCCTACAAAACCACTGATGAGTCTCATTTACTTCCCCTATTCCCACGCCACTACAGTCACCCACATGGAAAAAACTACAGCACCCATCACACCAAAGCCCCGACCTAACAATTCTACGGCAAGTCAAGCACTTTTCACTCATGTTTATATGTTCAGATGTGCTAACTAAACTAACGTGGTACCATTTAAAAAAACGTAGGTTTGTGTTAAAAAACATACTTCCGTGCATTTTTGTATGGTTTGTATTAAACAATTACACTAGCCCCTCTCCTCACGTTCGGTCTGTGAAATCGGTTCGTCAGTATTTGATGTGGTTTACGAAATATATCCAGCGGTAACGTTAGGTGACTCACCCTGTATATGCGAATCAGATTGTAGTTCACAGTTAGTCAAATAACGAATGGTCAGTATACAAGTATGCCGACCGGCGTGGCCGAGCGGTTCTAGGCGCTACAGTCTGGAACCGCGCGACCGCTACGGTCGCAGGTTCGAATCCTGTCTCGGGCATGGATGTGTCTGATGTCATTAGGTTAGTTAGGTTCAAGTAGTTCCAAGTTTAGTGGACTGATGACCTCAGAAGTTAAGTCCCATAGTGCTCAGAGCCATTTGAACCATTTATGAAGTATACAAGTATTTACGAACAGTAGAAGCAGGATTGCAGCGAACTGATCCCTTAACCAAGTGCAACATAGAGTACCTATATAATGAGTCATTCCAGCTGCATAGCTGAGGGTAATATTTGTTAAGCAATTCATTGCACAATTAATGTAATACCCGCACGATGATCTCTGTAGTCATACTGTATCATTAGTAGCCCGCGAATGGAGTACTATGTTCGTTAAATCGGATTACTCAAGCTGAGGACAAATAAAGAGAATCGACGACGCCACAACACTGTCTTTACTTAAGTAGGTAGTCAGCGCTAAATTATGTGTGCCACCATTAACGTTACTGTAAGCAGGTTGACAGCATAACACCACCACAACTACTGACAACCTGAGCCATATCATCACGCAGTTGTAATTCGCAGTGATTACAAGTTGCGGATGTTTGTCAAGAATAGCGGGAAAGCGCCTCTGAAGTTCCATTTGCATTAAGCCTAGAGCGGAGAGAATCCTAAATAACAGTAATAGGTCACCCAGCGAAGAGAAGAGCCCACGTATTGTCTCAAGTTCTTGCACTTTGATATTAATGCAGTTCACGACAGTTTCACACTAAAGGGTTCTTTTGGCTATCGGAATACTCATATGGGAATTATAAAAGTGTAATTGCTAGAACGCTCAACTACCTTAATAACACCTCATTCTGAACTCGGAAAGCGACGTTAATTTGACGTTTCCATCCATCTCCTGACGTCTTACTGAATGACGTCTTACTGAATGAAGTCTGAAGTGCACGCACAGTTGTGTTGCCTGCCGCACGGATTCTGTGAAGTGTTATGGCAGCTGGCAGTCATTGCTGAATACAGACATTTGCAAATATCCCCACTGCTTTAGGGGAAATCGTCTTTGTTGCATTTTTTCCATACCGTATTTAGCACAATAACATAAGGCTTGTTCTGCTGAAGAACTTGGTGCCCGCAAGTCCTTAAATAAGAATCTCACAGCGGGAGTAATGTATGAAAGGAGACAGACTGTTGGACAAAATAATGGACGGCTCCCTGCTTTTTTCGTTTCCGATAGTGCCTACGATAAGAATCTTGTGTCATATTATGCTTCATAAACTTAAACTGTTTCTTTTTTTACTTCATACTAAAATAAAAGTTATGATATGAGAAGAGGAAATGACTGCTATGCTTCTCAGGAACTTTAGTTTTTCATGTTTTTTTCTCACTTCATACTAAAACAAGGGCGTTAATATGAGAAGAGGAAATGAAATATACGCTTCCAAGACAGAATATTTCCTTGTGTGCTACTACTGCATACGTGAAAACCCTGCAGTTAATTTTTGTATGCTGGATAAATTTTCATATCACCTCACATTCCTTTGTGAGAAGGTTCCTATTTTCTTGGGATTCAAATAGAGTGGACATTTCATCACTGGTTAATATTCTGATGACTAATGACATGATACCCGTTGCAATTACCCCATGGCACCTGTGAGTAGAGTCTCACGTTGGTTACTATAAGAACACGCAGGCAGTGATATCCGCTCATTGCAGTCAGAGCCAAGGTGATTTCTTTCTGTTTATGGCGTAACGTCTGCTGCAGTGTCCACGCTCAGCCAACATAAACAAATCGCGGGGGCATTGGGCACTGCTAATCACTGCATTTGTTGCGAGCCTCGACAACAAGAGCGCACTGTCTCTGCTAACGATACTATGGAGTTAATACATCTTACTTAACGTTACGTAATATGCAGGTCGTGGGTTGGGTAAAAATTCAGTTTGTAACTTCCCATCGCATTAAAATACTTTACAGTCATATTTGATGCAATATTTATTGTTGGTTGTCTCTCTAATGTTAATAGTATTGATTCAGATTGTTGCGTGAACACGAAAACACACACACACATACACAAACAGTCATTGATTCCAGTGAGGGTAACAACTACTGTGTGTTGAACAACACATGCATCAGTCAATTCCTCAGTTGGCGTCGAGTGGATGAGATTTTTCAATTACCTTGCATTGCAAGAATTGTAAGGAGGAGACTGAAAGTAAATGGACTTGTATCTAAAGAGCTGCGACAAAGCAAAACTTGACCGACTATGCCGGCCGTGGTGGCCAAGCGGTTAAAGGCGCTACAGTCTGGAACCGCGCGGCCGCAACGGTCGCAGGTTCGAATCCTGCCTCGGGCATGGATGTGTGTGATGTCCTTAGGTTAGTTAGGTTTAAGTAGTTCTAAGTTCTAGGGGACTGATAACCACAGCAGTTGAGTCCCATAGTGCTCAGAGCCATTTTGAGCCATTAGACCGACTATCAGATAATTGTCCACATGGGGTTTGTGAACGAGTATACTTTTAGTAACCAACCCACCCACGATCATTACGTAAGATTTCTCGAAGGCGTAGGGGCATTGTTTTCATTAAGTCGTCGACAGTGTAGCGTGATGGTTTACTTCCCATCATACGTTTTCTATATTCGTCCAAAGGTCGCTTGCCTTTGTAGGTCCACATGGCAATGATCTAGTTACCTCTGCCCACATATTCTCTATCTGGTTGATGTTCGGTGATCGTGGAACAAACGGCAACAGCTTTATCCTCTCTCGGCCCTGAAACCAATCTCGCACTGCTCTGCTATGATGGATGGGGCTCTGTTCCTGTAAATGAACTGTTATCTCGTTCGTTCATATATTTACATTTAAATAAAATATTATTAATAAGCCCATTGTATTATTATTTTTCACAGTGTTTAAGAATTGAGGCCCTGTCATAAATAAGTGATCTAGATTCAACCGTCCGATTAAGAATGTGGTTTACCCAGTCTATCAAATGATGAGAGTCGTATTCGGATATCCACATTAAACCTGACTGGCTGAATCCGATTAGAACGATCTGGTATCGAAATGAAATTACAGAAATCGGATAATTTGAACATCTGTATTGCAACAATTCTGCGCACACAAATTCCTATGATGGAGTAACAGGTAGCAACTGCCCAAGAAAAAGTGAAAAATATGTCTACTAGCAGCAATGTAACGTAATTATAACCCATATTTATGTGATGAAAATACTGAGTCGAACAATGCACATCTATTTCAGTGGTGGGAAGATGCACCATATCGGATTTTCTGATGACATAATGACAATAATAATAATCCCGTGGGGCCGATAGGGGAAACCCTCCCCCATATGGGTGGTACCGAGGAAATCAAATACTTGGAGTGAACCAAATACTAACACAATCCTCAACGACTACTCAATCCGTTGAACTCAAAATCCACGCTCGTCTGAGTGAAAACCACCGCTACTCTGGTCACCGTCTGTTAGCTCAATGAGCTCGGCTGAAAATATTTGCTTCCAAAGACTTCAACACCCTCTGGTCCTGTCCGGTCCTGGAATCACCCAGGCCAAACCAATGAAACACAAGCAAACATGAACTGTGCAAACTGTCGACAGGCGGCTGTTGGAATTTCGGATTCTGGGGAGGCCAGGTTAGCACGGCAGAGAATATCGAAGATCTCTGGTCAACTTCCCTACAAGTAGACAACATGCATTTGAAAACTAAAAATCGGTACAATGATCCAAGCACGAAAATTAAATAATCTCACAAAAGAAATCGACCAACAAAAAATTCTCGTCCTTGATCTTCAGGAATCACGACTAACTGACAGTGAAACCTTGCTTTACGGAAACCATTGCATCTGCGAAATACAACAAAAGGTAGCGAAAGGCGTACCAATCTTCGGCATTGCTTTTCTCGAACACAGATCTATCATCAACTCTGTGAAAGAAATCACACCCATCAACAATCGACTTATGACTATGCTCATTCAGAGCCTCAGTAAAAAATATACACTCATCAATGCACATGGCCCCACCAAAATCGAAAATAAGAAAAACACCAAAAATATCCAAAAATTCTGGAACACACTCGAAAATACTATGAGCAAACTTCACCAAAATGACTTGAAAATAATAATGGGAGACTTCAACTCTCTATTTGGAAAAGAAAAAACCTGTGGAAAAATCATTGGTACAAATTCAACATACCCGAAACGCTTAGACCAACGGCACACATCTGACTGACATTTGCCAACAATTCAACTGCAAAAGGATGTCTTCCCACTTTAGAAAAAGCAGTTTTCAGGTAGCGTCCTTGGCTACCAGGTGCAAGCTGCTTTCGTTCGCCTTTCGAGTCTCGCTGAAAGCCAGATTTTTAATTCTTTTGTAGCTCAGCTACAAGCAGGCAGATACAAACTCAATAAGGGAATCGTAAGATAACGCTCGAGCAAAATTCGGCTTGCTACTTACAGTAACCCTTAGTGTCAGAGCGGAAACCTTACTGTACTGCCAATTTCATAATGCCACTTTTGTTTTCTGCCGACATATTTTTAGTTGTTGTGAATACATAATTTTGTCTATGAAATGCCACATTTTCATAATACTTGCGAATGATACAGGAAACGAAGTAAATACAGATCTTTTCGAAGTCAAAAGACGGTAATATCCTACTAACTCGTGTTAAAACAGGATCAATCGTCTTACAGACACATAATGCTTTAATAAGATAGATTGCCGTCGTGATGTTTCTGTAGTAAGCTGAATCTAATTTGTATTAGTATAGTGAATATTTTAATTGCATTTTCCATTAGTTTACTAATCGCAACTTTAATCATCAAAGAGAAATTAATCATTAGCTGAATTTTCTTTCACGATATCTACAACAATCTGACTATGCTAAAGTTGTTTGCAAATTCTACGAGTGTAGAAACCCACTGGTTCTAACGATGTCATTAAATCGTTGTAGTTTTAAGAGTATTTTCGTCTAGAAATGAATTGCCTTGACGGTTGATCGATCAAGAGCGGGAAAGGTAAAATTTTACGAATATATGACGAGAGGGACAAGTGCTTGAGAGAGGACTTCCCTATCAATACAAGTGTCTGAGAGACGACTTTCCTATCAATCTCCTGGATAGTTTTGTTTCTCAAACCAACAGAGTGAGTTATCATGCAGTAGCATAGGTGTTGTAGTTTTGTTGCTCGACTTTCTTACACTACGACCGAAAGGTATCTCAGTTGTTGACAACAAATTCCAGCTGTGTTGCACACACCCCTTGGGGCAGAATTCGTAGCCGAAAATACACTTTTGGAGTTATCAGATGTAAAATATTATGTTCACACTACACTTTACTCTAGTCTGCGTCTTTTGGCGGGGCTCAGCCTTTCATTTCTTCTTAAGAAGTTAACGATAAAGGCATCATAACACGTCACCAGTAACAGTACTGCATAGGAATGCTCAATGAGCGATCTGATGACGTTCAATAATAGTCACTCCGTTGATTTTTGTTGTTTCGAATTAGAGCATGCAGTACTCCTACACCAGACTTCTGAACTTAGCCTGTGGAATGCAAATGTCGCATGATGGTAAATGGTAATCTGTCACATATATCAGTAGTCGAGACTTCCTTAATGTGGAAAATCATTCATGCCAGAACGATCTTTGTTGAAACCATAATATCTTTTTCTGGCGTATTTTTCCCAGAAGCACTCGCTCCAAACACAGTTCAAATCTTTCTAGCTGCCTCCTCTACATTCACCCCTCTGTTATACCAAAGTAAATGTTTTGTTGCAGATGTTACACCTTTTTCCACATGCGACTCAATTTTACAATGCTTAACTGTAGTTCTTGGTTTTCAAGTATGCAAAATCCAATGCTTAACTGCAAGATGAAAACTAGAGCTTGAAATTCGAAAATGGCATTGATACATACACTGAAAGCGTGGCGCCGGCTTCACATGGGCGGCGCCGGATTTCAGGCGGCGGTTGGCGTCTGGCCGGTGGCCGGTAGCCGCTGCAGCGCGAGGAAACGCTCGAGCGTCAGCTGTTATGATCGCGACGCAGCCACGAGCTGTCCTGCTGAATTGGTTCTGGAATACTTGTTATTGCGGGTGGATAGAATGTTAAGCGAATTGTCTTCGATGTTCAATGAGACTCATAACTTTAGACCGAAATGTGGTAAAAAAAAAAGTTGAACGTGAATATGCGACTTAAAGTTTATAGAATGCACGACGATTACCGCAAGACCACGGGCTCACTCCAGCCATATCAACTCGGAAGTAGACAACACTTCCTCCTAACACTTCCCCATCTTACAGTGTTGCCAGATTGTGCAGATGGCCGGACTTGGTGTTATCAGGGCCGATCAGTTTTATAGGCCACCTTAAGTGAACGACACGGACTTCGTCTGTGGCGGCCGGCCAGCGGTCAGTTCTTATGTCTAAGACTGTACATGACGTGTAGTCATGGTACAAAAGGAGAGCCATATCTCACTTCAGTGTGCAGTATATATATTTTACTTAGTCTCAGTACGCCACTGTGCAAAACAATTGAAGTCGTTTATGAGCTCTGTGCGAATTCATTTATGTGTTTCTGATATGTTTGCAATTTATGAGGTGAATTACACCCGCAGTCTAAGTTGTTATTACTGTACCGGATACTGTGAACAATTCTAAATGAAACTAAGTTGTGTGTGTGATACATGAACGTGCGAGTAAATCAATGGAAAGGTGATAAGTTCAAATAAACATTCTTAGTTATATTAAGCCTATTTCTTATTTTTCTCTGAGGAAACTGTTCTCATAGTAATGACTCTCATCTTAAATAGTAATAATCCTTTTATCAATTTAACAGATTGTTTTGTTATTTTATTTAAACATGCATGAAGGTAAAGAACTATTCCTTGGTATTAATTCTTGGTCGACGTATTAAAATGCAATGGTGATTTGTCTCAACTAAAAGCATACAGAATTGGAATTTGTGAGTCGTTCAGTGGTGTAGCTCTTGTTGATATCAAAGGCAAACACGTTTAATTTCAAGTAACATTACCAACATAGAAGGGCCCCTTAAGCATGAAATTGTCGAGAAACTGTAAGTGTTGTTAACAAGAATTTAATACGAAGTATTCGTACTGCTAAAATACATCAAGCTGCGGAACAGATCGAAACTTTCGGTATAACGACGTAGGTAGACAAACTCTGGAAAAGAAGGGGAAGCAGCATTTTATTTACAAGTCAATTGGATGCAGATTATACCGGCCACAGAGTTAGGCTGTGGTTACACGAATAGTGTAGGTAGTTAGAGCCTGCTTGGAGCCTCCTACCTCCCCCTCCCCAACTCACTCGCCCCCCCCCTCCCTCCCCCTCTCCCTCTCTCTCTCTCTCTCTCTCTCCCCTCGATCCGCTGGTTCTAAGTTTCGTCAGAAATTATACCTGTTGCTTTATAGCTCTTATTAATTGGCACCCAAAGATGGGGCATGGAATTCCTCTTGGAAACTGCACTTTCTGTAGTGTCTTTGTCTTCAGAACCCTATAACTTCGAAAGATAAAAGAAAAAAATACCCACATGTGGCATCGCTCTACACTCGAAACCTAACATTGGTCGTACAGCAGTTGTACTGAACAGTGTTGCAGAATGAGTTGAGTGACATTTGACCATTTCTTTCTTACCACAATATTTCCATGTATGTAGGAACGAGACGAAGAGGACGTCCAAGGACGCACGCTGTCCGATACAAGTCTTTTGTGGCCTGGGCATTGCACTTGTGTCGCCTCTGGCGTGAAGCGCCATGTGTTTGGACATGATGCTCTTTGACTTTAGTTCACTTTGTCAGACAAAGACTATTCCTCATTTTGTAAATGGTCTAGGTGAAGTTGGTAAGACACCACAATTTGTGGACGACACCACTCTTGTTTACAAACGGGAAAATTCTGCCATAGGAGTCATGAAGTCTTGTGTACTGTTCGAAAACGCTAAAAAATGGTTCATCGCGAACAAGATGAAAGTAAACGAAGAAAAAAACCCAGCGTATTGTATGCAACCTTAGAAAAAACGCGTACTCTGACCATATGGAATCTATGAAACTGCTAGGCTTCACAATATACCACAAACTCTCATGGAATGGACACACTGTGCATGTATGCAAGAAACTCTCTCGTGAAATATACCTCCTATTAAGATTAAAACAAAGTGATTACAGACCAGTTTATGATAACTGTCTACGGTGCTTTGTTCCATAGCCACATCTTGTATGGACTACAGCTATGGGGTTATTCGGCAGGTTGCAAGGACGTGCTGCTACTGCAAAAGATCGCAATAAGAATTATTTCATTGAGCAGCCTGGCTGCAGACTGTTATTCAGAACCATGGGAATAATGACTGTTATATAGCCACTATTTTTTATTATGCCTCATCCATATAAGGGGAAACCTAGACACCTACAGCAAGAGGCATAACAACCATAAACATATTAACTGCAGCAAAGAAACATAAATCTACCAACCTGCCGACTGTCCAAAACAAGAGACAGTTTTCCAGTGATCGCTGGGAGGACGTTCAACAAACTACCTGTTGAATTGCCGACCCAGCCACTGCACAACTTCAAGAAACAATGGACACAGTGAACATGACATAGTGTATATACATTACCTGTATAAAGTTTAGATGTTATTCTGTAATTCATCATATCGTAAATCACTTGAGTATAACTTTGACGCAGTCTGTCCAGTTATGGCTGGTGAATGACGAAGACCTGGTGATAGTGGTGGGCAGGAAATTGCGTACCTATTTGTTAGTAATCACACTGATTGAGAAGTCACAGATATCACAGTGACAACTTTACAGAATCTAACTGCGATTTCAGTCACAATTAGTAGTTGCAAGTAGCATTTCACTTACAACACCATGTGTCATCTGTTGACCTGTAACATAGCCCGAGGTTTAGAGTAGGTGTTTTGGGGCTGTTGATATAAAAGTGGGAAGTACGGCTCTTCCAATTAAATCAGGAATAGTTTAAGTGCAGTACTTGAAGGTAACACAGGATAAGCTTATATGTGTAGATGGTAGTAGTCCCAACAAAAAGTTATTGTGAGTGCAGTTGCCATGTAGAACACCAGGTGTAAAATTTTTCCCCATAGTCTTGAACTGTGTCGGAACAAAAGTGAGGCATTCATAAGACACAATAATATTGTTATCATTTCATTACACTTATAGAGATGTCTGAGTTCTGCTGTGTAAACATTGCAAAGTCCTGCAGGCATATGGAGTATTAACCACAACTGTCATATTGGAAGCATAATCAGACACATTTTTAGGTTACTTGTCTCTAACTGATAATTTCAGGAGAAAAAGGCAATGTTTCTTCTGATTGGTATAATACATTCAGAGTCACAACTGTGTTTGACCAACCATAACTGGTGCTGAATGTGCATGTCGTCATATAATATCTACACATGGTACATCGATCTTGTGAGGCACAAGGTTCTTATAACGAAGTACGAACATTGGTCAACAGATGGCACTAGGGAAAGAATGTTATCTGCACTTTTTAGTTGCTCCTTGAGACTTTAGTGGTTCAAATGGCTCTGAGCACTATGGGACTTAACTTCTGAGGTCGTCAGTCCCCAGAACTTAGAACTACTTAAACCTAACTAACCTAAGGACAACACACATACATCCATGCCCGAGGCAGGATTCGAACCTGCGACCGTAGTGGTCGCTCGGTTCTAGACTGTAGCGCCTAGAACCGCTCGGCCACTGAGGCCGGCGAGACTTTAGTCCACAGGGCTGCGTTCTTGGACCCTTCCTCTTTATTATCTATGTTAATGACTTCTCACACTATATAGCCTGCAAAAATGTTTTATATGCTGATGATAAGATCATGATCTGCACAGGTGAGAGTATGCAAGAGGTGGTAAACAAAAATAATGAACTTTTTAGAAAATGTAGGGTGTGGTATACTGCTTACGAGTTATGTATAAACAACACAAAAACAGGGGAAATTTATTTTAGTCTGAAGGTACGGAAAGCAGAGAATCACAGTGTCAAACTACTGGGACTAAAAACAGACCAAAGGCTCTTATGGGATGACCATATAAGCTATCTGAGTGCCAAACTTGCACGCATAATATTCCTGCTGTATAAACTAAGATATGCTGTCAGTAAAAGTTTATTGATGCTTTGCTACTATGCATTCTTTCAGTCACAGCTACAATATAGAATTCTGTTATGGGGTAATTCACTAGGCACAAACTGTGTATTCAAATGGCAAAAAAGAAGCAATTAGATGTTTACAAGGATTGGGTCCAAGAGAAAGCTGTAAGGAGCACTTCAGTATATTAAACATAATGACACTCCCAAGTCTCTATATGTATAACTGCTTAATATATGTAAAAGAAAATATACAACAATTTATGCAGAGAATGAATTTACATTTGCACAACACTCGAAACAACTGCATGTTTGATATACGATATTCTAGGCTGTCACTGACACACAGCAGTCACAAAAACCTAAATCTAAAGTTATATAATAAGCTGCCACAATCCGTCAAAACCCTCACCCACTTTAAATTTAAGGAGGTATTAGCCACATAGCTCATAAATAAAGCATATTACTCAGTTGAAGAATATCTTGAAAGTAATTTGAAAGGAATGTATAAACAATGAAATAATGTAACTATCATTAACTAAATGTGTAAAACCCTATAATTAATTCTTGAACGTAAACTGTATAACGATTATTGCTGAAATTGTCTGATTAGTAAGAAGTTTATGTATTTATATGTATTTATGTTTATGTAAAATGATGATGTGAGTAAAATGTGCAAATTACCAACTACGAAAAAGATATGCATAATGTAAAAATTAGTAACAACTATACTTTTTGATTTGTCACAGAAATCGCAGAGAAAGAGCATAGTACGAACTTTGGTCAACAGATGGTACTGTTAACTGCGCATTTTAGCTACTACTTGTGATTTTTAGTCGCGATTTGTCAGTGAAATTGCAATTAGACTGCTTAGCATGTCGCAGTGATAGAGCGTAGTGCGAACTTTGGCCAACAGATAGCACCGTTAACTGCCCTTTTTAGATGTGTGGCTGATGCTTTTATTGTTTGGCCTCACGAGAGTGTGAAATTGAATGACTTTTCAGAACATTTTAATTCGATCCATTCCAATATTTATTTCACAGTGGAGGTATAAAGGGATGGCTGCCCTCCATTCCCTGATGTTTTGGTTGGAGGAAGTTTGATGGTACGTTGGGACATGCCATTTATAGGAAGCCTACTCTTACTCACTTGTATCTAAAAGCTGATAGTTATCACCACCTGGCTCAACATGAAGGGGAACATCATACCGTGGTCCAAAGAGCCTATGCCATCTCAGACTCTGAGAGTTTGTCAGCTGAATTAGATCATCGTGAGGTCACCTTTGACCATATTGGCTATAGTGAAAGACAGAGAAGATTCACATTTCTCTACAAACCAGTCATGTTCTGGATGATTGATAGTAATAATGAGGAGGCACCAAAGTCTACAGTCTTTTTGCCTTACACAGGGACCATTTACAATAGGATTGGTCATATTTTGTGGAAATACAAGGTTGTGAACGTGTTTTTCGACCACCATCTATGATTAAGGGTCCTTTTATTTTCCGTGAAGGATGATTGTGGTTGCATAATGTAACCATATTCCTTGCAATTGTGGCATGTTATATGTTGGTCAGACTATCAGGTCCGTCAAGGACTGGTGTACTGAGCACAAATGTCACACACTACAACTATAGTTAAGCAAATCTGCTATTGCAGAACATTGTCTTGGCACTGGACACCCTGTGATATGTAACACCGCAGATATTTTATAATACACTTCAAATATTGGGACAGTATTAGTAAGGAAGGAGTTGAAGTTAAATTAACAAGTAACCTTACAAATAGAGACGGAAGTTTTTGCTTAAATTCTGAATGGACTCCTGCTCTCTCCCTTGTCAAAAACAGAGAGACAGAGTTAATGCTACCGCATCTGTTGGTTATTAATTTTCACTCTGCATAACTTCTGATGTCTCTCATCTTTAGTTGTGTCATGGCACTAGTGTTTACCAGTACAGTGTGTGTGTGTGTGTGTGTGTGTGTGTGTGTGTGTGTGTAGTTGCCCCAGTTTTGCCTTGAAAATTATAGGGTGGGGCACCTATCAAAATATTGGTGAATGACATAATCTGGCTGCACTCCCATAACACTGAATATTCCAGGAGATACTCAGGTCTCACATTAGTGATACCTGTTCAATAGGAGTTGTTTCATTAGTATTCTGTGTGAATGAAATGAGAGTGTTGCAAGAGTATGTGTTTACTCTAGCAGGCAGAGGGAAAGGCTTCTATTTGTAGGCAGAAGATAGGATCACGAAGAGTAGAACTCACCACATCTCCCAGTTAATTCTTAAACCTTCTCTCTTGGATTTATAAAAAACTATTGTTGTAATCACTCTGTGACTGTCCCATGGTGAATGCCCTGTGGTATGGTACTGAATTCTAGTCGTTGGCCAATGCCAGGTGCCATGTGTTTTGTCAGTAACCACACATTTTTCTATTGGTTGCAGAGTGCGTCGTGCTCGTGAAGTGATAGTGCCTCTGAGGCAGTTTGAATCTGTGGAGACACTGTCAACGACTCACCATTATTGGAACCTGGGAAAGAGACGAATGCCAGCAGTCATCTTTCCAACCTTTCCCTCGGCCATGCCTGCTGGTGAGCGCGTAGGTGATCTAAATAAGTGTGTCGGTGAAGGAAGCAAGTCTATAATATTTTATGAAAATGTTGAGCGTGTCATCAGCTATGACGGTGGCAGCGACGTTTTACTTAAGAGGATACTGGTAGGTAATCATTACAGTGTTACCATGCCAGTTTTAGCTGCCCACATTAATGTGCACTTATTTCATTAGCAAGATTAATACTACAAGGCTGTCTAATCAGCCACACTTCACATGTTCTGCTAACATGTAATATGTACATATACTATGGATGAGGAAGAGTCATGAAGTTTAATTATAACCTCAAAAATGTATGTAAATTAATTATTTTTTTATTTGTTTGCAGGAACACTTCTGCATTCCTGTACACATTAAATTCTTGCACCACAGTACTATGGCACATCACAAGAGTAACCAAAGGCACAGTCCATTGATAAAGTTGAATATCGTGAAGTAACCAGTTTTCTGCTTTTGAAGGGGAACAGTGCTGCAACAATCCATGTTCAGTTATTTTTTTATTTATTTCACCTTCAGTATGGCTAAACTATTTAGCCATGAATGATTACAAGAATGAACTAATTTTTTGCAGCAGGTGAATGTACAAATTACTTAAAAATAACAATATAGCACTTCTTTATTATTAGAAAGAAGGAGAAGCTTCTTACTTTCTGAATATAGAAGTAATAATTAAATTTTTGTATGCAAAAATAGTTATAAACAGATTTGTACAATCACCTCTCTTGTAGATACAAATATTTACGTTAATTCAAATTGTTAGTTGCAAATTGATGCCATCCTAGAAAATTTTGTTAATTAGTCACTAAGATAGTAGTTGCACTTTCACTATAGGACTGTGGTCCACTTTTAAATTTCCTAACTAAAACAAATCTAAGAACTGCCTTATCATTCTGTAGTGAAAGGCCTGTAATGCTCATAGCGAATGATACTCTGAGCTTCCTCAGTTCTATGAGGAACTGTTCTCTATATTGCCGGAACTTGGAACAAGTAATTACTAATTTATTAATATCTCCAACATCCGGATTCCTGCAGTTGAAAGTGTCTAAATTTCTTAGCTGTAGATGACACAAGTGAAAAGGATAGCTGCCATGACTGAATCTCATCCATGGGCACTAGAGATAGCTGTATGATGTACTGGCATGTTATGGGAGATAAGCGAGGTATTTGGGGTTTTGTACCAAGACTGTGTTGGTGGAAGGCTAAGGCAACAATGCAGCATCATGTTACATAGTGGTTATATGGCACAGACATTTAAACTACGTTCAAGCAAATCTGAATGATGAGGAACAAAGTAGCAGACCATCTGTCTGTGGGGAATGAGCAACCACAAGTGATGTAGAGGCCCTGGTGCTCAGAGACTATCTTATCACAGTCAAGGCAATAGTGAAAAAGTAAAAATCAGTAGCAGATCTGTTTTTAGTATCTTGTACGGCATTTTGAGCATGACAAACGTCACCACTGTCTGTGTTCTGCAAGTGCTCACACCCATTCAAGCAGGCCACCAAACTGGGGTAGCAGCAGAAATGTTACAGCTGTGTCAAGCCAATCCACATGACTACTTTAGCCATCTGGATTGACTTGTTAAGCTGCAAAATTAATGGCATTCCACTTTATTGATGGACTGCATTATTTTATATTTGCTACTCTGTGCCATGCTACTGCACTGTGATGCAGGGATTTCAGTGAGTATATGTTGATAGCATAATGATACAACTTCTGCTTAGGGCCAGAGACTACTACACTGTACCAGTACTATCTTTGACTCGCTGCAGTGGTTACTCTATTGATTCTGGCATATTTAGCTATTTTGTCATATAACTTGCAATATGTCATTTCAAGGGAACTGTGGGTTGTAGATTTATCACAAACATGTCACCCTTATAAGTAAATGTTTGTTAACAATGCTTCAATGATGTAAGCTTTCAAGAGATACTATGATAGTCAACACAAAAGACGAAAATCACATATCTCCATCATAGCATAGTGTATAAGAATGTGGATTACAAAGTCAAAGGATGTAGGTTTTTGTCCCATTATAAACTATTTTTTCCATCTTAGCATTTCCAAAACATTCTGGGACTTTCTTATGAACATAATACAAGTATGTTCTGCAGTATTTGGTGTTATCTACATTTCTGTATGATTAGAATATAATGTGTTTGTTTGTGTGTCTATCGACCTGCCAGCGCTTTTGTTTGGTAAGTCTCATCATCTTTCTTTTTAGATATATTTCTGTATGATTATAATGATATGATGGAAGAAGTAAATGTTTAACTGTCTATTTCATAATACATTGCAGGGACCTAAGAGAATAGCTTAAATTGTTGTGATGAAATCAGCAATACCCTGCAACAATTTTAAATTAATGGAAAATAGCAAATCTTTCTGTTTTCTGATGCTACATGTACATCTACATACATACTCCACAACGCATTGAACAGTGCATGGTGGAGGGTATCTTGCATCACAACTAGTCATTTCCTTTCCTGTTTCACTCACAGATAGAGTGAGGGAGAAACAACTGTCTATATGTCTCCATATGAGTCTCGTATTTTACCTTTGTGGTCCCTACATAAAATGTATGTTGGCAGCAGTAGTATCATTCTGCAGTCAGCTTCAAATACCAATTCTCTAAACTTTCTCTGTACAGTTCTTCAAGATGAATGTCTTCTTCCCTCCAGTGAGTCCCACTTGGGCTCTCAAAGCATACCCATAACACTTGCATGCTGATCGAACTTACCAGTAACAAATCTAGCAGCTCGCCTCAGAATTGCTTTGATGTCTTCTTTCAATCTGATCTCGTGTGGATCCCAAACACTCAAGTAGTACTCAAGAATAGGTTACACTAGCACTCTATATGCAGTGTTCTTTACAGAGTCACCACACTTTCATAAAATTCTCCCAATTAACTGAAGTTGACTATTTACCTTCTCTACCACAATCCTCACATACTCAATCCATTTCATATTGCTTGGCAACATTATGCCAGGACATTTAAATGGCATTACTGTGTGAAATTAAACACTAACTGATCTTCAAAAAGAATCACACAGTGTTAGAACTGTTTTTAGTAGAATGCTAACTGGCACTTATCTCAGTTTCGCTCCATTGTTGTAGGGATGATTATTAGTAATCTTGCTTCACTGCAATGCCCTTTTGTAATTGGATGCTGCATGTAGGAATCAAATTTAGCAGTACCAAAATGATGTACACATGATACTACGTTAATTTTCGCTGTATTAACCAATCCCGTAGAATATATTGATTTCAACATAATGCTACCATACTGCACCCAGACTTACTCCAACAATTTGCACAAAGACTACCTCAAACTGAACTCGTGGTAACTGCTATGTCACTCCATACAATGTCACAACAGTATTACATCTACCGTACTTCATTATTGAAACAATTACACCAGTTAACTTACAACTAAAAATTTACATTTTATGTCATAAATCACCCTCATATTGCTCGCTAAATTATTTTTATTATTACTTCTTATAACACTTTTTGCTTTTACAGCATCATCATATCTGGGGTACAAAAAAGTAATATTAGAATAGATGGAACAGACTTTTATAAAGAAACAATGTTTAAAGCAAATATGATGATCTTTGTTGAATTACATATCGTACAGATACACAGTATCTAGTTAAAGCTAAACATCTTACTTAACATCACACATAAAAAGAGATCTTTTCGTGTAGTGCATAACAAGGTATACATGTTTGGCCACTAGGTGGCTGATCTTAGTGATGTTTATCCAGTATGATTGCCCCACATTAAAATTATGATTGTTTCACATTAAAATTATGTGGGAGATCACTTTCAGTATACACTATTCATTGCAGCCACATGGCAAGAGCCAGTTTGGCATCTGATGTTGAGTGTGATATCTAACTTTGACTAGATACTATTTACCCATAAGGCATGTAATTCAACTTAAGTGTTGCCACAATTATTCTAAATATTGTTATTTTATAAAGGTTTGTTCCATCCATTCTAACATTGGTTCTTTGTATCACATATCTGATGATTTAAAACTAAAACATAATGTAAGGGGTAAAAATAAAAATAATTTAGCAACCAGGACAACAGTATGGTATATTGTTGACCCAAACTTGGTCACAGACCCAGTGCAGAGCTTTGTGACCAATGTAATGGATTTATATTTTATAGCTGTTTTCTCACCTTGTGTAGTAGTACAACTTTTTAAAAAATCTTACGCTATTAGTACATTTCTAGTAGATAGTTTTCATAGGAAAATAGATGTTGGTCTCCTAACAATGATTTTTCATAATGTTTCAATTACTTTACTGACTTTATCACTAATATTCTTTCAGTATGTGTGTGTGTGTGTGTGTGTATGTGTTGCGGATTCTGTTATATACAATATTTTGAGGTGAATAAATACTAATATCTAATCCCAGAACTATTGGCAAAATGATGCTACTACATTCTTGTAAGAAAAGCAAGTTACCTTCCATTGGGAAAGCTGTTGCACTCAGCGACTATTTTATTGACTTGTAAATTATAAATTTCAGCGATCAGTCGTCCATTTTAAATTTTATTGGTAGTATTCAATGAACTGTGGATGAAGCCTGACCAACAGGCATTACGTGCATTGAGCATAAATAATAGTGCATTGAGAATGGCAAGCTTCTAGGTGAAATCTAGATCTGCCAATAAAATTTAATGATCGCTGAAATTTATAATTTACAAGTTCTAAGAAAAGTAAGCCTACACCATAAAAATTGAAATTAAGGGTCAAAAGCTACATTTGTATGACTCAAAAGCAAACATAAAGTTCATAAGCAAGTGTAAATATGGCACAAAACAGCAGTTCCTCAAAATGTGTTAGATGTAAACGTAACTATCGGATCAAATACTTCACTAATCCTGGTATCAGGCCTTTCAATAAATGGCATCCCAGTCTACACCTACATCTACATCTATACTATGTAAACCATTATGAAGTGCATGGCAGAGGGTATGTCTCATTGCTGCAATTATTAGGAAATTGTCCCATTCTATTAATGTATGGATCAAAGGAAGATTGACTGCTCAAATGCCTATGTACATGCTGTTATTAGGCTAATCTTGTCTTATGATCCCTAAAGGGAGCAACATGTAGAATGTTCTAATATACTGCTAGATTCATCACTTGAAACAGATTTTTGCAAGAGTGTTTTCACCTATTTTCAAGTGTCTCCCCATTCAGTTTTTGCAGCATCTTCATGCACTCTCCGATAGCTTGAACAAATCTGTGCCCACTCATGATGAAACTTATTTGTATCCATCTGACAGCCCCTGTTAGTCCTATTTGGTATGGACCTCACACACTTGAGGTATATTGCAAGTTGTCTCACATAAGTGTTTTCTATGCAGTCTCCTTTATGGAATGTTTGTATTTTTGTAGTATTCTACAAATGAATTACCGTCTGGTACCTGTTTTACCTGTGACTAAGACTAAGTGATCATTCCATTTTGTATCCCCAAAAATTCTTATACCAATGTATTTGTATGAATTGACTGATTGCAGATGTGATTCATTGATATTGTAGTCATAAGATAGTACTTTTTTTCATTTCGTGAAGTGCACAATTTTACATTTCTGTACATTTAGTGTAAGTTGCCAAACTTTGCACCTCTTTGAAATCATAGCAAGATCTGATTGAATATTTACATGGGCTCTTTATGTTATTTTTATTTATTACTTTTGAGTTCCATGGATCCTTGAGGTGAGTACTTCATTGTAGATAACTGTATCATCTGCAAAATGTCTGAAATTATTATTAATATTGAAACTTCCTGGCAGATTAAAACTGTGTGCCAGACTAAGACTCAAACTCAGGACCTCTTGCCTTTCGCAGGCAAGTGCTCTACCATCTGAGTTACCCAAGCATGACTCATGCCCCATCCTCACAGCTTTACTTCTGCCAGTACCTCATCTCCTACCTTCCAAATTTTACAGAAGCTCTACTGAGAACCTTGCAGAACTAGCATTACTGAAAGAAAGGATATTGCAGAGACATGGCTTAGCCACAGTCTGGGGGATGTTTCCAGAATGAGATTTTCACTCTGCAGCAGAAGGTAGGAGATGAGGTACTGGCAGAAGTAAAGCTGTGAGGAGGGGGCGTGAGTCGTGTGTGGGTAACTCAGATGGTAGAGCAAAAGGCAAAGGTCCTGAGTTTGAGTCTCAGTTTGGCACACAGTTTTAATCTGCCAGGAAGTTTCATATCAGTGCACTCCGCTGCAGAGTGAAAATCTCACTCTATCATTAATATTGTCTGCAAGGTCATTAACATACATGTGAACAGCAAAGTAACATACAATGTGAGCAAAAAAGGTCCAAACACACTTCCCATGGCCACAACCTGAAGTTAATTCTATATCTTGCAATAACTCTTCATTCAAGATGTCTTGCTACAACCTCCCTACCAAGAAAACCTTAATCTAGCCACAAATTTTGTTTGATATCTATTATGACTGCACTTTTGACAATAAACAGTGATATGATGCTGAGTCAAATAGTTTTTGGAAATCAAGAAATACTGCATCTATCTGACTGCCTCGATCCATGGTTTTCAGTATGTCAGTATATCTTGTCACATCCACCACTAATAAAATTGTAACTATTCCATTTGATATTTGATTGATTAAAGAATGTGCAGTGTAACTGGTCATCCTCCTCTTGCATTACTTTTCCTCAACAGTAGTTGTCGACATCAGTATTATTTTACGAGTTTTGGACAAGTTGATATTATCTCAGTTGCTTTTCTGAAAACTTTCATATAGTTGTATACACAGCATATTATATTTCAAGCTAATTTTTATGAAAAGGAATGACTTTATAAAATATTTTAGTTTTGATGCTATAATTGATAGGTACTAGTTCTGAATGTACAGTTAATTTTTTTTTTTTTAACATTTGAAATTAAGAATTATTTGCACACTTAAAATTTATATTATTAATTATGCAGTCCTGTACTATTTACTATGATTATTTCTGGATTCATTTATGAAATAATAATCGAAATTAATAATGTAACAAAACTTAGTAGGAATTCATTTGTTAAAAAAAATTGTAAACCCTTTGGAATATTGTTATTTCTGCAGAGTGTGAGAGTTGCCTCTGATGTGATCAGATGTACTTTTGTATAGTAGGTGTGAATAATGTAATTTCAACTTTGTTAATGTGAAAAATCAAAATGCTGTATGATATACTAAAGCATAAGAAAATCAGTGGAAAATATATTTACATTTTAAAAAATCTGCAACAACAAACTTCCAATTTATTTAGTTCACACCAAGTGTGAGAACCTGATGTTAGATTTTGAGTTCCAAGAATCAGAGCCCTAGACAAAATGAACTGGAATCAAGTCAACCTGACAAGCAAAGTTTGTTGTAATCTTCACTCCTCTCAAATCCTCATGAAAGACTTTGCTTATTAATTACTTGGACTGGACATTGTTTAATGTGGACAATAGATGGAATTTGGAAGGAGGGGGGAGATTACAAGTGTGGGCATCACCTGTGATTAATTGACTAGTAATGAAGCTTTGTCTGTTGCAGAGATTGTTTTATTTTGTTGATTTTTGAAATTTATGTATGAATAAATTTTCAGTCACATGGAGCAAAATTGATGGCTGCCCAACAAAGGATCTTTATACCAACAGTGATGATGCACTACTAGTAATGGTGGACCAGATCAAAGGAAAGCGAGGAGAACTTTACAACTATGACCAGTGACATCAAAAAGGAAAATAAGTACAAACCATTTGTGCAGTTAATTTTTTTGTGGACTTATGTGCTTGTTAAAAAAATGGATACGGTCAAAAACAAAAGTGAGGTAGAAATGGAAGCTACAGGATCCAGACAGGATATATTTCAGCTGATTGAAATTGTAGACAGTAAAGAAACAGTAAAGACTGATGTTTTGTAGTTAATTTTGGCAAACGTAGAGGAAATGAATACAGATAAAAATAGCAAATTTAGGACAGTTGATGATCAGTTAACTGAAATAAGAGCAGATAATGATAGCAAATTTACTTCACTACAAGAATAACTAAATGACTTGAAAACTGAAAAAAATAGTAAAATGGATAGGGTACAAGATCAGGTAGATCAACTTAGTAATCAAGTTTCAGAGGAAAATAAGTGGGAAGTCAGAGGGGTTAAAAAGTATGAATGAAAAAACTGATGTTTTAGAAAATAAATTTATTGTTTTAGAAAATGAGTTTGTAGCTGAGTCAGCAGAACAATCAAAGAATGTTGATGACATCAGAGTTGAAGAGAAGGCCACAGCAGAAAAACTATGTGAGTTGGGAGCTACCACTCAACAAAATGTTACCAATTTAAACTTAAAAGTAGAAAAAATATGCTAACTAATGTTTTAGATCAAAAAATTCCAGCAGTTCAGCAAAGTTGTATTTGCAAAAATCTGTGTGCAAACAATGGTATTATGTGGTTCAACACTCCTATCAAAAGTTTTCCATGAGATAATTTACATCCAGTGGGTTTTCACACCACTGCAGATATAGATAAAATATGGAGAAAATAGATAAATTTGTTAAAAGATTTCTTGAAGGCAAAGCTCTGTCATGGGTAAATTTAAATTTAAGTCAGTGGGAAAGATATCAGAGTTACATGAAAAGTTTTTTAATTAAATTTTGGTTGAAAGCAGAACAGAGGAGAATCGAAAGTGAATTTTTGGATGGCAGTTGTGCAGACGGCATCACTGTAGAGCTGAACATGCAAGTGTGGTACTGTGTTTCTCTGACTGTTGGCGGGTTACCTCTGTGAAGTCATTATGGCAACTTTAAAAGAACAAAGAATGTGTGTGAAATTTTGTTTCCTGCTTAAAAAAACTACAATGGAGACACACCAAATCCTTCAGGAAGCTTTCCAGGAGGACGCTTAGAGCAGCACACAAGTTTTAGAGTAGTTTGGGTGCTTTAAACGTGGTGAGATGTGTGTTGAAGACCAAGCTCATTCTGGATGCCCTTCAACATTGCGAAATGAGGAGAACATTGAAAAGGTCTGCCAAAAGATCAGTGAGGCTCATCGCCAAGCACTCGACCAAATTTCAGCAGAGACAGGAATCAGTTGGAGCTCGTGCCAGTGGATTTTGAGTGAGGATTTGCACATGAGATGTGTTGCTGCTAAATTTGTTCCACGCCTTCTCACACAGAAGCAAAAAACCATCCACATGAATGTGTGTCAGGACTTGAAAACAGAGATTGCACGTGATCCAAACTTCTTGAACAAAGTCGTTAGTGGGGATGAGAGTTGGTGTTACAGGCATGACCCAGAAACCATGCAAGTGTCAAACCAGTGGAGGACTCCCAACTCTCCCAGACCAAAAAAAGCAAGGCAAGTGAGGTCAAATGTGAAGACAATGGTCATTGTCTTTTTTGATGTTCGTGGAATTGTGCATTGGGAATTCATACCCTCTGGCCAGACTATTAACCAGCACTTCTACTTGGATGTTTTAAGACATCTGTGAGAGGATGTGAGGAGGAAACGCCTGCAACTTTGGCGATCAGGTGACTGGTTTCTGCACCACGACAATGCTCCAGCACACACGGTCTTACGAGTGACCCGCTATTTGGCATCTCAGAGGTGGTCTGTCGTTCCCCACGCTCCGTATTCGCCGGAACTAGCCCCGTGCGACTTTTTCCTATTTCCACGAATGAAAATAACGCTAAAAGGGAAGCATTATGACAATGTGGAGGCGGTAAAAACAGCTTTGCAAAGGGCAGTGGACAATATCAAACTTGAAGAGTTACAAACATGCTTCCAACATTGGGAACTGAGACTTGACAAGTGCATCGCATGTAATGGAAAGTGTTTTGAAAGTGACTGAAGTAATTTTGTAAAAAGGTTCATCAATAAATTTTTTATGAATAACAATCTGGTTTCTTTTGCCCCCCCCCCCCCCCCCCCCGCCCCCCATATGCGCCATAATAATAGGAATAATGGAAATCACAATGGGAGTAATCACAGAAAGGGATAATGGTAACTTCCCTCAGGATCAAAGTGACAATAGAGAGAGAGAAATTCTGAACAGCAGCAGTATACGAATAATGGAAATAACCATCGGCATTTTAATAGAAGAAACAATCACAGAAGTAACTCCTCAGGAAATTGCAGTTCATCTCAGTGAAGGTCTACAGTTTTGGGGCAAGGAAACATAAAAAGCACAGGCCCCCTAAGTTACACTTGCAATTAGACAGTAACAACAGTGTTAATGTTATGGCGCATGTGTCTCAAATTGAACAGAAGGAATGTCAGATTTCACATTTATGTTTTGATCAAAAGTTTTGGGATACTATGTTTAATTATGGTGATGTAAGTGCTAATCACAAACCAGAACGTGAGAGTAATGAAAATTTTGGTGTAGGATGTACTAACGATTTCTTCTCTTGGGAGGAAAACAGTGTTGTTGATGTATGTAAATCAGGTACTGACTGTATTGGATCAGAACTAGGTGGTACTTCTGATGTAGGTGTGAATGAGAGCTGTGAAGTAACTGAGACTGGTGGCTTATTGCAAATGAATGTAGGTGAGGTAAGTGACTTTGATGGAGATGAGACTTGTATTGTCAGTGATGCTTTTGATGAAGTAATTTTGGAGGACTATGATGATGATGAGTATCAGGTATCGGTGGAGTTTAAGAATAATAAAGTTTCAGAATTATTTGTGAATGATGTTGACAATACAGGTAAGGTGAGCGATGTATGTGATGTTGTAAGTGAGGGTCATGGAATACCAATCCAGTGAAAACAGTTTTTCATTAATGTCATGCAGAGTACATCTACATCTACATGGTTACTCTGCTATTCACACTTAAGTGCCTGGCAGAGGGTTCATTGAACCATTTTCATACTACTTCTCTACCATCCCACTCTCAAATGGCACATGGGAAAAAGGAGCACCTAAATCTTTCCATCTGACCTCTGATTTCTCTTATTTTATTATGATGCTCATTTCTCCCTACATAGGTGGGTGTCACCAAAATATTTTCACATTCGGAAGAGAAAGTTGGTGATTGAAATTTTGTAAATAGATCTTGCCACAAATAAAATTGCCTTTGTTTCACTGACTGCCACCCCAACTTGCATATCATATCAGTGACATTCTCACCCCTATTGTGTAACACAAAATGATCTGCCCTTCTTTGCACTTTTTGATGTCCTCCATCAATCCTACCTGGTACAGATCCCACACTGCACAGCAATATTCCAGAGGAGGGCAGACAACTGTAATGTAGGCTATCTCTTTAGTGGGTTTGTCACATCTTCTAAGTGTTCTACCAACAAAGTGCGGTCTTTGTTTCATCTTCCCCACAATATTACCTATGTTTTTCCAATTTAAGTTGCTTGTAATTGTAATTCCTAGGTATTTAGTCGAATTGTGAGCCCTTAGATTTGTGCAGTTTATCGTATACCCAAAATTTATCTGATTTCTTTCAGTACCCATGTGGATGACCTCACACTTTTCTTTTTTTATTGCCAAATGCCACTTTTTGTACCATACAGAAATACTCTCTAGATCATATTGTAATTGGAATTGATTGTCTGATGATTTTACTGTCTGGTAATCAGACAATTACAGCATCATCTGCAAACAATCTAAGGGGGCTGCTCAGATTATCACCTAGATCATTTATGTAAATCAGGAACAGCAGAGGGCCTATGACACTCCCTTGCAGAATGCCAGATATCACTTCTGTTCTACTTGATGATTTACCATCTATCATTATCAACTGTGACCTCTCTCAGAGGAAATCATGAATCCAGTCGCACAACTGAGACGATACTCCATTTGCTCACAATTTGAGTGATAGTCACTTGTCAGGAATGGTATCAAAAGCCTTCTGGAAACCTAGGAATATGGAATTGATCAGAGATCCCTTGTTGACAGCACTCATTACTTTGAGAGAATAAAGAGCTAGCTGCATTGCACAAGAACAATATTTTCTGAATCCATGTTGGTTATGTATCAATAAGTCATTTTCTTCAAGATTATTCATAATGTTTGAGAATAGTATATGCTCCAGAATTCTACTGCAAATTGGTGTCAGTGATATGGGTCTGTAATTCAATGGGTTACTCCTATTCCCGCCCCCCCCCCCTTCCCCCAAAAACCGTGGACCTTGCCATTGGTGGGGAGGCTTGCGTGCCTCAGCAATACAGATGGCGGTATCGTAGGTGCAACCACAATGGAGGGGTATCTGTTGAGAGGCCAGACAAATGTGTGGTTCCTGAAGAGGGGAAGCAGCCTTTTCAGTAGTTGCAGGGGCAACAATCTGGATGATTGACTGATCTGGCCTTGTAACACTAAGCAAAACGGCCTTGCTATGCTGGTACTGCGAACGGCTGAAAGCAAGGGGAAACTGCAGCCGTAATTTTTCCCGAGGGCATGCAGCTTTACTGTATGGTTAAATGATGATGGCATCCTCTTGGGTAAAATATTCTGGACATAAAATAGGCCCCCATTTGGATCTCCGGGCGGGGACTACTCAAGAGGACGTCGTCATCAGGCGAAAGAAAACTGGCGTTCTACGGATTGGAGCATGGAATGTCAGATCCCTTAATTGGGCAGGTAGGTTAGAAAATTTAAAAAGGGAAATGGATAGGTTAAAGTTAGATATAGTGGGAATTAGTGAAGTTTGGTGGCAGGAGGAACAAGACTTTTGGTCAGGTGAATACAGGGTTATAAATACAAAATCAAACAGGGGTAATGCAGGAGTAGGTTTAATAATGAATAAAAAAAATAGGAGTGTGGGTAAGTTACTATAAACAGCATAGTGAATGCATTATTGTGACCATGATAGACATGAAGCCCATGCCTACTACAGTAGTACAAGTTTATATGCCAACTAGCTCTGCAGATGACGAGGAAATTGAAGAAATGTATGATGAAATAAAAGAAATTGTTCAGATAGTGAAGGGAGATGAAAATTTAATAGTCATGGGTGGCTGGAATATGGTAGTAGGAAAAGGGAGAGAAGGAAACATAGTAGGTGAATCTGTATTGGGGCTAAGAAATGAAAGAGGAAGCCACCTGGTAGAATTTTGCACAGAGCATAACTTAATCATAGCCAACACTTGGTTCAAGAATCATAAAAGAAGGTTGTACACATGGAAGAATCCTGGAAATACTAGAAGATATCAGACAGATTATATAATGGTAAGACAGAGATTTAGGAACCAGGTTTTAAATTGTAAGACATTTCCAGGGGCAGATGTGGACTCTGACCACAATCTATTGGTTATGAACTGTAGATTAAAACTGAAGAAACTGCAAAAAGGTGGGAATTTAAGGGGATGGGACCTGGATAAACTGAAAGAACCAGAGGTTGTACACAGTTTCAGGGAGAGCATAAGGGAACAATTGACAGGAATGGGGGAAAGAAATACAGTAGAAGAAGAATGGGTAGCTTTGAGGAATGAAATAGTGAAGGCAGCAGAGGATCAAGTAGGTAAAAAGACAAGGGCTAGTAGAAATCCTTGGGTAACAGAAGAAATATTGAATTTAACTGATGAAAGGAGAAAATATAAAAATACAGTAAATGAAGAAGGCAAAAAGGGATACAAACATCTCAAAAATATGATCGACAGGAAGTGCAAAGTGGCTAAGCAGGGATGGCTAGAGGACAAATGTAAGGATGTAGAGGCTTATCTCACTTGGGGTAAGATAGATACTGCTTACAGGAAATTAAAGAGACCTTTGGAGAAAAGAGAACCACTTGTATGAATATCAAGAGCTCAGATGGAAACCCAGTTCTAAGCAAAGAAGGGAAAGCAGAAAGGTGGAAGGAGCATATAGAGGGTCTATACAAGGGCGATGCACTTGAGGACAGTATTATGGAAATGGAAGAGGATGTAGATGAAGATGAAATGGGAGAAACGATACTGCGTGAAGAGTTTGATAGAGCACTGAAAGAGCTGAGTCGAAACAAGGCCCCGGGAGTAGAAAACATTCCATTAGAACTGCTGACAGCCTTGGGAGAGCCAGTCCTGACAAAACTCTACCATCTGGTGAGCAAGATGTATGAGACAGTCGAAATTCCCTCAGACTTCAAGAAGAATATAATAATTCCAATCCCAAAGAAAGCAGGTGCTGACAGATGTGAAAATTACCGAACAATCAGTTTAATAAGTCACGGATGCAAAATACTAACACAAATTCTTTACAAACGAATGGAAAAACTGGTAGAAGCCAACCTCGGGGAAGATCAGTTTGGATTCCGTAGAAATATTGGAACACGTGAGGCAATACTGACCCTACGACTTATCTTAGAAGCTGGACTAAGGAAAGGCACCTACGTTTCTAGTATTTGTAGACTTAGAGAAAGATTTTGACAATGTTGACTGGAATACTCTCTTTCAAATTCTGATGGTGGCAGGAGTAAAATACAGGGAGCGAAAGGCTATTTACAATTTGTACAGAAACCAGATGGCAGTTATAAGAGTTGAGGGGCATGAAAGGCAAGCTGTGGTTGGGAAGGGAGTGAGACAGGCTTGTAGCCTCTCCCTGATCTTATTCAATCTGTATATTGAGCAAGCAGTGAAGGAAACAAAAAGAAAATTTGGAGTAGGTATTAAAATCCATGGAGAAGAAATAAAAACATTGAGGTTCACCGATGACATTGTAATTCTGTCAGAGACAGCAAAGGACTTGGAAGAACAGTTGAACGGAATGGACAGTGTCTTGAAAGGAGGATATAAGATGAACATCAACAAAAGCAAAACAGGGATAATGGAATGTAGTCAAATTAAGTCGGGTGATGCTGAGGGAATTAGATTAGGAAATGAGACACTTAAAGTAGTAAAGGAGTTTTGCTATTTGCGGAGCAAAATAAGTGATGATGGTTGAAGTAGAGAGGATATAAAATATAGACTGGCAACGGCAAGGAAAGCATTTCTGAAGAAGAGAAATTTGTTAACATCGAGTATAGATTTAAGTGTCAGGAAGTCGTTTCTGAAATTATTTGTGTGGAGTGTAGGCATGTGTGGAAGTGAAACATGGACAATAACTAGTTTGGACAAGAAGAGAATAGAAGCTTTCGAAATGTGGTGCTACAGAAGAATGCTGAAGATTGGATGGGTAGATCAAATAACTAATGAGGAGGTATTGTATAGGATTTGTGAGAAGAGAAGTTTGTGGCACAACTTGAGTAGAAGAAGGGATCGGTTGGTAGGACATGTTCTGAGGCATCAAGGGATCACCAATTTAGTATTGGAGGGCAGTGTGGAGGGTAAAAATCGTAGAGGGAGACCAAGAGATGAATACACTAAACAGATACAGAAGGATGTAGGTTGCAGTAGGTACTGGGAGATGAAGAAGCTTGCACAGGATAGAGTAGCATGGAGAGCTGCATCAAACCAGTCTCAGGACTGAAGACCACACAACAACAAATCCTATTTCCTTTCTTGAATATTGGTGTCACCTGTGCTACTTTCCAGTCTTTAGGAACAGACCTTTTGTCAGGTGAGTGGTTGTATATGATTTCTATGAAAGGCGCTACTGTGTCTGCATACTCTGAATGGAACCTGGTTGGTATACCATCTGGACTGGAAGACTTGCCTTTCTTAAGTGATTTGAGTGGTTTCGCAACACTTAAGATATTTACTTTTATGTCACTCATGCTAATACTGTTCTAGTTTCAAATTCTGGAATATTTACTACATCTTCTTTCGTGAAGGAATTACAGGAAACTGTATTTAGTAATTCTGCTTTAGTGTCACCATCATCAGTAACATTTCCATTGCTATCGTGCAGTGACAGTATTAACTGTTTTTTGCCACTGGTGTACCTTACGTACGACCAGAATTTCTTTGGGTTTTCTACCATATTTTGAGACAATGTTTCATTGTGGAAACTATTAAGAGCATCTCACATTGACGTCCACACTAAATTTCAAGCTTCTGTGAAACTTACCCAGTCTTGGGGATTTTGCGTTCTTCTGAATTTAGCATTTTTTTTTTTTTTTTTTCCATCAATGTTCTGATGTGTTTTGTGTATCATGGTAGATCAGTCCCATCTTTTACTAACTTATGCAGTATGAATCTATCTATTGCTGTTAATAATGTATCTTTGAATTTGAACCGTATCTGGTCTATTCTTACATAATTAGCTTGGAAGGAATGGAGACTCTCTCTTAGGAAGGCATCAATCGAATTTTTATCTGTTGTTTTAAATAGATATATTTTGCATTTATTTTTTAGTGGTTTTGGTTGATATGGTTTTGAGCCTTGCTACAAGCCCTTCTGTTCACTAATCACTGTATCCATTGTGATGCTCTCTATTAGATCAGGATTATTTGTGACTAAGAGGTCAAGTATGTTTTCACAACCATTTACAATTTTTGTGGGCTCATGAACTAATTGTTCAAAGCAATTCTCAGAGAAAGCATTTAGTACAATTCCAGAAGATGTTTTCTGTCTACCCCCGGCTCTGAACACGTATTGTTGCCAGCAAATTGAGGGTAGATTGAAGTCTCCACCAATTATAACTGTATGAGTGGGGTACTTATTTGTAATGAGATTCAAGTTTTCTTTGAACTATTCAGCTATTGTATCATCTGAGTTGGTAGAATGAGCCAATTATTATTTTGGTACAGCTGTTGAGTATCACCTCTGCCCATAGTAATTCACAGGAACTATCTATTTCAACTTCACTACAAGATAAACTACTACCAATAGACGCAAACACACCACCACCTACTTTATTTAGCAAGTAACAGTAAACAGTAAAAGGGAGGTATCTGTGAGCCTGGAGAATAAAGGTGAAAACTTTTTGAAGTTTGTTTGGGACCAGATTGATGATAACTTAGATAAAGGTGCATTCTGAAATAAGTTAGCTGCAGTTAGTCAGAATTTGTATCCCAATTGGTGGAATGAAGTGAAAGAGGATGTAAGCAGGCAGTGTAATTTTGACAGAAATGTGTTTTGTGTTCCTTCTGTAACAAGTCAAGTTAGGTGTGCCATGGAATCTACTTATAGTGGAATTGCTCATGATTCCACTTATGTTTATTTGTGTAATGAGCCAACTTTATAGTCACACCCACATACACTGCTGAGAGGAGGCCAAGGTGACTGAATACACATGAAATGCCAGTATGAGGCAAATTCATTTATTACAATGATTGAGATGCGTACAATGAAGCCTGATACAGTCTATTGCCAACTGTGTGACCGCAGTTGATGGCTTGAGGTGGAGTGGTGCACGATCCGGAGGGTGTACCCTCCATAAGATGTCACGTGGCCATGTAACGATGCACAATCCGGAGCGTGTACACTCCACAAGATGTCATGTGGCCATGTGCTAGTGGGGAAGTCTCTGTACGACCGGCTCCTGGCACTATTCGTAGAGTGCAGCATTTGTCACGGGCGAGGCAGAAGTGGCTATAACTGGACTACTGGCTTATGTGTGTGTACGTGTGAGGAGTCTTCTATCTCTCAACCCACGTGCTTCATGGCTAGGCAGGATAGCTCTTCATCCAATGCGTCTGGCATGTTCCAATGCCTGGCTCACACTGGTGTCCTTTATCTTCACATGTCTGGTGCTCGCTGTGCTGTTGCCGGGCTTTCAGCTAACGGTAAATCTGTGCGTGCATGTTGTGAATGCTGTGCCGGCCAAGATAGTAGTCCTAGCATTTGCACGGCTGTGTGGCAGGCCACCATACAGATCTCCCCTTGCAGAGCAGAGCTCAAGAGCTACATGACAGCGCAGCCATCTGTCTACAATTCCATCCTGTCATAATTCACATGCTGTGTGGAGACATCGGCGGTAGTGCGATAGCTGCGGTCTGGTGGAGCAGCCATTGGGTGGCAGCTGGTGACATCAGCACGCAGTGCTGCCTGGTGTGCGGTGGCGAGTCCTCTTGCGGCAACTAGTGGCAACAGTGGCAGGAAGTACTGCTGGGCATGTCAGATGGTGGTGGGGGGTGGGGGGTGGGGGGGGGGTGTCCCGTGCAGCAGCTACATGACAGGAACAGCTGGTGGTGCTGGCTCAGAACTGTCTGAAGCATCCCACGGTATAAGCACATGGCTCTGTGACGTTGCGACTAGTGCGTGAGCCGTAGAACTGCGACAGACGCGTCTGGCGGCATGCGGGCGGTGACCGCAGCTCAACGGGGAAACAGCTACAGTAACAGTCGTGGAAGTAGGACTGCCTCAACGCCCAGCATGGTGGAAGCATCTCGGTGTGGAGGTGGTTCCGATC
This sequence comes from Schistocerca cancellata, assembly GCF_023864275.1. Taxonomy (NCBI): domain Eukaryota; kingdom Metazoa; phylum Arthropoda; class Insecta; order Orthoptera; family Acrididae; genus Schistocerca; species Schistocerca cancellata. The sequence goes on along the minus strand of NC_064634.1, from coordinate 143,382,100 downwards.
ACGGGGACCAGCACTGGAGAAGCCTGCCTTGACGCCTGACGTGGCAGAGGCAACACGGCATAGGTGCAGTTCCAGGAGTGCTGATGGATGCACAACCAGTGACATGGGCAGTGGAGTCTGGGGCTTGACTGGTTACAGCTTGGCGATGAGGTGGCCCACTGGAGGCAGGGTCTCTACAGCAGGTGGCGGCTGCACTCCACACAGTCGGGCGACGTGTGTGAACAACGCACAGTTGAACTGGTGGCCGCGGTCGGTAGTCCTGTGACTGGGGCAGCCAAAGCAGACCACCCACGTTTCGACGAAGGCAGTGGCAACTGTCTCAGCGGCGATGTCTGTAATTGGCGTTGCTTCCGGCCAGCGTGTAAAACGGTCTACCATGGGCAGCAGGTAGCACTTGCCATGGGACGAGGGAAGAGGAGGCACAATGTCCACGTGAACATGTGCGAAGTGCTGTGTCGCATCGTAGGAAAACATGCCAATGGGTGCGTGGGTGTGTCTGCTGACCTTGGCATGCTGGCATGCAAAGCAGGCACGTGCCTACTCACGGCAGTCTTTCCGCATCCTTGGCCAGACAAAACATGTGGCCACCAGCGACGTAGTGCTGTTGACACCAGGGTGCAAGAGTCTGTGCACATGGTCGAAGGCCAAAATTTCTCGGGGAGAAAAGGCCGCTGCATGCCTGTCAAAGTGTCGCACCAGATCTTGTGATTGGAGCCGAGTGCAGGCACCAGTTCCAGTTGTTGGCTGCTGGAGGCATCGTGCCAGAGGCTATTTAGTTTGTCATCACTCTCCTGTACCTCGGCAACGTCCTTAAAGTTCAAAGGGTGAGAGATGACGGCACACGCGCAAGACAGACAATCAGCCATGTTGTTGTCAATGCCAGAGATGTGGCGGATGTCTGTGGAGAACTGTGAGACGTACTCAAGCTGCCAGAACTGGCGTGGCGAACACTTATTGTGATTGTTCACGAACATGTGCGTGATTGGTTTATGGTCCGTGAATATAATAAAAGGATGAGCTTTGACAGATGGGCGGAAGTGTTTCACAGCCTGAAATATCGCTAGTAGCTCATGGTCATAAGTGCTCCAAAGGCGTTGCGATTCCGAGAGCTTCCTGGAGAAGAAGGTGAGTAGCAGCCAGCTGTCACCAACGTGTTGTTGTAACACCATGCCTATTGCTGTCTGGCTCGCATACTACAATGGCTAGCTTTCGTCGTGCACTGGATGCGTGAGTAGCCTCGCTTCTGCAAGGGCACGTTTCAAATCATTGAAACTTTTTCCAGTGCATCTGTCCAGGGAATGGGAGTCTTTCGTTTTTCTGTTGGGGCTTATAGGGCTGTTGTCAGATGTTCCTGGATGGCAGTAGCTTTTGGTATGTGACGGCAGAAAAAGTTCAGCACCCTCAGGTAATGACATAATTCCTTGTACGTCTGTGGATGAGCCATCTCCACGATCGCTCTTACCTTTTCGGGAAGTGGTGTGCAGCCGCTGGGGTTGAAGAGATGCCCAAGGAATTCGATCTCAGTGACTCCAAACACGCACTTTGCTGGATTGATGACGATTCCAGCTTCACTGAGACACTGGAAAATGGTTGTCAGGTGTTGTCGGTGGAGCTCGGGTGACCTTGAAAACACCAGGATGTCGTCAAGGTACGCAAAACGCCATGGTAGGCCTTGTATCACACTGTCCAGGAAACGCTTCCAAGTCTGGGGTGCATTTCGGAGTCCGAAAGTCATAAAGAGGCTCTCAAACAATCAGAAGGGTGTCACTACTGCCGTTTTTGGAACGACTTCAGGTGCCACGCGAATCTGTTTGTATGCCTTCACACAGTCGATCTTGCTGTACAGTACCGACCCCACCAGAGTGTGGCTGAAGTCCTGCAGGTGTGGTACTGGGTAGTGATCTGGCACCGTTCATGCATTTAGCATATGATAGTCGTTGCATGGTCGCCATGAATTGTCCTTTTTTCGAGTGAGATGTAAGGAGGAATCCCAGGGATGCTTGACGGGTGGATGATGCCTTGTCGCAGCATAGCCTTAGCTATGGCGAGCCGATCGGGGGCGAGGCAAAGTGGTCGGCTTGAGGTGGGTGGACTGGATGCGATTAATATGTGGTGTGCCATGGAATGTTTGACTTATTTCAGTGTGCCAGGTAGTTGAGTCAATTCTGGAAGTTGATCTAGTATGCAGGCGTAGGGACCGGAGCACTACACTGGTTTCACATTGAGGAAGGCAGCGTGTCACCACTGTCCCGCTACTTCAACCCAGTCATAGAGTCGATCAGCTGGGTGTTCACTGTGTCAGCTAGCAAATTGAAGTGTGACAGAAAGTCCTCACCCAGGACTGGCTCAATGATGTCCACCACAGTAAATGTCCATGTGAGTATACAGCGCAGCCCAAGGTTCAATTCTCGGTGGTGTGTGCCACATGTTTTTATAGCGGCATTGTTAGCCATGGTCAGTGACAGTTCCTCAGCGAATCTTTTGACCCTTAGTATAGATCATGTGTATATAGACAGGTCAGAGTTCATGTCTACTAGGTAGCTGACACTGCCATCCTACTCTGTTGTGTAGAAACGCCTTGATATGGCACTGCAGCTGGGTGCGTCTAATTCCAGCTGCAGTTGGCGTTTGGGTGTGAGCACAGGGCCAGCAGTATGTCACGCCATTGCCAAAGCGGGCTTGGTACCAGCAGTAGCCATCGGGTGTTGGCTCAGACATCAGTGATGTACCACCAGGCCGGCTACTGTGGTTTGGGTCGCGTCTTCAGAAGCCAGATTGGCTGTTGCTGCAGTTCCTCCTGCATTCTGGCGATGAATGTGATATGCGCTCGACCTGCGTGGTTAGTGATGCCACCCGGTTAGCCAAGTCATGAACTATGGTGTGGAGCTCAGCATCTGCTGTGGGGTGGCTGGGTTCAGCGTTTTGACTTGGGCCAAACGTTCTACAGTGGCACAGGCTACAGAGGCGGCAGTGTTTGGCGCTGTTGCGAGCACATCGAGGATGCTGTCAGCCAGGTCCACTACGCTATTCAACTCTATCTCCTGGTGAGCCACAATCACTGCTTGTACTTGCGTTGGCAGGCTGCGCACCCAGATGGCACATAATAGTGAATCTGGGTTGGGCTGTGCCAGGCCCAGAGATGGCACATGAACTGTGTGGGCCTCCTGTTGCCGCATTCTTGATGTTGCAACAGCTGATACACCTGTTGCTCCTGCGATGCTGAAATAAGGTGGATTAGTCTGTCCTTCAGCCGCTTATATGAGGACAGTGCTGGTGTGATGATGTCTCACACTTCAACAGTGACATTCTGGTCGAGCTGGTGTTTGACGTGGCCAAATTTCACGAGCTCACATGTCACGTTGTAGCTATAGAACATTGCCTCCACCTGGCTAAACCACAGGAACAGATCTCATGGCCAGAACAGCGGCACCCTAATTAACGTGCATCCTGTGCTTGTAGTAGGGTTTGCTGGTTCAACGGCAGCATGCTCGTGTGGATTTTCGAGGGCTGGCTCCTTGCAGGCATTCGAGCCTGTAGCTCAGCTTCCAGCACCTGGTTGAGCCTTAGCAGGTCCTAGACTGTCCTTTCCAGCTCAGGTACTTTTATCTTTTAGTACAGAAAACAAGACCTTTGAACATGGATGCTTAGAGATCCCTAGTCTGGAAGAAAATATAATTGTTGTTATGGATTGGATAGCAAAAGTTGAGGCTTGCTATGGATGAAGTACTAAAGAATTGTTTATTTTGGAACCTAAAAGTAATACTTATGTGAAAACTATTTTCTGTATTTTAAACTGTGGAATTAGTTGTAACTATCTGCAAAACATTGTGAACCAATGTGTTTTGTAATGATATAAATTTTGATGAGACTGAGGATCAGGATTTTGGAAGTGTAGTATATTCTTAAGTGAGGGAAGCTAAAAATTTTAATGATCAGCATAAGGAACAATTTAGGAATTTGTTATTGGAGTTTAGAACAGTGTTCAGTGGAAGTCCAAGGAAAGTGAAAGGCTATCAGTGCATGTTTTTACCTTAGAGATCTTTCTCAAGCCACATAGTATACCATTTTCAAAAAGGAAGGGTGTGGACAAAGAAATTCAGAAAATGAAAATGTGGGGAGTATTACAGAAAAGTAGGAGTGCTTATAATAATCCTTCAGTTGTGGTAAGCAAGAGAAATGGTGGAGTGAGAATTGTTTTCAACTCTATACATCTTAATAAATTTCTTATCAGAGAGAATGTCTGCCGTGCTCTTTCAAAGAAACCATCCCAGCATTTGGCTGAAGTGATTTAGGGAAATCATGGAAAACCTAAATCAGGATGGCCAGACTCTGGTTTGAACTGTCGTCCTTATTTTTTTCAATATTGGTAGGCGAAACATATGCCGTTTGATGTGAGGGAGGTATTGAACAGCATACATAGCCCATAAAACAATGTTTCAACATTTGATGTGAAAGCTAGACAGGAAGTTACCTATCCATTAGAGCGTGTAATGAGAAATCTAGGAAGGAAAGTAAAAGATGTGGTTGGACCCACTTCCTCACACCTGTGTGGCTGCACCGTTTTGGTCCAGTCAACTTTCAAGAGATTGTTGGTGCTGGGTAATGTACTCAAACATTTTGTCAACTACATCAGACTTGTGACTGAAATTTGTAAATTTTTACCTAAGATATTATCCTACATGCAAAATTCTTGTATTTATATAAATTTGAAGGAACTATTTGCTTAGAAAAGAAGTCACTGCTATGGACAGTGCTATTCCACATAAATGTATGTTTTTTCAAGTAAGGGGATTAACTTCCCAATACCTCTTGTAACTTTAAATCTTGTTTGACTTGGATATAATGCTGTGGAGGGTTGATGTTCTACGACTGATGATTTGTTATATTCAACACAGAAATGTGAAAACTTAAAAAGTTCAGGAGTATGTTCTATGGACCATGTTGTAAATAATTATCAGAATCTGATAAAATTAGGCACTGTTAGGTTAACAGTCATACATTTCAATGAGTTTTTTTAACTCATCACTCAGTATGTATTTTTTTATCTATTGTAAGTGAATCTTCTTGGTTTCTATGTATGTAGGTTAATTTGTATGAACAATTAGTAAATAGTGTGGAAGAGATTTACATCTGTTATATGAATTATGTATAGATGATATAACAAGATATATACATTTCTGATTTCACATATTCTTGTAGTTAATATGTTATGTATCAGATACCTCTATACATCTTGATTCTACTTTATGATGGTTAACATGCTTATACTTGTGGTATTTACTAGGAATAGTGTTTCACTTTTGTATTATGTTCATTTACATTAGGTTATTATGGTAACATTTTTCCATAATATTTTATTATTCATTTTTACGTAACATTAACAGACACTTAAATCTCAATCACTGAAATGCTGAAAGAGACTTAAAGATTACACTAGATTAGACTATTCTGTATAAAGCTAGATGTGTTAGAGCAACTTCATGTGCATTTTGTCCATAATTTTTTAAATTGTCACCATATGTTAATTTTGCCTCTTCACTACTCAGATTTCACACTTATTTGGACTATAGACAAATTGTATGCAAGAAGAAGTGTGTTTGTCATAATCAGAATTTGTCCAAGGCTTTTTATTTTCTTCTATACCTTTTGCAGTTTTTTGTAAGCTAAGGTATACTTATGTTCATAGGGAAGTGATGATCACACAACCTAAAATTTTCTTGTAAATTTGGAATCTAACTTCAACAATCTGTATTCTATTTTTTGGCATCTTTATGTACTCCATTTGACAAACCTTATAGTAGGTCACAAAATATTGTAAACACATTACATATTATGTGAGGGGGGTGTTGTAATGGGATATCCTCCTCTAGCATTACTTTTCCTCAACAGTAGTTGTCGATACCAACATTATTTTTCAAATTGTGGACAGGTCAGTATTACCCCAGTTGCTTTTCTGAAAACTTTCTTGTAATTGTATACACAGTATGCTATATTTCAAACTAAAATTTATGAAAAGGAATTACTTTATAAAATATTTTAGTTTTGTTGTTGTAATTCACAAGTACTAGTTCTGAATGTACAGTAAATTTTTTTATTTTTTTTAATTTTATTTTTATTTTTTAGAAACATTTGAAATTATGAATTGTTTAATGTGGACAATAAATGGAAGAAGGGGGGAGATTACAACAGTATGATTGGGGAAATTATTTACAAATGAACTGTGGTTTTCTCTAAAATTTTTGGTTACATCAGGATGTCAGTCGGATGCTCAGTAGAAGAAACAAATTATTATTTTATGCTCATTCTTGATACAGGGTCTTGCTCAAACAGTCTCACATGTAGCTTTAGTTCCTATCTTGGTAGATTTGGATTTCTTGTCTACTGTGACAAATATACTACTTCCATTTTCCATTAGCCTATCTGTTTGATATACACTGTGACATTGTGCCATATAAGGCATCTTTAATTACTCATTGTCAATGTTCTCTGTGTCATCATTCTGTTTCTAGTAGATATAGTGACTACTACTCACCATATAGAAGAGATGTTGAGCTGCAGACAGGCACAACAAAAATCTGTTATGCATTTGAGCTTTCAGTCACAAGGTCTTCTTCTAAAGTACAAAACACACACACATTCACGCAAGCACAACTCACACACACATGACCACTGAGGCCAGAATAAGCAGCCATAGACAGTGGTCAGGTGTGTGAGAGTTGTGTTTGTGTGAATATGTGTTTGTTTTCTACTTTAGACAAAGGCCTTGTGGCTAAAACCTCATATGTACAACAATCTTTTGTGCTTGTCTGCAACTCAGCATCTCCTCTATGTGGTGAGTAGTAATCTATCCTTTCTGTAATACTGTCATTATTCTTTTTTAGATTTTTCAGTGTATATAATTTATCTATACTGGTGCAAAATTAGTAATTAATACATCTAGCAACATAATAGATATGTACCACTAAAGAATGGAATTGTTGTTTAAGAAAACATGGAAAGCATACAGATTTCTGACATTTTCCATGGTAGTTCACACATTAGGAACACGGAAAAATCCAACCAAAACAACAATGATTCCAACACAAATTTTAAAGGCGTGATAATTCACTTAGGCACAAACTCTATTAGAAGCAGCAGACAAGAAGAAATCATAAATGATATTCGTAATGTAATTCGGTCAGCCAAAGGTTTGTTTACAAGCTCCAGAATTGTTATCAACGGAATTCTACAAATAAGATCGGTGAGTAACGCGTATACAAACAAAATAAACACTGGCATTAGGGAACAGTGCGACGAACTTGGTGTTGTATTTGTTGACCCAAATAAATTTCTCGATGACAAATGTCTGGGTAGGGATGGCCTGCACCTAAACAGACTAGGTGCAATGACTTTCAGTAAAATGCTCCTGGATTTATGTAAAATTATAAAAAATAAGGGAAACTAATACGGTTTGCAGGGGGTGACTATCCAAGAATACCATATGCAAACAAAAAACGTGAGTGTAATCATAATAAGGAAGCAGTTGAACCAAAACAGAACGACATTAAAACAAAAAAAGGGGGAATGCAAATAGTGCTGGAAAAAGTTACTTAACAGTTGTTCACCAAAATATATGTTCCCTAGCAAATAAGACCCAACAGCTAGAAGTGGAGCTGGAGTCTACAGAGTGCTCAGTTGTTTGTCTCACTGAGCATTGGTGTAATGAGACTGAAATTAATCAGTTAGTCTTGCAGTCTTATAATTTAGCGTGTGCATACTGTAGGACTTCTATGAAGTGTGGAGGGTGTTGTATTTATGTAAAACAAAATTATCATTATGAGACCAGAAGCGATTTATGTGTAATCAGTGAAGAGCAACATTTTGAACTGGCAGCAGTTGAAATCAGGGACCAATACAGGTGTAGGAATTTGATTATCTTATGTATATACAGATCCCCTAGTGGAGACTTCAATATCTTTTACTCCAAATTTAATCATGTTCTTAACAAGATATCCACTCCAAAGAACCACATTCTCATATGTGGAGACCTAAATGTGAATAAACTGAATCCTGATTCTACATGGGACTCATTACAAAGTCTTGCTCAAAGTTTCAATTTAGTTCCAATGGTTAACAGTGCAACCAGAATAACAAAATACTCAGAGACAGCTGTTGATCAGGTATTAACAGATTTAGGCAAAGATAACTGTGAGGTGGTGGTAGCAGAGCTAGGATTATCTGATCACTCAGCTCAAATCATTAATATAAAAGTGGCTCCAGAAGAAACAAAGAAAATGTATATTTACAGACGAATTTTTTCTAAAAAAATAGACATGAGTTTGCCAAACAGATAGCAGGACAAACATGGGACTCAGTATACTCAGAGGTAGATGCAAATGAAAAATTCAAAAATTTCATGACATTGTTCAAATTAAATTTTGAAGAAACATTTCCTAAAGTATTATGTCCATTATCAACAGCAGGAAAAAGCAAGTGGGTCACAAAAGGAATCAAAAAATCATCTGAAACACTAAAGTACCTGAGCTCTATTAAACACAGCCAAACTAATCCTGCTTTCTCACTCTTTTATACAAGATATAGGAAAACATATAGGAAAATATTGCTTGCAGCAAAGAGAGCGCATAACTCCAAAATAGTGCACTCTGCTGAAAACAAAAATAAGGCAGTATGGAAGATTGTGAAGCAGGAAACTGGTACAAGGAAAATGAATCTGTCAAACTTGAAAATCAAAGAGGAAGGGACTCTAATAAAAGACCCAATATATTTGGCAAACTATATAAATGATTATTTTAGTGGCATAGGAATAAAATTACAGGAAAATTTTCTAACAGCCCCTCAGGTCAAAAAGCCAAATAATGGTGTATCACACTCAATGGTGTTATTCCCTACAACACAGGAAGAAGTCTATAAAGCAGTCAGCAAACTGAGAAACAAAAACTCAGCTGGTCTGGATGAAGTCCCCATTTTTATAATTAAGGACTGTATAAAGAGCCTACTTCCACCTTTAGTTGATATTATAAATCAATCTTTCAAGCAGGGCTACTTTCCAGACTATTTAAAATATGCGAAATTACTACCTCTCTTCAAAAAAGGTGATGCAGGAATAACTGAAAATTATAGGCCAATTTCTCTACTATCATGCTTTGCAAAAATATTAGAAACTATTATGAAAGATAGGCTAATGAATTATTTAAATAAATACAACTTACTGTCTGTTGACCAGTTTGGATTTCGATCAGGGAAAAGCACAGAATCAGCAACAGCACACCTCACAAAACACATTCTAGAAGCATTAGATAAAGGGAACTACACAACTGGTATATTTCTTGATCTAACTAAAGCGTTTGATACAGTAGACCACAACATATTGTTAAATAAGTTAGATGAACTTGGAATAAGGGGACTTGTGAACAAATGGTTCCAGTCATACCTAAAAAATAGAAGACAGATAACTGAAATCTCACATATTTCAAGTTGCTCAAACTATATTGTAAAGTATACTTCAGACCCAAATTATGTAAATATAGGTGTCCCACAGGGTAGTGTCCTTGGCCCAGTACAATTCCTCATTTACATAAACGACTTCCCACAGAGCATCAAGCATGGACAAACAATATTGTTTGCAGATGACTCAAATGTTCTAATCAGTGACAAATCAGCAGATGCACTAAAAGAAAAAGCCAAAAAAACACTAAACAGTGTACGTGAGTGGGCATCCAATAATAAACTAACACTAAATCTTAAAAAAACAAATGCTGTTAACGTCTATGTCTGCAAAAAACCACACTATAACAACTTTAAGTTAAACAATGAAACTATAGAATGTGTAGACTACACAAAATTTCTTGGTATGCATGCTGACAGTCAGTTAAAGTGGGAAGAACATATTAAAATACTTAGTAACAGAATCGCTACAGCATGCTATGCTCTGAGAATTCTGACTGCAGTTTGTGATACTACATGTGTCAGATCTGTATATTTTTCTTATATCCACTCTGGTATTACCTATGGAATAATATTTTGGGGAGTCAACAGTAAAAATATTCAAATAGTTTTCAAATTACAGAAAAGAGCAATTCGTATAATAACCAGGAGTGGCAGTAGGGCTCACTGCCTTGAACATTTCCAAAAGCTGGAAATCCTAACTGTCCCCTGTGAATACATTTTTCAAAGTGTTATGTATGTAAAAAAAAAAAATATTGACTGCTATATGAAAAATTCTTTAGTACACAGCTATGAAACTAGAAACCAATACAATCTGCATCTAGAGAGGAAAAATAAAGTTAAAACTCAGCAGAGCTTGTTGTACAATGCTGTTAAATTATATAATAAATTACCCCAAAAAATAAAAGATATTGACACAATCGGACAGTTTAAAACAAAACTAAAATGTTTTTTATTAAATAAAAGTTATTATTATATTATAATGGACTATCTGAATTAAAACATGTAGTGTAATTAAAGTAGCCTGCATGGTAATACATGAGGAAATAATTATAATATGCCCTAAATTACAGTTCACAAATGCTGAAAACTGACCCTCCTGAAAATCCAGTTTGAGCTATTTTTGAATGAGTAACACTTGATAAAGATAAACAAACCATTGTGTGTTAGGTTCTTTTTCCACACTAATTAATTAATACAAAAAGTAATCCACATAGAATAGTTTTATTTTTCAAATCGTTGTGTAATTTCTAATTTTCATTCAATAAAGAATCTGTTTCTGTGAACAGTGGATTGTTTCACAAAAATGTTCACCACAGTGTCAAGGTTCAAGTTTTTATCTTCTTGTTTATGGACAAGCATGATATCATTGTTGCTCAATTTCTCCTTTGTCATAGTATTGTTCAGGTACTGCTTTTAGTCTTGTAAGGGTGGAGAAAAAGTGTTCTGCTGTATATGTAGAAAAATGTTATAGTTAGAGCAATCTTTATGAATTTCATCACTTCTGGAACCAATTCATTGGAAACATATTTGAGGGAAAGATGTGCACATAATCTTCCATACTTCCAACAAAATAATTTTTAGATTTACACACATCTAACATTGTAGTTCAGTGCAAAGTTAATCCATCTGCGTTAAAGTCATCCTCATAAAATTATATAAAATAATTGTAATTTTTAGTTATGAAAGAAGAAATGTTTCTATTTCTTTTAAATGAGTCATAGCATCATCCTCAAGCTTTCAAGAAGTCTTTAGAACTTTTGGATCTTCATCATCAAATTTTTTGCTCAATTTCAAAACAGAGCTTCATAGCTCATCAAAACTTTTACCAATTCAAGATAACTTCACAGAAGTTTTGGTCCATGGCACTTGGAGCTGTAGAGAGGGATTTTGTATAAAAGTATTCAAAATTTCAGCTGCCTCTAGAATTTTAACAAGAATTGTAGTTACAAAGATAAATTCAAAAGAATCCTGAAAATTAAAGAAACCTTTAGCTTTAGCACTGGCATCAGATTATTCAAGCTCAATTTCATCAAGAAACAAAATTAACTGTTCATAATTCTGGAATATAGTTTTCAATGAACTTATTCTACAACCCAATTTGACACGGCAAAAAGGCCTGACAGCTGCAGGATTAATTAAGCCAGTACGTTGGGCAGCATGCAGAGAGTCAAATATTGCTAGTCACTTGGGGGCTCCAAGTAAAAACCTGATTGGTCTTTTCTTTCACATTTGAAAGATAGTCTCTCACCATGGTCTCATTTTGCATTGCCTCTTGGTACACAAGGTTCAAAGAATGAGTCAAACTGTGAACATGCAGAACTTGTGGCTCAATTTCTCTATTTTTTATTGTAATCCAGGAAAAGCACTGGTCATATTTCCTGCTCCACTAGTAGCGGTATCTCTGAATGACTCAACATCTATAGAAAAACGAGTAATAACATCGATTAAAATTGTCAACAGTACTTCAGCTGTAGTAGACACTGTACTATAGAAACCAAAAAATAATTCATTAATTTGAAAATTATCACCACTGACACATGGAAAGCAAATCCAAACTTGCTCATATTGATGTAGATTACTAGTTTCATCCAGGTATCTTACAAACTTTATCAAATTGTGTAAGAATTCGCTAGCCATAATAGTATGTTAGGCAAAAGCCGGGTGGACAAATCAGAGTTATCTTCAGCAACTAATTTTGACAGTGTATTATAATTAGAATTTTCATCTGTCACATCATGGATTGCTAACCCCTGCACCATGAGAAAACACAGTGAAGAGAACATTTTCAACAGATCTACTCTTGTAGACTTCATTTTTCCCTCCTTACCATTAGACATTGTTACATTTAATGACTCTGACCTTAGTTCCATATCTACACACAGTGCAGCATTTACTTTAAAAAGATGCTAAATTACTATTCAAAGATGCATCGCCATTCACAGTCACCCTGCTGTATGGCAGTAGTTCTAGGAGCACTTACCAGGCTAGGTCTATATCAACTTCACTTTTCCTACTACAGCAAGACATATTATAACTCAACTTTTCACAACAAGCAAAAAAAAAAAAAAAAAAAAATACAATGAATGTTTTTATTCCATCTTCATCTTCTTTACTTTTCTTCACAAAAGATCCACTCTAAGAGGTCATTTCCCTACAAAACACTTTGCTACACTTTTCATCATAGAACTACTGCTTATTTTTCTCTTTTTGCTGTTTTTGAAAAGAATGTGTTTGTGAGTTGCATTTGCAAGAGTGCATGTGTGTATGTTGTCTATTTTTGACAAAGGCCTTCTTGGCTGAAAGCTAACTTTCTGACAGTCTTTTTGTTGTGTCTTTCTGGAACTCATCATCTGTGCTATATGGTGAGTGGCAACTATCCTTTTCATTATATTGTTTCATTCCATCCTGGATTTTCCATAGTTAGATTCAGTTATACTGTTTGTATTACAACTGAAATGTGCAAGTGGGTTGATGGATTTCACTTGTTATATTTCAAAATCTATTACTGATAACCAAGCACAACTCACTAAGAACGATTAACCCCCGTCACAACTATAAAGGGAAAAGTCATTGCTACTACAGTTACCTGTATAAGAAAAATTGTACGAAATATGAAAAATATAGTGTTATGTTAAAGAAACAATCACAAGATATGTGTCCAATAAACTAATGTGGACTGTGGTGCACAGGTGGAGAAACTCAACCTTCAGATGGTGGCACGGTACCCTCTAGATGGTGACTTCAATGAAGGAGAAGACTATTCTAACAATCAGCTGACAGGTGCATTAGCAGATATGGTATTTGGTGATGCACAGTTCACACTCAACATGAGGACTGTTCACCCACTGTCAGTGCCTGAGGTCACCTACATGCAGCCAGTCTATCGGTTCCTTAGACTGTGCATAGTAGTAGCACAGGCACCACCTGCACCTCTCCATGTAGCCATCATGCACAGCTTCAACTTGAAGGTTAGTGCTAATATTAGTCTGGTTTATTAATATTTCTTCCGTGTCATAAACATGATAATTGTTTTCAGTGCACCAGCTGCACAACAGAATATGCCATGATCTGTAGACATATTCTGCAATCACAATATATTTCATTATTTTTTTTAGATAAGTTTGATAACTATAAAATGCTTATGTTTAGTATTAAAAAATCTGCAATAAAAAACTGTATCACATGATTACAGTCATTAAATGAAAATCATATTTCTGATGTATAAAATTCAAATAGTAGTTCCAATTTATATTAGCTGGAATTCAACAGCAGCAGTATCATAGCATTTTAAGAAGCACCTTACTATTCCACAATATTGTTGTTTATGTTTTTTTTTTAATTCATCAATAGATCTCTTTTTAGAAGTACTTTAAAGTTTAGACCAATTTAAAATAAGCTAATTCGTATACACATACATCTACAGAGTTCTAGTTAGAGTCAATCATTAGATTTACTCCTGGTATACAATGCTTTTTTTTTTTTACAGACAACTTATTAAGTAATGTAATGCCACACTGTTCACTCATACCTCACTGCCAGTCACTGCACACACTATACAGACATTGTTTCATAACATTTCACTCACTCACCACACACACACACACACACACACACACACACACACACACACACACACACACAAACACCGGTGATCTCTGGGCCATTTTCTGTACTACGACTTCCTGTTTGCTATCCTGAAAAACTGAATCAGTATCCCTCTATAATGAGTGAGATGTTGAGCTCAGAAAGAGGAAGAAGTGTTAGTATTGTGTAATGCATAGCTTAGAGGCAAGTTTTTCTAGAAAATGAAAAAAGAAGGGAAAAAAACATAGTGTGTAGGTGATATGTGGAATGTTGGATGTTTTATAATCATTATTATTATTTATTTGTATAACTTCTTGTTACCAAACCCCTACTCTGTTTTATCTAAGTAATCCTTCAATGCATAAAATGTATTGCATGACAGGTACTTTTTAGCTGCCTTTTTAAATAATTGTATTTTTGCAATTTCTTTTATCTCTTTTGGTGACTTATTGTACGGTTATATTCCTTGGTTGAAAATGCTGTTTTGAGTTTTACATTTATTTTTTCTTGGCAAATGTAAGTTGAGTCTAGCTCTTGTGCCATGGTCATGGACAGAACTGTTTCTGCAGTAATTACCAATGTTATTTCTGATGTGTACAACTGACTGGTAAATGTTTTCATACAGAGCAGTTAAAATCCCCTGTGTTTTGAACAGATCTTCACAATGAGCTCAACTACCATTTTTGGTTATGATTCTTACGGCTCTTTTCTGGAGTTTGAAAATTTTGTTCATATTTTGTGCTTCCCCCCCCCCCCCCCACCCCTCCCCCCCCAAAAAAAAATTAATAAATAAAGAGAATGCCATAGCTAAGAATTGAGTGTACATATGAATAGTACGTAAGTAAAAGACACTGCATGTTACTATATTGTATATATTCAAGTAATTCATTAATCTGTCTTTCATAATTGCTTCTGTTATTTTTGAGAATTTTGCAGGAAAATGGGCAGGTAATTTTCTATGTCTTCCGCATTACCTTTCTTAAGCAAAGGTATAACTCTTGCCTGTTTTAACTGCTCTGGAAATGTCCCTGATGTGAAGGATTCATTGATTATATTTTTTAAGGGGCCTTGTAAAATCCCTATGCACTGTTTCAGTACACACATTGGTACTTCATCTGAGCCTACTGACTTTTTAGTTTTTGAACAGTTTTATTGACTTCATTCTCTGTGGTTAGAAGTAACATCATGGTATTTAGTGCAATGTTATTTACAAGCATTATATTTGTTTTAGGGAATTTTTGCTGTAACTTCTCTGCAATACTTGAAAAATGTTCATTTACTTAGTTTGCTAAGTGTTGTGGATCATTTTTTACACTATCCCCCCTCCCTTAACAGTATGTCATTCTGCATTTCTTTGCCTCTGCCCATTTCCATTTTTATAACATCCCAGACTGCTTTGCTTTTATTCTCTGCATTATATATTATTTTGTCATTAAATGATTTTTTTGCAGCAATCTGCACCTTCCTGTAGATCTTTTTGTACCTATGACAGAAATTTAAGAATTCTGGATCACTGCTACTCTTTTTAATGGAACTGAGGTATATAAGCAGTTCTGCAGTAAGAATTTGCCCTTTCAGTTTGGATTTCTGTCTCTCTACACCAGTGCTCAGTAACACAAACTACTGTTAATACCTGCTGTTATCCATCTGTTTTTGTGAGATGTTGATACAGACATGCATACTTTGGGAAATATCTTTTCAAAGTTCAATTTAAATAATGTGGAGAATTTAGAGAATTTCATATTCACATTGGTTTCCTTAGACACTTCAGCCCAGCTTTGTTGTGCTAGTTCCTTTGAAAAATCTTTTGTTTTGATTTCCGATAGATGTTGTTTATAGGCTTGTAGTTTAGGGAATGATTCAATGCCTGATTTTACTGTTATTATTTGACACAGATGGTCTGATAGTTTGAGATCTATTACAGATACGTCACATTTTTCCCTGACCATATTTGTGGCCACATGGTCAATTGTTACACTATTGCACTATTGCACTGTTGCACTATTGACCAATATGGACATGCCAAAACTTTGAAAGATATTTATGAGAGTGCTGCTGGATTCATTTATAATATTAGTGTTGTTGTTAATGTCCCTACACAGAATTATGTTGACCTTTGTACTTGAGACTTAATCTAGGACTTCTGTTAATTTTTTGAAAAAAGTGTCCACACTACCACTGGGAGATCTATACACACATAAAATGATTATTTTCTTGGTAATATCAAGAAGCCCTGTTAATTCAGTAGCTGATATTTCAAAGTGTTTGTCTTCACTTGCTGTACTCAGATCATGTCTTGATTTGAACTGTGTTTCTTTTCTGATATAAATGCATGATCCTCCACCCCTTGAAGCAGTTCTGCAGTAAGAATTTGCCCTTTCAGTTTGGATTTCTCTCTCTCTACGCCAGTGCTCAGTAACAAAAACTACTGTACAGTTCAAAGACTGGAGCTCAACTTCTAATAGTTGTATTTTATTTTTTATTGGTTGCATGTTTGATGGAGGATTGTTAGGTCTGTGAAATGCCACATGTTACTCTTTCCAGTTGTTTGTTTTTCTTTGTAGTATCTGGTATGTGTGATATTTGGAGTGTTAAAATCTGTTTTGTGAGTGAGTGTTTCAGTATTTTTTAAAGTGCTGGAGATATTCTTTAGGCAGGGCAACCTGTTGTCTGGATTTATCCTAAAAAAACTTACTTTTCCTACCCATGATGACAGGTATTTGTGGCCCAAGATCCACCCCCTATGCTTTTATGAATCAGCTGTACCAATCTTCCCTTCCCAGTCCTGATTAGGTGTAGGCCATACCTAGTGAAATCCCATCTTTTGATAGTCCCAAAAGGCTCCAGAAAAACATGAGCAAAGTTGGCTGCCCTCAGAGCCATCCTTAACCCCACATTGACTCATCTCACAGCTCCATCGGGGTGTGGCCAATCATGACGCCAGAACAGCTCAACAATGTGTACATTGATACCATGAGTCAGGGAAGCTATCTTGTCCAGGTCACCACTTATATCATATGCACTATCCCTGTCCAAACTGTTTCCCACCCCACCCACTATCACTATATGGTCCTCTTTTGTAATGTCCTTACATAAAGACCCTAAGTCCTCTATCACATGATTTAGCCCTGCATTTGGCTTGAAGATGCTGGTGGCCTGGTACGCTGCCCCTAAACTTCCCTGTAACTGAGGGCCTACACTTCGCCCATGGCTACTACTTAACAGCAGCACTTTCATCTTACTAACACTTTGTACACTCCTAAGCTTCTTGGCCTTGGTTGAAGTGTGCTGCTCCTTGTTCTACCTGAGGCTCTTCTCCACTTAACTCTGGCAGTGGCAGATACCTGTTTTTGGTGTTGATGATAAAACTGTCACAAGGCATTCTCTTTCTTCCTATCCTCCTACCAGCTGCCAGTTCCCAACCACCCTCCTCCCCCTATCTCTCTTGATCCTTATCAGTTCCTTCCTTGCTTCTCCCAACTGTGCCTGGAGGGCACAGATTTTCCTTTCCTGTTCCTCAATCAAAGCGTTCCTACTGCATGCTCTGCCGTTCCAGAAGAGAGCCTCTTCTGTTCTCCCAACATTGTCCCCACTGCTACCCCTCCCCTCCCCCCCTCCCCCCCACCCAGAGAAAATATTTCCTACAAGATTGGCAACAAATCCCTCTACTCACTACCCTATAACAGCTCCCACATTTCTCACTCATGGTCAGTTTCAAAAGAATAATTAAGTTTAAAAAATGTTTTTAATTTGTCAAGGGTGCGAGACTGGCTGTATGTAAACAAAAACTGACGCTAAGGTCTTATGCGCAGTTGTTGTTTTTGTACTGGCTTAGAGATACAATGAAATACAATAAAAAAATAATGAATTAGTAATTACTTTGATTTTAGAGAATTTACATATCAAGTGTGTTTGGTTAGGTTTTTAAATGTTTATAACTTGGAAAATTTAGGCCTAGATTGCGTCTATCTAACTAGTAAACAATACAAAATGTGTTAGTTAAATACGATTTAGAAATGTTTAATTATACTTTTATTCCAACAATAGACACTGATGAAACTAGCAGCTTTATTTTTGACGAATTTTGCACTATCAGAAAAACTTGAATAGAATTTTTTGTGTTTATGTCACGCAAAATTTTGGGTTATGTCGCAATTATCAGGACTTAAGATAACACAAAGTTTTTCAAGAACAAGCTTTGCAGGGATAATAATACTCAGTTGCGTGACAAGAACAGCAGGTATACAAAACAAAGAACATTTAAATTTGACATTATTTCCTCTTAAATAACGTCTTTTACCAGACAAAGAAATTACCTGTGATCTCAAATGGTGGCCATATGTATGTTGATCATGCAAATAGGGAATCAGTGGGATGAAGAGGGCCATACTCACTACTATACAAGATCTTACCAACACCATGTGACTAGTGATTGAAGGGATAGACAATTTGTTCACTCAGACATGCAGGTTCTTACAGAGGTGTCACTAACCTTGAGCCTGGAAATGGGCTTGTCAGTAACAAAGTATAGCTGATCCAAGGAGTAACGTGATGTGGTTACAATGGCAGGAGGATAAGTGGTCAAGAGATAAGACTGGATTGCAGGCCAATGAGGCCCAGGAAGAAAGCAGCTGTCAAAATTAACATTTTATTTCCAACTTATACATTGGTTCTGCAGCATGGTGCAGAGGCAATCACTCTCCTGCATCACAGTAGTGTGTCAGTAGTAGTTCAGCTGGTGACCAGCAATCATCCAGCTACGTGCAGCCTGACATCTACGTTCAGCACTTGGTTCCCAGCTACACTTTGTGAGACACGGCACTGTTGTCAGTGACACCTACTGGAATCATGCAGAAGTAGCTGCTCTTTGATGAATGACTGGACCCAGTCAGCCAAGGCGAGTGGCAACCCACCACTTTGTCAGAAGGTGGTTACTGTGGCCAGGATGCAGCCTGCTGTCTCCATGCAGGAGTCTGGCTGCTGCTGGAGTGGACTGGCAGGCCCACTGCACTTTGGAATCAAATCTACTGAGCAGATTTAGTGCAGAAAGCAAGTATCTCAGTGAGGACTTGTTGTGCTAATGTGCCACTCCTAGTCAAGTACTCATCAACAATATTGAAGCCCCATCACCTTACCTGCAGCATGCATTATCATTGCGCTGACAAGTTACATTGAATGAGAATAGCCTCTCTCACAATAATTTAATGTGCTCGTTATCTTAACCTGGACATTGATAAACCATGCTCACTGGCCACCAGTAGTTAATGCAGTGTTTTCACGACATCTCATAAATTTTACTCTTAACTTTGTAGCAGTGCCACTTTACCGCCCTTCACAGACAATACCCGGCCTGTCCAGTCTTCCTTAGGACCCATTCTCCACAGTGTGTCATGTATATAATGCAGGTTCCTCTTAGTAAAGTTTTCAAAGTTCAGAATCCATTTTAACTACAACCCTTACATGCTAAATGCCTACTTATTCTACTTCTTTGCTTACATCTACCCCACTGAATAGTCCATTACTTCCTCTAGAACCTTCATCACTTTGTGCTTCTACACATCTCACATTCTGCAGAACATATGCCCTTAACAATTTCAAACATTCACTGCTCACTCCATGACCTTATATCCTCTTAAATTCTATCAGATAATTTTTTTTCCAACACCATAGTCACTTCCACACAGGATTTGTATTACTAATGGATCAGCCTGCAGGACAGACCTCCTCCTGAAGTATGTGAAGGCTATGCACAGCAGCGTTAGAGTCACTATGGCACTAGGAATGTAACACTCAAGGTCATAGCATCATTACCCTTCCCTTTATTGTGCAACATGCTGCATTAACTGCTCTGCAAAGATTCACACCTCTTGTATAGCTATTAATTGATTCAGGAAGTGGATCAGTTCTGTTTTCCACATATGGTTCACAAATTTTTGGTTTTGCTTAGGGAGTATCTCCAGAGGCTCATCCAGTCAGTACATCTGCATCTGTGTTATGTTCAAGTGAGTAACATGGAATAAATCCAATGCAGATCTGCTTGCCAGAAATATAGCCCAGCTTCTATGATATCTCTCAGACAGTGCTGATCCATAGCTCTGTGCTTGAATAACTACACTGTGCATGTGTTTGGGCTCATGTGAACCAGGTGAGCTGGATACACTGCCCCTCTTGCATTTTCACAATTACTCATCTTTCATCAGTGCAAGACTGTCTCCTTCTTTAGAAGTTAACAACACATAACCTACACTCACCTGCACAAATTCCATTATGGCCCCCAATTTCACCAGATAGGGGTGTAAAGCAAAGGACTTTAAAATGGGCATATCTGCCCGACACTGGGATCCTAACCAACACATACAGCAAGACAGAGTCTGCTCATTAGGCCCCGCCATCAATCCTGGCTCTGACTGAAGCCATTCTGCACTTTTCTCAACCCCAATAGATACTATTCTGGTGAAAACAATACAGGATGCAACAGGCTATGTAATGGATGTTGAATAGTCTCTTGAAAGCTCATCGTCTCCACTTTCATAGCCCAAATGCTGTCTCCTAGTGATTGCAGCAGTCTTGTCATGGTGTCTCTTGCATCTGGTACTTCCACTAATGCTTACATGACCCCCAGGTCCCAGTTCACAGTGCTCTCTGATGGCTTTGCATAGTCTGTCCCCTCACTTGTCAGCTTCCAGAACATACACACATTGTTTAACACTCCGCTTTCCAAGTTCTCTATCTGTGTGGTATACCACTTTACCACTGACTTTTTATCCTTAGCTAACTCCTTCACTGCCTGCATTGTCCTGTTCAGTTCTCTTATGCCACCAGCATACACTGTTCCCAACAGTCTTCACCATCGTTCCCCTGGTGTCTATCCAACCACTCTTCTGCACTGTAATGAATGTGCACTACCTCCACTACTTGATGTGTCTGTTCTTTTAACTGCTCATATGCTTTATGAAATTTTCTGCACTTGCCTAAAACTTCCCCAAAAACTCCCCTGTTCTTGGATACTCATCAGAAACCAGAAAATACCTCCTCCAGTCTCCTCACTTCATCTGGAACTCGCATACATTACACACTAAACTCGGAGTCCATTGATGACTAGTAATCACAATATTCTCTTATCTGTCAAACAGAACTGCTAACTCCTGGTGTTGGTTCTGCTGTACCCCCACTCCACCCCAGTCACAGGGCTGCAGCATTGCAATGACTAGCATACTTCCCATCCTTGTTCTTGGTGTACAGCAACATGAGGTCAGGGACTACCATCATCCTCCCTCCCTCTAAGAAGTCTGCTGTCACTAGTCAGTTCTTTCATAAAAGTGAAACTAAAGAATCCTTATTCTAATACAAAGATTCATGCACTCACAGTACTTTAAACATAATATATAGCTAATCAACAATAAACATAATAAAAATACATCTGCTACTTCTGTGTTTGACTCCAGAGCACCTCTGAGTGGTCATAGGTATCCACATGCACTATTATTGACCTCGACAGCAACTGCAGCCTGACATTCACATGTTGACTGGTGATTTGGGTTCTTTTACTTAATGAGGACCCTGGTAACTCCTCACATATTTCTTTGCCTTGCTTTTCAGTACATAAGGACTAGACAGCATGATCCACTTCCTTTCTGTATATTATGTTAAGCTTCTCATATGTTTGACAGCTTCCTCCCAGTGCCTTGATGTTTGTCCACTGTACTCATTTCCATGCCTCTCTCAATGTTCTCACAAATTCATAGAAAAACTCCATAGCCTTGACTCTTCTTTGCCTGAATCACATCAAATGATGAGGACATTTTTCTCCCATACCCCACCTCGTATGGTGACAAACCTGTGCTGTATGCACCTTCAAACTGTATGCACAAGAGTTCACACAGTAACTCAGCATCCTTCCAATCATTTGATGCGCCCATTTCATCCTTCCATTGAATTGAGGGTGGCCTAGATCTTAATTTCTTCACATAAAACAAATGACACTATTCCATCATCAAATCTGATGTGAAATTCGACCCTAATCTGTAATCATCATTTCTGGTACTCAAACTTTCAGTATATACCTATTGGCAATTGCCTGTGTAACTGTAGCTACTTACTGCTTCAGCATAGGTATCCTCTTGACACACCAGGAAAGATGATCGTCATCATGGGCATAGTACAGTTCCCCACTGTAGTCCAGTGAAATGGCCCTAACACATCCATCATTGTTTTGAATCATGTTCACACTTTTACTTATAAAATACTTAATTAAAATATACACATGTTAACTTTACAATAGACACACGAAGACTGGCTATTGCACCTCATCACTCACACATATATACACAAACATAGTTGTCACCACAATCGATACTTCTCGAACATACTCGATATCACTTATTCTAGAACGATGTTCTGGAACTTTCTCATATCCGATATAAATGTATTACATAATTCCAACACGCCTCCTTACATTTATATCGCGATGTTTAACATATTCCTAATTTTAATGAATTTTTCTTTACATAACGACATTTTCATTTGAATCTACTTTAACAATATCAATGAGTCCCTGTAAATAATACTCATTCACAAAATGGTAATGCACTTCTATATATTTTGAATTCTTTGTAAAATTACCAAACTTTGCTATATTTAATGCTCCTGAATTATCTTCATATATGACAATAGGTTTTTCAAATTTAACATTAAAAATTTCTAAAATATCATGTACAAGTTTCACCTCGCTTACAGCTTCAGACAATGCTACATATTCTGCGAAAGTTGAAGCCTTTGTGACACTCGCTTGTTTTCTTGGCTTCCAAAATACAACATTACCAAATAATCTAATTACATAACCAGAAGTTGACTTTCTATCCACACTATCACCTGCCCAATCCGAATCCACAAAACAATCTAATATCTCAGCACTTTCATTCCTACAATAGTTTAATTTCAAATCTTTAGTTAAATATAAATATTTCAAAATTCTCAAAGCATATTTAAAATGAGTACTACTGTAACAACTTTGGAATCTGCTCAAGTAATTCACACTATAACTAATATCTGGTCTAGTACCCGAACTTATGTACAAGAGTGCACCTATCAAGTTTCTATATCTAACGTCATTACAATCTTCATACGCTGGTTCTAACTTTAAATTTACTTCCACTGGAGTTTTGTACAAGATCGAATCTTCAATTTTATATTTCACAGCTAACGAATCAATGTATTTTTCTTGACTCAAACTCATAACACTTGTTTCATAATCATAATTAATATCAATGCCAAGATATCTTTTTACCTCACCTAAATCTTTCATATGAAATCGCTTTGACAATAAGTTCTTAATCTTAACAATTTTTTCCTTTCTCGCACAGCAAATCAGCAAATTGTCAACAAAAATAATCAAATAAATCAAGACATCTTCATCTCGCAATACATAAAGACAATAATCATATTTACTCCTTTTAAAACCCAAACTTCTTAAAAACTCATCAAAACAATTGTACCAAGCTCGTGAGCTTTCTCACAAACCATACAATGCTTTATACAATTTACAGACTCTATCCGTACCATCATCATATCCTCTTGGCTGCTTTACATAAACTTCAGATAAAACTTTACAATTTAGAAACGCAGTCTCTACGTCCATTTGTTCTATAACCAAACCTTCTTGACAACAGTATGACAACAAAATCTTTAATGTTTGCATATTGGTTACTGGAGAATAAATATCCTCAACGATTTCTTTTTGTTGAAACCCCCTGACAACTAATCTTGCTTTGTAAACACTTTCTGATTTCTTTGTGAAAACCCACTTTACATCAATGACTTCTTTATCAACTGGTTTATCTACTAATTCCCATGTTTTGTTTTTGTTCAAACAATCAATTTCCTTATTCATCGCTTTTTCCCAATAATTTGATTCGGCGCTGTTAATTGCCTCCTCAAAGCTTTCCGGACTATTTTCACTACAAAAGTTTACATAAATAAAATTGCTGTAAACATAATCATTTAATATTTTTGGTTTTCTTTCTCTAGATGATCTCCTCAACTCAAGTACTTTCTCTGATTCATGATTATCAGAAAGCTTTTCATTTTTCTCAATTTCCTTCTATTTTTCTATTAGTTCAGTTTCATTTTCTATACTTTCGTGTTCAGAATCACTAGAATATTCACTTACTGAATCATAATCTTTAAACCCAATACATTTAACACCACTTTCAACAATGTCCACATGTCGAGCAACAACTATCTTATTATTTATTAGCACTCTGTAGCCTACTTCACAATTACCCATTAAAACCCCCAAATCGGCTTTCCTATCCGATTTCGACTTTCTCAGTTGCTCAGGTACTCTTACAAAAACTCTACTCCCATACAACTTCAAATAATTAACATTAGGTCTTTTCCCCAGTAATATCTCATAAGGAGTTTTCTTTTCAATGGTATTAGCTAAAGTTCTGTTTTTGAGGTACGCTGCTGCACAAACCACTTCAGGCCAAAATCTCATGTCTACTCGCGCTTCGGCTAGTAGACACCGTGACATGTCCATGATGGATCTGTTATACCTTTCAGCAGTACCATTAAGCTCATGCACATAAGGTGGACAAGCATTCAATACAATTCCTTTTGGTCTCACAAATTCATAGACATTTTCATTTAAATATTCCTTCCGATTGTCACATCTTATCATTTTAACAGTTTTCCCAGTGAGGTTCTCAACTTCATTAATATACTCTACAAAACATTTGTATACTTGATCTTTAGATTTTATGGTGTAAACACGAGCTGCCTTACTGTAATCATCAATGAAAGAAAGAAAATATCTTTCCCCATGCATTCCAGTAGTTGAGTGAAGCCCATTTAGATCTGTGTGAACAATTTCTAAGATTTCTTTTGCTTTGGTTCTATTATTTTTAAAAGGAACATTATGCATTTTGTTTTCGATACAGATTTTACATTTCATAAATTCTGATTCTAGTTCTGAAGGAACCCCATCTAACAATTGATGTTTACATAAAGTATTTAGATAATTGAAATTAACATGTCCCAAAATGCGGTGCCATTTTTCCTTTGCTGTCATATTATTGTCTTTACTCATAACATTAACATTAACTTCTCCTTTATTAATAGTACTACTCATTTTATATAACCGACCCTCTTTCCATGTAATCACAATCAATCCATTAGCTTTATCAAAAATTTTTGCATTATTCCCTACCGATACAATTTTGTGATTATCTGTAATTTTAGCATGACTGATCAAGTTTTTGTCTATGTCTTTTACAAAGAAAACATTTCACATATTAATTGGAACCATTTGATCATAGACAGGAAAACTACTAATTACATTACCAACTTTAGTAGCTTGCAAAATTTTTCCATCAGCAATTTTTACATTTATAGGTTGTTTTAAAGTTATACTCTTAGAAAAATATTCCTCATTATTAATAACATGATCAGTACAGCCACTGTCTAATAACCAATTGATTTGAATTTGATTGTTGTTACTTGACTCTACTGTTTTATTTTGACCTATCATAGAATTAACCTCTGTTATAAAACTACTCATACCATGATCACTCTGATGGTAACCTTGCTTGCTGTGATACCGACTGCTGCTAAAACCATGCTGCTCTCCTCGACCACGTTGCCTGCTGCCATAACCTCCACACTGCATGTTGCCGTAATTTCCACGCTGTACATTGCTATAGCCTCCACACTGCATATTTCCATTACCTCTGTCGCTGCTTTGAAAATGTACTCTACGATGCCATGTGCCTCTGTTACTTGTTCTTCCCTGGTTACAATCACGTTTGAAGTGACCTGCTTTGCCACATCGATAACATACTTGCTCTTGATTTCTTGAATTCAATTTTCTTTCTGTGTGAAATGCATTTGATTTTACCTCTTCATTTCCAGTTTTTGCATTCAATAATTGAATCTTACTTTTAACGTATTCAACTGTCTGGTCCTCTTCCTTCAAGACGTCCACTAAGTCCCCAATATAGCTCATTGACTCTGGTAACGTTCGCAGCATATAATTTAACTTCTCCTTTTCCATTACTTTAGCGCCTGCAGATTTCAGCTCATTTACAGTTTTTTCAAATGCATTGAAAAATGTCCCCGTATCACTGTAATCACTTAACCTCAATTTGTCCAACTTGTTTCTGCATAATATTTGAAGGGCTGTAGACTCTTTCGAATATAATTCATCAAATTTCTTCATGATCTGGAAAGCACTTTCTCTGTCACTCACGAATTCTAGTTGCTTATTTGTGATTGCACCATAAATATAGTTGATAGCCTTCAAGTCCTCTTCATCCCACGTTTCGTTGTCTGAACTCACTTTTGCCCTCGTAGTCACTGTATGGCATTTCTTCATTTTTAGGTACATGATTATCCGCTGCTTCCAGTTCCCATAGTCCTCGCCATCAAATACAGGAATAGTTATATCAGCCATGTCGAACTTTCTGAATAACACACGACGGCCACAATATAATATTTAACTTCTACTTTTCTTTTCAACAACCACACTCTGCTACCATGTTTTGAATCATGTTCACACTTTTACTTATAAAATACTTTATTAAAATATACAGATGTTAACTTTACAATAGACGCACGAAGACTGGCAATTGCGCCTCATCACTCACACATATATACACAAACACAGTTGTCACCACAATCGATACTTCTCGAACATACTCAATATAACTTATTCTAGAACGATGTTCCGGAACTTTCTCATATCCGATATAAATGTATTACATAATTCCAACAATCATAATTATCTCATATGGTTTTGAAGCTTCTGGCAGTCTCTGCAGTGGTACTCATTTATCCTTAAATCCGCATGCTGTGCACACCACACACTATTCTTCACATGCTGATCCAAATGTCCTTCTCTTCCTTTCCAGCAGTATTTCTCTGCTACCCTCTGCATCCCCCATGACTTGAGAGCACATGTTCATGTGCTTTCTTTAGAACTTCTTCCTTCAACTTAGCCAGTACCACCATTCATCATCCTAAACTAGTTACCTTGTACAACAGACCCTCATATATGCTGAACTGCAGTTGCATCCCTTATTGTTCACAATCACTGTCAGCATTTTATACTGGTTGCCATTCAGCGAGGCCTTGACCTAGTACCTGCACAACCACTACCTACCTGCTTAAAACGTCTGCATTTCCATTTTTATTTCCTGGCTTGTAAGCTACTTTGTAGTAAAACTCACTGAGTCTTTAACACCCGTCTTGTTAGTCAGCTGGATGGGTCCTTCAACTCTAACAACCATTCCATAACAGCATGATCACTAACCACTTTAAACTTCTTCCTATAATAATAATAATAATAAAGATTTTATTGTCTTTAGTCCATTACAGCAATTGACAACGTCAAATGAAGTTACAATTTATAATACAGTGTGATAAGGTATTGACTACTGAAATATTTTAGCTTATATTACAATAAATGTACAGTGGGTCATCTGTTGGATTACTGCATTTTACAGTTGAAGAATTCATTGATATCATAGAACGGGTGGGCAATAAACCATTCATGCAGTCTTTCTTTGAATGTATGTTCAGGAAGATTCTGTATGGCATGTGGCAGCTTATTAAATAGTTTGTGCCCTGTGACTTCATAGCTATTTATTGATTTTGATAGTCTGTGGTAAGGCGTGTATATGTGTTTTATGCTTCTTGTGTTGTAACAATGTACATTTTCTCTACATTTCACATCTTGTAGGTTCTTCTTCGTAAAGATTAAGACATTGTATATATACAGGTTTATTACGGTCATAATTTTTTGTTTGGTAAATAAGGGTTTGCAGTGAGCCTTATGTGAAGAATTTGTAATTATCCTAATAGCTTTCTTCTGCAATAATAGGATGTCATGTATATGACTATAGTTACACCACAAGATAATGCCATAGGATATTATACTTTGGAAAAATGCAAAATAAGATGATCTGATGTATGTTTCAGGTACACAATTTCTGAGTTGTCTTAATAAATAAATTACTCTAGATAGCTTACTGCTAATATAGTTTACATGTTGGCCCCAGGATAACTTTTCATCTAAATAAACTCCCAGGAATTTATCAGAACTAGGGGCATTAGATAGTGGCTTGTCTCTTAGAGTGAAGATTATCTGCTGAGTTTTATTTTCATTTAGCAGGAAACCATTTGCTCTGAACCAATATGCTGCATGAGTGAGTGTATTTTCAGCACAGGTTTTAAGAGCATTAAGATTGTTACTGCTATGAAGAAAAGTCGTATCATCTACAAATACAGTGGTGGATCTAATAAACGAGGGGAGGTCATTGATCATTATTAGAAACAGGAAGGGCCCCAGTACAGATCCCTGAGGCACACCTACTTTATTTTCTATGTTTGACATTTCCTTACCAACACAAACTACCTGTTTACGGTTGTTGATGTAAGCTTTTAATAGTCTGAGACTGTTTCCTTTGATGCCGTAGAATTCTAGTTTCTCTAGTAGTGGCGTGTGCTCAACACAGTCGAAGGCCTTGCTTAGGTCACAGAATGAGACCTGAGCAAAGCCTTTTTTCTCAAAAACTTTGAAGATGTAACTGACTACCATGTTGATTGCATCAATGGTTGACAGATTCTTCCTAAACCCGTATTGTGTAGCATTAATTATTCCTAGATTCTCAAAGTGAGATGATAATTGTTGGTACATGATGCATTCTATTGCCTTGGAGAATGCGGGTACTATTGAAATAGGCCTGTAACTAGATGGAGAGTCTTTATCTCCCTTTTTGTATACTGGGACGACCCTAGACAGTTTTAACTCATCAGGAAAATATCCCTCAAGTAAGCACTTGTTTATGCAACAGGTTAAAGGGTACAGAATGCAATCACACACTTTTTTTAGCAGGTTGCATGATATGCCATATATATCTAAGCTATCAGATGATTTCAGTTGTTTTATGACCCCTTGTACATATCTAGGCGTTACTTCAGAGAAGGTTAGCATGCTTGTATTTAGTGACTGTCTGCCCCAATTTTGGAAGAGTAACTCTGATGGACTAATGTCTGGTTTGATAATTGCGTCTCCTATTTCTTTCACTGAATTAATAAAAAACTCATTGAGTGTTTGTGGTGGGATATTAATTTTGTCTTTTTTAGTATCTGTGGCAGCACTGTTAATTACTTTCCAAGCGGTTTTGCATTTATTGGTGGAATTATGTATGCTGTTGGCATTGTAGGTTTTTTTGGCCTGCAGGATGGCTTTTTTGTATTCATTCCTGCATTCCACATAGGCTGATTTGGCACAGTCCGACTTCATACTATTGTATATATTGTACAGTAACAAAACTTGTTTCTTTAGATCTGTCAGCTGTTTAGTGTACCATATATTTTGTCTGTTTTGAGATCTGGATTTGTGGCTGCTGTCCATTATTTTGATTTTCTTTGTGGGAATACTATAGTTAAATATGGTCAATAATGCATTAAAAAATATATCAAATATTATTTTGGCTGGCAGGTCTTTACTTGGAGTGTAATGTCGTTCGACACTACAATGGCCAAACCAGTCTCTGTCAGCAAGGGAATTACGAAATGTGTTAATTTTATCCTCAGTTACGGGTCTGGTAATCACAACTGTTGGGACATGTCTGTTTGCATTGCTCCTATTGAGGGGAATTTTGCATAATTTAGAGATACGGAGTCATGGTCAGAGAATGGGAACACTACAACTTTGCATGTGTTTTCAGTGGTCTTGAAGTTTACAAAGATGTTATCTAAACATGCTTTGTTTCTTGTGGGCCTGTTGTTAACATGACGTAAATTGTATTGTCTTAGTTTTCCAGATCTGCAACACTACCCTTACATTTAGTAACATCAAAATCAGCATTCAAATCACCTCCTATTGCAATATCATAGTGTAGCCATTTAATATTGCTTAATTCACTCAATAGCATGTCCATTTTTTCTAAAAATATGTTAATTCTTCCATTTGGTGATCTGTACATGGATACTACTATTAGCTTATGACTATTAATGATTATACCCGTAACTTCAAAGTGCTGTTCATCACACAAGGAATTTAGGTCTAGTTTGGTTATTGTACAATTGAGTGACTGGTTGAAATAAATTGCCACACCACCTCTAATGTGCTCTTTCCTACAGTAGCTATTTACTATACTAAAATTGTCAAATTTGGCAACTGCAAGTTCATTCTCATTAGCCCAGTGTTCACTCAGACAAAAAATATCAAACTGGTTATCAAGACCAAACTCATTTATGATAAGTTCTTTATCTTTCGGTCCTTGAACGTTAAGGTAACATTTTTTAAGATCCATGCTCTTATTGCTTACACACTGAACACTATGGTGATTGGTTTTCAAACCTTTTTCAGGGCTTATCTTTTGGATTTCTGCCTCTTGTTGCCTTTTACTAAAAAATTGTTCACTTGGAGTGGTAGCACATCTACTGTTGTGTGCCTACTCTTCCCTCCTTGTGATGATATTGTAGATGAGGCTGCTACTACAGGAATTGATGGAACTGCTGTTATGGTGTGTGGAGGCACTGTTGTGGCATCTGGTGACTGAGGAGATAAGGCGAATGCTTCTTCTTCTGCTGCTGTTGAATCTTGCTGGTGAAGTGTGATAGGTACTGCTGCTGCTGTAGGCATTGTTGTGGCAACTGGTGACAGTGGAGATTTGGATGTTGCTTCATCTTCTGCTGCTGTTGAATCCTGTAGATGAAGTGTGGTAGGTACTGCTGCTGCAGCGTTTGTTATGTGTGTAGGTATAATTGCTGCTTCCACCTCTACTTCTACTGCTGCAATAGAAGTAACCATTTCTTCAGGCTCTGCTTGCGTCAAGCAAGGAACAGGAAGAGCAGCAATTACTTCTTGGTTGTCAGATCTTTCAGTATCATGCTGATGTTTTGGCACAGAATCTTCTTACCTCTGTTATTAAGGTGCATGCCATGTCTCGTGTAACAGTCTCTTTGCAAGGAGTCCATACTTATAAAATATGCCTTTTGGTAGGCCCTGCAAATCTTTGAGTATTGCCTGTTTGCTTTTATGATTTCCACGTTCACACATGACCATTCCGAAAGGTGATGCCTATCTGGAATTCCGACTACAAAAACTGATTTCTCTTGTGTTGAATTTAGTATTGCCTTAAGGTTTCGTGTTGCACTGTGGAGGTCGTTTTTATATACATTATTGGCTCCAGCTATGACGACAATATGACGATCATTTTCCGTTTCTATGTTTCTAATGAGTTCTTGGACGGGTGCACCTGGTTTGACAATACTAGTTGCTTGTATACAATGACTGTAACGTAGTATTTTTGCGATCTCACGTCCATGGCTATCAGAGAATATTTTCACTTTGAGTTTGTCTTCACGTTTATTGCGGAAGTTTCTGCTCATGTGCTTGTCACTATATAGATTCGGCGTGTTGTTGTCGTCACAGTTTTCCGTGGATTCCACATTTATTCTCTGAATCTAGTGCATGAAAACGGTTTTTTGTTACCACAGGAATTCTACAGTCACTGGGTTTCACACGACCAACCCTTTTTGGCCTAGTAAACATATGTTGCCTTGTTGGTTCTGCCTGTAGGCCTATATCCACTTCAGTGCACTCGTTTATTGTAGGTAGGGCACTGAAACTGCTTTTATTGCCGCAGTTCGTTCCATTCGTTGTATTTATCTTTCTTCCGTGATCATGCTAGTCCTGTGCTCCCAGTTCCGTCTTTTACTTGCTTTGGCGATCGGGATATTACGCGCCTTTTTCAGTTCGGCATTTTCATTTTCTAAATGCGCAATGTCCCGCCTTAGTACATCTACAATTAATTGCAGGCTTGATACACGTTCATTTAGCTTCACTATTTCACTGTTATAATTTACGTATGTTCCGTTTTTCGCCACACAACTATAACTTTTGTTCACTTTCTCACTATAAACAACTGTACCGGACGCCATGTTGGATAAAGGTAAGATCAAAAATACGTCACTCCATATATGAGACTTAAGTATTTCTTTACTCGTATTCGAAACTGGTAAATCTCACACTGCCTGTACCAGTCTTGGATATATTCTCACCACTTTTTTGATAATAACCTGCCTCAGTAACTTCCTTCCTCCAATGCAAAATGACACTTCTCTGCACTCACCATCAGATATGCAGCCAATCACTTCTTAAACACTTCTTTCAAATATTTTCTATGTTGTTCCACGTCCCTTGAGAACTCAATTATATCATCCAAGTAAATTAGATGCTGGCAACGCTGAAACCCTCCAACACCCCACCTGTCAAATGCTGAAACATCACAACAGTATTGCTCAGCCTGAATGGCATCCTCCAATACTGGTAATGGACCCAGGGTTGCGAAAAAGCAGTCTTAGGTCAGCCCTCTGGAACCACCTCCAGCTGATGGTGTCCACTTCTTAAAGCCACAATAGAGAAATACCGGCACCGCCTCAAGTTATCAATGGTCTCTGTGATGTTGGGCATGGGGTATGCACCTGTTACAGTCTTACTATTATGATGTGGTAATCACAGCAAAACCTCCATAGACTTTCTCAGCACAGTCACAATTACTGCTCCCTATGGACTATTACTCTCTTCTTTTATCAGTCAACTGCTGGTTAATAAACTCCTCCAGAAGTGGTTGCAAACACAGAGGTAGCTTTTTCTACACGGTTTTCAGTACATTAGTACTTCATTTCCTGGTAGAATTTCGTGGTGAGTAATAGGCATTGCAGCCACCAGAACGTGAGGAAAAAAAAAAAAAACAGATTCTAAAATTCTGTCAACAGGGCCTGCATCTGTGTTCTCTCTAGCTTCTTGATAAGACATTCCAGGAACAAACCCATCAAAAGCTGTTAGTTCACGTACAGAAAGTCTTTTACAAATTAAGTCGGTCCTGAAAAGGGCCTTTTCTGTAGCAAGGACATTGTCTACTTAAAGCAGGTGACCCTCTGACACGACACAAGCTTAGCAACATCAAACAGTGTTTTGCTGAACTCTTTCAAAGATTCCTGGCATTGCTATGATGTGATTGGCAGCATGTTGAATGCAGTCGATTAGTTCCTCTTCATTTCTAAGTGGTTCACGTGGTTGAACTAGAACCTAGAAGAATCCCCACAGGAAAAATTCTGGTGGCTTGAGGTCTGGTGATTGCAGAGGCCATATCGTATGAGCACCTCTGCCAATTACCCATCCATCGAAGAGTTTATTTAAATATCTGCGCACAGCATGACTGTTATATGCAGATGCCCCATCATGCTGCAACCACACACATAGCTGTATGTCCAGGGAAACATCTTGCAGCAGGCCAGGTAGAGTTTCTTGCAAAAAGTGAAGGTAATTTGCCCCAGTAAGTTGTTTCTAACAAAAGTACCCCCCCCCCCCCCACACACACACACAGAGAGAGAGAGAGAGAGAGAGAGAGAGAGACCCAAACAAATGCTCAGCATGGCTATGCATTGTCCTGTTGGAACAGCAAGTTCCCTTGCCGGTCTAGGAATGGTAGAACGATGGGTTTGTTGAGCGAAAATAGTTCCCGGTATCTGTGGATGTACGTGACATGAGCATTTCCTCTTGCCCAGTAATGAACATTTCAAGAGTTGTAAAGGCCATCCCAATGGAAAGTGCACTCATCGCTAAACAACACAAATGTGGGGAAGTTGGGATCTCGTGCAACATGTCAAAGAAACCACTGGCAAAACCCTAACATGTTTTCATAGTCTGTGTTAGGTCTTGTACAGGGTGGAAACTAAATGGATGCTGGCCGTCATCCCTCAAAACCTCCCAGACCAACTTTATGAGTGACCCCCATGTCATGTACAACTGCTCGAGTACCTGTTGTAGGTGCTTCCTTGAAGCGCATGAGAACAGTCTCTTCAAATGCAGCATCCTGTTGTGTTCCAGATCTTCCAGCATCACCATGATATCCCACCAGCGAGCCTGTTTCAGTAAGTCACCGGTGAATTGCTGTAAATATTTGTAAACGTGTGGGTGGCGTCTTGCTGGGTACTGTTTCTCGTACAACCATCAAGCTTCATGTGCATTACCATTAGCTAGTCCATAAACAAAAACCATCTCTCATTGTTCTTCAAACAAATGCTGTGTCGCCATGCTTACTGTGTGACTAAATCACAGGTGATGTGTGTGCTCCGAAGTGAAGCTTAGTGTGAATACCTCTGATGTGAGGTGGAGACACCTGTGCATGTCGTGTTTGGGCAGTGATGGGGTGAGGGACATTCATATGTGTGAATTGACAACCATAGCACTGCCCATCAACCGTTGAATGG
Organism: Schistocerca cancellata; assembly: GCF_023864275.1. Lineage (NCBI taxonomy): Eukaryota > Metazoa > Arthropoda > Insecta > Orthoptera > Acrididae > Schistocerca > Schistocerca cancellata. Next base: position 143,347,783 of record NC_064634.1, on the reverse strand, counting down.
CAACAGGACAATCCCATGGCCATTCAGTGCATGTGGCACCAAGTTTCCATAGTTTAAAAATGGTGCATTGTCGAACTACACAACATTAGTAATTTTGGTTTCTACTGGCATCAGCTATCCAGGGCTAAAATTTTGTGACACAATTTTTCTCCACCCTGTATTTAAAGGCTGCTTGCTTCCTCCATATCCACTCCTACTGCCATGACCATATGCTGTTCATGACTCATACCATTCCTATTCCACCAAGTCTGACAGCTCTGCTTCTGCACGTCCTGTACACCACGCCTATCCCTAGCACCTATCAACAATTCAACCTCCTCTCACTCCATCACTAATCTCACAGCCAAATCAAGATCTTTATGCACCCCTGTGTGCACCCTCTTTGAAATATGTCGTGGCAAACTCCTAACAAAAGCATTGAATGCCCTCTGCTCAGACTCCTGGGAAAAAAAAATTCATATCATAATTCGGGGTCAATTCATACATTCATACACACATTATTCTATTCTATCAGAAAATCCTTCCCCTTGCCTCTTCATAACTGTGCTCAGCTGCTACCAAAAGAATCTCATACTGTTCTGCTCCCTGTACCTCTGTTAAAGCCTGTGTTTCAAGTGCTGAAATGTCCTTGCCTTGTTCAACACTTCTGTGGATCTCACAAAAGTCTTTGCCTCTACCTGAGACCAATCCCTAATATTTGTCAACATTCCAGGAAAGAGAACAACTAGGTTATTGGTTGCTGGATCTATTCCCAGGCTCAGTGCCCTGAGCAATACCAATTCCTCATTTCTAGCTGCACTCTTACTAAGCAAAACCATATTTACTGTACCCCATCCTGCTATGTCATTAACTTGTACCTTATTATCAGCCCTCAAGATTCCCTATCCTGCTTCACAACATGACCAAAACAATGGCATGTAAAACAAGTTGCAAATAAGGATTCAGCACATGGTGTGGAATTCTCAAGCAGATTACTCTTCCTAGAGCCCTTAGGCCCTAAATACTGCCATCTGCTGTTGCCACAAAATTTAGTGAACCCTTTAATGGCAGAGATTGTACTTCTTTCACTTCAAAAACCAAACTGTTCTTCATTACAAATGTTGTATTTGTTCATGTAACTCATGAACTAAAGAGTTTGACTGTGTCGATCAGCAGATTCTCTTGCAAAAGCAAAATTAATTGCTGGTCACTGGCTACAGTCATATCTCCAAGACAGAAAAGTAAAAGTTGTCTTGAATAGCTCAGATGGAGTATGTGATTTTTTTTGCACATTCTGAATGGAGTTCCATTACATGTGGAATGCCTCAGGGCTCGATTCTTGGGACACTATTATTCTTGATTTTTAAAAATGATCTACCATCATGTGCAAACCTGCCATGTAAATTTACTTTATTTGCTGAAGATACCACAATTTTTATGAGCAATAGAACAGATGGTAATCTAGAGGAATCCATTAATCACATACTCTCAGATGTGGTTAATTGGTTTAAGGTGAATGGCCTCTCATTAAATTCCATTAAGACCAGTTTTATTCAGTTCTGTGCAAAAACAGAAAAAGAGTGAGAGATAAGTGTGACATGTGGTAATCAGTCAATAGAAAGAATGGAAACAACAATATTTCTTGGAGTGCACATTGAGAAGAAAATGAACTACTCTTCGCATATTATAGATCTCTTAAGAGGCTTAGCTCTGCTACGTATGCTTTATGGGTCATCACTAGATGTGTTGAACATAACATTGCAAAATGGCTGTTTTCACTCACTCATTGAATATTGCATTATTTTTTGGGGCAACTAGCCATTATCAAGAAAAGTGTTCATTGCTCATAAGCAAGCTATAAGAGTTATATGTGAACTGCACCCAAGAGACTCATGTAGAAAGAGCTTTCAAAAACTTAAAATATACACAACTACAAGCCAATATATTTTTTCTCTCGTGTGTTTTGTCTCTAAAAATGTAGAGAAGTTTCAACCAAACAGTAATTATCATGAGCATAACACACAGAGGAAGAAAGACACACGCAGCAAGCATAGAAATTGAGCTTGGTGCAAAAGTGTCCAGTACAGTGGAACAAAACTCTTCATTGCTCTTCCTCCTGAAATAGAGACAGAGATTCATAACAAGAGTAAGTTTAAGAAAGGTTTAAAGATATTTCTGATAGAAAAAGCATTTTACAGTCTAGATGAATTTTTAAATAAATAAATTGTAAGATTTTAATATTATATAATACAAGTTGACATAATGCCACTAAGACTGTATCCATTTGTGGTCTATATCAGCTTTTCTATAGTGCTTTAATGATTCTAAGAAAATATGTACCATCTTTTTTCTGTATTGCTGCTCAAAGAAATTACTGTATAAATTTTTATATAATTATGTACTCAAACGTCTGTATGTGCTACAAGATTATCATATTGTATTTGTTAAAAACCAACTTGTTCCACATCCTTGTGGACCCAACACAGTTGGACCTATGGAACACGAAACAGAGTTAAATCAATGAATCAATCATTAGTCTCTTCATCTTGACTGATCCAATTATTTTTGAGAATGAAGCCAGTGGTGCATTGCCCTGTACTTTTGAGTTACTTTTACCTTTCTTCAGTAAGGGCACAACTCGTGAATGCTACAGATACTCAGCAGAAATATGTGAATTAAAGGACTTGTTTATTATGTTTGTTAATGAGGGCTTGTATGCTGTCTATGCACACCTTCAGAACAGAGGCTGAAACCTCATCTATGCCTGCAAATTTCTTATGTTTCAGTTGTTATTATTGTCTACCAGACTTCAAGCTCTCAAGCTATGGGAAACAATATCATTGCTCTTGCTGTGTAAGTCATTGTGGGTGCTACATATGTTTTACAAAGATTTTCTGTAGCTTTTCTGCAAATGCATTTACAAAATTTGATGATTTTTGTGTACTTTCTATTATTCTATTCCTACCTTTGATTTGTATGTTATTAAACTGGTGTGTGCCTTTTCCATACTCTCACTTTATGACATTCTACACTAGTTTGCTCCCATTTTCTGCGCTATATATTACTTTGCCATTGAATGATTTTCTTGCATCAAGCAATACCCTCCTGTATATTTTTTATATCTGTGATAGTAACTACAAAATTTGGGTTAGTGCAGAAATTTTGTAAAGAACTGAAAAATACAAGAGTCTGGGAGGACTTTCTAATACCCAGAGCTGTCTATCCATTTTCCATAGCTGGTGCTGTTAAAAATTGTTACTTTTTGAAATATCTCCACAAACATTAATTTAAACAATGTGCAAAATTTAGGGAAATTGGCTTATACATTGTTTTCCATATACTCTTCATCCCAAGACTGATTTTCCAATGCCATAGAAAAACTATGTATTTAAATTCTGAGAATATTCTTTTCTAGGCCTGCAGTTTTGCAAGTTTAATCAGAACCTGTCTTCATCTTTATTATTAACAGTAATGATCCAAGAGGCCAATATCTTTTATAAGCACTTAACAATATTTTAAAACTGTTTAAATATTATCTCACCAAATTTTTTTGTTTCTTCTTCTCTGTGAATCACTCTCATCTCCAACTTCAAGGCAAGAAATTATTAAGTAAATGCTGATATGTGCTAAGAATGCTTCAGGAATGCTGCAACACTGAATCATTGCTATGTGCCCATTATGCTCAAGATTCAAGATTCTTTATTAGCCATTGATCATGCAAGATGAAATAGGCTTCGTCAGTACATAAAATAATATTAATATTCCAGACACTATATATAAGGCATAGATATAATTAGCATATGAGTAACTTACAAATAACATAAACCTTAAGCAGGTGACTACAATGCTTAATACATATTCTTGTTTCAGATACATACAAAGGTACCAAAAATGAGTTACATTGTAGTAGCAAACACAGTAGTTACGTAACACATCATAACACTGGCAAATAAAGTAGTTACCTAACACAGTTGAAATACAAAGGTATTAAATATGAAATATTTTGTAACAGTATATATAGTAGTTAATTAAGTTAATTATGCAATTACAGGTTTATCTCTGTGCTACTCAGATCATAATATTCTTGCATAGTATAAAATGGATTGTCAGATAACCAATTGTACAAATTTTGTTTAAGAATTTTTGTGGGCATGTCCCGAGCAGATTGCGGTAGTTTGTTGAATATTTTTAAGGTATTCACTTTGTGTGAGTTACTACTTTTTGTTAGTCTGTGTCTTGGTATATCATAATCTGCCTTCCTTCTAGTGTTGTAGTTATGAATTTCTTCCCTGACAACACCTTCCATACCATTGTTTTTAATGTGTAACACACAGATATAAATATACAAGTTTACAATGGTCAACAGTCTTAGCCTTATAAAGAGAGGACGACAGTGCTCCGTGGGACCGACTTTACACATAATGCGCAGCATTCTTTTCTGCATCAACAAAATTTTGTTACTGTGAGAGCTGTGCCCCCATATGAGAAGGCCATATGTAATATGTGACTGGAAGAGTCCACAGTACATTGTTCTCAGAAAGTTCATGCTAATCATGTCCCTAAGTTTCCATAGGAGATAGGAGACTCTTGAAAGCTTTTTGCAAACCTGATTTACGTGTTCTTCCCAGTTAAGTTTGGAATCAATATGCATTCCTAATAGTTTTACAGTTTTGTTTTCTATGGTTTTGGGTAACCCTAAGAGAAGCTGTTGTGTTTTCTCTGAGTTACACAGTAATTTATTGGATGTGAACCAGTGGATGGTTGATTTGAGTGATTCCTGTGTGTTATTGTCCAAAGCTGAGATGTTCTGATGTGAGGTGAGGAGGGTTGTGTCATCTGCATAGCATATGGTAGTACTATTTATGTGATGAGGTAGGTCATTGATGGCTATGATGAAGAAGAAGGGTCCCAGAACCGAGCCCTGTGGTACACCAGTACTAACTGCTGCTACAGGGGAGTAATTATTTTTAACTGAGACAAACTGTCTTCTATTATGAAGATATGACTCTATTACTGCTAATGCTGGGTTACATACACCATAAAATTCTAGTTTTGCAACCAGGGTGCCAAAGGGAATGCAGTCAAAAGCTTTGCTCAGATCACACAAGACAAGTGACACCATATTCCGGTCTTCAAAGGCTGTTAATGTCTGGTCAACAATTTCCAGGATGGCCGCAGTGGTATTTCTGCCCTGTCGGAATCCGAACTGACTATTGCTCAAAAGGTTGTGTGTCTCAAAATAGCTACTTAATTGAGTGTACATAAGTGACTCAAATACTTTAGAAAATATTGGCACAATTGAGATTGGGCGATAACTTTTAGGAAGATGTTTGTCACCCTTTTTAAACACTGGAATAACTTTGGAAATTTTGAGGGAGTCGGGAAACACTCCTGACTGTAAACATTTATTAAATATGAATGCCAATGGTTTAGCGATCGAGTCTACAGTTTTTTTTACTATGTAATTGGAGAGCCAGTAGCAGTCCATACTTTTAGAATTTGAAAATTTTGTGACTGTTCTTTTAATCTGAGCAGGTGTGATACTATACCAGTTAAAGACATGATCTACTGGTGGAAGGGTATTAAGTAAATCGCTTGCAGATGTATCTGTTTTTTCTATCTTACTTTCAATTTCTTTAATTGAGCTAATGAAGTAGTCATTTAGTTCCCTTGGAGTGAGCTGAGTTTCATGTGTGTGACGTGTGGGATTTTCTTGTGCTACAATCTGCCATGCTGCCTTGCACTTGTTTGTTGCACCTTCTATGTACCCTTCATAAGCAGCCTTTTTTGTCTGTATCAGCTTAAGTTTGTAGAATTTTTTACATTTTTGGTATGCTGCATAAAAGGTGCCCTCCTGCTCTGATCTTTGTTTACATGCATTTTTATATGCTGTGTATAGTACGAGCATGTTTTTTCTTATCTGGACCAGTTCGTCTGTGTACCATTCCAACTTTTTATTTTTATATGTTCCAGAAGAGTTGGTTTTAATTAGTGGTGAGCATGAATACCATAATTCTGTATAATTTTTAAGGAAGTTTTCAAAGGTAGTTTCAACATCAGACTTCTCAGATGAACACTTATAGACAAAGTCCCAACTTGCATCCTCTAGTATACGAATAAATGACATAATGTATTCTTCTTTTTGTCTTCTTACCCATGTCATATTGTGCACACTAGTGGAATTTGGTTGCTTACTAAAGAGATTGAGAAGCAATGGGTCGTGGTCTGCAAAGCACCCATTTGCAAGGCTAACAGTGTAGCTGCCACGGGGAAAATTCACAATAATATTGTCTATGCATGAATTTTTACATGTTGGACACTGGATGGTACAGTACAGATTAAGGGACCTTAATAAATTAAGAAAAGTTCTTGAGGGCTCATTACTTGTGTTTACCATTTCTATATTAAGATCACCACATATGGCAATCTTTGTTTTATGCATTAGTATTTTTCTAACCAGTAGTTCAAATCTTTCAAAAAATCTTACATGAACAGATTGCTTAGATATGGTGTAATCTTCTGGGGAAATACAGGTACAGCAAAACAAGCTTTCAAACTTCAAAAAAGGGCTATTAGAATAATGAAAGGGGTTCTGTGCAGAGTGTCATGCAGGGAAATATTTAAAGAATTAAAAATAATGACTCTTTCTAGCTTATACATCTATGAATGTGTATGCTTTCTGAAAACTCACCAGGAATTTTCAACATTAAATAATCAGGTTCATAACCATGAAACAAGGAACAGGGATGATTTTCACAGAGACATCCACAAAGGAGCACTCTACTAAAAAGGTGTAAACTAGCAGCCCAAAATACTTTTTAGTGCATTGCCTTATACAATAAAGAAAATTAAAGACTTTCATAAATTCAAGGTAGATCTTAAACAATTTTTATTAACACATAGTTTTTATAGCATTGAAGAATATCTGAATATGGAAAAGTAATATTATTTATATATACTGATAAAAATATTTGTATTTATTATCCAAGTTTTTGAAACAAATTAAAGATAAGAAACTGTACCGTAATTGACTACATCCATACAATGTATATTGTTAATGGATGAATAAAGAGATTGATTGATTATTTGGGTTACATCATAAAAGGCCCTCACACACTTGGTGTCACAATCATGATTATCTCTTCCATCCAGTGATGCTAGATTCAGATCTTCTAACTCTGGAATTGGCAGAGAGGTTTTTTTTTTTTTTTTAAAGCTCGTTATTATCTGTCATTGCCAGCGCCTGAGTGGCAACTGGTTGACAATTCAGAATCTGATCTCTATTCATCAACTTCAGCCTCTGATTCCCATGGGCCTCTACCTTCTTTGGTTTCCAAACATTTATTTAATATTACAGACAAGAGACAGAGTTTTATTCACTTCTTGTGCAGATAAAACCTTAACATTTTCCAAAATCATCATCTTTTGGGTCATAATTATGAGTACTTTTCACATCTAGTGATGTTGAACTTATGTCTTATAATTCCTCTATTTCCCATTCTACTTGTTCCCTCAGTTTCTTCTGACTGATTTCCTGCCTTAATCTGAACTATTCACATAGAACTTAATGATATTTGTTTCTTTCTTTCACCTTTTCATTCCTATTACATTCTTTTTTGGTCCTCTTCCTGACTCTTCTTATCTTTCTCTATTGCTTTCCCTGTCAGTCTTTTTCTGTGTCTTCCTACTTTCTTTCTTTTTCTTTCCTGCCTCCCTCCCTTCTTATCCCTCTGTTCCCTTTCTTTCTCTCTTTCCTTTCCCTTACTTCACTCTGTTATCACTTGTTCCTATTCCCTTCCTCCCTCTGCTCCCTCTCTTCTCTCTCCTCCCTACAATTACTCTCACACTTCTCTATGTACCCATGATGGACTTCATTAATCAGTTGATAAATTTGGGTCCAAATTTTCAAAGTACTTATCTGGATTTCTGCCGTCATCCTTGTTTCACCCCCCCAAAAATCAAAAAATGCTCCCAGAGACTTTTTTAAAGATTTTCCATTTCAATGCTACATCTTTTAAACAAATTCCAGCAGACCACTGTGCTAAAGTGAAACATCTGAAAGAAGCACAAAATGATTGTTCAAAACTGTACTGTGATGAGCCACAGCATTTTGAATTCCTGCAAAATAACTTGGCACCTGCGCAGAAAGCATTCTTCTGAGCAATGTATGAGTCCGCCCTTTGTTTTGAAGGAGCAGCTGCCTTAGTTTGCTGTCAGCTGCTGCAGTGTGCCCTTTGTCCACTAGAAGGGCCCATATGACTTCTTGATTCAGTACTCCAATCACAGAACACTTACTGTCAAATTATTGGTCATACTGGAAACACCTGTTAGTATAATCAACTGCATAGTCACTAGCTGTAGCTTAGAAGTTCTGTTTGTGAATAGGCTTCAGCTGCTGAATTGTACCTCCTGCATCTTTCAAACCAAGTAGTAGCTGCACATAATTGATGTCCACCACTACCATATATTATATTCTCAAATCAGAAACATACAAATTTACAGTAACCATACACATCAATAAATATGTACATATATATACACAAATTGTATTTATATTACATGTGCCCAGTACTTTGCAACCTCCAAGGAGCTTGGAGTGGCTTGCAGAAGATCAATCTTCGTGCAGGATGTAGGGCGCAAAAGGCACTGGAGCATGTGACTTGTGGTTTGTTCTTGTCCACAATCACAGGACGTATCTTCTGTTATGAAGGCCCATCTCTTCAGGTTGTCTCTTGATTGTCCAACTTCTGATCGTAATCTGTTTAAAGATTTCCACTACCATGTCATATATGCAGACATGAGTCAAATTGTTTTTGTCCACACAGCAGCTTTCTGACGTTTCTCTGTTGTGGAGCCAATGGTTGATACCTCCATAGGGTAAAATGAAGTTTTGCATGGTAGTTTCAATTCTGGCCAATTTCAAGTGAAATGCTCTTTCATCTCATTGTCAAAGCATCTGTAGTATCATGTAAACTCCCATTCAAAACCACAGCCAGGATCTTCACATTCTTTGTGATGTCCACCACCTAAGGCTTATAATTGATTATTGTCAGGCTTAGATTGATCCTCAAAACTGCTACACTATTAAAGCAGCCAAATAAGCATCACCAGCCCTGTTTTTACCCACAAGTCATGGTTAAAAATGTCTCTTCTACTATACCACTAGTAACTGTTCTATAGCTGTCCAGTTACTTTCAAAAGACTTTCAAATCTGACATCTAGATTACAAAATGAACTCTACAAACAGCACTGTATTGACTCAACAGGCTGCTCAATACTCAAATTTCTCACTACAAAAAAATTATTACAAAAAAAAAATCTTATAAAAAACTAAAGGACATATGTTTCTTTAAAATTTATACTTATGTGAACTGGCCATACAAAAATCCCCATACAATATAATTACATACAATGTATTGTTGTACAATGTCACAAAATATCTAAACATTATACTTTTAACAAAAATTACACATCTGCATCATAAGTAACATCCTTTTTTGCTAAGCAAAGATTACATTTTAAAATATGTATCACTTTGTACAAGTCTTGTCTTGCTAAACAAAATAAATCGTCATGGGTTGAAAAAAATACTAAATTATACTGTGCATTGCAGTTCACTTCATTTTTAGATAGAAAATTTCACTTACTCAATGTTCAGTATTTTTCACAGGCACTTTCACTTTTTCAATGAGCTTTAACACACTTTCTCACCCAGACATCCACGTCTTCAACAGGTCCAAGTGGCAGTTAGCAAAGAAATGAACTGTGATTAGTGCCCTTGGAGGTGGTTCTCCTCCACCACAGTACATGAAAAAATGAGAATAGTAAAAAAGTAACAAAAGTCCTGATTTTGTTAACTATGTAAAAGATTACAAAAATATTTTTAAAAAAGTTGTAAAGGCAGCCAAAGAACTGGCAAATAATAGATTTATATTGGATAGTGAAAACAAATCAAAGGCATTATGGTCAGTAATCAAAGCTGAAACAGGTGTCCCAGGTAGAGGCCATGATATTTCTGAAATCAAGGTAGAGGATAAAATTATTCTAAATCCTGTTCAAATTTCTGAATTGTTTAATGAATTCTGTATAAATGTAAACAAATCCAATTTCAATGTAGCAGAGTATCCAGAAATGGTAAATTTTTTTCAACAGAGAGCAACTTGATGGTGGATTTTTCAGTACATTTAGAAAAATTACTGTAAAAGATATAGAAAATGTGATACTTATTGCTTGTCATTAGCCAACATTTGATGAAATAGACAGTTTTGACATTACATTTGATAGTGAATCTAAAATTGGGAAACTATGTACATATAGATTACATTACATGAGGATAAAGAGTTATTCTCTGCATTATAATTCCTTAACATCATAGTTAACTCTTTACTACATTCCAATTTCCTTTACATCATAGTTGCTCTCACTCTCTACTACATTCTAATTCCTTTACATCATAGATACACTTATCAGCTAACAATTTGTGCAGCTGCTTCTTGAAGGCATCACCTCATAGGTCTTTCAGTGATTGTGGTAACTTGTTATATAATTTTAATCCTGTTCGCTTAAAGCTACTTTGGACCTTAGATAGCCTAGTAAAGTCTACATCAAGATTGTTTTTATATCTGGTATCATATGAATGAACATCTGTTCTGGAAGGTAGGATATGTATTTGTTTTTTTATGGAAAGAAGACACGTTTTTATATACAGAGAAGGTAATGTTAAGATGTTAAGTTCCTTAAAGTGCTTTCGACATGATTCTTGGCTTTTAATACCTGTAATTGCGCTAACTGCTTTCTTCTGCCACATGAACACTGTCCGAGCACCAGTTGAGTTGCCCCATAATTTTATTCCGTACTGTAAGTGAGATTCAAAGAAGGCATAATAAAAAGATAAAAGTTGTTTTCTGCTAACTAATGTTTTTAGTTTCCTTAACAAAAAGACTACTCTAGATAGTCTGGCACATAACAGTTCCGTGTGGGTGTTCCATGTTAATTTTGGATCCAGGTGGATTCCTAGAAGTCATACAGAGTCAGACTCATTTAATTTTTCCTGTAGATTGTGCAAGAAGAAATACATAGTTTCAGTCTTGCTACTGTTGAGTATCAGCTTGTTACTGTGGAACCATATGGCAGACTTTTCAAGCATTACTTTTTTTGTTTCTTCACTTCCTCCAATTTGTTATCTGAGGTAATTAGGGTTGTGTCATCAGAATATATTATTGACTTGTGAAGCATGAAAGTAGGCAAGTCATTCATGTATACCAGGAAGGGAAAAGGTCCAAGCACTGAGCCTTGTGGCACCCCTCTTACAACTGGTAGGGCATTTGATTGCTGGCTATTTACTATAACTACCTGAGTTCTGTTTGTCGGGTATGATCTGATTAATGCCAGTTCATTATTTTTGACACCATAGCACTCTAGTTTATTTATTAGTATTTCATGGGATACAGTATCAAATGCTTTACTCAGATCTAGTAGCACAGCACAAGTGATGGAATTGTTCTCAAAGCCATCAAATATGTCTGTCACAAGAATTTCTACTGCATTTATTGTAGGCAATCCTGGCCTAAAACCAAAGAGCGAGGAGGAAAAAAGATTTTGTTCAGCAAAGTAGTTGCAAAGTTGTGTTGTAATGCAGCATTCTATTATCTTGGATAATATACATATGAGGGATATTGGACGGTAACTTTCAGGTTTGTTTTTTTCTCCTTTTTTATAGATTGGGATAACAATAGTAGCCTCAGGACCTCAGGAAATTTTCCAGCTGTAAAAGTACTATTGATCAGAAAGGTAAGAGGGGCAACAATAATGTCAATTATTTGTTTCAAGATGGTGTTGGAGATGCCATAGAGATCTTTCATTTAAAGGATAAGTTATTTAGGTCAGGAATGTTGTAGGTAAAACTTTCAGAAGTTGCATCATCTGGTGCAGAGGTAGCAGTAACTTCGAACTTAGTACTGTTAACAAAAAATTCATTTAATTTTTCTGGCACTATTGGAATTTATTGTCTGTTTTTATGCTTCCCTGCTATTTTGTTTATTACCTGCCAGGCTGCTTTGCATTTGTTGCTGGAGTTTTCAATGAAAGCATCATTGGTATTACCTGCCAGGCTGCTTTGCATTTGTTGCTGGAGTTTTCAATGAAAGCATCATTGGCTCTCTGCTTTGCTGTCTGTATTTCAGTCCTATAATTCTTCCTGGCTTCTTTATACCTCTGCTTTGATTCTAGGTTACCAGTTTTAGCCATTTTATGTAGGGCAATAAGTGTGTTTCTCACGTCATGCAGTTCAGGAGTGAACCAGTTGTGCTTCTTTTTTCTATTTGGTGCACCATCTATTTTCATCTTTTTGATTATTTGTGGGCAACAGTTTTGAACTAAGCTTGCTAGTATGTTCATGAATAAGTTAAAAGCATAATCATTGTTATTACAATTATATACTCTGTCCCACACAACTTCTGATAATTTTTGCCTTAACTTTGTAATGTTGTCAGGATACAATAATCTGATTCTCTTAATGTGTTCAGGTTGCTGAGTAGGATAGTTTTCACAGCTGACCATTAGCCATAGGCTGTCGTGGTCAGATATAACTGGATTTATTACTCCGTACTGACACTCATCTTTTGTCAAATTGGAGATTATGTTATCTAGGCAGGCATCTAATCTTGTTGGCTTGTTATTCATACAGTACAAGTTGTTAGACCCTAACATGTTTTGAAAGTGGGTGACAGTTGGTGTTTTTAGTCGTATGTCTATATTAATGTCACCAATGTTTGCTATCTTGTGGTGTCTGTATTTTACCAGCAGGTACTTATTTAAAGTCTCCATTTGGTCAATAAACTGATGAATATCAGAGCTAGGAGTGCGATAAATAGAGATGATCACTAATTTAAGTTTGGGAAGCAATAATGCAGCAATTTCAAAAAGTTGCTCTTTGCAAAAATGATCAACTTTTTGTGCTACATATTCAATGTTAGAGTTTCTCTTTATAAAAATAGCGACTCCTCCATGACTACTTTTGGTTCTACAATATGAGCTTGATACAATCACTAAAAAGTAAAACATCAGCAGGATGGGATGGGATACCAACAAAAGTGTTAAAAACAGTCTCTACGAGTAAAATAATAGCGCAGCCACTAACTACAATAGTTAACAGTCCCTTCAAGAAGGTTATTTTCCAGGCACACTGAAGGACATGGTAGTTAAGCCACCATTCAAAGAATTCATAAAAGAACACATGGGAAACTATTGTCCAGTCTCTCTTCTTCCATTACTGTCAAAAATATTTGAGAAGGTAGTCACCATACAAATTCAAAATTTCATAGAAAAATTTAAAATAATCTCAAAAAATGAGTATGGATATCAAAAAGGCAAAACCACAATATCTGCTATAAATAATTTTGTTGATAAAATTAGCTTGTCTCTAGACAACACATTGCAACCCACAGGATTTTTTGTGACCTATCAAAGGCCTTTGAGAGTGTGAATCACTCCTTGCTACTCTGTAAACTGGAAAAGTATAGAATTAGGGGCACAGTATTAGAATGCTGTGGTTTAAATCCTATCCAACCAACCAAAGACAAAGAGTGGCTATAACATCAGAGAAAGGAACTTATACTTCAAAGTAGAAAACCATTTCACATGGAGTACCCTAAGGTTCTGTCTTAGGTCCCATTCTGTTTTTGTTTTACATAAATGATCTGCCACTTAATATTGAGTGTCACTCAGTTTTATTTGCAGATGACACATCTTTAATCATTGAAAGTAACATTACAGATCAGATTCCACAAACTGTATTAAATACTTTAGAAAACTTAGATATCTGGTTTGATTTGGATGGGTTAAAATTAAAAATGGAAAAGACTCAGTTAATGCAATTTAAAGCAAAACAAGCAAAATTAAATGATATTCAGGTCAGTCACAGAAACCAGGATTTGCAGTAATCTAGCTGTGCAAAATTCCTAGGAATGCAACTAGATAAAAATCTATCATGGGGGTCACACATACAGTACGTAGCAAATAAATTAAATAGACTAGCATATGCAATGAGAATATTGTACAATGCTACCAGTATGGGCATAAGAAAAGTAGTATATCACAGCTGCTTTGAGTCAGTAATAAGGCATGGAATTGTATTTTGGGGTAACTCAAACCATATTTATTGAATACTAAAATTTCAGAAAACTGTCATCAGAAATATGCACAATGTAGGGCGAAGAAAATCATGTCGCCCACTCCTAAAAAATCTGAGTATATTAAGTGTTCCCTCACTATACATATATGAGCTGATTTTCTTTATACACAGTAACCCTGATTTATTTGTAGCAAATCATTTTCAACATGATTACAACAATAGAAATCAAAATAATTTTATGCTGCCCATCCACCATTTAAAACTTTATGCTCAAACTCCACATTATATGGGTACAAAAATTTATAACAAAGTGAAAGAAAGAGAACTGCTCAGCATAAATTTAGAAACACTGAAAAAATCCTTACATGAGAAACTAATGCAGAAATGTTACTATTCAGTAGAAGAATTCATAAATGACAACCTGAAATTTTGAGCAGGAGAGAGCAAGTACTTAGGACTGTTAATCTTAAAAGTTTGTTACTTCTGAAGAGACATTATTAATTGCTTAATTAAGTAAGTATTGAGTATTGTATATTATATTACTGGTATTATAAGGAAAATTGTAAACCAGTTTTTGTGTTTTGACGAGTCTCCTGTACTTTTAAGTCAGTGGCTTGGAATTGTATGTTATGAGACAATAAACTTCTACTTCTACTACTACTTCCACTTTAGTACACTTATGTTTGCTCTTAAGTCAAAAACACTGTTTAACACGGCAAATGATAACCATTACATAATAAATAAATACATTAGATAGTTCTAATAACATTACAATAATTAGCAGTAAATTTGACTATAGTACAAAAGGTGTGAACTAGAAAATTTTTTAAATCAAGTACACATTACACAACAAAACATTACTATAACTCATAACTGTCTGAAGCTGGTTAAACTTGAAAGACTTGTTTCTTTCCCATTTGAAAAATATCAAAAACTCAATATGTGCAGTAGTATAGATTTACTAATCATTACTTTATGAAAAAAGTATAGTGTCACCAACACACAACTTAATTATTATTCAAACCAAAATCAAAGAGATGGAAGTTGTACAAAATCTTTGCCGAATTTCTCTACTCAACTCTGAGCACCACTCTCATTCAACCAGAAAATTAAATCCTCACAAAACCACTAAACGTTACCAAATAGTTGAGCTGTCAGAATATCCACATCAGTCTATCATCACAGCTAATCAGCAAACTTATTGTTCTTACCACTTTGAGCTCAAAATTCCTCAGAACACAAACATGAGTTTTCAGATAACTTATAGATCCTATGATGCAGCATTATATGACTTGTACCTCACTCAAATATTGCTGTTTCTGTTTAGCTCTTATTCCCAGCTGCAGTGTCATGAATTGCACAATATATCCAGTACCCAATGTTGCCTAGTTCACAATTTTGTATCATCAATACAGTTACACAACATTAGTTTGTATGCAGTCATCTTTTCCATTAATCATGTCTGTCAACACATTACTTACTTACATTTTTTACCTTGTTAGCTAGTGGAGTACATTCTCAAAAAATGTCCCTCCTGCAGAGACAGGCTCCCTGACCATTAAGACTCTAACATTATTCATTACTTTATTATTTCATTATTGTTTCATTATCTAATAAATAAACACCTGCTCTGCTTATCTAATGCAAAATTAAGTCTACTGAAAAACACTCCACAGTAACAAATCCTTATGCTAAAGCAAACTTAACTCTCATTACCGATGAGACAAAATCATCACCCAGAAAAACTATTACTTCACCGTATTCCATCAAATTGCTCAATATTCTAGCCTGAAGGGCTATATAAATACAAACCTTGCTTTTTCTTTCCACACACATTACTCCCGGCAACTAGGTCTAAAGTTGTAATTCCTTAATGTTAGAAAAGGCTACATCACAATTAATATTAAATTCTGGTATTCAAGGTGGTTTTTACTGTGTATTGTCTCTGCTGCTGCACCAATGAGCTGATTACTTCAGATGTTAATTATCCTCCACATATGCTGACACCTTTCATTTTCTGTTTAACTCACCTCTTTGACAGAAATTCTTTAATCATGGTACCAATTTACTTTCTTCCATCCTCTTACTATTCATTACTTATAACTAACACAATGTAATATAAATAGATATATAGATAACACTGAAGAAAACTTTTCTAATATATTTCTATACTAAAGTATGCCATGGCACAAAATTACATGAAAGTGAAAGATAGAATGGTTCTGATTTACTTATGAACTACAGACAGGATAGGAGAAGAGTTTGACTGCCTCAGGAAACATGAAATATGAGACAGACAGCTAGGGTACGCATTATTGCCACATAAGGAATCCAACACAGATTATTGAGCCCCCTACTTGCTATTTACACAAGAAATTGGTCCCAAATATTTCATCAATGCTGAGATTTTGAATCACCAACAACAGCTGTCCTGCCAATTCCACATTTAATAGTACCTCTTGTTTCACACTCTTTGACAGCTTACCAGTAGTGTCAATAATTTTTATTTCGGAAACATGCATCACCACTATACCCTCAATGTTCTGAATAGATTCATAAAATGCCTGTGAAATGCCACTCAAGTCACCCCCACTGTCCAGTAAACACTTAACATGTATACCTTGTACACTTGCTATTATTACAGGATGACCCACTTACTTTTTACTTACCATGTGATCTTGTCCATACAACAAATCCTCATTAATCCTTTCTTTACTTAACACATTGCCCTCATTATTAATTAAAGATTCAAATAGCCCATTCTCATCACTACTGGATTTGTCATTGCTACCATCATTACAACTACAGTCAAACTTTGACACACTTCCACTTATGCTATGCTTTAGATTTTGTACCTCTTCCATGTTATCTCCATTTCTGTCAAATTTTGAATCTACATTTTCCTTTACTTTTACTAGTTTTTCCTCTGCCACTACTGCACACTTGGTTTCTACCTCAGTTTCTGAATAATTTTTAATCCGATCAATTTATTTCTCAAGTTTAGCCCTATTTTCAGCATATTGTTTCTTGAAAACCTCCACCTTCATACTATTGTCACCACAAAGTTTTTCTATCTCTCTTCTACGCTTTTACTACTCAATGTTAATTTCTCATTAGTATTATCACAATCTTTAACTATAGCATGAAATGCCTTATTTAATTCTGAAAGATTAGCACTAACTACCTTAATTTCCTTTTTAATTTGTTGATTCAGTTCATCTTTCAAGGTAATCATGTCAGTTCTAATGTTACCAGTTTTGTTTTCCACCCTGCTAATGTCTTTTTTCATACTACTAATGTTATTTTCCACCCTACTAATGTCTTCTTTTGTACTCATATTACTCAGAATACTCATAAGTTGCCTTAACATCACTTCCACTTTTCCGTTACCACTATTGTCCTGCAACTCAGTCCCCATTAAGTCTTTCTGTTTATTTAACAATTTAACCTCTACAGCTTTGTTCTCAGTCACACTGTTTTGTTTGTTAAGGTCACTCACTCATTATCATCATCATTATCATCTTGGCCTTTTCCCATGTCATGTGTGGTCAGTGTTGCTTTTCTGGATCCTTCTCTTGCATAAATGCTATCCAGTGCCTCTTCTCTGAGCCATCCTTTCTCCCGTAGGTCCCCTGTTACCTTGTCTTTCCTTCTCAGTTTCAGTCTTCCTCTTCTCCTAGGTCTTTATCTCCCCACATAGTACTCTCCTCTTCTCTGCACATGTCCATGTGATCTTAGCTTACTTTCTTGGAATTTTCTTTCCTATGGGCCCCACTTTCACTGTTCCCCATGATGTACTCATTCCTTAGTCTATCCTTTCACGTCACCCCACTCATCCACCTTAACATTCTCAGTTCTGCCATTTCCAGCTTTTTCTCTTGTTGTTGTTGTTGTGGTCTTCAGTCATGAGACTGGTTTGATGCAGCTCTCCATGCTATTCTATCCTGTGCAAGCTTCTTCATCTCTCAGTAACTACTGCAACCTACATCCTTCTGAATCTGCTTAGTGTATTCATATCTTGGCCTCCCTCTATGATTTTTACCTTCCATGCAGCCCTCCAATACTAAATTGGTGATCCCTTGATGCCTCAGAACATGTCCTACCAACCGATCCCTTCTTCTAGTCAAGATGTGCCACAAACTTCTCTTCTCCCCAGTCCTATTCAATACCTCCTCATTAGTTATGTGATCTACCCATCTAATCTTCAACATTCTTCTGTAGCACCACATTTCAAAAGCTTCTATTCTCTTCTTATCCAAACTATTTATCGTCCATGTTTCACTTCCATACATGTCTACACTCCATACAAATACTTTCAGAAACGACTTCCTGACACTTAAACCTATACTTGATGTTAACAAATTTCTCTTCTTCAGAAACACTTTCCTTGCCATTGCCAGTCTCCACTTTATATCCTCTCTACTTTGACCATCATCAGTTATTTTGCTCCCCAAATAGCAAAACTCCTTTACTACTTTAAGTGTCTCATTTCCTAATCTAATTCCCTCAGCATCACCTGACTTAATTCGACTACATTCCATTATCCTCATTTTGCTTTTGTTGATGTTCATCTTACATCCTCTCTTCAAGACACTATCCATTCGGTTCAACTGCTCTTCCAAGTCCTTTGCTGTCCTTGACAGTATTACAACGTCATCGGTGAACCTCAAAGTTTTTATTTCTTCTCCATGGATTTTAATACCTACTCCAAATTTTTCTTTTGTTTCCTTCACTGCTTGCTCAATATACAGATTGAATAACGTCAGGGAGAGGCTACAACCCTCACTCCCTTCCCAACCACTGCTTCCCTTTCGTGTCCCTCAACTCTTGTAACTGCCATCTGGTTTCTGTACAAATTGTAAATAGCCTTTCGCTCCCTGTATTTTACCCCTGCCACCTTCAGAATTTGAAAGAGAGTATGCCAGTCAGCTTTGTCAAAAGTTTTCTCTATGTCTACAAATGCTATAAACATAGATTTGCCTTTCCTTAATCTAGCTTCTAAGATAAGTTGTAGGGTCAGTATTGCCTCACGTGTTCCAATATTTCTACGGAATCCAAACTGATCTTCCCCGAGGTCGGCTTCTACCAGTTCCTCCATTCGTCTGTAAATAATTCGCGTTAGTATTTTGCAGCTGTGACTTGTTAAACTGATAGTTTGGTAATTTTCACATCTGTCAACACCTGCTTTCCTTGGGATTGGAATTAATATATTTTTCTTGAAGTCTGAGGGTATTTCACCTGTCTCATACATTTTGCTCTCCAGATGGTAGAGTTTTGTCAGGACTGGCTCTCCCAAGGCTGTCAGTAGTTCTAATGGTATGTTGTCTACTCCTGGGGCCTTGTTTCGACTCAGGTCTTTCAGTGCTCTGTCAAACTCTTCATGCAATATCATATCTCCCATTTCATCTTCATCTACATCCTCTTCCATTTCCATAATACTGCGCTCAAGTACATCGCCCTTGTATAGACCCTCTATATACTCCTTCCACCTTTCTGCTTTCCCTTCTTTGCTTAGAACTGGGTTTCCATCTGAGCTCCTGATATTCATACAAGTGGTTCTCTTTTCTCCAAATGTCTCTTTAATTTTCCTATCTTAACCCTAGTGATATGTGCTTCAACATCTTTACATTTGTCCTCTACCCATCCCTGCTTAGCCATTTTGCACTTCCTGTCAAACTCATTTTTTAGATGTTTGTATTCCTTTTGCCTGCTTCATTTACTGCATTTTTATATTTTCTCCTTTCATCAATTAAGTTCAATATTTCTTCTGTTGCCCAAGAATTTCTAGTAGCCCTCGCCTTTTTACCTACTTTATCCTCTGCTACCTTCACTACTTCATCCTTCAAAGCTATCCATTCTTCTTCTACGGTATTTCTTTCCCCCGTTCCTGTCAATTGTTCCCTTATGCTCTCCCTGAAACTCTGTACAACCTCTGGTTTAGTCAGTTTATCCAGGTCCCATCTCCTTAAATTCCCACCCTTTTGCAGTTTCTTCAGTTTTAATCTACAGTTCATAACCAATAGATTGTGGTCAGAATCCACATCTGCCACTGTAAATGTCTTACAATTTAAAACCTGGTTCCTAAATTTCTGTCTTACCATTATATAATCTATCTGAAACCTGTCAGTATCTCCAGGCTTCTTCCATGTATACAACCTTCTTTTATGATTCTTGAGCCAAGTCTTAGCTATGATTGAGTTGTGCTCTGTGCAAAATTCTACCAGGCGGCTTCCTCTTTCATTTCTTCCCCCCAATCCATATTCACCTACTATGTTTCCTTCTTTCCCTTTTCCTACTACTGAATTCCAGTCAGCCATGATATTAAATTTTTGTCTCCCTTCACTATCTGAATAATTTCTTTTATTTCATCATACATTTCTTCAATTTCTTCTTCATCTGCAGAGCTAGTTGGTATATAAACTTGTACTACTGTAGTAGGCATGGGCTTTGTTTCTATCTTGGCCACAATAATGTGTTCAGTAGCTTACCTGCACCCCTGTTTTTTTATTCATTATTAAACCTACTCCTGCATTACCCCTATTTGATTTTGTATTTATAACCCTGTATTCACCTGACCAGAAGTCTTGTTCCTCCTGCCACCGAACTTCACTAATTCCCACTATATCTAACTTTAACCTATCCATTTCCCTTTTTAAATTTTCCAACCTTTCTGCCCGATTAAGGGATCTGACATTCCATGCTCCGATCCGTAGAACGCCAGTTTTCTTTCTCCTGATAACGATGTCCTCTTGAGTAGTCCCCACCCAGAGATCTGAATGGGGGACTATTTTACCTCCAGAATATTTTACTCAAGAGGAGCCATCATCATTTAACCATATAGTAAAGCTGCATGCCCTCGGGAAAAATTATGGCTGTAGTTTCCCCTTGCTTTCAGCCGTTCGCAGTAGCAGCACAGCAATGCCGTTTTGGTTAGTGTTACAAGGCCAGATCAGTCTATCATCCAGACTATTTCCCCTGCAACTGCTGAAAAGGCTGCTGCCCCTCTTCAGGAACCACATGTTTGTCTGGACTCTCAACAGTTACCCCTTCGTTGTGGTTGCACCTACTGTACATCTATCTGTATCGCTGAGGCATGCAAGCCTCCCCACCAACAGCAAGGTCCATAGTTCATGGGGTGGCTTTTCCTCTTGGGCTTTTGTAATTGGCCAAGTTTCTGTATTATAAAGTATCACAGGCCTCACCACAGACAGGGAAAAAATTGGTTACAGTGTGAACAGACTTGTAAAGCTTTCCTTTAATTCTGCAGCTAACCTTCTTATCACACAGTATTCTCCTCAGTTTCCTCCAGTTCACCCATCCACTATTTATCCTGTGCTGAATTTCAGCCTCCAGTCCTCCATCACTTTGCATGTAAGAGCATAAGTATTTAAATTTTTTGACCTACTTCAGTTGTTCTCCTTGCAGGCTAATATATAGATCTTTGGCATCCTTTGAACACATATACTCTGTTTGCACTCTACTAATGCTCACTCCCCTTTCCTCTAGAGCTTTTCTCCGCTGTTCAAGCTTTTCTTGAAGTGCCTCCAGGGTGGGTTCACAGATTATAACATCATGGGCAAACATTATGCTCCAAGGTGCCTCTTTTTTCACCTCTTTGACTAGTACATCTATGACAAGGTCAAAGAAATATGGGCTGAGAGCAGATCCATGATGTAGTCCTACTCTCACTGGAAATGCCTTTGTTGCACCAGCACTGCTCCTGAGTTGTGTCATTGCACTTTCACACATGTCTTCTACCAACATGATATTTGTCTCTGGCAGGCATTTACTTCTCAGACAAATCCATATCTCTTGGCTCAGCACTCTGTCATATGCCTTCTCAAGATCGATAAAGATCATATGCAGTTCGGCTTGTACTTCTCTGTGCCTCTCCATCAGTTGCCTTAGTGCAAATATTGCATTGGTTGTTCTTCTTCCCAGCATAAATCCAAATTGTTCTTCACATACTTCAGTTTCTAGACACAATCCCTTCTCAATTATCTGTTCCCTGATCTTCATTGCATGGGACATCAGTTTCATCCTTCTACAATTGCCACAGTTTTGGATATCCCCTTTCCCCTTATATATGGGAACCAGTATACTGCTCCACACATGTTGCATTCTTTCTCCTTTCCAGATCTTCTGCATTATATTCCAGTGAATATCAGTTTCCTGTTCTCCCAACTTTTCCATGCTGCTATTGGGATTTGGTCTGCCCCTAAGGCCTTCCCATTTTTTATTAGTTAAGGTGCCTTAGGGGTCAGTGCAGGAACCACTACTGTTTCATATACAAATGATATGCCTTCTAATGACAGGAGGTTCTAAAATATTTCTGTTTTCTGATGACATTAGCTTGGTAGTGAAAGATGTTGAATGCAAAATCGGCAGTGTATCAAATAATAAAATTCAAGACATCAGATCTTGGCTTGTAGAAAATAAATTTATGCTAGATCACAGTAACGTTTCTAACATAAAATTCAACTAAAACTGTAATTTTTATTACACAGGATAGGCATATGATTAGTGAGATTGAACATTCCAAATTCAGTGGTGTTCAGATAGACGGTAAGCTTGCATGTAAGGCCCATGTTGAATAATTTGTTCAAAAACTTAATGATGCTATACTTACTGTTAGAACAGTATCTGTAATAAATGATACTCCAGCACAAAAGCTAGTCTGTTTTGCTTCTTTTCATTTTTTTATGATGTAAGGTGCAATATTCTGGGGCAACTACACCCATTCACCAAGGGTATTTCTGACTTAGAAATGGCAGTTCAAGCCATATGTGAAGTAAGTTCATGAACCACTTGTTGATCCCTGTTCAGGAATCTGGGAATACTGACACTGGCCTCCCAATACATAATTTCTTTAATGTCATTTATTGTTAACAGTATGAACTTATTCCCAGGAATTAGCAGCTTTCACTCACTTAATACAAGACAGAAATCCAATCACTATTCAGATCACACTTCCTTGACTCTCGTGCAGGAAGGCATGAAGATTCCTGCTGCATCCATTTTCAATGAGCTACCAAAATAATTAAAAAAATCTTAGCAGCAATCCTCCCACTTTCAAGTCCAAACTGAAGAATTTCCTCATGGCTCACTCCTTCTAGTCTCTTCTATTTTATTTGGAGTTCCTACTTTACTATTATATCAATTTTGCTATGATATACATTCAGCTTGTAGTCTGCATAGTATTCATGTAAATTTTAATTTTAACTATTATTAATTTACCTGTTGTCTATTTTGTGTGCTGACTCATTCCTTGACCATGGACATTTACTTCTCAATTTGGTGCTACAGACCTAGATGAGTAAAATTAAATTTAAAAAAAAGATCACTGATTGTGACAGATTCTCCTCCATGTAAGGAGTTTATCTTCATAACAGAAAATAAATGATCATATTGACAGACTTTGTCACAGACATGGAACTAACTACAGAGTGAGAGGAATAGTATGTGGGTTTGCACAGAGATTGGTAGTATGTCTACTTGTCTCCTTAACCTGAATGTGTGATGTTGCAATGATGTTAACAGACAGTTCATAAACTATAATTTTTCTGATGACACAGCATACTAATGAAGGGTCTTAACTCAGCCTTGATGGACAAAGATCAGATTTCAGCTGAACAAGACTGTAATTAGGTCTGGGCAAAGAGTTTCAGTTTTAATATCACAAACTCATGTTTTGCAGTTTCAAACAAGTAAATGTGACCCGAGAACACCATATATGGACGTTAATGGTCACACATTAAATTAAAAACTCACATGAAGTTCCTAAGGAGCCATCTGGATAGTAAGTTAAAGAAGGAGAGCTTCTGTGAATCTGGGAGATGAGTTATTGGCAGAAATAAAGCTGTGAGGATGGGTTGTGAGTCATGCTTGGGGTAGTTCACTTGCCCATGAAAAGCAAAAGTCATGAGTTGGTGAATTGGGAGTCTTGATCTGGCACACAGTTTTAATCTACCATGAAGTTTCATGTCAGTGCACACTCAGCTGCAGAGTGAAAATTTCATTCTGGAACTTGAGATGCTATTAACATATAGAAGAACTAAACAAAAAGCTCATTCCAGTAGGTTTTTCCTTAGAAGCATCTATCACTGTGTCATCCTAAAGGCAAAAGAGTTGGTTTATTTTGCTAATTTTCACACCTTCTTGTTTCATGGAATTATTTTATATACACCTAAAGTAAATAAGAGCTATAAGAATACTGGGTAAAGTAGATAGCTATAAATCTTTCAGAAGTTTTTTCAAATATCTTGGTATTCTTACACTCACTTCCCAATAGAGTTGCATCTTAATGCAATAAAAATCAGTTTCACATGAAATATAATCCCTACAAAGAGAATACAAGATATAAAATTAATTTTCATATAAACTTAGCTTCTTTCTCCAGAGTTCAGAGTAAAGCTATGTTCTGCAGTTCAAAGGTTTTCATTAAGCTTCCATCTAATGTAAAACATGACATTGGGAATTCTGAAAAATTCAAAAGAAAATTAAAAATTGTCTCATTAGGCAATCTTTCTACAAATTATCTGAATAATCTGTATTCAGCATTTGGAAAGATCTGTAAGCTACATGGCACAGAGAAGTGTTTACCATAAAACAATATAACTAATTGTAATGTAGATCAACTGGTCTTTGTATTTACGCATGAAGGTGATTATTACATTTTAAAAAATACCAAGGTAATCAAGTAACTAGAAATCTAAAAGAGTAACTGCTTAATCAATTTATTTATTTATTTAGCCCCTGTATTATCACATTCATGATATTGGACTTATCAAAGTACAGAACAGTATGAAATATTACATGTTTACATCATTACAAAATCTTATCATTGGTATCAGCACATATTTAGAACAAAAACATTATTCTGCTTACGTACATACAGATAGAATAAATGCTTGCGAAATCCATTGGTCAATTTTACTAAAACTATTAAATACCAGTACTTTAGTTATTTAGGCAGAGTAACATACAGCACAAAAGCAAGGTGCATAATTACATACATACATTGATGAAAGAAGTTTGGTTTTATCTAGGAATGGATAATAATTACAAATTTTTGTTTAGAGAGTAATGAAGCAGGCCTACAGATCTGAGCAAAATTCATTAATGCTGTAGAAGCTGTTTATTAGTGGATATTTTAGTTCTTTTTTGAATGTATTACTGTTTGGTATTTTTTTATGCTATCTAGCAATGCACTGTACAGAATTTTTGGTTTGTAAACAGCACTTTCCTGATATATTGTTTCCTATGCACATCCCTATGATAGTCATCCCTGTTCCTTGTTTGCTAATTGTGGATCTCACTAATCAAAACTGAAGCTTGATGGTTTTTAATTAATCATATGCTTTCAAATATAAATATGGATGGTAAAGTTCATGATGTTTAGTTCCTTAAAGACACCTCTACATGGTGTTCTGTAAGCAACATCACTTATTAATCTTACATCTTTCTTTTGGAGCTTAAAAGACTGCTTTGCAAAAGAGGTATTTCCCCAGAACACTATTCCATACTTCAGTAGATTATGCATGTATGTGTAATGAGCACTTAACACTGTTTCAGTATTGCAGAAATGTTTAAGCACTCTTAATAACAGTACTTGCATATTTTTTGTTAAGCATATCTATATGTTTTTCATATATTAGATGCTCATCCACCCATACTCCTAAAAGTTTTATGTGGTTATTTGATAATGTGAATTTTACATTGGTCCTATTTTAGTTCCTTATATGGTTGAAGTTCATCCATACAGTTTACTTGTCATTGACAATTAGACAGTTATCTTTAAACCATTTTTTCTGCCACTTTGCCTGTTTTCTCAATTTATTGGTGCACCTCATAATCATTCTCCCCTTTTATAATGAAGCTGGTATCATCAGCAAATAATATGGTATCATCTGTTGGAAACTGTTGAGGTAGGTCATCAATAAAAATCAAGAATAACAATGGCCCCAATACCAAGCCCTGGGGCACCCCATAATTAACTTTTTTATATTCAGAATGGTACACATTTCCATCCTGAGAAATTTGTACTCTTTGTTTCGCATCAGTTAAATATGGTTTGAACCACTCATAGGAAATACCATGGACACCATAATTATACAGTTTTAAAAGCAGTAGATTATGATTTATAAGATAAAATGCTTTGGAAAGCTCCAAGAACAACCCACAGACCAGTTCCTTGTCCTCAATAGCTTTGTAAACAATTTTTAGGAAACTGAAGAGAGTTGTTTGTGTAGATTTGCCTTTTTTCAAACAAGCTGAGCATCAACTTTCTTACAAATTTACTTGGTTAAATTTAGCTGCTGTAAATGTTAATAGTATTAAGCAGAATAGTGATGGATTGCTATTAATGCAGTGTATAAATTTAGTTTCTAGAATCTACTTGTTTTCTGGTAAGATATTCATTGACTTATATAACTGCATAGGCTTGAACAGCCAGAGTCAGTTGACATAAAATGTTTCTGAGAATCATACCACATCATAATGTAAAAACTTTACTGGAGAAACCAAAGTTTCAACCACACTTCCAGTGACCTTCTTCTTATTTTATTGATGTGCTTTAGCTATGAAGAGTCTCTTATAGATTTTCATTGCTGGTCACTGAGCATGACACTATGTCATAATTCTGAAAGCCTGTAGTTGTGATTGGTCACTTGAGGCAAATGGAGCATGAACTTTATTACAAATGGTTGCTACAGTGGGCGGAGTGGGGACCTGCTGTTGTATATTGCTTCTTGCATTGTTTCTTATGATTAGTTCTCTTCAGAGAATGAAGTGTGGCTCCTGTTTTCCTTCTGCTGGAGATTATGACATGGTACAATACTCAGAAAAATGTTATGTCAACTGTATACATTCACTTTCTCCACATCCCTGAAGTTTGTCCTTTTCGATGAGATGTATGACATGTGATTAACAAATGAATGATCAAAGTATGGAATCTACAAATTGAGCTGAATGGGTGAATGAATATTTATATCTAATAACATATTACCATAACGTAAATACACCAAATATGTTATAAAAACCTCTATAATGTATCAAATTACTCAGTCCACAGTTTATTATTATAATAGTTATAACAGTGTTTGTCCTTAAATAATTTACAAATATTAATATTACATTGGATTATGAACAGGGTACCTTCAAGATTAATTTTTGTTTTATTTAGTGATCAATGTAATGAACTATGTGGACTACCGAGAGTAGCTCATCATTGCATCCACTCCACCTCTATAGAAATTTTACATTTGGTATGCCATTAATTTTCTGAACTATGATTCAAATTCAAGAGCTGAAGTCTTTTTTATGTGCCTAGAATAGCACAAGTTCATTTTTGTAGCGCCTGAACTACACATCTTTAGAATTAATACATTTATTTTATTGTTGTCTTGGTTCTTTCTCTTGCTGCAGCTCTGAAATCTCCAATAGCAATGTTTACATCAGTCTCAAGACTGAATATTTTTGTGCGGATGGTTAACAACTTAAGACATCTTCAATATTGATGAAGACTAAGAAATTAAATGACAGTAAATACTACTGTAAACTTGGGTGAATAGGGACTCAGGTGTGAATAGGGACACCTTTTCAGGAAAAAGTTTTATGTGTTACTAATGCAACAAAAAATCATTTGTCTTTAGTGAGATATGACGTCCGAAACACCTTATAAGTTTGTTTCTCTGAAATAATTGGTTACTGTCATCTTTGACGTATTTCATAAGTTGTCAGCCTTGTTCAAAATGATCAACTGTTTGTGTTGTTTTTGTTTTGGTGGTCAAACTTCAGCTGTACATGCTACATACTTTTAAGGAATCTTTTCAAAAGTTTCCAGGTAAATATTATCATTATACACAAGAGACATGGTCAGAGATTTATGATACAATCATGGTTTTGTAGAAACTGTAATATATTTTCTCTTATGTTGTAACTTTTTTTAACTTTCAGAGGTGAATAGGGACAGCATGGTTAGGAAATATCAGCATGATCCTTGAGGTCATCGCCACAAATATGTTACACAAGAGGACCTGGAAAGGGCTATAGAAACCATTAGAAAAGGGATCTCACTCCGAAATACTTCAGAAAATTCTAAAATTGTGAAATCTGCATTGCAAAGGTACAGCAAAATGTCTGAACAGGAAATTGAAAACAGAAATAAGAAGGGAGGACAAACAGCTCTTGGTGTGCCAATTGAAGTGAAGATTGTGGAAAGTGTTGTTACTTGTGGAAAATGGTGATATCCTCTAAGCATGTTTGATGTATGATGTTTTGTGAAGTACTTTTTGGATAGAAAAGGAAGAATAATAAAGCAGTTTAAAAACAATCTTCCAGGTCCAGATTGGGCACAATCTTTCATTGAGAGGCACAAAGTTATTTCTCCACAAATATGTCAAAATATATCCCAAAGCAGGGCTAAAGTTGCCTCACAGGATATTGCTCGCCATTTTGAAGAGTTGAAAATAACTCTTAATGATGTTCCCCCAGAGCAAATATTAAATTATGATGAGACAAACCTGGTGGACGACCCTGGAAGGAAAAAACTTCTGTACAAAAGAGGCTGCAAATATCTTGACAGGGTTATAAATCAAACAAAATCCAATGTAAGCATGATGTTTGTTGCTACAGGCAATGGCACACTATTGCCATCTTACATGATATATAAAGCTAAACACGTATACGATCTGTGGAGTGAAGGTGGTCCTGCTGGGGCAATGTTTAACAGAAGTAAATCAAGCAGGATGGAGGCAGCTGTTTCTTAGATTAGTTTAAATCTATAGTGATACCTTATTTTTCTCGTTTTGAGGAAAGAAAAGTCATTATTGGTGACAACTTGAGCTCTCATCTGTCTCCAGCTGTCATTGATTTGTGCAAAAAACATGTCATTGAGTGTGATTTCTTATCACTGACCTCAACTCATCTTACACAACCTCTAGATGTCGCAACGTTTAGGCCATTGAAACAGGCTTGGTGAAAGGTTCTGGAGAATTGAAAAAGCAGAACTAACAACAAGTGTTCAGGAATGAATAAGAAGTACTTTCCTCGACTTTTGAAAGAAACCCTTGACATGTTATCACCAACCATAGAAAGAAACATTTGTTCAGGTTTCAAGAAGACTGGTATTTATCCTTTCAATGAAGACCAAGTTCTTGGAAAAATGCTTCAAATGGCTCTGAGCACTATGGGATGTAACGTCTGAGGTCATCAGTCCCCTAAAACTTAGAACTACTTAAACCTAACTAACCTAAGGACATCACACACATCCATGCCTGAGGCAGGATTCGAACCTGCGACCGTAGCGGTCACACGGTTCCAGACTGTAGTGCCTAGAACCGCTTGGCCACCCCGGCTGGCAGTTCTTGGAATGTTGCCATTTGAGGAAAGTGGAGAAGGCAGCACTGGCACTGTTAATGACAGCCTGGTTGAATTCTTAAAGCATCAAAGGTGGCCTGATGATAATTTGCCAAAACCAGGTAGAAAAAGTAAACTGAACATACCACCCGGCAGGAGTGTTCATGCACATGACTTGTCGAATTCATTGAATGAATCAGAAGAAGATAGTGATGGTGACAACAGTGATCACAGTTATGAAGAGAGAGAAGACTTCACACCTACTTAGGAACCAGAAGAACTGTCTACTGATAGGGTGTCACACGGGGATTTGGTGAAAGCGAAATTTGAGAGCATAAAGGGGGCTGCAAAATATTTTATTGGCAGAATTACCAAAGTTGTGCTTAAAGTAAAAACATATGTGACATCATTTTTGAGACAAAACTCCCAAGACAATAGTGTTTATATTTTCCCAGTTGTAGAAGATGTATCTGAATTTGATTCTATTCAAGTGATTCAAGTCATGAAAGAACCATTAATAACACAAGGCAGACATATGTTTAAATGATGTTTTAATATTCTAAAGTATTAAAGGTTAATTTGTATTTTTAAAAACCATTCTTGTGTCCCTTCTAACCCCTGTGCCTGTTGCAATAGGGTTCTGTGAGTTATGTTTATCACTGTCCCTATTGACCCCTACCAAGGGGTAGATAGGGACACTTTATAATTGCTAATTACTACAAATTATATTAAGTAATACCAAATATACATAGTTTCAAGGTTGAATGACTATCTGCTATTTTATCTTCCACTTTAATGATTAAAAACTCATATTTGGATTGTATTTCTGGATTTATTATTTAAAAACATGAAATTCTGTCTCTATTCACCACAGTTTATGGTATTCATATAGTTCTCCATTATCCATGGTGGATGGATATGTGTGTGTGTGCGAGTGTATACCCGTCCTTTTTTCCCCCTAAGGTAAGTCTTTCCACTCCCGGGATTGGAATGACTACTTACCCTCTCCCTTAAAACCCACATCCTTTCGTCTTTCCCTCTCCTTCCCTCTTTCCTGACGAAGAAGCCGTTGGTTGCGAAAGCTAGAATTTTGTGTGTATGTTTGTGATTGTTTGTGCGTCTATTGACCTGCCAGCACTTTTGTTTGGTAAGTCTCATCATCTTTGTTTTTAGATATATTTTTCCCACGTGGAATGTTTCCCTCTATTATATTCATATCATTAATTTGAACCCAACAATTACGTTTGTTATTGTCACTGTTGCATTTCAAAATCTTTTCTATCGTCTTATTTTCTCCTTCTGTTTTTGCCAAGAGTTTCACTTTGTATTCACCTTCTCCTTTTTACCGTAATCTAATATACAATTTTATCCTGCCGATATATACAAAATAATACGTAATACGTAATAATACATAACCCACTTCCAAACCATAAACAAAAAGTTTTTTTTCCACTTTCAACACTACCACTGCTATAAAATCCACCGTTTCTAGTTCACAAAGAGTTCCTTTCACCTATTAAACAACCTTTTTGGCTAGTTCTAATAACTTTTGCTTTATTTACATTTCCGTCTTTCTCACAACACCGATCATTTTTAGCCACTTCCCACAGGTTTTAACGTCATTATTTCTTCGTCAGACTATTGTTAGCCTAATTTTCATAATCTGCCACCACAAAACCACTCCTTTTAATACATTTACACGTAGTTTTTTCGAAATTTTCCCGAATTTCTCCACCCTTTAACGTGTTTTGGTGGCAACACAACCACCTAACCTTTATGCACATCATTGTCTACCTACACAAGTTCACCACAGGATCAACATAGCCCAGCTGTAACTAACACTTTTTCGCCTTTTTTCACACCAGATCTCCATTTGCTTTCTAGTTCACCTTTATCTGTCCCCATACATTTTTATATTTATTTTTTATTTTCATTTTCATTTCAGCCTCATGTTACACTTTCCACCTTCTAATACCATGTCACCCTCACAACACCTCCACAACAACCCCATTAAGTTTTATTTACATTCCCTCCGCAAACATGCCTTCGCCCTAGCCAGATTACACTCCCATATTTTATTTTCTCAGGCTTGTCTGACATTTGGCATTACCCCCAAAGGCCTCACACTTAAAGTTCCCATCTCTGGCTGCAACCCTACTTTCCATCAGTCCCTATACCAGTTCCAAACTGAACAATCCATTGCCCTCACTCACCTAATCCTTCACCTACACATCAACTCAGCCAATGAACACACCCGTCAACTCCTATCCTTAATAAAAGTCCTCAATCTTTCCTCTCCCACATCCACACCGGCTGTTCAGAGCATCCTCCTACAGACCAACCGCAAATTAGAACAGCATGCCACCCTCCACCTTAAAAAACTATCCAATCTCCTGGTTTCCCACCTCTGGAAAGGCAACTCACTCATCCTTCACAACCTTCCCAGCAAACCTCAACCTCCTCTTATTGAACACAAACCCAGTCTCTCCCATCTACTCAATCTCCCACTTCCAGCTCCACTCCCTCCAAAACCTCAAAATTCCAATCAACACCATCTGGAACCACTACACCCTAATTCAGTAGTTAACCTCACCTCCAAACCTCTCTCCCAATCCGAAACCTCTGTCCTATCCAAAGGCCTCACCTTCAGCCCCACTCCCAGATTCAACCAAACAGCCCTCGTCAAAGATTTACTGTCCTACACTCGTACTCTCTGCTGGAAATATCACTTTGCCACGAAGAAAAATGATCCTAATCCTACTCCTAACGATCCAAACCCCCAAGACATTATCCAAATTGAACCCTGCCTGGAACAGTTCCGGCCTCCGTCACAGCGGGACCCACATCCTCTTCCTCAAAATCACCCCCTCCAAACCTTCCAGGAATTTCTCACTTCCAGCCTTGCCTCTCAATCTTTCTTGAAAAACCTTAATCCTACTCCCAACATCACCACTGCTGAAGCCCAAGCTATCCATGATCTGAAGGCTGACCGTTCCATCTTCATTCTTCCGGCGGACAAGGGTTCCACGACAGTGGTACTTGATCGTCGGGAGTATGTGGCTGAGGGACTGTGTCAGCTTTCAGACAACACCACATACAAAGTTTGCCAAGGTAATCCCATTCCTGATGTCCAGGCGGAGCTTCAAGGAATCCTCAGAACCTTAGGCCCCCTACAAAACCTTTCACCTGACTCCATCAACCACCTGACCCTACCTACACCCCGCACCCCTACCTTCTACCTTCTTCCTAAAATTCACAAATCCAATCATCCCGGCCGCCCCATTGTAGCTGGTTACCAGGCCCCCACAGAACGTATCTCTGCCTACGTAGATCAACACCTTCAACCCATTACATGCAGTCTCCCATCCTTCATCAAAGACACCAACCACTTTCTCGAACGCCTGGAATCCTTACGCAGTCTGTTAGCCCCAGAAACCACCCTTGTAACCATTGATGCCACTTCCTTATACACAAATATTCCGCACATCCAGGGCCTCGCTGCGATGGAGCAAATCCTTTCACGCCAATCACCTGCCACCCAGCCTAAAACCTCTTTCCTCATCCTGACACACAACTTCTTCACTTTTGAAGGCCAGACCTACCAACAATTAAAGGGAACAGCCATGGGTACCAGGATGGCCCCCTCGTACGCCAACGTATTCATGGGTCACTTAGAGGAAGCATTCTTGCTTACCCAGGCCTGCAAACCCAAAGTTTGGTACAGATTTATTGATGACATCTTCATGATCTGGACTCACAGTGAAGAAGAACTCCAGAATTTCCTCTCCAACCTCAGCTCCTTTGGTTCCATCAGATTCACCTGGCCCTACTCTAAATCCCATGCCACTTTCCTTGGCGTTGACCTCCATCTGTCCAATGGCCAGCTTCACACGTCCGTCCACATCAAACCCACCAACAAGCAACAGTACCTTCATTATGACAGCTGCCACCCATTCCACATCAAACGGTCCCTTCCCTACAGCCTAGGTCTTCGTGGCAAACAAATCTGCTCCAGTCCGGAATCCCTGAACCATTACACCAACAACCTGAAAACAGCTTTCGCATCCCGCAACTACCCTCCCAACCTGGTACAGAAGCAAATAACCAGAGCCACTTCCTCATCCCCTCAAACCCAGAACCTCCCACAGAAGAACCACAAAAGTGCCCCACTTGTGACAGGATACTATCCGGGACTGGATCAGGCTCTGAATGTGGCTCTCCAGCAGGGATATGACTTCCTCAAATCCTGCCCTGAAATGAGATCCATCCTTCATGAAATCCTCCCCACTCCACCAAGAGTGTCTTTCCACCATCCACCTAACCTTCGTAACCTCTTAGTTCATTCCTATGAAATCCCCAAACCACCTTCCCTACCCTCTGGCTCCTACCCTTGTAACCGCCCCCAGTGTAAAACCTGTCCCATGCACCCTCCCACCACCACCTACTCCAGTCCTGTAACCCGGAAGGTGTACACGATCAAAGGCAGAGCCACGTGTGAAAGCACCCACGTGATTTACCAACTGACCTGCCTACACTGTGAAGCTTTCTATGTGGGAATGACCAGCAACAAACTGTCCATTTGCATGAATGGACACAGGCAGACAGTGTTTGTTGGTAATGAGGATCACCCCATGGCTAAACATGCCTTGGTGCAAGGTGAGCACATCTTGGCACAGTGCTACACCGTCCGTGTTATCTGGATACTTCCCACTAACACCAACCTGTCAGAACTCCGGAGGTGGGAACTTGCCCTTCAGCATATCCTCTCTTCTCGCTATCCGCCAGGCCTCAATCTCCGCTAATTTATAATTTCAATTTGCCGTCGCTCATACCTCACCTGTCTTTCAACATCAACTTTGCCTCTGTACTTCTGCCTCCACTGACATCTCTGCCCAAACTCTTTGCCTTTACAAATGTCTGCTTGTGTCCGTGTATATGCAGATGGATATGTGTGTGTGTGCGAGTGTATACCTGTCCTTTTTCCCCCCTAAGGTAAGTCTTTCCGCTCCCAGGATTGGAATGACTCCTTACCCTCTCCCTTAAAACCCAAATCCTTTCGTCTTTCCCTCCCCTTCCCTCTTTCCTGATGAGGCAACTGTTGGTTGCGAAAGCTACAATTTTGTGTGTTTGTTTGTGTGTCTGTCGACCTGCCAGCACTTTTGTTTGGTAAGTCTCATCATCTTTCTTTTTATATATATATATATATATATATATATATATATATATATATATATATATATATAAAAACAAAGTAGATGTGACTTACCAAATATTTGGTAAGTCACATCTACTTTGTTTTTAGATATATTTTTCCTTCGTGGAATGTCTCCTTCTATTATAACCATATATATATATATATATATATATATATATATATATATATATATATATATATATATAGTTATAATAGAAGGAAACATTCCATGAAGGAAAAATATACCTAAAAACAAAGATGATGTGACTTACCAAATGAAAGTGCTGGCAGGTCGACAGACACACAAACGAACACAAACATACACACAAAATTCAAGCTTTCGCAACAAACTCTTGCCTCATCAGGAAAGAGGGAAAGACGAAAGGATGTGGGTTTTAAGGGAGAGGGCAAGGAGTCATTCCAGTCCCGGGAGCGGAAAGACTTGCCTTATGGGGAAAAAAGGACGGGTATATACTCGCACACACACACATATCCATCCACACATATACACGTATATGTGTGGATATACAGACACAAGCAGACATATTTAAAGACCAAAATATGTCTGCTTGTGTCTGTATATGTGTGGATGGATATGTGTGTGTGGTATGTGTGTGTGTGCGAGTGTGTACCCGTCCTTTTTTCCCCCTAAGGTAAGTCTTTCCGCTCCCGGGACTGGAATGACTCCTTACCCTCTCCCTTAAAACTCACATCCTTTCGTCTTTCCCTCTCCTTCCCTCTTTCCTGATGAGGCAACAGTTTGTTGCGAAAGCTTGAATTTTGTGTGTATGTTTGTGTTCGTTTGTGTGTCTGTCGACCTGCCAGCACTTTCATTATATATATATATATATATATATATTTAAAAAGAAAGATGATGAGACTTACCCAACAAAAGCGCTGGCAGGTCGATAGACACACAAATAAACACAAACATACACACAAAACTCTAGCTTTCGCAACCAACGGTTGCCTCGTCAGGAAAGAGGGAAGGAGAAGGAAAGACAAAAGGATTGGGTTTTAAGGGAGAGGGTAAGGAGTCATTCCAATCCCGGGAGCGGAAAGACTTACCTTAGGGGGAAAAAAGGACAGGTTTACACTCGCACACACACACATATCCATCCACACATACACAGCTGTGTATGTGTGGATGGATATGTGTGTGTGTGCGAGTGTAAACCTGTCCTTTTTTCCCCCTAAGGTAAGTCTTTCCGCTCCCGGGATTGGAATGACTCCTTACCCTCTCCCTTAAAACCCAATCCTTTTGTCTTTCCTTCTCCTTCCCTCTTTCCTGACGAGGCAACCGTTGGTTGCGAAAGCTAGAGTTTTGTGTGTATGTTTGTGTTTATTTGTGTGTCTATCGACCAGTCGACCTGCCAGCGCTTTTGTTGGGTAAGTCTCATCATCTTTCTTTTTAAATATATTTTTCCCACGTGGAATGTTTCCCTCTATTATATTCATATCATATATATATATATATATATATATATATATATATATATATATAAAACTGCCATGTTAAAGTGTCCATGTAACACTTGTAGTTACTTAATACTTTGTTTTTTACCTTTCCCCTTTCATCTTTCTTTACTTGGTGTCATGAACTAAAGAGTGAGAGAAAAGCCTATGAATAAATAATGCATACAAATCTGAATTTGATTACTTTTCAGATGATATAATCCCATTACATTTACTCTGAAATGTTAAATTTTTTATTCAACTTTTCTCATTGAAATTATCAGAATACCTTAGAGTAAATGTTTCACTTA
Organism: Schistocerca cancellata; assembly: GCF_023864275.1. NCBI lineage: Eukaryota > Metazoa > Arthropoda > Insecta > Orthoptera > Acrididae > Schistocerca > Schistocerca cancellata. The sequence continues at coordinate 143,311,356 of NC_064634.1, read as the reverse complement.
CTTCTGCCAAAACATCTTATATGTTCCAGGTCTGGTTCTCAGTTGCTGGTTGCTACCTTTTTTCTGCAGTGTTCTGGTCATTACTGACATATAAAAGCCACTGTAGAAGCATTATACAAGAAACTCTAAAATTCATACTTGTCGGCTATGGAAATCTAGCACGGTCTTCATCACAGAAGTTCTTTGCTGCAGCATGTGCTATTTTCTCTCTTGTTATTGTCACCATTTTTCAGGTGAGTCACATACTATTAATGGAACAGTCTTTATAACACCTTTACTTTAACATCTTGTTGGATGAGAATCTAGTAGTGAAATTTATTTACTTATTTATTTTCAGTAAAGAAGTTTTGTGATAATGTGCATCCTGATAGTCGTCCTTTGTAAATGTCAGCAAAAAGTGCCCAACAGGATATTATTTGTACTTGGGTACTAATGACATAAGTCTTGTAATGTAGAACTCATATTATGACCAAAGCACACTGCCAGCTTTTACACCACAAATGCAGCATCCAGTAAAAATGAAACTGGTGTCAAATGAACTATGTGCATGATATGCATATGAGTAGCTTTTCAGTGCAATCACACAAATTAGATGGGAGTAACACCACCTATATTCTTTATATAATGAAAGATTATGCAGGAAGTTTCTCATTCAGAAATCACATTTGAATGTTGGCTATTTGGCAGCAGAAGGAGAAACATCTCCCAGCATGAGTTGGAATTTGTCTCAGTAGGATCATAGGTTCTTGAAGCTGTGGTTTCTACAACATTATCAGATTTGATACCATGTGGAACAGATGTGCTCAGTGACTGAGCTCATTTAAAGTTGATAAATATGCAAGAACCAGTCACTAATAATGTGTTTATTGCAGAAATATATTTGAACTACAGTGTGACTATCGTTAGTTGTAAAACGTATAAGAATACATTACAATAAGACATAAACCATCAAACACATTAAAGGTTGCTAATAATAGCTTAGATACACTGGCTACTGACCTACTATTGATATAAACTTGTCCAGGCAATAGTAGCATTACCTGCCAAGAAATGACTGCTAATCAGACACACACACAGTGCATGAAGAATCAGTGAGCACGCTGTCCTTTGTGTAGAATGGGGAAGGCAGGCAATCTATCTGAGTTTGACCGAGGGCAGATTCTGATGGCCCAGAGGCTCAGCACAAACATTTTGGAAATTTCATGACTTATTGTATGTTTGAGGTGTGCTGTGGTGAGTGTCATCAACACTACCTACTGTGTGAATGATGGATGTATGGAAAGCAGATGGAAGTCTTAAGTCTGTAAATAGTGGAAGTTTCATTTTAAATCTTGTACATAATTTGACTGTTCTTAACTGAGGATCGTTGAAATGAATAATTTACTTTAATTTTTGAGAATATTTGATTGTAATAGCCAAGTAACTAGCTATTGTGTGAATTATGGATTTAATGAAAGCAGATGTAAATATTAAACCTGTAAATATTAGAAGTTTAATTTTAAATCATGTACATAATTTTACTGTTTATTGACTGTGGATCATTAAGATTAATGGAACTCGAGTTTTTCTAATTACATTTTTGTAATGTGTTTATCTGACATGTTCCACACGCAGGAGGATCCCCTCTTTTGTGGGTTTATGGAATGAATAATTAATCTAATCTATTTAAGCAATTACTGCTGAAAAATTACAGAGCCATTAATTTTTTTAATATGTGACTTTCTCCACATGATGAATAACATCATTATTCTACATGACAGATAATATAAATAACTGTCAATGAAAACCTGCAATACTTTGTGGCACAAGAAGGCAGCCCCTAGTGACACAGCAAGCTGCAGCAACTTCACTTGTAATGACTGCACTCCTTATGATTAATAATTTTTCTTCCCAGTAATTATGCAAATTATTATATGTACTATACATTTGTAACATTCACCTAAATACTTGAAAACCTGAATTAGACTTTGCTCCACCTAAATTTATTATTTAGAAATTTACTTTCATTATGCTGACTACAGTAGTATAATTAGTGTTCACTTAAGACATGTTAATTAGAAAATATGGTAATGAAACTTCTCACTATAAAATGAATTTCCAACATTATGTGAGCTAATATACACTTGTAAAAGCAGTAAGATCATTCATTATAAATACTGGCATTCCAGCTTCACAATAACATATTTTATTTTTCAAGAAACTAGGTATATCACTCAAATTGAGGAAACTGCATCCAGTCCCAATTGAATTAACTAGCAGATAAAACCGATGCTCTCAGTTTTTACTCATTCTGTAGTTATGCACAGTTTGTTTGGGGAAACGCATACACTGCATGCGCAAAAATTTAATAATTTTGTTGTACAATAACTTTCAAGTGATTTTCACAATTCAAGTTAATAAATATTTTGAGTGAATTGTGTCATGATTGGTAGACTGAATGGATTATCACTGTCACATGAATGAGGTACTGTTGAACTTTGTGACTCTTAATTAATGAGTGGAGTGAGTCATTGCATTGTGCTTTCATCCAATTGATTTCTACAACACAATACTCTCTGTCAACTCTTTGTGTAAATATGGACAGTGTTTTGTGCCACATTTAATTACTTTGTTCAGTGACTTGTTGGTACTATATTTGATCATTTTTCAGTACTTCATTTATGTGCGTTTTAATAACTTAGTAATTCATGTAAATAATTCTGTCACTGTATCTATTAGTTATTTGTGAGTACTGGCCTGATAGTAGGTGCTAATATTCTCATGATTATCATGTCATTGTCCAAACAATATAGGATGCTTTTCATTGTTGTGCCCATGCAGTTGAGGATCACAGTGTGGTAGAGGTCTTGTGTAATTAACGCACATTGTGTGGAACAATGGTAGGCTTTGTAGGCTGAGGGACAATAAAATTTCTGAATTTGCAGATAGGTAAAAATGTGATATCAAAAAGTATGAACTGTAGGTTACAGTGGCAGAACATAGTAAAAACATTTCCTGGGACACAGGTGGAATGAACTATGGATGGGACAGTGATTTAATGTGGATGACAGAATTAGAATCAGTTATGACACAGTATTGATGAAAATTAATGTCCGCTGCAATGGGGAGAGAAATTCTGCCAATCAGGGACAATAAGGACGGTGCCATTGTGGAAAGCAGTCAATGAGGAACCAGCAGGATGGAGGCACACAATGTAAATATTGTAGGTAATGACCTGATGTGGAAATTATGAGCAGAAGCAGAAAGCAAGTGACAGATATGGGGTACAGCAGCAACTGGTGCTCGAGTAATTTGAAAGTAAAATGTTTGCATCGTCAATTTTAGTTAACTGTTTGCCAAAGTGACTGATGAGTGAAGAAAAGCAATGTTGTGGACAGTGAGGGCAGATAGTAAGCAATACCAGTGAAATTAATGATGATAATGCATTTGAAGATAGGGAAGAAAACCTAAAATGTGTATAGCAGAAAAATTTAGTAAGTCAAACAGTACCTTACATTGACAGTGGGTTTCAATCAGGACTTGACTCAACTTTCAATGAAAAAGTATGTGACCGTCAAATTATATAAATTGTCAAGGCTTCACCTGCTGAGTATTGCAATTGAAGGAGGAAGATAACATTTCTGAGTTGATGGGATAATTCAGTGTTAAAAAGGAATTTATTGAGGAAAAACAAGGTGAGCTAGAAAAGTATGGTCTCAATGACATTCGCTTAATACTGAGTGAAAATATGGTCAAAAATAGTAGCAACATTAAAAAATGCAACAGTAGTGTAAAACTAGAACTGAAAAATCATATTGGTAATTTAAAGTCAGGTTTAGAAAAACAAACAGAATCAGTGAAAACTAGTTTTGAAAAAAATTAGAAAAAGCAGCTAAATATATGGATATAAAAATGAAGACTGTTAGCAAGGATTATGAAGCTAAAACAGGTAGAATTCTACAAAGTGTCAAACATCATGTTTGTGCTGTGTCTAATGGAGCTTCTTTTGTTAGTTGCTTAAAATTGTAATTTTAAACTATATGGCAATGTACATCTACTTGATTTTATCAGAGAATTTAATGATTTGTCTGAGAATTGGAGCGATAAGGAGAAAATATCTTTTGTGAGGGGTTTCTTGTGAGTAGATTATTATGGTTGGGTTTTCAAAATTATTTTTGGACGAGTATCAGTCTAAAGATGGACAATAAAGGATTTAGAGTCAATTGTGGGGTGGTGGTTGATGTGATTAAAGGAGAAGTACTATTAAAAGATTTTGCCAGTATTAAATTAACAGATGTATGTACTTGGAATCGTGGAATTGGAAAACAAAACGTCCACAGAGAATTAGGGAATTCCTGTTGTCCTGTTCCCAGGAGTAATATTAGTGTTTTTCTTAACTATGTTGGAAAAGAACTAAAGATCAAAATCACAGTAGAAGACAGTGTGAGGAATTTTTTGGATGGTAACAAAATGAGTGGGGCTTCCATGTGAATAGAGAGAATAGAGCACATTCTGGAAAGAGTAAAGGAGGTCCTAGGAATAACATGGTTGCAGATTGGGAATGGCCACTATGGACTGAATCCACAAAACTGAAATTTGCTCTAGTTGGTACTTGCACTTGAGCAAGACATAAAAAACAGTCATGTGTAAATACATTTGTATCAGTTTCCAGTAATACTACTGTGAATAGAGATATAGGGGAGAGTAGAAAACTTTAAGTAAAACTGTTTCCAGTGTGGAGGATTCTAAAGTAGGCCTGATGACTGAGTAAACTGATGGAACTGAAAATTTTTCTACTGTTTAGTGTAAAGAATATTATCAAAGAGGTTTCCAAGAAACTATGGTATGTAACCAATTGTAAAAAACTAAACAGCATAAGCGTCTTGTGTCAGAAATTGATCAGCCAAGGATTTGAAAATAATGACAATGACACTAGCAGAATTTCACATAGACAGACCAGAGATTTCCTCGAGTGTAACTGTAACCTGAAGTGCCACAATTCACATCAAACACCACCATTGCATTTTACTAGTCATTGCTCTAGAGAATAGAAGGAATGCTGTGTCTTAATGCTTTTTCTTTGTTGTTGAATGGATTCACATCTGTGTTCTGTATAGAGTGCTAATCCCATGTGATGTGTTTGATAGGTGTTTTTCATTAACACAAACATAAGATGATTTAACTTGGAGCAAAGATGGACTTTGTCCTACATGAATTCAGCATTATGCACCACAATGTTCATCACAATTCTCTTTCAAGTGGCACGATGGCAGCTGTTCCTGCTGAGGTACCAGTCTATGACAGTGGCTTTACAATACACCAAATAGCCATTCAGAGTTTCTGGCTTCTGTTCATTGAGAATACCTAAGAAGGACAGCCAGTTTGCATATGGTTCAATGAGGATTCACATCTGTAGATTCTTGGAAACTACCCAACAGAATTGTTTCCAGTTTCCTACATTCTCTCATTATTACACAACATAGCCCCCTCATATTGTTGTAACTGTTCACAGGGATCACTTGTCAATGTTTTGACAACATCAGTACATGATCATGGCATAAAAACAGTGGAAGACCTTCTTCAGTCTGGGGTTCCTATTGTAGTAAACAGCACGAGCAAACTTCACGTATTCATGGTAAGTGTTGTTGTTGTCTATCCTGCACAAGCTTCTACATCTCTTCTTAACTATGCAACTTATATCCATCTGAACCTGCTAACTACAATCCAGCCTTGGTTTCCCACTACAGTTTTTACCCCATACACTTCCCTCCAAATTCCTTGTAGCTGCAGGATGTGTCCTATCAACTAACTACTATTTTAAGGTGACATTGTGCCATAATTTTTTCCAAAATTTGGTTTATCATCTCTTCAATTGTTATCTAGTCTAATCATCAAATCATCTGCATTTTTCTGTAGCACAACATTTCAAAAGCTTCTGTTTTCTTCTCTGTTTATCACCCATGTTTCACTTCTGTACAATGCTACACTCCAGGCAAGTACCTTCACAAATTACTTAAAAACACTTAAATTTATATTTGAGGTCAACAGGTATCTCTTTTACTGATAAGCTTTCCTTGCCATTGCCAGTCTGTGTATCTTATTCTCTCTACTACACCCATTATCTCTCTCTCTCTCTCTCTCTCTCTCTCTCTCTCTCTCTTTTCTCTCTCCCCCTGCCTCCCTTTCCCTCTCTAGCACCAATGGCGAAATTAATCTACTACTTTTAGTGCCTCATTTCTGAATCCAATTCCTTTACCATCAATTGACTTGATTTGACTATGTTCCATTACACTTGTTTTACTTTTGTTAATATTCATCTTATAACCTCTTTTCAAAACCATCCATTCCATTTAACTTATCTCCCTAGTGCTTTGCTATCAATGACAGAAATAACAATATCATCAAAAAACCTCAAGATTTTTATTTTTTCCTTTGAACTTTAATTCCCTTTTCAAAGTTTTCTTCAGTTTCCTTTACTACTTGCTCACTGTACAAATGGAATAACACTGAGGATAAGCTGTTACCATGTGTCACACCCATCTTAACTAGAACTTCCCTTTTATGTCCAACTATTATGACTGCAGCCTGGTTACCGTACAAGTAGTAGATAACCTATTGCTTCCTATACTCCATTCGTGTTACCTTCAGAATTTCAAAGAGAACATTCCAATCAAAATTGTCTCTAAATCCATAAATTACATAAACAAGGTTTAACCTTTTTTCTTTCTATTTATTAACATAAGCTGTAGGATCAGTATTGCCTTATGTGTTCCTTGTAATCTCCTCCCTCCTTCCAAGCATTTAACAAGCAAAGTCTTTTATGAAGATTTGAGAGGAGCAAAGATTACAATAAATTTTCCAGTTTACTTAGGTTGTCATCTTGAGTTGGCTCCAGTTCTTCTTGTCTAGGGGTCTGATTCTTAAAGCTGAAAATGTCTCATGAGGTCCTCATCGGTGGTTTGATGTAAATAAATCTGAAGATTGTGGTTGCAGCATTTTTTTACATAAATATATCTTCTCACATTTTAGTATATCATATAGTATTTTGATTGTTCACATTAACAAAGCCAAAATTACATTGTTTGCGCAAAAATACAAAAATATGTCTGATCACATCAGACACATGCTTACAAATCCTACACGCTACAGGAATAACAATATTCCAAAGGGTTTACAATTTTTCTTAATAAGTGAATTTCTACTAGTTTCTGTTACATTATCAATTTCAATTTTTATTTCATAAATGAATCCACAAATAAATATATTAAACAGTACAGGATTCTTTTCTAAAAAAATAATTTTAACTGTACATTCATAACTAGTACTGAATGATTATAACTTTGAAACTAAAATATTTTATAAAGTAATTCCTTTTCATAAATTTTAGCTTGAAATATAACATAGGCCCTACTATGTATAAAATCATAAGAAAGTTTTCAGAAAAGTGACTGAGATAATATTGACCTGTCCAAAATTCTAAAAATATTACTGGTTTTGACAACTACTGTCGAGGAAAAATAATGCTGGAGGACGATCTCTGGTTACAACATCCCCCTCACATAATACGGAATCAATGTGTTTACAATATTTTGTGACCACCTATAAGATTTGCCAAACAGTGTACAAAATGATGCCAAAAGATAGAATACAGATTGTTGAAGTTAAATTCCAAACTTACAAGAAAATTTTAGGTTGTATGATCACCACTCCCTATGAACATAAGTACAGGTTAGCTTACAAAAAGCTGCAAAAGGTGTTGAAGGAAATACATAGCATCTGACAAACACAGTTCTTCTAGCTTAAGATTTGTCTATAGTCCAAATAAGTGTGAAACCTGAATATTAAAATGGCAAAATTAACACATGTTGACAATTTCCAAAATTAAGGACAAAATTCGCATGAAGCTGCGCTAACACTTCTAGCTTCATACAGAATAGTCTAATCTAGTGTAAGCTTTAAGTCTCTTTCAGCATTTCAGTGATTGAGGTTTAAGCGTCTGTTAATGTTACATAAAATGAATGATAAAATATTATATAAAAATGTTACTACAATAACCTAATGTAAATCAACATAATACAAATGTGAAACATTGTTCCTACAAACATAGTAAATACCACAAGTATAAGCATATTAACCATCATAAAGTAGAATTCAGATGTTTAGAGGTATCTGATACATAACACATTACTGTAAACATAAGAAAAATATCTGCTATACAAGTCATAATTTATATGTGTATCAGGACATGTCATTCAGATTTCAGATCTGTGGAACATTCTGTCACAAGACAAATGATACAAAGTCAAAACAACATTACAACAGTAAACTGTAGAAATAAGTGCATAGACAATGTAAATTAAGAGAATTACAAATTGCAAGTTTACATCCATAAAATCTGCAAAAGAGAAGAGAAAAAAAAAATTCAGAGCCTAAATGTACAATGAGTGAACCGACTCGGAAAACTCACAACAACGGGTACAGACCAGAAGAATATATTCAATCATGAGTAGGAATATAACACAAAACCAGTCAGCCACATAAAAAAGAGTATTTAAGGATATGTTGATTCATGAAAGGATAAAATAATGAAAACATATTAGGACCTAAGCTTATGATGTGGGGACTGACCCATGAAGCCAAACCATGCCGGCTACAAACAAGCAAAACATTTTTTGACACAACAAAATGCATAAAGTTTATAATCATATCAATAAGTTCAGTCATATGTAAAGAGTAATTATAAAAAGCATTTGGCCTCAGTCAATAGTTGTGAGCACTCTTTGAGTACACACAGACAGTCACGATGACTGGGGGTACACAAAACAGAGTTAAGCATTAGTTTGCCCACAACTAAAGCTCCAGTCAGATACAGTATTGCAGTACTCAGGATAAATACAGGTAAAAAGAGTCATAAAAAGTTTTGAATGATGACATAATTGAATAGTGTGAGGACTAAAATCAGTGTGTGAAATTAGAAATGTATACAACTTGTTATACAGTCTATACACAATGTAAGATCGCAAATGTAAATCTCTTCAAGACATCTACATCTACATCTACATGATTACTCTGCAATTCACATTTAAGTGCTTGGCAGAGGGTTCATCGAACCACAATCATACTATCTCTCTACCATTCCACTCCCGAACAGCGCGCGGGAAAAACGAACACCTAAAACTTTTTGTTCGAGCTCTGATTTCTCTTATTTTATTTTGATGATCATTCCTACCTATGTAGGTTGGGCTCAACAAAATATTTTCGCATTCGGAAGAGAAAGTTGGTGACTGAAATTTCGTAAATAGATCTTGCCGTGACGAAAAACGTCTTTGCTTTAATGACTTCCATCCCAACTTGCGTATCATATCTGCCATACTCTCTCTCCTATTACATGATAATATAAAACGAGCTGCCATTTTTTGCACCCTTTCGATGTCCTCCGTCAATCCCACCTGGTAAGGATCCCACACCGCACAGCAATATTCTAACAAAGGATGATCGAGTGTAGTATAAGCTGTCTCTTTAGTGGACTTGTTGCATCTTCTAAGTGTCCTGCCAATGAAACGCAACCTTTGGCTCACCTTCCCCACAATATTATCTATGTGGTCTTTTCAACTGAAGTTGTTTGTAATTTTAACACCCAGGTACTTAGTTGAATTGACAGCCTTGAGAATTGTACTATTTATCAAGTAATCGAATTCCAACGGATTTCTTTTGGGACTCATGTGGATCACCTCATACTTTTCGTTTTTTAGCGTCAACTGCCACCTGCCACACCATACAGCAATCTTTTCTAAATCGCTTTGCAACTGATACTGGTCTTCGGATGACCTTACTAGATGGTAAATTACAGCATCATCTGCAAACAACCTTGTCATTTATATAGATCAGGAACAGCAGAGGTCGCAGGACGCCTCCCTGGGGAACACCTGATATCACTTCAGTTTTACTCGATGATTTGCCTTCTGTTACTATGAACTGCAAGCTTCCTGACAGGAAATCACAGATCCAGTCGCACAACTGAGACGATACCCCATAGGCGTGCAGCTTGATTAGAAGTAGCTAAATAACACAATTTGCTAAATGTTCATACAAACTAACCTGTGTACTTATAAGCATAGAAGATTCATTTACAATTAAAATAAATACATACTGAGTATTGAGATAAGAAAATTCATTGAAATGTATGACTAATAACCTAAAAGTTTGCATCAGAATTGATTAAAAAGTGTCCACACATATGGTACATTAATAAACAGAGCTAAATGCAATGAAAAAATGGACTAGTAAGGTAATAAACACATATATACTAAAGATATTTCAAAGTAACACTCACTTAGTAATTAGCAGGTTAAAATAAATTATGAACACAAGCAAGACAAGTTGGACTGCAATGATGCAGCATCCATAAAATACCTACAGAATGAGGTCCATGGTGTACCAACATAAAAATTCTGTGTTTAACACACACATGTGTTCCATTTGCACATAAGAAATTTCAAGATGCTACTCCTAATACTTACAGTACACATGAGTAAAACCAGCCTTCACTCAATTTACCACAACACTCATGACTTCACCACAAAAGAGTTCCTGACAATTAAATTAAATCACTTTCTGCAGAGTACACAAGAATAATAACAATATTTAACACTAATAGCATTCTAAAATCTGAACTCTTATCACTGAGCAAGGTGGCGCAGTGGTTAGCACACTGGACTCGTATTTGGGAGGATGACAGTTCTAACCAGTGTCTGGCCATCCTGATTTAGGTTTTCCATGATTTCCCTAAATCACTTCAGGCAAATGCTGGGATGGTTTCTTTGAAAGGGCATGGCCAAATTCCTTCCCTAATCCGATGGGACTGATGACCTTGCTGTATGGTTCTGTGATATTTCAAAATACAAACAACTTTTTAGATTTAGGATACACAAGTGTGTATGCATTAGGATGTGGTTTTTCAACAATTTTTAATGCTCTTGGATAAATATCAAAGAATTTCTTTATGTCAGATGCCAACACTTTAGACTTCTCTTTGCCTTTCACCGACACGAGATCTTCTACCTCACACATAGAAAATCTGCCTTTACCATCATGTCTCTGCTTTCTCCTATCCCCTTGATTTTTCATTTCCTTGACACTCTCTTCTCTCTTTGGGTGACAGAATTTTGCTTAGTGGAAACTCAACATTCTCAGAAATAAAGTTAGCTAGTCTGCAATTAAACATGATTTCAAATGGTTGTTTCCTTATTTACCTTCACCCTCTGATATCTCTCACAGCTGGCATTCTTCTTCTTGACTCTCCTTCCTATGTTATAAAAACAGATGTTTTCCTGAATCTTTTGTGTACATTTTGTTGATCTACAATGATCAAAATTCTCATGTGCATAAGTAATTAAAATTTCAATATGTGTTCTGGCCAACATAGTTCCCAGTCCTCTGAGCCAGTCTTAGGTCTCCTGAATAAAACACCCATGTATATCTTATAATATTGTTCAGTCTTTTCTCCTTCTTAATTACTCAACATGCTCTTAACCAATTTCCTATTTTGATCATGAGTTTCATACCTGTCTTTGCAAATTTTCAAGATCTCTTTTTCCTCTTTCATAGCTCTCAAGTACATAATTTTAAACTCTTTCTCTCCTTCTCCAAAGCTGTTAGATGATTCACTCCCTACAGTCAGCCTAAACAAAGCACCAGCAACTACATTGTCTCTGCTCTTCATGCATCTGATTTCATAATTGAACTGCTGCAAACCAAGGCCCAAGGAGTAAGTCTGTTATGGTACAGCTTACACTACTCGAGATAGCATAATGCTTTGTGATTGGCATAGATGATGACTTTGTGACCTATCAAATAATTTTTAAACTTCTTAAATGCCCAATGTAAAGCCAAAAGTTCTTTTCAGTTAACTGTATCTCTTTCCATGCTTCTGCAACACTCTACTAGCAAATGCAAGAGATCTATGTTCAATAACACCTTCAACTTCGACCTCCCAAAATAAATGAGCACCTCAAACCAACATCACTACTCTCTGTCATAATACAAAAAGGAAGAGACAAATACAGTCTGAGCAGTATCTGACTTGACACAACTGTCTTTTGATCTCATCGAAAGCATCCTGACATTTCTGATTCCATACCCAAACAGTATTCTTCTTCAAAAGTTCACACAAGCATGAAGCATTCAAAGCTTGGTTGTCGAAAAACTTTCTATAACATTCACTTAACCCCAAAAATGTTTTAAGCTGTTTTTTGTTCCAAGGAGTAGGAAAATTAGCAATAGTATGAAGTTTCTCTTTATCAGGTGCAATTCTTTTCTCAGATATAATATGTCCTAAAAATTTAACTTCTTCCACACCAAAGTTACACTTACCTATTTTCAAAGTCATGCTTCCTGATTCCAATTTTGAAAATACACCTCTTAACTGATCCAAATGTTGTTCCCAAGCCTTTTCAGTGACCAAAATGTCATCAATACACGCAATTAATGTTTAACTCACTTCACTTCCCAAGATAGAATCCAGAGCTCTTATGACTTCAGCTATAGATACATTTAGCCCATATGTCACAACACGGTACGAAAGCACTTACTTCCATACAAAAATACTTTGCACTTTCTAGAATGAATTTAAAGTGGAATCTGGTGAAATCCAGAGGTCAACTCCAAACTACTCATGTATTTTACATAGTCAAATTTGTGTAACAGCTCATCCATGTTCTGTGGATGCTCATTCTCCCTGATGAGAAATTTATTAAGATATCTAGAATCCAAAACAATTCTCACTTCACCATTTCTCTTGCTTACCACAACTAAAGGATTATTGTAAACACTCCTAATTCTCTCAATTGCACCCCACATTTCCATTCTCTGAGCTTCTTTCTCTGCATTTATCCTTTTTGAAAAAGGCATATTATATGGCTTGAGAAAGAAAGTTTGATCACCTCTGTGGTAAAGCATGCACTGATAGCCTTTCACTTTTCCTGGTTTTTCACTAAACACATTTCTAAACTCCAATAACAAATTTCTAAGTTGTTCCTTTTGTAGGTCATTGAGAGTCATAGCTTCCCTTGCTTCAGAATCTACTACACTTCCAAAATAATGATCCTCAGTCTCATCAAAATCTATATCATCATCAAACACCTGGTACTCACCTTGGTTCACAATGTTTTGCAACTTGTTACAGCTTTTCCCACAGTTTAAAATACGGAAATTAGTTTTCACATGAGTATTACTTTTAGGTTCCCAAAATAAACAATTCTTTAGCATTCCATCCAAAACAAGCCTCAATCACTATCCAATCCATACTGAGAATTATATTTTCTTCAAGACAAGGGATCACTAAGCATCCATTTCCAAAGGTTTTGCCTTGTATACTAAATGTTAAGAGTACTTGAGATTTTACCAATTTGCTTTGCTTACCTGTAGTTCCTCTTATCTTTACACCTAAAATGGGCATTTCCACAAAATTCATACTATACTGGATTTTGTCTCTAAATTGTTCAGATATACCACAAATTGCACTACCTGTATCAATCAAACAGTTTCCTTCCCACTGATCAATCTTAATCTTAATATAAGGACATCCAAAATCTGTTATTAGACACTTCATGTAAAAGATCACTTTCAGTTTCATCAAATGGTACATCCACACTGTCTTTACAGGGTTTTATCAACTTTACAAATATCATATCATTACTTTGATTACTCATGTTGTCAGGTAAGGATTGAAAGCAATGAATAGATTCCGTAGCACAACTAACATCACTTGTTACAGAACGAATGCAAAACACATTGCTGTCAAAATTACACTTCCTGCCTAGATCCTCTTTCACTTCATTCCACCAACTGGGATACAAATTCTGACTAACCACAGCTAACGTATTCCAGAATGCACCTTTATCTAAGGTATCATAAATCTGGTCCCAAACAAACTTCAAAAAGTTTTCAACTTTGTTTTCTAGGCTTCAGATAACTGACCTTTACAGTTTGCATCTTTACTTTGCATGACATTAATCAAAAACTGTTTTCACTGGACTGGTATTCCATGACTCTCACTTACAACATCACATACATCACTCACCTTGTATTGTCAACATCATTCACAAATAACTCTGAAACTTCATTATTCTTAAACTCCACAAATACCTGATACTCGTCATCATCATATTCCTCCAAAATTACTTCATCAACAACATTACTGACAATACAAATTTCATCTCGATCAAAATCACTTACCTCACCTACATTCATTTGCAATAAGCCACCAGTCTCCGATGTGATGATGATGATGATGTGTGGTTTGTGGGGCGCTCAACTGCGTGGTTATCAGCGCCCGTACAATGACCCAATCTTTGCTCAGTCCAAGTTCGCCACTTTCCTGGATGATGATGAAATGATGAGGACAACACAAACACCCAGTCATCTCGAGGCAGGTGAAAATCACTGACCCCGCCGGGAATCGAACCCTGGACCCCGTGCTCGGGAAGCGAGAACGCTACCGCGAGACCACGAGCGGCGGACACCAGTCTCCGACTTACCACCCCCAGTTACTTCACAGCTCTTATTCACATCTACCACCTAGTTCAGATCCAATACAGTCATCACTTGATTTACATACATCAACAACAGTGTTTTCTACCCAAGAGAACAAATCATTAGTACATGCTATGCCAGAATTCTCACTACTCTCACATTCTGGTTTGTGATGAGCACTTACATCACCATATTTAAACGTAGTATCCCAAAACTTTTGACCAAAACATAAATGTGGAATCTGATATTCCTTCTGTTCAGTTTGAGATACATGTGTTGTTTTCACAATAATTTATTCTCTCACATTTTTCTATATCACACTGTCTTTTGAATTTTCACATTAATAAAGCTGAAATTACATTGTTCTTCCAAAATACAAAAACAAGTCTCGTCACATCAGAGGCATACCCACTACTACTTCACTCTGCAGTAATAACAATATTCCAGAGGGTTTACAAAAAACCTCATGTGTAAAATTATATGAATTTTTTTTTATAAAACTCCTGAGATAATGTTAACCTGCTGAAAACTTGAAAATATTTCTGTTATCGTCTACTTCTGTTGAGGAAAAGTAATGCTAGAGGAGGATGTCCCTTTACACCTTCTTTGTACTGCCCTATCCAGCATGTCAACATATCGTAAAAACTGTTCAAGACAATCATCAAGTCCATGTACCAAATCCTACTGCAAACTTTCTGGTAATCTCCTTTTAAGTGCATCAATCAAGGTCATTTTGTTGAAAGATTTGACAAAATATGCTAATAATTTGCTATCATTGTCTGGTCTTATTTCAGTTAATTGATCATTAACTGCACTAAATGTGCTATTTTTATCTGACTTCATTTCCTCTAGTTTTTTCCAAAATTAACGGCAAAACATCAGTCGTTACTGTTGCTTTACTGTCTGTGATTTCACTCAACTCAAACATGTCCTTACTGGATCCTGAAGCTTTCATTTCTACCTCACTTTTGCTTTTGTCCCTATTCATTTTATTAGCAAGCACACGAATCCACAAACAAATTAACTTCACAAATAATTTGTAGTTTTCTTTCCTTTTTTATGCCCCTGGTTGTAGTTCTAAAGTCCTCCTCACTTTCATTCAGTCTGATCTATCAATACTGATAGTATATTGTCACTGTTGGTATAAAGATCCCTTGTTGGGCAGCCTTCAGTTTTGCTCCATGTGATCAAAAATTTATTTGTACGTAAATTTCAAACATCAATGAAATACAACAATTTCTGCAACAGACAAAACTTCATTGTTAGTCAATTAATAACAGGTGGTGCTCACACTTGTAATCTTCCCCTTCCTCCACCTATTGTCCACATTAAACAATGTCTAGTCCAAGTATTTAATAAGCAAAGTCTTTTATGGAGATCTGAGAGGAGTGAAGATTACAATAAACTCTCCAGTTTACTTAGCTTGTCATGTTGAGTTGATTCCATTTCATCTTGTCTACGGGCTTATTCTTAAAGCTGGAAACATTTCATCAGGTCCTCATTGTTGGTTTGAACTAAATAAATCTGAAGATTGTTGTTACAGCATTTATTTTTTTTACATAAATATATTTTCTCACATTTTAGTATGTCAAACAGCATTTTGATTTTTCACATTAACAAAGCCAAAATTACATTGTTCACACAAAAATACAAAAATATGTCTGATCACATCAGAGGCATGCTTACGACTCCTACTCACTGTGGGAATAACAATATTCCAAAAGTTTTACAGTTTTTCTTAACAAGTGAATTTCTACTAGTTTCTGTTACATTACCAATTTTTATTATTATTTCATAAATGAATCCAAAAACAGATATAGTAAACAGTACAGGATTGGGAAATTAGTAATAGAAAACTTAAGTGTGCCAATAATTCATAATTACAAATGCTTCTAAAAAAAATTTAGGAACTAGTGCCGAACAATTATAACATCAAAACTACAATATTTTACTATGACAAGGGAATGACAGGGAATGAACAGGTATGAGTGGTTCACATTTCAATAATGAACATCAATCCACTGATTCATCCATTATATGGCCCTTATTTCACAATTGCCTTCTCATTAAAAGAAGGCTATCATTCCTTAATTATGGACAGGCATGCAACTATGTAGTGGTTCAAATGTTGACCGAGCAAAGAAAATATTGCAGCACAGACAACAGAGAGACAGTATGGGGAATAGCTAAAGATGAACATGGCAATAGTCCCTAGGCATAATTAAGCATGCTTCCAGTCTACTAAATCATAAGAAACCACCATGAAAATTTCCAATGCCCAAGGACGGCCACCAGTATTAGCAACAAGCTCACACAGAGACACTGTCATGGAACAGCTTTATGTCATCACTGAGAGCTTCAGATAGGAGAAGTTGCGATTTTAGTTCCAATAACAAAAAGGAATATATACTGGACACTGTGTTTGGTAGGAGTTTCTAGAAATAACTGCAACCAGATGGCTTTTGTGATGCTTCAATTCTTATTTACCATGTTTCAGACCACCTAGTGATTCATCATCAGATGGTACTCACTTTTAATAAATGTTTAAAGCATATTGGGGAACATGTAGCTGTGACAAGATTGGAAAATTAAAGAAGTAAGCACAGAAATTGCCAACAGGGTGATTTTCTTTGCTTGGTTCCAGCATGATGGAACTCAGTAGATCAGATATTGCTTCCTCATTAGACAAGCCTTTATAACAGACAAACTAAGCTGTTGTTGAAAGGTTATTCCTAGAAAGATAGTTCAATGTTCTTTTTTGGGCTACCTCCTAAATTACATTGAGAACATGGGAGGGATGGAGCTGTGTCAATAATTAGAGATCACTTGATTATCTCCACTGTTTTTTTCTACATACATAAATGATCTGGCAGACATGGTAAGCAGCAGTCTGCAGCTGTTTGCTGAGAAGATTAAAGGAAGACATTGAAGCAATTCAGGGGCGAGCTGCTAGATTTGTTACCAGCACATTCAAACAACTTGTAAGTATTACAGAGATGATGGGAACTCAAATGCAAATCCCTGCAGTGAAATTTGATGATCATTTAGATAAACACTATTCAGAAAATCTGGAGAACCAGTATTTGAATACAACTGCAGAATAATTCTACTGCTGCCAATATACATTTCACATAAAGACTGCACAGAAAAAATAGGAGAAATTATGGTGTATGGAGTTGTGTAGACAGTCACTTTCCCTTGCTCTATTTGCAAGTGAAACAGGAAAGGAAATGACTAGTAGCATCACAAGGTACCCTCCACCACCCACCATACAGTGGCTTGTGCAGTATGTCTGTAGATGTAGATGTGCAAGTACAAATAATTTTATAAATGGGTGTTACTACAGCATGTTTCAATCTGTTAGAAAATTTATCTTGAATTGTCAACTGATAGAAACAGGGGGAGCACACTCAAGTCATCACAAGAATTCAGCACTTCATTGAAAGGACATCATTTTCCGTGTATGTCTGTCAAGGGTTTTGTGTTTGTTATTGCAGTTTCAACGTTTATGCTTTTGGAACCACAAATTATTAGTATTATGTCATAGCACAGATGTTGTTATTGTGGTCTTCAGTCCAGAGATTGGTTTGATGCAGCTCTCCATGCTACTCTATTCTGTGCGAGCCTCGTCATCTCTGAATAACTACTGCAACCTACATCCTTCTGAATCTACTTATTATATTCATCTCTTGGCTTCCCTCTATGATTTTTACCCTCCATGGTTCCCTCCAATACTAAATTGGTGAGCCCTTGATGCCTCAAAACGTGTCCTACCAACTGATCCCTTCTTCTAGTCAAGATGTGCCACAAATTCTTCTTCTACCCAATTCTATTCAGTACCCCCTCATTACTTATGTAATATACTCATCTAATCTTCAGCATTCTTCTGTAGCACCACATTTTGAAAGCTTCTATTCTCTTCTCATCTAAACTATTTATTGTCCATGTTTCACTTCTGTACATGGGTACACTCCATACAAATACTTTCAGAAAAGACTTCCTGACACTTAAACCTAAGCTTGATGTTAATAAATTTTTCTTCTTCAGAAACGCTTTCCTTGTCATAGCCAGTCTATATTTTATATCCTCTCTACTTTGACCATCATCAGTTATTTTGCTCCCCAAATAGAAAAACTCATCTTCTACTTTAAGTGTCTCATTTCCTTATAAAACTCCCTCAGCATCACCTGATTTAATCTGACCACATTCCATTATCCTCATTTTGCTTTTGATTATATTCATCTTATATCCTCCTTTCAAGACACTGTCCATTCCATTCAACTGCTCTTCCATGTTCTTTACTGTCTCTGACAGAATTACAATTATGGCGGCAAACCTCAAAGTTTTTATTTCTTCTCCATGGATTTTAATTCCTACTCCAAATTTTCCTTTTGTTTCATTTACTGCTTGCTCAGTATACAGATTGAATAACATCGGGGATAGGCTACAACCCTGTCTCACTCCCTTCTTAAACACAGCTTGCCTTTTGTGCCCCTCGACTCATATAACTGCCATCTGGTTTCTGTACAAATTGTAAATAGCCTTTCACACCCTGTATTTTACCCCTGCCACATTCAGAATTTGAAAGAGAGTATTCCAGTCAACATTGTCAAAAGCTTTCTCTAAGTCTACAAATGCTAGAAACGTAGGTTTGCCTTTCCTTAATCTAGCTTCTAAGATAAGTCGTAGGGTCAGTATTGCCTCACGTGTTCCAATATTTCTACGGAATCCAAACTGATCTTCCCTGATGTTGGCTTCTACTAGTTTTTCCATTCGTCTGTAAAGAATTCACGTTAGTATTTTGCAGCCGTGACTTATTAAACTGATAGTTCGGTAATTTTCACATCTGTCAACACCTGCTTTCTTTGGGATTGGAATTATTATATTCTTCTTGAAGTCTGAGGGTATTTCACCTGTCTCATACATCTTGCTCACCAGATAGCTTTCTGTAGGAGGGACAATGATTCTTCCATAGAACCATTACAGCCTGTCTTCTCTGCTGCTCTCAAAAAGTGGTTATTAAATATTTCTGCAACCAACTCAGGTTTCCAGAATGAGATTCTCACTCTGCAGCGGAGTGTGCGCTGATACGAAACTTCCTGGCAGATTAAAACTGTGTGCCTGACCGAGGCTCGAACTCGGGACCTTTGCATTTCGCGGGCAAGTGCTCTACCATCTGAGCTACCGGAGCATGACTCACACCCAGTACTCACAGCTTTACTTCTGCCAGTATCTTGTCTCCTACCTTCCAAACTTTACAGAAGCTCTTCTGCAAACCTTGCAGAACTAGCACTCCTGAAAGAAAGGATACTGCGGAGACATGGCTTAGCCACAGCCTGGGGGATGTTTCCAGAATGAGATACTCACTCTGCAGCGGAGTGTGCACTGACATGAAACTTCCTGGCAGATTAAAACTGTGTGCCCAACCGAGACTTGAACTCGGGACCTTTGCCTTTCAAGGGCAAGTGCTCTACCAAGGTTCGCAGAAGAGCTTCTGTAAAGTTTGGAAGGTAGGAGACGAGATACTGGCAGAAGTAAAGCTGTGAGTACCGGGCGTGAGTCGTGCTTTGGTAGCTCAGATGGTAGAGCACTTGCCCGCGAAAGGCAAAGGTCCCGAGTTCGAGTCTTGGTCGGGCACACAGTTTTAATCTGCCAGGAAGTTTCAACTCAGGTTTTTTTATGATACTGTCCCCTGTTTTAATCTCTACCTGAGACATGTTCCCTGTTTTCCTGCCAGTTTCCCTCTTTATTACATTCCATATAGTTTTAATTTTATTTTCTGAGCTTTCAATTTCTGATTTTATCCACATACTTTTAGATTTATTTATAACCTTCTTGAGAATGCTACAGTAAAGTTTGTAGTGTTGTCATTTCTTTGGATCATTACAAGTCCCGAGAGAACTGTATAACATCCTCTTTGTTCTACAAGATGTTATTATCCCTGTAGTGATCCAAGACTTCTTGGCATTGCCTATATGACTATTTCTAACTACTTTTTTGGGAAAGATGGACTCAAATACAGACATGAATTCATTTAAAAATGAATTGTACTTTTTGTTTACATCTGTTTGCCTATAAACTGGGCTCCAATCTATCTCTTTTAGGCTGTCATTGAATTTTTTAAGGCCCTGTTCATTTATTACCCTAAAAGATTTCCAAGAATGCTCGGAACTATTGCACACACTGATGTAATTGAGCCTAAGCATTTGACCACCATGATCAGAAAGGCCAAAGATTTGATGTACAGTGATCTCATTGCATTTAGACTTATCTATAAATATATTATCTATCAGACTTTTACTGTTAACAGTAACCCTAGTTGGGAAATCTACTATTGCCATCAGATTATAAGACTCCATTAAATGTACTAAATCAGCTTTACTATGGCTCTCATTTAGTAAATCAACATTAAAGTCACCAGTAATTGTCAAGTTCTTGGACTTTGAGTACAGTATGGATAATAAAGAATCTAAGTGCTTAAGAAATACATTCAAATTCTGTGAGGGAGATCTATACAGTGCTAACACTAGAACCGTGAAATCATTTACAGTAATCCCAACACCACATACTTCAATTTGTTGCTCTATACAATGGCTCTTTAAATCTGATGCTTTGTAAGATATGTTGTTTTTTACATAAATTACCACTCCACCTTTTTCCATGATGGTTCTAGAGTAATGAGCTGCCTGATAGTAACCACTTAGTTGTAACCTTTCAATATCTTTCACATGATGTTCACTAAAACATAATACATCAGTATCTTTTATTCCTTGTGGTTCCTCTAACAGAACAGTAATGTCATTTACTTTATTACTAAGTCCTCCCACATTTTGGTGAAAAATCGTCATTTCTTTGGAATTAGAGACAGATGTAAACTTTTGCCTAAAAATTATCTGTAGCTACAGACACAGTATGTTCATTACTAACAATTTCCTGAAATATTTTAGATTGAAACTGAGTCTGACTTGATGGCTGGAGCCATTTAAGTGCGATTGGTTCCAACTTTTGGGTACATTTGTGGACTTCTTCCAATATTTTTTGTTTTTAGGAGGGTACCTAATGCTTTTTTTCCTGATCTGTTCAGGTGCATACTGTGTCTTTTAAATAATTCTCGTCCAAAACTGCTTATATCTACAACACAAGTATTGTTAAAATGCTTACACAACTTTGCTAACTTAAAGTTCGTTTGTGAGATAGCCTCATTTACACAGGACTGTTGGATTAAGTCATGTCTCTTTGGAATGTTCACAACAAATACCTTAGACTGATGAAGTGCCGATATTTTCTTCCTGAGCGGCTGTATGACATCATTCCCTTCATTGCAGGCAATGTTGTTTGAGCCACCTATTAAGATCACACACTCGTATTTTACTTTTTCAGGATCACGCCTCTCCTGGGAATGCAGAATCTGTAGTAGAAATAAGTTGATAGAGGAGTAGGAATGTAAGATCTGTGTCCTTCAGGTGCAGTTACAATGTGCAAAGGAGGAACTAGATAGGTTGAGGAGGGTGAAGGGTGGTGGGGAATGGGAACCGGCAGTTATCAAGAAGGCAGCTAGGAAGAGGAGGTATTCAGATAGCTATACTTCATGTACAGGGTGTTTCAAAAATGACCGGTATATTTGAAACGGCAATAAAAACTAAACGAGCAGCGATAGAAATACACCGTTTGTTGCAATATGCTTGGGACAACTGTACATTTTCAGGCAGACAAACTTTAGAAATTACAGTAGTTACAATTTTCAACAACAGATGGCGCTGTGGTCTGGGAAACTCTATAGTACGACATTTTCCACATATCCACCATGCGTAGCAATAATATGGCGTAGTCTCTGAATGAAATTACCCGAAACCTTTGACAACGTGTCTGGCGGAATAGCTTCACATGCAGATGAGATGTACTGCTTCAGCTGTTCAATTGTTTCTGGATTCTGGCAGTACACCTAGTCTTTCAAGTGTCCCCACAGAAAGAAGTCACAGGGGTTCATGTCTGGCGAATAGGGAGGTAAATCCACGCCGCCTCCTGTATGTTTTGGATAGCCCAAAGCAATCACATGATCATTGAAATATTCATTCAGGAAATTAAAGACGTCGGCCGTGCGATGTGGCTGGGCACCATCTTGCATAAACCACAAGGTGTTCGCAGTGTCATCTAAGGCAGTTTGTACCACCACAAATTCACGAAGAATGTCCAGATAGCGTGATGCAGTAATCATTTCGGATCTGAAAAACGGGCCAATGATTCCTTTGGAAGAAATGGCGGCCCAGACCAGTACTTTTTGAGGATGCAGGGACGATGGGACTGCAACATGGGGCTTTTCGGTTCCCCATATGCGCCAGTTCTGTTTATTGTCGAAGCCGTCCAGGTAAAAATAAGCTTCGTCAGTAAACCAAATGCTGCCCACATGCATATCGCCGTCATCAATCCTGTGCACTATATCGTTAGCGAATGTCTCTCGTGCAGCAATGGTAGCGGCACTGAGGGGTTGCTGCGTTTGAATTTTGTATGGATAGAGGTGTAAACTCTGGCGCATGAGACGATACGTGGACGTTGGCGTCATTTGGACCGCAGCTGCAACACGGCGAACGGAAACCCGAGGCCGCTGTTGGATCACCTGCTGCACTAGCTGCACGTTGCCCTCTGTGGTTGCCATACGCGGTCGCCCTACCTTTCCAGCACGTTCATCCGTCACGTTCCCAGTCCGTTGAAATTTTTCAAACAGATCCTTTATTGTATCGCTTTTCGGTCCTTTGGTTTTATTAAACCTCTGTTGAAAACTTCGTCTTGTTGCAACAACACTGTGTTCTAGGCGGTGGAATTCCAACACCAGAAAAATCCTCTGTTCTAAGGAATAAACCATGTTGTCTACAGCACACTTGCACGTTGTGAACAGCACACGCTTACAGCAGAAAGACGACGTACAGAATGGCGCACCCACAGACTGCATTGTCTTCTATATCTTTCACATCACTTGCAGCGCCATCTGTTGTTGAAAATTGTAACTACTGTAATTTCAAAAGTTTGTCCGCCTGAAAATGTACTGTTGTCCCAAGCATATTGCAACAAATGGTGTATTTCTATCGCTGCTCGTTTAGTTTTTATTGCCGTTTCAAATATACCGGTCATGTTTGAAACACCCTGTATATGTGATAGATTTGACCAACTGTCAGAGTTGAGTGGGGAGGAGCCTCATGTAGTTGTAGATGTAGGGAACATGCAGCAGTCCTCAGCAGTTAGGAGGCCAAGGCCAGTTGCAAAGTCTAACAGAAAGAAGAAGGTTCTTCTGCTAGGTAGTTTGCACAGTAGGTGTGTGGGCCAGCAGTTGCAGGAAGTGTTGGGGAGTGAGTACCAGGTCACCAGCATTGCGAAGCCTAGTGCAGGGTTGACACAAGTGACTGAAATCGTAGGGGAGCTATGTAGGAATTTTACGATGGAAGATCAGGTAGTGATAGTGGGTGGAGCAGGGAACAGTATTGATAGGGATGGAGAATATGATGTAGGTGGTGACCTGGTAAAGATAGCTACTGAAACTGGTGGCACTAACACGCATTTTGTGCAACTGTTTCAGTGTCTTGATATGGCTGTTAGGTGCGTTAAACATGGGGCTGTGGAGAGCACTGATGGCAGAGGGCATGGGTCACATCTCAGTGATGCCAGTTGGGTCTATCAGTAGATTGGGATTCACTAGGCATGGCATGCACCTCAATAGGTATGAGAAGGGGAGGCTGTCAAAGCTTATAGGTGACAGTGAATGTTGTGCATTGGTGGTGGCGGTGGTGGTGGTGGTGGTGGGGGTGGTGGTGGTGGTGGTGGGATCACTCGTGGAAAAATTCCTGTAGTAGTTGGTGTTAGAACTGCACCTTTTTTAGATTGAAGTCAGCTGATAGGTATACCTGCTTAAAGGAAGTCCCTCTAACTAAGGGTTCACCTTCCGAGGATGTAATGTTCTCAAGTAGAGAAGGAATTAGCATATTTCATCAAAATATAAGAGGTATTACAGACAAAGTTAGTGAACTGTTTGTAGTTGTTGACTCTGAAATTACTGGTATATCAGAACACCACTTAAATAATTTGACAATTCAGAGGCTTCCTTTACTGGGATACAGATTAGCTGGCTGTTTTTCAAGGAGTTCCTTGTGGGGTGGGGAAGTAGCTATGTATGTAAAAAACAGTATTCCATTTGAATCCATAGATGTGTCACGACACTGCACTGAACAGATGTTTGAATGTTGTGCAGGCGCATTTGAATTTAGTGAAACTAAACTTCTAACTGTTGTTGTTTATAGGTCCTCTAACTATGACTTCAGAGCATTTCTGCTCAAGCTGGAGAGGGTTCTTGATTCACTTTGTAGGAAGTACCAGAAATTAGTTATATGTGGTGACTTCAAAATAAATTTTGTATTGATGGTGCAAAAAAAAGGATGTTGGTAGATCTCATAAATTCATATGATCTATGCAGATTGTGTTTTTTCCAACTAGGATGCAGGGGAACAGTAGCACAGCCACAGACAATATATTAGTTCTTCATTACTAGATGGACTTTCTGTTAGTAAAAGGGTGAATAGCCTTTCAGACTATGATGCACATATTTCACCATTAAAAGACTTTAGTTCTCAAACAAATGTCACATTTAATTACAACCTATGTAGGAAAGTTAATCTGACAGCAATAGAGAGTTTTTTTAAACCTTGTCAAGGAACAAGAGTGGCAGGATGTTAATAGTGTTGATAACATAGATGATAAATATAATGCTTTCCTTAGCACATTTCTCATGCTCTTTGGGACTTGCTTTCCACTAGAATGTTCTGAATGGGGTACTAGCAGTAACAGGCAGCCTGGGTGGCTGACTATTTGGATAAGGATATTATGTAGAACAAAGTGGGAATTATATCAACATGTTAAAAGTAGTCACAATCAAGCTACAGTAGCCCATTACAGATAGTATTGTAAGATGCTTAAAAAAGTTATTAGGTAAGGAAAAAGTATGTGTTATGCAAACAGAATAGCTAATTCACAGGATAAAATTGAAACCATATGGTCAGTTGTTAAGAAAGTGTCTGGTTAGCATCACAAGGTTGACGACATAAAGTCAGTGCGTAGTAAAAATATTTCTGTTACTGGTAAATCAGATACATGTACAGTATTTAACAGTCATTTTCTGAGCATTGCTGGTGAACTAATTAAAAATGTAGCTTCTACAGGTAATCATATAACTTCCTTGACAAATGTCTTTCTGAGATTGATGTCTGAAATACTCCTCTGTGATACAGACAAGGGGGAGATTGAGTCAATAACTACATCACTGAAGAGTAAGGACTCTCATTGATATGATGGAGTGCCTAGCAGAATATGAAAGTACTGTGCTGCACATGTTAGCCTTATACTTAGCCATATTTGTAATTTTTCCCTTAGGAATGGTCAGTTTCCTCATCGGTTAAAGTACTTAGTAGTAAAGCTACTACTTAAAAAGGGAGAAAGAGATAATGTAGATAATTTTAGACCTACTTCTATGCCATCAGTATTTGCTAAACCTATTGAAAAGGTTGTGTATGTAAGGATAATTGATCATTCTGTATCACACAATTTGCTATCAAATATACAGTTCGGTTTTAGAAGACGTTTGACTGAAAATGCTATATTCTCTTTTCTCTGTGAGGTACTGGATGGGTTAAACAAAAGGTTTCGAATGCTGGTCATATTTTTTGATTAACTATGGCATTTGATTGTGTTGATCACAAAATATTGCTCCAGAAGTTGAACCATTACAGAATACAGGGAGTAGCTCACAATTGGTTCACCTCTGACTTTAGCAACAGACAGCAAAAGGTGATTATTCACAATGTTGAGAATGGCTGTGATGTGGGGTCTGAGTGGAGTACAGTCAAGTGGGGGGTGTCCCAGGGATCAGTGTTGGGGCCACTCCTGTTCCTTATTTATATAAATGATACATCCTCTAGTATTACGGGTAATTCTAAAATATTTCTGTTTGCTGATGACACTATTTTGGTAGTAAAGGATTCTGTGTGCAACATTGGCTCAGTTTCAAATAGTGCAGTTCATGACCTAAGTTCATGGCTCGTGGAAAATAAACTAACGCTAAATCACAGTAAGACTCAGTTTTTGCAGTTTATGACGCACATTTCAACAAAATCTGACATTTTAATTTCACAGAATGGGCATATGATTAGTGAAACTGAATAGATAGTAAGCTGTCATGGAAAGCCCACATTGTTCAGAGACCTAATGGTGCCATTTTTACTATTCGAACATTATCTGAAGTGAGTGATCGTTTGACACTAAAATCTGTCTACTTTGCTTATTTTCATTTATGTCATATGGTGTTATATTTTGAGGTAACACTTCCCATTCTAAAAGAATATTTTTGGCTCAGATGCAGGTGGTTCAGGCAATAAGCGATGTAAGTACATGAACCTCTTGTCGAGCCCTGTTCACGAGTCTGGGTATTTTGGCATGGACCTCTCAATATATATAGTCCTTACTGTCATTTCTTGTTAACAATATTAAGTTATTCCCAAGATTAAGCAGCTTTCACTCAGTTAAAACTCAGCAGAAATCAAACCTGCATTTGCATTGGACTTCCTTAACTCTTGTGCAGAAAGGTGTGCAGTATACTGCTGGATCCATTTTCAACAAGCTACCACTTGAATTCAAAAATCTTAGCAGTAATTCATGCACTTTCAAACTGAAACTGAAGAGTTTCCTCATGGGTCACTCCTATTCTGTGAAGGAGTTCCTCGAAAAATTAAGCTCATTCTTGCTGTATTGTTATTGTGTTTACTTAAACTTATGGACTGACTTTCTTTGGGTTCATAAATATTTATTTTTATCTGTTATTACTTTTATGTTGTAATTTCATGTACTGACACGTTTCATGACTTGGAAATTTGCTCCTTAATTTGGTCCTTCAGAACTTGACGTGTAAATAAATAAAAAAATAAATAAACACAATGAATTAATAAAGTTGTTGTGCAGCAGAAACTCGTAAAACTATATACTCTGATTCACATAGAAAAAAATTGCAATTTGGCTATTATTTTAAATAAAAATTGCTGTTAAACAGCATTTGAAACCATTATATGGTTATATTAGCAAGTTGATGTATTCTAATATACATTTTTCTCTTTTAGAGGCCTGCGGAAGAATCACCAGTAATAAAAGAACTGTATAAACATATGAAGTTAGCAGATTCAATAAGTCTGACAAAGGGGCTCTTAGAAAGAACACAAGCAGTTATAATGTCTGATTCAAGTGTTAAAACATTAAAAAAATATAACCCACACAAGGCAAATAAACTGTATACAGTAAGGGGCATTCAGATTACTGTGCCCCTGGCATATGTGGTTCGCAATGATTGTCCAATAAAAGAGCAGGTAAAATCATATATGTTTTATTTCTTCTGTATAGCAGTCAATTTCACTGGCATGATAATATGTCTCTTTATATGTCTTTATTCAATGTAGTTTATATGCCTTCATTCTGACTCATGCCGCAACTTTTCATGTCTGTGCTCTGTAATTGGAGGCCTAAGTTGTCCCAACATGCAGGCCATTAGTTCAAATGGCTCTGAGCACTATGGGACTCAACTGCTGAGGTCATTAGTCCCCTAGAACTTAGAACTAGTTAAACCTAACTAACCTAAGGACATCACAAACATCCATGCCCGAGGCAGGATTCGAACCTGCGACTGTAGCGGTCTTGCGGTTCCAGACTGCATCGCCTTTAACCGCACGGCCACTTCGGCCGGCGCAGGCCATTAGTGTTCTGGTTTTGTGGCCTACAGAACTTCCCCCAAAATGGTGAGGAAATCCTCAACACTTTGACTGTTCAGTTAATATATCAATGTTAAGGAATAATTTGTGGAGCAGTGAAGACTGATCGACCACTTAAAACTTACAGAAAATGGTCAGAGCAGGGCTCAATATGTGCACGTCCCTTTGATTTGTATCCCATATGTCCTCATTAAGTGTGAGATCAAGTGTATCCAGGAGCAATGTAATTACTCCTACATTCACAAAGCGTTTATGATGCCATTATAAAACAATTACAGTGCAGTGGAGTGAGATACTCATATTTTATTGGTGTTTGCATAGGTTGCAGCAACACTTTTTATTTTTGCTCATTGCTTTCCTATCTCAGTAAGTTCAGCAAATCTGCTATCTGGTTTGGGACAACAAACAGTTTGACTCTTTCAAGGAAATCTAAAAAACTGGAATGTGTTGTGTATGTCCCAAAACTGCTCTTAGTTGTCTGTTAATCTGCTGTAAGCATGTTCTACATTTCAGGTTTAGACTTACTAGCTAAATGAGGTAAGCTGCTTGACAAGTAACTGTTCTATGTTTTCATACTGAAGAGTCACAAATACTCCCACTAAGTCTATACTAAACAATGAGCACACTTTTTACTGCATATTTCTCAGTTCAAGTCAATTTTTATCAATTTCTTTCACTATCACTTAACTCAAACTATACACACTTATTAACAGTCAGCATCCATATCAAAACACAACCAAAATCAGTCTGCTAACAGTAAAATGTTCACACCGTGTTTAATGATTGTGTTTGTTCACCAAAATATTTGGTTGGCACATAAGTTCAAAGCATTTTGTAATAAGTTTAATAAACAGAACAGATACACATAACAGAGACTTTAGTCACCAATAATTATTCTGCTTCACTATTTACGACAGTATGCAATCAACGGGTAACTTTTCAATTCCACAGCTGTAGAAATCATGTGATTTTTCAGACAAAGAACTTGTCGAACCATGTTTGGAGTGCATCTTCACTCAGAAAGGAAGTTCCTTGAAGGTCGTTCAATAGAGAGCAGAAAAGGTGAAAAATCTGAGGGCGCAAGAGCAGGTGAATAAGATGGATGCAGAGTGACTTCCGGACACAACTCCTGTATAGTGCCTTTTGTCAGTCTAGCAGAATGTAAGTGGGCATTATCATGGAATAGCATCACTTCACTCAGTCTTCCTAGTCACTGTTCTTCTGCATCTGCAAGACTTCTCAGTTGTTGACAATAAATGTCAGTACCATTGCTTAAATCTTGCAGAAGCAATTCATAGTACATCACATCATCACTGTTCCAACAGATGTGTTACATCATCTTTTATGGATGCACACAGGTTTTTGTACAAGGAGCTTGTACTGCTTTGAGGATTTCCACATAAATTCTAGAACCACTTGATCTTCAACCACCTCAAACACATGATGTTTTAAAGATAAGTTTGAAAGAGCTTATTTACTGTGCAACACAGGTCTGTGTGTGCAGGACTGATGTTTTTCATGGGAGGACAGGAGCTGTGTCAGATGAGTGGCACCGACAAGTGTTTGCCGGTCATACCTTGGAAGCTGTATTAAAAGGACAAGGAGTCTTTGTGTAATATCCCATGCTGTATGGTACTGTGATAATTGTTAAAGAGACAGATGGAGCACGGATTGAATAGAGACTTGTACTTACTTCATGTATGGAACTCGCTAGAGGTGAGACATGTTAATAATTTGTGGTGGTTATTAAACCAACCATGATATAAATGTATATTATTAGAGTTTAATGTTTGATGACTCAGTTAGCTTAATAGAGTTTAAATGTTTATACAAGAAATGGCAAACTGGATTCCTGTTGAAGTGAAAGTATAACATGATCGAACTGAAAGTTTTCTACGAGTACCCAATTATTTCAAAAGCAGAGTCTTTTAAATTTCTATATCCAGTTATGGTCTTCAGAGAAGAAGCTTTTGGGAGATTGATGTAGCTGATTATCCAGAGAAGAGGATTGGCTAGACCTGTCACTTAAGTCAACTGATGAGAGAGAGGTGTAAATTGTGAACGCAATCCAGTTTCACACTGCTCCTTGTGTTGTCAAAACATTAGAATGTGTCAACATAAGTGACAGGACTTGAAGAAAACGGGAATTTTAAGACAGAAATGGAAAGATGATATTTTGAGTTGCCATAGCAACCAGGCATGACAAGATAAGAGAACTGTTTCGAGTAATTGGATTGGGTCCAAGAAACCAAATGGATAACAGTTGCAGATGCAACACAGTAAATGTCATAAGAAAGTAAAAACATCAGAAAATGGAGAGCAGACCTCAACATTTTAGACTAAGAAGAGTTACGCCAAGAATACTTCGACTAAGAAGATTCAGTGTGGAGAGTACACATCTCTCACACACATCGCAACTGACGCCAATACAGTAACCAGCTTTACATCTGACAATGCCTGTGCCAGTGCTGTTCACTGGTGCTGACTCCACATCTGCTCACCAACGCCGACACTGAAACCAACATTCAATGCTGCCAGCACCAGTGTTGTTCAGTGGCGCTGAATACACATCCACTCACCAACGCAGCTAGACTCTACACCAGGTGAGCATAAAACAATAATTGTTTGAGTATAATGTTGAAGGAACTGTTGAAATAGACTTTAATATTGTAGTCATTATAAGCAAGCAGAATTTTTTTAATGCTCACAAGGTCTAAAACATGTAAAGTTATGGATCAATAACAGCAACTAGGAGAAACTTCAGAACCAGCCACGGCTATTAAAGTGAGTAGGGAAATGCCAAACTGGTCTGAAGTAGTGAATTTAATCAAAGCTCAAAATCTCCAAATTACTACTTTAAGTAAAAATTTGGAAGCACAGAGTGCAGTTTTAAAAGCTCAAAGTCTTAAGTTCAACTCAGAAAATACTCAATTGAATGCTAAGTTGGATGACCAGATTCAGCAACTCTAAGTGAAAAGCTCGATGCACAGAGCACTAATTTAAGTAGAGAAATAGACACAGTGAATACTCAAGTAAATAATAAATTGGACATTCAGAATAAAACTTTAGGATTGTTAAGTGCAAAAGTAGATGAACAAAATAAGGAATTTAGCCCATTGTGTGAAGGCATGGGAAATTTGAAGACTGAATTTGACATTTTAACCACTAAAGTGGAAAATTGTAAAATAGATTTGAAAGGTGAATTAACTAGTTCTTTAAGTAGTCGTGGCCAGCCCGTGTGGCTGAACGGTTCTAGGTGCTTCAATCTGGAACCGCACGATCACCACGGTCGCAGGTTCGAATCCTGCCTCTGGCATGGATGTGTGTGATGTCCTAAGTTCTAAGTTCTAGAGGACTAATGACCTCAGAAGTTAAGTCCCATAGTGCTCAGAGCCATTTTAAGTAGCTGTGTCAATCAGCTGTTCACTGACTTTAATCAGACATAGAGTAACCAATTCCAAGATTTAGCAAAGAAGTTAGAATTCAATATTCAAGATAAATGTAATAGTGTAGAGTCTGAATTTGGCTGTGGTGATGTTGGGAGTAGGATTAAGGTTTTTCAAGAAATATTGAGAGGCAAGGCTGGAAGTGAGAAATTCCTGGAAGGTTTGGAGAGGGTGATTTTGAGGAAGAGGAGGTGGGTCCCGCTGTGATGGAGGACGGAACTGTTCCAGGCAGGGTTCAATTTGGATAGTGTCTTGGGGAGTTGGATCATTAGGAGTGGGAACAGGATTATTTTTCTTAGTGGCAAAGCGATATTTCCAGCAGAGACTATGAGTGTAGGACAGTAAATATTTGACAAGGGCAGTTTGGTTGAATCTCGGAGTGGGGCTGAAGGTGAGGCCTTTGGATAGGACAGAGGTTTCGGATTGGGAGAGAGGTTTGGAGGAAAGGTTAACTACTGAATTGGGGTGTTGTGGTTCCAGATTGTGTTGACTAGAGTTTTGAGGTGTTGGGGGGAGTGGAGCTGGAAGTGGGAGATTGAGTAGATGGGAGAGACTGGGTTTGTGTGCAATAAGAGGGGGTTGAGGTTTGTTGGAAAGGTTGTGGAGGGTGAGTGAGTTGCCTTTCTGGAGGTGGGAAACTAGGAGATTGGATAGTTTTTTGAGGTGGAGGGTGGCACGCTGTTCTAATTTGTGGTTGGCCTGTAGGAGGATCCTCTGAACAGCCGGTGTGGATGTGGGAGAGGAAAGATCGAGGACTTTGATTAGGGATAGGAGTTGACGGGTGTGTTCATTGGCTGAGTCGACGTGTAGGTGAAGGATTAGGCAGGTGAGGGCTATGGATTGTGCAGTTCGGAACTGGTATAGGGACTGATGGAAAGAAGGATTACAGCCAGAGATGAGAACGTTAAGTGTGAGGCCTTTGGGGGTAATGCCAAATGTCAGACAAGCCTGAGTGAATAAAATATGGGAGCGTAATCTGGCTAGGGTGAAGGCATGCTTGCAGAGTGAATGTAAATAAAATTTAATGGGGTTGTTGTAGGGTGACATGGTATTAGAAGGTGGAAAGGGTAACATGAGGCTAACGTGAAAATAAAAAAAATAAAAATATATAGGGAGAGATAAAGGTGTGAAAAAAGTCGAAAAAGTGTTGGTTTGAGATGAGGTATGTTGATCCTGTGCTGAACTTAGGTTGGTGAACAACGATGGGTACAAAGGTTAGGTAGTTGTGTTGCCTCCAAAACACGTTAAAGGGTGAAGAAATTCAGGAAAATTTCGAAAAAACTGCGTGTAAATGTATTCAAAGGACAGGTTATGTGCTGGCAGATTATGAAAATGAGGCTAACAATTGTCTGACGAAGAAATAATAACGTTTAAACCTGTGGGAAGCTGCTAAAAAAATGATCGGTTATGTGGGAAAAAACGGGAATGGAAATAAAACGAAAATTGTTGGAAATAGCTGAAATGGTTGTTTAATGGGTGAAAGGCACTGAAGCTGTGAAATAGTATTCACGAGTTAAAAATTTTTAGGTTAGGTTTAAAAATAAATTACGTATTATTGAATATATTTAGGCAGGATAAAATGTATGGTAGATTATGGAAAAAAGGGAAGATGAATACAAAGTGAAACTACTTGTACAAACAAAAAGAGAAAGCAAGATGACAGAAAAGATTTCGAAATGCAACAGTGACAATAACAAACGTAATTGTTGGGTTCCAATTAATGATATAAATAAAATAGAAAGGAACATTCCACATGGGTTCAAATTAATGATATAAATAAAATAGAAAAAAATATTCCACATGGGAAAAATATATTAAAAACAAAGATTCCATGACTTACCAAACGGGAAAGCGCTGGTAGATAGGCACAATAAAAAACACACAAACACGCACACAAAATTTCAAGCTTTTGCAACCAATGGTTATTTCATCAGGAAAGAGGGAAGGAGAGGGAAAGATGAAAGGATGTGGGTTTTAAGGGAGAGGGTTCTTTTTCTCCCCACTTTAGCCTCATGTTACCCTTTCCATCTAATACCATGTCACCCTCACAACATCCCTACAACAACCCCATTAAATTTTATTTACATTCACTCCACAAACATGCCTTCACCCTAGCCAGATTACGCTCCCATATTTTATTCACTCAGGCTTGTCTGACATTTGGCATTACCCCCAAAGGCCTCACACTTAACGTTCCCATCTCTGGCTGTAATCCTTCTTTCCATCAGTCCCTATACCAGTTCCAAACTGCACAATCCATAGCCCTCACCTGCCTAATCCTTCACCTACACATCGACTCAGCCAATGAACACACCCGTCAACTCCTATCCCTAATCAAAGTCCTTGATCTTTCCTCTCCCACATCCACACTGGCTGTTCAGAGGATCCTCCTACAGGCCAACCGCAAATTAGAACAGCATGCGACCCTCCACCTCAAAAAATTATCCCATCTCCTGGTTTCCTACCTCCGGAAAGGCAACTCACTCACCCTCCACAACCTTTCCAACAAACCTCAACCTCCTCTTATTGCATACAAACCCAGTCTCTCCCATCTACTCAATCTTCCACTTCCAGCTCCACTCCCCCCAACACCTCAAAACTCTAGTCAACACAATCTGGAACCACAACACCCCAATTCAGTAGTTAACCTTTCCTCCAAACCTCTCTCCCAATCCGAAACCTCTGTCCTATCCAAAGGCCTCACCTTCAGCCCCACTCCAAGATTCAACCAAACTGCCCTTGTCAAATATTTACTGTCCTACACTCGTAGTCTCTGCTGGAAATATCACTTTGCCACTAAGAAAAATAATCCTGTTCCCACTCCTAATGATCCAACTCCCCAAGACACTATCCAAATTGAACCCTGCCTGGACAGTTCTGTCCTCCATCACAGCGGGACACACCTCCTCTTCCTCAAAATCACCCTCTCCAAACCTTCCAGGAATTTCTCACTTCCAGCCTTGCCTCTCAGTCTTTCTTGAAAAACCTTAATCCTACTCGCAACATCACCACAGCTGAAGCCCAGGCTATCTGTGATCTGAAAGCTGACCGATCCATCGTCATTCTTCCGGCTGGAAAGGATTCCACGACCGTGGTACTTGATCATCGGGAGTGTGTGGCTGAGGGACTACGTCAGCTTTCAGACAACACTACATACAAATTTTGCTAAGGTAATCCCATTCCTGATGTCCAGGTCGAGCTTCAATGTATCCTCAGAACCTTAGGCCCCTTACAAAACTTTTCACC
This sequence comes from Schistocerca cancellata, assembly GCF_023864275.1. Lineage (NCBI taxonomy): Eukaryota > Metazoa > Arthropoda > Insecta > Orthoptera > Acrididae > Schistocerca > Schistocerca cancellata. The sequence continues at coordinate 143,276,363 of NC_064634.1, read as the reverse complement.
TGACTCCATCAACCTCCTGACCCCACCGACACCTCGCACTCATACCTTCTACCTACTTCCTAAAATTCACAAACCCAAACATCCCGGCCGCCCCATTGTAGCTGGTTACCAAGCCCCCACAGAACATATCTCTGCCTATGTAGATCAACACCTTCAACCCATTACATGCAGTCTCCCATCCTTCATCAAAGACACCAACCACTTTCACCAACGCCTGGAATCCTTCCCCTGTCTGTTACCCCCAGAAACCATCCTTGTAACCATTGATGCCACTTCCCTATACACAAATATCCCGCACGTCCAGGGCCTCGCTGCAATGGAGCACTTCCTTTCACGCTGATCACCTGCCACCCTACCTAAAACCTCTTTCCTCATCACCTTAGCCAGCTTCATCCTGACTCACAACTTCTTCACTTTTGAAGGCCAGACATACCAACAATTAAAGGGAACAGCCATGGGTACCAGTATGGCCCCCTCGTATGCCAACCTATTTATGGGTCGCTTAGAGGTAGACTTCTTGGTTACCCTAGCCTGCCAACCCAAAGTTTGGTACAGATTTATTGATGGCATCTTCATGATCTGGACTCATAGTGAAGAAGAACTCCAGAAATTCCTCTCGAACCTCAACTCCTTTGGTTCCATCAGATTCACCTGGTTCTACTCCAAATCCCATGCCACTTTCCTTGGCGTTGACCTCCATCTGTCCAATGGCCAGCTTCACTCATCCGTCCACATCAAACCCACCAACAAGCAACAGTACCTCCATTACGACAGCTGCCACCCATTCCATATCAAATGGTCCCTTCCCTACAGCCTAGGCCTTCGTGGCAAATGAATCTGCTCCAGTCCTGAATCCCTGAACCATTACACCAACAACCTGAAAACAGCTTTCGCATCACGCAACTACCCTCCCGACCTGGTACAGAAGCAAATAACCAGAGCCACTTCCTCATCCCCTCAAACCCAGAACCTCTCACAGAAGAACCCCAAAAGTGCCCCACTTGTGACAGGATACTTCCTGAGACTGGATCAGACTCTGAATGTGGCTCTCCAGCAGGGATACGACTTCCTCAAATCCTGTCCCGAAATGAGATCCATCCTTCATGAAATCCTCCCCACTCCACCAAGAGTGTCTTTCCACCGTACACCTAACATTTGAAACCTCTTGCTTCATCCCTATGAAATCCCCAAACCACCTTCCCTACCCTCTGGCTCCTACCCTTGTAACTGCCCCCTGTGTAGAACCTGTCCCATGCATCCTCCCACCACCACCTACTCCAGTCCAGTAACCCGGAAGGTTTACACGATCAAAGGCAGAGCCATGTGTGAAAGCACCCACGTGATTTACCAACTGACCTGCCTACACTGTGACGTTTTCTATGTGGGAATGACCAGCAACAAACTGTCCACTCGTCCGCCGCTCGTGGTCTCGCGGTAGCGTTCTCGCTTCCCGAGCACGGGGTCCCGGGTTCGATTCCCGGCGGGGTCAGGGATTTTCACCTGCCTCGAGATGACTGGGTGTTTGTGTTGTCCCCATCCTTTCATCATCATCCAGGAAAGTGGCAAAATTGGACTGAGCAAAGATTGGGTAATTGTACGGGCGCTGATAACCACGCAGTTGAGTGCCCCACAAACCAAACATCATAATCTCAAACTGTCCACTCGCATGAATGGACACAGGCAGACAGTGTTTGTTGTTAATGAGGGTCATCCTGTAGCTAAACATGCCTTGGTGCACGGCCAGCACATCTTGGCACAGTGTTACACCATCTGGGTTATCTGGATACTTCCCACTAACACCAACCTATCCGAACTCTGGAGATGGGAACTTGCCCTTCAATATATCCTCTCTTCTCATTATCCACCAGGCCTCAATCTCCGCTAATTTCAAGTTGCTGCCACTCATACCTCACCTGTCATTCAACAACATCTTTGCCTCTGCACTTCCGCCTCGACTGACATCTCTGCCCAAATTCTTTGCCTTTAAATATGTCTGCTTGTGTCTGTATATGTGTGGATGGATATGTGTGTGTGTGCAAGTGTATACCTGTCCTTTTTTCCCCCTAAGGTAAGTCTTTCCGCTCCTGGGATTGGAATGACTCCTTACCCCTCCCTTAAAACCCACATCCTTTCATCTTTCCCTCTCCTTCCCTCTTTCCTGATGAAGCAACCGTTGGTTGTGAAAGCTTGAATTTTGTGTGTATGTTTGTGTTTGTTTGGGGGACAATAATGATACCATATCACATATGTGCAGAAGTGTAGAAGAACTTTGATAATTGCATAAGTATATATGAGACTAGAAAGATTCCAAATCGAGTATGCATAAGAATAATGTGTGAATAAGGAAAGAGTACATAAGCCAGAGAGGAAAGCATCAAAGAAGGTTAGCCTAACAAGTAATCTGGTGACTGGTAGGATAGTGAGACTCTTATAGCTTAAGTAAAATATATTGAATAATGTCTGAAGGCATGGTGTATGCTGGAAGCGTAGAAGTTGATGGGTAAAGGAGGTCTCTAGGGTAAGATATGAAGTTTCTTTTTAATTTTCCAGAGAATATTTAATTATAGTGTACATAAAGATGTATACTAGGGCAATGAACCATGAGACCTACTCAGGAAGAATAAGGGGGCACATCCAGCATTTATTGGATATAAAAGGCAGATAGGCAGACCTCAGAAAGGCTGACCTATACTGTGCAGACAGGGACACCAAGAAGGGGATTGACCTGTACCGTGGGAGAATAGGAATTACAAGGGGCTTACCTACCAAAACAGAAGGAGGAAGTGCACTCGTTGGATCAACCCATATGTAAGGTATAGATATTGTTCCTAAAGAGAAAAGGGCAGTATCAAGACAGAAGTTACACATTTGGTAGGAATTATACTGGTAAGTTTGGATTCTATATACCGCTAGTGTTATTAGGTTTTATGAACATTGGAAAGAACACGTTCATTTTTCCCAGAGTCCCTCCAGATTGCATACAGCGATAAATAATGATACTAGTCAGTCCTGAGAAGAAATAGTACAAAAAATTAGAATAAAGGATGAAATATTTAAGTGTCTATGACACCTGGAATTTATGATTGGAGCTGAAGAGAAAATCCTCACCATTCATAAGTAAGAATAATGTGGAATGATATCATAAGTAAAGGCTTACATTGTAAGAAACAAAGTAGAGTAAAGAATTAGTGGAAAGACAAAAATCAGAAGCCTGCTCTATGGAGTACAAGGATTTATAAAAAAATTGTGTTTATGAACTTATGTAGTAAATGATAACTTTTAAAATGTGGATTGTTACTAGGCGTGATATTAATGTATATAATGACTATGTATAAAATATCGCATGTTTGATCTAAGGAGGGGGATATGTAGTGATTCAAGAATTTCCACATAAATTCTGGAACCACTTGACCTTCTGCCACCTCAAACATGTGATGTTTTGAAGATAAGTGTGAGAGAGCCTGTTTACTGCAAAACACATGTATGTGTGCAAGATTGACATTTGTCATGGGAGGACATGAACTGTTTCATATGAGCAGCACCAACAAGTGTTTGCTGGTCGTGCCTTGGAAACTGTATTAAAAGAACAAGGAGTCTTTGTGTAATATTCTGTGGTTTATGGTACTGTGATCATTGTTAAAGAGACAGATGAAGCATGGCTTGAATAGAGACTTTTACTTACTTCATGTATAGGACTCACTAGAAGCGAGAAATGTTAATAATTTGTCGTGGTTATTAAACCAACACATGTCAATAGAATCTAATGTTTGATGACTCAGTTGGCTTAATAGAGTTTAAATGTTTATACAAGAAATGGTAAAGTGGTTTCCTTTTGAAGAGAAAATATACCATGATTGAACTGAAAGTTTTCTATGAGTATCCAATTATTTCAAAAGTAGAGTCTTTTAAATTTCTATATCCAGTTATGGTCTTTGGAGAAGAAGCGTTTGGGAGATCAATGTAGCTGATTATCCAGAGAAGAGGATCGGCTAGACCCATCACTTAAGTCAGCTGATGAGAGAGAGGTGTAAATTGTGAATGCAATCCAGTATCACACTGCTCCTCATGTCATCAAAATGTTAGAAGCTCCTGCTTTGTTTGGGCTCTGCCATTTCCTTCTTTTCTTTATATTAATATAAAGACATCATTTCTCATCACCAGTAATGATACAGTATGGGAACTGTTAGTGTTGTTCAGAGCTGAGATGCACATATGGCCAGCAGCTGATTTTTGTGACTTTGGCTAAGAGTCTGTAGAATCCATACATCTGATTTTTGAACCTTCCCCATTGCATGCAAATGTTGTATGCTTGTGGAATGATCACAATTAATCACTTTTGTAAGCTCTCAAGTACACCAACATGGATTATTTTGTATTAATGTGTTTAAACGATCTTCATCAAACCCCGAAGGTCTTCCTGAATGTGGAGAGTTGCTATTGTCAAAACAATCCTCCTTAAGATGAGAAAACCATTTTCTTACCATGCACTGTCCAATGGCTTTATCCTCATACATCGCACAAATGTTTCTGGCTGCCTCCACTTCTGTCACCCCTCTAGTGAACTCAAACACAAGAATATGTTGGAAATATTCTGATTTCTCCACTTGGTACTCTATTTTCCAGCACCCACAGCTCCACTCACTATCTCCAAAAGACAAAATGACAATATGTAAACTCAAACAGCATCTGTGAGCCACAAATAAAAAATGACAAATGATAATAAACCCACATCAACCAGAATACCAACATGCAAAACAAAACCGCTATGAACTTACACAGTTCCTAATTCTGAAGAAGCTAGTGTCGCTAAGTAAAGACTATATAATATGTTATACTATATTCTGATTTGTTGTAAGAAAGCCAGTTTTCAAATAAGTCAACAAAAATTCATTAAAAGATTATCCAAATCTGATATTAATTATATGTATGCTTATATTACCATCTACAGCATTTTCACTCACCTAAATATAAGTTTAATCACTTTCCCAATCTGCTGCCTTCAGAATGTGGCACTACACTTGTAATGTAGCAGACTAGGGCAAATTTAATGCAAAGTATGATTCCAGTGATAATGTAGTATGTGATACTAGGTAGGAAAGTTTACTTGAATTTATGTAAATGTAAGAGGTTGTATTATACAGGGTGTTTCAAAAATGACCGGTATATTTGAAACGGCAATAAAAACTAAATGAGCAGCGATAGAAATACACCGTTTGTTGCAATATGCTTGGGACAACAGTACATTTTCAGGCGGACAAACTTTCGAAATTACAGTAGTTACAATTTTCAACAACAGATGGCGCTGCGGGCTGGGAAACTCTATAGTACGATATTTTCCACATATCCACCATGCGTAGCAATAATATGGCGTAGTCTCTGAATGAAATTACCCGAAACCTTTGACAATGTGTCTGGCGGAATGGCTTCACATGCAGATGAGATGTACTGCTTCAGCTGTTCAATTGTTTCTGGATTCTGGCGGTACACCTGGTCTTTCAAGTGTCCCCACAGAAAGAAGTCACAGGGGTTCATGTCTGGCAAATAGGGAGGCCAATCCATGCCGCCTCCTGTATGTTTCGGATAGCCCAAAGCAATCACACGATCATCGAAATATTCATTCAGGAAATTAAAGACGTCAGCCGTGCGATGTGGCCGGGCACCGTCTTGCATAAACCACGAGGTGTTCGCAGTGTCATCTAAGGCAGTTTGTACCGCCACAAATTCACGAAGAATGTCCAGATAGCGTGATGCAGTAATCGTTTCGGATCTGAAAAATGGGCCAATGATTCCTTTGGAAGAAATGGCGGCCCAGACCAGTACTTTTTGAGGATGCAGGGACGATGGGACTGCAACATGGGGCTTTTCGGTTCCCCATATGCGCCAGTTCTGTTTATTGACGAAGCCGTCCAGGTAAAAATAAGCTTTGTCAGTAAACCAAATGCTGCCCACATGCATATCGCCGTCATCAATCCTGTGCACTATATCGTTAGCGAATGTCTCTCGTGCAGCAACGGTAGCGGCGCTGAGGGGTTGCCGCATTTGAATTTTGTATGGATAGAGGTGTAAACTCTGCCGCATGAGACGATACGTGGACGTTGGCGTCATTTGGACCGCAGCTGCAACACGGCGAACGGAAACCCGAGGCCGCTGTTGGATCACCTGCTGCACTAGCTGCGCGTTGCCCTCTGTGGTTGCCGTATGCGGTTGCCCTACCTTTCCAGCACGTTCATCCGTCACGTTCCCAGTCCGTTGAAATTTTTCAAACAGATCCTTTATTGTATCGCTTTTCGGTCCTTTGGTTACATTAAACCTCCGTTGAAAACTTCGTCTTGTTGCAACAACACTGTGTTCTAGGCAGTGGAATTCCAACACCAGAAAAATCCTCTGTTCTAAGGAATAAACCATGTTGTCTACAGCACACTTGCACGTTGTGAACAGCACACACTTACAGCAGAAAGACGACGTACAGAATGGCGCACCCACAGACTGCGTTGTCTTCTATATCTTTCACATCACTTGCAGCGCCATCTGTTGTTGAAAATTGTAACTACTGTAATTTCGAAAGTTTGTCCGCCTGAAAATGTACTGTTGTCCCAAGCATATTGCAACAAACTGTGTATTTCTATCGCTGCTCGTTTAGTTTTTATTGCCGTTTCAAATATACTGGTCATTTTTGAAACACCCTGTAACATTATTGGATTACTGTAGTAATGAAATTAAGTCAACTTGAGACCGTTTAAATTGAACTGCAATTAATTTATAAGGATAATGAACTACAAACTGAAAGTACAAGGTCTGTTCAAAAATTCCACAACTTTGGTAATTTCACACCAATGGTGTGTTGGAGTGAAATGTGGTGTTTACAGTATAACTGCCAGAAGTTTCATTGTTATATGTCTGTTAGTTATTTTTCAATACTGTATTAAGTAGACTGTTGCATCACACAGTTTGCGAATTGCGAGATGGCAGAGTTAGAGGAGTAGCGCGTCTACATTAAATTTCACATGAAATTCAAGAAAACCTTCACAGAGACACATTAAATGATGCAGGAAGCCTACAGTATGAGATCTTAAGCCTTACTCAGTGTTACAAATGGTTCACTTGGTTTGAAAATGGCTGGACAGAAGTTAAAGATGAGCCTTGTTCAGGGCACCCTTTGACGTCTACTGACAACACACATGTCACAAACATCGACAAAATTCATGCCACGGAGACAAACTTTTAATTGATGGTAGTATCAGGACATGTTGTGACATGTACGAAAAAATGTGAGAAGGAAATGGCCTGAAATGTGGTGAGACAATTCATGGCACCTCCATCAGGTAAACATACCCACATGTTCATTCCTGTTGGTGCATGACTATTGCACAAAAAACGAAATCATTGTGATGCCTCATCCTCCATACTCTCCAGACATAGGCCCTGCAGACTTTTTTTTTATTTCCAAAGCTTAAAACAAAGATTTGTAAGGATAGAGGAGATAGAAAATTCACAGACAGTGCTTCATGTGATCCAGCAAAAAGCTTAGCAAGACTGCTTCTGGAAGTGGAAATGGTATTGGGAGCAGTGTATCAATTGTGGAGAGAGCATTTGAAGGAGACCCTGCACAATAAGTAAAAGTTAAGCACAGACAAATTTTGTGGACAGTTGGTTAATGGCTAAAAGCTGCTTCTATCTGGTTACGCTAGATAAATTTCCATTGGCACTGTTCCTCATCTGCTCTTTGAAGAACCATCTCATTTAATACAATGACCATAGTACATTACAGCCATAGCACTTGGTAGTTTGATGCATAACATTGTGCTCTACCACTTACTTTCAAGGCTGATAATGAAAATGAAATTATAATTTCAAAATTCAAGTGACAGATTTTTTACATGTGTATATCACATAAAACAAAAATGAAAATACTCATCCACAGTTCACTGTCTGGAGTAATCTTATGTGTCAGTTGGTTCTCTAGATAATGTAGAGAACATCAGGCTTGTAACTAAATATTTGACATTTATTACACTTCACTTCTTTTGCACAAAACATAGTGAAATGAAGATTGACAAAATTTTGACAATATCACATGTAGTGGCACGAGCCCTAACCAAATTTTGATGCATGTAGAAGTACAGCTGACTCTACAATTCCATCTTTTATACATTTCAAAAATTGTAAAAGTGAAGATCTGTTCTTCAATCTGTTCAATAAGTTAACTTACAATTACCTAATCTTATTTTTCATTTCTTTTCTAAGATCATTTGATTACAGATACATCTGCAAGCATGTATATTGTTTTTTTATCATGAAATGTAAGTTTTATTTACGTGAACATTGATCTTTGCAATTCATTTCACAACACAAAAAACCTATGATTAATCGTCTTGTTGATTACAGTACACTTTTTATTGCTAACATTTACACAGCTCACTGTTCTAGGGTAAATTAAACTGTATAGTTAATTTTCAATACAATCTGAAATCAAGGACAACTTGAGTATAGGTGTTTGATACTACTTAATTTTTGAACTTGGCTAAGTTGACTATACATCCTACCGAGTTTTACAGTTATTGGTGATTTTATACTACACAGTATACTTTGGAAAAAGAAATCATGTAATCTACATTCCAGCAAAATGCTAAATCTAGTATCATGACAGTTCTTAATAACCAGTTTTGCTCACTTCATAATGTCCATCTTGGTTCGCTGTATAACAACACGAAGAATGGTCCCTTTATGTTAAATGTATGCACATTTTTGACATTAATAAATGACTTCAACTTGATAATGTAGGTTGTAGGTAGCTCTGAAACTGTTCATAGTGCAAAGTAGAATGATTGTCTTTCTCTCTCCCTCTCTCTGAAACTGTTCATAGTGCAAAGTAGAATGATTGTCTCTCTCTCTCTCTCTCTCTCTCTCTCTCTCTCTCTCTCTCTCTCTCTCTCCTCCTTTTTTATGTATATCCCAATACAGTAATTTGCTGTCATCTACCCTTCAAGATCTCCTTCCACATAGTTTATTGCAATTTTCTGATGCCGCACAATGCGAAGAACATTGTAGGGCTTCGCTAGATATGTATGTAAACTGCATGAGAATTACATATGGTAAATATATTATGCAGTGGTGTACAAAACTTAAGGACAACAGTAACTTTCACATGTTGTGCCACTACCAAGTAACACAGCTCAATGGAACTTGGACCATACATAGAAGAACTGTTACAGTATAGTACAAGAGGTAACTGAGAGAAATATGTAATGAGATGAACACAAATGACACTTTTATTCAAAGACAATAATAACATTGAAGTCACCATTATTTGTAATAATGCCCTGGACCTTACAAAAGCTGGGACATGATTCTTAATAGTGTGTGTGACCTCCATGGAAGGCAATACAAGCTCTGCAATGTGCTCCAATGCTGGCCACAAGGTTGAAAACAAGTTCTTGTGACAGGGCATTCCATTCCTCTATCAGTGCATTAGACAATTGGTCATTGTTCATTGGTGCATCTTGATAGGCTGCAATAAATCTCCTCAATGCACCCATACAAGTGGCTGATGGGATTTAAAGTCAGCAGAATGGGCAGGTCAGTCCAGCTGCCAACTGTCCTCTGTTTCCAAGAGCTGCTCTACCTGTGCTGTCTGACATGATCAAGCATTTTTATCCATAAAAATGAAGTTGGACTCTGAATGTATCCCTGAAAATATGCACATAAGGAAGGAGTACAGTGCCACAGAAACATTGACTGATGAGTGTACTGTATTCAAATATTTGGAGGCCAGCTTTCTTATCCAACAACGTGCCTCTCCATACCATAACATCTAGACCACCAAAACAATTAAGATCAACAATTTTCCTGCTTGAATTACATGTTCCCACATATCACCATATTAATGTATATACAGAATGACTACGCAGACTGAATCTGCCTTCATCCGAGAAGAGCTCATGACCCCATTGCTTGTTGGTCCAATCTCTATGCCCTTGGTACCATCACAAATGGTGCAAATGACATGTGAGTGTCAACAGAACATTATACACTAGTCATCAGACAAAGAGAGCCCCCTCCAGTCACTTTGGCACTGTAGAGTGTGAGATTGCAGTCCTATTAAATGTGGTTGCAACTGCACTCACTGTGTGATGCTGGTCCCTTCTTGCCATTTGCACAATATAACAGTCATCTGCTGCTGTAGCTGACTATGGTCAACCCCCTCCTGTCCTTCTGGAAGCAGTGCCTGTAGTTCAGAATGCTCCCCATGCATGTGAACCAATGCTGTGAGCAATACCAAATTCCTGTCCTGCATTCGTCACACTCCATCCATCTTCTAGTTTTCTGATGTTTCTTCCCCCTGTATAGTCATTTAAATGTTATCTTCATGCCATTTTGTAATGATAAACACCACCACAGTGCACTGTAACTGCTCATTGATTGACACACACTGTCTTTTCCCATTCCTTCAACTCCCTCCTGTTGCAGGGTCAGCAATATTTGGTGCTACTGTCACAATGACCTTAACGTCATCCCACTTTCCATGCACAACTGGGAGAACTTTGGCAACAAGCTCACACACTGTTATTCATTTCCATCAAGTAGTTAATGTTATGGAATTTTACCTATCTCTACTTCAAGTTCTGCTGAGCAGTGTCTATTTAATACAAAAATTAAGAAGTTAATCTAAAATCACTTACACCTTCATCACAGATTCAGGTATAATCATGACCTTGCTGACAAACTTAATATGCTGGAAAGTTCTGAGTGGAGCACAAGATATGGAAGAACTAAATGTAACCTCTGACTGTATACTATAACTTGATAGTTTCTGTGACTTTTCTCTTGTAAATTGGTGCAATGTAGTTGTTGGTCTGAAAGTGCAGTTTTTATGGGAGGAGAGGAAAGGGTTGTTCAAGCACTTGTAAGCAGGATGTAGACAGAACAATTTGCTTATTTTCATAATACATATTGACACTGCCAAAAGCTTCAAAGTTTTGGCAATTTACAATTGCCATAATCACTTCAATTAAGAAAAGCATACCAGACCTATCAGATTATGCCATACTGCAAGACAGAGCTGCAAGGGACGCAAATAATTACATAGGTAGGAACAGTTATAAGTGTGTGCAAAGCCCTATAGTTGTGGTGTCACAGTGGCAGGTAATAACATGACAATGGCCATGACTCGATGCAAGAAACAACCTGTTCAATGGGTTAATCTGATTTTGGAGTGTAATATAAAAAGTTTTTTAACATAGAAATTTGCATTTGTCAGTTTTACTTGGTAGCTGTGCTGCCCTTTAACTGTTTTCCCTATGCTGAATTGTACACAATAGATGACACCAGATGAAATTACAGGACTTGATGTGAGAGACTCCTAAACAGCAAGATTCTTGGGGCACTTGAAGCATCAGGCAGTCAGTAGGCACATAGACAAAACTTAACATGTTGCTCAACATTCTGATAATGTTCTTCTTCAGAGTTAATTATATATATATATATATATAATTATAAACTAGCTTAGTGCCCGCTACTTCTCTCATGTTTGCATGGTCTTTTCCAAATGTACTTCTGAGCAAAAAGCGATTCTCATAAGTGGTGTCAACAGTTTTTGTTAATCATACCTTTTGCATTCTTGTGGTGATATTTCTATAGAAACATTCCCCCTAACACAGATTTCTTTATATCTAACAAGAAGAGAAATGCAGTTTTCATGCATTTAATTAAAAAAAATAACAAAATATTTTCTTAGAAATTTTCATCCCCTATTTCACCCCCTTTGGTGCTGAATTCTCAAAAACAGTGAAATATGTATTTTTTTATTTCTAACTGAGAAGCCAAATACCAATTTTCATAGATGTAGCTTTAAAATGGTTTAGTAGTTTTTTTAGTAATGATATATTTTCAAGAACACTTTCACCCACTACTTTAACCCTTAGTGGTTGAATTTCCAAAACTGAAGAAACACATTTTTTTAAATTGTGACTGATAAACCAAATACCAATTTTCATAGTCCTTGCTTCAAAATAGTCGTAACAGCAATTTATTTTCAAAAACACTTTCATCTCCTATTTCACCCCTTTAGGAGTGAAATCTCGAACAATCCAATCTTAAATGACACATTCATTACAAGACCAACATCATCTCCAAATTGTAGTGAGTCAGGGTTTTGTGACACTAAATATTGAGCATCAGTGACAGAGTGGAGCAAAGATCATTATTTTGTCTTGATGACAGGAGGGAAATCAACACTTTGTGGGCGGTGGAATAAGTTCTTCCCTTGGCTTAGTGGACGAGGTGTGAATGAAACATTGGTGGTTCCACTATCAGTCATTTATTGACATGTAAGACCCATTAAACAAACGGAGTAATACATTGTGTTTAAACTCACTCAATTTCTCATGGCAGCAGTGCAGCACGGAGGCATAGCCTGCAGATCCCAGTGACTGGCTTGTGTTGCATCGGAGTTCCAGTTGGCATATTCTTCCATTCAGCACCATACCCATGATTCACTATGGTGGTGGCAGGGTCTTCTCCTTGTGAATTCACTCACTGCATTATAACAAGTGGCTACGGCGTGGCACAAAGTGCTCCATCCCAGAATGGAACCAGTGACCTCAGGTTCAGCATCTTCAGGTGGAACCTCTAGGTTCATGGGTGACCCATTTGATGAGGCCACAGTCCCTTCATCCTCACCAGCTACCTGAGTAAGTATCACACGAACTTCTTTCTGGTAACATCTGGGATGGCATCTTCTGCATTGACCTATTGGTCTGATACCGACACCTTCTGTTGAGCAGCATAGTGGCTCAGTTGTTGCAGAAAAGTATGACATTCTCTGACTAACTATCGGTTTGTCCATCCAGGTGAAGTTTCTTCATTTCTTCTCTGTCTCCTCAAAGAACCCCCTTATACACATTTGTCAGAAGTATTTATTCGGTGTTTTCACCAATGTTGTGAAGTTTCTAGGGTGGTGACTGACTCTTCGGTCATTGATCTATGCTTTTCACATTGGGCAGAAATGTGACCAATGTCAGTTGACACATGTGCTGAATTTCCTTGTTTTACCTCTATGGTGGTGTGGTCAGGCATTGCCTTGTCACTCTCCTCTGCATCATCAGATACATCACACATGTGAGTTCAGTATGATGACAGTTCCTGGAGCATTGACTGCTGATGTGCAAACTGCACTGACCATTGTTCTCCTTGGAAGCATTCCCCCACTGCTCAGTCGTTGGTCTGTCAGTGTGCTGGCTGCTGTTGCACAAACTCTGCTGGTCATTGGCCTCCTTATTTGACTGCTGCCACTTCCAAATATTGTGGCTTAATGTGCCAAAGTCTCTAAAAAATTCACTTAACCTATTATAAGTCTTTATGTATTTTCTGTTGGATCTCTGTTTTTAACAATCATAAACAACACATAATTAATATACTCAACCATAAATAACATATAATTATTATACACCCTATATTCCTCCCACCATCTGGAAAAATTCACCCATGAATTTTCTCCATGTCCATCTACAAATGACTAATAAACAAGAAACAAAGACAACATAGAAATCTTAGTGTGTCAGGAAAATTATACAATACATTCATTCCATAATAGCTTGAAATACATCAGCATTAAAAAAAGTAATGTTAGAAATATGGTAGAATCAACTAGCAAGCAACAATTATCTCTACACACATTTTAGTAGTACATGTGTATGCTCAGCCATTCAACTGGAATTTGATGCAGTTATATGTTATTGTTTGCCTTCAGTTTTCATCTGATACACATGAAAGCAGTATAATTATGAACAAGAAGGTTCCAGAAATACTTGCACCCAATATCATAATTCACATTTCATGCTCCTCTTTCAACCGCCTTCTTCTGCAGTGATAAGAACATCTAATGACTGTAGGATGGAGGAATCAAGGGACATGTTTAGGTAAGACAATTTTGAGGAGCCAATAGTTGCATAGGTGTTTTTGGCCAGTAAATTAGTGGATATGACAAGGTGACAGTGGTCAAACCGGTTATGAGTGCAGGTAAGTGAAATTTCACACCTAAAAGAGAACATAATGTGCCATTAACTATCAGTCATCTACCAAGGAGTTCAACATGCTCACTTGTGGTAGTGGCACCATGAACAGTAGTTGTTTTTGTAGGTAACTGGAACTTGTCATTAACTGATGATGTGATTTCAACTTGGTAAGGACCCTGGTAATTTGTCACAAAGTTTTTCATCTTTCCTTTAGCAACATTGGAAGTGGATAGAAATACCCATTGTACAGTTTTGAAATCTGGATACTTAGCATGTACATTGCTTATTTCTCTTGCCGTCCTAATGCTCTGGTATTTGCTTTTTGTACTTTTTTCCACATGTCCTTAATGATTTGAGCAAATTTCCTAACTGCTTCTCCATTTTTCCTTCTTTGGGCTTAATAACATTGAATGGTGATGGAATCTCCCTGCCATAAATAACTTCATAAGGTGACACACTTATTCCTTTCTGTGTTTTGGTATAGTAAGCGCTCACACAGTATTGAACAGTGATATCCCAATTGTTGTGTTGGTCATTGATAAAATAACTAAGCATCTTCCCGATAGTGTTGTGAACCTTTTCTGTCTGTCTGCTTGCCCATGGGTGTAATGGTGTGGTGTGTAATTTATGTACTTTCAGCAAACAACAGAGTTGTTTCATGAGGTCAGACATGAAGTTACCACCTTGGTTGGTTACAAGTGCTTCTTGTATGCTGAATTTTAAAATCGAATTATTGACCATAGCCTAGCAATGGTGTTTGTTGATCAGGGAGCTTTTTCATGGTTAGGTGTCTTGAGAAGTTATCTATAATCGTTAGTATGCACCTATTCCTGGCTGGTGTTTTATTGAAGGGAACATAAATGTCCATTCCTACAATTTGAAATGGGTGTGATGCTTCCAGGAGTCTTTGTAACAGTGTATGTTAATGGCAATAGTCTGCTTGCTGAGTGCACTGTAAGCAATTGCACACATATTGTGCTACATCGTGTTTTCCTGTCTCCCACCACAAATGTTCTGCAATGCATCTTTCAGTAGTTCTTTGACCACCATGACCTGAAAGAATGTGATCATGGGCCTCTTGCATGACTTCCTGTCAGAGGTATTTTGGAGCCACAATTCTTGTTCCGAGTCTAGTTGTTTGACACAGGACCCATCCTGTATGCAAATCTGCTGATGTTTGCACATCTTTAGCAATTTTCATCTGAAGCCTGTGCTTTTTGCCATTCTCCTGCATTGTGACCTACTGCTTCTAACATTGCTACCTTTCTATTAAGACAATCTATATTGGAATGTTTCTTCCTTGGTTTATGAATGACTTTAAAGTCCATTTCAGAGAGGCATAGGGAGCAGTGTGTCAAACAACTTGATGGGTCTTTTAGCCCAAGTAACCGCTTGAGAGCAGCGTAGTACATGATCATCTTGAATTTATTTCCATACAGTTAGCACCTGAAATGTTTTATACCATAAATGGCACTCAGTAACTCCTTTTCCATTGTTGTGCAATTCTTTTCTCCTGTATTTAATCATCTGGACACGTAGGCTAGTGGATGTTCTGCATCATTAATGTTTTGGCCCAAAATTGCTCCAATAGCATGTCCAGAGGCATCGTAGGACTGGATGAATTCTTCATTGAAATCTGGATAGATTAATACGGGACTATGTGTTAATTTGTATTTCAGTGTTTCAAATGTTGTGTTGCATTCTGTTGTCCAGTGAAATTTATCACCGTTTTTCAATAACTGCATGAGAGGTCATGCTATTTCTGTACGATCTTTTACAAATTTTTGACAATAATTTGATAGGCTTGCTGCACTTCCTTGATAGAGTGCAGTGTTGAAATATCATTAACTGTGGTTGTTAGCCTTGGATAGGTGTTGATTCAGTGTTCACTGGCAACATGGCCTAAATAAATTACTTCCTTCAGTGCAAAGTGACACTTTACAAATTTAATGTTAATTTTGCATCCCTGAGGCATTGGAAAACTTCTAGTAAGTGAATCACATGTTCCTCAATGTCTTTTGAAAATACAGTTATGTCAGTGAGGTATATACACACATAACACACCATCTGGCAATCTTTAGAATGTTGTAGGCACATTTTTCAATCCAGAAGGCATCCTTAAGAATTGTCATTGACCTGAAGGGGTGGAGAAAGGAGTTAGTTTTGAACTGTTGTGCAACTTCTATTTGATGGTACTCACTCCTCCACTTAATTGTGGAGAAATATTTACTGTTGCCAAGATGGTCAATGGTATCTATGACCTACGGCTGACCAATCAACATCATCTTCATCTAAGGCACTTGTGTTAGCTACTAACATTCCCTTTTGTAACTCCTTGTCTTCTGTCCCAAAATCATCTATATGCACCAGTACCTGCTGTACTCCATCAATTGTTGTAGCACAAACTATACCCCTGTGCACAAAACAATGTGCTGTGTCTAATTCATCAGCTGCAGTTAGCTGCTTTTTAAGCCTTTTGAGCAAACCTGGTTTCTATTCTTCAAAAGTTATTGCATTTCATAACTCCTTGTGATACAGTATGTGTGCCTGAGCTTCCCCAATTAATCATAGCTCTGTTTTACCTCTATGCTGGTGCAGTCAGGCATTGCCATGTCACTCTCCTCTACATCACAACATGTCACTCATGTGAGTTCAGTATGATGACAGTTCCTGGAGCATTGACTGCTGATGTGCAAACTGCACTGGTTGTTGTTCTTCTTCGAAATATTGCCCTCTGCTCAGTTGATCTCTTGAAGGGCTGACTGCAGCTGCGCAAACTCCGATGGTCATCGGCCTGATTGTCTGACTGCTGCCACTTCCAAATATTGTGGCTTAACATGTCAAAGTCTCTAAAATGTACACTTGACCTATATTAAGTCTTTATGCATTTTTCTGCCAGATCTCTGCTTTTAATAACCATTAATAACACATTATTATTATACACAACCATAAATAACATGTAATTATTATACACCCTCAAAATTTCAAGTTTCTATCCTCAGCAGATTGGGCTAGGCAATGATGAGCCAGTGAATCAGTCTGGCCTTGTTGTACCACATTAGAGGTTAAATTTCCAAAACCAGTGAAACACGTTTTCTAATTGAGAAGCTGAATTCAAATTTTAACAGATTTAGCATTAAAAATTCTTTCAAAATGAAAAAATGGAAACTCAAGGTAGGAATATCAACAATGTAGCGAAAGACAGTGCTACTTAGTATAAAGAAGACGCATTAAGTTTCAGGAAGGCACATTTAAAACACACTTACCTGAAGCTTTCAGCCACAGCTTTCATTAGCAAAAGAGAAACATACAGCATTCATATTCATAAGCAAGCACACCTCATCCACATATGACCACTAGCTCCAGTATCTCTGGCTGGAATGCAACTATCACATGAGATTCAAGCAGCAGTCTGTACATGACAGGGAAGGGGAAGGATAGTTAGTTAGTTATGTGTTCCATTGATCAATAGCACAGAAGAACCGTTATGATGTGGAACATGTCAAATGCACAAGAAATGTGCACAGGAAACTTTTTTTTACATTATAGTGTTATACCTACATATTTCTATTATCTATCTCATTCCCTTAAATGTCATAAAATGCATATATTATATCTCCAGATTTATTTACTCATATTCAAGAATTCTTCTATGGTATAGAATGAGTTGTCAAGGAGGTATGATTTCAATTTGTTTTTGAAACTATTACTGCTGTCTGTCAGACATTTTATTTCATCTGGTAATTTATCAAAAAGTCTGCATATTTTACCCCTTTCTGTGCCAAAGATAGGTTAAGTAAAGTATAGTGTAGGTCTTTCTTTTTTCTGGTATTCTAATCATGAATGTCGCTGTTGATTTTAAACAGGTCAATGCTGTTGAGAAAAAATTTCATTACAGAGTAAATGTACTATGAAGCAGTTGTAAGAACGCCTAACCTTTTAAACAGATGCCTACAAGATGTGCGACTATGAACCCCACACATTATTCTAACTACTTTCTTTTGAGCAGTAAATACCTGTTGCCTAAGTGTTGAGTTGCCCCAGAATCTTATTCTGTATGACAAAAGAGAGTGGAAGTATGCAAAGTATGTTAGCTTACTAATTTCTACATCCTCAGAATTGGCAATTATTCTGATTGCAAAAGTTGCTGAACCTAGTCGCTTTAGGAGATAAAAAATATGACTTTTTCAATTAAGATTCTCATCTATATATACACCCAAAAACTTGGTATTCTCTACCCTGGCTACTGATTTCTTTTTATGTGTTATGTTTATTGAAGGAATTATACTTTTTGCAGCAGAAAATTGGATGTACTGTCTCTTTTCAAAGTTCAGAGCAAGCCCCTTCACAGAAAATCAATTAATAACTTTTCCTTATTGTATCATTTTCTATTGGACTTTCTTTTACTGGATTAATAATTATGCTTGTATCATCAGCAAACAATACCAGTTCAGCATCTTGTTTCACATAAGAAGGGAGGTCACTCACATTTATCAAAAACAGGAGGGGACCCATGATCGAACCTTGTGGAACACCTAATGTAATTTCACCCCATTTAGAGGAAGTGGCAAACTCCTTTGAATCACTTGAAGCATATAAAGAGACTTTTTGCTTCCTGTTCTGTAGACATGATTTAAACCACTCATATGCTGTTCCATTTATATCATAAAATTGTAATTTCTCTAACATAATGTCATGGTTCACAGAATCAAATACTTTAGATAAGTCACAGAATATTCCTACTGGTTACATTTTACTATTTAAAGACTCTGTTATGTGGACAGTGAAATCATATATTGCTGCTTCAGTGGAAAAGCATTTCTGAAATCCGGACTGCGATTTACTAAGTATCCCATTATTTATCTAACCACTCTTGAGTACATTATTTTCTCAAAGATTTTTGAAAATGCTCTAAGCAAGGTTACTGGCCAGTAATTATTGACATCTGTGGTTTCCCCCTTTTTGTAGAGAGGCCTGACAATGGCATATTTTAACTTGTCTGGAAAAATACCTTGAGTCAGAGATGCATTACATATGTGACTCAAAACATCAGCTGTAATTGCTCCACATTGTTTTAATAACTTGTTAGACATGTCATCTACTCCAACAGAACATTTATTTTTCAAAGATTTAATAATTTTCTTTATTTCACAAGAGGTTGTTAGATGAAACTTAATCTGAATAAAATTTTTCAAAACTACCCTTCCATATACTGCCTGGCTTTTTCTTTTGAACTATTCTCGGCAATTTTTTTCTCATACACTTAAGAAGTGATTGTTAAATACATTGGCTACCTGTGTACTGTTGGTTAAGATGGTCTCATTCTCTTTAACAGTAATACTACCTACCCCAGTGGTTACTTTTCCTGTCTCCCTTCTAACAACATTCCATATTGATTTGATTTTATTGCTGGAGTTGTTAATTTCTTCTCTAACATACATATTTCTTGATTTCCTTACAACTGTTCTCAGTATGTTACAATAATTTTATAGTGTAAAACTACTTCTGGATCTTTACTAGTTCTTGCTGTCTCATACAGTTTTCTTTTTCTTTCTGAAGACACTTTAATACCTGTAGTAATCCAAGGTTTCTTTGAAAAGTTTGTGGTGTTACATTTAGTAATTTTCTTTGGAAAACAATGTTCAAAAAGGGATATAAATTTATCAAGAAACATGCTGCATTTATCATTAGCATTTGGCTCATTATATACATCTTCCCAGTTTACATTTCCTAAACTTTCTCTGAAGTGAACTATAGATACTGGGTTGAGCACCCTCACACTTTTACTTAATGGTTTCTGAAGTGTACACCCTGTTAGGTTTTGTAAGTTAATCAGTTGTGCATCATGGTCAGATAATCCATTTACCACAGGGAAAGCATGTGTTTGTTCTACATCCTCTTGCTGTACAAATACATTATCTACTATAGTACTACAGTCCTGAACTATACATGTAGGGAAATTGATCACTGATTCTAAGTTATATGTTGTTAACAACACTTCTAGTTCACTTTGCCTATCAGAATTGCTTAGGAAGTTAACATTGAGATCACCACAGAAAATAACTTCTTTTTGTCTGACAGACAGCATAATAGGGAGTCAAACTTTTTTATGAAAAGCCCCCAATCTCCTAGTGGAGACTTGTACACTGTTGCTAATATCAACACAACATTACCTAGCTGAAGTTCACATGCACAAACTTCAAAGTGCTGATCAACACAATATTTGCTTACTCCAACAGTTCTGTATTTATACCCTTGTTTTACAAAAATGGCAACTCCTCTTTTATCCATACTAGATCTACAAGTGTAAGATGATAAATTATATCCATTTATACTAACATTTTCCATCCCCACAGTTACATGGTGCTCAGACAGACAAAGTATATCAATCTTATTCTTATTTTTGAGATCATCTAAACACATTTATTATCAGCTCATCTACTTTATTGTACAGGTGAGGTGATAGAGATGAATGCTATCTGGTGGAGTGTGCAGGGAAAAGAATCCCAACAGCTGCAGCATCAGGAGGTTGTGGGGCAGTGAGGTGGAGAAAATAGGAGCAAAAAAGGAAGAGAGCAGGAAAAGGTGGACAGGTGCATTGGCAAAGGGCAGCAAATAAACAGGGTGGGTGATGAGAATTTAGGGAGGAGATGGTAGGACAGACAGGATGGAAACTGTTTGGTGTTGGGCGCGGGGAGAGTATGTTACTAAAGGTTCAGGCTAGGATAATTATGGAAGCCCAGAATGCGTCATAAGAGTATCTCCCACCTGCATAGTTTCAAATGGCTCTGAGCACTATGGGACTTACTTAACAGCTGAGGTCATCAGTCCCCTAGAACTTAGAACTACACATCCATGCCCGAGGCAGGATTCAAACCTGCGACCGTAGCAGTCCCGCGGTTCCAGACTGAAGCGCCTAGAACCGCTCGGCCACTCCGGCCGGCTCTGCATAGTTCAGAAAAGCTGGAGGTGGAGAGAAGGATACAGATGGTAAGAGTAGTGAAGTAGCCATTGGAATCAAGTGTGTTACGTTCAACTACATGTTGTGCCACAGGGTAGTTTACTTTGCTCATGGTCACAGTTTGGCTGTGGCTGTTCATCCAGGTGGACAGCTGGTTGGTAGTCATACCAATATAAAAAGCTGTACAATGATTGCAGCAAAGCTGGTAAATAACTTGGCTGCTTTCACATGTGGCCCGGCCCTGATGATGTAGGATAAACTTGTGACAGGTGTGAGACAGGAAGTACTGGGTGGATGTATTGGGCAAGTCTTGCACCTGGGTCTTCCACAGGGATATGATCCTTGTGACAAGGGATTTGGTTTGGGATTGGCATACAGATGGAGTAGGATCTTGGGGAGGTTGGGTGGGCAATTGAACACCATTTTAGTAGGGGTGGAAGGCACCTTGGATCGGATATTCCTCATTTCAGGGCATGATGATAGCTAATCAAAGCCTTGGTGAAGGTTGTGGTTTACTTGTTCCAGTATGGTGTGGTACTAAGTGACAAAGGGGACACTCCTTTGTGGCTAGTTCTTGGGTGAGGAGGGAGGATTGGTAGTGTGAGGGGAAATGGCACATGAGATGTGTTTGTGGGCTAGGTTTAGGGAATAGTGCCTGCCTTCGAAGGCCTTAGTGAGACCTTCAGCATACTGATCATGGGAGTTCTTGTCACTGCAGATATGCCATCCCAGGGTGGTCAGGCTGTTTGGGAGGGATTTTTTGGCATGAAAGGGATGAAAGCTGTTGAAATGCAGGTACTGTTGATGGTTGGTGAGTTTAGTGTGGAGAGTGGTGAGGATGGAGCCATCAGAGAGGAGGAAGTCAACATCTAGGAAGGTATCACATTGGTTGAGCATGACATGAAGCCGATGGGAGAGATGTTGAGGTTGTGAAAGAACAAAGATAGGGTGATGAAGATATCATCAATAAACCTGAACCAGATTAGGGGTTTGGCATTTTGGATATGAAGGTCTCATCTAGGTGGCCCACAAAAAGGTTGGCATAGGAGGGTGCCACGTGGGGTCCCATCACTGTGCCACAGATTTGTTTACATTTGGTCTTCAAAGGAGAAGTTGTTGTGTATTAGGATAAAGTTAGTAAAGTTTATGAAGAATGAGGTAAGGGTTTGGAGTTTGAAGGGCATTGGGAAAGGTAGTGTTCAATATTGGTAAGACCACGAGCATGAAGGATGTTGCTGTACAGTACAGTGAGGTGGCCTCAACCGTACGAGTAGGGATCCAGGACGTAAAAGGGTGGGGAAGGTGGAGAGTTGGTGAAGGAAGTTGTTGGTGTCTTTGACATGGGAGGCTATATTCTGGGCACCTGGTTGTTGGTGTAGGTCAATGGGGGCCAAAATTCTTTCAATTGTGCACAATAACCAGACACAATGGTGTGTCCAGGATTGTTGAGTTTGTGGATTTAGGGGAGCATGTAGAAGGTGGGAGTGTGGGGTGTCATAGGGGTGAGGAGGGAAATGGATTCAGGTGAGAGGTTCTGAGAAGGGCCTAATGCTTTAAGTAGGTATTGGAGATTTTGATGGACTTCTTGGATGAGATCACACTGGCTGACTTTATAGGTGGAGGACTCATAATTGGCAGAGACCGTCTGCCAGGTAGTCACTGTGATTCATAACCTTTGACTGCAGGTAGTATGATTAGGTCAGGATTTGTTTTGAGGTTGTGCGTGGCTACTGAAAGGTTGGTGTTCTAAAGAAGGGACCTGAGAAGGATGGTGAGTCTAAGATGGAGGTAAGGAATTCCTGGAAGGTGATCAGTAGGTGGTTGGTTGGGTGGGAGGGGGGCTATGAACTAGAAGAGGTGGGTTCAATGTTGGAATGAGGGTGGTTTTGATTGGAGGGATTGGCAGCAAGAAAGTGGTTCCACTGCAGGAATTTGGAGAAGGAAAGTAGGTCTTTGAAAAGTCCAGCATGCTTAAATTTGGGTGTAGGGCTAAAGATAGGGCTTCTGTATAGGACTGAAACTTCCGTGGAGCTGATTGTTTTGGTGCAAAGGTTAACAGTGTTACAGAATGTTTGGCTCTGAATTTGGTGGAGAGCTGTTTGGGAGTTGTGGGGGATGTGGACAGTTGAAAATGTCAGCTAGGCAGGGGTGGACAAGGAGTAACACTGTGGGTGCAATAGGGGTCAGATAATGGTGCACCAAGGTGGCAGTAGGATGTCAGCAGATTGGAGAACTTATGGAGGTGGTGTCTGGAATGCTTCTCCAGGTACTTGAGAGCAAAGGATTCATTTTCAGAGATGTGATTTATGGAGTATGGATTGCACAGTAGTAGTATCTTGTGAAGGGAGCAGTGGTGGTTCTGGTATGCCTGTGCCATGGGGATGTGTTTTTCAGTGCTTCTGCATCCTCCCCAAAATCCACAAACCCAAAAATCCTGAATGCCACATCGTGGCTGGTTATTGAGCCCCTACTGAAAGAGTTTCCTAGTTGCCACTGTTGACACCACTTTCCTAAACAACAACATCCTTCACACCCACGATCTTACCACTATTGAACATTACCTTTCCCAACATCCTTCAGACCCCAGACACATACCTCATTCCTCATACAGCTTACTAACTCTATCCTAACATACGACTACTTCTCCTTTGAAAGGAAGGTATATAAATAACTCTGCAGCATAGCTATGAGCACCCACATGGCACCCTCCTATGTCAACTTTTCTGTGGGCCTCACCAAAATGCTAAACCCCTAACCTGGTTCAGGTTTATTGATGATATCTTCATGATTTAATCAGAGCCAAGACACCCTATCTTTGTTTCTACACAACCCCAACACCTTCTCTCCCACCTGCTTCATGTCATCCTCAACTAGTGTAATACCTTCCTAGATTTTGACCTCCTCCTCTGTGATGGCTCCATCCTCATCACTGTCCACATTAAACCCACCAACCATCAACAGTACCTGCATTTCAACAGCTTTCATTCCTTTCATGTCAAAAAATCTCTCCCACATAGCTTGACCACCCTGGGATGGCATATCTGCAGTGACAAGAACTCCCATGCTCAGTATGCTGAAGGTCTCACCAAAGCCTTCACAGGCAGCACTATCTCCTAAACCTAGCCCACAAACATATCTCCTGTGCCATTTCCCCTCACACTACCAATCCTCCCTCCTCACCCAAGAACTAGCCACAAAGAAGTGTCCCCATTGTCACTCAGTACCACACCAGACTGGAACAAGTAAACCATATCCATCACCAGGGCTTTGATTACCTATCATCATGCCCTGAAGTTAGGAATATCCTACCCAGGGTACCTCCCACCCCTCCTAAAATAGTGTTCCAGTGCCCACCCAACCTCCACAAGATCCTAGTCCATCCATATGCCACTCCCAATCAAATCCCTTATCACAAGGCCCATATTCCTGTGGAAGACCCAGGTGCCAGACCTGCCCAATACATCCACCCAGCACTTTTTATCCCACTCCTGTCACAAGTTTATCCTACCCCATCAGGGGCTGGGCTACATGTGAAAGCAGCCAAGTTATTTACCAGCCCTGCTGCAATTATTGCACAGCTTTTTATATTGGCATGACTACCAACCAGCTGCCCACCAGGATGAACATCCACAGCCAAACTGCGCCCAAGAGGAAAGTAGACCAAACTGCAGCACAATATGCATCTGAACATAACATGCTTGATTTGAATCTTTCCCTCCACCACCTGCTTATCTGAACAGTGCAGATGGGAGTTATGCTTACAAAAAATTCTCTGCCTCTGTAATTATCTCAGCCTCAACCTTCGATAAGACACTGTCCCCACACCCTCCACTCAACAATTTCCACCCCCTCTGCACTATCAGCTCCTCCCCACTCTCATCTCCCACCCTGTTTATTTTCCACCCTTTGCCAATGCATGCCCATCTTTGCCCTCTCCTTTCCTTTTTTGCTCCTTTTCCCCCCACCTCCCTGACTCACAACCTCCTGATGCTATATGTGTTGGCATTTTTGTCCCCACACGCTGCAACATGTAATGATTCATGTTGAATGTTACTTAGCTTAAGTTTCTTCTGTCTGATCCATTGATGAATGAATGCGAAATTTTCATGCATCACAAAATTTATTCACAGTAATTGACATTCAAACTGCACACTTGTCATGTAAACAAAAGATGGACAGACTTCACTGATCTCTTTGACTTCCAAAGGTAGCTTCAAAACTGACCCCTCACAGCATCGCTTTATATAGAATTTTAACAATAACTTCTAAAATAAAGTATTATTAATTTTGTACAATTTTGATGTTACAATTAAAATTTACAAAACATAAAGAAACTGATATTACAGCCAAATGAGATATAAAATACAATTTTCAATGACAATCTTTTGTAGTAATATATTTAGTTTTCCATAAGAAAATCATTCTGAACTTTGATTACAATAATGTCTCTCATTTATTTTAGTTACATAATTAATTACAGTTTGGATTTGGTTACTAATATTCACTGGTAGTACAGAGCTTGTGCTTTATCCAATTGCATACATAAAATGCACAAATATGGCCTCAAATTCTGGAAATTGGAAGACTGTGAGATGTAAACAACTGGAGAGTTAATTAGAAATGTAATTACAAAGAATATTAATTACAGATGAAGACATAAAAATAGATAACAAATGAAAATACATCGCTCGGTAATAACTTTTAAGCTGTTTCTCAAGATAGAGAGGTCTTCTGTTACTGGATTTTTTAGATTACCATTTTGTTAATTAGAAGCATTGATTTTTCATGCTAACATCTCTGCAGTCTCTAGTTATTTATTGCTAAGGACTTGTTACTTCAATTTCTTGACTAGTTACTTAATTTAGTATATGTACATAAGTTTATCAGGGTCAACAATCCACCAATAATTAAGACAACACACGTCCTTCCAGAACATCCCACATGCCTTCGCAATGAATATCAAGTTTTTTATCAAATAAGACAGAATAATATGTATAATGACACACATACAAGGCTTTAGGAAGCACTGAATTGTCCGATAACTATCTGGATGCATATAAAAAAAGTGGTATGAGACATTTCGTATGAACTTTGGGGAAGACTGTATCGTTATAACCAGACAACATTTATGTTTCTCCACACTCATACACTACTATCCCTTCCCCTTTTGCACAATCTCCAGATTGCTGTTTGCATCTCATGTGAGACTTACATTCCAGCCCAAGATGCTGGAGTTGGCGGTTATGTGTGAATTAGGTGTGCTTGCTTGTGTCTATGAATAGTATGTATGTATTTCTCTTTTGCTGATGAAGGCTGTGGCTGAAAGCTCTAGGTAAGGGTTCTTTAATTGTGCCTGCCTTCAGATTAACATGTCTTCTTTACAGCAAGTAGCAATCTTTCAAAATGAAATATTTTCCTAAAACATTTCATTCCTTATTTCACTCTGTTTGGGGTTTAATTTCCAAAAAATCATTGAAACATGTGCTTTTTTTAGTCTTTAACTGATAAGTAAACGCCAATTTTCATCAATGTAGCTTTAAAAATACTAGAGTAGTTCTTTAATAATAATTTATTCAAAAAATTTTAACCCACTATTTCACCCCCCATGAGGATAAATTCCCAAAACTCCTGAAACATGTATTTCTTTATTCTGGCAGAAAAACCAAATACCAATTTTCAAAGGACTAGCTTCAAAATTGTCTTAATTGTGACATACTTTCAAAAAACCATTCATTTGCTTTTTCACCCTTTATAGGTGGAATAAAAAAAAATAAAAAAAAAAAAAGAAAAAAAACCTTCTTAAATAATGTCTACATTGTTTTGGTGCTACAGCCTGAGGAGTTAGCAGCATGTATGAGCAATGGATGAGTGGAAGAAGGATACAGGGAGGAGAAGAATGGGGTGGAGTGAAGGAAAGCTGATTGGTGGAAGGGAGAGACAGCAAAAGTACAGGACAGGAATATAATACCAGTGAGCCTAGGATAGCATAAGCAGTGGGAGTCGCATGTAGTATAGGATGAAATGAGATGAGGAGGGAGACAGGAGAAGATAAAACAAAGGTACATGGAAACTGCAGACTTAATAGTGGGAATGAAGAGGAAAGGGGCCTTGAGAAAAGAAATAGAAGTGGAAGTGGGTGTGGGACAGGGGCTAATGGAGATTGACAATATGAGCAATGTAGAATCCTGGGATGTGTTGTAGGAACATTTTCCATCTACTCAATTCAAGAAGCTGGTTTTGAGAGAGAGGACTCAAGGATTCTGATGGCATAGGTTTTGAAGTAGACATTACGGTCAGGCATGTTATAGTCAACAGTATGTTCGACCACTGGGTGGTTAACTTGTTCTCGGACGTAGTTTGGTAGTGACCATTCATTCAGGTGGACAGTTTGTTGGTTGTCGTGTCAACATAAAAGGCTGTGCAGCTTAACAGCTTTCATAGATGGCTCTGCCTGTGAAGGGGTAGGATATGTCTGTGACAAAACTGCAACAGGATGTGCTGGATGGGTGTATAGGACAAGTCTTACACCTAGATCTTCCACGTTGATAAGAGCCATGTAACATGGGATTAAGAGCAGGTGTTGCATAAGGATGAAAAAGAATATATCATAGATTGGGTGGGTATCAGAATACCATTTTGCAGGAAAGATGTTCCACATTTCAGGGTATGATGAAAGATAATTAAGCTCCCAGTGAGAGTATGGTTAAGTTGTTATAGTCCAAAGCGATACTGAGTGACATAGTAAAACAGAACATGCTGGAACTCTGACTTTCACCATTAGAAATTATTGTTAATTAGTTGTGTACTTCCATGCCACAATAAATATATCAATGTGTGGACATGTTTTCTGTCAGTTACCATCACTCTGTCAGACACTCTGAGCACAGTGCATGGGTTCGGCAATAAAACCAGCCTGCTGCACTACTAACTTGTAAGCACTGATCCTACTAGTTCCCTGCTTCACTCTTACTACAGTCTTCACAGTCTGGGATCAGCTTCCAAACCAAGTTCTCAAACATATCTTCTGTGCCATTTTCACAAATCCTCTTAATTCTCCAGCTACCTGCAGGAAATAACTGTAAACAACTAACTCAACCCTCATCTTTTTGTTCTTGATAGCACACAAGTTTGTCATCTCACAACTGAAGACTTTTTGGTTATTGAACAATGTTATACAATAATGGCTGCAATGTGACTGTTTTCGGTTGTACTTATTCATCTATCTATTAACTTTTAATCAACCTATATGATGAGAACCACTTTCTTAACTCTGTTGTTTACGTAACACAAAAACCAGGACAGCCACACATTCAGTGGCAGTTTCAGGGGAAATTTCAGTGACAACACTCATTATAAAACTCCTCATCTCAACATCACAGTTTATGAAGCACAGTCAGTTGATAATAGTTTGTTACTTGTGAGCTTACTGTATACAGGCTGAGGGCTTTTGAGTTGGAGCACGTTTTTATAAAGGACACTTTAGGATTCTGGAAAATATATATTTGTTTGTAGAATTGTGTGTCGAAATTTACTAGAATGGTTGAGCTATAGGTCAGGCAATAATCTGGTTTACATAATAAGTAGTTAGTAAATTAAGAAAGGTTATTAAATCTTTTTTATGTTTACACTGGGATTACCTATTTATGATCACAGGTGCCATATTTGGAAGTATGATCATAATTTATGCAAATTCCTAAATAGTGGCTTAACTGATTAATGATGGGAACCATTCAGTCCAGAAAAATTAGTGCAACCAAAGAATGTTAGTAAACTTGGTAATTAAAGAGCTATAATGGCACAAACAGCATGGTAATCTTTAGTGTAACCAAACTTCAATACTAATTATCTTTTAAGTTACTTAGTTTATTGAAAAGTCAAGTATGTTACTGTATGGTCTGGATTCGTAGTTTTCCAATGGTCTCTGAAAATATTTCCAAAACTACAGATTAGCTTATGGCCTGATTGCATAACTGTGGGAAAAACAATAGACAGATGAGCAGATGAAACTGATAACCTTCTTTAGACCTATGGGTTGCTGTGTACTTTGTGATCACAATGTAACAAGACAGATGAACTGACAGCATTGTCTAAATAATCCCATAAGTGTTGTCAGGAGTTCATGTTAAGCTCAACCCACATGGCCTGCTGCAAGCAGAATCATACACCTGGAAACACATCTTCACTGGTCTGATGCTCAGCTCACAGTAATCTCTACTTTTTCTTGTGTGAGTCCATGCATGTCGCACCATTGCCAAGAATTTTTCATAATGAATCTGTGGAGGCACCAGCAAATGCTGGGCACCACTAGCTTGTGCTGACTATAACTACAGCTTACCATTTCTTGGTGCAGCTGCCACACAGATCCTCCCTTGAAGAGTGGACCTTGGGAGCTGTGAGAGTGTGTCAGTGAGCTACTCGCAGCTAGCATGTTTGGAGTTCACGCACTTTATGATAATGCCAGTAGTAGTGTAGCAGTGGGCTAGCCCACGCTGATTGGGCAGCATTCACTAACATCAGCATGTAGGTGTGCCCACACATAGCCAGTTACTGACAGCGGTGCCAGGATGCACACAGTCCATAGTCATATGTGGTTTGTCTCTGAGGATTCTAACACACAAGCAAAGTCTGATAGACAGTTACAATGACAAAACAAAGAGTTTATGAGTTGCACTTTTAATTCACATTGGTATAGAACATTCATAAAATAGCACTGTTAACAGTTCATTGAGTTCACTGACACAGTCTGACATGTACGTATGGCATGGGATTCAGCCAAGACACAACACACAAAACAGCAGAGGCAGGAGGATTGCATGAATCATCTTAACTCATGACATCTGTTCGACTCAAAAGTGGGGCCCAGAACTGCATCAGGCTAGCCTGGTGACAATGGTGGGTGAAGTCTGGAGTTCAATGGGAACACAAACATGGAAACCAGTTTGGAAGATAATGTGACCTCAACACCTGACGCAGCGGAGGCAGAGAGACACAAATGTGGATCCAGGAACTGCAATGGATAAGATGATAGTGAGACAGGAGATGATGACCAGAACTCTGCTGGAATTCAGTTGATGACACAACCCACTGGGAGTTGAATCTCTACAGCAAGTGGCAGCTTGGAGAGTGAATTCTAACCCCGTA
Source organism: Schistocerca cancellata (assembly GCF_023864275.1). NCBI lineage: Eukaryota > Metazoa > Arthropoda > Insecta > Orthoptera > Acrididae > Schistocerca > Schistocerca cancellata. Next base: position 143,246,249 of record NC_064634.1, on the reverse strand, counting down.
TGATGGCTAGGGAGCATGCGGGCTGCATAACACAGCATGACTTCTTATGCAGCAAGGGTATCTGAAGTGGATATGGTGGCCAGCAGGTGTGATGTAATCTGCTAGTGGCTGGGGTAGGGATGGTTGATATGCCTGTGGTGAGCATGGTCCAGGCAGTTGCACAAGCTGCCTGGGTGAGGTGGGGTACGCTGAAAAGTACATGGTGGCACAGTGACAGTGACAGTTGATGGCATCCGTGCATCAGTGACTGTTGCAGGTGGGAGTGTGGCTGGAGGGCCCCCTGTCCAGAAGTTGGGCAAGCATTGACTGTCAACAAATCATATTCCACAGAATCAAAGGAGTGGCCAGCTGCCAGAACAGACAAGATGTAAGCTGGCTTCACTCAGTCACTCAATACTTTAGTCAGCTTGCCATTGTACTCGATGTCGAATGTTTTCTCACTGCAGGTGATCACACGGTTTGGCCCTGAGTAGGGCAGCCAAAATGGTGGCTGTACCATGATGGTGTGCAATGTTACATATGTGTGACACTGGATTGGCAGGTGAAGCACCGATCTCTTCCTCCGATGACATTTGCAGGTCGAAGAGTATCAGCAGAAGTGCTTCCATCCAGGCAGTGTCATGCCAAATAAGGGTGGCTTTCTGCCTCCTATGAAACCACTCCACTATGCCAGTAGAAGCTGGATGGTAGCTAGTGGTTCTGTGCAACTACACGCCACACAGTCGGGCAATGTGAGTTAACAACATGCAGTCCTATTGGTGACCTCAATCTGTTGTGACATGACTGGAGCATCCAAAATGTGCCACCCAGGTATCAACAAGGGTTGTGGTGATGATCTCAGTAGTGATGTCAGCTACGGGCATTGCTTCCAGCCAAAAAGCGAAATGGGCCACCACCATTAGCAAGTACCATTTGCCACTGGATAGTGGAAACGAGCCCACGATATCCATGTGCACATGCACAGAGTGCTGTGTCATATCAGGAAAAGTGTCAACAGGCAGATAGATGTGCCTCCTGACTGTGCACAATGATGGCAGTCTTTCCAGAGTCCTGGCAAGATGAAACATGTGGTGATGAGTGATGTGGTAGTGTTGACACCATGGTGTGACAGTCCACAGAGGCGGTTGAGACCACTGTGCCAGAATTTCTCCGGGAGAAACAGGAAGTGTGTGCCTGTTGATATGTTGCACCAAATCATCTGGTTGAAGATGAGAATAGGCACTAGTTGCAGTTGCAGGCCACTGGAGGTGTCATTGTGGCAGCTGTCCAGTTGTTCATCACTCTATTGTTCTTGGGGAATGTCCTTGAAGTTCACAAGAGGAGAGCCAATGGTGCAAGCACAGGACAAATAGTCAGTGACAATGTTGTTTATCCCAGAAATATGACAAATGTCTGTGGAGAATTGTTACACGTACTCCAACTCATAGGAATAGCATGGCAAATATTTGGTGTTGTTGACTTGAAACACGTGAATGATGGGCTTGTCAGTATAAATAACGAAGGCAGGGGTTCTATTGTCAGGCAGAAGTATTTTACACCACAAGTAACTCACCGTCATAGGCACTCAACGTTGATGGCTTGAGAAGAAACTGAGTGTCTGCCAGCTACCACCGACTGCTGTTGAAGCACTGCACTTATGGTGGTCTGGCTACTATCAACAGCCGTGGCCATTTCAGCGTTGTACACCAAGTGCACAGGCAGTGTCACTTCTGCAAGGTTTCAGAGAAGCTGTTTTCTATTATGTCTGTCCACTGTACAGGAGTCCTTCTCTTCACAGTGATACTGTATAGAGCTGCTGTCAGTGGCTCAAACACAGCAGCAGCATCAGTGAGATTGCACTGAGAAAAGTTTAGCATGCCAAAGTAGTGGCCTAACTCTTTATGCGTCAGTGGATGTAGGATGTTTAACCTTGCCTGTACCTTGTCAGCTAGCAGTGTGGATCTGCTCAGCATGATTAAGTGTTCAAGAAACTTTATATCTGAGGCACAGAATAGCCACTTCAAGGGGTTAATAATGATGGCAGCCTCATGCAGGTACTAAAAGATGGTTGTCGGGTGGTGACAGTGGAGCTCAGGTGACTTTGAGAAGACAAAGATGTCCTCAGGACATTCAAAACAACATGGTAAACCTCACAAGATACTATCCAGGAAATACTACCAGGTCTGGGCAGCATTCTGAATTCTGAATATCATGTATATGTTCTTGAAGAGCCAAAATGACGTGATGATTGCTGTTTCTTTTGGAATCTGCATAAACGCCTTTGCACAGTTGATTTTACTGAAAATTACTGAGCCCACCAGTGTGTGACTAAAATCTTGAAGGTGTGGTATGGTACATTGGTCCAGCACCTGCTTGTGAATTCAAACTGTGACAGTCTCAACATGGGCACCACGAATTGTCATTTTTGGGGACTAAGTGGAAGGCAGATGACCATGGGCTGCTCGATTGTTGGACAATGCCCTGTCCCACCAAGGCATAAACTCAGCCTTTGACAGTAAGCCTGCTTGGCATGAGTCAGTGTGGATGGCATGAAGTTGGAGGACCAGACGTAGTTATGATGTTGTGGACCACTGAATGTTTCACATCCCTAGTAACACCAGGTGGGTGAGTGAGCTCCGGAAAATTGGCAATGATGTTGATATACGGTCTGGGGTAGTTAACTTGTTTTACACTAAAGAAAGCAGCCTGCTGTTGCTATTCTGCAATCTTCAAACTTGTGGTTGCGTCTATCAGTTGGGCATTTGCCATATTGGCAAGCGGTTTGTAGTGTCCTAGGAAATCCACACCCAGGATTAGCTCACTGAAGTCAACCACAGAAAAGATCCATATGATTGTGTGGCATGGTCTGAGATCCAAATTTTCTTGGTGTATCCCATACATTTTGATTGCTGAATTTTTCGCAGCCTTGAGAGATAACACCTTGGGGGTCCTGCGGCCCCTCAGCATGGCTTGTGGTAATATTGACAGGTCGCAACCTGTGTTTACAAAGTATGTAACATCACCGACCCATTCTGCCATGAAGAGTTGCTTTGATATAGCACTGCAGTCGGGTGCACCTAAGCCTGGTTTCAGCTGACATTTGGGTGCAAACTGGGTGGCTGGCACTTTGTCACATCATTTCCGAAGTGGGTGTCGTACCAGCAAAAGTCATTTGGCAGATGATCCGACATCAACAGTGTACCGCTAGAATGGCTAATAGTGCATTGCCTGTTCCATGAGCCAGTGCAGCCAAGTTCTGAACTAGCTGGTACAGGTCAGCATCTGAGGCAGTGGATGAAGTAGGCATATGCCACCATGGAGGTGGGGGAACAGTGTCATAGGCAGCCCAGCTGTGGCACAGGGCACCATTGTCAACAGGCCAGCCAGCAACAGTGTCCAGCTGCATGTCAGTCTGTATGGCTATCACTGCTTGCACCTGTGCTTGGAGGTGGCACACCCAGAAAGTGCCCAACAGAAAGTTTGGGACCATGTTGAATTGTGCTAGGCTCCGCAGATGGCACTGAAATTGAGATGTCCTCCTACTGCTGCATTCCTGTTGGAGGAGCAACTGATGTACTTGTTGCTCTTGCAACAACAAAACCTGATGGATTAACTCCTCTTTTAACTGTTTATACAAGTATGAAGACTGCATCAGCAGGGCAGTAATTATGTCCCAAACTTTGGCAGTGTAGTTCTGGTCAAGCTGGCTCATGATGAGCTCAAATTTTGCAAGGTTGCAGCTTACATTGTTACTCAGGAAAACCACTTCCACATAGCTGAACCACACAAATGGGTTGCGGGGCCAAAAGGAAGGCAGTGTGAGCAACAAAGTCCACTGCTTGTTGCTGTTACAGCAACAGTAGGAAGTGTCACACAGAAATTTTCCTGAACTGTCTCTAGCTGCACAGTATCCGTGCATGCAGGGCATATCTGTAACTTGCGCTCCAGCCTCTGGTTGCAATCTAGCACTTCTTCGACAGTCTCTTGCAGTTCCTCAAAAGTTGTCACCTTGGCTTAGAATGAAGTCCTCACACAAGGGAAAAACACACAATAAAAATAACTCAACACTAAAAGTCACCAATTAAAAAGTAAATATTCAAAGTTCAAATGTTTTTCATGCACATCTACAGGCTAGCACAGAATTGTTCATTTGCTAAAGTTACTGTTTGCTCATGAGGACACCGGCACCGCTCCACTCACAGTTCCATGTCACACAAGCCGATGAGAGTTTGTCGCCATGTGATCATGTCAGAGTCACCAGGGAAGTGGGAATGAGTAGGGTCAGCACTTACAATTTAATGGTGTAGTGGGCCAGTTTTATTGCTGCACCCATGCACTATGGTCAGGGCATAGGAATTGGTGGTGGTAACTGACAGAAAACATGTCTGCACAATATGTGACTGTAGGTTTTACTGGCGTAAACTATTGATGAAGGTTTCTCAGGTCTTCAGCCGGGTAGTAGCGTTGATATCTTGTGAGATATCAACGCTACCACCCGGATGAAGATCCGAGAAACCTTCATCAATGTCTGCACAATGATATATTTATTGTAGCAAGGAAACAAACAACTAATTAACAATAATTTCTAATGCCAAAAGTCTGTGTTCTCACAATTGTGGGGTTGCTGTAACAGGTGTTGCACAATAGATGTGCTCAAATACTGTTCCCAGAGGGTGTGCACTCCTCAGCAATTGAGCATGTGGTCCAATCACGTAACTGCAGGAAAGATGATGGACATGTGAGAAGATGAAACCTACAACTGTCTTCCAACCCATGGGGCACTGTGTACTTTGTGGTCATGATGTAATGAGATGGACATATCAAAAGCACTGTCTAAATAGTCCCATCACTTTAAGCTAGAGCCATGTGGCCTGTGGCAAGCAGAATCATACATCAGAAGACACAGACACATTGATTCATTGCTCAGTTTGCACTGGTCTCTGATCTGTCTTGTGCATGCCAATGTGCATTGCACCATTGCCAAGACTTTGCCTAAAAGTAAATCTGCGCATACCACTATCTTATGCTGGCTGTAACTATGGCTCACACATCTCGGTGTGGCTGCCACAAGACCTTCAGAATACTGTACAAGGTAGTGCTCATTATAGCCATTGGGCCATTCATGAGTGGCTAGACACTATAGGAGAGACTCTTAGCCTCAAGAGGATGGCTGCTATTGAAAAGTATGTACTGTTGATGGTTGCATCCCTTGATATGGGTGGTGCTTTGTAGGAAGCCATTAGAGAAATGAAGAACAGTGTCCAGGAAGGTGGTCCATTTAGTTGAAGAATACCATGTGGAATGAATATCTTTCTGTATTGAGGCTGTAGAAGAATGAAAACAAAGTGCCTTGGCTCTGCAACTAGTCTGTGAAGATATAATCAATTAACAAAAAACAGACAAGGATTTAAGAACACTGTATGGCTAAAAAATTTCTTCTAGATGGATCATAAACCAGGTAGTATATGAGGATGCCCCGCATATGCCAATGGCCATGTCAGTATTTGTTTTTATACCTTCCTCCCCAAGGAAAAGTAGTTCTGCATAAGCAAATGCTTGGTTAGGCACGTACAGGAGGAGGTGGTGATTTTGGAGTCAGCAGGACACTGGGCAGTAGTGCTAAATGGTGGCAAGGTCACGGGCATATGGGATGGTGGTTTTTAGGGAGAGAGCATCACCACTGGCTTGCAGGGATTTTGGTTGTAGAGAGGTGTAAAGATGTGTGGATTGTGTCCCTGGTATAGGAAGTTAGGTTGACATGGGAAGTTAGGTTATTAGAGCATCGGATTTAGGATGTTGATCAATAATAGGCAAGAGTCTTTCTGTGGAGCACAGTAATAAGCTGCAATGGGGAATCCAGTGTCATTGGGTTCATAGATTTTGAGACTAGTCTAGAAATTGGATATGTAGGTGGATAGTTGGGGTGGAAATGGAAATAGAGATGGATTCTGGGGCAGAGGTTCTGGAATAGACTAGAGTTTGAGCAGGTATTTGATATTATGCTGGGCTACTGGGATGAGATCACTATGGCAGGCCTTGTAGATGGAACAGTCAGACTGTTAGTGGATATCTTCCGCCAGTTAATTACTATGGATAATTATAACAGTGGTAGAGTATATTATGTAGGAAGGATTATCAGATCAGTGTTCATTTTAATGTTGTTGGTAGCTACTCTCTCCATCACAGAAAGGATTGTGTTCTTTGTAAGGGACTAATCAGAGGAAGTTGGCATCAGATTTGAAATAAGGAACTTGTGGGATGTAACTAAATATACTGTTGAGTATGAATGGATGATAAGCAGGTGGATAAAGGGCATGAACTGGAAATGGCAATGTTCAGTGTTATCTTTCAGTCCATCTCCATTATCATTGGTTCTATCTTCCCCCTCTCCCTTCCAACCTACTCCGCCACTTCATCGCAGGCTACAAGCTACTTCCACTGGTCGTGGTAAGCCAGACCCATTGATGCCATATTCTTGTCCCATTCCCTTGCTGCCTCTCTCCCCTAACATTCATCCTGCATTTTGGCAAGTATTTGAAACTACATTGGACTACTGAGATGAGATTGCTCTGGTAAAACTTGTAGATGGAATAATCCAACAGTTAGTAGATATATCCTGTCAGTTAATTACTTCGCTCCACTGCTATCTTCCCCTCGCCACATCCTTGCTTGCTTCTCTTACCCAATCTGTGTTTTGTGCGTGTGTGTGTGTGTGTGTGTGTGTGTGTGTGTGTGTGTAGGAGGGGGGGGGGGCTGAATGTGCTTTTGTCTCCATGCCTCCCCTATATCTGAGCCACATCTTTTGTTATTTGGTCAGCCAATTTGTTCTTCATGATAGATAAGCAGCACAATATTTGAAATAAATTTTGTATTCATTGGCCTTCAGCTTCCACACTATCAGACCAGGCTGTTTCAACTTTAGTGCCCACCTGCAAGAATACAAATTTAACAGCCAACGAGCAGGCAGTCGGACCATAACATACGCAACCCTTCTACCCTTCTGGACTGGTCAAGTACATGCAGGCAGGGGTCACTAAGAGAGTCATGTGTGTAATTGGGCTGCTTAGTGGGTAGCCAGCAGGTGAACATGAAATGAAGGATGCTCAGGAATGCTCACACCGTATAGCGTACCATTGGGACAGCCTGCTCATCTATGAGTTTATACTCCCCACATTTCTCTGCAATCACTTTTTGGAAGGTTACCTAAGTATGTTTTATGTTATTTCTTAAAAAGATCTCCTACATTTCTTTACATTTTTTCATAGCATGGCAGAGCAAGTGTGATTGTCAGTAATAGTCACAACCACTGCAAATTCATCCAGCTGCTATCAGTTTTGATCCTATGTTCTCCTACATTTACATCATACATCACAAGCCACCTATTGCTGTGTGGTGGAGAGTACGTATTGTACCACTACCTTTCTTGTTCCACTCGCAAATGGATTGTGGGAAGAATGGTTGCCGGTAAACCTCAATTTAACTCTGATGTCTTAAATTTTCTGACTGTGGTCATGCCACGTGACATATGTGGGAGGATGTAATTTGTTGTCTGACACTTCTCAGAACATATTCTCTCGGAATTTCGAAAGTAAACCACTCTGTAATGCACAATGCCTCTCTTGTAACACTTACCACTGGAGGTCATTAAGCATCTCTACAAGACCTCACACCAACTAAACAACCCACGACATGCACTGTTCTTTGTTAGATCTTCTCTCTCTCTTCTACTAGTACTACCTGGGTTTTGCAAGATTTCTGTTTCCAGAATCCATATTGATTTTTGTGGAAGAGATTTTTTCTTTTCCTATAAAGACATAATATATTAGCATGAAATGTATTTCACAATTCTTCAACAGACTGGTGTTGGTGACATAGTCCTATAATCATGTGCATCTGTCCTACAACCCTTCTTAAAAATGGGAATGACCTTTGCTTCAGACAGCTGCATGTATATATAATACATTCAGCAGTCTCATTTCAGCCTATGAATACAATTGACTGGGCAGTTTATAGTTATCTGAAAGTTATTATAGTGCCACTTCTGAAATTTATTTTATGAATTTAACACAATTGCAACTCTGAATAAAGTTTTAATGCTGTGAAAAAATACAGGAAACAGTTAAAAGTCTTATCTAACAGGAAAAATGATGGCCATATGAGAAACTCTTGAAACAAAATTATTGGGCATCATCCGGAACTAATTACAGTAATGCTACATTTGCATTTACATTTCTTTATTCAATATGAAAATGACACTTCTCTGCCAGCTACACTAAAATTCTTCTTTCTGTAGAAGGTACCTGGAGCATTATTTTTTGGTTAATCTCAAATGTTGAAGAAAAATTTTTTTTCCTCTAAAAGTTCCCCTTTCTATTGTGGGAGCAGGCAGGCTTTTTGTAAGATGATGAACATAAACTATTCCTAATATTTAAATCAACAGTTGGACCCAACAGATTTAGGCTTCAGGGACCTCACAATGTCCCTGAAGTCGATGTCTGATAGGTCCAACTGCTGCATCAAACTGTCTCCAACAATGTCCAATATGCAGTGAGAACATCACCCCCTTTTACGATCATTGTCACACTTTATGGGTTGGAGTGTTGGCGAACGACAAGGAAGCATGTGCAGGCTCTCCAAGTGATAGAAATGTGTATGCTCCAATAGTCCCGTGGGCTTACCCAATTTGACCATGCAACAAACATTGAAGCTCAACGGCAACATGGAGCTAAACCCATCTCAGACAAACTGGGGGAAAGAAGATTAAGATGGTATGGTCACATCATGCACAGTAAAGTGGACTTGATGGCAAGAACAGCTATGCACATGGACAAAATGGCTGCTGACCTCGTGGCATGCCCAAAATGTGATGGATGGACCTTGTCAGACCCAAATGGAGGCAGATGTGTCAACAACCAGACGCTGCTAGCTTGGTATAAACACTAAGAAGAAGAAGAAGAAGAAGAAGAAGAAGAAGATTGATCAACAAATAATAAATAAGTTTCACATGTTACTAATGATAAGCAGTCTTCTCAGTGAGTAAATTTAAAATAAAAAAAGGAACTGATAAGGCTTGTAACTGTTTACTTAGGACTTCAGTAGTTATGTTAAATGGTCTTCATTTCCCAAGGGGAATAACTTGAAAATGAATTGGCCTTTATGTCTTGAATATCCAGTAAAACACATTAGATTATTTGTGTGTGGAGATCTATATTGCTTAGGTATAATATGCTTTTTGTATTGAGATTTTCAGAAAATTGAAAGTGCCATCCTTATTTTTTTAGGGTTTCTTTGCTTTTCATGTTTGCCCAGTATATGCAGCCAGACAAGAAAAGGTGAAGCACCCAGAAGAAGGGAAAGAGAAGAAATGAAATTTCATGGCCTGAGAAGATATGCAATATAATTTCAGTAATTAGAACATCAAGTCAAATTTACAATCTGGGTCCACTTATCAGTATAACACTGCACCCCCTCCGGCCCACATGCTTGAGCTGATCTGCTTTGAAACAGTGTCATAAAGCCATTGTATCCCATTCTGAGACAAGCTGGCCCACAGCTATTGTAACTGGTCATTGATATTCTGGATACCAGCACTGGTGTGGGTTTGACATCTGAGCTGGTCCTACACAATCTGGCCGCAGGAGTACCTCAACACCATGCAGACAGTTCATAGAGAGACTTGCCATATGTGCAAGAGCATTGTCTTGTTCAAAGATGGCACCACAATATGCCATACTCCGTGATGAAGGTGACCCAGAGTAGCTCAGAACCACGAAATTTTGTACGAAGCAATTCATTCGCAGTCCATGCTTCCCAGTCACAGTACCAATCCAAATGCAGCTGTTTATGTTGTGGTGTTAATGGTAGCCTACAGATTGGATGGTAATTCCCCAGTCCAGCTGCTCCAGTCTCCTGCCAATGGTGCAGGATGACACAGAGTGGCAGACACAGATGTGAAGGGGTTACAGTGTCTTGGTGCACAATACAATGATCCTAACTTGAAGGTAGTCAGATATGACTGACTGGAACCTTGATGACCAGTATGCCTGCTCTCAGATTCTAACGCAGTCCGATATCGGACCACTGTTACATCTAAATGCCCCACAAATCTGTTATTGCACAATTTGACCTGTCAGGTCAATGGAGACCCACAATGAGGCTCCTTTCAAACCCTTTCAGGTGCTGATAATGCTGTCTCACAAGCATGCAGAATCTTCATTTCATAAAGTGTGACTACTCAATGTCTAATGCTTAACACCCCCCATATATATCCTATATGGCTTGGCAACAACACTAGATATGAACAACACCAACTGGTTGTCATTCTGCCTGTCACAAACAATTGCAAGTCTAATAATTTACATACCAGCTGATTGTAGGTACAAATAAAAAATTACATTGAACCCAGCCATGTCTTCTGGATGCTTCACATATTTTCTTGAGCAGTGCATATGTCACATAGTGCTTTTTGTCTGATGTTTTTATATCAAATATCGTGCGTATTGTATACATGAAGAATAAACATTGTTGTTCCGAGAAGTTTCTCCTCAGGTGTTATCGTATCAGATATATGTATATGTATACTACATTTGTCAGTTCCATTGATTAACTATTGAATGTTCTTTGTTGGTTCCCACATTGTGGCAAACATGAGGGGGGGGGGGGGGGGGAGACAAAAATAATGTTTGATAGTGTTTTTTGTAATACGTATTACACATGCTTTTGAAGGTCTTAATTTTATGGATTGATGCTTGTAATTTGCCACTGTTGCCCGGTTTACTACTTTGTGCTGAGAGCTAATGGTTTGATTTTTCAATCATATACTTCTAGAAATGTTCTTCTCTTGTAGTTGTCTTTGAAGATTGCTGAAGTGAAAGAGTGCGTTTAGCTTCCTTCTTCTCTAATCTTGACATTTCACCTATGAAGCAATGTTCTACATAACAAGAACATCAGTGGCTCCACAAATCTGTAATAGAGACTTCTTTAGTACTTCATCTAGTCCTAAATTAATGGATAACTTAAGTATTTAAAACCATTCTGGTACAGCATGCAAGTTAATTGTGTCATGTCTGACAGTCAGTATCATATTCATGCTATTATGGACTCTACTACAGCCACTGACTGTTACTGTTCCCCATTAAAACTGCACCCGAAAAGACAACAAACAGCAAAATTTTACTTATTGTCCATATATTATATACCTTTACTGGTAGTGAGAATGCAACATGTTATCTTGGGTGGAGACTTATTGGCAGACTTCACGGCACTCACATTTTTGTAATTTTTTAATACATTGATGGAAAAAAATTGTAGTGCCATAAATAGTTACTGTAGACTAATTAAATTTTGGGAATACATTTGTATCAATAATATATTTAAGTTATTAACATTGATAGATCACAGGTTAATGTAAGCACAGGTAAGCCATTGCAAATGTGAACTGCTGGTACATTAATAACTTGTGTACCCACTAGAATGTTCAACGCAAGCATGTAACTATGCATGCATTGCTTTGAACAGGTGCCATATGTCAGCTTGGGGGATGGAGTTCCACACCTGTTGCACTTAGTTAATTAGTATAGGGATGGCTAATGCTGCTTATGGCTGACACTAGAGTTGTCTTCTGATGATATCCAATATGTACTCAATTGGAGACAGATATGGTGCGGCCAAGCCAACATGTCAACACTTTGCAGAGCATGTTGGATGCAACAGCAGTATGTGGACAAGCATTACCTGTCTGAAAACATCCTCTGGAATGCTGTTCATGAATGGCAGCACAACAGGCTGAATCACCAGGTTGATGTACAGGGTGTATGGGGTAACTATGAGAGTGCTCCTGCTGTGATATGAAGCTGCACCCCAGACAATAACTTCAGCGTGCGTCCAGTGTGTCCAGCACACAGGCAAACTGGTTGCAGGCCTTCAACTGGCCTCCCCCTAATTAACACAGGCCATCACTGGCACCAAGGCAGAACCAGCTTTCATCACAAATCAAAACAGATGTCCAGTCTGCCCTCCAACGAGCTCTTGCTTGGTACTACTGAAGTTGCAAATGGCGGTGGTTTGGTGTCAGTGAAACGCACGTTATAGGGTGTCATCTCATAGGTGTGCTTGAAGTACCCAATTTGTAACAGTTTGTTCTGTAACTATGGTGCTAATGGCTGCTCAGATTGCTACTGCAGATGCAGTGTGATGTGCCACAGCCATATGTTGAACACTCTGGTCTTCCCTCTCAGGAGTGCTATGTGGATGTCCAGAGCCCAACCTTCTTGCAACCATACATTTTCATGACCACTGCTGCCAGCCATCATGTACAGTGGCTACATTCCTGTCAAGTCTTTTTGCAATATCACAAAAGGAACAACCAACTTCTTGTAGCCCTATTACATGGGCTCATTCAAACTCAGTGTGGTGTTGATAACGGCATCATAGTTGCCTTAAAGGCATTCTTGACTAAAATCAACTCACTACATCCAGTCTCAAAGGTAACTAATGCTCTTAACCATTATCATGTATTTAAAGCAAACCTTATTTGCATTCTCTTAATTGTGCTACTCATGCCACTTTTATGCAACCGGCATGAAATTTGGACAGATATCATCTTTCAGATATAAAAACATGGCTACCGACTTTCATTTATGTTGCACAAGTCCTCCTTGGTAAGTAGATTAATGACAGAAAAGACCTACTGTGGTTTGGCAACGAAATTCCTATTTTAAGACCAAAATTTGTTTGGTAATTTTGCTTTCCTGTATGTTCTTAGTTGGTACATAGTTCTTATGTAGTAAATAGTTGCACACGAAATCTAGAATGTATTAGCAGTTTTAACAACGAAGGCCCTGATCCGGGTGATGTCTGTCAAATAATGTTGTAGTTCGTGCTTTTCTCTATCTATTTTCTCGTTTGGCAACAAGGGTTTTGACCATGTATTGCCAGTACCATGGCCCGCCAGGCCCCCCCCCCACTTGAACTCACTGGATATGTTTCTGAGGGGATATTTAAAAGCTTTGGTGTATTCCAGTCCTGTTGATAATGTTGATGAACTCATGGAACACACTGTGGATGGTTTTCAATGGGTTCACAACATGCCTGGGTTACTGAATGTGTACAGTGTTTGTATAAAAAGTAATGAGACTGATTTTTTGCTGATGCGACTGTACTTCACAGCACGCACTCACCTGGGGGGTTGGTGGTGGGGGGTGTCTGGCCAAAACTGCGCAGCGTGCCAGTCGCCTGTGGGCTCTTGTCTTGGCATCATTGTGCGTCGAGTGGACATGTCACAAAGTCATCGGTCATGACGCAACATGCAGAAAACAATCAAGCAATATTATGCCATCAAGTTTTGCGAGAAACTAGGAAAATCGGGTACGGAATCGTTGGATATGCATCAGCAAGCCTATGGCGATGATTGCCAGTCAAAAGGCCAGGTTTTCAGATGGGTGAAGATCTTTAAAGAAGGCTGGGACAGCGTTAAGAACAAGGACCACTCCAGACACCCGTCAACTAGCAAAACTGATGAAAACTTTGACCGTGTTCATGTTTTATTGAACACCAACCGTCGAATGAGTGTCAGGATGATAGCAGACGCCCTCGGACTTGATAAAATGACAGTGCACAACATAATCACCAAAGAATTGTCAATGAGGAAGATCTGCACCAAGATGGTTCAAAAGATTTTGTCAGATATTCAAAAGCAAGCATGTGTGGATGCCTGCCAAACAATCTCCAGGGCCTTGAAGCTGATCCGGAATCATAATGTTATCACTGGAGATGAAACCTGGGTGTTTCAGTATGACACAGAGACAAAGCGCATGAGTGCCAAATGGCACACCGCAGCATCCCCATGTTGAAAAAAGGCTTGCATGAGCAAATCAAAGGTGTAAGCCACGCCGGTTGTGGTTTACAATGTCAGAGGCATGGTTCATCATGAGTTTGTGCCCCAGGGCCAAACTGTCAACAGTGCTTTTTATTGTGAAGTGCTTAAGAGACTGAAAACCACGCTTCTCAACAACAGATTCGGTGACCGATGGGTTGGTACAGGCGGACCAGTTCCATGGCCTCCACGCTCTCCTGACCTCAACCCTCTTGACTTTCATTTATGGGGGCATTTGAAAGCTCTTGTCTACGCAACCCCGGTACCAAATGTAGAGACTCTTCATGCTCATATTGTGGACAGCTGTGATACAATACGCCATTCTCCAGGGCTGCACCAGCGCATCAGGGATTCCATGCGACGGAGGGTGGATGCATGTATCCTCGCTAACGGAGGACATTTTGAACATTTCCTGTAACAAAGTGTTTGAAGTCACGCTGGTACGTTCTGTTGCCGTGTATTTCCATTCCATGATTAATGTGATTTGAAGAGAAGTAATAAAATGAGCTCTAACATGGAAAGTAAGCGTTTCTGGACACATGTCAACATAACATATTTTCTTTCTTTGTGTGTGAGGAATTTTTCCTGAAAGTTTGGCCGTACCTTTTTGTAACACCCTGTATACACACACCTTCTTCATGAATAAATTTATTAGTGAAAATCATATGAAAATCGCTACAGCAGATCCTGAGATTACTCTTCACATACAAATAGAAAAAGATGGTAAGGACTTGAATTTGTTTGTAATTAGCAATAAAAAATTAATTTCAGATGAACTTCAAGAGAAAACTGCAATAAACACACAGTAGTAATTTCCAAGCATCATAACCGAGTGAGGTGGCGCAGTGGTTAGACATTGGACTCGCATTCGGGAGGACGACGGTTCAATCCCGCGTCCGGCCATCCTGATTTAGGTTTTCCGTGATTTCCCTAAATCGCTCCAGGCAAATGCCGGGATGGTTCCTTTGAAAGGGCACGGCCGACTTCCTTCCCTAATCCGATGAGACCGATGACCTCACTGTCTGGTCTCCTTCCCCAAACAACCCAACCCCAAGCATCATAATATATATAAAGCAAGGAAAGTACCTTAGATTGGCCTCCAAAAGACCACCTAAGCTATGGTGCATGCATGTCATGCAAGATTTTCATATTCTCTTACTCTATATGCACAAACTACTAGTCTTACATAAAAAAATCAATAGGACCTTTTTGTAGAAAATTTAATGCATTTTAATTTACTGCTGGGTTGCAGTTTTGCTTAAGACTACAGTTTTTTAATTAATCAAGAAAAACACACAAAAGTGGCTTCAAATGCATCCTCCCCACCCCCCTTTCCTCTACCACCCACCATTTTTGTTATGTTGTTTATGTCACTCCCTTCTACCACAAAAAAATTGATGACTGCATGAATTATTTCCCATATACATCCTGTTCTGGTCTTCATTGAAATCTGCTTAGTCAGCTATTTTGTTACATTATTAATTAAATTTGCCTGTGAAGGTAATAAAAGAATAGACTTCTGTAAGCCTTATGCAGAAACTAATTAAGTTGATAATTTGACCCAAACTTATCCCTTTAAAGTACAGTAGTTTTGTTGTCAGGAAGCCAGACAAACAAAAAGATTTCATTGTTTATTTTATGCTGTCAAAATTTACAAAACTGTTAGATAAAATCCACACAAGTGTCAGTTTTAAAATTTGTGAGTACATGATTGAGTTGGTGGTGCAATAAAGCTCAGTCAGTGAAAACCGGAAATAGTGGAAAATCTGAAATAATTCATATAGTCACAAATTTTTGTACATTAGAAGGAGGAAGTGCCATGAACAACATATGAAAAATCCTGACTGGTGGGGTGTGAGTATGGGTTGGGGGTGTGAATGAAGATCACTTTCGTACATTTTTCTCGGATAACTTGAAAACTGCAGCCTCTAGCGGAAATGTATCTCACAAGCAACCCCTTGAGTGTGAGGTCAGAAGTTCAGTTTTTAGTAAGCCTCATTTGGGAATGTTGTGTTAGGAATTATGACAGGAAAAATGTAAGCTGCTAATGGCTCACCATGTGGATAAGGAGGGCGACAGAATATCAGTGTCTGGGAAATGCAGAGATCAACCTTCTGAGGGATGTATGTATTATACTCCACAAAATGGACATCATTGACATTCAAGAAATGTTCAAAACAAACTATTAACTTGCACCATTAATGTCAAATGAAAAATGGTGCAGCACAGTGATCACAAAGGTTTGCACAGTCAAGCTCTAAGGCCATCTCCTTTGGAGTTACAAACCATGCAAGACATTCAGCTACATATCCGCTCATAAAGAAGGCATATTGAATCATATTGTTGTAATGGAGTCATGATAACTGATGGACTGTGATGGCATGCAATTGAATACAAAACAGTCTATCATGGAGGTTAGCGTGAAACTTTCTATTCTTTAAGGCATCATTGCAGATAGTGCAATAATATGTCTTATAGGCATCGAAACAGAAACATCTGGAGACTGAATTTCTCCAGTGGTGCAATGTGGTATGACTTACAATGTCATGCACTTTTCAGGAGGGATTGTTTGCTCTAAGGGAGTATGATTTTTATATGCAGACCAGGCATCAAGCAAAAGCAAGATATTTTGAGCACCTATTGGCCGTAAGCATAACTCATATTATAGTTGTAGTTCTCTTACAGCCATTACCCCACTCTTGCTTGCTGTGACATAAATATTCCTTACTGCCCTTGCAAGCTCATGCACATAAGAAAGAATCATAGGGAGCAGAGCACCTCCAACTTCTTGCAGCATAATAAATAACTTTCCAGACAACTCAATAATAAATTCAGTTGGGAAGGGCATACCACAGAATTGCTTAAGTGCCTAAACAAGTCTGTATTTGCAGTGAGAATGATGTCAGATGTAGGCGATATAAATATAAAAAAACTTGCATACTTTGCTTACTTTCATTCTATTCTATCATATGGGATCATATTCTGGGGCAACTCATCAAACCGAGCAAATGTTCTTAGGGTGCAAAAGCGTGTGGTAAGAATCATTTGTGGTGTAAATACAAGGACATGTTGTAGAAACCTGTTCTAGGAACTTAGTAATCTAACCACTGCTTCTCAGTATATTTATTCCTTAATGAAATTTTTTGCAAGTAATACATCTCTATTTTCAACCAATAGCTCAATACATAGAATCAATACTGGGAACAAGAACAATCTACATAAAGACCTAAAATCACTTACCTTGGACCAAAAAGGGGTCCAATATTCAGGAACACACATTTACAATAAATTGCCAGCAACCATTAAAAACTTGGTTTCAAATAAAGCATGGTTTAAATAGAGTTTGAAAGACTTTTTGATAGGCAATTCCTTCTACTCCATAGATGACTATCTTAACAGACACTGTTAAGCCAGCTTAAGTACAGATATCTGTTAAATTTCAGTTTTGACAACACTTGGTCACAACACTCAAGATTAGGTATTTTGTGTATGATAAATTTATTAATAGTACATGGCAATGTTTCATTCTGACAGTGTGTTAATTCTGTGAGTATTAGCTGTTCCAGTTACTGCATTGTATTAACCTATTTTGACTGTCTCCTGACAAATGATCAGGGTAGTAAGTATTATATTCAAATGTTTTACATTTTTATGTTATACTTTCTGACATGTCCCACACCAACAAGAATCTTCTCATTTTTTGGGTCTATGGAACGAAAACTGAATCTCATCTTATCATCCAGATTAACAGTTGGCATAACTGTATACAAATGCGTTAAGGACATTTTTAAATGTAAAGCAAAGTGAACTAAATTATTTGGCCAACTTATCAATGTTTATTGAATGTACTGTATGACTAAAGGTCAAGAAACTTCACACATGGGATTTAAACTAGTGTGCGATAATCAGTTTATATTTCTGGTGTAAGTAAAAGTAAAAGGGCACAAATGTTTTACTGTTTTATTCAGAATAATATTAAGCTTTCCTTGCCAATTACAGAATATTTTAAATTTAAACAGGATAAATTTATTTTTGATTTCTGCAAATAATAAACATTAAAATACACCAGAAAATAAAATGGGTCACTGTTGAATGATGCTGTATGAGGACGTACTGAAATGTAATGCCTCTAAATTTTTTTATGTGAAAACTCTTCAAGCTTTTTAAATAAAACAAACATTATTAACATTCTATATCTTTTTTCTTCATGCCTATATATTTATTTCTTAACATGGTCACCATGGCATCAAACGCACATTGCCCAATGAGAGACCAGTTTGTTGATACTGTTATTGTAGAACATTTGATTTTGTTGACAGAACCACAACCTCACCTCTGCTTGCAAGGCCTCATCACTATCAAAGAGCAGTCTTCAAAGGTTTTCTTTACATTCTGCATTTTGGAAACAGATGAAAATTGGATGGGGTCAAGCTGGTGCTGTGTAGAGGATGATCAATAATAGTGAACCCAAGGCATCAGTTTGCTGCAGATGTTGCAGCACATGTGTGTGGCCTGGTACTGTCATGCTGAAGGAAAGGATGCTCCACGAGTACACGAAGTCTTCAAATTTAAATTTCACTTTCAGCTGCTATTTCTCACATAATGTCATAGCTAGGTTACACACTGCCATGTTACATCTTACAACTTTGAGGCCTCTAGCAGTAGAGGGCTGCAAATGTGTAGACATGAAGAACAACAATTTACAATATTAATGATGTTTGTTTTATATAAAAAGCTTTAAGAATTTTTGCATAAAAATTCGGGGACATTAATTTCCAGCACCATCTCGCATATTTACTACCAACTTGTACTGCTTAATTTACAAAAAACTGATGTGCAATATGTACATTCCACTTATTTAATGCTGAAAATTACAAGCAAACAGCAAACTACAATGGCCCAAAATGAAATTTGTACTAAAATGTTTCTATGCCTCTTGATGCTCTTGATTTATAAAGCATCTTCTGCATAGGTGGAGACAATCATATGGCGCTTATGGGAGTCAGGAATAGGAGACCACAGTGACAGGGAAGTGGAAAGAAGAGAACTTAGATACTGTACTCTACCTGAAGATGTTCCCCAGCCGTTCACTCTCAGTCAGTTCAAAATGGCTTTTTATACTCTCTTCTTTGGACTCTGTTTGAGCAGTTTTGTGTTTTTGCTAGAAATAGTCAACTATAAAACACGTTTAATGACATGTCTTGAAGTAATATAAAAAAAAAAGATCACACTGTGTTTAATAATAGCATTACAGACTTTTGTTGTTTTCTTGATGCTATTATATGACAAAAATTCACACTTTATTGGAAAATGTTATTAATATTGTACAGTTTATGTGTGTTCAAATGTTTAATTTAGTTTATGAGGATAGTGATGAAGTTTCAATTTTCATATAAAAAAAAATGAAGGTACATATTTTTTTTGTTTACTTGCAGAGACATGTCTGCAGTGCTGGTATATGGTGAAATCTTCAAATCACATTACTGTAGCTCGCCGCTAGCCCATTGATAAAGTGAAGGCTGGCTGCATCACTCCCTTTCAGCTAGAGGTTTGCTAAAGTATTGTGGCATAGCATGGCTTAGGATTTCATTGCGTATCAGGACTGCAGACATTTGCCTCCATTCTGAGGTGATAATTAATACTATATAAATACTCCTACCATGTATGCTTCTTCTATGATTTAAATGTACAACAATCTGTTATAACATACGTATCTGTTTGACCTAAATTGTACTTTGTCCATGAATATGCTTAAAATAAACAAAATGTAGGTGCACAAATTATTAAGAGTATATGTTTCACATTCAGGGTTGCCACAAGTTTCCCCAAGTGAAATTCCCTGTTCTTTCCCTGATGTTCAGACTAGTTTTTGCATTTTTCCCTGACAAATTTTGATATCTCAAAGTGTAAGTGTAAGTAAAGACATAAGTTGACAAAAAATGCAAGGACTTCTGTATTTCTCCCCCATTTTGTTTTGTTTTAGGGCACAAAAACAACTAGGGCCATATGCACCCATGTCATAACTGTGAAACATGACGACAAAGAGAGAAGTTAAAAACAACTACATGTCAATCCCTAACAATGGAAGAGAAGACAGTTAAAAACAGGGACCTGGAGAAAGGTCTATAAAATAAGCAATAGAGAAATGGAGGTCCAGAACTAAAAATTAAATAGCCTTTGCCATATTGCTATGATGGATAAAAAGTGAAACGCATTTGAAATTCCACACGTTGTTCGCTAAAACAGCTGATAACTCAGACGTAAACGCAAATGAGAATGTAAATGGTCAAAAAAAGAGCATTCAGTCAGGAAATGGCAGACAGTTAAAAGTTGGGTGCAACATGCACCAAGTGATGGGGGAGCAGCACCTAACAAAAGGCCATGGCTAAAAAGGCAGTGCCCAATACGCAATCTAGTTAAAATGACCACCTCGTGGCGGGAGGAACAAGAGGAGGTCACCCAAGCTGCTGGGAGAGGCTTAACAACCTATAGCTTATGCCCATGAAGGGAGGACCAGTGGCGATGCCGAAGTGACACCACCTCCTGACATATGGCAACACAGAGATCATCAGAGGGAATCTAAGAACTAGTTAGGTGAGGTACGAGGACTGCAGCCTTGGCAGAAGTGTCAGCAACCTCATTTCCTGTCAGACCGACATTACCAGGAACCCACATAAACATTGCAGTAGCTCCATCAAGGGTGAGCAAGTGAAAGCTTTCCTGGACCCGTTGCACTATGGGATGGGTTGTGTACAGCGCACACAGGCTTTGAAGGGCACTGAGAGAGTCTGAGCTGATGATACAAGTGAAAAGCCTGTGTTGCCGTATGTACTCTGTCGCTTGATACAGGGTGAAGAGCTCTACTGTAAATACTGAGCAGTGTGCCGGAAGCCGATACTGAATAACGTCAGTGTCAATGATGAAGGCAGACCTGACACAAACTCAGTCCGAGAGCCATCAGTGTACATAAAGGTACTACAGTGAAATTCCATGTGCAGGTCATGAAACTGAAGGTGATAGGGCAAGGCTGGTGTAATGTCCTTAGGAAGCAAATTAAGGCCAAGATGAACACGAGCTGCCACACGAAGCTAAGGTGGTGAAGGGTTTACACTCACTGGGAAAGCTGCAGGGAGCGTGGAGTTAATCTGCCAGAGCAAGAGCCAAAAGCAAACTCCAGGAGGTAACAGAGAAAAGGGACACATCCCATACTGGTGATCAAAAGAGTCATCAAATAAGAAGGCATAGGATGGGTGGCCATGCATGGCTGACAAACGGCATTCATATCTGCTGAGGAGAAAGTCACGGCAGTAGGACAGTGGTAGTTTGGCAGCTTCTGCATAGAGACTCTCAAACGGGCTAGTGTAAAAGGTGCCAGTGGCCAAACGGATGCCACGAAGGTGAATAGTATTGAGATCGCATACAACGGACGGACATGCAGATGCATAAACAAAGCATCCATATCCTAGTTTCGAATGAACAAGGGACCATTACAAATGGACAAGGCTGGTTCGATCTGCACCCCAGGAAGTACCATTGAGTACACATACGACATAAAGGGACTGAGTACTGTGGGCTGCCGGGTAAGACACACGGGAGGACCAGAGTGTTTCCTTTTGAGCAGGAGTCCCAAGAATTTCGTAGCATCAATCAATGGAAGAGCAACAGGTCCAGGATGTAAAGGTGGTGGGTGAAACAAATTGTGCCGTCAGCAATTCATACAAATGATTTTGTAAGTGGAAAAACAAGAGCCATTGTCAATGCTCTATGAGTGAAGATTATTGAGACATTGCTGAAGACGCTGCTCTATGAGACAGGTCTGTGAAGAAGTGCACCAAATGGCAAAACTGTCAACAAAAAGGGAGCCAGAGATGCCTAGAAGGAGACAGGCCATTACAGGGTTAATGGCAATAGCAAAGAGGACAACACTCAGGACAGAATCCTGAGGCATACCGTTTTCCTGGAAACTGTGTCCAACAAGGCAGAACTCACACATATCTTGTAAACTTGGTCTTTTAAAATTGCTCAAGGAAACGGGGCAGGCAGCCAAGGAAGTCCCACATGTAGAGAGACGGAGGACACCAGTCACCCAGCAGGTGTAGCAGCCTTTCTTCAAATTGAAAAACACGGCCACAGTCTGGGATTTCCACTAAAAACCATTCATAACTTGGGTGGACAAAGTGACGAAAAGGTCAACTGCAGAATGGAGCGCTCGAAATCCACACTGTGCAGTGGTTAGCAAATTGTGAGACTCGAGCCATCATATCAGTCGGGCATGAATCATACGTTCCACCACCTTGTAAACACAGCTGGTGAGAGAGATGGGGCAGTAAAAAGAAGGAAGGTGTCTGTTCTTGCCGGGCTTAGGTATGGGTATGACAGTGGCTTCATGCCAGCATCTGTGAAATGCGCCCTCTGCCCGGATGCAGTCGTACATATTGAGCATAAAGTGCTTGCCTGCAAGAGACAGGTGCTGCAATATCTGAATGTGGACACCGTCTGGCCCTGGGGTGGAGGATCAAGATGAAGTGAGAGTATGATCAAGCTCCCTCACAGTAAAGACGGCATTCACTCACGATTCTGAGAAGAGAAGGCTAGTGCCTGAGCACCCTGTGCTCGTTTACAATAGAGGAAGGCAGGGTGTTGAAGATAGCAATAGGGTGCACAATGACATCATCTGCTACTGTCAGGCCAGAAATTGGGGAACGAAACTTGGTCCCAGAGAGTCATCGGAGGTTGGCACACACGATGGAAGAGGGGGTGGAACTGTTAAAAGAACTAGTGAATGAAATCCAGCTAGCTTTTTTGCTATCCTGAAGAACACGACAACACTGTGCATGCATCTGTTTATAATTAATGCAATTATAAACATGGAGAGCACATCTCTGCACACAAATTGCATCACGGCATGCCTCTGTCCACCAAGGGACTGGGACACAGTGTAGTAAAGAGGAAATGTGAGGAATGGAATGTTCTATGGCGGTAAGGATGACTTTGTAAGATATTCCATCTGATCATAAAAGTGGAAATCGTGTTTGTCAAAGGTTGCCAGGAAAATCTCCTGTCAGCCTTAGTAAGCTGCCATTTGTGTGTGCACGGAGGTGAGGTAGGAGTCTACAAATGGATAGCACACAGGAAATGGTCGCTTGAGTGGATATCAGAGAGAACGGACCACTCGGGACGATGGGCAAGATGGGTGGTGCAGAAGGGGTCCAAATGGGAGTAGGTGTGTGAGGAGTCTGAAAGGAATGTGGGTGCTCCTGTGTTAAAACAGAAAAGGGTAAGTTGATTAATAAGGTCAGCCAACAGGGCACCTCTTGGACAGGTTCTAGGAGAACCACAGATGGGATGGGCTGCATGAAAGTCACTGAGCAGCAGAAATGGTTGAGGTAGCTGCCCAATAAGTTGGAGCAAGTCACCTCTGGTGACATCGAATGATGGAGGGATGTAAATGGTACAAAGGGAAAAGGTCAAGTGAGGAAGGAAAAGGCGAACTGCGATAGCTTGAAGATGGGTAGCCAGGGAGATAGGTTGACAATGAACATCATCCCGTATGAGCAGCATGACTACCCCATGACATGAAATGCCGAAATCAGGCAGAAGGTCAAAACAGACCAGGAAGAAATGTGAAAGTTCAAAGTGGCCATGGAGTACGTAATTTTGTTTCCTGAAGGCAGAGTATAAGTGGATGCTGCGATTCTAAAAGCAACCAAAATCCTCTTTGTTGGATCAAAGGCCATGAATGTTCAATCGGAGGAGAGTCATGATGAGGAAAAAACGAAAGGGGTGTCACCTCAGCGGCTGCTGAGTGCCAGTCTGTGAAGTCTCACTGCTACAGGGCACAGAGGCAGGAGGATCCTGCTCTATGAGGCCCGTAGAAGCAACAGCTTTCTTCTGCAGTTGGCCTGTGGAGTCCAATGCAGAGAAACTGTGGGTGGTGCGCACAGACAACATGGAGGCCAGCCAGACGAAAGCATCATGTGATGACACCATCAAAGAGGATCTTCGAGTCAGCGAAGGAGAAGACCATTTGCCTTTGTTGGATTTCTTCGAGCCTTTCCAGTTAGCAGAGGAAGACTCAGGTGTAGGTCAGCTAGAGGGATGTAGGAAATCTTCATGGGAGTATTCCTTCTGTCCTTTCCGGCCTGACGGTTGTGTAAGTAGTGACTTCGCCCTGTGAGGCAAGAGTTTGATGGCTTGTTGCACAGCAGGACGAGGGGACTGTGATGCTGCCATGACACTGTGCGATTTCACAACCTCAGAGCTGAATTTGAGGTTGCCTGTCTGTGTGCCCATGTCCTTCAAGTAGCGAGATGCAGCAAGGACAGTACTGTGACAGATGGTAGACACTAGGCAATAACTTGTGAGCGACCAACTAAGGAACTTTTTCCTTTACCCAGATCTCCTGGACAGCCTGCTCATTGGGATGCACGGGACAATCTAGAGTGGCGGCATTGCAGTTGATACAGCAGGGAGAAGGAGGCAGACAATCGCACTCGTGTGCATCGCTACCACAGTTTACACATTTCACCGGGTGTTGACAAGACATTCGAGTGTGGTTGAAATGATGAAAATAGTACCAGCGCATCAGATTTAGAATGTACAGTCGGACTGTGAGAACCTCATAACCTGCTTTGATCTTAGACAGCAGCACCACTCTATCAAAGGTGAGAAAAAGAGTGCATATGGGCACTAAGGAGGCATCTACCTTTTTCACCACCTGATGGACAGCGATGACACTGGTCAGAGAGGTATGTTTGGATTTTGGCCTCAGTCAGACTGTCAAGCAGCCTAGTGTAGATAACCACACGGGACGAACTCAGAGTTCTATGGGTCTTGGAATGAACAGGAGAGCCATGGAGAAGTGAAGCAGCAAGCAGTGGTTGTGCTTGAAAATCAGAAGTAGTCTCCAAAAGCAAAGTGGCATTTCCTAAAGGCGAGCAGGATTTCACAGGACTGGCAATTGCATCAACACCTTTCTGAATAATAATCGGATTTACCGTTGTGAAGGGCTGACTGCCTTCAGTATGTGAAACCATGAGGAACCGTGGTGTAGTTGGGAGGGTCTATGAATCATTATCATCATTCCATTTATGTTTTGTGGATGTTGATAGTGAAGATGATTGACTCATTGCAAGAAAATCCCCGATGATTGCCAGCTACTCTGTCTTCCACCTTTAAGCTCTCGGGTTTTCAAATCTCGTGCGATGCAGTCTCCAGCAATCAGTCTTTCCTTCTCATTCCGTACTGTAAGTCTGCCCTGACCTGTGGTTCTGGGTGCCTTTCCCGAATCCTACCCCTTTTCCTAGACCTCTGCTATCCTTTTCCTTCACCCTTCAACTCTTCTGCCTGAAGATGGAGCCACTGGCTCTGAAAGCTTGCCAATTACAACAGCCTTTTATATGTGTGTTCTGCCACTGCTTGATGAGTACATTTTTTATCTATACAGTTAAATAATTCCAGTTCCTTAAGTATCTCTGTGACACTCTCCCACAGCCAAACAAACCTATGACCATTTGTGCTGCCCTTCACCGTAGAATTTCAGTGTCACCTATCAGTCCTATTTGGTACAGGTTCCACACATCTGAGCAATGTTGTAGAACCTGACACACAACTGATTTTTTAACAATCTCCCTTGTAGACTGATTGCGCTCCCCCAGTATTCTACCAATAAACTTAAGTTACAACCTGCTTTATACACAGCTGAGCCTATGTGATTATCCCACTTCATATCACTACAAAGTGTTACACTCAGGAATTTGTATAAGTTAGCCAATACCAACAGTGACTCACTGATATTATAGTCATAAGATCCTATGCTTTTTCATTTGTGTAGTGCACTGTTTCACATTTCTGAACATTTAAAGCAAACTGTCAATCTTTGCACCACTTTGAAATCGTAACAAGATGTGGCTGAATATTTATACAACTTCTTTCAAACAGTTCTGCATCATAGATAACTGCATCATCTGCAAAAAGTCAGAGGTCACTATTAATATTGTTTGCCAGGACATTAATATATGACATGAACAGCAAGGGTCCCAACACACTTCCCTGGGGCACACCTGAAGTTACTTCTATATTTGACGATGACCCTCCATCCAAGATAACATACTGTATCCTCCCTACCAAAATGATGTCAGTCCAGTCACAAACTTCACCTGATACCCATATGATCACATTTTTGATGATAAGTATATGTGTGGTACTGGTCAAAAGCTTTTCAGAACCGCAGAAATACTGCATCTACCTAACTGCCTTGATATCAAGCTTTCAGTATGTCATGTGAGAAAAGTGCGAGTTGGGTTTCACATGATTGATGTTTTCAGAATCTACACTGGATGGCATTGAGGACGTAATTCTATTTGAGATATCTCATTACATTTCAGCTGAGATTATGTTCTAAGGGTCTAAAACAATCTATGTCAAGAATACTGGGCTGTAGTTTTGTGGATTAGCTCTACTTCCCTTCTTCCCTTCTTGTAGGCAGGTGTGACCAGTACCTCCCCCAGGACTCGCCCAGGATGCTGAGGGGCTCACCAAGGCCTTCACAAACAGGCACTAGCCCCCAGACCAAGTATGCAAACAGATCTCCCATGCCATTTCTCCACACACACCCAATCCTCTCACCACCCCAAGAACCAGCTTCAAAGGAGTGCCTCCTTTGTCAGCCAGTATCACCCCAGACTGGAACAAATGAATCACATCCTTCGTCAGGGCTTTGATTACCAATCACCATGCCTGAAATAAGGGACATCCTACCATAGATCCTATTAAAGTGGTGTTCCATAGTCAACCCAACCTTCATAACATTCTGGTCCATTCATATGCTACTACCAGCCCTAATCCGTTGCTGCAGGGATCATATCCCTGTGGAAAACCTGGGTGCAAGACCTGCCCAATCAACATACCCAGCACTCCCCATTCCAATCCTGTCAAAGCTGATCCTTCCCCCATCAGAGGCTGGGTCACCTACGAAAGCAGCCACGTCATTTACCAGCTCTGCTGCAATCATTACACAGCGTTTTATATTGGTATGACTACCAATCAGCTGTCCAACAGGATGAGTTGCCACTACCAAAGCGCAGCCAAGAGCAAAGTAAGTGCAGCTGAACATAACATGCTTGATTTCAATGGCTGCCTCATTACCCAAGCCATCTGGATCCTTCCCTCCACCACCATCTTTTCTGAACTGTGCAAAACGGGAGTTACGCTTACAACACATTCTCCGCTCCCAAAATTTTCCAAGACTCGACCTACAGTAATCTACGGTGCCCACACCCTCCACCACCATCTTTTCTGAACTGTGCAAAACGGGAGCTACCCTTACAACACATTCTCCGCTCCCAAAATTTTCCAAGACTCGACCTACAGTAATCTACGGTGCCCACACCCTCCACCACCATCTTTTCTGAACTGTGCAAAACGGGAGTTACCCTTACAACACATTCTCTGCTCCCAAAATTTTCCAAGACTCGACCTACAGTAATCTACGGTACCCACACCCTCCACCCAATGGTTTCCACCCCCTCACCCAACAGTTTCCACCTTCCACCCCCTCTGTCCTATCATCTC
Source organism: Schistocerca cancellata (assembly GCF_023864275.1). NCBI lineage: Eukaryota > Metazoa > Arthropoda > Insecta > Orthoptera > Acrididae > Schistocerca > Schistocerca cancellata. The sequence continues at coordinate 143,218,825 of NC_064634.1, read as the reverse complement.
CTCCCTGTTCTCATCCCCTCACCCTCTTTATGTGCCAAGGTCTGCCAATGTACCTGCTCGTCTCCCCCCCCCCCCCCCCCACTCCTTCCCAACCCCCATCCCCTCCAGATTGCTGCTTCTGTTCTAGGTGACAGTTGAATTCCTGTCCAAGCTGCTGTGTCGCACAGGGTAGCCGCGCGGTCTAAGGCATCTTGTCCCGGTTCGTGCGGGTTCCCCTGTCGGAGGTTCCAGTCTTCCCTCGGGCATGGGTGTGTGTTTTGTCATTAACGTAAGTTAGTTTAAGTAGTGTGTAAGCTTAGGGACCAATGACCTCAGCAGCTTGGTCCCATAAGAACTTACCAAAAATTTCCAATTTTTCTGAGCTGCTGGAGATGGTGGTCATGTGCGCATGAAGTGTGCTTGCATGTGTTCGTGTGTGTGTGTGTGTGTGTGTGTGTGTGTGTGTGTGTGTTAGATTAAATTAGATTGTGTGTGTGTGTTCCCTTTTCTGATGAAGCATTTGGCTAACAGCTAGGAAGGTGAGAAGCAGTAGTAATGAGGGAGTAGGGAAGTGGTTCATGCACTCAGCTGCAACCAATCAGTGATAATGCATGACATCTCAGTAAACAAACCATTTCATCTAAAGGGTCCCCCCCCCCCCCCCCCGACAGGTTTGAAATTCCCTGATATTCCTGATTTCCAGAGCCTGTGGCAACTCTGGAAACTAATGGATGGCACTCCTGTGGAAATTACAGTAATTTATACCAATGTGTGATGTCTGTTCTTTTAGACACATTACACTAGGACAGGATAGGTAGGAATGTGGGTCGGCCAAGAGGCACGTCGAGATAATTCATGCAGTTGTGATAAACCACAGAGTATGGGTGGCCAAGTGGTTAACGTAACTGCCTCGTAGGCAAGAGATCCCACGTTTGAATCCTGATCACATATTTTCATCCCTGGTGATACCACACAAAGTCCTGATGCAGCTGGTGTCAATAGTCCCTTCCCTTTCCATCCCTTTCTCCTCCATCCTCCTTCAATTTACATAAGGTTACAGTCATGTTAACAGTAGGACTTTACCTGACCAATACTGTGTGTCACATATTGAGGACTTCACACATAACGTGCGTGGTACATGTGTCTTCCTATTATAAATATAGTGCATGCATTCTACCAAATACCTATCATACCAGAAGACATCCCAAAACAGCTGTGTGTACACCACCTGGACCTTAAGAATTCACCAGGATGCCATTTGGTCTGTGTAATGCCGCACAGACTTTTCAAAGATCTATGGACGAAATTACTTGTGATTCTACATTCTGCTTAATTAACATCAACAATGTGTTAATAATGTCCATTTCAGTGGCGGAACATCTAGGACATTTACAAAAGATTTTTGATCATCTTCATGTGGGCAGTTGCTCATTAATCTAGCAAAGCTTGTCTTTGGAGCAAATGTGGTTGTTGGTGCTGCCATTGGTGAAGCCTAGTATTTTATGTAAATCAAATAAGAATATGTGGCACGACTTTTCATGTGCATGTTGCAGCACTGTTGAGCCTTGATCACATCGCATGTTTTTTCTCACTACTCACATTGCATCTGCTGCTATTGTCTTAACGATCACGTTGAGGTCATCAATAAATGTAGGGTCTTGTAACAAGATATTTACTGTCAACATTTAATGCATGGAGCATATAGAAAAATGGAACAAAGAATAAACACAAATAATAACATGCAATACACTTCACTGACTTGGAACAATTTGTGCCACAATAATTTTCACAATGTGCACATGGCACTGCACCTTCACGCAATAGCATTACAGTATCTCTGCAGAGCCTCATGGAGCTTCCCTTGATACCCACCAGATCCTGGTCTGATAATTCTCCCTTGGGATACACAGAATGCTATTTTGAATAACATGGTAAGATGTATTCCATCTAATTATAAAGTGGGGCCATGTCCTGTTAGCTCACATTTTGTTCAATAGGCAACAGTTTAAACACACTTTCCAGAAGTTAAGAAACAAGGGAACAACCTGGGCACCGCTATATAATGCTTTCTGGATCTCATGAACAAGCAGACTTTCACAAAACTGTTGTTTGTTGAATACATGCTGAGATTTTGTTATGCACAAATAGGATGTAATATCAGAGTATAAAATGTGTTTTATAGTTCCACACCAGACTGACATCAATGATATATGTGTATAGTTACACAAATCTGTTTGATGATTCCTCTGTTAAAATTTTTAAATGATTTTCTATTTTGCACTTACTTATCTCAATACGTGACACTTCAGTGTTCAAGTAACAGTTGAAAGGAGGCACTATAGTATGCTGTCCCTCTGTCAAACAATTTCACAAGACTGGCTTCAGTATTTCAGCCCTCATCTTGCTCTGTTTTAGTGGCAGTTACATCAATAAGTCTCTCTCTCTCTCTCTCTCTCTCTCTCTCACACACACACACACACACACACACAAAATTTTAAACAAATATTGACCAAAAATCCCAAGACAAAAAGCCACAGACAGTACATCAACAAATGGCCACAAAAGCCTCAACAATTCTGTACAAAATGTTATGTTGAAATTCATTTAATGCATCTTGTATTCCTCTACGACCACTCACATTAGTTTCGCTCAAATTTAATTATGACAACAAGACTTTGTCTTCTTTTAATTCTGTGTAAAGCTTTATTTGCTTTCACAATAGATTCCTAATATTGCTATTGAATCACAGCATGTTTTTCCCATTCCTCACAATCCCACTCAACATATACATGTTACGTTAACAAAGCAGAATATTTTTCTACCGTTCTTAACCGTACTTGGTGTTTAAAAACAATAGTGTGATTACATAAAACTCAACTGTATTATACGTGCTATTTCATCAATGCTTGGAACTTAATCTCCAATTGCTGATGCACGATAAGCACTTCAGTATGGTATCAACAGTGCCATCTGTTCAACTACTAGCTGATAAAACAAAAATATCCATCCTGAGTCATTTGTCCTATTTGTAGTAGCCACCAGAAAGATCGCGGGAGGCGCACATTGGCACGGCACGTCACGGACGGTAGTTGCCGCCAGTAGAGTCCCGTCCACCAGAGGGCACGCGAGAATTTGGACGCGACCTCTGACGGCGTAACAACAAGAACAACAACAACATCTCCGGCAGGACAGGCCGTGCGCAGTCAGTCAACATCGGGCATGCCTAGGACACAGTCCCGGTCTACGCTAAGTGAAGTGTGACGTAACGTGAACAGTGTTACTACACTATTGTTTAACCTGTGGAGGAAACTGACTAGTACTGTTCTTGTTTGTATCATTGCCCAACTCTTTACCCACGGCATGTACTGCATTATGTGTAACTCGCCTGCAGTACTAAACGATGGAAACTCCAGGTTGGGATAACAACAATATAAGGAAAAGGACAGATTGGTACTCACCGTAAAGATGACATGCTGAGTTGCACACAGGCATAACAAAAAGACTGTTACACATTTATCTTTCAGTCAAAAGTCCTTTTCCTTACAGTGTTGGTTCTTGCAGTATTAGTTACACTAAACATACAGCATTACACATGGTACTTCCTTAAGTATTATTTACCTTGTTTGTTGCTTCTGAAACACACAAACAAACTGAAAATGATGTCTGTAGGTGACTGATATATCCTGTACGATATTATATTTATGCACCTTTGTAATTCAGATTTTTGTAAACAATAATAAGAAAAATATTATTTCTTAGTTTCTGGATAGTGTCTTTCCACCATATAAATGCTTGACACACATTAGAGTTGGGATAACAGTTGCAAGGAACTTCAGCTTTCAGTTGTGTTACATTGATTTTTAAAAGTAAAGTGAAAAGAATTACAGCAAAAAGATGCAGTAGATACACTAATTTACTCCTCTCCCTTTGCTGCTACCATATGGATGAGTTGGGGGAACATAAAAATAGCAGCCTCTTCCCATTTCTTTAATTCCTAACAGATTCCAGTACTATAATAGATACACAGAACAATCTGGTTCCTTATTGTGTAGTTTGGATCCCACAGAGAGATTTACAATAAAGTACATCATATTATTCCACATCTCTCACCGAAATCACCACTGTTTTCTTTCACTCAAATGGTTTGTTTACGAGTTTAGTCAATCCAGTGATGTAACAATTGCTTAATGTTGCTCTAATAATGCTAAAGCAAACACATTAAATAACTAGTTTATAATCCTTGGAATTTTTCTAATGGGTAGAATATTTCATGAGCTTCTGGGTTAGCATCTGGAATGCATGCCCGGAAGATGACGAAATAATTAATCTGCACCTTGGTTTAAGCATATAAATCTCTTTTATGAAATAAAGTCTTTTTGTGACATACTGAATACCCACACAGAATTTAAAACTACACTTAATTAATGCACTTTATGCATGACTGATACATCTGTTTCTCTGAAATAAATACTGTACAACAACAAACAAAAAGAAATTGAAAATGGCAGGAAATGTAGGTAACAAAAGCAATGTTGTTCATACATCATAAGGAAAACTCCCAGGGTAATTCACTTACTGCATGACTGATATCTGTATTTCTCTTAATTACATATGGTACAAGAATGAAAGGAAAATTGTTACAAATTGTAATACCCATCACCAACAATATCATTGTACATCACAAGGAACGCACACATTCACGCAAGATAAATTAGTAATAAATAACTATATGTTAAGATGGAGGGAACAGAGAATGTAGTAGATGTCTATGTTATGTCTTTGTCTTTCCTTTCCTGGGTTTTGATACCGTTTGTTGGGCTGTCAGATCAATTCCCTGGGCAAGAGCCAATTGTTTCTTCAGTTCAAGGAGTCTAACAACTTCTGGCTGCCATTCTGCTTTGCTCTTGCCACTTGATTTCATTTCTCTCACCAAGTTACCCTGGAAATTGAACTGTCTTTTAACATGATGTTCTGAGGCAATTCAAAGATCAAGGACCATTGTTATTACAGGCCACAAATTATGGATTAAATTTTTCTGTCTCATAGGCTTAAAAAATGGCAATTCATTCATTATCACAATGTCAGATAATTTTAAACACTAATGCCATATGCACGTGTAAATTCAAGAAGCTGTGAACCAGATGCCATACAATACATCACTTTCAAATAATTAAAATATTCAATTATCTACAATATAATGTAAATGGATCAGTTTCATTATATAATAAAAATAAATAGTTTAAAAACAGAACAATGAAAGGGTGGCAACTGTTGAAATGTAAGCACTGTTGTTTGGTGGTGGGTTTAATGTGGACGGAAGTGAGTAGCTAGCCTTTGGTGAGGATGAGATCAACATCAAGGGAAGTGGCATTCGGAATAGAACCATGTGGAATTTTATTGGGAGCAGCTATTCAGAGATACCAAGGAATTTTAACAGGTCCACATTAAACCCAGCAACAAACAACAATATTTACATTTTGACAGTTGCCATCCTTTCCATATGAAACATTCCCTCCCATACAGCCTTGGTATGCGAGGCAAACATATTTGTTCGGATGCAGACTCTTTACAGCAATACACCACCATTATCACCTCAGCCTTCGCTGCACGTAATTACGCCACCAACCTAGTTCAAAAGCAGATTACCCGGGCCATCACATCCAATTCTGGTACTGCTGATCCCGCCAAAAACCAAAGTTTGGAGCACACCACTGGTGACTCAGTATTATTCTCCTCTGGAACCTATTAATCAGCTACTTTGACAGGGCCACGACTTCCTAAAATCATGCCCTGAAATGAGACCCATTCTGTCTGAAATTTTGCCCAGCACACCTAGAATAGCTTTTTCTCGCCCTCCCAATCTCCACAATATTCTTGGCAGATACTATGCTCCTTCTGCGCCCATCTCCCTACCCTAAGACCGCTGTAACTGTCCCCACAGTAAGACTTGTCCTATGCACCCTTCTACCACCACCTGTAGTAGCCCTGTAACTGGCAAAACATATACTACCAAAGGGAGAGCCACCCGTGAAACGACATGTCATATACCAGCTGTTATGGTAAACACTGTTAGGCCTTTTACATCGGCATGACTACCACCAAATTATCAATTAAGATGAATGGGCATAAGCAGAGGGTGTATACTGGCAACATGCAATATCCTGTTGCAGAGCATGCTCTACAACACAATAATCATGACCTCGGTGCCTGTTTCACCACAGGCGTCATCTGGATTCTTCCCCCAGAAACCAGTTTCTCAAAACTCCACAGGTGGGAACTAGCGCTACAACGTGTCCCCTGTTCTCGCCACTCACCTGGCCTTAATTTATGTTAATTTCTTCCGTCTCAGAATTTCTTTACAGTAACTACTCTTTCTTCACTATGTTTCAAATTTTTTAACATCTTTCATTGTCTTACTCATCTATTTTTCACCAGCCCCCCTCCCACCTCTGTTACGTACAATGCACTTAGCTATTCACTTTTATTAACTCATGCATGATGCTTAACCAGTAATCTCTGTCTTGCACATTACCTTGTCTTCCGCCTTTAAACTCTCAGGTTTTCAAATCTTGTTCGATGCAGTCCCCAGCAGTCTTTTCTTCTCATCCCATGCGGTAAGCCTCCCCTGATCCACGGTTCTGGGTGACTTTCCTGAAATCTATCCCTTTTCCTAGACATCTTCAGTCCTTTTCCTCCACCCCTCTTCCTTCCCCTTCAACCCCTCTGCCGAAAGGAGGAGCCACTGGTTCCAAAACCTTGCCTAATTACTACCTTCTTTTATGTGTCTGTTCTACTGCCACTTGGTGAGCAAATTTTTTATCTATAAAATTACATTATTTTGTGAAAAATTGATTGTTTCCACTGTTATAATATGTTATAATATGTTTACTAGTACTAGTATACAAGCAATTTACTATAGAAGTGTCCTCGTACTTTCTCCAAAATTGTTATGTATGAGGTATTTTGTTGCAAAATATGTTCAGTTAGTGATGGCCACCTTTTTAGTTCACAATTTGAGTCTGGTCACATAAGCACTCATGTCTTCCACTTTTCAAAACATTTTTGCATGTGATTTTATATTAGGCTGCCCAGGAGCTCCTTCCAGTAGAGTGCAAAAACAAGAGTGCTGTAAAATGCTCACATACTGCCACTGAGTTGATGGATTTCAACAAAGCCTGTTACGGCTTAAGGACATTGTACTAGGTAAAAACACTTTTGCAGTAATATACTACGAGAAATACCCTACTTTTGTGAGAACTCTCGCTTCTTATGTGATGAGGTAGCAGAGTGCAACTGTAGGCACACACTTTTGAATAATAATAAAGACACCATCTAATATTAATTTGCTACACAAGAATAAGCAAAAGTATGACTAGATTAATAAGTTTGGAACAATATTTCCATTACAGTAAAATGAAAATGGTGTCGATATCAGCAAAGAAATTAAGAATCCACTGTTACTTATTTGAGAGTGAAATTTTTTTTTCAACGTATGCAGTTTCATTAGGTTAACTTAAACTGGTGATGTTCTGAATTTTCATCTTACTAAAAAATTTTATTTTTGTGAGCAAATCAATAATACGACTCAGAGTTACACAAGTACAGCAGCTGTAAATGACATTATCATATAGGACAGTAAAATTAGAAATAGTAAGTACAGGTAATGGCACAGCAGTCAATCAGAATGAATTTGGAAGCAATATGGCAATTACGTGTCACCATCCTCAGTTTTTATCATCAACTTTTTGTCATGGTCTATCGTGTAATTACATGGAGCACATGACTGTGATGTAAATACCATAATGCAAATTTTATTTCAAACACAGGAAGAATGCCCATTTACCAATTGTTCAAAGAGGGACCATAGGAGAAGGGCTCACTGAAATAAAATTGTATGAGAAATACTGAAACCTGAAATATTTGGTTGTCAGAAACTACGCACTAAAATCTCTCTTCTGCTCATTATCTGCACTCCATTAGAATGATTGGGCACACAGTTACTACAGAAAACTGAAGAAAGAGTCAAAGCTGGAAGTGCAGTAGTATAGCCAGAAAGAACCAAATAACAGTCAAACAACAAAAGCATTAGCTTTTAGTCATATAAGCTAATTTGGCCCTTACTGTTGCATACGAGACAAAGATAAAGCAAAACACTAACTCTTTAATTCTCCAGCACAGTTTAAAGATAATTAAAATGCACATCTTACCTGTTTATTAACTTCTGCCTCCAATCTAGCAATCTCCTCTGGAGAAGCAACAGCACCATTTACTTGAGGAGGAGAGACACTGGTAGCCGCCGCAGCTGCTGCCGCCGCTGCTTGTGCTTGCTGTACTCTACTGACTGCAACTGCATGGGCTGCCTCCAATTGTTTCTTAAGGTCTAAAAGAACTGCCACATGTGGCTGCCATTCTTCTTTTGGAGCACCTCTGGCCTTCATTTCTCTTACTACATTACCCTGGCACAGAGAAGTATTGGTCACTTAATAGATAAATGAACATATTTTTCACTATTTGCATTTCATTTTTTCCAACTATGCAACCATTTGCCAATGAACACACAGTATATTCTATCACATACTCTTTCTGTAATCTTTCTCTTCCATTTTTTATTACTGAACTTCCTTGACATAACTCATCTTCCTTGCACCTTGCTGCTGATTTATAGTTGTTTTTATTGTATTGCACTGTTTTAGTGTAGCATTATACTGTATTTGTTATTTTTATGTTTTCTTCTAATCTATTCCTACTGCCCTCCCCTTCAATCTTTAAAATTTTCTTTGCCTCCATTTTAAATCTCCTTTAGTCATTCAAATACAGCACCCTTTTAAACCTTTTTTTCTCTGTAAGAACAACATTATTTCTTGACAATAATTACTTATTAATCGCACGCTGTACACCTTTTTGTTACTTACATATGACCTACGCACTTTGGCACAACGTTTTACAGTTGGAACATTATTGAGATGATCAGCGCGTCCTCTGCACAAGGATGACACACAAAATTATGAAACATTCTGGGCTTTTGACTAGTAATTGGTTGGCAAGAAGAGGAGAGGTGGTAGCATAAAGTTCCTGAACACCATAGTTTGCAGCAATGTCCTGGATAAGATTTCAAACCTCTCCACAAGGCCTCATGCAGTGAGGACATGTGACTCTACTGCTGATGGTCCATCAGGTAGGGATGTTAAGCTCATCAGTCCCATTTGCTTTTTTAGTGTTTTCCGCAAAGATCAAGCTATTACTGGAATCAGGTTTCACTTACTTCCTTCATTTCAACCCTAACAATACAAACACTATGCCACACTGCGAAACCAATCAAAGCCACTCACACAACAAAGACACAAACTGTCACTTTAAAACAGGCCAGAGGAAGCACACAGCAAATACCACAGTCAAGCCTTAGCAAAAGATCTGGCAGAGAATCCAAGGAAATTCTGGTCTTATGTAAAATTGCTAAGTCGGTCTAAGGCTTCCATTCAGTCCCCTGTTGGCCAGTCTGGTATGGAAGTTGAAGTAATCGTTCACACAGGAGAAGAGTACAAACATACCACATTTGACCATCGGACAGACTCCCATACGGGCAACACAGTAATAAGTATACCTTGCATATGTGGTGAAACAGGCACCAAGGTCACATTGTCATGTTGTACAGCATGCTCTGCAACAGTATGTTGCCAGTAGAGAAACAACTGAACAAGTTGAAAAGAAAATAAGTCACTAGGTCCAGATGGAATCCCAGTTTGATTTTAGAAAGAGTACTCTAAGGCATTGGCCCCTTACCTAGCTTGCATTTATCACGAATCTCTTGCCCACCACAAATGCCAAGTGACTTGCTCATGCGAAACTCAGCTTGCCCTTTTCTCACATGATATACTACGAACTATGGATGAAGGGCAAGAAGAAGATTCCCTGTTTCTAGATTTCTCGAAAGCATTTGATATGGTGCCCCACTGCAAGCTGTTAATGAAGGTACAAGCATAGGGAATAAGTTCACAGACGTGAGTGTCTTGAAGACTTCTAAAGCAATGGAAACCAGTATGCTGTCCTCGATGACGAGTGTTCACCAGAGACAACATTATCGCCAGGAGTACCCCAGGGTAGTGTGGTAGGACTACTGTTGTTCTTTTTATACATAAATGATTTGGTGGACAGGGTGAGATGCAATCGGCGGTTGTTTGCTGAGGACGCCCGGTATATGGTAAGGTGTCAAAATTGATTGACTGTATGAAGATATAAGATGACGTCGACAAAATTTCCAGTTGGTGTGATGAATGGCAGCTAGCCCTAAATACGGAAGAATATAAGTTAATGCAGATGAATAGGAAGAACAAACCTGTAATGTCCAGATACAGTACTATTAGTGCCCTACTTGACACAGTCAAATCATTTAAATATCTGGGCATAATGTTGCAAAGCGGTATGAGATGGAATGAGCATGTGAGAACTGTAGTAGGGAAGATGAATGGTCAACTTCAGTTTCTCGGGAGAAGTTTAGGAAACAGTGGTTCACCTGCAAAGGCGGCTGCATATAGGATGCTGGTGCGACTTACTCTTGAAAACTGCTTAATTGCCTGGGTTCTGTAACAGGTTTGACTGAAGAAAGGCATCAAAGCAATTCAGAGGCGGGCTGCTAGATTTGTTACCAGTAGATTTGAAAAACATGTTAATGTTAGAGAGAGATGCTTTGGGATCTCAAATAAGAATCTCTGGTGGTAAGCTGACATTCTTTTCAAGGGACACTGCTGAGAAAATTTAGAGAATTGGCATTTGAAGCTGACTGCTGAATGGTTCTTCTACTGCCTACAAATATTGCACATAAGGACCATGAAAATAAGATATGAGAAATTAGGGCTCATATGGAGGCATACAGACAGTTATTTTTCCTTCGCTCTATTAGTGAGAGGAACAGGAAAGGAAATGACTAGTAGTGGTACAGGGTACCCTCCGCCATGCACCATACGGTGGTTTGCAAAGTATCTGTGTAGATCTAGATCTGGCTTTACTTCACCACCCAATATCAAGGTCAAGAACCAGTGGAACACTGCAACACACAGCCCTCTGACACTCCTCTCCTTAGTATGAACTGACTTTACATGTACATCAGTTCCACAAACCAGTGAACTTCATAAAATATCTGCCTTCTACCTGTAAGTTTTGTACCAAACTCCAACAAACGTTCTGCTTCCACTACGAACAAATTTTTCACATCTGTTCTTAATCCTTTCACTGCTACAGATGTGTTCTCTACATTTTGTGCTGAGTGCAGCTTTGTTGTCACTGTACTACTCCTCAAATGCTGCTACCTGTGCTGAAGATGGCATTCCAGCCACTGTGAAATACTTACCATCCAATTACAAAAAAATAAAGATAAAAAAAAATAAATAAAAAAAAGGAACATCCGGCTCACAGCCTGATGGCTTTGGTGTATAAAGAAGTTAATTTCTTTTTGTTATTCATCATTTCTGTGCTGCACAAAATTATATAAAATGATGCATGAAATTTTAGAGTTTGCAGAGGTAAAAATGCACTTCTTTAACTTTGTGTATGGTTAATGTTAGCTTGTATATCGCTGTGAATTAGATGTAGATAAGACAATGAAATTTTATTTAAAATTGGGAACAGAATGATAACTCATTTCATCATCATAATTTGTAAAGGGTTCAAGATATCAAAATGAGGATTTTTGCAAATCACTACATGAAAAGAGGCACATAGGTTGTATGATAAATGCTCAAAACTTTTTTATTCACAAAGATATGGAAGTAACTCATCTGCAGCAGAGAGACACTGACAAAACAAGATGCATAAACATGTCAGTAGCACTTAAAGGAAAAGCCAGGTGCCATATTTAAACAAAAGCTCAGTACCTGGAGAGTGGCAAAGCATGATGAGTTAACTCGTCCACAGCAGTCAAAGAGTTAACAGTATGTTTATGCATTTTACAGACTAAATATTGATAAGAAGTCTAAGCATGGCAGAGCTGTGGTTAAGGCACTGGGCTCACGGTAAGAGAAGCAGGACTCAAGTAATCCTTTAGCCATTCAGGTTCAGAGTTTCCATCATTTCCCAGAACCAATTCATGCAAAACACAAAGGAACTAATGACATTAGCTGCCAGTCAGCATTGATTAAAATCAACCAGGAAAGTTAAAAATCTGTGCCACACCAGGATTTGAAAACAAGTCTTCCACTTACTAGGCAGATGCCCTAACCACTGCACCATCCAGACACAGTGATCATCGCAACTGCATGGACTACCCTAGCCCCTAGCGAGCCTTCCACAAACCCAAATTCTCTCTCTCTCTCTCTCTCTCTCTCTCTCTCTCTCTTTCTCTTGGCTGGTTGAAAAGAATAGACATTATTTTCATCCTGCAGTCACTATGAATTAAGATACAAAGCAATTAATGACACTGGCTGCCAGTGGGCACTGATTTAAATCAAGGGGGGAACCTGAAAATTTTGTATCAGACCAGGATTTGAACTCAGGTCTCCAGCTTAGCAAGAACAGACACCACATATAAAATTCAAGAAAATAACAAAATGGTTTATCTAAATAGCGCAAGGCAAATTTCTTTCCCCATCCCTGTCCAATCGCACTTTGTTCTCAATGTCTTCTAACCTAATGTGATGAGAAACTGTGTGTCCATCTATGTGAGGCACTGAAAATATTGAGTTTCTCAAGTAATTTCTTCAAACGTTACTAGAAAACCAATGACACCTGTGATGCATCACTGCTTACAAAAAGTAGATAACAAAATAAAATTAATCAGATTATTATCCAAAACCTAATGTGTCCTGCACCAAGTACTCTATGACTTAAGAAGTTAGTATTCAGTGTGCGCCACCAAAGTAGTTTGAAGTGTTTAGTAATATATTCAGATGAATATCCAGTTCACACAGAAAAAAAAGTGTTAATTATGTGCATATGTCCTCTGCAACAAATTGCTGCATTTTATGAGCTATGGTGTATTACAAACAAGAAAAATTTGCTGCAACATCCTTCAAACACAAGAAGCAATAAAGAGTTTCCGATAAGAACTTTGAGTGCATTATTCAGTAGGGGGGAGATTGTTTTCTATAATTTAAGTGTATAACTTCCGTAAGGTGTGAGATAAACATTTTAAACATATATTTAAAAACATATGGCAACTGAATACATAATCTGTGATTCTTTATAAAAGAAAATTATATTTAAACTTAATTCTTCTTTAACTGAAGGACTGTCAGAAAGTTTTTCAGGTATAAAATAAAACTGAAACTTTAAATCATTTCAGATTTTAAAAAAATTAAATTTTCATATGTGGAAATATTTTTAATATTTTATCTGTTATTAAATTTCTACCTGCTTTGCAATGGCAGCTTCAAGATGGGCTACGATATCTTCTCCAGATAGCACTGGCACTGGTTTCTCCGCTGGGGGAGATCGTTGCCGGCCAGAGAACTGTTTCTTCAGTTTCTCTATCTGTGCTGTTTCTATCTTAGTAAAAAGTGGAGCTGGCTGCAATCAACCAATACAGAGCACAAAAATAAATAAATACAATCTTACAAATTACTACAAAATCAGTTGACATATTTTCATATCCTCTAAATGAGGAGAAACAAAAAAAGAACTTCGTAATGATGTTATAATGAAGTGTATATTTAAGCAATTGAGGGGGTCGATGCAAAAGTGATCTATGCTGTATGAACAAAAATGAGAACATTCTCCAGAGTTGATACTCAGAGCAAAAGAACATTCTCAAAGAAAGTTCTCAGTTTCGTATGAATAAAAACTAGGAAGCATAATCTCTGACCCTGGAGTACTTTCTCTCTACCTCCCCTCCTTACTGAGTAAGTTCTCAGCAAGGAGATTAAAATCCAACATCTTTGGTTCTCAGTTTGTTTCGTTTGCGTGTGTTTTGTGATACCGAAAGTTTTTCTCAAGTTATTTCTGTGACAAAATGGAAGACTCAGAATTAGCCTTTGTCAACATTATTAAAGATTACCCCGCAATCATCAGTAAATCGCAAACTCCGGCCGCAAGGAGAGAGAAGGCGGACTGTATTAAAGAAATACAAAACCGTTATATGGTTAGTTTCGGGAAAGAAATTACGGACGAGCAGATAATGAAGAAACTGCACAACATGAAATCCCATATCAAGGCCAAGACGGATGTTAATAAGACGGGAAACATTAAGATTTCCCTGAAAATTTGGGTGCAGCCATTTTTGAAGTTTTTGGACGGAGATGACTGCAACCCAACTATCCACAGAGTTCCTGGTAAGACCCATACTTTCCTATTTTTTTTTTTACAAGCTTAATGCTTTGAAATTGTGATTCAGAAAAATACTGTTTTTAACATGTGAAAATGAAACAATGTTTGGTAAATTTCGTCTACTATATCACCACTTTTCAGTAAAAGTATCACAGTGTACTATGCATGAAATTGGACGAACCCCTCCCACATTTCTGCGTAAACCTGTTTGGTATATTTACTAACTAGAAACTGAATCCTGACACACTACTATTACATTTTTTTAAATTTTTATTAGGAGCTTGCGCAGCAGGTGGTGGTTCCACCTCTGTCATCACTTCACCATGGAATTCGGAGGCAGCTGACACAGACTTCACATTGTATGAACAAGAATCAATTTTGCAGCTACCACTAATCGTTGCAGCCGACCATATTGATCTCGTGGGCCCCGAAGTCGTCATACCTTCTCAATCGCCTGCTTCAGGGCATGAGAGAGTGCGTAAACATCTGAGATTAAGTATGGAAACAGATGAGACACTTAATTTGTCTACTTCAGAGCTGCAAAGGCTGGTGCTATTGTACCAATTGGACATATTGAAACGAAAGCAGCAGAAATTGATGCGTGATGAAGATAAACAATAAAACAAATTGTGTAGTGTCTTATTTACATACCGAATTTTATTAATAAAAACATAATTTTTAAGTGATTGTTCATTTACATTCCTCATTTACCAAATTCCATATCCTCTTACAAAAATTATTCAGTACAAATTTCTTTTCAATGAAACAATAAGAGTAATATAGTCCAATTTGAAATGTTAAAAAAGTTTATGCACTTATATTGTTGTGTCTGGCCAGAATCTTCACCACATCACTGAAACAATTTCTGGTAAAGTAAAGCAAAGCAAAAAGAGTAACTTGTTTTACTGTAGCATCTGGCAAATATCTTCACCACTAATTTTTGGTACAGTAAAGCAAAAAAAGTAAGTTGTTTCTATTTTAAATGCTGCAGGTAAGACAGTTGTGCTCTTATTTACTGTAGCACCTAGCAAGTATCTTCACCACATCCTTGAAAGAATTTCTGGTAAAGTAAAGCAAAAAGAGTAACTTGTTTGTATTTTAAATGCTGCAGGTTAGACAGTTATGCACTTATTTACTGTAGCACCTGGCAAATATCTTCACCACATCCTTTAAACAATTTCTGGTAATGTAAAGCAAAAAGAGTAACTTGTTTGTATTTTAAATGCTGCAGGTTAGACAGTTGTGCAGTTAATTACTGTAGAATCTGCCAAATACCTTCACCACTAATTTTTGATACAGTAAAGCAAAAAAGAGTAACTTGTTTGTATTTTAAATGCTGCAGGTAAGACAGTTGTGCAATTATTTACTATAGCATCTGGCAAATACCTTCACCACTAATTTTTGGTACAGTAAAGAAAAAAAGAGTAACTTGTTTCTATTTTAAATGCTGCAGGTTAGACAGTTGTGCACTTATTCACTGTACCACCTGGCAAATACCTTCACCACATCCTTGGAACATTTTTGGTAAAGTAAAATAAAAACTTGTGCCATCAATCTGCTAAAGATACAGTTCAGAAATTACATTAAGGTTCCAGCAGTTCATGTTAACCTGTTGTGTCCAAAGCTATTTACAGTAGTATCTGAAAATTCTGTTCCAGTTTGAATAGTTACAAGTTAAACAATTTTTGTTGAGTGTAAAATCGATGAAAAAAAAAAAAACAACACACCACTAAACAGCATTTTATTATGTAACATCAGAGCACTGTGCTTTATTTTCATGAGGGAATAATTATTGTAATTACAAAAAATATACAAATTGGGTTTAAATTATTCAATGTTTGGACAGACTCCCATA
Organism: Schistocerca cancellata; assembly: GCF_023864275.1. Classification (NCBI taxonomy): domain Eukaryota; kingdom Metazoa; phylum Arthropoda; class Insecta; order Orthoptera; family Acrididae; genus Schistocerca; species Schistocerca cancellata. The sequence continues at coordinate 143,202,738 of NC_064634.1, read as the reverse complement.
CATTACAGCTGTCATATTACATTTACAATTTCCCATCTTCTATTTGTTCCTCGTACACGTATGTTTGCTGCTTCCTCTTCTCCCAGTACTGGAAGATTGTTGTCGTCATCACTAGGTGCCTCAAAATCCTCATCCCCTACATGTTTTGCTATGTTGTGCAAAACAAAACAGGCTATTATGACACTGGGGATTTTTGTTTGGGCAAGCCTTATTTTATTTTGCAGAATTGGGAAACGCCTTTTCACCAGTCCAAAGCACCGTTCGATTATCACCCTTTCCTTAGAGTGAAGTCTGTTGTATGCCCTCTCATCAGGTGTTTCAGGATTTTGAAACGGTGTCATTAACCATGGTGCAATGCCATATCCTTTGTCTCCTAAAATTAGGGCATTGCACTGGTTCTCACGCAATATACGATACACATAGGAGTTTCTCCATATCCTAGCGTCATGTACAGACCCTGGCCATGAAACATCAACACTTGTAAACATTTCCCTGTTGTCACACGTCACCTGCAAGTTTATAGATGGAAAGCCCTTTCGATTAACGTATTTGTCTCCATGTGAAGAAGGTTTCATTATAGGTATGTGAGTGCAGTCTAGGGCCCCTACCGCACATGGAAACTTGTATCTCGATTGCCATTTAACTTTCGCTGTTTTTATTTCGTTAATATTTCTCGGAAATCTGATCCACAACGGTGCTTTCCTGTTGACCTGTTGCAGAACATACGAAAATGTTAGTGATACTGTAGTCTGGTGTACTCCCAAATCTTCTCCTACACCTATCTGAAAGCCTGGATTCGCTAAATAGCGCAAAAATATTTTCATTTTGCATTCACTGGAAAGGGCACCTCCTCTTCTTTTGTGATTTTCCGGAAGAAAGTGATTCGCCAGCCAATTAATGTTTTGACTGTTAAATCTATACAAACTTCTACAGTTCCTTTCTTCTGTGTTCCTGCGTACTACATATATCTTTTTTTGCCTTTCAAGAAACATAAATTCCGCCATTTTCACTAAAAACACTCGGTAATGCTTAATCACAACACAACTCACTCAGCTCGAAGTATGCTACGGAGCTCACTCACAAAAACAGAGAATGTTCTCCGCTTGTGAGAAACTTCTTTGGCTTTGTTCATACGAAATCGGAGAATATTCTTTGCTTTGAGCAACTTCCCCCACCCTTCAACCCACACTGAGAACATACTCAGATGAAGTATATTCTCAGACTCTCTTTATTCATGCCAACCAGAGAACTTTCTCCGAACATCTGAGTATAAAGTATATTCTCTGTTTTATTCATACGACTCATTGGTGCCATCTGTTGTCTAGTGAGGTGAACTACCTTTCTATCATGTGGCACACATCAATATCACCTTTTACATATTATTTAGAAGCCACTAATTTCTTCCCTCGAACAAACTTCCGTTTTGTTTGTGTGCAACATTGGTACAACCTCAAACAGCCAATGAGAGGTCAGTATCTGGATCACATGTAATAACATCAAGTATGGCTGACATTCAGTTAGAGAGTGATGTCTCAAGCAATGAAAATAACGAAGAAACAATGGAAAAGGGCAAGGTGTATACATTCCTGGAACAGGAATATAAAGAAGAGGGAAAGAAATGCAGGAGAAGAATATATAGGAAGAACAGGCAAGAAAGTCCACAAAAGTAAATAAGGCCCACTGTGTGGTTGTCAACATAAGTGTTACACATGTTTCAGTGAAGAACAACGTGAAACAGTATGTGACTTTAGTCTACAAAATGCGCATACTAGTGGGTGTGTGGAAGTAAACCTAGTGAAGAAAAGATATGGTGCAAGTGGAAATGACAGCAGGGGACAACACACTCCTCATTATTATATTTCGTTAGATGGTAGTGATAAAAGAGTTTGCAAACAGGCATTCATATCTTTGATTGGAATCAGTAATGGTAGACTTTCGAGGGCAGTTTCACAGAAACTGAGGGAACACCAAAAGAAGATGGTCACGGAAGATATGGAAATAGACCCAATAAAACTAGTGATCATCAGCCCAATTTAGTTGCAAATCATATTAATAGTTTTCCATTGCGTGAAATTCATTATTCAAGAGCTTCTGCGCCAAACAGAAAATATTTACCTGAAGGTCTCAATGCAGCTATGATGTATAAACTTTATGTTACTTGGATGAAGCAGGAACATAATCCTGAAGATATTGTTAGTGAGTATATTTACAGGGATATTTTTAATACAAAATTCAACCTTTCTTTTTCCTCACCATCTACTGAAACATGCAAGGTGTGTGATTCATTGCGCATAAAACTTTTACATGCGGAGGAAGATGTGGAAAAAGCTAACGCACAAAAAGAGTTAGATTTGCATCAATTAAAAGTGCAACAGGCATATACTAATCTAAAGACTGATAAAGCTTATTCTAAAACCACAGTTCTGTGAAAGTGATAGCATTAGATTTACAACAAGCTCTGCCTACTCCCCATCTACACACTAGTGAAGTTTTCTACAAGAGACAGTTGTGGACTTATAACTTTTGTGTGCATGATTGTTCTTCAGATGATGTGCACATGTATGTATGGCCAGAACAAATTGCATGACGGGGTGTTGATGAAATAATATCATGTTTAATTAAATATACTTTCAACGTATTCAAAATATTGATAAATTAATCGTGTATTCTGATAACTGTTTTGTTCAAAATAAGAATATATCCTTAGTATGTTTTTGGTTGCAACGTATTCACAAACAATATGTTAAGGAAATAGTTCACAAGTATCTAGTATCAGGTCATAGCTGCCTACCCTATAATAGGGACTTTGGACTCATAGAGAAGAAAAAGAGATAGTAAAAATATGTGTATACACCTGCTGGGTGGGTATATCTTATAAAAAATACTGGGATGGGTAAAAGAAAATTTCATGTAACTGAAATGCAACAGGTTGACTTCGTAAGTTCAAAGCCTTCAACTGATAAAATAACTAATCATAAATTTACTGAGGATAAAGAACCTGTTGCTTTCAGTCGCATTTCAATGCTGAAAGTCTCTGTTGAACAACGATGGAAATATTGTGTCAGGTATTGTTATTCAGATGGTATAGAGCAAGATGCATATGTGAATATCATTAAAGGAGAAAAGAGAAAGAATAAACACACCCTTGAACTACAACGTGTTCAGCTAGTACCAAAATATTCCAACCCAAGGCCAATAAACCCAAAGTAACTTAAACAATCTTTTGAAATATGTTCCACCCATTCACCATTTATTTTACAATAGTCTGGTATCTCAAAATAGAACTGAGGAAGATGAATATATACAACATACTGTGGAGTATGACAGTGAAGACATTTTTGATATTCCTGATTATGTATAGTAGGCCTACTGTGTAATCTTGCAAAACGCATACTGAAAAAGTATACTGAAAAAGAAAGCTCTTGCTTGTAATGATAAGTTTATAATCTTCATATTTTACTGACAGAACCACTTTGTGTAATGTGTTGTTACTTTAAATTCATATTAAAACTTGTAAAGGAACTATTAGGATGAACATATGATTAATTAGATTACATTTATTCAAATAGCATTTTTCCTTCTTACTCATGTATAAAAAAATGCCAGTGCAACATTGGTCTAACCAAGAAAACGAGTTTCAGGTGCCTCATAAAAACTGCACCATTTCTAAAACTAATTCACAAAAGACTTTATAACATTGTGGTTAAGTTAACCAATCATCATGGAGTACACCACTATCAAAAAAGTGGGATTTACAAATTCCAAGAAACACCGCAATTGTATAACTTTGACCTTCTGTTTCTTTATTTCTTACAAAGTGGCTTAGACCACTGTTGTGCTGACCCCCTCAATTGGTGGACACATTAAACCATCCTAAGGATGGAATACAAACGTGTCAAAAATGAGAAGTGCAAAATGGCTAAGCAGGGATGGCTAGAGGACAAATGTAAGGATGTAGAAGCGCATATCACTAGGGGTAAGATAGATACTGCCTACAGGAAAATTAAAGAGACCTTTGGAGAAAAGAGAGCCACTTGTATGAATATCAAGAGCTCAGATGGAAACCCAGTTCTAAGCAAAGAAGGGAAAGCAGAAAGGTGGAAGGAGTATATAGAGGGTCTATACAAGGGCGATGTACTTGAGGACAATGTTATGGAAATGGAAGAGGATGTAGATGAAGATGAAATGGGAGATATGATATTGCGTGAAGAGTTTGACAGAGCATTGAAAGATCTAAGTCAAAACAAGGCCGCAGGAGTAGGCAATTATCCATTGGAACAACTGGCAGCCTTGGGAGAGACAGTCCTGACAAAACTCTACCATCTGGTGAGCAAGATGTATGAGACAAGTGAAATACCCTCAGACTTCAAGAAGAATATAATAATTCCAATCCCAAAGAAAGCAGGTGTTGACAGATGTGAAAATTACCGAACTATCAGTTTAATAAGTCACAGCTGCAAAATACTAATGTGAATTCTTTACAGACGAATGGAAAAACTAGTAGAAGCCAACATCGAGGAAGATCAGTTTGGATTCCGTAGAAATATTGGAACACGTGAGGCAATACTGACCCTACGACTTATCTTAGAAGCTAGATTAAGGAAAGGCAAACCTACATTTCTAGCATTTGTAGACTTAGAGAAAGCTTTTGACAATGTTGACTGGATTACTCTCTTTCAAATTCTGAATGTTGCAGGGGTAAAATACAGGGAGCGAAAGGCTATTTACAATTTGTACAGAAACCAGATGGCAGTTATAAGAGTCGAGGGACATGAAAGGGAAGCAGTGGTTGGGAAGGGAGTGAGACAAGGTTGTAGCCTCTCCCCCATGTTATTCAATCTGTATATTGAGCAAGCAGTAAAGGAACCAAAAGAAAAATTTGGAGTAGCTATTAAAATCCAAGGAGAAGAAATAAAAAACTTAGAGGTTCGCCGACGACATTGTAATTCTGTCAGAGACAGCAAAGGACTTGGAAGAGCAGTTGAACGGAATGGACAGTGTCTTGAAAGGAGGATATAAGATGAACATCAACAAAAGCAAAACAAGAATAATGGAATGTAGTCAAATTAAGTCGGGTGATGCTGAGGGAATTAGATTAGGAAATGAGACACTTAAAGTAGTAAAGGAGTTTTGCTAATTGGGGAGCAAAATAACTGATGATGGTCGAAGTAGAGAGGATATAAAATGTAGACTGGCAATGGCAAGGAAAGCGTTTCTGAAGAAGAGAAATTTGTTAACATCGAGTAAAGATTTAAGTGTCAGGAAGTCATTTCTCAAAGTATTTGTATGGGGTGTAGCCATGTATGGAAGTGAAACATGGACGATAAATAGTTTGGACAAGAAGAGAATAGAAGCTTTCAAAATGTGGTGTTACAGAAGTATGCTGAAGATTAGATGGGTAGATCACATAACTAATGATGAGGTATTGAACAGAATTGGGGAGAAGAGGAGTTTTTGGCACACACTGACTAGAAGAAGGGATCGATTGGTAGGACATATTCTGAGACATCAAGGGATCACCAATTTAGTATTGGAGGGCAGTGTGGAGGGTAAAAATCGTGGAGGGAGACCAAGAGATGAATACACTAAGCAGATTCAGAGGGATGTACGTTGCAATAGGTACTGGGAGCTGAAGAGGCTTGCACAGGATAGAGTAGCATGGAGAGCTGCATCAAACCAGTCTCAGGACTGAAGACCACAACAACAACAACAACAACAAGGATATGAAAATTTATTTTGAAATTTTTGACTGCAAAATATAGACAGAAATTGAGAAAGGACAATGATATAGTTAAGCATACATAAAATCTTAGATAATAAATTTAAAATTTAACAACAGAAGTTACCCAAAAGCTCAGTTGAACATAAGAACTGATTCGTATAATTTGTAGGTGCCGGTTAGTTTCTGTATGTTATCTTCATAAGGTCAACTGGTCATCAAAAATTAGTTAGACTTCTACAGACCACACACAGATACAGACTGGTTCTAATTTAAAGGGAAATATTACATAAAAATGAAAACAAAAATAAAATCAATCAGCAACAACTTTACATGAATGGCTCATTTTGCAGTGGCACCTTGGATTACCTGAACAGGCTGACTTATCTTCATACCATACAGAAATAAAATACTTGTGCTACTAGAAAACATAGGCTATTCTCTATTACATATTAAAATATTATCTACTTTTCTCTACAAATTCTGAAGAGGTACATTGCTTACAGATCTATAAACATACTACACAAGATATAAATACAGTAAATTATTGCTTCTTCAACAGCTAACAATTTATCATCTCAACTGTAGTATTCCAAATATATTCATAGTTTTCAATCAAATGCAATCTAGTTACTGCATCACTATTTATGAATGATTACATTCTGTAGTCACATATGTACTATGAAGGATGCAACATCTAACTTTCTTTTCAGTTTTCTGTTTACATTCTTTATGATGAATGCAAGAAAACTGTACATTTCATACTACAAATTGACACTTTTCAACATTTCTCACTAACTGATAATTTAAGGGAATTGAGAAGTAAGACATCAACTTTGACTCCACTATCGACAAACTATCTTTTATCATCTTTGATTCCACTATCTATATACTATCTTTTGGATGCCTTGAATGAAAAGAATAATTTGGCTTCCACCTACTTGGTGTTTTCAGGATTCCTGTTGGTATCTACAGAGGAGTTGTGTGGGTCACTAAAACTGTCTCTCTATGCAAGAGAATCACAGTTCTCTTGTGAAGGAACAGCTCAGTGAGTAAGACTAATCTCTTTTGATTGCCTCTGTTTGCCAATTAAAAACGAACAAATTTTACAACATCTTTAAATATTAAACTGTAATTACACGCAGGTGGTCTGTGAGACCAAGGAGAATATTTTCACAATGATTAATGGAAAATCTCATATAGAGATGTGAAACAAATACTAACAAAGAGATAGAGGGGCTGGCCAGTACTTAGCTCAGCTCAGTACAGCCGATAGATACACACAAAACAAAACCGAAAATTTATGTTCCTAGCTTTCGGAACAAATGTTCCTTCATCAGGGAGGAGAGAGGGGAAAGAAAGGGAAGAAGGGAAAGGAGATTCAGTTACTCACAACCCAGGTTATGAAGCAACAGGGAGAGGAAAATAGGGAGGGTAGCAAGGATGGAGGCATGGTTGTCAGAGGGAAGCCAAAGATATTCTACTGTAAGTACTGTGCCAGCTTCAAACCAAAGAGGATGCATACAGAAGTAGAAGTTTGAAGCTGGCATAGTACTTACAGTAGAATATCTTTGGCTTCCCTCTGACAACCATGCCTCCATCCTTGCTACCCTCCCTATTTTCCTCTCCCTGTTGCTTCATAACCTGGGTTGTGAGTAACTGAATCTCCTTTCCCTTCTTCCCTTTCTTTCCCCTCTCTCCTCCCTGATGAAGGAACATTTGTTCCGAAAGCTAGGAACATAAATTTTCGGTTTTGTTTTGTGTGTATCTATCGGCTGTACTGAGCTGAGGTAAGTACTGGCCAGCCCCTCTATCTCTTTGTTAGAATATTTTCACATTACTATGATGTCTGACAATTGCTTCCAAGAAGCAATACCTGCAAGTAACCGAACAGGAATCATTTGATATGGTGTACCCGGTATTTTAACAACATAGTTTCTCGTTTTTTTTTTTTTTTTTTTTTTTTTTTTTTTTTTTTTTTTTTTTTTTTTTTTGGGTTTCTCGTTAGCATACAGCAAACAATCCTATGGTGTCACAAACCAGCCGACCTTCTGACACACACACACACACACACACACACACACACACACACACACACACACACACACACACACACACAAGAATGGCTGATAACAATGGAGAAAAAGATGACCACCACGCAAGAGTGCAAGTGGTGTACGCCAAACCATTTCGTCAGGAGAAAGTGTAATTCACTACCACTACAAACTACAGTTACGAGAACTGCAATGAGGTAAGCAGCACACAGATTCATAAGAAAGAGAAGAGTTAAATGAGGTAGGGGAATGGCTTTAGACCAGAAACAAAAACAGTATTAGATGAGACGAAATGACAGCCAGTATGTCAGTTTAAATATAGTGTGGAACTAATAAGTTTCCATACTGGAAATGTAAGCAGCAGCACAACCTGATGAGAGAAGGGATAGGGGGCAGAAATTGTGCAGTCATTTTTTTTAATATACAATCACGTGGATTTTTTTTAATAAAAAATGTGCTCTTAGAAGACCCTGTTCACACACAAGCAAAGGAGAAAAAACAATCATTAACTGAGATAAGATTATGAGAATTTCAACTTTGGCACCTGCATAGCCTGCACTTCACACACATGTTGATTTACAAGATCTGTAATACAGAATTTGTGGTATGCTCCTTGTCCATTAGTAGAATGGGAGTATTAGGATCAACAAGAGTGAAAACAAAGGCTGTGAGCCTCCAAATTAGTTGTTTACTGAAGGACAGGACAGGAAAAACTTCCATGCTACCTGACAGAGCTGTAGAGGTTATGGGAAGACAGACATTAGAATATATCTGAAACATAATTGAGGGTGATTAATGCATATGCTACTCTGAGATGAAGAGGCTGGCACAGGAGAGGAAATTGTGGAAGGTTGCATTACAGCAGTTAAAAAACTGCTTAAAATGGGGGGCAAGCAGGTCCTATCATTAAGTATATATTTTTTGCAGCATCAGGATTAGTTGTGGAATGTACACGAAGAACTGATGTGATAAAGAACTACACAAAGGTTGACTTCTCAATAGATGATTTAGTAGTAGTGGTGGTGGTGGTGGTGGTGGTTGTATGTATAGGACACCAATAGCAAGGTCACCGGCACCCATACTCAACTAACAGAAGACAGGTTGGGTTATGAGCATTAAAAGCATGCAACAAAATGTAAACTAGAAAATGTAATCTGCAGACATCCTGGGCTTCTCTCATTCACACAGGTACACAAAACAGCAAAAGTCAGATGCCTCACGGCAGTGTATGAGTAAAACACATGGACTATAACCACACACCATCCAAAATCGTCGAGCAAGGAAATGAGCCTACACGATCAGTTGGAAAATAAATGATGAAGCAACCATCCTAGAAACACATTAAAACCATCTACTTAAGACACTACTGAGAAGACAAGAATCTTACAACGGGAACAACATTTCATTCATCACAACCTAAAATAGGGGGGGGGGGGGGTGCTTTAGTGATGAAGAGACAGGTGAAGTAATTATTAGGATTTAAAAAAAAAAAATAGAATTTCGTTATTTGCAAATAGTTTCGGGGAAGCATTCCCATTCTCAAAAGCTCCTGCATAAAAATGATACATAAAGACTGGGCTTATCATAAATGTACAAATTTTGATAAATTATTATTGGCTACAGTTCATTGTATGAATAGAACAGGTACAATGCAATCAAATGTAATGAAACTAGCAAGAAGGATTAATAATTATACACCTTCTAATCCAAAGAAATAAGCAATCAACATTTGTTGTTCATGGCAAAACTTATCTCCAGGATATCTATTTAATGCAACTGTACAAATTATGATGTTTTTGGAGGATAAAAAACTCCTCTAAAAAATCAGTAAACATTCTGCAAATGGAGATCTTGTGAAACACAGCTCGCTCTGTGCCACCATGAAATCCATAGTGCTGTAGAGAACAGCACGCAGGTTGACGCAGTGTTCCTGGACTTCAAAAAGGCATCCGAGACCAGCCCACACTGCCACTTAGTGAAAAAATAGGAGCTTGCTGATTATCAGATGAGATTTGTGACTGGATCAGGAGTTCATTACAGATAGAACACAACAACTCACCCTTTACAACAAAAATTCAACAGATGCCAAGGAAGTGTGATAGAACCTTTGCTGTTTACAACGTATATAAATGGTCTAGTAGAAAATGTCGGAAGCTCCTTAAGACTGTTTTCAAACGATATGGTTGTCCATAAGAAAGTAGCAGACAGTATCGATTTGCAAAATGAGCTACAGAGGATTGATGAATGGTGCAGGCTCTGGCAGTTGACTGTGAACATAAATCCATGTAATGTACTTCACATACGCAGAGAAAGAAATCCACTACTGTACAACTGCACTACTGATGACAAATTGCCAGAAACCATATCTGCCATAAAATACCTAGGAGTAATTATCCAGAGTGAACTTAAATGGAATTATGACATAAAACAAGTGATAGAAAAATAAGATGTCAGGCTGAGACTCACAGGAAGAATCTTAAGGAAATGTAAATCATCTCCAAAGTGAATGCACTTGTTCGATCAATTTTTACATATTGTTCATCAGTTTAGGATCCTTACCATGTAGAACTGACACAACTGTTTAGTTGGTGCGAGAGCATTACAGAGATGTCCAACAAACTCCAGTGACAGACACTACAAGAGAGCTGTTGTGCATCACGAAGACGTTTATTAGTGAAGTTTTGAGACAGCAGTTTTCAGGCAGAGTCATATCACATATTACTTCTTAACACAGACTTCTTATGAAATGACCACAACAAGAATACAGAGGCTTACCGAGAGTCATTCTTCCGATGCCTTATTGGTCAGTGAAACAGGGAATGGAGATCAGTTAGTGGTACCCGAATTATCCTCTGTCACACACCGTTAGATGGCTTGTGGAGTATGATGTAGACGTAAAAATCATAGAATGTATCTTATGTCTTCGTATTATGTCAGAGGAACAATGGAGTTATAATGCAATTGCAGCAGTGAATAAAGACTTGAGGCAGAGTGGGATAAATGATAAGGATAAATGATAATGAAACTGTCAAATGAAGCTGTCTTGAAAGAGCACGTAAAAGCTATAGCATAATATATGGATTGTGCAGTAACTTCTACACAGGCTATTATGTTATTATGTGGCCAGGAACAATACCCAGATATACACCCACATAAATGGCCATTGCCACACTGTGGCCAAGAGCATAGTTGACTATCTAGTGTCAGAAAATGCTGCTGAGCGTTACTTGATCAACCTAGTGACTGCTTCACACCCAATATGGCTTCACGGCCCCCATCCCTCATTCCCACACCAGTTTCGGTTGGGAACTGTCCATACAAAATATAATTCAATCCTACTTTCCTCCTGGCCTCAATCTCTGCCAACTCCATACCTTGTCTACCTTCACTCCTGGCACCCATTTCACTCATTCCACAACACTCAACTTTCCTCCTTCCAGCCCACTCTATTTCACAATGAATCGCACAAAACTCTCCTTGCATGAAAGTTTCATCTTAATGTTTACTGTGAGAAAAATGCAAATATGATGTAAATGTCTTACCTGCCCAATTTTATGTCCTGGGGGAAGCAGAACACAAACCTCCTTTGAAATATATTGTATGTGCTCTGGTGCATTGAGCTGAGTATCCAATGTATGTGCTGTCTCAGGCATATATGGTTTCAAAAGAACAGCCAGCAGTGCTGCAATGTTGGCACAGAGGCCGACTACAGTGCCTGCTCGTACCCTGCAACAACAAATCAATAACAAATGGTAATATGTGCTGCGAGGATCTAGTCATCAGTCTTCAGTTCGCAAGAAAATATTGCTCTAGAATATCAAATATATGTCCATTAAAGATGAATTGTGTGGCATGAAGAAGTTACTTATATTGTAAACGTGCAGTCTCATTCACAAGTGTATAAGCTTAAAGTTGGATAGTGCCTTGCAATGTAGTAGGCTTGGCCAGCTAGCTGGTCAGTGGTATCTTACATGACTATTTTTATGTTGATGTATTCTGACAAAACAGACCAACAATGAAATTTTTTTTAATCAAGCTGACTTACTTTTCTGGTGTCTAGTGTACTAAATCCTAATATAATATCAAAACAGTTGTATCTCCATCCTTTTTTACAATTACCAGTTAATATTTTTTAAATTCATTTTTAGTTTTTTTGATTATATCACATATTATTTCAAGTAGCAATAACATGAACAGAAACCTTGGCAAAGTGAAATGTCTTGTGTACCTCAACAATACATATAGCCATAGAGTAGATGTAACAATTTCGGAGGGGTATCTATGGTGGCAGCAGCCTTTTCAGTAGTAGTGCGGACAACAGTCTGGATAACTGACTGATCTGGCATTTTTTGAACATGGTCTTGCTGTGTGATACTGTGAAAGGCTGAAGGAAAGGAGAAACTACAGCTGTTATATTTCTGAGGACATGCACCTCCACTGCATGGTGTGGCGAGCTGTATTAAATCAGTCTTCAGACTAGAGAACATGACAGGAACACAATAATATGAAGCTAAACTTCCTATGGTGGTGGTGCTAATATTTATCAAATATTGTAACTATTATGATAAAGAACAAACAAAAAATTACCACCTGTGCATAGTAAGTTGGGCCTAATAAAATAGTATGTGAAAACCTTACCTGAAAATGGACAATGTTTCCAGTATTTGTCAGAAAGATCCTCATGTACCACAAGCAGTTACAAGTAGGCCTCACAAAAGCTGAATATGTCTTGTAATGGCAGCCCTCTGGAACATAGCTTCACTCTACAGTACCTATGAATAGCAGTGGACCACTCCCTCACCTTCATACAACACTGTTCCAGCATCAAACAGAAAACCACCATTTGGAATAACATCTGGAGAAAGTTAAGAGATACAAAATGGGGAAGTAATCCACTACTTCTTAGAACCATTACTTTTGCCCTGTGCTGTTCTGAAGTAGAATATGCCTTTTCTGGTTGGTATAAATTATCTCATGCCAAAACTGTGGAACCTGCTCCGAACAAAGCTTGCAGGCTAATTATGGGGTGCTTAAAACCTATCCCTGCTGAGAAGATTTACTGTGTTGCCGGTATTGTAACATCAAATACTCATGAACAACGGAAGGCCGTGAACTACCTCAGCCAGCAAGAATAACTTTCCTTCTAACATGTGAACTTTTGATGCCCCCCCCACCCCCCCAGACAAGGAAATACATTTTTGATACAAATCCTTACAACATAATTGGATGACACCATGAGAATATCTTCCATCCAGGTACAACAAGGGTTGGAGTATTTGAGGCTCCTTTAACCGATTAAGAACTGGTATCGGTAGGCTGAAGTCCTCCCTTGAACTACAGGGTTTCACATCAGAGGATAGCAAGTGTGAGTGTGGAGAATAACAAACTGTGGAACATCTGTGCTAGCACCCTCTTTGTACATTTACGTGTTCAATGTAGCATCTCCGTGTGCAAACAATAGTGCCCTAGGTCTGGCTCTATTTTGAACAAATGTCATATGCCTTGCAAATTTGGTTGAGGATATTTTGAATTTTTTTTTCTTTCTTTTTGAAACTGTAATCTCTGAACTGAACACAAAGAAGAGTGAAGTAAAAAATCTGTATAAAGTCACTGACATGAAACTAGGGTTTTTAAAAGCTTCCAAGATTAATCCAATTACAATGTTAGAAATGTGCCAGCAGATGCCAGAAAATGTCCATTAGGAAGACATCACAGCTTCAACTTTCCAAATATGAGAGGGCAATTTATGTGAATTAAAGTAAAAAAGAAGAAGAAAGTCTGCAAAAAGGGAATAAGGTCTTGTGCTGTACGATTCTTATTTCTCTGGTGAAATGCCTCAATTAAAAAAGTAAAACATATTTGAATATGTCTTTGACAAACTGTATACCTCCAATGTATCAGATGTTCTACAGAATGCTCAAAGCAGAAACTGAAGAACCTCTAACACTGAGGATACTTAACGATGGAAAGTCCAGGATGGAATAACAACAATATTGTGAAAAGGACAGATTGCTTCTCACCACACAGATGAGGCAGTGAATCGCAGACAGGCAGAATGGAATGACTGCTAAACATTTAAGCTTTCAGACAAATAGTTCTTCTTCAGAAGTAGAAAACACCCACATTCATAAAAGCACAACTCTTACCCAATTGGCCACTGTCTTCAGCTGCTGTAGCCAGATGAAGGAGATCTTTTTGTCCAAAAGTTTAAATGTTCAGCAGTCTTTCTATTGTGCCTATCTGTCACTCACCTATGTGGTGAGTAGCGATCTAGCCTTCACATGATACTTCAGATACTGATTGTGACATGATTCTCGAAGATGTTTAATAGACACACAAGCTTCTGTAATTTCATTATCCCCACTTTAAATCTTGTGTATCCTTTGTGTAACAAAATTAAAGAATTGCAGACTTAAGAAAGAACTTTCGGGTAACCAAAATTTGGAAAAACTCCTTTCTTCTTAAAATTAACATCAACTGACATGGACCCATGTTGCACAGAGCCATTTCAGCAGAGATCATGGATGAAATGTGCCCATACAAAAGCATGCGAAAATAAAGGGGGCAAGTGTACAGACAACTGAAGGGATATGTATATTTAGTAAATATAATCAGAGTGGGCCAACAAAAGCTTGCTGGAAAGAGCATGGGAAAGAGTTTCACATAAGAGAAGAAAGTGGGTGTATCTGCTAGAAGCTAGCATGAAGACAATCACGTTGTGATAAACAGGATAGAACTCCAACAAGTGGTTTGGCACAGTAGGAGCAAGTGGAAGTCAGAAAGTTAGAAGTGATGGCAGCCACAAAAAGTTTCACACTTGTGTCTATAAAAAATCTAAATTGATTTGTAATTTTTTTCTGCGAGAGAAGTTACCTGTATAATGTTCTGTTCATAATTTGAAAAATATTTCTCCAAATTAGTAAATTCTGAAATTAAAGAGAATCACTAATTTGTTACATGCAAAAACACTTTCATGGTGTAGAGAATCAGACAAATTGTGCATACAGTGTACTCCCAATTATTCGTGTGTGTGTGTGTGTGTGTGTGTGTGTGTGTGTGTGTGTGTGTGTGTGTGTGTGTGTGCGTGATTATATTCATTCAACTTCTCCCCCACATTACGCCGAATAATTGGGAGTATACTGTATATAATACAGATAATATCTTAATGTACCTGTCAGGTTCAGATCCTTTCACCAACACCCAAGGCTGCTGACTCTGCATGAACTGGTTTCCATGTCGACTGATTGCAAGGATGTGACGAATACCATCTCTGAGTCGGGCACACTCAAGAGAAGCAATGTACCCCTGCAATTCACGAGTGATATGTGCCAGCAATGTCAGCTCAACTTGCGTGATTTCTATACACGGTACTTCACCTCCGAAGAACTTTTCTACAAATGATAGTGCCCTTGAAAGCAAAAACAAAGTTTCTTAGTGAATGAATATAAATATAAATCAAATTTGAGTTTTAATGGTAGTTAGAGTACAACTGAATAGGTTTCAGCAGCCAGTCAGTTGATATGCACATTTTATGGGTACAGCATTGAAGAACCGATTTAAAGGTTTCCTTCTATGCTCCCAATGTGGCATGCATGTCTATAGAGGCACAGTAATTAATAGAAACAACAAGAAATAACAAGGCATCCTGAAACAGGTACGCAAGGTGGTTTGAAGACATTATTTCTATAAGTTAACAAATACAATAACATTTAATGAGTTAATACCTGTTAATCAAGGGAGGCCCTTGCTCATGGCAGAGTATTTGAACAGAGTGGGCTATGAATAGTTTACAGTACTTTGTTCAGCAGTGTCTGGTGGCACCAGAAGACATGCACCGAGAGGAGGGACGTCAATGCAGGGTATCACTGGAACAATGTCTGTAAGCAAGTCTCACGATTCCACAGGAAAAGAAGAGAGGCAGTTTTAGAATGAGACAGACTCTCCTGGCAATCAAGGGAACCAGTATGATCACAGAGAAAATTCGTCAAACTGGGAGAAGAGACAGCTCGAGTGACGGATCGGCATGCATCACAGTCTCAGCTCTACCTCTCGGAGGTGACCAGCAAGGGTGCAGGGAAGATGTGGTGGTACCAGGGCCGGCAGGTACTTCGCTGATCACTGGTTTTCAGTTATCACAGCTCGTTCTCTGCTGCTACAAGTGGAGGCAAATGAAAGGAGTTGCAAGAGCACTGTGTCATATTATAAAAAAACCATTACTGGTGAAATCAACGTCCCAGTCACAGTCACAGTGACACAAACATTGGTTTCCCCAGTAGTAGTTCTTATATGATGCAACACCCTATCCTCAAAACTTTAACATCTATTGTTAGTAAGATTGTAATTTATAACTATGAAAATTTTAACACACAGTAAAACAGTGCAGGACTGTTTCAAGTTTGAATGACAAATATATGTACAGAAAGAGAACTATAAGTATGGAATTAATAAACACCAGGGAAAGCATGTTACAGTTAACATGCTATAATGAGTGCAAACTGAGAGAGTACATCACTCAATTTTTGAAACAGATATAAATCATCACAAATACCAGTAAGGAATAAAATGATATTTTGAAGAAGGGAGTCAATAATAGCAGAGTTCACAGGTAAAAGAAAAACAGCTTGAAAGGAACAATATAAAAGAACTGAAAAGCTACAAGCAGGCCATCATATTTCCATTTGAGCTGTCACTAGGACTGAAAAAGCAGAAGACAGGGAGGGCTCTGGGGATCAGTTGATATGTCCAAGATGAGAGTTAGCCACATGGTGAACACTGAAATCCCAAGTCCAACAGCAGGCATAAGTATAGTAAAAGCACCTTCACCTAAATGCTGAACACAGTAAAAAAGTGGTCATGTAGGAATGATCACTACCAGTACCTGCTGAGCTATATTAAAATAAAGTACATCACTGGAAATGAAATTGCAAGCAGGAACTGATCAGATAAAAAACTGTTATCTGCCCAATAAAAACAAACACAGAGTACAATGGGGTGGGAGTCAATAGACCATATTTCTCAAGTGCTATCACATGGTATATGCTGTTGTGGTCTTCAGTCCAAATGGTTTTCTTGCTGCTGCCAGTTTGCATTTTATATCCTCTCTACTGTGGACATCATCAGTTATTTTGCTGCCCAAATATAAAAACTGATGTACTACTTTTAGTGTCTTATTTTCTTGTCTAATTCCTTCGTAATCAGTTGATTTAGCCGGACTACATTCCATTACCCTTGTTTTGGTTTTGTTGATGTTGATCTTATAACTTCCTTTCAAGACACTATCCATTCCTTTCAACTGCTCTTCCAAGTCCTTTCCTGCCTCTGATAGAATTACAATGTCATTGGTAAACCTTGAAGTTTTTATTCTTTCTCCCTCAACATTAATTCGCTTCCCAAATTTTTCCTTGTCTTCCTTTACTGTGTGCTCAATGTACAGATTGAATAACATTGCATTACAGCCTTGTCTAACCCTTAACCACTACTTCCCTTTCATGTCCTTTGACTCTTATAATTGCCATCTGGTTTTCATACAAGCTGTAAACAAACTTTTCACTCCATATATTTTATCCTTGCAACCTTCATAATCTCAGAGAATACACTCCGTCAACATTGACAAAAAGTTTTCCCCATATCAACAAATGCTACAAACATACATTTGCCTTTCATTAAACTATCTTCTAAGGTAAGTTGTACTGTCAGTATAGCCTCTTGAGTTCCTACATCTCTTCTGAACCAAAACTGAGCTTTCCTGAGGTCAGCATCTACCAGGTTTTACATTCTTTTGTACATAATTTTGTCTGAGTATTTTGCAACCATGACTTATGAGACTGACTGTTTGGTAGTTTTCACTGCTGTCAGCACCTGCCTTCTTTAGAATTGGAATTACCACATTCTTCTTGAAGTCTGAGGGTATTTCGCCTGTCTCATATACCTTACATACCAGGTGGTATCATTACGTTATGGCTGGTTCTTCCAAAGATCTCAATAATTCTGAGACAATGTTGTCTACTCCAGGTCCCTTTTTTCAGTGCACTGTCAAACTCTTCTCCCTATATCATATCTCCCCTCTCATCTTCAGCTACTTTCTATTCCCTCTCTATAATATTGCCTTCAAGTTCATTCCACCTGTATAGGCCTTCTACATATTCCTTCCAATTTTCAGCTTTCAACTCTTTGCTTAGTACTGGCTTGTCATCCAAGCTCTTGACATTCATATTGCTACTTCTCTTTCCTCCAAAGGTCTCTCTAATTTTCCTATAGGCAAGGCAGCATCTCTCTTTCCCCCACTTACACATTCTTTTACAGCTTTGCATTTCTTGACTAGCCATTCCCCTTTGACAGTTTGCACTTTCTGTCAATCTCATTTTTAGATATCTCTATACTCTTTCACCTACATCATTTACTGCAAATGGTGTGTGTGTGTGTGTGTGTGTGTGTGTGTGTGTGTGTGTGTGTGTGTGTGGGCGCGCGCGCGTGTGTGTGTATGAACTTTGATTGTGAGAAAGGTATTTGGCAGGATTCAAGATAAGAACACAGTAAAATGGAAAATATTAACAAACAAAGAAGTACATGAACTATATATAAAACCAGACATCAAATCCAAAATTAAGACTTTGTTGGAGTGTATACACACTTTGTGCCCCAGCAGAAAGGAAAATATATAAATACGTACAAAACTTCCTCAAAGGAGAACACCTGACAGAAGACAAAATTTATGCTACTTCAACAACACCATAGTAAATATCTTACCTGTGATGAACTAGAAAATTCACTACCTGGAAAAGCATTATAATGTCAGCTGTGAAGGGCCTTCATAGCTTGTGAAGGCTAACAACAACAACAACAACAATAGTAATAGTAATAATAATAATAATAATTAACTTAATTAACCATCAACAGCAGTATGCACACCATTACTAAACATTGGTCTTTAATTCACAAATAATTAACAGCATATGATAGGATTAACACACATGAAGTAATTACAATATAGCTTTTAATTTGGATATGTGATGTAATTACTGACTCCAACAATTTTATGATGCTCTTACTGGAAATAGGTGCCACATAAGTAAATTCTGACAACATGACAAAAATGTATAAAAAATGTTTTTGGAGTATTATCTTGCATGCTTGTCAAGTAATGATATCAAACATTCTGATTTTTTCCCATAAAACTGTTATAGGTTGTAAACAAAGTCACGTTAGGCAATGTTTCAGCCACCATTGCAAATAACTTTCACCAGGGTATGCAATACTATTAGGGCAATCCAACTTATCTCGCTTATATGTCTTCACTATTGTCCTGATAATTACTTCAAAGAAGGAGGCTGGGGCAGGGAGGGGGAGGTTTAGCAGGGTAGGGGGGGGGGGGGGGGGGGTGACAGTAAAGTGCTGCCTGTTGGAGCATACAGATACGATGTGGAGAGAGGGTAGGGCAGCTAGGTGTAGTCACCCACCACTTTCCAAAGTCCCTCCACCTGGCCACAGAGGAGCATTCCCCTCCTGACTCATACCACCCAGGACTGTAGTAGCTGAATCACATTCTTCCCCAGGGTTTCAATTACCTCTCGTCATGCACTGAAATGAGGAATATCCCATCCACTATCCTTCTCACCCCTTCCATAGTGGTATTCCACCACCCACCAAACTTACATAATATCCTCTTCCACCCCAACACAACCCCTTCTCGCAATCCCCTTACCTCATGGCTCAAATCCCAGTCATAGACTTAGATGCAAAACCTGTCCCGTACATCCTCCCACCACCACCTACTCCAGTCCGGTCACTCCAGTCCCATCAAAAGCAGGGCTACCTGTGAGACCAGTTGAGACCAGCCACGTGATCTACAAGCTAAGCTGCAACCACGTGTTCCATTCTACATGGGTGTGACAACCAATAAATTGTCTGTCCACATGAATGACCACCAACAAACTGTGGCCAAGAAACAGCTAGACCACCTCATTTCTGAACACGTACCCAACACAATGTTCTTCATTTCAATGTCTGTTACACAGCCTGTGCCATCTGGATCCTTCCCAACAACACCAGCTGTTCTGAACTGTGCATGTGGGAAATCTCCCTGCAAGGTATCCTACATTCCCATAACCCCCCTGGCCTCAAACTTTATTGGTCATTGTCTTTACCCATCTAGCCTCTTTCCTGTTTCTATTCCAGGACTACATGGCCCTCTATGCTACCTTCCCACCCTCACCCCCCACCCCTCCGACCCACGTTCTCTGTCTAACCTCTACATTGATCTAGTTGCCCTACCCTTGCTCTATCTCGTCCCTGCAAGCTCCCACAGGCATATCTTTATTGTCCTCCAGTCCCACCCTGATATCCCTCCCACTCCCTGCCCCAGCCTCCTCCTTACCCCCACCAACCTGTTCCTTCTTCCATGATGCGCTGCTGCTCAGTCTGGCCTTGGCAGCCAGAAAATGTGGTGTGTGTGAGTTGCATTTGCATTTGTTGCGCGCACGTGTGTGTGTGTGTGTGTGTGTGTGTGTGTGTGTGAGAGAGAGAGAGAGAGAGAGAGAGAGAGAGAGAGAGAGGGGGGGGGGGGGGGGGCATATTTCCGATGAAGGCCTCGTTGACTAAAAACACTTCTTTTACAGTCTTTTTGTTGTCCTTATCTGTGACTCAGCATCTCTGCTATATGGTGAGTAGCAACTATCTCTTTCATAATATTGTTACATTTCATCCTGGATTTTCCAGTGTTCAATTTCACATACAGGGTGTATACGTGGACAAGAAAAAAAAATTCCCGGATTTCCCGGTTAAAAATACACTTTCTCCCGGGTGAAAACATACTTTTTCCCTGTTAACTGACAATATATTTTCTCTTGGAACTGTATAAGTCCTTTGAATGATTATGGTTTTATACACGGGAGTAGAATTTCACAGTGCTTTATGAAACTAAACACAGGGAAAAAAACGCGTTTTGGCAAGATATTTGATGTGCAGCAACATATACGCTGCATATTTTCGTATTACGAAAGTATAAATTCAAATTCCACCAAAAACCGCATGTTACTTTCCGAAGCAGAGATTGCGATGCACTTTTGTAAGCCAGTCATAGCTCATGTCACATGATCTCACCAGCCGATGACAGCGGGTATTCAGAGCTTAGGACACGTGATGTAGTCAGCCAGTAGCAACATCACTATTAAGTAGCGTGAACGCACAAACAGAAAAAGTTAATGGTTTAAATTAATATACATAATGTTGCTACACGAAACGCAAAGCTTTCACATATAATATTGGTCAGTAAGATTAATACGCTGCAAGAGAAGCTAAGCTTTCACATACAATGTTGGTCTTATGTGCGTATTACAATTTAAGATATATCACACAAATGTGATCGTAAAATTTTTAATAACGTCTTAAATGTTTGATCTTCTGGGCTCGAAATTAATCTAAATGGCTCGTCATCAAAGAGTTGATTTTTAAATGAGAGTCAAACGCTCTGTGATTTAAGAAATTCATCGTACATTATCGCACATAGCTCCGTTGTAACTGCCAGAATGGTACTTTGATGGTAACGCGTTTCAAACCACCATTCGGAATTTTTCCCGTGACCTGTTTGAAATAGGTTCGTTTCTGCAGTTGCCAGAGAGCGCCAGATGACAGGCGTCACCGCGCTTGCGCAGTCCTCATCCTCTCAAACCCAGAACCTCCCACAGAAGAACCACAAAAGTGCCCCACTTGTGACAGGATACTTTCCAGGACTGGATCAGATTCTGAATGTGGCTCTCCAGCAGGGATACGACTTCCTCAAATCCTGCCCTGAAATGAGATCCATCCTTCATGAAATCCTCCCCACTCCACCAAGAGTGTCTTTCCGCCGTCCACCTAACCTTCGTATCCTCTTAGTTCATCCCTATGAAATCCCCAAACCACCTTCCCTACCCTCTGGCTCCTACCCTTGTAACCGCCCCCGGTGTAAAACCTGTCCCATGCACCCTCCCACCACCACCTACTCCAGTCCTGTAACCCGGAAGGTGTACACAATCAAAGGCAGAGCCACGTGTCAAAGCACCCACGTGATCTACCAACTGACCTGCCTACACTGTGATGCATTCTATGTGGGAATGACCAGCAACAAACTGTCCATTCGCATGAATGGACACAGGCAGACAGTGTTTGTTGGTAACGAGGATCACCCTGTGGCTAAACATGCCTTGGTGCACGACCAGCACATCTTGGCGCAGTGTTACACTGTCCGGGTTATCTGGATACTTCCTACTAACACCAACCTATCCGAACTCCAGAGATGGGAACTTGCTCTTCAATATATCCTCTCTTCCCGTTATCCACCAGGCCTCAATCTCCGCTAATTTCAAGTTGCCGCCACTCATACCTCACCTGTCATTCAACAACATCTTTGCCTCTGCACTTCTGCCTCGACTGACATCTCTCCCCAAACTCTTTGTCTTTAAATATGTCTGCTTGTGTCTGTATATGTGTGGATGGATATGTGTGTGTGTGCGAGTGTATACCCATCCTTTTTTCCCCCTAAGGTAAGTCTTTCCGCTCCCGGGACTGGAATGACTCCTTACCCTCTCCCTTGAAACCCACATCCTTTCGTCTTTCCCTCTCCTTCCCTCTTTCCTGATGAGGCAACAGTATGTTGCGAAAGCTTGAATTTTGTGTGTATGTTTGTGTTCGTTTGTGTGTCTGTCGACCTGCCAGCACTTTCATTTGGTAAGTCACATCATCTTTGTTTTTAGGTATATTTTTCCTTCGTGGAATGTTTCCTTCTATTATAAAACATTAGAACATCGTACATTATGTCATAGAAGAAACAAAACATTAGAGGATACTCCAAGAGCATCGGAATTCTGAGACCCATACTAAAATGTCCACATTTAAAGTGCACATTTGTATGTCTGTATTCCCAGTTAAGTAGGCCACGACCTGATATTAAGCTTTTCAGTGTGGTTTTCGGGATGTAAATTTTCTTGGAGTACCAGTACTGTGTTATCTCAAGTTTGGTTCTTTATTATGGCATAATGCCATACATGCTAGAAGTTGAAAACGTGCACTTGAAATGCAGCGAACAGTGTTGTGGAATTAAAAAGAAAATTTCTTTAGCAAACCGACAAAAATAACTTCATTGTTCTGCAAGGCAATTAATGCTTGACTGTCAGAAAGGTGGAAATCAGAAATCTGTTTTGTTTTCATTTGACGTGAGAGCAGTAAACAAAGAGGAAACAGCAAAATCACTAAATGTAAACACGGGTCACGTGGAGAATACCACCTCCCCACTACAACTCAGACTGCTCTGTGCATCAGCCCCGGATCTACGATATTTCCGAACCGGTGCAATACCCAGCTACTCCCTCGAGTGTTTGAGATAGAATGTCAAAAATAAAAAAAAAAAAAACGAATTTTCAAAAATATGTTCATTTTGTAGCGTACATCTTTCTGAAGAGTCTAATGCATAAAACGTGTGTTCGAGGAAATGTAAGAGATGTTATTTGGTCGTAAGTATGCGGAAGGGCAGTGACTCGCCTCCTCATACAGCATTCTTCTGTCGTACGTCAGTGTGCTTCGCTCTGTGGAATTGCATATTTTGTAATAGATGCCATCAAACCATATCCAGGTCAGTGGAAATTAAAATGTCCTGTGGTGCCTCTCCTGCTTACAATTGGCCAGTTTGAAATCTTGTCTCTCTTCAGAAAATTTGCACTCTTTATTCCCTATCAGCTAACAACTTGCTGCCCTGTGTGACATAAAATTAAATACAGGATACATAAACCCAGTAAAGACACGAGACAAGCAAGACAATACACATTTCTTCAATCCTTAGCTCCTAAAATTTTTTTCTCTTTAATCTTGCTACAACTTTACATGGCGTGCTTTCCTTTCTGAGAAAGAATCTATTACCTCATCAAAGTCCGTGAAATATTTTGCTACATGAAAAGTCGAAATGTTGTCTAATACTGAAAAAGCTGTCAATGCAAATAGCACCCAAGACTGGTGTAGTTTCCTGATCTGATTACGTCTATTTTGTCACTCTCTGTTAGATAAAACGAAATAGGCCTTTCCAATACTGCAACAATTGTAATACACACCAAATAAACGAGACTGTTTTGGCACACAGTATCAATATCAAGTGCCTATTAGGCCTACTACAAGCAAAAAGCCTTACGTTAGGAAGTAGTTTCACATTTCATTCATACGCTCCAGTTTCTCAAGTATGAGATCGCAAAGTAGTAGTACGAAATTTTTATACAAACTTGGAATCGTCATAGTGTTCCATAATTTATATGATGTCCCCGTTTCTTCTCCTTCCTCGTTCTAACAAACAGTCTTGTTAGCACTAGTTCTGTAACTGTTCCTGCCAATGCCAAAGCTTATTCGCAGGTTAACTCCACTAACTCTGCCAGAATCACCGGTTTAGTTATCCCGCGATTATTCTCCGGTTAGGCGTTGCTACATGTTCGTACAACGCGTATTCCACGCTTCTTCCAGAATAGAATTTAAAGTGGCTTCTAGCCGGGGACTGTACAACTGGCCCTTAATAGTATAGCGATCTGCCCAAAAATTTTTCTGCCAAAATTTCATTTTCTTAAATACACGGAGAAGGTAATACGTAATCTTTCTTACCTGTTATTCGTTTATTTCCACTCCTGTAGTCTGAATCTATGGATTTAGCTAGTAATTATATCAATGCTCATCATTCGCAAACCCAATCAACCACACAATCAGACAGCGGTTGTCATTCATCCGTTCGGCCTTACTCTGCCCAGCTCGTATAGTCCCTTTTGTCTGTAGGAAACTTTGTTTCTACATGTAACGAGGATTCCCCTGACAGAGACATCATGTACACTATGCACACATTCACAAATCAACTTACGATTGATTCAGAAATCAACTTAGAATGTGTTCAAAAATGTTCAAAAACTGACAGGGATGCGTTTCAAAGTCATATGAATACTCGATAGATAAACGTGCGCTGGATGCTACTCACTTTGTGAAACAAGGTTTTTTCCCTCAATAGTATGAATTTGCCACCCACCCCCTCCTAGAACTGGGCCTGCTGCGCATGCAAGAATCTAGCAGCTTGGGCACTCCAGTAAAATTTTTCCCGCTAGAATCTAGCTGCTTGCTGCGACTGCTTATTACACAGCCAACAGCCACATTTCTGTAGCCAGAAGCAGGAGAAGGTACTACTCAACTGCGCATGTGCCTGATCACACTCGTAACTGCTAAAACGAATCTAATGTAACAGTTGTGATGTCACGTTCATCGGAGGCAATGTGTTGTTACGGAACATTGCATAATCCCTAAAGCCTTTGACACATTTTGCTGTTGGCAGACGCTTGTATGAGCACTGTGTTTTGGCGCATTTCCTTTGCAATTTAAGTTTTATTTTCGTTATTTCTCTCGTTCATGTTTTATTGTTGCAGTATTATTCTGAAATAGCGGTATATAATAATATCCTTTGTTAGAGTATAGGTTCTTGCCAGTCAAAATTACAGATATTTAACTGATAACAAAAACAATGAAAACTTCTCGGAATTCTAAAAAATTCCCGGGTTTTTCCCGGTTTTCTCCTGGATGAAAAAATTCCAGGCTTTTTCCCGGATCTCCCGGTTGTCCCGGATCGTATACACCCTGCACATAACACATTTTTTTTCATTCCAGTTATGAAAGCATACAAATTTAGATACTGACTCTTGTTTGTCCCTGCGATGAATGTTGTTATATACTTCTGCCTGCAACCAGTCACATTCAAATGTTTTTCTCTCTCACCTTGGCATAGTATAATTGACTTCAGTCTTTCATTTACCATCTAGTGGCCTACTTACTTAAGTCTAACACAAAGTACATGTATGTGCTATAAAATAAGACAAAACTTGTAATAACATAACATACTGTGTTAATGTCTGTTCCTTATTTCCAGCAGCTAGATGATTCAACTGGTGCTGCAAATTCAATACAACACTGAAGTCATAGTTTGGAGCAATTATTGTAAATGTCATCAGAAAAAGTTGAGCAGCAGAGAGACACATTTAAAAGTAGACAAAGTCCTTCTCCAGATTTAAAAGAGCACATACACGTTCATAAATGCACTGTTATTGTCTTGTGGCATGATACTGTAGCACTACACACATGCACTTCTTAGAAACACTTCTACTGTTTTCAAATGCTTACTTAGAGGACACAGCTCGCAATTAGTAAACACTTCTTGATTTTGCACGTCCACATTTTTCAGACCTCATCATTTATGTTTTGGTCCAAGGACATATACTTTGCTAAGCTACGATTATCAAATACGTAATGCCTGGCTGTATGAATTCAGTCTTTTTCTTTTGTGTTCTCTCACAAACTAGCATTAATCAGGAACAGAAAAATGTATATACAGAACTTCCAATCAAGATTTTGTACAGTGTATTAAAACTGATGTGGATTTATGTTTATATTGTAAGGCACTTAAATTTACAGAAGAAATTACTTCTACAGAGGAACACTATTCCATTAACTACTTGTTCTTTCTGAATATTAATGTGTACACCTATTTCCAGATCCTCTGCCAGATCCAGTTTTTTTCCATTTTTGAATAATGTAGAGTAGCTGTTTTGAGTAAACAAACCCAGTTATTAACAATTAATTAACCATGTGTCACCTCAACTCAGTTTATCGTAAATAAGGCAAAAAGTAGAAGTTTTGGAATAATATCATAACAAAATAAATAAACAATTAAAAATAAAATGCTTACCTATGAATGAAATTTCCCAAGTTGTTAAGAAGCTCTGAATTGTTTTTCATTGCTAAATCAGACCAGCTAAAGCTAGAATCCTGAGATTCTGGTCTCACATAAAGGAGATAGAAACGCCAAATATCAGACGGAATGCCTGTCTCTTGAGCATCATTGCCAAAAACTCCCACTCCTCGGCTCTTTGAGAATTTGCCATCTTCATAATTTAAATATTCTGAAAAAAAAACAAGCACAATTAATGTAAAGATAAGTGCCCTGTAACTATGACACTAATTTTATACTGTTCTACAAGTAAGACAGAAAGCTTTTATGGGACTGATTTTTTGTAGTAAGTTATTGATAGGGACAGGAAAGATTAGTTTTATGTTAAGGCCAAATTTGGTGTTATTTTTTTACCTAATTCCTGTAATTTTGTACCAGATTCGTTTTTTATTTTTGCCATATTTGAGACCTATCACTCCCAAACACACACAAACACACACACACACACACACACACACACACATTCAGTGTTTTTTGCCTTTCTTTCTTTATCACCACAATCGGTATTGTTTTTTTCCACATTTGGTTTTATTTTTTGCCACATTCAATTTTTTCTTTCTTTTTGCCAGTTTTGATGCTGTTTTCATTGTCACATCAAAGTCCATTACATGGGACTTGAATTGTGATTTATACACAAACCTCATTCTTGAGAAGATTAGAAGTCAAAATGCGACTTGAACATTCAATAAATATATGTTACAAACATTAGTAAACTATCATCCCCAGATTTCCAATTATTTGTACAGAAAAATTGCAAATTTTACAATACCTCACAAAAATTGCCGATTTCAAGTTGTTTCACTAAAATCAACTTAGTTCGAGGTATTTTTGCATTATAATTTTCGTGAAATGAGCTATGATTTTAAATATCATATTGCAGGCTTCATTATGTCTTCTGTGCAAAAGATTTTGTTTGACACAAAAATTACCAACAGTGGACTACTTCAAACTGACATCCAGTAACAATATTGCCTATCACTTTACCCATCCCATGCAAACATTCTTCTGCTACATTTTCATCTCTCAAAGTTTCAACTTTACTGTAATTCAGGGCTTAACATCCTTAAACTTAACTACAGAAGACTGTGGTAGAACTTTATAATCTTACACCCAAAACCAACAACCTAGGGTGAGAAACTACACTGTCCACAGAAGAATCTTCTTTGACTGCCTATCATAATGAATACTCTCTTCTGCCAAACAGAAAATGATTCATGAAGAATCATTCCTCTGCGAAACTATCACCTAAAATGAGTTACAAACCTGTGGCCATTATGTTAGTAGGGACAGTGTAGCCTTGATTTGCTCCAAGCAAGATAGCTGGGAACAGAACAGCATGAAAAGGAACATTGTCCTTTGCCATAAATTGATAGAGGCTAACAGGCACTTCCCTTTTTGGTTGCCACCACCGTTTCCACTCTGATGTGTAGCAGCTTGTAATGCTAATATAGCCAAGTGGAGCATCAAACCAGACATAAAATACCTATAAACAGAGATTCATGAACATTACATTCAATGAAAATATATTGGATAACATAAAATTTAAAGCATGGAAAACTAGGTAAAAAATAAGTTTCTTTTATCCTGTAGCAGTAAAATGAAAGTAAATCATAACTAAACCTTATGACTTGACCTTATGAGTGATAGCTACCTTATTTCTGTATCCATCTAGAGGCACAGGAATGCCCCATTTGAGATCCCGAGTGATGCAACGTGGCTTTAAGCCTTCCTTTAACCAGCTACGGGTAATAGTGCGTGCATTGTTTGACCATCCACCCCACACTTTCTCTCCCCAGTGCCTAATGAGTGGTTCAGTCTGTGGACACATAAACACTGTTTTAAGTGATTACTTTAGCACGAAAAATAATTTATGTTATGAGAAGTTACAAAAAAGTTATTATTTCTATCAATTTATTACAACTTTAAATATGTTTACTTTAAAGCATTTATGACAATCATCTTAAGGTGGACTAACACTTAGATAAGTGTTGCAGTCAGAAAATTTAAGAAGTAATGTGGAGATGAGTTCACTCTAATGTTGTAACCAGTACAAATTATTTAATGAGTGAATCAGAAAGATAAACACCATAAACAGGTGGCTTAATATAAACTAAACTTCACAAAAAATTACAAAATTATAAGATAGTCCCACCCATGAACCCTGAGCCTTGCTGTTGGTGGGAAGGCTTGCGTGCCTCAGTGATATAGATACCCATACTGTGGATGCAACCACAATAGAGTGGTATCTGCTGAGAGGCCAAACAAACATGTGCTTCCTGAGGAGGGGCAGCAACCTTTTAAGCAGTTGCAGGTGCAACAGACTGGATGATTGACTTATCGTCCAGTAAGTCTCCCCAGACCTGTGGGTTTGAGTTATTTTTCCAAAATCTACCCTTTTTCTAGACCTCTCCAGTCCTTTTCCTTCACTCCTCTTTCTCCCCTTTAAGCCTTCTGCCAGAAGAAGGAGCCACTGGCTCTGAAAGTTTGCATAATTATAACCTTTTTTGTGTGCATGTTTTGCTTGGTGAGTAGATTTTTTTATCTGCCCGATTACATCACATTAATTACTTACTTGGAAGACACACTAATGAGCCAAAACATTATCACCACTGATCACTGTGAAGAATTCTAGGATTGCAGACAAACTTCAATATGTGCACTGATCTCATTAACAAAGCATTTTCATTCCCAAAGTGTCACTGAAACAATTATTTCAGTTCCTCATCTGGAGTGTACAAACACATGTATCATTCACTATAAAAACCTAACGGAAAATTTCCTGACTAACCAATTCTCTTAGTTGTAAAAATGGAGTAATACATTGAGACATGACCCTAAAGTGCTACAAATAAACAGTTCAATTAATAAAACTTTCAAACAAATCAATTTCTGTTGATAGAATGGTTTATTTATACAATTATTACTGAATACAAAGGCATCTAGATAAATCCACAATAATCTCTCTCTCTCTCTCTCTCTCTCTCTCTCTCTCTCTCTCTCTCTGTGTGTGTGTGTGTGTGTGTGTGTCTGTGTGTGTGGGCACGCGCGCATGCTTGTGTTTGCTGTCTACTTTAGACGAAGGCCTTTTGTCCAAAAGCTCACTTGCTTAGTAGTCTTTTTGTTCTGCTTGTCCATGACTCAACATCTCCATCACAGTGATTAGCACTCTATCCTTTTCATAATATTGTCATTATTCCATTCTAGATTTTCCATTGTTTTATTTCATCACATATATCTTAAATTTATGAGATCAGTGTTTTCTCATTAGAAACTGTATATATCCTGCCTGTGTGTGTGTGTGTGTGTGTGTGTGTGTGTGTGTGTGTGTGTGTGTGTGAATCGGAAATCAACTGCAGCCATGAGCCCGACACTGAAGGCTGCCTGCGCGAGGCATGTGAAGTCTGCTGGTGACACACACACATATATATGCATGGAGCAGTGCTAACTTATCGTCTTGTATGTCCTTTCAGTGAGCTATTCTCATCAATATACCGAGTCTTGTTATGGGGAGATCCAATGGAGTCTGTTTCCCATTATTGTTGAGTGCTTCATGAATACAGTCATATTTGTGTTACATGGACTGATCCCCTGTATTGTGTGGTTACTACAAGATTGGCAATGAGTTTGGAACAGTTTCTGCATGCGCAATCTTTATGTGAGGTTTCATCAGGTTTATTTACTATGGACGCCATGCTACCGTCCCCAATTAAACAGCTACTTCAGTTGTGACCACTTTGTTGGCTTCCATTAACAGGTTGGGTACTGTTCCACCGGTCCATCCATCTACATTCCCTCCATATGATGATCCTGTCGTGGATTGGGACACTTGTGAAAAAAGACTCGGAGACCATTTTTCGGCTTTTGGTGTGATGGACTCAAATCTGTGAAAAGCCTTCTTTCTCTAGTGGATTCCACCTAAAGTGTATCATTTTCTCTGTAAGCCTGTCCCTTTAAAAGAATCGCCAGCTCTTACTTTTGGTCACATGTGCAGTTTACTGTCCAATTTCTATCGCAAACAAATGCATGTCACAGCAGCGTGAACTTAATTCTGCAAATGCCACACAGAAACCAAACCAGTCATATAAAGGGCTTGGGCAGCCGAACTTCGAGGGCTTAGCCATAAGTGTCAATTTCTTATTGATGCCCATAATGATTCTTATGCAGACTTTATGGTGCGCAATGCAATTATCTGTTTAGCTCCGGACAAGGAAGTGGGCCAGAAGGCTTTTCTATGTGAAAACCCCACGCTGACGGAAGTACTGCAAATAGTACAATCTTTTGAAGTTTCTTGGGCAGTGGGTAACCAAACTGAAGCATGGGGTGATGTGGCAACAGTGTCACATGATGTCCCCACTAGGACAACAGATAGCTTGCATGAGGAAGCGGCAACTGCGGCAGCAAACATGTGGGCCCAGCATGAAGCAGACTAAAGCCGGGCCAAGTAGCTGGAACCACCACAGTGCCAGTGACAGCGTGCTCTGTTTCCATCTTGTTCTCTATGTTTAGTACAGCCATGAACATTTGGTGTGCCCTACTGCTGGGCTACTTGTAATGCTTGCTGGAAGAAAAGCCACATCGCCTCTGTGTGTCGTTCATCAAAGGTTGCTCAGGATATGGACATGTACGTAAACTATGTGACGCTAATGCTTGTGACTTCTCCCAAGTTGTTTATGGAGTTAAATGTTTCTCGCCAAGTGCTCTGGCTACAGGTGGACAAAGGTGCTGCAGTGGCATTATTGAATCTTTAAACCTTTGTGAGTTTTCGCTTGTCACCATTGAAACCTGTCATGCAGAAGTTTGTCAATTACAACAAACAGAACACTGCACTGCTGGGACAATTTACAGCATATGCCTCTTACAATTCAGTGGTTCGCTCCATTACATTTTTGGTGGATACTGATGCTGGTGTTGGTTGGCTGATTTGGGGGAGGGGACCAAACAGCGAAGTCACCGGTCCCATCGATTAGGAAAAGATGGGGAAGGAAGTCGGCTGTGCCCTTTCAAGGCAACCATCCAGGCATTTGCCTGAAGTAATTTAGGGAAATCATGGAAAACCTAAATCAGGCTGGCCGGACGCAGGTTTAAACCGCTGTCCTCCCTAATGTGAGTCCAGTGTGCTACCCACTGTGCCACCTTGCTCAGTGATGCCGGTTATGAGAACTTATTCGAGATGGATGAGTTTCTGGCATTTGGATTTTCTACCACCAACACAGTTCACATTGTGTCCAATCAGGTACTGTATTCTCAGTTGGAAACACTGTTTGAGGAGTTTTCAGACTTGTTTTCGGAAGGTACAGCGTGTGATACTGTCGTCATGGGCGCCTCCACAGCCAATCACTTGCAAAATTTGTGCACTTTGTTTTGTCTTAAAGTCTGCAGGTTTATGATGAAACCTCGCAAAATCTCAGTTTGTTTAACCATCTACTGTCTATTTGGGGTTCAAGGTCTTGTGGGATCGAGTTTGTCCTCTGTCGGACCACATCTCCACCGTTATGTCTATACCTTGTCCTTGTCCATGAAGGATCTTCAGGACTTCCTAGGGAAGATATAGCCTACCACCGTAAATTCCTGCCAGGGACAGACACTTTGGTTTACTTGTTGCATGCCTTGTTACAAAAGAATGTACCTTTTTTCTGGAGCCTGGATTTCAAATGTTGAAATGCAAATTACTTGCAGCCCTTTGTTTAGCTACATTCTTCTGGACCAACACGTAGTTTTGGTGACCGATGCTTCACTATACAGACTCATTGGGGTTCTAGCGCACCGATGTGCCAATGGCGCTGAATGACCTTTTGCTTAGCCTCTAAATCTCTCACACCAGACCAGCAGCATTACTATCAGGTGGAAAAGGAAATTATTACTACTGTCTATGCTCTCACAAAATTTCATGTTTTTCTGAATGGCTCCAAGTTTCACCTTATTACAGCCCATAACCCCTTGGTTTCCTTGTTCAACCCTCACACTTCCTTGCCTAACAAGGCAGCACACTGCCTCCAAAATCAGGCACTGTTCTTGTCTCGCTAAGTTATGAAATCCATTTTTGACACACTTCTAAACGAGCCAATGCGGATGCCTTGTCCCATCTTCCTGTGGGTCTTTTTCCCAATTTTGACAGTGAAGAATTGCTGTGCCTTCATCTTGATACTGAAATGTAGGCCACAGTCAACAGTTTCCCAATTATGAGCTCGTGCACAGCACCTGCCATCACTGCCAACCCAGTTCTCCACCAGGTGATTCAGTTTATTAAACAGGACTTGCCAGATAAACTACTGGGTTGGGCTCCGGACCCCCCTGAACAACTATTTTTACTTACTTGTCTTTCTGTTTTGTGTTTTGCATGGTGTGTTGCTGTTGTCCATGAAAGACCTCTCCCCTGGAGAAATCATTCCCGCTGTGTTATGACGTGAAATTGTACACCTTCTCCACCAGGGCCACTGGAGAGTTTCGCGCACTAAACTATTAGCTAGGAGACATGTTTTTTGGCCGGAGATTTATGGCAAAATTGTCTGTTTTATCGTATCTTGTGAGCAGTGTACCTGACAACAGGTCACTTCCAGGGCATCTCTGTCCCACTTGCTCACCCTACACCTACCATGAGAACACATTCAGGTCAACCTTGCAGATTCCTTCTCAAATTCCTATTGGCTCTTGGCTGTGGATGCATTTTTCTGGTTTCCTTACATTCTCTGGTGTGCATCGATGTCGGCTGAGGTCACAATTCATATGCTTTTGAGGATTTTTTCTGTTGACAGGTCGCCTTGTACCTTAGTTTCTGATAATGAGCCCCAGTCATTTCTCACGCCTTTCAGTTGTTTAGTTCCCGTCACAGCATTTCTCATATTACAGCTCCGACAATACAACCTCGATCAAATGGTCGGGTGGAATGACTAGTGCCTGCATTCAAGGCCCAAATGAAAAAAATTTACTGTGGATTCTTCACCGGACAACACCCTCCTCTGTTTTCCAAGCACCTATTTCTTCATGCCTATGGGTGAGCAGAGCCCAGCTGAGATCCTTCACGGCTGACGGCTATGCATGCTCCTCCATATTCTGCAGCAGCCACAAATGCTCCTCCACCTTCTCCGGCCTGTGTCGCACCTGCCAAAATTCGAGCAGTCAAGCTTATTCTGCCACTTCACGCTGGGATCACCAGTGTGGGCGTGAGTGTTTCCTCGCTGCCCTAAGTCGATACTGGCCACTGTTGTCCATCGCTGGGGATGCCATCTGTGTGATGTCCACAGTGCTGACAGGGTGTTCACACACCACTTTTGTCAGTTGCTTGCTGATAACAACATCTGATATGGCAATGGCACCCTTCCCTCCAGTGCCGTCATCGGGCATCACACAGGCCCACCAGCCCAGGGCATATCCACATCCCTGCTCATTCCAGGCCTGTGCTCCAGTACCCGCCCAGCACATCGTCCCGCCCTTTCTGTAGGCACTGCCTGCTGCTGCCCCAGTTCTGATGGATGTGTGTCTTGTAGGGCTGCTGGTATCTCTGTCACCTGGAAGCCCACATTGCACAAGGGAGAGGTGTGTTACACCCTGTGACTAGTGTGAGTCAGTGTGGTTGCACCAAGTGTAGTGTCACTGCGTGTGTGTGTGTGTGTGTGTGTGTGTGTGTGTGTTTGAATGAGCCACCATCCGTAACACCGCAGCCTGGCCAATGGAGACCGCCTGTGGGAGACATGCGTGTAATGAGGGATGTGTGTGTGTGTGGGGGGGGGGGGGGGGGGGGGGGGGGGGGGAGGGGGGGACAAACACGCACCACCACCACCCCTCTTGTATGTCCTTCCAGTATGCCATTCTTGTCAGAGTACTGCATCTTATTACAAGGGGATACACGGGAGTCTGTTTTCCATTATTGTTGAATGCTTCATGAGTACAGCCATATTTGTGTTACTTGGACCGCTTCGTGTATTGTACGGTTACTATATAAATCAGGTTTATTAACTTTCAAAGACTGTAGACAAAGATGTCAGAAAGAGATGTAATATTACATCACACTCACATCAGGCATTTTGAGGAAGAACTGCTCTGAAGGTTTAATGACTGGCGTATTTTGGCACAATTTGCAGCGTGGTTTAATCAACTCTGTTGCATTTATTAAGTGTCCACAACCATCACATTGATCTCCTCTTGCATCCTCATAAGCACAGCGAGGACATGTGCCTTCCACAAAGCGGTCAGCAAGAAACCTGAAAGAGAAATACAATCCAGTCTTCCAACCTCACTACATTAAAAAACAATTTGGCATAATTAGTAACCTACAACAGATCATTTTCCTTGTAGATAAATTGTAACCAAAGTACCCGCTAACATGTAAAAGATGAAGCTGTCATCAACCTGAATGATGGTTTGAACACAATATGGCTTTAATTAGCATGGTCCTATTGGAGATGGTATGCTGTTTGCCTTCCTCTGACCTGCGAACTGGCTTACCGTGACAGTTATAGGCAGACCCACCATTTAATGTGGACTCCAAATCATGATGTAATTTCTCATTTTCACATTAAAAAACAATTACAGAGGTGAAAGAAATTATAAAAGTGACAGACAAACACTACAGAAATAAATTAAAAATATGTGTCTATTAATCTTAAACAATTCACATTCTTGTAGTAACACAACCTTTTCATCTCTCAGGCATTACAATTGTGATAGAATTAAATTGGTTTAAAATTTATCCTTCTTCCTTTAATGTTTTTAAGGAGTCTATGTTCTTTTTATGATGAAAGTCTTATGTTGAAACTGTGGATTTTTTTAAAAACATACTGGAAGTGTAGTGTTCAAGAATACTTGAAGAAAAACCATGTTCATTAAAGAAGAAGTAAACAACTGTTTAAGTCTCTGTTAAACTGCTTTGTAAGTATAATAAGTGTGGCTGCTAATCATCCTGAACATAAAGTCAGCGTAGATAAGATAGCATGATGACATGAGTTGAGTTGATAATTAACAGATGAAGAACCAATGTTGAAAGGCAGACTGTTGGATCGATTTAGGAAATGTGACAAATCCCTTGTAGCTGCGATTATTCAGTGAAAAATATCAGATTACAAAGACCAGGTCATGGATAGGGTTACAGTTCCTTTTTCTGTTTTAATTGCAAATCAGGTAATCTAGATGTTCCATGTCAGGCTCAGTGTAAGAGGGTTTCTCTTGAGTTAATCTGTGGACTTTCCATCCTTTATAGTACTGAGAGTAAACATAATAATAACTGCTGACAGTTAAAAAAATATTTCTTTATTGTAAACATACTGAATACCATAAGTGCTGCTGTACTTTATTGTGACAACAGGGTACAATACTGTTCTAAATCTGACATACATATTTCTTCTTCTCAAGTCTTCACTTATTAGATTTAGATTACTACATTAGACAAAGTGAAAGAAAAGTGAATCAGCTTATATTTAAGGAGTAAATCACATACCTGAAAAACAAGAAATGCTCAAAAAAAGCACACAAGAAATCATACAGAATCAGAACACATTATACTTTATTTTATTCAATTAACAAACAGTTTATTGTGTAAATAGCTCTTAGGAGTTGCTGCTTTAGAAAGTGAGAGAGTAATAAGAAAAAGAAAGAAGGAAAGAAAAGAGAGAGAGAGAGAGAGAGAGAGAGAGAGAGAGAGAGCTCAAGCAACCACCAAAATTGAATGTGATTCATAAATATAATTTGGCATTGCCAAACACACTCACCTATCACATTTTTCACAGAGTAATTGCTCCATAACTTCTGTACATATGAAGCCATTCCTGTTTAGCTGGAGAAACATCTCTTGGCAGACCCTGAAAAATAGTGAACAATATTGAAGAGCAATCTAAGTAAGAAAACTGTGTGAAGAGGAATAACTATGGATGGGAAATAACATCAAGAGAAGAATCAGGCAAATGTATCTCTGCACCTTCTCTATAAAAAAATAAATAAAAAACTAGTTAAACAGAAGAAAACGGTAACAAAATGTTAAAACATATCTGCACATTTTACTTCCATAGCTCATAAGTCATAACAGTAGAAACCAACATATCTAGATAAGTTATATTCTGAGAACCAACGGAGCATGAGCAGATAATAGGGAAATATCAATTATGCGATACCAGAGTCACAGACATAACTTTTAAAATTATGTCACAATGTGACGAGCATTTTGAGTTACCTAAATGATATAAATTTCTAGCAGTTGATAATGTGTTGGCTGCTTCAGGACATGGTCCCATCAGCAGTACAAACGCTTCATGCCTGGTCTCTCAAACACAAAGTTTTAGGTAAGTATTTAGTTTACTGTTGAGATAATAAATTTTCTGTAACTCTTTATGGTGATGCCCATGTTTCTATTTGGCACCTCCTAAAATGTTAATGATGAAAGAGCTGGCTTTTGATCAGGTCATTTAAGGTATAAACAGCTAACAACCCTTGAATAAGATGGTTCTGGAAACTATTTGTAGTGTCACTTGTTGGCTTGTATGCTGGCACTGTAATGTACATGTCTCGATTTTATAACAAATGAGCACGAAACATAAAAACTAAACAAATCCAACAAGTCTTGTTTCAAGTCATGATAAGTTGCAGAAAATGGCAATCTTTATTTTTAACTGACTGAATGCTTCCTGTGAGATTTGTAATTTTTGGTAAAACACAATAACTTTGCTTTAGAGAATGTTTTTATTTACGTTTTTGAGCACTTAAAAATCGAATTCACACTACACAGTATCAATAAAACATACTTAGAAAAATTTTCTGTTGTAGTTTATACCACAGTGATCATGACAAAAGTTAGAGAACTGTTACAACAACCAACAAAAAACTTTTATTGTTAAATATTATGTTCCATAAATTAATCATATTCCAAAAACAATCACACAAACGTAGCTACAGCAGACATGTTATTCTTATTGAAAATCACACAGAGTACAATCCTAATACCTAACAACGTACTTCTCACTAAATGTAATAAAGTGAACCACAAGACACCAGTCAACAGCAACAAAAAAAACCATCGACTTATGATAAGTAGTAGTGTGGGAGTTGCTAATTCATATGTTTAGTTAATGTTTGTCATTATAATTCTTTCCTGTCACGCAAATGATAATTATATTAATCAATGAATTAATCAGTTGTAAGAAACCTTCCCCTTGTCCTCACAAAACATGAGTTTGTCTCCTCATGAGGTCGGAGTGACCTGGTGCGCCTTTCTTACCTTCCCCAACACATTCCTCTTTCCTCCCTGAGGAGAAAACCAACAGTTCCAAAAGCTACGATAAGTCTTCTCATTTTTAAATATGTCAGTCATCAATACTGATGTTTCACCTCTTGAAGCTAAGTACTGGCCAGTCATTCTGTATCTTTGTAGTTTTATATTTAACAAAAGTAATCAAAAGGTAATTATAGTACTTACTTGGTCTGTTCAGGAGAAGTTGTTCGACCAAAGTAATCAAAATTAATGTTAAACCATTTGTAGACAGCATCATGAATCTTAAAATACTTGTCACATATTTCTTTTGGAGTAAGACCTTCTTCAAGTGCTTTGGTTTCAGTTGCTGTACCATATTCATCAGTTCCACAGATATACAAGACATTATGATTGCACAGACGACTGAACCTGTCAATAACAAGTGAAGAGTTCTAACAAAAAGAATCATATTCAATATCCAGTCACATACACCCGAAATGTACGAATCTTAATTAATGAATATGGAATAGAAACTTATCAGTCATACTGTTATCATAAAATAAAGTCAAAGAAGAAAAAATGAATTCAATGCAAACAACATTCTCATTTCTATCTTTCAGTACAAAGAATCACACATAAAAATTATGTGAATTATAAGAATTCATAACAAAATTAAGTTAAGTTTCCAGTTATCACTGAAATGATGAGGGGACAGAAATCTTGCAAATTTTGTAGTAAAATAATTTATCAGATTTGTAACAGCTATTCATATTGATCCCATAAGAAAATTACTGCTTTTACGGATGCCACACATGCAATGAAAAGCAGGAGATACGTAAATATGCTAATGACCTTACCCCAGCCATTATGTGCAGAAAATATCCTAGCTAGCTTGACCAGAAATATATCCAAATCTTCCAAAGAAATCAACAAAACCCATTGTCACTGTGAACCACTTATTATGCAGTACATCTCTTACTGCCCTATCTCTGCCAGACCTAGAGGAACCACGCCCATCAATAAGCCTTAGGCTACCTTTCGTTGTGTCTTGAGAAGAGAGACATTACACACAAAATATTGCCCTCATAATACAAGTTAGTACTCCACGGTTGTTCCAATCAACATTATATCATGCCCAATCACTATATCACCACTGTTTCAAATTCTGTATAGCAACAATTACCCCACAGATTATCCAGGTGCAACACCTGTCTTGTACATCCATCCAGAAATACCCATTGCAGTTCATTTACAGAAATTTCCTAACCCTCAAAAATTCAATATTGTCTGAAAGTAGCCATTTCAGATGCCAGCTGTGCTATCATTGTTGTGCAGCATTCTACAGTAATATGACAATAAATCTACCATTTACCTGCATGAAAGGCTACTACCAACCAGTGGCTAACCACAAACTCAAGCATCTGTCTGAACATGTCATTGCACAACACCAATGACTGCAGTAGCTTATTCAAGACCCATTTGCAACTGGATCATTTGTGCACCAGTTCTGAATTACAGATGCATAGACGACTACTATCCCTCAAGTACTTCATTCTCATAATATTTCTGGCCTGAAAGTTACACACTCCCCATCTGCTGCTGCCACCTTCCCCCTAGCCCTAATCTTTTCCCCTCCTGCCATTTACATTCAACTTTTCCCCTTCCCATTCATATCCCCCCCCCCCCCTCTCTCTCTCTCTCTCTCTCTCTCTCTCTCTCTCTCTCTCTCTCTCTACCCCTCCCCCCCCCTTACAAAATCCACTCGTTCCTCCTTTGCTCTGTACATCATCTTTCACCCCTTAGTAGTCTACCCTCTTCCCATATCACTAGCAATTGACCTACTAAGTACATGCTAACTTGTTTAATGCTTAGGTATTCTCTCTGTAGAGAGCAAGACATTAATAAATTCAATAACTATTGACCTTTCTAATACCAGGAATAGTGCAAGTTTACAACTGTTATGCAGGAAAAT
Organism: Schistocerca cancellata; assembly: GCF_023864275.1. Taxonomy (NCBI): domain Eukaryota; kingdom Metazoa; phylum Arthropoda; class Insecta; order Orthoptera; family Acrididae; genus Schistocerca; species Schistocerca cancellata. Next base: position 143,163,051 of record NC_064634.1, on the reverse strand, counting down.
TATGATCTGTGCTTGGTCTTGGCACTCATTCTGTTGAATGAACTTTGCACAGCAATTTGGAAAATTCTTTCCACTGCTGCTGCCATTGTTAAGCAGACAGTTACTCTTACAATTACTGCTTCTACACTGAAAATGCAACCAACTTCATCATGGACACATGAGTTTACAAATATACCCAGAGATATGGAGTTTTAAAGCTGTTTCATTTACAAACAAAAGCAAGCCACACACAAGTTTAAAAAGATACTCAACCAGAGCTATTTAGTTTCACAGCTTTATTTTCCACACATAAAAACAAGATCAACAGATGTAGGTTACCTTGCAAAGACATCAGCTGATAAGACGCAGCCAATAATATTTCCTAAATGGGGTACATTATTTACATAGGGCAAGGCAGAAGTAACCAATACATTTTTTTCACCCTCAACTGGAAGCCTAAAATAAAAGAAAACAATATTAAGTCATTTCAGTATTGGTCTACTTTTAACAATTTATACAAGAAATTGTGTAACATGAAAGAATACATTACAATGAAACACAATAATCGTAATCACACTTTGAAACCTTACCCTTGAAAAAGGTAAATAGTCCTTTTCAGTAATCATGTTTGCAGTCACACTGACATTACTGCAATAGAATCATTACTTTCATAAGTTTATGCCCTTTCCCATTGGCATGTGATCCCCCCCCCCTCCCACTACCCCCCCCCCCCTCTACACACACAAGATTTTACACAGAATATTAATCAGAAATGTTAATGATGAAGTTTTATGATGCTGATAAAATAATGAAGATGGGAATATACTCAACCAATTGTTCCAAAAACCATAAATTAAAGAGACACAGAGTAGTTGCCCAGTACTTACCTTCAAGAGGTGACATTCTGGTAGTCCTGACAAGACACATTTAAAAGTGAAAAAAGGAACTCTTTGTTCCTTCTTTGGGGGAAGGTGGGATGGACTGGGGAAGGTTATAAAGGGGTGGCAGGTTACTCAACCCAACTGTTGCGAAGGAAAGTGAATACCAAGATTCATTCAAGAGTAATTCTCAACGGAGAGAAGTCTTCCGAAGTAAGAGTGATTTCAGGTGTGCCGCAGGTGAGTGTCATAGGACCGTTGCTATTCACGATATACATAAATGACCTTGTGGATGACAACGGAAGTTCACTGAGGCTTTTTGTGGATGATGCTGTGGTATATCGAGAGGTTGTAACAATGGAAAATTGTACTGAAATGCAGGAGGATCTGCAGCAAACTGACACATGGTGCAGGGAATGGCAATTGAATCTCAATGTAGACAAGCGTAATGTGCTGCGAATACACAGAAAGAAAGATCCTTTATCATTTAGCTACAATGTAGCAGGTCAGCAACTGGAAGCAGTTAATTCCATAAATTATCTGGGAGTATGCACTAGGAGTGATTTAAAATGGAATGATCATATAAAGTTGATCGTTGGTAAAGCAGATGCCAGACTGAGATTCATTGGAAGAATCCAAAGGAAATGCAATCCGAAAACAAAGGAAGTAGGTTACAGTACACTTGTTCGCCCACTGCTTGAATACTGCTCAGCAGTGTGGGATCCGTACCAGATAGGGTTGATAGAGAAGATCCAACGGAGAGCAGCGCGCTTCGTTACAGGATCATTTAGTAATCGCAAAAGCATTACAGAGATGATAGATAAACTACAGTGGAAGACTGCAGGAGAGACGCTCAGTAGCTTGGTACGGGCTTTTGTTGAAGTTTCGAGAACATACCTTCACCGAGGAGTCAAGCAGTATATTGCTCCCTCCTACGTACATCTCGTGAAGAGACCATGAGGATAAAATCAGAGAGATTAGAACCCACACAGAGGCATACCAACAATCCTTCTTTCCACGAACAATACGAGACTGGAATAGAAGGGAGAACCGATAGAGGTACTCAAGGTACCCTCCGCAACACACCGTCAGGTGCCTTGCGGAGTATGGATGTAGATGTAGATGTAGATGAAGGGACGTACACCTTGGTAGCTGCACAGTCAGCATGATGGATTGCTAACCGGAGGGGACCAGGTTTGATTCCCAGCCATGTTGAAGATTTTCTCTGCTCATGGAGTGGGTGTTGTGTATTCTTAACGTTTGAATTGGCATAATTCACATTCCACACTTGAGACAGCTGTGAGGGCATGTCCCAAATGCCAATAAATTAAAAAATACTTACAATAAAAAAACTGAAGGGGTGAGTAAATAGGCAGCAGACTGACATTCTATTCTCTCCTTCCTCTTCATTTTTGTTTCCTCGCATCCTCACATCAGGGTGGTCCCTCTCATCCTGGGGTCTGAGTGACCGCTTCCTCCTTTCTAACACTACCCAACGTATCTCCTTCTCTTTTCCAAGGGAGGAACTAATAGTTTTGATAGCCAGGACAGTTTTGAGTACTTTTATATGGGTTTATTGGTACAACTAAGAAATTTGCTTCCTGGAAGTAACTTCAGAGCAAAAATTCTGTCTCATAATTAAATGCCTGTGTCTAAATATATTTTACTACACAAAAAAGCTAAAATGCAATTACATGTTGACTGGAGTGATTACTGTGTTCTTTCTACAAGGTAAGAAGGATAAAGACGCAGTTTTTCTCAATCTGCACTATAAACAGAAAATTGCAAAATAATACTGAAAATTTTGTTCAATGAAGTTAACAATCTTCAAACTGAAACACTCCAAAATATTGTTTACCTGATACATGAACTGCAATTTTCCGCATGCATTATTTTATCTTTTAATATCAGTCTGGATGTATTTGAGCTGTGCCACACACAATGGAAATTAGTGGTGGTGTAATATTTGGCATGTTACTTTGTTACATTCATTGTTACTACCTTCTACAGTGCACAAAATGTAAACTGATATCTGAGAGGAGAATTAGTGTGCCACACGACATTACAACAACAAAATCACTGGTTAGTTCTCTGTACATGATCTGTGAAAGTAAACTGTCCATCCTTTTACTTGATTGGTGCCTTAATTAGTTCAATCAAAGTGAAAAGTATCTGACTCTGTATTTCAGCCTGATTTGTTGATGTTTTGAGAAGTACTAACTTATGAAGCTAAATATTGTTTTGTAGTAGTTTTGTCTTACACAGCCATTGCTATATGTAAGATAAATTAATCCCTATTTTCAAACAATGGAAAATCCAGAATGGAATATTGACAATATTATGAAAAGGATAGATTGCTATTCACCATATAGTGGAGATCTTGAGTCGTAGATAGGCACAACAAAAAATGTGTCAAACAAGTAAGTTTTTGGGCATGAAGACCTTCCAAATTAGACAACATACATACATGCACACATCCATGCAAACACAACACACCCATGCATGACCACTGTCTCTGGCTGCCAAGTCTGCCCTCGGCAGCCTATCTGCGACTCAACACCTCTGCTATGAAGTGAGTAGCAATCCGTCCTAATCTACATTTTGTTAGTCTGCTACAATTCACTTATTGCCCAATTAGGATGGTAATCATATTATTTATACATTATTTCTTTGACACTTCCTGCTTTGCCTCTTATGTACAATCAGTTTCTAACTGCACTTGCAACTTCAACAAATCACATTCCTCATCACCCACACTTAATTGGGTTGGTGCTAGGGCAGCTTAGCTGTGGTTTTTAAATTCAGCGATTCAAGTTGCTGTTTGAGCTATTGTATTGCAAAGTTTTTAATCCACTTTTGGTATCACATACAATGGAACATTTTTATCAGTTACAGATACTGATGTAGATGTTTTGAAGATCTTGTCTATACTGCACAAGGAATTAATGGCAGTTTTATAAAACTGATGGAGTAGTTCAGCAGACATAAATACTGTCCACTAACAGGGGTGTAATGTTGTTGAACAGTAATGTGCATATGAATGTTGATGCAGTTTCAGCTGAGCACACAATGAGACAAGGGACAAGGCGACATAGCACCTCTAACATGCCAAGTGGCTCACAATAGTGTGCTCCCCCTTATTCCAAAACCTCAGAAGTAGTGTGGAAACACCCTTTTTTCTTAGAAGCGTTCAACACAGTGAAGTGTGTGGCAGATGGCCATCTGGCAGATCATGCTTCATCGACAGTTCGAAAGTTCCCTCTGAGCTCCCCCCCCCCCCCCCCCCCCCCTTCCAATTGAGTGACGTGGCCTACGAATATACATATGGACGTGGATGATGCAGAACAGAATTACATCAATGTAGATGACCATCCTCCTGCCTCAACATGTAATTGCAAGTTCTCTGAGGAGTCATGGAAGAGAAGAGAGTGGCAGGCAGTGTTATTCTGCCTCAATCAAGAACAGAGAAGCCACTTCAGGAGAGTCAGCCCACGAACAAGACATCAACATATCCCTTGGTCAGGATATACCAGAATCTGTGCCAATGTGGAAAGATATATAAAGAACAAACAGTGCACACTATCGAAGATCAACGCTGAGAGCACCGGTGGCACACTCGACTAATGCACCCCAACAAGTCAGCAACTGCAGGGCACTGTTTGTCACAGAACCATGCTATGGAACATGACCGTACCAGGATTTTAGTGCAGACTTCCAAATACTGGGACAAGATCATTGGAGAAGCCATTTAAATATTCGCTGTGGATCATCTTATCAATTGGGACAGCAGTTATAATCCCAGCAAGTCTCAGGAACCAGCACTGGGTCTAATTAAGAAGACAATTAGCAAATACAGCGATCTGCAACCAGGACAGACAGAGCCACTACATCGACACTACCACAGACATCACCACAAACGTCTACCGGGCTGCCAACGTTCGGCCTCAGGTGTGGACCGTGGAGAGAATGGCTTGTAATGGGAGACAATATACATCGGCCACATGCCTTCAGGAGCTTGGTTCGTCAGTGCCCCTGACGATGTTGACATGTCTGATCCCTGAAATATAGTGCCCACTGGATGCTATGAACCGACAGTACACCCGTGGACTGTTCAGTTAATAAATATACCAGGAGAAACTGAAAAATCACACCTTTCTCATTGTCACATCCCATCTGCCTCAGCAGCTGCTTACAAACAGTCAGTGTCGGTCTGGCGATGTGGGTGCCTCTAGACTTCTGTATGGTGGTGTGCATGGGAATGTGTATAACAATACAGAAACAGTGATGGTTTGAAAGCTAGCAAAACCTCTACGCTGTTATAATTATGACTCTATGCACTAACAATCCATCAATACAACTGAATGGTTGCCTTCTTTAACATCTGTTCAAAGTGTCCATCTTTGAATTTCCATTCTTTTTATATGCATAGTACCTCCCTCTTCCCTAGCATTTATCCCCTTGCAAGGGATACAATGATTTCATGATTTGGCAAATTTATTTTAACTTTTGGTTCAGAAGCTTTTCCTATCACTGCAATCACGAAGGTAATCTAAGGGAGATAAGTTCTATACATTATCTGCCTGTATTGTGTACACTTTGTTCTACGTGTTATCGTATTTAGCTGTTCATATATTGTATTTTCTGAGGGAGAGATTGGGAGCAACCTCAATATTCATCTATATAAGCATGGAAAACTGCTTCAAAACCACACTCACAGTGACCAGAGTACTGGACCAACTGTCGTTTATCCAACATGCAGATTAGATCCAGGCTGACTCACTTCCCTGCCTCACGGTGCGATAAACTATACAAGTAGGTATTATATACTAAGAATATCATGAAATAAAATATGAAGATAAAATATAAATTTTATAGTTAAGAAAATTAAGTGCTTCTTCATAGAATCATGTGGAGACAGGAAATGATAACCCACTCACACAGGTACTGTTTTTGGCTTTGGTTTCGGTCTTCTAGCCGCTCCATTCTTCCATGCATCTGCTGCTGCTTCAAGCTCAGCTTCAGAAATGGGAGGTTCCTTAGTTGATGACTGCAGAAAATAAAATTTTTTGTCAAGGAAAGTGTTGTATTTGAATGACCATTGCAAGTGTAGTGAAATATTCACATTACTTACCATTCCAAATCCATGAAATGCATAGGGAAAAAAAGCAGTGGGTATAAGAATTATTCATGTCAGTTTTCATCCAAAAGCAGCTAATTTAATTATGACATTAGTATAAAGTGATGAAACAACAAATGGAGAAGTGGAAATGGCAAAAGTTAGGCATCTCTTCATGCTATTTGGTACAAGTAGAAATTGAGATGCATGTTGATAATCGAAATTGAGCAATTAGGCAATTAAGGATGAACATCAGTTTAGTTTCAGGAAGGGAGAAAGGTATAAGAGAAATGTTAAGAAGGACGCAAGGCAGAGTTGGAGTTTTCCACCACTGCAATTCAACTAGAAGATCAAAGAACCAAGAAATCCAGGGAAAGAAAATGTTGGAGGCAGAATAAAGAAGTTAAAGGGAAACAGACATAAATGCTATGGTATGATGTAAATGCTGGTCAGATGTAAGGAAGACATAAAAAGAACTGTTGAAGGGAATGGACAGGAGAATATGCTTAACATCAAAATCAGCAACAACATGTAAATGGAAGAAGTGAAAGATTATTACTATTTATGAAACAAAATTATACAGAATGATAGCAGCAAAGAAGGTCTTACAGGCAAACAGGCACAGGCAAAGAAAGCTTCTTCAATAAAATATCTTTACCTATATCAGATATTGAAATGGAATTGAGGAAGAGGTTTCTGAAAATGTAAATCTGAAACACAGCATTATATGGAATTGAAGTGTGGACCACTGAAAATCCAGAGAAAAAAACATTTGAAATGTGGTACTATCAAAGAACATTAAAAATCAACAGGACAGATAATGTACGAAACAAAAATGAACTAAAAAACTAGATGGGAAAAGAATTGTATAGAAAATCCTAGAAGAAGGAACAGGTTAATGACACATCTGTTAAGTAAGGCACAGGTGAATAGTTAACCTGGTGCTGAAAAGAACAGTAGAGGGGGAAAACTTGTAGGGACATACCAACACTAGAGTATTGAAGGTGTAATAGTTATGTTGAGATGAAATAATGCACATGATAGGAAAAAAGAGGCTAATAGTATCATAGCAGTCAAATGACTGGAAGGAAAAAAAAAAAAAAAAGTAATTGTGGCACAAACACAATTTAAATCTGTTAATATATGAAAGTAACAGCACAGTAGAGAAGATTCGTATTCAAGGTATGGAATATGCAAACATCATCTGGCCATTCTGGTTTAAGTTCTACATTACACTTCCAAGGTAATTCTGGTTAATATCAAGCTAGCTCATACAATGGGGCCACTGTCATTCCAAATGACATCAATGTAAATGGGATGTTTAGTGTCAGTACTATTTTTTTCTATATTTTAAATACACAGTATTAAGGACCAGGTACCGATATCATGTGAGTTCATTTAAGAGAAAGACTAGTTTTTAACCGAAGATCACTTGCTCGTATATAGGTTAACTCACTAACTGTAAACTTCATTTACTTTACTGTTCTGACAATAATAGTTAAATATTCAATTTCTTTATTTCTCCTCTCTGTGATGTGAAGCAGCTCACAGAACATAGGGAGGTTCAATTATGCAAAGCATATGCAGAGCAATAAAAGTAAACAGTAACAAAATACCTTCTTGTATATTGGGACAAAACTCAAATAAACAGTTTTCCATTTTGTGGGCAATGCTAAAGCTCATGGTTAGTAGTGTACTGTTGAGTAGAGGTCTAAATCTTCATTATTTCTCTCCCACTTTTCCACATTATGGCATAATTATTAACTATTAAGTGATCTCCTATGAAATTCCATATGTGATAAATACAACATACACAGCATTGAAAATATTTCTGGCTGGCATGTTCTTTTCACAACTTATAACAAGGAGAAACTGAGTAATAGCGTACAGTTTCAGCAACTGCTTTACCTTCTTAACATTATTTACTGTTATTTGTAAAGTCATACTGCAGTGGGACAATAAGCTACAGGCAGAAAGGAGAGGAAGTGCAAGGGACAGCATATCTCTTACTTCAGACATGCGTTCCCAGTGTAACGAACATTCAAAATAACAAAAGTAAATGATGTAGGTCAATCTTTCACATTAACACTGATAACACAGAGAGACAAAGTTTGAATCCATATTGTGTTTAAATGACCTCAAACTGAATGAACTAAATATGCAGATACCTCTGTGCTGGAAGTTGAAATAAGTTCTGGTCTTGGTTGAACCTCACATTGAGTCGCTTGCAGTGGAAACCAGGAAGCATCATTTAGACTTTGAATCGCAGGCAAACCTGGTTTCAGCTTGAGCAAACCAACAGCTTCCTGTAATGGAAAAATAAGATACAAAAATTGACAATGATACAAGTACTGTCAAATGGAACTGAATCACATCAAAGAATATGAAGACTTGATCTGTACCTTCTTTCACTCCTTGGAGAAATTTAATTAATTTTTTCTATGATGATTATGAAGTCTTTGATCAAATATAGTCCACGGGCCTTATTAGGCATTGGGACTCTTCACACAAATGAAGTATAGCACATTCATTTGCAAACGGTGGTTCCTACCAAAGTGAAAAATAAAATTTTTTTAAATTCATTAGTTGCTCAGCACCTCACAGTGAACAAGTAAGGCTTACAGAGTTATTAGGTTACTTTCATTTCTTGTACCAAAAGAAAAACTAAATCGAGAAAAGTGTTAAAATAGAAGGAGGCAGAATAGATGGTCAGTAGTTACTTTCAGGAACACAATTCCATGTTTTCAAGAACCAGGAAATGCTTTCCTAGCTTACACAACTTGCATTTTTCTTTTTAAGACAGGAAAGATGAATTGCTTGCAGAAGGAGAAACACACCACTCATATCATAGTAAGGTCATCCGAAGACCAGTAGCAGTTGCAAAGCGATTTAGAAAAGATTGCTGTATGGTGTGGCAGGTGCCATTTGGTGCTAAATAACGAAAAGTGTGAGGTGATCCACATGAGTTCCAAAAGAAATCCACTGGAATTCGATTACTTGATAAATAGTACAATTCTCAAGGCTGTCAATTCAACTAAGTATCTGGGTGTTAAAATTACGAACAGCTTCAGTTTTGAAAGACCACGTAGATAATATTGTGGGGAAGGTGAGCCAAAGGTTGTGTTTCATTGGCAGGACACTTAGAAGATGCAACAAGTCCACTAAAGAGACAGCTTACACTACACTCGTTCGTCCTCTGTTAGAATATTGCTGCGCGGTGTGGGATCCTTACCAAGTGGGATTGACGGAAGACATTAAAAGGGTGCAAAAAGGGGCAGCTCGTTTTGTATTATCACGTAATAGGGGAGAGAGTGAGTTGGGATGGAAGTCATTAAAGTAAAGACGTTTTTCGTCGCGGCGAGATCTATTTACGAAATTTCAGTCACCAACCTTCTCTTCCGAATGCGAAAATATTTTGTTGAGCCCAACCTACATAGGTAGGAATGATCATCAAAATAAAATAAGAGAAATCAGAGCTTGAAGAGAAAGGTTTAGGTGTTCGTTTTTCCCAAGCGCTGTTCGGGAGTGGAATGGTAGAGAGATAGTATGATTGTGGTTCGATGAACCCTCTGCCAGGCACTTAAATGTGAATTGCAGAGTAATCATGTAGATGTAGATGTAGATGTCATGTGCCAAAACATTATGACCACCAGCTTAACAGCATGTTGGCCAACCTTTGGAATACAATATAGCAACACTTCTGTGTCACATTTAATTGTGAATGTGCTTAGTTGGTTTCTGGAGATCTGTGGCGTCACATGTCTATGCACGTCATGCAATTCCCACAAATTACAGGCCAAGGGTTGGTGGACGCAGAGCTGCTGTGTGATAATGCCCAGATCGTGTTCCACTGGGTTCAGATTAGATGGATTCGGTCACCAACGCATCAACGTAAGCTCATTATCATGCTTTTCAAATGGCTGTAACACAATTTGGACTTGTGTAATGGGCAATTATCCTGCTGTAAGATCCCATCACTGTTGGAACAGACATCAAGCATGAAGGGATGTGTAAGTAGCCTGCAGCAGTCTTGATGCCTTCGATTACTACTACAGGTCCGACAAAAGCCCACTGGCATTTGTCCATAGTGCTATGCATGTTTCGAGCAGCCATTTGTCTGGCTGAAGCATATCAAGACACAAACAGTGACCTGGTGAAACAAGAATCATGATTCATCGCACCAGGTGTTATTTTACCAATGATCCAAGATCCAATCTCAATGATTCTCTACCGAATGCAATGATAATTGACAATGTTGGATCAACATGGAAAATATAGCGGTCATCTGCTGCAGAGCTCCATGTTCATTACTGAGCTTTAAACGGTGTGCTCCGTAACACCTGTGCCCACACCAGCTTTGTATTCTGTCAGATCTCTCTCAGATCACCACCTACACTGCTTTTATACAATGGACAAGCCTCTGACCTCCACGTTCTGTCGTGGGGCATACCTTGCACCTACTCCTCATTTCAACATATTTTGATCCTTTCAAAAAGATGCTCACGAAAGTAGCACGTGAATAGCTGACCAGCTTCACCTTATCCAAGCTGCCTGTTTCCAGTTGCCAACCTATAACAATCTGCCCTTTGTCAAAGTCGCTTATGTCAGTGGATTTTCCTATTTGTGGCTCATATTGTTACTGGAATCCTTCCTCATTCTTCACTGCTCAGTTTACACACTTTTCCTACTGTGTTATGTGCTCAGAATGCCACCAGGCAGCATTCAGTCTCACAGTGGGCAGTGATCATAATGCTTAGGCTCATCAATGTAGGTTGATAGGTTGAGAGTGGACCCCTTAATCTGCCCTCTCACGGGATGTGAAAATGTATGAGGATGTGGTGCTGGTGATGTCAAAATGATGAATTCTGAGTTCCATTACACTGCAGAGCACGAAATGAAGAAATTGGCTTGTCAGATTTTTGCCTCATGAAGAGGAACATAGCCAATGAGATGCAAGACTGTTTTCACGCCCAAAGCAAAACTTAGGAGTCACCACATTGTATTGAGTTTAACTACATACCCAGTTGGTTTTCTTTTTCATAGAGTATGTGGTATGAATCCAAGCTGTTTCGAAGCATCAAAAATTGAGGATTTCTCGAACATGCATTGTTTTTTTAGCTATGATGACAAAAAGACAGGAAACTACATATTGGTAGATAAAGCTTCCTGTATTTGATGTTTTTAGTGTTATAACTTGAGTTTTAACGAGTGTACGAAAAGGGAGAGAAGGAAACGTAGTAGGTGAATATGGATTGGGGCTAAGAAATGAAAGAGGAAGCCGCCTGGTAGAATTTTGCACAGAGCATAAATTAATCATAGCTAACACTTGGTTTAAGAATCATGATAGAAGGTTGTATACATGGAAGAACCCTGGAGATACTAAAAGGTATCAGATAGATTATATAATGGTAAGACAGAGATTTAGGAACCAGGTTTTAAATTGTAAGACATTTCCAGGGGCAGATGCGGACTCTGACCACAATCTATTGGTTATGTATGACCTGTAGATTAAAACTGAAGAAACTGCAAAAAGATGGGAATTTAAGGAGATGGGACCTGGATAAACTGAAAGAACCAGAGGTTGTACAGAGTTTCAAGGAGAGCATAAGGGAACAATTGACAGGAATGGGGCAAACCCTGGAGATACTAAAAGGTATCAGATAGATTATATAATGGTAAGACAGAGATTTAGGAACCAGGTTTTAAATTGTAAGACATTTCCAGGGGCAGATGCGGACTCTGACCACAATCTATTGGTTATGTATGACCTGTAGATTAAAACTGAAGAAACTGCAAAAAGATGGGAATTTAAGGAGATGGGACCTGGATAAACTGAAAGAACCAGAGGTTGTACAGAGTTTCAAGGAGAGCATAAGGGAACAATTGACAGGAATGGGGCAAAGAAATACAGTAGAAGAAGAATGGGTAGCTTTGAGGGATGAAGTAGTGAATGCAGCAGAGGATCAAGTAGGTAAAAAGACGAGGGCTAGTAGAAATCCTTGGGTAACAGAAGAAATATTGAATTTAATTGATGAAAGGAGAAAATATATAAATGCAATAAATGAAGCAGGCAAAAAGGAATACAAACGTCTCAAAAATGAGATTGACTGGAAGTGCAAAGTGGCTAAGCAGGGATGTGGAAGAAGATGTAGATGAAGATGAAGTGGGAGATATGAAACTGCGTGAAGAGTTTGACAGAGCACTGAAATACCAGAGTCGAAACAAGGCCCCCGGAGAAGACAACATTCCATTGGAACTACTGACGGCCTTGGGAGAGCCAGTCCTGACAAAACTCTACCATCTGGTGAGCGAGATGTATGAAACAGGCGAAATACCCTCAGACTTCAAGAAGAATATAATAATTCCAATCCCAAAGAAAGCAGGTGTCGACAGATGTGAAAATTACCGAACAATCAGTTCAATAAGCCACAGATGCAAAATACCAACACGAATTCTTTACAGACAAATGGAAAAACTAGTAGAAGCCGACCTCGGGGAAGATCAGTTTGGATTCCGTAGAAATACTGGAACACGTGAGGCAATACTGACCTTACGACTTATCTTAGAAGAAAGATTAAGAAAAGGCAAACCTACGTTTCTAGCATTTGTAGACTTAGAGAAAGCTTTTGACAATGTTGACTGGAATACTCTCTTTCAAATTCTAAAGGTGGCAGGGGTAAAATACAGGGAGCGAAAGGCTATTTACAATTTGTACAGAAACCAGATGGCAGTTATAAGAGTCGAGGGACATGAAAGGGAAGCAGTGGCTGGGAAGGGAGTGAGACAAGGTTGTAGCCTCTCCCCGATGTTATTCAATCTGTATATTGAGCAAGCAGTAAAGGAAACAAAAGAAAAATTCGGAGTAGGTATTAAAATCCATGGAGAAGAAATAAAAACTTTGAGGTTCGCCGATGACATTGTAATTCTGTCAGAGACAGCAAAGGACTTGGGAGAGCAGTTGAACGGAATGGAGGGTGTCTTGAAGGGAGGATATAAAATGAACATCAACAAAATCAAATCAAGGATAATGGAATGTAGTCGAATTAAGTCGGGTGATGCTGAGGGTATAAGATTAGGAAATGAGACACTTAAAGTAGTAAAAGAGTTTTGCTATTTGGGGAGCAAAATAACTGATGATGGTCGAAGTAGAGAGGATAAAAATGTAGACTGGCAATGGCAAGGAAAGCGTTTCTGAAGAAGAGAAATTTGTTAACATCGAGTATAGATTTAAGTGTCAGGAAGTCATTTCTGAAAGTATTTGTATGGAGTGTAGCCATGTATGGAAGTGAAACATGGACGGTAAATAGTTTGGACAAGAAGAGAATAGAAGCTTTCGAAATGTGGTGCTACAGAAGAATGCTGAAGATTTGATGGGTAGATCACATAACTAATGAGGAAGTATTGAATAGGATTGGGGAGACGAGAAGTTTGTGGCACAACTTGACCAGAAGAAGGGATCGGTTGGTAGGACATGTTCTGAGGCATCAAGGGATCACCAATTTAGTATTGGAGGGCAGCGTGGAGGGTAAAAATCGTAGGGGGAGACCAAGAGATGAATACACTAAACAGATTCAGAAGGATGTAGGTTGCAGTAGGTACTGGGAGATGAAGAAGCTTGCACAGGATGGAGTAGCATGGAGAGTGTGGTGTCACCGCCAGACACCACACTTGCTAGGTGGTAGCTTTAAATCGGCCGCGGTCCATTAGTACATGTCGGACCCGCGTGTCGCCACTGTCAGTAATTGCAGACCGAGCGCCACCACACGGCACATCTAGAGAGACGTACTAGCACTCGCCCCAGTTGTACGACGACTTTGCTAGCGACTACACTGACGAAGCCTTTCTCTCATTTGCCGAGAGACAGTTAGAATAGCCTTCAGCTAAGTCCATGGCTACGACCTAGCAAGGCGCCATTAGCCTTACAGTGCTTGTATTTAAAGACTCTCAATTGTATCGTCAAGAGCGATGTACCACAATGATGGAGTAAAGTTAAGTATTAACGCAGCTACGTACTTTTCTTTATAGCATTCATTAAGTATCCTGTTTCAGACCTCACGCCAGCCAGCGTGTGTAACGCGTGCATTTCGGCTACTTCCGAGTGGCGTAGCTGTCTTGCAACGCCACAACAGAGAGCTGCATCAAACCAGTCTCAGGACTGAAGACCACAACAACAACAACAACAACAACAACAACAACAACAACTTGTGTGCTATGATGCATACCGTTTCAATGTTACAACAAGATGATGCTCCATCAAAAGTGTATAGTTCTGATGCAATTTGCCACATTAAATGTCAAATAACAAACGAATATGGTTTCAATTCCATGACACAATGACAATCTATCAGAAGCTAGTAGTTCTGATGCCACTTGTCATAACTTAATATCAAATAATGACATTTGTAGATACACAGTGAATACCATATACGGGGGCATGGCTGCCACATTGAAGCTGTAGCTTAGTTGATAGCTTTGTGGAATGTGAAGACAAAGGTAGCAGGTTCACACCCACTTCCTTTCAGTTTTTTTATTTCTTTTTTCACTCTCTGTTTTCTAAAAGATTCTAGGTCTTTCTTATTAATTTAATAGAAATATTACATGCAGTAGTCAATGTTATTTATCATATTGTAAATAGTGTACTTGCAGAAATTGTTAGAAAGGTAAATGACTGGAATGTTTCCATAGTGGGCATAAATCTTTACATAACTGCCAGTCTATGCTGGAAAGTAACACACAAGTTACACAATGGAAGTTTTTGCTATTATGAAACTTTACGTAATATATATATATACCTACAGCTTGGCTTCATGGACTGCCTCATGTCTGTGTCGAGCTGATAACTATCTTTTTTAATGATGGTGAGCAGCTTTGAAACAAAAATCTCATCTCCTATTCAGATGAAACTACAAAACAAATTTCAATCCTGAAATCTATGTGAAGAAGTACATTACTTCAGAGTGAAGGAAGTCCATGCAACATTGAGAATACAGATATAATTCATGCAGACACTAACATTAGGCACTATATTCATTCAATTTAAACCGACAACAGGATGAAGATTCAATTGTTAATGAATAACTTTTACTAGTATGTATGTCAGAATGCTGTATAGTATTATTTGCTGTTCAAATCAGCGATGTGTCCAGAATCTTCTTTCCCCACTTTTCTTCAACAGTCCGGTAACAGAGTTGAAGCAGTTATTTTAAGCCCATCTACTTTTGCAAAGGAACTCTGTGATCTACAAGCCAGATGCCACATACTGCCGCTGGAAAGCACTGATGTCACAAATCACAACAAGGAGCACATTCCATAAATGTAATAAGTCATTTCGGACCTTGCAGCAACAGCAACAACAACAACAACAACATCGTACACCACATCTGGCATGCTTTGTGATGAGAAACACGTTATGCATGAGGACAGTTTTACCCCCATGCCCTTTCCCTCCATAAAGAAGAAACAAACAATTTCCAAATCTAGAAATAGTTTTTCCCATTTGCTAGTGTTTCTATAAGCAGTACTTTGAATGTTACCTGCTAAAGTTAAGTACTGTATAGCTGTTCTGGCTCCTTGTAATTTATCACTTACACTTATGTAGGGCATGGTAAACAATTCATTACAGATGAGTTTGGGGTAAATGACTTACAAAACACTAAAACATGAACTCTTACACATGATGTTCACTTCAAGAAAACCTAATCTCTTTCTCCCTGAAAAGACGGAATACAACTTCACAGCCACTTTTTCAAGACACTTTATTGTTTCAAAATACTAAGATGTGAATATTTGCTGCAGTTATGGGGTTGTGTCAATCTGCAATAAAAACAAACCACATAAAGTACTGATATAGAAATGCACAGCATTTAAAGCTATTGTGACGAAGCAAGTTGGGATCTCTTTACTACCTCTCTCGTTTTGCCATCTGCCTCCTTAAATTCATATTTTCATTTTTGACTAATTACCTTTAACATGCATGAGTATAATCTGCATTTTCATGAAAGAGAAAGGTTGGCCCCCAATCTTAAGAAATATACTACAAAATCTCATTTTGTGTTTAGTTTTGTGTATGTACTAAATTTCCTAATTTATTTTGACTATTCCTAGTTAATATCTATTGTTATAGGGTGAAATCGGTAACTGTTTTGTAACTTAAATTCTATTGTTGACTTACAAACAAATATAAATTCTGTACTAATTATAAACATTTGGAAGAACCACCACTAACATTCTTTAAGTATTTATTTGGCTCCAAGTGAAAACATGTTAGCAAGGCCAGCCCTTATTTAATTCCAAAATAATTACCAGGTATATCTAAAGCATTGTTTGTGTAACTATATCTGGTAATTTCATTCTTTAAACAAATAATTTGGCCTAACCTTTGTGGTAGAAGAAACTGTTAAAAAGGAGGAATTTCTCGATAGATTCAGTTAATTGAATGACTTATGTTTTAATTGTAATTTCTGTAACTCAAACATCGAATAATGTATAGTTTCAGTGCCTATTATTGTGAGGATATATAAAGGCCTGATTTTTGGCCCCTAGACAGTCAGTCCATAGCCGATTTTCAGACAAGAAACCTGTATTGGTTAGATCAACAATGCCGTGTGTTAAAACAACAACAGTGTCTGTTCAATCTATTTGAGATATAATGAACTGCGTGGTTAGGTAGTTACTGCTCATAGATGTTCAGCAGCAAACTATTGTAGCAGTATATTGACGTTTGCCTGCAAATTATTAATGAGGCTTACCACAAGTTAACCAACAGTTATTACACTGTAATACTGCGGGGTTGTGAACAGTGAAAGTAAAGAACTGTGGAAAGTAACTGTGCAACTGTCGACTACATCATTTACAGTAATGAGTGTTGAACTTCCCCCTTCATTTTTCAGCCAGTATAAAAACGCAGTACGTCGACACCGAGGATTATCAACACAGAAATACAGCAGGTGAAGGCCACACTATGTTACAGCAATGGATCTACAATGCAGTTATAAAGTTTTCTAGAAGATAGCTTGATTTGAATGGCAACTATTTTTAAAATAATCATTTGAAAATATTGTTTTAATGCTGCAAGCTACACATAAATCCTACAAACTTACACACACATAAACAGTTACGAAACTCTCATGTAATGCTTGATCATCGTTATATGGAAAAGAACCAGTTTTGCATATGAAATTTGAAAAACTGGGCTGTAACTGAATATCAAAATCATTGTGGACCCCGTAAATCAAAAGCCTCAGCTCGTAAAAACACTGTGCTAGACTATGTTAATATTGAGGCCTCAAAAACATCTGCAGTCATTTTTGGTGGTTTGAGTTTGTAGGTAGCTACCACACAATATAAATGAACACTTCAACTGGCATTATTACAAAACAAGTGCCAACTTCTGTTTACAAAAACAGTAAGTTTGTGATTAAATAATGCATGTTAGGGTCATTAGGTCACATATTTTTGCTTGAAAAATATTAAAGAAACTAGGGAGGTGAACTTACGAGAAATTTATATTTCATTATTTATTGGCAGATTTAAATTAGTGTATATTTCACATATTAAATCTGACTTCATGAAATGCTGAAAAGCTATAGTCTGTCATAGACATTAAAACAGAGACGGAACATGTTTAGAACCAGCCACTGATCACTGATATGCACCACACAAAAGCATATATATTTTTTTGTGCTTATATTTTCTGATTTTTAAAATTTTGATTAACAAATAATCCCTCTCAACACTATTTTTTAAAAAATTGTCATCTTGTTAATAAATGTCAATTTGGCTCCAAACACTAAAATGAAAGCAGTTTATAATATAGTAGCTTGTTTACATGGTTTGATATTATGAGCTGAATTATACTGACAGCTTTGATGTTCAGTGAAGACCTTCACAAGAAACTTTAGAGTTATCAGATGTCAATGCAATTAGGCACCATTACATTTTCTTTGTATTCAAGTGTATCTGGACTTAATAAAAAAATGAATA
Source organism: Schistocerca cancellata (assembly GCF_023864275.1). Lineage (NCBI taxonomy): Eukaryota > Metazoa > Arthropoda > Insecta > Orthoptera > Acrididae > Schistocerca > Schistocerca cancellata. The sequence continues at coordinate 143,145,096 of NC_064634.1, read as the reverse complement.
TCATACTAAGCAATGATTGAATTTATTACATTTGTCAATGAAAGTTTTGTAAGATTCTCAGTGGACACACAGACAGTGAATTCTGAAAGTTATATATTTACACATTTACCGACAAGCAATTTTAGCCAGTATGGTAGTTGGAAGTGACAGAGCATTCAGAACTGAGGCACAATTATTTAAAGTGACATGATAAGAGGATTAAGATTTGTACATGGAAAATCATCTTCAATGATGAAATACATTGCCACAAGTCAAGCAAAGATCTGCAGCAAATGGATCACAATGTTCGAGAAAAGATATACAATTTATGAATTAATAAATTACTTCCCAGAAATTTCAAGATCATCTGTCGACAGTATTTTTACAGAGAATCTGAGATACCATAAATTTTCTGCACAGTGTATGACCAAAACAATGACTTATAACCACAAAACTTAGTAAGTGATACAAGCTGAGTATTTCTCCTACAGTAAAAAAGGTGAAAAATCCCTTAAGAAAATTGTGACAGACAGTTAAACATTGTTTCCTTTCAACACACGATGAAAATAAAATCATTCATAACTGCATATCTACGACCAATCTCTCTCTCTCTCTCTCTCTCTCTCTCTCTCTCTCTCTCTCTCTCTCAAAATAATGGGGGAGGGGGGTTCCCACAAACATTCAGCAAAAAAAAAAAGTTCATGGTTACGGTATTTTGGCACAACAGTGGTGTTTCTCTTGTTCATTTCACTACATTCTGTACATCTCAACTATAAATTTCAGAGTAATTTTATCTCCTAGGTTTTACACAGCAAAAAAGATCATGTTTCAAAACACACACACACACACACACACACACACACACACACATCATTTCAAATATCAAATGAGTAGAGAAACTACAATATTTAATAATAAGTAGATAATAAGTAGAAAAGGGAAGCAGTCCTTCAATCATTCTAAACTCAATTCTTTCAATTTCCAGTGACAATTTTAGTTGCTCCTTTCTTATTTCACACCCACTCTTATTTATTTACATCTGAGAATATCTGTCTTTTTTATTATTATGATCAATTACTCTTTGTCCATCAACAGGGATACCCAGTACTTTATAACTGGTAATAAGCTGATACAAATTCGAAATGCACATGTACAAAAAACTATTAATTCTTAAGATTCTTCTTCCTCCTCCTCCTCTTTCTCCTTCATCCACTTCTTCCTCCTCTTCCTCATTACCGCCACCATCACCACCACCACCACCACCACCATCCACGCCACCAGACAGTTTTCCATGCGTCATGATACTCAGCTATCTAAGCACAACAGATAAAACATTAGTCGCCCTTAGGAGACATCATACTAATAATGTGTAAACATGGCCTCTATCCTCAATCATGGCCTTAATTCAGCAAGGAGGAGTGTCCAGAAGTTTCTTCAACTATCCCAAATCCAGCTGATGCCACTCAATTATCATTGCTGATGCTGTTATTGTGGAAGATAGGAAATTTCACAGCAACTCATCATGGAGACATAGAAGGAAGAGCAATTGTTAGTCAGTGACAATGTGGAAATAAACATGCTGGTTCATGTTCATGGTAACCTGAATGAAGTCATGGCAACAAACACACCTTCGGCATAAGTTACACCTTCACGCACTGAGCGTCAAACATCTCACTGGCTGAGGGTGTAATCAGTGCCTAGCAACATTTGAGAATAAGCAAAATCACATCTTGCAGAGCACACTACATGCTTCCAGTATGCTACTATCCAGTTTCTGTATTGTTTGGCCCCTTGAAGCTGTGCAGCTCTATGTGCCACTGTGAGAAATGGCCTTTTACAAGGTAGCCCACTCCACATGTCCACTGCATGCAGTAAGCTTCACAATGTTCACTAGGAACTTGATTGTGATGGACTTGCAATCACTAACAGCAACTACTTTTGTCAGGTTTGAAAGCAACTGTCAGTGACAGTTTGATACACATGCCTATCTCCTGTTGATTAGGATCTTTTTATGACCACTCTCCTCATGCCTGGACACTAACAAATCTCACAACTTCATTCACAGCGTAGTCAGTGGCATATTCAAACACAATAGCTCCTATCTGTGAGTCTGTCACATCTCCACATAGATTCATCTAACTGTGTTGATTCCATTAACATGTGATACATACACATACACATCACTTCACTGCCATGACTTAGGATAGTGGTCCAGGGTCATATGACCACCTGGTACCAGCCCTACACAACCTACATTGCTCCAACACAACCAGAGTGCACTTCTTAGTGGGTGGGTAATATTTTTTTCTGGTGAGCCTTCCTTGTCTCCTATTATGTGCATAAATACAAGTAGTAATAGAATCTCTACTACAATAACAGATCCCCAGGCTAAACTGAACTGCATATTATGACAGTTTATGCAACTTATATATTCTGCTGCTCTAGAAGTATACATAGATCAGAGATTAAGTACATCTCTTTATGACTGCATTGTCAAGTTGTTGAAGTGAAAGACTTCTGCTTCCGTTTCCTAAGACTTAAATTTGTATTACCAGGTTCTTCTGTTCTATAAAATAATTACTTTAATGTGATCTTGCTCTTTTAGTTTTGCAAACCATTGTAGCAAGTGCTTCTTCCCACTGAGCCAGTCAGAGGATAACTTTGCATCGGCAGCCAGTGGAAAAATGGTGCTCCATATACAAATATCTGCAACTGTGATGCTGGACTGAAACACAAAAAGAGCAGCTTACTGTAATTAAAAAGTACAATATATCGTAACAGAAATGGAGACAACCAGTTTAAAAATATTTTCAGGCTACATATCCACAACAGTATCTCTACTGATGGCAAAGACAGATTCTACCACAGAAAATGCGAGGAAAAGATGAAATGGCTACTGGTAATGCATACATATCAATGTTTAATTTCAAGTATTTTGTCTTGAGTTAATATGATATCAAAAGTTGCAGAGAAAATAGTATTCCCAGGATTTACATTATTTGCCTCCTCTGCAGCATTCATCACTCTTAACTCAGAATTAATACATCTATACTTTGGGAGATGCCTTGAGGAGAGTGATGGATGGCACTTCCAGTACTACCATATTAACCCCTCCCTTTCCCCTGCTTCAGTTGTGAATGATGTGAGAAGAATAACTGTTGGTAAACATACATATAATCTCTCATTTCTCCCATTTTCTCACTTATATCATGTCATGAGAGCTGCCTGGATGGCTGTGGGCATTAAAGCACACAGTTATATGACAAAGGGAGTCATGCAGACCCTGGATCAAATCCATCTGACAGATCAATGGCAGGGGCCAGTGCGCTGGCAAACCTATATGTGGTTTTTAGGCAGTTTTCCACAACCACTTTTGTAAATACTGGAATGGTTCTCAGGTTCTGCTTCAATTATACAATGCACAGAAACACTTTGAAATGCAATGTCACATTTTTCCATGTGATATACACTAGAGGCACACAGAAGGGGTACACAGATTCCTCCCCAGGAGGAAGCTGACAGTAACTTTATAATGCTTTTGGGAGTGGTGAACCCATTACAATAATAGCCTACAAACAGGTCTGCTTCTCTGCAAGTACCGTATCAGTCCTGACCTGGTGTGACAAAGCAGACGGATTCTTTCCATCTGATACTTTTTCTCTACTCCCAAAAATAAGCAAGTTTTTGAACTAATTTTTATGATTTCCAGTACATTTAATTGTTGATATGTGACACTGACTTGAAAATCTCAAGTTGTTGTTTATACCTAATTTCTCTGAAATTTATTATCTATGTGATTATTTCAAGTGTTCCAATTAATTTTCATTAGGGCACTGTTAATTAAAATTTGCCATTAATTGGAGTTAGTACTATTTCGGCACATGTAAAACTTGGTGAGCTAATCAGTATATTTGAGGAACAAGACCAGCACTATTTGACAGTTAAGCATTCCCACATTCCTGTAAAGTACTTAAAATTATCCAAAACTAATTACCTTCTGTAATAATTAAACTTGAAGTTATGGACCTATACCATTTTCTATTGCAGATTTTATCATAACTACTGCTAGGTCCTGGACTTTGACAACAGGCTTTTCTTGTCCTAATTTTTCTGTACAGTTAAGACATATAGCATTGAATGAATAACTTGTTAATTAATATGCTTACATAATTCTCTTTGATTTGCAATACTGTGTTTATTCCCGTAACTGAGGAGAATGACAATGCTGAAGAAAAATAGTGTCCACATACTTTTATAATTTGGTAGCTAGCAACAGTTGCTGTAATCCAAAATTGTATTGTTTTTTGTACTTAATTAAAAACAATAAATTCCAACCGAACCATATTTCAAAGCTTTTTCAAAATTACAGTTTGTTCTTACAGCAGTCTACAAGTAGTCGAGCACTACCCAATTGTGCTCATGTGCTACTCTGCTCAGTTGCAAAAGTCTCTCCATACCAGCAGGGAGATGTGCAACAGTCATATGGCTTTCTGTGGTTGTCTCCATTTGGTGCTCACTGTTCAATTTTTTTTTCCCCCCACATTCAAATTTGTTCAAACACATGGAATTTCAACAGTATTATAATGCATTTATTTTTTCTGGCTGGTTAATTCTGTGGATTACAAAGACAAAGTGAAAGTAAGTAAATGTGTACAGTTCCTTTAAAGAAAAACAATCCAAAAACAACAATAGCAACTTTAAAAAGCCTTTGTTGTACTTCCAGTCAATGTGTGTTGAAGAAGAGGGGGTAGTTCTAGGACCACTGGTGTGCTGAACCCGTCCTGGTTCCTTTAGGAGCCATTTTGATTCACAAATAGTTTGCTCTGATAACAGCAAATAAAAGAACACTGAAATCCCTACCAGAAATGCTCATCACCAATCAAGTATTTTTTGATTTGCAAATGTAATAGGAAACAAGACATCTAATGCCTGCTATTTCTTTACCAGCTGCCTGCCAGTCCCTGAAAATTGCAGATCCACATAGTGCAGAAACTGCTCCTATCTATACTTCATATATTTCAACTCCAAACACATCCAGCTTAGACAGCAAATAGAATTCATTAAAGCAACAGCAAAATGTCCAGACTTTCGAGACACCTTATGATGCTTGAGACTACAAGCTCTCAAAGTGAAGCAAAAATATGTATTTAGGGTATAACCTGAAAGACAAGTTTGTTGATTTGATGATGTTAAATTGTTTTCTTGACATAAAGTTTTTGCATGTTTAAATTTCTTCATTATGATCATGTTTTGCAAGATAAATAAAATATATGTACTAATAAAATGCACATACTTGCATATTCTTGACTTGCTCATTATAAATGTTAAGAATCTAGCAAGTGTTTTGTTCCTCACAGTAATTAATGTTAGGCAGACCTCAGCCTGCTCAGAAATACACAAAGATGGCAGTGTGTGTAGATATCCGCGATTTTACTCCAAAAATAAGTTACAGTGAAGCCTTTAAAAATTCGTGTGTAAAGTGCAAAAGTGAATTCTTAAAGTACAGTGAACGTATTGCTAGTTTACAATGTGTAATCTGCAGTCTATGAGTAGAAATCGACAGCCTGAAGTCCGAAAATATGGAGCTGAAGTCGAAGCAAAACATGGATCCATTGCTTCAAGACAGACAGAAGAACAAAAACTTTCACCAGAACATGGCTACATTGCTGCAAAATTACGCTGATAAATCAACAAAATGGAAGGTAGTACACAACAAGCGTCAAACATTCGGCGCTAAAACGTTGTCTACAGCAAATGTTTCGAGGTTTGAGAATGTAAACAATTTTGATGTAGCTACTTTGTTCTAGTAATAGTCTCACAGAAAGTGAAAACAATCGTAAGACATGGAGTAACATCAGTTTATCTTTGAGATTGGACATAGTGAGTTGATGTTAGTCAAGAGTGCCTTTAAGGCAACAAAGATGCCATTATTAACACCTCACTGGATTTGACAGAGCTGTGTCATAGGGCTATATGAATCTGCATGCACCTTCTGTGATACTGCAGGAAGACTTGGCAGGAATGTAGCAACTGTACATAATGCTGGCAGCAGTGGTCATGATAATACACAACTGGCAAGAAGTCAAATGGGATTACCGACATGGAAGACTACTTTGTTCAGCATATGGCTCTGATGCATTACACAGCATCTGCAGCAGCAATATGAGCAGCAGTTGCCATCACAGTGACATAATGAACTGTTACAGCTTGGTTACTTTACGTACAGCCAGATGCAGTCTAGTGTGCACTCTACCGATCCCAAATCGCCGCTGTTTGTCACTTCAATAGTGTCACATGGGAGCTCACTGGTGGTAAGATGGAGCTCTGCCATGTTTCCTGATGAAAGCTGGTTCTCCCTTGGTGCCAGGGATAGCCGGGTGTTGGTTAGGAAGAGGCCATTTGAGGGCCTGCAACCAACTTGCGTGCTAGACACAATGGACCTACAGCTGGAGTTATGGTCTAGGGTGCAATTTAGCATGAGAGCAGGAGCACTCTCATGATTATACCATGCACCCTGGATGCAAAATCTGTACGTCAAACTGGTGATTTGATCTGTTGTCCTGCCACTCATGAACAGCATCCCACGGGGTGTTTTCCAACAGGATAACATTTGCGCATATATCATTCTATAACCCAACATAGTCAAGAGGGTCTCAACATTTTGCCTTGGCCTGCTCAATCACCAGATCTATCTCCAATTGAGTCATATGAAACATCATTAGATGACAACTCTAGTTTCATCCACAAACAGCATTAACTGTGCCTGTATTGACCAACCAAGTGCTACAGGCGTGGAATTTCATCTCACAGACTGATATCTGGCACTGTAAAACACAATGAATGCACATTTGCAAGCTTGTATTCAACATTCTGAAGGTTACACCAATTATTGATATACCAGCATTTCACATTTGCAATGGCTTACCTTGTACTTAAATTAACCCATTATCTCATAATGTTAATCACTTAAATATATGTTAACCAGACAAATGTATTCCTTAAATTTTGTTAATTATTTTTTGGTGTTGTGAATATTTTTTACCACCCCCATCAGTGGAATTCAATACAGTATTCACTAATATGCAAAAAGTAGAACTTATCTTTCTCTTTATTAGTCCTACAATAAAACAGTATCAGTCTGTATTCATATAGCATTATCAGTTCCACAAAAAAGATGTTCTGATATGAGTAACATGTCAGTCAATATTTAATTTTTTGGACCTTTTCTGTTTTCATGGAAGTTAGAATATGATAGTTGTTTCATAGCAATGGTTCGATTCAAGTTCCAGTGTTTTTTTTTTTTTTTTTTTACTTGTAGCAGTTTCAACTTTATTTGGGTCATAATCCATTGATCCACTAGCACAGGTCCCTGAGGTGCGAACACAAGTTAAAGACACACATTTTATCTATTTGCAATGAAAGGATGAAAACGTGAAAAGTTGTTGTATGACAGTGATAATGTAAATGATGAAATTACCTAGAAAAACAAATTTATGAGTTTCTGTGAAAATACTCATCAATGAAATAACAGTTGCCCAACATTTGTAGACTTTGTTTTTGTTCCTAAGTTTATATTCCCGATTTTCACTATTTTTTTAAGGAAAAAGAAAAAGTCTTCTCTTCCTTAGCCCTTGTTTTGAAAAATTCCTCCTGAAGTGATTCAATATTAACCTTAATAGTGTCTCAAATTGCCGTGTGCATCTTACTGGCATGCTCCAAATGGTCACGAAGCAACTGTTTTCTAACTACATATTCCTTTTTATATAGGAATTTAATTTCTGTATTTGACCAAAATTTTCATTCTTTTTCAAGAACTATTATGCCCACATTTCCTTTAGGGCTACAAAGTAAATAAATTCTAGAGCGCTTAAAAGAAAAATTGAACTTACAACAGAATACAAATTACAATTAATGGCAACACACACTTCCTCTATGTAAATTTTAAAAGACAATATGGAACACATGTTTAGTGTTTAAAAAAATAATGACAGATGCACCAATACATAGTAAATCTTTACACTTAAGTGATCAGGAAGAATCTGGATTCAGAAGTTTAGTGGATAGGACACACAGAGCGAGAAGAACAGTACACCACATTAAAGACGATGGAAGGAAAATATGAAAGCAAAAAAATATCAAAATAGTGTTGATTCCATACTATGGCAGCATTTTGCAAAAGGTACAAAGATTCTTAAATTACTTAATTTTAAAGTAGCATTCAAAACAGGTAACACGTTAGGACACAATCTGAAAAGGGTAATGAACAAATATAACAAATTAGGTGGGTGCAAGATAAAATGCACCACTGTACCCACTCTTGCACTTCCTTGTCCAACAGAAACTGATGTCCTTATACAGTACAACCTCGATTTTATGTTCCCGGAATTAACGTTTTCCCATCGTTTATGACACATTTTATCAGTCCCAGCATATTTCTTATGCCTACAACGTTAATTTTCACCCGATTTTGCATCAACATATCCTGCGATTTATGCATTACGAGAAGATGTTTGTGAAGAAAAAATGATGCTGGCATGACGTTGGCCATCCAGTAATGTTTACAAATATTACGTGGTTAAGTTTCTTGACACCAGGATACTCTTCTCAGTGGATTTGAATCAATAAACCTAAATGTGTAAAAGTTGCAACAATTCATGCCGTATTTCCCACCGCTGCCAAGCTCTACATGGCGTGGTGGCTAATGGGAGTAACTAGTTTTGTTCGAATGAAGATATCATGACCAGTCACAACCATTTCCAAGCTGCCTCTACAGCCCAAATGCAGTTTATGATTGTTGTGATCATTGTGACACCTTTTCAAACCATAGATACCATGTTTCAGCGAATGGCCACTTGGAGCACTAACTGAAACTGTCATTCACTTTGCGTTGCTCAAATGTTTTTAGTTTTAAAACAGCGCCGATTGTGTGTTTTATTCATGCTGAGCAAAACATGTTTCGAGAATTTATTTGTGAAGTGCAGTATTTATGTATGTATTTTTTGTGATGTTAGACAAACAAACAATGTGACTGAGGCACAGTACCTGGTAACCTGCAGTGCAAGAAATGCAAAATGACACATATTCAAACACCACATAAAATACTTATGTACTTATTTGCATTCTCGAAATGTGTCATGCTAAGCATGAAAAAATATGTAACTAGTGCAGTATTTCGTTAAGTAAATAATGAATGGCAGCTGAAGGCTTTCAAAAACATCTATTATGACATATGAAATTGAGTGAAATGTTCTTACTTCCCAGACAGTTATCAGTTCCAGTTACATCAGCTGTTTTTACTAGATAATAAACCTTCATTAGATAATAAACAAGTCTTTGGTGCTTGTGACGTACATATATCATACATAAAGTGCAAGGGGGTATCCTACACATAACTTTCACAGCTTAAAACATTATTTTCCTCGTTTTACATTTTCCCGCATTTTACATCATATTTTGAACTCCCTTGTAAAGTGTAAAAGCGGGATTTCACTGTTTGTCTTTCTTCAGGTTGCCCCAAAGATGTGAAAAGATGGGTTGTACAGAGGAGATGGTGAACAATCTTGGCTGTATGGAGGATGTTGCAGTGTTTGCCAAACAAATTCCTGAAGTGTAACTTTTGTCCAATTGGCACTGTGGGGGTGGGCATTATATTGCAACCGGATGATTCTGTCTGACAGTGTAGGAGCAAATGGCAGAGCCAACAGTGGAAACATCTCACACCTCCCCTGCAAAAGAAATTCAAAGCTGCTCACTCAAGTTCTGGTAAGGTGCAGGGGACCTCTGCTTGAACGTGGAACCACAATCAGTGTTCAGCACTATAAAGACACTTTGCAGAAACTGTGATGAGCCATAAAGTCAAAACACTCAGGAATGCTGCCGGACAAAATAATCCCTGTAGCATGATAAGGCTGTGCTTGAGCGGTTTGGTTGGGCAATACTGCAACAGCCTCCATACAGCCAAGATTTTTCATCATATGATTTTCAAATGTTTGGGAACCTGAAATAAGATGTGTGGACATAGGTTTCAGTCAGACAAACAAGTACAGGAGTGGATGTGGCTGTGAATCTGACAGCGGCCCACCATGTTCTACGAAACAGGCATTCATGGTCTCATCTATCAATGGGATAAATGTCTTAATGAGTGTGGTGATTACTTTTGAATGAAACCATTCCATCATCCCATTGTGGCAGGTACTCAGTTTTCATTTTACTACTCCTTAGGGCACTTGAAAAATTTCAAACTGAGACACCATGAGCTTCGATAGACAAGTTCGCTGCTGGTATGTACACTCGCACAACTGCGTATCTACTTGTAGGAAATAATGGAGATTCTTGAGTGTTGTCATACACAGAGTAAAGGTGAACGACTGGATCTAATGCAAGGATGAAAGATTTTGGTGCACCATATGAAATATCAGAGCATTTTCATCAAAAAGGTTACAAGCAAAACAAGTCACTTCTCTAAGAGCTTTGGGAGATACTGCAAACCGTAATTGTGTCTACAGCGTGAATCAAGATTGCACCATAGTGATATGCACAGTTTTAAAATATAAAATTATTTTAGAACAGAGGTGTACAGACTTGTCAGGGCTGCTGGCCACAAAGTCTCATAGTAACTTACACTGTCAGAGACACACACAAGAATGAAATTGGACAGATTGGTACTCATCACATAAAAGGAGGCATTGAGTGGTGGACAGACATATTTAAATGAAAAATCTGAAGGGGGACTTTGTCTCATAGCTTACTTTAAAATGTATTTTAAATGTGCCTCACTGTTGCTTAATGCCTCCTGTATGTGGTAAGTAGCAATTTATTCTATTTCATTGTTATTCCAGCCCAGATTTTCCAGTTTTATATATAATTTGTTTTATGAAGATTCATTTTATTTAACAAACGTAATCAGAACTATAAAGTAAAGGGCAACAGGGGAACACACACACACACAAAAGGATTTAACTTTTACAAGCTATTGGAGCCAGTGGCTTCTTCTTCTGTTGGAAGAGTTGAAGGGGAAGGTAGAGGTGTGAAGGTGAAGGAAAAGGACTGGAGAGGTTTCGGGAAAGGGGTGCAGTTTAGAAAAGTCACCCAGAACCCCTGGTCAGGGGAGACTTAATCAACGGGATGAGAAGGATATTATCAATAATTGATTATTTTCGTTGTTATAATCAGAACTATGTAATTTTGCAGATATATTATTCAAACAATTTAATTTGAAATGTGACATGCACTGACTTCAAATGTTTGGCTCAATTTATACCAATCAGCTGGTAAACACCAATTAGAATGTCAAGACAGAAAATGCGTGTATCTGGAATTGACAGTAAGAAATTTCAAAGAAGGCCATGAATGATCTAACACAGAACAGGATGGGACAGGATGTGAAAATTATTAGAATAAGCAATGATAACAAAATAAATCCTTATAGTACAGCAAAATTCTGACATACAACAAAGAGCCCTTGCAAAGAACAAGAAAGTAATAAATGCTTTTTATTCCAGTCCTTGATCACAATATCAGTTCTTTAGACAATGACTATTGTATTATTATGTTGTAATGATCACTGTGTGGACAATGTGGCCTATTCTACACATTATTTTAGATCTATATGACGATGCTGTGTTGATTATATTTATATGTTTTGACGATGCCATTATGACCTTATCACTTTAGGACATGGTGTGAAAAAGATCTGAGGATGGTCATTATGGACTGAAACCGGTCATCATCTAAAGAATTGATACTGTGATCAAAGACTGGAATAAAAAACATTTGACAGTATTGGATCACTGTTTGTATAAGCGACTATGACGCAGTTGGTGAAAGTAATATGTGACCAAATAAATATAAGTAACAACTTACAGATTATGTCAGTCAGTAAAGCTATAAGAGAGGTGTAGAATATAATCAAAATACTCATAGACACCACAATGTAAAACACACACACACACACACACACACACACAAGACTAGTGAATTAATATGTTTGTTTGTGTGGCCATCTTCCGCAGCAGCTGCTAACATCTGTTATTATAGGTTATCTGTCTTGAGCTGACTGCAGTGTAATTAAAAAGAACTATACCAGTCGCGATTTGCTTTTTATTTATAAAGCATCTTCTGTGGTTTCTGTAAATTGGATACACATGTTTGTACATTTTTTTTTATTCTTTTAGCTTAAAAACAGCATTTTCTTTATGAAGTTGGTCTGTAAGCTACTTACGGGGTTTCTTTACATAGTCTGCACCTCCCCTTTTGCTAGCAGTGATTGATGTCGACAGGCTTCATTTCACATATGCAGTTTTTTGCATTTTGCATTATTTCCTGCACTGCACCATTTATAATTGACTTTCTTAACTGTTTTACATTCATCACTGCTGCAGTGTTTATGCCTACTCATTTGTTTTCATTCATGTTGTGAGTGTTGCCAACCTATGAAACGATTTTGTGTGTGTGTGTGTGTGTGTGAGAGAGAGAGAGAGAGAGAGAGAGAGAGAGAGAGAGAGAGAGAGAGAGAGAGAGAGTGAAATTGTCTTGTATGTAGGTAGAGACGTGACAGGAATGGTTATTTCTCCCCCCCTCCCTGCCCCCTTTTCCTGGATTGGGGGGGGGGGGATGACAGGGATGGTCTGGACAGTGATTATGGGACAGATCTGGAAGGAAATGGTAGTGGTAAATGGAGACTGTGGTTATATTTGTACTATTAATGATATATTAAGTGGCCAACCAGTTTAAAGAGTGTGTGGTTTGCCAAGCTGATCTGATCATTTATGTGTTGTTTCTTTTCTGTTACGGTTTTTTGGATGTGGTATTTTTCTTGTCAGGTGAGGAGGTGTTTTTTGTTGTTGTTTATCCTTATGATTTCCATGTCTGTGTCTCTGGTTGCAATTTTATGTTGATGTTGGTGTAAGTGTTCTGCATAAGTTGAATGATTTGTCCTATACTTCCATGCTCTTCTTACATGTTCTTTGTATCTGGTGTCAAATGTCCTCCTGGTTTGACCTATGTTTCCTCCATCACTTGTATTGCATTTCAGTTGGTATATTCCTGATTGTTGATACATATCAGCTTTTCCTACTGTTTTTGGGAAGTATTTCTGAATTGAGTTGTTGGTTTGGTGTGTTATTTTTATGACTTGTTTTTTGAAAATACTGGATATTCTGTGTGTGTATTTGTGGTGTACCATCTTTTACTTTCTGTTTCTTTCACACTTTGTGTTGTTTCTATTCTTGTATTTTGTGTATTTGTTTGTGTGTGATTTTGTCCTTGTGTTGGTGACAGTTGAGAGTTTGTTTTTTTCTTTTGTTCTTTTTTTTTTCTTTTCTGTTTCTTGATTTTGTTGTTCAACTTTGTTACTAAGTTCTCTTTGTATCCATTGTTTGTGACTGTTTGTATTATAGTATTCATTTCTTTTTTGTAATTGTCTGTATCTAATGGTACTGTGTCTATTCTGTGTCTGTGGAGCATGTATCCAAGTGCTGCCTGCTTTTGAGAATTGGGGTGTAGTGATGTCTCATGTATAATTTTGCCTGTTGTTATCTGTTTTCGGTATATGGAAAATGTGTGTTGGTTGTTTTGAATCTTTACAGTGATGTCCAAGAAATTTACCTGTCTATTTTGCTCATTCTCTATTGTAAAATGTATCTTATCATGAACAGAATATATGTCTGTGTGTAACTGATCCATTTTATTGTTTGGTTCATCTATCAGGCACAAGATATCCATATATCTAATCCAGTATAGGATGTTGTACCTATTTGGCACTATTATGTTACATATGATAATATAACTTCATAAAGAAAACACTGTTTTTAACCTAAAAGAAACAAAAAATAAATGTACAAACATGTGTATCTAATTTACAGAATACCACAGAAGATGCTTTGTAAATAAAAGCGAAATGTGTCTAGTGTAATTCTTTTTAATTATACAGTAGTCAGCTCAAGACAGATAACCTATAATAACAGACCATTAAATTACCTATAGACACCACATCACAAACAAAAGATGAACAAAAACACAGGACAACAAATGGCAATAGTATATATAGTACACATACCAAAACAAAAGACAGAACAGTGAAAATGAAGTAGTAACAAGGAACCCTGCGAAGTCGTGAAAGGCCAATGATATTTACAACATTCAATGCGCCTCCACGCAACCACAATATTGGCTGCTAATGGCAACAGAATGCAGGCCTGGAAGTCTCCAATGGTGAGCACAGCATGAGGCTATAGAGCATAGTTGAACTGCTTAGTTGACAAATAACTTGCAACACTGCTAGTGGTGTTGATACAAAGCAGAGCAATGGCAATGATAATCAAAGCCAACATTGCATTATATCTACATCAACAATTGCCGAAGTTGACATTTCGTCAGAAAGGAACCTACAGAATTTCGCAGAGTGAGAAAGAAGTGGCAGATGAAATTTTAGCATTTCTGCAAGATGAGTCAGTGGAACGTGTGGTGTCACATACGCTCAACTGTGCAGACAATGTACATAAGGAGTACAATGATGGCAATACATGCTTACCAAGTGAAAGTGATACTGAAACACATGTCGACCTATGTAGTCCATCAGCCCTGTCTGAGAGGGAGCCACAATTTCCATCTCCAGTGAAATGTAGTAAAGGTCAATCACTCTCCAAGGAGCGGATACTAAATATGATCACGTACATGGAACATCATACGAAGCACAGTAGAAAAAACATTTACGAACCATTTCCACAGTAATATCACCGTGTAACGCATAAGAAAAATTATGAATAGGACAAGGCACACTTGTTTCAAAACTGGTGTTTACATGTTTCGGGGATGCTCGAAACAATTTACAGCATGTGAATGATAGTGACCTACAACATTATGCACATCAAACTGCACACAACATAGTTTACAGTGATTTCAAGGGAAGCAGTGGATGGTTGTATAACTTCAAACACTACTACAGAAGTGGAAGACATAAAATAAAAATAAAAAAATGATATTTCAAGCAAAACATCCACTTGACGATGCACAACAAACTGTGGAATTGGCCTGTAAATTGTAGATGAGATAAACAAAATTATTCCATCATTCAGAAAGGAATTCATTTTGAACTCCAACCAAAAGGAATTTGAAAAGAGATCAATATGAAAAGAGCCCTAGAAATCAAAAGTACCATAACAGTTGGATCAAGATCAACTGATTCATTCATACACAATTAAGCTGGCTGTTAATTTGGGCGGTAAATTGTCTGGGAAGTTATTTATTGTGCTGCGAGGAGTTGGAGGTGCTCTGCCCTCTATGATTCTTTCTTGTGTGTGTGATGTTTCTAGGGCAGCAGGGAATATTTACGTCACAGCAAGCAAGAGTAGGAAAAACGGGCAAAAGAGAAATACAACTATGGTACGAGCACTGCTTATTGCCTATAGCTGCTCAAAATAACTTGATTTTGCTTGACTCCTGGTCTGCGTATAAAAATCATACTCCCTTAGAGCAAATTATTCCTCCAGAAATGTGTGTGACATTGCAGTTCATACCACTTGGAACCACAGGACAAATTCAGCCTTTGTAGGTTTGTTTTTTCTGGACCTGCAAAACTTATTATTGCTCTATCTGCAGCTACACTTTAAATAATAGACAGTTTCAAGGCAGGCTCCACGACAGACTGTTTTGCATTTGGTTGAATACCATCACATACCATAAGTTCTCAACACCTCACACCAATATCACTATATATGCATTCTTTGAGAGTGGATATCTAGCTGAGTGCCCTGCACAGTTTATAGCACCCAAGGAGTTCGCCTTCTATCTTGATGGTGTAAACCTTTGTGATCACTGTGGCACACCATTCATCATTTGGTGTTCAAGGTGCAAATTAAAGATTTTGTTTTGATCATTTCTGGAATTTCAATGATGTCCATGTTTTGAAGTGTACCGTATTTACCAGATAATAAGATGAGGAGGTTTTCTCCCAAATTCATCATTCGAAAAATACAGGGTCGTCTTGTTCTTGTAGATAAAACCATTGCTGCTGAGGTTAACATTTTTACATTGTTTAGTAGGGTATAGAGGGGTAGTTTACATTTAAAGGGGTTGTCTTACATTTAGAGGTGAAACTTTGGGTACTGAGGACACCTGCTGGTGTATTATGAAAAATTTGGAAGGTCAGGGCTTGACAAACGATACAGGGTCGAGATTTCCCGATACACTGAAGCATTTGATACTGTTATCAACATTGCTCAATCAATCATATAGCATGGACACGTGCGGAGCTAGTGCAGGAGATACACGAGAAACTATGAGCTAGTCATTACAATAGTCTATCACTCTGATTAAAATTTGCCAATTCTGTGAAACACAGGAGGAAACAGCACTAAATTCTATCATCTTACAAACTGTTGTTATATTTGAACAGGTTTGCAATAAATATTCTCATACATGTGTGGTTATAGTATACGAACATTAATGCCACTTTTTAAGTAAATGTGACATTCACAAATGGAAATGTTGTCCTCCAGAAAACCTTAGTTGATTCAGAATCCAGATCAATATTTTAACTGGTCATGAGTGACGGTAATGATTTACTGAGTGGACTGCAAATGAAAAATTCAGTCACTGTTCACATATTAGGGTAGTGGGTAAAAACATTAGCAGCCTTTAATCAGCATCGATGGTGACAATTAGTTGAAACAAGAAAAAAAATTAATCCAGAATGAAACGCCTAACAAAGGAAATAAATCAGTTAAACAGACAGTATTTGTTATTGCGAATAAATTACAGTGGTAACACCCATATTGGATATAGTACCAGCAGACACAACTAAATCACAGGATGAGCAAAAGTTTGAGGGACTGAGTCATACGAGGGTGGTTCAATCCAACAACAAGAATCGCAGCACCCACATTGCAAATAATTTTTTCATTTCTAATTCTTCAGTTAAAATGTGATATATCCTTTCAGATGACATCTGGCAAGCACAAGCAATTTCACGAACTTTCAATCGGCAATCCTCCACAACCATTTTGTGCACTTTTGTAATGATTTCTGGAGTAGTGACACATCTTGGCCGACCACTGCACGGATCATCATCTAAGCTCTCCCATCATGAGAGACGGTAATGATTTACTGATTGGACTGCAAATCAAAAATTCAGTCACTGTTCACATACTAGGGTAGTGGGTAAAAACATTAGCAGCCTTTAATCAGCATCGGTGTTGACAATTAGTTGAAACAAGAAAAAAAATTAATCCAGAATGAAACGCCTAACAAAGGAAATAAATCAGTTAAACAGACAGTATTTGTTATTGCAAATAAATTACAGTGGTAACACCCATATTGGATATAGTACCAGCAGACACAACTAAATCACAGGATGAGCAAAAGTTTGAGGGACTGAATCATACGAGGGTGGTTTGATCAAGAATCGCAGCACCCACATTGCATATAATTTTTTTCATTTCTAATTCTTCGGTTAAAATGTGATATATCCTTTCAGATGACATCTGGCAAGCCTAAGAAATTTCATGCACTTTCAATCGGCAATCCTCCATGACCATTTTGCGCACTTTTGTAATGATTTCTGGAGTAGTGACACATCTTGGCCGACCACTGCACGGACCATCATCTAAGCTCTCCCAATCAAATTTAAATTCATTTGTCCACTTGGCAGCAGTTGAATATGAAGGAGCAGAGTCCCCCAGTGTATTCTGGAAATTTGCAGGAATGTCCTTTGCTTTCATACCTTTCTTTACAAAATACTTAATCACTACTCGAATCTCGAATTTTTCCATCTTCGCAAATCACTGTGCGGCAACAACAACACAGCCACGTCATTGCCACAGCTCTCTTCCAAGAGCACTGATGTGGCACATGTTTACATTCAACCGTCCAATGAATATCACATGAACAACTTATTGCACTAGCACTGAGCTCTCATGGTGATTCCAAGAACTTTTCAAACCACCATCGTAATTGTGATCTTTTATTTATGTATTAGTTGGCATTATTACATATGACCTGCACACTAGAAGATATTGCAATCTGTTTTTCAGTTGCTCCAACTCAGCATTATGGAAGAGTTACAGGGAGAACAGTGACACAAGCTTGGCTGAGAGCTGAGATGATGGTGGTGAGTGGGAGCAAACAGCAAATTTCATTTTGTTGTCAAGCATAGGAACCTATACTGTGTACTTTCGCTTTTTAGGAACATCTACCATGTTTAAACTGCAGTTTTCCTGAGTCCATTTATATTTGTAACTGAACTGACTTTAAAACTGGACAAATACTCAACAGTAGTGTTCAGTTAAGCAAGAAATGGTAAAAGTCTAGACAGGAGACAGTGGCATACTTAAATCTTCCCTGCTGCAATGTTGTCAGTGTGACATATGACAGGAATTAATCGGGTTGTGTTATCTGTTGGTTCTACACAGCCAATAAGAGAGCAGTGGGCATGCAACACGTTTGGAAGCAAGACACATTCTAACATTGTCATGTCAGTATAGAAGCGAAAACCGATATGTATTCAGAGAAAAAAACAGCTGTACTCCAAGGTTCTCCACCATAATGACCTCAGAAATAGCAATATATTCCAAAGAAACGGCTAAATACTTGTGACAACTGTAATAAAACTGGTTGTTGTTGTTGTTGTGGTCTTTAGTCCTGAGACTGGTTTGATGCAGCTCTCCATGCTACTCTATCCAGTGCAAGCTTCTTAATCTCCCAGTACCTACTGCAACCTACATCCTTCTGAATCTGCTTAGTGTATTCATCTCTTGGTCTCCCTCTATGATTTATACAGTAAAGTTGCATGCCCTCAGGAAAATCACGGCTGTAGTTTTCCCTTGCTTTCAGCCGTCCGCAGTACCAGCACAGCAAGGCCGTTCTGGTTAATGTTACAAGGCCAGATCAGTCAATCATCCAGACTGTTGCCCCTGCAACTACTGAAAAGGCTGCTGCCCCTGGTTATGGTGAGATAAATGGACTAACCAGTCTTGGATCATATGAAATGACTTATTCGGTATAGAAGAAGAAGAAGAAGAAGAAGAAGAAGGAGGAGGAGGAGGAGGAGAAGGAGAAAGTCTACCAATGGTCACATGATTTCATAGGAGCAACCCAAACATCCTCTAGACGATCACAAAACACTGTACCAAAGAAAGAGAATGAATAACAAGCCTTCAACTTACAACAAAGAAGAGAAATAAAAGATGACTATTATTAATAAAATTGGTTATTCAAATTCTACTGTTCCTGTCTCTCCCCGCAAAGAGTCACTACCTCAGCGAGGCAAGTGCTGTGAAAATGTGATCAGCCACCAAAATTAGTGAAATTCAAAAATTAGTAAATCAACTTTGGGCTACAAGAGAGTGGTGACAGCCAGACAACAAAGATATAAATTTCACAGCTGTTCTATTAGAATGTGGTGGTGATGATGATGACAATGACGACAACGATGCTGATTACTAAAAAAAAGTGATACCGTGGACTACAGGGTTAGTAAGCAAAAAATCTAGAAAAGAAAATGTTCCAAAAAATAATGTAAACCATTTCTTTTTGTTTATTTTATTTCTCCTAGTATCATTAAAATGTAGACAATCTATAAATGGCATCATTTAGAATAAGTACAAGGTTAACTTTCTGGCATATATTTTATGTCAGTAAAAACTGTTTGTAATTTTGGACTGTCACAAAATGAGCTTTTGGCCAACAAGGGCTTTGTCAAAAATAGACCCCCCCTCCCCCACACACACAGTAACACTCATGCAAATACAAATCGCACACACACGACCACAGTCTCTGGCAACTGAACTCAGAATAAGAGCAGCATATATCATGTGTGTGTGTGTGTGTGTGTGTGTGTGTGTGTGTGTGTGTGTGCGCGCGCGTGCGCGAGTGTATACCTGTCTTTTTTCCCCCCCTAACGTAAGACTTTCCGATCCCGGGATTGGAATGACTCCTTACCCTCTCCCTTAAAACCCACATCCTTTCGTCTTTCCCTCTCCTTCCCCCTTTCCTGATGAAGTAACCTTGGGTTGCAAAAGCTTGAAATTTGTGTGTGTGTTTTTTATCGTCTCTATCAACATAACAATGCTTTCTCGTTTGGTAAGTTACAGCATCTTTGTTTAAATATATAACTTTTAAATTTGGTATTTAACTTTTCATACCATTTCTTGTACTAATTTAGAAACTGATTATAATTGCCAAAATTCAGTTGAATTTGAAAGAGATTCAATTCAAAATACGACCATAAAGTTGAGTAATCAATTGAATTTTGTCTTAAAATTGTGTATCTAACATCTTTAAGTGAGCAGTAATGTCAGTCATAAATGCTAAGTCACATAACCAGACTCGATTTTTTAGTTCAGAGATATTTCTGTTCTCTTCATACACTAAAATTTTGATATCAGAAACTGTACCCATTTTACCACAACGTTGCCATCTTATTTCTGTGTAAAATATCAAATCACCGCATTTTCAACACCAGTCTCTTCAAAAAACATTTTAATTATCTGTCACTGAGATCACGAGATTTTTATGAAATCAACTGTTGAAATCTCAGCTTTCATGGCATTTTCAAAACCAAGTCTCTTCAGGCACAAAGAATTTTGGTGTGTCATATCATCACCATGCTTTCCTAAATGCTGTTTCAGTAATGATACCAATTCAGAATTAATTCATAGTAAAGACAGCTCTCTCTTAGTCATAATACCTGCTGACTTGGTCCAATCTAAATCAATGTCTTTTTATCTTAGAACTCATTTTTACCAACTTCTCAAATAAAACAAACATGTACGCTATCCCATAACAGTCAATGAAAATTAAGCAAATTTCTTTGAGTATATTGGCAACTGGATCTTTGTAGTTGTGACAGTGCAATAATTCTCCTTTGCTGCATTCATCAAGATTAATAAAATTTTCTCACAATGTTTCAGTCATTCCAGACAAATCTTACAGCAGCTATACTGAAACAATTTTTAATAAAGTCTCCACCCATAAATAGCCAAAATGTTTTCTTTAAGGTGAGATATTTAAAAATCTGAATCTCTTAACAGGTGTTCTGAAAAATCACATGCCGACTTGCCATTTCTAGTTCCGAGGACAAAATTTGTGTGTAAGTGCTTATTCTGCTAAGTCTGAAAATGTAGAATGCAGGTTTCTGTGGTGGTTCCTTATGTTGCATTCCTCTGGGACAGCCACAGCACTTTTCTAAATAAGTTACTGCACAAAAAAAAATTTTTTTTTTGAGTAGCTGTACTGAAGCTGCCACTTTCCGTCCTGTACTTGTGACTCATACTTCGTCCTGCTTTATCCATTCTCGGATTAATTTTACGCCTTCTCCAAATTAAAATAATGACTCGCAGCAACTATGTTAATGGAGATAAGAAGAAAAAGGTTTGTATGCACGAACACATTTATAAAAGCTGTTTACATTATTACTGACCAATAATCATGAGGTAAATACTTACAGGCTCACAGAAATACATGAGGAAATTGTTGCTCATTTTTGCCAAAAAAATTTGAGCGCACTAATGAGTATGACAATGGAGTGCTTACTGGTGATTAAATAATGTTGTTGCCACAATCACACTGTTGCATAAGAGAGAAAGTTGAAAAATTATGTCCCATGAGACTACTGTAGTTACAAGAAAGAGCAGTGAGACATGCCACCAATAGGTCAACAGTAGGCTGCAATCTGTGCATACCTGCTTCAGGATATCGGCCAATACCATATGACAGCCATATACTCGATATGATAGGATACAAATATTCCTTGACTATTTTTGTAGCTGTAGCTGTTGGAAGGATAGCTGCCATGCAATTTAATGTAAACATACGGTGGCTCAGCTGAACTGTAGATGTGCATGTCCATTGTACGTGCAATACCTGTCTACTGCGCAAATATGAATATAAGCTGCTGCATGTGGTGACAAGTGGCTGAAAAGAGAACTGTCAAGGGACATAAACGTAGATAACTTAGGTCTCAAAATTTTACAATTTCTTTTAGGAACCAATCTGTACTTTTATTCTACATCTGCATCTATACTCTGCAAACCACCATGAAGGTATGGCAGAATACGTCCCTCTGTATCAGTTATTAGGATTTCTTCCCATTCGATTCACTTACGGAATGTGGGAAGAATGATTGATTGAATGCTTCTGTGCATGCTGTAATTACTGTAATCTTATCCTCTTGATCCCTATGTGATCAATACATAGGGGGTTGTAGTATGTTCCTAGAGTCATCATTTAAAGCCAGTTCTTGAAACTTTGTTGTAGGCTTTCATGGGACAGTTGACGTCTGCCTTCAAGAGTTAGTCAGTTCAGTTTCTTCAGTATCTGTGTGACACTTTCCCACAGTTTAAACAAACCTGTGAAAATTTGTGCTGTCTTTCTCTGTTTATGTTCAATATACCCTGTTATTCGGTGAGATATTCTGGTTCTCGCAATGCTATGTGTCTGAGGAAGCACGTTCTTTCAAAATGCATGTTTTAATATGACCACAAATGTGGTTGGGCTGTAATATTCTATTGAAGTGTTAAATTACAACAATGAATACACTTCCATCAAGCAATGAATAGAATTAAAGTTCATCAACTTACATGAACAAGATATCCTTTTGCGCTCAATGCATCATCCAAGGTTGTCAAAAGATCACTCAGCTGTGTTGACAGTGCTGCAGACTTCATTGTTGTCAGGCAGTTCACAATAACTGGCTGAAAAGACAAGCAAATTTAGTGAAATACACTCTCACTTTGTTATACAAAGATTATCTTAACTACATGAAATGGAAAATACCATTAAACAATTTGTTAAATTCACAAGGAGACAGATGAGTAGGCTAGTACCATTCTCCACAGAAGAGAACTCTACTACAGCCAATACAAACACACTAAATAAATATAAGCAACTACTGTGCTTTTGTTGTTTACTGTGGTCTTACAGAACAAGACTGGTTTTGCACAGCTCTATCCTCTGCAAGTCTCTTCATGTTTGCACAACCACTGAAACCTATATCCATTTGAATCTGCTTACTGTACACATACATCAGTTTCTCTTTACAATTTTTACCTCCTAGACTTGCATCAATTACAAAACGGATGATTCCTTGATGCCTCAGGATTTGTCCTATCATCTGGCCCATTCTTTTCATCAACTTGTGTCACAAATTTCTTTTTCCCCAGTTTGATTAGTACCTCTTTTTAGTTATTCAGTCCACCCATTCAACCTTCAGCATTCTTTTGTAACGTCACACTTTACAACCTTCTATTATTTTCTCATATCTAAGTTGTTTATTGCCCACTTTCACTTCTATAAGAAACAGCACTCCATGTAAATACCATCAGAAAAGACTACCTAACACTTACATTTATATACAATGTTAAGAAAGTCTTCTTTTTCAGAAATGCTTTTCTTGCTATTGGTAGTCTGCATTTTGTATCCTCTTTTATTCTGCATCCATTAGTTGTTTTGCTGCCCAAAAAGCAATATTCACTGACTACTTTTATTGTCTCATTTCCGAATCTTATTCTATCAGAATTGCTTGATTTAATATGAGTTCACTTCAGTACCTTCACTTTACTTTGATGATGTTCATCTTATAACCTATTTTCAAAACACTAACCATTCCAGTCTACTGATCTTCTGAGTGATTTGCCAACTCTGGCAAAAATAGTCACTGGCAAATCTCAAAATTTTTATTTCTTCCCCATGACTTTGAATTCTTCTTCTTCTTCTTCTTCTTCTTCTTTCTTGGCTCTACAACTCATGATGAGCCTTGACCTCTTCAATTTCCTCCCATTTCTCTCGGTCCTTTGCCAACACACTCCAGTTTCTATAGCCCATCATCCTAAGATCTTCGATTACTCCATCTTCCCATCTGGTTCTTGGTTGACCACGTCCTCTCTGCCCTTCTGGCTTTCCTTATAATATTCTTTTTGGTACTTTTGTATCATTCATGCAAGCCACATGTCCCACCCACCTCAGTCTGGATGATTTCACTATCCTTCTAATGGGTTGGTCTTTGTATATGATATACAACTCATGGTTGTATCTCCTTCTCCATCTTCCTCTTTCACAGATTGGGCTGATAATTCGTCTAAGCATGTTTCTTTCAAATGCATTCAGTGTTTCAATATCTTTAGTTGTTAATGTCCGGGCTTGAGATACATATGTAAGCACTGGTTGTTAAAGTGATTTATAGATAGTTAATTTCGTGATACGAGTCAGGAGCCCTGAGAATAGAAGTCTTGTTAGGGCAAAATAGGCTATAGTGGCTAGTATTAATCTCTGCTTAATTTCATAGGAGGTATGATTTAGATGCGTAACTGTCGAGCTCAGGTCCTTGAAATGTTCAACTCTCTCAAACATATAACTGCCCATTGTTATTGCATTTGGCATATTTTCTCTACGTGCTTTTCCAGCTGCCATATATTTTGTTTTTTGTTCATCGATAATTAACCCCATGTTGCTACTAGCGTGTTCAAGAGCTGTAAATGTCTCTTCCATTGCTTTTTGGGTTCTTGCTATTATATCCACGTCATCTGCGTAGGCCAGTATCTGCACTGATTTATAGAAGATCGTTCCCCTGTTCAGAAGGTTTGCATTTCTCATCACCTTCTCCAGGGTGGCATTAAAGAGAAGACATGCCTATGCATCCCCTTAACGCACTCCGTTTTTAATACTCAATGTATTGGACATCATTCCTCCTATTCTAACACTACCTTGTGTTTCGCTCATTGTCATTCTCACCAGCCTTACCAACTTTCTCAAGATTCCCAGTTCATCTAGAGCTTAATATAACTGCCCTCTATTTATGCTATCATCAGCTGTGTTGAAATCTATAAAGAGGTGATGCGTGCCAACCCCATATTCGTTTGTTTTTTACAGGATTTGTTTTAAGGTCAATATGACTTTGAATTCCATTTCCAAATTTCCCCATGGTTTCCTTTAATGCTCGCACAATGTGCAGATTACACAACATTAGGGAATACTATAACCAGTATAAAGCCCTCCACAACCACTGCTTTCCTTTCATTTCGTTGAACTCTTAGACAACTGTATAAGCTGTGGATTACTTCACACTCTGTATTTTATTCCTGCTACCTTCACAATTTCAAACAATCTATTCCGGTCAACATATTCAAAAGCATTCTCTAAAACTACAAACGCTAAAATGTAAGTTTTCCGTCCTTCAGTCTAACTTTTAAGACAAGCAATGTCCTTTTATTTCTCCAAAACACAAACTAATTCACCATGAGTTCACCTTCTACAACTTCATCTACTCTTCTGTAAATAATGTGTGTCAGTATTTTGCAACCATTACTTACTAAACTGATGGTCTGCTTTGGAATAGCAGTTATTACATTCTTCTTCAAATCTGTAAGTATTTGGTCTATCTCATCTGTGTTACATACCAGGTGGAATTGTTTTGTCATTCTGACTCTCCCAAGCAACTCAATAATTCTGAGAGAATGTCATCTACTGTGGGGGGCTTGTTTTCACTTAGGCTTTTTAGTACTATGTCAAGGTCTTCTCGCAGTGACATATCTCTCATCTCATTTGATCTGGCTCCTCTTGTCTTTCTATAATACTGTCTTGAAATATGTTTCCCTTGTGTAGAAACTTTACGTATTCCTTCCACCTTTCAGCCTTCCCTTCTTTGCTTAGTATAAGCTTGTCATCTGAGCTTTTAATTTTCATACAAATGCTTCTCTATCCTAATGGCCTCTTTAATTTTCCTATAAGCTGTGTCTACATTTCCCATGGTCATGCAAGCTTCCGCAGCCTTGAATTTGTCCCCTAGATATTCCTGCTCTGCCATTTTGAACTTTCTGTCAACCTCATATTTTAGGCATCTGTATTCAGCTTTTACTGCTTGATTTGCTGTTTTTTTTTTTTAATATTTTCTCCATTAGTCAGTAAATTCAATACAAATCCAGCCAGGGGCTGGAAACTGTAGGTGGTGATGATGATGATGATGATGATGATGATCCAGTGTTACCTAAGTATTTCTGCTAGACTTTTTTTTAAATTTTTGCCTATTTGATCCCCTCTGCCTTCACTATTTCACCTCTCGAAGTTATCCACTAGTGTAAATTGAAGGGGGATCACTGCTGTCAGCAGGACATTAAGCAGAATCAGCAGTGACGAACGAAAATGTATACCAGACCGGAATTTGAACCTGGGATCTCCTGCTTCCTAGGAGCAGGAGACACCAGGTTTGAATCCCAGTTAGGTACAGATTTTCGCTCGTCACTGCTTAGTAAGCAGGAGATCCTGGGTTCGAATCCTGGTCTGGTACACATTTTCACTCATCGCCGCTGATTCCACTTTATTTCCTGCTGCAGCTGACAGCACTGATCCCCCTTCAATTTATATACAGGATATACAGGGTGTTACAAAAAGGTACGGCCAAACTTTCAGGAAACATTCCTCACACACAAATAAAGAAAATATGTTATGTGGATATGTGTCCGGAAACGCTTAATTTCCATGTTAGAGCTCATTTTAGTTTCGTCAGTATGTACTGTACTTCCTCGATTCACCGCCAGTTGGCCCAATTGAAGGAAGGTAATGTTGACTTCGGGGCTTGTGTTGACATGCGACTCATTGCTCTACAGTACTAGCATCAAGCACATCAGTACATAGCATCAACAGGTTAGTGTTCATCATGAACGTGGTTTTGCAGTCAGTGCAATGTTTACAAATGCGGAGTTGGCAGATGCCCATTTGATGTATGGATTAGCACGGGGCAATAGCTGTGGCGCGCTACGTTCGCTTCGAGACAGATTTCCAGAACGAAGGTGTCCCGACAGGAAGACGTTCGAAGCAATTGATTGGCGTCTGAGGGAGCACGGAACATTCCAGCCCATGACTCGCGATTGGGGAAGACCTAGAACGACGAGGACACCTGCAATGGACGAGGCAATTCTTTGTGCAATTGACGATAACCCTAATGTCAGCGTCAGAGAAGTTGCTGCTGTACAAGGTAACGTTGACCATGTCACTGTATGGAGAGTGCTACGGGAGAACCAGTTGTTTCCATACCATGTACAGCGTGTGCAGGCACTATCAGCAGCTGATTGGCCTCCACGGGTACACTTCTATGAATGGTGCATCCAACAATGTGTCAATCCTCATTTCAGTGCAAATGTTCTGTTGCTGTGTGTTTCTATTCCACGATTAATGTAATTTGAAGAGAAGTAATAAAATGAGCTCTAACATGGAAAGTAAGCGTTTCCGGACACATGTCCACATAACATATTTTCTTTCTTTGTGTGTGAGGAATGTTTCCTGAAAGTTTGGCCGTACCTTTTTGTAACACCCTGTATAGTGTTTCACAGCTGCAGGATCTGCTTGGTGCCTGTTCTTTCAAAGGAATGGGCACCATGCATTCAAACTATCCATTAGTCTTTTATTGTTTCCCTTTCCCTTGTTTTAGTCAATCATTTTTTGATGATACCCTTGAAAATCTCAACAATCACTGATTCTTTTAATTTATATAGATTCCATTTTCTTAATTTTTTTTTTTTTTTTTTTTTTACAAGAAACTTAAACAAGAAACTAGATCAGAGTTCACATCTGCTGCTGAAACTGTTTTGCAGTTTAATATCTGGTTTTTAAATCTTTGTCTCACCATTATACAAGCATAACATATCTGACATATTCCAGAGTCTACAGATCGCTTCTGTCTATACAACCTTCTTTCATGATTTCTAGCTGTTATTATAACTAATCCATACCTCAGGAACGAATACAGAAAGTAGTTGCAGGGGATTGGGAGACAGGAGGTGCTCATACAAGTTGAGTCTGTCTCACCATAGTAGCAAAATGAGCATTAATTCAGGTACAATCACTTTTTTGGTACAAGAAAGTAAAACAGTAAAAGATGAAAACAAGTAAGAGGAAAACACCTGGAATGAAATAAGAGCTCTGGTTGAATGAGCATGGATTTGCAAAAATGGTAATTGTTTGTTTGACTGGTCTTTACAACAGGCATTAAAACTGCACGACACAGGGCAGCCAGTAAATATGTAGGAAGTTCACATGATAGAGAGAGAAGAACTGAACTAAGAAAGCCATAAATGAGTTCTTGGCAAGAAAATAAAGGCAGCATCAAAGGTAGGACAAACTGGATGCTGGAATAAAACAGAACCAAATTGGGAAAAAATAGGACTAAAAGTCCACGATAGAAACAACAAACAAAACTGAGGAAAAAATACGAATCACCTGCAGATAGCTGATGGATGGTATACAGACACAGCTAACGCTTAGAAAATCACACTAGCTTTCAAGGCCATCTCTCCCTATTGCAGAATCACATGGCAAATTCCAAGTTCAAACACAACAATGCTGCTGGAGGAGAAGGAGTTTTTCTTGAGGAATCAGTGTGGGAATCACCACTCAAACAAAAAACAGTTCACTTTGTTGATCACAATATCTTGCAAAAAATAAATGCAGATGAACTAGTAGATACTTTCTTTCCAGATTTCAAAAAAGTGTTGTACACTTTGCCATATTGTCGACTAAATAATTGGCCATTTTGTTTTACCAAAATATAATCAATTTGATATCTTCTGTGATCTTCTGAAATACTCCATCTGCACTTCTTTTGCAAATGTTTCTCAATACGTGTATTCACAATGACTAACTCACACTCAGCACAAAGTTTTACTTATCTTTGTCTCTTTTCATTTTGCTTGTTCAGGGCGAAATTGCTCATTATTTTCTGATCCCTATCGTCACCAAGATCACATTTCAGTATCAAATTGTGATCAAATTCTTGTCCTCTTTGATATATTCTATGCATTTATTCATACCGTCACAATGTTTTTCAATTTCATTGTCATTCGGATCTGTAGTTGTCATGTATACTCATATGATTACATCTAACAATGGAAACTCCAAGTAGATATAACGACAATATAGGAGAAGATACCATAAAGATGAGTTAGGTTGCAGACAAGCACAATTAAAAGACACTTACACATAAGCTTTCTACCACAGTCTTTGTCAGTACAGCCCAAGCTGCCGGAGTTGGCAGGTGTGTGTTTCTCTTTTTCTGACAAAGGCTGTGGCCAAAACCTTGGGTGTAAGTGTCTTTTAATTACGCCTGTCTGCAACTTAATATCTCATCTTTATGGTAAGTAGCAATCTATCTTTTCCTACATTGTTGATAACCACGTCTGACTGATATCCATTCAATTCCATCACAAACATTCTTTCTATTTGGTGAACATAATTGTTTACTTTATTTCCAACGCCCACATTCATTATTATTATTATTGTTGTTGTTATTACCCCTGCTCTCCCACCATAATCATTTAATACACACAGTGCACAGTGTTTTGTTCACTGTAAGTGGTATTTCATGACCAATATTATAAATTGAGTGAGTGTGTGTGTGTGTTGGTGTGTGTGTGTGTGTGTGTGTGTGTGTGTGTGTGTGTGTGAGAGAGAGAGAGAGAGAGAGAGAGAGAGAGAGAGAGAGAGAGAGAGAGAGAGAGAGAGAGAGAGAGAAAGAGAGAGAGAGAGAGGATTATTTTACCCAGTTTAAAAAATCCTATTGGGGGGGGGCGGGGGGGGGGGGGGGGGGAGGTAGAGCTAGGAGGAGAGCAGGAGGGAGAAGGGAACAAAGGAAGACGGCAGCTGTACAGAGGAAAATATGAAAGTAAATGATTACATATTAATATCTGCATGCTTTTCATCTCCAATTTTAGATTTATTACACTGCCTTAGTTTTGATGTTGTTATTGATGATTATGATTTTGTTGGTGGGACTTGACATCTGGATCATTAGCAACCTTACAAAATTCTTGAAAAGATAAGCGTGATTAAAAGAACCCCATAAAAGTATTAACATGAATTAAACAATGGAAAATCCAGGATGGAATGTAACAATATTCTTAGAAGGAAAGTTGCTACTCACCATATAGCGGAGATGCTGAGTCGCAGATGGGCACAACAAAAACAGATTTTCACACTTGAAGCTTTCGGCCAATGACCTTTGTCAACAATACACACACACACACACACACACACACACACACACAAAACTCTTACTCATGACAGTCGTGTGTGACTTGTGTTTGTATGAGTGTATGTACATATGTGTGTCTATTGTTGACAAAGGCCATTGGTCGAAAGTTTTAAGTGTGAAAATCTTTTTGTTGTGCCTATCTGTGGCTCAGTATCTCCGCTATATGGTGAGTAGCAACTTTCCTTCTCATAATATTGTTAACATGAATTAAAACATACCACAACCCTAAAAAAATCAAGATCAATCTCTCTCTCACACGCACACACACACCATAAACTTAATGCGACTGTCATTTCTAAAAGTATTAATCAAGAAAGAAAACTGCAATGAAAATGTAAAATACTATAACAGAAATCATGGCCGACTGATAACTAAACTAATAAAGGCTGAGCCAGCCACTCTGCACTAAAGCCTCTATCCTACGAGTTTAGTGTTGAGTTTAGACAATTCACAAAAATTTTAAATGCAGCCCTGGCTCATCTCAGCATCTGCTAAAATTAGGGGCAAATCCTAACTTAAGTCTATTCCATCCTCTAATCAGAATACAGATGCACCACTAAAATATGGTGCATTGACACACATATGCCACAGCAATCACAAATGGATGGGTCCTCCTGCCATTTCTAAAAACTATGTGTAAGAGAGCTATATCCAACATCATGTCAAGTGAAAAGTCTCCCCCCTGCCTGTGTTTCTGGAAGTAAGAGTGCCACAGACATATAGGTGGTTTTGCGGCCTACAGCTTGTTGTCCTTCATTAACAGCCATTTTTCCTCCCACTAGTACATGATTTTCTAGCTCAACAGTGAATTCAAAGTCTGTAGGTGAATGGCACACATTGTTCAATTCTGTCTTTCGAACAGGCATCCATGGCTGCATGTCAGCTTGCTCATTTCTCTTTATCCCTATGTGTCCAGGTACCCAAGAGAATTCCATCACGCTGACAGGTTAATGCAGCAAGAGAAAAGCTTCTGCAAAGCAGTGTTTGATAATTTCCTGACAAAATTCACTGATTTATGGTACTCTTGCTCACTATTAACCAAAAGTAGGCCTAAGCATAAACAGAAAAGCAAACAGCTAAAATGGTATACAGATGAGATGGCTCACATTAGGGAAGAGATTCTTAGACTGTACAGAATATATAAAAATTCTTGTAAATAAGGGCCTGAGCTGGATTGCACTTCTTACAGAGCTGATTTACAATTTAAAAAGTACTGCAAAGACAAACTGACACTGGCCAAAAGCTTGCATGCAAACATTACATAGAAGGTGCTCCCAACAAATGCGAAGCAGCATGGGACATCATCAATCACGGGAAGTGCCAACACGCAAGATGTGCTTTCTAACATCAGTGAGAGAGCTGAATGGCAAAATTAATCAAAATGGCACTTGAGCTTTAGATCTTCTTGGTGCTGAGTCACATAACAGGTATACCTGGAATGTTGTCACCCCAAGGATATTATAAAGCTGTGTCAAGGTTCTAAAACTACAGAAGACTGGACTGTTATTGGTTCTCTAAATATGTAATTAAAAAATAATACATCTCATCTGTCAACCTCTTTCTACCATCAGGGTTGCCACAAGTTTCCCCTAGTGAAATTCCCTTATTTCCAGACCACTTTTAGCATTTTTCCCTGACAAATTTTGAGATCTTAGGGGTAAGTTAAGACATAAGTTGACAATCTGTCTCTGCAGCTATGGTACAAGAAACATTAGCGCAAACAAGGAAATATCTATTTTAAAACAAAGCAAACTTGCAAGCAGATGGCGTTTTCTGATGCGAGCAGAAATCTTAAGTACTAACATCAACATCTTTTGTAATGAACTGTCTTTAGATGGAGAATGACCAGTAATGTTATTTTATCTTTTGTAATGAACTGTCTTTAGATGGAGAATGACCAGTAATGTTATTTTATTTCAATAAAATGAAACACATTTAGCGACAAAAATACGCATTTCCTTGGAGTCGCAAGATGGATTTTAAATACCCGATTTCAGAAATAATGCCACAAAAAAGCAGGCTTCTTGAAAGAAATGCCGAATTAAAAGAGTTAATACAAAGGAGGGACATAGTAAAATTTGTGTAACAACAGCGAATACAATGCCTAGGACACTTGCAGAGAATGGCAGAGGATTAATTCCAAAGAAAATGATGAAAGGTGTGCCTATTCCGCTAGGCAAAAAGGGAGACCTAGAAGATGATGTAATAGCAGATCCCTCCTGTATGGGAGTCCGGGGTTGGAAAAGAGCAGCAAATAACTGACAAGTGTAGAGGAAGATTGTTGAAGAAGCCAAGACTCACCAAGGGCTGTAGCACTACTGAAGAAGAAGAAAAATCACAATAATGAACAAACTTAAACCTAAGGAACTATGCGTCCTTCTTTTTTAAAGAGACTATACACCCTCATAATACCAGATGCAGACTGAACATTGGTATACCGATACACAGGCTCACAAAGACTCCAAATCCTCATAAAATAAGATGATTAAACTTTTTAAAAAGCTTCCAAGATCTGCTCGGGCACCGTCTTATAATATTTTCAAAGTTATGATATATTACTGTTTACTGAAACTCCCATTTTACAAAATAGCTGAAGTACTTGAAATAAAATAATTGAGATTAATACTTAAGGCTAAAGTCTAGATAAGGACCAGTGACAGTCACAGTGGTGCTCACCTACTGGTCATAGATTGCTAATGCGTTAGTTCATGTAGCCAGTGAGATGATTCTTTGACATAATCAATGAGTGGCGAGAAGAGAGGGAATGTACAGGGTGATTATAATTAAAGTTAAACCTTCAAACCCCTGTAGAAATGACACCACTCGTCCGAATGAGTCAAATCGCAACGGAATATTATCAACGTAGGGGAAAAACGTATGGCAGAAGAAAAATAAATAGCTACAAAATGTAACTATAGATAGCGCTGTAAGCATCATAATTTAATAGTGGTCTATGACAAATGAATCATACAACAATACCTAAGGTGTATGTTTGATGTTAAACAAAATGTACTACTCAGTGTGCATGGGTGTACAGGTGTGATACTGTTAATTGCGTAAGCCCATCCAGCACGGCAACTTCATATCACATTGGATGGTGGGAAAAATCGGTTTTTAATTGTCCTGAGGCCAAAAACCACACAAAAAGCATCACTAATATCGGTTTTTAATTGTCCTGAGGCCAAAAACTCTATAAAAAAACATCAATTACATCAGTTTTTAAATAACCTGAGGCCATAAACTGCATAAAAAGCATCAATACCATCAGTTTTTAATTGCCCTGAGGCCAAAAACCGCATAAAAAGCATCAATTAAAATCAAATCAGATTATTAATTTCCATGTGACTGGCACAAAACATGTTCAATATGCTCTCCACCATTTTCTGCAACAAGTTGAAATCGAGAAACAGCATGTTTCACAACTGATCGAAGTGTTTCCGGGGTCACGTTCAGAATGTGTTGCCAATGTGTGTCTTCAATACAGCAAAGTTTGCAGTCAGAACACTGAAAACGTCATCTTTCAGACAGTCCCACAGCCTGAAGTCACACGGATTAAGATCAGGTGATCGAAACGGACAGCCTGTATGGAAATGGTGGCTGATAATTCTAACATTTTCAAGATGGCGCTTCAGCAGCTGATTAACTGGATTTGCAATGTGCGGAGGTGCGTCATCTTGCATAAAAATGATACCATCCACACATCCCCACTGTTGGAGAGCTTGAATAACATAGCTGTGCAAAAGACACTCATAGTGCTTACCAGTGACGGTACAGGTAACAGGACCGGAAGCACCTGTCTCTTCGAAAAAATATGGCCCTACGATAAATGATGACGTAAACCCACACCACACAGTGACCTTTTCAGGATGAAGTGGTACTGGTTAATTCGTGTGTGGATTTTCCATTGCCCACATTCGACACTTCTGTGTATTGACATGTCCTGTCAGATGGAAGTTGGCTTCGTCTGTCCACGACCAATCATTATCCACTGTGATGTGAGCAAGAAATTCTAAAGCAAAGGTCTCTCTTGCTGGCAGATCAGCGGGAAGTAACTAGTGCAAATGGGTAATTTTGAGTGATAGCAAAGAAAAATGCAGGATTTTACACACCATGCTCATGGGTATGTCCAATGTTCGGGCAATTCTCCATGCACCACACGTTTGCATGCCACCATTCGTCACCTCCTGCATTGCTGTGGCCACTGCTTCCACTAACGTCAAATCAATTCATTTCCTCCCTCCACCAGGTTACACACCACACCAAAAGAACCCATATTTCTGAATTTCCGAATCATTTTCTCCCGACCCATGGCAGGCATCAGAACAACACCTTTTTTCAAACCCTTCAGTGTCCGGAACCTCTGAAGAGTGATGTGTGCACAGTCACCAATCTTGTAATACAGCTTTACAAGCAGAGCACAATCCTGCATTAAGACAGTCGTAGCGAACGTCACAGACGCGAAAGAAGGAAAAGCCTTGTACCCAACATGTTTATACCAACTTCAATGGCCCATGTGCATGACAGGTGTTTTAACTTACGTATACTGACGCATACGGCACCATCTATTAGTCAATTTTCATATTATCTTTTTTTCTTCTGCCATGCGTTTTCCCTATTTTCCGATAATATTCCATTGCAATTTGACGTCATTCTGACCAGTGGTGTTACTTCTACAGCATTTTGAAAGTTTAACTTTAATTACAATCACCCTGTACTTCTAGCACTGGATTTGAAAGCATCATCTTGTTTCCTGTTTTTCAGTGTGTTAGTGAGGTTCGAGAGAAATATTTTGTGATCATGGCAGTGATTGCCACGAAGTGGAGTGATTTAGTGCTGCAGGTTGATATAATCCGTTGGTGCATGTCTCATGGATTAATTGCAGAGAGCCAGCTACTGTAGCCAAGCGGTTCTAGGAGCTCCAGTCTGGAACTGCGCTGCTGCTCCGGTTGCAAGTTTGAATCCTGCCTCATGCATGGATGTGAGTGATGTCCTTAGGTTAGTTAGGTTTAAGTAGTTCTAAGTCTAGGGGACTGATGACAGATGTTAAGTCCCACAGTGCTTAGAGCCATTTGAACCATTTGCATTGCAGAGACATGAAAATGTATCAAATACGATGGCGAAATGAATACTGAATCGATCTGCATGAGCACACCGAGTATGTATCAATGTTTTTTAATTAAATCATGGGAGAAGGTAAGTGGATCAGTGTTTATTAATAATAGAGATACATCTTAAGTATATTAATTGATCCTCCTACCTTCTCCCATGATGAATTAAAAAAACATTTATATACTTACTCAGTCTAGAGAAATAATTCACTGCTTTTTCGAATAAACCACAGGTTGTGACACTATCCCTGGTTTTCAGATACTAGCACAGTTTAATTAGATGCACCTCAAACAAGGATCAATTAAATTTATAATCCTCACTCTTTCTTTTGAGTGTATTACTTGGAAACACATCACCTACTTACTGCTCTCCCACTGGCTGTATAACACAAACAGCTGACACATTTATCTTCCATTGTTCCCATCATACCTCACAGCAAGCACTTATAACATTACTGCTCAAAACATGTAGGTATGCCAATGCCCCTATTCTACCTAGACTTTTACCTACTTAATGTTCAAACCCATTCCACTGTGCATGATCAATGGTGAATACAGAACACTGTACTACTCCCTCCAAACACCATCATGCACAATCCCACCCCTATACGCAACACAAATCTCAGCAGCATTGACTCCTTCTGCCTGAAAAATCTTAAACATGGCTGTGATTCAGTAAATGTATAAATTTAAGCCATGGCATGTGATGTTTCTGGGATTTTATATCAATTTTACATATGACAAGAGCCATTCAGCTTCAGCTAATTTAATTTACTACCATGTGATGTAACAAAGAACCCTCATTCTGAAGGAGATATTTTTGCAAACATCAAAACCTAGGTCACATGGGTTAATCGAACCTTTGGTTTGCAACTGGTTGGCTGATGGTAGAGTATCTCATCCTCAGAAGGGCATGTCATTTGGTAAAGCTACACTGCAAAACTAAGATGTGGTTTAGTCTCAGGCTAATGTTATTTGTTTCCTTATGCTGCGTTTTATAAATGCAACAGTGTGTTTGAAGCTACCATTACCTGCTATGCTAGTCTGCACAAAGCATGTAACCTTGAACCATCAACTTCACCAACTGTCTACCTTTTGTAATTCTCATTCAGGTATAAAAAACACATGAAGACACATTAAGCTATTTTTTACACAGATATTAGCTGTTGACCCATTTTTTTGTGTCTTAGTTCATAATATTATACCTTAAATAGGGAAGTAAGAAGCACACAACTAGCAGATCAGGTAAATATGTGATTAAAAATTCAATATTATCTGTTAAATGACAGTAACAGTACAGTTCCAAGTATGTGAAATGTACATGTTTACTTGCCAGCATCAAATTTGTGGAATACGTAAAATTATTACTCAGCCTTTTCTCTTACCTTTCCTACCCTCTTCTTCCACAGAGTTCTTCATTTCCTTGGTATTATGCAACATCTTCACAACTACAAAAATATAGGATTTATCATTTTAAGAGTCCTTCTCACCTGTAGCTTAGTTGCTTCCCACTCCAGCCACTGGTCAACCAACAACCCATCTTCGTTTTTTGGCGGCACCAGTAACCTTGCGGCTGAATTTGCAGAGAAAAGAGTCGTCCCTGATTCCAATTGGAAAGTTGGCAAACGACGTGTAGCTCCAACTTTTCGATCTGTTAACAGTTTTACAATACGGAAAATGTAATATGACAGAACGATATAAGTTCATGGATTTAGAAAGACAGGTGTAAACTATATACTAAAAACATCTCACATTCCATCCGCCAAACAGTCAGCCGTTAAGATTAACAATGTAGTACGTCAGTTAGTGTACTATATGAACCATTTCAATTTAGTTCAAATTTTAGTTATATCCACAACTATATCTGATGCAATAAGGAAGAACGTGGGCTTTCTGGGAACAAGGATTTTGTAATGTAATGTAATTTCAGTTGGATGATAATAACTATATAAAGTGGTAAGAAGTGTTTGTTAATTAATATAATGATGTAAAAAACATACCTGCAGCAGGAATATTTTCTACGTGTATATTTTCTTTAGCAAAATTCGCGGCAACTGCAACTTTAAGGCAGGAAGGATCGGCGCCACTTGTGAAAATCCTCATCGCTTTTTAATTAAAAAGACGTTTATACACTAAAAACTGTTAACACATGGGAAGATTGGAACTTTTACAAAACACAAACATTCGTTCAAACGTCAACACACGTGCCACATGGCTTACTAGCAATAGTAAATATTCCGATTTCCGAGATTGTGGTGAGCAAGCAATGTCGAATAATCGATATTCTGTCGACGATGTAGAGCAAACATCAATCGATCAAGTAATTCGAGTTAATGCAATGCATGCCATAGGTCGATCATAAAGAAATGTAAACAAGCTACGTTCGTTCTTGCACGGTATTGCACGTGGGTAGGCTTCATTGTCAGTACTTGCTACTTAGTACTTAGGTTACTTGTGTGTGTTATGTTTGTTTCTCGAGTGACGATAATTGAAATTTCGATATGGGTAAGAATAAAAAAGGATTTAACTGGAAAGCACGCGAAGTTGTCAAAACACACATTGACAATACACCAACCTCAAAGGTGAGTTGAAATGGGTAATTAATATTTATTTATACCCATTTCCTTAGGTACAGAATGTATACATGTAAATAAGTCAGGAGAGATTAATCTAACATTTACCTTGCATATTGCAGTACAAAACGTCAAATTGACAGTATTGATAGGCATAATGTTGTGTACATGTTTCTCTCGATTTATGTTTATGCCTTAAAGTTATTTACGTATCTTTTAACGAAGGTAACACACATACAAAAATTTATGACGCATTCAATGTATTCAAGTGATTTTTTTGCATATATGCAGGAAATAATAACATTGCTCATATTTACTCGTATATTCCACTACTTGATAAAATATTTTTCCCCATTAGATAGTCTTTACAAAGTTTCTGGAATGTCTTTCCAATCCTACTGTCCTGTGGGCCCTTAGGAAGATGCCTTATCTCATCTACACCTGAATATTGAGGAACTTTTTTAAATAGAGCTACCTGTGTAACTGGCCTTTATTTCTTGTGCAATTGTATTTGTTCTAGTAATCAGTTGCCTCTGAATTAACATAAATGACATTATTGTTCTGTATACGTACATTGATGAAATGTCAGTATTCTTAGAGTATGGAAGGCAGTTTTCCATGAGTCATTTTGAACAATGAAGGAACAACAGAACAGATGCTTAATGCACAATCTTTTATTGTGTACACAAACAATTTCAGAACCCTTATAGCTCCATCATCTGGTGTAAATTGTAATAATAAAAATATTCTATTTCACGTGAATGGGAGGGATCCTCAAGTCTGAACAATCAGATAAGGAACTATGTGACAATTACTGTATTAAAACAAATTAAAAGAGAGAATGGGATTTTACTCTACAAATAAAATCACCAAATCATCTGGTATCATCCTCACTCCTATAATGTCATCAAAAGGGTAAAAGGGGCATCAGATTAGCAAATTGATTAAAGTGGAAAGTAACAACAGAAAGGAGTTGAAACCGTAACAACATAGAGGGCCTGTGCGTTTGAAAAACAAAGAAAAATAACATGTTATATGGACACTTAAATCTGCCTGGATGATGCCATAATTAGCTAAAATATTGGGATAATGGAAGCATCTGGTTCCGCCCATCTGCTTTGACCAATGACGTCACCAATATGGTGGAAACGACCATTCACAACTACTCCCATACCGCTCCTATGATGTCATCACATAAACATAACAAACACGAAAATAGATCGAAAAACCACCAAACAGATATGCCTCCAAGAGTATAATGAAACTTAACGGGACAGGCGGGGGAATTTTGGGGTTTTGGGTGGGGACAAACTAAATATAAACACACGTCAGTACACCAACCGATAAGACACTAAAATAACAAGCCCCCCACAACCTTCCCAAATTCCACTACACACAAAAATCCTGTCCGCCGCTCGTGGTCTCGCGGTAGCGTTCTCGCTTCCCGAGCACGGGGTCCCGGGTTCGATTCCCGGCGGGGTCAGGGATTTTCACCTGCCTCGAGATGACTGGGTGTTTGTGTTGTCCTCATCATTTCATCATCATCCAGGAAAGTGGCGAAATTGGACTGAGCAAAGGTTGGGAAATTGTACGGGCGCTGATAACCACGCAGTTGAGCGCCCCACAAACAAAATATCATCAACAACACAAAAATCCACAGGAATCGATCACTTCCCTTGAAGTTTCAACAGAAACAACCAATACCACACTATAAATCTCAAAAACTTCACCACCACCACACTCAATCCTACCAAAAAAAAGGGCCTAGAAAAACAAAATTGGAATTGAACACTTCCCTTGACCTATATAGGTCAACTGCAGCAACCGATACCACACTATAAATCTCAAAACTTTCACCATCTCCACACTTAATCCTACCAACAAAAAAAACACATGGAAAATCAAAATTGGAATCGAACACTTCCTTTGACCTGTTATCCTTAAGATGTCTCCACACACAGCTGTCCCTGGTCCAAGATGCCAGAACTTTAGTAAGCCTCATTTCTTCACGACACACTGAATACTTCACGACTTCAGCCAACAGGCCGAATAGCCGAAGAAATTTTGTTAGAGACAACGCACTGTCCCCCATCATTGCTGACAACCGAAAACTGTTGACCTTGTCAATCATATCCATACCTACCAAAGACATAAACAAAGCAATTTACCAAAATTCACACACGACGAACAGAAAAAAAACTGCAATAACATCGACATAACAAAATCAAAATCGTTAACTCACTGAAAAATATTCTGCTGAAAGCACAGTCACCACCAATACCACACATGTGCAATGCTACCATGTAAATGAACCCCAAACGCCACATAACACGCTATCCATAAACACACCACCAGAAAGAACCACCGACCGCAACAATACGCCACCTATAAATACGTCACACATGCAGACTAAACCGAAAGCATCACCTAACACACAACACACACACACACACGTGCCACCAGAGAGCACCACCGATCACATCAAAACGACACTTGCAAACACGCCACTCTCACAAACTAAACTTCGCGCCATCATGATGTCACACAACACAACAGCCTTACATCACGGGTCAAAGCCGATGGGTTGACCCAAAATATTTGTGTGGTACAGGTGTGTCTGTTCATTAATTATGTTTAGAGGATGGGAACGAAGACTTCTTAAGATTTCAATTTCTTCCAGAACATTGAGTATCTGACCTTTCTTTACAATGTGTAAAACAGTTAAGTTATCACTAAGCTACTGCAGCTGGTGTTGGTCATCAGTCAGATGCATTGTCAAAGTTGTCCTGGAAT
Source organism: Schistocerca cancellata (assembly GCF_023864275.1). NCBI lineage: Eukaryota > Metazoa > Arthropoda > Insecta > Orthoptera > Acrididae > Schistocerca > Schistocerca cancellata. Next base: position 143,104,630 of record NC_064634.1, on the reverse strand, counting down.
TGACCAGGTCTTTATGTTCTTTAAATATAGTAAAATTCCTGCCTGTCTGGCAAATGTATCTGCTCTTATACAACTGGCTTTTATTGCACTCAATATGATACACTGCAGGACAGGAAAAAGGATCCATTTGGATTTCACAGTTCCTTAATCTACTGCTTGTGTCTGTGTATGTGTGGATGGATATGTGTGTGTGTGCGAGTGTAAACCTGTCCTTTTTTCCCCCTAAGGTAAGTCTTTCCGCTCCCGGGATTGGAATGACTCCTTACCCTCTCCCTTAAAACCCAATCCTTTTGTCTTTCCTTCTCCTTCCCTCTTTCCTGACGAGGCAACCGTTGGTTGCGAAAGCTAGAGTTTTGTGTGTATGTTTGTGTTTATTTGTGTGTCTATCGACCTGCCAGCGCTTTTGTTGGGTAAGTCTCATCATCTTTCTTTTTATATATATATATATATATATATATATATATATATATATATATATTTAAAAAGAAAGATGATGAGACTTACCAAACAGAAGCGCTGGCAGGTCGATAGACACACAAACAAACACAAACATACACACAAAATCTAGCTTTCGCAACCAATGGTTGCCTCGTCAGGAAAGAGGGAAGGAGAGGGAAAGACAAAAGGATTTGGGTTTTAAGGGAGAGGGTAAGGAGTCATTCCAATCCCGGGAGCGGAAAGACTTACCTTAGGGGGAAAAAAGGACAGGTATACACTCGCACACACACACACATTTTGTGTGTATGTTTGTGTTTGTTTGTGTGTCTATCGACCTGCCAGCGCTTCTGTTTGGTAAGTCTCATCATCTTTCTTTTTAAATATATTTTTCCCACGTGGAATGTTTCCCTCTATTATATTCATATCATTAATTTGAACCCAACAATCACGTTTGTTATTGTTATTGTCACTGTTACATTTCGTAGTCTTTTCTGTCATCTTATTTCCTCCTTCTGTTTTTGCCAGCAGTTTTACTTTCTATTCCCCTTCTCCTTTTTTACCGTAATCCAGTATACAATTTTATCCCGCCGATATATACTCAATAATACGTAATAATACGTAACCCACTTCCAAACCAAAAATTTTTTTTTTTTTTTCCGCTTTCAACACTACCGCTGCTATAAAATCCACCGTTTCCAGTTCACAAACAGTTCCTTTCAGCTATTAAACAACCTTTTCGGCTAATTTTAATATCTTTTGCTTTATTTCCATTTCCGTTTTTCTCACATCATCGATCATTTTTAGCCGCTTCCCACAGGTTTTAACGTCATTATTTCTTCATCAGACAATTGTTAGCTTCATTTCCATAATCTGTCACCACCAAACCACCCTTTTAATACATCCTCACGTAGTTATTTCGAAATTCTCCCGTATTTCTCCACCCTTTAACGTGTTTTGGCGGCAACACAACCACCTAACCTTTTTGCACATCATTATCTACCTACACAAGTTCACCACAGGATCAACAGCCCAGCTCTAACCAACCCTTTTTCGCCTTTTTTCACACCAGATCTCCATTTGCTTCCTAGTTTTACCTTTATCTCTCCCCATATATTTTTATATTTATTTTCATTTTCATTTCAGCCTCGTGTTCCACTTTCCACCTTCTAGTACCATGTCACCCTCACAACACCTCCACAACGACCCCATTAAGTTTTATTTACATTCCCTCCGCAAACAAAAAAGGGATATGTGTGTGTGTGCGAGTGTATACCTGTCCTTTTTTCCCCCTAAGGTAAGTCTTTCCGCTCCCGGGATTGGAATGACTCCTTACCCTCTCCCTTAAAACCCAAATCCTTTTGTCTTTCCCTCTCCTTCCCTCTTTCCTGACGAGGCAACCGTTGGTTGCGAAAGCTAGAGTTTTGTGTGTATGTTTGTGTTTATTTGTGTGTCTATCGACCTGCCAGCGCTTTTGTTGGGTAAGTCTCATCATCTTTCTTTTTAAATATATTTTTCCCACGTGGAATGTTTCCCTCTATTATATATATATATATATATATATATATATATATATATATATATATATATATATATATATATATATATATATATATATATAAAAACAAAGATGATGTGACTTACCAAATGAAAGTGCTGGCAGGTCGACAGACACACAAACGAACACAAACATACACACAAAATTCAAGCTTTCGCAACCAACTGTTGCCTCATCAGGAAAGAGGGAAGGAGAGGGAAAGACGAAAGGATGTGGGTTTTAAGGGAGAGGGTAAGGAGTCATTCCAGTCCCGGGAGCGGAAAGACTTAGCAACAGTACCTCCATTATGACAGCTGTCACCCATTCCACATCAAACGGTCCCTTCCCTACAGCCTAGGTCTTCGTGGCAAACGAATCTGCTCCAGTCCGGAATCCTTGAACCATTACACCAACAACCTGAAAACAGCTTTTGCATCCCGTAACTACCCTCCCGACCTGGTACAGAAGCAAATAACCAGAGCCACTTCCTCATCTCCTCAAACCCGGAACCTTCCACAGAAGAACCCCAAAAGTGCCCCACTTGTGACAGGATACTTTCCGGGACTGGATCAGATTCTGAATGTGGCTCTCCAGCAGGGATACGACTTCCTCAAATCCTGCCCTGAAATGAGATCCATCCTTCATGAAATCCTCCCCACTCCACCAAGAGTGTCTTTCCGCCGTCCACCTAACCTTCGTATATATATATATATATATATATGTGACAGAGTTATGTTGGCTGACATCAATTATGCTCCAATCCTCTCTGATTCATATCCATGATATGGAAACTTCTAAAATTTGTTCTTTCTCTTTTTATGTACTGCCTTCAGAGTGCTTCCCTTCCATGATTTGCCCCCCCCCCTTTTTTGCCAATGTTCTTTTATTCAATTTCTTGATCATAGACCTTGGATATCCATTTCATATGCCTCTGATGTTAGGGGAACATTATAGCCTATAATGTGTTTAGGAGAGACTGAAAGGCAGCAGTTTTATATTTAAATCTGGTGGTTTGATGTTACATTTGGAACAAAATTGGCAGTAGATTCTTTTCTTTACATGTGAAACTCTACCTTGCTGCCATTTAAGGTGATCTTTAAGTCTGAATATGGCAAGGTTCTGATGGTGAACAGAGAAAGAAAACTTTCCATGGAATGTATTAAGTTTGTTATGTAAATTGTCATACTCTTCCTTGCTATCTCCATAAAGAACAAAAATGTCACCAACATAATGTTACCAATATATAACCTAAGTGGCCTCCTCCAGATACTTCATAAAAAACTCTCACTCAAAATGAGACATAAACATATTCGCAAAAATGCAAGCTATGGGAGAACCCGTCGCAATACCCTGTTGCTGCATATGCACTTAGTCTTTAAAATAATTGAAATGTAGCAGCAAAGTTAAAATGTTAACAACCTCTTTGGTTTTGTTCGATGGCTTAACACTAAATCTGCTGAGGTTTCCAAGAATGAGCCACAGATTCCATCTGTAGGTACATTAGTATACATATTGCTGGCATCAAAGGTAGCCATGTGAGTACTTACAGGAATGTTGGTATTTTTAAGAACTGTACTTAGATCTTCCCTGTTTTTATCACCCTAGACTTCCTGAAGTAAAAGTGTTTTTTAAGAAAACCCACAACAAATTTCTCAAGTTTGTAACTAGCTTTGTCAACTAACCCTGTGCGTTGACAATCGGTCTCACTAAATGGTTTGGTTTATCTGACTTAATCATCGCCCGGACTCTAGGTGCTTTAGGGTTCATCATTAAAAGTTGTTTCCTCCACTTCTCACCCAGAAAACTCCTAGTTGCTTTTAGGACCTTCCTGATTTCATCATGCCGGCCGCGGTGGTTCGCGGTTCTAGGCGCGCAGTCCAGAACCGCGCGACTGCTACGGTCGCAGGTTCGAATCCTGCCTCGGGCATGGATGTGTGTGATGTTCTTAGGTTAGTTAGATTTAAGTAGTTCTAAGTTCTAGGGGACTGATGACCACAGCTGTTAAGTCCCATAGTGCTCAGAGCCATTTGAACCATTTTTTTTTTATTTCATCAGAATACTTTTTTGTCTGCTCTCTGCACTTAACATTGTCATTAATACCAATAAATTGCTCAGCTTTTTCCTCATAGGTACTTCTGCTGATAACGGACAACAGCCATTTTCCCTTTGTCAGCACAGACAACTATGACATTGAGATAAGTTTTTTATTAAGTGACTTCAACATCGGTCATTCTCCTTTGTGATTAGTTCTAAACCCTCAGTTATCTTTTAAAATGCTGTTTGTTTGCAAAGACGCCTCATTTTTAACAGGTACTGGGTCATTATCACTCTCTAAAGTGAGAGTTATTTGAGCAGTTATCACAGATTCTTGTTCCTCGGAGATATTCTCTTGTAGATTATAAGATAAACCCATATTTAGTAAACTCTCTCATCTTCATTAAAAGCAATAGCTGCCTAGGGTAAAATTCAAAGTCACATTTAGGAGATGACACAGCTCTATTTGGCCTAGACCTATTACATAGTTTGTATAGTTTTGACAGGGATCTAGAATTAATGACCTCTTTATAGTTATTGATGACATTCAGAATGTGACAGTACATTGTATCAAATTGGTTAGCATTTACAGCCTTGACAAAATTTGGATACAACAGGTACAAAGCCCTATTCGAAATTTCCTTCCTCTTACAGAGGGCCCTGATTTCACTGTTAATACACTCAGTGGTTTTCATGAACATCTTTTTCACGTAATTAGTGATCACTTCATGTTGAAGACAATTTTTGTTGAATCTTATATGGGGACAAGTGTGAGCTAACTTTATGTTACAATTATATTGTCCGTAAAAGGCCACTGTAGCCTTGCTAATTGTAAATGCACAAAGAGTTCTTCTTATTGGGCAGCTGTGACTGTACAAGTCCATTTTGAAAAAATGAAGGAATCACAGAACAGTTGCTTAATCCACAAATACTAGCGAAGAGGGGGAGGGGAAGGAGCATGGAACGGAATCACTCTGAAGGCAGTAGACAAAAAGAGAAAGAACAAGTTTTATGACATCCCATCTCATGTGTTCATATCAGAGAGGGCTGGAAAGAAACTGACGCCAACCAACATAACTCTGTCATTTTTCATATAAAAAAATTTGGGCAGTAAGTTAAGCAACCGTGAAGTCCAAAAGTATCCTTTCTCCTATCCCGGAGTGTATCATATTGAGTGCAGTAAAAACCAGCTGTGTAAGAGCAGATACATTGGCCAGATAGGCAGGAATTTTTATATGGGGTTTAAAGAACATGAACACCTGGCCAGTCCCAGGTCAACTCTGATGATGCATTTGATTGACAGCCAACATCAACTGCAGTGGGTTAACGATAATTTAACTGTCTTACACACGGCAGAGAAAGGTCAGATACTCAATGTTGTGGAAGAAATTGAAATCTTAAGAAGTCTTCATTCCCATTCTCTTGATACAATTAATCAACAAACAGACCTGTATCCCAAAAATATTTTAGTTAATCATGGCATCATCCAGCCAGATTAAGGTGTGAATGTAAAATAATATTTTCCTTGTTTTTTAAATGTGCAGGTCTTCTATCTCTTAATGTTGTCATAGTTCCATCTCCATTCTACTTTTATTTCTCACTTTTCCACTTCAAGTAATTCACTAATGTAATGTATGTTTCATACTCTGTCAGCAATTGGGCCATGTGCGGCTTGATTACCACAGCTAGTATTTACTGTTATACAGTTTTCCTGTTTGTTTACCTGGTCACACAGCACAAGGGGCACAGTTGTTATGGAATTTATGAAGTAATTCTACACAATATGTGATCCCCCTCCCCTTATTTATTGCATTTTACATGTATCGTTATTTTGGTAACTTTTGGTGTCAGGTCATGATGTCCATTTTTCAGATTTCTTAGGTCCCTTTCACCATTTGACATGGAACTTTTGGTTCCATGATAATATTTGGATGAGGACGATGTCACATGATTAGGTGATTTATTTAAGTAATGTTCTGTCCTCTCTTTTAATTTGTTCTTACTCAGAAATTTTAGTTGCAAAGTTCCTTATCTGTTGTTTCAGACTTGAGGATCCCCTTCCATTCACTTATAACAGAATATTTTTATTATTATTTTTATTATTACAGTTTACACCATATAATGAAACTTTAAGAATTCTGAAACTGGTCACGTCTGGAATAAAAGATGGTAGTTTAAGCAATTGTTCTGCAGTTTCTTCATTCTCCGAAATGGACTTGTAGAGTTGTGGCTGCCCCATGAGAAGAACTCTTTCTGCATGAGTCAGTTTCTTTTCTTCTTCTTCCTCTTCTTCTTTTTGTTTTTGAGAGGGGGGTGGTCTTAATTGCCTTTTTTCTCCTTCAATACAGAATTGTATTATCATTGTTGGAAGTTCCCCAAACAGTAATTCCATACAGTGGTTCAACAAGATCATGCCTCACTGTACGTAAAAATAGTTTGTTAGCTTAATGCGCACGCTGTTTGATGATGGAACATTACACCATCATTTATGATAGACATTATATGTATGTTTCTAGCATTGGTGCTTATTGTTACATCCGATCTTTTTTCTGTTTATGATCACTATGTCATTTGTCATTTTTAGATTTATAATTAAATCATTCTGTATTTGCCACGGTATTGTCATTTGTTGTAATATCTAAATGCCCTTCTTTCCATTGTTTCCAGAGTTTCTTCTACATTTACTCATGTCATGTCATCAGCATACAGTATTTTTTGACTGTTGTGATCTGAGCTGTAAGAGATAACACTCGTGTGCATGCGCATGCATGCATGTTTGTTTCTGTTCCTCTTTTCTTTCTGATGAAGGCTGTGGCCAAAAGCTAAAGTGTAAGTGCCTCTCATCAGCTTCGTTAGTCATCTTATGGCAAGTAACAATCTATCTTTTCCTTGCATTTTTGTTTGAGTAAGTTGAACAAAAGTGTGATCCTTGAGGTACATCATACATTGTACCCTTATCCAGATTCTGTAGTCACATACAGCTTTCTGTTAAATATTATGAAAAGGAAAGTTGCTACTCACCATATAGCAGAGTTGCTGAGTTGCAGATAGGCACAACAAAAAGACTCTCACAATTGCATTTGTGTGTGTGTGTGTGTGTGTGTGTGTGTGTGTGTGTGTGTCGTGTATTGTTGATGAAGGCCTTAAGGCCGAAAGCTTTAATTGTGACAGTCTTTCTGTTGTGCCTGTGACTCAGTATCTCCACTATATGGTGAGTAGGAACTTTCCTTTTCATAACATTGTCATATTCCATCCTGGATTTTCCATTGTTTGATTTGTGCCGTGCAGCTTCCTGTTACTAACACATAATGTTATCCATTCCACTGCATGGCCATGTATGCCATAGCTTTAAAGTTTTTCAGTTAATGATATAGGGATGGTAGTGTCAAAAACTATAGACAGCTCCAGTAGGTTTCGGATAGCAATTTCTGTAGATTTCCCTGTTTGGAAATCATTGTGTGTTAGAGTCAGAATACTGTTTGCGCGTGTAGTGTTTTTGGGAAACCAGAGATTTAAGGTAGCCTACTGGTTTTTAATTATTTGAGTCATCTTTGTTGCATTTCTTTTAAATTGGTATAACTTTGCTTATTTTTAATTTTTCTGGAAATACTAGAAGATGTACAACTTTGCTTCTGCCATTTGCCGATAGGTGGCGACCCAGTAAGCAGCGGTCGAAAGAAACAGATCACAGACATCAGGCAGTTACTTAGCTTGGACCTCGGTCAACATAACCTCGTTCAAACATTGGTCGATTTTTGTCTGCATCATAAAGCTGTTTTTGATTGAAAATGTCAGTTTATGAGCCTAATTCTCATAATTTGAGGGAGGTGTTACTGTTTTGTTTCAATATGAAGAAAAGAGCAGCTGAGTCTCATCGAATGCTCTCAAGTGCATATGGTAAGGATGCTATTAGTGAAAGAACGTGTCATGAGTGGTTTCAACGCTTCAAGAAAGGTGATTTTAACATTGTAGACCGGCATGGTGGTAGAAGAGAGAATGTTTTCGAAGATGCAAAATTGGAGACATTGCTGAGTGAAGACTCGTGTCAAACTCAAGAAGAATTGCCACGATTAGTGGAAGTAACACCGCAAGCCATTTCAAAAGGCTATGGGCATGATTCAGAAAGAAGGAACTCGGGGTCCCGTGTGAGCTGAAACCAAGAGACTTTGAACAGGGTTTGTGTGTTTGTGAGCAGTTGCTTCAGAGGCAAAAATAGAAATGATTTATGCATTGCATTGTGACCAGCTCGCATTCGGGAGGACGACAGTTCAATCCCGCGTCCAGCCATCCTGATTTAGGTTTTCCGTGATTTCCCTAAATCGCTCCAGGCAAATGCCGGGATGATTCCTTTGAAAGGGCATGGCCGACTTCCTTCCCGTCCGTCCCTAATCCAATGAGACCCATGACCTCGCTGTCTGGTCTCCTCCCCAAACAACCCAACCCATTGTGACCGGGGACAAAAAATGGGTTCATTACAGTAACCCTAAATGCAAAACGTCATGGGGATATCCCTTCCATGCTTCCATATCAACGGCCAGGTTTTCCGGGGTTTCTCTGTGAAGGCCAGTTCCTGAATAGGTAGACCTGATTAACAACTATATAAGTCCATCTTCCCTGGTTGTGTACATGGGATGCGGGTATGCCCCAGTACACGTGAAAGCAACAACTAGGTATCTAGGTAACGAAGATACCAAATCTCTTTAAATTCTTGTAATCAAAAAAATCTTACTAACTTCTTAAAATTTATAGGAACGTATGTTCCACAAATTTTAACGAGTTAGCTAAGCCAATAGTTAGCTCGCAAAGTGGATACATATCAACTTTGCTCGCTGCGAGGGGCGATGTAATGTCTCTTGCAGCTGTCTCTCTGCGATATTTTCAGAAATTTTATAAATTATATAACTCAGTACATATCTCGACATATCTCTTCTTATCTTACCGATTATCAATGCAAAGTAGTTTCAAGCCCAATTATTCCTTGGAGCGTCCATTTACTCCATGGAATAGCTTCTCTGCTATCTATGTTTTCTCTTATGAAAAAGAATGAAGGACTTCTTGCCGATTAGTCGTGAAAGAAGGATGTATATGTATGTATTGTTGAGCTAGTCGCCATCTTGATGAGATTCTGTATGAGAAGGAATTTAATACATGAACTAAACTAAAGTAAGTGTGTTTGCATATTATTTAACTGATTATTATTGACAGTGTCTGCTTACTACGCTGTGTTGCACGGGATCAGTGGGGAACGTCTGATTTACACTGGACGAACCTGCCGTTTTGTATGCTCAAGATATCCAGTTACTTCAAATAAATAGGCTAACACGGTCTTACCAGCAGATCTCCGGTCTTCCCCATGTGATCACCGAAAGTTAATAATTATTACAAATGTTTCCAGGAGATCGACTGACAATTTTCGTCGCACCGAGACTTCGAAATTGCTTCACTGCTTTATGGAATTTAAGTTAAACTCAATTTAATCAGGATAGAACAGTATTGAACTGTATGAATGTGATAAGCCTGCTTTGTCAATGAAAATTCCCTTAATATATGCATGTTTTTACTATCCTGATCAGTGAAGCTAAATCAGGCCGGTGTGAGAGAGGTTTTTGAATTTTAGATCCCACACAAAATATATTAAAAGGTGTTAAAACCAAGTGAAACAATCACAGGTGCTCGTTATCGAACGCAATTAATGCATTTGAGCAGAACACTAAAAGACAAACGGCCGCAGTACAGTGAGAGGCACAATAAAGTGATTTTGCAGCATGACAATGCTCGACCCCACGTTGCAAAAGAGGTCAAAACATACTTGGAAATGTTAAAATGGGAAGTCCTACCCCACCCGCCATATTCTCCAGACATTGCTCCCTCTGACTATCACCTGTTTAGATCAGTGGCATGTGGCCTGGCTGACCAACACTTTTGATCTCATGAAGAAGTCACAAATTGTATTGAAAATGGATCGCTTCAGAAGAAGAACAATTTTTTCGACACAGGATTTGTACACTGCCTGAAAGATGGGAAAAAGTAGTTTCCAGCAATGGAAAATACTTTGAGTGATACAAGTGTAACCAATTTGTTTCACTAAAGCCTCAAATGGGGAAAAAACGGCGGAAGCAAAGTTGTACACCTTGTGCTTCTCTGAATGAGCAGCTTGGTATATCCAAGAGATGTTTGGTTGTCTCTTCATTCACATACCTTATTAGATAACTTGATATTTCATCATCCCCTGCAGACTCCTTGGATTATAGTTTCTGGATTAATTTTATGAGTTCCAGTTTTGTCGCTGGTTCCTGGAATGTTGAGAGAGGTAGTTGCCCAAGTGTTCTAGGATACGTATTTCTTTCACAATTCAAATTGTGTACAGGATCTATGAAATTGTTGTTACATATAGTAGCAATTTCTGTTCCATGTGTTAACTATTAATCATACACTTTTACTTGGCTGCTGAGACAAGCCCTGTCTTCTCCTTCCAGAGCAATGAGTTTATAGATTATAAAAGAAATGAACATATATTAAATTAATGTGTCACAGATAGGTTGGTTTGGAGAGAAAAGGTCCAAACTACACGGTCATCAGCCTAATGTATCACAGAAGTGACACAAAAGTTGTTGACGTGTCGCTAGAAAGACCGGGTCCTCTTCGCTCATTTCTGTGCATGATATTAACAATCACTATGCACAACACCATACTTGGATCAGCTCTATACTCACAACAGCTACTTATTGTTATGGCACACAATACTGTTACATAGCTAAGGCTGGCAGAAAGCATGAACATTCTGGAGTAACATGAAGTCATCCAACTTCCACCGATCACAGATGAGCCAAGTAACAGTGCGCTAGCAATATGGTGCCCTCAGGTTTCATTAAGTTGGTAAAATTTCCGTTACTGTCACTCTTTTAACTCCATCTCTAATTGTTGATACACCCCATGTTGTTTTACTTGTAGGACCTGTAGCTATGTAAGAAATATTATTCATTTGTTTCATTTATTGTGTGACAGCTATGTCACGTTTCTTGATGACCACTTACATGATGTCGTGTTTGTATTGTTACACTCACACAAATTTTTTTCCTTTCTGCTTTTAGATAAATGTCGATATAAAAGGTATCCGAGAAGATAATTATGATCAGTGCAATGCTTTGGTTATACCCTCCCAAAAGAGAAAGACGAGAAAAAAAAGAGAACATGTTACAATTACAAGGATACTTTCAAAAAAACAGAGGAAACGACTAGAAAAAATTGTAGAACAGAAGAAAAAGAAAGAAAATGTAAGTTGTGTTGTAGTATTTTATTTAAAACATAAATTTCTTAGTAATCCTAAGCAAAAATATGTAAATGTTCTTCTCATTTAATTTTTATTTCCCACTATTCAGTTTCTGGTGTGGAAAAATTCACAATAAAGCCCTCCATTTAAATTTAAAAACTTTATACAAAAGTTTGCAGCACATATTTCTTCAAGTTATTTGACAGATGTTAGCTATTAAAGTACTTTGAGAAAGAATTGTAATTACTGGATGGAAGATTGTTAGAGTCAGTGATCTGAGTATGATAGTGTTCCCTATCAAAATCTTGGTTGTGGTGCCAGACTAATATTTACTGTAGCCTGGGGTGTATAAACTACCTCCAATAATTACTTTGATGCATTTTATATACTTATGTTGTGCATAAACTATGAAAAATGCAATGGGGTGGGCAGGAGAGGAAATCATTAGGCTTGTGTAACTTTCACTAAGTTGCAGAATTCTTTATGTACCTTGAAGAATCATCTATATTTATACCTGCCAAAAGGGTATTCATGTACCTTAATCATCATCTCCATATCCCCTCCCCTTCGTATCTCTTGCATTACAGTCATGAATTATGGACAAAAAAGGGCAACTGTTGCTAAGCCCACATCACAGAAGTTGCTTGGCACTAGTAACACAATGGGACCGGTGGAATATACAGATGATATACTACTGGTATTTGTATTAAGTAGTGACACAAAAATTAATATCAAAGACAAGTACAGCATTGTAGTTCTTGAACTTCAAGGCTAATATCAAATTGTCTCCAGAACCTTTAAAAACAGCTTAAGTGTACTTATGGTATCAGCGGCCCATGTATTATGTGCAGATGTGGGAATTCATTGACATTGGTCATAGCCAGTTGGATGATAGTATTCAAGAGCCAATGAGAATTACTGTCTCTGGTGTTTTCAGTAGAACGTAAAAACTGATTAAATGGTTTCCGAATGAGCCAGTGATGAAGTGTGCAGCATTTATTTGAACCTCCACCATTAATCCTACACTGTAAACGCCTGAAACTGATGAATAATATTAAAGAAGAGGTGAAATAATTTTGTAAGCTACCTTCTTCATAGATGAATTTAACTTCCTTATAGGAGAAAAGCTGAGTTGCAGACAGGCACAACAAAAAGGCTATATTAAACGCATAAGCTTTTGGCCACAAGGCCTATTTATGAAATAGACAACATACACAGATTCACGCAAATGAGACTCTCGCACACATAACCACTGCCTCTGCTTGCCAGAGCTGGGCTGCTCTGCAACTAATCAGGAGATTAGAGGGGCGGAGGAGAAGTAAAGAAGGGGAAAATGGTCTTTTTTTTTTTTTTAAGTGGATGTGTTGATGGAATAGAAGGCTATGTAGTGTTGGAGTGGGAACAGGGCAGTGGGTAGATGGGTGAAGGACAGGGACTAGCAAAGGTTGAGGCCTGGGGTGACAGAAACACAGAATATATTGCAGGGAGAGTTCACCCCTGCGTAATTCGGAAGCTGCTGTCGATAGGAAGGATTCAGGTTGCGCAGGCTGTCAAATAGTAAGTGAAGTGAAGCACATTGCATCGGGCAGTATGTTCAGCAACTGGATGGTCCAGTTATCTCACGGCCACAGTTCGTTGGTGGCCATTCATGTGGAGAAACATCTTGTTAGTTGTCATGCTCGTGTAGAAATCAGCCCATTGATTGCACCTTTTTTTATTGTCACGTGGCTGCTTTCACAGGTAGCCACACCTTTGATGGGATGGGAGAGGCCTGTGACTAGACTGTGGAGTAGATGACAGTGAGAGGGTGTATGGGACAGGCCTTGCATCTAGGTCTATTGCAAGGATATGAGCCCTGAGGCAAGGGATTTGGAGCAGGAGTGGGCCAAGGATATTGCATACATTCGGTGGGTAGGATATTCCGCATTTCAGGGTACAACAAAGCCCTCATGGAGAATATGATTTGGTTACTCCAGTTTTGATGGTACTGAGTCATGACAGGAGTGCTCCTGCATGGCCAGAAGGTGGTTATGTGGGAGGTAATTGGAGAGAAAATGCACAGGAGATGTATTTCTATACAAGGTTGAGAGGATAATTATGTTCTGTAGTGGCCTCAGTTATACCCTTGGTGTATTTAGAGAGGGCTGCTCGACACTACGGATGCGACGACTGTGGATGACTTGGTTTCAGGGATGGGACTTCTTGGAATGGAATGGGTGGCTGCTGTAAAAGTGGAGGTAATGGGGCATCAGGTAGGTTGGATATGGACAGAGGTACTGATGTAGCTATCCTGTGGAGGTCAACGTTGAGGAAGGGAGCATGCTAGGTTGAGGAGGACCAGGTAAAACAAGTGTGGGAGAAGTTGTTGAGATTCTGTAGGAATGTGTATAGGGTGTCCTCAGCCTCACTCCAGATCACAAAGATGTCATCATTGAATCTAAATCAGCTGAGGAGTTTGAGCTTGTGAGTGGTTAGGAAGGATTCCCCCAGCTGGCCCATGAATAGGCTGGTGTAGGATGGTGCCATATGGGTGCCCATTGCTGCATCAAAGGTTTGTTTGTAGGTGATGCCTTCGAAGGAGAATAATTGTGGGTGAGAATATAATTGGTCTTGATGACTAAGGAGAATAATTGTGGGTGAGGATATAGTTGGTCATTATGATTGGAAGGAGCTTGTAGGTTTGGAGTCAGTCATGCATTTGGAAGGGTAATGTTCAGTAGCGGCATGACCATGGGTATTAATGATGTTAGTTTAGAGGGAGGTGTTGTCAGTGGTCTGCATCTACATTGGTACTCTGCAAATCACATTTAAGTGCCTGGCAGAGGTTCATTGAAACACCTTCACAATAATTCTCTATTATTCCAATCTTGTACAGCAAGCAGAAAAAACAAGCTCCTATGTCTTTTGGTGAGAGCTCTGATTTCCCTTATTTTATTATGGTGACCATTTCTCCCTATGTAGGTCAGCATCAACAAAATATTTTCGCATTCAGAGGAGAAAGTTGGTGATTGAAATTTTGTGAGAAGATTTCGCTGCAGTTAAAAATGCCTTTGTTTTAATGATGTTCTCCCCATATCCTGTATCATTTCAGTGACACTCCCTTCCCTATTTCACGATAATCTAAAATGTGCTGCCCTTCTTTGAACTTTCCTGAAGTACTCTGACAATCTTAGCTGGTAAGGATCCCGCACCGCACAGCAGTATTGTAAAAGAGGACGGACAAGTGTAGTGTAGGCAGCCTCTCTATTAGATCTCTTATACTTTCTAAGTGTCCTGCCAATGAAATGTGGTCCTTGGTTAGCCTTCCTCACAACATTTTCTGTGTGTTCCTTCCATTTTAAGTTGTTCATGATTGTAATGCTTAGGTATTTAGTTGAATTTATGGTCCTTAGATTTGAGTGATTTATTGTGCAACTGAAGTTTAACGGATTTCTTTTGGCACTCGTGTGGCTGACATCACATTTTTCGTTATTTGTGGTCAATTGCCAAGTTTTAACTATAAAGATATCTTCTCTAAATTCATTTTGATCTTCTGATGACTTTACTAGTCGATAAACAACAGCGCCATCTGCAAATAACCTAAGATGTCTGCTCAGATGGTCCCCTAAATCAGTTATATGGATGAGTAACAGCAAAGGGCCAGTAACACTAGCTGGGGGACAGGAAATCACAAATCCTGTCACATAACTGAGACAATGTTCCATAAGCAAGCAATTTCACTACAAGCCACTTGTGTGGTACAGTGTCAGAAGCCTTCTGGAAATTCAGAAATACGGAATCAATCTGAAATCCCTTGTCAATAGCTCTCAGTACTTCATGTGAGTAAAGAGCTAGTTGTGTTTCACAAGAATGATGTTTTCTAAATCCATGGTGACTGCGTGTTAGTAGACCATTTCTTCAAGGTAATTCATAATGTTTCAACTCAATGTTGTTGTTGTGGTCTTCAGTCCTGAGACTGGTTTGATGCAGCTCTCCATGCTACTCTATCCTGTGCAAGCTGCTTCATCTCCCAGTACCTACTGCAACCTACATCCTTCTGAATTTGCTTAGTGTATTCATCTCTTGGTCTCCCTCTACGATTTTTACCCTCCACGCTGCCCTCCAATACTAAATTGGTGATCCCTTGATGCCTCAGAACATGTCCTACTAACCCATCCCTTCTTCAGGTCAAGTTGTGCCACAAACTTCTCTTCTCGCCAATCCTGTTCAGTACTTCCTCATTAGTTATGTGATCTACCCATCTAATCTTCAGCATTCTTCTGCAGCACCACATTTCGAAAGCTTCTATTCTCTTCTTGTCTAAACTATTTATCGTCCATGTTTCACTTCCATACATGGCTACACTCCATACAAATATTTTCAGAAACAACTTCCTGACACTTAAATCTATACTCGATGTTAACAAATTTCTCTTCTTCAGAAACACTTTCTTTGCCATTGCCAGTCTACATTTTATATCCTCTCTACTTCGACCATCATCAGTTATTTTGCTCCCCAAATAGCAAAACTCCTGTACTGCTTTAAGTGTCTCATTTCCTAATCTAATTCCCTCAGCATCACACGACTTAATTCGTTTTGCTTTTGTTGATGTTCATCTTATATCCTCCTTTCAAGACACTGTCCATTCCATTCAACTGCTCTTCCAAGTCCTTTGCTGTCTCTGACAGAATTACAATGTCATCGGCAAACCTCAAAGTTTTTATTTCTTCTCCATCGATTTTAATACCTACTCCGAATTTTTCTTTTGTTTCCTTTACTGCTTGCTCAATATACAGATTGAATAACATCAGGGAGAGGCTACAACCCTGTCTTACTCCCTTCCCAACCACTGCTTCCCTTTCATGTCCCTCGACTCTTATAACTGCCATCTGGTTTCTGTACAAATTGTAAATAGCCTTTCGCTCCCTGTATTTTACCCCTGCCACCTTTAGAATTTGAAAGTGAGTATTCCAGTCAACATTGTCAAAAGCTTTCTCTAAGTCTACAAATGCTAGAAACGTACATTTGCCTTTCCTTAATCTTTCTTCTAAGATAAGTCATAAGGTCAGTATTGCCTCACGTGTTCCAGTATTTCTATGGAATCCAAACTGATCTTCCCCGAGGTTGGCTTCTACTAGTTTTTCCATTCGTCTGTAAAGAATTCGTCTTAGTATTTTGCAGCTGCGGCTTATTAAACTGATTGTTCGGTAATTTTCACATCTGTCAACACCTGCTTTCTTTGGGATAGGAATTATTATATTCTTCTTGAAGTCTGAGGGTATTTTGCCTGTTTCATACATCTCGTCACCAGATGGTAGAGTTTTGTCAGGACTGGCTCTCCCAAAGCCGTCAGTAGTTCCAGTGGAATGTTGTCTACTCCGGGGGCCTTGTTTCGACTCAGGTCTTTCAGTGATCTGTCAAACTCTTCACGCAGTATCGTATCTCCCATTTCATCTTCATCTACATCCTCTTCCATTTCCATAATATTGTTCTCAACTGCACTGCCCTTGTATAGACCCTCTATATACTCCTTCCACCTTTCTGCTTTCCCTTCTTTGCTTAGAACTGGATTTCCATCTGAGCTCGTGATATTCATACAAGTGGTCTTTTTCTCCGAAGGTTTCTTCAATTTTCCTGTAGGCAGTATCTATCTTTCCCCTAGTGAGATAAGCCTCTACATCCTTACATTTGACCTCTAGCAATGCCTGCTTAGCCATTTTGCCCTTCCTGTCGATCTCATTTTTTAGATGCTTGTATTCCTTTTTGCCTGCTTCATTTACAGCATTTTTATATTTTCTTCTTTCATCAATTAAATTCAATATTTCTTCAGTCACCCAAGTATCCCTACTAGCCCTCGTCTTTTTACTTACTTGATCCTCTGCTGCCTTCACTACTTCATCCCTCAAAGCTACCCTTTCTTCTTCTACTGTATTTCTTTCCCCTGTTCTCGTCAATTGTTCCCTTATGCTCTCCCCGAAACTCTGTACAACCTCTGGTTTAGTCAGTTTATCCAGGTCCCATCTCCTTAAATTCCCACCTTTTTGCAGTTTCTTCAGTTTTAATCTACAGGTCATAACCAATAGATTGTGGTCAGAGTCCACATCTGCCCCTGGAAATGTCTTACAATTTAAAACCTGGTTCCTAAATCTCTGTCTGATACCTTTTAGTATCTCCAGGGTTCTTCCATGTATACAACCTTCTTTCATGATTCTTAAACCTAGTGTTACCTATGATTAAGTTGTGCTCTGTGCAAAATTCTACGAGGCGTCTTCCTCTCTCATTTCTTAGCCCCAATCCATATTCACCTACTACGTTTCCTTCTTTCCCTTTTCCTACACTCGAATTCCAGTCACCCATGACTATTAAATTTTCGTCTCCCTTCACTATCGGAATAATTTCTTTTATTTCATCATACATTTCTTCAATTTCTTCGTCATCTGCAGAGCTAGTTGGCATATAAACTTGTACTACTGTAGTAGGTGTGGGCTTCGTATCTATCTTGGCTACAAAATGCGTTCACTATGCTGTTTGTAGTAGCGTACCCGCATTCCTATTTTCCTATTCATTATTAAACCTACTCCTGCATTACCCCTATTTGATTTTGTGTTTATAACCCTGTAGTCACCTGACCAGAAGTCTTGTTCCTCCTGCCACCAAACTTCACTAATTCCCACTATATCTAACTTTAACCTATCCATTTCCCTTTTTAAATTTTCTAACCTACCTGCCCGATTAAGGGATCTGACATTCCATGCTCCGATCCGTAGAACGCCAGTTTTCTTTCTCCTGATAACGACATCCTCTTGAGTAGTCCCCGCCCGGAGATCCGAATGGGGGACTATTTTACCTCCAGAATATTTTACCCAAGAGGACGCCATCATCATTTAATCATACAGTAAAGCTGCATGCCCTCGGGAAAAATTATGGCCATAGTTTCCCCTTGCTTTCAGCTGTTCACAGTACCAGCACAGCAAGGCCGTTTTGGTTATTGTTACAAGGCCAGATCAGTCAATCATCCAGACTGTTGCCCTTGCAACTACTGAAAAGGCTGCTGCCCCTCTTCAGGAACCACACGTTTGTCTGGCCTCTCAACAGATACCCCTCCGTTGTGGTTATACCTACGGTACGGCTATCTGTATTGCTGAGGCACGCAAGCCTCCCCATGGGGGGGTTGTTCAACTCAATATGTGTTCTAAAATCCTGTTACATATTGACATCAATGATATGGGCCTGAAATTTAGTGGATTACTCCTACTACCTTTCTCGAATATTGGTGTGACTTGTGCAGCTTTCCTGTCCTTGGGTACGGGTCTTTCATTTAGCAAATGGTTGTATATGACTGTCAAGTATGGAGCCACTGCATTAACATACTCTGAAAGGAACCTAATTGGTATAAAGTCTGGAACAGAAGACTTGCTTTTATTAAGTAATTTAAGGTGCTTCACTACTCTGAGGCTATTTACTTCTACAGTGCTCATGTTGGGAGCTGTTCTTGATTTGAATTCTGGGATATTTTCTTTGTCATTTTTCGTGAAGGCATTTCGGAAGGCTTTGTTTAGTAACTTTGCTTTGGCAGAGATTGCTTCCCCCATTAGGCACAGTTGCAGACCTCAGTCTGCCCACAGCAGACAGAGACAATGGGCATGTATACTTGTGTGAGTCTGTGTGTGTTTTCTGCTTCAGAAGAAGGCCATCTAACCAAAAGCTTAAATGTGTGGTAGCTTTTTAATTGTGCATCTCTGTGATTCTATGCTTCCTCCATACAATGATTAGCAATAAATATATCCTCCTCATAATACAGGGTGTCCCACTTGAACCTCCCTGATTTCACGGACCCATGAGGAAAAAACCAAAGTAGATACAGCAATGAAAAGTGCACCATATTGTAGAGAATCTTAAAGAATTTATATTCCCGCATCAGAAGTGCCAAGTATCATCGCCAGAGTGCAGCATGGTCGCATGAAGTGAAAATGGCACTCCGCAGCAGCGCGTGCAAGCAGTAGTGTGGTTTGCAGAAACAAAATCGCTGATTACTATCATATATTCATTCATATATATGAATGTGATCCACATGATGTGAAAACAATTAAGGAATGGTATAGGAAGTTTTTGGCCATAGGAAGTGTTCTGAAACATTCTGGCAATGCACGTTACAGAGTTTCAGAAGAGACAGTGGAGGACATTAGACAAATGTTTCTCAGAAGCCCATGTAAGTCAATTCATCAAGCATCTAGGCAACTTGGTGTACTTCAGTCAACATTGGATCGTGTAGTTCACCAGCGTCTGCATATGTGTGCTTACAAAGTGCAAATTCTGCAACATCTGACGCCGAACGCTAAACTGCGCCGACAACAATTTGCTGCGGATATGCTGCAGCGTATTGATATGGATGCCAGCTTCCTGGAAAGATGTTTATTCTCAGATGAGGCATCCTTTCATATATCAGGAAGGGTTAATAGGCATAATGTTCAGATTTGTGGTTCGCAAACTGCGCACATTGTCATTGAACATGTTCGTGATAGCCCCAAAGTAAACGTCTGGTGCAGGCTAATGCATGACAGGATTGTTGGACCATTCTTTTTTGCTGAACAAACAGTGAATGTGTTGGAGCAGTTTGTGTACCCTGAGATACGAGACTTGCAACCCAACATAGTTTCTCAACAAGATGGAGTTCTGCTGCATTGTCCAACGGCTGTTCACAAGTTTCTGGATAGGAAATTTCCCAGTCGTTGGATAGGACACAGAAGACCCATCGCCTGGCCACCATGTTCACCCACATTACGCCGCTTGATTTCTTCATGTGGGTATTCGTGAAGGACCGCGTGTATGCGACCAAAGTGGATGATATTCCTACGTTGCGACATCGTATCACTAATGCGATTGCAATAATACTAGAGGAAATGTTACAAAGAACTTGGCAAGAAATTGAATATAGACTCGATGTTCTTCATGCTACAGATGGTTCACATGTAGAGGTGTATTGATGATAAATAAATAAATTAATTCTTTGATAAGCTCTACAGTGTGGTGTATTTTTCATTGTCATATCTACTGTTTTTCCCCCTGGGTCTGGAAATCAGGGAGGTTTGAGTGGAACACCTTGTACTATTCACTCATATCCGTAGTTTGAGAGCACATACACTTTAGTAGCCATATGATGCTTTTCACTATTCACATGATTATACAGTAGCATAATTTAGCTCCGTCACAAATATTTTTAAGATCTTTTACATTCTGAAATTCATGTGTAATATTTATTCTTTGCTCAGTAACTTAATTAGTAATGAACAGACTCCAGTGAATTTTTATTGAATCCTGGCAAATATAAGTTTGTTGTCTACAAATAGTGATGACCACTGCACAGTTTAACTCTGGTCAACATATTGTATATATGTACAGAAATTGAATCTTCTCTTTTTTTTTGTATTGCAAAAGTGCATGCTGCGCAAGACACGACTGACCAGATTTAAATCTACTGTCGTGTAAGCATCATTTATGCAGCCTCTAGTGCCCAGCACCAGGTACAGACTTTCTACTTTCAAGGACAATTTTACCACAGAAAATAAAAAATCCAAGTAAAACTGGACAGTCATTTTAATAAGTTTTTACACAGGTACACTTCACAAATTGTATCATAAGTGATATGTAAGGCACCAAAATGAATCTTCACCCAGTTGTGTGTTTGCGCTGATATCGAACTTCCTGGCAGATTAAAACATGTACCAGACCGGGGCTCAAATCTGGGACCTTTGCCTTTCACAGGCAAGTTCTCTACCAACTGAATTGCCTGAGCGTGACTCACGACCTGTCCTCACAGCTTTACTTTCACATGTCTTATCACCTCCTCAGTCATACTGGTGTAACTACCCAGGCTGTGCCTAAGCCATGTCTGCACAGTATCCCTTCTGTCAGGAGTGCTAGTCCCACAAGTTCTTCAGGAAAACTTCTGTGAAGTTTGATAGGTAGGGGATGAGGTACTGGTGGAAGTGAAGCAGTGAGGATGGGTTGTGAGTTGTGTTTGGGTAGCTCAGTCAGTACAGCACTTGCCCACACTTGCCCCATGTTCGAATCCCAGACCAGTTTTAATCTGCCAGGAAGTTTTGATATATAAGGTTGTTATTCCAACAATAAAATTTACCTGTTGCATTTTATCCACACTTTTATAGAATGTATAAAGCTTGTTAACAGTAAGTACCATGTAGACATTTTATCCTAGAATATGTTCATCCTTTATTGCATAAGAGGACTCGTGGTAAAAGAACACTTACAGTGTACATGGTTTTCTTGTTGTGTGCTGCTGTTGGTAACTATTCATCCACTGAATGATGGGAAGTGAACGGTACAAATCATGAGTCAGTTGCTGGTAGCCAGTCAGAATGCTCGTTTGTAGTTACCTATGATTCATAAATAAAGTCAGCTGTTTTTTTATGTTAAATTGTAACCACATTGGTAGAATTTTCAGCAAAAATGGAAATAAGATCCATAAGTAGGTTGTCGCAGTGATGAACATCTGTCTCATGCTACATTACATATCAGTCTGCGACAGCAGTCGTAGTTTCATGTTGAGATCTGTTGGCTTCCCATAATCAAATTGTCACATTCCAACCTAACCTGGACCTTAGGCTACACTACAGGTCGGTCTTCAGCATGACTAGTTTTTTTCTCACCCTCAGTATCAAAAACAAATGACTTTCCATTTTCCACCCAAAGAAATCATTAGGTTTGTGGTGTCACCGCCAGACACCACACTTGCTAGGTGGTAGCCTTTAAATCGGCCGCGGTCCGTTAGTATACGTCGGACCCGCGTGTCGCCACTATCAGTGATTGCAGACCAAGCGCCGCCACACGGCAGGTCTAGAGAGACTTCCTAGCACTCGCCCCAGTTGTACAGCCAACTTTGCTAGCGATGGTTCACTGACAAATTACGCTCTCATTTGCCGAGATGATAGTTAGCATAGCCTTCAGCTACGTCATTTGCTACGACCTAGCAAGGCGCCATTACCAGTTACTATTGATGCTGTAAAACATGTACCGTCAAGAGCAATGTTCACCAATTATGGATTAAAGTTAAGTACTCCAGCAGCTACATATTATTTTTGCTAGTCTCATTTCCCTGTCCTGTTCCAGACCTCACGCCAGCCTGCGTGAGCTTAAACGCGTGCCTTTCGGCTTCCTCATAGTGGATTGGCTGTCTTGCCAATCCACAACAAGGTTCAGCATTTCTCGTTGGCTACCACATGCTATCTCCCAGTTGGCTACAACAAATGGAAACAGAATAAACCTTCTGTCCATTTACGTGGATAGACTGCTTGTTGGTTGTCAGGCCCATCTAGAAAACAGCACAATGTATTTTTTTCATACAAAATGCCAACAGCAGCACACTGCGGAAGAGCCTGGTTAACCATGTGTGCACTTTAGTTGGTTAAAAGGAGACAATTTGGTTGAGAGTTAGTGAAGCCAGTGAATATGATTTCATGAGATCAGCTATAATTCTTCTTATGGCATGCGTTTTACACATATTGTATTTCAATGACTGATTTCTGTTTGCCGTTTTGATGTCATGGGTTAAAGGAGATAGGTGATACCAGTGGGTTCAATATTTCCATCTCATTTAGTAAAAGCACATGTAATGACAGCCATACAAAGAAAATCAGTATCTCGTTGATGGAATACTTTCATTCCATTATGAGAATTATAACAGTACTGCAGTTCATTAGTATTAAATAATGTTAAAATACTTTCTTGATTAAGATGACATGCTATACACTGCTTGTTATGGCTTTTTATGGATTTTACTGTAGTATATTAATATTTGTTTGTAGCGTGCCAACTTACTGGAAGCCTTATCTAAAGTACAAGCTTCACCTGAAGTTCTTAATCAGCTGACATCCATTACAAAAATACAGACAGAAGGTCTAAAACGTCACTTGTCAGAGTCTGGGAGCAGCACAAAGAAGAATACAGAGCGGCTGAATGTGGAAAATGGTACTGTTTTGAACAGCATTAGTGGCAGCGCAAAGAGGAGGCGACTTTTAGCAAGTGCTGAAGAGGAAAAGAGTAAAACGTGTAGCAACAACCCAAATGTTGTTGGTTTGGAAGTAAGTTTTAACCTTTGCATGTTGCTATAATTAATGAAGACATTAGGAATGTGTACAACAGCCTTACAGTACATTTAAATTTTCATAAAATTTGGTATTAAAGTTGTATCTAGCTTGAGTATGTCAGAAGTTTTTGCTACAACAATCCCAAAAAGCAAAATTGGATCCTTCCACAAGCAAGATCGCATAAATACTTAATTTTCAGGAACCAGTTTCGACACACTTTGCTTTCATTAACTGCTTTTTAAAAGTTTTTTCTTACAAAAAATGTTCATTGTGAATTGAAATCTCATACCAAGTTGTCATATTAGTTGATAAAATGTAGCACATTATGCAAAGGCTTGTCATAGATACAACATTTATAGTCAAGAAACAACTAATGCACATGGCCATGTCCATATATGTACCATTCACAGATGATTGTTAAGCCTTAAAAATTACAATATACAATGAAATATATAATAACACATCTGTTTATGTTAGCATGACATGTTCCATCCGATGATGATTCACCTTAGTGGGTGTAAATGGTATCATATACAACATCTAAGGTAAATCATCAAACAATGGAACATATCAAGCTAATATTTGCAGAAATGTGTATATGGCACCATGTACACTGTCTAAGGTGAATCATCAGCAAGTGGAACATGTCAAGCTATCATAAATAGATCTACTATGGTACATTTTACTGTATATTGTGATTTTTAAGACTTAACAATCATCTGTGAGCACTACGTATATGAACATGGCCATGTGCGCAAGGTGCTTTTTGATTGTTTGATTTATTTCTGTCAGATCTTTACATAAAGTGCTACAACTTATCCGCTAATATGACAACTTGACATGAGGTTTCAACTCATGATGAACATGTTTTTAGCAAAAGTTTTTGAAAACCAGAAGATGACACCCAAGTGTGTCAAAACCGGTTGTCAAAAATAAGGGAATATTTATACAATCTTGGCTGTAGAAGGGTTTTTACAAAGTAAAACTAAATTGCTCCTTCTCATTTCTCAACATGAGAAAATTCGATCAAAACTGGGTTGTAACGTTCAAAAATAACTAGCATCGCTCCGAGGATGGTTTCTTTAAGCTTCCTCAAAGAATTATGACTCAGACAGATTGAATCCTTCTGTCTTCTTAGGTTCAAAGTTTGTGCACTACAGGCCACACAGATATGCTTCATGGTGTTCCTGGTGAATAACCAACACAAGCAAGGACACTTCATGTTGCTTATCTTCCTTCTTTGTCAGTTCGGTAGCAGTAAGATGGCCCTGGAAATGCAACAGAGAACTAGTTTGTGAAAGTAGTTTCGTGTCACTGTATCAGAAACCAGATCACATGCCATATTTTTTTTCCCAATAACAGTACACATCAGGTATTTTTGCCAAGCTATTTGAAAACACACACCTAAAAGCTGCCCTGGCTCAGTGGTGATAATGTCAATACTTGTGTCCAGTTTCTGGGTACTGAATTACTGCAAGTGGGAGATCACTTCTTGAGGGTTATCTGCCAGAAGTTGCACAAATGGATGAGTTTCTGGACTAAAGTAACCATCAGTGTAATGCAGCTCTGCATCTTCTAGCTAGAACATCATCATGTTTTACTGAATTAAAAACAGCCGACTCTTGCAACACCTGTGCACTAGAGGAAGTTTCTGTGCTGTTACAAAAATTGTTAACATTATTGTCATCAAGTTCAGAGAAACCAATGCATTGAGATCAATGAGAACATCAAGAATGTCATCAATCATTAACAGAAACTAAAAGAAATATCTAAATGTCACAGAGATCTGCATATTACAATTGTGTAATGTAGTTCATTTCTACATTTCATGTATATTTCAATAGACATAACCAAAAGAAATCAAGTAATTTGTCCTCTGGTTCTTAATTATAGGGATAATATTTAATATGTACTGAATAAAAACACATTATCCACACAAACAAAGGATCTTGCATGCTCTGCATGACTGAAGGGCAACCAACTTCTGCACTGGTGTACCTAAGACATTACAAACATAGCCAAAGGTGATATTTTTACAGCAGTTCCAATTATTCCTCCTAGAATGTGATGCATGGCTTGTACAAGTGCATAGCAATGGGCATTGGTGCACTAGCATAGGTTGAATACCAATGGAATCCATAGAAACCTTATGTTACATACATGTAACGGCATCTACTGTAGGGTTGAATTAACAAAATATTGTAAGAAATTTGCAGATATTAATGTATGCCATTAACATTGCTTTGTTAGAAAGCATAGTTGCATTGGACAAAGGAAAATCATCAATTTGGAGGAAATAGTGATAAGCAGCAACTTTTATATGAGAATGTAAAAGCGCTAAATGACTTTACTAGAGTAAAGTCTTTAAGTTAAAGAAAATCTAACGTACAAGGGGAGATACAGGGTGCCAGTAAAGTCCCATTACCATTCAAAAAGTGCAGTTTAGAAACTGTGAGAGATAGTCCACCCTAGTTTGTTGTAAAACTTTTAGCAGCTCTCATAGTATTTTTCTGTTATGCCAAAATTTCAAAGTGAGTCTCATTCATCACTTGTATTACATCAAGGGGATATTCAAGTTCCGTCCATGTATGCATCAGCAATGAATCGTCAACAGTGCTGGTTGCTTCATTAGTTCCTGTGCGAAAGGTAGCAGAGACATTGATTAGTGTTGCGCCCATACGATTTTTGGTGCAATGTCACAAAAAGAAGTATAATGGCATGGCATTGGGAGAGCATGGGGACCATGCAATGGGACTACCATGACCGATCCACCTTTTGGGAAATTTGTGTTTCAGTACATCCCACATTTTCAAAAAATCTGGATGTACACCATTATCCAGGAAGATGATGGGTGACTGTAGCTCTTTGATGTGCAGTAGCATGTCCTGGTAAACATATTGTGTTATGATTTTCTCTGTGAAGCAAGTAGGCCTATCACTTCACTGTGCATTAGGCCATGTCAAACATTAAGCTTTGGAATATTACAGATGTGTTCATGGGCGATATGTTGGTTTTCAGAGCACCAAATCCTGATGATGTGGTGATTAACATGTCCAGAAATGCGTTGCTTCATCTAAAAACAGGCTATTTTTCAGGTAATCATTGTTAGAGTCCATGCTGGTCAGCATGGAATATATGAATGCATTACACTAAAGGTGACTGTTTGGATGAAATGCTTGGTCCATTTGCACTTTGTACACTAAAAGGCATAACTTTGATCTTGCTTCGTGCTATTCATGTGGGGACGATGAACTGACTTCTGGGGTCTGCATTGAAATGCACCTTGCAGTCTGTCAACATGTGGATGAGATACAGGGGACATCCATTTCAATGAAGGTCTTTGACACTGCCTGTCTCTTAAAACATTATTGAACTACTTCATTATGCTTTTTTTCACTGGTCGTGTCTTCCCGCACTGGTGTCAATAATTCTGCAACACTGTTGTAACAAATTTGGATTCTGCATACCAGATGAGACCTTGTGCCTTCTCCTCATCTGCCATTATTTTGATGTACTCAAGGCCAAATCAGCAACAAGCACAAAGCAAAAAATCTTCAAGAGCAATTCACAGGCGGGTGGCTAGATTTGTTGCTGGTAGGTTCGAACAACACATCAGTGTTATGGAGATGGCACGGGAACCCAAATGAGAACCTCTGCAGTGGAGGCAATGTTCTTTTTGAGAAACATTATTGAGAAAATTTAGAGAACTGGTATTTGAAGCTGACTGCTGAATGATTTTACTGCCGCCAACATACATTGCGTGTACAGACCATGAAGATAAGGTACTGTACTTCCGCACAGACGTGATGACTGGGTGTTGTGTGATGTCCTTAGGTTAGTTAGGTTTAAGTAGTTCTAAGTTCTAGGGGACTGATGACCATAGATGTTAAGTCCCATAGTGCTCAGAGCCATTTGAACCTTTTTTTTTTTTTTTTCCCCCCATACAGAAGTCGTTTTTCCCTCACTCTAGTTGCGAGTGGAACTGGAGAGGAAATAACAAGCAGTGGTACAGGATACCCTCCACCCCACACATGGTGGCCTGCGGAGTATCTGTGTAGATGTAGATGTAAACATTTTACAACCAAGCCAGATTCTCTAATATTTTCGCAGTTGTGATTTTTTAAAATGTACCCTGTACAAGTGTTAAGGAAATTATGTACCTTAAACTGTATTTTATTACAGTATATGATTAATAATGGTTTTGATATCTTGTACTAAATCATTTATTTACAAATATGGAACATCTTGCAAACAAGCATTTAAAAAGTGCCTTGGAGTAAATATAACTAATAATATAAAGTAATCAAAAAGGATGAAAACCATGAATCTGTCATTGCTACTGTGTTGCATTCAGCTGGTACTAACTGTTCTACAATGCCTAAAATATATTTATATTGTGATAATCCTACTGATTTAATGTGTTTTATTCTTCGAATATAATGTAATTAGATCTGGTGTTAACTTACTACTTAATGAAATGAACTTAAGCATCAAGCTCCTAATATTTGAATAGATAAATTAATGAATCAGAGCTGGAGATGTTTAAAGTTGTGTTTCCAGTTGTTTACTATTTTGAAAGGCATCCTTGACAGATGTGAAACTTTAGAACTATTTTGTTGCTTTGGCAACCCCCAGTTAGGGGCAGTCTATTTGTCCAGTTATGTTTATCAATGTATGTCATGTGTGATCACATGTCAGAATGAAGTGAGTCACAGGTAGCTCAAATGCTAATGAAAGAAAACTCTACTGTGTGTAGGCTACCAGTGTGTCTGTACATGATGCCGAATGTGAGACTGAAAGCTTCCTACCTTTCAGAGAGTTGAACTGAAAATATTCTGCAGCTGGTTTCTTCTAACAAGGCACCTCCATTTCAACTAGAGACTAATATCTGCAAATTTTTTACAGTAAAAAGTACATACATTTTTATACTTCATGATCTTCAAACTGTCAATGCTAAAGGTTCTATCTACTTTATTTATTATGAATAGTTTAGTTCAATGTTATTACACACATCTAAAGAAGTTTTGCATCACCTTTCTTCCAAGAGTTCTGGAACTTGTACAGAAAATTGGAATAGAGATCAACATAAACATCATTTCTGCCCTTTTTATTGCTCATGAAAACCACACATTGCATGTTGTACCACCATACAGTGTGACCTTCAGAGGTGGTGGACCAGATTGCTGTACACACCGGTACCTCTAATACCCAGTAGCACATCCTCTTGCATTGATGCATGCCTGTATTTGTCGTGGCATACTATCCACAAGTTCATCAAGGCATTGTTGGTCCAGATTGTCCAACTCCTCAATGGCGATTCAGCATAGATCCCTCAGAGTGGTTTTCGGGCCACGTTATCCATAAACAACCCTTTTCAATCTATCCCAGGCATGTTTGATAGGGCTCATGTATGGAGAACATGCTGGCCACTCTAGTCGAGCGATGTCGTTATCCTGAAGAAAGTCATTCACGAGACGTGCACGATGGGGTGCGAATTGTCGTCCATGAAGATGAATACCTCAACAATATGCTGCTGACATGGTTCCACTATTGGTCGGAGGATGGCATTCACATATTGTACAGCCATTACGGCACCTTCCATGACTACCAGCAGCATACGTTAGTCCTACATAATGCCACCCCAAAACAAAGGGAACCTCCATCTTGCTGCACTTGCTAAACGGTTTGTCTAAGGCATTCAGCCTGACCAGGTTGTCTCCAAACATGTCTCCGATGATTGTCTTGTTGAAGGCATGTGTGACACTCATCAGTGAAGAGGACATGGTGCCAATCCTGTGCAGTCCATTTGGCATGTTGTTGAGCCCTTCTGTACCACGCTGCATGGTGTCGTGGCTGCAAAGCTGGACCTCACCGTGGAGTGAAGTTGCACATCATGCAGCCTATTGCGCACAGTTTGAGTCGTAACACGACGCTCTGTGGCTGCACAAAAATCATTATTCACCATGGTCGCATTGCTGTCAGAGTTCCTCCGAGCTGTAATCCATAGGTAGCGGTCATCCACTGCAGTAGTAGCTCTTGGGCAGCCTTAGTGAGGCATGTCATTGACAGTTCCTGTCTGTCTGTATCTCCTCCATGTCCAAACAACATCACTTTGGTTCACTCTGAGACGCCTGGATGATTCCCTTGTTGAGAGCCCTTCCTGGCACAAAATAATAATGTGGACGCCATCAAACTGCGGTATTGACTGTCTAGGCATGGTTGAACTACAGACAACACGAGCCGTGTACCTCCTTCCTGGTTAAATCATTGGAACTGATTAGCTGTCAGACCCCCTCCGTCTAATAGGTGCTGCTCACACATGATTGTTTACATCTTTTGGCAGGTTTAGTGACATCTCTGAACAGTCAAAGGGACTGTGGCCTGTAATACAATATCCACAGTCAACACCTATCTTCAGGAGTTCTGAGAACCAGGCTGATGCAAAACTTTTTTTGATGTGTGTACATTTCATAGTTAGTACTTGTATTTTTCAAGTTGTACAACATAGGATGTCTAAATGTATTCAGTTTCCAGTTTGCACACATGAATGCTACTTACACTGTTAATTTTTCAGGACTCGGATGGCAGTGATGATAGTGATAGTGAGGCTGAAAGTGTTAGCAGTAGTGGAAACGAGACTGAACACGAAGAGGCAGCCAGTAACTCTTCTTCAGGTGTTGCTGTAAAGTCAAAAGTAGATAATATATCTGTTGAAATGGATAACATGACTAAAACTGAGAATTTAAGGGATTGTGTGTTAAAGTCATCAGAAAATAGCCCCACAAAAAGTGTGACTAACAGAGTGCCGCCTGTTGATGCACCCCATAACTGTGAAAATGTTCCTACAGTAAACAGCCAATCTGATAGTGGTACTGTTGTGAAGAGTGCAGAACCGACCAGAAAGAAACCATGTCAGCCAGCTGTTTTTGTTCCTGTTCACAGAACTGCTGAAATGCAGGAAAGTAGACTTAAGCTTCCAATTCTAGCTGAGGAACAGGCAATAATGGAAGCTATTAATGAAAATCCTGTGGTTGTACTCGCAGGTGAAACTGGTAGTGGAAAAACAACTCAAGTGCCTCAGTTCCTGTATGAGGCAGGATATGCCAAGTAAGCCTTTAAAGTTAATGAACTTCACAAGTTGTACAATAACAGGTACACCAAAATGGAAACAAGATATAAAAATTAATTGAGATAATCATTCATATGCAGAAGAATGATGCGTGGCACATAGAATAACTTAACAGTAGAGAGGTGGCACTGGCTGTCAAGCTACTGTTCTTTTTCTAGTGTAAATATAAATAGGTGCGCACACAATTCACAAACACGTCCACTCATAGCATGCTGTAAAGTTACTCCTCTACTTTGCTGTAATGCTGATAAAATGTAAGCTGTGTCCTACCGCAGAAACCGATATGAAATTACTGTCCTTGTCACACCAACAGATGTAAAGCTTTTTGTTTCAGTTATTTTAATTAATTTTGTGGCTATCAGACTTAAGTATTGGAGCTTTACATAGAGAACATGATTCATTATCAAATAAACCTGACTGTGTTCCTAATATGAACACATCTCTGTTATACTTTTCAGCTATTAAAGTTATTCAGTTGCAAAATGGAAAATGTTTCTTTGAAATAACAACAGTGCTAGTCAAATTACTTTGTTTTATTGCCTCTTCAGCATGTTGACACAAATCCCTAACAGTGCCTGGAGTGATGGAGTGTTGCATTAATAGGTAGGTCCATTTCGCGTTCATACTGAGGTAACCATTGGTATCTTGTGATTATTTGTTAATTAAACAGGTAATCACTGATCATAGAATCCTTTTAATTTATGTTCATTCAATATGTTCCTCCATAAGGGCTATTGATTAACAAAGATGGTACTGTTTCAACCACAAATGGCAGAACAAATCCTGCGCACCTTTTTTGCAAAATGACTGAATTACTCATAACGTCAGAGATAGCAGCACTCCTTACATTGGGGTCAGTTTATTGAGTACTTGGCTCTGCAAAAGTGTGTACTTATACTAGTAAAAGAGTGTTAGCTTGAAGATTATTTGTGTCTGTCTGCTGTTTTATGTTTGTGTGTGCTACGCATCATTCACCTATGTGTGAATGCTTGCCTTTACTCATTTATTATTTCATGATATTTTGTGTATGGGGGGGGGGGGGGGCACCAAAGGAATTTATTAATACAGTGCTCTACTGATTTGTGATGAAATAGATTCACGAATAGAAACACTCTTGTTTTAAATCATTTGTTAAATTATGAACCGGTCTCCAACAATCATGTTACATTGTATAAGTTAATCAGAACATCTCATTGAGCTTTAGTTTATTCAGCTGGCACCCAGCTATGTGATTGGAATGAGTTATGCTAAGAAACACTAAACAAGACTCAAGAAATTACATGTTATCTCTTGTGTAGGAATTAATCTTTCTGTATGAAGACATTTTCAATGTGTTTATAAGTATGTTGTATTTGTGTCTCAATTGATGCATATCCAAGGCATTAAGATGAAAACCAGTTCACTGTATCAATGTATAAACCTTCAGGCAAATGTCATTCTCATTAATTCATTTACATCTATTCTCTACAAACCACTGTAAATTCCATGGCGGGCAATACTCCTGGTTCTACCAGTTATTAGGGCTTTTTCCTGTTCCACTGATGTATGGAGCACAGGAAGAATGATTGCCTTATTACCTCTTTGTGTGCTGTCTTTAATCTAACTTTGTCATTTCAGTACCTATGGGAGAGACATATAGAGAGCAGTTTATTCCTATATTTGGCACTTAATAGTTGGTTCTAGAAACTTTCTAAGTAGGCTTTCATGGAATAGTTTGCATCTGTCTTCAAGCATCTGCCAGTTTAGTTGTTTTAACACTCACCGACAGGTCAGTCACACTTGCGACCATTTGTGCTGTCCTTCTACATCTGCATCTACAACTACATACATACCCTGCAAGCTACTGAATGGTGCATGGCGGAGAGCGCCTTGTACCACTAATAGTCATTTCCTTTCCTGTTCCACTCACAAATGCAGTTTTAGAAAAGCAACTGTGTATATGTCACTTTATGAGCCCTAATTTGTCTTGTCATATCTTTATGGTCCTTATGTGAAACGTACATTGTCAGCAGTAGAATCATTCTGCACCCAGCGTCAAATGCAGTTGTATAAATTTTCTCAGTAGTGCCTTGTGAAAAGAACGTTGTCTTCCCTCCGGGGATTCCCATTTGAGTTCACAAAGCATCTCCGTAATATTTGTTGTTGATTGAACCTAATGGTAAGAAATCAAGCAGCGTGCCTGTGAATTACTTCAATGTCTTCCTTTAATCCAAGCTATTGCAGATCCCACACACTTGAGCAGTACTCAAGAATGGGTCATATTAGTGTTCTATATGCAATCTCCTGTATGGATGATATAAACTTTCCTAAAATTCTCCCAATAAAGTGAAGTCGACCATTCACCTTCCTTACTACCATCTTTAAGTGGTCATTTATTTCATATTGCTTTGCAGTATTACACGTAGATATTCAATTGATGTGACCGTGTCAAGCTGCTCACTACTAATAATGTATTCAAATGTTACAGAATTGTTATTCCTACTCATCCACATTATCTTACATTTTTCTATATTTATAAAATTCTGATGTCCATCACATCAACTAGAAATCCTGTCAAATCATCACGTATCCTCCTACAGTTACTCAGTGATGACACTTCCCTGTACACCACAGTGTCATCAGCAAACAACTGTAAACTAGTAGTCACCCTTACCTATATAGAGAATAACTGTAGTCCTGTAACACTTGATAATGCCCTTGTCTCTGACAGACAGGTGCCATTGAAAACGACATACTGGGTTCTATTACTAAAAACGTCTTTAAGCCACTTGCTTATCTGGGAACCTACTCCATACACTCATACCTTCATTGATAGTCTGTAGTGGGGTACCATGTCAAATACTTTCCGAAAACCTAGGAATGTAGAATCTGCCTGTTGTTCTCCGTACGTGGTTTGCAGGATGTCATGAGAAAAGGGCAAGCTGAGTTTTGCATGAGTGATGCTTTCTAAATGTGTGCTGATTTGTGTACAGAAGCTTTTCCACCTCGAGGAAATTAATTATATTCAAACTCAGAATATGTTCAAGAATTATGCAGCATGTTAAAGATTATGTTAAAGATATTGGTCTGTAATTATGTGGAGCCATTCTTTTACCCTTCTGATACATGGGAGTAACCTGCACTTTTTTGCAGTCGCTTGGGAGTTTGTGCTAGGTAAGAGGTTTGTGATAAATGCAAGCTAAGTAGTGGGCCAATGCTGTGGAGCACTCTGTGTAAAACTGAATTGTGATTCCATCTAGAGTTGGTGACTTGTTTGTTTTCAGTACTCTTAGTTGCTTCTCTACACCAGGGATGCCTGTTACTATGTCTTTCATATGGGAGTCCGTGCAGTGGTCAAACAATGATTTATTTGTACGATCCTTCTCAGTTAATGACTTCTTAAATGCGAAATTTAAAACATCAGCTTTCCGTTTGCTGTGTTCTATGGTCACACAAGACTGCGTCAACAAGTCACTGTGTAGAATCCTTTCTAGCAATCTTATGTAGGACCAGAATTTTCACAGGTTCTTAGCAAGACCTTTCGCTAAGGTATGATGGTGGAATTTGATGTAAAAATCTCAGATCAAACTTCTTACAGCCTTTATTTGCTCATATTAATGTAGCTTCAATGTTGCCTTGTAGTCTTATTTGGTAAAAGTCCCACAGTTTTGATCGGTATTCTAGGATGAGTTCCACAGCTGTTTTGTATGCAATGTGCGTTGTAGACTGATTGCGTTTCCATAGTATTCTGTGTATGAACTGCAGTCGCCACCTGCATTACCTACAACAGCCTATGTGATCAATCCATTTTGTGTTCCTGTAGATTTATACACACAGGTATATTGGCATTAGTTACCCAATTGCAAATGTGACTCACTGGTATTGTAATCATAGGATTCTACTTTTTTTTCATCTTGGAAGTGCAGAATTTTACATTTCAGAGCAGTTAAAGCAAGTTGCCAATCTTTTCACCACACTGAAAACTTATCAGTTCATGGTTTCCTGACTGAAAAGTATATCTGCTGCAATGAATTTTTTACTTTCCCTGTTCTACAAAAACATTTATGTTCCTTTGGTTGTATTTTTTCCCCCCAGCTGAGACAACTGGTTGTGAAAAGCTTTATGTTTGTGTCATCTTAATGAATGCTAATTTTTTTTACAATACATCATCCCCATCTACTAACTAGGATAGAACAAAAATGACCAATAAACTGGATTACTCCTATGAAAACATGAGAGATTCTCAGACACACTATGCTTACATGATTAGCATTACTCTGTGCTCGTTGATTAGGAAGATTGTTAGAATCATTGCAAACTCACTGCCACCACCTTAATTCTTGAAACATAAACACCCCTTACAGAATCATGCATGGAATTACACTATGGCATTCTTTATGTAATCACCATCTAGAAATCTGTTGTTTGTTTGATTCTGTTTTCTTTCCTGTAGTACCTAGAACTGACGGTACACACTCACAACAGTTCTGCCAATCAGTGGTGACTTGGGAGCCATGTCCATGCACTATATGTTTCCAACACAGCTTTTACATATTTTTAAGAAATACTGCCTTTTCTTAAGTTCAATTTATATCAAACAGCATGTGTTCCACCAGAAACATCAATGATGTGAAATTCCACTCACACATTTTCTCACAAGATACCCAAAATATGTGGGCCAAAGCAGTTACATAAGTGCAATATTTATTCTCTTCCAAAAAGCATTTGACTCACTACAAAACACACATTTATTATCAAAAGTATGGTCATAAGTGAGATTTGTGACTGAACTGAGGATTTCGTGGTAGCAAAGACACAGCATGCTATGTTGGATGGAGAGTCATTGACAGATGATGAAGTTGTAGCTTCTGGTGGGCCTTGAGAAAGCGTGTTGGGATCGTTGCTGTCCATGGTGTATATTAATGACCTTGCAGACAATACTAATACTAAGCTCAAACTTAAAAAAAAAGAAGAAGAAGAAGAAGAAGAAACTGCAGCAATATTTAATCAGATCTTGAAAAGATTTCAAAGTGGTGGAAAGATTGGCAACTTGCTTTAAATGCTCATATATGGAAAATTAAAAAAAGAAAGAAACCGTGTTCTATGGATACAATGTCGGTGAACTACACTTGGGATCAGTCAACTCTTACAAATACCTGGGCTTACCAGTTTGCAGGAATATGAGAAGGGAGAATCGCATATTCGGAGTTACAGGTAAAGTAGATTATTTCATTGGTAGAATACTAGAGAAATGGAATCATTCTGCATAGCAGATTGCTACAAAACACTCATGGGACTCATGTTGCTCAAGTGTGCGGGACGCATGCCAAATAGTACTAACATTCAATACTAAATGTTTACAAAGAAGAGAAGTACGAATGCCCACAAATTTGTTTGACTCACAGGAGAGCATCACAGACATGCTGAGAAAAGTTAATTGGCTAACACTTGAACGTAGACTCAAATTATCCTGTGAAAACCTGCTTGGTAACTTGCCAGAATCAACTTTAAGTGACAAAGCTAGGAATATGCAGTACTACAATACTTTATCTGCAGATATCATGAAGATAAGGTTAGACTGATGTGAATGGAATAGGAAAATACCATGATAACTGGTACAGTGTGAAGACACTTTGCCATGCACATCATAGTGGTTTATAGAGTATGGATGTAAATGTGGATATCACTGGCACCAACAAGAAAATGAAATAGATTTTTTTAAGGTTTGGAACCAAAAAATTTATTACTTAATAAATATTATTATACATTAGAAACTATCAATTCTCTTGGGCATATGTGTTACCAGGGAAAAAAGCCATTGCAATAATGGAAAGTACTATACCAAAAAAATTATGAGGCAGTACTGCTGGCCAGTGCATACATTAAGGATCTAAAATGTATAGAACTGCTCATAGACACATATAAAAGAATCCCAGCTTTCGTAACTTGGGAGAAGGTGATAGGGCAGAGAAGGTTAAAAGCAAAGAACAGACCTTTCATACCACAGGACGAGCGAGGGATCTACTTGTTATGAGAATGAGGGGAGATGAAGGTGGACATGGCTATTGGCTGTACTAAAAATTTCGCCAACAATCCTGTCTCATAATTTTATAGTTTTCTCATGTGAGTTTCCTTTTCAATACAATTAATGTCCTTAAAAATAGTATACCCAGTTTTTAACTTCCTCACATGTATTGACAACCTGTGCTTTACATTCTTCATTAATCAAATTGTTTATTCATATCATTCAACTTTTGGGCACATATGATTAACAAGTTGCACAAAAATGATACCAAGACCTGTCATTTATTGAAACATACGACGGCTATTCAGAAACTAGGGAATGTTTCCGTCTGATGCCGCTAGACGCACGGCGATCACATATATTTTGGTGTGTGCGTGCTTGGCAGCTCAGTCGGCATCCATCCATGACAGTGAGAACGTCTCTGTGCGTCTGGTTTTTTTCAGTATTCAAATTTGAAATGTGCGCTGCAGTCAAAAATTCTGCCAGTTGTGAGGTGCGGTTTGTGATACGGTTTTTGTTGACAAAAAACCTAAAACCTACAGAAATTTATCGTGAACTGTGTGAATTGTACGGAAACAATGTAATGAGTGACTGTTCCATCCGGAAATGGTGCATTTGGTTTAAAAGTGGCTGAACCAACGTTCGTGATGAAGAGAAGAGCGGACGTCCAAGCATTGTGACTGACAATCTTGTCGCTAAAGTTGATGAAACAATTCATGAAAACCGTCGCTTCACAATAATGGAGCTTTTGCTTTCTTTTCCACAAGTTTTGCGGACTTTGTTGTTTGAAATTGCCACTCAAAAGCTAGGCTACCACAAATTTTGTGCATGATGGGTGCCCAAAATGCTTACAGAACACCATAAAGAACAGCGAAAGGGGGCAACATTGACATTTCTGGAGGACTACAACAAACATGGTGATTCATTACTGGATCGAATCGTAACCGATGATGAGACTTGAGTGAAACAGGTCAATTGCAATACAAAATTATAGTCCATGGAGTGGGGGCACACAAGTTCCCTCCCAAAAACCAAGAAAATGTTTGCAAACCTTGTCAGCAAGGAAGTTGGTGGCGACAGTGTTTTGGTATAGGCAAGGTATGCTTCTTATTGATTTTCTCGAATGTGGAGCAACCATAAATTCTTCCCGGTACTGTCAAACTTTGCACAGCCATAGAAGAGCAGTTCAAAACAAACGCCGACGAAAGCTGACATCCAAAGTTTTGTTTTTGCATGACAATGCCTGACCTCGCTGCCGCCGTTGGATAAGCAGCTGCTAGCAACAAGTCGTATACTCTTAGCTCACTTATTTGTTACATAGTTTAATTCTTAATTTCTTTGTGTGTTTTTGGGTACTTGCATTGTTTAATTCATAAATTTCGGGCATACTATAGTATTTGAGAGTTGCAGCATCGCGTTTTAGTACCTGAATAGTGTAAAATCGCGTAGTCTCCTTCTGCCGCCGAACAGTGTGTTTGCAGTGCGCAAGTAGCAGCATTACTGCATTTACTAGGCAATCTTGTATTTTAATAACCGTTTAAATTTTGTGTCGAATTGTTTGTGTTCTCTGTAGATTAGTTCAGACTTTCTTTGCACAACAGTATTTAGCATGGATAGGGATTCCGACTGCTGTGTTTGGATGCAGGCTGAGTTGGCATTCCTTTGTTGTCAGCTTCAGGCAGTGTTGGCTTCGGTCACTCAGCTTGAAGCTCTTGCCAATGGGCATCACTGTGAGGGTCCGGATGGAGGTTTGTCGGGGACGGCCAGCTCGTCCCACGCATCCCCTGATCGGACTACAGCTGTGGCTGCCTGGGATACTGCCCACATTGAGGCTGACCCCTCACCTGTGGTAGAGTGGGAGGTCATCTCGAGGTGTGGCAGGGGGCGAAAGACATTCCGGAGGGCTGAATGGAAGGCCTCTCCAGTTTGTCTGACGAACCGGTTTCAGGCTCTGTCTCCGGCTGATACTGATCTTCAGTCGGATATGGCTGCTTGTCCTGTTCCAGAGGTTGCCCCTCAGTCTGCAAGATCTGGGCAGCCACAGAGGGTGGGCTTACTGGTAGTTAGGAGCTCCAACATCAAGTGCGTAATGGGGACCCTTAGGGATATGGCAGCAAGAGAGGGGAAGAAAACCAATGTGCACTCTGTGTGCATACCGGGGGGAGTCATTCCAGATGTGGAAAGGGTCCTTCCGGATGCCATGAAGGGTACAGTGTGCACCCATCTCCAGGTGTTCGCTCATGTCTGCACCAATGATGTGTGTCGCTATGGATCAGAGGAAATCCTCTCTGGCTTCCGGCAGCTATCTGATTTGGTGAAGACATCCAGTCTCGCTAGCGGGATGAAAGCGGAGCTAACCATGTGCAGCATCGTCGACAGGACTGACTGCGGACCTTTGGTACAGAGCCGAGTGGAGGGTCTGAATCAGAGGCTGAGACGGTTCTGCGACTGTGTAGGTTGCAGATTCCTCGACTTGCGCCATAGGGTGGTGGGTTTTCAGGTTCCGCTGGATAGGTCAGGAGTCCACTACACACAGCAGGCGGCTACACGGGTAGCAGGGGTTGTGTGGCATGGACTGGGCGGTTTTTTAGGTTAGATGGCCTTGGGCAAGTACAGAAAGGGCAACAGCCTCAAAGGGTGCGGGGCAAAGTCAGGACATGTGGGGACCAAGCAGCAATCGGTATCGTAATTGTAAACTGTCGAAGCTGCATTGGTAAAGTACCGGAACTTCAAGCGTTGATAGAAAGCACCGAAGCTGAAATTGTTATAGGTACGGAAAGCTAGCTGAAGCCAGAGATAAATTCTGCCGAAATTTTTACAAAGGCACAGACGATGTTTAGAAATGATAGATTGCATGCAACCAGTGGTGGCATGTTTGTCGCTGTTATTAGTAGTTTATCCTGTAGTGAAGTAGAAGTGGATAGTTCCTGTGAATTATTATGGGTGGAGGTTACACTCAACAACCGAGCTAGATTAATAATTGGCTCCTTTTACCGACCTCACGACTCAGCAGCATTAGTGGCAGAACAACTGAGAGAAAATCTGGAATACATTTCACATAAATTTTCTCAGCATGTTATAGTCTTAGGTGGAGATTTCAATTTACCAGATATGGACTGGGACACTCAGATGTTTAGGACAGGTGGTAGGAACAGAGCATCGAGTGACATTATACTGAGTGCACTACCCGAAAATTACCTCGAGCAATTAAACAGAGAACCGACTTGTGGAGATAACATCTTGGACCCACTGATAACAAACAGACCCGAACTTTTCGACTCTGTGAGTGCAGAACAGGGAATCAGTGACCATAATGCTGTTGCAGCATCCCTGAATATGGAAGTATATAGGAATATAAAAAAAGGGAGGAAGGTTTATCTGTTAAGTAAGAGTAATAGAAGGCAGATTTCAGACTACCTAACAGATCAAAATGAAAATTTCTGTTCCGACACTGACAATGTTGAGTATTTATGGAAAAAGTACAAGACAATTGTAAAATGCGTTTTAGGCAGGTATGTTCGGAGTAAAACTGTGAGGGACGGGAAAAACCCACCGTGGCTCAACAACAAAGTTAGGAAACTACTGCGAAAGCAAAGAGAGCTTCACTGCAAGTTTAAACGCAGCCTAAACCTTTCAGACAAACAGAAGCTAAACAATGTCAAAGTTAGCCCAAGGCGTTCAGTGAATTCGAAAGTAAAATTCTATGTACCCACTTGACAGAAAATCCTAGGAAGTTCTGCTCTGTGGCTCGAAACAGCATATCCAGACACTCTGGGATGATGATGGCATTAAAACAGAGGATGACACGCATAAAGCTGAAATACTAAACACCTTTTTCCAAAGCTGTTTCACAGAGGAAGACCGCACTGCAGTTCCTTCTCTAAATCCTCGCACGAACAAAAAAGTGGCTGACATCGAAATAAGTGTCCAAGAAATAGAAAAGCAACTGAAATCACTCAACAGAAGAAAGCCCACTGGACCTGACAGGATACCAATTTGATTGTACACAGAGTACGCGAAAGAACTTGCCCCCTTCTAACAACTGTGTACTGCAAGTCTCTAGAGGAACGGAAGGTTCCAAATGATTGAAAAAGAGCACAGGTAGTTCCAGTTTTCAAGAAGGGTCGTCGAGCAGATGCGCAAAACTATAGACCTATATCTCTGACATCAATCTGTTGTAGCATTTTATAACATGTTTTTTGCTCGCATATCATGTCATTTCTGGAAACCCAGGATGAACTCTGTAGGAATCAACATGTATTCCAGAAACAGCGATCTTGTAAGACCCAACTCACTTTATTTGTTCATGAGACCCAGAAAATATTAGATACAGGCTCCCAGGTAGATGCATTTTCCTTGACTTATGGAAGGCATTCGATACAGTTCTGCACTGTCGCCTTATAAACAAAGTGAGAGCCTACGGAATACCAGACCAGCTGTGTGGCTGGATTGAAGAGTTTTTAGTAAACAGAACACAGCATGTTGTTCTCAATGGAGAGACATCTACAAACGTTAAAGTAACCTCTGGCGTGCCACACGGGAGTGTTATGGGACCATTGCTTTTCACAATATATATAAATGACCTAGTAGATAGTGTCGGAAGTTCCATGCGGCTTTTCGCGGGTGATGCTGTAGTATACAGAGAAGTTGCAGCATTAGAAAATTGCAGATAAATGCAGGAAGATCTGCAGCGGATAGGTACTTGGGCAGGGAGTGGCAACTGACACTTAACATAGGCAAATGTAATGTATTGTGAATGCATAGAAAGAAGGATCCTTTATTGTATGATTATATGATAGCGGAACAAACACTGATAGCAGTTACTTCTGTAAAATATCTGGGAGTATGCGTGCGGAACGATTTGAAGTGGAATGATCATATAAAATTAATTGTTGGTAAGGCGGGTGCCAGGTTGAGATTCATTGGGAGAGTCCTTAGAAAATGTAGTCCATCAACAAAGGAGGTGGCTTACCAAACACTCGTTCGACCTATACTTGAGTATTGCTCATCAGTATGGGATCTGTATCAGGTCAGGTTGACAGAGGAGATAGAGAAGAGTGGCGTGTTTCATCACAGGGTTATTTGGTAAGCGTGATAGCGTTACGGAGATGTTTAGCTAACTCAAGTGACAGACTCTGCAAGAGAGGCACTCTGCATCGCGGTGTAACTTGCTGTCCAGGTTTCGAGAGGGTGCGTTTTTGGATGAGGTATCAAATATATTGATTCCACCTACTTATACCTCCCGGGGAGATCACGAATGTAAAATTAGAGAGATTCGAGCGCGCACGGATGCTTTCCGGCAGTCATTCTTCCCGCGAACTATATGCGAGTGGAACAGGAAAGTGGCCTCTGCCACACAACGTTGGGTGGCTTGCAGAGTGTAGATGTTGATGTAGATGTAGATGTAGATTAAACCTCACTAAAGAACTCCTTAATTCATTCAAATGGGAAATTTTCCCTCATCCACCCTACAGCCCCGATCTTGCCCCAAGTGACTTCCACTTGTTTCCCAAGATGAAGAACTGGCTTGCAACGCAGCACTTTGATGACAACGCGGAAAACCAGGCGGCTGAAGTCTCATGCGGCAGACTTTTACAATGAAGGTCTTTCAAAGCTTGTCCACTGCTATGATAAATCCCTCGATGCGTTTGGTGACTATGTGGAAAAGTAGTATGTCAGTCGCTCTTTCAGATGTATGTAATAAAATGTATTTCTTGTACTTTTTTTAAATGCCAAAACATTCCCTGCTTTCTGAATAGTTCTCATATTTCAGTGTATGGAAGTTCAGCTCTTTAAACTTGGAAAATGAAGAAGGAATGCATGTTGCACAATCAGTGCTTACGACATTTTATGGTTTCCCCCTGGAGCAAAAAACTTCAACAGTGAATGCAGAAATTTAGTGGAGGACGTCAGCATTGTAGTAAGATTAAATTAATAGCTAAAGTTGTTGTTGTTGTAGTCTTCAGTCCTGAGACTGGTTTGATGCAGCACTCCGTGCTACTCTATCCTGTGCAAGCTGCTTCATTTCCCAGCACGTACTGCAGCCTACATCCTTCTGAATCTGCTTAGTGTATTCATCTCTTGGTCTCCCTCTACGATTTTTACCCTCCATGCTACCCTCCAATACTAAATTGGTGATCCCTTGATGCATCAGAACATGTCCTACCAACCGATCCCTTCTTCTGGTCAAGTTGTGCCACAAACTTCTCGTCTCCCCAATCCTATTCAATACTTCCTCATTAGTTATGTGATCTACCTATCTAATCTTCGGCATTCTTCTGTAGCACCACATTTCGAAA
Source organism: Schistocerca cancellata (assembly GCF_023864275.1). Lineage (NCBI taxonomy): Eukaryota > Metazoa > Arthropoda > Insecta > Orthoptera > Acrididae > Schistocerca > Schistocerca cancellata. The sequence continues at coordinate 143,061,839 of NC_064634.1, read as the reverse complement.
GCTTCTGTTCTCTTCTTGTCTAAACTATTTATCGTCCACGGTTCACTTCCATACATGGCTACACTTCATACAAATACTTTCAGAAATGACTTCGTGACACTTAAATCTATACTCGATGTTAACAAATTTCTCTTCAGAAACGCTTTCCGTGCCATTGCCAGTCTACATTTTATATCCTCTCTACTTCGACCAGTATTTTGCTCCCCAAATAGCAAAACTCCTTTACTACTTTAAGTGTCTCATTTCCTAATCTAATTCCCTCAGCATCACCCGAGTTAACTCAACTACATTCCATTATCCTCATTTTGCTTTTGTTGATGTTCATCTTATGTCCTCCTTTCAGGACACTGGCCATTCCGTTCAACTACTCTTCCAAGTCCTTTGCTGTCTCTGACAGAATCACAATGTCATCGGTGAACCTCAAAGTTTTTATTTCTTCTCCATGGATTTTAATACCTACCTCAAATTTTTCTTTTGTTTCCTTCACTCCTTGCTCAATATACAGATTGAATAACATATCGAGGAGAGGCTACAACCCTGTCTCATTCCCTTCCCAATCACTGCTTCCCTTTCATGTCCCTCTACTCTTATAACTGCCATCTGGTTTCTGTACAAATTGTAAATAGCCTTTCGCTCCCTGTATTTTACCCCTGCCACCTTCAGAATTTGAAAGAGAGTATTCCAGTCAGCATTGTCAAAAGCTTTCTCTAAGTCTACAAATGCCAAAAATGTAGGTTTGCCTTTCCTTAATCTATCTTCTAAGATAAGTCGTAGGGTCAGTATAGCCTTATGTGTTCCAATATTTTTACGGAATCCAATACCAGTTTTTCCATTCGTCTGTAAAGAATTCGCGTTAGTATTTTTCTTCTTGAAGTCTGATGGTATTTCGCCTGTCTCAAACATTTTACTCACCAGATGGTAGAGTTTTATCAGGACTGGCTCTCCCAAGGCTGTCAGTAGTTCTAATGGAATCTTGTCTACTCCCGGGGCCTTGTTTGGACTTAGATCTTTCAGTGCTCTGTCAAACTCTTCACGCAGTATCATATCTCCCATTTCATCTTCATCTACATCCTCTTCCATTTCCATAATATTGCCCTCAAGTACATCGCCCTTGTATAGACCCTCTATATACTACTTCCACCTTTCTGCTTTCCCTTCATTGCTTAGAACTGGGTTTCCATCTGAGCTCTTGATGATCATATAAGTGGTTCTCTTTTCTCCACAGGTCTCTCTAATTTTCCTGTTGGCAGTGAGATAAGCCTCTGCATCCTTACATTTGTCCTCTAGCCATCCCTGCTTAGCCATTTTGCACTTCCTGTTGATGAGATGTTTGTAATACTTTTTGCCTGCTTCATTTACTCCGTTTTTATATTTTCTCCTTTCATCAATTAAATTCAATATTTTTTCTGTTACCCAAGGATTTCTACTAGCCCTTGTCTGTTTACCTGCTCGATCCTCTGCTGCCTTCACTACTTCATCCCTCAAAGCTACCCATTCTTCTTCTACTGTATTTCTTTCCCCCATTCTTGTCAATTGTTCCCTTATGCTTTCCCTGAAACACTGTACAACCTCTGGTTTAGTCAGTTTATACAGGTCCCATCTCCTTAAATTCCCACCTTTTTGCAGTTTCTTCAGTTTTAATCTACAGTTCATAACCAATAGATTGTGGTCAGAGTCCACATCTGCCCCTGGAAATGTCTTACAATTTAAAACCTAGTTCCTAAATCTCTGTCTGACCATTATATAATTTATCTGACACCTTCCAGTATCTCCAGGCTTCTTCCATGTATACAACCTTCTTCTATGATTCTTGAACCAAGTCTTAGCTATGATTAAGTTATGCTCTTTGCAAAATTCTACCAGGCGGCTTCTTCTTTGATTTCTTACCCCCAATCCATATTCACATTCTACGTTTCCTTCTCTTCCTTTTCCTACTATCGAATTCCAGTCACCCATGACTATTAAATTTTCGTCTCCCTTCACTATCTGAATAATTTCTTTTATCTCATCATGCATGTCTTCAATTTCTTCATCATCTGCAGAGCTAGTTGGCATATAAACTTGTACTACTGTAGTAAGCGTGGGCTTCGTGTCTATCTTGGCCACAATAAGGCATTCACTATGCTGTGTGTAGTAGCTTACCCGCACTCCTATTTTTTTATTCATTATTAAACCTACTCCTGCATTACCCCTATTTGATTTTGTATTTATAACCCTGTATTCACCTGACCAAAAGTCTTGTTCCTCCTGCCACTGAACTTTGCTAATTCCCACTATATCTGACTTAAACCTATCTATTTCCCTTTTTAAATTTTCTAACCTACCTGCCCGATTAAGCGATCTTACATTCCACACTCCAATGCGTAGAACGCCAGTTTTCTTTCTCTTGATAATGACGTCCTCTTGAGCAGGCCCCGCCCGCAGATCCGAATGGGGGACTATTTTACCTTTGGAATATTTTACCCAAGAGGACGCCATCATCATTTAACCATACAGTAAAGCTGCATGCCCTCGGGAAAAATTACGGCTGTACTTTCCCCTTGCTTTCAGCTGTTCGCTGTACCAGCACCGCAAGGCGGTTTTGGTTAGCGTTACAAGGCCAGATCAGTCAATCATCAAGACTGTTGCCCCTGCAACTACTGAAAAGGCTGCTGCCCCTCTTCAGGAACCACACGTTTGTCTGGCCTCTCAACAGATACCCTTCTGTTGTGGTTGCACCTATGGTACAGCTATCTGTATCACTGAGGCACGCAATCCGCCCCACCAACGCAAGAACCATGGTTCATGGGGGAGGGGGGGGGGGGGGGTAGCTAAAGTAATAAGACTATAATAATGGATATGCACATGCCAGAAAGAAAATTTTGCAAATTTATAGTGAAATTGTAGAACCACTTAGAGAGTTGCAAAGTGCTTAAAAAAGTGTTGCATCACCTGCATATCGTGGAGTGAATATTGTTTAGGTTCTCCGGAAGCATAGAATAAAAATACTAATAAATAAATATATTCATTCAAAATTACACTTCTTTGATATCAAAATCAGGTACTGGATAACATTTAAAGCGGGTATTACACGTCGATCCGCCCTCGAACGGTACTGGTCTAGCGAGACAGCCATCTAGCAATAGAACGGGTGAACTTATGAATATTAGCAGACACATTATTAGCGTGCCAAAATACAGAGCAGTTCTAAAGTGTCGTCAATCTGCATACGTGCAGTAGACAGTGATGTCTTGTGGATGTGCAGAAGGGTGTACCACAGTGCTTTCTGTTTGTTGTTTGGTTATTGCTAGACGGCTAGTGCCTAATTTCAGATTTTCGTGTTGGGGATCTTCCACTTTTTTTCAGTAAGCAGTTTTCGTAAATGCAGAAAACAAACTGTTTTTTTCAGTAGACCCTTTTATACTAGCTGTTTGTGAAAGGATTTTTTTCTGTTTATAGCTTCGTATTCTAGAAATGAAGTGTAGCGAAGAGGCGTTAAACATCTTAAATCAGGCATTCAGTGAGGAAAGGTGTATGTATGACCTGCTGTATCATAATAAGGTACATCAGAAATCATTTCTTTCTGAGTAGTCTGCATATAACATTATATGGTGATTTTCGATTTTATCGTAGTGCCTTCGTTTACGAAAGTTCGTGTTTGATTTGATTGCATCTCTTTCTTGATTTCAGCATGCTGTAAAAGAGAAACTGGCAGTGAAAGGGAGAAAGTCCTTGCAGTTTAGCCCAGTGCAACAGACAAGCACTGCAAAACTCTGAGTAGCACGTATATACAGTCCAAACTTGGAAAAATAACACAAGTACACTTTTAAGTATTGGTCCTTTAAAGTGTTGCAAATTGCAGTGCATATATCCACAACAACTTTTGAAATGGTGGGCTGTGCTATTCTGTGGCTAAAATCCAAAGTCTTAAAATATCCCCCAGTCGCCAGAAAACATAATGGTACGTGCAGCCTGCGTTGTAATATGGCATTTACCATTATTTTATTCGTGATCTAGATTGGTATGATCACAAAATGTATAAACATATGATTTAATTCTGTCTTTCAAGAATGAGAGACAGCCTCCTCGTGACACTGTCACTCTTGCTAATGCCATCTTCTATCGGAGACAGCAGCTTCTCGAAACAGGCCATGTCCATCCTCATGAAGCTCCGAAATTCATGCGGATCTTCGAGCCTCAGGTCTTTCACAAGCAGTGAATATAATCCCCTGCCTTTCTCCCATTTTTTTCAGCCAGGATCAAACTCAAAAATGTCTGGCTTTTTGTTTTTGTCGTCGTTCTGCCCTAATCCAAAGATTTATTGTCACTACTAGAGCAGTAGCTCCAAAAACAAGTGGGTCCTCCATGTGCAAAATGCTGTATAAATACTTATCCCTGTGTAACCAAGTGTCATAATATAAAACTAAAAGTTGAATTTGTAATTCATAACAGTAGTAACGTACATGAGAGAATAACAGTTACTTAATAAATAATGATAAACATTTTCTTATGAAATAGGAACCTTGAGTCACATAAATAATTCAAACCGATGATGTTCCAATATGTCACATGGTCCCCCTTGTGTTTCGTGTGTAGAACAAATGACTGTACAAGAGATCAGACAGTTCTGTTTGCGTTTCGCACGTTATCACTGTCTACTGCGCATGCGTGCCAGGTATATCTCACGTGGACGGTGTAATAGGTCTACGTGAACCGACCTTGTAGTTACAGATATGCATGCTTGGGGCGCTGTTGCATAGGTCTAAGCGCATCTTGTAATCTTAATATTGTGTTGCTCCGCTCTGTGCATTGGGATATGCCTGGTTTCTTCTGGGGATGCTGTCCTTAAAGTGGTCAAAATGTTGCTGCTCCAGCCAGACCCACTCTTCACTGTCAGCCATCCAGAGATCACCCAGTGTGTGAGGAATGTTCCTGTGGTGTCCAACTGCAAGTTTCAGCTGGTCCAAAACGTGCTCAGTTGGGTTTGTGACAGCAGCTACTACATGCCATTCGTATTCAGTACATATTTACATTGGAGTAATATGCACAATTTTTTGAAGATTTTAGTGAGGCAATCGATGAGTTGATGATTAGGGCATTGACAAAACTGTCAACAGAAACAAAAGAAGAAGAAAATGAATTACACGCTTCTCCCAATCCCCTTCTTTTATCTCATATCAGCATTTCATTTGCTTTAAGTTTATTTTAATTTTATTTTCATTTTCATTGGGTTTCCTTCATACTCCTAGACAACACACTCATATTACTCAATTCGTACCACCCAATAACAATTGCATGTTGACATTGGTGCTAGGTATTTACTCTCTCACACAAACTTAGCTGCTGGCATCTATATGTTAATAGTGTATATTAGTCAGCTTTTACTCATTTAGTGACTTCTGTTCCATAGTCTTCCTTTGTTTTGCATATCATGCACTCATCCTAATCTTTGTCCCACAAATATATTTTTTCAGTATAATTTTCATTTGGTTTTTTTAGAACACATTGTCAGTCAGTCTTAGTCTTCATGTCTGGTGTGCAGGAAACATCATGTTTGATTTCCTCTCCCAGTTTGAGATTTCTCTCTCTCTCTCTCTCTCTCTCTCTCTCTCTCTCTCTCTCTCTGTCTATAATGACCTTATCATAAAAGGGACATTAAACCCTAATCTTTCTTCCTTTCGCCCTCATTTGTAGTTAATCAACAACTTTTTATTAGTATTAATTGTACTAGTACTGATGTAACAACCTTTCCTTCATTTCAGCAACTGTACATGTACCATTTCTTGTTAACCATTGCTCTGTCTTCTCTCTCTTTTTTGCCATTTGTGGACCATATAGGGATCAGCTTCTTTTCTTTTGATCTTTTACTTTGTCCAGTATTCATCCATTCTTACACTTAGTGACCTTATTTTCTCCTCTTGATTTTTTTATTTGAAAGCAGCCATGCTGTCTGTTTCCCGTACTCCCATTTCTTCTTTCAAATTAATTGTACCTCACAGATACATTAGTTTCCTTGCTCATATTCATCATTGTTCATTAACACCGTTGGTTTTTATTCGAGATACTTCTCTTAATTGTGCAATTGTAAGCTGTTCCTCTAACATGTGTTATGGCCCCACAGCACTTTGCATTAAAGTTCCATTCAGTTGGGGCCCCTTTCCCAGGCCTTCCATTTTCTTCTTTCTTATTGGCTTCCTTATCATTTAGTTTTATTTATTTTATTGTCATTCACTCGCTGCCTCCCATTTCCTCCCCCCCCCCCCTTTTTTTCCATGTTACCTCAATTCGTGCTTTTCTTGCTTGCCCCTTTTCTTGTTTTCCCCTTTTCTTGTGTTCAGTAGGGTTCCTACCTTTTGTAGCCCAGACTGTCACTTGTCAGTTTTTCTGTAGCCTCAGTAATAAGCACACTTGTCAGGTGTTTATCATTTACTTTGGGCTGCCTGTGCGTTGACTGGGTCATCTGTCATGTAGCTCCTCATTTAATCATTTTCATTCTACACTTCAGTCTGCATGATTACTTCATAGACATTTGACATTTGAAAATGTCTCTGGAAGCATATAGTTTCATTTGATTGAAGGATCGATCCCCCGTTTTGTTCAATGCTGAGGTGTTTTTCCAATACAGTTGGAGAGCCTCTACAATACTGTATGAGTTTACGGGGAATACAGAGCGGCCTGAGGTGTGAATGGGAAATTGGGTTGAGGAAAGAGGCATATTAGGGAAGTCTGTGCAGTTGTGTAAAGCCACTGTAACAGGTTGGCATAGTCATTAGCACATCTGCCTAGTTAGCGGGATACCCAGGTTTAAATCCCTGTCTTGATACAAATTTTCATTTGTTGCTTCAGTCTGTGTATATACATTGTAGATACTTCAGACTTGAAAAAGTCTCAGAAACACTATAGTTTCATTTGATTAATAATGTAGCTCTTAAAGGGGAGGGGGGAAGAGCTTGCATTGACATAACTTGTGTCATCACTCAGATGGCACCTCGTTTAATGATTTGAGTCTTGCAGAGGAGAGATGAGTAAATAAGACCTGATTTCTCAGAGTGTGAAATACAGTTTTAACAGGTCATTCATTCCTTTTGAAGTAATGACTAATTTCTTGTGATCTTTTAAGCCATTTGGTAGAATTGATGATCAAATTTTGAAGTTTGATGTTATCTTGCCCCAAGAAGGTGTAGACAGCTTCTCTGTCTCTCTTCTTGATGTATGTTGAGTTCAGATCTCAGTTGCTTGCTTTGTGGGCTGAGCCAAACGATGAAGTAGACAGGTCACATGGCGTATTGTTTCCTAGTTCTGACCATGGTGTTCCACTAGGAGCTCTTTCTCAAGGTGTTCGCAGATCTAATTATGTACTTGAGACTCTGTCTCCATTGATTGATGTATAGACAGGTGTTTGTAACTCTGGCTTGCAAAGAACTTGTTGGTCTGGACTCAAGAGTTCTGTTATCTCATACTGTAATATACTAGTACGTTTTATTATTATCTATTTTATTTGTATTATAATAGACATTCAGAGATAAAATAATATACTAAAGTGAATATTGATAATCTTTCACCTGCAGCTGAATTTATTTCTGCATTCTAAATTAAATATTTTTGTTTACAGCAATGGAAAAATAATAGGTGTCACGGAGCCCAGGCGTGTTGCAGCTATTTCAATGTCAGTTCGTGTTGCTGAGGAAATGAATTTAACATCTAAAGAAGTTTCTTATCTCATAAGGTTTGAGGGGAACACTACCAAAGACACAAAAATAAAGTTCATGACTGACGGAGTTCTCCTGAAAGAAATACAAAGTGTATGTAATTTTTAGTGTGCAAGTCTCAAATATGAAATTATTCCAACAATTGATTGTTCATAATATTCAATGTCCAGAAGATTTTCAAGCTTTAGCACAGCAAAATTTTTTGTACAACATTTGGGACACCTTCTGAATTGCATCTGCATTAAACATTCTCAGCTAAGCAAAGTTCTTCATAATTTGACTTTTAATTGCCAAGCTATTTGTGTTCAATTCTTAAAAGAAAAATGCTCATAACAGGGTGACGTAAATTCTGGGAACAATAACATCCACTATCTAAAAAGGGCTTCAGGTGCCCCCCCCCCCCCCCCCCCCCTCTCCTAAGAGTCTCAGATCAGAATCTGTAAAGCAATCTCTTCTGCTTCCAAGAAAGTCTTCTTGATGGTTACAGTAATAGAAAGGCCATTATAAAAGGTGTTTAGGGTGGAACAGACATATAAGAAATGTGACACTGAAACTTCCTGGCAGATTAAAACTGTGTGCCGGACCGAGACTTGAACTTGGGACCTTTGCCTTTTGTGGGCAGCAAGTAAATCTGTGAGGACGGGGCATGAGTTGTGCTTGGGTAGCTCAGATGGTAGAGTACTTGTCCGCGAAAGGCAAAGGTCCTGAGTTCGAGTCTCGGTCCAGCACACAGTTTTAATCTGCCAGGAAGTTTCATATCAGTGCACACTCTGCTGCAGAGTGAAAATCTCATTCTGGAAACATCCCCAAGGCTGTGGCTAAGCCATGTCTCCGCAATATCCTTTTTTACAGGACTGCTAGTTCTGCAAGGTTCGGAGGAGAGCTTCTGTGAAATATGGAAAGTAGGAGACGAGGTACTGGCGGAAGTAAATCGGTGAAGACGGGGCATGAGTCGTGCTTGCGTAACTCAGATGGTAGAGCACTTGCCCGCGAAAGACAAAGGTCCCAGGAAGTTTCATATCACCACACACTCCACTGCAGAGTGAAAATCTCATTCTGGAAATGTGACACTGTTAGTAAAAACACCTACCAACCAACACACTACACAAATTGAAAATGCTCAAGTCTTGTGAGAGTTCCAGTTTCATGAAATGCACAGCCATACCAAGTTTGTTGTATTGTGCACAATCTGTTGTGCATTGATGTCATGGAACTAAGAGATCGATTGAAAGGGAAAGGCATCACTGATGTGAGGAGTATAAGAAAGAAGGTCAATAGCAGATCAAGAAAATACTGTATTTATATTGATATACAGGGTGTTACAAAAAGGTACGGCCAATCTTTCAGGAAACATTCCTCATACACAAATAAAGAAAAGATGTTATATGGACATGTGTCCGGAAACGCTTAATTTCTATGTTAGAGCTCATTTTAGTTTCAACAGTATGTACTGTACTTCCTCGATTCACCGCCATGATTTCATACGGGATACTCTACCTGTGCTGCTAGAACATGTGCCTTTACAAGTACGACACAACATGTAGTTCATGCACGATGGAGCTCCTGCACATTTCAGTCGAAGTGTTCGTACGCTTCTCAACAACAGATTCGGTGACCGATGGATTGGTAGAGGCGGACCAATTCCATGGCCTCCACGCTCTCCTGACCTCAACCCGCTTGACTTTCATTTATGGGGGCATTTGAAAGCTCTTGTCTACGCAACCCCAGTACCAAATGTAGAGACTCTTCGTGCTCGTATTGTGGACGGGTGTGATACAATATGCCATTCTCCAGGGCTGCATCAGCGCATCAGGGATTCCATGCGACGGAGGGTGGATGCATGTATCCTCGCTAACGGAGGACATTTTGAACATTTCCTGTAACAAAGTGTTTGAAGTCACACTGGTACGTTCTGTTGCTGTGTGTTTCCATTTGATGATTAATGTGATTTGAAGAGAAGTAATAAAATGATCTGTAACATGGAAAGTAAGCGTTTCCGGACACATGTCCACATAACATATTTTCTTTCTTTGTGTGTGAGGAATGTTTCCTGAAAGTTTGGCCATACCTTTTTGTAACAGCCTGTATAATTGGTAGACTATTTTTGAATATCTTGTTGTACTATCCACCTTAAGCTGCGGCCTTATATCACAAATCAAATGCAGTAATTGTGCAAGGTGATGCAGTGGTAACACAACAGACTAATATTCGAGAGGATTGTGATTCAGGTTCATATCTGGCCACCCAGATTGAAGTTTACTATGGTTTCTCTAAATCGCTTAAAACAAGTCCTGTGCCAATTGCTTTGAAAGGACAACACCAATATCATTCCAGAACCTGAGCTGTTCCTTTAAAGGAATTATGAAACATGGTTTTCGAAAATATTTTCACAAAACAAGATGTAAATATTTCAGAATTTCAGTCAATAACAGCTACCGACATGAGTAATTTGTAAGTAGACACACTCATTGTAGTGAAGCAACTGTGGTCACTTAATAAAAGCAATTCTTCTGATCCAGATTGTATACCAAATACATTTCTTTCGAAATACACTGATGAAATATCTCCATATTTAGCATGCATATACAGTCACTTGCTTGACAAAAGATCCGTCCCTAAAGACTGGAAAGTTGCAGAGGTCACACCAACAAACAAGAAAGGGAATAGAAGTAATCTGCTGAATTACAGATCCATATCTTTGACATCTGTTTCTAATAGGTTTTTGAAACGTGTACCATGTTCCAGCATTGTGAAGTACATTGAAGAAAACAATGTATTGATTCATTACCAGACTGGATTTGTAAAATATTGTCCTTGTGTAACACAACTGGCTCTTTATTCACACAAAGTGATATCAGTAGGAGACCTCATGTTGATTCCTATTTTCTAGATTTCTGGAAGGCTTTTGACACAGTTCCTCACAAACAACTTCTAATAAAATTGTGTGTCCATGAAGTATCTTCACAGTTGTGCAACATGATTTCCTGTCAGAATGATCATAGTTCATAGCAACTCAGGGTAAATCTTCAAGTGAAACACAAGAGCTGTTTGGTGTTCCTCAATGAAGTACTATAGTCCCTCTACTGTTCATAATCGATATAAACAATGTAGGAGTCAGTTTGGGCAGCCCTTGTAGTTTTATTTCAGGTTATGCCTTCATTTACCATCTAGTAAAGCTGTCAGAAAATCACAACAAATTGCAAATGGTTTAGGCAAGGTATCCATATACTGCAAAAAGTGCGGCTTGACCCTAAACAATAAAAGCTGTAAGGTTGTCCATATGTATACTAAAACCTCCACTCAGTTTCGTTTATGCATTCAGTCATCCAAATTTAAATGTTACCAATGCATCTAAATACATAGCAATTACACTTACAAAAAAACTTAAATTCATTTCGCAATTGCAAATATGGACAACTATCAACTGTATAATGGAAAGATGACAATGAAAATTTTTGCTGGACCAGTACTTGGACCCAGATTTCCAATCATCGCCGACAGTTGCCTTACCATTAGGCTACCTGAGCAAGACTCATAGCCAGACCCAAACTTCCATTTGTTGTCTACCACATGTCTAGAACCTGTACTCGTACACCCGTTATGTATATTCCCGTACATGCAAGACATTTCACTTGAAAAGTCACTGGCCCAGTATCGGCAGATAAATACAATTTTGCAGTGCCTTTGTTATTCTGAAGTACAGTGCAACATTCATTTGGACATCCGCACAGGCGAGACATTTTATGTGAAAATATCTTGCCAGGATAAGTACTATTGTGCAGTGCTTGTCTTATTCCAAATTGTGATGCAAAGTTCCGTTGGACATGTATGTAAGCATCACCCACGCTAACTGCTTTATCGTAATTATTTGTTTGCAAAACGGTACAGGCAGTGGTGAGACAAGATAACAAATCATGGTGGCTTTTAAAGGTAAATTGTAGGAGTATAAATTGTTAAAGCAAGTCTATTGAGATTGCCAGGATGTTAAGTGTACTGAGAAAATCAGGGTAGCAGGGAATAACACCATATATGACTTGTACAAAAAAATCATTGTTAACTAAGATGTATTCTGGAATATTATGTGTCTCCACATTTTTTATAACATGCACAAAAATGTCTGAAAAGTTAAATTGTTTATTGTTAAGGTGAATTTCTTTGTTATGTGTCTTATTATTTTAGGTAAGTCTGATTTTAAATTAAGCCCAAAATTGTAGACCTGCTTGTAAATATCCACTTAAAAGACAAAAGAAAAGAAAATTTTTAATGTGTTATTGTTTCCTTTGTTTTTTCTTGAGTGTCAATATAGATAGTTAATATGGGTATTAAAAACCTATGTCTAACCTAACTAATTTTTTCTGTCTGTTTAGGATTTCCTGCTAACAAAATACTCTGTAATCATTCTGGATGAAGCCCATGAACGCAGTGTGTACACTGATATACTGATTGGCCTTCTGTCTCGAATTGTGCCTTTGAGGAACAAAAGAGGCAATTCTCTGAAATTGATAATCATGTCAGCAACATTACGTCTCGAGGACTTCACAGAAAATTCTCGTCTATTTAAAGTTCCTCCTCCAGTTATAAAGGTGAGTTTCTCATTACAACTCTGAAAACCCATGGTACACGTGATAGGCTAGATGGCAGTCTATAGACACAGTGACATAACTATGTTAACTTGAACGTATTAGAACTAATGGTAACTAGCCAAATTGTTTGTATTATTTTTCTAATTATTACAAATATGCCTTATTGAGATTAAGCCAGGGTGCTTGATAGCCCATTTCTTAGACTTATTCAGTTTTATAAAAAGAGCAAGAGCTAATTTACATGCTTTTACATTACTTGAATACCAGAGAAATACAGTTTTATTTCTGTGGAAGTTCTGAAATGTGGCTGTTGAGAAGAATGCTTAAGGTGAAGTGGACTGGCAGACTTAGTAACGAAGAAAATAGCAGAAGAAAGATGATTATTGGACATGATCAGAAAGAGGAAAAAGTCTTGGCTGGGAAATATACTGCGTGGGAATTAGTGTTATCACAGTTATGATGCTCTGTATAGCTAGAAAGACAAAAGACATCTTTTCTGTACCTGAGAAGTTTAACCAGATGGAAATGGAAGCTGTACAGAACAAAGAGAGCTTTCAAAAAGTTGAAGCAGTTACTAACATCTAGAATAATTTCAGTGGAATGGAGAAAAAAATTTTACTAAATGATATGTATGTATTGTAGTGGTATACAGCAGTGAATCACTGACAGTTAAAAAGGAAGAAGAAAGAGATTTAGAAAGTTCTGAAACATGGCCGTTGAGAAGAATACTGAAGGTGAAATGGACTGACAGACTTCGTAATGAAGAAAATAGTGGAAGAAATAAAATTATTGGATGTGGTCAGAAAGAGGAAAAAATCTTGAGTAGGTCACATACTGCATAGAAATTGTCTGCAACAAAGAATTATAGAGGAAAAGTGGAAGCAGTGGGAGAAATAGGTAGGAAAAGAATTGGAATTATGGATTACATTAGAAGAGGATGAAAATAAAGTGATGAAAGAAGATGCCCAGAATTGTACATGATTGAGAGCTCCAGTTGTGAAACCTAAAGAAGAGGAATAAGTGATGTTTGTATTGTCAACAAAGGAAAAGAAACCTATAGATCAGAAGATAAGCAAGAACAAAAATAAGTGCGCTGTTTGTAGGCAAAATCTATAAACTTAATGTGGGTTACAAAAGGACCAAATGTAATAGATAGAACCCAAAAGTCCTTGAAATTATAATAATATGGTGTTTGAAACTTTATGCTCCATTTAGGGTAAAGCATTAAATAAAAAAAAATCTAAGTAGTAACTGTTAATCAGAAGAAGCAAATAGAAAATTCAGACTGCTACATGTATTGGGCATGAATTTATGCCTGAGAGATGAATGCCAACTCCATTGCTGTTTTGTGTTTTTTAACAATTTATTATCATTGTTAGACTTTTGTGTGGTGAAGTTTGCTAGTGACAGTCATATTTATAGGAAAACTCTCTAATTATGACAAGTTGACACTACAGCCATTTTTCAGTGCCCTGCTCAGACCTAGAAAATACAATGAAAATTAGTGGAAGAAAAAGAAAATTTGCTTAGTTCAGAAGGAAAATGCATATAGTAGTCTATGTACTCTATTGGTGGTGAAAATATTCCCTCCAATATTATTATCTTTGATTTTTTTCCTTCTTTTCTTTACAGTTGAATTGTTTGGTAAGTTGAACATTGTATGATATCATTAGATAACATTTCAATTGGAACTAAAACAATAAATTTAAAAAATCTTCCAGAAGCTTCTCATAAAGTAGGAAATAATGGTAGGTTGCAGTGCTTGACATTATTAATGAGTTGTACACTGGTAACTGACTGAGTAGGAAGCTGACAAAGATTCAGATTTCATAACACCCGTGGACATAAGAAATCCTTGATTGTTGAATAGAAGTAAATTATGACCCTTAAGCTTTCTTTTATTTTTTTTCCTTTTATTAGCAGCATGTTGCAGATTAATCCATATAAATAACAGAAATGGTAATTTCACACTGTACGACTCAACATACAAGAACTGTAAAACTATATCTTTTAGACTGTTAATTATATTAAAATTCAAGCAATGATGTTCATAAGACAAGACTGTTTAATAATTACATGTCAAGCTTTCAGTGGGAATAATTACAGCAATTCGTAAATAATGGAAGGAGAAAATGTAACTCATTGTATGGTTGAGATACTGAGTTGACTACAGGCAACAACACAGAACATTACCAGCTTACAGACACATGCTTCTTCAGAGTTAATATATCAATTAAAGTGGAGCAGTGGTTAGAACATTTGGCTGACATTCAGGACAATTATGGTTCAAAGCTCCTCCTGGCCATCCATATTTAGGTTTTCTGTGAGTTTTCTAAATTGCCTAAGACAAATGCCAGGATGGTTCCTGTGGAAGGACATAGCCAGTTTCCTTCTCCATTCTTCCTTATTTCAGTTTTGTGCTCCACCCATAAGGACTAGTTGTCAGAGGTATATTAAACTTCTCAATCTTCCTTCCTTTTATTTGAGCTAATAGAATGCATATACAAACCTGCATGGCTAAATTGTCCCAGTTGACTACATTTCACTGTCGCTTAGTTCATTTGTGTGACCAAGTGGGGTGGCGCAGTAGTTAGAACACTGGGCTCACATTAGGAAGGATAATGATGCAAATCACACCTGGCCATCCAGATGCAGGGTTTCCATGATTTCCATGAATCGCTCCATTCAAATGCCGGGATGGTTCCTTTGAAAGAGCACAGCCAATTCTCTTCCAAGTCTTTGAGAAAATCCTAGCATAATCTCAGTCTCTAATGACCTTGATGTCTAAGGGACATTAAACCCTACTCTTTCTTCCCTTCTTCCTTGTTCAGTTGGAGTAAGGATTGTGTTGTATGGACTGGGCAAGGGGAGAAAGAGGCAGGGATTATTGGTAAAGGGTGGCTGATGGCCAAGAGGGAAAAGCTGCAGACATGCAGGATAGCAGTGTGACTCTGGTGAGCTCATTCTGGCTACAGGCAGCTCATGATAACATTCTCTATTGGCTCTGAAGAAGGGGTCAGCAGAAAGCTAACAACATCATTAGTCTTGTTTGTGCACGTACCAATGACTCAACACCTCAGTTGCGCAGAGAATTGCGACCTTTCCATTATATATATATTTCAGCAGGGGCATCTTGCTACCATATTTATGGCTACTTTTAAGCTTTTCATTTATTTTGTGGTAACCAGTTTCAGTCAGTATTTGACCATCTTCAGACCTTGTACCATGATGGTAGGCAGTGACAGTGAACAGAGCAGGTGTTATGACTCTATGAACATCAGACAGTTGACATTTGTGGAGCCATAACATCTGCTCCATTCACCACCTATCATCATGGTACGTGATCTGAAGATGGTCAAAAACTCACCTAAACCTGTTGCCATATAATAAATGTTTTTTTATGGTCAAGACTCTTTGTGTTTTTTTAAAAAATACTTTTGCCAGACCTCTGTTTCTACGAGAAATGTTCTCAAAAAGTACAGTTTTAAGCTTGTTCTACTTATTATTTACCTGTCTGGGACATAGTTATCTAGGTCTGCCATGATTTGGAACATGTTGTAGCAGTGGTCAGTTCTAAATTGAGCAATGGGACACTAAAATGTGTAATTCTGTCTCTCATTGCATCCATAATAGATTTTGCCTTCTTCTAGGATATCCCACTTTGTGTTGAAAGGGACAGTCTGCTTTCAATGTTTGTACACTCTGGATATTGACAAATTTACAGTTTCTTACTTCAAATTCTGTTTTTTGAAAACTTTTCTGAAATGCCAGTGAGATGGTGGAGAATAATAAGACAGCAGGGGGCTATATGAGACTAAAATGTTTATCCTCTTTATATTTACAGCAATCTCACAACTTGATATCAAATAGGTCTGTGCCTGAAAGGGAATATAATTTAGTTTCATGTATCAGCATTGGTTTCAGGCATCTTATGGTCATTTTAGGTGTTTTATTCAGAACAAGACTGATCATCCTGCCATGAACTGATGTGATTTATGTTGTATGAAACAGATGAAATTTTTCAGCTCAATAGAACTGTGCTGTGGCCATTGTCCTTTATGTTTGTGGTTGTACATCTAACCCCAGTTGTATTAATTTTTCAAACCGGTTTTTACAAAAGGATAACTTCGCTTTAATGATAAGTAAATGGTTTTGATATGTTGCTGAGTAATCCAAGGTCATTATGAAATAATTTAATAAGTCATTATGCTTTAGATTTTTCCAGTGCATTTAAGTTGCATTTTCTGTAATTCTTTACTGTATTTCAAACAAAAAGCAATTGTGTAAATTTTCAGTGTATTTCATTTTAGGTGGTTATCTTCATAATTGCTTAGATTCGCAGATACTATAACATCACTATGCACAAATCTTTTAATATTTGGTGCATGGGTGTCTACAGGGTGGAGCAAGAGGGAAGAATGTGTTGTGAAGAAAGTCTTAGTCCAAGTCGCCGAGTTGCCACTGAACTTCAGACAGCAGCCGCTCAAAATGCGTCATGTGCATAAAACAATATCTGCAGTGGGCGTCTGTGCACTATAGTATTGCTTGCCTACTTATGTATAACAAGCAAGAATGTCTTTTGCAAATGCACAAAGAACTGTCATCAAAGAAGAATGTAGCTCATTTCGATGTTTTGTGCTGAGATAGGAGCAGCTCTCCAACTAGGCTTCTTCATAAGCCCATAATTATTTTAGATTTTACAAACTTTAAGAAAGAATGCACACAAAATTAAACTCTAATTTAGTACTTCTCCCAAAAAATTTTATGTAAGCATTTTGATGTAATATAGTGTAAACAACCACTTCAAAGCAAGCATCCTTTGGCTGTTGTTTTCCCCAGCCTTGTCATTATGATTTGCCTTCTCAATAAGTATATTGTATACATTGTAGAGCTGCACACTGCCCTTAAGACAACAGAACAGTTGAGGCATAACTGAGCCAACAGCTTCTCATTTGTTTTGATTCCCTTAGTGTTCTGCAAGCATTGCAGCAAATATACCCAGCTAAGAAATGAGTCATACAACACAGAACATACATATCCCTCTTCAGACTCAGGGAAAGGATGTATCTTCTCCAGTATACAGCTCCTGGGTCTGCCAACAGATCTTTTTCTGTGTATCCAAGATTTCCTTGAGCCAGCTACTTGACATTGTGAGGTGGCGGCTGTTTGTTACTGTTGGTAAGTAGCAACACCTCATTTGAATGTCACACATGAGTGATCGAATTGCTGGCAGACCAGTGATGGTAGCATCTCCATGTTTTGAGCCCACTACTGGGAACTGAGCTGTGGCCTGATGTCCATGTGCAACGTAAACTAGTGCTGCCACCAAGTGTTGCTGTGGCTGAGAGCCAAACCAAAATTGATGCTAGTTCAGTTCTCCATTATGTTGCAGTTAACTGTTATCAAAAATTCTTAATTTTTGCTATATTGGGGCAAGCGAAGAGTTCAAAGCTATGCTTAATTAGAAACTTGAGTTGGTATTTGATTATCGACCATGCTAATATGTATGACCTCCTTTATCACATAGTCCCAGAAAGACAAAACTGAGAATATCAACTTTGTCTTTCCACATACTTTATGGTGTCCTGTACTGAGAACATGCTCTGCTATTGCAGTTTTATGTAGATGACCCACGGTTGTATGATGATGGTGTTTATCTCAATGGTCTTGCACTGTATGACAAATTTTGCCAATGTAAGCTACTTGCGTGGTGCCAAAGCACATGGGAATCTGTGGAAGTTAGGAGTCAGACCAATCAGCCAAGGAGGCCTACAGTGAAAACAACTGCCATTCCCTGTGGGCTGCCATATAATTTTTTTTTATAGCCAGAGAGACATGCAACATGAGAGGTCAGGAGTGCCAGACAGTGGAGGAACAGTAAGCATCAGATGGTGAAACCAACTATCAGGCCATAGTGTACCTCATACCGGTAACTGTGATGAGATGAAGCAACTCTAATCTACCTCAGAGTAGGACACTGTTGAACTTCATACGCCAACAGGAGGACCCTCCAGTCTGCAATGCCTGTGGTGTGTGAACCACTACATGTCACATTTTAACATTTTGATGAGAGGGTAGAAGGCCATTTAAGTGAGACCCTGCCTTCTATTTTAGCTGATGGTAAGACGAGTGTTATAAAATTTTTGAAATTTTATGTAGTGCGTCAACTCCAGTCCAAGCTTTTAGCCTTGAGGTTTTAGTGTGTTGCACAATGATTAGCTCATTTATGTGTTGCATTATTTCCATTAAATTTGTTGGAGGGGGAGGGGAGGGGGGACAGCCATGGGTGAGTGTACGCATTTCTCTCTCTTCCCTTAGAAGTTTGTGCACACTATTTTTTCATACAAAGATGCATCCTATGTACACCTATGTGTACCACTTGGCTTTAAGTCTCAGACACTACATATGTTTTCTTTCCAATCCATGAACTGTTGAGCTAATTATTCAGTGTGGGAGAAGATCCTGTCTGTTACTAGGAATAGGAAATTCATAAGCTGAAAATTACCAAGCAAATTCATAAACTGAAAATTACCAAGAATATTCACACATTATAAGCAAAGTGGTTCATGGTGTGGGTTCCTGTAGTCATGTCCTAGTTCATGAACCACGGGCAACGTATGAGTGGCCAAGTAAGTGGTCCCGACAGTCGGGATACCAGTTACTTTGGAATAAGGCTGGGCATCTCGGACATATTCTGAGTCGTGGTCACCTTTGTGCTCATACGGCAAAGATTACCAAATCCACCGGTTAGTCCCTCAGCCGTTAGGGGTAAAACCCAATGGGACTCGGGGCAAGTAAGGCTAGCAACCTGCTTCCCTGGTACTTTAAATATGATGCTGGCAATAATCAGAGCAAAATGCCTCGGACCTTTGGAGGTGACGGAGTCCCACCTCTAACTGACAAACCTGGGACTCCTAAGATACGACTTGGCAAACAAATGGTAATGAGATGGGGAGCTATTAATATCAATGGGGGCTACTCTGGGAAGAAGGTAGAGCTGGCAGAGGCTGCAAGTAAGATGGGGCTGGACGTTTTAGCTGTTAGTGACATTCGGGTAAGGGGTGAGAAAGAAGAGGAAGTGGGAGAATACAAGGTCTACCTGTAAGGAGTCAAAGCAGGAATAGCACAATGCGGTGTAGGGCTTTACATCAGGAAAGAAATGGAACCCAGCGTAGTTGCAATAAGGTATGTAAACGAACGACTGATGTGTATAGATTTGACAGTGTCTAGCAAGAAAATTAGGATTGTGTCAGTATATTCGCATTGTGAAGGGACAGATCAAGATAAGATGGACAGTTTTTATGAGGCACTCAGTGATGTAGTTGTTAGAGTAAAGGACAAGGACAGTGTTCTGCTCATGGGTGATTTTAACGCCAGGATTGGAAGTCGAACAGAAGGGTATGAAAAGGTTATGGGTAAATTTGGAGAGGATATGGAGGCCAACAGGAACGGGAAACAACTCTTGGATTTCTGTGCCAGTATGGGCTTAGTAATCACAAACTCCTTTTTTAAACATAAGAACATTCACCGGTATACTTGGGAAGGCAGGGGAACCAGATCTGTCATTGACTATATAATAACAGATCAGGAATTCAGGAAGGCTGTGAGGGACACACGTGTATTCAGGGGATTCTTTGATGACACTGATCATTATTTAATCTGCAGTGAAATTGGGATTGTGAGGCCGAAAGTGCAGGAGGTCAGGTCCATATGTAGGAGGATAAGAGTGGAGAAACTTCAGGATAAGGAAATCAGGCACAAGTACATAACAGCGATCTCAGAAAGGTACCAGTTAGTTGAATGTAGTCAATTACAGTCATTGGAAAAGGAATGGACAAGGTACAGGGACACAGTACTAGAAGTGGCTAAAGAATGTCTTGGAACAGTAGTGTGTAAAAGTAGGATGAAGCAAACAGCTTGGTGGAATGATACAGTCAAGGCAGCCTGTAAAAGGAAAAAGAAGGCGTATCAAAAATGGCTACATACCAGAGCCCAGGTAGATAGAGAAAGTTATGTTGAAGAAAGAAACAAAGCCAAACAGATAATTGCAGCATCGAAGAAGAAATCGTGGGAAGACTTTGGAAACAGGTTGGAGACTATGGGTCAAGCTGCTGGAAAACCATTCTGGAGTGTAATTAGCAGTCTTAGAAAGGGAGGTAAGAAGGAAATGACAAGTATTTTGGACAGGTCAGGAAAACTGCTGGTGAATCCTGTGGATGCCTTGGGCAGATGGAGGGAATATTTTGAAGAGTTGCTCAATGTAGGTGAAAATGCGATCAGTAATGTTTCAGATTTCGAGGTAGAATGGGATAGGAATGATGGAAATAGGATCACATTTGAGGAAGTGGAAAAAATGGTCAATAGATTGCAGTGCAATAAAGCGGCTGGGGTGGATGAAATTAAGTCGGAACTCATCAAATACAGTGGAAAGTCAGGTCTTAAATGGCTACACAGGATAATTGAAATGGCCTGGGAGTCGGGACAGGTTCCATCAGACTGGACAAAAGCAGTAATCACACCAATCTTTAAACATGGAAACAGAAAAGATTGTAACAACTACAGAGGTATCTCTTTAATCAGTGTTGTGGGTAAAATCTTCACAGGTATTGTTGAAAGGAAAGTGCGAGTATTAGTTGAGGACCAATTGGATGAAAATCAGTGTGGGTTTAGGCCTCTTAGAGGTTGTCAGGACCAGATCTTTAGCTTACGGCAAATAATGGAGAAGTGTTATGAGTGGAACAGGGAATTGTATCTTTGCTTTATAGATCTAGAAAAGGCATATGACCGGGTTCCTAGGAGGAAGTTATTGTCTGTTCTACACGATTATGGAATGGGAGGCAAACTTTTGCAAGCAATTAAAGGTCTTTACATGGATAGTCAGTCAGCAGTTAGAGTTGACGGTAAATTGAGTTCATGGTTCAGAGTAGTTTCAGGGGTAAGACAAGGCTGCAACCTGTCTCCACTGTTGTTCATATTATTTATGGATCATATGTTGAAAACAATAGACTGGCTGGGTGAGATTAAGATATATGAACACAAAATAAGCAGTCTTGCATATGCGGATGACTTAGTTGTGATGGCAGATTCGATTGAAAGTTTGCAAAGTAATATTTCAGAGCTAGATCAGAAATGTAAGGACTATGG
Source organism: Schistocerca cancellata (assembly GCF_023864275.1). Lineage (NCBI taxonomy): Eukaryota > Metazoa > Arthropoda > Insecta > Orthoptera > Acrididae > Schistocerca > Schistocerca cancellata. Next base: position 143,040,424 of record NC_064634.1, on the reverse strand, counting down.
TATGAAGATTAGCATCTCCAAAACGAAAGTAATGTCAGTGGGAAAGAAATATAAACGGATTGAGTGCCAAATAGGAGGAACAAAGTTAGAACAGGTGGACGGTTTCAAGTACTAAGGATGCATATTCTCACAGGATGGCAACATAGTGAAAGAACTGGGAGCGAGGTGTGGCAAAGCTAATGCAGTGAGCGCTCAGCTACGATCTACTCTCTTCCGCAAGAAGGAAGTCAGTACCAAGACTAAGTTATCTGTGCACCGTTCAATCTTTCGACCAACTTTGTTGTATGGGAGCGAAAGCTGGGGGGATTCAGGTTACCTTATCAACAAGGTTGAGGTTACAGATATGAAAGTAGCTAGGATGATTGCAGGTACTAGTAGATGGGAACAATGGCAGGAGGGTGTCCACAATGAGGAAATCAAAGAAAGACTGGGAATGAACTCTATAGATGTAGCAGTCAGGGCGAACAGGCTTAGATGGTGGGGTCATGTTACACGCATGGGAGAAGCAAGGTTACCCAAGAGACTCATGGATTCAGCAGTAGAGGGTAGGAGGAGTCGGGGCAGACCGAGGAGAAGGTACCTGGATTCGGTTAAGAATGATTTTGAAGTAATAGGTTTAACATCAGAAGAGGCACCAATGTTAGCACTGAATAGGGGATCATGGAGGAACTGTATAAGGGGGGCTATGCTCCAGACTGAACGCTGAAAGGCATAATCAGTCTTAAATGATGATGATGATGATGATGATATAAGCAAATAAAGAATCGTAGTAAAATAGTCTCGGAGCTTTGTGGTTTCTTTTGCCACAGCCCTGAGGAAACTGTTAGCTGAAGTTAACCCAGCAATAGACACAAACGAACGAGTCTTGCACAAATACCTTTAACTTCAAATCTATTTACAATGCAATACCTGTTACTGTGTTTGTGTCTGCTTTCAAATTAATGGTAAGTGCTGTAGTTTGGCAGTGAGATATAACCTGAATACAGCACTGAAGTACCCTCTTCTACAAGAAGGTATGTAAGATGCAATACCCAGGGGAAAAAGGGGAAAATGCAAAGGCAAATCTAATCCAGATGTAAAGAAAAACAAAATAGTCTGCCTATATTGGAAACTCCCGTATCAGATTAACTAGAAACAGAGTAATCACTAGTGACAGTCAAGTTCAACAGTATTGTGAATGTAAAATACACATGTTTCCTTTTACAATACATTATTTACGGTATTACTTCTAGTAATTAGTCTCTGCAGTGTTGTCACATTATGTACTTCATAAGAGGCTCTTGTGAATTTCTTCATTTCAATGACTGCTTCACAGCCTGTGCCATCTTGATCCTTCCTACCAACACCAGCTTTTCTGAATTGTGCAGCCGAGAACTCTATCAGCAATTAATCCTACTTTCTCCTAACCTTCCTAGCTTCAACTTTTATTAGTCACTTTCCTTCACCCATCTATCCTTTTCCCTGTTCCCAATTCAACACTACAAGCCTTCTATTCCACCAACATACCCACAGCTTTTTACTTCTCTTCTTTTCTGCTCCCTTCCCCTCTGTCTAACTTCCAGATTTCACCTAGTAGCCCTACCTTCTCCTCACCTCATCCCTATATGCTCTATGCTCCCACATGCAGCACTTTACTATCCCGCATCCCTACCCTATTATCCCTCCCTCTTCCTGCCCCAGCCTTCTCCTCACTATCCATGCCACCCAAATTGCTTCTCCCATGATGCACTGTTGCTCGCAGTCAGCCTCAGCAACCAGAGACAATGGTTTTGTGTGTGTGTGTGTGTGTGTGTGTGTGTGTGTGTGTGTGTGTGTGTGTGTGTGTGCATGAGAGAGAGTTGTGTTTTGCGTGAATTTGTGTGTATGTTGTTTAATTCAGAAGAAAACCTTTGACTGAAAGCGTACTTGTTTAGCTGTCTTTTAGTTGGTCTGTCTGTGACTCATCATCATCTCCACAGGATGGTGAGTGGCAGTCTATCCGTTTTCATAATTGTCATTATTCCAAAACTTTTTTAACTGCATAGAATTGTCAGAGCACAGTACATACCATGCAAACATTATCAGTGCTGTATATTTTATGACTGATGTTTCGGTCTTTCTTTCCTCAGGTAGATTCCCGCCAGTTTCCTGTAACTGTCCATTTTAATAAACGAACATGGCCTGATTATGTGAGAGAAGCTTACAAGAAGGCATGTAAGATCCACACACAACTTCCAGAAGGTGGAATACTTGTTTTTGTGACAGGTTGGTTATTAAGTGTTGTTATTACAGATAAACAAAACTGTCCATCACCTTTCTCCCTCATTCCTGACATTTTTTATAGAATAAATGTGACCAAGTGAGCAAACAAAAATTATATCCATTTGGGGCAACACTATCTACTAAAGTCAGGAATATTTCAGAATACAGTAACTCAGTATTGTACTATAAATACACTGCAATAATTAAAAGGTAATAAAGCAGCAGCATAATGGGAATTGTTATGTAGTATTCCACTTTGACATCATACTATATCAGGTGCTAGAAAAAAAGTGATGGACATTTCATCATATACTCATTTAGTAAGAGCATCTTATTTGTTTCATTACTTATTTCAAATTCTGTAATAAAAAGTTCTTGAGACAGAGAGCAAAAATTTAATAAATGACATTTGCATAATGGGGTAATCTGTAATTTTTATTTGTTATAACCAACATTAAAAGGTGCTGCATATTGAACAATTATTTGATTTCTATTGTCATTCAGTGAGTACCTCAGAGTTTCAGAAATTGTTTAGGAAATTAGTTGAACAAATATTGATGCGGGTAAGATTTCCAATTGTCGGCTGGTTGCATTAGGTCATCTCATACAAAGTGGGAGAAGAGAACAAGGGACTTGAATAAGTATTTTTAATTAATCACAGTTAATTTTTGAAAAGAGTGAAATATTTGTTTTGGAAAAACACCTAGGTTGTGGCCAACACTTTCTGCATCACTCTTTCTCACTAGAGTTTTGGTTGAATGAGGTATGTAACAGAGCTTCTGTGGAGTTGCAAAGTTGAAGAGATTTACTAACGGGCTGCAGTTTTGAGGAAAAAAGAAGAAGAAGAAGAAAGCAGTTGCCATTTGTGGCCCGGCCCATAGCAGTATACGCTTGATTGTAAAGTGAAAATTCACTCCAATGTACAAATTTTGTTTTGGAGAATAAAGAATTAATGGCTAACTTTTAAGTCAAATTACCTGCATTGACAAAGTAGCATTCTAAAAATGCATAGTTTAATTGCGTATCTGAATAGTGCAGAGTCATGTCATGCTTCTGGTTACATGTAAATGTAAATCTCTCAATAATTAGCTCAGTAAGCTTCTGACTTGGCTCAGATCATTAAACATCCCATATTTTTATTTATTCCATAAAATAATAATGATTAATAATGTATAATTCATATATATATATATATATATATATATATGGTTATAATAGAAGGAAACATTCCACAAAGGAAAAATGAGATCCATCCTTCATGAAATCCTCCCCACTCCACCAAGAGTGTCTTTCCGCCGTTTTGTGTGTTTGTTTGTGTGTCTATCGACCTGCCAGCGCTTTTGTTTGGTAAGTCTCATCATCTTTCTTTTTAAATATATTTTTCCCACGTGGAATGTTTCCCTCTATTATATATATATATATATATATATATATATATATATATATATATATATATGTGTGGATGGATATGTGTGTGTGTGCAAGTATATACCTGTCCTTTTTTCCCCCTAAGGTAAGTCTTTCCGCTCCCGGGATTGGAATGACTCCTTACCCTCTCCCTTAAAACCCATATCCTTTTGTCTTTCCTTCTCCTTCCCTCTTTCCTGACGAGGCAACCATTGGTTGCGAAAGCTAGAATTTTGTGTGTATGTTTGGGTTTGTTTGTGTGTCTATCGACCTGCCAGCGCTTTTGTTTGGTAAGTCTCATCATCTTTCTTTTTAAATATATATATATATATATATATATATATATATATATATATATATATATATATATATATATATCTGCCCAAACTCTTTGCCTTTACAAATGTCTGCTTGTGTCTGTGTATGTGTGGATGGATATGTGTGTGTGTGCGAGTGTAAACCTGTCCTTTTTTCCCCCTAAGGTAAGTCTTTCCGCTCCCGGGATTGGAATGACTCCTTACCCTCTCCCTTAAAACCCAATCCTTTTGTCTTTCCTTCTCCTTCCCTCTTTCCTGACGAGGCAACCGTTGGTTGCGAAAGCTAGAGTTTTGTGTGTATGTTTGTGTTTATTTGTGTGTCTATCGACCTGCCAGCGCTTCTGTTGGGTAAGTCTCATCATCTTTCTTTTTAAATATATATATATATATATATAGTTATGTAAAACAATTAGTTGTAACGGTTTTAGATTCTGAAAACTAGTTTTTGAGTAACATTCCTTTAGTGTAATATTTAATAAAAGCTAGCATTGTCCAGTAATTTATCCATCTAAGTCTTTTGTTAGACAGTAAAAGTGATCAAATCTATGAATAGCATACAATCCAAATAATTTTATTTACAGGTTTTTTAGCCATAAGTACAAATTTTACATAGTGTTTTACACATCCACACTAAAATTAATTTAACACAGATGTCATCAGGAGTCTTGACCATAAGCGTAGCAGCTCTGAAAACAGTGAATTTTCTCCTTCACTTCAGACTTCCAGGTTGACAGGCCTGGTTGTCATGTAAAACTTTCCCAACAGTCCATCACATGACAATGGCTACAAGACTCTCTGTTAGTACCAACATTCTTGATTGAAAGTAATCAATTGTCATTCTATCAGTGCAAAGTTGACATCCATATTTTATCTATTTTGACACCTTCCTATTTTCTTTTAAATTTATTGTGGTGTTTATAAATTTCAACAGTCTCTCAATACATGTGTGCAGGATAGTGCATTATTTTTGATACGACACTCATCTCACTGAATTTTATTTCATGATTACCATATTTACTCGAATCTAAGCCGCACTTTTTTCCCGGTTTTTGTAATCCAAAAAACCGCCTGCGGCTTACAATCGAGTGCAAAGCAAGCGAAGTTCTGAAAAATATTGGTAGATGCCGCCACAACTAACTTCTGCCGTCGAATATATGTAGCGCTACACAGGCATGCTTTGTAGGCACAAAGATAAATACTGGCGCCAAAACCTCTGTGTCAGTAAATTAATTAAAAAAAAAAGATGGAAGACGAGCTTTTTTTCTCCGCCCAGAGTTTCGACCACTGCATTTTCATACATTATCCAAGGAAGTAAATACAAATTCCATATTGTTCATCTTCGAGTGTAGCAGCATTTCAATGTACTACGAAAATCCGACTGGCGCGACTGTTGGGATGTTTGCCAATATGGCCAACTCTACGTTCTGAATTTTTTCCTACCTGTGAGAAGAGATGGTTGCTAATAGGAACCTGATGAAATGTGAATCACATGCAGTATTCTCTTCACCATAAGAATAATACAAATATAAACATTTTGCCATGTATTCTTTCATGTTTGCTGCTATCTCATTTAAATCCTGTCTGCCTAATAAACTACGAAACTAGAGTGAGACAACAGCAAACGCAGAAGAATATACATATTGTGTCATGTTTATATTCGTATTATTCTTATGCCTAGTAGTGATACAGTCATAAATGAAGCACGGCAACTGACTAGATTTTTAAATCTAAGATGACTCTAATTTCTGTGCAGAATTTGATGTACTAAAGAAGCAGCCGCAAAGATTTTCAAACGGAGAAAAATTTTCGCCTAACTCTCGTTCAGAACATGTTCTGTCATACGCAGTCTATTATTTGGTTCTTGGTGATCATTATCAAAGAAAGCAGCAGTGTAAGTAACAACAAATAGCAGTCTCTTGCCATTGTTTCGCTAATGAGACGATTCCTCTTCTTTTTTTTTTTAATTGTAAGAGGCGGTAGCGCGCAAAAAAGCAATCCATGCCGCGAGCGGCAACAGGCCGTAAACACACACTATCAGAATGCGACAAACAATGCATGACACAGTACAGTAATGCATTTTCAGCGTAGAGTGACGTAAACACCTATAACAAAGAAAACGGCACTTATCAGATCAAAGCAAAATAAGCAATCGATTCAAACCAGACGAAGCACGTGAAAAAGGAAGGGTTCCCGTATAAATACGGACGGAGCGCCTGACGCATAGCAATGGCTACCTGGTAAAGCTTAACTGCTAAGCTTACAACTCGAACCAAACTGCTGTAGCTGTATCGTCATTCATTCGACCTAAATTGTGTCTCATTTTACAATGGACCAACTTTGTTTCGGTGCGGCCTAAAACTTTTCTCTCCCCTTGAATGTTGAGTCTCAAATTTCACGTGCGGCTTAGATTCGGGAATTTTTTTTTCCTTTATTTCGAGTCTCATTTTACAGGTGCGGCTTAGATTCGAGTAAATATGGTACCCTCTTGGTGCAAATGTTCTGCAATGACTGATTTCTCCGTATGTCCCTGACAGTAATTTCTCTTATGTTCAACTGAACAGGTTTTAACACTTTTTTTTTGTTACCAGTATGAACTAGTCCACAAAAACAAGAAATGTTATATACATCTGGTGTATGCAAAGGATGCTGTATACCTTGTGCCAGTTTTAAATATTCTTTTATCTTCCTAGTGAGTCTGAAAATAGTTTCAACTCCACACTTGCCAAACACTTTTCCAATGCAGTCTGTAATCTGAATGGAAGAAAAACATTCCCATTTGGTGGCCATTGTCCCTGATTGATACTGATTCTCTCCATAAGGCGAATAGCATGAGGTATCTCCTCCGAATAATTACTTCCAGTTAAGAATGTTAACACTACCAAAAATAGTCTTGAAGTCAGCTCCATGTGTTGGACTATGGTACCCTCTTTACTGCCTATACATTCGATATTCCCTCGTGTTGTCAGTAAGTCACTGCTTCACCTCTGACAGAAGTTTTAAGTGAAGTTAATACTCACCATGAAAGCCTACATTGTATGATCAGTAAACACTTGTTTAAATTAATTTTTACTGTTCATCCTCTGCCCAGTCTCAATCCCAAACCATATCACTCAACAATATTTTTGTTTTTTGCATTCAGTAGGGCATAAATGTATCAAGTTTGGTTGATGGAACATGAACATATTTTTATACTCATCATCAAATAATTCATTTATGCCTGTATGTAAGTCATCTGCATTTAACAATTAAATATATTGTGCTGCAATTTTTTAATAGAAATGCAATTGTCTTGTGTAATAACTACAAATATTTACTTTACTAGTACAAAATTTGAAAACAACATGATTTTTGATAAAGAATCACACATGTTGCAACAGTTGTTAAAATCGTGATCTATCTGGTATTTATTTTGCTGCACTGCATATTTCAGAACTTTTTCTTGTTTCTGTCTTTTAGGTCAGAAGGAAGTGAAGACACTAGTGCAAAAACTGAGGAAAACATTTCCCTACCATAAGAACAAGAAGTCTGCACTTGTTAATGGCACCAAGGAAGAAAAGAAAACCAGAATTTCTAAGGCAGATGAGGAAGACGAAGAGTTAGAGTTAGATATGAAGCGTGCAATTTCTAGTGTCCGTAAAAATCGCTCAAGCAAGTCACAAACTGTTCCCTTACCTGAAATAGATCTTAGCAGCTACTCAGCAGTTCCTGTGGATGATACAGAAGGAGATCTCTTGGCAGAAGATGAAGCTGATATTGAAGATGATGATGACTTGGAAACTGAATGGGAAAAGGAAGGGGAATTCAGGCAGGTGCTGGGCGGCCAGCCATTGTGGGTACTCCCACTATACTCATTACTCTCTACTCGTGAACAGTCTAAGGTGAGTATTATTAATTACGTAACAAAAGCCCAAAGTTTACACTGTAAGGAATTGAACTAAAATGTGTTGAAAAGAGAATCTGGTACAAATTTTTCTCTTCATGATGACAGACTGTTTTCACTATACCATGCTTATCACAAACTTTCAAAAGAGTTATTTAATCGAAATATGTGGATTATTTCTTAAACTATTCTAAATACATAGGGGGAGACATTTTTAATGAAACATTAGTATCAGAATGAATCGAGTTAATCAGTCTCCACATAGTGTCTTTTGCTTTGTGTTGAAGGTCATTTGTAAATATGTGGGTCGTTTCAAAAGTCCTGCACACTGGCATTATGGTGGTGTGATCAAGTTGTAATACATGGCAGTTGTGAACAAGACTAAAGGTACGGTAGTCATATGTGTGTTTGCTGATTCCCTTGGCCATGTCATGAATAATTCAGTTTTAAACTGGAAGGTGAATCCAAGTCATGTCAGATTACACATAGTGACCAGTATTCCTACACCAAAATCAAATCCCTATATGGAAGGAATCCAACAGAAATTTACAGCACTTTGAGAGAGATGTGTGGGAATAGTGTAGTGGATTGTAGCTGAGTATCATGGTGGTATGCTTGTTTCTGTGAATTTTGTATAAGCACTGAGGACAACCCAAGAAGTGGAAGACCATCAACTGCAACTGACTACGTCTCTCAGGTTATTGTTAATGACATTTTGAGAGAGGATTAATAAAAAAAACGTATGAGGAAATTGTATATGAACCCAAAATGTCTGTCACATCAGTTTATAGAATCATAACAGATAAGTTAAAGATGAGAAAGGTTGCTGCGGGATGGGTTCTGCACGATCTGAGTGAAGGGCAGAAAACAGGCTGTAAAAGAGTTACAGAAGAATTGCTTCTATGTTACCGAACAGAGAGAGAACAGTTTATGAAAAGGATTGCTATGCATAGTGGAGATGCTCGGTCACAGATAGGCACAACAAAAAGACTGTCACGGATATAGCTTTCGGCTAATAATGTCTTCATCAAAATTAGATGACAAACACACACATACACACTCATGCAAACACAACTCTCACATACATGACTGTGTTCTCTGGCACCTGAGGCCGTGCTCCCTTGACAAACACCTTACTGGCCAAAAGCTATGTTTTGTTGTACCTATCTGCTACTCAGCATTTCCACTGTATGGTGAGTAACAACTTTCCGTTTCACAATATTGTTACATTCCATCCTGAATCATAGCTGCAGATATGCCACAGGAGATGTCTAACAGGCGCATATTGCAAGCTGTTTCTGCAAAATGCTTTGCGCCCAAAAATGCATCAAAGAAGGCATGACATGCTTGCAGCTTTGCGTGATAATACAAGACCACATATTGCCCTACCAGTGAGAGAAATGCCCAACACATATGGGCAGTAAATACTTCCCCGAATAATCTGAGAGCTCAACAATGAAGGTGCCATGTCTGGAATACAGAATTTGTCAAAAGCGGTGGGAAGCTATCATAAGCAAGAATGAAGAATGTATTGAAGGTCTGTAAAGGTATCTTGTAAAATAAATTATTTTCTTCAGTTCTGTTTTACAGTATGCAGAACTTTTGAAGTGACCTGCGTATATACCTGTGATACAGGTAATGTGGATTACCTATAAGCTGACACATTCACATTAGATCTTTGACCCTATTGATGATCGAAAAAATACTTTTTGTCACTAGTATTTCTGAACTCAATTTACAGTAAGTAAACAGTATTTCAAAACTATTATCTCCCTATTGTATATGATGAAGGTAGGAAAATGTTGAATGAAAATAATGTAACCAGTTGACAGACAATTAAAATATAATATAAGTAACTATAAGGGGATAGTTTATGACGCACTGAATACAAATTTTACATTTTGTCTTTTCTGTACTCCCAGTTCTGATCAAGACTCATACAAGTTGAACAGGTACAGTGAAACCCCACTTATACACTTTTCAAGGGACTTCAAAATCTGGTGTAAAATGTGGGAAAATGTAAAATGTTGGAAATAACGCTTTAAGCTGTCAAAGTTACATATAGGGTGCCCTCCTTGCACTTTATGTATGATATATGCACATAACAGGATTCAAAAGACTTGTCAGGGACTTCTTTATTATCTAATGAAGGTTTATTATCTAATAAAAACTGCTGATGCAAGTGGAAGTGATAACTGTCAGGGGAAGTAGGAACGTTTGACTCAGTTTCTTCTGTCATAAGTGATGTTTTTGAAAGCCTGCAACTGTCATTCATTATTTACATAATGAAATACTGCACTAGTTACGTATTTTTTCGTGCTTAGCACGACGTGTTTCAAGAATTTTTTCTCATTGTCAAGCACAAATATATACATAAGTATTTTGTATGGTGTTTGAATATGTGTTAGTATGCGTATCTTGCACTGTAGCTGTCTTTTTGAGGTTATCAGGCACTGTGCCACATCAGTTATGTAAAAAACCACTCACACACAAACTAGCACTCACATTGTTTGTTTGTGTAACATCACAAAAAATACATACATAAATACTACACTTGACAACAAGAATAAATTCTCGAAACACATTTTGCTCAGCGTGAATAAAATTTGTAACCGGTGCTGTGTTTAAACTAAAAACATTTGAGCAACACAAAGTGAATGACGGTGTCGGCTAGGGCTCCAAGGGACCTTACACCGAAACACGCTAAATATGGTTCAACAGAGGTGTCATGAAGATCACAACACTCTCAAAACTGCATTTGGGCTGTAGAGGCAGTTTGGAAATAGTTGTGATTGGTCATGATATCTTCATTAGAACGAACCTGATGGGAATCAGCCACCACGCCAAGTAGACTTGGCAGTGGTGGGAGATACGGCACGAATTGTTCCAAGTTTTACATGTTTGCCAGGTCAAATCTGCTGAGTAGAGTGCCCTGGTGTCAAGAAGCTTAACCGTGTAATATTTATAAACACTACTGGACAGCCAACATCATGGCAGCGCCTTTTTTCTCCACAAACATTTTTTCGTACTGTGTAAACTGTGGGAAAATTATAAATATATTGATGCAAAATCGGGTGCAAATTAACATTGTGGGCATAGGAAATTTGACGGGACCGATAAAAAATGTCATAAATGGTGGGAAAACGTTACTTCTGGGAACATAAAAGTGAGGTTATACTGTATATTGTTGTACATACATCCACTGTGATCATGACAGTTGTGAATAATAATGTATCATTGGATACAAATGATGTTGAGCAGTTGATTAGCTTGTGGAAAAGGGCGATGACGAGCTGACCTTTCAGTCAAAATTCCTTTTTAGTGACTCTCTCTCTCTCTCTCTCTCTCTCTCTCTCTCTCTCTCTCTCTCTCTCTCTGTCACACACACACACACACACACACACACACACACAGAGAGAGAGAGAGAGAGAGAGAGAGAGAGAGAGAGAGAGAGAGAGAGAGGGGGGGGGGGGGGGAATTTTCTCTTAAAGCTCAGTTAGTTTTCTTTCTTTTCTACATAAATTCTATTACATCAATAACTGGTCTGAAAAGAAAAAATATTGTCAACACGGTCGAAAAGAAAAAATATTGTCAATACTGAGTATACTAAGTTACCCACAACAGTTACACACAACAGCATTGTTATATGAAAATATGAAATATTTAAAATGAATGGTGAGACATAAAAAGATTTTATTCACAAGAAGGAATGATAGTGTGGCAAGGCAGGAAAAAATATGCAAAAGAAAACTGATTATTCTTTGGGGCTGCTGATCCATCCTTTGAAGAAAGAAAAGAGGATTCATTAATCAGATAAGAGAGGACAGGTTGCTTACATACAATAATCAGATCAAGAGAAACCTATAATAAGAACAGGAGGAAGTGAGTATGTGCAAAGAATATGTTAGAGCCGTTCCTCTATGTGTGTTTTCCTTTTCTCCGGTCTCTGAAAAAGCTTTCTGTTGAGCTATGTTATGATGTACGAGTGATATCTCTTTCTATAGAAAAATCCAATGTTTTAAGCACTGCTACCTGCAGTCACACATTTAATTATTAATAGTGAGTCACACCTTTCTGTCTACCTTTACATTGTTTTTTTCTGATTTCATTTCATTTTATTTTTATTTTTATTTATTTATTTATTTAAAAACTATTATATTATTGTTAGGTATTTGAAACTCCTCCAGAGGGATGCCGTCTGTGTGTTGTGGCAACCAATGTGGCAGAAACGTCTTTGACAATACCAAACATCAAGTATGTGGTAGACAGTGGTCGTACCAAAACTCGTCTGTATGATAAAGTGACAGGTGTTTCTGCATTTGCTGTTGTCTGGGCCAGCAAAGCTGCTGCCAATCAGAGGGCTGGTCGTGCAGGTCGTATGGGACCAGGACATTGTTACCGGTACGTTAATTGCAGAATGTACATTATTCTTAAAAATATGAACTAATAAAAAGCTATTGAGTTTCAAACAGTGTCAGATGGTTGAATACCCATGAGGTTTCGGACAAGTGTTTGATGTCCCTTGTCAGTTACTGCTTGACAATGTCAGAGGAGCACCTGTTCAAAAGCTCAAGGATATTTAATCAATTGATGTGACTAAAAGCACAGGAAATTTGATTAATTTAAAAGCTATTATAATCGTTTGCTAAGAATTTTTAAGGGAAAAGAATGCGTAAAATCATTAAAAATTAATTAACTTTGGACATATGTAGAACATTCAGAGGACTGATGCAAATTTAGGAATTAGAGGGCCCTGTACGCTTACTAATTGACTATGTCCCATAACTCGCTGATGCTTTTGCAACTGCTCTGCCCTCTCAAGTTTTTGCAGAACAATACTCTTGGTTATGAAAGCATTGACTTCCTGTTTTCACCTAGACATCCAGAGCACCATTCTTCAGGCTTGGCTATGCAGCTTTTTGCAATATTTCCATCAATCTGATGTTTTCAAGGTCAACTCTCATCTATAACAGCTTCTACTGCCCAAGAGTACTGTTAAATAGAACAGTACTTTGGTTGTGACTTAATGCTTTTTTGTTATCCTAAATGCCCGGCAGATAATTTGATCTCACTGTGTTGCAAAAATTTTGTGCTCAGTTCTGTCAGAAACCTCCTAGTTTTATTGTTTGGAAAAAGTGGCATAACATTCAGCTGGTTCTACTATTTCATTGTTACTAAAGCAAATATCTATCCTGCTAAGATTATGTATTTCTTCTGTAACCTGCTTCTTTATTTGATGCCAGACTGCCTTCTTCAGTGCAGTGCAAGGCTACCATTAGTTTTATAGAGAATATCTGGTTTAGCTATGTGAACAATAGATAATGACTAAAAAGGAAACTATTGTGTTATCTAGTGGTCATGCACTTTTTTTAAATCCAGTCTTGTTTCAATTCTTATACATAATTCTTTCTCTCTAGAAATTTGTAATATTTGCTTTTTTAAATCCCCCCCCCCACATACAGTGTCATCACTTGCTGAGTATTCACAGTGTTTCATTATAAGAACTGATTGTTTGGTATTTTCTCAAATATGCAAATGTCCAATGTGTCCTTTATTTTAGCCACAAACTCGAGTTTACAGTTTTCAGTACCATATTAGAACACTTTACTGTACAACAAGGTCAGAACTCTTGACTGAGCTTTCAAATTACACTTCATAGCACATGTTAAGACCTACCAGTGCTGTTGTATTTTATGCCAATGTAATTAATATTTCTGAATTCATATTAGGCTTTGGCAGTAATGGTGGTCTTACTCGTCATTTTTTAATAAGTGTTTGTTATAGGCACCTTAAAGTTTCACTAACACTGTTGTGTTTCGTTCTTGAAATATTTCAGGCTGTATTCTTCAGCAGTTTTCAACGACCAGTTTGAGAATTTTTCTGTGCCAGAAATTCAGCGCAAACCTGTAGACGACCTTGTATTGCAGATGAAAGCTATGGGTATTGACAAGGTAAGAGAGTTATTGAAATATCCAAACAGACCTCTCCTGCATATTGCATATGCTCTGATCCAAGAATTTGGAATGTAGCTACCATCCACTCAGAGACAGTAAACATTCCTTATGGTACAGTGGCCTTGTGCAAGTTTTTCAGTTGGATACCACTTCAACAATTTGTATGTTCCTGAGCCATCAGTACCCAGCATACCTAGGCGGTCATCCATCCAAGTACTAACAAGGCCCGGCATTGATTAAAATTGTGTGTGATATTGCACACTGCAATATCATATTTGTCTGCCGATACTGGGCATGTGACTTTCAAGCACAACATCTGATCTGTACAGGAATGCACATAATGGATGTGCAAGTACAGATCGTAGACGTATGGTTGACGACATATGGAAGTTTGGGTCTGGTCATGAGCCTTGCACAGAAAGCCAAATAGTAAGGCGATCACTCACAATAAGCGGAAAATCCGGGTTCGAGTCCTGGTCCAACACAAATTTTCAATGTTGTCATTCCATTCTACAGCCGATGGTAGTCATTATTCACAATTGTGAATTCACCCTATGTGTTGCTTAAAGTTGGTGGTTTCCAACACAGCAAGGCTGTTGACCACTAAGAAATTATTGATTGATAATTTTGTTTTATTAATTAACAACAGAAACTATTGTCTGATAGATGCTAGATGGTGATTATGGATGATGACTGAAGTGTTTGTCAAATATTGGTGGTTGCTTGCTCTTTCCAGGACAAACGTCTGTTAGATTTCTTCTGCTAAATTTTTTTGTGCCATTTGTTTTCTGCAAATAAGAACAACAATCTGTTAAACATGTCTGGTGTATGTTACTAGATAATATTCAACCTGTTACTAGATAATATTCAACCTTATTGCTACCTGCCCTCTCAGTAACTGTGTGCTCCACTTGACCAAATCAACATTCATTAAGATCTTTTCAAAGGTTTAAAAGAACTTCTCAATGCAGCTGTATATCATTTCTCAAAAAAAGATACTTTTTCATGTGCAATGGAAAAATTTTGTTGCAGATCTCATAAGAAATGTGCAGAAATATATAAAAAACAATGATGATGAGACTTGCCAAACAAAAGCGCTGGCAGGTCGATAGACACACATACATACACACAAAATTCAAGCTTTCGCAACAAATTGTTGCTTCATCAGGAAAGAGGGAAGGAGAGGGAAAGACGAAAGGATGTGGGTTTTAAGGGAGAGGGTAAGGATTCATTCCAATCCCGGGAGCGGAAAGACTTACCTTAGGGGGAAAAGAGGACAGGTATACACTCGCGCACACACACACACACACATCCATCTGCACATACACAGACACAAGCAGACATTTGTAAAGGCAAAGAGTTTGGGCAGAGATGTCAGTCGAGGTGGAAGTGAAGAGGCAAAGATGTTGTTGAACGACAGGTGAGGTATGAGTGGCGGCAACTTGAAATTAGCGGAGGTTGAGGCCTGGTGGATAACGAGAAGAGAGGATATACTGAAGGGCAAGTTCCCATCTCCGGAGTTCTGACAGGTTGGTGTTAGTGGGAAGTATCCAGATAACTCGGACGGTGTAACACTGTGTCAAGATGTGCTGGCCGTGCACCAAGGCATGTTTAGCCACAGGGTGATCCTCATTACCAACAAACACATCTACATCTACATCTACATCCATACTCCGCAAGCCACCTGACGGTGTGTGGCGGAGGGTACCTTCAGTACCTCTATCGGTTCTCCCTTCTATTCCAGTCTCGTATTGTTCGTGGAAAGAAGGATTGTCGGTATGCCTCTGTGTGGGCTCTAATCTCTCTGATTTTATCCTCATGGTCCCTTCGCGAGATATACGTAGGAGGGAGCAATATACTGCTTGACTCTTCGGTGAAGGTATGTTCTTGAAACTTTGACAAAAGCCCGTACCGAGCTACTGAGCGTCTCTCCTGCAGAGTCTTCCACTGGAGTTTATCTATCATCTCCGTAACGCTTTCGCGATTACTAAATGGTCCTGTAACGAAGCGCGCTGCTCTCCGTTGGATCTTCTCTATGTCCTGTATCAACCCTATCTGGCACGGATCCCACACTGCTGAGCAGTATTCAAGCAGTGGGCGAACAAGCGTACTGTAACCTACTTCCTTTGTTTTCAGATTGCATTTCCTTAGGATTCTTCCAATGAATCTCAGTCTGGCATCTGCTTTACCGACAATCAACATTATATGATCATTCCATTTTAAATCACTCCTAATGCGTACTCCCAGATAATTTATGGTATTAACTGCTTCCAGTTGCTGACCTGCTATTTTGTAGCTAAATGATAAAGGATCTATCTTTCTGTGTATTCGCAGCACATTACACTTGTCTACATTGAGATTCAGTTGCCATTCCCTGCACCATGCGTCAATTCGCTGCAGATCCTCCTGCATTTCAGTACAATTTTCCATTGTTACAACCTCTCGATACACCACAGCATCATCTGCAAAAAGCCTCAGTGAACTTCCGATGTCATCCACCAGGTCATTTATGTATATTGTGAATAGCAACGGTCCTATGACACTCCCCTGCGGCACACCTGAAATTACTCTTACTTCGGAAGACTTCTCTGTCTGCCTGTGTCCATTCATGTGAATGGACTGTTTGTTTGTGGTCATTCCCACATAGAAAGCTTCACAGTGTAGGCAGGTCAGTTGGTAAATCACGTGGGTGCTTTCATACGTGGCTCTGCCTTTGATCGTCTACACCTTCTGGGTTACAGGACTGGAGTAGGTGGTGGTGGGAGGGTGCATGGGACAGGTTTTACACCGGGGGCGGTTACAAGGGTAGGAGCCAGAGGGTAGGGAAGGTGGTTTGGGGATTTCATAGGGATGAACTAAGAGGCTGCGAAGGTTAGGTGGATGGCGGAAAGACACTCTTGGTGGAGTGGGGAGGATTTCATGAAGGATGGATCTCGTTTCAGGGCAGGATTTGAGGAAATCGTATCCCTGCTGGAGAGCCACATTCAGAGTCTGATCCAGTCCCAGAAAGTATCCTGTCACAAGTGGGGCACTTTTGGGGTTCTTCTGTGGGAGGTTCTTGGTTTGAAGAGATGAGGAAGTGGCTCTGGTTATTTGCTTCTGTACCAGGTCGGGAGGGTAGTTGCGGGATACTGTTTTCAGGTTGTTGGTGTAATGGTTCAGGGATTCCGGACTGGAGCAGATTCGTTTGCCACGAAGACCTAGGCTGTAGGGAAGGGACCGTTTGATGTGGAATGGGTGGCAGCTGTCGTAATGGAGGTACTGTTGCTTGTTGGTGGGTTTGATGTGGACGGACGTGTGAAGCTGGCCATTGGACAGATGGAGGTCAATGTCAAGGAAAGTGGCATGGGATTTAGAGTAGGACCAGGTGAATCTGATGGAACCAAAGGAGTTGAGGTTGGAGAGGAAATTCTGGAGTTCTTCTTCACTGTGAGTCCAGATCATGAAGATGTCATCAATAAATCTGTACCAAACTTTGGGTTTGCAGGCCTGGGTAACCAAGAAGGCTTCCTCTAAGCGACCCATGAATAGGTTGGCGTACGAGGGGGCCATCCTGGTACCCATGGCTGTTCCCTTTAATTGTTGGTAGGTCTGGCCTTCTAAAGTGAAGAAGTTGTGGGTCAGGATGAAGCTGGCTAAGGTAATGAGGAAAGAGGTTTTAGGTAGAGTGGCAGGTGATCGGCGTGAAAGGAAGTGCTCCATTGCAGCGAGGCCCTGGACGTGCAGAATATTTGTGTATAAGGAAGTGGCATCAATGGTTACAAGGATTGTTTCCGGGGGTAACAGACTGGGTAAGGATTCTAGGCGTTCGAGAAAGTGGTTGGTGTCTTTGATGAAGGATGGGAGACTGCATGTAATGGGTTGAAGGTGTTGATCTACATAGGCAGAGATGCGTTCTGTGGGGGCTTGGTAACCAGCTACAATGGGGCGGCCAGGATGATTGGGTTTGTGAATTTTAGGAAGAAGGTAGAAGGTAGTGGTGCGGGGTGTCGGTGGGGTCAGGAGGTTGATGGAGTCAGGTGAAAGGTTTTGTAGGGGGCCTATGGTTCTGAGGATTCCTTGAAGCTCCGCCTGGACATCAGGAATGGGATTACCTTGGCAAACTTTGTATGTGGTGGTGTGTGAAAGCTGGCGCAGTCCCTCAGCCACATACTCCCGACGATCAAGTACCACGGTCGTGGAACCCTTGTCCGCCGGAAGAATGACGATGGAACGGTCAGCCTTCAGATCACGGATAACTTGGGCTTCAGCAGTGGTGATGGTGGGAGTAGGATTAAGGTTTTCTTTATGAAGGATTGAGAGACAAGACTGGAAGTCAGAAATTCCTGGAAGGTTTGGAGGGGGTGATTTTGAGGAAGAGGAGGTGGGTCCCGCTGTGACGGAGGACGGAACTGTTCCAGGCACGGTTCAATTTGGATAGTGTCGTGGGGAGTTGGATCATTAGGAGTAGGATTAGGATCATTTTTCTTCGTGGCAAAGTGATATTTCCAGCAGAGAGTACGAGTGTAGGACAGTAAATCTTTGACGAGGGCTGTTTGGTTGAATCTGGGAGTGGGGTGAAGGTGAGGCCTTTGGATAGGACAGAGGTTTCAGATTGGGAGAGAGGTTTGGAGGAAAGGTTAACTACTGAATTAGGGTGTTCTGGTTCCAGATTGTGTTGATTGGAATTTTGAGGTTTTGGAGGGAGTGGAGCTGAAAGTGGGAGATTGAGTAGATGGGAGAGACTGGGTTTGTGTGCAATGAGAGGAGGTTGAGGTTTGCTGGAAAGGTTGTGAAGGGTGAGTGAGTTGCCTTTCCGGAGGTGGGAAACCAGGACATTGGATAGTTTTTTAAGGTGGAGGGTGGCATGCTGTTCTAATTTGCGGTTGGCCTGTAGGAGGATGCTCTGAACAGCCGGTGTGGATGTTGGAGAGGAAAGTTTGAGGACTTTTATTAAGGATAGGAGTTGACGGGTGTGTTCATTGGCTGAGTTGATGTGTAGGAGAAGGATTAGGTGGGTGAGGGCAATGGATTGTTCAGTTTGGAACTGGTATAGGGACTGATGGAAAGAAGGGTTACAGCCAGAGATGGGAACTTTAAGTGTGAGGCCTTTGGAGGTAATGCCAAATGTCAGACAAGCCTGAGAAAATAAAATATGGGAGTGTAATCTGGCTAGGGTGAAGGCATGTTTGCGGAGGGAATGTAAATAAAACTTAATGGGGTCGTTGTGGAGGTGTTGTGAGGTGACATGGTATTAGAAGTGGAAAGTGTAACATGAAGCTGAAATGAAAATGAAAATAAAAATAAAAATATATGGGGAGAGATAAAGGTGAACTAGAAAGCAACTGGAGATCTGGTGTGAAAAAAGGCGAAAAGTGTTGGTTACAGCTGGGCTATGTTGACCCTGTGGTGAACTTGTGTAGGTAGACAACGATGTGCATAAAGGTTAGGTGGTTGTGTTGCCGCCAAAACACATTAAAGGGTGGAGAAATTCAGGAGAATTTCGAAAAAACTACGTGTAAATGTATTAAAAGGAGTGGTTTTGTGGTGGCAGATTATGAAAATGAGGCTAACAATTGTCTGACGAAGAAATAATGACGTTAAAACCTGTGGGAAGCGGCTAAAAATGATCGGTGATGTGAGAAAAATGGAAATGGAAATAAAGCAAAAGTTATTAGAACTAGCTGAAATGGTTGTTTAATAGGTGAAGGGAACTGTTTGTGAACTAGACACGGTGGATTTTATAGCAGCGGTAGTGTTGAAAGCGGAAAAAAACCTTTTTTTGGAAGTGGGTTACGTATTATTATGTATTACGTATTATTGAGTATATATCGGCGGGATAAAATTGTATAGTAGATTACGGTAAAAAGGAGAAGGTGAATACAAAGTGAAACAACTGGCAAAAACAGAAGGAGAAAATAAGGCGACAGAAAAGATTTCGAAATGCAACAGGGACAATAACAAACGTAATTGTTGGGTTCAAATTAATGATATGAATATAATAGAGGGAAACATTCCACGTAGGAAAAATATATCTAAAAACAAAGATGATGAGACTTAACAAACAAAAGCGCTGGCAGGTCGATAGACACACAAACAAACACAAACATATACACAAAATTCAAGCTTCCGAAACAAACGGTTGCTTCATCAGGAAAGAGGGAAGGAGAGGGAAAGACGAAAGGATGTGAGTTTTAAGGGAGAGGGTAAGGAGTCATTCCAATCCCGGGAGCGGAAAGACTTACCTTAGGGGGAAAAAAGGACAGGTATACACTCGCGCACACACACACACATATCCATCCGCGCATACACAGACACAAGCAGACATTTGTAAAAGCAAAGAGTTTGGGCAGAGCTGTCAGTCGAGGCGGAAGTGAAGAGGCAAAGATGTTGTTGAACGACAGGTGAAGTATGAGTGGCAGCAACTTGAAATTAGCGGAGGTTGAGGCCTGGTGGATAACGAGAAGAGAGGATATACTGAAGGGCAAGTTCCCATCTCCGGAGTTCTGACAGGTTGGTGTTAGTGGGAAGTATCCAGATAACCCGGACGGTGTAACACTGTGCCAAGATGTGCTGGCCGTGCACCAAGGCATGTTTAGCCACTGGGTGATCCTCATTACCAACAAACACTGTCTGCCTGTGTCCATTCATTTGAATGGACAGTTTGTTGCTGGTCATTCCCACATAGAAAGCTTCACAGTGTAGGCAGGTCAGTTGGTAAATCACGTGGGTGCTTTCACACGTGGCTCTGCCTTTGATCGCGTACACCTTCCGGGTTACAGGACTGGAGTAGGTGGTGGTGGGAGGGTGCATGGGACAGGTTTTACACCGGGGGTGGTTACAAGGGTAGGAGCCAGAGGGTAGGGAAGGTGGTTTGGGGATTTCATAGGGATGAACTACGAGGTTACGAAGGTTAGGTGGACGGCGGAAAGACACTCTTGGTGGAGAGGGGAGGATTTCATAAAGGATGGATCTCATTTCAGGGCAGGATTTGAGGAAATCGTATCCCTGCTGGAGAGCCACATTCAGAGTCTGATCCAGTCCCAGAAAGTATCCTGTCACAAGTGGGGCACTTTTGGGGTTCTTCTGTGGGAGGTTCTGGGTTTGAGGGGATGAGGAAGTGGCTCTCGTAATTTGCTTCTGTACCAGGTCAGTAGGGTAGTTGCGGGATGCGAAAGCTGTTTTCAGGTTATTGGTGTAATGGTTGAGGGATTCAGGACTGGAGCAGATTCGTTTGCCACGAAGACCTAGGCTGTAGGGAAGGGACCGTTTGATATGGAATGGGTGGCAGCCGTCATGATGGAGGTACTGTTTCCTGTTGGTGGGTTTTATGTGGACGGATGTGTGAAGCTGGCCATTAGACAGATGGAGGTCAACATCGAGGAAAGTGGCATGGGATTTGGAGTAGGACCAGGTGAATCTGATAGAACCAACGGAGTTGAGGTTGGAGAGGAAATTCTGGAGTTCTTCTTCACTTTGAGTCCAGATCATGAAGATGTCATCAATAAATCTGTACCAAACTTTGGGTTTGCAGGCCTGGGTAACCAAGAAGGCTTCCTCTAAGCGACCCATAAATAGGTTGGCGCATGAGGTGGCCATCCTGGTACCCAAGGCTGTTCTCTTTAATTGTTGGTATGTCAGGTCTTCGAAAGTGAAGAAGTTGTGACTTAGGATGAAGCTGGCTAAGGTAATGAGGAAAGAGGTTTTAGGTAGGGTGATAGGTGATCGGCGTGAAAGGAAGTGCTCCATCGCAGCAGGGACCTGGACGTGCAAGATATTTGTGTATAAGGAAGTGGCATCAGTGGTTACAAGGATGGTTTCCGGGGGTAAGAGATTGGGTAAGGATTCTAGGCGTTCGAGAAAGTGCTTGGTGTCATATATGTATGTCATATATATTATGGAAACACATCTGCCTGTGTCTGTATACGTGTGGATTGATGGATGGATGGATGTGTGTGTGTGTGTGTGTGTGTGTGTGTGTGTGTGTGTGTGTGTGTGTGTGCGCGCACGCGCGTATACCTGTCCTTTTTTTCCCCCTAAGGTAAGTCTTTCCCCTCCTGGGATTAAAATGACTCCTTACCCTCTCCCTTTAAACCCACATCCTTTCATCTTTCCCTCTCCTTCCCTCTTTCCTGATGAAGCAATCTTGGGTTGCGAAAGCTTGAAATTTGTTTGTGTGTTTTTTATTGTGACTATCAACCAGCTCTTTCTTGTTTGGTAAGTTACATCATCTTTAACTTTTATAGTCCTGTCTTCCTCAGTTGCGTGTAATATTACGGTATATTAATAATTTTTACTTATGGACCGTCTGACTAAGTAGAAAACAACAGAACAGTGATAAACACAGGAAACCTAATAGAAAACATACAGAACCACACACAGCATCACTGATTTCATTTGATATAGAAAATATGTATACCTCCGTCCCTATCACAAAACAATAGAAATCATAGAACAAAATCTCTCATCCCACAGCAACCTCACCACAGACGCAGTAAAAGAAATAACAGACATGCTCAGACTGACAACTGAACAAAACTATTTTCAGTTTGAGAAAGAATATTATCTACAAACTGATGGACTGCCCATGGGATCCCCAATATCAGGAACGCTAGCAAACATTTTCATCAGTCACCTAGAAAATCAGATATTTGATAAGATAACCACAAATGAAGTTTCAAAATCATATATTGGTACAGATACGTGGATGACATTATTTGTCTGCTAGATGAGCCAAGTGAAAAAATAGATGAACTCCATTCAGAAATAAACAAAGCTCATCAGAACATAAAATTCACACTTGAAAAAGAAAAAGAAAATCAAATAAATTTTCTTGACATTACAATTAAAAAAGAAAATGGTAAACATACATTTAACATCTTTAGAAAACCAACAGCCACAGTCACAATAATACATTCCACATCCAACCACCCCCACAGCCAGAAACTTGCAGCACTAAGACACATGTTACATAGATTAAACAGAATCTCACTCAGCAAGAGAAACTATGAACAAGAAATGAGTACAATCATACAAATAGCTAGGAACAACGGTTATGACACACATGTGGTACACAGGCTCAATCAAAAAATAAAAACACAAATAAAAAACAAACACAACAGTTCCACAATACAAAAGAACTCACAAGCTGAAAACTTACACACACATGACAACACAACACAGAAAAGAACCAGATGGTACACCATGACCTACACACATAAACTAACACACAGAGTTGCAAACATTCTAAAGAGACAGGGCTTCAAAATAGCATATAAGCCTGGGCAAACCCTTCAATCACACCAAAGCCAGCCAGCTACCAAGAGAGACAAATTCCAACAATCAGGAATATATAAACTTGAGTGTCAAAGTAGTGATGCAGTATACATAGGCATGACATGCAGGAATTTTCAAACAAGATACAAAGAACATATCAGATGTTGGAAGTATGAAACAAACCATTCCACATTTGCAGAGCATTTAAAACACACAACCATCATCCTACAAACATGGAACAAGAAATGAAAATAATGAGAATAAGCAGCCATGACAAACATCTTATACAAGTACAAGAAAACTTCCACATCCAGAAAGCCAAAGCAGAAAACAAACATGTGATAAATGAACAAACACACATCAGCACAGGCTCCCTACTACACTTAGTAAAGGAAACAAAAGAAAGAAAGAGAACTCTTCCCCACATCATCTGGACACACACACACACACACACACACACACACACACACACACACACACACACACACTCACACTCGGGAAAAAAATACACACACACACACACAGCATTCCCCCTGCGGGTCCGGGGATTAGAATAGGCCCGAGGTATTCCTGCCTGTCGTAAGAGGCGACTAAAAGGAGTTTCAACTGTTTCGGCCTTCCATGTGTTGGTCCCCCTTGGGGTTTGACCTCCATTTTTCTAAATTTCTACAGAAGTACGAGCCTTTTGGGGAAGGACACCTTACGTGGTGTACCACTGGTCCTCAGTGCACTCAGACCTTGGCACTCAGCATTGCACCGGCGTTGTAACCATACCCACTGTTACTCAAATTGGGCCTAAACGCCTTTTGGGTTGTCCCAGTTACGCCCATAGTGCGTCTCCATCTGCACCAGCGATCATGATGGACTTTCCATGGCACCAGAAATCCAGCACGGTAGCCAGCCCGTTGTGGTGGGGTCGTCATGTACCCTCTAGGTTGTAGCCCCCTGACAACACAGGGATCGTACTGCCGATACCTGAGCTGCACCCTCCCCACGTCGGCCAAGGAGTAGATGCCCGTCTCCTTGGGGCATCAGGACTCCCGGCAATGGTCATCCTGCCAGGTGGCCCTTGCTGCGGCTGGGTGGCGCCCGTGGGGAGAGCCCCTGGTCGGAGTGGGTGGTATCGGGGCGGACGTTTCGCACATGAAACGTCACCACGTATCGGGTCGCTCTGCGGCCGAGTCTTTCAAAAGAAAAGGTACCGTTTCTAGTTCTGGTTCTCCTGCCCCTTCCCCCTTGGCCACTCCATGGGAGGAGGGACAGGCCCGCCGGCTTGGAGCGAAGTACTTCCCCCGCTATTTGGTCTGTTCTCGAACCGATGGGGGGACATTCGCCACCTCCAAGCCCATGTTCTTTGTTCAGCACATTGAAGACATCTTCGGGGAAATCGAGGCTCTCAGCAAGATGCGTTCAGGGTCCGTACTTATCAAGACCACGTCCGCCACACAGTCGGCGGCACTCCAGGCGTGCGACCGCCTAGGGGACATCCCAGTCTCCATTGTCCCACATCTGGCACTCAATAGGACGCAGGGGGTTATTTTTCATCGTGACCTCCTGCTACAATCTGATGAGGAGCTCAGGGCCAACCTGGAGCGCCGAGGCGTGCATTTCGTCTGGCGAGTCCAGCGCGGCCCCAAAGACCGTCGCATCGACACTGGGGCCTTTATCCTCGCCTTCGAGGGGGACGTTCTCCCGGAGAAGGTAAAGGTAATGTGCTACCGGTGTGACGTGCGACCCTACGTTCCGCCTCCTATGCGCTGTTTTAGGTGTTTGCGCTTTGGGCACATGTCGTCACGGTGTGAGGCTGAGCCCCTCTGTGGCGATTGTGGGCGTCCTCTTCGTGAGGAACATACATGCACCCCACCACCTCGGTGCGTTAATTGTCCTGGCATCCACTCGCCTAGATCCTCAGACTGCCCCGCATATCAGAAGGAGAAGAAGATACAAGAAATCAAAACTTTGGATCGGCTGTCTTATTCTGAGGCCAAGAAGAAGTATGACCGCCTCCATCCCGTGCCATTGACCACTTCATTTGCCTCAGTTGTGTCCACTCCTTCCGCGGTATCCTCACCCCTCTCCTGTCCCCCCTCCGCCTCCTCCGCCCATCAGGGGGCTCTGCCTCCGCCTCCCAAATCCTCCCCTTCCAAATCCTCCTCCCCCGTGGCCCCCACCCCCTCTGCCCCAGGGGCCACCCTTCCTCCTCCTTCTCCCCACACGCCACCTGAGAAGCGATCCTCTTCTCAGGCGTCCATCGGGGAAACGTTCCGGACCCCGGCTTCCGAGGTCCGGCGTTCCAAAACGGACCCCGCGCGTGAGGACCTTCTTCGGGTCCAGCCCACCATCCCTGTGCCTCCTCGGCCTTCCAAGAAGGCCTCCAAGAAGAAGTCTCTATCCCCCTCTCCACCCCGGCGCGTTTCGACTGACGCTCCATCCGTGAGTCGCCGCTCCCGGCCGTCCTCAGTTTCGCCGGGACGCTCTGCTGCCAGGAGCTCAG
This sequence comes from Schistocerca cancellata, assembly GCF_023864275.1. Taxonomy (NCBI): domain Eukaryota; kingdom Metazoa; phylum Arthropoda; class Insecta; order Orthoptera; family Acrididae; genus Schistocerca; species Schistocerca cancellata. The sequence continues at coordinate 143,014,876 of NC_064634.1, read as the reverse complement.
CTGGCCTTTCGTCGGCAAATGATGCTGCCCCTCCTACACAACCAGGGACACCGGCCGCAGCTGGCGACCAGTCGATGGAACCGGATCCGCCTCCCGTCGGTTGTAGCGTTGTTCCCTCGCAACCTGGCCCTCCGCGGCCGTCGAGGTGACCTGCTCTTCCCCCGTCTCGTTCCCCCAACTTTTTGACTAGCGATGGCGTTGTTTCATTGGAACATAAGAGGTATTCGATCTCATCGGGAGGAATTACAACTGCTCCTCCGCCTGCACTGTCCGCTCGTCCTTGGACTCCAGGAAACCAAGTTGCGCCCGACTGACCGTATTGCCTTTACCCACTATACCTCGGAGCGGTATGACCTTACCCCTGTGGACGGTGTCCCAGCTCATGGTGGGGTCATGTTGCTCATTCGGGACGACGTCTATTACCATCCCATCCCATTGACCACCCCACTCCAAGCAATAGCTGTCCGCATTACTCTTTCTGCTTTTACTTTTTCAGTTTGTACCATCTACACTCCACCGTCGTCTGCTGTTAGTCGGGCTGACATGATGCACCTGATCGTTCAGCTTCCCCCGCCGTTTTTATTGTTTGGCGACTTCAATGCCCATCATCCCCTTTGGGGCTCTCCTGCATCCTGTCCAAGAGGCTCACTCTTGGCAGATGTCTTCAACCATATCAATCTTGTCTGCCTCAATACCGGCGCCCCGACTTTCCTCTCGGACTCCACTCATACCTACTCCCACTTGGACCTCTCGATATGTTCTACCACTCTTGCCCGTCGGTTCGAGTGGTATGTCCTTTCTGACACCTATTCGAGCGACCACTTCCCCTGTGTCGTTCGTCTCCTGCACCACACCCCATCCCCACGTCCCTCGAGCTGGAACATACTGAAAGCTGACTGGGAACTTTACTCATCCCTGGCGACTTTTCCGGACCACGATTTTCCCAGTTGTGACAGTCAGGTCGAATACCTCACGGCTGTTATCATCCATGCTGCCGAACGTTCCATTCCACGTACTACTTCTTCACGTCGCGTTTCCGTCCCCTGGTGGAACGAGGCTTGTAGGGACGCTATCCGTGCTCGACGACGTGCTTTACGCACCTTTCGCCGCCATCCTACGTTGGCGAATTGTATTGAATACAAACGACTCCGAGCGCAATGCCGTAGAGTCATCAAAGACAGCAAAAAAGCTTGTTGGGCCTCTTTAACCGGCTCCTTTAACAGTTTTACTCCCTCTTCCGTCGTTTGGGGTAGCCTGCGCCGGCTGTCGGGCATTAAGGCCCACTCCTCGGTACCTGGCCTGACCTCAGGTAATGCGGTCCTTGTTGATCCGGTGGCTGTCTCCAACGCCTTTGGCCGCTTTTTCGAGGAGGTTTCAAGCTCCGCCCATTACCATCCTGCCTTCCTTCCCAGGAAAGAGGCAGAAGAGGCTCGGCGACCTTCCTTCCACTCGCTGAATCTGGAAACCTATAATGCCCCCTTTACTATGCGGGAACTCGAACGTGCGCTTGCACTGTCCCAGTCCTCTGCTCCGGGGCCGGATGCCATTCACGTTCAGATGCTGGCACACCTTTCTCCAGCGGGCAAAAGCTTCCTTCTCCGTACCTACAATCGCGTCTGGACCGAAGGTCAAGTCCCCATGCGTTGGCGTGACGCCGTTGTTGTTCCTATACCCAAACCCGGGAAGGATAGACACCTTCCTTCTAGTTACCGCCCCATTTCTCTTACAAGCTGTGTCTGTAAGGTGATGGAACGCATGGTTAATGCTCGGTTAGTCTGGATTCTTGAATCTCGACGGCTACTTACTAATGTCCAATGCGGCTTTCGTCGCCGCCGCTCCGCTGTTGACCACCTCGTGACCTTGTCGACATTCATCATGAACAACTTTTTGCGAAGGCGCCAAACGGTAGCCATGTTCTTCGACTTGGAGAAGGCTTATGACACCTGTTGGAGAGGAGGTATCCTCCGCACTATGCACAGGTGGGGCCTACGCGGTCGCCTGCCCCTTTTTATTGATTCCTTTTTAACGGATCGAAAGTTTAGGGTACGTGTGGGCTCCGTATTGTCCGACGTCTTCCTCCAGGAGAACGGAGTGCCTCAGGGCTCCGTCTTGAGCGTAGCCCTTTTTGCCATCGCGATCAATCCCATTATGGATTGCATTCCACCTAATGTCTCAGGCTCTCTCTTTGTCGATGACTTCGCGATCTACTGCAGTGCCCAGAGAACATGCCTCCTGGAGCGCTGCCTTCAGCGTTGTCTAGACAGCCTCTACTCATGGAGCGTGGCAAATGGCTTCCGGTTCTCTGAAGAAAAGACGGTTTGTATCAACTTTTGGCGATATAAAGCGTTCCTTCCGCCATCCTTACATCTCGGTCCCGTTGTTCTCCCATTCGTGGACACAACTAAGTTTCTAGGGCTCACGTTGGACAGGAAACTGTGTTGGTCTCCACATGTCTCTTATTTGGCGGCCCGTTGTACGCGTTCCCTTAATGTCCTCAGAGTTCTTAGCGGTTCATCTTGGGGAGCGGATCGCACTGTCCTGCTTCGCTTGTATCGGTCCATAGTCCGATCGAAGCTGGATTATGGGAGCTTCGTCTACTCGTCCGCTCGGCCGTCCCTCTTACGCCGGCTCAACTCCATCCACCATCGGGGGATACGTCTTGCGACCGGAGCCTTCTACACTAGTCCTGTCGAGAGTCTTTATGCTGAAGCTGCCGAGTTACCGTCGACCTACCGGCGCGACGTACTGCTGTGTCGGTATGCCTGCCGGCTGTCGTCTATGCCCGACCACCCCTCTTACAAGTCCTTCTTCGCCGATTCTCTCGACCGTCAGTACGGGTTGTATGTGTCTGCCCTGCTGCCCCCCGGAGTCCGCTTCCGTCGCCTGCTTCGACAATTGGATTTTGCCCTCCTTACCACCTTCAGAGAGGGTGAGAGCCCGACACCACCTTGGCTCCAGGCTCCGGTTCATATTTATCTCGATCTCAGCTCACTCCCGAAGGATGGTACTCCGGCTGCAATGTATTGCTCACGGTTTGCCGAACTTCGTGCTCAACTTGCCGGTCACACCTTTATTTACACCGATGGCTCCAAAACTGACGATGGTGTCGGCTGTGCCTTTGTCGTCGGGGCCGCCACATTTAAATACCGGCTCCTCGACCAATGTTCCAGCTTTACGGCCGAGCTTTTTGCTCTCCATCAGGCCGTTCAGTATGCCCGCCGCCACCACCATTCATCATATGTACTCTGCTCTGACTCACTCAGTGCTCTTCAGAGCCTTGGAGCTCCCTATCCGGTCCATCCCTTGATTCAACGGATACAGCAGTCCCTCCATTATTTCGCTGATAACGGTGGTTCTGTCAGCTTTCTGTGGGTTCCCGGACATGTGGGAGTGCCTGGGAATGAGGCTGCAGATGCTGCGGCCAAGGCTGCAGTCCTCCTGCCTCGGCCAGCCTCCCATTGTGTCCCGTCATCCGACGTTCGTGGGGATGTCTGTAAGAGGCTTGTGTCGTTGTGGTGGGATGCTTGGTCATCCCTCCAAGGAAACAAGCTCCGGGCAGTGAAACCGCTACCAACTGCTTGGACAACATCCTCCCGACCATCTCGGCGCGAGGAGGTCCTTCTGACCAGGTTGCGGATTGGGCATTGCCGGTTTAGCCACCGCTACCTGCTCTCCGGTGACCCAGCCCCGCAGTGCCCTTGTGGTCAGGTATTAACAGTGCGCCATGTTTTATTGTCGTGTCCCCGTTTTAGTCAATTTCGTGTTGTCCTGTCCCTGCCATCTACTTTACCGGATGTTTTAGCTGATGACGCTCGAGCAGCTGCTCGTATTCTGCGTTTTATAACTTTAACTGGCTTGTCCAAAGACATTTAATCTTTTTACTTATTTTGTCTGCATCTTTGTCAGGTCCTTCTTGTGTCCCCTCCATCCCCTTGAGTTTTACCAGATTCCATGTGCTTTAACAACAGTGACTGGGCGCTAATGACCTCAGCAGTTGAGCGCCCTTAAACCCAAAAAAAAAAAACGCACAGCACAAAAAATATATATCACACCAAAAAACACACACAATCACACACACACACACACACATACACAAACGCACACTCAAATGCATACACGAACAGACCACAGATACTTCAATAGTTACACTCATAAGTTTGGCAAAAACATTTGACAGTCGTCAACAGAAACCAAAACATTGCTTTAAAACAAGCATTCTGTGCATAGTGTTGTGGAATGGTGGAAAAAAACGCAAATTTGCGTTCATAAGAAGAAGAACAACACCAAAAATGCAACAGGAGCGTAATATGTAGGAAATTGTCCACACAACCTGTAAATACAGTTCAAAACATTACTACTTAATAGGAAATACCAACCATCAGAACTGTTTATAACCTATAGGCACAATGACAAAAATGTAAATAAAATAGCTAACATATTCCAGGCCACTGATGATGCCTTGCAGAAAATAAAGGCGAAACGCGTATGGCACTAAAATTGTGTTTTATTCAGTTGCTGTCAGACGGTCCATAAGTAAAAATTATTAATATACCGTAATACATCATCTTTGTTTTTATATATTCCATCTCCATGATTGATATTTGTAACCTTAGTTTTAATTGCTATGAATTGAATGACTGTGGCCAGTGACAAAGGTACCTAACATTTAATACGCCTCCTAACAAGCTCCACCACTATCTATTGACTTTTCTAGTAAGTAAGTAATCCATGCTATCATCACCTTCTCAATTTCTGACCTTTTTAAATCACTAATGCTCTGCCAATCATTGACTGATAGAAACAGTCACCTTTCCATTCAATCAAGTATTATCGGTTACTGGAGAGGTTAAACATATGTTTACAGAAAGTAGAGCATGGAAGAACATTACAATCCTATCTCCACAGGTTGTGAATTTTCCGTTCCCTTCAGCACCAGATGGATTGCAACTGCGAGCAGCAGAGAGACGCCTGAAGCTGCTGGGGATACTTGAAACAGTGGATGCAAAAACTGACAAAGAAGATAGTGAATGGTCATCAAAAGTAACAGAACTTGGTCGGGCTGTGGCTGTGCTGCCATTAGCTCCACGATTTGGCAAGATGTTAGCTCTTGGTCACCAGCATGATCTGTTACCATATGCAGTCTGTATGGTGGCTGCCCTATCTGTTCAGGAGCTTTTATTAACAGATGAACATTCAGCAGGCTCCAAAATTTTACAAACACGCAGGGCATGGGCTGGCTCTGGGAACTCCCTAATGCTGGGTAAGTGACATCTTGTTTGTAGTACAAATATTGCTTATCTTTCTGCCTGTTTATCAGAGATGACATAAAGAAGAACTGAGGAGCTTTTTGCCGAAGTCAGTTAAATTGCTCAGTTATTCAAAATTCAGATTCTTGTAGCTGCAAATCAAGTTGTTGCCGTGCACGACCTGTTGAAGCGGTTGGGTCAAAATCCAATATTTGCTGCTGTTAGAGGAGTTGAAAACACCAGTTTTAGCAAAAATCATTCAGGGTGTTTTCTGAAAAATAAAGAAAAAAGAAAATGTGAACTGAAGACAAGCACTAGCTGCCAAAACCAGCAATAGAACCAAACATATCAGTGAATCCAAAAGCCTAGGAAAAAAAGAACACAGAGCAGCTGATCTCATTTATGATGATCTCACAACTTTTCATCATCATGTAAATAGTGTAAACAAAGCCGTTCAGGATAAATTATTAATAAAATATGAGGTAGTCACATCATTAAGAATGAAACAAAAAGGAAGAATACCGTTTCAATAAAGTACAACATGAGGAAAAAAGATGGCCGCAGACTGCCTGTATGTGCCACAAAATTTCAAGTACCGTCAGGCTTCTCCAAAGACAGATTCTCAAATTTGGCCAATAAATTGAGTGTAGCAGGGTAGTTACTGGCTGAAAACTTATGGGATGACTATAGCACAACTAAAGATAAGGAAGTTACACAAGCTATAGAGAATGATATTAAAACATGTAGGTGTAGAGTGTGTCACTATTCAAGAAAAAGATGAAATTTAGCATCCAAGTGGAATACAGTCAAAATGTGAAAACCTTTCATTAAAAGAAAAAAGTAATTCTCAGGCCTTTTTACTTGCTCTTAATCAATGTACAAACACATTTTCTATCATTGCTTTAATTTTTCATTTAAAACTCCCCATACAGATACATGCTCAGCATGCAAGATTGGTCTATTGGATTTAGGGTGCAATATCTGGGGAAAAAGAATCAATTAGTAGCAAATTACATGTTGCACAGACCTCCTGCAAATAAGTCCTATGCCACGAGCAAGGAGGAAAATCCAAATATGGTTAAGGTTTGATTTGATATATAACAGAAGTTCTGTTTAGGTAAATTATACTATTCAAGAAGGGTTTGGCTATATAATTTGTGCATTATGTTTCATTCATGAGCGGAGGCAGAGGAAAGGATTTGACTTGATACAGAAGGATTGAACAGATGCAACCAAGTAGCCTTTGCTGTATTGGCTTTTCTCAGAAACCTTGAGGTGTTCTAGCCAGAAAATGTTCCAAATGAAATTAATTAGCTTTCTGGCTGCAGTTAAAATAAAATTACAGTAATGATGTGCACACTAATGACCTTTATGGAAGAGACCAGGAAATTTAATAAGGGTACATTATTTCCCTGTTAATGGTCGCAGTTAGATCGTTTGTGACACACTGTTTGATAGAGTGGAGAAAGACTGCCAAAAAAGGAAGTTTGTGTTAAACCAGCTGGATAGACAGTGCTGGAACAACATGGCATCGTCAGAATACTAAATGAAGATTGGGAAGCAAAGGATCTCAAGCCCAGTGCATTAAAAACACTAAATCTAAGGTGTCACTTAAAATAATTGCTCAGTGAATGATGGCTTATGAAAAGTCTAAGAAGAAGGTATGTTGTCAGTGTCGGACACTTGCAATGGAAGCTCTGTAGAGGATGAGGTGTGGAAATCCAGAAAATGCAGCCAGAAATTGAGGAAAGCAGCCACCTTGCTAAAGAAAAACATGTCTGCAAGGAAAAGAAAAAGGATGTATTAAATGAGACATTTTAACATACCAGAAGAGTTTTGTAAGGACATTGTTGAAAGTGATCAATAGATTACCAATGTAGTATTGTTGTAGCCAGTATTTTGTGTTGTTTGTGTATCAGTAGTGTTTGTTACTATTTTGCTCTTTTGCTTATCAAGCATTATGGAAAAATATGACACTAAAGTGTTGTATTGTAGTACATGATATTATTTCTATCCAAAATGAGTAGCAAAGTAGCTGTCTTTTTAATTATAACAATGAAAACAATATATTTTTGACAAAATAATTTAATTGGCTGGATAAAAACATCTTCTCACCAAGCGGCCACAGAACACACACATAAAAGGAGGTTATAATTGTGCAAGCTTTTTGAGCCAGGTAGAAGGGTTGAAGGTGAAGGAAGAATGATGAAGGAAACGGACTGGAGAGGTCTAGGAAAAGTGTAAATTTCAGGAATGTCTCTCAAAACTGCGGGTCAGGGAAGACTTACCAGACAGGATGTCCGGTATGTCTCCCATGATGCACGGTTCTGAGTGGCTTTCCTGAAATCCATACCTTTTCCTAGACCTCTTCAGTCCTTCTCCATCACCCCTCTTCAAACTGTCTACCTGAAGGAGGAACCAGTGGCTCCGAGAGCTTGCCTAGTTACGACCTTCTTTTATGTGTGTGTTCTGCTGTTGCTTGGTGAGTAGATGTTTTATCAATCCAGTTAAATTATTTATTTGTAATTAACATTAAAGATAAAAAAGAAACAGAAAAAATGTATGTAATAACAAAACTTGAACTCCCATCTTTTCATTTGTCAACTCCAGAAGAAACTTGGGAACTTTGTCCCTCTACTGTGATATAAACAATGAAAATTTTAGGAAAGTCGAACGCTCACTCATAATCATGACTACAAAAGCAGAGTAAATGTTAAATTATTTATTTTACTTAATTAGTATTTTGATATGGTATCTAAAAAATGATTCCCCGAAAATTTATGTTTGAAACGAGCTCCTCAGTTGTTGGTTATTATGTTGCCGGTAGGGAAAAATAACAGTAGTGTGTGTGTGTGTGTGTGTGTGTGTGTGTGTGTGTGTGTGTGTGTGTGTGTATGTGTGTGAGAGAGAGAGAGAGAGAGAGAGAACGCGTGCACCAAACCAGGTACACCATCACACTAGTTTTCCTCTTGGTTGGTCCCAGAGCACGCTTGGGATAGAGTGCATGTCGATTCTGAGGGTCCGATTTTGGGCAGCATGTGGTTGTTAGTGTTTGATGCCTTGTCAAATTTCCCGTACGTAGCCAAGCTCTCCTCCATGTCACTGACCGCCACGGTATGTGCTTTGTCAGTCATTTTTGCTATTGAGGGATCACTCAGGACTCTTGTGTCCGATAACAGTCAGCAATTAGTGTCACAGAAATTTGAAGACTTTTGCATTTGCAGTGGTATCCAGCATCTGACTAATTCCTCATTTCACCTGGCTTCTGGCTTAGACGTGGAACCTTTTGTGCATATATTTCAGACCCAGATGAAGAAGTCAGTATCTGCTTCTTTACACGGCAGCACATTGTCATGTTTACTGGCTATGTACCAGGCAATGCCAGTGAACAGGTGCAGTCCAGCAAATCATTTGCATGGAAACCACCCGTCAGGTTTGCTTGGATTTGTTGCATGTGGCCTGCTGCCTTTTCCTGCCAGGGTTTGCATTTATAGCCTTGTGTTTCAATTGGCAGCAGGGCTGGCGACCAGGTCTCGTGGTAAGTTCCGAAGGTCAGCAGTTGTTAGTTGGGGGATGTCAGTTGGGAGCAGTTGACTCATGATGCAAATCATTTGCATCTGCATCCTGTTGGGTTTTACACTGCCACAGTCTACCAGTCAGCTGGGAAGCAGAGTTGGTTGCAATGTTGTTCCAGGGGCGGGCTTCCACTTGCAGCGGTGACTTGGCAACCATTAGCCCGTGGCCTTGGGCCTCAGTGAGGCTCCACTCCTGATCCTATCATGTGGAGTCCATGGATTTTGACCCACCCTCCTCCTCCTCCTCCACCACCACCACCACCACCACCACTACCACCTCCTCCTCCTCCTCCTCCTCCTCCTCCTCCTCCTCCTTTCCCCTCTGGCCGGCGGATGTGAGCTTGCCTCTGATGCTGCCAGTGGACCATCTGTTGTCTTAGCCCCCACCCTCTTCCTCCTCTCTGGTGGAGCCAGAGGTGTTAGCATTGCCTCCTGCAGTAGCCTGGATCTCCAGTTTTCTCCCTGTTTCTGCACAGGATATTGTAACCCAAGCCTGGGCATTTTCGGCTCTACATTGCTTTCATTTATTTTATTATTTTTATTTGGGGGGGGGATTTAGTATTTCCACCTGCAAACAATTTTATGGTGGCAGATGAGGTAGTACAGTGGACTAGTGCAGATGACTGCTGAGGGAGGGACTGTGTGGAGGGGTCATATGACACTTTTTATGGGCAGACCCAGTGACTGAAGTGTTTAGCTGTTGGTGACAGTAAGCCAGTCAGGACAGCTCTAACACAGTGTTGAACTACCATGGACCTTGGCTTGCATCTCATGCCGTGTGCTTTTCTGTGTGCTCAGTTGTCAGTTACCAGTTGCCAGAACCTGCCGAGTGTTGTAATCATTTTTGTGTACATCTCTACACAGTTTCAGACTGTCTGCTTTCCGGTAGATTGACTCAAATGGCAAGTTTTCATTTTCTCCTGTGGGGTTCTGTTCCCTGGCTTGTTGTTGAGTCACTGTTGGCCCACACCGTACATTGTGCCAACAGTGTTATTTAGCAGCATTGTCATACCTGTGCCATAAGTGTGTGTGTGTGTGTGTGTGTGTGTGTGTGTGTGTGTGTGTGTGAGAGAGAGAGAGAGAGAGAGAGAGAGAGAGAGAGAGAGAGAGAGAGAGAGAGATTGAACACAGATAAGTATTAAGCAGCATATCTGACAAGGTGGTCATATAAATGGTCAGCAAGTTTCCAAAATTTTCGGTGATTTGTTTCACACTCACAAAAGATTGTGATTGTGATCGTGATCCTTAGGATGAGGAAATAACTAAACTATACTAGACTCCATTGTTTCTAGAATCGTGTTGTAGTCATCAGTCCAAAAACAGGATTAATCCTCTTCATATTTGTTTAACCCTGCCCCTAAATCCATTTTAGCCTACTTTCTGTATTCGAACCTTGGTCTTCTCCTACAATTTGTATCTCTCTCATTCCTCTCCATTACTAAAGAGGCTTTTACTCAAAGCCTCAGGATATGTTTTGTCACCATATCCCTTCATTTAGTTAAATTGTGGTATAAAGCTATATTTTCCACAGTTCATTTATGTGCTATAATGTGACAAGGAGCTAATCTACAAAATGTTAAAAAATGAGCTCTTGACATAATATGATTAATTATTATCCACGTTTATTCTCCCACTTTACAAAAGAAGTATTTTGGGCATATTTGGATCACAGTCTTGCAGTGCATGAGGAAGTTAAGCCAAACAGTAACATTAAGTCAGTTAGTGGTAGACAGTAGGACATACACTTGCAGTTACATGTTATATTGTTGTTCCCATGGCTGATAGTGAAGAAAAGTCTGTATCTAGTAGTTGTGAGAAATGTAGAAAACATGCTAGAAATGAAGATGACTAGAAGTAAAGAAAGGCAAAAGTATGAAGAAATTTGAGACTACACTACACGAGTGAAAAAACAGACAGAACTGTTCCATCAAGGAAGCAGGATTACAGTTGTGATTGTTCTGTGAAAACTGAAAGCTTATCTCAGCTGTTGCAAATGTTATAAATGTAAGTGGTAAAGATAATCTTTTTACGGAGTTTTATAAACTAAGAAACTATGATCTGCAAAATGCTTTTTTATGTGGCCTTGCACATGGTGAAGCAAGCAACAGAGTGAATAGTAACAGTGCATATTTTTACAGTGGAAATGTGGATGGTGTTTCAGTAAGGGTTTATGGCTAAGCATTTTGTGAAACATCTATGATATTCAGGATGTGTTTATTTGCTGCGAGGGCGACCAAAGTACACAAATGTCTACGTTCACCATAAAACGCGTAAGACATTTAATATAGTAGTGAGAAGTCTCACGATGGAAAAACATTAGAAAATGAAACCTGTAAGCCTTCTTCTCTTCATCATGACCAAAGATTAAAACATGACAAAAAAGTGTTTATTGATTTAGAAAACAGAAGAACTGATCATATAAAATGATTTGCTTTGTGCAAGAGTCATTATAGTAGGAAGAGATCAAGGAGGAAATATATACATTCTGTGACATCTGTAGCTGAAGTTCATTGACTTAAAAAGAAAGAAAGAAAAGAAAGGTTTGCAGAGTGTCGGATATAATACATACAAAATGTTACTCCAGTACAAAATTGGAAGACAACTAATCTTCATTAATTTTTTGAGAGAGATAAGTTTTCGAACAGAAGGGCAACCTTGGTAACACAGAACACCAGTAGATTTCAGTGTCATCACAGCTTATTTGTTGTTGTTGTGGCCTTCAGTACAAAGACTGGTTTGATGATACTCTATCCCTTACAAGCCTCATTATCTCTGAGTAACTACCGCAACTTACATCTTTCTATATCTGCTTACTGTATTCATCTCTTGGTCTCCTATGATTTTTACACACACACACACACACACACACACACACACACACACCCTCACAAACACACTCTTCCCTCCAGTACTAAACTGGTGATCCCTTGATGCCTCAGAATATGTTCTGCCAACCAATCCCTTTTAATCAGATTATGTCCCAAATTTCTCTTCTCCCCATTTCTATTCAGAACCTCATTAGCTACATGATCTACCCATCTAATCTTCAGCATACTTCTGTAGCATCACATTTCAAAAGCTTCTATTCTCTTCCTGTCTAAACTGTTTATCAACCATATTTCACACCTATGCATGGCTATGCTCTATACAAATACTTTCAGAAAAGGTTTCCTGACACTTAAATCTATAATCAGTGTTAACAAATCTCTCTTCTTCAGAAACGCGTTTCTTGCCATTGCCAGTCTACATTTTTCATCATTTACTTTGCTGCCCAAATAGCAAAACCCATCTACTTCTTTAAGTCACATTTCCTAATGTAATTCCTTCAGCATCACCTGATTAAATTTGACCACATTCCATGATCCTCATTTTGTTTTTATTGATGGAAGTCTACAAATGCTATATACATAGCTTTGCCTTTCCTGAATGTGTCTTATATGAGGAGTCGTAGGGTCAGTATTGCCTTGAGTGTTCCTTCATTTCTCCAGAATTCAAACTGATCTTCCCCGATGTCGTCTTCTACAAGTTCACGCATTCTTCTGTAAAGAATTTGTGTTAGCATTTTGGAGCTATGACTTATTAAACTGATAGTTCAGTAGTTTTCACACCTGTCAGTACCTGCGGTTTTTTTTGAAATTGGAATTATTATATTCTTGTTGAAATCTGAGAGTATTTCAGCTGTCATACATTTTGCTCACCAGAAGGAAAAGTGTTGTTATGGCTGGCTCTCCCAAGGCTATCAGTAGTTCTAACACAATTTTGTCTACTCCGAGGGCCTTATTTTGACTTAGGTCTTTCAGTGCTCTATCAAATCCTTCACACAGTATCATATCTCCCACCTCATCTTCATCTGCATCCTTTTCCATTTCCATAATATTGCTCTCAGGTACATCTCACATGTATAGACCCTCTGTATACTCTTCCACCTTTCTGCTTTCCCTTCTTTGTTTAGGGCTGATTTTCCATCTGAGCTCTTGATTTCCATACTGCTGGTTCTCTATTCTCTAAGGGATTCTTTAATGTTCCTGTAGGCAGCATCTATTTTTTCCGTAGTGATATATGCCCATTCCCATGAACAATATACCCCCCTCCCCCCTCCATGAACCACCATAGACCTTGTCATTGGTGGGGAGGCTTGCAAGCCTCAGTGATACAGATAGCCGTACCATAGGTGCAACCACAACGGAGGGGTATCTCTTGAGAGGCCAGACAAACGTGTGGTTCGTGAAGAGGGGCAGCAGCCTTTTCAGTAGTTGCAGGGGCAACAGTCTGGATGATTGACTGATCTGGCCTTATAACACTAACCAAAACGGCCTTGCTGTGCTGGTAGTGTGAACAGCTGAAAGCAAGAGGAAACTACGGCCGTAATTTTTCCCGAAGGCACGCAGCTTTACTGTATGGTTAAATGATGATGGCGTCCTCTTGGGTAAAATAGACCAGAGATAAAATGGTCCCTCATTCGGATCTGCGGGCGGGGACTACTCAAGAGGATGTCATTATCAGGAGAAAGAAAACTGGCATTCTACGGATCGGAGCATGGAATGTCAAGATCCCTTAATCGGGCAGGTAGGTTAGAAAATTTAAAAAGGGAAATGGATAGGTTAAAGTTAGATATAGTTCGGTGGCAGGAGGAACAAGACTTTTGGTCAGGTGAATACAGGGTTATAAATACAAAATCAAATAGGGGTAATGCAGGAGTAGGTTTAATAGTGAATAAAAAAAATAGGAGTGCGGGTAAGCTACTACAAACAGCATAGTGAACACATTATTGTGGCCAAGATAGACACAAAGCCCACGCCTACTACAGTAGTACAAGTTTATATGCCAACTAACTCTGCAGATGACGAATAAATTGAAGAAATGTATGATGAGATAAAAAAAATTATTCAGATAGTGAAAGGAGACGAAAATTTAATAGCCATGGGTGACTGGAATTCAACAGTAGGAAAAGGAAGAGAAGGAAACTTAGTAAGTGAATATGGATTGGGGGTAAGAAATGAAGGTTAAAGTTAGATATAGTGGTTCTACAACACTTCTTACTGCATCATTATTATCAGTGCTAACAGCTGACGGCTGTTGCGTGCTGCTATGGTAGTGGTTAGATATAGTGGTAGAATTTTGCACAGAGCATAACTTAATTGTAGCTAACACTTGGTTCAAGAATCATGAAAGAAGGTTGTATACATGGAAGAAGCCTGGAGATACTGGAAGGTTTCAGATAGATTATGTAATGGTAAGACAGAGATTTAGGAACTAGGTTTTAAATTGCAAGACATTTCCAGGGGCAGATGTGGACTCTGACCACAATCTATTGGTTAGGAACTGTAGATTAAAACTGAAGAAACTGCAAAAAGGTGGGAATTTAAGGAGATGGGACCTGGATAAACTGACTAAACCAGAGGTTGTACAGAGTTTCAGGGAGAGCATAAGGGAACAATTGACGAGAACGGGGGAAAGAAATACAGTAGAAGAAGAAAGGGTAGCTTTGAGGGATGAAGTAGTGAAGGCAGCAGAGGATAAAGTAGGTAAAAAGACGAGGGCTAGTAGGAATCCTTGGGTGACAGAAGAAATACTGAATTTAATTGATGAAAGAAGAAAATATAAAAATGCTCTAAATGAAGCAGGCAAAAAGGAATACAAACATCTCAAAAATGAGATCAACAGGAAGGGCAAAATGGCTAAGCAGGCATTGCTAGAGGACAAATGTAAGGATGTAGAGCCTTATCTCACTAGGGGTAAGATAGATACTGCCTACAGGAAAATTGAAGAGACCTTCGGAGAAATAGACCACTTGTATGAATATCAAGAGCTCAGATGGAAACCCAGTTCTAAGCAAAGAAGGGAAAGCAGAAAGTTGGATGGAGTGTATAGAGGGTCTATACAAGGGCAGTGCAGTTGAGAACAATATTAGGGAAATGGAAGAGGATGTAGATGAAGACGAAATGGGAGATACGATACTGCGTGAAGAGTTTGACAGAGCACTGAAAGACCTGAGTCGAAACAGGCCCCGGAAGTATACAATATTCCATTAGAACTACTGACAGCCTTGTGAGAGCCAGTCCTGACAAAACTCTACCATCTGGTGAGCAAAATGTATGAGACAGGTGAAATACCCTCAGACTTCAAGAAGAATATAATAATTCAAATCCCAAAGAAAGCAGGTATTGACAAATGTGAAAATTACCGAACTATCAGTTTAATAAGTCACGGCTGCAAAATACTAATGCGAATTCCTTACAGACAAATGGAAAAACTGGTAGAAGCCGACCTCGGGGAAGATCAGTTTGGATTCTGTAGAAATACTGGAAGACCTGAGGCAATACTGACCCTACGACTTAGAAGCTAGATTAAGAAAAGGCAAACCTACATTTCTAGCATTTGTAGACTTAGAGAAAGCTTTTGACAATGTTGACTGGAATACTCTCTTTCAAATTCTGAAGGTGGCAGGGGTAAAATACAGGGAGCGAAAGGCTATTTACAATTTGTACAGAAACCAGATGGCAGTTATATGAGTCGAGGGGCACAAAAGGCAAGCAGTGTTTAGGAAGGGAGTGAGACAGGGTTGTTGCCTCTCCCCAATGTTATTCAATCTGTATATTGAGCAAGCAATAAAGGAGACAAGAGAAAAATTCAGAGTAGGTATTAAAATCCATGGAGAAGAAATAAAAACTTTGAGGTTCACCGATGACATTGTAATTCTGTCAGAGACAGCAAAGGACTTGGAAGAGTAGTTGAACGGAATGGCCAGTGTCCTGAAAGGAGGATATAAGTTGAACATCAACAAAAGCAAAATGAGGATAATGGAATGTAGTCGAGTTAACTCGGGTGATGCTGAGGGAATTAGATTAGGAAATGAGACACTTAAAGTAGTAAAGGAGTTTTACTATTTGGGGAGCAAAATACTGATGATGGTCGAAGTAGAGAGGATATAAAATGTAGACTGGCAATGGCACGGAAAGCGTTTCTGAAGAAGAGAAATTTGTTAACATCGAGTATAGATTTAAGTGTCAGGAAGTCATTTCTGAAAGTATTTGTATGAAGTGTAGCCATGAATGGAAGTGAACCGTGGACGGTAAATAGTTTAGACAAGAAGAGAATAGAAGCTTTCGAAATGTGGTGCTACAGAAGAATGCTGAAGATTAGATGGGTAGATCACATAACTAATGAGGAGGTACTGAATAGAATTGGGGAGAAGAGGAGTTTGTTGCACAACTTGACTATAAGAAGGGATCGGTTGGTAGGAAATGTTCTGAGGCATCAAGGGATCACCAATTTAGTATTGGAGGGTAGCATGGAGAGTAAAAATCGTAGAGGGAGACCAAGAGTTGAATACACTAAGCAGATTCAGAAGGATGTAGGTTGCAGTAGGTACTGGGAGATGAAGAAGCTTGCACAGGATAGAGTAGCATGGAGAGCTGCATCGAACCAGTCTCTGGTCTGAAGACCATAACAACAACAACATGTGCTTCTAAATCCTCTAGCCATTACGGTATTTTGATAATTTTTACTTATGGACCGTCTGACAGCAACTGAATAAAACACAATTTTAGTGGCATACGCATTTCGCCTTTATTTTCTGCAAGGCATCATCAGTGGCAGGTTGTGTGGACAATTTCTTACATATTACGCTCCTGTTGCATTTTTGGTGTTGTTCTTCTTCTTATGAACGCCAGTTTGCGGTTTTTTCCACATTCCACAGCACTATGCACTGAAAGCTTGTTTTAATGCAAAAAAAATTGCATTAAAACAAGCGTTCAAGCGTTACGAAACGCATATGGCACTAAAATTGTATTTTATTCAGTTGCTGTCAGACGGTCCATAAGTAAAAATTATCAATGTACCGTAATATTACACCCAACTGAGGAAGAAAGGACTACAAAAGTTGAAGATGTCAATCCCTCTAGCCATTCCTGCTCAGCCATTTTGCACTTCTTGTTGCCCTCATTTTTTTGACGTTTGTATTCTCTTTTGCCTGCTTCTTTTGTTGCAAGACAAAATTACACAAATTAGGGTATGAATTGTTGCCACACACACACACACACACACACACACACACACACACACACACACACACACACACACCTTATTCACCTGATATGGCTCCATCAGACTTCCATTTCTTCCCAAAACTGAGAATTTTTCTTGGTGGTTGAAGATTCACTTCAAACGAAGAATTGATAGCGGGAGCTGACAACTACTTTGCAGGCCTGGAGGAAACTCGTTTTCGAGATGGGATCAAGCCACTGGAATGTTGTTGGACCAAGTGCATTAATTTACAAGGAAACAACTTTGAAAAATAAAAAGATGTTTCAGTGATGTAAGTACTTTTTTCCTATTCCGTTCTGAGAACTTTTCAAACTAGCCTTGTAGCAAGAAAGTCAAAACGTCTACATCTCCAAATCCAAATTTAGAAGAATTTTAGCTAGATCACACAGGCATATCCAAAAAGAACAGCAAGGAAATTATGAATGTGAAAGTGATCCAGAATGTGGAATTGAATTCAAATCATTATCTCTCTAAGGTTAAACTATCATTTCTTCCATCTAAAACAAAAAAATAAAATCACAGAAAGTAATCAGATACTCCACCAGTAGAGCCAATAATACAACAGAATTTATAGACAAATTTAGAAAAGAAATAGAAACAAACAAAAAAGGTGATTAACATGAGCTTGAGGTACAAATTACTAAAGTGGCATGTAAGCATTAGAATCAGCCAAGAATAAAAAAAGACATGGTGGGACAAGGACTGAGAAGAAGCACTAGAATAAAGAGCTCAAAAATGGGGAAAATTTGTATGTTTAAAAGAAGAATCCTTAGAACAATTCAGACAACAAACAAGAGAAACACCAAAAATAATCTAGAAAATCAAAAGAACTTTGAAAAATCTCAGCTTATAATTTTTAGCAAACTTTTGAACATGTGCTTAAAAGGTATCAGGCAGCAAATATTTATTTCAAAGTTGAAAATGGTAAAATAGGATTAAATAACAAGGAAGCCTGTGAAGCATCAGCAAAATTTTTTGACAAGCTCTTAAACTGTCCAGTCTCAACTGATAAACTAGTTTTCAGCAATACCAAAAAATACTGAGGAAGATTTACCACCAACATAGTTAAAAATTCATGAACCCATCAAAACACTCAAAATCAGCTAAGCAACGCTCAATTACAGAGAATTACTGAAACGGTCAGAAGCAAATATTATAACTGATCTACAGTTGTTTTTTTGAAAACATTTTGGAAACAGAAAAGATTCCAGAAGCATGAAAAATAGCAGTCATCCATCCACTAGATGAAAAAAGGTGACAAACAAAACTTCAACAATTGCAGAGGAGTATGGTTCCTGCCAGTTACATTCAAAATATTAAAAATTCTCCTGAACAGAGTTGAAGAATCTTTAGACAAATGACTAGGAGAAAGTCAGGTCCCTTTTTGGAAGAGAAGCAGCTGCACTGAACAGGTTTTAATATAAAATCAATAATTTAGCACAGAATCTTAATCAGCAAACCATTAATAATACCATTATTGATTTCAAGAAAGCATTTGATTCACCAGACAGAGCAACAATAGGTAAAAATCATTAGGGTATTTTGTTTTAAAGTAAAATTAACAAACATAATTTGTTAACCTCTAAAAATATGACACTTAAGAATAGATTGCTACTCACCACACAGTGAAGATGCTGAGCTGCACACAGGCACAACGAAAACATTGAAGATTGCTAAACAAGTAGTAAGCTTTTGGCCAAAAAGGCATTTTTCTGAATTAGGGCAACACACACACACATATATATATATATATATATATATATATATATATATATCTAAAAACAAAGATGATGTGACTTACCAAATGAAAGTGCTGGCAGGTCGACAGACACACAAACGAACACAAACATACACACAAAATTCAAGCTTTCGCAACAAACTGTTGCCTCATCAGGAAAGAGGGAAGGAGAGGGAAAGACGAAAGGATGTGGGTCTTAAGGGAGAGGGTAAGGAGTCATTCCAGTCCCGGGAGCGGAAAGACTTACCTTAGGGGAAAAAAGGACGGGTACACACTCGCACACACACACATATCCATCCACACATATACAGACACAAGCAGACATATTAAAAGACAAAGAGTTTGGGCAGAGATGTCAGTCGAGGCAGAAGTGCAGAGGCAAAGATGTTGTTGAATGACAGGTGAGGTATGAGTGGCGGCAACTTGAAATTAGCGGAGATTGAGGCCTGGTGGATAACGGGAAGAGAGGATATATTGAAGAGCAAGTTCCCATCTCCGGAGTTCGGATAGGTTGGTATTAGTAGGAAGTATCCAGATAACCCGGACGGTGTAACACTGCGCCAAGATGTGCTGGTCATGCACCAAGGCATGTTTAGCCACAGGGTGATCCTCATTACCAACAAACACTGTCTGCCTGTGTCCATTCATGCGAATGGACAGTTTGTTGCTGGTCATTCCCACATAGAATGCATCACAGTGTAGGCAGGTCAGTTGGTAGATCACGTGGGTGCTTTCACACGTGGCTCTGCCTTTGATTGTGTACACCTTCCGGGTTACAGGACTGGAGTAGGTGGTGGTGGGAGGGTGCATGGGACAGGTTTTACACCGGGGGCGGTTACAAGGGTAGGAGCCAGAGGGTAGGGAAGGTGGTTTGGGGATTTCATGGGGATGAACTAAGAGGTTACGTAGGTTAGGTGGACGGCGGAAAGACACTCTTGGTGGAGTGGGGAGGATTTCATGAAGGATGGATCTCATTTCAGGGCAGGATTTGAGGAAGTCGTATCCCTGCTGGAGAGCCACATTCAGAATCTGATCCAGTCCCGGAAAGTATCCTGTCACAAGTGGGGCACTTTTGTGGTTCTTCTGTGGGAGGTTCTGGGTTTGAGAGAATGAGGAAGTGGCTCTGGTTATTTGCTTCTGTACCAGGTCGGGAGGGTAGTTGCGGGATGCGAAAGCTGTTGTCAGGTTGTTGGTGTAATGCTTCAGGGATTCTGGACTGGAGCAGATTCGTTTGCCACGAAGACCTAGGCTGTAGGGAAGGGACCGTTTGATGTGGAATGGGTGGCAGCTGTCGTAATGGAGGTACTGTTGCTTGTTGGTGGGTTTGATGTGGACGGACGTGTGAAGCTGGCCATTGGACAGGTGAAGGTCAACATCAAGGAAAGTGGCATGGGATTTGGAGTAGGACCAGGTGAATCTGATGGAACCAAAGGAGTTGAGGTTGGAGAGGAAATTCTGGAGTTCTTCTTCACTGTGAGTCCAGATCATGAAGATGTCATCAATAAATCTGTACCAAACTTTGGGTTGGCAGGCCTGGGTAACCAAGAAGGCTTCCTCTAAGCGACCCATTAATAGGTTGGCGTACGAGGGGGCCATCCTGGTACCCATGGCTGTTCCCTTTAATTGTTGGTATGTCTGGTTTTCAAAAGTGAAGAAGTTGTGGGTCAGGATGAAGCTGGCTAAGGTAATGAGGAAAGAGGTTTTAGGTAGGGTGGCAGGTGATCGGCGTGAAAGGAAGTGCTCCATCGCAGCGAGGCCCTGGACGTGCGGGATATTTGTGTATAAGGAAGTGGCATCAATGGTGACAAGGATGGTTTCTGGGGGTAACGGACTGGGTAAGGATTCCAGGCGTTCGAGAAAGTGGTTGGTGTCTTTGATGAAGGATGGGAGACTGCATGTAATGGGTTGAAGGTGTTGATCCACGTAGGCAGAGATACGTTCTGTGGGGGCTTGGTAACCAGCTACAATGGGGCGGCCGGGATGATTGGGTTTGTGAATTTTAGGAAGAAGGTAGAAGGTAGGGGTGCGGGGTGTCGGTGGGGTCAGGAGGTTGATGGAGTCAGGTGAAAGGTTTTGTAGGGGGCCTAAGGTTCTGAGGATTCCTTGAAGCTCTGCCTGGACATCAGGAATGGGATTACCTTGGCAAACTTTGTATGTGGTGTTGTCTGAAAGCTGACGCAGTCCCTCAGCCACATACTCCCGACGATCAAGTACCACGGTCGTGGAACCCTTGTCCGCCGGAAGAATGACGATGGACCGGTCAGCCTTCAGATCACGGATAGCCTGGGCTTCAGCAGTGGTGATGTTTGGAGTAGGATTAAGGTTTTTTAAGAAGGATTGAGAGGCAAGGCTGGAAGTCAGAAATTCCTGGAAGGTTTGGAGAGGGTGATTTTGAGGAAGAGGAGGTGGGTCCCGCTGTGACGGAGGACGGAACTGTTCCAGGCAGGGTTCAATTTGGATAGTGTCTTGGGGAGTTGGATCATTAGGGGTAGGATTAGGATCATTTTTCTTCGTGGCAAAGTGATACTTCCAGCAGAGAGTACGAGTGTAGGACAGTAAATCTTTGACGAGGGCTGTTTGGTTGAATCTGGGAGTGGGGCTGAAGGTGAGGCCTTTGGATAGGACAGAGGTTTCGGATTGGGAGAGAGGTTTGGAGGAGAGGTTAACTACTGAATTAGGGTGTTGTGGTGCCAGATGGTGTTGATCGGAATTTTGAGGTTTTGGAGGGAGTGGAGCTGGAAGTGGGAGATTGAGTAGATGGGAGAGACTGGGTTTGTGTGCAATGAGAGGTGGTTGAGGTTTGCTGGAAAGGTTGTGAAAGGTGAGTGAGTTGCCTTTCCGGAGGTGGGAAACCAGGAGATTGGATAGTTTTTTGAGGTGAAGGGTGGCATGCTGTTCTAATTGGCGGTTGGCCTGTAGGAGGATGCTCTGAATAGCCGGTGTGGATGTGGGAGAGGAAAGATTGAGGACTTTTATTAAGGATAGGAGTTGACGGGTGTGTTCATTGGCTGAGTTGATGTGTAGGTGAAGGATTAGGTGGGTGAGGGCAATGGATTGTTCAGTTTGGAACTGGTATAGGGACTGATGGAAAGAAGGGTTGCAGCCAGAGATGGGAACTTTAAGTGTGAGGCCTTTGGGGGTTATGCCAAATGTCAGACAAGCCTGAGAAAATAGAATATGTGAGCGTAATCTGGCTAGGGTGAAGGCATGTTTGCGGAGGGAATGTAAATAAAACTTAATGGGGTCGTTGTGGGGGTGTTGTGAGGGTGACATGGTATTAGAAGGTGGAAAGTTTAACATGAGGTTGAAATGAAAAAGAAAGATAGAAATATATGGGGAGAGAGAAAGGTGAACTAGAAAGCAATTGGAGATCTGGTATGAAAAAAGGCGAAAAAGTGTTGGTTAAGTTGATCTTGTATTGAACTTGGGTTGGTAGACAGCGATATGCAAAAAGGTTAGGTGGTTGTGTTGCCGCTAAATCACGTTAAAGGACGGAGAAATTCGGGAAAATTTCGAGAAAATTTCGAAAAAACGTATTAAAGGAGTGGTGTTGTGGTTAAAGATTACGAAAATGGGGCTAACAATTGTAGAAAAAACCTGTGGGGGGCGGCTAAAATGACGTTAAAGGACGGAGAAATTCGGGAAAATTTCGAGAAAATTTCGAAAAAACGTATTAAAGGAGTGGTGTTGTGGTGAAAGATTACGAAAATGGGGCTAACAATTGTAGAAAAAATGACGTTAAAACCTGTGGGGAGCGGCTGAAATGATCAGTGATGTGCGAAAAAAGGAAGTGGAAATAAAGTTAAAGTTATTAGAACTAGCCGAAATGGTTGTTAAATACGTGAAAGCAGCTGTTATTGAACTAGAAACGGTGGATTTTATAGCAGCGGTAGTGTTGAAAGCGGAAAATAAAATCTTTTGGTTATGGTTGGGAAGTGGGTTACGTATTGTTGAGCATATTTATGGCGGGATAAAATTGTATGGTAGATTACGGTAAAAGGGGAAGGTGAATACAAAGTGAAACTACTGGTAAAAACAGAAAGAGAAAATAAAGAGAAAAAAGAGAAATAAGACGACAGGAAAGATTTCGAAATGCAAAGGCGACAATAACAAACGTAATTGTTGGGTTCAAATTAATGATATGGTTATAATAGAAGGAAACATTCCACGAAGGAAAAATATATCTAAAAACAAAGATGATGTGACTTACCAAATGAAAGTGCTGGCAGGTCGACAGACACACAAACGAACACAAACATACACACAAAATTCAAGCTTTCGCAACAAACTGTTGCCTCATCAGGAAAGAGGGAAGGAGAGGGAAAGACGAAAGGATGTGGGTCTTAAGGGAGAGGGTAAGGAGTCATTCCAGTCCCGGGAGCGGAAAGACTTACCTTAGGGGAAAAAAGGACGGGTACACACTCGCACACACACACATATCCATCCACACATATACAGACACAAGCAGACATATTAAAAGACAAAGAGTTTGGGCAGAGATGTCAGTCGAGGCAGAAGTGCAGAGGCAAAGATGTTGTTGAATGACAGGTGAGGTATGAGTGGCGGCAACTTGAAATTAGCGGAGATTGAGGCCTGGTGGATAACGGGAAGAGAGGATATATTGAAGAGCAAGTTCCCATCTCCGGAGTTCGGATAGGTTGGTATTAGTAGGAAGTATCCAGATAACCCTGACGGTGTAACACTGCGCCAAGATGTGCTGGTCATGCACCAAGGCATGTTTAGCCACAGGGTGATCCTCATTACCAACAAACACTGTCTGCCTGTGTCCATTCATGCGAATGGACAGTTTGTTGCTGGTCATTCCCACATAGAATGCATCACAGTGTAGGCAGGTCAGTTGGTAGATCACGTGGGTGCTTTCACACGTGGCTCTGCCTTTGATTGTGTACACCTTCCGGGTTACAGGACTGGAGTAGGTGGTGGTGGGAGGGTGCATGGGACAGGTTTTACACCGGGGGCGGTTACAAGGGTAGGAGCCAGAGGGTAGGGAAGGTGGTTTGGGGATTTCATGGGGATGAACTAAGAGGTTACGTAGGTTAGGTGGACGGCGGAAAGACACTCTTGGTGGAGTGGGGAGGATTTCATGAAGGATGGATCTCATTTCAGGGCAGGATTTGAGGAAGTCGTATCCCTGCTGGAGAGCCACATTCAGAATCTGATCCAGTCCCGGAAAGTATCCTGTCACAAGTGGGGCACTTTTGTGGTTCTTCTGTGGGAGGTTCTGGGTTTGAGAGAATGAGGAAGTGGCTCTGGTTATTTGCTTCTGTACCAGGTCGGGAGGGTAGTTGCGGGATGCGAAAGCTGTGTGCGAGTGTGTACCCGTCCTTTTTTCCCCTAAGGTAAGTCTTTCCGCTCCCGGGACTGGAATGACTCCTTACCCTCTCCCTTAAGACCCACATCCTTTCGTCTTTCCCTCTCCTTCCCTCTTTCCTGATGAGGCAACAGTTTGTTGCGAAAGCTTGAATTTTGTGTGTATGTTTGTGTTCGTTTGTGTGTCTGTCGACCTGCCAGCACTTTCATTTGGTAAGTCACATCATCTTTGTTTTTAGATATATTTTTCCTTCGTGGAATGTTTCCTTCTATTATAACCATATCATTAATTTGAACCCAACAATTACGTTTGTTATTGTCGCCTTTGCATTTCGAAATCTTTCCTGTCGTCTTATTTCTCTTTTTTCTCTTTATTTTCTCTTTCTGTTTTTACCAGTAGTTTCACTTTGTATTCACCTTCCCCTTTTACCGTAATCTACCATATAATTTTATCCCGCCATAAATATGCTCAACAATACGTAACCCACTTCCCAACCATAACCAAAAGATTTTATTTTCCGCTTTCAACACTACCGCTGCTATAAAATCCACCGTTTCTAGTTCAATAACAGCTGCTTTCACGTATTTAACAACCATTTCGGCTAGTTCTAATAACTTTAACTTTATTTCCACTTCCTTTTTTCGCACATCACTGATCATTTCAGCCGCTCCCCACAGGTTTTAACGTCATTTTTTCTACAATTGTTAGCCCCATTTTCGTAATCTTTCACCACAACACCACTCCTTTAATACGTTTTTTCGAAATTTTCTCGAAATTTTCCCGAATTTCTCCGTCCTTTAACGTCATTTTAGCCGCCCCCCACAGGTTTTTTCTACAATTGTTAGCCCCATTTTCGTAATCTTTAACCACAACACCACTCCTTTAATACGTTTTTTCGAAATTTTCTCGAAATTTTCCCGAATTTCTCCGTCCTTTAACGTGATTTAGCGGCAACACAACCACCTAACCTTTTTGCATATCGCTGTCTACCAACCCAAGTTCAATACAAGATCAACTTAACCAACACTTTTTCGCCTTTTTTCATACCAGATCTCCAATTGCTTTCTAGTTCACCTTTCTCTCTCCCCATATATTTCTATCTTTCTTTTTCATTTCAACCTCATGTTAAACTTTCCACCTTCTAATACCATGTCACCCTCACAACACCCCCACAACGACCCCATTAAGTTTTATTTACATTCCCTCCGCAAACATGCCTTCACCCTAGCCAGATTACGCTCACATATTCTATTTTCTCAGGCTTGTCTGACATTTGGCATAACCCCCAAAGGCCTCACACTTAAAGTTCCCATCTCTGGCTGCAACCCTTCTTTCCATCAGTCCCTATACCAGTTCCAAACTGAACAATCCATTGCCCTCACCCACCTAATCCTTCACCTACACATCAACTCAGCCAATGAACACACCCGTCAACTCCTATCCTTAATAAAAGTCCTCAATCTTTCCTCTCCCACATCCACACCGGCTATTCAGAGCATCCTCCTACAGGCCAACCGCCAATTAGAACAGCATGCCACCCTTCACCTCAAAAAACTATCCAATCTCCTGGTTTCCCACCTCCGGAAAGGCAACTCACTCACCTTTCACAACCTTTCCAGCAAACCTCAACCACCTCTCATTGCACACAAACCCAGTCTCTCCCATCTACTCAATCTCCCACTTCCAGCTCCACTCCCTCCAAAACCTCAAAATTCCGATCAACACAATCTGGCACCACAACACCCTAATTCAGTAGTTAACCTCTCCTCCAAACCTCTCTCCCAATCCGAAACCTCTGTCCTATCCAAAGGCCTCACCTTCAGCCCCACTCCCAGATTCAACCAAACAGCCCTCGTCAAAGATTTACTGTCCTACACTCGTACTCTCTGCTGGAAGTATCACTTTGCCACGAAGAAAAATGATCCTAATCCTACCCCTAATGATCCAACTCCCCAAGACACTATCCAAATTGAACCCTGCCTGGAACAGTTCCGTCCTCCGTCACAGCGGGACCCACCTCCTCTTCCTCAAAATCACCCTCTCCAAACCTTCCAGGAATTTCTGACTTCCAGCCTTGCCTCTCAATCCTTCTTAAAAAACCTTAATCCTACTCCAAACATCACCACTGCTGAAGCCCAGGCTATCCGTGATCTGAAGGCTGACCGGTCCATCGTCATTCTTCCGGCGGACAAGGGTTCCACGACCGTGGTACTTGATCGTCGGGAGTATGTGGCTGAGGGACTGCGTCAGCTTTCAGACAACACCACATACAAAGTTTGCCAAGGTAATCCCATTCCTGATGTCCAGGCAGAGCTTCAAGGAATCCTCAGAACCTTAGGCCCCCTACAAAACCTTTCACCTGACTCCATCAACCTCCTGACCCCACCGACACCCCGCACCCCTACCTTCTACCTTCTTCCTAAAATTCACAAACCCAATCATCCCGGCCGCCCCATTGTAGCTGGTTACCAAGCCCCCACAGAACGTATCTCTGCCTACGTGGATCAACACCTTCAACCCATTACATGCAGTCTCCCATCCTTCATCAAAGACACCAACCACTTTCTCGAACGCCAGGAATCCTTACCCAGTCCGTTACCCCCAGAAACCATCCTTGTCACCATTGATGCCACTTCCTTATACACAAATATCCCGCACGTCCAGGGCCTCGCTGCGATGGAGCACTTCCTTTCACGCCGATCACCTGCCACCCTACCTAAAACCTCTTTCCTCATTACCTTAGCCAGCTTCATCCTGACCCACAACTTCTTCACTTTTGAAAACCAGACATACCAACAATTAAAGGGAACAGCCATGGGTACCAGGATGGCCCCCTCGTACGCCAACCTATTCATGGGTCGCTTAGAGGAAGCCTTCTTGGTTACCCAGGCCTGCCAACCCAAAGTTTGGTACAGATTTATTGATGACATCTTCATGATCTGGACTCACAGTGAAGAAGAACTCCAGAATTTCCTCTCCAACCTCAACTCCTTTGGTTCCATCAGATTCACCTGGTCCTACTCCAAATCCCATGCCACTTTCCTTGATGTTGACCTTCACCTGTCCAATGGCCAGCTTCACACGTCCGTCCACATCAAACCCACCAACAAGCAACAGTACCTCCATTACGACAGCTGCCACCCATTCCACATCAAACGGTCCCTTCCCTACAGCCTAGGTCTTCGTGGCAAACGAATCTGCTCCAGTCCAGAATCCCTGAAGCATTACACCAACAACCTGACAACAGCTTTCGCATCCCGCAACTACCCTCCCGACCTGGTACAGAAGCAAATAACCAGAGCCACTTCCTCATTCTCTCAAACCCAGAACCTCCCACAGAAGAACCACAAAAGTGCCCCACTTGTGACAGGATACTTTCCGGGACTGGATCAGATTCTGAATGTGGCTCTCCAGCAGGGATACGACTTCCTCAAATCCTGCCCTGAAATGAGATCCATCCTTCATGAAATCCTCCCCACTCCACCAAGAGTGTCTTTCCGCCGTCCACCTAACCTACGTAACCTCTTAGTTCATCCCCATGAAATCCCCAAACCACCTTCCCTACCCTCTGGCTCCTACCCTTGTAACCGCCCCCGGTGTAAAACCTGTCCCATGCACCCTCCCACCACCACCTACTCCAGTCCTGTAACCCGGAAGGTGTACACAATCAAAGGCAGAGCCACGTGTGAAAGCACCCACGTGATCTACCAACTGACCTGCCTACACTGTGATGCATTCTATGTGGGAATGACCAGCAACAAACTGTCCATTCGCATGAATGGACACAGGCAGACAGTGTTTGTTGGTAATGAGGATCACCCTGTGGCTAAACATGCCTTGGTGCATGACCAGCACATCTTGGCGCAGTGTTACACCGTCCGGGTTATCTGGATACTTCCTACTAATACCAACCTATCCGAACTCCGGAGATGGGAACTTGCTCTTCAATATATCCTCTCTTCCCGTTATCCACCAGGCCTCAATCTCCGCTAATTTCAAGTTGCCGCCACTCATACCTCACCTGTCATTCAACAACATCTTTGCCTCTGCACTTCTGCCTCGACTGACATCTCTGCCCAAACTCTTTGTCTTTTAATATGTCTGCTTGTGTCTGTATATGTGTGGATGGATATGTGTGTGTGTGCGAGTGTGTACCCGTCCTTTTTTCCCCTAAGGTAAGTCTTTCCGCTCCCGGGACTGGAATGACTCCTTACCCTCTCCCTTAAGACCCACATCCTTTCGTCTTTCCCTCTCCTTCCCTCTTTCCTGATGAGGCAACAGTTTGTTGCGAAAGCTTGAATTTTGTGTGTATGTTTGTGTTCGTTTGTGTGTCTGTCGACCTGCCAGCACTTTCATTTGGTAAGTCACATCATCTTTGTTTTTAGATATATTTTTCCTTCGTGGAATGTTTCCTTCTATTATAACTATATATATATATATATTTATAATAGAAGGAAACATTCCACTGCCAAACTCTTTGCCTTTACAAGTGTCTGCTTGTGTCTGTGTATGTGTGGATGGATATATGTGTGTGTGCGAGTGTATACCTGTCCTTTTTTCCCCCTAAGGTAAGTCTTTCCGCTCCCGGGATTGGAATGACTCCTTACCCTCTCCCTTAAAACCCATATCTTTTTGTCTTTCCTTCTCCTTCCCTCTTTCCTGACGAGGCAACCGTTGGTTGCGAAAGCTTGGATTTTGTGTGTATGTTTGTGTTTGTTTGTGTGTCTGTCGACCTGCCAGCACTTTCATTTGGTAAGTCACATCATCTTTGTTTTTAAATATATTTTTCCTTCGTGGAATGTTTCCTTCTATTATAAACATATCATTAATTTGAACCCAACAATTACGCATCTTTGTTTTTATATATATATATATATATATATATATATATATATAAAAAGAAAGATGATGAGACTTACCAAACAAAAGCGCTGGCAGGTCGATAGACACACATACAAACACAAACATACACACAAAATCTAGCTTTCGCAACCAATGGTTGCCTCGTCAGGAAAGAGGGAAGGAGAGGGAAAGACAAAAGGATTTGGGTTTTAAGGGAGAGGGTAAGGAGTCATTCCAATCCCGGGAGCGGAAAGACTTACCTTAGGGGGAAAAAAGGAGGGAAAAAAGGACAGGTATACACTCGCACACACACACATATCCATCCTCATATACACAGACACAAGCAGACATTTGTAAAGGCCTTTCCAAATGTCTGCTTGTGTCTGTGTATATGAGGATGGATATGTGTGTGTGTGCGAGTGTATACTTGTCCTTTTTTCCCTCCTTTTTTCCCCCTAAGGTAAGTCTTTCCGCTCCCGGGATTGGAATGACTCCTTACCCTCTCCCTTAAAACCCAAATCCTTTTGTCTTTCCCTCTCCTTCCCTCTTTCCTGACGAGGCAACCATTGGTTGCGAAAGCTAGATTTTGTGTGTATGTTTGTGTTTGTATGTGTGTCTATCGACCTGCCAGCGCTTTTGTTTGGTAAGTCTCATCATCTTTCTTTTTAAATATATTTTTCCCACGTGGAACGTTTCCCTCTATTATATTCATATATATATATATATATATATATATATATATATATATATATATATATATATATATATATATATATATATATAGAAGGAAACATTCCACGAAGGAAAAATATATCTAAAAACAAAGATGATGTGACTTACCAAATGAAAGTGCTGGCAGGTCGACAGACACACAAACGAACACAAGCATACACACAAAATTCAAGCTTTCGCAACCAACTGTTGCCTCATCAGGACAGAGGGAAGGAGAGGGAAAGACGAAAGGATGTGGGTTTTAAGGGAGAGGGTAAGGAGTCATTCCAGTCCCGGGAGCGGAAAGACTTATCTTATGGGGAAAAAAGGACGGGTATACACTCGCGCACACACACACGTATCCATCCACACATATACAGACACAAGCAGACATATTTAAAGACCTGTGGGGCTGAAGGTGAGGCCTTTGGATAGGACAGAGGTTTCGGATTGGGAGAGAGGTTTGGAGGAAAGGTTAACTACTGAATTAGGGTGTTGTGGTGCCAGATTGTGTTGATCAGAATTTTGAGGTTTTGGAGGGAGTGGAGCTGGAAGTGGGAGATTGAGTAGATGGGAGAGACTGGGTTTGTGTGCAATGAGAGGTGGTTGAGGTTTGCTGGAAAGGTTGTGAAGGGTGAGTGAGTTGCCTTTCCGGAGGTGGGAAACCAGGAGATTGGATAGTTTTTTGAGGTGAAGGGTGGCATGCTGTTCTAATTGGCGGTTGGCCTGTAGGAGGATGCTCTGAATAGCCGGTGTGGATGTGGGAGAGGAAAGATTGAGGACTTTTATTAAGGATAGGAGTTGACGGGTGTGTTCATTGGCTGAGTTGATGTGTAGGTGAAGGATTAGGTGGGTGAGGGCAATGGATTGTTCAGTATGGAACTGGTATAGGGACTGATGGAAAGAAGGGTTGCAGCCAGAGATGGGAACTTTAAGTGTGAGGCCTTTGGGGGTTATGCCAAATGTCAGACAAGCCTGAGAAAATAAAATATGTGAGTGTAATCTGGCTAGGGTGAAGGCATGTTTGCAGAGGGAATGTAAATAAAACTTAATGGGGTCGTTGTGGGGGTGTTGTGAGGGTGACATGGTATTAGAAGGTGGAGAGTTTAACATGAGGTTGAAATGAAAAAGAAAGATAGAAGTATATGGGGAGAGATGAAGGCGAACTAGAAAGCAATTGGAGATCTGGTATGAAAAAAGGCGAAAAAGTGTTGGTTAATTTGATCCTGTGGTGAACTTGGGTTGGTGGACAGCGATGTGCAAAAAGGTTGGGTGGTTGTGTTGCCGCTAAATCACGTTAAAAGACGGAGAAATTTGGGAAAATTTCGAGAAAATTTCGAAAAAACGTATTAAAGGAGTGGTGTTGTTGTGAAAGATTACGAAAATGGGGCTAACAATTGTAGAAATAATGACGTTAAAACCTGTGGGGAGCGGCTAAAATGATCAGTGATGTGCAAAAAACGGAAGTGGAAATAAAGTTAAAGTTATTAGAACTAGCCGAAATGGTTGTTAAATACGTGAAAGCAGCTGTTATTGAACTAGAAACGGTGGATATTATAGCAGCGGTAGTGTTGAAAGCGGAAAATAAAAATTTTTTGGTTATGGTTGGGAAGTGGGTTACGTATTGTTGAGCATATATAGGCGGGATAAAATTGTATAGTAGGTTACGGTAAAAGGGGAAGGTGAATACAAAGTGAAACTACTGGTAAAAACAGAAAGAGAAAATTAAGAGAAAAAAGAGAGAAATAAGACGACAGGAAAGATTTCGAAATGCAAAGGCGACAATAACAAACGTAATTGTTGGGTTCAAATTAATGATATGGTTATAATAGAAGGAAACATTCCATGTAGGAAAAATATACCTAAAAACAAAGATGATGTGACTTACCAAATGAAAGTGCTGGCAGGTCGACAGACGCACAAACGAACACAAACATACACACAAAATTCAAGCTTTCGCAACAAACTGTTGCCTCATCAGGAAAGAGGGAAGGAGAGGGAAAGACGAAAGGATGTGGGTTTTAAGGGAGAGGGTAAGGAGTCATTCCAGTCCCGGGAGCGGAAAGACTTATCTTATGGGGAAAAAAGGACGGGTATACACTCGCGCACACACACACATATCCATCCACACATATACAGACACAAGCAGACATATTTAAAGACAAAGAGTTTGGGCAGAGATGTCAGTCGAGGCAGAAGTGCAGAGGCAAAGATGTTGTTGAATGACAGGTGAGGTATGAGTGGCGGCAACTTGAAATTAGCGGAGATTGAGGCCTGGTGGATAACGGGAAGAGAGGATATATTGAAGAGCAAGTTCCCATCTCCGGAGTTCGGATAGGTTGGTGTTAGTAGGAAGTATCCAGATAACCCGGACGGTGTAACACTGCGCCAAGATGTGCTGGTCGTGCACCAAGGCATGTTTAGCCACAGGGTGATCCTCATTACCAACAAACACTGTCTGCCTGTGTCCATTCATGCGAATGGACAGTTTGTTGCTGGTCATTCCCACATAGAATGCATCACAGTGTAGGCAGGTCAGTTGGTAGATCACGTGGGTGCTTTCACACGTGGCTCTGCCTTTGATTGTGTACACCTTCCGGGTTACAGGACTGGAGTAGGTGGTGGTGGGAGGGTGCATGGGACAGGTTTTACACCGGGGGCGGTTACAAGGGTAGGAGCCAGAGGGTAGGGAAGGTGGTTTGGGGATTTCATACGGATGTACTAAGAGGTTACGAAGGTTAGGTGGACGGCGGAAAGACACTCTTGGTGGAGTGGGGAGGATTTCATGAAGGATGGATCTCATTTCAGGGCAGGATTTGAGGAAGTCGTATCCCTGCTGGAGAGCCACATTCAGAGTCTGATCCAGTCCCAGAAAGTATCCTGTCACAAGTGGGGCACTTTTGGGGTTCTTCTGTGGGAGGTTCTGGGTTTGAGAGGATGAGGAAGTGGCTCTGGTTATTTGCTTGTGTGCCAGGTCGGGAGGGTAGTTGCGGGATGCGAAAGCTGTTGTCAGGTTGTTGGTGTAATGCTTCAGGGATTCCGGACTGGAGCAGATTTGTTTGCCACGAAGACCTAGGCTGTAGGGAAGGGACCGTTTGATTTGGAATGGGTGGCAGCTGTCGTAGTGGAGGTACTGTTGCTTGTTGGTGGGTTTGATGTGGACAGACGTGTGAAGCTGGCCATTGGACAGGTGAAGGTCAACATCAAGGAAAGTGGCATGGGATTTGGAGTAGGACCAGGTGAATCTGATGGAACCAAAGGAGTTGAGGTTGGAGAGGAAGTTCTGGAGTTCTTCTTCACTGTGAGTCCAGATCATGAAGATGTCATCAATAAATCTGTACCAAACTTTGGGTTGGCAGGCCTGGGTAACCAAGAAGGCTTCCTCTAAGCGACCCATGAATAGGTTGGCATATGAGGGGGGCCATCCTGGTACCCATGGCTGTTCCCTTTAATTGTTGGTATGTCTTTCTCGAACGCCTGGAATCCTTACCCAATCCGTTACCCCCAGAAACCATCCTTGTAACCATTGATGCCACTTCCTTATACACAAATATCCCGCACGTCCAGGGCCTCGTTGCGATGGAGCACTTCCTTTCACGCCGATCTCCTGCCACCCTACCTAAAACCTCTTTCCTCATTACCTTAGCCAGCTTCATCCTGACCCACAACTTCTTCACTTTTGAAAACCAGACATCCCACCACCACCTACTCCAGTCCTGTAACCCGGAAGGTGTACACAATCAAAGGCAGAGCCACGTGTGAAAGCACCCACGTGATCTACCAACTGACCTGCCTACACTGTGATGCATTCTATGTGGGAATGACCAGCAACAAACTGTCCATTCGCATGAATGGACGCAGGCAGACAGTGTTTGTTGGTAATGAGGATCACCCTGTGGCTAAACATGCCTTGGTGCACGACCAGCACATCTTGGCGCAGTGTTACACCGTCCGGGTTATCTGGATACTTCCTACTAACACCAACCTATCCGAACTCCGGAGATGGGAACTTGCTCTTCAATATATCCTCTCTTCCCGTTATCCACCAGGCCTCAATCTCCGCTAATTTCAAGTTGCCGCCACTCATACCTCACCTGTCATTCAACAACATCTTTGCCTCTGCACTTCTGCCTCGACTGACATCTCTGCCCAAACTCTTTGTCTTTAAATATGTCTGCTTGTGTCTGTATATGTGTGGATGGATATGTGTGTGTGTGCGCGAGTGTATACCCGTCCTTTTTTCCCCATAAGGTAAGTCTTTCCACTCCCGGGACTGGAATGACTCCTTACCCTCTCCCTTAAAACCCACATCCTTTCGTCTTTCCCTCTCCTTCCCTCTTTCCTGATGAGGCAACAGTTTGTTGCGAAAGCTTGAATTTTGTGTGTATGTTTGTGTTCGTTTGTGTGTCTGTCGACCTGCCAGCACTTTCATTTGGTAAGTCACATCATCTTTGTTTTTTAGGTATATATATATATATATATATATATATATATATATATATATATATATATATAATAGAGGGAAACATTCCACGTGGGAAAAATATATCTAAAAAGAAAGATGATGAGACTTACCAAACAAAAGCGCTGGCAGGTCGATAGACACACAAACAAACACAAACATACACACAAAATTCTAGCTTTCGCAACCAACGGTTGCCTCGTCAGGAAAGAGGGAAGGAGAGGGAAAGACAAAAGGATTTGGGTTTTAAGGGAGAGGATAAGGAGTTATTCCAATCCCGGGAGCGTAAAGACTTACCTTAGGGGGAAAAAAGGATAGGTATACACTCGCGCACACACCCATATCCATCCGCATATACACAGACACAAGCAGACATATTTAAAGACAAAGAGTTTGCTCCCCACCTTATCCCTACATGCTCTCATAAGCAGTTACTGTCACCCACCCATAGACTGCTGCCCCTTCCCCTCCTCACCCCAGCCTCCTCCTTACCTGCACCACCCAGACTGCTTCTCTCGTCATGCTGTGCAGTCTGGCCTCAGCAGCCAAGCAGCCAGAGGCAATGGGCATGTGCATATGGGATCTGAGGTGCGTTTGCATAAATGTGTGTGTGTGTGTGTGTGTGTGTGTGTTGTCTAAGTCAGAAGAAGATCTTTTGGACTAAATTTTACCTGTTTAGCAGTCTTTTTGGTTTGTCTGCCTGTGACTCAACTTCTCCACTGTATGGTGAGAAGGAATCTGTCCTTTCAATCAAATTGTCATTATTCCATCTTGGACTTTTCATTGATTAAGTATAATATAAAAAATAGTTAAGGGAGAAGTATCTCATGCCTTTAAAATAAAAACTGGCAAGAGAAGGGGACAGCTTATCACAAGTGTAGTTTAACCGAGTTTTAGAAAACAGTTATAAGAGTCTGGAATTTGGAGCTTTTATCACGAAATTTTTGGGAAGGATTATTTTCAGGAAATCTGACAGAAGCAGTTACTCAAATAAATCTGCTGGGAAAAAAAAACAGCAATTGCACTGGACTCAAAATTCATGATAAATATAAAAAACACACCCACATAGAAACACCAATACGTAAAATAGAGTGGCTTCAAAATACATTTAAATATCTTGGAGAAAACATAACAGCAGAAATGGCTAGAAAAATTTGCAATAGACGTAAAACATAATAAAACAGAGAGAGTATTTGGTGTGGCAGGAAAAAATCTGCAACAAGAACTGCAGAATTAAAACATTACTGGTATACCACTGTGGTACAACTAAAATATTTACATGCATGTGAATCCTTGGCAATGATCTATAAGTTGGATAGACTAGATGGACTTGAAAGACGGATTATTAGAAAAATAATGTGTGCAATAGAAACTACAGATGGTTGGAAAATGACAAGATCAACAAAAAGTAGAGAAAATATCAGAAGTAATATTAAAAGAAAGATTAATTTTCTATGGACATGTCTACTAAATGAATAATAGACTAACGAAATGGACATTTGTGTATTTCAGTAAAAAGAAATCTATGATAGCATGGATTACAGAATTAAGAGAAGGACTGGAAAGAAACATCATCAAAGAATAAAAAATGACAGAAAAACGTCTTTTTAATAATAAAATACTAAATTTTGAAGGCTTTCAAGGTATAAAAAATAAGAAATTGGGAAATGACAACATGGGGGGGGGGGGGGGGGGGGGGAGTGAAGGTGTACTGGAAAGTAGGAAACAACACAGAAAGAGGAACTTTCTGTTTTGTGATCCTAGTATGTCACACAGATTTCTTTAAAGAAAAAGGAACTGATACATATAGGCTGAAATTAAATATAAAGTGGGAGCAAGAGAAACTTGGAGAAGTGAAATCAGAATATAGAAAGGAAATGTACATAATGGCAGAAAGATAACTAATAAGGAGAGGTCCCTAGTGGTACATTTGGCTTTTTGAAACTGTCAATATGGTGATGTAGATTAAGATTCCATGTATCACCCACTGCAGTCATTCACACTGGTTGGCCCTTGTTTGCGAGTAATTGAAAAAAGAAAAAAAAATCATAATTTTGAGTGTCAAAAGTGTTAAAAAAGTTCTGTTACGTAGCGTGGTTGTGTGATGGTACGAATAGGGTAACGGTTTCATGTGTGAGAGGTTATGGGTTTGAATCTCATCAGGTGCACAAGGTTTCTTTTTTATTTTTAAATCATTATCGAAATTACTCTGATAATTATTTTTATTCAGTTAGTTGGCTTAAATGTAACTTTTTATTACACATCCTTTGCCACATCATTTTAAACAGCGTATGAACTTCTTCATTTCTTTCACTTTTTCTTTATATCATTCTTTTCCCAATCAGAATTTTTGTGAGTTTGAATTTAATTATATTTATCCATTATGATATTCTATTATTTGAAAATTCTGATCTATCAGGTGAAAAACGAAAGACAAACTAATCTACTTATATTTGGACAATGATATGAAAAGTGTATTTTTTTACCAGATGTGCAATTTTTTGCATGTTAATTGTAAGCTTCTTTTGATGCAATTTGTCCAGGAGGTTAGCATAGTATTCTTCAGTAATTGTTTGCCCAGCGGGGAGATAATCCACAAACAGAATCCCCTTCGCATCCCAGAACACTGATGCCATTACCTTTCCCGCTGAAGGAATTATCTTTGGTGGTGGAGAATCAAATGTTTACACTGCTTTGGCTGTTGTTTTGTCTCTGGTGTATAGTAGTGCATCGAAGTTTCATCTGTGGTCGCAAACAGGCACAAAAACTCTTGTTCGTTTCTCCTAATTCTTGAGTTAAAATGTGATATACCCCTTGAGGTGACATCTGGCAAGCATGAGAAATTTCACGTACTTTCAATTAGCGATCCTCCATTACCATTTCATGCACTTTTGCAATGATTTCTGGAGTAGTGACATGTCTTGGCCGACCACTGTGCGGATCATCATCTAAGCCCTTTCGACCAAATTTAAATTCATTTGTCCACTTGACAACAGTTGAATATGAAGGAGCGGAGTCCCCCAGTGTATTCTGGAAATTGGCATGAATGTTCTTTTCTTACATACCTTTCTTTACAATGTACTTAATCACTGCTCAAATCTCGATTCCCCCCCCCCCCCCATCTTCGCAAATCACTACGCGGGAACAACAATAGAACCACACCACTGCCACAGCTCTCATCCAAGAGCACTGAAGTGGCATGCATTTACAGGCAACTATCCAATATCCAATGAATATCATGTGAACAACCCATTGCGCTAGCACTGACCTCTCGTGGTGATTCTGAGAACTTTTCAAACCACCCTCCTAGTTTGCAAAAATGTGTGGACATCAGTTTTAACTAGAACATCTTACGCACTTTGACAAGTGTGATGGATATGTGGCTACAATATTCTGAAATTTTGTCTCCTTCTCAAATTGCTCATAAAAGCGGAGACTGTTAAAACATTGTTTTTAGGCATGTTGGAGATATCGGATTCTGCCATATCCCAAAATTGATTTACTTTCTGTGTATTTCTTCTGTTGTTCATAGCAATATATGATGGTATAGTTTTTATTATTTCACTTTATTATTAATTTGAGAAATGTTTCTGATTTTTACTTAAAATCTATTATACTGCCTACAATTTTCTTGTTTGCATAAAATTCTGTTCCAGATATTGGCGTGTTTTCCATTTTTCTTACTATTGATTTACCTTCATAAATTCTGTAATGTTCTGTATCACCTAAATTCTCATCAAAGAATCTTGTTTCCTGCACTGCTAAAATTTGTACGTGATTCTTCTGTAGAAATAATTCCAGTTACTTATGTTTCCCAATTTTCAGCTAAATCAGCTGCTTTTTTAGTGTGTATGATCAGATTTTTGAGGTTATTGTTACTTAATGTAGGTTTTACATTTTGTTTTAGCCCTTTCCTGAGTAGATGTTGTTTATTTTCAATGAAGGTGATGTCAGTTTGGTTAATGACTCTTTTATAAAATTGTGTTTTGTTGGATGTTTGGTTATTCTGTTGCTGATGCAGTTTTAGTTGCATGGCTTCTAATTTCTTGCTGCATTTAGGTCCATGCTACACCGAGTACACTCCCTTGATTAAGAAGAAAACACTGTCAGAAATGAGATAGATACAATAAAGAGCATTGCCATAAGCAATGGCTACACAGCCAAAACAAATGACAATTTAAACAGACAAATACACAAAAGCAACACAACGAATGAACACACTGTGAAAGAAGAGGAAATATTCACCAGTATCCCATACCTGGGCCCCATATCACAAAAAATGTCAACCTTTTTCAGACAAACAAATGTAACAGTTGCATTCTCAACCAATAATAAGTTAGGAAACCCACTCATCCATAACCTAAAATCAAATACACAAACATACAACAGCGGAGTGTACAAAGTATCATGCCCCAGTTGTTCTGCCTATTATGTAGTGTAAACAGGCAGAAACTTCAAGACCCATTTTCAAGAACATGTAAATGCTTTCAGGCTCAAGAATTTCGAAAAATCAGCCATTGCACAACATATGTTGGAAACAAAACATGTCATTAACAGTCTAGAAAACAATTTGGTAATACT
Source organism: Schistocerca cancellata (assembly GCF_023864275.1). Classification (NCBI taxonomy): domain Eukaryota; kingdom Metazoa; phylum Arthropoda; class Insecta; order Orthoptera; family Acrididae; genus Schistocerca; species Schistocerca cancellata. Next base: position 142,976,343 of record NC_064634.1, on the reverse strand, counting down.
ACATAATGAAGCCAATGGTAAGACCCTAAGTCTGTTAGAACAACTGGAGATATACCTCCACAAAATCAAAAAACCAGAATCTATGTTAAATGAACAAACAGATTTTGCAAGCCTTAGTTATTTCAGTAATTTTAAAGACGTATTCTAATAATTCTTGCATATGTCAATTGTTTAATAGTTATATCTTTAGCACTACGAATAAATTCATCTTTGACAACACCATGTACAAAAACATCTGTGAAGTGTTTATAAAGTGTTTGCAAGCGTACATCTTGAATGAAGTGACATGTACTAAAACAATGGAGAAAAGAATGTTTGCCGTTGCTAAAATGTTAAAAATGCTTTCCTTGGACTGTTCATTTTCCACTATTTTGCGCACATTTTCCACTTTCGACTTTCGAAATTCATAACTTAACATTAAATCTTTTCGTGACAGGAATATGCATTTCACCTCATTCAGGAGAATAAATAAAACATGTATTAAGACAAATTACACCTGACGATGGACCCACAGGGTCCGAAACGCATCGTGTAGTTAATAAAACACGAAAAAGTTGTGACTGAAGGCATTGTTTAATTCATACCTCCAATGCTTCATAATTTATTCTTGTTCATTTTACATTCTTACTGCCAAGTTTCTTGTTGAAGACATTATACTGTATCAGAAGGAATACTTTATCATTGAATTTTTGTACTAGCCCACTTACAAGAAGCTATAACGTTATTGTATGTAATATAATTTAGGTGATCCTATGGTACTCTTGCGTGCTGTTGGTGCTGCCGAGTATGCTGCTTCTCACAGTGGTCGAGATCTAGAGTCATTCTGCTCTGAACATGGACTTCGCCACAAGGCTGTGCTAGAGGTACGAAGACTTCGTGTGCAGTTAGCATCACAGTTGCAGCTTGCTGTACCTGAACTGGAGTTAGCTGTTGATCCAAGTATGCCTCCGCCTTCTGATACCCAGGCCCGACATCTTCGACAGCTGCTGCTTTCTGGCCTCGTGGATCAGGTTGCTCACCGTGTGGACCTGGATGAGATCAAGGATGCAGCAGATAGACCACGATGGAAGCATGCTTATAGGTATTATGTTTGAAAGTTCATGGATTTTATTAAGATATTTAATTGTCTGTATTTGCTTTACACACTCTGTAATTATCTCGTCCATGTCTTCCAAAACCTGCACAAGCATACAAAGCAGCAATTTTTGTTACCATCCCCCCACCCCCATCCCTACTTCCTCACCGCCCTCCTTGCCCTCTCCCCCCCTTCTGCATTTTGTATGACTTGGAGTGTGACGCTGGGAACTTTAGGACTTTGATGAGTAATTAAACTGGTAAAGATATGATATTTTCATGTTGTATCACTGTTTTAAGTATCCTGTCTATGGTGTTCACTGGTGACTTCATTTGTGTAATGGTTCCATAAATATAGTGGCAGTAAATGAGGCAAGAAGGACAGCACAGGAAATGAGGTCAATACAGTGTATATTCATTTCTGCAAATAAGCAACTTAATGCAGGGGGATCATTAACAGGGAATCATTATTGTCATTTCTGCTCCAGCAAGCCAAATGTGGGTGTATATGAGCTGCCTCGATAATATTTTTCCCTTGCACATTTCTCCTTAATATGTTTTATGCCAGTCAACATCTCCAATTTTGAGCTTCTTGATTTGCTTGCACCAGCCATCACAGAATATCTGATTTGCTCTTCTTCCAAGAAAATTTTGGTAAATGTACCCAAAGGATGCTGTGGAGAGCTGTTTTCACCTTATGGCTGTACCGCTGCAGTCATTTCACTTTGTCAATCTCTTGCATGCTTCTTTCCAGTCTTAAGTGTAGTTTGATACCCCACTAGACTGGGGCTGCCCATCTGTACATCGATATAGGCAACAAAAAATGTTTTGCGCCAAACGATCTTGATCAAAATTGGAAGCTTATTATGTCCTGTTGGCAGTCTCTTGGTGTGTAGTGTATGGTGTTATGCGCTGAGATAATGCTATCTCATCATTGTAAGATGCCGACAACCTATTCTCTTCATTTCAAATTCTTAGATAGACTGTTTGTGAATTTCTATTCGATACAAAACTTATTGTCTTGGTTTTGCTGATTGCAGGTCCATTCCTTTAAATTCTTCATACCAGATATAAAATTTGTTGTCCACTTCTGTCTCGACCCATACAATTACGTAATTATTAATGAACTATGTATGGATTCCTATTTTCTAACTGCTTTTAAAACTTTATTCATTATGATGATGAATAGAAGTAGTGACTGACAACACCCATTTTGTACCCCACTCTTCATTATGACATGATGTAATCTTGTATTCTGCACCTGTACATAGCAATTGGCTTCATCATATAATTGCAGCATGCATGCAGCAATGTTTTCAGACACTTTCTCACACCTCAAACATTCTATTAGGTTGATGCATAAGTTTGTAGTGCTTTACAATAAATTAAATAAATACAAGAGATACACAGAGACGTTAGTAATCATTAATATATTCTCTTTCACTATTTACAACAGTCAGCCAACACTGGGGTAATTTTTTTATTCTGTTGCTGCTTTGTTTGGGCTCAACCATTCCTTTCCTTTCCTTTCCTTTATTTCAGTATAGAGACACCATTTCACATCACCAATAATGATATAGGAAGGAATGGCGGGTGTTATTCACAAGCCAGTTGATGAGAAGCAAGTAGAGATGCATACTTGGTCACCCACTGATTTTTATGATTTTGGTGTAGAACATGTGCCACACATACACCTGATATTTGAACCTTCCCCATTGCATGCAAATGTCACACAATAGTGGTGGTATCACAGTTCATCCCATTTGCCATTTCTCGAGCGCACTGATGTGTATCATTATCCATGCAAATGTCATACAATGGTGGAATTATCACAGTTTATCACTTTTGCCAGTTCTCAAGCACACTGATGTGAATCATTGTTGATTAATATGTTCAAACAATCTTCATCAAACCTCGAAGTTCTTCCTGAAATTGGAGGGTCACTAATGACAAAATGATCCTCCTTAAAACAAGAAAACCATTTTCTTGCCATGCTCTGTCGAGTGCTATTATCCCCAAACATGGTGATAATGTTTCTGGCTGTCTCTGCTGCTGTTGCCCATCTATTGAACTCAAACAGAAGAATATGTTGGAAATGTTGCAATTTCTCTACTTAGTACTTCATATTCTAGCATCCACAGTTCCACTCAGTATCTCCAAAAGACAATATTTAACTTCAAACAGTGATAGTAAACTACAAATAAAAAATTACAATCAGTAAATAAACCCATAGCAACTAAAATACCAACATAAAAAACAAAAATCCTCTGAACTTATGCACCAACCAAATAATATTAGCAGTCATGGGCAGTATTTATATACAGGGTTATTTTTGAGTACCTCTGGGGGTGTCAATAGATGAATGCACAAAAACTACAAAACATACAGAAAATACACACATATCAGTGACTAGAACATCTCTCCTTGTTACAATTGCTTAATAATGGCTCTGTTAGTGACATGGAAAATGTCAATGTGGGTGGACAAGTATTTGTATGCAATTCATTGAAGTCACTGCTGCTGCACTGGAAGGTGAAATAAGAGCAGCCCACTTTGGAAGTGTTGCTTGTCTACAGATGTGAACTAGTTTGATGGAACAATACGGAGTGGATGATTTGTGTACATATTCTGACACACCTGACCCCTGGTGGTGTGCTCTACAACAATGCATAGTACAAATTAAAAACTTGGAGAGGTGCTTTATCCACTGTCATGTCAGTTTTCTGTGTTTCTTCTAGTTTTCAAGCAGTCCTCTTCAGATACCTCAAAAGATGCTATAACCAAACACTTTCTCTTTGTGTAGATAGACATAAGTTTCTATTTTTTCTCAGTACTTCTCATAAAACATCCTTAAGGCAAAGACAAGATCAGTAGTTCACTAATGTGGTTTACTGCCATTTTGTTCCTTTTCTGAGGTTTATGGCCATTTTCTTTTCAAGTGTAGGTTCAGCAGATTTTTGTAGTCTTTAATCCAAAATGGAATACTCGAATTGTTAGATTATGCAACAGCAAGGTTATAGTTCTGTAATTGATGCATGTTTTACTGTTTCCGTTTGTAGATCATAGGGTGACAGCTCCCTGTTCTCCTGCACTACAGTTACATCTTCTTACCACACTCTCTTGGTTACCCTGTACAGCCATTGTTGCCTTATCCCTCCTAGAGCTTTGATTGTGTCTGCATTGAATTTGGATGACCCAGTCTTAATACAGATATAAAAGGTTAATTTTTTGTTGCATACAGAAATGTCATCTGCAGAGAGTACATATAATTTGCAGATGGTCACCCATCCAACTGCCAGCCAAACCCAACAGCACTTAACTTTGTGGATCTGACAGGAACTGCAGGAAAGCCATTGACAATTAACATCAAAGTCTTTTGTTTATGGGAATGTTGTTCAGAAAAGCCAGTGTCCACAGTAGGCAGCCATTAACAATATGTGGTGGATATTTAAAAGGGAAAATAGCCAATTTGTGGAATGACACTCACCAAATAGCCAAATCTGGAGAAAGGACAGTGTTTCCTAAGCTTTAAACACTTTCACTTTGTTCACTGCTGAAACCTTTCATGCATTTTCTGGCCAATGTGCTTTGTTTAGATGAAGCAGCTCCATTAAATCTTTACAATATGATCAATATTGTGAAAAGGAAAGTTGCTACTCACCATATAGTGGAGATGCTGAGTCACAGATACGAACAACGAAAAGACTGTCACAATATAAGCTTTCGGTCAACAAGGCCTTTGTCGAAAATAGATATGACACATGACTGCAGCCTCTGATACCTGAGGCTCCACTGCGAGCAATAGCAGCAGTGCATGATGAGAGCGGCGACTGGGTGGGGGTAACGAGGAGGCTTGGACAGTGAGGAGGAGGGATAGCATGGTTGGGGCGGAGGACGGTGAAGTGCTGTCGGGGAGCACACAAGGATGAGGTGGGGAGAGGGTAGGGGAGCTAAGTACAGTTGGGTAGGAGGTTAGATGGCGGGCAGGGAGAGAGATGAGGGGGGGGGGGTTAGTGGAAAAGGAGAGAAGTAAAAAGACTGTGTTAATTGGTGGAATGAGGGCTATGTATTGCTGGATTGGAAACGTTGAAGGGGCTGGATGGGTGTCACGGGGAGGATCAATATGGCACAGGCTGTGAAGCAGTCTTTGAAATAAAGGATGTCGTGTCAGGCAGTGTGCTCAGCAACAGGGTGGTCTACTTGTTTCTTGGCCACAGTTTGTTAGTGGCTATTCAAGCAGACAGATAGCTTCTTGTTGTCGTGCCGACATAAAGTGCAGCACAGTGGTTACCGCCATAACGTGACTGGTTTCACAGATAGCCCTGCCTTTGATGGGGTAGGTGCTGTTTTAGACTGGACTGGAGTAGGTGGTGGTGGGATGATGTATGGGACAGTTCCTGCATCTAGGTCTGTTACAGGGATATGTGACTTGAGGTAAGGGCTTGGGAGCAGGGATTGTGTAGGGACGGACGAGTATATTGTGGTTGGATGGGAAGGGTGGGAAGGATAGTGGTTATTGTTATATTCCATCCTGAATTTTCCATTGTGTGATTTTTACAATATGATTATATCTAAAAACAAAGATGATGTGACTTACCAAACGAAAGTGCTGGCATGTCGATAGACACACAAACAAACACATACACACAAAATTCAAGCTTTCGCAACCAACGGTTCCTTCGTCAGGAAAGAGGGAAAGACGAAAGGATCTGGGTTTTAAGGGAGAGGTTAAGGAGTCATTCCAATCCCGAGAGCGGAAAGACTTACCTTAGGGGGAAAAAAGGACAGGTATACACTCGCGCGCACACACACACACACACATATCCATCAGCACATACACAGACACAATCCGACATTTGTAAAGTCAAAGAGTTTGGGCAGAGATGTCAGTTGAGGCAAAAGTACAGAGGCAAAGATGTTGTTGAATGACAGGTGAGGTATGAGCAGCGGCAACTTGAAATTAGCGGAGGTTGAGTCCTGGCGGGTAACGAGAAGAGAGGATATACTGAAGGGCAAGTTCCCATCTCCGGAGTTCTGACAGGTTGGTGTTAGTGGGAAGTATCCAGATAACCCGGATGGTGTAACACTGTGCCAAGATGTGCTGGCCGTGCACCAAGGCATGTTTAGCCACAGGGTGATCCTCATTACCAACAAACACTGTCTGTCTGTGTCCATTCATGCGAATGGACAGTTTGTCGCTGGTCATTCCCACATAGAAAGCTTCACAGTGTAGGGAGGTCAGTTGGTAAATCACGTGGGTGCTTTCACACGTGGCTCTGCCTTTGATCGTGTACACCTTCCGGGTTACAGGACTGGAGTAGGTGGTGGTGGGAGGGTGCGTGGGACAGGTTTTACACCGGGGGCGGTTACAAGGGTAGGAGCCAGAGGGTAGGGAAGGTGGTTTGGGGATTTCATAGGGATGAACCAAGAGGTTACGAAGGTTAGGTGGATGGCAGAAAGACACTCTTAGTGGAGTGGGGAGGATTTCATGAAGGATGGATCTCATTTCAGGGCAGGATTTGAGGAAGTCGTATCCCTGCTGTAGAGCCACATTCAGAGTCTGATCTAGTCCCGGAAAGTATCCTGTCGCAAGTGGGGCACTTTTGGGGTTCTTCTGTGGAAGGTTCTGGGTTTGAGGGGATTACAAAGCAACCATTGGTTGCGAAAGCTTGAATTTTGTGTGTATGTTTGTGTTTGTTTGTGTGTCTATCGACATGCCAGCGCTTTCGTTTGGTAAGTCACATCATCTTTGTTTTTAGATATATTTTTCCCACGTGGAATGTTTCCCTCTGTTATATTACAATATGATTATTTATATATGAATTAGACATGTTGATGTCCTTTCAACTTATCATTTATAAGCTTCAGAAAAGCAACAATAGCTCCAAAAATATTGAATATAAAAATCTGTTCTCCTTCCATTCATTTGCTTTTTGGCTGCTGAGCTATCTGCAGGTACTTCTCAGTTTGTGTCCAGTCATTATGATTGCTATTAGACGTGATATAAAGAAATGCACTTCTTTCTTTTGTTAATGACAAATAAAAATGATTCAGTAACAGGTATATATTTTGCCCAAATATGTGCTACTTAAATTGCAAAAGATGTTAACAAAAAATAATAAATAAATGTGCAGCACTACTTTTAGAACCACAAAACTAAATGGATTGCTTTGTCACACTCCTGAGAGGTGTCATGTTACACGGTTTGCATGGGAAATGATACATAACTTCCTGATTGCTTTCAGCATTTTCTGTTCACTATTTGATTCTCTGTACACTTTGAACAGTCACTGTTTAAGCTACTTTCCCATCTGCTAGCCAGGTAAAATTATAGTCAGCAGACTCATGCCTCATGCAATGCATCAAAGAAGTGCACATTACAATAGTGTCCCATAGCATAGACAATAAAAAAACTAAAAATCTATATACAGTACCCAATTAATGAAACAATGAAGGTACATTGACAACATTCCTTTTTTCTCATGCATAAGTTCAAATGCAAGGGAATAAAAATCCATCCCACCAAACTGATAGAGCACACACAGTTAACGCATATTGTCTATAGTGTTAACATTTTTCCTCCATTTTCATACAATCCAAGTTAAATGAAGGAACAGGATGATTATATTAAAAAATGAAGGTTTTACTGTCATATATTAAAGGGGTAATTAATTAAGAAACCACTTGAGTGCAGGTTCATTGTAACTCTTTGTAAGTATTTGTGTGTTGTTACTATGCTACCTCCAAAGAAAGACATTATTCAAAGCTTAGTTACATGTTTGGTATCGTTTTTATACCTGTTGACTGGCCAAAACCTCAGTATTACAGTGACTGGTTACCTTTTCTCCAGTTGTTAATAAAGAAATAAAACAGACACATATGTTGGACAGACACCACATTTTATTGTTTATGACAGCAGATAGTAAAGAAACTAACAACAGGTACAATCTGAAACAATACTATCATTGTTCTATTTCAACAAAAATAAATAAATGTAGATCTAGCAGTCTCCTTTCTGTAATGTACTAAATATTAACTAAAATAATCTCCAATCACATAGAAATAAAACAAGGTGGTTTTTGAAGTAGATAAAGAGCAAGAGACCATTTGCAAGTGAAAAGTAAGTGTAAGAATGCCAATACCTTTAACGAGGTTATTGCAAGATGTCCAGTTTTCTACTTCACTCAGAATTCTTGCTGTTGTTTTATGCAGGATAAGTACTTGCTTTAGTTTGTCTGCATTCCCCCGAAAGTAAGTTTGTAAAACAGCATGGTAAAAGTCGTGTAAAATAGACCACCAGTCTGCATTTCAAATCAATTCAATGAAAAGTACTTCTAAGCGCAGAACAAAGTGAACTGAAATTCTTGATATTCTTTATTTTTGTTGTCACGGTTTGTAATTTTTATCCACCTGGATCCCAAGAAAAGTTTTGTTTTTAAACTGCATAATATGAGTCTGTGGGACATTTAGACTTAAACTGATTTTGTGAGCCAGTTGCAAGAATCTCCAGTCTTTATTTGAACAGTGTTTAGTATGTTTTAGTTAGCGTCCTTTATTAGCATGTCTGTGTCATCAGCAAATATCACCAATTTTCAGTCCTTTATTAGCATGTTTGTGTCATCAGCAAATATCACCAATTTTGAACAATTTTGGAGAGCCATCTAAAAGTTATTTATGAGGGATAGTAACACTAGCAGATCACATTCCAAACCTTATGGAGCCCACATTGTGTCTGTATCATTTTGAGTTTAGTTTTATCCTACAATGAAGGGAGGTCTCAATAAATCCTAAGAGCACTTGATCAAATTTTAGTTGCCCGTGTCAAATTTTGTGGTCCACAGGATCAAATGCCATAGTAAGTTCATTTGTCAGAATTTTATTTGCGAGATCATGATTTTCTATAATGAGCCATTTATGGCATCCAGACTGAAAGTTAGTTGGCATGCTGTGGTAATTGAGTCAATATTCTACTTAAGACCACTTCCTCCTCCTCCCTCTCTACCAAAAAGTGTGGGGGGGGGGGGGGGGGGTGACGTAGACCTGTAGTTAGGGTGATTTTCTTCTCTCTGTTTTTGTTAATCCACTGTAGATATAAGTAAGCTGTGGAGGAAGGCAGTAAAATGTACCATTTATAATTATATGAAAGCTATGAACTAACAAGCTTCAACCAAGTAATGTAGGTTGATTCTTACAAAGGAGAAGACAGCAACTAGCCACTATTAATAATGCTATTAATTAAGTAAATAGCGCCATATCTGGTTTCGAACTGACAAGTTCATCATCAGATGGCTGTTCACAAGATGCACTTTACATAATCTCAGTTTTTTATTTTTATTCTCCCACTGTAGCGAAATATTCTTGGTGTGTTGGTGCCCTAAGGTAGAAAACAATGTTACAAGCGCCCTATGTGAACATAACTAATCTCCAAACGATGTAATACAGAGTAAACAAGTATGTGAGGTTAAGTAGTTATAGTACTTACATGGAAAATTCCACAAAATTTTCTTGCAAAGTTGCAGGATTGTATTTTTGAAATATTGCAAAGTATATGCCGCACTTATATGATTTGCATATCACCATATTGTGAAAAGCCCAAAACACACACACACCAAAAAGTATTTGCCACATGTGAAGGTGACACAAAGATTGCTGTTTCATAAATACAACAGTGCCAGAGATGTTCTCTCTTACAGATATTATGATATATAGATTACTTTGATTTCACAGTATGGATGATTATAAAGTATAAACATAACATCAAGAACAAATAAAACACAAAGATAAACTTTACATTATGAGTATATAATGTTACAGATGAAGTTGACAGATGTAGTAACAGGTTTGTGTGAATGCTACTTACATGGTATTATGTAAATGCTATGCTATATACAGGGAACAACATAGAGGTGAGATAATATTACTTAAAATCCGCCTTGATTGCAAAAATGTTTATTGACATGACCAGTTTCAGTTCCTCTAGTACCATCTTCAGATCTGCAGTTTCAGTTACAGGAGTAACCCGTCCACACTCAGCAACCTTCACATGCAATCAAGATGGATTATAAGTAACATTATATAAAAAGTGATTTGCGGTATCCCTGCAGACATTGTCTGTTTTTGCAAAATAGAGGTGAGATAAACTGAATAATATGACACTAGTAATTATATTAACATAGTATGGCCACTGAAATTTTGAATCAATTTTACAGTTGCACTAATGCGTGACCGAGCAGGCAGCTATATTTAGGTGTAAAGCAGTGCCAAAAAAGTTCGTGTATTATAATGTACACATTGCTTTGACTTGACAGTAGATTTTTTAATTTTTTTACAAAGAATTAAGGTAACATTACAAGCATTTACATTATAAAGAATAAACGTTACATTGTGAGCAAACCGTATTCAGTGAGCATTAATTTCAAATAAATTCGGGGAACATAGTAACCAGTTTGTGTGAATGTTACTTATATGTATGGTATTGTGTAAACACTATGCCATAAACAGGCAACAACATAGAGATGAGTTAAAATGAATAATGTGACAGTAGAAATTATATTAATGTAGTATGGCTCACCAATAATAATTTTTTTTCAGTTTTACAGTTGCAGTAATGTGTGATTGAGCAGGAAGCCATATTATGATGTAATATTTTGTTTGGATTATTGAGTCCATGTTGTTGTTAAAAGGAGTTGTTTAATTATGTTTTAAACTGGAAAGTAAGTGAGTGAAATTTTGTAGAAAGGTTGAATTGGCTAGAACTGTCTGTTCATTGAGGATATGGTGTGGTGATTTCCTTTTATGTATATATATTTCTGTCTCTTCTAGCAGATTCTTGAGGCTACCTTTCTCAGCATTGTGCAATATTTGGATGTGGTCTTCGATGTTTTTTACTTCATATTTACTGAGAGTTGTGTGCATTGCAAATGCAGATTTTGAAGGATTGTTCAAACATGTGGCATCTAAATGTTCTTTGAATCGAGTCTCAAAGTTTCTCCCAGTCGGCCTAATATAGAAGAAGGGGCAATTCTGGCATCTGAGAATTTATATACCTGATCTTATGTTATTCTATATATTATGAATGGTTAGCTGCTGAAGTTTATGGTTTGTGTGGAAGCTTATATTTATGTTTGTGTTTTTGAAAAGATTACGTATTTTATGGGATATGCTCCCTAGAAAAGGAAGTGAGACATATTTTCTGCCACTTTTTACTGGCTTTTGTCTTTGACTGCATAGGTGTCTGGTGTGGGGCTTTGTTGTCTGCTGTTTTTTGGATTTTTTGTGATAATTTATCAATCGTGTGAGGGCTATATCCATTGTTTAGAGCTATGGCTTTGATGATATTCTTTTCTTTATGTTGGGCAACTGGTTCAAGTGGAATTTTATGCAGGCGATTCAGCATGGGCCTGAAGTATGCTATCTTATGTTTGTTTGGATGACAAGATGAGCTGTTGATGCACACACATATGTGGCTGTTTGCTTTCTATAAATTTCAAAGTGATGTTTCTGGTTTTTGCTGAAAATTTTTAAATCTAAGAAATTGATGCTGTTATTGGATTTATGTTTGACAGTGAATTTGATGTTATTGTGCATGTTGCTCAGCTCGGTTGCTAATGTGTCAATTGCCTGCATAAAAGAAAATCACCACACCATATTTGCAATGGACAGACAGAGCTAGCTAATGCAACCTTTCTACAAAATTTCACTTACTTACTTTCCAGTTTAAAACATAAATAAACACTACTCCTTTTAACAACATGCAATCAATAATCCAAAAAAAATATCACGTCATAATATTGCTACCTACTCAGTCACACATTACTGCAACTATAAAACTGATTTTTTTAAAAAAGTGAGCCATATTACATTAATATAATTTCTACTGTAACATCATTCATTTTATCTCATCTCTATGTTGTTGCCTGTTTATGTCACAGTATTTACACAATACCATATAAGTAACATTCATACAAACTGGTTACTGCATTCTTTGAATTTATTTGAAATTAATGCTCACTGAATATTGTATGCTCACAATGTAATGTTTTTTATTTATAATATGAATGCTTATAATGTTAGCTTAATTCTTGGTAAAAAAATAAAATACATACACTGCTCAGTCACACTTTATTGCAACTGTAAAATTGATTCAAAATCTCAGTGAGCCATACTATGTTAATATAATTGCTAGTGTCATTCTATCCATTTTATCTCACCTCCATGTTGTTCCCTGTATATAGCATAGTATTTACTATGTAAGTAGCATTCACACAAACCAGTTACTACATCTGTCAACTTCATCTGTTATACTATATGCTCATAATGTAAGGTTTATCTTTGTGTTTTATTTGTTCTTGATGTTACATTTATTCTTTATAAACTTTCATACTGTGAAATCAAAGTAATCTATATATCGTAATATCTGTGAGGGAGAACATCTCTGGCAGTGTTGTATTTGTGAAACTTCAATCTTTGTGTCAACTTCACATGTGGCAAATACTTTTTGGTGTGTGTGTATGTGTGTGTTTTGTGCTTTTCACAATATGGTGATATGCAAATCATGTAAGTGCTGCACATACTTTGCAATATTTCAGAAATACAATCCTGTAACTTTGCAAGAAAATTTTGTGGAATTTACCATGTAAGTACTCTAACTACTTAACCTCACATATTTGTTTACTCTGTATTACATTGTTTGGAGATTAGTTATGTTCACATAGGGTGTTTCTAACATTGTTTTCTACCTTAGGGCACCAACACACCAAGAATATTTCGCTACAGTGGGAGAGTAAAAATCAAAAACTGATGATTATGTAAAGTGAATCTTGTGAACAGCCATCTGATGATGAACTTGTTAGTTCGAAACCGTTTACAGTGCTGTTTACTTAAATAAATAGCATTATTAATAGTGTCTGGTTGCTGTTTTCTTCTTTGTAAGATTCAACCTACATTAATTATACACAGCCACAGTCTCACCATGTCAGTTTTAGACATAATAGCATTAAACTTCAACCAGTCACACTTTGTTTTTAGCAAAGTAGTTTAGTTAGTCAGTCTTTCTCGTGTGTACTTGTCATCTGTGAAAGGAATCAATAATCATGGACCAGAATTATGGACACATAATGAGAAATGTGATATTAGGGTATAAGAAGACTATTGGGAAAAAATGAGAAAGTTGGCTAACTAGCGGACACAAATCCATTCAGTAGAGAGAAAATGATGATCATGGTAACACCGTATGAAAGGATTACCTTTAAAATGAAGTGCGTTGTAAAGGACTTGGAATTGGATGCACCAAATGAGTTTGAGAGTTGTTAAGTTGTGGAAACTCACTAAAATTCAATTTTATCTGATCTAGGATTTCTTTCTTCCTCGCACTCTCACTTTGTCTTCCTTCTCCCCAACTCCCTACCCTCACCACTTTCCCAATAGGCTGCTGCCCATACTCATAGGACATCATTTTTAGTATTATAAATAATTTTACTTTGTTATCACTACATTATGAGCAGCTTGAAAATGATCACAAATACTACCTACAATTTCTGATGGAAAACTTTTTGTTTCTTTTAACTGCATGATTGCAGGTGCCTAGAGATGGAAGACCCAGTATTCATACATGCACACTCAGTTCTAAAACGACAACGCCCAGAGTGGGTAGTCTATCAGGAAGTGTATGAAACAAATGGAAAGTTATACATGCGAGGAATTACAGCAATAGAGCCTGAGTGGTTACCTGTGTATGCTCCAGCCTTGTGCAACTTTTCGGAACCACAGACTGATCCACCTCCTCACTTTTGCCAGGAAACTGGTGTAGTAAAATGTCACATTACAGGAACATTTGGTATGTTAAAGTTAAGTCGTATGCTCTTGCCTGGTAATTATAGTTTCCTGTAATTACTGCCAAGTATTGTGTTGCATAATATTGCTAAGTATTGTCTTGTCATTTCATATTTCCGCAGGACGAGCAGGTTGGCAGTTACCGTTGGTGGAATTGGAGTATCCCTCTGGAAGACAACGGTATCAGTGGTTTGCAAGATTCTTACTTGAGGGAGAAGTTTTCCCCAAACTAAAAAGATTTACCAACTCTCTCCTGTCAGCACCAGCAACAATGAATAAGACATGGGCAAAGTGAGTTTATAGTAGCTCATATGTGAAAAAATTTAAATAGAAACAATATATGTAGTAGCGCCATTTCACAACAGTTTGGACAAGATGTGTATTTCAAGATTCTAATCCTAATGAATGCAGCATATGAAATTAAAGGTAATTAATTATATTTGTTTTCCAAATAACAAAATTAATCAGAAGAAAACCATGCACCGAGGCTGGTGTTCCAGTCAAGATGAATACTAAAATTCTTGTAAGGCATGTGACCTGCCCCTCCCCTTTCCCCTCGTGTAAGGAAATAAGTATTTTCCAAAGTTCGTGAATCCTATCTGGCAACATTGCCCAAATTATTGAAAATGCCTGCCAACAGTCTTTTTTGACATGTGATTCTAGTAATGTCCTCAATAATTTATGCTCTCTAGGCCAATCAGTGTATTGTAAACTCGCTCATGCTGATTTGTATTTGCAAGTGTCAAGTTGTCATTACCCTTTGCAAACTATGAGCATGCTTAAAACACTCGTACACAGAGCTCACGCTGTCTAAGATCTAGGTAGTTTACTGAAAAAGCTCACCCATCTAAAGACAGCATTTAGAAAGAATGGATATTCCACTCAGCACATTAACCGGGCACTGTCAGTTAAAATCAAGAATCAGGAAACGGATAAAAAGGAGAGTACGTCAGTAAAATCTATAGCTTTTCTTCTTTTTGTAGGAAACATTCCATTTAAAGTAGCAAGAATCCTCTGGAAATTTCAAGTGAAAGTGATTTTTCATCTGCCATCTAAAATTACAGAACTGCTGGGATCGGTGAAGAAGGATTTGTTATTGCTGGGGTTGCCACAAGTTCTGGAAATTAGGGAATTTCAAATGTATCAGGAAGATATCAGGGAAATTTGAAAGGAGCACTGGAAAAATCGCGTTTTTGCCTCAGTAGATGAAATGGTTTAGTTACTGAGATGTCATGCATTGCCAGTGGCTGGGTGCAGCTGAATACGTGCGTTGCTTCCCTACTCCCTCATTTTTGCTACTTCTCCCCTTTCTACCACTCTCCTCAGCTTGCAGTCAGTGGTGCCACCACTTCTTGCCACTAGCCTAGCAGCTGCCGATGGCAGGCAGGGAGGCGTGAGGAGTGGTTTGTTTGGATCTGATTCTCAGAGACTCTTGATGCAGTGGCCGGAGACAGCAGTTATGTGTGCATCAGTTGTGTCTGAGTGATTGTGTGAATGTGTGTGTGCTTTCGTTTTCTGACAAAGGCTATGGCCAAAAATTTAATTATGAGAGTGTGATTGTCTTTTCTGTGTTTCTGTCTGCAGCTCAGTGATCATCTTTACAGTGAGCTGCTACCTATCCTTATTATTATTGATTCTCAGAGTATTCACACAAGCTATCTGTTGCATTGATTTATCACTGCTGTCTCATTTCATCAACATGGTGTCTGTGACATGTGAATAGTTGGCCACATGAGTAGATTTCCATGACAGGCCAATACTGCAGGTCATTTCTGTGGGTACATCTAAAGGTTCAGGCCTGCCGATCTGAAGCCCATCATTTCCCACTGATGTGCAGGCCCTGCCTGTCAGAACTAGTGTCACTGATCTGCCTGCAGGCCAGGTCTGTTTGTGTGTGGCGTAATGCGGCAGATTTTCGTGGTGCTCCTCGGCAGGTCAGAGCCCATGGGCGATGAATATCAGGAATTGAGACTGACTCACCACAAGTACATTGCAAGGTGTGGTATTTTATAGACATTTTATTTTTTCTAGTACATTTTGGCACTTCGAAAGTAGTTTATATATTAGAAAATATGGGATGATAAGAAGATGAAATTGGAAATTTGTGGTAAGGTCTTGTGGGACCAAACTGCTGGGGTCACCAGACCCTAAGCTTTCGCACTAATTAATCTAACTTAAACTAACTTACACTAAGGACAACACATACATCCATGCCCAAGAGAGGACTTGAACCTCCAACAGAGGGAGCAGCGCGGACCGTGACAAGGCGCCTCAGACCGTGTGGCGATAAGAAGAGGAAAATTGTGGCATTCACAGGCAGCTTGAGGCTGCGTACTCATGTATTTCTTGAAAGAAAAACTTCTTAATACCTGTAAAATAATAGACGTAACACACGGGGTAATAACCAACAATAACAAACGTAATAGAACCAACATTTTATTGGCAGTCAACTATAGAGTGCTTTACGCTATTATTCCATGCCCTTCTTTCGAGAGGCTTACTTTTTTTCTGAGGTTATTTCTGAAATTAGTGAAGGAATTTTAAATCTGTCTTGTGATTCCATCGAAATGCGTATTTTGGTCACCAAGTGTGTTTCATTTTATCGAAGTAAAATTATGTCAGTGGTCTTTATAAAACATACAGGGTGTACATAAAGTCCGGGAGCACTCTCAATTATTTATTGCACAATAACTAAACATTGTACAGATATCATACATATTGCATTTTGAAGACAATATCTGAAAGTATTCTATACACGAACCATGAGTGACCCGGCAGACATCAATACGGTAATTGAATTCTTGCCATACCTGTCCCACATGCCATCGTCGATTGTGGCAGTCGCTTCCCGTATTCTCTCCTGGAGCTATGCTACATCACATGATAGAGGCAGTACATACACCAGATCTTTAATGTGTCCCCACAGAAAAAAGTCACACGGAGAGAGATCTGGTAATCGAGGAGGCCATTTTGAACTCCACCACACAGTAAGCTCACTCCACATGTGGACTCGGCCTTTTTATGACTAACGCTGACTATCGGCAAATTTCCAAACTATTCTGTAGCAGTATACATGGAAAAAAACTTTCAGGGTTTCTCTTCAAAATGGCATGTGTATGATATCTGTGCGATGTTGGTTCTTGTGCAAAAAATAATTGAAATGTTGCTGGACTTTATGTACACGCTGTATATCCATTTGGCTTGCTGTCTCCATCTAAAAACAGTTCATTGCAAAAGATGTTGATGTTAGTACTAAGATTTTTGCTCACATGGTTAGAAATACCGAAGTCCTTACTTTTTTTTGGTTTTACTTATCCTTGAGCTCTCAAAATTTGTCAGGGAAAAATGCTAAAACTTGTCTGGAAATCGGGGTATTTCACTTGAGGAGACTTGTGGCAACCCTGTATTGCAGAAGGCCGGATTTTACCAAATACGCTTGTCATTGTGGTGTGGCTAACATACGACGGACCACACACACACCATGAAGAATGTTGCACTGAACGTCAGTGGTGCACATGCCTTTTTGCTTCCAAACAAGTCTGCTATTGCCAGTCACTGTATTTCCACTAGACATTCAATTGAGTATTATAAAACTGTGACTCTGACCACAACTACATCTTTATGGGACTCCAGTGTTAAAAAATCCATGGAAATACACCTGGCAGAAAATCTGATGAACTGTGATGGCAGCTGCCAGTTGGACAGTGCATGGAACCCCATAATCTCCACAATTTGGTCTAATCAAAGACAACAAATTGTACCAATAACCGCAGTGAGCTGTTACACAGAGGACACCTGAGTTCCACCAGTGAAGGTGCTGCTGCTTTGAAGTGTGGTCCATCTGTCAACTTGAATTTTGACACGTGCACTTAATACTCACAGTGTGCTTTGTGGGGCAGAATGGAGCAAGTCTTTGTCAGTCTTCAGTGCCTCATCTGAAGATGACAGACAGGTGCCCAGTTGAAAATCGTGCAATGAATTAAATTACGGCTGGCTACAAACCCAAAATTTGTTTGAACATATAATTCATCAGGAAAATTTTAAAATTACCATAGGCCTACATGATAGCTCAGTTGTTATATCAAATGTGGGTCATGAGATTGAGGAGACTAATTTTGTAAAAGCTAACAAAGCTGCTTTTGTGTGACCAGATGACAAGGATGAATATGTTCTGTCTTATGACTTCAACAAAGTGTCTGCTTTACCTGACCTGGCACCTGTATGTGTAAAGTAGTTGATTTAAGTGTACTCTTGCCCCATTTGATAATTTATGCCTGTTTATAAATGTAGTCTCATTATGATGTGTTATTTGATATTTAATGTCTTTTTATAAATGTAGCCTCATAGAGTGATTGTGGACCTCATGCTGGCATCCTTTTGTGAGGTGTAGATATCATCATGGGGTTGCTTAGTAAATTCATGGAATAAATAATCTTTTACTGTTGTTTTATAGTGTTCTTTGGGTATATTTCAATCATTTTTTGAGCTCTGTAGCAATTACACTTCTTACAGACGAAGTGCTCAGCACCATGTGCCTAACATGCATTAGTATTTATAATAGTATGCAGCATAGAATTGTAGAAATAATGTCTCATTACCATACAAGCATAATGAAAGCTACAGCCAAAATATTATACCGGGTGGTTGTAGTTAAAATTTCCGTATTTAACACATTATAACATAGTAACTAATTACCATACAAGTACTAAACATGCTAGCATTAATGTACAGAGTATGGGGTGCATGTTTTCTGTGCGTCACAGTGCCACCATCCAGTTCCAACTATGGCCACCAGGTGCTGTGATCAGTCATTATGATTCATGGTCTTAAACACCTGACCAGTCACATTGAACTTGTTGACGTGTCAACATGAGCTTGGACAAAAGAAACAGGGCATTATTGGTGGAGTTCTGTTATCAAAACAACAGTAACGCTGCAGCTGCATTTCGAGAATATCACCAGCTGAAAAGATTGCAAAAAGGTCCTCTTTCTCCACCTGCTGTACGGAGTATGATGAAGTTCAAATCAGCTGGAGAAGTGGGCATCACTCCGGAAAGAGGTCAACGACCAGTTGCACCACAGGTGGCATGCAATTCCCGATTGTCAGGCAGTGAGCATGCAGTGTCACGACAGATGAACATCCTGTGGTTCACTGTACATAAGGTTCTTTTAATCATTCTCAAATGGTATCCATATCATACAGCAGCTTGCAGCTCAGGACGCACAATGACATGTTGACTTCACTCTCCACTTTCTCGCAAGGATTGAATTGGACGAGGGCTGGCCCTGGACTATCCTATGGACAGACAAAGCTCATTTTTCTTTGACGGCTGGGGTGAACAGATGGAACTGTCAAGTGTGGGGATCTCTCTTTTTTGAAGAGGTTGGCACTCGTGGACCAAAGACGTGCAGTGTGACTGGCAAGCGTCACTGCAGTATGCTTCGCCTGCTACTCGCCATACAGAAGAGTGACGCAATGAACTCGACAGTTTTCATGCAAGATGGGGCCCCACTGCACATCACTCGTGGAGTTTACCTCCTTCTCCGAAATACATTTGGAAATGACCAAATTATCATCTGATCATTTCCAAATACTTGGCCGGCACAATAACCTGACCTCGCTCCCTGTGATTTTTGGTTGTGGGGCTACCTGAAGGACAGGACATACCAGGGGAACATTCACACATGTGCAGCATATCAAGAGAGGTAGCCAGCATACCTACAGACATGCTCCGTTCTGCTGTGCAGAATGCCATCCTGTGCTTTCAGACTCTTCTGGAGACTGATAGGCGTCATATTGAGCCCCTTTTGTAGCGGTAATGGTACTAGTAAGTAGTGGTATGATGTACCGTAGCAGCGTATTAAAAGTGTTTCAATTGAATTGATTTTGCATTATATTTCTTCCCCATGTCCTTGACATTAATGCTACCAATTTTGGTACTCTTATGGTAGTTAGTTTCCATGTTATAATGTGTTAAGTAGGGAACATTTAATTATAACTACCCAGTATATCAAATTGGTAACAAAACTTCAGAAGATTTTCTCAAACTAGCAAAACAGTTTTCTTCCATGTCTTTTCTCTATCACATGCTGAACAGAGTTAAACTGATTTATTTTGTATGGAAAAATAAAATTTTAGATTGTCATTAGTAGTTATCCTAGCTGTATTAGTTACTATAATGATTATATCTAAAAACAAAGATGATGAGACTTACCAAACAAAAGCACTGGCAGGTCGATAGACACACAAACAAACACACAAAATTCAAGCTTTCACAACAAACGGTTGCTTCGTCAGGAAAGAGGGAAGGAGAGGGAAAGGCGAAAGGATGTGGGTTTTAAGGGAGAGGGTAAGGAGTCATTCCAATCCCGGGAGCGGAAAGACTTACCTTAGGGGGAAAAAAGTACATGTATACCTGGAATGACTCCTTACCCTCTCCCTTAAAACCCACATCCTTTCGTCTTTCCCTCTCCTTCCCTCTTTCCTGATGAAGTAACCGTTTGTTGCGAAAGCTTTAATTCTGTGTGTATGTTTGTGTTTGTTTGTGTGTCTATCGACCTGCCAGCGCTTTTGTTTGGTAAGTCTCATCATCTTTGTTTTTAGATATATTTTTCCCACGTGGAA
The DNA here is from genome assembly GCF_023864275.1 of Schistocerca cancellata. Lineage (NCBI taxonomy): Eukaryota > Metazoa > Arthropoda > Insecta > Orthoptera > Acrididae > Schistocerca > Schistocerca cancellata. Next base: position 142,955,813 of record NC_064634.1, on the reverse strand, counting down.
TGTTTCTCTCTATTATATTCATATTACTATAATGATTTGTACGTGACAGCTGGTAAATGGCAGAATCAGTGGTAAGTTGAACTTTTAAATGTCGCATCCCCCCCCCCCCCCCCCCCCCAAAAAAAAAAAAAAAAAAAAAAAAAACTGTGAAATGTCTCAGTAGTAAAGTCTTCACAGCATATTAGATAAATGGCGACAGAGTCTCAAAGCAACATTTCAGCAATTTTACTACTCATCAATGCTTGGCTGGTAACTGGAGATGATTTCATCAGTGCAGTTCACTAAGCAAGCTTATGTTCTCAGTTATATTTAGTACATCTCAATTTCAGGAGGGATGCTTCACTGGTAATCCCATTAATACCTTCATTCACCAAATTTAACAAGTCTTAAATAACATAGTGTTGACTGTAAATGCCAATCGGGAACTCCAAACAGAAGAAATATAGGAATTGAGTGAGGTGGCACAGTGGTTAACATACTGAACCGGCATTCAGAAGGATGATAGTACAAACCTGCATCTAACCATCTTGATTTAGGCTTACCGTGATTTCCCTAAATTGATTCAGGGATGGTTCATTGGAAAAGGGCATGGCCAACTTCCTTTCCCATTCTTCTCTAATCTGATGAAATAAATGACCTCGCTGTTTGGTCCCCTCCCCCAAGTTAACCAAGAAATATGGGAAATATATGCACAGTAGTGAGTGTTTATGATTTTTGAAAATTTGAGTTTCTGTTTTTAACCCATATTGCCAGATGAGTTACTGCATATATGCGCTCACTGATTGGGTGTTAAAAGAGCAGTAATTATATGTATAATATAGAGCATATAAAAATCATCTGTTTTTCGTAAAGAATAGTTCTGATATCAGTAAAATCAAACAGTGGGAACTCCAGGTAGGAATATCAACAACGTAGGAAAACAGATTGCTACTTACCATAAAGAAGACACATCAAGTTATATACAGGTGGGATTAAAGGACACTCATATGAAGCTTTGGGCCACAGCCTTCACCAGTAAAGAGAGACACACACAACATTCATGCACACACAAGTAAGCACACCTCATGCACACATGACCACCAACTCCAGCATCTCAGGCCGAGATGCTGGAGTTGGCAGTCCTGTGTGCATGAGGTGTGCTTGTGGCCGAAAGCTACATGTGAGTGTCTTTTAATCATAGATGTCTGCAACTTGACATGTCTTCTTTACAGTAAGTAGCAATCTATGTTTTCCTATATTGTTGATATTGGTGAAAGGTATTCACACACATTAACTAATGGTTTTGGCACAACCTATTGTACTGATGTGCATAAAATGTACATTTCCAATAACTGATTTGACACATAGCTGTTGTGGCTTTGAAGATTGTTCATGTATGAATTATTGTGGTAGTAGATGAAAAAGAAAGGTTAGAAATTTTTGGTTCTACAGTGTTTATTTTATAAATTTTCTGAAACATAGCAAGAGCAGGCATTGCTTGTAGGGCAGCGTCTCTTAAAACTAAGTTTTTGAAAACAGCAACAAGTCACACTTTGTATTTTTTATTTATAGGTTTTGCTCTTCAAATGAACAAGAGACTCATCAGAATATACAGTTTAAAGATGGCTGTCAGCATTCAAGATTGCGTTTAAAGTTGGCTGACTGCTCTACAGCCAAACTGGCTGTAGTGTAGTACTTAAACTTACGTTTAAAGTACAATTAAACTTCAGTAGTAAATGATGATATTGACAGTGCCAGTGATGCAAGATCACCTGCAGCAGCAGAGAGTTAAAAAAAAATCACTATAAGACCTTATGATAGTTAATTAGAGAGATTCAGGAACAGTGTTCCAAGGTTACATGAAAGCAATATTTACAGTGTCCAGTAAATAAATGCGTGATTATAGATGAGAAAGTTGACAGACCAATAGTTAGGGACAGGTAAAAATCATTCTATTTTATGGGTGGTGTTGATGTTTCATTATACCAACTTTGATTATATTTTTTCCATTTTTGGAAGAAAATGATGACTTGTCTTTTTAGTGCCAGATTTGTCTCATTTTTGTCTTCTTTCGTTGTATAAAATGACAGTTCAAGAAAACATAACCCTGCAGCCGCACACTGTTGACAGTGTTTCAGAAGAAAACAGTCTCTTCTAAGACATTATCCTGTGGATCAACAACACATCACTGTAATATCAAAATAGCCACTAAGAGTCTAAATTTGAATATGGAAGACAAGTTGCCTTCAGCACAACACAGATATTTGACAAGGTTCATATACTCTGCTTTATGAGAAGTTTTTCCATTAAATTATGAAACTACTTGTATCCAAGGGCAAGGAGGGTCGTGAACCCCCTCCCTAGCTCTCAGGGAAAGGGATGATTTATTCGAGAAAAAGGGCTTTACAAAGTGAACAAGTCAATAATTTGGTCCACCTCTGGCTCTTATGCAAACAGTTATTCAACTTGGAAGTGATTGATAGAGTTGTTGAATGTCCTCCTGAGAGATATCGTGCCAAATTCTGTCCATTTGGCACATAATACCATTAAAACCTCAAGCTGGTTGCAGGGACTTGCTCATAATGCTCCAAATGTTCTCATTTGGGTAGAAATCTGGTGACCTTGCTGGCCAAGGTAGGGTTTGGCAGACAGAAAGATAAACAGTTGAAACTCTCTCCTTGTATCTTGCTGAAATGTAAGCCCAGGATGGCTCACAATGCAGAGCAACAAAATGGGGTGTAGAATGTCATCACAGTACAGATGTATTGTAAGGCTGCTGCTGTGAAATGCAATGTCACCCTTTCCCTCCTGGTTGTGGGGCCGTATGATGGGCAAAATTGAGTTTGGTACCCCATCACTGTCTGGGGCATCTGCAGGCATGTCTTCACTTGTCACTGCAACACACTTTCCAACAGGACTCATAACTGAAACAATTCTGCTCCAGTCAGTGAGATTCCAGGCCAAACTAATTTTTTTTTTTGGTCTGTCCCCATTCTAGTGATGTAAAACAAATGCCACACCACTCCAGTTTTGGAGAATTTCGTTACTGTATGTTATTAGTATTGATAAAGTGTTTAGAAATTTAATCAGGTGACGTAGTGAATTGAGGTATCTCAACTGAAAATAATGGTGTTCTTGAAATTATTATATTTAGTCCCTTAATTAAATGACCATTTGTAATATTACAGTTTTCCTAACTTGAAATCTGTTTATTGCAGAACTATAGTGAATAACCAACCATTATTGCTAAGCACAAGTGTATCAGGAGGTACTGACTGATATTTATTGAAGTTCCCTAATATGAAACTGAGAGTATGAAATGCAATGAGAGAGATAAGAAAGAACATGAATTCATAAAGTATGTTCCACAACAGACAGTAATCATAAGGAAGCTGAAGTTATTGTTTATTCAGAATAATAATATGGATCTCTTGTTTTAAGGAATAAATTGAAAGAAAAAGTATATATGCAACTCAGAAATGTTCTGTAAAAGTACACAAAAATTGTATTATTTTGTACTTTGATTTTATGGATTCTCAAGAGAAGTAAATTTTGATTACAACTAACAATTTGATTACAGCTTACAGCCAAGAACAGAAATTTTGCTGAGGGTTCTTGCATCTGAAGGAGCAGACTCGCGCAGAAAACTTCTTGATGTGTGGAAAGACAACCCAAAGTGTAAGTCATAATTATTGGTGCTACCTACAATGAGAAATAAGTATGATGATTTAGTAACTGTATTTACATGTAAGACACCATGGATGTTTTTAAGTGTATGTTCAAAGAGGAGGCATTGAGTGGCAGACAGATTATGTAGAAATAAGACTTTTGATATTATAAGCTATCAGACGAGAGTCCTCATTCTGATGTAGGAGAAAACATGCACTTTCATACACACATGGTCGCTGTTGTCTCCAGGCACTAAGACTATTCTACATCTGAAGGAGGACTCTGTCCAGTATCTTATAATATCACACATTCTTCTTTCAATGTGCCTGTCTGCCACTCAGTGCCTCTGCTGTGTGGTGCGTAGCAATCTATTTCATATTGTTCTGTTCCAGCACCAATTTTCCATTGTTCGAAAAATTTTCAAAGTTTATTCTTGAAATATTTGTTCAAGTATTTAGTATGTTTAATAAAAGGCATTTTATATACACCATCAGCTGCGATATAAACATTATTGTAATGTACTATTAGTTTATGATTATGTGGACCATGTTTGGCACTGGGCTAAATGTCATTTTAACATGTTGCTTTCTCATGTATTAAACACAGTTGCCTTAATATTGACTTAAATGAGAAAATTTTACACAATAATAAGGCAACTATTGTTTAATAAATATGAAAGCAAGGTGCTAAAATGAATTTTTGTTCATTGCCAGAAGATAGCCCACATATACCAAAATTAGTATTGCATTTCAATAAAGTTTACAGAGCAGCTGATGGTATTATAAACATGTCTTTCATTAAAGTTTATTTAGATGAGACTCTCACAATTATTCTAAATTTCAGTAGGTTAGTTCCCACATGTGACTGAACTGATAAACCATACAGTACCTACTTGCTCTAAATTTTATTGTAAACAACATTAATATATTTTTCATTTAAATGATTGTTTCAGACAAAAACTTTTCACTATTTCCCAAGGAGATCAGTGGTAAATTTCTAAAAGTGATAATCCTATGGTTAACCATGTATCAAAGACTATCATAGGGATAATGGAAATAAAAGTGTATGCTGATGTTTGCTTTTTAAAACCAGAGGTTCCTTTATCCTATTTAGGTAAATGCTGACAGAAAAGTCACTCCTTGTCAGTTCAACCAGGGGCTCCAGCTCGTAGTCTCAGATTTGGCCGAAGTTGAGCACATGAATGCTACCATGTGTGGAACGCTCCCCTGAAAATTAGTTCTGAATTATCGCTTGTGAAAGAAGGTGGTGTGACCCGGAAAATACAACCTGCACTGGGCAGTCTATCTTCAGAGCCAACCTCAGGGCTTAATATCTTAGGATCTATTCCTCACAATCGAATGAAATTTTTATCACCGAGTAACATCCACTGAGGGAACACACACAATGTATCAAAACACCCAACATCTTTCTGGGAAAAAGTAAAAAATTAAATAAAAAATGTAACATATTAAAAAATATACATATATTGTAGGTGCCTGCCATGCCAAATGTAATTCACTCAGGAAGGGGATAACATTTTTCTAGTAAGCCTGATGTGGGCTAAACACATCATTACCATACTTTCCACACATACTGAGCTCAGGAAAATACAAAAACTGAAAAATCACCAGAAAAATGTTGGCTTTCAAAGTGTGGTAGCACAAAAGGGACAAGTGCTATCCAACCCAAATTTTGTACACTGCATAAGTAGATCATAATGTAACATGTCTCAAAATTTCAATGTATTATTGCAAGGCATTTGTGGATCACAGAAGTTGACAGAGATACATTTGATGATATGACCATTGTTGCAGAACACAATTTGGAAAAAAAAAGTCTTAAACTCTTCTTATTCCCCCACCTCTACCCAAATTGTTTAATCACTAAGCAACAACATATAGGTAGAAATCAAGCAATGGAAAATCCAGGATGGAACGTAACCTATATTAGAGAGGAAAGTTCCTACTCACTGCAGAGTGGTTTCATTTTCTGAGACTGCAGACATGTGTGCAAGTTGTGTGTGTGTGTGTGGGGGGGGGGGGGGGGGCGAACGCGTGTGTGTATGTAAGTAATTGTGTGAATTTTTTTGTTATGCCTATTGCGACTCAACATCTCTGCTATATGGTGAGTAGCAATTTTCCTCTCTAATATTGTAACATATTCCTGGCAGAGGACTGGGTGTTGTGTGTCATTCATCATCATTGACCCGCAAGTCACCGAAGTGGTGACAACTTATAAAGGACTTGCAGTACGGCGGCCGAACGCCCCCACATGGGGCCTCCTGGCCAACAATGCCATACACTCATTTTCATTTTTTTTTTTTTTTTTTTTTTTTAATATAGATTGATCAACACAACCTATCATTAAATGTTTAATGTGCCTTAACTGCCAAAAACCAGTTGCTTGTGCTTTCAGCAGAAGTTCTCCTATGCTGTAGCTACTGTATATTGAATGTAAAATTGTACTGCCTTCCTAACACACTGGTAGGAACTGTAACTGTCATAAGAATATGTTACAAAGGAATCCAACACATTTGTCAAATGTGTCCATTGAAATGATCTTGCTGGTCCTACTGGTGCCATGAAGTTCACTAATACATCACCTTCTACTTCACAACCATGCAAAGTACCATTTGTTGTCATAAATAGCAACAACATAGCAACTTGGTTGTATGTTGCTACATTTGCTTCTGAATCCATGATCAGACATGTTGAAGACACGTGGTGTGCAAGAACCTATAATTATAACCAGACAGTCTGCTCAACTGCACGTTATCAGTGTCTGCTGGAGAAAAGTGATGGTGGCTTCTTGTGCCTGCAATAGCTTTAACATGTTCCATTCTGCTTTTTAGCAACTCTTCGATAGATTTCACCTTACCTTTCAAAACATGAAATGATCGTATGGCGGAGGTATTTTTCTGTATCCAGGTAGATAATTGCAGACATGATAGAATGTTGTGTTCTGGGCGATGCTACAGACTAGGTCATGGAGCCATATCCATAATTACATCAGCAATACCATCACAAACATTTTTACCGTGACTTGTAAAAAAAATTCCACTCTGCATGAAAATGAAAATCATGATACTGCATGGATAAATTTTTGAAATTTAACACATGGTACACACATTGAAATTTGAATTTTTATCTTTCCAGGAACATTGGAATTGTTTCTATCTTTTGTAGTTTGGAAGCAATAAATGTTTGAAATCTGTTGCCTCTTTTTGAATACCCCCTGTATTTATCATTTTCTGTTGCAAAAAGCCCTTGACTATTTTTTCCAATTTTACAATAGTTTTTCTCCCTAGTTTTGTTAATACACTCTGCTGAAAGAAATATGACACCATAGAAGATGCTAAACCCCAGCATTCAAACAAAATCAAAATGTTGTTCATTTTAATTACTACTCTTCGTAATGTTTCCTGGATGGCCACAACATTCAGCTTCCATTTGATTCAGCTTTCAGCTTTAATTACTTGTTCAGTTTGGTTACTTTGACTTTCGACACTACAGTCCAGCTAATGAAAGCACGTGGCAATATGTCCCATGAATGACATTACCTGTTAAAATGTTGTTATTCAATGTTAATTACTGTTCAATAATTTTACTTTAGACGGACATTGCCATTTACACTTTACAATTCTTGACTTTAATGTTAATGAATGAACCTTTTCTGTAATTAAGATTTCACTCGCCTGCAATTATCTTTGCTCAGTGCCCAGTATGATTCCAATATATATATTTGGTGGTTGTGTGAATGCTATTTATTTACATTTTAAGGGTCCTTTGACATTATTTATAAACTATGACCTTTTTCTTTGTCATATATGTGATGCAACTGCGAGGGACGTCGAGCACATCCCACGTGTCCTCCGATCGGTCCACTGCTGTGACCGCCCTGGGTACTGCCTGCACTGAGGTTGACCCCTCACCTGTGGTCAAGTTGGAGATCATTCCAAAATCTGGCAGGCAGCGAAAAACTTTCCAAGGGGCCTATCGTAGGGCCTCCCCGATTCGTTTGACAAACGGGTTTCGGGCATTATCTGTGGCTGACAATGTCTCTGAGCCGGATGCAGTTGTCTACCCTGTTCCAGAGGAAGCTTCTTGGCCCTCAAGGTCTGGGCATTCACAGAGCGTGGGTTTGCTGGTAGTTGGGAGCTCCAACGTTAGGCATGTAATGGGGTCCCTTAGGAACATGGCTGCCAAGGAGGGGAAGGAAGCCAGTGTGCACTCTGTGCGCATCCCGGGGGGTGGGAGTCATTCCAGATGTGGAAAGGGTGCTTCCGGATGCCATGAAAAGTACAGGGTGCAGCCAACTGCAGATGGTGGCTCATGTTGGTACCAATGACATGTGTCGCTTTGGATCAGAACAGATTCTGTCTGGTTTCGAGCGGCTAGCAGAAATGGTAAAGACTGCCAGTCTTGCTTCCAAGATTAGGGCAGCACTCACCATCTGCAGCATCGTCGATAGAACCGACTGTGATCCTTTAGTGCAGAGCCGAGTGGAGGGTCTGAATCAGAGGTCAGGCGTTTCTGTGATCGTTTAGGTTGCAGATTCCTTGACTTGCGCCATTGGGTGGTGGGCTTTACGGTTTTCTGCTTAATAGGTCAGGAGTCCACTACACACAGGAGGCAGCCTACATGGATAGTGGGTGCTGTGTGGAAGGGACTGGACTGTTTTTTAGGTTAGAGGGTCTCAGGGAACCACAGAAGGGGAATCCGTTTAAAAGTGGGCAGGTAAAACAGAGTAAGGTAGTTGTAGAAATGATTGGTATTGTAGTTGTAAATTGTCATAGCTGTGTTGGGAAAGAACCAGAGCTCCAAGCCCTAATAGAAAGCACTGAAGCTCAAATAGTTGTAGGTACAGAGAGCTGGCTAAAGCCAGAAATAAGTTCATCTGAAATTTTTTCAAACTATCTAATAGTGTTCAGAAAGGAAAGATTAAATACAGTTGGTGGTGGAGTATTTATTGCTGTCAGAGGTAGTTTGCCTTGTAGCGAAATTGAAAGTAGATAGTTCATGTGAAATAGTATGGGTAGAGGTTATATCTGACAATCGGACTAAAACCATTAATGTGCTCATTTTACCGACCCCCCAACTCAGAAGATATAGTTGCTGAACAGTTCAAAGAAAACTTGAGTCTCATTTCAAATAAGTACCCCGCTCATACAATTATAGTCAGTGGTGACTTCAATCTGCCCTCGATATGCTGGAAAAATTATACATTTAAAGCCGGCGGTAGGCATAAAAGTCATCTAAAATTGTACTGAATGCTATCTCAGAAAATTATTTGAACAATTAGTTCATGAGCCCACTCGAAGCGTAAATGGTTGCGAAAGCATACTTGACCTTTTAGCAACAAATAATCCTGGACAAATAGTGAGTGCTGTGACGAATACAGGGATTAGCGACCACAAGCCCAGTTGCTGCTAGGTTGAATACAGTAACACCTTCAACCATCAAAAAGAAACTCTAAGTATATCTATTTACAAAAGCTGATAAAAATGCTCTTAAACACCTTTTTAAGAGACAGTCGTCAACTCCTTCCGATCTGATCATGTAAGTGTAGAAAAGTTGTGGAATTTTTTTCAAAGAGATAGTATCAGCAGCAATTGAGAGATATATACCACATAAATTAATAAGTGATGGTACTGATTCCCCATGGTACATGAAACAGGTCAGATCGTTGTTGCAGAAGCAACGTAAAAAGCATACAAAATTTAAACGAACGCAAAATCCCCAAGATTGGCAAAGTTTTACAGAAGTTTAAAATATAGTGCGTACTTCAATGCTAGATGCTTTTAATAATTTCCACAACAGAAATTCTGTCTCGAAATCTGGCAGAAAACCCAAAGAGATTCTGGTCATACATTAAGCACACCAGGGGCAAGAGGCAATCAATACCTTCACTGCACGATAACAATGGTGAAGTCACTGATGACAGTGCCACTAAAGCAGAGTTATTAAACATGGTTTTCCAAAACTCCTTCACCAAAGAAGACAAAGTAAATATTCCTGGATTCCAATCAAGAACAACTGTCAAGATGAGAAACATAGAAGTAGATATCCTCAGTGTACCAAAGCAGCTTAAATCACTTAATAAAGGCAAGGCCTCCAGTCCAGATTGTATACCAGTCAGGTTCCTCTCAGAGTATGCTCATAAAATAGCTCCATTTGTTGTTGTTGTGGTCTTCAGTCCTGAGACTGGTTTGATGCAGCTCTCCATGCTACTCTATCCTGTGCAAGCTTCTTCATCTCCCAGTATCTACTGCAACCTACATCCTTCTGAATTTGCTTAGTGTATTCATCTCTTGGTCTCCCTCTACGATTTTTACCCTCCACACTGCCCTCCAATGCTAAATTTGTGATCCCTTGATGCCTCAAAACATGTCCTACCAACCGATCCCTTCTTCTAGTCAAGTTGTGCCACAAACTTCTCTTCTCCCCAATCCTATTCAATACCTCCTCATTAGTTACGTGATCTACCCACCATATTTAGCAATTATATACAACCACTTGCTCACAGGAAGATCTGTACCTAAAGACTGGGAAATTGCTCAAGTCACACCAATACCCAAAAAGGGAAGTAGGAGTAATCCGCTGAATTACTGGCCTATATCACTAATGTCGATTTGCAGTAGGGTTTTAGAGCATATACCATATTCGAACATTATGAAGTACCTCGAAAGTATACTGTATTCGAACATTATGAAGTACTTCAAAAATATACTGTATTCGAACATTATGATGTCCTTCAAAGAAAACGATTTATTGACATATAGTCAGCACGGATTCAGAAAATATCGTTCTTGTGAAACAAAACTAGTTCTTTACACTCCTGAAGTAATAAATGCTATCGACAGGGGATGTCAAATTGATTCCATATTTTTAGATTTCCAGAAGGCTTTCGACACCTTTCCTCACAAGCGTGTTCTAATCAAATTATGTGCCTACAGAGTATCGCCTCAGTTGTGCGACTGGATTCATGATTTCCTGTCAGAAAGGTCACAGTTCATAGTAATAGACGGAAAGTCATCAAGTAAAACAGAAGTAATATCGGGCGTTCCCCAAGGAAGTGTTATAGGCCCTCTATTGTTCCTGATCAATATTCTCCAGACTCAGGTGCTTTTGGCTCACCTCAGATGGTCAGGTTTCTATGATAACAGCACAGCACAGCACAGCACTTAAGCTCTTATTTATCTTTGGCCAAAATTCATAATGAATGGTGGTGACCATGCAGAATATGAGTAGCCGTGTTAGGGTGTTTGCAGATGATGCTGTCATTTACCCCATGTAAAGTCATCAGATGATCAAAACGACTTGCAAAATGATTTAGATAAGGTATCTGTATGGTACGAAAAGTGGCAATTGACCCTGAATAAAGAAAAGTGTGAAGTTGTTCACATGAGTACTAAAAGAAATCGGCTAAATTTCGATTACCTGATAAGTCACACAAATCTGAAGACTGTAAATTCAGCTAAATACTTAGGGATTACAATTACAAATAACCTAAATTGGTATGATCACATAGATAATATTGTGGGTAGAGCAAACCAAAGACTGTGATTCATTGGCAGAACACTTAGAAGGTGCAACAGGTCTACTAAATAGACTGCTTACACTACGCTTGTCTGCCCTATTCTGGAGTATTGCTGTGCAGTGTGGGATCCGCATCAGGTGGGACTGATGGATGACATCAAAAAAATACAAAGAAGGGCAGCTCATTTTGTATTATTGTGAAATAGGGGAGATAGTGTCACAGACATGATACGTGAATTGGATTGGCAATCATTAAAACAAAGGTGTTTTTTGTTGCGGCGGGATCTTCTCGTGAAATTTCAATCACCAGTTTTCTCCTCCGATTGTGAAAACATTCTGTTGGCACCCACCTACATAGGGAGAAATGATCAGCACGATAAAATAAGGGAAATCAGGGCTCGCACAGAAAAATTTAAGTGCTCGCTTTTCCCGCGTGCCATTCGAGAGTGGAACAGTAGAGAGACAGCTGGAAGGTGGTTCATTGAACCCTCTGCCAGGCACTTTGTTGTGAATAGCAGAGTAATCGCGTAGATGTAGATGCTCAACTGTCATGTTATCATTCTAATTGTATGTCAGAGGTGGTGTTTATGATTAAATTTCTATCATCATCAATAAAAGGAAATTTTATCCAATGTAAAAAGTTAGGGCTGTCTTTTGTTCTGAATTATCTATGTGCTGAGAAGAAATTTGTCTTACTTTTAAATATAATTTGTTCATTTTTATGATTTTAGAGATTTATGTGTTTCTCCTCCCACCCACACAAACTACATGTATGTTCCTCTTGGGCCAAGAGTCCTTCAAAACAGTGCCACTCATCTTATCTCTGTTTTGACATAACTAAAATACAAAAATTATTTTCCAATTACAAAAGCAATATTGCTCTCGGATAAAGCACTGTTCCAAAAAGAATTCATGAATCAATGTAAGCCTTTCAACATATCTGCTTCTCTGTATGATACGTAAAGCATATCAGAATATGAAGTGTCAATGTCTGTCTGCTATCTTTAAGCCGAGGGTTATCTACAGCTCCAACTACAAGGTGAAGTCAAATGAAAATCTTATATATATTTAAAAACTTTTTCTTTTTTTCCGAACAAAACTGGAAACATAGTCTCTCTGGTGTTCAACACACTTCCGTCAGCACATAGGAAATGCACAGATTCCTCTGAAAAAAATCCTTTTGGTCATGTGCATCTCCTGCTGCACCTCATCATCAGAACAAAATTTCTTTCCTCCGATGTCCTCTCTGAATGATCGAGATATGGGGTAATCACTAGGTGCAATTACCTTCTGCTTCAAAGTACTGCAGTAGTTGTTCACAGATGTCAGTGTAGCCTCCTTTCAGTAGCATCCATCTTGCAGATACTTTGTGAAACTTACGCTTATGTGAAGTGCTGAGCCATGACTAATCTTCAGATTTGTCACTGTTTCATCCATCACCACTTGATCATTTCCCATCACAATCGCTTCAACAGCTGCAATAGACTCTGGTGTCACATCATGGTGTGCCTGACCGAGGTGTCTGTCATGGAATTCAAGCAATTTCTGAACTTAAATATTCCATTCGTACATTTTCCGCAGTGATAGACATGCATCACCATACTAGACCTTCATTTGCTGGTGGATTTAAATACATTTTGTACCATCATTGCTATCCCAGAGAGCTCATGATTCTTTCGTGAGTTCATACATGGTGTCTATGGGTCCCCTAGTTATTACTGCCCAGTCTTCATTCCCAAACTGCATTTCCTTCACTGTGCCACTCCCTCCCCATCCTTTCTCATTCCCTGCTGCCCCTCATTCCCCACTGCCCCCTCTTTTCCCACTCTTTGTTCTCTCTTATGCCAACCTGGCTATCCGCCTGGTTTCCTGTATTCCTTGCATTTTGTTCCCCTTGCCTTTTCTCTTTCATCCTTACTTTTGGTGTTTTTGATCTCCTTTTGGAGTTTGACCTCCACTTTTACATTTTCTGTCTGTAGTGTGAGCCATTTGGGGAAGAACTCCCTCTCTAGTGTCTATAGTGTGGATTCTTCTCCCTCCCTCCTTCCTTTCCCACTGTAGCCCCCCTCTGCACCATTAGATCATCAGCATATGTAGCCAGTCTGTCTGGTGGGGCTGTATTGTACCCATCCATCTGAGCACCCTTACAACACAGGGATCACACTTCTGATACCTGAGCTATTGCCTCCCGATTTATGCCTAGGAGTAGTTGCTTGTCATTACGGAGCATTGGAACTCCCAGCAACAGCCACCATGCTGTAAGGCCCATGCTGTGTCTGGGTGGCACCCATGGGGAGAGACCCTGACGAGTGGTGGTATCAGGACAGATGCTTTGCGTGCAAAACGACCCTGTGGCCAGCCCTTCCCTGGCCACACCCTGGGAGGAGAGCCAAACTTGCCAGCTTGGAGTGAAACAATTTCCACGCTATCTGGTCTGTAGAAGGACGAATGGGGATACATTCACCACCACAAAGCCGTAATTTTTTGCGGAAAATATCAAAGACAAGTTTGGTGAAGCGGAGAGTCTCAGGAAGATGCGGTCGGGTTCCTTTTGATCAAAACCTCTTCTGTTACCCAGTTTGCAGCTCTTCATGCTTGTGATTGTCTTGACGATGCCCCATTGTACATTACACCTCACTATTCATTGAATAGGGTCCAGGGAGTCTTTTTTCACAGGGATCTCATCCTTCAAACTGATGAGGAATTCTGGGTCAATCTGGAATGATGGAGCATTCATTTTGTTCGGTGCATGCAGAAATGTTGTTAAGACAACTGCACCAATATAGGCGCCCTTATTCTGGCTTTTCAGGGAGATACCCTCCCAGAGAAGGTAAAGGCTGTGTGTTATTGGTGTGACATGAAACAATATGTCCCGCCACCCATGAGGTGCTTTCGGTGCTTGTGTTTCGTGCACATATGGCGGACCCTCTATGTGGTGACTATGGACATCCACTCCAGGAGGGGAACCCCTGCATTCCGCCACCTGTGTGTGTAAATTGTCATTCTCCATGCTCATCAAATTGCCCGGTGTATAAGAAAGAAAAGAAGATATAAGAGTATAAGTCCCTGGATTGTTTATTTTATACTAAGGCTTGTCAGAAATTTAACCGACTTCATCGTGTATCAGTGACTTCTGCTTTTGCCTCTGTTATGTCCTTTCCCCCTCCTCCCTCTTTCTTACCCCACTCCCATCCCTTTTTCTCTCCCCCTGCCATGCAGTTCCCCCACCCTCCCCTCCATGTGCTGCTCCCCTACCTGGCTGAAGAAGTGCCCTCCTTCTTCAGCACCCACTAGTGCTAGGGCTCCCTCCCAGGACTTCTTCCTCTGGCTGGAGGCTACCACAACTCAGCCACATGACACACTGTCTACCCACTCCAAGGTTGCCCACTCTCATTTGATTTCAGATCTTGCAGAAGCTTACTCACCCTCTGTGCCCTGTCCTCCTCAACCTATGAAAGAGGAGGAGGAGGACAAGCCCCCATCCCCTTCCCCCGGTTGTTCTATCTCCTCCTCTGAGTCGTACATCATATTTATGGATGTCATTCCATCGTCTTTGGTGACATGTGGTGACCCAGTGGCATGTTTGTCTCCAGCCACATCGCCTCTCATGTGGATACCCACTCCATGATTATTCAGTGGAACTGTAATGGATACTACCGTAACCTCCCAGAGCTGCAATCACTTATTGTCTTTTACTCAGCAGCTTGTGTCATTCTCCAGGAATCTCATTTTAATGACCCTTCGTGGGTTCTGTGCTTTCTATTTGAAACAGGTCAGCCGCACGACAGCTCCCGTGGCTTCTGCACATTGGTGCATACAGATATTGTTAGTACATGGATCCCTCTTCATACTCAGTTTAAAGTGGTTGCCATTCAGGTCTGCTTGGGCTCTGCTGTCACAGTTTGCAATCTCTGTATCCCTCCTGACAAGCCACCTACATCTGCTGCCCTGACTCCCCCTCTCCCTTCTTTGGAGATTTTGATGCCTATCACTCTTTGTGTGACGGAACTCCGTCATCTAGCCAGGGGTTCGTCATTGACCAATTTCTTTTGGACCATCACCTGTGCCTTCTTAATGGTGGGTCTCCTACTCATTTCAGTGCTGCAAATGGCACTTTCTCTGCCATTGATCTTTCACTCTCTTCCCCTTCCCTTCCCTTCTTCCTTCCTTACACTGGCTGCCACACGATGACCTCTGTGACATGACCACTTCCTGTTGATTCTCTTGTTCCCTTTCCACCCTCTGATGACCAGTTTACCTCACATGGTCTTGCCATCATGCTGATTGGCCTCTATATATCTCCCAGATCACATTTTCACATTCTTTGTCAGGTTGTATTGATGAAGTCATCCATAATCTGTCAGAAAAAGATAATCCACATTGCTGGCATTGCCATTCCCTGCTTGATGGGCTTCGTTCGTCTACAACCAGTTCAGTGGTGGAGCATGGTTATTGCCACTGCTATCTGTGATCATCACTTCTATGCGGTGAACCTTTTACTGAATGGGAAATTCCGGCTTTTGCTTCTTCTGGCTCTCCCTTCTTCCCATGATTCAGCTTTTGTCCCTGATTCCACCCATAACCAGTAGGTTCAACACCTCAGTCCTCCTCAATGCCAGTATCTCCTCCAGGTGTTTAAATGTATTTGGCTCCAAGGCATTTTCCCCTCTCAATTGATAGACAGCATTGTGGTTCATATCCTTAAGCATGGCAAGGTTCCATCATCGCTGGATAGTTACTGACCCGTCAGCCTGACTAATGTCTCCTGCAAAGCACAAGAATGGATGGTGGCTCATCAGCTCAATTGGGTCTTTGAATCTCAGGACCTTTTATCTCCTTACCAGTGTGGCCTTTGGGAGATATGACCTCCGATCAGTCATCTGCTTCAATTGAAAACTGCAGTTCAGCATGCATTTTTTCAATGCTGCCATCTTATCACAATTTTCTTTGATCTTTGTAAGACTTATGGCACAGCTTAGCACCATCACATCCTCCTTATGCTCCATGAATGGGGTCTTCAAGGCCCCCTCCCCATTATTACTCGCCAGTTCCTCTCCCATTGATTGTTCAGAGTCCTGTTTGGTGCAGTTCTCAGCTCTCAGTGGACCCAGGAGAACGGTGTTCCACAGGACTCTAATCACTATTAATGGACTTGTGTCCTCTGCCAGATTGTTGGTCACCTCGTTCTCTACATGGATTATTTCTGTATTTGGGCTAGCTATGACTCGGTGGCCTCTGCAGAGTGAGAGCTCCATCCCCTTTCAATTTTCCAGTCCCAACTCCTGGTTTCCTGTCTGCTCTTCCCCTACTCTCCACTCCTATTCTATTATTTTTGCTGCTTCGGGTCATCGCCTGCCTGTTGCCTCCATTGCTCCAATGGTGTTCCGTTGTTTTTTCCATACACTCTTACAGGAGTTTCAGGATATCATTGTTTTTTACATTGATGGTTCTAAATCTGCTGATCATGTGGGATGTGCCGACACATCTTCTGTTGGCACAGAACACCATCTGTTGTCTGCCTTGAGAGAAGTGTTTACTGCGGAATTGATGGGCATCTATTGGGCCCTGTTGTGCTTTATTAAATGGTCCTCCGTCACCTGAGTTTTGTTAAGTACAGACTCAATGAGTGGCTTTCAGTCTATTGCTCAGCGTTTTTCCCTCCATCCTCTGGTCTCTGCCAACCATGACCTAACAGATGCTGCTCGGTTGGTCAACTTCCTTTGGGTCCCTGGCCACATATGTATCTCGGGCAATGAACTTGCTGATCGTCTGGTTGGGGATTGGCCACCTACCACCATCCCTCTCCCTCCCCCCGTTCTCTGTACCCTACATTAAATTCATTTTTGCTCAATTGTGGGCTGACTGTTGGGATACCCCCCCCCCCCCCTCCCTGCCCCCATCTAATAAACTTAACACGCCATCAAGGAGACATCCACCAATGGGTGTTCTTCCCTCTGTCTCTCCCAACAGGAATCTGTCATCCTCTGCCATCCTCTTGTTGACCATACTAGGTTGACCTATGGGCTTTTACTCCGCAAAATGACCCCCTCCCCCCTTTCCACCTTTGGAGTTGTGTTGTGCCCACGGTGATCCATATTTTGTTGGACTGCCCATGCCTTTTGGGCCTTCACACTAAATATGCCATCCCATCTTCCTTGTCTTGGGTATTAGTGGATGACTCTCACATGGTTACATCTGTCCTCAGTTTTATTCATAAAAGTGGTTTGTACTTTCAGGTATGAGTCCTTGAATTTTCCTCTGGAATTTGAGTCCCTCAATTAGCGTAGGCATTGATTATGGAGTCCTCTACCTTGCCTCCGCACTGGCCAGATACTCCCCACCTTTTCTGTACATTCTGTCTGATCTGTTGTGCTGTTTTTTTTTCCCCCCGTTTCTTGTGTATTGTCCCCATTGTATCATAATAATGGTGTGGTACTGTGCGTGTGTCGGGGGCGACGATTGGGTGGTGGTGCTGGTGCCCCACCGTGCATAGCATTTCTAGGGCACCCCTGCTCTCCCTATTTCCGCCCACCCCCCTCCTGTTCTTTCTTCATCCTGCTGCCCTGATGTTCCTTTTCTGTCTTTGTTTGCACATTGTCCCTTCCCTTTCACTGGACTATGTTGTTTGTGTTGTTCCTCCCTTGCTTTCTGCCATCCTAGTTCATGGTACTGATGGCCTCACTGTTTGGTTCCCTCCCCCAAAATTAACCGACCAACCCAGCATACCTTCACTGGTTAGAAAACATATGACAGAATGCTGTTATTCCTTCATGAATGTCGCAAGCAGGGCAGCCATTTTGAGCTGGTATTATGGCCGCGTTTCACAAGTTTGTTGTGTGCTGCTACCCGTAGGGCATTCCGTGCTGTGAACTTGCAGAACTTTGGCGTGAAATGTCGACTAACTACACTTTTAAGAGGTTTCCATTTGACTCCTTCTCATAGCTATATTGGTAGTCAAGTCACTGCCCCTTCATTTATTCCAGCCAGCCTCCAATTGCTCATTGGCTTCTGTAGTGGCACGAGAGATAACTAGAGGCAGTGCACAACTCAGATATGTGACATACTAGCCGGTTAACAAGATCAGATGACCAGTTTTATTAGTAATTCATATACTACAGAGCAATTTCACTTTTTAATTCATGTATAATAATGAGTAATGTTTCAATGAAAATAAATTATATCTTTCATTATGTAAATAATTTTAATTTATGTTTCAGATTTATTGGAAGCTTATCAAAAGTGGCTGCCAGAATCTGCTTATAATGAAGCTGCATTGCTGTGGCCACCCATATAGGGATATATTGTGATGAGTGTAAAGATAATTGTATGTATTTTTGTAATATTTGTTAAATAAATATTATTTATATTTGTTAATTAATGTAGTGTGTCAGTAACTTCATTTTTCTTGTACCATATTAAAAATAAATTGCAGATTGCTTACGTTGAAATCATCAAGTCTGGCTGTCAAGCTGGAACCTGGATGGTAGGTTCTCAGAGAGCACACAGGATAAGGTTACAATTATGGATGGGACCGTAAACAGTTACTGTGAGTCACACAATCACACACAACATTATTTTTCTAAGAACCACTGATTTACACATTGCTTTAAAACATCACAACTAGACAATATGGCTGAAGGCCTAGTTAAAGAAAACTTGAGATGCTTTCTGCGCTGAAGGCCCAAAACCACACCAAAAACAAGAACGGCTGAAGGCTTGGCTTAGAAATCAAAAGCAATTAAAAATAGAAGGTAATTTTTTTAAAAAAAGAGAGAGAAAAACACGTAATTGAGTTGAAGTTAAATAATCGGATGGCAACCCAAACTAGGGATGGCCCAAGGACCGACCAACAATTTAACCAATTCCCTTCCATCCAACCAATTGCACAACGATGGAAAATATCAGCTGAGTACAAGGATACAAACAGCACTACGTCTTCAGAAATTGGCGTCAAAAAACAGCCAAGGGAACAATAACCACTCTAAGGAAAATATGAACCAAACAACTTAAAAGGCTGTCGAATTACATGCCGTTCTGGACAGCACCAACATGACGAGGAAAGGCACACTGTCAGGAAACTACGCTAACAACCAGGGCAGGTAACTGGGATGTTAACAGCCGCAGGGCAGAAAATACCACCCGGAAATACTAGCAGTCCCACCAAAGATAGTATGACAGTACTAGTCTCGATAAGCGATGCTGCTGCTGCTACTGCCACTCAAGGAGGCAAGCCACCAACTTCGTTACACTAGTAAGTAAGGAAGAATCAAGATGCCACTCGATGTGACAAAATGCCAAAGAACAAATGGCACAAGCAAAACCAGAAATATATCATTACATAATGTCATTGTATCATAGATATCTCATGATGTGTGGTATAACAGAGTAGTTTATAAGTTTTCGTAATTAATGAGTTCTGATGATGTGCTTCAGCTGGTGTCGCATGCACAAACTTTGTATGAAATGATGGCCCAGGAAAGAGGTTGGTTGATCAGAAAATAAATAACCAATGTGTCTGATAGAAGCAGATCATATTGTTGAGGTCTCGTGTCCTCTAATTAGGATGGTGTACATCAATATTGTGTTCAAATCAAAGAGAAATCACATCAGAATTCAAGTCTTCGTGGAAGCCACCGAATCATCGTCTTCCCAAAGGACTCTTTAAGAACTAGCAACCCCAGCAGGAGATAATTCAGCAGGTGACAAATACGTACATATGCCACCATGGTGCTGTGTGGGGCTTTATACACCAAATGCCAGATACTGCAGAGCACCATTCACTATAAGCTCCTCCATGAGTATTATGTTTACCCCCTCAGTTGCAAGTTCATCCACAACTATCTACCACAACACTATTATACACAGCTAGATAGTGAGCACAACCCTAATTTCCAGGGTGGTGTAAGCTTTGTTCACCTGATCTAACCATAACTAGAAACCAACAACTACTTTCTTAATCAATATAGGTCTTTAAAATGTCCACACATCTTTCCTCTCAAAGAAATTCTTCAAACAATAAAGGAGTTTTTGCATTCTTCCATAATCTAAAATTATCCAGTACCTTCACAGATCAGATGAGATAACATCCTATTTCTGTTCATGAACAAATCAAACACCATGCTCAGGTTGTCAGCACCAGAAAAATTAAATAAGAAAACAATCAGACCACAAAAACATTTTAACAATACTTCTGTATTTTCATCCCATCATCTGCACTATCACACTCTAAAGACATCCACAGAACTTGCTGTGTGGTTGATGCTGATGGTTGGTGGATTAAGGGGCAGTTGGGGAGGGTTATGTTCTCTCCAGCACTGACTCTACCTCCAAGAGTAAGACTTGCCAGATAGAGGTGGTGGTGAATGTGAGGTGGGCAGGCAAGAGGTTTCTGCTTGCTGCAGCTGGTTACCACCACTGCCTCCTCCTCCAATTGACCCCCCACCCTCCCTGAGAAATTCATGTCTATTTGTATATAACGTTGAAACTCAAAATAATTTATATTATCATCTGGGTTGGTGTCACGTAACAACTAATAAGCTTGTAGTGTCTTAAAAAACTCTGCTGGCAGCCGCTGTTCACAATGTTGGGAATCAACAGTGGACAAGTTGAGAAAACTCTGCACGTATTGATACATGCAAATAAGGGTCTATCTAAATACAAAGGCTGCCACCCGCTAGACACTACAACAATAATAAGCTTCCATTGTTTTAATAAATTTCAACTTTTTGTATGCAGCTATATTAATGGTTAGTCAGCTAATGTGATTATGCAATATGTTTGCAGTCTTTGTCAATTTGTGGTATAAAAAGAAGTGTTAATGCTGAAATACAATGCCAAAACAAGAAACTTTGCTTTCTTTTCTAATGAAAGACAGCATGTTGCAGAAAACACAAATGAGTATTAGTTGGTTGGTTGTTTGATTGATTTGGGGAAGGGGACTAAACAGAGAGGTCATCGGTCCCATCGGATTATGGAAGAATGGGGAAGGAAGTTGGCGTGCCCTTTCCAAGGAACCATCCCAGCATTTTCCTGAAGCCATTTAGGGAAATCACAGAAAACCTAAATCAGGATGACCGGACACAGGTTTGAATCATCGTCCTCCCGAATGAGTGGACGTTTATTGAAAGAAATGCTAGTGAATGTGACAGTGAATTGCTTACTGACTATTCAGTTACTCTTCCTCAGACTGCAAGCAGAGAATGTACTATTTCTGACCCATCCTTCAGTCATTGTAAACAAAATCTTCAACGCGAAATTAATTATCAGCCAAAAAGTGGGGGGGTGTAAGTATGATTGATTGTGCTTTGACGGTGATCAGGTTAGGGCTCTACAAAAGGTAGAGGGTGTTTTCATTTCCATACTGCTCACTAAATTTAGGAAAGCTACTGGAATTCTGGAAAACTAGAAAAGCCCCATGTTGCAGTCCCATCGTCCCTGCATCCTCAAAAAGTACTGGTCTGGGCCGCCATTTCTTCCAAAGGAATCATTGGCCCATTTTTCAGATCCGAAACGATTACTGCATCACGCTATCTGGACATTCTTCGTGAATTTGTGGCGGTACAAACTGCCTTAGACGACACTGCGAACACCTCGTGGTTTATGCAAGATGGTGCCCGGCCACATCGCACGGCCGACGTCTTTAATTTCCTGAATGAATATTTCGATGATTGTGTGATTGCTTTGGGCTATCCAAAACATACAGGGGGCGGCGTGGATTGGCCTCCCTATTCGCCAGACATGAACCCCTGTGACTTCTTTCTGTGGGGACACTTGAAAGACCAGGTGTACCACCAGAATCCAGAAACAATTGAACAGCTGAAGCAGTACATCTCATCTGCATGTGAAGCCATTCCGCCAGACACGTTGTCAAAGGTTTCGGGTAATTTCATTCAGAGACTACGCCATATTATTGCTACGCATGGTGGATATGCGGAAAATATCGTACTATAGAGTTTCCCAGACCGCAGCGCCATCTGTTGTTGAAAATTGTAACTACTGTAATTTCGAAAGTTTGTCTGCCTGAAAATGTACTGTTGTCCCAAGCATATTGCAACAAACGGTGTATTTCTATCGCTGCTCGTTTAGTTTTTATTGCCGTTTCAAATATACCGGTCATTTTTGAAACACCCTGTAAAAGCAACATTAATCTTGCAAAGTGGGTTAAATTTCAGAATGAAAGGTCTACATATTTTTGCAAAAATATTCCTTCACAGTTATTAAATTGCATTGCTGAGGTTTTGAAAATTAAGATGAAAAAATTCTCCATGATAAAAATCGAATCTAAAAGTGTTTTCTAATCATTGCTAGTTCATTGTGCGGTACCATCTCAGTCTTTTAAAGGGAAGGAAAGGTTGAACTGAAGAGCACTACAGCTCGGTTTATGTTTACAGCAATTGATAGTGAACTTAAATAACTGAAAACTTTGTAGTGGCATATTAGTAATATGCTGTTATGGTATGGTATAATTTCTACTTTTGGACTGTCTAATTACAACTGAATGAAACACAGTTCTCATGCCATATGCATTTTGCCTTTATTCTTTGCAAGGTGTCTTCAGTGCCCTGGGTTATGTGAACATATTCTGTATACATAGGTAAACTAAATAGTAGAAACAAAAATATGTTCATTTTCCAGGCCGCCTGAAGATGCCATGCAAAGAACAAAGGTGAAACGTGTGTGGCACAAAAATTGTTTCATTCAGTTGTAATTAGATGGTACAAAAGTAAAAATTATCAACATACTGTAATACTATGTGCAACTAAGGATGACAGGACTACAAAAGTCAAATATGTTAGTAATGTGCTTGTTCAATGGTGCTTCTAATTTTAGTGGTTCTGTCACCTGGGATCTGTGCTCGAGGAAAAGTGGCATGAGTTGTCACAGATGCACAGTAACTGTAGGAATAAACACAATATAATAAAACACACATTACATAATTTTGAGGACATTAGCAGAAGCATGGAAAAGTTTATTAAACGAAAAGTGTATTGTATGAAATTCAGTATGCTGTGGAACAGCCTGTTTTAAAAATACCTGAAGATTCTGGTTGAGTGAGTACCTATTGCAAAGTTCATGCTGTATTCCTATGCTACTAGTCCACTGAGATGGCATGTTGTTGTTGTTGCTGTTGTGGTCTTCAGTCCTGAGACTGGTTTCATGCAGCTCTCCATGTTACTCTATCCTGTGCAAGCTTCTTCATCTCCCAGTACCTACTGCAGCCTACATCCTCCTGAATCTGCTTAGTGTATTCATCTCTTGGTCTCCCTCTACGATTTTTACCCTCCACGTTGCCCTCCAATACTAAATTGGTGATCCCTCGATGTCTCAGAACATGTCCAACCAACCGATCCCTACTTCTAGTCAAGTTGTGCCACAAGCTCCTCTTCTCCCCAATTCTATTCAATACCTCCACATTAGTTATGTGATCTACCCATCTAATCTTCAGCATTCTTTTGTAGCACCACATTTCGAAAGCTTCTATTCTCTTCTTGTCTAAACTATTTATCGTCCACGTTTCACTTCCATACATGGCTACACTCCATACAAATACTTTCAGAAACGACTTCCTGACACTTAAATCCATACTCAATGTTAACAAATTTCTCTTCTTCAGAAACGCTTTACTTGCCATTGCCAGTCTACATTTTATATCCTCTCTACTTCAACCATCATCAGTTATTTTGCTCCCCAAATAGCAAAACTCCTTTACTACTTTAAGTGTCTAATTTCCTAATCTAATTCCCTCAGCATCACCCGACTTAATTCGACTACATTCAGTTATCCGCGTTTTGCTTTTGTTGATGTCCATCTTATATCCTCCTTTCAAGACACTGTCCATTCCATTCAACTGCTCTTCCAAGTCCTTTGCTGTCTCTGACAGAATTACAATGTCAGGGAGAAAAATGCAGATGGCATGCAGACATATATACAAGGACAATGCGAATTTAGCAAGTTTGTCAGGAGGAACCTTGCTAAAAATTATGGGTTAGAATTTCCTTTAATTTTAGCAACTATGAATAATACAATGAGTGTCATCTCAAACTTAAGTAAAATTTTAAAAACCCAATCACTCAAAGTTTCAGAACTCCCTGTACTTGCGTCTCGAACTCTGGAACATTTAAGACACATCAAACTGTCTTTGCGAATATGATGAAGATGTGCAGAAAATTAAACACAAAAGTAAAATCTGTAAGTGGCTGCAGCTTAAGTTAAAAGTGTGCTATTCAAGGAGAACAAGAAATAAACTATGAAAAATATAAGAAAATTGGGAGTAGTATGATAATGAAATGGAAATGTTTCAGTGACAAGGCTATGAAAGCAATAAAATGAAGTATTTAGAAAGTTTTAAAACATTCCAAGAATTTAGTGATAATAAATATAAAAATCTGTAGATCAGAAGATTCATCTTCTGATAGTGCTTCTTTTTATCTTAAGAGCTGACATCAGCTATGAGGCACTAAGGACACTCGTTGAATGTGTGCTGTACCTTTCCATTTCCACTTCCAGTGTGGATAGGTCATTCAGTACAATGAATGGGGTGATGAAAAAATTAAAAAATTGGATGGGTCATGACAGTGTGTGAGGGTGTCAACACAAGTGGATGAGGAACCCATAGAAACTTTCTTTGATGGTGTCATTAACAGATATCCCATAAAAAATAGCTCCAACGGATTAGTTTGCTGTCAGTGTGAGTTATTTCTTGCAATAATATTTTTTATTGATTCTCATAATTTTATTCTTTAAAGTAATTAATTGACTTAGGCTATACCTACTTAGTACTTAAACATAATTTAATTAAATATCAGATATTAAGGAAAATATTGCTACCATTGCTATTTCTTTTAGTATGGCATCACGAAGTTTGAAGCCTATAACACTCCAACCCCTCACCCAGCCACCCAAAGTGGTTGTGTTCACCACTGACAGGATCATCTTCATGCAACAAATCTTCAGTAATAGCTTGGCGATCAAATCTCTGTTACCGGGAGACTTTTCATTTTGTGATCTTACCAAGGGCAAACACTAAAACTGCTTAAGCAGCCTGTTATGAAGCAACAGGTCAGATAGACGCTGTGCTTTGCATCACACGCTGCTATAAGAACAATAGCATTATAATCTAGCCTTAATGGCAGCTCACATTTGGATTTCCATTGAATACTTCTTTCGTTATCTAGCACTTCTGAGCATTTCAACAGTTTTGCTTTGTCACATGCCAAGCTGTTTCTCTCGGGCACGTTCTCTATTGCGTCTTGTTCTAAGGAGTTTCCCAAACCCCAAAGATCCCACACCTGACAACTAAATGTTTCACTGTTACCTTCCTGTCCTACCATGTTTGGGACCCATTCAATAAACAGCATTGCAGTACTGAAAATATCATCCACTTTAGTTTTGTCAAAAATGCCACAGTTGCTGGACCTGCCCTCTTGGGGGTACTCTATGCTGAACACTTCTCACTCACATTGTGACTTACCCACATCCACAATTCAAGGTGAAACATAGTATTGCCAGGATCAGGGTTGCTGTAACTGCCACCAAGATAGTCACCCTAAGCTGAGCGTATATCATGAGGATTGCTGCGTGCTCACCTTCATACTCCAAGGTTAAAACATGGTGTCACAATTTTGCTGTACCTTTTTCTGTGCATGTAGACCTCGTTTTTCCTCCTTGAAATTTAAACTAAACCTTGAGACCACAGAAGTTGTTGCCTCTAGTCAATCACATACTGCACACTATTTAATTTAACACCTCAGGGAATAAGCTGACTGCCATATTCAGACACCCCATTATGTTGTGCGCCACCTGAGTTTGGACACCTACTACAGTCGCACATTAGATGCACTGGCTGCCATTTTGCCTCGGTTGCATGTTCTTACTGCCACCATCATGTCCCTGCAATCATTCTACCCATCCCAAAATCTAATGTATGTTTCCTAATTATCTCTGGGGGCTGTTATTAACTCTTGACATGTACTAAGGCATCGTTCTCCCAATACCTGTGTCCAGTCACATGTCAATGCATTTCATACAATTAAAATGTCTTTCATTGCGCCCAAATTTTACTGCTGTCATTCTTCACTCCAAAAATAAATCAATAATTCCCATTGAATTTCCAAAGACCGACCTTCATTCAGAAACTTACCCCAAAACTTTTTAATAGCCACACAAGCATTTGAGATTTCATTCACACAACGAACTGCATCCCCTTTTAGATGTCCCAAAATAAAATAAATCTGTTCCTGCAGGGGTGAAGATACCAAAACACATTCATAAACTCTTGTATAAACCATTTTGGGTGCACAGTCCCTTGTGTAGCAAAATAATCCAACATATAATAAATGCAGCTTCTGCTGTGGCAAACAGCGATTGCTGTACCCCCTTTGTGACAACTGTTGAATTTCTTGATTAGTTTTAACCAATTTCTTATCTACAACAGTATTATGTGCCGCGCGGGATTAGCTGAGCGGCCTAAGGTGCTGCAGTCATGGACTGTGCGGCTGGTCCCGGCGGAAGTTCGAGTCCTCCTTCGGGCATGAGTGTGTGTGTTTGTCCTTAGGATAATTTAGGTTAAGTAGTGTGTAGGCTTAGGGACTGATGACCTTAGCAGTTAAGTCCCATAAGATTTCACACACACACACAGTATTATGTGCCAGCTGTACACTTTGATATGAGTCACGCATTTTTCATTCGGCTTCAAGCATATGACTCATTTTGTCCACATGAGTACTAAAATTAGTATGCAGCCCTTGCATAATATTAAGTTTTGTACTCTTTTACATATATTTTTCTCATGTGATGCTTGTTTTACCTTGGCCAGTTCAGTGAAGGTGTGATAGGGGTTTTCATTTGCTTCCCACTTTTTCTCGTTTTAGCTCAGATTCTTGTGCAATTGTTTCACAGAGTTTGAACATCACATTCAGTTCCAAGTTGGCATTAGCAGTAATAACTCTCAGTTTCAAAATGACATGTTCATCTGGTTGTATTTGGCACTACCCAAAATGATTTTCAATATCATGTTTCACTTCCAATTTTAAATTAAGATATCCCAGTAGAAATGTGTTCACACATTGTTTATCTCTGTTTTTACATTTGCATTCACATTATTAATGTTGGCATTTACATTGTTAATCTCAGTTTTTACATATGTACATAAAAGCATCATTGCCCTTTTCCAGTTCACACTTGAAGCCATTGAATGCCTCTGTTAAAGACAATATCAAAAAATTTTGCCCGTAAGTTTTGACATCTGGACTCAGTCTCTCCATTATTGATTCCATCATTTTGTGAGTATCGCTGGTGAATTGCTCACCTTGAGTTCAGTTGTTTCCATTTTCACTGGAGCTATTGACATCATACTAGGTGATTCTTCAGCATTTTCTTCATTATCTGGAATGTATGTGGAATACAAATCACGTCTAAAAACTTCCATACTAATGACCTCAGTTTTTATTGTATTGAGATAAATATTACCATCAGCAGTTTTTATTGTATTGAGATAAATATTACCATCAGCATCATTATGTGTTGCAGAACTTTTGAATACAACCCCCAGCTTCTGTTCTGTAATTTTTACAAGTGTACCCAGCAGGTGCAAATATACTTTTATACCTAGCTGTTGTCGCTCGAAGCAAGTCACAATGCAGTGTCAGTCACTGTGGATTGGATACGCAGCAGAGGGGCATGCTCACTTTGAAAGGGCCAATCTCCAGGTCCGATGAGTGCAGAACATCCTGTTGGTCACACACACCAACAACAGATTAAGGAGCGTCAGCCAGTGTGGGCCGGCTGACTGCCTGCTACGTGTATTTCTGTCTTGCTAATCAGCCTTCAACTATGGACTGGTGATCGGTCGTAAAACATTGACTACTGCCTGTTATAGGGCCAGTTGCTACCTTACTGTTCTGTTTTCAGTCTCTCTCTCTCTAAAAATCCCATTTATGTGGGAAATGTTACCAAACTGTTTTAACATAGGTGCTGCTTGTTGCAGTATAAATACTATTTCCCAGCCGATACATCACTTCATAACTTGTTCACCTAGCTCTGAATATTGCATCAATGTTGGCAAGTTAGGTGTAAAGCACAACCCTCACAATGTCTCTTCTTAAAAGAACCTGCTGCAGTGGCAACTGGCTGAGTTCCAGGTGCACGCACATCCTCCACTAAAGTGGACCTACCTGCTTATTCCTACCAATCTGTATTGGCTATCTCGTAGCCTACAAATTCACCTGCCTTACCTTAATGGACAAGTTCCGATGTTGTGATCCTGCTGATTTCACAACCACAACCTTTGTGTGAAAATATGCACCAGGGAGAGGTTGGTTGGCCAGAAAATAAGTAACCAGTGTCTACGGTAAAAACAGACCATATTGTTGGGGCCCTGCATCCTCTACTTTAGTTGGTTTACATCAGTATCATATTCAAATCAATGACAGATGTCATCATACCAGAAGTCAAGGAGTCTTCATGGAAGCCACCAGTTCTGAATATTGTCATCCTGGCACGCTCTTTATAATCTAGCAACCCCAGTGGGCTATAACAACACACCTATATCATGATGCCTGTACAAAATATGCTGTCACAAGTGACTTTTTACCAGAAATGCCAGCTTATTTAAGATGCTGTGAATCACTGTAGCTTTTACTTACCAATGCCATTGTCAGACATAACAATGGTACAGCACAAGCCTTGTTCATCTGATCTGACCATGTCTAAATACAATGTGTAGTTATTGTCAGCATTCACAATAAAACTTCTGAGCACAAATCAAAGTCGCTTCCTACACAGTTCTACATGGTATCAGATAAACTAACACTAAAGCTTATTTTGCTGCCGCACACCTCCCTGAATTCTAATGCTATGCTTGATTCACAATCAAATAACCCATGAACTGAATGTCAGATTTAGATGGAGTATCATCAATAACTTGCAGAATTCCAGTCATATTTTTATGACCTATTATACAATGAATTATACTTTTCCTCAAACGGAGATATTTAGTAGGAAATGGACATAGACAGGGAAATAACACTGCCCCATCTCAGGCACATCTGTTTCTTTCTGAATCCACAAACACTGGTGGACACATGAAGGTAACAGGCATTGGAAGTTCAATTTAATCTAATTGAGTTTTCATTAAATGGTTAGCTGTCAAAATTTTTGGTACCTGAAATGTGTGTATGATTCCCTTGCCCTCAAGCCTGACTCTGATTCATCCAAAAAGGGGGGGGAATGAGAAGGAAGAGAGAAAATAGGTGTTAATAAACATATGCAAGGCATGTTCAAAAAGTAAGTGTACTAGATTTTTGTATATTTAAAAAGAAAGTGTACTTGAAAAAAGTCCAGGATATTGTTGAGACACTTGTTGACTATTTTACCATACAATTGCCGTCCCAATCAATGCGTATGGTGAGCAATGGCACAAGTTTCCTTATGACCTCCTCGAAGAACTCTGCTGCCAGCTCCTTAACCTGCTTCAGTACCTCTTCCTGCACCTGGATAATCTGAAGGTGCCACGTCGGGAAGAGTGGTTCAAAACATCGCAACCAAATGGGTCCAAGAGCACCTTAGTGGCTAAGGCTGTTTGAGGATGAGCACTGTCGTGCAACAAGCACACTCTTCTCATCAGCAGTCCCCTCTTTTTTTTTCTTTTAAGGCCTCACAATACTGTTGTGTATTGATGGTCTGCCATTTTGGTTCGAGAACACTGAGGGCATAATTTTTTGCCCTAAATTATGATTCTAAATTTTTTGTAGATTGGGAATTGATGCGACACCACTGTGGCAACTGCCCCCCCCCCCCCTTTTTTTCAGGCATGTAATAAGCCACCCACATTTCATTTCCAGTCATAATAGAGCTCAGAAAAATCCTCACCTTCCAAATCAAGTTGCTCAAGAAACTCGCGTGTGCTATTGACTCAATTTTTCTTGCGTTGCTGTGTCAGCTGTTTTGGGGCCCACCATCTGCACAGTTTCCAGTACACCAGCGTTTAAGTGAGAAAAGAGAGTTGTTGAAATCATGCAGAAATTTCATCCATTGTCAACTGGTGGTCTTCATGAACAGTTTCTTCGATTTTTTCACCAACTCATCGGTCAAAATGGAAGGTCTTCCACTCCTGTGTTGATCATGAACATTTTTCTGCCTCCACTGAACTCCATACTCTCATTAAATACAATAATTCTATTCATAATACCTTTGCCATAACACATTTTGATTTACGAAAAAAAAAAAAAATATGGTAGCTGTTATTCCTTCTGCGAGTAGGAAGTGGATCACAACACGTGGCAAGATTTCTTAGCTTACAGCTTTCACATAGCTGGACACTACAGTGTGTGTTTATGTACTAGTATGTCCCTGTGCTCTGGTCAGGGACCACACAGTGTTGCCAACAAAACAAAACAAAACAAAAAACCACAGCTCATTATGGTCACAATACACTTACTTCCTGACAAGCCCTTCATTCAAAAGGCCTAATACATTAATGTATCTTGATACAATTCCACATGGTGGATGCTTGGATTAGAGCTCTATAATCCATTTTTTAGTGAAGATGATCCAACACACTGTTAAAATTTTTCTGTAAACTTTATTCATCTTCTAATAAATTTAAAAAACTGAATACAGTTGAAAGAAAAATTTGAGCTGTTCAGTGGATCTTCTACCCCCACACAACGCTGATATATACTGATAGGTTCTAAGAAGAATTAGTAGTGTACTGATCTATATGATAACATTTTCTGCTAATCATAACCAACTCTCAATTGTCTATTTGCACCGAGACTGATCAGATGCCACGAAAGAGCACAGTTCTTATTTCTTATGGAGTCTTCAGCTACCATCTTTCTCCCTGGGGTTGCTATGACATGACATTGCATCTCTTTCTCACACATTAAATACATCAGTTTCCTCAATATAATAATAATAAAAAGAAAGACAGTTCATAATATTAGGGGCTCATTTTGATTTAATAAATGTGTGTTTCAAGTAACTACTATGTTATGTCCTGCTGTTGACTTAACATCTAAATGAACATATTGATTTTTACCATAGAACAACAGTCAATATGCTACAAGAATAGAGGGCATATAATCATAGCCACTTGGTTTCTGGCACCTGTTCCACTCAAATCGAGCAAGAGAAAAACAGCTGTCTATATGCCTCCTACAAGTCCTAATTCCTTTTATTTTGTTTTCATCATTCTTATGCAAAATGTATGTTGGCTTAGTAGAATTGTTCTGCAGTGCTTCAATACCAGTTCTCTAAATTTTCTCAAGTTTTTGAATTTGTGAAGCATCTCCATAATACTTGCATGTTGATTGAAGGTCTGGTGACAAATCTAGCAGGCTGCCTCTGAATTATTTGAATGTTTTCCTTTAATCTGAACTGGTGGGGATCCCAAACACTTCGGCAGTACTCAAGGATGGGTCACTCTAGTGTACCATATGCGATCTCATTTACAGGTCAACCACATTGCCTAAAATTCTTGCAATAAATCAAAGTCAACCATTCACCTTGCCTACTACAATCCTTATATACTCATTCTATTTCACACTGCTTTGTAACATTATGCCACAACACTTAATCAATATGACTGTGTCAAGCAGCACACTACTAATGCTGTATTAGAAAATTACAAGATTGTTTTTCCTACTCACATAGATTAACTTATATTTTTCAACATTTAGAGTTAGTTGCCATTCATCACACCAACTAGGAGTTTTATCTAAGTCACCTTGTATCCTCCTATGGTTACTCAACAATGACAACATCCCAAACATCAAAGCATCATTAGCAAACCGCTGCAGATTGCTGCTCAACCTGTGCATCACATCATTTATGTATACAGAGAATAATTGCAGTCTTGTTACATTTCCTGCACACTCTTAATGATACCACAGTTTATGGCAAATACTTGCCATCAAGGACATAGTACTTGGTAGGCAAGAAGTCTCTGGGCTACTCACATACCTGGGAACCTATTTCATGTGCTCATAACAGTTGAAAGTCTGCAGTGGGGCACCATGTCAAACAATTTAAGAAACGTAGAAATACAGAATCTGCCTGTTGCTCTTGATCCATGGTTCACAGAATATCACATGAGAAAACGGTAAGTCGAGTTTCACAACAATGCTTTATAAAACCATGCTGTTTTGTGCGCAGAAGTTTTTCCGCCTCAAGAAAATTAATTATACTCACACTAAGAATACATTCAAAAATTCTGCAGCAAATCGGTATTGAGAATATTGGCCTGTAATTTTGGGTCCATTGTTTTTACTCTTCTTACATACAAGAATCACCTGCCCTTTTTTTTTTCACTTGCTTGAGACTTTGCACTACAAGCTAAGTAGGGACCAGAGCCGCACAGTACCCTTCGTAAAAACAAATTCAGATTCCACCCAAACCTGACAACATTCACATTCAGTTCTTTCCGTTACATCTTTACCACCAGGGATGCTTGTTACTGTGTCTTCCATACTGGAGTCTGTGTGATGATCAAATGATGCTACATTTTTAGCACCCTCCTGTGTGAATAACTGTTAAACATGAAATTTAAAACTTCAGCTTTCCTATTATGATCTTTTATTGCCGCATCAGACTGGTCAACTAGTGACTAGGTAGAAGCCTTCAACCTGCTTTGTGATGTTACATAGGACCAGAATTTTCTTGGCAAGATCTTTTCCCATGTTACAATGGTGGTAGTAGTTGTAAGCATTCGCACTGATCTATGTACAGATGCACAAATTGCAACTAAATTTTGCCTGTCATCTTTTGAATATTCTCTTTTGAACCAGGAGTTCTACATAATGCAGTAGCAATTTTGAAATAGTAATCACTTTGTGAAAAATTCATGGCTCACATTATGTGGTCACTTCTGAGCCTCCTACAGTCTTTGACAGCACAGATATCATTGAGCAAAAGTCATTTACTGTGTTTTCTGATATATTAGTCACTGACTAATGAGTTGTACTTACATCTCTCAATGATCAATTAATGAAAGTAACAATATGTGGCATAAAGAAAATAAAATTTACAGTTCTTGACCGGGTACAAATCCAGTTTTTATCATGTGGTAGTTATTAATAAATCTGGGAAATATGTGGAGAACAAGAGAGGTTGCCAGCATTTGCAAAGAACAATCATAATTCCTTTTATGTGCCTGAGGTACAATAATACCTCTGGTACTCATCCACACTGATGTTTGTTGTTTTATCTCACCCGAGAATTGGGAAGAACTGTGACTGTTGTATGGTATTTAAAATTTTTACTTGTGCAGTCATACCTAGCAGCTTTGGGAGGGAGAATGAAACTGATGGCCCACCTATTTGTATCTTGGCTGTTATGGTCATAATGCCGTGCTGTCAGGTATACTACTAGAACTTCCACCAGTCAGCATGCCAATACTTGTTGCCACAAAATCCACAGGCAAGAATTACAAAAGCTAATTCATAAATGTTTTAATTCATTCCAGTGTAGTATTTCATGCATTTGACAGCAATAATGTAAGTTAAATTTTTCAGGTGATACTTTAAACTTTTGACTACCTGGCTCACATATTTCAGATTAAATTGTAACACCTCTGTCTTTGGACTCCATTTTTATATGTTTACATTGCATGGCACCACAAACTCAAGAGAATGAAGCTATTTTGAAGAAACAGTCTTGTGATCTTGAAGATTTCTTCTATAGGTTTGGAAACTGGAAGCATTAAGGGGCAAAGGAAAAGGGCATATTGCATCTCGGGTCTCTGAGTTAAGAGTCCTATAGGCTGTCTCCTTGTCAACAAACATAAAATCTCGAATAAACAGAACAAAGTCTGCACAGGAAATATGTCTGACAGTCATAATCAGCTGATTTGTTGGTGGAATAATCAATCCTGAAAGAAAAACCAGCAAAAAGACTGAAAATTGTTCTAAGTGAGAGAGAATTTTCTCTCTTCAGATAGACAGCCACAGCAAAATACTAATCTGGTGATTTTCTCGCAATGTCATGTCCTAGCTAACAATTTCTATTGTTATTACATTGCAACAACAATAATTTAAAGCCTCTTCCTGTGAGGATTTTTCATATGCTTGAGGTTACAGCACAGTGATGTGGCAGGGCACGGAATGATAATGCACAACAAAAACAACAGAATTTCTAGGAATAGCAAGAGCTTATAAAAGTGACTGATGCGCTGCTCATAAAAACAGTCTGGAGAGACCTTCTGGGAGAACAATTTGCAAACTTCATGTACGTAGTTAAAATAGCAATGTGAATGCGCAAAAAAAAAAAAAAAAAAAAAAAAAAAAAAAAAAAAAAAAAAAAAAAAAAAAAAAGGTTGGATCACTCATCACGTGTCAAGTCCCAGTGAGGGATAGATTATGCTGCCCTGATAAAATTTCTTTTATTCAGTGTTGGGCTAGTGCAACGGATACTACTCAAAGTAACAGAGTTGGAGGCAAAATGTATCAAACACCGCCCAAGAGGCAGAAATAGTCTACGCAAAAATCAAATATGTGAGTCAGCATATGAAACTGAATAACTAAAAATTCTAACAAGGCATTTTATGATACATTTACTGTTTTCTTTAGAATTTTCAGTCAAAGCTAAGTCACATTCAAAAAAGTTATGCAATGTGGTTTGTGTCTGCTCAGAATTTCGACATTATAGAAATTATTTTTACATTCATTGACTATTGTAAGTATTGTGAGTACCTCAAGGTAGAATTTCATAATTGTATTTACAGAGTCATGCATAAAGTGACATTATGCACTTCGTTCTGTATTGTATTAATCTGAACAAGCCTAAATGATAGAATACTGTAGATTCCATATCTAGTATGAGTTTCCTCAACATAAATGAAGTTTATAGTGAAATATTTTTAATTTGTCTGCAGTAATAGTATCACAAAGTATTGTGTCTGAAGATTACTTCTTGAACAAAAACAGAATCATCATTTTTATACGCATTTCCAATCCTAGGTGAACTTGGAATAATCACTAATAAATAATGTGGCACCTCAAAGTAATTCATTTTTGAAAACTATAATATTACAATTTTATAAGAAGGAAAATTGCTAGTCACCATATAAAGGAGATGCTGAGTCGCAGATAGGCACAACAAAAAGACTCTCACAATTATAGCTTTCAGACATTAAGGCTTCCGTCAACATCAGACACACATACGCACATGCACGCAAATGCAACTTACACACACGACTGCAGTCTCAGGCAACAGAAACCACACTGCGAGCAGCAGCACCAGTGCTTGATGGGAGTGGCAATTGGGCAGGGGTAAGGAGGAAGCTGGCGCAGGGAGGGGGAAGCATAATATGGTGGGGCTAAGGAGGAGGTTGGGGCAAGGAGGGGGAGGGATAGTATGGTGGGGGTGGACAGTGAAGTGTTGCAGGTTAGATGGAGGGCAGGAGATAAGAGAAATAGAGAGACTGGGTATGGTGGTGGAATGACGGCTGCATAGTGCTGGAATGGGAACAAGGAAGGGGCTACTGGATGGGTGGGGACAGTGACTAACTAAGGTTGAGGCCAGGAGGGTTACGGTAATGTAGGATGTTTGGCAGGGAAAGTTCTCACCTGTGCAATTCAGAAAAGCTGGTATTGGTGGGAAGGATCCATATGGCACAGGTGTGAAACAGTCATTGAAATAAAGGATATTATGTTTGGCAACGTGTTAAGTAACAAGGTGGTCCACTTGTTTCTTGGCCACAGTTTGTTGGTGGCCATTCATGCAGACATACAGCTTCTTGGTTGTCAGGCACAGGAGATTTGTCTTTTTATAAGGTTGGGAGGATAGTTACAGTCAGTGAAGGCTTCAGTAAGACTCTTGGTATATTTCGAGAAGGACTGCTCATGACTGCAGATGCGATGTCCACTGTTGTTTTGAACCGCAATGATTACCTGGTGGTAGGACTCTGCCAGCTGTCAGGTACTTCCACCAACATACCTTGCCAAATCCAGCAGGATCTCCAGTCACTAATCAAATCCCTAGGCCCATCCCAGAACTTCTCCCTGGAGTCCATCTCTCTACTCACCTCTACCACTCCATGCATTCCTACATTCTACATATTTCCTAAAGTCCATAAACCTAACCACCCAGGATGCCCCATTGTGGCCTGTTACTGTGTTTCCACTGAGAGAACCTCTGCTCTCGTAGACCAACATCTTCAACCTATTACCCGGAAACTACCCTTCTATATAAAAGATACCAACCATTTCCTCCACCAACTCTCCACAGTTCCTGTTCCTTTACCACACAGTGCCCTGCTCACCACTATTGATGCCACCTCCCTGTACACTAACATTCCTAATGCAAATGGCCTTACTGCTATTGAACATACCTTTCCCAATGCCCGACAGATTCCAAACCAACAACTTCCTTCCTAGTCACCATGACCAATTATATCCTCATCCACAATTACTTCTCCTTTGAAGGCATTACCTACAAACAAATCCAGGGTACAGCTATGGGAATCCACACGGCACCATCCTACGCCAACCTATTCACGAGCCATCTAGAAGAATCCTTCCTAAGAACCCAGGATCCTAAACCCCTCACCTGGTTCAGATTCACTGATGGCATCTTTGCTATCTGGATTGAAGGTAAGGACACACTATCCACATTCCTCCAGAACCTCAACAACTCCCCCATCCCCCATTTGCTTCACCTGGTCCTACTCAACCCAACAAGCCACCTTCCTACATGTTGACCTCCACCTTAAAGATGGCTACATCAGTACCTCCGTCCATATCAAACCTACTAACCACCAGCAATTACCTCCACTTCAACAGCTGCCACCTGTTCCATACCAAGAAGTCCCTTCCATACAGCTTAGCCACCCATGGTTGTCGCATCTGCAATGACGAGCAGTCCCTCTTGAAATATACTGAGGATCTCACTGAAGCCTTCACTGATTGTAATTACCAACTGGTAAGAGCGAAAATAAACATTAATACTCAACAAGAACTAAGAAAACTAATATCACAGAAAAAAGAAATTATAGGTATGGATAAATTAAACAAAAGGAAAAAGGATTTTCAGTAT
Source organism: Schistocerca cancellata (assembly GCF_023864275.1). Lineage (NCBI taxonomy): Eukaryota > Metazoa > Arthropoda > Insecta > Orthoptera > Acrididae > Schistocerca > Schistocerca cancellata. Next base: position 142,918,596 of record NC_064634.1, on the reverse strand, counting down.
GCTCAGTCAATAGAAGAAAATCTAGCTTAAACGATAATGGAAACTGCAAAGAAAAAAAGATGGTAGATTGACAACAATTACTAAACAACCAGGAAAGTTAAGGGTGGAAAGCAAAGCTTTCTTGTAAAAAGATGAGAGATGAAAATTAAAATTTCTTGTGACAAGATAGAATATTCAGAACTGTGTAAGTGTATAAGGAAGAATATGAAAGCTGACATACAAAAATAAAATGAAACACCATAAAATTAGCATTAGAGAATAAAAAGAGCTGCAAGAAAGCGAAACAAAAGCTTATGATTGGTAAAAATGAAATCATAGCAATTGACACTGATAATGGGCGCATAACAGAAAAGGAAGAAATTCTAAACCATATAAAGAATTTCTGTAGTAAATTATATGAAAGAACACATGAACCACTAGAAAAACCTTTTGCAGATGATGATGATGAAGTCCCCAAAATCCTCCCAGAATAAATAAGAAAAGCTATAAACGAGATGCAGAATGGCAAAGCAGGGGATCATGATGGTCTGACAATTGACATACTCAAGCTTATAGGGGAGGAAACAGACAAACAGCTGGCTAAAGTCTTTAGTTTGTGTATACAGAATGGCAGCATCCCAACCTGCTGGAACAAAGCAAACATAATCTTACTACATCAGAAGGGAAGTATTCACAATCTGAAGAACTACCGCCAGTTAGCTTACTTTCTGTTATATATAAAGTGTTCACTTAAGTCCTGATAAATCACATTAAAATGGTAGTGGAGACAGCAGAGCCCATAGAACAAGATGGATTCCACAGTGGTTTCAGTACAATTGACCATATAAACACACTGCATGAGGTAATTAGTAGAGAAAAAGCCTTTGATCCTGTCAGCCACACTACAGTCATACAAGCATTGGCCGAGCAAGGAGTGGAAACAAAATATACAAACATATTGTGCAACGTTTATGAGACGTCTGTAGCACCTATCGACATAGGAAAAAACAAGTGCGAATTTCCCATTGGAAAAGGATCCTATATCCCCGAAGTTATTTATAACAGTTCTCAAGATGACTCTGTCCAAAATTATTTGGAACAACAGAGGAAAAAGTATAAATGGTAAAAGGCTTACCAACCTGAGATTTGCTGATGATACAGTGGTCCTAGCTAACAGTAAGATAGAAACACAGTCCTCTATAAGAGACTTAACAGATCGTTATCAGGAAGTTGGACTTAAAATAAATCACTTTAAAACTAAGGTTATGCATAGTAAATGGGTAGCTGCAAGGCAAGTAATGCTGAAAGGCAACATCCTAAACAATGTTGCAGAATACGTTTATGTGGGGCAATAAAATGACACAAAAGGGGATTTGAAACCTGAAATTTTTCGTCGAATTAAACTGGGTTGGAGAACTTACGGAAGTTTTCAAATCTAACAAGCCGGTCTACTTAAAGAAGACAGTTTTTGGTCACTGTGTCCTACAGGTTTTAACGTATGGGTGTGGAACTTGGACTTTAAATGAATTTTTCAAAAGGAAATTTAGAACTGCTCAGAGAGTTATGGGAAGGTCAATGTTAGGTCTCACTAAGAAATATCGACAGGAAAGTGAAGACATACAAGCAATAACAGGAGTAAAAGATATTATAGAACAGGTTAACACTCTAAAATGGCAGTGGGCAGGACATGTTGCACGAATGAAGGATGGAAGATGGACAAATCAGTTTTAGAGTGGAGTCCCAGAGAAAAACAAAGACTAGCAGGGAGACCACCTGATCGCTGGGATAAGAAACTCAGGAAAGTTACTGGCTTCAACTGGCAGAAGACAGCAGTGGACAAAGATGCGTGGAAACACCTCTTAAAAATGTATCTAATAACTTAAAGAGGCTACATCTGGTGTAGACTGAATTAGCTGAACAATAAATAAATGAATATTTCTTGAATTTTTTCTTGCCTGTAGGATGGACAGTTGCTATTTCAAATGGGCAGCATTTGGGCAGTTTGTATATATTTCTAGAGAATAACAAGGAGACCATGCTCCATGAGCATCTTTCCCACAAATTACACAAGTTTTTTGCATTACACATCATCATTAAGTGACCATGCCTTGGATGTTTACAGCAACAGATTAAGTTTGGTATTTATGGTCTTCTCTTCAGGTAGATAAATTCAGCCCTTATGGATTCTTGGAGTATTGGTGAACTTAATGTTAAAACAAAAGTGGCAGTTTTCAGAAGTTCACGACTGACTTTCGTCATTATATTGTTCACTTCTGTGACTCCTTCAATTTTCCATTTATTCTGTAATTCAGATGTATCCATTATGCCCCTGCAGCTTATGATACTCATAACTTCAGCAAGGGCACTGTGTTTCATTGCTGATATAGGATATTGACACAGATTCATTGGCCTCTTGGCATGGCATAGCACTTTTGTCCAAGAGGATGCCATTTCACACTGTTTGATGGATTTGAGATTACTCACATTTTTTCCCAAAGACTTATGCATATTGAATGAGGAAACTTGTTTCAAAAGATTCCTCTTCTCTTTTTTCACATTATTAATACTCTGGAAGTGTTGTGCCCTACTCAGTGTCAGTGAAATGTACTCACATTACATCATTCTCCAAACCACTGTTCTGTTGAACCTTTTTTTTGATTTTTTGATGTTAGTGCTCTCAGTCTATACAACAAAGGAGCCACAGACAGTCTCATGAGTTGCTAGACGGATTAAATTAGAAAACATAATAAATTAGCTGAATTTCGGCCCTCACTGACGAACACCTATAACCAATTGCTCACAATCTAGCCTCCCACATCAAAGATACCAACCATCCCCACCCATTTACCTCCTGGATCCCCACTCGTCACTGTTTATACCAACTCCCTATACACAAACATCCCTCATGCCTATGATCTTACAGCTGCTACTGAACACTACCATTTCCAACGTCCCTCACACTCCAGACTCACTACCTCATTCCTCATACACCTTTCTAACTTTATCCTAACCCACGACTACTTCTCCTTTGAAGGGAAGGTATACAAAAACACACCCAACACAGTCATGGGCAACCCCCCCCCCCCTCCCCGTGCCAACTTGTTTATTGTTTATTTGTGGGTCACCTAGCTGAGAACTTCCTAGCCTCCCAAAATAGCAAACCCTTAGTCTGTTTAAGGTTCACTGATGATATTTTCATGATCCGGACCCAGTGCCAGGACACCCTACCTTCATTCCTTCACGACCTCAGTGCCTTCTCTCCCATCAACTTCACCAACTCCTCCTCAACTCAGCACACCACCTTCCTAGATGTTGATCTCCTCCTCACTGACGTCTCAATCTGCACCTCTGTCCACATTAACCTACCAACCACCAACAGTACCTGCATTCTGACAGCTATCATCCCTTTCACACCAAAAAATCTCTCTGCATATAGAATGGCCACCTGGGAACAGCATATCTGTAGCGACAAGAACTCTCTTGCTCAGTATGCTGAGGGTCTCACCAAGGCATTCACAAACAGGCACTATCCTCCAGACCTTGTCCGTAAACAGATCTCCCATGACATTTTCACACCACCAATTCTCCCACCACCCCACGAACTGGCCACAAGGGAGTGCCCCCTTCTTCACCCAGTACCAACCTGAACTGGAAAAACTGAACCACATCCTTTTTCCAGAGCTTTGACTTCCTATCATCATGCCCTGAAATACGGGACATCCTAACCGAGATTTTTCCCAGCCCTCCTAAAGTGGTGTTCTGTTGCCCAGCCAACTTCCACAATATCCTAATTCATCCCTATGCCACTCCCAATCCCAATCCCTCACCACATGTATCATATCCCTGAGGAAGACCCACGTGCAAGACCTGCCAAATCCACCCACCCAGCACTTCCTAGTCCTGTCCTGTCACAGGTTTATCCTACCCCTTCAGGGGTTAGGCCACCTGTGAAAGCAGCTATGTGACTTACCAGCTCTGCTGCAACCATTGCATAGCTTTTTATATTGGTATTACTGCCAACCAGCTGTTCAACAGGATGAACACTCACCGCGGCCATGAGCAAATTAGACTCCTCTGTGGCACTGCATGCTTGATTTCAATGGCTGGTTCACTATCTGAGCCATCTGGATCCTTCCCTCCACCATCAACTTTTCTGAACTGCACGGATGGGAGTTATTCTCACAACACATTCTCTGCTCCCATAATTATCCTGGCCTCAACGTATGGTAATATACTGTCCCCACACCCTCCATCCAACAGTTTCCACCCCCTCTGTGCCATAATTTCCTCCCCATCCTTGACTCCCAGCCTCTTTGTTTGCCACCCCCTGCTAAAGCATTCACCCATCTTTCCCAGCTCCTCTCCTTTTTCGCCCTTTTACCCAACCTTCCTCCTCCACAATCTCTTGACACTACACCTGTTGGCATTCTAGTCCCGGTGCACTCTACTAGAAAGTGTTGCTCTGTCCCTCTGAGCCCCACCCCACCTGTCCACTACTACCATATTTACTCGAATCTAAGCCGCACTTTTTTTCCGGTTTTTGTAATCCAAAAAACCGCCTGCGGCTTAGGATCGAGTGCAAAGTAAGCGGAAATTCTGAAAAATGTTGGTAGGTGCCGCCACAACTAACTTCTGCCGTCGAATATATGTAGCGCTACACAGCATGCTTTGCAGGCACAAAGATAAATACTGGTGCCAAAACCTCTGCGTCAGTAAAAAAAAAAAAAGTGGAAGATGAGCTTTTTTTTCTCCGCCCCGAGTTTCGACCACTGCATTTTCATGCATTATCCAACGAAGTAAATAAAAATTCCGTATTGTTCATCATCGAATGTAGCAGCATTTCAATGTACTATGAAACTCCGACTGGCGAGACTGTTTGGGATGTTTGTCAATATGGCCAACTCTGCGTTCTGAATTTTTTCCTACCTGTGAGAAGAGATGGTTGCTAATAGGAACTTTTATGAATTGTGAATCACATGCAGTATTCTTTTCACCATAAGAATAATACAAATATAAACATTTTGCCATGTACTGTTTCGTGTTTGCTGCTATTTCATTTAAATCCTGTCTGCCTAATAAACTACGAAACTAGAGTGAGACAACAGCAAACGCGGAAGAATATACATATCATATCATGTTTATATTCGTATTATTCTTATGTTGAATAGTGATACAGTAAGAAATGAAGTATGGCAACTGATTAGATTTTTAAATCTAAGATGACTCTAATTTCTGTGCAGAAAGAGGCGTCTGCAAAGATTTTCAAACGGAGAAAAAATTTCGCTAAACTCTCGTTCAGAACATCTATCATACGCAGTCTATTATTTGGTTCTTGTTGATCATTATCAAAGTAAGCAGCAGTCTCTTGCCATTGTTTCGCTAATGAGACGATTCCTCTTTCTCTCTCTCTCTCTCTCTCTTTTTTTTTTTTTTTTTTTTTTAAGTTGTAAGCAGCGGTAGCGTGCACAAAGGCCAGCGGTGACAAGCCGTAAACACTCATTATCAGTATGCGACAAACAATGCATGACACAGAACAGTTATGCATTTTCAGCTTAGAGTGACGTAAACACCTATAACAAAGAGAACGGCACTTATCAGATCAAAGAAAAATAAGCAATCAATTCAAACCAGACGAGGCACGTGAGAAAGGAAGGGTACCCTTATAAATACGTATGGAGTGCCTGACGCATAGCAATGGCTACCTGGTAAAGCTTAACTGCTAAGCTTACGACTCGAAGCAAACTACTGTAGCTGTATCGTCATTCATTGGACCTAAATTGTGTCTCATATTACAGTGGACCAACTTTGTTTCGATTTGGAGGTGCTGCCTAAAACTTTTCTCTCCCCTTGAATTTCGAGTCTCAAATTTCAGGTGCGGCTTAGATTCGAGAAAACTTTTTTTCCTTGATTTCGAGTCTCATTTTTCAGGTGCGGCTTAGATTCGAGTAAATACGGTATACCCTTCCCCTCTCCAACCCCTCCAGATTGCTGCTGCCATCCCATATGATAGCTGCATTCTGGCCTCAGCTGCCAGAGCTGACAGTTATGAGAGCGTGAGTTGTGCGTGCTTGTGGATGAATGGTGTGTGTTTTTCTTTTGCTGATGGAGGCTGTGACTGAAAGCTTTGTGTAAGTGTTTTATAATTTTGCCTGTCTGCAATTTAATGTGTCTTCTTTACAGTAAGTGATAATCTATTTTTTCCTACATTGTTGATATTCCTATGTGGGGCTTCCATTGTTTGCTTTAGCTAAAATAATTATCTTTTAACACAAAAAAATCAATTATGCCACCTTCTACATTGCAGAGCAAACATGCTGCCTTCATGTGGATGAACAAAACTGGAAAACAATAAATCATTGGCTAGATTGATTTTGTTTCACAGTTGCCACCGGAAGAATAATACATAGTGGGGCAACATTGGCATAAATGTGGAGTAAACAAAAGTGCAGAAACCAGAACTGGAATGTATCCCTTACTATAATGGCAAGCCAGTATAAGCATATGAGCTGCAAGTGGGAACTGATGACAGAAATCAGGCATGGTTGTTCCTCCCTTGGCCACAACAATAATACTTCAGTAGTATATTAGTCTGAAAGCAAAACTCCTAACCATACAAATGAACAAAAATTTTTGTTTGTTGTGTGCCTATTATTTGGTGCCCAGAAAATTTTAGCACCTAAAGAAGCTGCCTATTTTGCTTACACTATGTTATAGCTAGACCTTGTCTCTTACCTGTTGTCTTCTTTACATTTTGCGAGTTTGCTGCAATCAAAAGCTTTGTTGCTACTCAGATAGCGGTAACATGTATGTAAATGGAAAAGTAAAATAATCCACAAAATAGAAGTCACAATTTTCTTCTTATGATACTGCAATGGTTCACAATGTTACATGTTCAGCAGCATCAGCTTATTATGACATAAAACATTCAGTTTTAATATATTTATGGTACTGAAACTGACAATATTTCAGTCAGTGAAGAGAACTTCCTAGAGACCGAAACAATTAATCTAGAAAAATGCACTGCTCTTTCACATGTATACACTCAGAACTTAATAATCCACCAATATTTTGTAAGAATCTTTGGTTTAGAGCTACATTCTATATAATACCTGCGTATAGCAAATTAAGCAAACAGTTTCATTTTTGGCTTAAAAAAAGTCCATGGACCACTGTGTGCGCTTGCTCATAGCATAAACCTTTTACGGTTGTGGCTCTTGTTCTCTTGTATGAATCACTAGTGTGACAATAAAACACTTAAAGCACAGCCAATTGCAAAAAAAAGAGAAAAAATACTAACAGATGCTAGCCTTAATACACATTCAGCACTATTCAGATTTGACATGATTATTCACAGTTTCTGTCATTTCAGTCCTTTCAGTGAGAGGTTTCTTCTTTTTCAAAGGGTTTGATTTACACTCATTATACAAGTTATTCAGATCAAATGATGCTTTAACGTTATCCTGAAAACAAAGAAAAAAGTACAAATGAAACATTAAGGAAAAGAAAGACAGTAAAGTAATCAACTAATGTAATTCTTTAGAGACAACAACATTAAGAGAATAATTTCAAGCACATAATGTCACTCCCATTATTTATTAGAAAGGTAGACTGAGAATGGCAGATTACACTTCATAATGTAGTTTCTGATCTAGTTTTCCTTGCTCATAAACTCATACAGTACACGAAAATTGTTAGAGAAGTAGAACTAATGTATTTATAATGGAATTATGATGATTATTTTCATTTAGGGCATTCAGCAAAAGAAATTTTGTAGTCAGTACAGGTGGTTAGCTGTAGGAGCTGGTTTTTGTCATTGGAGAGAGTGAACACAACATAGACTGGTATGCCATTAGTAACAGTGGACACGTTGCATACATTGCCATGTACAGCAGGGTGGATAACAAGAGCACTGACTATGTACTGTCCCAAGAGGCAACAAGTTTTGAAAGAAAAGTGAATGTTAACAACAAGAAATGCTGTTACCCAGGAAAACAAGGAAAACTGGAATTTAACATCCTGTTTATGATGAAGTCATTAGAACAGAATGCTAGCTTGGATTGGTGACTGACAGTGAAGGAAATTGGCAGTGTTCATTTCAAAGGAAACACCCGGACATTTGCCTGAAGACTTCAGTAAAACAAGGGAAAAGTTATATCTGGATTGCCTGATGGGGATATGAACCACTGTCCTCCCATGAACATGACACAATTCCTATTCTTCAGTTACAATAACTTCGTGATTAATGTGTCAGCAAGTTGAGTAGCAGGGGTCAGCCACCAAATAATCACTGCTCTTTTTCGAGCATAACATGCTCACTTACACAAACATTTAAAGGGTAAAAGGAATTAATTCATTTATCATGTTATGCAAATCCTATCAAGAAAGAGAACCTTCCAGGATGTGGACCTAGTCAACATTAAGTTAATAAAAGACAAGTAAATCACACAAACAAAATCTGTATACTGTATTAATAGTAATCTATCACTATACTGCTAAATGTTAATCATGTTTATGCCAGTTGAAGCATATGCAAGCTTAAAGTAAATTAGAAAGAAAGCTCCTCCTTTGAAAAACACTGCTGCATCCTCAGATATACTAAACAGGTGATGTTTATTTCACATCTAAATCTTTATATTTGTATGAATATAATAGGGGAAACATTCCACGTGGGAAAAATATATCTAAAAACAAAGATGATGAGACTTACCAAACAAAAGCGCTGGCAGGTCGATAGACACACAAACAAATGCAAACATACACACAAAATTCAAGCTTTCGCAACGAATGGTTGCTTCGTCAGGAAAGAGGGAAGGAGAGGGAAAGACGAAAGGATGTGGGTTTTAAGGGAGATGGTAAGAAGTCATTCCAATCCCGGGAGTGGAAAGACTTACCTTATGGGGAAAAAAGGACGGGTATACACTCGCGCACACACACATATCCAACATCACATACACAGACACAAGCAGACATTTGTAAAGGCAAAGAGTTTGGGCAGAGATGTCAGTCGAGGCAAAGTACAGAGGCAAAGATGTTGTTGAAAGACAGGTGAGGTATGAGCGGCGGCAAATTGAAATTAGAAATTAGCGGAGATTGAGGCCTGGCGGATAACGAGAAGAGAGGATATGCTGAAGGGCAAGTTCCCATCTCCGGAGTTCTGACAGGTTGGTGTTAGTGGGGAGTATCCAGATAACCCAGACGGTGTAACACTGTGCCAAGATGTGCTGGTCGTGCACCAAGGCATGTTTAGCCACAGGGTGATCCTCATTACCAACTAACACTGTCTGCCTGTGACCATTCATGCGAATGGACAGTTTGTTGCTGGTCATTCCCACATTCAAAGCTTCACAGTGTAGGCAGGTCAGTTGGGAAATCACGTGGGTGCTTTCACACGTGGCTCTGCCTTTGATCGTGTACACCTACTGGAGTAGGTGGTGGTGGGAGGGTGCATGGGACAGGTTTTACACCGGGGGCGGTTACAAGGGTAGGAGCCAGAGGGTAGGGAAGGTGGTTTGGGGATTTCATAGGGACGAACTAAGAGATTACGAAGGTTAGGTGGATGGCGGAAAGACACTCTTGGTGGAGTGGGGAGGATTTCATGAAGGATGGATCTCATTTCAGGGCAGGATTTGAGGAAGTCGTATCCTTGCTGGATAGTCACATTCAGAGTCTGATCCAGTCCTGGAAAGTATCCTGTCACAAGTGGGGCACTTTGGGGTTCTTCTGTGGGAGGTTCTGGGTTTGAGGAGATGAGGAAGTGGCTCTGGTTATTTGCTTCTGTACCAGATCGGGAGGGTAGTTGCGGGATACGAAAGCTGTTTTCAGGTTGTTGGTGTAATGGTTCAGGGATTCCGGACAGGAGCAGATTCGTTTGCCACGAAGACCTAGGCTGTAGGGAAGGGACCGTTTGATGTGGAATGGGTGGCAGCTGTCATATTGGAGGTACTGTTGCTTGTTGGTGGGTTTGATGTGGACGGACGTGTGAAGCTGGCCATTGGACAGGTGGAGGTCAACGTCAAGGGAAGTGGCATGGGATTTGGAGTAGGACCAGGTGAATCTGATGGAACCAAAGGAGTTGAGGTTGGAGAGGAAATTCTGGAGTTCTTCTTCACTGTGAGTCCAGATCATGAAAATGTCATCAATAAATCTGTACCAAACTTTGGGTTGGCAGGCCTGGGTAACCAAGAAGGCTTCCTCTAAGCGACCCATGAATAGGTTGGCGTACGAGGGGGCCATCCTGGTACCCGTAGCTGTTCCCTTTAATTGTTGGTATGTCTGGCCTTCGAAAGTGAAGAAGTTGTGGGTCAGGATGAAGCTGGCTAAGGTAATGAGGAAAGAGGTTTTAGGTAGGGTGGCAGGTGATCGGCGTGAAAGGAAATGCTCCATCGCAGCGAGGCCCTGGACATGCGGAATATTTGTGTATAAGGAAGTGGCATCAATGGTTACAAGGATGGTTTGCGGGGGTAACAGACTGGGTAGGGATTCCAGGCGTTCGAGAAAGTGGTTGGTGTCTTTGATGAAGGATGGGAGACTGCATGTAATGGGTTGAAGGTGTTGATCTACGTAGGCAGAGATGCGTTCTGTGGGGGCTTGGTAACCAGCTACAATGGGACGGCCGGGATGATTGGATTTGTGAATTTTAGGAAGAAGGTAGAAGGTAGGGGTGCGGGGTGTTGGTAGGGTCAGGAGGTTGATGGAGTCAGGTGAAAGGTTTTGTAGGGGGCCTAAGGTTCTGAGGATTCCTTGAAGCTCCGCCTGGACATCAGGAATGGGATTACCTTGGCAAACTTTGTAAGTAGTGTTGTCTGAAAGCTGACGCAGTCCCTCAGCCACATACTCCCGATGATCAAGTACCACGGTCATGGAACCCTTGTCCGCCGGAAGAATGACGACGGATCAGTCAGCCTTCAGATCACGGATAGCCTGGGCTTCAGCAGTGGTGATGTTGGGAGTAGGATTAAGGTTTTTTAAGGATTGAGAGGCAAGGCTGGAAGTCAGAAATTCCTAGAAGGTTTGGAGAGGGCGATTTTGAGGCAGAGGAGGTGGGTCCCGCTGTGACGGAGGACGGAACTGTTCCAGGCAGGGTTTAATTTGGATAGTGTCTTGGGGAGTTGGATCATTAGGAGTAGGATTAGGGTCATTTTTCTTCGTGGCAAAGTGATATTTCCAGCAGAGAGTACAGGTGTAGGACAGTAAATCTTTGACGAGGGCTGTTTGGTTGAATCTGGGAGTGGGGTGAAGGTGAGGCCTTTGGATAGGACAGAGGTTTCGGATTGGGAGAGAGGTTTGGAGGAAAGGTTAACTACTGAATTAGGATGTGGTTCCAGATTGTGTTGATTGGAATTTTGAGGTTTTGGAGGGAGTGGAGCTGGAAGTGGGAGATTGAGTAGATGGGAGAGACTGGGTTTGTGTGCAATGAGAGGAGGTTGAGGTTTGCTGGAAAGGTTGTGAAGGGTGAGTGAGTTGCCTTTCCGGAGGTGGGAAACCAGGAGATTGGATAGTTTTTTAAGGTGGAGGGTGGCATGTTGTTCTAATTTGCGCTTGGCCTGTAGGAGGATGCTCTGAACAGCCGGTGTGGACGTGGGAGAGGAAAGATTGAGGACTTTTATTAAGGATAGGAGTTGACGGGTGTGTTCATTGGCTGAGTTGATGTGTAGGTGAAGGATTAGGTGGGTGAGGGCAATGGATTGTTCAGTTTGGAACTGGTATAGGGACTGATGGAAACAAGGGTTGCGCCCAGAGATGGGAACTTTATGTGTGAGGCCTTTGGGGGTAATGCCAAATGTCAGACAAGCCTGAGAAAATAAAATATGGGAGTGTAATCTGGCTAGGGCGAAGGCATGTTTGCGGAGGGAATGTAAACAAAACTTAATGGGGTCGTTGTGGAGGTGTGAGGGTGACATGGTATTAGAAGGTGGAAAGTATAACATGAGGCTGAAATGAAAATGAAAATAAAAATAAATATTTTTCTCACATCACCGATCATTTTTAGCCGCTTCCCACAGGTTTTAACGTCATTATTTCTTCGTCAGACAATTGTTAGCCTCATTTTGATAATCTGCCACCACAAAACCACTCCTTTGAATACATTTACACGTAGTTTTTTCGAAATTTTCCTGAATTTTTCCCGAATTTCTCCACCCTTTAACGTGTTTTGGCGGCAACACAACCACCTAACCTTTATGCACATCGTTGTCTGCCTGCATAAGTTCACCACAGGATCAACATAGCCCAGCTCTAACCAACACTTTTTCGCCTTTTTTCACACCAGATCTCCATTTGCTTTCAGTTCACCTTTATCTCTCCCCTTATATTTATTTTTATTTTCATTTTCATTTCAGCCTCATGTTACACTTTCCACCTTCTAATACCATGTCACCCTCACAACACCTCCACAACGACCCCATTAAGTTTTATCTACATTCCCTCCGCAAACATGCCTTCGCCCTAGCCAGATTACACTCCCGTATTTTATTTTCTCAGGCTTGTCTGACATTTGGCATTACCTCCAAAGGCCTCACACTTAAAGTTCCCATCTCTAGGTGCAACCCTTCTTTCCAAAAGTCCCTATACCAGTTCCAAACTGAACAATCCATTGCCCTCACCCACCTAATCCTTCACCTACACATCAACTCAGCCAATGAACACACCCGTCAACTCCTATCCTTAATAAAAGTCCTCAATCTTTCCTCTCCCACATCCACTCCGGCTGTTCAGAGCATTCTCCTACAGGCCAAGCGCAAATTAGAACAGCATGCCACCCTCCACCTTAAAAAAACTACCCAAACTCCTGGTTTCCCACCTCCGGAAAGGCAACTCACTCACCCTTCACAACCTTTCCAGCAAACCTCAACCTCCTCTCATTGCACACAAACCCAGTCTCTCCCATCTACTCAATCTCCCACTTCCAGCTCCACTCCCTCCAAAACCTCAAATTCCAATCAACACAAACTGGAACCACAACACCCTAATTCAGTAGTTAACCTTTCCTCCAAACCTCTCTCCCAATCTGAAACCACTGTCCTATCCAAAGGCCTCACCTTCAGCCCCACTCCCAGTTTCAACCAAACAGCCCTCGTCACAGATTTACTGTCCTACACCCGTACTCTCTGCTGGAAATATCACTTTGCCACGAAGAAAAATGATCCTAATCCTACTCCTAATGACCGAACTCCCCAAGACACTATCCAAATTGAACCCTGCCTGGAACAGTTCCGTCCTCTGTCACAGCGGGACCCACCTCCTCTTCCTCAAAATCACCCTCTCCAAACCTTCCAGGAATTTCTGACTTCCAGCCTTGCCTCTCAATCCTTCTTAAAAAACCTTAATCCTACTCCCATCATCGCCACTGCTGAAGCCCAGGCTATCCGTGATCTGAAGGCTGACCGATCCATCGTCATTCTTCCGGCGGAAAAGGGTTCCACGACCGTGGTACTTGATCATCGGGAGTATGTGGCTGAGGGACTGCGTCAGCTTTCAGACAACACTACTTACAAAGTTTGCCAAGGTAATCTCATTCCTGATGTCCAGGTGGAGCTTCAAGGAATCCTCAGAACCTTAGGCCCCCTACAAAACCTTTCACCTGACTCCATCAACCTCCTGACCCTACCAACACCTCGCACCCCTACCTTCTACCTTCTTCCTAAAATTCACAAACCCTATCATCCCGGCCGTCCCATTGTAGCTGGTTACCAAGCCCCCACAGAACGCATCTCTGCCTACGTAGATCAACACCTTCAACCCATTACATGCAGTCTCCCATCCTTCATCAAAGACACCAACCACTTTCTCAAACGCCTGGAATCCCTACCCAGTCTGTTACCCCCGCAAACCATCCTTGTAACCATTGATGCCACTTCCTTATACACAAATATTCCGCATGTCCAGGGCCTCGCTGCGATGGAGCACTTCCTTTCACGCCGATCACCTGCCACCCTACCTAAAACCTCTTTCCTCATTACCTTAGCCAGCTTCATCCTGACCCACAACTTCTTCACTTTCGAAGGCCAGACATACCAACAATTAAAGGGAACAGCCACGGGTACCAGGATGGCCCCCTCGTACGCCAACCTATTCATGGGTCGCTTAGAGGAAGCCTTCTTGGTTACCCAGGCCTGCCAACCCGAAGTTTGGTACAGATTTATTGATGACATTTTCATGATCTGGACTCACAGTGAAGAAGAACTCCAGAATTTCCTCTCCAACCTCAACTCCTTTGGTTCCATCAGATTCACCTGGTCCTACTCCAAATCCCATGCCACTTTCCTTGACATTGACCTCCACCTGTCCAATGGCCAGCTTCACACGTCTGTCCACATCAAACCCACCAACAAGCAACAGTACCTCCATTATGACAGCTGCCACCCATTCCACATCAAACGGTCCCTTCCCTACAGCCTAGGTCTTCGTGGCAAACGAATCTGCTCCTGTCCGGAATCCCTGAACCATTACACCAACAACCAACCTGAAAACAGCTTTCGCATCCCGCAACTACCCTCCCGATCTGGTACAGAAGCAAATAACCAGAGCCACTTCCTCATCTCCTCAAACCCAGAACCTCCCACAGAAGAACCCCAAAGTGCCCCACTTGTGACAGGATACTTTCCAGGACTGGATCAGACTCTGAATGTGACTCTCCAGCAGGGATACGACTTCCTCAAATCCTGCACTGAAATGAGATCCATCCTTCATGAAATCCTCCCCACTCCACCAAGAGTGTCTTTCCGCCGTCCACCTAACCTTCGTAACCTCTTAGTTCGTCCCTATGAAATCCCCAAACCACCTTCCCTACCCTCTGGCTCCTACCCTTGTAACCGCCCCCGGTGTAAAACCTGTCCCATGCACCCTCCCACCACCACCTACTCCAGTCCTGTAACCCGGAAGGTGTACACGATCAAAGGCAGAGCCACGTGTGAAAGCACCCACGTGATTTACCAACTGACCTGCCTACACTGTGAAGCGTTCTATGTGGGAATGACCAGCAACAAACTGTCCATTCGCATGAATGGACACAGGCAGACAGTGTTAGTTGGTAATGAGGATCACCCTGTGGCTAAACATGCCTTGGTGCACGGCCAGCACATCTTGGCACAGTGTTACACCATCCGGGTTATCTGGATACTTCCCACTAACACCAACCTGTCAGAACTCCGGAGATGGGAACTTGCCCTTCAGCATATCCTCTCTTCTCGTTATCTGCCAGGCCTCAATCTCCGCTAATTTCTAATTTCAATTTGCCGCCGCTCATACCTCACCTGTCTTTCAACAACATCTTTGCCTCTGTACTTCGCCTCGACTGACATCTCTGCCCAAACCCTTTGCCTTTACAAATGTCTGCTTGTGTCTGTGTATGTGGGATTGGATATGTGTGTGTGTGCGAGTGTATACCTGTCCTTTTTTCCCCCTAAGGTAAGTCTTTCCGCTCCCGGGATTGGAATGACTCCTTACCATCTCCCTTAAAACCCACATCCTTTCGTCTTTCCCTCTCCTTCCCTCTTTCCTGACGAAGCAACCGTTCGTTGCGAAAGCTTGAATTTTGTGTGTATGTTTGCATTTGTTTGTGTGTCTATCGACCTGCCAGCGCTTTTGTTTGGTAAGTCTCATCATCTTTGTTTTTAGATATATTTATATTTGCATGATTACACTGGTATTTTTCAAAGAAAACTAGTACCTATACCTGCAAAGCCTAGGTCTCACCTACATTACATTACTAATTGTCATACAGCTTCACAACAAACACTGCCATTTTCCATGTAGGTATTAGAATTTTTCAATCCTTGAGTCCAGATAATTTGTAGAAAGAGTAGCTAATATATTACATTTCTAATTTTCTTTTAAAGTGTTTGAGATTCCCAACTTCTCGGTTCATGTTAGATGGAAGGTTATAGGATTTCTTAACAGGGTATACAACTTGTGTCCGAACCCCCACATATGGAGACAAAGTCTACTTGAAAATTATGACTCTACTTTCTGCACTGAGGTGACGAAAGTCGAGGGATACCTCCTAACATCATGTTGGACCTCCTTTTGCCCAGCATAGTGCAGCAATTCGAAGCAGAAATACTGAGCCACACTGCAGCTATAGCTGGTCCACAATTGTGAAAGTGTTGCTAGCGCAGGATTTTGTGCACGAACTGTCCTCTCAGTTATGTCACACAGATGTTCAATGATATTAGTGTGCAGTACTGTGGGTGGCCAAATCATTCCCTCAAATTGTCCAATTGTCATCCATAAAAATTGCATCAATGTTTGGGAATATTAAGTCCATGAATAGCTGCAAATGGTCTCCTCATATCCAAACATAACCACTTCTAGTCAATGATCAGTTCAGTTGGACCAGAGGACCCAGTACATTTCATGTAAACACAGCCCACACCATTATGGAGCCACCACCAGCATGCTCTCTGTCTTGTTGACACTCAGATCCGTGAATTCATGTGGTCTGCACCACACTCAAATCCTACCATCAGTTTTTACCAATTGGAATTGGTACTCAACTGATCAGGCCACAGTTTTCCAATTGTCTAGGGTCCAACCAACGTTGTCACGAGCCCAGGAGAGTCATTGCAGGCAATGTCGTGCTATTAGCAAAGGCACTTGTGTCAGTCGCTGCTGCTGCCAAATTTCACCACACTCTCCTAACAGCATTTGTCACACATCTGACATTGATACCTGTGGTTATTTCACACAGTGTTGCTCGTCTGTTAGCACTGACAAATCTACGCCAAAACTGCTCTTCTGGGTCGTTAACTTAAGGTTGTTGGCCACTGAGTTGTCCGTACTGAAAGGTAAAGCCTGAAATTTGATATCCTCAGTACACTCTCGACACGGTGGATCTCAGAATATTGCATTCCCTAATGATTTCCTAAATGGAATGTCTCATGTGTCTTACTTCCAACAACCATTCTGCTTTCAAAGTCTGTTAATTCCTATCATGTGGCCATAATCCCAACAGAAACCTTTTCACACACATCACCTGAGAACAAGTGTAGCACTGCCAATGCACTGCCATTTTGTACCTTGTGCACATTATACTACCACCGTCTGTATATGTGCATATTGCTATCCCACAACTTCGTCATCTCAGTGTATTGTGATTGTGTACATCACAGTTCAGCTGAAACTGATTTTCATTTATGGCAACAGAACCATTGAGGAGTAAATGTAATGAGTTAAAAATTCTGCAATCCTTCAAAAGGGTTCTGCAAGATGTACTATTGCATAGTTTACACAGCATCCTTACTGCTTGCTTCTGATAAATAAACAGTTAAAGTGTACTGCCCCGCAAGATAATCTCATAATACTAGGAATGAAAATATCCTAAAAAGGCAACACACTTGTCTTTAGGTAAACACAATTAGAGATTTTCACTACAGCTGGCATATTCTTTGTGAGAGAATTCAACAACTGTGTTGATACTTAAAAAAGATATTTCTCCACTTCAGTTACACATTTTTTTTTAATGGTATGACTAGTTTCAATCACACTTGCTCATCTCAGACCTAAAAAAAAAACTAAATATGTATTTTCCATTATTACACAATAAATAGAGACGTACTGTATACAACTGTTGAATACACAAATAGCTAGGTAAATTCAACAGCTGTCTACAATACTTTTGTAATTACAGTAAAATAATGGAAAGCACATACATTTTTCCATTGTTTTTTTTTTATTTGTTTAGATCTATAGATGATAAAGTGTGACCAGAAACTAGCCATACTATAACAAAATATGCAGCTAAGAGAGAAAAATAAATTACATAAATAATTTTTAAACATTGAGGGTTGTAGTAAATAGTCTTCACAGGTTTGAATCCAGATCAGGTTGTGCAAATTCCGCAATATTTCCTCGGACCAACTGTCCAACATCTTCAGGTGGATCAACCTTGCTGGTGGCTAGGTATGCCTAATGGTATCCGCATGTCGGCACCCCGTTTCTAGAACATGTGCATGAAGAATGCGCAGGTGCAGAAATTGCGCATGAGCAAATGATTTGCAGATATATGGTGCCATATTCAAACGTCCTCTGCTGAAAATCACAGACCGGCTCTCCTGCGTGTGCACTGTACGCAACATTTACTAACAGTGTGGCCAGACGTTACTCACCAAAGACCATACTAGACCAAGGTTATGATGGGTCAGTTACGAAAAGTCCTGAGTTTCACCTCGTGATTAACAGCAAGCAATGCAGAGTTCCAGGCTGTGCTCAGTTGAAATCCCGCATCTGTGTTGATGAGATTATCGACTGTATGGAATGTACTGCTTCCTTAATGACACAGCCCCTGAAAGATGATGTTGGGGATAAAACTTCCATCTTTTCATAAATCATGCGATGTCCTTTATTCAGACTGTTCTGCAATTGCCCACTTTTCTGGTTGACAAAGGCATGCATGACATTGATGTTCATCGCAGCGTTCTTGCACTGTGCGACATGTCTGGTCTATATATGCTGCCTCACATTGAAAAGAAATCTTGTGCATACCACATTTCCTCAGGCCAAGATCATCCTTAACCAAGCCCAACAGGTTTCTCAGTTTTACAGATGGTTGAAAAACACACTTAATGTCACATCTTCTGAGGACTCTTCCGATTCTTGACGACATGGCACCAAAATATGGCAAAAGGGCCAAAGTGGTGTGTGTCTTCGTACCCTCATTTTGCTCCATAGCTTGAACTCACCTGGGCCTGAATGCATTGCGTATCTGTCTCTCAGAATAACCGTTTTGTCGGAACACTGTCTTCGAATGTTGTATTTCACTCGACAGGCTTTCAGGATCAGACACTACATGTGTTCTATGAACTAGCGTACGTAATGCACTACCGCAATGTGCAGGATGATGGCAGTTTGTGGCCTGCAGATATAGATCTGTATGCATTGGCTTGCAGTAGTCACTATGTTCCCAAGGTTCCACCTGCTTTCCTTTGTACCAAAACATCAACAAAAGGTAAAGTACCATCTTTTTCCACTTCCATTGTGAATATTATATTCGGATGGGGTGAATTCAGATGCTGAAGAAACATAGGTAGTGTGTCAAGTCCACGTGGACATACCACAAATGTATCATCCACATACCGCAGGAAACAAGAGGATTTGAGAGTAGCTGACTGTAGTGCCTTTTCTTCAAAGTCCTCCATAAAAGAATTGGCCACCACAGGAAACAGAGAGCTTCCCATGGTGACACCATCCACTTGCTCAAAATATTGGTCATGATATAAGAAGTATGTTGAAGTAAGCACGTTTAAATAATGCTACTATTTCCTCCTCAAACTTGTTGCTAATGATCTCCAAAGAGTCCCACAAGGGCGTCTTTGTAAATGAAGACACAACATCGAAACTTACTAAGAAATCCAATGATTGCAATCTAAGAGTTTTCAGGTGACCTATGAAATCTTCAGAGTTTCGAATATGATGGTCGCACTTGCCTACGAGAGGTCCCAATAGTGATGTCAGATATTTAGAAACAAAATAAGTAGGTGCTCGTATGTTACTTACAATGGGATGGAGATGCACCCCATTCTTATGGATCTTCAGTAGGCCATAGAGTCTAGGAGGAACTGCAGCCTGTTGATGCAAACCCTTAGCGACTCATGCTAGAATCGAGCTCTTCTTGATGAATTACAAAGTCTACCCATCAGATCACTTTTTAATTTACTGTATGCAGGATTGTCGAGCAGTTTGTATATCTTGCGGTTATATTCTGTGCGTAAGAGAAGCACTGTAGCATTTCTTTTTTCAGCAGGTAAGATGACGATGTCTTGGTCTTCTCTCAATGCTTGTAGCACATTTCTTTCAGCTGAAGTGATGTTAAAGTTGGACCTCTTAGGTGAAGCTTGAGTCAAGATGCGGCATGTGTCACACCTAATCTCTACAGCAGCATCCATAGGGAGTTTCGAAACAGCTTGCTCTATTCCACTAATCACATCTCGCACGGGAATGGTCCCTGGTGTAGGAGCAAAATTCAGACCCTTCTGCAGCACCAAAACTGCAGTGTTGTCCAAATTCTCCTCTGTGAGATTAAACACGGTACATCATCTTGGCATTTCTTCTTAGCTTAGCTTGTCGTTCAGTCAGCTAGTGCCCAAGCAGCACTGTCTACCCAGTTCCAGGATACCACTGAAAGGTTCGCTGAAATCTTCAGATGGGGTAATAGTGATTGTCTGGATACTATGCACAATTCCTTATGCATATAGCGCAACCTTTCTCTCACAAGTGCCGCACTCGCTCTTCGTGTAATTCTAATGGCAGCCACAGAATTTATACAATGTTTAAATTTAGCAAACGTAGGGATGGTTTGCCTGTTGCGGTATCTCAGTAAAAATGCAAGGCTGCTTAACAATCTACCTCTCTTACAGCATAACTTGACAAACTGACATGTTCTTCACCATCTCCTCCCCTTAAAGGTACCAGATATGACTCTTCAAGCTTTCCTGGCAGATATGATGCAAACAGTCGTAACGGGTTTGACGCCGGATCACGTTGTGCAAATCTATGCAGCATCTGCTGTCTTTCTCAGACTAGTTTCTTCCTGTGAGTTTTAATATTTCATCAACAGTGTCGATTTCATTTACAAATAATGAATTATTTAGGAATAAAGGAGATAACTCGCCTAACAGCAGAAGAGATGCGTAGTCGACAGATACAAACCAAAAAGGTACAGAGCTTTACTTTGCTACCTTTCGGAGTGGAATTCCTTTCTCAAGCTGTACAAGAAACACACACACACACACACACACACACACACACACACACACACACACAAACAAACTATTTGGTGAAGGTGGGGACACACACACACACACACACACACACACACACACACACACACACACAAACAAACTATTTGGTGAAGGTGGGGGGACAGTGAGTTAACTTGGGTTTAGGCCAGGGAGTTTACGAGAGTGAAGGATGTGCTGTAAGGATACCTCCCATTTGCACAGCTCGCTCGCATGTTGCGCTCTGCTGCATCTTGTGAGTGGTCCACCTTGTTTTTGGCAACAGTCGATGGTGGCTATTCATTCTGGCTGACAGTTGGTTGCTTGTCATACTAATGTAAAACGCTGTGCAGTCGATCACCTAGTCCTCCTCCACCCATCATGCCACCATCCTAGATGTTGATCTCCTCCTCTCAAATGGCTCCATCCACACCTCAGTCCACATCAAGCTCAGCAATCACCAAGAGTACCTGCACTTTGACAACTGCCACCCCTTCCAAACCAAAAAACCCCTCCCATAAAGCCTGGCCAGTCATGGCAGATGCATCTGCAGTGATGCTGAAGGCCTCACAAAGGCCTTCGCAGACGGCCTACACCCTCCCCCCACCCAACAAAAAGCAGATCCCCTGTGCCATATCCGCACACACAACTGATCCTCACATCCATTCCAAGCACCAGCCACACAGAAGCACCCAATACCACCTGGGACTGGAACAACCGAACCATGTCCTTCATCAGGGCTTTGATTATCTATCATCGTCCCCTGAAATGAGGGATATCCTACCCAAGATACTTCCAACCTCTCCTAAAGTGCTCTGCCACCCATCCAACCACCACAACATCCTAGTCCATCTCTATGCCACTCCCACCCCCAGTCCTCTGCAACAGGGATCATACCCTTGTGGAAGACCCAGATGCAAGACCAACTGTATCCACCCACTTAGCACTTTCTACTCCAGTCCTGTCACAGGCTTGTCCTACCCTGTAAGAGGCTGTGAAAGCAGCCATGTTATATACCAGCTCTGCTACAACCACTGCACACATATGACAACCAACTAGCTGTCAACCAGAATGAAGAGCCACCGTCAAACTGTTGCAAAAACCAAGGTGGACCAACCACAACATGCAAAATTTCAATGGCCACTTCACAACCAATGCCATCTGGATCCTCCCCATTACCACCAGCTTTTCTGAACTGCGCAGATGGGAGCTATGCTTACAGCACATTCTTCGCTCTCATAACCTCTCTGGCCTAAAACCTAAAGTAACTCACTGTCTCCCCAGCCAAACCAAATAGCGTGTGTGTGTGTGTGTGTGTGTGTGTGTGTGTGTGTGTGTGTGTGTGTGCGCACACACCATCCTTCCCATTACCAATGCCCAATATGTGGCAGCTGGTTGTGTGTTACCATCTCACGCCCTAGTCTGTGAAATTGAGTGCTCATCTGTGTGCCACATGCCCCTCTACCTGTACCCTAGCTAGCCCACAGATGACTCCCCAGTCTCCCATGAGCCGCTAGACGCTTCCCCCCAATCCGCTCCCTGCCTCCCACCTCTCTCAATCCCTTACCCCACCCCACACTTCAACACCACCTCACCCCAGTACACCCACCAGGGACCAGGAAAGAGCTGCCAGACGAATGAGCACAACACGGGGTGACAGACAGGTGCATGTGAGTGAGTAAGTGGGTGAGAGTGTGTGTGTGAGAGAGAGAGAGAGAGAGAGAGAGAGAGCGCGTACGTGTGCGTCCTAGTGTGCCCTACAGCTTGAGAAAGGAACTGCATTCCGAAAGCTACCAAAGTAAAGCTCTGTGCCTTTTGTGTGTGTTTCTGTCAATGATGCAGCACTTCTGTCTTTAGGTGAGTTGACTCCTTTGTTCCTAAATAATTCATTATTCTCAACCAGAACTTTCTGTAAATTATTATTTACAATTAATACAGATCACATGGTACATTTGGAGCACTTATTAGTGTTGTGCTACTTACACCAGAGAAAAAGAACTTGATAACTTTCCCCTTGTTATCAAATCCAGGGCGTCTTGTAACTTCCTTCCCATCCTTAAAAAGTATCAGTGTAGGCAACTGGCGACTCATAGATGAGTCATTAACATTATACTTTTTGGCTGCATCAGGATAACGGCCAACATCAATCTTTCCAAATTTCAAATTTTCAAGACCATATCTGCAGCAACAAAGTAATGCATATGTTTAAATCATGAACAGAAAATTATTTGATTATTTTACTTACTGTGACACAGAGTATGATATCAATGTAGTCAAGTGATACGAATATTACTAGCACTCTAATACACAAATAAAATGAGAAATGTAACTGGCAGAAAAACATGTTCTAAAATGACATCATGTATGTACTGCAGGTGGAAAGAATGAGGTATTTTCCTCTTTAGTTTCTAAGTTGAGTAACTTAATATGAGTATTGTACTCATATAACTAAAGACCGCACTGTGCGTAAAAGTCTGGAGGAGGCCTTCAAGCGGCAATGGATGTCAAATGGCTGAAGATTACAACTGCACTTTGTTCTTTGTAGTGAATGATAACATGTGTCAATTATGTGGTTGACATTACAGGTTTTAAATATTCAGTGACAGTTCTCATGCAGTTCCAGTTGTTGGCAGACCATTAAGTTTCAATCAGCTCCACTTTCTGTGCTGGATTTGCTGAGTTTGAAGGACGAAAAAAAAAAAAAAAAGTTTTCACATATGAATTGACCAAGAAGAGTTTTGAACATTGTGCACATCCGAGAACGTGTGCAGGCTTAGATTCAATGAGGGCAAGAAACAAATGAATAAGCATGATGAAAAAATAACTTCACTGTGAGGTAAAAACAAAACACAAGCAAAAATAAAGGCTGCCTGTTAGAAAGCGTGCATCTTTGAATTTCTGTGATATCAAATTCTATTGCTGGGTAACATTTAATATTGGGTTGTTTCACCCTATGCCATACATAAGGTGGCTCAAGCCTGTCCCACTCTTCAACAGCAAGACCATCCAGTGTGCGAGGAAGGTTCCTGCAACTACACACTGCTAGTTTTACCTGGTCCCAAGCATGTTAGCAGATACCATAGGACATTTGGCTCTTTTCCCTTCTTGAGGGGGGCTCTGTTATCATGTTGGGGCGAAGCATTTTCATGCATTATCCTCTTGAAACACAAATCAATCTTGCTGACTATTGTGCTGGACAATAGATTTGGTGATCTTGTCCCAATAACGAGAGCTGTCAGATAGCTACATGTGATAATAGTCCACTTCCCTTGACAATGTATGCCCGAGAGGTGCATTGGTAACTGGATGTCTCCACATACTTTTATGATGATCATCAGGCATCACATGAATCCTGCACTTGTCAGTGAAGAAAACCCACACCATTGGTCCTGGTACAATTCCAGGTGTTCTCTTGCCCAGGAGTCAGAACTTGTATGCAGCATATATGCTATATATCAGCAGGTGCAGTGGTGCAGGTGACCACTACAATGCAGATTTTCAATGTTCTATGCTTCACAGTAGGGGTTTATTGTTCAAATGAGATTGTCGAGAGGCATGCACATTTTATATGCATTTTCTCGTACTAAGAGTCCTATTTATCAGAAAATGACTATCTGGGCATGGTTTAATTTTGAAATGACCGTTTGAGATACTGTGACATATGTGTACACAAGCCACACTGTCCAGTTCATAATAGGAGACACAACACACACTACTAAACTGCACTGAGAATTACTTTTATCTTTACACAGGTGGCTGTATATAGTGAACTCTTCTGGTCAAAAGAGTCTTCTGAAGGAGGTCTCCAATCAAACAAACACAGAATATGTAACTCAAGAGAGTTGAAGAGAACCTTATACAAGCAGTAAATTTAAGCAAAATGATACTTACTCAGCAGACAGTTCGGCAAATGTTGGTGCAAAAGTAACACAGGCAGGATTCCATGCAGTATAGAACACAACCAGCCACGTAACTCTCCTGTCTCTCTCAAGTTGTTCTTCCAAGCCTGCAGCAGTTCTGAAGTAGACAACTTTATCTGGGCCACTGTACGTTGGCTCAGGAAACACCATCGCAAAGACTGTGAAACCAGCAAACATGTATAAAATATGGCTCCATTAATGAATATTAAATCTTGTATGTCAAATTGCAAACATTCACCTACAATTTTCCATTATTAGAGGTAGCGAAAGGTTCTACTTACATATACAAATTACGCTAAATATTATTCCCATTCGTACGTCAGCATAAAACCATAATATCATGTTTGCTACTTTATTGTAAATGAAGCTGGAAGTCAGATAGTTTATCATAGTGACGCTTCCAGATTTCTTGGTTTTCATCATTACTACTATTATGAGAAAGAATAGGATCTCCGATTCCCTCTGAAATATGTAACGCAATATGTGAAAGTGCGACGAATATAAAAGTTGTCAAATTCTGTGACCTATTTGTGTTGAGTACGTACGGTATCTAATTCACATTGTGGATAGCTGCCTGGAAACAAAATCCCACACACAAAAGGAACTTTCTTGCATAGTATATAAGACAAACTTAATAAAATGTTTATGCTGTAATAAGGTTTTAAAAGTA
Organism: Schistocerca cancellata; assembly: GCF_023864275.1. NCBI lineage: Eukaryota > Metazoa > Arthropoda > Insecta > Orthoptera > Acrididae > Schistocerca > Schistocerca cancellata. Next base: position 142,893,316 of record NC_064634.1, on the reverse strand, counting down.
AAATCAAATCTTTCTTAAACGACATGCTTTTTCCTAAATAAACAACCCGATGTTAATAAACAAAGTATAAGTTATCATCTCTGACACTGTACCACTCTTGACAACTCAACAAACATAACTGCTACTCATGTGTTGAAATAATTTCTCCACAAATAAAACATTTTGTACTGCTTGTTTAATGCAAAAAATCTGAAGGTTTTTCACATATATCATAGTACTTAAAAAGGCCTTCCTTTAGATAAGACGGTTTGTCTTTGTTTAGCAAAAGCTTTTTGTTGGTTCTACTGTATTTTTGGCGGTAAACTGGATGTTTGGATCTGGAGCAGAAGTCAGTTGTGTACATTACATATTATATGTATAATATTGATAATTTATGGGTTGAGGGCTGTATACACGAGTTCTTACGACAGTTCTTTATATTGTGAAAACATTAAACCGATTTTGTTAGTTTCCATCGAAACTTAAGTTGAAGTACATACGATGGAGGATTCCGAAACTCTTGAAATGACACCTCCAATTTCTCCGCCAGTCGGCAGCGAATTCAATGTTTTACGGCCCAAAATCTCTGAAAACGGTAATGTTCACTCATAACAGCTGATTTCAAACAGAATTACATTGAGTACAATGTTGAATCTCAACTTTTGTCATATCCTGTCATAGAAATTTAATTTTCAGGCTGCTCGTTTTGGCGTTTTAAATGCTTTAACTGTTTGGGGGAAGTGAATTTGAAAGACAATGCAGTACATCCGTCTGGATATCTTGCTAATGGAGAAATAGAATTCATCACCTATCAGCCTAATCCATATGTTGTAGATTCAAACTCGACGGTTCATCTTTTTGGATTTTCCTTCAGTGAAGGAACCGCATTGCTAAATTATGCTGATACGCTGTTCCAACTAGTCAGGTACAGCACAGGCTTTTATATGTATATATGTTATATGTTGGAATAATTTCCAGACATCTAATTCACATTGTTTTCATACAGAAAAGAAATTATGTTATTAGATTCAGCATCGAAACTACAGACCAATGTAATGAGTGCCTTCTCTGTAGCACCAGCAACCGACGTAGGTTATGACTTGAAAAGGAAAGAAATCTGTACATTTTTTATGTACGTCCGGAAATACATCTCGTGGTAAGTGCCCCCTAGATTCTGATAGTTGTATTTAATGTGCTGATAAAGTTTTAATCCTCAAAGTACTGATAAAAATAATACTTTCCATTCAGTATGTTTTCAGATGAAGAATATTCTTGGATTGTGGAGAAGATATTGCGACCTCTTCAGGAACATTTGAAGTCTATGAGATTATTCATGAAGCAAATAACTGATCTTCCCGATTACATTATCCACCATTCTGCATCATCACATGGCAATAAGGTAATCAACTTATTCTGCTGTGAATTAAATATTTCATTTCTTGGATGAAGACACATTGTTTTAGCAGTGTACTTGTTTATTAGAAATTTACTGAGGGTATCATGATTAATCACAGGGATGTGGAACAAGTCAGGTTTAAGCAAATATGCAGTAACGAAAATTGTAGCAAATTGACGAATAAACATAAAAGTTGAAGAAAAATTAATAGGATACAATTAAAGTAAACATGGCGTAAATTACTGAGAATAATTTAAGGTATAGAAAGAACTAATGTTTATACACTGACCGTCTTAAACAAGGTAGATGAATTATACTTAACATGCTACAAATAGGAAGTCTCAAAATGTGAATACAAATGTACAGAACAATCATTGTTTAATCTGCAGGTGCTCATAAAGTGAATAGAATAACTTATCCATAAGGTATTTTCTTAATTTAGATTTAAATTTAGGTATGGCATTAATGTGAACTTTCATATCTGGTCACAGTGAATTGAAAATTTCTATGGTAGAATAGTGAGCACCTTTTTGGACAAGACTTAATGCTTTAGTTCCCTACGTACATCATTCTGAGCCCTTGTATTGTGATAGTGGTGTGAACTATAATTTTTATAAGAGAATGGTTATTAGAGACAAAAATCATCAAAGAACATATATATTGAGACATGTTGCTCAATATTTGGAGCTTTGGAATAGGTTTCTGTGAGAATGTCTTGGATAAACATCGCTCACTACTCTTATTTGCTCTCCTACCCCCTCACCCCATCCCCTACATTGGACCACGTTAGTCAATATTCTGAAATAGGTTCTTCTGTTCTTTGTTGGCCCAATACTTTTTCATTCTTTCATTCTTCTCATCTGAAATCACCCTTCCCACTCACTTTTTGTTAATTTTTATTGGTAGTGTGATGTGCCTGTCCTGAAGTATCTGGAGTGCATCTGTCTTGCCTTTCAAATCCTCTATCGTAATCCATAATTTCATCATGTCCTCTCTCCAATCCATCTAATGCTGCTCTGGGTCAATGGAAGCATCAGATTCCACCCATCGGCTTTGACCTGTGACGTAAGGCTGTCGTGGTGTGTGACGTCACGTTGGCGCGGAGTTTAGTTTTTGAGAGTGGCGTCTTTATGTGCTTGGTGGTGCTGTCTGGTGGTGTGTTTATGGGTAGCATGTTATGCTGCGTATGGGGTTCATTTGCATGGTAACATTGCATGTGTGTGGTATCGGTGGCAACTGTGCTTTCAGTGGAATATTTTTCAGTGAGTTAACGATTTTGGTTTTGTTATGTTGAGGTTATTGTAGTTTTTTTCTGTTCGTTGTGTGTGAATTTTGGTAAATTGCTTTGTTTATGTCGTTGGTAGGTATGCATGTGACTGACCAGGTCAACAGGTTTTGGTTGTCGGCGATGATGAGGGACAATGCGTTGTCTCTAATAAAATTTCTTCAGCTATTTGGCCTGTGGGCTGAAGTTGTGAAGTGTTCAGTGTGTTGTGAAGAAATGAGGCTTACTAAAGTTCCGGCATCTCGGACTAGGGATGGCTATTTGTTGAGATGCGCTCCATTACGCGAGCTTCCTGGTTCGAGAAGTCTAGGTGGGGCACGCGAGAAATTGTGTTAATGACGTATCATTTTTGTTATAAATCCTCTCTCAGTTTGTGTGTGCATGAGGTGATGAGTGAGAGAACTGTGCTTGATTGGTGTTCTTATTGTCGTGAGGTGTGTTCTGAATATATTGAGTACAGGGGTAGGTTGGGTGGGCCTTGCGTTGTTGTGGAGATTGATGAGTCACGGTTTGGGAAGAGAAAGTATGGAAGGGGTAAGCCTTTGGTTGGTTTATTGGGGTGGGGGGCTGTGGTATCAGGGGGTGGATTTTCAGAATGTGTATTCAGGGTTTTGTAGGGCCAGACAAAAAGGGAATTAGTGGGATGGGATGATTATTGAAGAGGGTACCACTATTGTTTCAGATGAGTTTTCTTCTGATAGGGGTTGAGTCAGCAGGGGTACAATCATTTAGTAGTGAACCACAGTGTTGAGTTTAAGAATTATGAGATGGGGGGCCTGTACGAATACTATAGAGGGGTTTTGGACGGCAGTTAAGTCAGTGACTGGGAGGGGGAAGAGGCGCTCTTCTAACCTTTCATCTCATCTAAATGAGTACTGTTGATGGAAGAGTGTCCCTGAGGGTTATTGTATTTTTAGGGTTTTTTTAAGGGCCAAAGGTTGTGGGTTAGTTAGGTGTTGGGTGGAAGGTGGTGGCTGTAGTGTGGGGTGGGTGGGTCTGTTCTGATGTGATAGTTTCTCATTCGGGTATTTAAACTTTCAAAGAATTTTTATGTTGTGTTTTCCGGTTCTAATTTTGTTTGCTAGTGATGGTTCCGATAGCAATATTATGTTAGTGAGAAGAGTGAGATCATCAGCAAATCCTATACAGTCAGCTTTGTCATCTTTTTTGTTCCAGATTTAATGATCTTTGGACAGGCCATAATCCTGCCTTAAACCAGATTTTACCAAGAATAAGTTCTTCAGTTTAATTCATTTTGTGTGGAGTCTGAAATATGTCAAAATTTTTAACATTGAAGTCTATGGATAAAATCGTAAGATTTCTTATAATCTATAAATGTAACTGTAAAAGGCTCGTTTCATTTCCAGTAATAAGCCATGATTAATTTCGGAGTATTTACTTGTTTGGCACAGCTTCTCAAAGGTTTGATGCTTCCTTGATGTTCCCCCAGTTCATTACCTAGTTGTTCTTTGATTCTATTATTTAAAATTTTGTAGGTACAGTCCAAGAGCGAGATTCCTTTATAGTTGTCTGGATCACTTTTTTCTCCTTTCTTACGAAGTGCGTTAATTATAGTGATATCCAGTCTTCTGTGATTTTTTCTGTTGCCCAAATTTTTTGTAAAATAATATGTAATGATGTCCGAGTTGCTTTTCCAGCATACATTCGCATTACCGCAAACAATTGATTTTCACCACGTGCTTTGTAGTTCATCATTATTTAAGTGTGGTTTATATTTTTGAACTGTATGTGGGTTTATATTTTCGGGTCTGGTTTTTATAGAGGTACTTGTGTCTGTTGTTAAAAGCTTTTAAGGTTCATCACAGTTCAAGAGCTTGTTGAATGCTTCTGCCATGATTTCTGCATTTTCCTTGTTATTATGGACTATTCTTCATCTTTATTTCTCAGCAATAGTATGTGGATTGTAAGTACATAATTGTTTATCAGAGGCTTTGAGATACTCTCTGGGGATTATGGAAGTGTCTGATTCCACCCATCTGCTTTGACCCATGTCATCAATATGGCGGAAATGGCTAGTCTAAGTGTCTCCAATATGTGGCACCTATGATGTCACTACATACACATGGCAACAAACAGAAAAATACATATAAATAAGACAATAGCATCTCCCTCCAAAAATACAATCAAACTAATGGGACAACCATGGGAAATGGGGATTTTAGGGAGGGGTCAAGCTAAATATAATAGTTTGAAAAAAAAAAGTACTCTAATCTCTAATCGGATGCTTCCGTTGACCCACTCTCTGGAATTGGTTTGTAGTAGTTTACTTCAGTGGAACTCGGTAGATCCTTTAGGTGTTGCCTCTTCGTTTTTCTGATAATTTGAGAGGATTTTTTTCTGGTGTTTTGAGGTTAGTTGCATTTTCTTTTGTGTTAGTTTGAGATTTTGTTGGTTGGTTCATTTGGGGAGGAAAGGGGGGGGGGGGGACCTTGAGATTTTGTCCAAGCTTTATGTCTTTTGTCATGAATTTCATCACATTCCGTAGTCCACCGTGCATGTTTTTTTGAGTTGGTTTACTGGAGCCAATCCTTCAGCATGTTGTTTTAAAATTCGCGTTACTTCCTCAATATTATCCATTACTAAGGTATTTTCTGAGTTTTTCTGATATTTGTCATTTTTGTTTAATTTATGTGGGTCATAGTCTCTTTTATCTTCAATTAAGCTCTGTTCTTTTTTTCTTAATGGGGTGATTTTGATTTTGACCAAATAATGCTTTAAACCTGTGTCTGTTCTCAGTACTTTAATATTTCAAGTTTCTTTATGAAAGAATTTGTCCATGCAGACGTGGTCCTGCTGCCACTCTCCCCTTGTCCAATAAGGGTGTTTCCAAGTCATAATTTTGCTTGGTTTTCTTTTGAAATATTTAGATTTAGAGATGAGCCCACGTGTTCTGCAAATTTCAACGAGTCTTTGTTCGGTTCTGTTTGTTTATGTGTGAGCCCATTTTCCAGTTATACCTCTGTATTGTCTGATCCAAAAGACCCCGGAATTTTCTACTTCTACCATAGTTCTTGGTAGAAAATTTTCTCATTGGCAGGGGCAGGGGAGTATATGATAGTATAGTACCTCCCCCCCCCCCTCCCCCCCAGAAACATGGACCTTGCCGTTGGTGGGGAGGCTTGTGTGCCTCAGCGATACAGATAGCCATTCCGTAGGTGCAACCACAACGGAGGGGTATCTCTTGAGAGGCCAGACAAACGTGTAGTTCCTGAAGAGGGGCAGCAGCCTTTTCAGTAGTTGCAGGGGCAACAGTCTGGATGATTGACTGACCTGGCCTTGCAACATTAACCAAAATGGCCTTGCTGTGCTGGTACTGCGAACGGCTGAAAGCAAGGGGAAACTACAGCCGTAATTTTTCCCAAGGGCATGCAGCTTTAATGTATGGTTAAATGATGATGGCATCCTCTTGGGTAAAAAATTCCGGAGGTAAAATAGTCCCCCATTCGGATCTCCGGGCGGGGACTACTCAGGAGGACGTCGTTATCAGGAGAAAGAAAACTGGCCTTCTACGGATCGGAGCGTGGAATGTCAGATGCCTTAATCGAGCAGGTAGATTAGAAAATTTAAATAGGGAAATGGATAGGTTAAAGTTAGATATAGTAGGAATTAGTGAAGTTCGGTGGCAGGAGGAACAAGAAATTGAAGAAATGTATGATGAAATAAAATAAATTATTCAGATAGTGAAGGGAGACGAAAATTTAATAGTCATGGGTGACTGGAATTCGGTAGTAGGAAAAGGGAGAGAAGGAAACATAGTAGATGAATATGGATTCGGGCTAAGAAATGAAAGAGGAAACCGCCTGATAGAATTTTGCACAGAGCACAACTTAATAATAGCTAACACTTCGTTCAAGAATCAGAAAAGAAGGTTGTATACATGGAAGAAGCCTGGAGATACTGACAGGTTTCAGATAGATTATGTAATGGTAAGGCAGAGATTTAGGAAGCAGGTTTTAAATTGTAAGACATTTCCAGGGGCAGATGTGGACTCTGACCACAATCTATTGGTTATGAACTGTAGATTAAAACTGAAGAAACTGCAAAAAGGTGGGAATTTAAGGAGATGGGACCTGGATAAACTGACTAAACCAGATGTTGTACAGAGTTTCATGGAGAGCACACGGGAACAATTGACAGGAACGGGGGAAAGAAATACAGTAGAAGAAGAATGGGTAGCTCGGAAGGATGAAGTAGTGAAGGCAGTAGAGGATCAAGTAGGTAAAAACACGAGGGCTAGTAGAAATCCTTGGGAACAGAAGAAATCTGGAATTTAATTGGTGAAAGGAGAAAATTTAAAAATGCTGTAAATGAAGCGGGCAAAAAGGAATACAAACGTCTCAAAAATGACATCAACAGGAAGTGCAAAATGGCTAAGCAGGGATGGCTAGAGGACAAATGTAAGGATGTAGAGGCTTATCTCACTAGGGGTAAGATAGATACTGCCTACAGGAAAATTAAAGAGAAATTTGGAGAAAAGAGAACCACTTGTATGAATATCAAGAGCTCAGATGGAAACCCAGTTCTAAGCAAAGAAGGGAAAGCAGAAAGGTGGAAGGAGTATATAGAGGGTCTATACAAGGGCAATGTACTTGAGGACTATATTATGGAAGTGGAAGAGGATGTAGATGAAGATGAAATGGGAGATACGATACTGCATGAAGAGTTTGACAGAGCACTGAAAGACCTGAGTCGAAACGAGGCTCCTGGAGTAGACAACATTCCATTGGAACTACTGACGGCCTTGGGAGAGCCAGTCCTGACAAAACTCTACCATCTGGTGAGCAAGATGTATGAGACAGGCGAAATACCCTCAGACTTCAAGAAGAATATAATAATTCCAATCCCAAAGACAGCAGGTGCTGACAGATGTGAAAATTACTGAACAATCAGTTTAATAACTGACTTTTTCCAAAGTTGTTTCACAGAGGAAGATTGCACTGTAGTTCCTTCTCTAGGTTGTCGCACAGATGACAAAATGGTAGATATCGAAATAGACGACAGAGGGATAGAGAAACAATTAAAATCGCTCAAAAGAGGAAAGGCCTCTGGACCTGATGGGATACCAGTTCAATTTTACACAGAGTACGCGAAGGAACTTGCACCCCTTCTTGCAGCGGTGTACTGTAGGTCTCTAGAAGAGCGTAGCGTTCCAAAGGATTGGAAAAGGGCACAGGTCATCCCCGTTTTCAAGAAGGGACGTCGAACAGATATGCAGAACTATAGACCTATATCTCTAACGTCGATCAGTTGTAGAATTTTGGAACATGTATTATGTTCGAGTATAATGACTTTTCTGGAGACTAGAAATCTACTCTGTAGGAATCAGCATGGGTTTCGAAAAAGACGGTCGTGTGAAACCCAGCTCGCGCTATTCGTCCACGAGACTCAGAGGGCCATAGACACGGGTTCACAGGTAGATGCCATGTTTCTTGACTTACGCAAGGCGTTCGATACAGTTCCCCACAGTCGTTTAATGAACAAAGTAAGAGCATATGGACTATCAGACCAATTGTGTGATTGGATTGAGGAGTTCCTAGATAACAGGATGCAGCATGTCATTCTCAATGGAGAGAAGTCTTCCGAAGTAAGAGTGATTTCAGGTGTGCCACAGGGGAGTGTCACAGGACTGTTGCTATTCACAATATACGTAAATGACCTGGTGGATGACATCGGAAGTTCACTGAGGCTTTTTGCAGATGATGCTGTGGTGTATCGAGAGGTTGTAACAATGGAAAATTGTACTGAAATGCAGGAGGATCTGCAGCGAATTGACGCATGGTGCAGGGAATGGCAATTGAATCTCAATGTAGACAAGTGTAATGTGCTGAGAATACACAGAAAGATAGATCCTTTATCATTTAGCTACAAAATAGCAGGTCAGCAACTGGAAGCAGTTAATACCATAAATTATCTGGGAGTACGCATTAGGAGTGATTTAAAATGGAATGATCATATAATGTTGATTGTCGGTAAAGCAGATGCCAGACTGAGATTCATTGAAAGAATCCTAAGGAAATGCAATCCGAAAACAAAGGAAGTAGGTTACAGTATGCTTGTTCGCCCACTGCTTGAATACTGCTCAGCAGTGTGGGATCCGTACCAGATAGGGTTGATAGAAGATATAGAGAAGATCCAACGGAGAGCAGCGCGCTTCGTTACAGGATCATTTAGTAATCGCGAAAGCGTTACGCAGATGATAGATAAACTCCAGTGGAAGACTCTGCAGGAGAGACGCTCAGTAGCTCGGTATGGGCTTTTGTCAAAGTTTCGGCAACATACCTTCACCGAAGAGTCAAGCAGTATATTGCTCCCTCCTACGTATATCTCGCGAAGAGACCATGAGGATAAAATCAGAGAGATTAGAGCCCACACAGAAGCATACCGACAATCCTCCTTTCCACGAGCAATACGAGACTGGAATAGAAGGGAGAACCGATAGAGGTACTCAAGGTATCCTCCGCCACACACCGTCAGGTGGCTTGCGGAGTATGGATGTAGATGTAGATGTAATAAGTCACGGATGCAAAATACTAACGCGAATTCTTTACAGACGAATGGATAAACTGGTAGGAGCCGACCTTGGGGAAGATCAGTTTGGATTCCGTAGAAATGTTGCAACATGTGAGGCAATACTGACCCTACAACTTTTATTAGAAGCTAGATTAAGGAAAGGCAAACCTACGTTTCTAGCATTTATAGACTTAGAGAAAGCTTTTGACTGGAATACTCTTTTTCAAATTCTGAAGGTGGCAGGGGTAAAATACAGGGAGCGAAAGGCTATTTACAATTTGTACAGAAACCAGATGACAGTTATAAGAGTAGAGGGACATGAAAGGGAAGCAGTGGTTGGGAAGGGAGTGAGACAGGGTTGTAGCCTATCCCCGATGTTATTCAATCTGTATATTGAGCAAGCAGTAAAGGGAACAAAAGAAAAATCAGAGTAGGTATTAAAATCCGTGGAGAAGAAATAAAAACTTTGAGGTTCGCCGATGACATTGTAATTCTGTCAGAGACAGCAAAGGACTTGGAAGAGCAGTTGAACGGAATGGACAGTGTCTTGAAAGGAGGATATAAGATGAACATCAACAAAAGTAAAACGAGGATAATGGAATGTAGTCGAATTAAGTCAGGTGATGCTGAGGGAATTAGATTAGGAATTGAGACATTTAAAGTAGTAAAGGAGTTTTGCTATTTGGGGAGCAAAATAACTGATGATGGTCGAAGTAGAGAGGATATCAAATGTAGACTGGCAATGGCAAGGAAAGCGTTTCTGAAGAAGAGAAATTTGTTAACATCGATTATTGATTTAAGTGGCAGGGAGTCGTTTCTGAAAGTATTTGTATGGAGCGTAGCCGTGTATGGAAGTGAAACATGGACGATAACTAGTTTGGACAAGAAGAGAATAGAAGCTTTCGAAATGTGGTGCTACAGAAGAATGCTGAATATTAGATGGGTAGATCACATAACTAATGAGGAGGTATTGAATAGGATTGGGGAGAAGAGGAGTTTGTGGCACAACTTGACTAGAAGAAGGGATCGGTTGGTAGGACATGTTCTGAGGCATCAAGGGATCACCAATTTAGTACTGGAGGGCAGCCTGGAGGGTAAAAATCGTAGAGGGAGACCAAGAGATGAATACGCTAAACAGATTCAGAATGATGTAGGTTGCAGTAGGTACTGGGAGATGAAGCAGCTTGCACAGGATAGAGTAGCATGGAGAGCTGTATCAAACCAGTCTCAGGACTGAAGACCACAACACAACAAGATCTTGTTTATGGGTTTCAGAGTTTAAGTTGCAATTCGTGGAGAAAGAACTTTAAAATCAGTCATTGAATCGTGTTGTTTTCAAATTTGCTATAAATCTTGTTCCGAATTGTGGGCACTGTTCCATGACTCATTGTCTCGGTTTTCCATTGTGAATTCTATAACCTTGAGATTCAAGTGGATCTTCTGTTGTATTTTTCATTTTTTGTATTCCTGCTATTATGCTTTTTTGTCTGTCAAATTCATTTGTGAAGTTTTTGAGCTTCCCAGATTTCAGTAAAGAGTTTATGTTATGTGTTGCGATTAAGTTAATGTGCTTATGTTTTATTTTATCATTATGTGCTTGATGAGACTTGGGTGGTTTCAAATGCTCCTATTCATTTGAGCCTTCCAGTTGGCTACACCCCAAATCTGATGTAGCCTTCTCCTCCCCTACTGGTTTGGGTGTTGGAAATTTTTCTCTAAAACACCTTTTCGTGTTTGTCAGAGGCTACCAACCTTGATTGGAGCAAGCTCCGTATTACAACTATGATTGTTAGCCCCAGAGGATGTTAATCACCCACCACTAACATGTGGAACAGACACTGTTGGGGTACCGTCACTGACATGTGGAACTGTCATGCCCTTGGTACTAGTTTGGTACACCGGGAATGTTTTATTTCCCCAGTGCTCACCATGTCTGGTGAGCATTCCCCTATCTGCTACCTGGAAGGGGGGGGGGGGGGAAGGGGGGGGTGCTTGGTTGGAGACTAGCAAGTCCCCTGAGGTTGCTCTCTTTTATGAAATTGTGCCTTTTTCTGAAGGTTGGTTCAAGCAGAATAGTAGTGTCATCAGCAAAAAGAGTACATTTGCTCTCAAGTGGGAGATCGCTTATGAAGATAAAACATTGTAAGGCCCCAAAGTGGATCCTTGTGGTGCTCCACACTTTAATGTGTCTTAGTCAGATGAAACAGAACAGCCATTGGTACCATTTTAAGTATCACCTTCTACTTTCTATTTTGCAGATATGATTCAGTGCACCTACCATTGCTACTATTCAAATCATAAAAATCAGCCTTCCTTAAGAGAAGGTGGTGGCCTACACAGTCAATGGCCATTGGCAAGTCACAGAAAATTACCATGGGTGACATTGTGTTATTTATTGACTGAAGAATTACATTTATGAGAGAGAAAATAGCGTGCTCTGTTGGTCTTTTTCTATTTTATTTTATCTTTTTAACCAAATTGGTTTCTGTTGATGATGTCCTGAATGTTGAGGTAGTCTGCAATTCTTGTATACATCGGTCTCTCTAACATTTTTGAGGAGCAATTTCACAGAGATATTGGATGATAATTGGATAAATTAGTTTTGTAACCCTTCTTAAAAAGTGGTTTCAAAATAGCAACTTTATCCATTCTGGGACAGCGCCTTGTTGCAATGATTAATTGAAAATGTGACACAAGACTTGACATACACAATTACTACAGTGCCTTATATTGTTGTTGTTGTTGTTGTTGTTGTGGTCTTCGGTCCTGAGACTGGTTTGATGCAGCTCTCCATGCTGCTCTATCCTGTGCAAGTTTCTTCATCTCCCAGTACCTACTGCAACCTACATCCTTCTGAATCTGCTTAGTATATTCATCTCGTGGTCTCCCTCTACAATTTTTACCCTCCACGCTGCCCTCCAGTACTAAATTGGTGATCCCTTGATGCCTCAGAATTTGTCCTATCAACCAATCCCTTCTTCTAGTCAAGTTGTAGTGCCTTATAACTTTAGATGAAATGATGTCAATACCTGTGTTAGTTTTTTTGGGGCCTTGATATATTTTTAACTTCACCAATAGTGACTGGAGCTATACAAATTTACTTGTATATGTTGTGGTCACCTCAGTGTAATAAATTTGTGGCCGTATTTAACGAGCTCCTACAATTTACATGTTCTGCTGCAGTTAAGAAGTGATTGTTAAAGCAACCACTTACCTGTAGTGGACTGATGTTTTATTTATTCGTATGGCTCGTGACGACGACGACGATGATGATGACAATGATGACGTCGACGACGACACAACACAACACCCAGTCCCCGAGCAGAGAAAGTCTCCGACCCAGCCGGGAATCGAATCTGGGCCCCATTGCACGGTGTTCCGGCACACTGACCACACAGCTATCGTGGCGCACCTATATAACATTAGTAATACTATATCTAACAGGGGGAATATGAAAATGCAAAACTACATATAAAACTAACTAAATGTCAATATCTAAGCTCCTAATCCACATAAGAGCTGTATCGTCAGCTTTCATGAGGTCTTTTCAACTCGCCTGGCAGGAACGCAAGGGGCATTCATCTCTAATGTTCTTGATTGTCTGGTTTGGAGCTCCACAGTCACAAATCGGAGATGCTGTAGCAAACCATCTGTAAAGAGACTCTGCACATCGTCCTCACCCAGTACGAGCTCTGTTAAATTTTACCCATAGTTTCCTGTCAAGTTCTGTGCCAGTAGTATCACAATCATACTTTAGGAACCACTTGAGCTATTCAAGATTTTCACTAAGTTGACAGCTCTGGTCCCATAGGTCTCTCACCCCAGTATTACTGGCATCTAGCTGCTCTGCTTCCTGTAATGGTGGGTTTCTTGAACAGAGTCTATTTACTTGTAGACTTTGTATGTCTTCCTGTGTAGGTAATTCCAGGTTGTCCTGTAGCTCATGGTATTCCCTAAGCAAGGCCTGATGTCTGCATATCGCAGGAGGATAGATGTTGCTCAGCAGAGAAAGCCAATAAATCGGTGTTGGTCGGATCTCCACAGTTATTAATTGCATAGTGTGGCTCAACTGGACATGGATCAAGTTGGTGTGGCAGCTGTTGAGCCACACTGGGGCACAATACTCAGCTGCCAAGAAGACCTGAGCAATGGATGATGTGCGCAAGGCACCTGCTGAAGCTCCCCATGTCATTCCACACAATTTTTGAATAATATTGTTATGAGTTTTTATCTTGGTAGCAGTATTTTCAAGATGTTTTCTATATGGAAGGTTGTGGTCAAGGGTAACACCAAAGTACTTAGGGTACTTCTTATATCAAAGAATGTTTCCTTTAAGTTTCACTCTGAGCTCCGCATTAGCTTGTTTGTTAGTCAGATGGAATGTATGTACTTCAGTTTTACTTGTACTGGATTTAAGTTGCCACTTTCTAAAATAGGCGCTCATAATGGCTAGATCTTCTGTGAGAATTGTCTCTGCTCATTTGAGATTCGTGGTTCTACAAGCAAGAGCAATATCATCTGTGTAGCAGAATTTTGTTGACCTGGTGTTGGGGCAGGGATAGAAATATTGAGTAATAGGGGGGCTAAGACGGAGCCCTGTGGTAGACCAATTTCATCTCCTTGTTCACGTTTTCTTCCAACTAAACATGAAAATATCTATTGTTTATCATGGTTTTGATGAAAGTAACAATTTTTCGACATTGGACTGTTTTCAGTATTTTTTTATATCATCCCTTCTTTCCAAACTGTCATATGCCGCAGGTAGGTCTATGAACGTGACAGATGTCTTAACATTTTCTTGGAAACCAGCTTGTATGAAAGTTGTTAGGGCCAGTACCTAGTTGCAGCAACTTCACTATGACCTGAAACCCGCTTGCTCAGCTAGGATATGTTCCAAAATGAAGCCGCTAATCCTTATATAGATGAGCCTCTCAAAGAGTTTGTGTACAGCTCAAAAGGAAAACTGGTCTGAAACTTTGAGGGTGGTCAGCTTGTTTACCTGGTTTCAAAATTGCATCTTTTTTTGTTCTGTTTAGCTCAGAGGACAGTGATCCACTATCTAGGATGTTGGAGAAAAAGTGGACCAGCCATTTTTTTCCATCATTACCCATTTTTATCAGAAATTCTGGGTGTATGTTATCCAGACCAGATGCTCTACCATGTTTAGTTTGTTTCAAGGCCTCATCCAATTCAGTCATTGCAAAAGGGGAAGAGAAACTGGATTCATTTGGGTACTGAGCTTTTAGAGAGGTGAGTTCTTATTTTATTTTGGAAGTATTTTGTTTGTCACAGGATGATGTAGATGTTTCAACTATGTGGTTAGCGATTTGATTACCTAAAATTCCAGGTTTCTGCCTGGGTTTATTGGAGGCTCCACCAAGCTTACGCAGAAGACTGCATGCCTTTCTACTTGAATGTCTGAAGTTTACATTTTCTGCCATCTCACACCATTGTAGTCTTCTAGCTGTGTCAAGACTTTGGAGGAGGTCATGTGCAATATTGCTGTCGCAAGTTTCACTGTACTGTTCATTAAGTTGTTCAAAATGTTCATTCCAGCCTGTTATGTATTCCTTTCTGCACCCATGAGAGATAAACTTCTTAGCAGCAGTAATAACAGCCCCAACGAATCAAGGGCAGTTTTTAGGTTCTGGTAGAATAAAACAGATATATTTATCTAGATGGTCAACAAAACTCTGCCCATCAGCACTGCAAAAATTCCATCTGGGTTGTGGTACAGATCTCGTTATTGGGACAGAGAGCCCCATATCGAGGATTAATGGCCTGTGCCGACTATGTGGGAAATTAGGTATGACTTTTCTGGATATTGGCACTGGGTGCCCCCTGCAGTCCCTGGAGACAAAGCAGAGATCGGAGTTGTAATCTCTTCGCCAACCAACTGATCTGAAAGTTCCCAAATCCTTGGTATTGTAAACAGGGTACAGATTTTCATTTCGTTGAGTGCAACACTACACTCATTGTCACGTGCATAGTTCCAGTGACTGTGCTGACTATTAAAATCTCCAGCATGAAGCAATGGGTGAGCAGCAATTGACAGAATATCGAGTGGCACAGCACATTTGGTGGCTTGTAAATATTATTTACAATGGTCTCCTCCATTTGCATAGTGATATATTGGATTTCATTTTCTATACTTGTCAAAATGAGATGAGCATGTTTGATATTCCTCCTTACATAGGTGGCCACACCATACACACTGTGATATATAGTACCAATAAGATCGTAGCCATGGATCCTACCTCTTTTACGCTGGTCCTCCATAGTTTGAGCATGTGTTTCCTGGGTTAGAACTACATCAGTATCATTATCTACAAGGAGTTTAGATATGTAGTCACTTTTATCTTGATTGATGCCTTCTATGTTTAAATGGCATACTTGGATTGAAGGGCCAAGTCTTTTAACTAGTTGGTCCTGAAAAGGTCCGTTTTTAAAACCTTTTCGATTTTGATTTGTCAGCGTGTTTGTAGCCAGGAAATCTAATATCTGGTCTGGCTGCCTATTCGTTCTAGCTTATTTGGCGCTACCTGGGGTGCACTTGTGGTATTCTACTACGGAGGCGAGCTAGTTTACATCCCGGGCTGATGTGTGAAGCACAGTAACACATAACAGCATCCACACTGACACCAGTTGTTTTTCTAGCACTAGCACGCGCGCACGCACACACGCACACACACACACACACACACACACACACACACACACACACACACACACACACACTCACACACGTTCTACCGTGACAATGGAATGATTAATATTGACATTTGGTTCTCGAAAGCTATTGCGTGGTGTGATGGAGGTGGGAACACCAGGAGAGGTAGTGGGAGAGAGGCTGGTCTTTGGGTGGACGACTTGGCAACTGTACACAAGACAAAAAGAGTACAGATGGTATGAAGAGATGTAAGAAGGGGGAGAGGGGAAAATGTAGGGAAATGACAGAAGTTTAAAGATGAAGAGGGAGAAAGGGAGGGCAGAAAGATGGGAGAGTGGTTGAAAAGGGAGGTGGGGAGAGGGAGAAGGCAGAGCATGATCTGGATGGAGAGGGAGTGGTGTGGACAGATCAGAGTAGGGAGAAAGTAAGGTGAGGCAAAGATTTAGACCAGGGGGATTGCAGGAGTGCAGGATGTGTTGCAGATACAATTTATTTCACTGAACTACCCAAATGGGAATTGTCTATTCAACACTTCCTCCTGGCTTAAACCTACCGTTCCCACTGCCTCAGCTTGCCTTTTTCATACTCTCTTCTGTCCACACCACTCCTCTTCCTCCCAGATCATGCACTGCCTTCTCCTCCTCCCCCCTCCTCCCCTGCCCCCCTTTTTCCATGCAGACAGACAGTTTTATTTTTATTTTACTTGTCCAGTTCCGTAACCAAATTGAGGAGCAAATGTCCAATGTCATGAAACATGTCAGTACATGAAAATAAAACATAAAAGTAATAACAGATGAAATAAAATGTTTATGAACTCGAAAAAAGTCAAACCATTAAGTTTAAGTAAATGCAATCAACAATGTAACATAGGAATCAGCTTAATTTTTCAAGGAACTCCTCGACAGAATAAAAAGAGTGACCCATGAGGTATCTCTTCAGTTTCGATTTGACATTGCGTGGATTGCTGCTAAGATTTTTGAATATTTGTGGTAGCTTATTGAAAATAGATTGAAAATAGATGCAGCAGTATACTGCACACCTTTCTGCCAAGAGTAACTGGGTGAAAGCTGCTAATTCTTGGAAATTAGCTGATATTGTTAACAAGAAACAACAGTAAAGAGAAGCCAGTGTCAAAATACCCAGACTAGTGAACAGGGACCGACAAGAGGTTTGCGAACTTACACCACTTATTGCCTGAACTGCCTGTTTCTGAGCCAAAAATATTCTTTGAGAATGGGAAGAGTTACCCCAAAATATAATATCATGTGACATAAGCGAATGAAAATAAGCAAAGTAGACTAATTTTTGTGTCGAATGACCACTTAGTTCAGATACCATTTGAATAGTAAAAATGGCAGGATAAGTCTTTGAACAAGATCTCGAATGTCGGCTTTCCATGACAGTTTACTATCTATCTGAACACCTAGAATTTTGAACTGTTCAGTTTCACTAATCATATGTCCATTCTGTGAAATTAAAATATCAGGTTTTGTTGAATTGCGTGTTAGAAACTGTGAAAACAGAGTCTTACTGGGATATAGCATTATTTTATTTTCGACAAGCCGTGAACTTATGTCGTGGACTGCACTATTTGAAACAGAGCCAAGTAACACTAGAGGGCATATCATTCATATAAACAAGGAAGAGGAGTGGCCCCAACATTGACAGTGCCTCACTCAGACCCTACATCACAGCCATCTTCAATACTGTGAGTAATGACATTTTGCTGTCTGTTGTTAAAGTAAGAGGTGAACCAATTGTGAGCTACTTCCCATATTCCATAATGTTCCACCTTCTGGAGCAATATTTTGTGACGAACACACTCAAACGCCATAGCTAATAAAATAATGTGATTAGTGTTTGAAAATTTGTGTAATCCGTCCAGTACCTCGCAGAAAAAAGAGAATGTGTCATTTTCAGTTGTTAGACCACTTCTAAAGCCGAATTGTACATTTGATAACAAATTATGTGATATAAACTGATCAATTATCCGTACAGATACAGCCTTTTTAATAACTTCAGCAAACATTATGGCACAGAAATAAGTCTGAAATTATGTACTTTATCCCTTTTTATAAAGTGGCTTAAATACTGAGTACTTTAATCATTCTGGAAATTGACCATTCTTAAAGGAAAAATTACAAATATGGCTAAGTACAGGACTAACATTTGCAGCACAGTACTTTAATATTCTACTAGGCACTCCATCATATCCCTGAGTCCTTAGTCTTCAATGATTTAATTATTGATTCAACTGCCCCATGCCATTATCACAGAGAAGTATTTCAGACATCAATCTCGGAAAGGCATTTTCCGTGAGAGTAATATGATTCCCTGTAGAAACTTAAGTTTTTATTTAATTCGCCAGCAATCCTCAGAAAGCGGTTGTTAAATACTGTATGTATATCTGACTTATCAGTAACAGAAATATTTTTACTATGAGCGACTTTATATCGTTGAGTTTGTGCTGCTACCAGCCTCTTCCTTCATGACTGGCCATATGGTTTTAATTTTATCCTGTGACATAGCTATTCTATTTGTGTACCACATACTCTTTGGCTGCCCAATAACATTTTAAGTATCTTTCAAAACTGTTTGTAATGGGCTACTGTAGTTTGATTGTGCCAACTTCTCACATTATGATATAATTCCCACTTTGTTCTACATGATATCCTTATCCCACTAGTCAGCCACCCAGGCTGACCTTTACTGCTAGTGCCTTGTTTAGAACATTCTAATGGAAAGTAACTCTCAAAGAGCATGAGAAATGAGTTAAGGAAAGCATTATATTTGTCATCTATGTTATCTGCACTATAAACATCCTGCCACTCTTGTTCCTTAATGAGGTTTAAAAAACACACTATTGCCATTGGATTAGCTTTCCTACATAGCTAGTAATTATATGTAACAGTTTTTTGAGTACAAAAGCCTTTTAGTGTTAAAATTTGTGCATCATGGTGTGAAAGGCCATTCAGCCTTTTAGTAACAGAATTCCCATCTAGTAATGGAAAAATGAATAAAAATATTGCCCATGGCTATGCTACTGTTCCCCTGCAACCTGGTTGGAAAAAACACAGTCTGCATCAGATCGTATGAGTTTAGGAGATCTACCAACATTCTTTTTCTTGCACATTCATATACAAAATTAATAGTGAAGTCACCATATATAACTAATTTTTGGTACTTCCTATAAAGTGAACCAAAAAACCTCTGTAGCTTGAGCAGAAATGCTCTGGAATCAGAATTAGAGGACCTGTAAATGAGTTTCACTACATCCAACTGGTCTTGAACAACATTCAAATACCTGTTCATTGCAGTTCCATGATACATCTATGGACTCAAATGGAATATGTTTTTACATACATTGCTACTACCCCGAAAGAATTCCTTGAAAAACAGCCACCTAATATGTACCCTGGTAAAGGAAGCCTCTGAATTGTCAAATTATTTAAGTGTTGCTACGATATACAAATAATGTCAGAGTCGACATCTATAAGCAGTTCACTAACGTTATCTCTAATACCTATTACATTTTGATGAAATATGCTAATTCCTTCTTTACCTGGAAACACGAATGTGAGCCCATAGTTAAAGGGACTTCCTTTAAGCAGCTATATATATCAGCTGACTTCAATCTAAAAAAAGGTGCAGATCTAACACCAACTACTACAGGAATTTTTCCATGAGTGATCGCACCCCCACCCAGTACACTGTCACCTATAAGCTTTGCCAGCCTCCCCTTCCCATACCTATTGAGGTGCAGGCCATGCCTAGTGAATCCCAATCTACTGATGGACCCAAGTGGCACCACTGCAATGTGAGCCATGCCGTGCCATTAGCACCTTCTCGAGTCCCATGTTAACACGCCTAACAGCAGCAGTAAGGTGAGGCCGATAATGGCACTGAAACAGTTGTGTGAAGTGCACATTAGTGCCACCAGTTTGAGTAGCTATCTTTACCAGGTAACCACCCCGGTCATATTCCCCATCCCTATCTAGACTATTCCCTGCTCCACCCACAATCACTACCTGATCCTCTTCCGTAAAATTCCTACATAACTCCCCTATGATGTCAGACACCTGAGCCACCCCTGTCCTCTGTCTCCCCCCCCCTCTACCACCCCCATCCCCTCTCATCACTCCTTTTTCAACCCTCTCCTCACCTCGTTTTCAGCCTGCTCCCTTATCTCTCCCCCTCCCTCTCTCCCTCTTCAACTTAACCTTTCTCTAATTTTTCCTCTGCACCCTCCCCCCCCCTTTTTCCTCCTCTCCCTCTTGCTAAAGCTCTTTTTGTTGTACCCTCTGTAATCTTTTCATCCTTGTGTGTGGCCGCAAAGTCATCTATCCAAAGATGTTCCTCTGTCCCACTACCCCTTCCTGGCATCCTTCTGTACCCCATGCCCACCTCTGTCCTTGGGCAACTGCTTTCAGCTTTCAGTAATTGAACGACAATAATTAGTATTGCTGTGGCCACTGGAGTGTGCATTCGGGTGTGTGTGTGTGTGTGTGTGTGTGTGTGTGTGTGTGTGTGTGTGTGTGTGTGTGTGTGTGTGTGTGTGTGTGCTATTCTAAGAAAAAGAGCTAGTGTGAATGCTGTTTTCTGTTAAGTGTTCCTGTGCTCCATGCATCAATCTGCTATAGGTGAGTGGTTGCCTTTCTCTTATTTTATGTGTTGTTGCACCCAGGAATTTTGATATTTGTGTGATTGTTAAATATGTTAGAAATTGTTACAGCAGTATTTGTCATGTTGTCATAGCTTATCTCTTTGTACTGATCGTGTCACATGCTCTCTTCATGGTATTGTCACATAGAAGAAGGTGTAATTAGATGAATGACGAACACTAACTTCACTTAATGAAGGTTTATTCAGCACTTACACATACAAGAGTGCGGAGTGAATTGCCTCTGGCCAGAACACATACAGTATATGTACAGCTACAGAACATTCCAGTAGAATGATTATTGATATTTGTGGATACTTCTAGAATGCATTCGAACTGAATATAGAAATTAAAATTGTACAGTCCAGATGAGTTTTGAACTCACGACCCTCCATGCAACAGTATCATAACCACTACACCACGGTGCTACTCAGCTTCTTCTGTGACATTGTTGCCTCCGTAGGTGAACAGCGTAGAGGTGTTACGTCCTAGTTCTGTAACGAGTCATCAGTCCTGCATACTCAGACTCCTGGTGACTGATTCTTGCCCTGGCGGTGATCTTCTTAGAACTTCTTTTTCTGCTACGCTCTTAGTCACCTTTCCCCTTGTTGCCTGTGACTGTATCTTCGAATTTACCCTGGGTTGCAGGATCCTTATAGGGCTTCGTTTGAAGGATGTGGACTCTGATCTTTCGTCATCTTGTGTCGGGGTCGAAATCTTCTACTTCATAAGTAACATCAGACAACTGTCTTAAAAGCTTATAAGGTCCAAAGTAGCACCTGAGGAGCTTCTCAGAGAGACCAACCTTCCGAACAAGAGTGAAGATCCAGACGAGGTCACCAGGCTGGTAGACAACAGGGTGCTGACTCGCGTCATACCTTGAGCGATCATTTTGTTGAGCCTGTAGCGTGCGGAGTCGACCTATCTGCCGAGCTTCCTCAGCTCTGGTTAACACCTGGCCAATGTAGTTGTTGTCCACATCATCAGGATGTAGCGGGAACACAGCGTCCATCGTCATTGTCACCTCACATCCATGCACCAGGAAAAATGGCGTAAATTATGTCGTGTCTTGCTTGGCAGTGTTCTAGGCAAACTTCACGAAAGGTAGCACCTCATCCCAGTTGCTCTGCTCAACATTGTCGAACAGTGATAGCATGTCAGCCAAAGTCTCATTAAGGCTTTCAGTAAGACAGTTAGTTTGCGGATGGTAGGCAGTCATCATGTGATGAGTAATGTTGCACCGACAGTTTAACTCTGTCACACGATGCAATTGAAAAACTTTCCCTCAATCCATAATTAATGACCTTGGGGCACTGTGTTTTAATACAATGTCTTCCACAGTGAATTTGGCTACCTCAGATGCTTCGGCTGCTTTCACGGCTTTTGTAATGGCAAAGCGTATCAGATAATCAGGGCAAACAATAATCCATCTATTGCCACTAGCAGACATTGGAAATCATCCGAACAGGTCAATCCCAACACACTGGAAATGTCTTTCAGCTGGTGGAATTGGTATGAGTCGGCCAGGTGGTTTCTGAGGTACTGCCTTTCTCCTCTGGCATTCTAGACAATGCGACACATAGTGACGGTTACTCCTAAATAAACCTGGCCAGAAACATCTCTTGCGGATCCTACTGTATGTCTTAATAAATCCTAAAAGTCTGCCCTCAGGTGTGTCATGGAATTTCTGCAGAACATCTAAGCGCATGTGTTTAGGATTCACTGGTAGCCACCTCTTTCTACATCTACGTCTACATCCATACTCCGCAAGCCACCTGACGGTGTGTGGAGGAGGGTACCCTGAGTACCTCTATCGGTTCTCCCTTCTATTCCAGTCTCGTATTGTTCGTGGAAAGAAGGATTGTCTGTATGCTTCTGTGTGGGCTCTAATCTCTCTGATTTTATCCTCATGGTCTCTTCGCGAGATATACGTAGGAGGGAGCAATATACTGCTGGACTCTTCGGTGAAGGTATGTTCTCGAAACTTTAACAAAAGCCCGTACCGAGCTACTGAGCGTCTCTCCTGTAGAGTCTTCCACTGGAGTTTATCTATCATCTCCGTAACGCCTTCGCGATTACTAAATGATCCTGTAACGAAGCACGCTGCTCTCCGTTGGATCTTCTCTATCTCTTCTATCAACCCTATCTGGTACCGATCCCACACTGCTGAGCAATATTCAAGCAGTGGGCGAACAAGCGTACTGTAACCTACTTCCTTTGTTTTCGGATTGCATTTCCTTAGGATTCTTCCAATGAATCTCAGTCTGGCATCTGCTTTACCGACGATCAACTTTATATCGTCATTCCATTTTAAATCACTCCTATTGCGTACTCCCAGATAATTTATGGAATTAACTGCTTCCAGTTGCTGACCTGCTATTTTATAGCTAAATGATAAGGGATCTATCTTTCTGTGTATTCGCAGCACATTACACTTGTCTACATTGAGATTCAATTGCCATTCCCTGCACCATGCGTCAATTCGCTGCAGATCCTCCTGCATTTCAGTACAATTTTCCATTGTTACAACCTCTCGATACACCACAGCATCATCTGCAAAAAGCCTCAGTGAACTTCCGATGTCGTCCACCAGGTCATTTATGTATATTGTGAACAGCAACGGTCCCATGACACTCCCCTGTGGCACACCTGAAATCACTCTTACTTTGGAAGACTTCTCTCCATTGAGAATGACATGCTGCGTTCTGTTATCTAGGAACTCCTCAATCCAATCACACAATTGGTCTGATAGTCCATATGCTCTTACTTTGTTCATTAAACTGTGGGGAACTGTATCGAACGCCTAGCGGAAGTCAAGAAACACGGCATCTACCTGTGAACCCGTGTCTATGGCCCTCTGAGTCTCATGGACGAATAGCGCGAGCTGGGTTTCACACGACCGTCTTTTTCGAAACCCATGCTGATTCCTACAGAGTAGACTTCTAGTCTCCAGGAAAGTTATTATACTCGAACATAATACATGTTCCAAAATTCTACAACTGATCGACGTTAGAGATATAGGTCTATAGTTCTGCACATCTGTTCAACGTCCCTTCTTGAAAACGGGGATGACCTGTGCCCTTTTCCAATCATTTGGAACGCTACGCTCTTCTAGAGACCTACGGTACACCGCTGCAAAAAGGGGGGCAAGTTCCTTCGCGTAGTCTGTGTAAAATAAAACTGGTATCCCATCAGGTCCAGCGGCCTTTCCTCTTTTGAGCGATTTTAATTGTTTCTCTATCCCTCTGTCGTCTATTTCGATATCTACCATTTTGTCATCTGTGCGACAATCTAGAGAAGGAACTACAGTGCAGTCTTCCTCTGTGAAACAGCTTTGGAAAAAGACATTTAGTATTTCGGCCTTTAGTCTGTCATCCTCTGTTTCAGTACCATTTTGGTCACAGAGTGCCTGGAAATTTTGTTTTGATCCACCTACCACTTTGACATAAGACCAGAATTTCTTAGGATTTTCTGCCAAGTCAGTACATAGAACTTTACTTTCGAATTCATTGAACGCCTCTCGCATAGCCCTCTTCACACTACATTTCGCTTCGCGTAATTTTTGTTTGTCTGCAAGGCTTCTTTCCAAACAGATCAAAGTTTTTCTTGCAAAGCAATCCATTAACTACCTTAAACTGTCCTTTCACATCCTCTGACCGATGTAAGGCAAGCATAATGCGAGATGTCTTGGCGTCCTTCTTCTGCTCAGCAGAGAGATCCTGGAGTGCAGCGAGACAGTCACTATCTTCATCAAAGTCTTGATGGTCTTGCACAGGGTTTCTTGAGAGACAGTCGGCATCTTGGTGTTTTCTTCCACTTCTGTGCACTATGGTACTGTTATAATCTAGAAGACGTAGTGCCCACCTGGCGAGTTGTCCTGTTGGAGCCTTAAGACCTGTCAACCAACAAAGTGAATGATGGTCTGTAACAACTGTCAATGGCCTTCCATAGAGATACTGTTGAAATTTGTGCATGGCCCAAATCACAGCAAGACATTCTCTTTCTGTAGTTGAGTAGTTTTTTTTTTGGCTTTTGTAAGTGCCCTAGAAGCGTAGGCTATAACCTTCTCTTTGCCAGCTGAAATTTGCACCAGAACAGCACCAATCCCATACCCGTTGGCATATGTGTGTAGTTCTGTAGGTGCTCTCTCATCATACAGACCAAGTACAGGGTCAGTCATCAGAAATTTTTGCAGCACATCGAAAGAATCTTCTTGAGTACAACCCCAGATAAATTTAGCAATAGATTTTAACAACTCTTGGAGTGGCCTGCCTTTGATACAAAAGTATTTGATAAAACAATGGTAATAAGAACATAACCCGAGGAATCTTCTCAAATCTCTAATATTTTTGGGAATCGGAAATTCCGTTATAGATCACACCTTTTCTTGGCCTGGCCGCACACCTTCATTTGACACAAGGTGTCCAAGTATTTTGATTTATTTTGCTCCAAAGAGACGCTTTCTTGGATTAAGTTTCAGTCCGCCTTGTTGTAGACTTTTCAATACGGCCCTCAGTCTTTTTATATGTTCATCAAATGTCTCTGAGAACACTATAATGCCATCTAAATAACAAATACACATCGTTCAAAAGTTGCTGGTGCATTGCACATACCAAACGGCATTACCTTAAACTCATACAGGCCTTCATGGGTGATGAATGCAGTTTTCTCATGCATCTACTTCAATTTGCCAGTATCCCGAGTACATGTCCACGGTTGAGAAAAACTTAGCCCCCCTTCAGACAATCCAGTGTATCGTCAATTTGTAGAAGAGGGTAGACTTTTTTTTAGTTATCTTGTTAAGCTTCATGTAATCAACACAAAAGTGCCAACTGCCATCCTTCTTCCTGACGAGGACCACTGGTGACAACCATGGGCTCAGCAAAGGCTGAATTATGTCATTTTTCATCATTTTCTCTCTCTCGACCTGAATTATTCGACGTTCCGCCTGGAATACTTCACAGCTTGTGAACTTCTCCTCGTTGTTCTCATATCATTGCTTGGCACAAATAGAAAAATACGTTAGCCAGACACATGGTGTCATCCCATTTGTTAAATTTGGCTATACGCTCATATACCTTCAACCATTTGTTTGGATCTTGGCCATTATCACCAGAGAACCTGGAAGGATGTCTCATGTGGTGGCACACAGTTGCTGTCATCGTAACGTCCTTTTCTTCTTCTGTCTCTGGTAGATTGCGATCTGTTGAATATGGCTCAAACTCAGGTTTCTCACCACATAAACGGCTGCTCTCGTGGCGTGATGGGAGCCCCTGTGTCGTCGATAATGTGTGCTATCACAAGTTTCACTACCCAGTGCCTTCACCAGAATAATGTCACATAGAAGAAGGTGTAATTAGATGAATGACAAACACTAACTTCACTTAACGAAGGTTTATTCAGCACTTGCACTTACAAGAGTGCAGAGTGAACTGCCTCTGGTCAGAACACTTACAGTATACAGGGTGTTACAAAAATGTACGGCCAAACTTTCAGGAAACATTCCTCACGCTTAATTTCCATGTTACAGCTCATTTTAGTTTCATCAGTATGTACTGTACTTCCTCGATTCACCGCCAGTTGGCCCAATTGAAGGAAGGTAATGTTGACTTCGGTGCTTGTGATGACATGCGACTCATTGCTCTACAGTACTAGCATCAAGCACATCAGTACGTAGCATCAACAGGTTAGTGTTCATCACGAATGTGGTTTTGCAGTCGGTGCAATGTTTACAAATGCGGAGTTGGCAGATACCCATTTGATGTATGGATTAGCATGGGGCATGTCCCGACAGGAAGACGTTCAAAGCAATTCATCAGCGTCTTAGGGAGCACGGAACATTCCAGCCTATGACTAGCGACTGGGGAAGACCTTGAACGACGAGGACACCTGCAATGGACGAGGCAATTCTTCGTGCAGTTGACGATAACTTTAATGTCAGCGTCAGAGAAGTTGCTGCTGTACAAGGTAACGTTGACCATGTCACTGTATGGAGAGTGCTACGGGAGAGCCAGTTGTTTCCGTACCATGTACAGCGTGTGCAGGCACTATCAGCAGCTGATTGGCCTCCACGGGTACACTTCTGCGAATGGTTCATCCAACAATGTGTCAATCCTCATTTCAGTGCAAATGTTCTCTTTACGGATGAGGCTTCATTCCAACATGATCAAATTGTAAATTTTCACAATCAACATGTGTGGGCTGACGAGAATCCGCATGCAATTGTGCAATCACGTCATCAACACAGATTTTCTGTGAACGTTTGGGCAGGCATTGTTGGTGATGTCTTGATTGGGCCCCATGTTCTTCCACCTACGCTCAGTGGACCACGTTATCATGATTTCGTATGGGATACTCTACCTGTGCTGCTAGAACATGTGACTTTACGAGTACGACACATGTGGTTCATGCACGATGGAGCTCTTGCACATTTCAGTCGAAGTGTTCTCAACAACAGATTCGGTGACCGATGGATTGGTAGAGGCGGACCAATTCCATGGCCTCCACGCTCTCCTGACCTCAACCCTCTTGACTTTGATTTATGGGGGCATTTGAAAGCTCTTGTCTACGCAACCTCGGTACCAAATGTAGAGACTCTTCGTGCTCGTATTGTGGATGGCTGTGATACAATACGCCATTCTCCAGGGCTGCATCAGCGCATCAGGGATTCCATGCGACGGAGGGTGGATGCATGTATCATCGCTAATGGAGGACATTTTGAACATTTCCTGTAACAAAGTGTTTGAAGTCACGCTGGTATGTTGTGTTGCTGTGCGTTTCCATTCCATGATTAATGTGATTTGAAGAGAAGTAATAAAATGAGCTCTAACATGGAAAGTAAGTGTTTCCAGACACATGTCCACATAACATATTTTCTTTCTTTGTGTGTGAGGAATGTTTCCTGAAAGTTTGGCCGTACTATTTTGTAACACCCTGTATATACAGCTACAGAACATTCCAGTAGAATGATTCTTGACATTTCTGGATACTTCTAGAATGTACTCGAACCAGTTATAGAAATTGAAATTGTACAGTCCATATGAGTTTTGAACTCACGACCCTCCATGCAACAGTTCAGTATCATAACCACTACATCAGGGTGCTACTCAGCTTCTTCTGTGACAATATTCGAAATTGATTTTATTTTGTCTGTAAAGTTATCAATTTCAGATTTAATATATAACTTCTGGGTTTATTTATTACCCATTTTAAAACTTTACAGTACAATTGATAACAAGCTCTTTCAAGGGGATCGTTTGATACTGTTAATGAGGAATGTAATTCTCTCTTAGTCTTGCAAGAAATTTTAATAACTAACGTAATCCATGGAAGAACTCTCAGTGCTCTTCCTGACTTTTATTTTTGGAAAAGTCATTTCAGATAGAGAGATGAATTCATTTAAGAAAAAAAAAATCAAATTTATCATTACATAGGTTATACTCTGTACTGGATCCCAATCAGCCTGTGACGAACAGTAATTAAAAGCAGAAAGAGTTTGTGTTTTTTCATCTAAAGGACTGATAGGTGTGGGAAACTTTGTTACACAAATATATGTTGTTGACTGTAAACAGTTGGCCATCATAATCAGAAAGGCCATTTATGACTTGGCTTATAATGCACTGTTGATTCTACTTTTGTTAATGAAAATATTTTCTCCAAGCTTTTCAAAATTTTCTGCAACTGTAGTGGAGAAGATAACAATAGCAGTCAACTTGTAGGAATTCATTACATGTTCTAAGTCAGTCTGGCAATTGTTATTGGTTAAGAAGTTAACGTAGAAGTATCCTGTAACTATTAAATATCTAGTTTTGAGAAAAAAAGTTCAGCTGAGAGAGAGAGATTCGAACTTATACAGAAAAATATGAAACTTCTGTGCTGGAGCTTTCTAAACTGTAAGCACTATAACTGTTTTGCCCTTTGCAGTAATTTCAATCCCACAGACATCAAAATTTTGTTGTACAATAGTTATTTAAATTTAAAGGTTTATAAATAATTGTTTTATCAATATGAATTATAACACCACTTTCTCTCTGTTCTGCAATAATGAGTGGGAATGATGAAATTCAGCATGTGGCACAGGTTCACAGTATTTCTGCAGGCAAGTAATGCAAGAAGGCCAGTTTTACCTCTTCACAAATTATACAGAATTGTGTGCTAGAGATGGCAAGAAGTGGTTGTGTATAGTATTGGTTAAACTTTATTTTGTGCTCTTGCTGCATGAGATCATTCTGAGGAGTATACTTTTTAGTTAAAATTGTTGTGCAATTCTAAGTGAAATGAACAGGATTTTTGTTGTAGTTCGATGGTTTGTAAGCAACATCACAATACAATTCTTTATATGTGTATGATTGTGTATTTTGATGCAGGGTATTATTGTTTTTTATGAAAAAAATTAAAGAATGAACAAATAGAGGAGACATATATAATCCAAAGAAGAGGGGCATGTATTATACCTGATTCATTTAGTAAATACCAGACTGTCACGCAAATTAAGAACAGATGTTGCAACAGACAAGCTTTGCTTCAAGGAGATATTTACAGGTACCGAAAGATAGTCATATAACATTATTGACGTTGAGACCGAGAGGGACTGTTCAACTGCACAATTGGAAAGGGTTTTCACCCTCCACACATAAGTCCTTCACCTCGAGGACAGCTACGTATCAAAGAGCTGGAGAGATCACCAGTTTGGGAAGATCTGCCACATCCCAGTTGTACAAGGGAAAATTGGAAAGTAACACTCAATAATTTAATTACCAAAAGGGTCAGTAGGTAACAAAACAAAGAAATCACAAATGAACTTACATCTTTTACCTACTTTTCTACATAGTCACCAACACTCTCAACACATTTTCCAATCATGGTAGCAGTTTCAATTTTCCCCGTTCGTAAAAGTTCCATTTTGTTGGAGTAGAGCCACCTGCAGACTATTGATTTAACTTTTGCATCTGTGGCAAAGCATTGGCCAGCCAGAAATTTCCTCATTGGACCAGTCAGATGTAAGTATGATGTTGCAAGGTCTGGACTGTATAGTGGATGCTGGAGCACCTCCCACCCAACTAGGGCAATTTTCTCATGAACCGAAGCAGCAACATGAGGGTGAGTATTGTCATAAAGAAGTTTGACACCATCAACATTAATGTTGCAGCGTTTGTGATGAAGGGCACAACATATCTTATCCAAAGTTTTAATGTAGGCTGCAACATTCACAGTGGTCCCAATGTCCATCAAATTCTACCAGCAACACACCATATATATTCCTGAACACTGTTGGAACATTTTCGTAGATTAAGTCACTTGGAATTTTTTTCATACTGGGGAACCAGCATGTTTTAACTCCATAGAGGCCTGCTCGGTTTTGGGTATGTAGTGATACACCCACGTCTCACCGCCAATGATGATTCCTTTCAGAAAGTCGTGCCCTTTTGCAACGTAACACATTAAGTGATCCAATCATGTCATCATTTGCTGGCCCTTGTGATTGTCTGTCAGGTTCTTAGGCACCCACCAAGCACTAAATTCATGAAATTTCAATGTTTCCTGAACAATATCATACACTCCACCGTAGATAATGTAGAACTGCTGTGATAAGCTTTGCAGTTGCTTATGCCAGTTGTTCAGTGGTTCTGACATTCTGTGGGATTGCAGCTGTTACTGGCTGCCTGAAGTGTGGTGTATCACTAAGGTTAACACAGCTCTCTTGCAAGAATGCATGCCATCTGAAGACATTGCTACGGTCCATACAGTTGTCCCCATGTACACCACGCATGTCCCTGTCAGGCTTCTCTTGCTAGAGCTGCACATGAAAACAAAATACCCTCTGTAGTGCAAATTTAAAACTATATTATCATAAAATTTCATTATTCCAGCTGTAATACCAGGGCAGGAAAAAGTTATTGCCTGTACTAATTTATGAAATTTCAATGTTTCCTGAACAATATCATACACTGCAATGTAGAAAATGTAGAACTGCTGTGATAAGGTTTGCAGTTGAAAGATCTACCAAGCTTCTTGTGAGATGAAAGTGCATTCCGCTCATCATTGTAAGGTGTTTCACTTATTGTATTCCTGACACAATGCAATCTTCGTCAGATCCTGTTCCAGACCAAATGCTCCATAGTGTGGTATCTTCCTCTTGTCCTTTCATCTAGAATTCTTCTTCCTCGGTAGTTTTGATAGCTGTTGTCAAACTACCTTTTCCTCACAATATATGTCCCGTCCTGTCTGCTTTTCTTTTATTTACCTGGTTTGCTCCTTTAACCTTTCCAGCACTTCACACTACTTCCATGTATTCTCTCTATTCAACTCCAAACATACATCTTGAATGGCCTCAATTCTCTCTCTTCTTCAATGTCCAACTTTCACAGCTGTACAGAAAAACTTCACACAAGGCATTTAGCCGACCTCTTTCTTAACACCGACCACAATTTGCCACATAATGAATGTGTGTGTGTGTGTGTGGGGGGGGGGGGGGGGGGGGGGGGGGGGGGGAAGCTTGCTTTGCCATTGGAATTCTTGATCTCATTTCTTTCACTCATCAGGTTATTGATTAGAATGTTCCTCAAATATCTTGACTGCGCAATCTGGCCATTTTAACCTTTCATTGTTTTTACTTTCATTTCTTATTTGTGATGAAATCTCATCTCTTTAGTTTTCTTTGTGTTGATTGTCATTCTGTACTCTTGCAGTCCTCTGTCAGGTTTGGATAACGTTCTTGGAAAAGATACTGTTTTTACAATGTTGTTTTATCTGCAAGCACTATCATGCCATCAGTAGGTCTGATGTAGTTGAGTTCCTGGCCTCCTATGCTTACTTCTTCATTCTCTACTTCTAGTGTCTTCATTATCAAGTCTTTAATATGAAGAATAAACAGAGCTAGTGAAAAATAACAATCCGATTTCAACCCGGTTTGTCATACCATTTCTTACCTTCATGGTTGCTTTCTGCCTTGTATCCTTAATTAGTCTCCTGTCTTTCTAATTCACCTCCTTCAATTTTAGAATTACTCTGGCTTTTCTTATTTCCTAGATCAAAAGCCATTTCTAGGTCTGTGAATCACATACCTATTCTTTTCCCTGTTTCAACATACCTGTCACATTCCCAATGTTGTGATCTTCAGAAGTCCAGAAATTGATTTGATGTAGATCTCCATGCTTGTGTAGCATGTCCCAATTGTTCATGTCTGTATAGCTGTAACAATTTACACTATTTTTAACCTTTTTGGTGTATTAATCTCCAATAGAGCTGTGTAATGGTGCCCTTGTAATCAAGGCTGCTACAGCGCAAGAAGCAGCTAAGTTTCTGTGGCCCCCTTGCCGATTCTGCATTGATGTTAAAACTGAATAATATTCTTCGTTGACTGACTTTGTGTGTGTGTGTGTGTGCGCATCCACTCTCCGTAAATTGCACACTAGAACTGTACTTGAGATTCTACATCTACATCCTTCTAATCTTATCCTCACAATGCCTATTTGAGCAATACGTAGGAGATTGTAGCATATTCCTAGAGTCATCATTTAAAGTCAATTCTTGGAACTGTGTTAATAGATTTTCTTGTGATAGTTTACGTCTGTCTTCAGTATCTCTGTGACACACTCCCATAGATTGAGCAAACCTGTGATCATTCATGCTGCCCTTCTCTGTATACATTCAATATCCTTTGTCAGTCATATTTGGTGTGGATCCCACACATTTGAAGAATACTCTAGGATGGGTTTCATAAATGATTTATAAGTAATCTCCTATGTAGACTGATTGCACTTCCCCAGTATTCTACCAATAAACAGAAGGCTATCACCTGCTTTACCCATGATTGGGCCTATGTGACCATTCAATCTCATATTCCTACAAAGTGTAACACCCAGGTATTTGTATGTGTTAACTGATTCCAGCAGTGACTCATTGATATTATAATAGTCACAGGATACTATGTTTTTCTCGTTTTGTGAAGTGCACAATTTTGCATTCTGAACATTGGGAGCAAGTTGCCCATCTTTGCACCACTTTGAAATCTTATCAAAATCTGTCAATATTTATACAGCTTCAGCATCATCTGCTAAAAGCCTGATGTTACTATTAATTTGTGTGCAAAATCATTAATATACAACATTAACAGCAAGGGTCCCAATTCACTTACCTTGGGCTAACCCGAAGTTACTTCAACATCTAGTGATGACTCTCCATCCAAGATAACATGCTGCATCCTCCCTACCAAAAAGTCCTCAATCCAGTCACAAATTTCACTTGATACCTCATATGATTGTACTTTTGACAATAAGCGTAGATGTGGTAGTGAATCTAATGCTCTTTGGAAGTCAAGAAATACTGCGTCGACCTGATTGCCTTGATCCAAAGCTTTCAGTATGTCATGCAAGAAAAGTGCAAGTTGCGTTTCACATGATCAAAGTTTTTGTAATCCATGCTGGTTGGCATGGAGGACGTCGTTCTGTGCAAGATACTTCATTATGTTGTAGCTCAGAATATGGTCGAAGAGTCTGCAACAAATCAATGTCAAGTGTATTGGATGGTAATTTCGTGGATCACTTCTGCTATCCTTCTTGTCGAAGGGTATGACCTGCGCCTTTTTCTAAGAACTAGGCACTGCTTTTTATTCAAGGATCGAGGATAGATTATAGTCAGAAGAGGGGGCAACCCAGCCTCAGATCCAGTGTAGAATCTGGCAGGGATACCTTTGCGCACTAGAGCTTTCTTCAGTTGTAATGATTTCAGCTGTTTCTCAACAGTAATACACTCCTGGAAATTGAAATAAGAACACCGTGAATTCATTGTCCCAGGAAGGGGAAACTTTATTGACACATTCCTGGGGTCAGATACATCACATGATCACACTGACAGAACCACAGGCACATAGACACAGGCAACAGAGCATGCACAATATCGGCACTAGTACAGTGTATATCCACCTTTCGCAGCAATGCAGGCTGCTATTCTCCCATGGAGACGATCGTAGAGATGCTGGATGTAGTCCTGTGGAACGGCTTGCCATGCCATTTCCACCTGGCGCCTCAGTTGGACCAGCGTTCGTGCTGGACGTGCAGACCGCGTGAGACGACGCTTCATCCAGTCCCAAACATGCTCAATGGGGGACAGATCCGGAGATCTTGCTGGCCAGGGTAGTTGACTTACACCTTCTAGAGCACGTTGGGTGGCACGGGATACATGCGGACGTGCATTGTCCTGTTGGAACAGCAAGTTCCCTTGCCGGTCTAGGGATGGTAGAACGATGGGTTCGATGACAGTTTGGATGTACCGTGCACTATTCAGTGTCCCCTCGACGATCACCAGTGGTGTACGGCCAGTGTAGGAGATCGCTCCCCACACCATGATGCCGGGTGTTGGCCCTGTGTGCCTCGGTCGTATGCAGTCCTGATTGTGGCGCTCACCTGCACGGCGCCAAACACGCATACGACCATCATTGGCACCAAGGCAGAAGTGACTCTCATTGCTGAAGACGACACGTCTCCATTCGTCCCTCCATTCACACCTGTCGCGACACCACTGGAGGCGGGCTGCACGATGTTGTGGCGTGAGCGGAAGACGGCCTAACGGTGTGCGGGACCGTAGCCCAGCTTCATGGAGACGGTTGCGAATGGTCCTCGCCGATACCCCAGGAGCAACAGTGTCCCTAATTTGCTGGGAAGTGGCGGTGCGGTCCCCTACGGCACTGCGTAGGATCCTACCGTCTTGGCGTGCATCCGTGCGTCGCTGTGGTCCGGTCCCAGGTCTACGGGCACGTGCACCTTCCGCCAACCACTGGCGACAACATCGATGTACTGTGGAGACCTCACGCCCCACGTGTTGAGCAATTCGGCTGTACGTCCACCCGGCCTCCCACATGCCCACTATACGCCCTCGCTCAAAGTCCGTCAACTGCACATACGGTTCACGTCCACGCTGTCGCGGCATGCTACCAGTGTTAAAGACTGCGATGGAGCTCCGTATGCCACAGCAAACCGGCTGACACTGACGGCGGCGGTGCACAAATGCTGCGCAGCTAGCGCCATTCGACGGCCAACACCGCGGTTCCTGGTGTGTCCGCTGTGCCGTGCGTGTGATCATTGCTTGTACAGCCCTCTCGCAGTGTCCGGAGCAAGTATGGTGGGTCTGACACACCGGTGTCAATGTGTTCTTTTTTCCATTTCCAGGAGTGTACTTATTTCATCCATCTTTTCATGGTATGAGCATTAAATTGTGGCAATGCTCATGGGTTTACCTTTGTAAAGGAACGTTTGAAAATAGACTTAAGCTTTTGCTTTGCTACCCTCAGTTTCAGTTCCTGTGTCATTCACTAGGGCTGGACACTAACCTGGGTGCCACTAATGACCTTTACATATGACCAGAATTTATTTGAGTTCCATGAAAAATCATTTGACAGTATTCTGCTACAGTAGTCATTGAATGTATCATAAATTGCTCTCTTGACAGCCAAACACGTTTCACTTAGCATTTCTCTATCTATAACCCTATGCTTTGGTTTACACCTATTATGCAGTAATCTATTTCCTAAGAAGTTTCTTTACAGTGACTGTATTCCATGGAGGTGCCCACTATGGGCTGTTCTATCGGATACATATCTATCCAGTATGTGGTTAACTATTCTTTTAAACACTCGAGCCATAGTTTCTCTACATGCTCCTGCCCTGTGATGAAAGTTTCAGGTTCCTCATTGAGATATGGCACTACTGACTTTTTATCCTGTTTATTGAAGATATATATGTTTCTTGTTGTTTAATTGTCCTTTGTACTTTGGTAATCATTGTTGCCACAACTGCATGGTCACTGATACCATTTTCGATGTGGGCATCCTCAAAGAGTTCAGAATACTGTAATTAATAGTGCAGTTTGCTGGAAATTCTTTTCTCCTGTTCATTGGCATTGCTCTTGTCTCTCGAGAACTTTGTAAACAAAGATTTCTTCAAAATTGTCTCTATAGATCAGCCAGAGTCTGCCTAAGTGCAATGACAGATTGCTCGACAAAAACTAGTTGCTAGGTCCAGAAAAAATATGAGGAAAAATAATAAAATGCAATTCTGTAGAGAGTAATAATTTTCCTTTGATGAAATAGGACCGTGACTCCAGTTCCACGGTATCGAACCAATTTTCGACGATACCAACAGTCTGCAGTGCATCATATTACATAGAAATAGGAAAGCATATATCGTTGAATCAATGTACCTTTCAAACAAAACTTAAGCATGTGTTCTCACATTAGTTAATTCTCTCAACAAATTCAATTGATTCTGATGATACTTCTACTGTAACAATAAGTTAAACTTTCCATCTAACAGAATTTTCATAATGACTGACTTCAGCAATATGAAAGACATGTGTTGTAGAAACTAGTCTATTCTTCATGAATACTCCAGGGTCATCCAGATTTGACATATTCAGGAATTGAAAGACAATTGTGAAATGTCCTGAGATATTACAATGTAAAAGAACTGTTAGAAGAGACTACTAACACCAGCCTTTGTATTGAGGACAGCTTTGTCTTCCCCTTTTAGAGGATATGACCCATGTTAGAGCCAGTGTGTTCTACCCAACCTAACTGTGCTAGACACTCAGAATCATATAGTGTCGATCTGTGGCTGTACGTCATATGTAGAAGAAAGGAAATTCAGTAAGGTGACCAGAAACATTCCTTACAGTGAAATAAGCACTCAAGTCAATAGCACCACCAAGCGTCACTGCTTTTTTGGCACGACAGTGAAAAAAAATTGACATCTAAATTTAATGTTTTTCTCAAAGGTGTTGAAAGTGGAACAAATTTCCTTGTGTGTAACTCCACTCTCGTCCATGTATTCGCATTTAAATTCTCAACGATCCAGTAAGTTATTCAATATGATACTCTTGTGACAACAAAAGCTTAGTACAGAAAATACTGAACCGAAATTTACTGTGCTGTCAGTTGCAAAACTGCCGGTGACCCACTAAATGAGAATGTTATGAAGAAGCAGAAAGCCACTGATACCCCTGTACTGAAGTGTGTAACTTACACATAAAGGCTGACCTCAATAGGGAGATAGTTAAAGATGAGGTGGCCGTATTTATCAACAATGAATACCACTATTCATTTCGCCTTCTCGCCCTATTGCAAGCAGTTGTATGTTTATGTGCACATGTCATATGTGGTAATCATATGTCCACTGTACTTGCTTTTGATGGAGATTTAGGTCTTTTTGACTTGTAAACCTACTCTCTCATATGCTCCTTTATGGGATTTTAATGTACATAACATGCTATGGAGTCCTTCCAGTACCATCTTTCCTTGAGATCAAGCTGTTGAGAGCCTCGCATGTACAGCAGTTTTAAATCATCTTATCAGATGGCAGAACACAAACTTAAGCACTGCTATGGATTCATGCTTTCCATCCTGACCTCTGAACCCTCTTGTACCCTCAGTGATATTGCTGAATGAAAAGTGGTTAATGATTTGTACTCCAATAGCAACAACTGCGTAATCAAATGAATCAACATATTGAAGGACTTGAAGCTTTTCATGCACACTTTCGTAATTTGCTTTATTTGTGTTTCTTTATTTCTTGAAGTTCTCTGCTAGATTTTCCGAGTGATCCCATTTGCCCACAAAAACATAGCAAACACTTCTTTGCTCTTTACAAATGGATGACAGTACCAAGGACCAAGCTGCCCGAGATGGCAGTCATGTGTGCATGAGGTGTGCTTCCTTGTTTGAATGAATGTGTGTGTGTTTCCTTTCCTGGAGAAGGCTTTGGCCAAAAGCTAATGTGTAAGTGTCTTTTCGTTGTGCCTGTCTGCAATTCATCATGTCATCTTTACGGTGAGTAGCAATCTATCTGTCCCTGTGTTGCTGATACTTATGAGTGTTATTTATTTATTTAGTCTCACATTTATTGAACATATAAATCTAGCAACAATCAGACCTGAATCAGTTTTGCTTCTTCTCTACATCTCTGCAGTGTATTTGTGTTCTCCAGAATACCTCCATTCTTAAATGGAGTCTCTACTTACATCTTAAGTACAATAATCTTTTTGCATATAGTCATAATATTTTATATCTGATCAGCTTTTTTATGTGTTATTGCTGATTTTCATACTTTTTTAAGTGTCCACAGGCATCTTATCATCTGTTCCACTTGCATCTAGATCTGCGATGGCATCATCTTATTTTAAGTGTACAGATAGACAGCTATAAATGTGGAACAGACACGCTGCTTGATTCTTTGACACCCAGCTTCAGTGAAACAAGATGCAGTAACTTTAGCAGTGAAACAGAGAAGAACATTTTGTTGCTGATAACAGACCTTGTGATGCTTGCAGTTGCCAGATTTGGAAAGGTATGTTGCATTACCCTCTGTAATAAATATATTGCCTGCAGTTCACATTCAGTAGCAAATTCCAAGTTGTGTAAACCTAGAATGAAATTCTGTCCTGTATTGTATTACCCTGGTTCTCTGCATCCATGTTTTGCCAGAAAATGTGTACAGCAGAGCCATTAAGATACCGTATTTACTCGAATGTAAGCCACACTCGTATCTAATCCGCACCTGAAAAATGAGACTAGAAATCAAGGAAAAAAAAAATTTTGCCCGAATCTAAGCCACACCTGAAATTTGAGGCTTGAAATTCAAGGGGAAAGAAAAGTTTTAGACTGCACCTCCAAATCGAAACAAAGTTGGTCCATTGTAACATGAGGCACAATTGAGGTTGAATGGATGAAGATACAGTTACAGTAGTTTGGTTCGAATTGTAAGCTTAGCAGTTAAGCTTTACCAGGTAGCCACTGCTATGTGTCAGGCGCTCCGTCCGTATTTATACGGGTACCCTTCCTTTTTGAGGTGCTTCGCCTGGTTTGAATCAGTTGCTTATTTTGCTTTGATCTGATAAGTGCCGTTCTCTTTGTTATAGGTGTTTACGTCACTCTAAGCTGAAAATGCATTATTGTACTGTGTCATGCATTGTTTGTCGCATTCTGATAATGAGTGTTTACGACCTGTCGCCGCTCGTGGCATGGCTTGCTTTCGTGCATGCTACCGCTTCTTAAAAAAAAAAAAAATTGGCAAGAGACTGTTGTTGTTACTTACGCTGCTTGATTTCTTTGATAATGATCAACAAGAACCAAATAATAGAGTGCGTCTGATAGATGATGTTCTGAACGAGAGTCTGGCGAAAAAAAAAAAAATCCGTTTGAAAATCTTTGCAGACACCTGTTTAGTACATTACATTCTGCACAGAAATTAGTCATCTTAGATTTAAAAATCTATTCACTTGTCGTGCTTCATTTCTGACTGTATCACTATTCAGTAAAAGAATAATACAAATATAAACATGACATGATATGTATAATCTTCCGCGTTTGCTGTTGTCTCGCTCTAGTTTCTTAGTTTATTAGGCAGACAGGATTTAAATTAGTAGCAAACACAAAAAAATACATGGCATAATGTTTACATTCTTCTACCTTTTCATTTAATTTGTTTTCTGACACAGAGGTTTTGGCGCCAGTATTTATCTTTGTGCCTGCAAAGCATGCCTGTGTAGCGCTACATATATTCGACAGTAGAAGTTAGTTGTGCCGGGACCTACCAACATTTTTCAGAACTTCTGCTTACTTTGCACTCAATTCTAAGTCGCAGGCAGGTTTTTGGATTACAAAAACTGGAAAAAAGTGCAGCTTAGATTCGAGTAAATACGGTAAGCTTCTGTAGGGCACTATGTATGCAATACAAGTTTAACTTTGATAAACGTATTCAGAAGTGAAAGCTGTGTATTACTTTTTTGTTTTACCATTGTATTTCTTATCCAGCCTCACAAATTTACATGCCAACAATTTGCCTGAGGCACATGTAACTATCCAATGTTGGTCACCTTGACCATCTCAGCAAACTGTGCAGCTTGTCGCATTAAGTTTGAATAGTGTATTTTCCAACAGCCTCATGAAGAGGAGATGTCAGCATGTAATTATGTTGGTTCCTTGTTTAAGTATTTGAGGACTGCAAATAATCTGAAAGTTAAGATAAGGGGGACTAGGGTATTATTTTTAATAAATGCATGGATCTGTAATTATGTGTCTTTTCTGCCACATTGGATCTCATATTAAAACTGTAATTTTACAAAGAGACAGAATGGCTGGCCAATACTTAACTTGAAGAGGTGAAATTCCAGCACTGTTGATAGACTTGTTTAAAATTGAACAACTATTCTTATCTTTCTGAACTATTAGCTGCTTTGCCAAAAAGGAAGGAAGGATTGGTAGGGGAAGGTTAGAAAGGAGAGGCATGTCACTTGGGGTAAGAGTGGCCAAACTGACATATTAAAGTATACAAGGGAGGGAGATGGAGGAGGGCAAATCATATGTTGCTTGTGTGGAAAAATGTGCTCAAACCGGCCCTGGCTGTAGATAATGTCATTATGGAAATTGCCTAGCATTATATCACGCCACAGAAAAGGCACTGAATTTCTCTCCACACATAAAGTAGAAAACTGCAGAAATTGTGATTATCACAGTTCAACAATAAGCTTAGGCTGCTGTGCCTTGCATTCTGGCATGAGTCATTCTCCAACAACGACTGTGTGTGATTGACTCTGCAGTCACCATCCGCATCAGGTGACCTGCATATCACAAGGCCTAACTAGGTGACCTATGTGGTGCATATAAAACTGGAGCAAACAGATCGCTGCCTAGCTCGGAACACAGTTGACATCTTACTTTGACATTGCATCACATCCTCAGACTTTGGATTCTGGATGTTTGGCCTATTCTCTAGCCAGGAGTATTTAATACTGGTGACTGTTCAGAACTTTACCTGGATTTTCTAGAGCTGTCTTTGGCAGTTTATTAATCTAATTATTTATTACTTGGCTGTAACTAATTTTGTTCAAAGTACTGCGTAATGTTTGTGTCTTTGTGTGTTGTCAGTAAGTGCTGTGTGCTGCTGAATATAAGGAATGGATTAGCCCATTCTACAAGGTGAATGAGGATTCAAGTCACAAGTGATTGCATTGGGCTCAAAGTTGGCACGTTAAATGGTGTACATTCAGCAAAATTGGTCTTGAGTTTCTCAAGATGTGACAACAGCAAATGCAGCTTCAAAATCAAATGAGGTGCTGCAGACACAACAACAAGTACTGCAGAAGCAGAGGATGGGTCTGCAAGAAGCACTATTCCAACAGAGGATAGGTTTGCAAGAGTCTATACTTCAACAATTGCTTCACCAGAGCATAAACCACCACTTATGCCAACATTCCCATCAGAAGAAGAAGTGTGGTTTTAATTTTGAGAAGAGTGATTGTTTAAAATTATATGTTGATTCCACAGAAAAAATGATAATCCCTATTGCACAAGACGAAGAAATGTGTTTACATTAAAGACACATACCCACCTGCTCAGGTGTGAGGGTAGTCCAAATTCAGGTTGTATGTTCTCATCAAGTAGTGACAGTAATGTTATGAAAAGCAGTCGCTAAATATATGGACACCCGTCTGCATTGTCACAAAGTCCAATACAAAAGACACTTCGCCTCTTTGCATGCCAGTATGCCAGTCAGTCACTGAAAATCCAGTAGTAGACACCAGTCTATGTCATCTTCATCATAATAAAGTTCAATGTAAGAAATAACTCTGTCCCATCCAATGTGAAGACTGTTTTTGCAGACATAATAGTTCCCAAAGCCGATATTGGGAATTCATTCCCCAAATTGTGGAAGACGAGATCACTTGCTGTAGTCTGCTGTAGCTCATCACTTAATGCTGCTGAAAACTACACTATTACAGCTTTTGCATCATTAATCAATGAGAAGACCTATGAAGAAATAAGCTCACTCCCTCTCAAAGGAGTAAATCAATAGCTGTTGTGTTATAGTAAACAACAGACACAATTATGGGGTTATGACAAGTCTCCAAAATCTACAAACAAGTCTGTTGACAACTGCAATTTTTCA
Organism: Schistocerca cancellata; assembly: GCF_023864275.1. NCBI lineage: Eukaryota > Metazoa > Arthropoda > Insecta > Orthoptera > Acrididae > Schistocerca > Schistocerca cancellata. The sequence goes on along the minus strand of NC_064634.1, from coordinate 142,851,859 downwards.
TTGTCACTTTCCATCTAGTGCAAAATATATTAAGTCTGCATGGTTTCCAAACTTTTGCCTTTCACATGCATGGCAACATGAATATCATTTCACATATAGCACCTTTTACAAATCTGTATACCTCATCTCAAACCTTTTGACCTCTCTTTTTAATAAGGATTAGGCTGTGCCAACAACTAAAGTAATTAGCCACTCTGAAATTTTGATGTGCATGACTTATTCCAGTCGCTTTGCATCACAACCTGAAGAAAGAATTGTATCATCTCAAAAGGCAGCAGATTTTGTTACTTTTATCATTTATATCTTACCATGAACCAAATGGCAAACTAGGTATTTTTTGTAATTTCAAGTCTACTGTAAATGCTTAATGTGTGATTGATACTTATCTTATTCCTTGCACTGAGAAATTGATGCAAAAACTGATGGGTTGCCCATACTTTTCCAAAATTGATCTCGTGGATGGATATATACAACTTCCAGTGGATGTGCAATCGCAAGCTACTGTGGTCGTTAACACACCATTTCTCTCTGTCAAAATAATAAACTTACATGATCAGGGCAAACTCAGGATGTTACACCCATCCCCTAACAAACAAAGTCAAGGTGCCACCTTCAACTAAAAGTCAATACTGAGCCATTGAAGTAAGTTTACTTCACCTCTTGGGAAACTTATTGTGTCCCATGTCAAAGGGAGATGGACACAAGGGGGTAGGGGTCTATTAATCGTCATCAGTCCAAACGTATGGCGAATAATGTTACTCCGTAGGTAAATTGCAGCAATGAATAGGGAGTAATACCAGGCGCACTCGCAAGAAACCCCTTGAGTGTGAGGTTGCAAAAATCTAATGATGTTTACAGCATTTGATGCCCCACATATTGTCTACCAGACTATTCCAACCACCATTTAAGGAACAATGTGTTATCAACTGCAGGCTGTGGCACACACTGAGACTAACAATATCTGTCATCTTGACTCTGAGGTCATAATTGGATCATTCCAATGTCTGACAGAGAAGGTTGAGAATATCAGGCTTGTTCGACAAGTTTCAACAAAGCTCAAAACCTGCAGCATTTTCTTAAAATAGATTGTGGCCACCTAGTTCTGTGACTAGTGGAAGACTTGAACCAGCAACTGAAAAGGTTTTGTGTCAGGCTAGGCTATGATTTCCTCGAGTTGTACCATAGGGGTGATAACTATAAGGTCCTGTTAAATGGTTCAGGTATATGCTACACCTGAAGAGGCTGCTAGCACGTAGCTGACTGTGTGTGGAGTCTACACAATGGTTTCTTAGATTAAGCAACTCCTCATCCAGTCCATATAAGATATCTATAAGAAACCCAGAACTATCAGTGTAAGATCCAAAGAAATGCCCCCCCCCCCCCCCCCCCCCCCCCCGCCGCCCACATGTGAGAGCATTAAAACCCTAGTATTTAAATCTTAGTGGTTAGTTGCTGAAGCATTTGCAACAAAGTGGTGCTCTTAAAAAGCAGTGAAGCTCTCATAATACTAGATACAGAAAACTTGTTAAAATCTGAAGTTGTCAACAGAGAAATTTTTGGGGAACATTTAGGCATATATCAAAAGGATACAATAATGGAAAAATGAAGGCAGTTTATTTGTTGCAGGAGACAAGAAACTGAAATTCAGTGTAATAGAAACTGAAGTTGTATGCGTGATTGTTTGGCAACACTCGGTATCAGGCATGGACATAAAATTATTATTGGATCCTTCTATTGACCACCAGACTCACAAAATTGGGGGATGAAGTCAAATTATGTAAAATGCAAATTTGTGTGTGAATATATGCTTAACAGTAAACCAAGTGCTGTGACTATTTAAATAACTTAAGAGAACTCCTCAGTTTGCTTGTACGTAAATTCCCCAATCACTCTGTAATCATTGGAGGAAACTTAAGTCATCAATCAGTTGGGATAATTAAAGGTTTTTTTAGTAGTGGCTTGACCAGATATCATGTGAAATATTACTAAATGTCTTCTCTGAAAACTATCTAGAACAGACAGTTTGGAACACTGTTCACGACAGAAATAGATCTGATGGCAACAAGCAGACCTGACCACTTTGAGGATTTCCACATCAAAACTGGTATCAGTGACCATGAGGCAGTTGTAGCAACACGATTACAGAAGTACAAAGGGCAATTAAAACAAGAAGAAAAATTTATGTGTTCAGTAAACTAGGTGAAGAAGCAGTGGTGTCATTTCTAATGTAGAACATGAAACTTTCAGGCCAGGACAGGAGCACGTACTGGAACCATGGCTCAAGTTTAAAAGAATAGTTGACCATGCGCTGTATATATATAGGTACTCAGTAGAACGGTTTGTGATGAGAGGGGCTCTGCAGAGTATACAGTAACTGTAAAATCTTCCAAAGAAACAGAGACTACTGCATAATAGGTGTAAAATACAGTGTAGCATTGTAGATAGAGATATGCTGAATGAAATGTACTTGGCTATCATGAAATCCCCCCCCATGAACCATGGACCTTGCCGTTGGTGGGGAGGCTTGCGTGCCTCAGCGATACAGATGGCCGTACCGTAGGTGCAACCACAACGGAGAGGTATCTGTTGAGAGGCCAGACAAACATGTGGTTCCTGAAGAGGAGCAGCAGCCTTTTCAGTAGTTGCAGGGGCAACAGTCTGGATGATTGACTGATCTGGCCTTGTAACATTAACCAAAACGGCCTTGCTGTGCTGGTACTGCGAACGGCTGAAAGCAAGAGGAAACTACAGCCGTAATTTTTCCCGAGGACATGCAGCTCTACTGTATGATTAAATGATGATGGCGTCCTCTTGGGTAAAATATTCCGGAGGTAAAATAGTCCCCCATTCGGATCTCCGGGCGGGGACTACTCAAGAGGACGTCGTTATCAGGAGAAAGAAAACTGGCGTTCTACGGATCGGAGCGTGGAATGTCAGATCACTTAATCAGGCAGGTAGGTTAGAAAATTTAAAAAGGGAGATGGATAGGTTAAAGTTAGATATAGTGGGAATTAGTGAAGTTCGGTGGCAGGAGGAGCAAGACTTTTGGTCAGGTGATTACAGGGTTATAAATACAAAATCAAATAAGGGTAATGCAGGAGTAGGTTTAATAATGAATAAAAAAATAGGAGTGCGGGTTAGCTACTACAAACAGCATAGTGAACGCATTATTGTGGCCAAGATAGACACAAAGCCCATGCCTACTACAGTAGTACAAGTTTATATGCCAACTAGCTCTGCAGATGATGAAGAAATAGATGAAATGTATGACGAGATAAAAGAAATTATTCAGGTAGTGAAGGGAGACGAAAATTTAATAGTGATGGGTGACTGGAATTCGTCAGTAGGAAAAGGGAGAGAAGGAAACATAGTAGGTGAATATGGATTGGGGGGAAGGAATGAAAGAGGAAGCCGCCTTGTAGAATTTTGCACAGAGCATAACTTAATCATAGCTGCTAACACTTGGTTCAAGAATCATGAAAGGAGGCTGTATACATGGAAGAAGCCTGGAGATACTGACAGGTTTCAGATAGATTATATAATGGTAAGACAGAGATTTAGGAACCAGGTTTTAAATTGTAAGACATTTCCTGGGGCAGATGTAGATTCTGACCACAATCTATTGGTTATGAACTGCAGATTGAAACTGAAGAAACTGCAAAAAGGTGGGAATTTAAGGAGATGGGACCTGGATAAACTGAAAGAACCAGGGGTTGTAGAGGGTTTCAGGGAGAGCATTAGGGAACAATTGACAGGAATGGGGGAAAGAAATACAGTAGAAGAAGAATGGGTAGCTCTGAGGGATGAAGTGGTGAAGGCAGCAGACGATCAAGTAGGTAAAATGACGCGGGCTAACAGAAATCCTTGGGTAACAGAAGAAATATTGAATTTAATTGATGAAAGGAGAAAATATAAAAATGCAGTAAATGAAGCAGGCAAAAAGGAATACAAACGTCTCAAAAATGAAATTGACAGGAAGTGCAAAATGGCTAAGCAGGGATGGCTAGAGGACAAATGTAAGGATGTAGAGGCTTGTCTCACTAGGGGTAAGATAGATACTGCCTACAGGAAAATTAAAGAGACCTTTGGAGAGAAGAGAACCACTTGTATGAATATCAAGAGCTCAGATGGCAACCCAGTTCTAAGCAAAGAAGGGAAAGCAGAAAGGTGGAAGGAATATATAGAGGGCTTATACAAGGGCGAGGTACTTGAGGACAATATTATGGAAATGGAAGAAGATGTAGATGAAGATGAAATGGGAGATAAGATACTGCGTGAAGAGTTTGACAGAGCACTGAAAGACCTGAGTCAAAACAAGGCCCCGGGAGTAGACAACATTCCATTAGAACTACTGATGGCCTCAGGAGAGCCAGTCATGACAAAACTCTACCATCTGGTGAGCACGATGTATGAGACAGGCGAAATACCCTCAGACTTTAAGAAGAATATAATAATTCCAATCCCAAAGAAAGCAGGTGTTGACAGATGTGAAAGTTACCGAACTATCAGTTTAATAAGTCACAGCTGCAAAATACTAACGCGAATTCTTTACAGACGAATGGAAAAACTGGTAGAAGCCGACTTCGGGGAAGATCAGTTTGGATTCCGTAGAAATGTTGGAACACGTGAGGCAATACTGACCTTACGACTTATCTTGGAAGAAAGATTAAGAAAAGGCAAACCTACGTTTCTAGCATTTGTAGACTTAGAGAAAGCTTTTGACAATGTTGACTGGAATACTCTCTTTCAAATCCTAAAGGTGGCAGGGGTAAAATACAGGGAGCGAAAGGCTATTTACAGTTTGTACAGAAACCAGATGGCAGTTATAAGAGTCGAGGGGCATGAAAGGGAAGCAGTGGTTGGGAAGGGAGTGAGACAGGGTTGTAGCCTCTCCCCGATGTTATTCAATCTGTATATTGAGCAAGCAGTAAAGGAAACAAAAGAAAAATTCAGAGTAGGTATTAAAATTCATGGAGAAGAAGTAAAAACTTTGAGGTTCGTCGATGACATTGTAATTCTATCAGAGACAGCAAAGGACTTGGAAGAGCAGTTGAACGGAATGGACAGTGTCTTGAAAGGAGGATATAAGATGACCATCAACAAAAGCGAAACGAGGATAATGGAATGTAGTCAAATTAAGTCGGGTGATGCTGAGGGAATTAGATTAGGAAATGAGACACTTAAAGTAGTAAAGGAGTTTTGCTATTTAGGGAGTAAAATAACCGATGATGGTCGAAGTAGAGAGGATATATAATGTAGACTGGCAATGGCAAGGAAAGCGTTTCTCAAGAAGAGAAATTTGTTAACACCGAATATAGATTTAGGTGTCAGGAAGTCGTTTCTGAAAGTATTTGTATGGAGTGTAGCCATGTATGGAAGTGAGACATGGACGATAACTAGTTTGGACAAGAAGAGAATAGAAGCTTTCGAAATGTGGTGCTACAGAAGAATGCTGAAGATAAGGTGGGTAGATCACGTAACTAATGAGGAGGTATTGAATAGGATTGGGGAGAAGAGAAGTTTGTGGCACAACTTGACTAGAAGAAGGGATCGGTTGGTAGGACATGTTCTGAGGCATCGAGGGATCACAAATTTAGCATTGGAGGGCAGCGTGGAGGGTAAAAATCGTAGAGGGAGACCAAGAGATCAATACACTAAGCAGATTCAGAAGGATATAGGTTGCAGTAGGTACTGGGAGATGAAGAAGCTTGCACAGGATAGAGTAGCATGGAGAGCTGCATCAAACCAGTCTCAGGACTGAAGACCACAACAACAACAACATCATGAAATCAGTGCATGAAATCTTCAGTGACTACCATAGCAGACTATTATTGGAAGATCTGTCACAAAGCCTAAAGAAATCCTGGTCGTATATAAAGGCTGTTAGTCACACCAGAGTTAGTGTACAGTAATGCACAGATGAGAAGAACTGAAATCTAAAGTAGCAAAGCAAGAATTTCTCATTTTAATTCCTGTACTCCTGAAAAGATTAAGGACATCAATATTCATGTCATTGGCATTGAGAAACAGCTGAAATTGTTAAAAGGGAACGAAGCTCCCTGGCCTAATAGAATCCCTGAATTTGCAGCTGAGTTAACCCCTCTGTTAACTATAATCTATTGGAACATACCTCTGACAAAAAACTGTGCCCAGTAGTTGGAAGTAAGCACAATCACACCTGTCTGCAAGAGGGGTAGCACAAATGATCCATGAAACTACCATCCAGTATCCAAGATATCAATTTGTTGTAGATTTGTAGAACATGATTTGAGCTCAACCTTAATGAGGTATTGTGAACAGAATGACCTCATCCATGCCAACCAGGATGGATTCTGAAAACTCCACTTTTCTCACATGACACACTGAGAGCCATGGATCAAGGAAGTCAGGTAGATGCAGCATTTCCCACTTTCCAAAAAGCATTTGACCCGATACCACGTTTACACATATTATCAAAAGTATGATCATATGGGATATCAAGTGAAATTTGTTAGTGGACTGAAGATGATTTTAGTAGGGAGGACTCTATAACTTATCTTCGATGGAGCGTCATTGACAGATGTAGAAGTAACTTCGGCAGTGGGATCGTTGCTATTCATGTTTTATGTTAATGATCTTGCAGACAATATAGATAGTAACCTCAGACTTTTTGCAGTTAATGCAGCATTAACTATAATGACATACTGTCTGAAAGAAACTTCACAATTATTAAGTCAGCTTTTGATAAGCTTTCAAAGTGATGCAGTGATTGGCAACTTGTGTTAAATGATCTGAAATGAAAAGTTGTGCACCTCACAAAATGAAAAAAGCATAGTGCCATATGACTGTAAGATCAGCGAGCAACAGCTGGAATTGGTTAATTCATACAAATACATGGATATAAAACTTTGTAAGGATATGAAATGGAATGATCATATAGCTCAGCCATAGGTAAAGTAGGTGGCAGATTTCAGTTTATTGGTAGAATACTGGGGAAATCCAATCAGTCTACAAAGGAGATTGATTACCAGTTACTTACGAGGCCCATTCTAGACTATTTCTCAAGTGTATGGGACACTTACCAGAAGGAATTAACAGTGGATATACAGAGAAGGGCAGCACCAATGGTCACATGTTTGTTTGACCCATAAGAGTGTGTCATGAAGGTGCTGAAAGAACTGAATAGGTCAACTTCCTAAGAAAGCTTGCTTACAAATATTCAAGAACTGACTTTGAATGATGACTGTATTGCTACCATAGAGTTTGTGAGGACAAGATTACATTAGTTACGGTGCGTACAGACGCATTGAAACAGTCATTCTTCCCTCACCCCACATGGTAATGAAATGCAAAAGCCCAAATAACTGGTACAATGAGGTGCTCCCTCTGCCATGCACTTAACAGTGGTTTCTAGAGTATAGCTGTAGATATAGATTGCCAGTGCATATGCCCTTTTCCAGGGATATGTGGAACATATCCTGCATGACATTCCTTGCAGTGATAATTGCCTTGACAGCATCATCGTATGAAGTCCCATCAAGTAAGAACACCTGAAAACCTCTGACTGCTGTTTCCTATGAAATCCAATCTTGTGGCCTCAAGTGTAACTTGCAGAAATGTGAATTTTTTTCAGCAGTACATTGAGTATTTTGGACATACATTACATGCTGATGGCTGATATCCCCCTTGACAACAAAGCAAAGCCATCACCCAGCTACCACCACCTACCAATTTGAGGGAAGAAATTAAACTATTATGAGAAATTTATAACTATGGCATCAAATTTGCAAAATCACTAGATCACATATGCAAGAAAAGCTTGCAGTAATTTAAATGGACACATGAATGCCAACTTCATTTGAATAACTTAAGAAATGCCTTTAGCAAGCCTGTTCTTAGCACTTTTTGATCCAAGCAAAAGTGTAATTCCTGCCACTAATGCATCCTAACATGGGACTGCTAGGATTGTCTCCCACAAAAATGCTGGTGGTGTGGAATAGCTCATCACCTCTGTATTAAACACATTGATGGCACTACAGGAAAACTACAGCCAAATTGAGAAAGAAGCAATGACTATACTTTATGAGAACTAGCTTTTCTCACTTTCCTTTATCAGGGTGCATACAACCCGGGACAACCGGGAGCTCTGGGAAAACCCCGGGAATCTAGTGTTGCCCCAGTTCAGAAATATCGTAGATCTGGGGCTGATGCGCAGAGCTGTCTGAGTTAGAGTGGTGAGGTGGGTAGTCTTCACGTGACCCATGTTTACATTTAGTGATTTTGCTGTTTCCTCTTTGTTTGCTGCTCTCATGTCAGGAGCTCTCAAATGAATTAAAATACCTTCACATAATTATGGCAGTCTAAACTATGTTATTAGTTTCAGATTTTATTTTCTTTCCACCTTTCTGACACTCAAGCATTAATCACCTTGCAGAACAATGAAGTTATTTTTGTCAATTTGCTAAAGAAATTTTACTTTTATATATCTTTTCCATTGAGGCAGTCAATGTATTTGAAATGAAGTGTTTAATTCCACACAATTGGCTAGTTTCAACTGTTCGCTGCATTTCAAGTGCACGTTTTCATCATATATATATATATATATATATATATATATATATATATATATATATATATATATATATATATATATATATATATATATATATATATATATATATATATTCCATAATAAAGAACCAAACATAATACAATACTGGTACTCCAAGAAAATGTACATCCCGAAAACCACACTGAAAAGCTTAAAATGAGTTCGAGGTCTACTTCATTGGGAATCTGGACATACGAATGAGCACTTAAAGTATGCGCTTTAAATGTGCACATTTTAGTAGGGTTATGAAATTCCGATGCGCTTTGATTATGCTCTGATGTCTTTTTTTTCTTTTGACATAATATAAGATCTTATAATGTTTTACTTTGTAGCTGCACAAGTGTGGTGGCGCCTGTTATCTGGTGCTCTCTGGCAACTGCAGAAACAAACCTATTTCTAACAGGTCGTGGGTAAATATTGCATATGGTGGTTTGAAAAGTGTTACTTTCAAAGTAAACTTCCTTGTACATAAGTTGTACTGTGTGCAAGAATGTACGATGAATTTCTTAAATCACAGAGCATTTGACTCTCATTTAAAAATCAACTCTTTGATGATGAGCCATTTAGAAGAATTTTGAGCCCAGATCAGACATTTATGTCATTATTAAAAATTTTACTGACACATTTGTGTGATATATCTTCAGGCGTAATATGCACAAAAAAGATCAACATTATATGTGAAAGCTTAGCTTCTCTTGCAGCGTGTTAACCTTAGAGACCAATATCATATGTGAAAGCTTTGCTTTTCTTGTAGCAACACTACATATATTAATTTAAACCATTAAATTTTCCTGTTTGTGTGTTCACGCTACTTAACATCAATATTGCTATTGGCTGACCACATCACGTGTCCTATGCTCTGAATATCTGCTGTCGTCGGCTGACGAGATCACATGAAATGAGCTATGACTGGCTTACAAAAGCGCATCGCAATCGCGATTTCAGTGCTTCGGAAAGTAACATGCGGTTTTTGGTGGAATTTGAATTTATACTTTCGTAATATGAAAATATGCAGTGTACATGTTGCTGCACATCAAAGATCTTTCCAAAATGTGTTTTTTCTCCTTGAGTTTTGTTTTCTAAAGTGCCGGGAAATTCTACGCCCATGTATAAAACCATAACCATTCAAAGGATTGATAAGTTTTACAGTTTCGAGGGAAAATATACCATCACTTAACACCCAGGAGAAAGTGTATTTTTAACCGAGAAATCTGGGAATGTTTTTTCCTTGTCCGCTTATACAACCTGTTTATGAAACTAAATGCCTTTAATAACTGACCACAAAAATCTCATCATGCTTTTTTGGTCAAACTCAGTACCTAATAAACAGATAACAGCTGCTGTCTCTCAGTAGCTGCCAACATCCATCATTGCCCCACCACTCAGTAAGCAAATGCTGATGCACTCTCCTGGCTCCCTAAGAGTCCCAACCCAGCTTTTGATGTCATGAACATTTGTTTATACAAACTGATGATGCCCTCTTGAGGATATTGGAAGGATTCGCAGTTACCTTGGAGGTCATTGCCAAAGCCAAAGGCAACAACCCTCTGACCAAAGTAGTCTCATATTTCATCACTAATGAGTGGCGAGACCGCATTCTTGATCACCCCATTTGGACTCCATATCTACATTTCCATATAAAAAGAGCTCAGCATTATTAACAGAGTTCTGATGAGGAACACTGAGTATGAAGTCATGTCTGAGTGCCCTTTGTCCGTGCATACTTCATGTTTGCCATAAGGATTAGTGGGGCATATAAATATTGATTTTGCTGGTCCATTCAGTGGGCAAGTGTGGTTAGTCATAATGTCCAAACACTCCAGATTCCCCTACACCTCTCAGATGATATCCATCACATCACAATCTTCAAATTGATTTTCTCCATTGAGGACTCATGTTTTGTGTTGGTATCTGACGGTAGACCACAATTTTGTTCCAAGGATTTTCCCAACTTCTGCTCAGCAAACAGGATAGACCATATTTTTCACCCTGCATCCAATGGGAAGGCAGACCTCATTGTGTGACCATTAAAATTAAAATAATTACTAAAACAGGCCATGTTCTGTAACAGGAATGATGCATTCTGTGGGTTTCTGTTTCTCGTCAGATGATAACCCTGTCCCCCAATGGCTATTCCCCAAAAATATCCTCCATGGGTGAATACTATAAACTTTGTGGAACCTTCTGTGCCCTGAGCCTGCCACATGGCTGGCTACGATATGTTTTGGGCAGCTACAGAAGTAAGGATGAGTAGGCTTCCAGCAGCATTACAGTGGAAAGGGCTCGTTAGATCTGCCATGCAAACCAGCTCCACCCACACATCAGATGTTGAACACCAGGTATGAACAAACTACCCACATCACTGCCGCAGGTGTGTCACAGTTTTTACCCGTGGCAGGAACACCCTCAGCAACTTCTGGAGCTCCACTATCACCTCATGTGGCCTGTGTCTGTGGAGTAGGAGCCTCTTCCACCACCAATTGAGGTCTCACCCTCCCTTCGTGACAAGAAACCCACGGACTCAGATGTAAGCCCACCTATTACATAGAACCAGCTCCAACCATGCACACCAACTACATTACATCCTTTGTCTGGGATGCCAGTCTTCTCACCATTCACTGAGTGTCCACTCCCTCCTTCCCCTACCTTTTCTCGCCCTATGCATTTTCAGAGATGAGGGAGGAATCGTATGGCTTTAGTCAAACACTACATTAATAGTGAGTGATCAACTAAGGAGTAATCCCCGCAACAGGCTGTGCTACTGGCAGTTCCCATGGACTGACTAACTAACTAACTGAGCTGTGTAATCTACATTTAAGGCTGCAACACTGCTGAAATAGACAGATAAGCTGGCATGTTAGGATCACTGCTGATCTCTTGCAGTGACACCACATCACATTCTCAAATTTTGGTCTCTGGATGTCTGAAGTTCTCTCTGTACTGAATATTCAATACTCCTGACAAAACAAAAGTTAACCTGGTTTTTCTGACTCCTTCTTAGGCAGCGAAGCTATAACTGGTTTAGTTCATAGTGAAGTTTGTCTCTCTATTTGTTTTGTTTTGCTTTAGTGCACAAAAAGCAACTGGGGCATACGTGCCCAAGTCAAAACTATAGAATACGAACACAGAGATGAGTTAAACGATTATATGTCGGTACCAATGGACAGAATAGGAGACAGCTAAAAACAGGCACATGGAAAAGGGGCTAAAAATGACCATAGAGAAATGGAGGTCCAAAACTAAAAATTAAATGGCCTTCGACAGCCTGCACGTCATTCACTAAAATGGCTGATAAACCAGACAGCAAACCCAAGCTGGAATGTAAAATGTTAAAAAAGGAGCATTTCAGCAGGAAGTGCCGGACATTAAAATTTGGGCGCAATGTATACAAAGTGGTGGGATAGCACCACTTAGCAAATGATGGTGGCTAAAAAGGCAGTGCCCAATACACAGCCAAGTTAAAATAATCTCCTCCCGGTGGGAGGCCCTGGGAGAGGCTTAATAAGCCGAAGCTTATTCCTGTGAAGGGAGGACCATTGGCGAAACCAAAGGGACACCATCTCCTGACAGACGGCAACGCAGAGATCATCGGAGGAAATATTGGTACTCGTGGGCTGAGGTACGAGGACTGCAACCTTGGCAGTAGCGTCGGCAGCCTCATTTCCTGGCAGACCGACACGACCTAGAACTCACAGAAACATGACACTGGCCCCACGAAGAGTGAGCAAATGACAGTTTTCCTGGTCCCGCTGCACTAAGAGATGAGCAATGTACAGTGCACATAAGACTTTGGAGGGCACTGAGTGAGTCTAAGCAGAGGACACAATGCTGTAAGCTGCTGAGCATAGGGACCAATTTAGCAAATTCTATTGTCTCTACAGGTGACATCTTAACACACTAAGATGTCTGTTCCCATATATTCTTCAGGGAGTGTTTGTCAATACAGTTCCAAACCTTGGTCGTGTTCTCAATGATTTTTATCTTTATTACATCAGAATGAATTTCTGTCTAGTTAACATTGTCACAATGATGAGGTGCAGATAGCTGTTACACATTGATTCCAAGTCCAGGAGGCATATGTCTGCGACACAGAGAACTAGATTTGATCTTATTGTACAACATTTGTCTTAGTATCTTGAGAAATAGCTTGGCAGTGTTACGTTGTTATAACCTTTGATATGCAAAAGGAGCAGAGCGACTCCATGCTGGGTACTAAAACAATGAAAGAATGTAACAATAGCCATGTTTTTTTAATTACCGTTTGCTACATAAATTACTAATTACTTAGGCTCAATTTGTCTGTGTGTAGACACAGCTGAATAATTGAACATGTAGGTAGGGAGGAGGGATTAACCATTTTATCTCATCAGCAGTGCATTGTAGATGTAGCTGGCTGATGTGGTGTTGACACACCACTTCGATCTCCATACTAGCCAGCATGGTATCTCATGGTTGTTGACTGATGGACAGCAGTTTATATCTCTGTGGACCCATGGCTGTACAGATGACAGTCAGGTCAGCTTAACCTGCATCGTGTCCACTGCTTCTTCCTCAATCATTCTCCAGGCAAAACCACCACCCTGTAGTCAGGACAGTGCTAGTGTCCTGACCACAGTGGCAGCTCTCTGTCTCCTGATGATCAGATGATGTCTTTTGTTTGCAGTAATTAGACTGTGGAGGCGGCATTCCAAGTTATATTTCAATGTGTCAGGCAGCAAGAACACAGTTGAACTTTTATGGATCCTAACACTGGACTGAAAGAAAAGCTACCCTGCACAGAATGGAAATTGAGGATACCACAGAATGACAGTAGACATCAGGATGGATACAAGAATCAGACTCAAAGTTTGAGAACCAAGTAGAAAACAGACTGGCATGCCTCCAGTACGCAAAGTCAGAATGCTCTTATGTGAAACAGTCACCTCATGGCTTAGAAAGGCTTCAATTGAAAATCTGCTGAAAGACTCCTAGAGTGCCTCACTGAATGTGCCAACTGGAGACTTTTGTTCTTCTTCCCCCACTCTTGTCCTGATGGGCACTGAGATGATTCTCATTGTACTGTCTTGTCATTCGTGGGTTTAATTTGGAGAGTCCCCCAATAATTGTTCGAAGCTGAGTAGCTCGATTCTTTCGATCTTCATTGTAGGGTGCAAATATTTTTGATCTTGTTTTGGAAAATCCCTAGCAGGTGCAAAGTATGTGAATGTAGGTGGCATTCCCATTGCAGCCTTACACAATCTTGAATACTGGTGTGATACAAGACCCACATAAAGTTCGCTAACAGCCTACATGCCTGTGAATGACTGCATCCATGTGTGTGTTCTATGCATTCCTGAGTCAGCAGGAAGGCCCTTAAGCCCTCCAGCTCAAGTGCATCAGGTCCTCAGCCATGACTTTAAATGGGACACCCCTTGTAAAGTGAAGCACAGCACTTGTAAACCACTTGTACCCATCTTGTAGAGCTTTGTGGAAAGTCATGTGATGGTAAAATGCAACTTAACGGGAGTGCTTCATATGGTGAGGTATTACAACTTTCTGGATAATCCACCCATCACAAATTTACTTGTTAGTTGAATAAGAGCTACATTTCTGTTTTTTCTACAATTTAAATTGCTACACTCTTTCTATTCTAAACTATGTTTCAGATTTCGGTAACTGATCTACAAAAGAAGTCTCCATTTAGTTGTACATGTGTTAGAGAACTGTGGTTACTGCTGCTGTTCTTACTTGATGACCAATATGAGAAAGGCCACGGAAAAGTAAGTGCCTACAAATCTGATGCTTATCTGTGTATATGATCTGTTAGTAATTGTAAACAGCAAATTTGGTCCTTAAACAGTTGAGACAATTAATAGTTTGGTCTGCTTCAGTTGTTAAATCTGAACTGTCAACTGTATCATAACAGGCACTTACAGAAGGAAAGTGATGAAAACATTACAAATTTTTATCTATCCTGGAGCAAGAAACTACTAACAAAACAGAATCATGCACCCGAGACTGAGGCATTGGTACTAGTTGATAGCGAGCCTTGCAGCTGCCCCCCCCCCCTCTCTCTCTCTCTCTCTCTCTCTCTCTCTCTCTCTCTCTCTCTCTCTCTCTCTCTCCCTCCACCCCCCCCCCCCCCCCCCCCCCCCCCCCCCCCCCCCCCCCCCCCCCCCCCCCCCCCCCCCCCCCCCCGCCCACACACACACACACACACTTCCTTACTGTATCTCCACATATTCCCAACCACTGACTCTTGTCTTTCACTTTCCTACCTTCCTTTGCTTCCTTTCCTCCACTTGGTCCCATGTCTTCCTCCCTCCTAACTGCCCAAATTTCCACTAAGTCCTTCTGCCTGGGCAGTCATTGTTTGTTTGTGTGAATGTCAGTAAAAAGTGTGTGATGAGAATGATATAGTGAAGACTAACCTGTAAAATGAGTCCATTGTTCTCAATCCATGTGAAGTACCAAATGAACCAAAAATTACTTCATTTTGATAGACCAGGTGGTATAGATAAAAGTAGTCCATGGAAATATGAAGAAAATGCAGTGCAATTACAGAAACAAAGAGCTGAAATGAAGTTACCATTAATTTGCAATGAAAAATCATAGAAGATACTTAAATAACCCCTTGCAATATCAATACATAGCTGTGCACATATAAGCATATTCACATATATCTGGCATGAAGTTTGGATACTGGTGGCAGCAACTTCATTACCTGTTGTACTGTATATTATCAGGGAAGGGGGGAGAAGGTTGTTACATATGCCTCGTGACTACAGTGTGCAAGAGGTCAAGCGGTCAGGACTTGAGAGTGGACATCTAGGGCTGCTGTTAAATAACATAACAGGAAATTAGGAAAAATAAAGAGAATATATTTCAGTGTATGGCATACAAGGGGTGTGCCTAGGGTCGGAAGTTAACAGGTTCAGCCAGTCCAGGAGGTCAAACAATTAATTGAAATGGGCAGTGGAATGGGAAGCAGTTCATGTTAACTTATGTTGGTGACCGGTTGTGGAAAGCGGAGCCAGAGGCTCTGCCTTCCGAAAAGACGTCTGTTCTGCTTGACGTCTGGATTACAAGAGAGAGAGGCAACTGTGTTCCGCACCGCAGAACACTCCAGCCTCCACACACGTGACCTGTATCCCACACACGATATTGGCTAATACCAATGGCGTGAATTCACTAGCAGTTTCAGCAGAGGTCTCAGGGCGTCTCTTGTCGGGAGCTTTAACTGGACAGAACTGCCTCGGTTTTGAAAGACAGGCAAGTTGTCACATAGGTACAGCATAAGTTTCTCTAGGAGTAAACTTCTAAAGATCTGATGAGTAAACTTATGAGATTTTACTGGCCCTATGAAATAAATTTTTTAAACCAATTGCCTAAAATATTCCTTGACTGGCTGTCACCATGCACACTGTATTGTATATGGATTTGTTTCATTGATCTTTCTGTTCACGTGTCCCCACAGGAAAAACTCACATGTTGTTAGATCTGGCGAACTTGGTGGCCGTAAATGTTTGTCGACAGTTCGTTTCTCAGTGAAGACATCATGAATTTGTTCCACGGATATGAAGTGTGTTATGTTGCTCCATCTTGCTGGCAGAAGCAGTATTGTCTTTCATATTCAGTGAGTTGAGCACAAACTGTGTCAGAAATTTCCATACATGCAATTGTGTTGAGGGTAGTGTCAAAAAATATTGGTCCAGTGATGCGCATTCCTGCTACAGTACACCAAATACTGATTTTTTTCGTCATGGAGTGGTTGCTGACACACAATGTTAGGATTCTCCATTGCCCTGTACCTTGTGTTCTGTGAATTCACGTGACTGAAAAGATGAAACCCTGCTTCATCACTCATGATGTAATGGAAAGAGTGTAGCGAACCATCGACGATGTTATTCAGAAGCCACATGCAGTAATCTAAACATTTCTGACTGTCATTCTCCCATAATTGCTGCAAAACCATTACACAATGTGGCTTCAAGTTAAGACTTATCAACATCCGCTAGTAACTCTTCCTATTTACATGGACCTGTACCTTTTCGGCCAATTTACATGTAGACTTCTTTGGGCTCAGAATAATTCTTCAACAAATGTCTACAATAACTTCTGGTCTGTCAACTGGAGGAACTCTGTTGTTTTACATTTTGCACAGGTCAGTAGGTGAGCCAGTTTTTATACAGTCTCTATATTGCTCTCTTTTCTGGCAGTCCTCTATTTGGATACTTGACACCAAAAATTTAGCGAGGTTCCTTAATCAAATCTATTTTCACATAAGTTTCCACAATTTCAATTCTTTCTTCTATTGAGAAAGTCATTTTGCAGACCGCAAAGTGAAACGTCTAACTTCACTGATGAAATAAACTGAAATGCTGACAGCTGATTGCTGCATAAAAATGTCCATTGTTGTAGCTGTTTACTCTATTTCAGGATTCAAAATATTGCATTTGCATTAAAAGAGTTACTCTTAAACTGTGCCATTCTGTATTATTGTAAGTAGAAAAAGTTTGTCTTTAATGTTTCTTATTTAGGATTGTACATATATTAAAGTAGATCTTTAAATGCAGTGAGAATGTCTAGTGAAATAAATCCATTCCAAAGCAGACTGGAAAGAATTGATGCTTAATAGATGAACACACATATATTCAGAACAAGTTTCATATCTTTCTTTTTGCTACCTATGAACTTTGTTGACAGAGCAAAAATATGTATTGTCGCACAGCTGTAGAGAAGAGGCTGGTAACACCAGCATCTTGTATGCAGTTGTTATTCAGTTCTTTTCTCTATATTGCTGCTTTTTTTTTTTTTTATGTGGTATGTATGAAGCATATTTAATCTTTTCCTTGTATTTGTTCAACTGAGGGAAAGAAAATACCTAATGTTATTACTGAAAAATGTGTTGTAAGGTGTAGTATCCCTTGGCAACAGGAAACAGTAAGTGTTATATATCAAACAATAAATAAACTGTTTTACAGTTGCTTGATGTTATTGCAGACAGACGTGAAGTGAAGACTTAAGGAGTTAAATGTGTGGAACAAGCATATTAAACATTTGGAATGAGTAATTTTGTCTGCAACCTGAAGAGTGAAAGGGACCAAAAAGTGGTCATCATGACAGTGAGAACTGTTTGTTAGTACTTTCTTTAGTTTTATGTAAAAATACAGGTTATTTAATGTAGAACTTCATCCCCCCTCTCTCTCTCTCTCTCTCTCTCTCTCTCTCTCTCTCTCTCTCTCTCTCTCGTGCGCACGTTTGTGTGTGTGTGCGTGGGGGGGAGGGGGGGGGGGTGCATGTTCATTTGTAAATGCATGTGGCATGTGTTTTGTCACTACAGTTAAAAGTTTAACATGATTTGCATTTTTAATACAGAATTTTTGGATGCATTTGGGCCAGATATTAAATAGTGTACTGTCAGACAAGACTGCAGAGAGCAAAACCACCACTACCTGTGCATCCTTAGCTGTTTCAAAGAGTGTCAGTTGTTCCAATCGTGGAATTTTTGTTTTGTGGTTGTTGCTGCATCTGACACAGTTGTATGGATACAAGAGAGATGGTACTTACCAGGAACAAAATCTTCATAAGGTCTGTACTACTACTACTACTACTACTACTACTACTACTACTACTGCTAATACTGATATAATACTTGTTTGACACTAAATTCAGTATTACTTTATCAGAATGTTATAAATTATTGTTTATTTCCTGTTTTGTTTGTACAAAGAAGTATACATATGTAAGAGGTGATAATACTCTAGGTGGGAAGGAATATAATTGCTTCTCACAAAGGATTTTATGGAATTATATCATTACAGTACTGTGTCTGGCAACTTGATACTATGTGTATCAGACAAAAAATTGTCACCTTCATCATAATAGCACGCAAAAGCTCCACAAGCCTTGACAACTGCTGTGTCTTGCTGTGTGTGGAATGATGTCACTGACATTTAACAAATTGTTCTAAGTGGCTTCAGAGGTTTTCTGGCCCCTTCAGACCCTTAATTGCTCCTGAGTGTTCCTGATGCAAATCAGTCACGGCTTTAGTCTAAAGAATGCAAGAATTTTTGTTGTGGAAGGCGGGGCTGATGATTCTATGACTTTGAGCATAAGCAAATCGCCATGTCTGGTTGGTTCTGTGTCATCTCAGTATATCCATCCTGTTGGATGTCCTATGGACCCATTATCGTATAATTAATACCTTCTCAGACCTTCTCAGAACTTCACAGATCGTCTTGAAGCTTGCTCTACCTCTTGCTCATAATAATCCCAGATGAATTTCTTTTGGCAGCAGTGATACTGATACTGCTCATCCTTTACTTACATAAAGATGCATGATTAGTCTGATCTGGTAACATATTTCCAGTTCTTCACAGTACATTTTTGGAATCACTCTACTGCTGAGACCAGTACATGTTGAGTGCAGTATTGAGCAAGGCATGCAAATCTGCTCAGCATATCCCTGTGATGCAATTTCTATTGGATTGCATATTTGCGTATGAATCATAGAGGACCAACATTTTTTTATGGAGAAATTCCTAACTCAATGTGGAGCACTTTGTAGGTGCAAAAAGGGAAACAGATTGCCAGCCACAGTACATCATGATCATCTTTGGGCTATATTGATGAAATTGTTCAGCTGTAGAGATGATGATGATACAATCCCTTATACTCATAGTACAATATAGGCAGAGGTGTCCACTAACACTACCTTTAGGAGGTGCAAACTTATGGAAGAGAACTAAGTTGTTTGGACTAACAGTTAAAACTAATGAAGGAACATATTTATTTCAAAAATAAAGACACATTGATTTTTTATCTTAAAACTAACATCACTGAACACTGTTTCATTACAAATCAGGACCAAGAAAGTTACTTTTGTTCTGTGCTGTTTTGAGTGTTATATTTTGCTGTGAGCTGTTTAGAGTCCGGCTGACAACTTGCAAGGGCAGATCTCATTAAGTTCATTAAAATGTTCTTCAGCTAGCTCAGATCAAAATTTAGATTCAATGAACCTTAGTGTTGAGCGCACACACAAGTGGTCCCAAAAATGAGATCTCTTGGCAAAATCTTTCATTAGGTGGTATTTTTCTTCTGGAACCTTCTTCCAGAGTTCAGCATTTGAACTAAAGTTTGTTCCAAATCTTCTTTCACTTGCAGTTCCAGTGGCTCCAAGTCTTCAGCTGCTGAATCCTTTTGATGTAATTTGACAGCCATCCCTTCACAACATCAACAGCTGACTGACTTTCCAGGAATTATTATGAAGGTTTAAGTGTCTTCAGGTCACTAAATCTACCCTTTATTTCTCCAAAATGAAAAAAGAAAAAGAAAAAAAAAAGAAAAGAAAAACATTGTTGTCTGTGACTTCAATATCAGTGTGACAGTTGCAACCAGTCTACTAATACAGTTTGTAGTGGTATGAAACTGAATGTTCACAAGGCTCTGTCATAGTCAAAGAAGCAAGTAACAGACTTCAGGTCGCTAGTAAGATACTGGAAAAATTTAGTGTACAAAGGAAACTGCTTCAGAACATTCATGAAACCCAACCTAAAATATTGTTCAGGTGTGAAAGACGAATACCCAATAGGACTAGCAGGAGACATTTCACATACACAAAGGAGGACAGCATGTATGTTCACAGGTTCATTTAACTCGTGAGAAAGTGTCATGGTGATAATGAAACACTTGAATAGGCAGATACTTGAAGATGACATAACTATCCCACAAAAGCCTACTTATTACGTTTCAAGAACCAGAACTATGTGAAGGATCTAGGAACATACTGCAATGTACAACATAATTAATGGATCACTTTTTCAAAACCCCATGATTGCCTACCATTGTGATGCAGAAGCTTAAAATTTAGCTCAAAGGTGCCTACAACCTTCCTTTGTAATGGTGTAAAAGCATGGGGCCCTGGAATGTCATCTTTGGGCTCCATAACACTTCAAACAGCAAGATGTTGACACTTAAGGAAAAAACGTTACTGTGGGCACATTGGCACCAAATTGTACCAGAATTCTGCCCAATGCCATAGTGGATGTTTCACACGATGGGAAGGTCATCACAGCCCCTCTTGCTCACATTTCAGCCCTGCTTTTGATGCCTCTGTGATGGAAATTGAACCGTGAAACCCACCTTTGAAATTACATGTTTTTCTTATGAGTAGCTGGGGAAAATATGCTACACATACCGCCACTCTCAGTGCTGTACGCAAGAGCTCAGAACTGACACAAAAATGTGTTGCGTGTTTTTTTTTTTTTTTGGGGGGGGGGGGGGGGTATAAGGGGTGTCAATTAGATCAACCCTTTCCTAGGGGCATTGATGCCCTCACATTTCACAGTCAAAAATGATAGTTCACAGTGCAGTGAGTAACAGGATGATGGTCTTTTCAACCTTTGAAACAGCTGACACCTTGGCGATTCAACCCTTCTCGACAGACTCAAGGGGCTGCAATATCCTCCTGTGGCATGACTGTGGGGGTGAAGAATTGACACTTGCTCGAATAAAATGCCAAAGGGTCCCTCTAAAATGCCCCAGTGTAACAAAACCTTCAGTGGCACCCACCCACCTTTCTCAAGAATTTTTAACGTGGCTTCACATAGAGAGCCTGCAAAATAGTTCTAGATGCTTGCAGGCAAGCAACTGAATTTAGAGGGGTGTCAAGAGGCCTGCAGGTGCCTAAGACTACTTTGCAGGTTGTCTGTGTAAAGCCACATTTTTAAAATTCTCTGTTAAGGTGGGCAGGTGCCACCAGGGGTGTAGCTGAAATGACGGGAGGGGGGGGGGGGGCAGCTTTGCCATTTAATTCATATTTTTTGTCAATTTCGCACCCCCCCTGTGATCATGACATGGCACAGGAGAGCACAAAACAGGAGGCTGAAAAAGCACACACACCCTTTGCTGCTTTGGATATGTTCAGATTTGGTCGAATGGTTCTGAATAGTGCCCAGTGGTTCCAGCCTGTACATGAGAGCAAAAGTTGTGGTCACGCTGCACTCCAAAGGGGCGGGATCATATTCAATAGGGCTGCCGCACTCCAGTGTCTATAGAGAATGATTGAAACCTCCAGTGTTTTCGGCTGTGTCAAAGATTGTCGAGAACATCATCGTGTTGATTATTACTTTGCAATCTGCCATTTTCGACTGATAAATGTGTGGTAATCAGAGACCCAAGAGAGGAAGTGGCTTCATTAATGCCCCACTTGCCTGGCACGCCTCTCCCCACCTAGGCCTTCTAATGTCAATTTTCAGCAGCAGCCTGTCTGAAATGCTCCCCAAGGCCACTGATACGAAAACAGCATGATTTCAACATCGTGTGTAGCAGCTCTGACCTCCTTTGCAGAGGCATCAAAAGAAGGGCTGAAATGGGGGAACGAGGGGCTTTGAAGACCTTCCCATCGTGGGATAGTTCCTTGGTGGCATTGAACAGAATTGTTGTGACATTTGGTATAAATATAGCATCATTAACCCATCTTACACATCACATCAACTTCTGACATCTGGCATTTTTTGCATGTTCCGGCATGTTGCTCTTAGAAGCATCGTCAAGCCTGTGGATGATGCTCAGAACTCCTTAGTTTTTCGCCATTACAGAGAAAGGTTGTTGGCACTGTTGAGCCAAATTTTAAACCCCTACATCACAGTGGGATGGGTTTTCTAAAATGTGATCCTTTAATTCTGTTCCACTGTATCTAACCCCCCTATGTACTACTCCCATAGGGGCTGCAAAGATGTAATTAAACTAATTACAGCATGCACAGTGTCATGTAATAAATCATTCTTCTCACCCCTACATTCAAGTGAAGTGCGAAGAAGCCTCAGAGAAATTTTTTTATTCAATCCAGTAATTCAAAAAGTCTGCCCAGAACATTGCCTACTGATAGTTATTTCGACAAACAATGCCAAGGTAGCTCAAGAAGCTTGCATTATTCATGTCTTCTATGAAGGATTTGAATTATCATTGTGTTTTGGGATTTGAACAGATATAGTTGGCAAATTGTAGAACTGTCTCCATAATGTGTTGGTATTAGAAATATATTCCATGTACAGTGTGGAAGACAACAAAAAGGTTGCTCGTGCACAGCATTGTTAAGTTGACAAGAGCTGAGTTATAGTGATGTGCACATAAGAAGGAAGGTGTTGGGGTGATGCACAGAGGCAAGGAGCAGAATACCCCATGATGCTCCAGCCAGCAGCAGCACTCTGCCTGCAGCATCCAATTTGAAGTGTGTGTTGAACATTTAGTGTTGATTTTCAGAATATTTCAGTGTAGTGAGATTACTTAGCCATTGTTGTTTTCATTCTGGGTGGCGTAAAGCAAACACAACAACTATTACATTAAGAAATCACAGTGATAGTTTTCCAAGCATATAAACTCTACTATTGAGAGTCAGTGGCCCGGTGTAATGCTCACCCCAGTGTTGCCAGTCGCCAGGGCAGGCAACAGTTAGAACACAAAGCATGGGGCAGAGACGGAGAGTACACTGGTGGCGCCGCAAAGTATTCTCCATCTTTCTGTGCAGATTGTGTTACGCAGCTACTTTCTTATGCGCCTTCAACTATAGGCTGAGAAAAGAGCTACACACAGCTTACAAACCACATATTGTCCATCCCTGATATATGGTGATATGTGTTTCACCCCTTCCATCCCACTATAATCTTTAGTATGTGCAGAGGATGTTACTTTAGAATGAAATTTTCACTCTGCAGCGGAGTGTGCGCTGATATGAAACTTCCTGGCAGATTAAAACTGTGTGCCGGACCGAGACTCGAACTCGGGACCTTTGCCTTTCGTGGGCAAGTGCTCTACCAGCTGAGCTACCCAAGCACGACTCATGCCCCGTCCTCACAGCTTTACTTCTGCCAGTACCTCATCTCCTACCTTCCAAACTTTACAGAAGCTCTACTGCGAACCTAGCAGAACTAGCACTCCTGAAAGAAAGGATATTGCGGAGACATGGCTTAGCCACAGCCTGGGGGATGTTTCCAGAATGATATTTTCACTCTGCAGCGGAGTGTGCGCTGATATGAAACTTCCTGGCAGATTAAAACTGTGTGCCGGACCGAGACTTGAACTCGGGACCTTTGCCTTTCACGGGCAAGTGCTCTACCAACTGAGCTACCCAAGCACGACTCATGCCCCGTCCTCACAGCTTTACTTCTGAGACGAGGTACTGGCAGAAGTAAAGCTGTGAGGGTGGGGTGTGAGTCGTGCTTGGGTAGCTCAGTTGGTAGAGCACTTGTCTGCGAAAGGCAAAGGTCTCGAGTTCGAGTCTCGGTCCAGCACACAGTTGTAATCAGCCAGGAAGTTTCAGATGTTACTTTATTTTGCCGGTCTGTCACTCCAGTCAAGTACCCTATTTTACACAGTTCCACATCAGTCAGTACCGTACACAGATATCTGAAAATCGATAATTTGCTTCATTATGCAACGTGGCCATTCCTTTTAAGTGGGAAACTTATTTTGAGCTTTACGAACAAGCAGTAGAACACACTAGGGTGCCTAAAACACTGGCTGTCTTTTTTTTTTTTTTTTGGGGGGGGGGGGGTGTTTGCACAGAAATATTTAGCTTTCCTGAAAGACCTTTGTGTTCACATTGTAGTTAGGAAACCTAGATGTCACTCCTTCAGTGCATTGAAGTGATTGTTACACAGATTTAACAGGTTCGTCTCCATTATACTTCTGGCAATGGTTGGTACTGTTAGCTTCCACATATCTCTTATATAGTTGCTACCCCAGCATGCACCTGAGCATTCAATCCCCTCATTAAATCAATGAGACCAAGTGAGGTAATGTAGTGGTAAGACACCGGACTTACATTTTGGAGGATAGGTGTTCAAATCCACTTCCAGGCATAATCTTTCTGTGATTTTCCTAAGTAGCTTAACGAAATTCCTGGGACAGTTCCTTTGAAAAGAGCATGGCTGATTTCCTTCTCCAACCCGGTCTTGTGCTCCATCTCTAATGATCAAATTCTTAATGACCCAAACCCTTCTTGCACATGTTTGCAATTATTTTACAAATTTAAACAATACGGGCTATATAATACACCAAATTGACCATGCAAGTTTGTCTAGATGAAAATGGTATCACTAACAAGATTTTTATCACGTAAGGTATTCTACTAGAAGGTAATTAAATGTTCTCATTTATTGCCACTTTCACACAAGAAAAGAGATTTGTTTATAATTGACTGTAAATATAATTTTATTGATGGATTTTTCACCGACTCTATCAGTGTGCTTAGAGTTTTTCATGTCTTGGATCATTTCACTGTAATTAAGATAAATAGCAAACAAAGTTTTCAGGGTCTGTAAATATATTAAACATATACATCTATGATTGTAAAATTGTGTTGTTGTCATTGTCGCTGTTGTTGTTACTGTGCATTAATCCGACAACATGTTGTTGTTGTTGTTGTTGTTGTTGTGTGTGTGTGTGTGTGTGTGTGTGTGTGTTTCTATCTTCAATTATATAAGGATTAATGACAAAATTTGTGTACTGTGTCTGATGGCCAATTATGTTAGCGTGTAACATATATATCTACACTCTTCAACAGCACTTTAAAAGCGGTCATAGAGTGACACTTTACATACTACTATATATTTTTGTGTGGCATATTTTAAGTTTCTTTTAAAGTACCTAATCAGGCATCCATAAGTTTTCGTCTGATTAAGTAGCACTTTACACCAACAACATTTGCTTGAAATTTCCTTTTTGAGAGCATGATTGATTTTATTCTAGTTCAACTGGTACTGATAGTGATCATTCAAAGAAATTCTGTATATTGTCATTCTCAGCATTTAACAGGGTGTGCCAACCCCAGTAATCAATGAAATGGGTTCTTCCAAATCAGGATTTTAACTCTGAAGTATGTATACATTTGATGAAACTATTGCAACACTTTCCTTATTGGGTACTTCAGTTTTGCTTGTAGAAGAGCTGATATTTGGTGTGGTATGCATCATATTTAATCATATCTTTGCTGTCTTCACCTACTTATCCAATTTCCTTGCCCTGAGAGTTGATATGAACTAATGAGTTTAACCTCAAAATACCATTGTCTGTTGAAATTAAACAGCTGTGTAATTCTCTTTAATTTTTTTTCAAAGTTGCTATTGATCATTCATATGTTTTCCAAACCAATCCTTTTTTTCCTAATTTCTACTCTTCCATACACAGTCATCATCAAGTCACTGAACGTGGTACAATAACTCAGTGCTACCAACCTAGAGTGGCCACAGTTATATTCTGTTGCGGGGTGTCGATGGTTGAACCCAGGACTCCAGATGGCCGAGCTGAAGTCAGGACCCACCACCCGTATTTCGTCAGGAGGTCGAGTAAGTTCAGTAGTGTCAAGCAGCAGTGCAGAGTGATACAGCAGTATTCGGAAGTATTCTTTTATTCACATAATTAACAGTACTACGATGGGTGCAGCATAGTGTTGACGTTTCGCCCGCAGCACTGTTCCACGAGTCCAGCCGGCTCAGCAACTCCTGGCATGCTGACGCCACTGCTCCGTCATCAAGGCCGCTCAGCTGGGAGTCACCCCAGGTCACTGCTCGCCGAGGTGACGCGTCTTGCGCAGCGTAGCTGCCCGCGATTCTGTTGACTTTTACAGTCCCTAGTCCCTGTTGCCCTCCACCCCATTTGGCCTGCTCTGTCCGACCATGGAACGAAGGTGGATGTAATGGTCATCCGTGGCCCTCGGGCCGCCGCTGCTCCCAGGACAGGACCGAACTCGAACCCGCGCTCACGTGGATGCTGTGCCGCAACTTGCTGCTAGTGGTGCTTGCTGGATGGCAACACCCGGCACTGCTCCAGCACTGCTGCGCCTCCCGCAGCGTACACCTCGCCCGGACCCCGGTACGCCTGGTGTGAAGCAACCATGGCCCGTCCTGGACATGCTGCAGACCGCTATCACTGCCCTGCTTCAGGCAGACCATGCAATCTCCAAGTACCTGGCTGCCGTTCCGTCCTGCCCTGGTGTTGTGTCCTCGGAGGCTGAATATAGCCCGAACGAGTACATGGAAACAAAGTACAGGTTACACAGAATATTAACAACATCGCTGCCAGACTGGCCCCTCTAAGCGTAGACCAGCACAGGTCCGACCCCTCTCTCGTCTGACCTGGCACACCCCCTCAAGCTAAAAGTGGCTGACTATTTGTACTGCTTTTCCCCTTGCTTCTGACGTAGTGTCAGAGAGAGACAGAAACTATGGCAGGCGTAAATTCCCATACATCAGCCACTTACACATTGCTTCTCCCGGCTCTGGCCTACTGCCTCGCCTCATACATCACAATAACTTAAAGCAACGCTGCAGTTCCCTGTCTCGCTGTTGCTTCATTCCAAACAAATCATATGTGCAATATGCTGCTGCAGCTCCGTGCCATGTTTACTCTGCCTGGCCTGCTCCCTGCCAATTATTACCACACATTGCCAGCAGCCCCAGACTTCGTCACCCAACTGCGCCTTTACTGAATTTTTAACAAAATTCCCCTTTTCTATGACTAAGACTAATACTAGTGCAGCAGTTCTCATAAAGTGATTCAGAGGAACCTAAATTCAATTGGTTGGTCAGAAGATTTAAATCCTTTCTGTGTGGGTAACAAGTAAATAGCGTTACTGTTGCATTATGTCATTTGATCTTTTCAGTATTTTATTTCTGTTTTTGTTACTATCAGGTTCACAGTTGCCATGATCAGCTCAACACTACACTTAAATCCATTCTGTCAATGGATTCTATGAGTGAGGTGCAGCTTCGAGTTGTTCTTTCATTGCTAAGGAAGCTCTTGTCAATGTGGGAAGCATGCAATAATCCATTACTCCTGTTGTGGGAATACTTCCAACGTAGACTCAATTCAACTTTCTATGTGCCAGGATCTTCTCCAGAGACAATGGCTGTTGTGAGGTCAGTTGAAAGCAACATTTCAAGAAGGTGGAAAGGTATCATTTTCTGCTATTGACTATTAAATAACTGAAGGATTTTTCACTTACGTGACATATTTTTTAAGATTTCATCATCAGTAGAAAGTTTTGTGGCAACATTGAAGTTTTCCACTGATAATAAAACAGTTAAATTAAAACAAATGACAGTTGAAAAAAAATAGCTATTTCAAAAGCATGTATACTAAAATGTTTGCATTGAATTCCCCACTAGTTTTTTTGTCCTTTTTTAATAGCACTTTGAAAAAAATATTTATTGTGTACTTTTTTTTCTACCATCATTTTATCATTAGTCATTTCCTTCCCCAATAGATTTACATTTTTATCTTTGTGTTGACAAATGTCAAAATTTGAAGACAGTTGAGAGAAAAGAAAGGATTATAAATGATTTACAGATTTGAATTCTGTTTTAAAGTCCATGTGCATTACGGCCCTTTTCCTAAACAAGTTGGTAAAGACATACAGGTAAGTAAAGTAAAAGAGAGTACACTATAACTACAAGTAAGCAATATATATTAAAATTTACTTGATGGAATTTCCCACTAAAACAATCTATAAGTATTTAGAACTCAAAAATTTTCCGTTTGGTGTACCAGTTAATAGCTATTAATTATGTTGTAAGGGATGTCTTCAATTGTTCCATTTAGTGTGCAATATGGAATTCATTAGAGTTATTTCTATATGAAATCTAAAAATGAAAGCCAAAAATAAAAGCTCACAATATGTTACTGAATAAAAAAACTCAGTGATTATGACACTCAACTCATAGTTTAGATTAGTTAGGCTTAGATTGTCATACATTTCTATAGATTTTCTGCACCACTTCACACAAATTCTGAAACAATTTCTTCAAAGTGGTAGTGACATGGTTCCTGTACCATTCTTATCTATGTCAAGCTTTTGCTCCATCTCTGCTGGCCTCTACAATGACGAAACTGTAAACTTCCTTTCTTTCATCCTTAGGTTGCTTGGAATGTCTGCTTTTACCCAAATCAAAATTACACTAACCTTGGGAGCAATGTAAAAAGGTGTACAACTTTGAACATGGCTGGTGTTTGCAGCAACCGTATACACAAATTTGAAAAATATGTAAAAATCTGCCAACCGGTTGCATAGATTTTCTATATACGTTGACCCGGTTTCGTCACCTCTAAGGGTGACTTCATCAGAAGGTAAGGTGATTACATGAAGAACGTATCGTCAAAGATGTACAGTGATATAAGAGCTGAGTTGCTCAAGTCATACATTAAAATATAAGACATAATGTTCTTCAAAAAGTCAAACATTAAAACATAAGTAACACCGGTGTGGTGTGAGGAGACTGACTTCTATATATATTTCTATAGAAAATCTATGCAACTGGTTGGCAGATTTTTACATATTTTTCAATGTAAAAAGGAATCAGAATCAAGCTTTTAAGCTCCTACATTTCTCCCATAAATGCAAAGGAAAAAAGAAAAACCAGGTAGTGAAAACAATGGTACAAAGGCTGAATACGTGACCAAAAAACATACACAAATTTTTGACTAAGCAGAGTTATAAAAACACAGACTGTAAGAACATGTTGCAATAAAATGTTGGGTTCGTATTCCATTCACCTTGATGTTGTTCCTTGTCTAGCTTCAGGATGTGCTTTCATCATATGTAAATGTCTTTATTAAATATAACAATATTATGAAAATGGTAGTTGTTACTCACCGTATGGTGGAGATGATGAGTTGCAGATGGGCGCAACAAAAAGTGTGTCAGAAAATAAGCTTACGGCCAACAAGCCCTTTGTCAAAAACACACACACACACACACACACACACACACACACACACACACACCTGCAAATGCAACTTGCACACACATGACTACAGTCTCTGGCAGCTGATGCCTACTGTAAGTGGCAGCATCAGTGTTTGATGGGAGAGGCAACTGGGGGTGGGGGTAAGGAGGAGGCTGAGGTGGCGAGGGGAAGGAATAGCAGGGAAGGGGTAGGGGACAGTGAAGTACTTCTGGAGAGCGTGCAGGGATGAGGTGGAGAGAGGGTAGGGCAGCTAGGTGCAGTTGGGAGGTTAGGTGGAGGTGGGGAGAGGTGAGTGGGGATAGCAAAAAGATAAGGGAAAGACTGGGTGTATTGGTGGAATAGAGGGCTGTGTAGTGCTGGAATTGGATCACGGAAGGGGCTAGATGACTATCAGAGGTTGAGACCAGGGTGGTTATGAGAACATATGATATATTGCAGGGAGAGTTCCCTCCTGTGCAGTTCATAAAAGCTGATGTTATATAATTAATCTTTCCTTCTCATCTTGTCTGTTAAGTCACCCCTGACCTAGGGTTCTGGATGACTTCCGAACTATACATCCTTTCCTAAACCTCTCCAGTTCCTTTCCCTTCATCCCTCCTCTCCCTTCAACCCTTCTGCCAGAAGAAGGCGCCACTGGCTCCAAATGCTTGCATAAGTAATACTTTTTTTTATATTTGTGTTCTCCTGCCGCTGCTTGATGATTGGATTTGTTATCTATCCAGTTAAATTATAAACATATAATTAGGTATGTGTGACCTAAATTTCTGTTGTTTTGACTTCTACATGATAGGGTGACATTTTCTCTATCAATCAGTTTGTGAGCAAGTGGTGTTCTTGTTAATAAAATTGAAAGTATAAATTACAATTAAAATGAACTTCTATGGGTAACTAGTCACAAAGCAGCAGTACAGTTCGGTAATATTATGTCTGCTATTAAAAGTGTGAATAGTGAACATGAAGAACTGAGTCAAAAAGTTTGTGTTCCATGTATCAATATATAGGGTAAATTGTAATGGTGTGGGTCATTTTACATTCACACCGCAAATTAATTTTTCCTACCCACCAACTTTTATACATTACGATAATAGAAATTCTTTTACAGTTGGTCCCCCCTGCGGGTTCGGGGGTAAGAATAGGCCCGCGGTATTCCTGCCTGTCGTAAGAGGTGACTAAAAGGAGTCTCAAACGTTTCGGCCTTATGTGATGGTCCCCTGTTGGGTTTGACCTCCATATCTCAAAATTTTTCCGAAGAGCGAGCCGATTGGGGAAGGGCGCCTTACTTGGTGCATTGTGTCCATCTTGCATTGAGAACTTGCGCCAGCTTATTCGTCGTTGCGTTGCAGTCCTGCCCGCTCTACATCTCTTGGGCATGGATATGCTCCTGCGTGCACTTTCTGCCGAGCAATGTGCAGGCCACTTTCTGCACTGACTGCGACCATGGACCACGTGTCACCTAACATCCAGCACGGTAGCCAGTCCCTTGTGGTGGGGCCGCCATGTACCCTGTTGGTTGTAGCCCCCTGACAACACAGGGATCGCTCTACTGATGCCTGCGCTGTTATCTCCCCACGTATGCCAAGGAGTAGATGCCCATCTCCCTGGGGCATCGGGACTCCCGGCAATGGCCATCCTGCCAGGTGGCCTTTGCTGTGGCTGGGTGGCGCCCGTGGGGAGGGCCCTTGGTCGGAGTAGGTGGCATCAGGGTGGATGACACGCAATGAAGCGTGGCACATCTTCTCTTGCTGGTGGCCATCCACCAGCAGTCTCTAAGCGTTCGAGGGCCCATTTTAAAGGTAACGTTTATGACCCCAAATCGTTCTTCTCCCTCGCCACACCATGGGAGGAACAAAAGGCATTGAATGAAAGTGAGACGTATTCGCCCAGGTATCTTGTCTGTACCAGAGCTGATGGGGAATCCTTTACATCCATGAAACCTCAGTTCTTTGTAGAGCATTTAGAGGACAAGTTTGGGGAGGTGGAGGGCTTGTTGAAAATGCGGTCCGGATCGGTGTCGATAAAAACGGCATCTTCTGCCCAATCACAAGCCTTGCTCGTTTGTAATAAGCTGGGGGATGTCTCCGTTACTATCATGCCCCATAAAAGTTTGAATATGGTCCAGGGCATTATCTTCCACAGGTATCTCCTTTTACAGTCTGATGACGAGCTGCGCACCAACTTGGAGCGACGAGGTGTCCATTTCGTTCGGCGCGTCCACCGGGGTCCGAGGGATCATCAAATTGCCACTTGGCCTACGAGGGTGACACATTACCTGAGAAGGTCAAGGTGATGGTGTACCGTTGTGATGTCAAGCCATATATCCCTCCCCCGATGCGGTGCTTCAAGTGTTGGAAGTTCGGCCATATGTCTTCACGCTGTGCTTCCGGCCTCGTATGCCGTGATTGTGGTCGACCCTCCCATCCTGATACTCCCTGTGCCCCGCCTCCCATCTGTATGAACTGTGGAGAGCACCATCCGCCTTGCTAGCCGGACTGTCCGATTCTGCAGAAGGAACGGAAAATCATGGAAATCAAGACCCTGGACCGACTGACGTACACTGAGGCGAAGTGCAAATATGATCGGCTTCATCCAGTGCGTATGACATCTTCTTATGCCGCAACTGTCACTCCTGCTACAGTTCCATCAGCTCCAGTCAGCTCACAGAGTCGAAGGACCACACCTGCCCCCTTGATGGTGGGGGACACTGAACTCCCTGTTGCTCGTGCTCCATCTACTTCAGGAGCAACACCCCCCCCCCCCCCCCCTCCCAACCATCGGGGACGTCAGTTCCCCCTTCCCAGCCGGAGAAGCATAAGACTTCTTCGACTCCTCTCGCCAGGAAGGGGTCCCTTGGGGACCTCCCTCCGCAAGTTCCGACCGGTACAAAAGCCGACAGTCGCAAGTGGCAAACAACCACCGGTCCCTGGTCGTAGAGACACACGGTGGTCGTCTGTCCCTGAGACTGACCCAGTGAAGCCCTCCCAGCCTGACCCACCAAAGGCACAGCGAGAGAAACAGAAGAAGAAGAAAGTTCCCAAGGCTAACGACATTGCGGTGGCACCCATCCCACCGCTTCCTACAAGCTCTGCATCTGAGGACGAGGTGGATATTCTGGTGTCCGCTGAGGACCTTGATCTCGCCGGTCCCTCCGATGCCATGGAAAGCACTAGCACAGGTGCTCAATCGGAGGCAGCAGGTGACCCAGCGGCGTAATCTGCCTTCCCAGTCCCGTCACGCCTTTCTCAGCCATGGACAATACCATCCTCCAGTGGAACTGCAGCGGTTTCTTCCACCATCTAGCTGAGCTCCACCAACTTATCAGCCTTCACCCTTTCTTCTGCATTGCTCTTCAGGAAACTTGGTTTCCAGCAATGCGAACCCCCACCCTCCATGGCTATTGGGGTTATTATAAGAACTGGGCAGCTTATGAAAGGGTGTCTGGTGACTTCTGCATCTATGTCCTTAACTCTCTTCACAGCGAGTCTGTCCCTCTCCAAACAGCTTTGGAGGCTGTCGCTGTTCGGGTGTGGACGCCACAGGCTGTTACCGTTTGCAGTCTTTACCTTCCACCGGATGGTGATGTCACGCAGCATGTCCTGGCTGCGCTGATAGCCCAATTGCCGCCACCTTTCTTGTTACTGGGCGACTTCAACGCCCATAACCCTCTGTGGGGTGGGTCAGTGGCGACAGGTCGAGGCGCCACCATTGAGCATTTATTGGCACAGCTCGATCTTTCACTTTTAAATGATGGTTCCTTCACACACTTCAGTGTGGCGCATGGCACGTACGCCGCCATCGACCTTTCGATCTGTAGCCCTCGCCTCTTACCGTCTGTCCAATGGAGTGTGCATGACGACTTGTGTGGCAGTGACCACTTTCCGATCCTTCTGTCACTGCCACAATGTCACTCTTCTGGGCGCCCCAGCAGATGGGCTATGAATAAGGCTGACTGGGACTTGTTCTCCTCCATTGCCGCTATTGAGCCTCTCTCTAATGACGACATTGATGCGGTGGTTCACTCGGTCACCACCAGCATCGTTACTGCCGCAGAATCTGCCATTCCCCGTTCTTCTGGGTCCCCTCGGCAGCGGACTGTGCCTTGGTGGTCGCCTGAGATCGCTGAGGCTATTAAAGATTGCCGGCGGGCGCTACAGCATCACAAGCGCCATCCCTGCATTGACCACCTCATCACCTTCAAACGGCTGCGTACGCGTGCCCGCCGCCTTATCCGCCAAAGCAAGCAGGAGTGCTGGGAGCGGTATGTGTCCACCATTGGCCTCCATGTCTCTCCATCCCAGGTCTGGGCCAAGATCCGACGCCTCTATGGCTATCGGACCCCTGTCAGCGTCCCTGTGCTCTCACTGAATGGAGCAGTTTGTACAGACTCCGACGCAATTGCCAATAGCTTGGCAGAGCATTTTGCTCTTAGTTCCGCTTCTTCCAATTACCCACTGGCCTTCTGCTCCATTAAAGAGCGGATGGAATGTCGGAGCCTTTCTTTTCGCACCCACCTTTCTGAATCGTACAATGCTCCATTCAGTGAGTGGGAATTTCACAGTGCGCTTGCCGCTTGCCCTGATACCGCTCCCGGGCCAGATCGCATCCACTGTCAGATGCTGAAACACCTTTCAGTGGACTGCAAGCGACGCCTTCTCGACCTTTACAACCGTCTCTGGATCGAGGGTGAGTTTCCATCGCAATGGCGGGAAAGCATTGTCATCCCCGTTTTGAAACCGGGCAAGAGCTCTTTGGAGGTGGACAGCTACCGCCCCATTAGCCTCACCAACGTTCTTTGCAAGCTTCTCGAACGGATGGTGACCCGGTGCTTGAATTGGGTACTGGAGTCTCGGGGCCTTCTGGCTCCATCTCAGGGTGGGTTCCGTAAAGGCCACTCTGCCGCCGACAATCTGGTGAGCCTGGAGTCGGCCATCCATACTGCCTTTGCCCATCGTCAGCATCTGGTCGCTGTCTTTTTCGACATGCGGAAGGCGTACGATACGACATGGCGTTATCACATCCTTTCTACGCTTCATGGATGGGGTCTTCGGGGCCCTCTGCCGATCTTTATCCGCAATTTTCTGTCGTATCGTACCTTCCGCGTGCAAGTCGTGGCCTCTCATAGTTCCTCCCGAGTCCAGGAGAACGGGGTACCACAGGGATCTGTCCTCAGTGTCTGCCTGTTTTTACTGCAATAAACGGGCTCGCTGCGGTGGTGGGAAATTCTGTTTCCGCTTCCCTGTATGCTGACGACTTCTGCCTTTACTATAGCTCTACTGGCATTGCAGCTGTTGAACGTCAGCTACTGGGCGCTATCCGCAAGGCGCAGTCTTGGGCTGTAGCTCATGGGTTCCAGTTTTCGGTAGCCAAGACCTGCGTTATGCATTTCTGCCGGTGACGTACTGTCCACCCGGAGCCGTGGATTTATCTTGACGGTGAACTTCTTTCAGTGGTGGAATCACACAGGTTTTTGGGGGTGGTTTTCGATGCCCGGTTGACTTGGCTGCCTCATATCCGGCAGCTTAAACAGGCGTGTTGGCGGCATCTAAACGCTCTGAGATGCTTGAGCCACACCCGCTGGGGCGCCGACCGATCTACCCTGTTACGGCTCTACCAGGCGTTAATCCAGTCCCGTCTGGATTATGGGAGCCTGGCTTATGGCTCAGCACCCCCACCTGCGTTGCGGGTGCTGGACCCAATCCTCCATAGCGGGATACGCCTTGCCACTGGTGCTTTCCGGACCAGCCCAGTGGACAGCATTCTTGTGGAGGCGGGTGTCCCTCCACTGCGATTACGCCGCCAACGTTTGCTGGCTTCTTATGCTGCCCATGTTTTCAGCTTGCCCGGGCATCCTAACTATCGGCTACTATTCCCACAGTCGCACGTCCATCTTCCAGAACGCAGGCCCAGGGCTGGATATACGATCGCAGTCTGCATCTGAGAGCTTCTCTCCAGGCTTGGGGCTTTACCTCTTCCGCCTCCTTTCCGGGCACCTCTGCATACACCCCCGTGGTGTGTGCCTCGCCCTCGCCTTCAGCTGGAATTGGCACTGGGCCCGAAGGACTCAGTCCCTCCGGAGGCTTTCCGCCGCCGCTTGCTTTCCATCCTCGCAACGTATCAGGGCTCTGGCATTGTTTACACTGACAGTTCAATGGTTGCTGGTCGTGTCGGTTATGCGCTAACTCTAGGTGACCATTCTGAACAACGTTCCTTGCCGGCTGGCTGCAGTGTTTACACTGCTGAGCTGGTCGCTATCTTTCGTGCCCTAGAGTACATCCGCTCCTGCTCAGGTGAGTCCTTCGTTATCTGTAGCGATTCCCTGAGCGGTTTACGAGCTCTCGACCAGTGTTTCCCTCGTTCTCGTCTGGTGATGGCTATCCATGAGTCCCTGCATACTCTTGCCCGTTGCGGCCGCTCTGTGGTCTTCGTGTGGACCCCAGGCCATGTTGGGATACCCGGCAATGAGAATGTTGACCGCGTGGCGAAAGAGGCCACCAGTACACCATCTCTGGTCATTGGCCTGCCGGAGACAGATTTGGTGCATTCCTATGCAGCAAAAATCTCGACCTTTGGGACACTGAATGGCGCGCCCTGCCTTCATGAAATAAACTTCGGGCCATCAAGGAGCCTACCGGTGTGTGGCGCTCCTCCTTGCGGGTCTCTCGCAAGGAGTCTGTTGTCCTCTGCCGGCTGCGCATTGGGCACACATGGATGACGCACGGCCACCTATTGCGACGTGAGGACCCACCTTTATGTCGCTGCGGCTCCGTTTTGACAGTGGTCCACATTTTATTGGACTGTCCACTTTTGGCTGTGCTCAGGCAGTCGTTCGCACTGCCTGACACGCTCCCTGCCCTTTTAACAGATTACTCTGCTACGGCTGACTTAGTTTTACGTTTTATTCGGGCAGGGGGCTTTTATCATTTAATCGGAGTGTTTCTGTTTTATTTTATTGTTTTGTGTTGATTCTGGCCTTTGACCTTCTATTTTAAACTGATTTTTTAATGTGTTTCTAAGTGGTTGGCTTTTCCCTTTTTATTTCTATGGTCGGCCAACCATCGTCACACTCTGTGTGATTTTAGTTCATTTTGTCTGGTCTTTGTCTCAGTTTCTCTTGTTCTGTGTCGTCTGTGATCTATTTTGTTAATCGTTTTTATTCTCTGTGGGTGTTTTTAGTATTTGGAAAAAGGGACCGATGACCGTAGCAGTCTGGTCCCTTTAATCCCCACAAACCAGCCAACCAACCTTTACAGTTGGTGACTGTCATAGCACTCAGAACACTGCAAGAATCCAATTTTGCAGTTTTGGACAAAGGCATAGCAGAGGTTCCTTGCCATTTCCTGTTTATTTTCTCTTAGAAAATCAAATATATATGTGTGTAATTTTGTGATGGGTAATATTATGGTGATGTTATTGTGAATGAGTTTCAAATCAAAGGATGGAATAAGGTGCAACTACGACAACAAATTGATGGCCACTTTCAATAGCAATAAATATGTTGATGGCTCTAAGTATTATTAATGTCACTGAATAATATAGCCCAAGACCAGACTCAAAGTAAAGTTAGTATATTAAATACATGGGTTAGCTTACCAAGAAGCTAAATGCTTGACTTAGCTTACCAAGAAGGGGTTTGTCTATAATAAATCCTAGTTTGGAGGGCAACAAAGAGATTAATGAAGGTTTTGGATTGTTCTGCATGTAGATAGAAGCATCTAGGAATTAACAACTGGAGCAATATTAGCTATTTGAATCCATGATAGTGTCATGCAATTAAAGATTATTAAGACTGTTAATAGTTTGGAGAAAATTGATACTTTGCGGCCATTACCTGCATTCACTTTCCATAATCGATTTCTATCTTTCCTATTGATGTCTGCACTTTACTGTCTATTTTGCATATTTGCGTCCACCTTCTATTATCCTTTTTTCAGACTGTATCGTATCCTCCACATGTTTATTCATGTAATATAATTGTGTTTTTTGTTAATATTGGTCTTGGACATAGAGTTTTGCTGCTTTACCTATCAATCTTCGATTTCTGCTTTTCTTACGAATCAAGAAACCTCGAATTTGGACACAGTGGTTGCTACAACACTGGAATGAATGCATAGTGCACTTTTAGACATTTTGGCTGCATTTATTTTATGATATTGTATATTTTAAACTGAAATACATTAATAGAGTACCAATTGTACTGTGCAACTCAACATTTGTTCCACTTACAGCAAAACTGGTCAAGGACTATTGGAACAGGTTCGAAAACTATTGGGTAGGGGAGCAACACGTACACTTGCAGCTCCAGTTGTAGAAAATAGCTGGTGTCTGTTTTTGTCTGTATTGGGGAACCACTTACAACAGTCTCCAGAACTGTGGCCACAGGTGCGTGGCCGTATCTACTCAAAGCTGTCACCAGCGAAACTGCAGTCTCTTACAGAGACTGGCCTTTACCATTTTGGGTGTCTGTTTATGACATTAGCCATTGCAACACCTAACCTACAGGAAGTGGTGAGTAATCCTTAGTGCTGTACATTGTTACTACATCATTAGTATACACAGAATTAATGCACACATTTTAACTACATAAATTACAATGATTTAGAGCAAGAAGCTTCTAGATCTTCTGAAGTTACTGAATATGGAGAAGTTGGAGGTGCAGAGACATCTGACTGTGTGGAAGATACAACTGGCTTTGATACAGCTACATGTTGAGCAAGGTAATTATGCTGTCATAAACACATAACCCAGACAAACTATTTATATTATGTCATTTGTCTAACTTGATGTAATTTATTTATATAAGACTTTGAATGAATAAGGGGGGAAAGCAGTGAAAATGTTACACTGATAACAAAAACATACACAAAACATTTTTTTGGAAGTGAGAATGATATAGAAAGGAGTAGACAATCTCTCAGCTTTCTCACTGTATTGTGACGTAGCACATCACTTTCAGTTTCTATCTACTTAGGATGGACTCCTCTTTTATATGCATGTCTTGATTAGTCTAGCTGTTTCCTTGCCATCATTCAGTTTTTTCCCTTAGTATGCCACAGATATGTAAAATTTTATCTTCGAAGTGATTTATCATTTATCTCTCATTCCTCTCATAAAAATTAACAAGCATTCTGTGAATATTCACAGTAGTTGTGAGACAGGAAGTTATTAACATACTACAGTACTTGGATTTTTTCCACTTTTATGGCTTGGTCGATCCAAGTTGTTTTGCTGTAATTCTCATAGAAACAAAATATAAAGAGCAGCAACAAATTAAAATAAATGCAGAGGAACATCTCACTGCAAATGCTTCATCCTGACTGGATCACACACAGAACTCGTGTGCAGCTCCAGGTTAAGAGAAGTGAAACAGGGACATTATTAACTTCTGTTGTAATCTGTGTGTCTGTAAATTCAGTTGAAATATTGATGTTTTAATTTGCCTTTGTCTCCTTTAATCACTCATCTTTCCTTTGTGGACAATACTAGAGGAAAAAAATCAGCACACATTTTTTATCAATCTGATATGTTTAAAACATCATAATATATTATGTCAACCCTTCATTTATGAGTTTGTCACGGAGAGAGTTTGTTTTAAGTCAAAATTCTACTGTACTTGCCATTATTAGGGAAAACAGGAATCAGCTTTTGAGGTAACAAACATTACCATTTGTGATGTGAGGTATAGTAATTTCACTAGTGACTATTAAAATTGCAACACCAGAAAGAATGACAATAGTGAAATTTTTCTTATTGTGTTGTAAAAGGTGTAGTAGAATGACTCTTCTGTCTTCCTTTTCCTTGTGCCTTTGTCTTAACAGTTTTGCAGGGTCGGCATGGTTATGGTCAGATTCGACAGGGTTAATTTAAGGGTGGCAAGATGCCCTTCCTGTCACCACCCCATTATGCCAATGATGATGAGGATGATGAAGTGATGAGGACAACACAAACACCCAGTTCCAGGGCAGAGAAAATCCCCAACCTGGCCGGG
Organism: Schistocerca cancellata; assembly: GCF_023864275.1. Classification (NCBI taxonomy): domain Eukaryota; kingdom Metazoa; phylum Arthropoda; class Insecta; order Orthoptera; family Acrididae; genus Schistocerca; species Schistocerca cancellata. The sequence goes on along the minus strand of NC_064634.1, from coordinate 142,812,561 downwards.
AATCGAACCCGGGACCCCGTGATCCAGAGGCAGCAAAGCTAGCCATGAGACCACAAGCTACGGACTTGTGGTAGAATGAATAAATGAATACATTATTATATGAATATAATAGAGGGAAACATTCCACGTGGGAAAAATATGTCTAAAAACAAAGATGATGTGACTTTACCAAACGAAAGTGCTGGCAGGTCGATAGACACACAAACAAATGCAAACATACACACAAAATTCAAGCTTTTGCAACAAATGGTTGCTTCATCAGGAAAGAGGGAAGGAGAGGGAAAGACGAAAGGATGTGGGTTTTAAGGGAGAGGGTAAGGAGTCATTCCAATCCCAGGAGCGGAAAGACTTACCTTAGGGGGAAAAAGGGACAAGTATACACTCGCGCACACACACACATATCCGTCCGCATATACACAGACACAAGCAGACATTTGTAAAGGCAGAGATGTCAGTCGAGGCGGAACTACAGAGGCAAAGATGATGTTGAAAGACAGGTGAGGTATGAGCTGCGGCAAATTGAAATTAGCGGAGATTGAGGCCTGGCGGATAATGAGAAGAGAGGATATACTGAAGGGCAAGTTCCCATCTCCGGAGTTCTGACTGGTTGGTGTTAGTGGGAAGTATCCAGATAACCCGGACGGTGTAGCACTGTGCCAAGATGTGCTGACCGTGCACCAAGGCATGTTTAGCCACAGGGTGATCCTCATTACCAACAAACACTGTCTGCCTGTGTCCATTCATGCGAATGGACAGTTTGTTACTGGTCATTCCCACATAGAAAGCTTCACAGTGTAGGCAGGTCAGTTGGTAAATCACGTGGGTGCTTTCACACGTGGCTCTGCCTTTGATCGTGTACACCTTCCGGGTTACAGGACTGGAGTAGGTGGTGGTGGGAGGGTGCAAAAACGGGGACGGTTACAAGGGTAGGAGCCAGAGGGTAGGGAAGGTGGTTTGGGGATTTCATAGGGATGAACTAAGAGGTTACGAAGGTTAGGTGGACGGCAGAAAGACACTCTTGGTGGAGTGGGGAGGATTTCATGAAGGATGGATCTCATTTCAGGGCAGGATTTGAGGAAGTCGTATCCCTGCTGGAGAGCCACATTCAGAGTCTGATCCAGTCCCGGAAAGTATCCTGTCACAAGTAGGGCACTTTTGGGGTTCTTCTGTGGGGGGTTCTGGGTTTGAGGAGATGAGGAAGTGGCTCTGGCTATTTGCTTCTGTACCAGGTTGGGAGGGTAGTTGCGGGATGCGAAAGCTTTTTTCAGGTTGTTGGTGTAATGGTTCAGGGATTCCAGACTGGAGCAGATTCGTTTGCCACAAAGACCTAGGCTGTAGGGAAGGGACCGTTTGATGTGGAATGGGTGGCAGCTGTCGTAATGGAGATACTGTTGCTTGTTGGTGGGTTTGATGTGGATGGACGTGTGAAGCTGGCCATTGGACAGGTGGAGGTCAATGCCAAGGAAAGTGGCATGGGGTTTAGAGTAGGACCAGATGAATCTGATGGAACCAAAGGAGTTGAGGTTGGAGAGGAAACTCTGGAGTTCTTCTTCGCTGTGAGTCCAGATCATAAAAATGTCATCAATAAATCTGTACCAAACTTTGGGTTGGCAGGCCTGGGTAACCAAGAAGGCTTCCTCTAAGTGACCCATAAGTAGGTTGGCATACGAGGGGCCATCCTGGTACCCATGGCTGTTCCCTTTAATTGTTGGTATGTCTGGCTAGTTCTAATAACTTTCGCTTTTTTTCCATTTTTGTTTTTCCCACATCACTTCTCTTTTTTAGCCACTTCCCACAGGTTTTAACGTCATTATTTCTTCGTCAGACAACTGTTAGTCTCATTTTCCCAATCTGTCACCACAAAACCATTCCTTTTAATACATGTACACGCAGTTTTTTCGAAATTTTCCCGAATTGCTCCACCCTTTAACATTTTTTGCCAGCAACACAACCACCTAACCTTTCTGTACATCGTTGTCTACCAACCCAAGTTCATCACAGGAACAACATAGCCCAGCTATAACCAACACTTTTTCGCCTTTTTTTCACACCAGATCTACAGTTGCTTTCCAGTTCACATTTATCTCTCCCCATATATTTTTATTTTCATTTTCATTTCAGCCTCATGTTACACTTTCCACCTTCTAATACCATGTCACCCTCACAACATCCCCACAACGACCCCATTAAGTTTTATTTACATTCCCTCCGCAAACATGCCTTCGCCCTAGCCAGATTACACTCCCATATTTTATTTTCTCAGACTTGTCTGACATTTGGCATTACCCCCAAAGTTCCCATCTCTGGGCGCAACCCTTCTTTCCATCAGTCCCTATACCAGTTCCAAACTGAACAATCCATTGCCCTCACCCACCTAATCCTTCACCTACACATCAACTCAGCCAATGAACACACCCGTCAACTCCTATCCTTAATAAAAGTCCTCAATCTTTCCTCTCCCACATCCACACCGGCTGTTCAGAGCATCCTCCTACAGGCCAACTGCAAATTAGAACAGCATGCCACCCTCCACCTCAAAAAACTATCCAATCTCCTGGTTTCCCACCTCCGGAAAGGCAACTCACTCACCCTTCACAACCTTTCCAGCAAACCTCAACCTCCTCTCATTGCACACAGACCCAGTCTCTCCCATCTGCTCAATCTCCCACTTCCAGCTCCACTCCCCCCAAAACCTTAAAATTCCAATCAACACATTCTGGAACCACAACACCCTAATTCAGTAGTTAACCTTTCCTCCAAACCTCTCTCCCAATCCAAAACCTCTGTCCTATCCAAAGGCCTCACCTTCAGCCCCACTCCCAGATTCAACCAAACAGCCCTCGTCAAAGATTTACTGTCCTACACCCATACTCTGTGCTGGAAATATCACTTTGCCATGAAGAAAAATGATCCTAATCCTACTCCTAATGACCCAACTCCCCAAGACACTATCCAAATTGAACCCTGCCTGAAACAGTTCCGTCCTCTGTCACAGCGGGACCCACCTCCTCTTCCTCAAAATCACCCTCTCCAAACTTTCCAGGAATTTCTGACTTCCAGCCTTGCCTCTCAATCCTTCTTAAAAAACCTTAATCCTACTCCCAACATCACCACAGCTGAAGCCCAGGCTATCCGTGATCTGAAGGCTGACCGATCCATCGTCATTCTTCCGGCGAACAAGGATTCCACGACTGTGGTACTTGATAGTCGGGAGTATGTGGCTGTGGGACTGCGTCAGCTTTCAGACAACACTACATACAAAGTTTGCCAAGGTAATCCCATTCCTGATGACCAGGCGGAGCTTCAAGGAATCCTCAGAACCTTAGGCCCCCTACAAAACCTTTCACCTGACTCCATCAACCTCCTGACCCCACCAACACCCCGATCCCCTACCTTCTACCTTCTTCCTAAAATTCACAAACCCAATCATCCCGGCCGTCCCATTGTATCTGGTTACCAAGCCCCCACAGAACGTATCTCTGCCTATGTAGATCAACACCTTCAACCCATTACATGCAGTCTCCCATCCTTCATCAAAGACACCAACCACTTTCTCAAACGCCTGGAATCCTTACCCAGTCTGTTACCCCCACAAACCATCCTTGTAACCATTGATACCACTTCCTTATACACAAATATTCCGCACGTCCAGGGCCTTGCTGCGATGGAGCAGTACCTTTCACGCCGATCACCTGCCACCCTACCTAAAACCTCTTTCCTCATTACCTTAGCCAGCTTCATCCTGACCCACAACTTCTTCACTTTCGAAGGCCAGACATACCAACAATTAAAGGGAACAGCCATGGGTATCAGGATGGCCCCCTTGTAGGCCAACTTATTTATGGGTCGCTTCGAGGAAGCCTTCTTGGTTACCCAGGCCTGCCAACCAAAGTTTGGTACAGATTTATTGATGACATTTTCATGATCTGGACTCACAGTGAAGAAGAACTCCAGAATTTCCTCTCCAACCTCAACTCCTTTGGTTCCATCAGATTCACCTGGTCCTACTCCAAATCCCATGCCACTTTCCTTGACGTTGACCTCCACCTGTCCAATGGCCAGCTTCACACGTCTGTCCACATCAAACCCACCAACAAGCAACAGTACCTCCATTATGACAGCTGCCACCCATTCCACATAACGGTCCCTTCCCTACAGCCTAGGTCTTCGTGGCAAACGAATCTGCTCCAGTCCGGAATCCCTGAACCATTACACCAACAACCTGAAAAAAGCTTTCGCATCCTGCAACTACCCTCCCGACCTGGTACAGAAACAAATAACCAGAGCCACTTCCTCATCTCCTCAAACCCAGAACCCCCCACAGAAGAACCCCAAAAGTGCCCTACTTGTGACAGGATACTTTCCGGGACTGGATCAGACTCTGAATGTGGCTCTCCAGCAGGGATACGACTTCCTCAAATCCTGCCCTGAAATGAGATCCATCCTTCATGAAATCCTCCCCACTCCACCAAGAGTGTCTTTCTGCCGTCCACCTAACCTTCATAACCTCTTAGTTCATCCCTATGAAATCCCCAAACCACCTTCCCTACCCTCTGGCTCCTACCCTTGTAACTGCCCCCAGAGTAAAACATGTCCCATGCACCCTCCCACCACCACCTACTCCAGTCCTGTAACCCGGAAGGTGTACACGATCAAAGGCAGAGCCACGTGTGAAAGCACCCACGTGATTTACCAACTGACCTGCCTACACTGTGAAGCTTTCTATGTGGGAATGACCAGCAACAAACTGTCCATTCGCATGAATGGACACAGGCAGACTGTGTCTGTTGGTAATGAGGATCACTCTGTGGCTAAACATGCCTTGGTGCACGGCCAGCACATCTTGGCACAGTGCTACACTGTCCGGGTTATCTGGATACTTCCCACTAACACCAACCAGTCAGAACTCCGGAGATGGGAACTTGCCCTTCAGTATATCCTCTCTTCTCGTTATCCGCCAGGCCTCAATCTCCGCTAATTTCAATTTGCCGCCGCTCATACCTCACCTGTCTATCAACACCATATTTGCCTCTGTAGTTCCGCCTCGACTGACATATCTGCCCAAACTCTTTGCCTTTACAAATGTCTGCTTGTGTCTGTGTATATGTGGATGGATATGTGTGTGTGTGCGCGAGTGTATACCTGTCCTTTTTCCCCCTAAGGTAAGTCTTTCTGCTCCTGGGATTGGAATGACTCCTTACCCTCTCCCTTAAAACCCACATCCTTTCGTCTTTCCCTCCCCTTCCCTCTTTCCTGATGAAGCAACTGTTTGTTGCGAAAGCATGAATTTTGTGTGTATGTTTGTGTGTCTATCGACCTGCCAGCACTTTCGTTTGGTAAGTCACATCATCTTTGTTTTTTGAATACATTATTAAATTCATACGTGATTTTGTAGAGGGGACAGGGGGATGGCAGTTGTGGTAGCAACAGCCCGACTTGGCATAAAGTCAAACTGAGCTTGGATGACAGGTGAAGGTATGTCATTCCATGTTGCTTCAGTTCTGTGTCAGAACATTTCAATTGTAATGACTGGTGAGTGACGATGGACTGTCTCTTGGCAATCCATGATCACATATTTTCAATGGGTGAGAGATCAGTAGAATGGAATGGTCAGAGCAACAGTCGCACATAGGGTATCGGGGTAATTCTGGACAGAACAGGCATAATGTAGTTTTGCATTATCTTGCTGAGAGATACCATCACAATGACCCCAGAGCTGAGACAGAGCCACCAGCCTTAATACCTCGTAAATATATCAGCTGCTGTCCAGACTAATGGCTATGCGAACTAAAGATGATGATATGCACCTTCACACCAAGTTTTCGCCCCAGGTGATGATGACAAATGTTACCTGGCTAATTTGTTCTTTTTGCAGCTTCCACATTGGTAAACTGTAAGTTGAAAAGGACTCCTATGAAAAGATGATGTAGTGCCACTCCTAAGCCCAGTATTGTTGATGGGCACATCACTATCGCCACACCTCTCTTTGCTGGCTCGTCAAGGGAAGCTGCATCAATAGTCATTGCGCTAACCGTCTGTAGTGTTCCATATCTCATCACATGGTCTGTGTGTAACATGGCTGTACCTTCCTGTACAGGCCACATAGCTTCTGTTGGTAACGCAAAATTCCAACAGCCTATTGCAGATGCTGCCCTAGATGTCTACATCTACATCTACACATCTACATATATACTCCGCTAGCCACCAAGCAGTGTGTGGCGGAGGGCACAATTCGTGCCAAAGTCATATTTCCCCCCTTCTGTTCCACTTGCAGATCGCGCGAGGGAAAAATGACTGTCTGAACGCCTCAGTACGAGCTCTTATTTCCATTATCTTTGAATGGTGATCATTGCGCGGTTTGAAAGTTGGTGGTAATAATATATATTCTACATCCTCGGTGAAGATTGGATTTCAGAATTTAGTGAGCAGCCCCTTCTGTTTAGCGCACCATCTATCTGCAAGTGCGTCCCACTTCAAACTTTCTGTGAGATTTGTAATGCTCTCGCGTTGGCTAAATGTACGTCACGAATCTTGCCGCTCTTCTTTGGACCGTCTCAATCTCTTGAATCAGACCCACCTGGTAAGGGGCCCATACAGACAAACAATACTCCAAGACTGGACGAACTAACGTATTATAAGCTATTTCCTTTGTTGAAGGACTGCATCGCTTCAGGATTCTACCAATAAACCGCAGTCTAAGAGTTCCCCTTACCCGTTACTTGTGTAATCTGATCATTCCATTTGAGATCATTTCGAATAGTCACACCCAGATACTTGACGGACGTTACCGTTTCCAAAGACTGGGCATTTATTTTGTACTCGTACATTAATGGGGGTTTTCGTCTTGTTATATGCAGTAGGTTACACTTACTAATATTGAGAGATAACTGTCAGTCATTACACCACGCGTTTATTTTCTGCAAATCCTCATTTATTTGTTCACAATCAGTTGTGTATCGGTAATTTCCCTTGCACCCAGTAACTATTTTATTGATGTCAAGGTTTACCTGAAGGTTTTGCAAATGCAAGTCAACACCGATGCTGCCGTGATCTTACTCAACTTGCAAACAATGTACATGGACTTGGACTCTTCCCCCCTTAGCACCAGTGTCACGCACATTAGTCACCTACACTAAACAAAGCATTCTGATATTAGGTAGTTTCTTGGCCCCAGTCACATATAAATCTGTGGTTCATCTGCTGACTTTTTTGTAGTGAACAATGCACGCACCGAAAATTTGTATGGTTTGGATGCCTTTAACCTTTTCGGGTTTACTATTTCCAATGAAGCTAATCTCATCTCTGATCAAGTGCCTTACACACAACTTGACTCTTTATGATATGAGTATCAGCCCTGTTTTCTGCTGGTTTGAATTGTGCCAGTAAGTTCAAAGCCTATGTTACGATGAAACCTTTGGCCAGACCATGTTTCTTTCGGCCTTTCCCAGTGCCAATGGTGTTCTGTGATCAAGCTAAGGTGTAGTTCAACCACCTCACGGCCTCTGGGGCCATCCAACCGATCACATCCAGCGAATGGGTTGCACCCTTAGTCATTGTCAAGAAGCCGTCGGGACAGTTACGCCTTTGCAGCAATTTCAACGTTTCTGTCAATGCTCAGTCTATCATTGACATATATCCCTTGCCATGCCTTGACGAAATTTTTGCTAAACTCGCTGAAGGTCAGTATTTTCCAAGATTGACCTCTCCTTTGCATATTGGCAGCTTCCCATTAATTCTGATTCTCAATGGCTCGTGGTCATTAACACGTCTTTTGTCTTGTATCAATACTTGCAGTTGCCATTTGGCGTGGCCAGACCCCTGGCGATTTTTCAATGATTTCTTGAACAACTCATAAGGTCCGCACCTGACAGTGCAAACTATCTTGATGATATTGTGTTCTCCAGCTCTTCCACCACTGAACATCTCAACAAGTTATATATGTTCTTTTCAGTGTTACAGGGCGCTGTGTTCAAACGAAATTTGGAAAAGTGCGGCTTCTTTCTGCCTTCTATTGTTTAACTTGCGTTCTGTCTTGGGTGCAGGTGTCATACCCCTTCATCACAATGTCTGTCATTCTGGCTCCTTCACACCATATGTTAGTCAAGGATCTCCAGGTTTTTTTAGGTAAGATTGCTTATTATCATCAGTTTTTGCTGGGGGCGGTGTTGGTTGTACAACCATTACATGCCTTGCTGCGTAAGGGGACGTCTTTTCGCTGTTTGCAGGTGTGTGAAACAGTGTTTTCCAAACTGAAGTCTAAGTTACGATCTGCACATTGCCTCATAACCTACCAACAAGGTCAACATTTAATGTTAGCAACGGATGCATCCCAGCACGGGCTGGGGGCAGTGTTAGCTCATAAACATTCTGATGGCTCCTAGTGGCCTATTGCATACACATCAAAGACACTTAATTTGGCTCAGACTAGATATTTACAAATAAAAAAATGCCACCTGCAACACCCTCAGGATTCACCACGTTCCATCTGCAGCCAATGATGAGGCTGAAAAGTTAGAACATACAAAATGAAACGTAAAAAGTATGTGTCTGGGTTCCCGTCTGACATTGCCTTGGATCAGTTTCTGTTTTCCTATTGGTCATACCATTCAGCGACAACACTCCTTCTGAACTGCTCCATGGGAATCAACCCTGGTCTCTCCTGCATCTCTTGCGGCCCTGTCAGAGACACCAACCCGTGCAGCCATCGTCACTTTCCAGCCTGGGGTACCTATCTGGGCACAAGGGTTTGGTGGTCACCCAAAAATGGATTCCAGCTGTCATCTCCCAATGCCCGTACAGAGGGGCACCTCAGTGCTTGTCATTACGACCAGTTGAACATGCACATGGACAACCGGACAACCTCGGCCAGGACACTGACAATGCCATGTCAATCTGCGTTGTTCGATGGATCAGCTGTTGTAGATGGGTCCCTGCCACAACATACTGGGGATACCCCATCGCTGTTGGACGAAACTTGGGCGCAGCTTCTCTAATACCGCTACCAGTACCAATGCACCTGTTGTCCATACCAGAGCCATTTCCTCACCCTCAGCTGCCAACTGCGGGGGCACCAACACCACCACCACCACCACCACCAGGTCTGGACCTGATGTGGATATGGAGCCGATGTCACTCATCCTACCGTATGGGTTGACAGGAGAAGACAGACTGTGACACTGCGTGCGCCCCAAGTACTTCCAGTCATACACCCCATTATCAGTACATCATCCCAGCCAGAGCCTTGCAAAGGAAGACGGCATGGGCATCTTGCGAATCTGAGCTGTTCCCCAAGGGAAGAGGAATGAAGTAATGTACGCACACTTGAAATCCATGTGCATTAGTGATGCATTGTAATCCGCAAGAATGTGCTGTGAAAGAGCAATACTACGAACACCTTATCTTATTGTGTTCAGTTTATGTTATGGTGATTGGTGTACATGCCACAGTCTAATAAACTTGTACTAACATTCATGGTTGTGTTGTGTGTCCAAATTACAACTACTTTCTCTACAGGTTGTAGGTAGGTGGCACATAGATAATTATTTCATCCATAAAGGATGGAATAATGAGGCCTATGATTGATAATTAAATACATATAAAACAACTTTCTTTGTCAGTCACTTGTTTATCATACTTCTGTGTGCTTTTTTCATCTTCACCATCTTGTAGAAATAGTTCTTGGGTGGAACATTGGATATCATCATGAAGTTCCCACCAAGTTCATTGGCACAATTCTGTCCTTTTCATACCAGTGCAAGCAGAAAATGCACAGGTGTGAAGGTGCCAATAGCAAAGATTTCCTGATCGGTAGTGGGGAAATATAGCAATGCTACTTGTCAAACAATGAACCAAGAGCTTCAGCGCATGTGCAAGGGCTCTTGTTCTTACTGTGTACTGTTGTTGGCCACCCAAGCACCCACTGTTGGAAATCACATGCTGTTATATGCATCCATGGCCATCTTTGCTGTGGTCATCCAAATATCCATATTGTCACCGAAACCCCCCCCCCCCTCCCCCACACACACACACATATGAATTTGACAATTCGCTGAAACTATTTGCCTGTAGAAGATATCCTGGTTTGCTCACCCCTAGATCTGGGGCTGGAATCCATTGCCAGCCACGTTAAAATCACATTGACTGCTAAGGCGAACAACTATTGGTTATAAAAGATTTGATGACAACATAGATATTCAGATGACAATGGCAAGGATGGCCAGATTTGAGCACAGATGCATGAATCGACATGTGGCTCCCAACAGAGGGCGCTGGGGTGGCCAATGGCAGTGTACAGCATGAACAACAGCCTTTGCACTTTTGCATACATGCCAAAGCTCTTGGTTTATCATCTGGATGGTGATGTAGCTGCCTTTCCCATTACCAATCAAGAAATCTTCACTGTTAGCCACTGAATTCAGTAAGTTCACACCTGTACATTTTCTGTTTAGGCTGGCATAAGTAGGAGGCTTCACTTACAGCTTAGCAGCTTGTTTGTCGTATGTGAAGATGTCTGTCAGCTGCACATGTTGTGAGAATTGCACAATGACATCTAACATCTAGCCTGAGATCCAGTTCTACAACTATTCTGTTGTGAAAGCTTTAAGTAACACATCAACATCTTCAGATGGAGATATTCATAAAAGAGCAGATAAACACACTATTGAGTTATACACTGTTGAGTTACGGTATAAGCGCAGCACAGATGTGTGGGGTGCATGCACACACACACACACACACACACACACACACACACACAGACACACACACTCTGCAGTGAGTTATGGTATAAGCACAGCACAGATGTGTGGGGTGCATGCACGCGCGCGCACACACACACACACACACACACACACACACACACACACACACACACACACACACACACAGTGCACCTCTGCAGCCAGAATGAAGCTAAAAATGTTGTTTATTTTGCAGGAGAAGATGTTGGAAGCATTGCAGTTCCTCTCATGAGTGATGTTTCAACAGTATGCAAATCAAAAAGTACTGATTCTGTACTCCTTATGAGAACATTTGTTGAAGGACTACAAGATATTATTAATGCAAGTGCAAACTTGGAACTATCACAGGAGAAACTATTAGGTAATGTTGCTACATTGTTTTCTAAAGTAGTGGCTGATTAAATATATGTAATATGCAACCTCAAAGATGTTCAAATTTCAATTAGGAAGTACCAGAACAATGAAAATGCAAATACATGACAATAAATTAACATTGAGCTTGGTCAATGGCAGAAATAATTCATATTGATTATTCGATCCCTACTTCCCTTCATTGCTGCTGACAGTCATTGCTTCATTTATTGGTGTTTATGTTCCATTTGTTTGTCTAAATTTTGTGTAAGGTTACTGCTTTTTCCTGAATTCTTTGCATACAGAAATTACAAAGGCCAAAAAAATTTTCCTTTTTCTCTGTAATTTGCATGAAAATATGAATTTTTGACTAAATTGATTGTGTTGATCATGAATCTGAAACCTATTTCTCTACAAAATACAGATTTTTATGCCACATCATCATCAAACTCTGTACCCTATGAGATCAGAAAACAATTACAGGGGATATAGTTGAAGCATAGTAAGAAAATGATTAAAAAGTAATGTGAGAGACATATAAATTAGAAAAAACAAATACCAGGTGGAGGTATTATTTCCATTTACATTTTCCTGTGACTGAGTGCTTGATGTCCTTCCTTTAGTGTATCACTTCACCTTCACATGTGATAGACCAGAAGTAGCCACACATTATGTTTATTCCCCAAAAACCTGGATAACGATGTTGCAGACATTGAAGTTCCTGATGGAACCATTCAGCATGTTCCTCTGATGCGGTAGCCAGATTGTGCTGAAAATTGTCTTGGTGTAACATTAAAAAATGTAGTTTTGGGGAGACCTTGCATTCTGACTGTTTAAATGGCTGCAACATATCGTCCACTATTTTCTTGTAATCAGTTTCTTTAGTCTGGGCGGGGAAATGATACACTGGATTTGTTAAGGATTTTTTTTTTTTAACTTCTCTGATCTTATTGTTTTGCTTCCATCATTGTGATTTTAAAGTGTTCATCAGACATCAACTTACACATATCTGGTCCAACAAATATCTCTTCTTCCAGCTTTGCAGGTAGTAGATTTGGGAACTGACTCAGGGTGTATACGAACCGGTACAACTGGGAGTTCCGGGAATTTTTTCATCCAGGTGAAAACCAGGAAAAACCCGGTAATTTTTTAGAATTCTGGGAATTTTTCATTGTTTTAGTTTTCTGTTAAATTTTAGTTTTTATAATTTTGACTGGTAAGAACCAATACTCTAACAAAGGATATTACTGTATCCAGCTACTGCAGAATAATAATTCAACAATAAAACATAAACAAGAGAAAAAAATAAAAATAACTTAAATTGCAAAGGAAATGTGCCATATACAACAATGACACACAGTGCTCATACAAGCATCTGCCAACAGCAAAATGTGTCAAAGGCTTTAGGAAGACTATGCAATGCTTCTTAACAACAAATTTCCTCCGATGAGCGTGAAGTCACAACTGTTTACATTGGATTTGTTTTGGCAGTTATAAGCGGGCTCATGCACATGCGCATTTGAGTTGCGTTTGGGTAGTAGATTCTCCCGCTTCTAGCTACAGGAATGTGGCTGTTGGCTGTGCAAGTAGTCGCAGCAAGCAGCTAGATGCTAGCAGAAAAGGGGCGCCACATTCATATTCTTTAGGGAAAAAAAAAACTTGTTTCCCAAAGCGCCTAGCATCCAGCGCACGTTGGTCTGTCGATTATTCATATTATTTTGAAATGCATCCCTCTTGTTTTTTTGAACATTTTTGAACACATTTTAAGTTGATTTCTGAATGAATCATAAGTTGAGTTTTGAATGTGTGCATAGTGTATGTGATGTCTCTGTCAGGAGAATCCTTGTCACATCTAGAAATAAACTTTCTGCAGAAAATTGGGGATGGGGCTATACAAGCTGAGCGGAGGAAAGCCGAATGGATGAATGCCAATCGCTGTCCGATTATGTGGTTGATTGGGTTTGCAGATGATCAGCATTGTTATAATTGCTAGCGAAATTCATAGATTCAGACTACCAGAATTGAAATAAATGACTAACAGGAGTAACAGGTGAGAAAGATTACGTATTATCTTCTCGGTGTATCCAAGAAAATGAAATTTTGACAGAAAAGTTTTGGCCAGATCGCTACACTAGTAAGGACCAGTTGTACAGTCCTCGGCTAGAAGCCGTTTATGTTCTATTCTGGAAGTAATGTGGAGAACATTTTGTACGAACATGTAACAACGCCTAACTGGAGAATAATCGCAGGATAACTAAACCTGTGATTCTGGCAGGGTTAGTGAAGTTAATCGGCGAACAAATTTTGACAATGGCAGGAATAGCTACAGAATTGGTGATGACAAGATTGTTTGTTAGAACGAGGAAGGAGAAGAAGTGGGGACGTCATAAAAAATATGGAAGAAAAAATGATTCCAAATTTATATAAAAATTTCATAATACTACTTTTCAATCTCATGCTTGAGAAACTGATGCGTATGTATGAATGCAATGTGAAGCTATTTCTGAACATAAAGCTTTTTGCTTGTCGTAGGCCTAATAGGCATTTGATATTTGTACTCCATGAATTATCTTCTGTCGTGTTCTAAAAGTCTCGTTTGTACAAAATATTTAGCATGATTTCTGCACACTGAATGAGATGTACCATATGCAGGTAAATTATTTTCACTGGTCCATGATCCCAGAAATGGTACTGCGTCTTTTGAGGGTCTCATGTCTTTCACAAAATTGTTAGGTTCTCAGAATGAGATTTTCACTCTGTGGCGGAGTGTGCGCTGATATGAAACTTTCTGGCAGATTAAAACTGTGTGCCAGACCGAGACGCGAACTAGGGACCTTTGCCTTTCGCGGGCAAGTGCTCTACCAACTGAGCTACCCAAGCACCTTGGGTAGCTCATTTGATAGAGCACTTGCCCACGAAAGGCAAAGGTCTCGAGTTCGCGTCTCGGTCCGGCACACAGTTTTTATCTGCCAGGAAGTTTGTTAGGTTCTGTTGGAGTAACAGGTTTTGGGTTACTTTCAGTACCATGCTCGGAATAGTTAGATTCATCGCTTTCGTGAGTCACCTCCAGTTCAGAGAATTCAAATGCATAGACTGATTTTTGGTGGGGAGGGGATCAGTAACTCTATACCATGGAGGAAGGTTAAATCAACAAATTTAAGTTCAGATACAAGATATTCCTTCTTCCTCTCTCTCTCTCTCTCTCTCTCTCTCTCTCTCTCTCTCTCTCTCTCTCTCTCTCTCTCTTCCCCCCCCCCTCTCCACCTCCTCTCCCCCTCCCTCCCTCCCTCCCTCCCTCCCTCCCTCACTCACTCACTCTCTTACCATCTCCCCCTCCCTCTTATTTTTTTACTCCATTAATTTCATACAGAAGTAACAATCATTGATGTGATTCTTTTTTTCACACCATACTGTGGGAATTTAAAGTTCATACACTTCATTTTATCTACACATCACTTCCTTAATTGCTCCATGCTTGTATGACATGATCTCCGAGCATCATGCCAAAATAAGCAAAACACGATTTGCACACAAACACTCTTATTTGTCGATCTCTTGAGCTTATCATATAAGTTCCACAAAAGTAAAAAAAATTATCTGGGCTATTCACACAATGCCTCTCCAACATTTCAATGAAATAACACCACTCACAACCATGCTCATAATTACCTTCTCCTAGCTCTTACAGTCACGCAACTCTTGATTTCTGCAGCAATAACAAAAAATTAGCTTTGAAATTTGTTCTTCTACTTGACTATCCTAAAAACAAGAAATGTTGCCATGCTTATGTAAACTACACTACATAACCTGGATTTCACAACCAGTAGTAAATAGCTTTCAGTAGGTCAGGAGGAGGTATAGTTGTGCAGTAAAAACTGGGGGTTCAGGTGTGTCAAATTAGTAAAGAACACTATTAGTTTCCAAACCCTGGAACACATGTCCACATGTTTTATTAAATGATGTTTTTCTGTCGTAGTTACAGTTTGCTCATTAATAAAAAAATTAAAAGTAATTCATCAAGTATTACTTTTAACTGTAATCTTATAGCTTCAATCAAGCTTACATCACCAAAAAATCTGTTTATTGTTTTACTGAAGAACTAAATAATGGAAATTATGCCAGTTTTTGCAGTCTTGCTGAAGCCAGTATGTGTGTGTTACACACAGATTTTATTTTAAGTAACTTCGGTGAATGGCAGATGGTTTCATCGGCAAAACCACAGCAGATTTTTTCCCCTTCCATTCTATCAAGCTGGTCTCTCTCTCTCTCTCTGTCTCTCTAATAGCCTTAATGTTAATTACCCATAAAAATTCAAGCATTTCTATAATTCTTGCTTTTGTATGAATTTATTATATGGTCTTATTTCAAATGAAGGTAAAAAAGTCAGATTACCATATAAGAGTGACTGTGTATAGATGAAAGGGGATAAGAATAAACTAGCTTCTGAAATCAAAGGTTTCTTCACATTGTAATTTGATGACCGTTAATTTTTACAGATCGTATTCATTTTATCTCCATTGGATTAGGGAGCTGACTTTGTGCATATGAAATTTTGAAATCCTCCCTTCTTATGAGAATCGAAACCAAACTACATTCTCCAGCGGGGTTTCGGTTACCTCTCACCAAGCCGTGAAATGAGTAATGCTTTGCCCACTATCCTTTACACCCCTCCCTCAGTGGGATTCGGCCGTCCACTGAACCTACACAATGTACTCGTCCATCCTAACACAACCCCTGCTCCCAATCCCTTACCTCATGGCTCATACCCCTTTATAGACCTATATGCAAGACCTGTCCATACATCCTCCCACCTCCTCTGGTCACTAACATCACGTAACCCATCAAAGGCAGGGCCACCTGTGAAACCAATCATGTGGTCTACAAGCTAAGCTGCAACCACTGTGCTGCATTTTATGTAGGCATAACAACCAACAAAAACTGTCTTGTCCGCATGAATGGCCACCGACAAACTGTGACCAGGAAACAAGTGGACCATCCTGTTGCTGAACAAGTTGCCAGACATGATATCCTTCATTTCAATGACTGATTCACAGCCTGTGCCATATAGTTCCTTTCCACTAACACCAGCTTTTCTGAATTGTGCAGGTGGGAACGTTCCCTGCAATACATCCTGCGTTCCCATAACCCTCCTGGCCTTAACCATCATTAGTCGCTGTCCTCACCCATCCAGCCCCATCCCTGTTCCCATTTCAGCACTACACAACCGCCATTCCACCACCACACACAGTCTTTTTTTTATTTTTTGTTTATTTCTCTCTGTTTCTCTCCTTTTCCATTACTTCCCCCCTTCCCCCTTCTCACCTCACCCCTGCCTGCCGCCAAACTTGCAGCACTTCACTGTCTGCCATACCCCCCTTCCCACATCTCTCCTGCCCACTGCCCAACTTGCAGCACTTCATTGTCTGCCTTCCCCACCATACTATCCCTCCCCCCTCCCTGCACCAGCCTCCTCCTTACCCCTACCCAGTCGCCACTCCCATCATGCACTGGTGCTGCTGCTCACAGTATGGTTTCAGTTGCCTTAGACTGCAGTCGTGTGTGTGAGTTGCATTTGTGTGACTGTGTGTGTGTGGGGAGGGAGTGGGGGGAGGGGTTATGTGTGTCTATTGTTGACAAAGGCCATTGGCCAAAAGCTTTAAGTGTGAAAATCTTTTTGTTATGTCTATCTACGACTCAGCATCTCCGCTATATGGTGATTAGCAACTTACCTTCTCATAATATTGTTACACCCAGGTATTTGTATGACTTGGCCGATTCCAACTGTGTTACAGAATTATTTTGCCTGCGGTGTTAAGAGATACTATGTTAATAATGATTACACAAATAGGAACTAATTTTTCTTAGTATTATCGATATTTGGCTCAAAACAACAGTCATAATGAACATCTATTTTATCATTGTCTCCATCCTCATTATCTACTCATACACCATTATCCTCTGCCAGATTTTTGTCGAAAGGTATTTGGTTCAGTTTGTAGCCCACTGCAGAAAATGTGTGTACCATATCATGTTTCTTTGCCTGTTGTGAATGACTACTATTCTACAAGTCTTTAACTTGAGGCAAAATACAATCATATCTAACCCCACTTCTGATCATTTTGTGTTTGCTCACTGGTATCATTGCACATACACCATGCAGACCAACCTATGCTCATGCATGACATCTAGTCTTCTTCTTCTTCTTCTTCCTAATATTTGAATGAGTTCTTACCAACTGACCCAGGAAAAATCAGAAATTCAGGTAGTCAAGTATTCCTACTGTTTCAAATACACTGTCATACCTCTGGGAGTATTAGAGTTTCAAGTTTTTTGTAGTTTCTTTCCTGTAATGCCAAAAGAACTATCTGCAGACATATGAATGACCATGTACAGGGAAAAAACCAGTCAACGTGAAATCCGTATTGTCATGCAGTCACACAGACGAAATAAAATACGTTAAGTTTTGTTTTGAGCTGCACAGTTATCACTAAACAATTGAATACATTTAATATTATTTGAGCTGCACAGTTATCACTAAACAATTGAATACATTTAATATTATTTGCATCACTGTATGGTTTTAAGACTAACTCAAAAAAATGCCATAGACATGAACTAATTTCCTTTGGATCCCCTGCCATCTTCGCTCTCCAGCCACCTATAAAAATGTGTCATGTTTGGTGAAGTAATTTTCTTTCCTCATGAATGACTATTCCTAACACATGTACCATAATTAATGTGAATAATATGCTCTAATAATTTGTCTTTGATAAAGGCTGATTCTGCATCAAATCAAAGATCACTGTTAAACTGCCATCTGGGCATTTATTAAGGTTCTGGATAAAAAGAATTTTCTTTTAGTTTATGCACAAGTCTTTCCACTACAGCTGTTTCTTGATATCCTAATCAGTAGTAACTTTAAAACAAACTTTGAATGCTAGTGAAACATTGCAGGTGTCCTGTTTTATGTTGCCAAACCCCAGAAATTGGTGACAAAAATCTGAAAGAAAAGAAGGTAATTAGAAATTGCCTTTTAGTACGCAGTAATCATAACATATATTTTACACATTATCTGAATCTAAATGTTTACTGTCAATTTATCATACTGTATCTACTAGGTAGTTAATTTGTTGCTCACTTATAGATTTGTTGAAGTTTTATTGCCAGCTGCTGTCTTCTCATAAAATAAATTCCACATATGTATGGTTAATTCTGGAGAAAATATTTTCTTAATTATGTCTTTTTTTCTCCCCCAGTACTGTCCTCTGCATATAAACCTTGTTATGTGAGCTATAATTTCAGCCTTCAGTTTCTACATACCATCACCAAGCCTTGCACTACCTCTTATTTCAGAAACTGCAACCTCACAATTCATTTTCTCATCAGTTGCATGCTCAGCCTTCCTTCTCCCAACATTAAAAATACTTAGAGATATAGCTCTACAAACAGAGGACTTTCCCTGAAGAGAAATTTGTACGCTGTAGCTTATAGTTTTATTTGGTGCTTGAACATTCTTTCTTACCCCTATCAGGCCTTCATCTTTTAGGATGTTATTGTTGTTGTGGTCTTCAGTCCTGAGACTGGTTTGATGCAGCTCTCCATGCTACTCTATCCTGTGCAAGCTTCTTCATCTCCCAGTACCTACTGCAACCTACATCCTTCTGAATCTGCTTAGTGTATTCATCTCTTGGTCTCCCCCTACGATTTTTACCCTCCACGCTGCCCTCCAATACTAAATTGGTGATCCCTTGATGCCTCAGAACATGTCCTACCAACCGATCCCTTCTTCTGGTCAAGTTATGCCACAAACTTCTCCCCAATCCTATTCAATACTTCCTCATTAGTTATGTGATCTACCCATCTAATCTTCAGCATTCTTCTGTAGCACCACATTTCGAAAGCTTCTATTCTCTTCTTGTCCAAACTATTTATCGTCCATGTTTCACTTCCATACATGGCTACACTCCATACAAATACTTTCAGAAATGACTTACTGACACTTAAATCTATACTCGATGTTAACAAATTTCTCTTCTTCAGAAACGCTTTCCGTGCCATTGCCAGTCTACATTTTATATCCTCTCTACTTCAACCATCATCAGTTATTTTGCTCCCCAAATAGCAAAACTCCTTTACTACTTTAAGTGTCTCATTTCCTAATCTAATACCCTCAACATCACCCGACTTAATTCGACTACATTCCATTATTCTCGTTTTGTGTTTGTTGATGTTCATCTTATATCCTCCCTTCAAGACACCATCCATTCCGTTCAACTGCTCTTCCAAGTCCTTTGCTATCTCTGAAAGAATTACAATGTCATCGGCGAACCTCAAAGTTTTCATTTCTTCTCCATGGATTTTAATACCTACCCCGAATTTTTCTTTTGTTTCCTTTACTGCTTGCTCAATATACAGATTGAATAACATCGGGGAGAGGCTACAACCCTGTCTCACTCCCTTCCCAACCACTGCTTCCCTTTCATGCCCCTTGACTCTTATAACTGCCATCTGGTTTCTGTACAAATTGTAAATAGCCTTTCGCTCCCTGTATTTTACCCCTGCCACCTTTAGGATTTGAAAGAGAGTATTCCAGTCGACATTGTCAAAAGCTTTCTCTAAGTCTACAAATGCTAGAAACGTAGGTTTGCCTTTCCTTAATCTTTCTTCTAAGATAAGTCATAAGGTCAGTATTGCCTCACGTGTTCCAGTATTTCTATGGAATCCAAACTGATCTTCCCCGAGGTCGGCTTCTACTAGTTTTTCCATTCGTCTGTAAAGAATTCGTGTTAGTATTTTGCAGCTGTGGCTTATTAAACTGATTGTTCGGTAATTTTCACATCTGTCAACACCTGCTTTCTTTGGGATTGGAATTATTATATTCTTCTTGAAGTCTGAGGGTATTTCGCCTGTTTCATACATCTTGCTCACCAGATGGTAGAGTTTTGTCAGGACTGGCTCTCCCAAGGCCGTCAGTAGTTCCAATGGAATGTTGTCTACTCCGGGGGCCTTGTTTCGACTCAGGGCTTTCAGTGCTCTGTCAAACTCTTCACGCAGTATCGTATCTCCCATTTCATCTTCATCTACATCCTCTTCCATTTCCATAATATTGTCCTCAAGTGCATCGCCCTTGTATAGACCCTCCATATACTCCTTCCACCTTTCTGCTTTCCCTTCTTTGCTTAGAACTGGGTTTCCGTCTGAGCTCTTGATGTTCATACAAGTGGTTCTCTTATCTCCAAAGGTCTATTTAATTTTCCTGTAGGCAGTATCTATCTTACCCCTAGTGAGATACGCCTCTACATCCTTACATTTGTCCTCTAGCCATCCTTGCTTAGCCATTTTGCACTTCCTGTCGATCTCATTTTTGAGACGTTTGTATTCCTTTTTGCCTGCTTCATTTACTGCATTTTTATATTTTCTCCTTTCATCAATTAAATTCAATATTTCTTCTGTTACCCAAGGATTTCTACTAGCCCTCGTCTTTTTACCTACTTGATCCTCTGCTGCCTTCACTACTTCATCCCTCAAAGCTACCCATTCTTCTTCTACTGTATTTCTTTCCCCCATTCCTGTCAATTGTTCCCTTATGCTCTCCCTGAAACTCTGTACAACCTCTGGTTCTTTCAGTTTATCCAGGTCCCATCTCCTTAAGTTCCCACCTTTTTGCAGTTTCTTCAGTTTTAATCTACAGGTCATAACTAATAGATTGTGGTCAGAGTCCACATCTGCCCCTGGAAATGTCTTACAATTTAAAACCTGGTTCCTAAATCTCTGTCTTACCATTATATAATCTGTCCGATACCTTTTAGTGTCTCCAGGGTTCTTCCATGTATACAACCTTCTATCATGATTCTTAAACCAAGTGTTAGCTATGATTAAGTTGTGCTCTGTGCAAAATTCTACCAGGCGGCTTCCTCTTTCATTTCTTAGCCCCAATCCATATTCACCTACTACGCTTCCTTCTCTCCCTTTTCCTACACTCGAATTCCAGTCACCAATGACTATTAAATTTTCGTCTCCCTTCACTGTCTGAATAATTTCTTTTATTTCATCATACATTTCTTCAATTTCTTCGTCGTCTGCAGAGCTAGTTGGTATATAAACTTGTACTACTGTAGTAGGTGTGGGCTTCGTATCTATCTTGGCCACAATAATGCATTCACTATGCTGTTTGTAGTAGCTTACCCGCATTCCTATTTTCCTATTCATTATTAAACCTACTCCTGCATTACCCCTATTTGACTTTGTGTTTATAACCCTGTAGTCACCTGACCAGAAGCCTTGTTCCTCCTGCCACCGAACTTCACTAATTCCCACTATATCTAACTTTAACCTATCCATTTCCCTTTTTAAATTTTCTAACCTACCTGCCCGATTAAGGGATCTGACATCCCACGCTCCGATCCGTAGAACGCCAGTTTTCTTTCTGCTGATAACGACATCCTCTTGAGTAGTCCCCGCCCGGAGATCCGAATGGGGGACTATTTTAGCTCCGGAATATTTTACCCAAGAGGACGCCATCATCATTCAATCATACAGTAAAGCTGCATGCCCTCGGGAAAAATTACGGCCGTAGTTTCCCCTTGCTTTCAGCCGTTCGCAGTACTAGCACAGCAAGGCCGTTTTGGTTATTGTTACAAGGCCAGATCAGTCAATCATCCAGACTGTTGCCCTTGCAACTACTTAAAAGGCTGCTGCCCCTCTTCAGGAACCACACGTTTGTCTGGCCTCTCAACAGATACCCCTCCGTTGTGGTTGTACCTACAGTACCGCTATCTGTATCACTGAGGCACGCAAGCCTCCCCACCAACGGCAAGGTCCATGGTTCATGGTTCACACCAATATACCCCATTAAAAAGTTTCTCTGACTCACAGCATCTGTATTGTACCAGTATCTGTTATTTTCATGTATCATGACATCTTCTGACATGCATAATGCTCTTGAAAGTTATGATTATGTTTACATGCGATTGGAGATTTTCAACTTGCAGCAGCATTATGTTTTTCGAGTTTCAAAACATTCTGCTTCCACATATTTACAGATGTTTTACGTTTCCTTGGCTTTTCTGTAAATTCTCTCAAATCAGCAAATTCATTTGACATATCAGAATTCATTAATTGTTTACAGTAAACAAACACAACAGAAAACACAAGAACATTTCATGAAATAACACACTAACAAATTGCAGGCAGCCATTACTGAGACAGTAATTACATGATCACACAGACACTTTATATTGGCTCACTGTGTTTGAGATGTCACAATACTCAGCCAGATGAGTGCAGGAGTATTGGGTGCTTCTTGCTATGAAAGTTCAAAAGGATTTGGCATGTTTTGGAGTAAAATGCTGGATTTTACGACCTATGTGTAAGAGATTTGG
This sequence comes from Schistocerca cancellata, assembly GCF_023864275.1. Lineage (NCBI taxonomy): Eukaryota > Metazoa > Arthropoda > Insecta > Orthoptera > Acrididae > Schistocerca > Schistocerca cancellata. The sequence goes on along the minus strand of NC_064634.1, from coordinate 142,790,090 downwards.
TACTTTTTGCAAGAAAATATGTACTCTATGGGATCAAAAGTATCCGAACACCCCCAAAAGGCGACGTCAGTAGTCATTAGACATCGTGAGAGACCATAATGGGGTGCTCTACGGAAGTCACGGACTTCGAACGTGGTCAAGTGATTGGGTGTCACTTGTCATACATCTGTACATGAGATTTCCACATTCCTAAACATCCTTAGGTCCAGTGTTACTGATGTGATAGTGAAGAGGAAACACGAAGGGACACATACAGCACAAAAACGTGCAGGCCAACCTCGTCTGTTGACTGACGGAGACTGCTGACAGGTGAAGAGGGTCATAATGTGTAATATGCAGACATCTATCCAGAAACTTCCTGGCAGATTAAAACTGTGTGCCGGACCGAGACTCGAACTCGGGACCTTTGCCTTTCGTGGGCAAGTGCTCTACCAAGCGAGCTACCCAAGCACGGCTCACGCCCTGTCCTCACAGCTTTACTTCTGCCAGTATCTCGTCTCCTACCTTCCAAACTTAACAGAAGCGAACCCTGCAGAGGTAGGAGACGAGATACTGGCAGAAGTAAAGCTGTGAGGACAGGGCGTGAGTCGTGCTTGGGTAGCTCAGTCGTTAGAGCACTTGCCCACGAAAGGCAAACGTCCCGAGTTTGAGTCTCGGTCTGGCACACAGTTTTAATCTGCCAGGAAGTTTCATATCAGTGCACACTCCGCTGCAGAGTAAAAATCTCATTCTGGATCTATCCAGAACATCACACAGGAATTCCAAACTGCATCAGGGCCCACTGCAAGTACTATGACATTTGGGTGGAAGGTGAGGAAACATGGATTTCATGGTTGAATGGCTGCTCATAAGCCACACACATCATCCAGTAAATGCCACACAATGCCTCGCTTGGTGTAAGGAGCATAAACAATGGATGATTGAACAGTGGACAAATGTTGTGTGGAGTGACAAATCACAGTACACAATGTGACGATTCAATGGCAGGGTGTGGGTGTGTGGAATGCCCGGTGAACATCATCTGCCAGCATATGTAGTGCCAACAGTAAAATTCAGTGGTGTCGAATTTTTTCATGGAGGGGGCTTGCATCCCTTGTCGTTTTGTGTGGCACTATCACAGCACAGGCCTACATTGATGTTTGAAGCACCTTCCTGCTTCCCACTGTTGAAGAGCAGTTCAGGGATGGTGATTGTATCTTTCAACACTATTGAGCACCTGTTCATAATGCACAGCCTGTGGTGGAGGGGTTACGTGACAATAACGTATGCCTGCTAGAGTAGAAGCTTTCATCAAGGCTAAGGGTGGACCAACACCATATTGAATTCTACCATTACCAATGGAGGGCCCAACAAACTCGTAAGTCATTTTCAACCATGTGTCCAGATACTTTTGATCACATAGTGTACTTGTCAGATCCAGCAAGCTATTAGGTAAGGACAGTCACCGCTGACTCATTTTTTCGATCTAGTACCTCTTGGAATAAAGCAATACATATATGTTGACACATTTAATATTCACTCATGATAATTTTATTTTAAATAAGTAACTATATTTGTATCATTCTTACACATTGATATGTGACTGATGTAAGTACCATATGTTGATGTTATATAGGTGGCTGGATACAGGTGTACCTTAGCTACTGCCAGTCATCTGATATGTGCCGCCTACTTGATACTCTGTTGTCTATTGCCACAAGAGTGGAGAGCGACAGCCGTGCCCTTGGCAGCCACTGTTGGGATGAAACCGTGCCGCAGCTTGCCTATGCACTGTGGGAACATGCTTGGCCATCTGTTAAAACGTATTTTCAGCAACAGCCTAAGGCTACTTCATCTGGATCAGAGCCACCTATGCAAGCTGCAGATCTGGCTGCAGCATTAGCTCTTCTCACACTTGGAAAGGTATTCATTGTTATACTGGTAAATGTGATGGCTGTTACTTATTTGTTGCATGAACACAGTACTTTATTGCATGGTTTTGTAGCATAGCAAGATGTCAGAAACATATTGCATAAGCAGTGAAACAATTGTTCATAATTTTTAAACACCACAAAAGTTTGCAGCACTGTGTAATTAGGGATTGTGGGTCACTCAGATAATTTTGAATCATAAGGTATAAAAATGTCATTGTGTTCAATATTTTGTGAATTTTAACTGAGAGAGTAGTGGTATATTTGAAATCATGTTGAAAGATGGTATGTGCAGAGACAGAGAGAGGGGTGGGGAGGAGATGTAGATAGAGTCAAAAGTGTGGATGGGATGGAGTTGGCTTACATATAGTGACAGAAAGGGAGCAGACACTTTCCATGTTCTAAAATATTGCAAAATGTTGCTGTGAACAACAACAACAACAACAACAAAGAAAATTACGTCACCAAGAAGTGTTATGAAACTGGACAATCAACTTAAATCACTGCTAGGGAAGGCAAATGAAAGATTTTGATTTAATCGAAGAGTTCTGGGAAAGGGCGGTATATCTGTAAAAGAAATTGCATACAGTAGTCCAGTGAGATCAATTTTACAATCTCGTTGTGGTGTTTGAAGTCTTTATCAAGTAGGCATGACAACAGATATTGAACAAATTCAGAGTGCTGCTCAATGGAAGTACTATGGAACTTAAATCAAAATCCTTGGAAGAAAGACGATGTACGAGGGTCATTCAATATGTAATGCCCCACCTTTTTTTTTCCCTTCCCCCCCCCCCCCCCCCCCCCCCCTCACAACAAGTGTCAGAATTTAGTGACAATGTACAACATGTCTTGTCCATGCCGTATTTTTCTATGTAGACTCTATCACATTCTATGGCCGTACACCAGTTTGTGGAAGAGCATGTATTCCGTGCTGGTAAATGCTCTTGTCCTGTAAGCGTAACCATGTTTTCACTACATGACTGACACTCCCGTCATCTTCAAAGCATGTTCCCCGTAGAGACTCTTTAAGCAGCCCAAAAAGATAAAAGTCTGAGGGTACCATGTCTGGACTGTAGGGTGGATGAGGCAGGGACGTCCAACCCAATTTGGCGATGTGTTCCGTGCTTTCAGACTTGTGGGTGGGCTTGCATTAACGTGTTGGAGCAAGATTTCTCCTGGATTCTTTTGTAATCGAACACGTCGGAAACAGTTCTTCAGTTTATTCAAAGTCTTCACGTATGTCTCTGAACTGAAGGTTGACACTCTTGGCATCACATCCACAAGAATGACATCATCACAATCCCAGAAAACTGTCACCATGACTTTCCAGGCAGAGGGGTTGTCTTGAATTTTTTCTTTAGTGGTGAATGAGGATGATGCCACACCATGGACTGACTTTTTGTTTTTGGTGCATAACGTGGTGCACTCAGCTTTCGTCCTCCGTAAAGACCATGACAGAGAGGCCTCTCTGTCAGTCTCAAAATGCTCCAACAATTCAGATGAAATGGCCTTTCTTTGAATCTTGTGATCCACTGTGAGCATTTGTTGAAACCGTCATGAGTACCTCTTTCAATATCCGAGAGTCTTGATCATTGCAGATGCACTTCAAATGTTGACTGACAACTGTAGAGCCAATTGTCGAGTTGATATGTGTCGGCCGGCTCAAATAATGCCATCTACATGGTTCAGCATGCTTGGAGCAGTAACTGTGACAGGCTGTCCCAAGCACGACTGATCATGGAGTTCTGTTTCTGCATTTCCTGAGGCTGTAACTGTCTTTACCCTTCGCCCAACTGTACACCTATCGACTGCAGCATTGCCATATACTGCATACAAATGTTTATGGATGTTCACCAGGGTTTCTTTTTCTGCACTCAAGAATTCAATAACAACACACTGCTTGTAAATTGAGTCATATGTAGATGCCATTTTGACACTGTACGATGTCTCTGCCATCTGCCAGAACAGTTCGAAACTTCACCAGTGCATGGTGATAACATCAAATTTGAAGCACCATCAAGGGCTTTTGTCTATTTATATTAATGGCTATTTGTAAAAAATGTGAAGCATTACTTATGGAATGACCCTCGTAGTTTTTGTAAAACACTGTTGAATAAATTTAGAGAATCTTTATTCAAAGATGACTCGGTGACTATTATGTTGACACTAACGTATCTCTCTCATAGAGGATCACGAGAAGATGCTAATAGAGGTCAGTGCACATGCAGAGGTACTGAAGGAGTCATTCCCCTTTTGCTCAATATGCAAAAGGAGTAGGAAAGAAAGTTAATAATATTGGTATGATGTTCCCAACACCATGCATTGTAGAGTGGTTTTTGGACTATTAAAGTAGGTATAGATGCCCACTTCATATTTTGGAGAACAGTTACTGCTGTTCAGCACAACTTGCGCCAAGATGTCATGAGGGAAACTAAATTTCATTGACTGCTGACAGTCAGTGTACGTGGATGTGCAGAATGCTTCAAAACTGGGCTGTGTTCGGGTGTGGCTGCACTACAATCATGACACTTTTAATAAAACAGCTGTGGTTGTGTAACATAGGTAAGCATTATTGCAGATTTTATATGAAGTAAAAGGAAAGTACTGCGCAGCACCAGTGATCACTGCTGTTGAAATGGCAGAAATGTTGAAGAGAATAGCTGTCATAATGAATGATATGCTATAGCAGTAGTACTGTGAGAAAATATGAATAAAAAGAAAAAAAAATCAATCAATAAATAATTCAGAACAGATTTTGAAACATCACTAATCATGCAGCTGCTCATTAAAGGACTTATTTTTTCACTGTTTACCAAAATGCAATATCATATTGCTATTTTATTTCATAGGAGCCTTTCAGTTTCAGAGCCAGTCAAAAGGTTTATAGTGGACAGCACACATGATAGTTTGCACTGTGCATTTAAATATGTTGCTAAAGTTTTTGTTCGGTATTCTCTTTTAGAACCTGATATCCTTCACTACATATGCTGTGAGTGGTGTAAACCACATATTACACTTTTCTTAGTTAGTTACATGTTCCATTCGTCAATCTCACAGTAACCGTTACGATGTGGAATGTGTGAAGTGCATAAGAAACACATACATGAATGAATATATTATATCTATAGATTTATTTATTCCTATTCAAGAATTCATCTATGGTGTAGAAGGAGTTGTAAAGGAGATATGATTTCAATTTATTTTTAAAAGTGTTACTGCAATCTGTCAGACATTTTATTTCATCTGGTAATTTATCAAAAAAGTTTTACAGCAGCATATTTTACCCCTTTCTGTGCCAAAGATAGTTTAAGTGGAGGATAGTGCAAGTCTTTATCTTTCTTCTGATATTATAATCATGACTGTCACTGTTGTTTTTAAACTGGTCCGTGTTCTTGAGAACAAATTTCATTATCGATTAAATGTATTGTGAGGCTGTTTTAAGAATTCCTAACCTCTTAAAGAGATGCCTAGAAGATGTGTGACACCGAGCCCCACAATTATTCTAACCCCTTTCTTTTGAGCAGTGACTACTTTGTTCAGTTACCCCAAAATATTATTCCATGTGACATTGAAGAGTGAAAGTATGTAAAGTATGTTAGCTTGCGAATTTCTATATCCTCAAAATTAACAATTATTCTGGTTGCAAAAGTTGCTGAAACTAGTTGTGCAAAAGTTGCTGAAACTAGTTGCTTTAGGAGACCCAAAATTTTCTAAATAAGATTCTCATCTATATGTACATCCAAAAACTTAGTATGCTCTATCCTGGCTACTGACTTCTGGTGATGTGTTACATTTATTGAAGGAACTGTACTCCTTGCAGTAGAAGACTGGATGAACTGTGGTTTTTATTTTTATTTTTTTTATTTTTTTTCCCTTCGAAGTTCAGAGCAAGCCCATTTGCAAAAAACAACCAATAACTTTTCCAAAGACATTATTTGTATCATTTTCTATTAGAATTTCTTTTACTGGATCAATAATGATGCTTGTATCATCAGCAAACAGTGTCAGTTTACCTTCTTGTTTCAGATTTATAATGGATCTCATTCACATATATCAAGAACAGAAGGGGACCCATGATTGAACCCTGTGGAACACCTAATGCAATTTCAGCCCAGTTAGATGAAGTGGGAAACTTCCTTAAATCACTTAATTCATACAAAGAAACTTTTTGCTTTCTCTTCTGTAGGTATGACCTAAACCACTCATATGCTGTTCCACTTATATCATGCAATTTCTGTAACATAATGCCATGGTTTACACAATCAAATACTTTTGTCACAGAAAATTCCTATTGATGACATTTTAGTATTTAAAGACTCTATTGTGTGGGCAGTAAAATTGTATATTGCTGTCTCAGTGGAACGGCATTTTTGAAATCCAAACTGTCATTTACTAAGTATCCCATTACTGCTAAGTGGCTAGCCACTCTTGAGTACATTACTTTCTCAACAATTTTTAAAAATGCTGTGAGCAAGGATACTGGGCAGTAATTATTGACATCTGTGGTGTCCCCTCTTTTTTTGAGAGGCTTGACAATGGCATATTTTAACCTGTCTGGTAAAAATACCTTGAGTTAGTGATGCATTGCAGATGTGACTCAGAACATCAGCTGTAACTGCTCCACATTGTTTTAATATCTCGTTAAAAATGTCATCTGCTCCAACAGAACATTTATTTTTCAAAGATTTAATGATTTTTCTTATTTCACAAGAGGTTGTTACATGAAAATTAATCTGACTAGGACTTCTCAAAACTGACTCTTCCATGTACTGCTTGGCTTTTTCTTTTGAACTGTTGTCTCCAATTTTTTCACCTACGCTTAAGAAATGGTTGTTAAATACATTAGCTACTTGTGTACTGTTGGTTAAGATGGTCTCATTCTCTCTAATAGTGATACTACCCACCACAGTGGTTACTTTTCCTGTCTCTCTTCTGACAACATTCCATGTTGATTTGATTTTATTGTCTGAGTTGTTAATTTCATCTCTAGTATACATATTTTTTTATTTTCTGACAATTTTTCTCAGTATGTTACAGTAATTTTTATAGTGTAAAATTACTTCTGGGTCTTTACTAATTCTTGCTGCCTCATAAAATTTTCTTTTCTGTTCTCTCTCTTTGAAAACTGTTTGGCATTTGACTCAATATATACATCACCCCAATTAATATTTTTTAAACTTTCTCTGAAATGCTCTATAGATACCAGATTGACCAGCCTTACACTTTTACTTAATGGTTTCTGAACTGTACACGCAGCTAAGTTTTATAAGTTAATCATTGTACATCGTGGTCTATTAGAGTGCTACTGTCTTGAGCTGTATGTGTAGGGAAATTGATCACTGATTCTAAGTTTTATGTCATTAACAACACTTGTAGCTCACTTTTCCTATAAGAATTGCTTAGAAATTTTACATTGAAATCACCACAAATTAATAACTTTTTCTTTTTGTCTGACAGACAGCTTGATAAGGAGTCAAACTTTAGCACAAACTTCAAAGTGCTGATGGCGCAAAATTTGCTTACTTCTATAGTTTTGTACTTATACCCTTGTTTTGTGTAAATGGCAACTCCTCCTTAATCCATGCTAGATCTGCAAGTATAAGATGCTAAATTATACCCATTTATACTGACACTTTCCATCCCCACAGTTGTATGGTTTTCAGACAAACAAAGTTTGTCAATTTCATTCTTATTTTTGAAATCGTCTAAACACACTAACAGCTCATCTGTTTTGTTTTTTATTCCCCTAATATTTTGAAGAAGTAAATTGATACTACCCTTAGCTTTACTGTACATGTAGCTTCTTTTATTCTATTTTTCTTGATTATTGACTGTCTGGACTTCGGCTTTAACCTAAAAAACCTGTCTGCCTGTTCCCACCAACCACAGGGATTATCTCTTGTAGGACTGTGGACCCCCTTACAGTATTTGCTAATAGAGAACTTAACTTATCTTTCCACTTCCTGTTTTTGTTCAGGCCATGTATAGTGTATCTCCACCTACAAATATCGTCAACTGGAACAACACTCATGTGAGATTTTGTCAGTGTCTGGAGCAACCTGTTCAGCTCATTGTTAACATGCCTTACAGCAGTGTTTAACCAGAGTCAATCACGGCACTGAAAGATCTCCACAAACCCCACATTTGTGTGCTCAGTTTCTGCTCGTATTTTGTCCAGGTCATTTCTAATACTGCAGGGTAATTATACTTAAACTTTCAAATGCTGTAGAAATAACACCACTGGTCAGAATGATGTCAAATTGCAACAGAATATTATTAGAGAGGAGGGAAAATGTATGACAGAAGAAAAAAAAGTGTGAAAATTGATCAATAGATGGCGCTGTATGTGTCAGAATACGTAAATGAAAACACGTGTCATGCGCACGACCCATTGAAGTTGATATAAACATGTCGGGTACACGGCTTTTCCTCCTTTCGCGTCTGCGACGTTCGCTGTGACTGTCTCGATGCAGGATCATGTTCTGCTTGTAAAACTGTATTACAAGAATGATGACTGTGCACACGTAGCTCCTCAGAAGTTTTAGACACTGAAGTGTTTGAAAAAAGGCATTGGTCCAATGACTTAGTGGGTCTGGACAAAATGATTCGGAAATTCGAAAAGACAGGTTCTTTTGGTGTGAAAACTCGTAGAGGGAGGAAATGAATTGTCAATGTCAGTGGAAGCAGCAGCCACAGCAATGCAGTAAGAGACGAGTGGTCGTGTGTAAAAGTTTAGTGCACAGAGAATTGCCCGAACATCGGACATACCTGTGAGCACATTGCCATCCATTCAAAATTACCCATTTTCTCGAGTTGCTTCCTGTTGACCTGCCAGCAAGAGAGACCTTTGCTTTAGAATTTCTTGTGTGCACAGAAGTGGACTATGATTGGCAGTGGAAGATTTTGTGGACAGACAAAGCCCACCGAGTCGTCGCTCCACCAGTGAGCAGAGATGTCATGGGCACGCCTGGAGTTCTGAGGAGCAGTGAATAGAGCGATGGGTGTGGAAAATTGCCGTTTGGCCGAGCCTGCCTCGTTGATGGCCCATCCGGCCCCCCACTTATGGCGATTGGAAATGTTGGTGTGGCAGACCGCCGTTCGGAGGAGCTTGCTCCCCCAGTGGCCCTGTCTGACCCGCCGCCTAGAACGACCTGGCCACCAACCATGGACCTCAACTTAGATGACTAATCTGGCGAAGATGACATCATTGTGCATGACACACTCCCAGCTGACAAGAGGGCACAAAGGATGACAGCCAGCACGCTACAGCGCCCAGATGGCGAGTGGCACAAACGGCCATTCTCCTCGGCACAAGCGGCACCAAAAAGGCATCCAAGAAGAAGCAGCAGCTTCCTGTCTCAACCAAGGGTGGCAGAAGACGCGCCATACCAGGTGACAGCATGGCAGGCGCAACCTGGGCTACTGTCACATGTCGGCAGGTGGCCAGACCCAGGACCTTCCCCGCCGCCCACATCGACTGCAAACTGCTACGGCACACTTGCAGACGAGGAGATGAGAGAGCAGCCATCAACCGAGCAGATGGTACCCACGACCACTGCCCAAGCTGACCACTCGGGAGGAGGAGGAGAAGAAGAACAAGAAGAAGAAGAAGAAGAAGAAGAAGAAGAAGTTTGTAACACCAACGACTTCATAAAGGTGGCGAGTGAGGCATCGAACCAAGGCTTCCACTGGTACGTGCACGCTGCCGTCTTTGAGGGGCTACTGAAGCTCGTCGCCAAGGGCTTTCCCAAGGTGGCAGAACCTGAACTACTGAGGGAAGAACTGGTGCAGCTTGATTTTAGCGTGCGCAATGTAAAGCCAGTCAAGGCCCACATCACGCACAATGATTCGCCCTTTCTGCTGGTGATCGCCATCGACACACCAGAGAACAGCTGGCTCTATCAGCTGAAACGCGTGGCCAGTACCACAGTCACCGTCGAAAACCTCAAGCAGAAGAGGGGCTTAGTACAGTACTTCCGCTGCCACGGAATGGGCCACATGGCTCGCTACTGCTCTCTCCCCGAGGCGTGTGTGAAGTTCACTGGCACCCAAGCAAGCAGACTTTGTCTGCTACCAAGGATGCACACACCGAAGTGTGCAAACTCTGGTGGGCAACACGTGGCGAGTTACTGTGGCTATGAAGTCATTAAAGCTGCGGTTGCTTGCCAACGTGGGCAGCAGGCGCAGAAGACTGCCGACCGCTCCCTCCCCTGGCCGCACCCAGACGCGCAGCTGGCGAGGTGGCCGGCAACTGCAAGTTATGATGCTGACAGCCGATGCTGTCAACTCCGTCCCCACTTAAGGGGGCAACAGACGAAGACACACCGACACCGGAAAACGTGCCGTGAGGGCACTCCTGAAAAATAGCACGTCTATCCCCTCCGGGGAAAAATGCACAAAGAAAAGGCCACATCGCTGGAAGGCGGCGGGAGTGGCAACACACCAGCTGCCACTCGCAAACCAGCTACACCCAGCCAAGGCACTGCACCCGCAGTGCATGAAGGAGAGTGGCAGCAGCTGTCTCCGCACTCTTTGCGGTGATTGACAAGGTCGCGCACCTGGCCGACACGCTGTTGAGTTGCCGAGGCAGTGCTGTCCACCCCACTGGTGGCCGCCCATGAGCCATCGCAGTAAGGCACTCCCTATGCCGTCCGCAGTGAAGTAGGCCTGTCACTGGCCCTCATAGCTGTCTGAAAAGCAACTAATATAGAGGAGAAGAATACCTGATAAGGTCAACAAGCTGACAAGAAGAAAAAAGAAGAATACACCACATGACATTACAGAAGTCCTGGAGGCAAAGTAGGGGTAGCCTACTAGGACACCACCTACCCAGGGGTCTGGGTGCCCCTGTTGAAGCCGGGACATCAACATCAACGTCAAATCCCACTTCCATCTGACAGAATATATCAATACACAAATTCTCGAATATGAGCAACAGAAAATCCACACGCAAATCAACCAGTAACACTTCATCCTGAAAAGTTCACTGTGTTTTGTGGGTTTAGGGAATCATTCATCATTATCATAGGGCCATATTTTTTCGAAGACACACATGCTTCCAGTTCTGTTACCTGTACCATCTCTGGTAAGCGGCGCTATGAGTGTCTTTTCTGCAACCACGTCATTCCACCTCTCCGACAGCGTGGGTATGTGTATAGTATCATTTTTATGCAAGATAGCCCACCTCCCCGCATTGAAAATCCAGTTAAGTAGCTGCTGAAGCGCCGTTGCAGAGATGCTAGAATTATCAGCTGGCATTTCCCTACAACCTGGCCGTCCCGATCACCTGATCTTAATCCGCGTGACTTCTGACTGTGAGGCTATCTGAAAGATGTTGTGTTCAGTGTTCCAATTGCAAACTTAGCTGCATTGAAGGCACGCATTGCGCAACACATTCTGAATATAACCCAGGAAACACGTTGATCAGTTGTGGAACATACTGTTTCTTGATTTCAGCTTGTTGCGGCGCCAGTGACACCAAAATTAATAATCCGATTTGATTTTGATTTATGCTCTTTATGCGGTTTTTGGCCTCAGGACAATTAAAAACCAATTTTTCCCATTCGATGTAATATGATCTTACCGTAATAGATGGAAGTATCACACGTGTACACTGATGCACACTGAGTAGTACAGTTTGTTTATATACACCTTAGGCATTGTTGTATGATTCATTTGTCATTTGTAGTCGACCACTATTAAATTATGATGCTTACAGCGCCATCTATTGCTATATTTTGTAACTATTTATTATTTTTCTGCCACACGTTTTCCCCATTTTCCAATGATAATCTGTTGCAATTTGACATCATTCTGACCAGTGGTGTTACTTCTGCAGTGGTTTGAAAGTTTAATTGTAATCACACTGTATATCTTGGATTCATACCCAGGCTGTTTCCTCCTCCCCCAACTATAATCACCTGAGCTTCCTTCTCAAAATTCCTGTATAGCTGACCTAAGTTTCCTGTCACCTAGATAAGGCTAGCACATGGTTTCACAAAACTTGTGACCTGATACCCTTCACCGAATTTCTCCTGAAACTGCTGGTTTACACCACTCCCATGACTCTACCTAGAAGCAGAATTCTTTTCCTATTCTGATTTGATCCTGACCGGTCTTTTTTCTTTAAGCTAATATTCTGCTTCAGCCTACATTCAGCTGCTCCTGGATGAGGCCCTTCCTCCACAACTTCGGATAGCAAGCCAAACTGATTTACTAACAGAATTTCTAAAGTTTTTTCAACAGTTTCCCTTTCCCACCCTTTGATTGGTACCTTTTCCCAGCACCCCATCTCTTTTTCCTCCCTTAGCCTACATGATACCAAATTCACATTTTCTAATTCAACTTTAAGGGCAAAAATCTTTGCCTCCTGTTGAGCAATTTTTCTGTCCTATTAATTAAAAGAGTCAGAAATATTAGTAAAGTGCAGAAAACCACCGTGTGATGTTGCGGTATTTATGCCTGAGCACTTGGACTGAAGTTGATGCTGAACTATGAAAGATTGCAGTAAGTGACAATATTGTAGAGAAAACTCCATATCTGGAGCGCATTTTCATCCAGAAAGGAGGACGAGACTGAGGGGGAGGAAGGGGTAGTATGGTGGGGGTGGCAGATAGTGAAGTGCTGCAGGTTAGACGGAGGGCAGAGGTGGGGGGGGGGGGTCTGGTAAGTAGTAGAAAAGGACAGAAGTAAACAGTGTGATGGTGGAATGATGGCTCTGTAGTGCTGGAATGGAAACAAGGAAGGGGTTGGATGGGTAAGGACAGTGACTAATGAAGGTTGAGGCCAGGAGGGTTATGGGAGCATTCTCGTAACGCTCCTGGTCTCAACCTTCGTTAGTCACTGTCCTCACCTTTCCAGCCTCTTACCTGTTCAGCCGACCGCTGTGGCTGAGCGGTTCTAAGCACTTCAGTCCGGAACCGTGCTGCTGCTACGCTCGCAGGTTCGAATCCTGCCTCGGGCATGGATGTGTGTGACGTCCTTAGGTTAGTTACGTTTAAGTAGTTCTAAGTCTAGGGGACTGATGATCCCAGATGTTAAGTCCCATAGTGCTTAGAGCCATTTTTTTCTTACCTGTTCCCATTCCAGCATTACACAGCCATCATTCCCCCATCACACCTGCCTTTGTACTTTTCTCCTTTTGTGCTACCTACCTGCTGCCCCCCCCCCCCCCCACCTGCCCCCTCTTGTCCCCACCTGTCACCTGCCCTCCATCTGACCTGCACTTCTTCACTGTCTGCCACCCCCACCATACTATCTCTTCCTTTCCGTGCCCCAGTCTCCTCCTTCCCCCCACCCAGTCGCCACTCCCATCGTGCACTGGTGCTGCTGCTCACAGTGTGGTTTCAGTTGCCTGGGACTACAGTTACGTGTGTGTGTGTGTGTGTGTGTGTGTGTGTGTGTGTGTGTGTGTGTGTGTGTGTGTGTGTGTGGTCTATTGTTGACGAAGGCCTTAATGGCTGAAAGCTTTATTTGTTACAGTCTTCTTGTGGTGCCTATCTGTGACAGCATTTTAGCTATATGGTGAGTAACAACTTCGCTTTTCGTAATACTGTTACATTCTATCCTGGATTTTCCATTGTTCGTTTTAGATGTATGTTGCAGAACAATATACTGAGGGTAGGGATGACTGGGGCAGCATAAAAGTGAAGGGAAGATATAAAGAGGAAAGTTGGATGATACTATCTGCTAAAATAAAAATAAAAGTGTATGATTTGTGTGTGGTATGAGTGGGATGCAACAAAAACATTTGCTTTTTGCCTAGTAGATAACTGTAGTGATGTATATTTCCTATCTTTATAGATAGGTATTCCATGATGAACCTAAATATGTCCAGATGCTTCCCTTGAGAGGATACAGCCAGTTTTATTCCTCCCTACTCCTCAATCCAAGCTTGTGCTCCAGCCCCAAGCGGCCAGTTGAAGTATTTCTTCAAGTAATTGAGTCCACAGCCACAGATCTCAACCACCATTAATATGGGTAAATTAAATTCTGATGGTTCCCTTGTTGACAGGACATAAAACCATCCTTTGTTTCTTATGTGTGACCTGAAAGGTCAGGATTACACTCATTCATTGAAGAATCGTCATAATAATTGGAAGCATGAAACTAGCTGCCGTTATATTTTGCCAAATTAAAGAGCACAGCATGCAATGTGACTTAGAAATGGGCCAAATGACCAGGTGGGTTCAGCGCATGATGGCTTGCTGGTTCATACATGGGAATGCACGTATGACAGTGATGAATATATTGGAATCAGTGGATAGGAGAAAGTCATACATGTTGACAATCAGGTGCTGGACCATGCAATGTGACAACAGCATGGGATGACCACTATCTTTTCTGCATGACCTATAGAATCTTACTACTTCATCCACAGCATTTGTTCACTGTGTCAGAATTACAGCTGATGTGGAACTGTTTGTGTTGGTGGTTTGACAGCGAGTACTGTGTGGCATACATACCTTGATATCAGCAAACGTTCAATTAGAACAGCTTCCATTGTCAAGAAATTACAAATGTTTCAGACTGAACTGTGTTCATGAATGCTGTCACTGGTATGCTGAATGTCAAATGTGCCTGTATGAGGTAAGAGATAGATTATAGCATGGTGCCTGATAGTATTGGAGTGGAATGCTGTACTAGTCCAAACTATGATGGTTTGTAGTACCCTTGGATACAAAATATTAACTCTGTTTGTATGTATTGAACAGCAAGTGCTACAACAGAGCAGTGTATCAACTCTTTATCCACCCCCACCCCCTAGCGAAAATTAAAGTGAGAGATTGTGTAACAGTTAGTTAACCGGGCCATTTGTGTAAAATCGTGTACCTAATTTGTGGTGAATGGATCATTTCAGTCAAGTGTATCCTCCTTGATGCTGCAATTTTCACAGACATTAGCTTATTGCGAATTAATATTTTTGTTGTTTTATTTGATGAGAAACATTTGTAACAAAAATTTGAGAAGTGTTTCACTCTAAAATTTCTGTTGCCACAGCAAAACACCACACTTCCTGGCTCCCAGCCGTTACCACAATTGCAGACACTGCTATGTTCTCTTATTGGGTCTGATGCTCATTTGTGGGGCAATGTGTGTCTCATACGGAGATTCCTCTGCCACATACTTCAAGAACAGAGAGTGCTTGATGTGCTTGCTGAACAACTCCCTTCTTACCAAACTGTATTAGTGCAGGCATGGATCAAGTAAGTTGTACCTTGCTTTTGCTTACTTTATTCTGAAATGTATTTACCACCATTCCTCTCTAAATATCAGTGAAGACAGAAGTGAACCATATTACACTTTGCTTAGATATGAATGCATGTTTTTTGTTGACTTGCTCTCCGAGACGTGGTAGGTTTGTATCACAGTGAATTTCACCTTTCATAAGTACTGATAACATGCACAGAAACCGGTCAAAATAATAAAATCAGTCACCTAACACATATAGGGCCACCTTCAGCATGTAAAACTACATAAATCATTCTGATAATTGGTGAATATACATCTTGAATGATACTCCATGAGATGTAATACAATTTCTTGCAAGCAGACTGATCCAATACCAAAGAAGAGTAATGGGGCCCTTAGTTGTTACTGTGCTTTGGTTATCGGCCACATTAATTGAAATACTTGAAACAGCTGGTATAATATGACGGGCTTCAAAAATGTGAGTTCACTTTATTATGGCAAGTGAAGTAACTTTTATTGAATGTTGCACTATAATTCAAACTGAAAGACATACTTGACACTATTTTTCAACAGTCCCAAAGTCTGTAAACAATGGTCAGAAAATTCTATTCGTTGTTCAGTTTATTCATGATAGAAATCTGCTCCTTGGGCACAGAGCCTTTTGGGAACCACTGTATGAGGACATTGTCATCTATTGTCAGGCCTTCCTTCCCAGTCAGCATCACCCATATCTGTGTGGCCTTGGTCAGATTGTTGGCACCATTCTACTACAGCTGGATGCAACATTGCACCGGGTCCATATACCACCAGAACTTAATGGTGAATCGGTTTGCAGTTAGACTTTCTCCCACAAGACTCATACTGTTACTACAGCTTTGGAGTAAGTTCCCAGTTGCCACACCATTTCACTTTGTAATGTACCTGTTATCTGTGCCACAGCAGAACTGTGTGCTGGAAACCAAGACCCTGTAACTTCTTCTGACAATGTGCTACTCTTGTGCATTAGTTGCAGCATGTGACAACATATGTAATTTAATTTCTGAAGTCCTTACATTATACACACTTTATTAACTCGGAGCACAAAGCAGTAAGTAAATACAATGATACTGTGAAATAAACAAATGTAGCAATGTAACAACTGAACACTAAACTGAAAATCATGTGACTTCTGTATATTCATAGAAATTCTTTTAGAATGTAGAGCAGTTTCAGTAGCTTTTAAGGTACAACAATTGTGTTTCCAGTGCAAATAGTTGTTTGATAATATTCAAATCTGGAGGCCAGAAAAGATATACTGTTTCATCTTCAGGTTTATCAAATTAATATTAAACATTTGCAGCCATGCGATTTGCAGCATTATCATTTAGGAGGGTCTACACTTACCAAAAAAAATGCTCCATTGAATGAAAATGGTCTCATATGCCTTAATGCAGGGCCGGCCAAACGCTGCACAGTGTGCAGACGTGCGGAAGTGCTCCACATGTGTGCACGTGTGCGACAGCGACATCTGTTATTAGACATGTGTCCTAAATGCACGGTGGCAGCTCCACTTCCCTGTGGTACAAGCAAGAGCGCAACATATCCAGTCTCGTTTACCCCTTGTGACCGTAACCTTAACAGCGAAGTACTGAGAAATGGCAAGTACTGTGAAAAAGCAAAGGATGGGAGATCTATGTTCTCAGTCATTTAAAAATGACTGGGAACTGCAATTCTTTTTTGTTGCCATTGGTGAAAACTCACAGTGTTTGCTGTGCCGCCGAATAATAGGCGTCCATTGTAAGTTTTCAATTGAAAGACATTACAATACATATCACAAAGAAGAGTGTAGTGTACTCAACAGTGAATAACGGCAAGCAAAATTAAATGTCCTTCAGAAAATGGATAAGACACATCAACTCGATTTTGCTGTACGTCAAAGTAACTGATACTTCTTGAACTCTTAGTTTCTTGTGTTACATTTATGTCTGTTTTACTGTACGCTGTACAATGTACTGTTTTCAATTTCCCAGAGTGACAACCACACTAAATCTTCACTGCGAGCAAGTTTTAAAATCGCATTAAGAATTACACAATCTGGGAAACCATTTTCCGAAGGGGAGTTTGTGAAAGGGTGTCTGATTGATGCTGCAGAACTTGTGTGTCCCACGAACGTTAGCGGGTTTCAAGAAATCAGTCTATCCAAACAAACAGTGACAAGATGTATCAGTGCTATGGCCGGCGATCTGCACAGGCAGCTAATAAATAAGGCTAAATACTTTGTTGCTTTCTCTGTTGCATGTAGAAACATGCACTACCTGAATGCTGATGGCTGCGGCGTGCACGCTGTGACCCGGAAGTTGCACATGTGCAAGAGCACCGCACGCGTGCAGAATTTCTGGCCGGCCCTGCCTTAATGGTTATTTTTGATTTTGGTGCAATCTTACGATTGCGCAAACAATTACAGAAGCTTTACCGTCCTTCATAATTCATAAAAGATTGGCTTGATTGTGTGCTTCCCCAATGTTGCCTATATGTAGACAAGTTCTGCAGTTGGAAACAGCAGAAAAGTGCACTCATTTAGACATATTATGTATTTCTCTTAGTTGATCATCCATGTTTTACTCTTGAATCACTGAAGTTGATTCTTTGCATTTACCAGGTTTTCAAGAGGTATGGCACTGACTGTTATTTGTAATTACCATCAACTATTTTGTTGAATTTGTTCTTTTGGCATATACGACATTCAATAATCATTTTTGCAACAGTAGTTTCCGTTTTAGAGGTTACAGTCCTCTTTAATGCTCTCCATAGTCCCCCTCTCCCCCCCCCTCCCCCACTCACCCACCCACCCACCCACCCACCCACCCACCCACCCCCTCACCCCATGAACCATGGACCTTACCATTGGTGGGGAGGCTTGCGTGCCTCAGCAATACAGATAGCCGTACCATAGGTGCAACCACGATGGAGGGGCATCGGTTGAGAGGCCAGACAAACGTGTGGTTCCTGAAGAGGGGCAGCAGCCTTTTCAGTAGTTGCAGGGGGCAACAGTCTGGATGATTGACTGATCTGGCCTTGCAACAATAACGAAAACGGCCTTTCTGTGCTGGTACTGTGAAATGCTGAAAGCAAGGGGAAACTACAGCCGTAATTTTTCCCGAGGGCAATTCAGCTTTACTGTAGGGTTAAATGAAGATGGCGTCCTCTTAGGTAAAATATTCCAGAGGTAAAATAGTCCCCCATTCGGATCTCCAGGCGGGGACTACTCAGGAAGACGTTATCAGGAGAAAGAAAACTGGCGTTCTACAGATTGGAGTGTAGAATGTCAGATTCCTTAATCGGGCAGGTAGGTTAGAAAATTTGAAAAGGGAAATGGATATGTTAAAGTTAGATATAGTGGGAATTAGTGAAGTTCGGTGGCAGGAGAAAAAAGACTTCTGGTCAGGTGAATACAGGGGTGTAACTACACAATCAAATAGGGCTAATGCAGGAGTAGGTTTAATAATGAATAGAAAAATAGGACTGCAGTAAGCTACAAACAGCATAGTGAACGCATTATTGTGGCCAAGATACATTATTGTGGCCAAGATAGACACGAAGCCCATGCCTACCACAGTAGTACAAGTTTATATGCCAACTAGCTCCGCAGATGACGAAGAGATTGATGAAATGTATGATGAGATAAAAGAAATTATTCAGATAGTGGAGGGAGACGAAAATTTAATAGTCCTGGGTGACTGGAACGCGATTGTAGAAAAAGGAAGAGAAGGAAACATAGTAGGTGAATATTGGGATAACAGTGATTCAGATCCCTGTTTGCCCATTATAGACATATTAAATCTTAGTCTTTCCTCCTTTTTCAAGTACCTCAGTGATCTGTTCATGTTTTATAAACCTAATAGAAGCTAAAAATTAGCCATGATTGAAGCAGACAACAAACCCATTTAGCACTTGGAAAATTTCTGACTGTAAACTTCTTTAAAAGGATAGGTAAGATCAAAATATATGAAACTGTAATCCAAAAAGTTATTTCTAAATTGAGCTGGGAGTGAACAATCACCCAAAAAATGGGGAGGAAAGCCAGTCACCAAAAGCAGAGAACTGCAGAAACTGAGCAGATCACTTCACATAGTATACTAAGTTAAACAAATACCGATAACTTGATATAGGCATGTAATGTGAAATAATGGAAAAATTGCATGAGAAATGCTGAAAGGGGATGTGGCTGAGATAAGAAAACACAAAGAGGATTCGATAACATCAGGAAAGGCATTAAAAGGCTGTGATTATATGAGGGAGACTACACTGACAAGAAAAAGTGGTGTACGATTATGGGTGACACAAGGGACAAACTTCAAGTTAGTGCCATAATAATAGTAGTACTGCATCATTCCTTGGTAGTTTAATGAAACAAAATGTTACACTTCCAGCTCATTAATCTTGAACTTGACATGTTTTTATGTCCAGTAAAATGTAATGTATTATATTTTCCAGCACTGGCAACCAGCTGCTTGGTGGTATCATACTGATTAGTAGCATTATTTCAGTAAAATATGTTGCCATGAGTGATTCTGACTCTGTCATGTGATATACAGAAAAGAATTGGTGCTTTTTGAAAGAACTAGTTGTCATTAACTTCCAATTACATAGTAATGAAACCAGAATCCTAAAAGGGTGAACCTCATGTTTCTACAGAGTCAAGTATCTGATACCATACAATTTCTTCATTGTGTATCTATCAAGCTATTGAAGCACCAGAATCACTTGAGTGAAAGGAAACTTGGCATTTAAAAATGACCATAGATCACTCCTTTGGAAATGTTTCCAAGATGTACACAAATACTTTATTCTTGACTACTTAATTTTCACTTATCAAGATGTACTGCATTTAGCATGTAAGAGCACCAACAATAATAACTTTAATTTCTGTCTGTTATTAAAAAAATAATCATCAAGAAACAGTCGTTTGTGATGATTTAAAGACATCTGTGAGTGGAGTGGGCATTTTTGACAGTTCTTCTTGAAAACTTGTACACACACACACACACACACACACACACACACACACACACACACACACTTACCCAGCCATTTGTTGGGGACATAAAGATGAAAATGAACTCTGAACCCAGTTTTGCAAAATAGTTGCCAGAGGTGAAAGAATTATAAGTGACAGAAAACAATCCAAAAATCAGTCACAGATTAAACCGTAATTGTAATGTATAGTTTTCTTAGCTTTTTTGTACTGGTTTTGTTTATTTTGACAGATGCTCTCTGCTTTCATCAGAAGAACATTCAGAGGAGCTGCACAACCTAACAACAGTAGTCGCCCAGTTACCAGAAGTGTCTACTCTCTGTGCAGCTAGTGGAGGGACATTCGGTTTGGTTGGTGAAGAACCATTATACTCATTTATCATGATATTAGGACGGGCATATGAGCAAACAACCACAGTAGCAGAGAAAAGCAGCATGAGAGAAAGGTAACAGTATCCACTCATTTTCACTTGTTTCCCCTACCCAGCTTTATACAGGTACAAACACTGTCATTGTGTGAACAGTCAGAATTGAGAGCAATAGGCACTAGAGTATTTATGTGTCATTCATGTGTTATTTTTTGTTATAAAAATTGTGTTTATCAGAAACAGAGGTTCTTTAGAGACAGAGCCATTTCTCATCCATGCTTTAATGTGGCTGCTTGTTGTTTGATTCTTTGAATGGTCAGAAGAATACAGTTCATAAAAAAAATCTGTTATTAACTTTGTTGCTCTGGAATTATTCACAAGGCGTAGAAAGTCTTACCATAGTTCACTATGTCATTCATTTGGTGTGTTCCCTTCAGTTTCCAATTTATTCCCTCTGTTAACCAATTTATGAACATGAGTGTGAAGACAATGTTCAAGACTGACACAATACATTTTGTCTCCACCCACTGTTATATAGTATCCAATGAATTTGACAAAAAAACTTATACAGTTATAAAGGTAAGTCATGACTGTAGTGAGCAGTCCTAAGGAATCAGTAAGATAACTTCAAACCCATTGTCATCAATGGAGACAGAGAAAATTAAAAGTTATACAACATTACGTCCAAAATTCATGTATACGTAGACATAATACTATTTTTTTCACGAAGCATTGTTATGCTGAAAAACACATGGTTGGAGTGAATGAAAGAACAATTTAAAAAACATATGTTTTAAAAATCAATGAAAGTAATCAACTTTTGAATGTGTAATGTCTTTTATTCTCATGCCGTCCAGTAAGTCTCTCCTGACCCTGTGTTCTGGGTGTGACTTTTCTGAACTCCACCCATTTTCCTAAACCTCATAAGTCCCTTTCTTTCAAGCCTCTTTCTTCACATTCAACCCTTCTGCCAGAAGAAGGAGATAACTGGCTCCTAAAGCTTGCAAACTTTAATACCTATTATATGTGTGTTCTGCCACCACTTGATGAGTAGATGTATTTAAAAAGGCAGTTAATGTCTATGTACCAAGAGTAAGCTTTTGAAAGTGTAAAATGTAATAAGATATTGCAATTCCAAAGAGAATGGGGATAAAGTGTGGATACAGACGAGTAAGCTACAATATGCACAAAAAATTAAATGAGAATATTAAAAGTTGAAAATCAAGAAATACAAACACATGTTTAAAAGAAAGAATAGAGCAATTTGTAATTTGTTACTACTGTCATTTTAACTTGTATGAGTAGTAGTCATACAGTTTTAATTATTGCCTCAAAAGAGGGGGGGGGGGGGGGATGATTACTGGTGCATCCTCAGCTGTTGCCTATGTCACAGCTACCAACTACACAGTGAGATGTCTTCACCATCTCCATAACAAAGAGGGATGTAGTATTGATGACTGGCACCTTACAGTCCATCCACCAGCCATACAGCAAAAGAACCGCAGGATGCCACCCTGTAATGTGCCTGCTACTCAACCACAGCTCATATTGTCTATGACATCCGCTGCAGTACTTGGGAGTGCAACAGTGCCACTGTTACCAGCACTAGCTCACCTGTCCGGGCCACATGATACAAGCTTGATTTCCCTGTATTCCTCCACTGGCTGACCTTATGAGATGATGCCCAGCAGTTCTCCAGTCAGTCCCTGATTATGCGACTTCCAACTCCAGTTCACTGTATCAACATTGACTTTCATCGAGTGTCATTTGTCAAACCACAGTGCATGCCAGGTGGAACCAAGATGTTGGTAGTGTAACAGATGCGGACTTTGCCTGCAGAAGTGTTTTCTTACAGTGACAGACTGTGTACTCAAACTTTACATTCAAGAACTGTTGTTGAGCATACATTTCTCATCAGATCAGGGTGATCTTTCAGTTGCATCCATTCAGAAGTTGTTCTATTGGGACTGTAATGTTAGCATTATTCTTTATGTCAGTGATAAAGATCTATTGTTCTTGATTGCCTGGGCACAACTCCCGTCTTGCATGCAGTGCCCACATGACGGGATACTATAGTTAGATAACTAATTTTGTGTTTGCAGATACATGTCTACAGCCCTGGTACATACTAAAATTTTTGCAGACAAACAAGCAAAAACTAATTGCATAACTTTTATTCTTTTGACATAACAATTAAAACTTTTATGACTATGTCACTTACATCAAACAAATAGTGAAAGAACATGAAACAAATGGGTGGACAAGTAAACAATCTCACACCACATGCTTACACAGAGTATCTTAAACCTCATTTGGTTGCTTCATTGAAAAATTCTATGCCTTCTGGCAGTCACATTAAAGTATCAGGTATTACATTGTTCCTGCCAGGGTGTATTTAATTTTAAAATTGAATTCCTTTAATGTGGGGGTCCATCTTTTCAGCCACGTGCACATTAATTTCTAGTGAGTCAAGAGAGTACAGTGTTGTAGTCTGTCATGGCGATTGTACATTTACCCAGCAAATAATATCTAAATTTCTCACAGCTGTGGTATATTTCCTTTCCCACACCACTGACAAATGACTTTGAAGGCTATTTTAAGAGGTTTAACAGTTCCATTAACTTCACGTAGCTGATGGAGATCTGCTTCAGTCTTTTATTTGCTGCTACTTGTTACTATCCAGGTAAAAGTCTGCTGACAAATCCAGATGGTGCATAATTTTGGCCTTATGTAATCTTGATATTATTTGTTCAAATGCATCATCTCAGTGTAATATAATTTAAACTTTTTTATCATTCAGAAATCTTCTGTAAAATACTTGATGCTTTCGTGGATTCACACCAGGGAAGCAGTTGAGATGAAAAAATATCAATGCAGAGAAAATATATCACAGTTTATCAAGGTGTACAGAGCTGGAATCTTTGTCATTGAATCACGAGACTTGTAGGATAGCATGAAATCAGGTGTAAGAGTTTCTGTTATAAAGGAAGTTTTGTTGTTACCTCTCCTGTAACTTTTGCCACTCTTAATTCTTTATGTATCCCCATATTGTCTATCTGTTCAATACTATGATTGTCTCTCCAATTTTTTGATCTAAATACTGCAGAATATTAATTCAGAAATTTACTGGTTCACAGGTGTAACCGCTACTTGGCACCTATTGAGAAGTGTTCTGCAGCAGTGCTAAAAAACCCAGCTATCATATCTGGTGCAGCTCTTTTAAGGCTCTACAAAGTATCAGCCAGTCTTGTTCTGCACTGTGGGGGTCTCTTGTACCTGAGGGTGAGTACTGTAAATGTACATAATTTGCTATGATATTACACTCAACACAACACACACATTTCAATTCCTGCAAC
Source organism: Schistocerca cancellata (assembly GCF_023864275.1). Taxonomy (NCBI): domain Eukaryota; kingdom Metazoa; phylum Arthropoda; class Insecta; order Orthoptera; family Acrididae; genus Schistocerca; species Schistocerca cancellata. The sequence continues at coordinate 142,766,252 of NC_064634.1, read as the reverse complement.
TACAATGGAAAAAAAAAATCGGTCTGTAGATACTTAAATGGTAATTCAGTTGCAAATTCTGTATTCAAATTTAATGAGCTGTTAGAAACCAGTTGAGAGATCTGAGAAGTTATCACAGTTAGTTCGTATTTACACTGAACTCAATGCAAGTAAATTATGGCTAGTGCCCTCCTCTTCTTCATAACAGACAGGTGCCTCCTATCCCGGAATCTGAGTGAGCTGCCCTCCCTTTTACACTTGCCAAACCATTCCTCTCTCCTTTCCAAGGAGGAATCTATACCTGAGCCGGTGAAACATGTCACTTGACAGCTCGCGTGTGGTTGGCTACACTGCGACTGCGAGGTTGCAACAGCTGCCACCACACACGCCCACAAATCCAAAGTACATTGTGTAAATGTAAGCCACAATCAATGTTTACACATAAGTGCAACAAAGTATGTTTTTCTAACAATGGAGAGAACGATGAAGGAGACTAAGCGTTTGATAGTATATTAAACCGGGAAGTAAAAACACCTGAAGTTAACGACAATATTTACGAAAAGTCGTTCCAAATTGTTACAGAAATAGCTGCATGTAAAATGCCGTATAATAATGTAATCTAAGTATACCAAATAACACGCTATCCAAACTCATAGAAAGAAATAATGCAAAACATGCATAGCCTACACGATTGAGAAAAGGAATTAATTCTGTATACATTTACACTCACCAGTTTACAACGTCAATGGCGCAGTTCCATCCAGTTCTCCTTCACTGTCATCGGAATCGGCACCAAAACCGTTGTCTTCATCGTCGTCATCATCAAGACAAATCATTAATTTTCATTTATAATGCCATCTATAGTCTGTGCTTCGCTTATTAGTTTAGCAACATGGTCTACTTTTTTCCTCCATGACGCAGCATCTACAGTAGCAAGACCTTCACGTAGCAGTCTTTCCAGTTCTGTTATAGTAAAAGTCTTGTTGTAACTTCTAATGTACACCTTGACTTCATTCCAAACCAATTCAAGTGGATTAAAATGACAGTGATAAGGCGGTAGCCTAATTACAAAGTGACCCTGTTCACTTGCAATTTTATCTACAACGTATTTAGGCGTCACAGACTTATTTTGTTTCATGAGTGAGTATAACAGCAGCTTTGTCATGCTCATGTCCGCAGTAATGTCTCTCACCTGTAACCACAGCACCGTTGTTTCCTTACGGTCACTAGTGGTGGGAGTTTTATCTAAAATCAAGGAATAGTTCGGTGCATTGTCCATCACAAAAACTGTCAGAACACTAAAATGGAGCAACAAATTTTAAACCACTGTAGAAACCATAGATGGTCCATATCCTCATGAAAGTCACCGGTTTTTTGCAATCAAAAAACTAAAAGTCCATCAGGCGCAAAGTCGTTTGAAGGCCCTGCATGGGCCAATGGGCCACAATTAAACGGGATCCTCTTCCTGTTGGCTGATGACCGCTGCTATTTGGAGTCTCGTCTGTCAAGCATTTCTCAACTGATTCTCCAGCGTTGACCCAGGTTTCGTCTAACCATATGATTGAGTGTATGTCCTTTCCTACAATTTTGTGTAAGAAAATGGTACAAGCTGCAACGACATGAGCTTTTTCTAGTAACAGTTTTCGTCCATGTAACTTTTTAAAATGGAAGCCCATACTTTTTAGGGATATTCTTTCCTTTTATGGTATCCGTATATGTACCAATGAATTGTATCGGATTGGAAAGAATCAATATCTGTAACAGAACGAGGCTGCTTTTCTTTCTTGCCCGGAGTACTTAAAAACACACTGTTTCTTCCACAGGGGCTTTCTTCCACACTGTTTACTTCAGGAGGATCTGCAGTGAATTGATGCATGGTGCAGGGAATGGCAATTGAATCTCAATGTAGACAAGTGTGATGTGCTGCGAATACATAGAAAGATAGAGCCCTTATCATTTAGCTACAAAATAGCAGGTCAGCAACTGGAAGCAGTTAATTCCATAAATTATCTGGGAGTATGCACTAGGAGTGATTTAAAATGGAATGATTATATAAAGTTGATCGTTGGTAAAGCAGATGCCAGTCTGAGATTCATTGGAAGAATCCTAAGGAAATGCAATCCGAAAACAAAGGAAGTAGGTTACAGTACACTTGTTCGCCCACTGCTTGAATACTGCTCGGCAGTGTGGGATCCGTGCCGGATGGGGTTGATAGAAGAGAGAGAGAAGATCCAACGGAGAGCAGTGCGCTTCGTTACAGGATCATTTAGTAACCGCGAAAGCATTAGGGAGATGATAGATAAACTCCAGTGGAAGACTCTGCAGGAGAGACGCTCAGTAGCTCGGTACGGGCTTTTGTTGAAGTTTCGAGAACATACCTTCACCGAAGAGTCAAGCAGTATATTGCTCCCTCCTACGTATATCTCGCGAAGAGACCATGAGGATAAAATCAGAGAGATTAGAGCCCACATAGAGGCATACCGACAATCCTTCTTTCCACGAACAATACGAGACTGGAGTAGAAGGGAGAACCAATAGAGGTACTCAGGGTACCCTCCGCCATATATCGTCAGGTAGCTTGCGGAATATAGATGTAGATGTAGATGTAGATGTAGATGTAGAATGTCTTGTAAGTCTTGAAGTAGCACTCCTTTCCTTATAACTTTTTGTTCACTGAGTCCTAGAGTTTTCAAGGTACGCTCTAAAACTTTATCAGCAGGAATCGACGCATGCCCATGAACAGAAACAAATTCTTTTTCTTGCTCGTAAAACCCATGCATCCTCCATAGCAATTCCAAAGCCTGACTATTTAATGGCACTCCACTGTGCAATGGATTGTCGCTTGGTGAACATCATGTTTTTAGTGACATTATTTAACAAACAAAAACTGTAGTTGAGGCAGTAACACAACACAACAGCAGGCGTTCGCACACTAACATACAAAGTTTACATGGAAGCTGGCAATATGGTAGCGTCGACGCCGGAACCGGCTTTTGTTCGGTGCTGTTATTGGTTCAGAAGACGCGGCGCCTACCATTCCTCACTTGTTTGTTAGTTATACTACCAACTCTATGGCACTTGCGGAGTGACCTTGAAGTGACATGTTTCAGCGACCCAGGTATAATAGTTCTGAAAGCAAGGGTGCTGTCATCATTTTTACTTTTAATTTTGTCTGTCAGTAGTACTAAACATTTCACCTCCTGCAGGCAAGTAGTGTGTCTCACAAGTATTAGTTTTATCTTTTGAATTTTCCTTTGATACATTACTATCAGCTGTGCTGTTCCAGTTTACTGATGTGTCCCGCTCTATGGAATTGGATATTTAACATAACAGCCAATGAGGCTGTGCTTTCAGTTCTCTCCATTAACATATAGTTCCGTAATTTTGAAAGAAAGCATACCTGAATTTAAATTGCTATGCTGTAGTGCTCTTGCACAATTATTTGAACAGCTTTGCTTCATTGCTGCCACTTGGTACCACAGTGGCTAATTCCTTAGAATAAGAGTGATGTTGCATTGCTGTTTTGATCTGTGTCAATGATGATGAAGATGTTGAAAAAATGTGTAATGAAGTAAAGGAAATTATTCAGATGCTCAAGGGAGACAGAAATGTAATTACGATGAGTAGCGGGAATTTGGTGGTAGGAAGAAGAAGAAGAAGAAGAAGAAGAAGAAGAAGAAGAGAAAGAAATAGTTGGAGAATGTGGACAGGGGGAAGGAATGAAAGAGGAAACCACCTGGTCAAATTTTACACAGAGCAAAATTTAATCATCGCTAATACCAAAATTGTTAAAGAAAGTTGTTTACATGGAAGAGACCTGGAGATACAGGGAGATTTCAAATAGATTAGATAACACTAAGACTCGGAGATTTCAAAACCAGATTTTAATCTGCAGAACATTTTCAGGGGCAGATATGGATTCACAATTTATTAGTTATCAACTTTACATTACAACTGAAGAATTTGAAAAATGTAGAAGATTAAGAACATGGGACCTAGATAAATTGAAAATACCAGATGATGATGATGATGATGATGATGATGATGATAATGAGAGATAAGAGGGAACATTAGACAGTGATAGACTGAAACAGGGTTAAGAAACTTAATATAACGTGAATGGGTAACCTATAGAAATGAATAGGAAAGGCAGCAGAGAATCAAATATGCAAAATGACAAAGCCCAGTAGAAGTCCTTGTATAACACATAAAAAATTGAATCTAACTGAAGAAAGGAGAATATACGAAAATACAGCAGATAAAGCAGGCAAAAAGGAATATAAGCGGATAAAAATGAGGTGAGAGGAAGTGCAAAATAACAATGCAAAAGTGGCTGGAGGAGAAATCTAAGGATATAAAAGCATGCATATCTACAGGAAAGGTAGATGTCAACTATAGGAAGATAAAGAGACCTTTGGAGAAAAGTGAAGCAGATGTATGAATACCAAGAGCTCAAATCACAAGCCAGCACTAAGCAAAGAAGAGAAAGCTGGAAGGTGTGAGGAATATGTAAAAGGGCTATACAAGGGAGATGAACTTAAAAATAATGCTAGACAAAGGGAAGAGGAAGCAGGTGAATATAAGTTGGAAGATACAATGCTGTGAGAAGAATTTGACTTAGCACTGAAAGGCCCTAGGTTGGAACAGTGCTCCTGAAGTAGGTCACATCCTGTCAGAATTATTGAGGTCCTTGGGAGAGCCAGCCACAACAAAACTATTCCATACGGTGTGCAAGAAATATGTGATAGGCGAAGTACCCTCACATTTCAAAACGAATCTAATTCCAATTCCAAAGGAGGCAGATGCTAAAAGATATGAATATTACCATATCATAAGTTCAGAGAATGTTGACTGGAATACACTCTATGAAATTCTGAAGGTAGCAGGAATAAAATGCAGGGACTGTTTACAACTTCTACAAAAACCAAACAGCAGGTATAAGGGTTGAAGAGCATGAAAAGGAAGCAGCGGTTGAGAAGGGAGTGAGACAGGGTTGTACCCTATCACCAATGTTATTCAATCTGTAGGTTGAGTAAGCTGTGAAGAAAATCAAGGAGAAATTTTGAAATGAAACTAAAGTTCAGGAAGTCAAACAATGGAAATTTGAGGTAGGAATATCAACAATGTAGGAAAAGATAGATTGCTATGATTAAAAGACACTCACATGTAGCTTTCGGCCACAGTCTTCACCAGTGAATAGACACACACACACACACACACACACACACACACACACACCAACTCCAGTATCTGGGGCCAGAACACTTTTGGAATTCTGGTGCAAGAGGCTGGAGTTGGTGGTCATATGTGTGTGAGGTGTGCGTGCTTTTGTGTGTGTGTGTGTGTGTGTGTGTGTGTGTGTGTGCGTGTGTCTTTACTAATGAAAACTGTGGCCAAAAGCTACATTGAATGTCTCTTAATTGTGCCTGTCTGCAACTTGATGTGCCTCCTTTATAGTAAATACCACTATATCTTTTCCTACATCGTTAAAGTTGAGGAAGAATAAATAAAAACTTTGTGGTTTTCTGATAATTGTAATTATGTCAGAGTAAGGTAAGGAGTTAGAAGAGCAGTTGAATGGAATTGATAGTGTCTTGAAAAGAGATTATAAGGTGAACATCAACAAAAGTAAAATAAGGGTAATGGAATGTAGTTGAATTAAATCATGGGCTGCAGAAGGAATTAAATTAGGAAATGAGCCACTAAAAGTAGTAAATGAATTTTGCCATTTGGGCAGTACAATAACTGATATATCAAATACAGACTGGCTAGCATAAAAAGTATTTTTGTGAAAGAATTTGTTTACATTTAATGTAAATTTAAGTGTTAGGAAGTCTATTCCAAACGTATTTGTTTGGAGTGTGATCTTCTATGGAAGTGAAACAAGGACTTATTAGCAGTTCAGAAGAGAAGTTTTTGAACTGTGGCACTACTAAAGAGTGCTGAAGATTTGATGAGCAAATAACTGATGAGTAGGTACTGAATTGACTTAGGTAAAAACGAAATTTATGATACAACTTGACTAAAAGAATGGACGTAAGTTTTTGAGATAAAAATTGTAGAGAGGGACCAAAGGATAAATAATGAATACAGTAAGAAGGTTCAAATTGATGTAGTTATTCGAAGAGGCTTGTATCAAACTAGTCTTTGGACTGAAGACCACAACAGCAATTATAGCAACACACAAATGTTTATTTTAGCAAAATCAGTCTTATTTCCATTCAGTAAACACTTTTGTCTACCATCCAATGATATCAAATGTAGATGTGTTTTGTACTGCAGTTTCTACCATAGACACAGTAAGTGATGCCTACCATATAACAGTAAGCCAAACACATTAAATGAAAAGTACATAATTAATACATTGCTATTCCAGTTATCAAAATCAAAACCTGTCCCATTACGTGTTATTCTCGACATTTGATATGTTTTCTTCAGTTCTGTTCATGTTATGTATTACAACATTTTTTTTTTTTATTCTTACAATATTTTAACTACTTTTTTTTCCAGTCAACACCCAATTGCCTCCTACCTATGCTAGTCTCCCATCTGCTGCTCCCTCATGCAGTATACAGACCAGAGTCACAGCTGCATCCAAATGTAGCTAATGCTTTGCGGCGTACAATTGCTGCATTTGTAAGAGGCATAGCTCGTTTGTACCAGAATGGTGATCCTTATGTGAACCGCACTCTGAGAGATATAGTGTTACTGTATGTTCCACGACTGGCACCCCCAGTTTCAGCGTCTTCTGGAGGTGTTTTTGCCAGAGTAACAAGTGCTACACAGATGCAGCATCCACTATTGGGATGCTTTGTTGAAGACAGCATTATGGGTAAGGAAGCAGAAGTTATTTTGGACCTGGTGGCTGAAGTCCATCTCAAAGTCAGAGGAGCCACTCCCACAAGTCAGCATGCACAAGTGGTATGTATTTTTTTTTTCCACGATACTGTTAATTACATAAGTAGTTACTCTAATTATTATTTTACCTCATTAGTATTATTCACAACTCTTTGTTTCAGAAAATGAAATAAATTACAGCAAGTTTTTCAAATTACCGCACACATTCTGTGTGTTCTCATGATCCCATCAAACAGGAAAACTTCAGAGTTGTGGAATGATTCATGGTGTACATATATAAAAAAGAGGGGCGGCGGGAGGGGGGGGGGGGGGGCGAATCACAGCAATAAAAATTGTATAATGCATTAACCGTAAACTATCATAACTCTGATAAATTTGTTCATACTTATGCCAGCTAAATTTAATAAAGAAAATGGGAACGACAGCTGCTATTATGAAAAAAGCTGCTGCCTCCTGACTTGGCAGTGTGGTACTTACTTGATTACAGGAGTATCTTTCAAAGAGAATACTTACCTACATCAGTAAATTTTGAGTCCTATTGTCAGTACATTATTGCTTTCAGTGCAGCTTTACAGTAAACATCGTTACTTTCCGTGAAGCCACCAGAATTTTTCAATCCTTGATTGTAAATATTCAAATAACTTGTGGGACGAGTGGCAACTTTTTGATTTTCATTTTTCCTGGTTGTGAGTCAAATTTCTTGCCTTACATTAGACAAGAGCATGTTGAATGCTCCTGCACTGGTCTGTCCAGCTCCACTTTCAGCCACAGACAAGAAGGCAAAGTCTCGTGGAAATTGTGTCTTATACAATGATTACGTAAACTGCATTTAAACTGAAGCTGATTTTTACTGCTGGAAACGAAAACCTCGTAAGGACTAAATATATAGGGAACTGACTATAAGGATTCAAATAGTCTTACAGAGGTTCCTGCAAGCTGTACAGTCATTTTCTTTACACAGTACTTGTACTGCTGGCTTCTGCTCACCTTTGTTCCTGAATCTTACAATACTGTAGTTCTTATTTCAGTACTCTGTAATGTATTTTAATGTATATTTTTTGTCTGTTATTTAATGTATATTTTTTGTCTGTTAGGCTCTCTCACTTGTCATGGACCTGCTCCAAACAAAGAACTTGAGCGATACAGTCCTTCACCTAGTTATCAGTCGCACCCTTACAAATCTTCTGGAAATTGCAATGTTTGTGGAGGAGAAAAATCCTTGTAAGAAACAAGCTGCAGATATTATACGAGTGATTGTCACATCAGCTGTATTCCAGAATACATCTGAGTTACAGTAAGTGTGAAGAAAGTCAGAGCCATGTTGCTTGCTGTTTTGTGAAATAATTGTAAATTATGAATTGTGTAGCTGAATGTTCATATTTAACAGAGTGCACTGGTTTTAAAATAAATTTGTATGAAAAATAGTTTGGAAGTAATTCAAAAACATTTTCTTCACATAATGAGACAAATGCTGTGAAGTAAGAAGAGAGTTTAGTAATAACAGCTCTTTGTTTGTCTGTTAAGGTCACACAGAATATGTGCCACACAAAATACATTTTCATGTACGTACTGTATAGGACTTACTCTCTGAACACAATATGTTTCTGATCTCTCTCTCTTTCTCTGTCCAAATTTCTGAAGATCTCTTGAAAAGTTTTCCTCTCCTTGTTTCTATTTCAGTTACTTTAACTGCACTGATACAATTATATACTGTTAAAAAACAAAAATGTAATTCAGTTTTCCTGACTAAGTGTATGTAATAACACTATTAAAGACTCATTCAGTTCGTTTTGCGTGATACCACAGATTTCAACTACTCCGTATTCTTATCAGTCACACAGCTTTCTTCCATTGCAGATACCTTGTCTCAAACACTACAATCTTTTTAAACTATGACATAAAAAGTTTGTAAAACAGATCATGTTTAGTGAGTTAGCATATTAGCTGCTATGTATAGGATACACTTTCCTCCCGAACAAGTGATTCATTAGTGTTACATTAAACATTATAGTAATTTCAAAATAATGGAATTTATTAAAGTTTCTATGCTTTTATCTCTTCCAGATCACAGTTTGTTGCAATTGTGGCACGAATTTGTCAGCACCACTTAGCCTTCAATACCCAGCCTTTCACACACCTCATGATAACATTGAGCAGTGTGTCACCAGTAATAGTTACCAATTGTCTTCCACATATCAAAGAGGCAGTTACTCATGTGGAAAGGCTGCGTGGTGTTGGTTATGATGCTGGTCTCAGGTAAGCCAAACTTTTATGTGCTCTTTTATAAGCTGAGTTTCTGAGTAGGCAATATACCTCTGTGGTAGGGTTACATTTACTAAGTAGAGTAATACAATTAACAATTTCATTATTAAGTGATCAGCACCTAGCCATTTTTCACTGATAAATTTTTTAAGATGTTCGTGATGATCTACTGGTGATTTATTTCCACCGAACCTAAATAACTCAACAATATGGCTTATACTACACAAAAAAATACCACCATATCAATATAATTTTGACGTTGCGCCACAGTGGCGTGCACAGCCCACCAGGATAAACAGTGATGTTTTGGTAGGCAAACCTACAAGAGAAACAACCAGCCAGGAACCTCTGTCTATACTGAAAATCATTGTTTCCCAATTTTCATTCATATTTTGAATGGTATATATCATATTTTGATCTGGTTTATAACTTTATTAATTTTTATTGGCATTTTTAGATATTTTATAAAAATGTCAAAACAAATATTTCTTTTTTATGGGTTCAGATTGAGATGTAAGAGTTTTAGAAAATTGGAGACAAATAATAATAGATAGAACAAATCTATTTACTATGTTGTTGTTGTTGTGGTCTTCAGTTCAAGAGACTGGTTTGATGCAGCTCTCCATGCTACTCTATTCTGTGCAAGCTGCTTCATCTCAAAGTGCCTACTGCAACCTACATCTTTCTGTATCTGCTTAGTGTATTCATCTCTTGGTCTCTCTCTACAATTTTTACCCTCAGCACTTCCCTCCAATACTAAATTGGTGATTTTTTGATGCCTCAGAGTGTGTCCTACCAACCGATCCCTTCTTCTAGTCAAGTTGTGCCACAAAGACCTCTTCGCCCCAATTCTATTCAGTACCTCCTCATTAGTTACATGATCTACCCATCTAATCTTCAACATTCTTCTGTAGCGCCACATTTCGAAAGCTTCTATTCTCTTGTCTAAACTATTTATCATCCATGTTTGACTTCCATACATGACTACATTCTATAGAAATACTTTCAGAAAAGACTTCCTGACACTTAAATCTATTCTCAATGTCAACAAATTTCTCTTCTTCAGAAACACTTTCCTTGCCATTGCCAGCCAGTCTACATTTTATGTCCTCTCTGCTTCGACTATCATCAGTTATTTTGCTCCCCAAATAGCAAAACTCCTTTACTACTTTAAGTGTCTCATTTCCTAATCCAATTCCCTCAGCATCACCTGTTTTAGTTTGTCTACATTCCATTATCCTCATTTTCCTTTTGTTGATGTTCATCTTATATCTCTCTCTCAAGACACTGTCCATTCCATTCAGCTGCTCTTCCAGGTCCTTTGCTGTCTCTGACAGAAATACAATGTTATTGGCGAACCTAAAAGTTTTTATTTCTTCACCATGGATTTTAATTCCTACTCCAAATTTTTCTTTTGTTTCCTTTACTGCTTGTTCAATATACAGATTGAATAACATTGGGGATAGGCTACAACCCTGTCTCACTCCCTTCCCAACCATTGCTTCCCTTTCATGCCCTTCAACTCTTATAACTGCTATCTGGTTTCAGTACAAATTGTAAATAGCCTTTTGCTCCTTGTATTTTGCCTCTGCCACCTTCAAAATTTGGAAGAGAGTATTCCAGTCAACATTGTCAAAGCTTTCTCTAAGTCTACAAATGCTAGAAATGCAGGTTTGTCTTTCCTTAATCTATTTTCCAAGGTAAGTCATAGAGTCAGTATTGCCTCACATGTTCCAACATTTCTACGGAATCCAAACTGATCTTCCCCGAGGTCAGCTTCTACCAGTTTTTCCATTCATCTGTAAAGAATTCATATTAGTGCTTTGCAGCCGTGACTTATTAAACTGATAATTCGGTAATTTTCACACCTGTCAACACCTGCTTTTTTGGGATTGGAATTATTATATTCTTCTTGAAGTCTGAGGGTATTTCGGCTGTCTCATACATATTGCTCACCAGACGGTAGTTTTGTCAGGGCTGGCTCTCCCAAGGCTATCAGTAGTTCTAATGGAATGGTTTTTTTTTTCTTTTGTTTTTTTTTTTTTAATCCTGAAGTTTCAATAATAAAAAGTAACACACATCTGATATCCCTAAAATAGGGAGAAAGACAAAACCTTGGTTGTTCTGGACACTGATGGGAAAAATATATTGAGTCCACTCTTTCGTTCTTGCTGTCCATGCAGTTTTTACACCTCCTATGATGCAGTCTTCCGCCTTAAGGGTTTTTCATCTGCTCTGGAAGGTGAATCTGCATGGTTGGTCTGTTTGCTGCAGGGTGTTCTGGTTGCCATCTCACTGTCTTGTAGCAAATGGGTTTATTGTGCTGAGCAATCGTGTTTGGTTTCTCAATGGGGAATCCACGGCAAGTTCTAGTGTCCACCATTGTGCCTCCGAGTTCAATGGATGAAATGAGAAACTGGCTCTCATATTTTTTTCCCAATTTTATCACAACAATTTCTTGAGGATTACCCTTCTTATTGGAGTGAAGAGTACCAGTGCAAAAGCATTTTTTGCAAGTAATTTATTGGTGAGGCAAACACTATTATAATAGTTGTCCATAAGAAAACTGTTTTAATCTGTGTGATTTTCCATACCACTTTTGAAGCGTGTTCCTTCCCTCCTACTATAGTGTCCTCAGCACCACTGCATAAGTAGAGTTTATTTGCAAACTCACTAAGATCAGCTAACACACATACAGTCTCATCCTAAATTTGTGGCAATTCCTCTGTATGTATTAGTGACACTTCAGCCTTCCCCTCCAACTGACCAATTGAAAGTCAGGAAAGGTTTTTATTTCTTTGATAGTGGTTTCTTTCCAAAAAGCTATATCGTCAAGGTCATTTTCACTGTCAAAAAATCACTTCCAGGGCAAAATCATATGTCTCTTCCACTATTAGTTGCAAGAAGTTTTGAGTAAATAACCAGAAGAAAAATTATATTGGTGTAGTAGGAGAGGGAATTTCCAAAAGTCCTGGAGAACCAGTAAAAGGTATTGCCTCCATATTATCTGATGGTTCTTCACTCCACTTGTCTTCAGAAAGAAAAATGGGAGACATGGGGTGCTGATCGGGTTGAGGAATTGTGTTGGGTTCTGAAGCCGCATTGCTGGGCTCTGCCATAGCTACAACAGATGTAGCATGTGGTACTTCTGTAGCACTGGGTACATTTGTAACACCGGGTGTTCATCTTGAAAGTTAGCAGACTTCTCTTCATCCTCATCCAAACTCGATTCATCTGACAAAAATTCTAACTCGCTGTCCATCCGTCTTCCACATTCTAAGTGGCTAAGGTATTTGCCTACAGTGTAGGTTTTTCTCTTTCTACTTCCAAATGGCTTGATAAATGGACTCTTTGACATCTAAAAGACACAAAAGAAGAAAAAATTAAATTTTGTCCCTGGAAAATATTATTTATAGAATAATTAGTATACAGTTATTATTTAGTTGTAGCGGAAAGAGGAATCGCATTAGTGGACATTTGTCAGCTAATGGGAGAAATAATGGTTTTATTAATTTTTGACAAATTTTTGTTCAGATGATAGACCATGCCCAAAGAACACATTTATTTTCTGTTGGAAAACACCCATAAAAATGAAAAGATGGACACGAAATGACAAAAACAGACAATAACGTAGCCAGAGACATTTTGACACCCCCTGCCCCCTTTTCCCCAATTTCATCGAAAGATCCAAGATATCTCTGAGAAAAGTCTTGGATATGTCTGTGAGAAATTGATTTTATGAAATAAATTAAATAGTAACTTCCCTTGGAGAACAAACAGAAAAATATCCAAATGCTGGAGTAATAAAGATGAATATTCGATGAGCTGGATCAGTTCACTTCACACTGCAACTCACAGACGAACCAGCTTAAATGACAGCAAAAGGTCTACTGAGGTCCTGGCCAGTATGTCCCTTTTAATGTGCAGGTTGGGCCAAGCGTAGGAACCTTGGCATCATTAGGAGTCAGTGACACCATACAGGCATGCACTGTCCAGTAGGCCAGGAAGGCCTCAGACCTCGGTAGTGTGAGCTGTCTTGAACATGTTAATATTTGAATCCACTGACACGTTCCACACCAAATAACAAGTTGTCTCCAGTACGAGTCATGGAGCACACAGATAACTAAACATGCAACTGAAAAAGGGAGACACTCATTCATTAACAAATTTTGACTCATAATTTTCATAGGTACATAAAAAGACCACAATCCTGAAATAATTATATTTACTAAGTAGACGGTATTGATGAATACTGTAACTGTTTCTTAAACATGTACCCCCTGCACTTGGATTCCAGCTTTTCTCTAAAAGAAAATAGGTTGTAATTAAATAATAATTAAATAATAGTAAGAATTGGATGAATAACACACTGAAGTAAAGTAACTTGTGCCGGGAAGGGAAACCACTACCTATTTCAGAAAGCAAATTGGAAACCCAATTAGTGCAAGTAAATCCTATAGTAAAGTAGTAAAGTAAAATCCTATAGTCTCTCATGAAAAAAAGCATTTATGGTACTGCACAAAAAATAAACAGTTCATAATAAAAGTGAAAAAAAGTTGGAAGGCAGGCAAATGAAGCACAGAAATTACTAGCCACCAGTTTCAATGTTTACTTCCTGACATTGGCAGCCAACATTGAAACCATCAAGAAATATTGAGAAAATGAAGAACTGTCTGCAAGTGAATAAGATTAAGACTAGCAACACTGTGAACACCACTGATAGATATTACTTTTAATAATAGGGTGATATCAAAAATCATTGTCACTAAAAGCCAGTAATTTTTCTGGCTGTAAGACGATGTTTCTAGCAGAGTATTGCTTTCAGGTTGTCAAACTACCTGCAAGCTATCATTGACAGTCAATGATTCAAGATATGTTTTCTAAGTAATTTAAACAACCTGGCCTTCTAGAATAGTGGAAATTAGTAGATCACCTCTAATTGCAGACATATTTTGCTTCTCTCAGTTCCTTCACACATTTTTGAGAAAGTTTTCTACCGATTGTTCACAGCATAACTGTTAACTGCCTTTAAGTTCACTGTTAACAGGGGGAGGGATAATATGTGATCTCATAAATGATGTCCTGCTATAGCTAAACAACCAAACTCATTCTGCTTCCATGTTTTGTTGTCTTAAACAAGACCTTTCACTGTTTGAACCAGTACTAAATCTTTTTAAGTTCCCTTTTTGCATGAATAGGCATACATTTATAACAGAAATCAGAGGTTGGCATTGATTACCTGTACCAGAGAAATATTAATCCAAACTCAATGTGGGGAACATAAACATGGAGTCCCATATGGTTTAGTTCCCCATGATCTCATGTTCCTGACCCACATAAAAGACTTTCCAGTGACTTTTAAGTGATACTAGTGTATTGACCAAGGGCCTAATCTCAATCATATTACACTCAGTGCACATGAATGAACAGGCCTGCAAATGGTTCACTTCAAACAGCTTAAGCCTTAATCTCACAAACAAACAAAAAAGTTCACATCATTTATTTCACAAATATAGTTATGACAAAATATTCTCAAAAGAATTTGTTCTACAAAGGGCTGTCCTCTATTTTTTTACTATATTTTGAACTCAATTTCAACTTTTTTTTTACTTACATGGACCTTGTGAAATTTTACACGCAATGTTTTGTTTAATGCAGATATCACAAACCCTGGCCCATATGCAGCTTATCATTGACCTGACAGCACCCTGAACACCACCATTTGTTGTTGTAAATATTTTTCATTCTCAATGAAAAATATTTACAACAAGTGGTGGTGTTCAGGGTGCCATCAAGTCAATGATAAGCTGCATATGGGCCATGATTTGTGATATCTGCATTAAACATTGAGAATGAAAAATATTTACAACAACAAGTGGTGGTGTCCAGGGTGCTGTCCGGTCAATGATAAGCTGCATATGGGCCACAGTTTGTGATTCTGCATTAAACAAAACATTGTGTGTAAAATTTCACAAGGTCCATGTAAATAAAAAAGTTGAAATTGAGTCCAAATATAGAAAAAAACTAATCAAGAAGCTCATTTGATCGCATTTGTGGCTAAGAAGTCTCTGTCAGAGTCTACTGGCTTATTTTTCATACTTCTGCTCCATGTTGTCTTGCAGACATATGTTCAGGAGCAATTCAGCCAAAGTAAATTAAGAATTTATTCAGCCAACATGAACAGTAAAAATACAGTGTTCAGTGAATAAATATGTTACAGAGACGTCTACAAAGATCTTGGAATTGATCTCAGTAGCATTTGTTTATAATAAAATAAGTCCTATTTTTAATTGTGACTGACACAACCGAGGTTCAGGAGGGGTGGGGGGGGGGGGGGGACAATATTATCTGTCATTTCTTCATATAGGGCTTAGAGTGGGGTTCTGTATTGTGGTGAGGTGATCATCAACAGTCTCTACAAGATCAAGAATTAACGATTCCTGTTAGCTGCATCACTAGGATTATGATAATTGTAAGTGGTCTCTATTCCTACAAGACTGTTTTATTATAAATAACAGTGTGATCTCATTTGGGTATAAAATTAGCAGTAGGATATAAACATCAGGTATTTAATGTAATTGCACACTGTAATCTTACCCTTCCACCATCACTATTAAAATTCTCTGTCTTTGCACAAATTTTGAAAGCTCCGAGAGGCGTAAGATATACAAAAGAAAAAGTTTTTACTTATCTTCATTATCTCATTGTTGTTGTTGGCTCTAATTCTTGTTTTGTCTAGGGTACTTTCTTGAGGCTGTAATTTTATAACGTTCTGGGTTTCTGAAGACGAGATAACCGATGAAGATTTGCCTGTTGCTATGAATATCTTTTTATTTTATCCCATTCTTCTAAATCACACCAACTTTACAATTTTCACTTTGTTCATGCCAGAAATTACATTATTGAGACAATCAAAAAACACGTCTGATCCCATCAGAGGCATGCCCACTACTACTAACATTCTGCTGTACTGACAATATTCCAAAGAGTTTACAAAGCAAAAGAGTTTACACACTTCCTTTACCAAAGAAGAATCTTCACTAAAATATATCATTATTTTGTAAATCAGTCCAGAAATAAATTTAATAATTAGCATTAAATTGTGCCATTAGTAATATGAATTTTAAGTATACCAGAAATTTCGTAATTTCAAATATTTTTAAAAGAGGAGTAATTATAACTGTACATACAGAGTACTAACAAATTAATTTCTTTTTTACGTATTATAGCCCGAAACATAACATATTGTATACAAAATCATATGAATTCTTTTAGTGAAACGGCTGAGATAATTTTAACCTATACAAGAATTGATAATATACATGGTATCGGTTATTTCTATAAAAAAAAAAAAAAAAAAAGCGTAATGCTAGAGGAGGGTGACCCAATTTAACATCCCTGAAGTTTCTTCAAAAGCGGCAACCTATTAAGACACAGAATAAAAGACCGGAAATATTGCTGATCTTATGAACAATTATGTCAAAGGAATTGTCATTACAACATATCCTTCAGTCCTGCAGCCTTCTTGGCCTCAGTCTTCGCTACCCCCTGTCCCTTACCTACCTTCACCACACACACACACACACACACACACACACACACACACACACACACACACACCTCCATTTCATTGTGTATCACATCACAACTCCCTAACCTGCAGTGGGGCAACCTCATCGGTGCCACATTCCTGTCTCTTGCTGTCACCCTCCCTTTCCTCTGCTGCCCAGCTGATCCTCCCCACCTCTTTTTTTTATCTTATCTGTGGCATCTATCAGAACCCCCCACCCCACTTGAGCTCCACGCCAGCAAAATGTAGTTGCTCAGGACGATAAGTGTGTGTGATGTGCTCTAGGAAAGGAGTTATCTTAAACCTTAATAATGTTTTCAGTCTTGTTCAAATAGTTGTTGACTGCTAAGTGCCTCAGCTAGAGTGAATAGTCACCTTTACTCTGTCCACTATTTATAACTAGAGGCACCTGTTTTTTGCAAAGCGTGAAATCGTAAAATTTTCGTGAAATTTTACACATTTTGCTGAAAACTCAAAACTATTTACTTTTAAGGCAAATCGCGAGATAATTGACTAAACTTTGCAAAATCTCATCATTTGAACTTAACTGCGGAAATTCGATTGGAGTTATGGTAATACAATCCGGATATCGATTGTACACCATTTCGATATATACACTCCTGGAAATGGAAAAAAGAACACATTGACACCGGTGTGTCAGACCCACCATACTTGCTCCGGACACTGCGAGAGGGCTGTACAAGCAATGATCACACGCACGGCACAGCGGACACACCAGGAACCGCGGTGTTGGCCGTCGAATGGTGCTAGCTGCGCAGCATTTGTGCACCGCCGCCGTCAGTGTCAGCCAGTTTGCCATGGCATACGGAGCTCCATCACAGTCTTTAACACTGGTAGCATGCCGCGACAGCGTGGACGTGAACCGTATGTGCAGTTGACGGACTTTGAGCGAGGGCGTATAGTGGGCATGCGGGAGGCCGGGTGGACGTACCGCCGAATTGCTCAACACGTGGGGCGTGAGGTCTCCACAGTACATCGATGTTGTCGCCAGTGGTCGGCGGAAGGTGCACGTGCCCGTCGACCTGGGACCGGACCGCAGCGACGCACAGATGCACGCCAAGTCCGTAGGATCCTACGCAATGCCGTAGGGGACCGCACCGCCACTTCCCAGCAAATTAGGGACACTGTTGCTCCTGGGGTATCGGCGAGGACCATTCGCAACCGTCTCCATGAAGCTGGGCTACGGTCCCGCACACCGTTAGGCCGTCTTCCGCTCACGCCCCAACATCGTGCAGCCCGCCTCCAGTGGTGTCGCGACAGGCGTGAATGGAGGGATGAATGGAGACGTGTCGTCTTCAGTGATGAGAGTCGCTTCTGCCTTGGTGCCAATGATGGTCGTATGCGTGTTTGGCGCCGTGCAGGTGAGCGCCACAATCAGGACTGCATACGACCGAGGCACACAGGGCCAACACCCGGCATCATGGTGTGGGGAGCGATCTCCTACACTGGCCGTACACCACTGGTGATCGTCGAGGGGACACTTAATAGTGCACGGTACATCCAAACCGTCATCAAACCCATCGTTCTACCATTCCTAGACCGGCAAGGGAACTTGCTGTTCCAACAGGACAATGCACATCCGCATGTATCCCGTGCCACCCAACGTGCTCTAGAAGGTGTAAGTCAACTACCCTGGCCAGCAAGATCTCCGGATCTGTCCCCCATTGAGCATGTTTGGGACTGGATGAAGCGTCGTCTCACGCGGTCTGCACGTCCAGCACGAACGCTGGTCCAACTGAGGCGCCAGGTGGAAATGGCATGGCAAGCCGTTCCACAGGACTACATCCAGCATCTCTACGATCGTCTCCATGGGAGAATAGCAGCCTGCATTGCTGCGAAAGGTGGATATACACTGTACTAGTGCCGACATTGTGCATGCTCTGTTGCCTGTGTCTATGTGCCTGTGGTTCTGTCAGTGTGATCATGTGATGTATCTGACCCCAGGAATGTGTCAATAAAGTTTCCCCTTCCTGGGACAATGAATTCACGGTGTTCTTATTTCAATTTCCAGGAGTGTATAATATATCAAGTATTCCAAAGACATTCTACAATGTTCTGGCGGTGTATTCAGTATTGCGTGTTGGAAATGATGTATCGCCGGTGCATTGAGTGTGGTACATTGTGTTTTGTTTTCGTGCTACAGATGATTAATATGGTAGTGACAGTTTTCGACCGAGAAAAGGAATTTTCGTCAGAAGGATTTTTTGTTTTAGACAAAAGTAGGAAGGTACTTATGTGCAAATACTGTAATGTGCATATTGAGTGGCAAAGGAAGGACACGTGCTTGAAACACATTAATAACAGTTCTTCCCATAAGAAGAACAAGGAGAAGGTGCTAACAACTACTGGTATAAAAAGACAAGCTATGCACACGGAAGTCACTGCAGCGGCAAAACAAGCGAAAAATGATAAAGAAGAATTCATTTTATTGACTACTCGAGCTTTCATTGAGGCTAACATTCTGATGGAAAAAGTTGATCATCCTGAAGCTGAGAGAATAGATGAACAAATACATACCAGGTTTGTGTTATAATTAATTTACCGTCTGCTAATCGCAGCAAAGATTAGGTTATCTCGATAGCCAATAATAATTTTTGTTGGTCAGAATAGGCCTATATTAAAAATAATTTTTCCTCGAGCACCCTCTTAAAAAAAATCTTATAATTGGGGAATGTGGTAATTTAATTCGTTACATAGTACTCTAATAGCAGTTCTATTGACATTTTTAAGGTGCTGGAGACTTACCCTCAGCTGGAAGAAGAAGAGGAAAGATTAAAAGGAGCCGTGAAAGACAAGAGTTTCAATTCTTTGTGATGAAACGACAGACAGAAAAGGGCAGTGTGTGTTCGTGGTTCTGATAAAAGTACTTAGTTGTGGCGATGGTGCAGTTCAGAAATTATTTGTCGGGAGAGTGAAAGTTATTACAAATGTAAATGTCACAGAATGTGTGCAAGCAATTATGAGTGTAATACCGAAACTTGAAATTCAGTACAGAAATGTAGTTTCTATAACTTCAGATTCAGCCCGTTATATGGGCAAGTGTATAAATGCAGTTAGGGTTTTAATTTCAGAATGGTTAGTACACACACAATGCTGGGCTCATAAATTAAATTTGGTTGGCAATGTGTGGGCTGTGGAACTTTGTGATTTGAACCATTGTGTTTTGCAGACAAAACACATCTTCCTTAATACCCGAAAGAGATAGCATGCATACATCAAGTTCTTAGCTCAGAAATATGTAGGTGTACCCACAAAAGCTAAACTTTTCCCTATTCCTGTCATCACCAGGTCGAACTCGTGGTTTGAAAGTGTCGAGTACCATGGAGAATATCTCTGTGATATAGTAGAATTTGTTAAAACTGTTGAAGACGAGAATGTAGCTGTCAATTATTTTAAAGCTTTGACTTCTGCTGAAGCAAAAAAAATTCAATGCCTAGCCATTTTTCTTGTTGAGCACTGCTCAAAATGTTGCAATTTGCTGCTGACATTAGAGGGCTCCAAGATACCGTTAATTCATCTTCTGCAGTCTAAGCTTGGTGATCTTGCAAAGAGCTTTAAGTTACTAGAGGATGCAAATTTATTTATTTATTTTCCGAGACAATCTCAGAAAAACTTCTTAAACTGCCAGAGCATATGCAAGTACAGTTAACATCACTCTTCCAGTCTGTAGGTAGAGCAAGTCTTACAAAACTGAACCACTTGATGGAGTGTGGTACAGGAAAAATTGTCATTTCTTGTATAGGTAAATTGTTTGATCCGAGAAACATAATAAAAGGCAATTTAGACAGTGCTGAAATCTCTCAGCTGATAAAGAAAATTCCCATTCTACAAGAAGTTCCAAAGTCAGAATTTCTTGTACCATACATATTGTTTAGGGATTTAGTAGCTAGTTCTTGTAGAGAAGGTAAAGATGTTGATGTGATTGGTATTCTTCTTTCCCTGAAAGCAGAGTATTGACTTTTTGTGGAAGCTGCAGTGAAGGCTTTGTGGATCCCAGTCAGTAATGTTGATGAGTGAGAGATCATTTTCTAGATATTGCAATATAATGTCTGACAGGAAACAGCTCTCACTCCTAGTAATATGGAAGTCATGGTATCCTTGTCTTTCTCAGACTGACTTGTGTATTGTGTGCATAGACTGGGAAAGGATAAATGTTTTCCAAACTTTCATGATTTGGTATTTGTGTTTTAATAAGATTTATAATTTTTATGCTTTTTCAATTCATGTAAAATAAAAGATTTTTCACTCCAAATGTGCCATACATGTATTTCCTTTACCTTTTACTGCTGTAAAGTGGAAATAAAATTTAGCGAAATTATTGACGAAATGGAAAAAAACTAGTGAAAAATATACCGAAATAAGTTTTTAAAAATGACTAAATCGGGCAAAAATTTTCACCACAAACAGGTGCCTCTATTTATAACCCATCCATGACTTTTTAGTACTGTTAGCTCAAGTAAAAATGGATACCTTGTTTTAGCTTAGCTGTAGTTAATTATAAATATGGTTCCTAACAGCTGCTTCACTTTCTTAATGTGTGCCTTATTTAATCCTATGTCCTTGAAGATTTTCCTCTATTATGGAATTCATGAAACTAAATGAACGAGAGCCGGCCGAAGTGGCCGCGCGGTTCTGGCGCTACAGTCTGGAACCGCGAGACCGCTACGGTCGCAGGTTCGAATCCTGCCTCGGGCATGGATGTGTGTGATGTCCTTAGTTTAGTTAGGTTTAACTAGTTCTAAGTTCTAGGGGACTAATGACCTCAGCCATTGAGTCCCATAGTGCTCAGAGCCATTTGAACCATTAAATGAACGAGCAAACAAAAGCTGGCCAAAGCCTGAGTGCCAGTGGCCATACTGATAACCAGGCCTGAACTAAACTGTGCTGGCGTACCAGTCATTTTAACTGAACATATTTAAGTTTCATTTTAATAAAAATTTTGTGTTAATTTTTTATTCAGGAGAAGTTTAGAGAAGATCGAAGAAGCTGCAGCTTCCTCAAGTCATGGGACCATGTAATGGGCCACATTGCTGCATCAGCATTAGTATCTTCACTTGCATCATTCTGCCAATTTACATGATATATAAAACTAAGCTTTTTGTACATGTTTATTTATTTATTGTTGAAAAGCAATGTTACAACCATCTTAGCATGGTTTATAGTTTTATATGTGTATATTTGTAAAAAAAAAAAACCTTTTGTATCTCCTGCTTTGTGAAAAATATATATGAAAAAAATTGTGATGAATTAGAAATGAGCTCTCAGTAAAATATTGAATTGTTCTGAAATGTAATGTTTAGCAAATTGAAAGGAATAGGTAAGTGATCTTCTGGACATCCAACATCCAAAAATAGAGAGTAGTTCTACAGCCTAGGCATAATCCAAAACCGTACAAGCTTTTGTCATGAGTGCATTTGTTTCCCAAAGTCTGTTGCTTTCACATAGCTAAAAATGCCAATATTACATGAAGGACTACACCACTAGTAAAACATTCACAAAGAAGTGATCAGTTGGTACCTTTCTCTTAGCTGAGTTGTTATAAGCCTCAGCATACAACAGACATTAAATATAGTGTAATAAATGATAACTGTTTACAACATACCACAGTGGTGGAGGTGGTCAAGGTGAAGAATTTGATATGGAACACATCTTGCAGCGTGTTACACCAGGAGATAACCTCAAATAGGTCTACAGAAGCCACCTAAGCTAGAGCACATGCACAATCGAGATTTTCAATATCCTCTCGCTCTTTTATGCCACTGGTTTAGTCTGCTATTACATTAACATTATAAATTTAAACTCTTCTGTGACAATAATGAAAGAAAAAAAAACTTTCTTAAATATTATGCAGAAACTAACTCTTACAAGCACAGCCATTTCATAGTAAGAGGGCTGGAGAAACAACATTATTTAATTGTTAATTTTATGTTGTTAAAATCATAATTTTTGAAGTAAAATTTGTACAGATGTCAATTTTACACTTTGTAAGTGCAAGAACAAGGGGTTTTTGATATTAAAGGATGATTTTAGACAAAATCTTGTACATTGTGCATGCACTGTAGCATAGATGGACTCTTGTAGGTCAGTTTGAGGCTGTTTCCCGACTTGATAGACACCAAGTGTCCTGTATCAATTTGATCACCTCAACTTCACCTTTGTTGTAAATAGGTATGTTGTATGTTGTGGTGTGTTGTAAATAGTTGTCATTTAGTAAGTTTCATGAGGCTATGAACAGAAAGCAAACACAGTTTAATGGAAAGGTTTATTGCAACAGATACATTAAGTGTTGGGCTATTTTTCAACACATTCACCACCGATATTTAGACATTAATCATACCATGGGACCAACTTTTGTATTCATTTGTAACAGAAGTCTGGCACCTAAGCATCCCATGCCATTTTTTCTGACGAGCCCATTGCCAGTTTTCACTTTGTTTCACAATAATGCTCAGCATTCATTTCTCACCTCTGGTTAGGAGTTTTATAAGGAGAACTCCCCAGGTGTTCCAGAACTTTGAACACAGTACTCTCTTCACCAGTGTAGTCTACTTGAATTTTGTCTTATGGGGAGAGCCACTGGGACATCAAAGCAGTGACTGCTGCTTGGTTTCTGGAGCATTGCTTGCAAATCGTGTGCTGATCCAGTTCAGAAACTCATTGCCGTCATTATGGTACCTCTCCAGGAAAGTTGAAACTACCCCATCCGTTAGGCTTTGTGTTCAGGAGTCAGTCGCTTCGGGGCCTATGTGGTGCACAACCTCCCATGCAATATTTGTTCCATAACAGTCCAATGCATTAATGAGCGGCACTTCTGTTGAAACTGACTACTAAGTGTGTCTTGCACCAAGTTGCCTGTAATTATGGATGGCCTCCCAATGGGCTCCACATCATGAACATTTTGGTGACGTTCTCCCCAGTGATGCACAATTTGGGTGCTCATGATGTTAAGCCCATAGACTTGGCACAGCTGACAATGAATTTCAATTGGGACTATGTTCTGTGCCCTAAAAAACTTCTGCCACCAGCTGCACTTCAAACATAGCAGAAGCTGGAATATAAGTCTCCATATTCACATGCTGCTGGGAAGCTTCTGTGAGACCTTGAGAAGTTCCGTTAGCTCGTGTGCCATGCCATGCCATGTCATGTAGTTACTTTTATCATATTCATACAGTCACTTTGTGTAACATATGTTTTTTAGCTATGGGATGAGTGGAAAACTTATTTGATGGACCTGTCTCATAGTTAGCTGCCAAGGAAAGCTAGTTATTAGGTTATTAATCACAATTCTGTGCACTTGTAAAATCCTTAACCTTTCCACAGTATCTCATAAAGTTAGGTCTCTGAGCCTGTTTTATAACAGCTTCTGCATCAACCTAGGGTGTTAACCTTGGTACTGTTCAACAGTTGGCTTTGTGTCAGTACTAAGTTTTACTGTTTCCCTTCCTTTCATTCCGTAATCCCTCATAACACAAACACAACATTCCACTGTGCAAGCCTTCATCACAGTCATCAATGTGAAACAGGCATTCATTCACACATTGTGTTCCATGAATCCCACATGCAGGGAAGTCTTCATGGATTCACAGTGAATCAAGTTCTGCATTAATAGGCAGAAGCAGCCACAGCAGGCTACCTGTGTACTGTATGAATTATGACTAGTGACAATCTGTCCATGCTGATAATTATGGAAATTACTTCATATTTGTTACTGTCAGGCATTTGCAAGTGGCCACTTTATATTTGTTTGGTATATTTGGAGAAAAACAGCTTCATTGTAGAAGAAAAAAAGGCCCCTGCTTCTCTTCTTACACTGCTAGCTACTGTTTTTATATAGGTCCTTTACACAGATTATTATCAGCTGTCCATATATTTGTGAAGTCAAGCTCTGTTTAAATTAAACGTTGGGTTGTGAATCTACATATTTGAGTCTAAATATTCTGATAAATTGTAAGAAGTGTGGCTAATGAGGTGTTCTTTTACTTTATTTTTGAATATTGGGTTATTTTCAATTTTTTGCTTTCTGTCTGTCGATCATCTGTTATAAAATCTTGCAACAATATGTAAAAACATCTTAAATCGTGATCAAAGATGCATAATCTATATGGAAATTACTTTTACTTGTAGTATTGTTGTTGTAAATTGTATAGTTCCTCTTAAATTTACTCATTTACTAAACACTCATAACATGAGTGAGTGTGAGCATTGGCATGTAAATGTAAGAATCCCTAGGTTCCTGAAAATACTTCTGCAGAATTTTGGCTGTCAACTTACTCAGTATTTTTACTGTTTGCTTCTGCAGAGTAAATACTGTATTGACCTTACCTGCATTGCCCTCAGAATATTATTGAGCAAAGGTATTCTTAACGATCCCTTCTGTGGGTCACAACAATGAAATGTTTCTAGGTGCAAGCACACAAAATTAAGTTTTTTGATTAACCACTTCATGTGCTGGTGCCACCTCAGTTTATTTTGATTTATTTGGAGTAGGCTGTTTTCCTATGTTAAAAATATGGTTTTCGATAGTTTTTGTTCAGAGTGATTATGACATTCAAATCGCATTTACGGTCAATATTCTTACAAAATATCTCTGATTTTTATGTAATTAAAGCTTAAAAATCATTAAATATCAAGATTTGGCAACATGATTGAAAACACACTGTTCTTGGCTGAAGCTCTGATGACCTCACAGACTGCAAGAAGGTGAAGCTATACGTATGTCCCAGGAGTGTTAGCCAAAGTGACTAGGCTTTTACTTACTTTTTCTGCAAATAGTTTAGCTATTTACTGATAGAAAATGCATTTACAGCTTAAAAGTAACAAAAGAAAAGAATTTTGTGAACAATGATAGTGGAAACATTACGAAAATTAATTTGTTTATGCTCCACTTATTTAGAGCAGTGATATGTCAAAGGATGGACATTCTTTTCCCTGCTCCCTGAAACATAATTAAACCCTTTGAGAGGAATTATGGAACTTTTGCAAATGAGTCCATGTCTTATATCTAGATTATCATCTATTAGTCATGAAATACAATCGAAAACACAATAAAATTATTCTTGGCAAATCTTAGTGCTGGTTTATGCTGTACAGGATACTGAGCAGAGACACTGCTAGAAGTGCAACGGATAGCGCTTGTCACTATGGTTATAAAGAACACAGGTTCGAATCCAGGAAGGGTCTTGAATTTTTAAAAGCATTAGCAAGAACAAATTGTAACAGATATTTTGATGGTGGAATGTATTGTATATAGCTTCATAGCAGTCTTAGTTGGAGAAATGGACAAATAAAGATAAATGCATCTACTTTGCTTACAAACAATTGCCTTTTTTTGTTTTAAAGGTTTGCTAGTAGTGAAGATTCACCATTTTCCCACAGTACAATGAGGTATGGGGTGATGAGGTTTTCTGTGCAGAGAGATGTAAAGCACATGCGACATACAGGTAACACAGGCGTAAGGTCTGTGCTGTTTGTGAGTGTAAACTAACGCCATTGTCTGAAGCAGACTTAACTTCATCTTACGCTATGTGATCAAAAGTATCCGGACACCCCTCAAAACATTCATTTTTCATATTAGGTGCATTGTGCCACCACCTACAGCCAGGTACTCCATATCAACGATCTCA
The DNA here is from genome assembly GCF_023864275.1 of Schistocerca cancellata. Taxonomy (NCBI): domain Eukaryota; kingdom Metazoa; phylum Arthropoda; class Insecta; order Orthoptera; family Acrididae; genus Schistocerca; species Schistocerca cancellata. The sequence continues at coordinate 142,739,939 of NC_064634.1, read as the reverse complement.
GTAGTCATTAGACATCATGAGAGAGCAGAATGGAGCATTCCACAGAACTCACGGACTTCAAACGTGGCCAGGTGATTTGGTGTCACTTGTGTCATACATCTGTACGTGAGATTCCCACACTCCCAAACATTCCTGGGTCCACTGTTTCTGATGTGATAGTGAAGTGGAAATGTGAAGTGACACGTACAGCACAAAAGTGTACAGGCCGACCTTGTCTGTTGACTGACAGAGACTGCCGAAAGTTGAAGAGGGTCGTAATGTGTAATAGGCAGCCGTCTATCCAAACCATCATACAGGAATTTCCAAATTGCTTCAGGATCCACTGCAAGTACTGTGACAGTTAGGCGGGGAGTGAGAAAACTTGGATTTCATGGTCGAGCAGCTGCTCATAAGCCACTCATCACTCCGGTAAATGCCAAACGACACCGTGCTTGGTGTAAGGAGCGTAAACGTTGGACAATTGAACAGTGGAAAAACATTGTGTGGAATGACGAATCACGGTACACAATGTGGCAATCTGATGGCAGGGTGTGGGTATGGCGAATACACGGTGAATGTCCTCTACCAGCATATGTAGTGCCAACAGTAAAATTCAGAGGCAGTGGTGTTATGGTGTGGTCCTTATTTTCATGGAGGGGGCTTGCAGCCCTTGTTGTTTTGCATGGCACTATCATAGCACAGGCCTACATTGATGTTTTAAGCACCTTTTGCTTTCCTCTGTTGAAGAGCAATTCAGGGATGGCGATTGCATCTGTCAACAGGATCGAACACCTGTTCGTAAGGCACGACCTATGGCGGAATGGTTACGTGACACAATAACATCCCTGTCCGCCGCTCTTGGTCTCGCAGTAGCGTTCTCGCTTCCCGAGCACGGGGTCCCGGGTTCGATTCCCGGCGGGGTCAGCGATTTTCAACTGCCTCGAGATGACTGGGTGTTTGTGTTGTCCTCATCATTTCATCATCATCCAGGAAAGTGGCGAAATTGGACTGAGCAAAGATTGGGTAATTGTACGGGCGCTGATAACCACGCAGTTGAGCGCCCCACAAACCAAACATCATCATCATCACAATAACATCCCTGTAATGGACTGGCCTGCACAGAGTCCTGACCTGAATCCTGTAGAACACCTTTGGGATGTTTTGGAACACCTCATTGACCGACATCGATACCTTTCCTCAGTGCAGCACTCTGTGAAGAATGGGCTGCCATTCCACAAGAAACCCAAAACCTGATTGAACGTATGACTGCAAGAGTGGAAGATATCAACAAGGCTAAGGGTGGACCAACACCTTATTGAATTCCAGCATTACCGATGGAGATCGCCACGAACTTGTAAGTCATTTTCAGCCAGATGTCCAGATACTTTTGATCACATAGTGTATGCAAGATGATGATACTTAAAAAGCTTAAACAATAAGGGTCTTAGTTGGACAGTATGAAGATTTAAAAAAAAATGTTGTTTCTAATAAAGTAAAAGTGTGTGGTCACATTAACTAGATAATATATTTTCGAACATGACGTGTATGAACAGCTATTGCAAACATAAGCGCATGTAAATGCCAAGTAAAATACATTAATACCCTTTTTCTAATTTGTGTGGTGAAGTTTTGTAATTGTGATTTGATTTTCATATGGCAGGACTGTCAATTTGTTTTATAAATAAGTTAAAATATTGATGCAGGCTTGATTAGAACCAGTGACCTGGCCATACCAATATTTTATAGCCCACTGCCCTACCAACCGAGCTACCAATGATATACGTGGAAGTGGGTATAACAATAATTTCTACTAAGAGTTTCATTTTGTCAACTGATGATATAGTTATGTGTAATAGGGGGAAAGATATCTTGGAGATAAATTAATGTTAACTTCAGAGTGCAATACATTTTTAATTAAGGGGTACTTGGGCATCAATGTGGTGGCATTTTGCCATTACAGTGAAAAAATATCATCCATGCAATCTTGAAGGTAACAAGGGCAGAGAATTGTGAGAATTATTGTGCAATCAGCTTAATGGCTCATGCATAAAGGTTGCTGGCAAGAATAATACACCAAAAAAATGGAAAAGAAAATTGAAGATCTGTTAGATAATGATCGGTTTAGCATTTGGAGAGGTAAGCCATAAAGAAACAGTTCTGTTGTTGCAATTGATAATGGAAGCAAAACACAAGAGAAATCAAAACCATTCATCCGATCTGTTGACCAGGGAAAAGTGTTCAGCAATGTAAAATGATGCAACACGTTGGAAATCCTGAAAAAATATTAGTGTGATATTGGGAAAGACATATAATGTACAATAAGTACAGGAATCAAGAGAGAATAGTTAGAATGGAAGACCAAGGACAAAATGATTGGATTAAAAAGGGTATAAGACAATTATACAGTATTTCATTCCTGCCCTTCCTATACATCAAAGAAGTAATGTCAGAAATGAAAGAGGGGTTAACAATGGTATTGAAATTCAGGGCAAAAGGATATAAATTATAAGATTCACTGATGACGTTGGTTTCCTCAGTGAAAGTTAAGAATTGCAGGATTTGCTGAATAGTATGAACAATCTCATGAGAACACAATGTGGAATTAGAGTAAACACAAGAAAAATGGAATTAATGATGAAATGAGATTATTGATAAACTTAACATAAATATGGGGAACCACAAAGTTAAGGAATTCTGCCATCTTGGAAGAAAAATAACCCATGACAGATGAAGGAAGGATGACTAAAACAAAAAGCAGATTATCATAGTCAAAGAGGGCATTCCTGGTCAATAGAAGTCTGCTGGTATCAAAAATTGGTCTTAGTCTGAGGAACAAATTTAGAATCTACATTTGGAACACAGCACTGTATGATAATGAATCATGGACTGTGGGGAAACAGGAAAAGAAGAGAATCGAAGTGTTTCAGATATGGTGATAAAGAAGGACATTGAAAATTACATGGTCTGATAAGATAAGGAATGAGGTGGTTCCCCGCAGAATTGATGAAGAAAGGAACATGTGGAAACACTGACAAGAAGAAGGAACAGTATGGATATGACATGGAATAACTACCCACGGTATTAATGGGAGGTGTAGAGGGTAAATACTGTAGTGGAATACCTCCAACAAATAACTGAAGACTTCTGGTGCGAGTGCTGCTCTGAGAGAAGAGTTTGGCACAAGAAAGGGATTCATGGTGAGCCACATCGAACCAGTCGAAAGAATGATGACACCCCTCCCCCAATTCGTCTCTGCTCTTCTTATATATTTTCCTTGCCGTAGCATGTCAAGTGACATCCAGTGCTGCGGTGGGACCTGGCTATCATATGAGGTTTTGGCTCGTCAGTGTACACGACTTAGTGAATGCACTGTTCAAAAATCACCAGAGGAGGAGGTATATTTGGAAGATTCCAGCTGTTGGATTACTCCAGGCTGAGATTCTGAAATTGGGCATTGGACTACTCAGGAGCAGATATAGACGTGGATCACAGTTAAGTAATGATGAAGAGTAGACTGAAACAGCATCCATCCATAACATGTGTCACTTCACTAGCAGATTAGCCAGTAGGATTGCAGAAGTACATGGAATTCTGGCAACTGCATCTGTTGTGACATTAGAACAAAACGGGCTGGACAAAAAAACATGGAAGCATCACACAAAATATGTTCTTAAACATAAATGCAATGTTAGCTAAGCCTGCAGGTGGCACTGGTGTACTTATGTACGAACAGCACCTGTCCAATGTCCTCAACATGTTGCAAGTGTCAGTTGTGGTTAGAAGAGTGTTTTGTGTAGTTGCGACTGCATTATGTCGGAGCTAAGTGAATTCAAACTGTTGGTGCTTGCATAGTGGGTGCTTCCATAACTTAAGTAACCAAAGAGCTTGGTATTTCACGAGGCACCGTACTAAGGGAGAGAGAGGAGATTAGTGTTTAATATCCCTTCGATAACAGTATCATTAGAGACAGAACACAAGCTCAGATTAGGAAGGATGGAGAAAGAATGCATATCCTGCATGACAACTGCTACTATTTCTATCACCTGCAATCAGTGCAAGGATTATCAGCAGCAGACCTCCCTCTACTGGAAGGATTTTGTCAATGGTATTTGTACCAGGCCAACGCAATTATGAGATTTCTGTCATCGGTCCTCTTTACAAACAAAGAACCCTGATGAATCTGCGTAATCGTCATCTGTGGGCTACAGACAGTCCTCGAGGAATGGTTGTGGTGTCTTGTCAACATCTGTTCAGCATCAGTGTGTGGGCAGGCACTCTTGGTGACCACATACTTGGACCAGGTATTATTTCACAAAGGCTCGATGGAGGCTTTCTGCGAAGTACTGTGCCTGGGCTGCTTGAGGATGTGCTTTTGGCAATATGACAGGTTATGTGGTTTCTGCATAATGGACAACCACCCCACTTCCGCATTAAAATTTTTCGACACCCCAGCAACATCTTCCCCAAATGTTGAATAACACGCAGATGCCCTTAGCATGGCCTGCTAGATCCACGGACATAAACCATTTGGATTTTTATCTTTGGAAGCCTCTGAAAAGTGTTGTGTATGCTGAACCAGTTCCCAATGTGCAGATCCTTGAAGAGCATGTTCACAATGCCTGTGATGCTATTTGGAGAGAGGCCGTAACTTGCGAAAAGGTGTGAAAATCTATTATGTGACCTGTGAGTATGTGCAATGCATCCCATAGAGACCACTTCGAACATCTGTTGTGACGTGGATGCGATGCAGCTCTGCACTGTGTTCCAGAACAATTTATCATTGCACACAACTGTTCATTTCTGGGCACATGTTCATAGGACTTTTTTCCTTAATTTCCAGACAGGAATCAGTCCCCAAAAGTGGTCAACTCACAGACAACACAACACAATATCTCTGCTGCTATACAATTAAATGCTTCCAGTTTGCAGAATTCACATGCCATCTGGTGATAAGCCATTGAAAAAATTTCGGACGAGGTGCTGCATGTCTCCCTGCAGCCCTGGGAATACTGGCCAATTACTACTGTCCAACACGTCTCAGTGTATGCGACTGCTAACCCAGGGGAGTACCACTGTCCAAGTAATCCTAGGAAAACATCATGCAAAAAATGCTAAATGGGGGGAGGGGGGAATCACTGATTTGTGTGTCCATCTAGTTAATGGTCCAGAATTCCCTTCAGTGGCTTGAAACATGAATAGCTGCTTTCATTAGATAATTCGCACAGCCTCTTAAGATGGCCTCCAGACAGGGGAGCTCCAGCAGTTAGAGATGGTGTGGGCTCTCCAAATGCTGTATGAAGATGACCATAAAACATTGTAAAATTATTTTTATTACATATCTCATGTCATTGAACATGTTTGTGAGCAGCTGGACCTACCCATATACTCTCATTAACAAAAATGCATTATTTAGTAACAAAATATCCGTACATATGCTCAACACAGTAATATCATCGATATTGGACATTAAGATTTTGTCATTGATGATGGAGCATAAATCAGCTAATACAAGAGGCAAGTTCAGAGCCTGATGCTTCTGAGAGAAATCTGTAGATAGGCTATTACTGAATCTTTTCTTTCTTCTCCATTCTCTTGGAAGGCTGTAAACACAACAACTCATTTGGAAAATGTCTGTAATCCTTGCATGTGATGTTTTCCTCTTGTGTAATTCTGCTGGGTAATTTGTTTAGTGACCATACAGTTAAGGTAAGATGCACAATAATTATATCTCACATTTATTAATCAAAACAGGTACGAGTTCTGACTGATGAGCAATTCCCATTAACTGGTTTTGTTGGGTTGATAGCCATACTTCATAGCAGTATTTCTTTTGTTGCTTGCAGAAATATTGTAACACACTCCCTTTACTAAGCAGAAGACTTCTCTCAGTACCAATGATGAACTGCTGGACTTGTTTCTGGTAGGTGTAGTAAACATGCTTTTTTCATGAAAATACTATTGAGGACTGACATTTGTGATGAACAAAAGATAAGAGCAATTAGGACTCTTACTGGTAGATGCAGATGCTTCTACCCCCCCCCCCCCCAACACACACACACACACACACACACACACACACACACACACACACACACACCTCCTCTCTCTCTCTCTCTCTCTCTCTCTCGCTCCACTATTTAAACGCATATGGTGTACCCTCTCTTATATCTACTTGTTAGAGCTCCTCTCTTCTAATTACCCTATCCATATGATAGTTTTTATTTCTAAATATATATATGACTCTATGTCTCCCCCTCCTTCTGTATAAATAAAAAAAACTATATATATTTCTTCCAAGGGGTGTGCAAGCTCCCTCTCAACCTTTACCACAAATCTCTGTCAATTTGGCAGCAGATGATGATGAAATTAGAACAGTTTCCTCTTCCTTGTAGTTTTCTAGGAAAATATTCAAGAGATCTCCAATGCTTCTGTCACAAAAAATTATGGCTACTTTCTAAGCAGAAATACAGGTGTCCTATATATGCCCATGTCATATCCAGATTTTATCAAATTTTCCACATTTTTCTGTTTTTCAAAATGTTTCTTTATTTTTCAAATTTCTCCATATTCCATAGGTAACTAACTCTACAACTGTGTATAATATGCTCTTATTGCTTACATGACCACATGTGGCTTACTACTTTTTTTACTGTTCCAGTGTGATACAGAGTCCCAAACCATGCAGGGTATCTACAAACTATACTTCTTCCTCCAAATGTCAACGCTAAGTGCCAAAGCCAACGCTAAAACACAGACATATGTACAGTGGTAGGCGACAGTGGCTGCAACGTCCTAGGGTGGGTTTGGAGTTGCATCTGAAAGGTGGATCTGGATGCATTAATGGGGGATCTACAATGCATTACATCAGGGAATATTATTACCTGTGGATCCACCATGAGCTACATCTGAGGAAATTATTCCTGTACAAGGTCTGGGGTAATGCTCGGGGTGAATCCACTGCCGCAAAAAAGTTGTGGAAAAATTTTTGTATAGATCCATCCATATATGATCCGGGATGGCATCTAAAAGTGGATCCACCCATAATGTGTTTAGGAATATTGTTCTGATAGATCCAGCATGTGCTATATCGAAGGATATTGTTCAGGGCCATATCCTCTTGCACAAAGTCCAGGGTAATGGTTGGAGTTGATTTATCTGTGCAATAACTTGCAAATAATGTTTGGTAAGAATTTTCCAACGTGTAATCTGTGGAGCCATCTGCACAATAATTTCCAGATAGTGTTTTGTATGGATGCACCAGCGTATGATCCATCGTAGCTAGGTACAGCACTGCAACCACTGTCTGCTTCCAGCTCGTCTCGTCATCCGTACCAGCACATTTGCTATCAGTGGAGAGAGAGAGGGGGGGGGGGGGGATATGGCCAAATTTACAGTCATTGCAAATACTGTTTCATATTTCAACACCAACTTTGTTGTGTTAGGTGAGTTTCTCATGCAGCTGAATCACCCAGCATTGCCAATAGCTCTATGTATCTGCCAGCCTACGACCTGTCAGCAGCATCTGTTTAACATTTTACAGTCATACATTATTATTATTATTATTCCAGAATGATATTTTCACTCTGCAGCGGAGTGTGCGCTGATATGAAACTTCCTGGCAGATTAAAACTGTATGCCCGACCGAGACTCGAACTCGGGACCTTTGCCTATCGCAGGCAAGTGCTCTACCATCTGAGCTACCGAAGCACGACACACGCCCGGTCTCACAGTTTGCAGGAGAGCTTCTGTAAAGTTTGGAAGGTAGGAGACGAGATACTGGCAGAAGTAAAACTGTGAGACCGGGTGTGAGTCGTGCTTTGGTAGCTCCTGCCAGGAAGTTTCATTAATATTATTGTTTAAATATCCAGTTCCTCTGTTGCATATGGTGGTCTGGATGTCTTAAAGTGAATTTTCTCCATTGGTGTGGATTTTGGGTGATGCCATGCATACAGAAAAAAAATCACATCCACCTTATCTCAGATCCTGCACTATCTACGTTACAGCCACACTTAGTGGGTATGATCGAGAGGGCTGCCATCTTGAGTGCATATTGCATGTCATTGCTGGACCCATGTCCAGCTCCATGGCCCAAGAGTATCGGCATCGCAGTGCACTAAAAGAAACAATGAAGGTATGACCAGAACAACATGTGACTGGTAGTGTTGTCATCATTTGAAGGTATTTTTATGCTAGACTGAATAACTATCATTAGGAGAAAACATTTGCTGTTTGGTGATCATACTACTGTGTTAAGGTGCATTCCAGTGTATGTGCTATACTTTTACGGTTATTAAGACAGCCCGATGTGAGGTCTAAACCAGCATTTTTCAGAGAATTTAAGTAAATACTGCTCACTTGTGTCAATATATGAGGGCTGTTCAAAAAGTATGTGATGTTATTTTTTATTGTTGAAATGAGCAACGGTATTGGGATGTGCACACTCTCTATGCTCATAGGCATATGTATGTAGTGCGCATGCCCAAACCTTTTCATGATTGCAGAAATAACCAGTTGCTTGCAAGTCATTGACAAGTGAATATGTGTAAGTGATAGCCGTCGGATTTTGGGTTGTGGTCAAAATGAAAAAATGTAACAGCCTTATTGCGTCAAATTTTGTTTAAGCTTGACTGTTCTCGAGTGGAAAGAATCCCCAAGATTTAACAAGTGTTTTGGGAAAAAGGAATGGCTACCATACAGATAATGACGTGGTGACACAACAGCTTCAAACATGGCAGCTCATCAGTGACGAGTAAAGCACAGTCAGTTAGGCCCTGAACATTCACAAATGAGGGTGTTGTTGATCACATAAGGACACTGGTGACACATGATAGACAAATCAGCATCAGGCAACTTACAGACGGGGTTAAAATTAGTTTTGGATCCCTTCATTCCATTTTAAGCGCATTTGGACCTCAGGAGGATCTCACCCAAATATTTGCTGAAGTTGCTAACAACTTAGCAAAAACAGCTTTGTTTGGAGGTTACACAGGACATTCTGGATACTGTGAACTGCAATTGTAACTTTCTTAACACAGTGATCACTAATGATGAGTCCTGGGTTTATGGGTATGATCCAGAATGCAAGCTCAAGTCTTCGCAGTGGAAGCATTCATCATCCTCGAGGGGGGGGGGGGGGGGGGGGAGAAAAAAAAAAACACAAGGCAGGTGCACAGTAATGTAAAAGTCGTACTGACCATCTTTTTTGACTTCAATGATGTGGTCCATCACAAGAATTCCCCAGAAGGTACTAATGCCAATAAGGTGTACTACCAAGAGATTCTGTCTCATCTTCGCAAAGCAGAGAGGCACAAACTGCCAGATTTGTAGGCAATGGGCAGTTTGCACGTTCATCACGATAATGTATCCTCACTGTTGTCAATTAATTCACAGTTCTTTGGCTAAATGCAACATAACTTAGCTGCTCCACATGATGAGATACCCAACTTTGATATCCTCGGGGGTTGTTGTTTCAGAAACTCCCAGTGTTTGATGTTGCTGATGTACTAAATAAATAAAACACACTTTTCTTGTTTTGTATTATGACCAATTTGGATGTATATTGATGATATATACATTTCTTGCCAGACAGCTTCCGAAAGACAATAATGCAGACTAGTCATACAATGTAGGTTTTCACGGCCGGTGTTGTCATCAGTTGGAACTTCTGGGCTGAGAGGCTAAGGTCGATGTATAAAATTTCCACCTAACGTTTCATATCCATATGCAGGAGACATCTTCTGAGGTCATCCAGCTACTGCCACCGAGGCTCTATTATTAAAAAAAAAAATAAAAAAAATTAAAAAAAAAAGGAGAAGGGCGGGCTGTTCTAGCGTGTGCATTTTGTCCTTTTCAGCCATGGGGTGTACTTTTATACTGTTTTGGCACAACTTATTTTGCTCGCTGGGGGTGCATGGGGGAGGGGGGGGGTGTTCTCCCAATTGGGAATTTATTTGCAGGAGTATGTTGGGGACAGTTCCAGTATTCACCTTAGCGGCCGAGGAAAACCTGCAAAACCCGGCCAGAACTGCTTGTTTTGTCTTCTCTTATTTTATTTGCCATCCTGCCAGCGTTGGCGCTGGCGTTCACGGCGGGCAAGAGCGGCTTCGCGCCTTCTGTTGCGGTCCTCCTCTTGCCTTACTTCTCATTCTCTTCTGAACTGTTCTTCACGGGCTTCCGCCTTCCTTCTTATGAGCTCCTGACTTTGCAGGAAGTTCATTTGATGCTCATCATGCTCGGCCACGTTCGGGATCGCGTTGTCCAGGATTTTGCTATTGCTGAGGCTCCAGGAACTCTCGCATTTTTAGAGCTCATAGAGGGCACCACCATTCGTCACGTGTTGCCGACGGTATGCCTATCCTTGGAAGGTATCGTCATTATCAATTAAGAGTAATCGATTGTCATTCTGCTGGCGCAACGTCGACATCCATGTTTTGTCCAGCTTTAAAACTTCCTCTTTTCAATTAAAATTATTATGGTGTTTATGAATCTATATTGCTTCTCTATACATGCGCGCATGATAATGGGATGTTTGTGCTAGAACGCTTGTCTCATTAAATTTAATTTCGTGGTTCCCATCTCGAAAAATTTGCTCAGCTACGGCTGATTTTTTGATTTGTCCTAAGCGACAGTTTCTTTTATGTTCGGCTAAGTGAGTGTTTACACTTCTTTTCGTTGTTCCAATATATACTTGTCAACAACTGCATGGAATTTTGTATACCCCAGGTGTTGCTAGGGGGTGTCAGGCATCTTTCGCAGTTCTTAAATATCCCTTAATCTTCTTGGTGGGTCTTAAGACTGTTTCGAACCCATACTTGGCAAGAACTTTCCTGATACGGTCCGTGACTTTATTAATGAAGGATTGGAAAATAGAGAAAATATCTGAAGTAATGGCCAAACGAAGATTAACCTTTTTCAGACACCTCTACCGAATGGATGGAAATACACTAACAAAACCAGTAATCCTATATTTCTGGAATAAGAAATCGAAATAGCATGGATTACAGAAGTAAAGAAAGATCTAGAAAGAAACAACATCAAAGAATCGGAAATAGCAGAAAGAAACAGTTTTAAAAATATAATACTAAATTTGGAAGGATTTCAAAGCAGAAGAAATAAAAAATCGGGAATAACATGGACAGAAGGAAGGAAGAGACTAAATGGGGGAATACCGGAAAAATAGGAAACAACAACAAATGAAGAAGAGGAACTGAAGTATGGGCATGTGACCTTGACGTTGTGGGGAGCCTTGTGTGCTCTGAGGAGGACACAATAAGCTATACTGAACAGGTTCAGCCACATCAGACAGTTAACCATCGAGGAGCCAGACTAATGATGCCCAACTCAAGCAGCATGGTTCAAAAAACAATTAAAAAATACCTATACCGTATCAATTGTCACCAAGTCCACAAAAATCTGCATTGCTTGCCAGACTATGGCAGTCTAATGTCAAAATTATGGGAGAGTAAATGTTGGGAGCCAGAATGAAGCACAAAAGAGGTGAATATGTCTTGAGCAGAGTTAGGGATGTAAAAGGAGGGACTTACATTTTAAACTTATCTGGCAGCTTCAGAGACATGAAAATCAAAACTTCTCGACATATCTGTGCTTCTTTCGTAGTTAAATCTATTTCCCCAGTGCAGTGAGCTCTCTCAGTTGCAAGACATTGGCACGCCTGCATCTTGCAATTAATAGGCTAAAGTCACTGATGTTGTGGCGAAAATCCAGATTTTCTAGCCGTAGTAAACAGTATGAGCATGATTGCTGAAGGGCATACGTGTAATAGAAAAAAAAAAAAAAAAAAAAAAAAAAAAAAAAAAAAAAAAAAAACCTGTTGGTGGATTTGTTACTGGGAGGACGCTAAAACAGTGTCTATATCTCTGGGTGGGGAGGTTTTATTTTTTCCCCAAGGGGACCATTTCTTCTGGAAACTCACTCTTGGTACATGTATGGTGAGTGGTGTAAGAACAAATAGTCACAAATTTATGTGCTTCAAGAGAGTGGGATGCATCTACAATAGGAAGTATCCCAGAGTGGGTGTGCATCTATAATAATCTGCGTTGTATTACATGAAATGAGGATTGCCATGTTGGATGCAATTGTGGCATGTGCCATGTTATACAACATAACATCATGTTTCATATTAATTGACATGATCCTTATAGTACATGGCATGTGTACTAATACTAACCAGTAAAGAAGTGTGAATATGTCAAAATGTTTTGATTCAAATATCTTTCAAGCTTCTAGATAAGTCAAAAAGCTAGTTCCCTTCTTTTACATCCTGACTCTGCCCAGGACATATTCGCCTTTTTTATGCTATTATAGGAGCATTTATCATTCTGGTATAACAAGAATATATAAATTCTCCAAATCTAGCTTTGGATATTTTATTGCAAATGCAATCTACCCTCTGAGTCTAAGGTTAGTTCATTTGTATGTTGGATGCTGGATGTGTGTATCAAAAGGTGCTGATTGCTATTAGAAGGCACTAAAAGCTGGTTGGGAGTGTTTAACAGTTGTATGATCATTAGAAAACATTCAAAAACTAATCACTAGGCGTGACTGCAAGGGGATGATAAAAGTTCGAGAAAGTATTTTATCTGCACGAAAAGGGATCTTGCGGCGACGAAGCCTTTCCCTCGTTTCTAGGTCCCCAGTTCAATACAATACAATACAATTACTAACCAAAAAAGGTAACATATTTTATATTTTCATTGTTCGTAGGCACTTTGATAGCACATCTGTGTTGAACATTACAGCAAGCCTAGTTCTTTCTGTTGTCACTAAAAGATGTTAAAGATCTCATGAATTACCCAAAATGGAAACGAATTGCTTCTCCTTCTAGTACTTAGCATTGGACTCAGACTCTGAATTTTATTTCTTTTTCAGAGGAATCTCTGTGTATTCGTTATTTTGTAGGAGGAAACAACCGATTTACATGATTACTAGATTGAGATTCACTCTGAGGGACCAAGAAAAGACAATTAAAGTCTGAAGATATTGGGAGGGATGAGGAGGAGAGGGAGGGGGCAATTGATATGTGACTTGTGTGGAAAAATATTCTCCAACCGGCCACCCATTGACACCATAGACGAATTGGCTATTTAGTTTGCCCTCCATCTTAATGAAGACCCAGAGCGATAAGTTTCACATTCATTGGACTTAAACTGTAAATAACTAACAAGATAAATCTTTAGAAGCTAACTCGCATCTGATCCCTGTACAGGCCCAGGCCCCATATTGGGACATGACTGAAACTCCCTGTGGTTGCCTGCAGGAAAAACAAGAAACACCTACGTGATTTGGTCAACCTGGGGGACTAGTGAAGGCAGGAGCGACTGGACATTGAAATCTTTGATATTTAAATCCTTTTTATGTACATTTCACAGTGAAACGCAATTGTTTAATTGTTTCTTTTATGTTTTGAAAGGCCATTTACCAGAGCTAACCATAATACTTTAATTATTAAGTATTTGTTTGTGTGCAGGTACATGTCAACAGTCCTTGTAAACATTGAAATTCCAGTGCCAGAGTACCATAGCACGCAGCTTGCACCTGTGTCAAGTCAATCCAGACTGCTAAAGAAGTCAGAATCCTTAAGAAACAGCTGAAATTACTAAAATTCAACAAAGCTTCAGTGCTGGGAGGAATCCCTATCTGATTCTATAAAAAATTGCGATTCCTTTTTAACTATATTATACCCAGATACGTCGAATAAAAAACTGGGACCACAAATTGGAAGAAAGCGCAGGCCACACCAGTCTATAAGAATGTCAGCAAAACTGATCCACAAAACTACCATGCAATACACTTGACATTCACTTGTTGTAGAATCTTATAACATACCCTGGGCTCAAATGTAATAAGGTATCTATAACTAAATGACCTCCTCTGGGCCAGCCAGTAATGATTCCAAAAATATCAGTCATGGGGCATCCATCTCGTGCTTTTACCACATGGCATTCTGAAAAACCAAAATGAAGGCAGCCGGGCAGAGGCATTATTTCTTCATTTCCGAACATGCAACATTTGTGACTTGGTTGGCAATTTCTTGGAATGGAGAGTCATTAACAGGTGTATTACTAAGTTCAGGTGTGCTTGAGAGAAGTGTATTGGGTTCCTTTCTGCTCATATTGAATATTAATAACTTTGCAGACAATATATAGCGACCTGAGACCTTTTGCAGCTTATGCATTCATAGAATTGAGTAATGTCTCTTAGAACAGTAAAAAAATTCAAGTAGATCTCGGCATAGTGACTCGCTATGATCTCGGTAACATTTCAAAGTGGTCCAAAGATTGGCAACTTGTTTTAAATGTTCAGAAATGTAAAGCTGTGAACTTCAGAAAACAAATAAAATTAGTGTCCTATGACTACAATATCAGTGAGTCATAACTGGAATTGAGCAATTCGTATAAATTATCAAGGTGTAGTAATTTGTAGGTTATGAAAGGGAACGATTGAATAGGCTCAGCCACAGGTGAAGCAGGTCGCAGACTGTGGTTCATAGGTTAGGATACTAGGAAAATTCAATCCATTTTGTGTGGCCCAAGGAAGAATGTCATAGGAAAGCTGGAAAAAAACGTAACTAACAGACTCATTTGAAGGTAGACGCAACTGATTTATCATGTTCTAAATTGTGATGGAGGCATGATGAATGTCTCTGACTCTTCTAGTTTAAAATGAAATTTAGGAAGTTTTCGCTTTCCTTAACGGTACTGAAAGCAAGGGGAAACTACGGCCGTAATTTTTCCCGAGGGCATGCAGCTTTACTGTATGATAAATGATGATGGCGTCCTCTTGGGTAAAATATTCCAGAGGTAAAATAGTCCCCCATTCGGATCTCCGGGCGGGGACTACTCAAGAGGATGTCGTTATCAGGAGAAAGAAAACTGGCGTTCTACGGATCGGAGCGTGGAATGTCAGATCCCTTAATCGGGCAGGTAGGTTAGAAAATTTAAAAAGGGAAATGGATAGGTTAAAGTTAGATATAGTAGGAATTAGTGAAGTTCGGTGGCAGGAGGAACAAGACTTTTGGTCAGGTGACTACAGGGTTATAAACACAAAGTCAAATAGGGGTAATGCAGGAGTAGGTTTAATAATGAATAGGAAAATAGGAATGCGGGTAAGCTACTACAAACAGCATAGTGAACGTATTATTGTGGCCAAGATAGATACGAAGCCCACACCTACTATAGTAGTACAAGTTTATATGCCAACTAGCTCTGCAGATGACGAATAAATTGAAGAAATGTATGATGAAATAAAATAAATTATTCAGATAGTGAAGGGAGACAAAAATTTAATAGTCATCGGTGACTGGAATTCGAGTGTAGGAAAAGGGAGAGAAGGAAACGTAGTAGGTGAATATGGATTGGGGCTAAGAAATGAAAGAGGAAGTCGCCTGGTAGAATTTTGCACAGAGCACAACTTAATCATAGCTAACACTTGGTTTAAGAATCATGATAGAAGGTTGTATACATGGAAGAACCCTGGAGATACTAAAAGGTATCAGATAGATTATATAATGGTAAGACAGAGATTTAGGAACCAGGTTTTAAATTGTAAGACATTTCCAGGGGCAGATGTGGACTCTGACCACAATCTATTGGTGATGACCTGTAGATTAAAACTGAAGAAACTGCAAAAAGGTGGGAATTTCAGGAGATGGGACCTGGATAAACTGAAAGAACCAGAGGTTGTACAGAGTTTCAGGGAGAGCATAAGGGAACAACTGACAGGAATGGGGGAAAGAAATACAGTAGAAGAAGAATGGGTAGCTTTGAGGGATGAAGTAGTGAAGGCAGCAGAGGATCATGTAGGTAAAAAGACTAGGGCTAGTAGAAATCCTTGAGTAACAGAAGAAATATTGAATTTAATTGATGAAAAGAGAAAATATAAAAATGCAGTAAATGAAGCAGGCAAAAAGGAATACAAACGTCTCAAAAATGAGATCGACAGGAAGTGCAAAATGGCTAAGCAGACATGGCTAGAGGACAAAAATGTAAGGATGTAGAGGCTTATCTCACGAGGGGTAAGATGCATACTGCCTACAGGAAAATTAAAGAGACCTTTGGAGATAAGAGAACCGCTAGTATGAACATCAAGAGCTCAAATGGAAACCCAGTTCTAAGCAAAGAAGGGAAAGCAGAAAGGTGGAAGGAGTATATAGAGGGTCTATACAAGGGCGATGCACTTGAGGACAATATTATGGAAATGGAAGAGGATGTAGATAAAGATGAAATGGGAGATACGATACTGCGTGAAGAGTTTGACAGAGCACTGAAAGACCTGAGTCGAAACAAGGCCCCGGGAGTAGACAACATTCCATTGGAACTACTGACGGCCTTGGGATAGCCAGTCCTGACAAAACTCTACCATCTGGTGAGCAAGATGTATGAAACAGGAGAAATACCCTCAGACTTCAAGAAGAATATAATAATTCCAATCCCAAAGAAAGCAGGTGTTGACAGATGTGAAAATTACCGAACTATCAGTTTAATAAGCCACAGCTGCAAAATACTAACACGAATTCTTTACAGACGAATGGAAAAACTGGTAGAAGCTGACCTCGGGGAAGATCAGTTTGGATTCCGTAGAAATACTGGAACACGTGAGGCAATACTGACCTTACGACTTATCTTAGAAGAAAGATTAAGGAAAGGCAAACCTACGTTTCTAGCATTTGTAGACTTTGAGAAAGCTTTTGACAATGTTGACTGGAATACTCTTTTTCAAATTCTGAAGGTGGCAGGGGTAAAATACAGGGAGCGAAAGGCTATTTACAATTTGTACAGAAACCAGATGGCAGTTATAAGAGTCGAGGGACATGAAAGGGAAGCAGTGGTTAGGAAGGGAGTAAGATAGGGTTGTAGCCTCTCCCCGATGTTATTCAATCTGTATATTGAGCAAGCAGTAAAGGAAACAAAAGAAAAATTCGGAGTAGGTATTAAAATACATGGAGAAGAAATAAAAACGTTGAGGTTCGCCGATGACATTGTAATTCTGTCGGAGACAGCAAAGGACTTGGAAGAGCAGTTGAACGGAATTGATGGTGTCTTGAAGGGAGGATATAAAATGAACATCAACAAAAGCAAAACGAGGATAATGGAATGTAGTCGAGTTAAGTCGGGTGATGTTGAGGGTATTAGATTCGGAAATGAGACACTTAAAGTAGTAAAGGAGTTTTGCTATTTGGGGAGCAAAATAACTGATGATGGTCGAAGTAGAGAGGATATAAAATGTAGACTGGCAATGGCAAGGAAAGCGTTTCTGAAGAAGAGAAATTTGTTAACATCGAGTATAGATTTAAGCGTCAGGAAGTCATTTCTGAAAGTATTTGTATGGAGTGTAGCCATGTATGGAAGTGAAACATGGACGATAACTAGTTTGGACAAGAAGAGAATAGAAGCTTTCGAAATGTGGTGCTACAGAAGAATGCTGAAGATAAAGTGGGTAGATCACGTAACTAATGAGGAGGTATTGAATAGGATTGGGGAGAAGAGAAGTTTGTGGCACAACTTGACCAGAAGAAGGGATCGGTTGGTAGGACATGTTCTGAGGCATCAAGGGATCTCCAATTTAGTATTGGAGGGCAGCGTGGAGGGTAAAAATCGTAGGGGGAGACCAAGAGATGAATACACTAAGCAGATTCAGAAGGATGTAGGTTGCAGTAGGTACTGGGAGATGAAGAAGCTTGCACAGGATAGAGTAGCATGGAGAGCTGCATCAAACCAGTCTCAGGATTGAAGACCACAACAAACATCTGCATATTATTCAGCTTCGCTTAATGTAGGCAGACAATTTTATGAAAATTCTGTTTTCTCCCCTTGAAACAAGTAGAATATGTCTGGAGCAAAAACTAGTGGCTGAAGATTAAATGTAAAATTTTGGGGTCAATTTCCAATTGGAAATGTTAGAATACTAAGCAGCTGCCCAGGCACCGCTTATTGAGGAATGGCGAAGATAATTTTAATTAAATATAGAACAAACAGAGGTGAATAACCAACAGTTTTCCTCTGTAGTTCTTCCATGAATGGAATGTTGAACGAGAGAATTTGACAGTAGGTACAATGTACAATGCCGCGCGGGATCAGCCGCGCGCTCTGAGGCGCTGCAGTCATGGACCGTGCGGCTGGTCCCGGCGAAGGTTCGAGTCCTCCCTCGGGCATGTGTGTGTGTGTGTGTGTGTGTGTGTGTGTGTGTGTGTGTGTAGCCTTAGGATAATTTAGGTTAAGTAGTGTGTAAGCTTAGGGACTGATGACCTTAGCAGTTAAGTCCCATAAGATTTCACGCACATTTGAACAATGTACAATGGGGTGCATTTCGCACTGGCAAGTAATTTATACTGCTCGTAGGTATACATTCTGGATGTTCACAATTTTTTTTAAATACAAATAAATATCAGAGTGTAACAATAATGCTTGTCAACTTGAAGTGCCGTCAATAATAATAATAATAATAATAATAATAATAATAATAATAAGCATAACTTGACTGAAAAGGGGAAGGATTGTTTTTGTGGAATTTTGTTGGTTTGTGCTTAATTAAGTACAGTTTATGACAAAAGCAAAATGATGTTCAAGCTTTCGTTACTGCCCGTTTCGCATTTTTGTGTAAGTGGGAGTATTCACGCGTTTTTATTTTATCGGACAAATGAACAAGATCCGTAAAACCTTTATTACTTAACGAATTAACTTCCTGGCTGAAAATTAGACATTCATGAGTTGCACCCCCACAAAAAGTTGCGCTTGATATACACTTCTTTGTTAAATGTTCGCTTGTAGTCACGTTTATCTGATATCGTCACTTTCTCAGACAGCGGATCTGGTCTGGGAGGCCCTACTTCCTTTGCGGCTAATTTTTCTTGGCAATTTTCTTTTTTATTAGCCCTTAATACGGGTTCAACACAATTCATGGTGACACT
The DNA here is from genome assembly GCF_023864275.1 of Schistocerca cancellata. Lineage (NCBI taxonomy): Eukaryota > Metazoa > Arthropoda > Insecta > Orthoptera > Acrididae > Schistocerca > Schistocerca cancellata. The sequence continues at coordinate 142,721,035 of NC_064634.1, read as the reverse complement.
GCACAGGAAAGTCAATTCCTACACAATAAACAACCGACTCCAAACAAATTGCCGTTTGTGGAAATTATTAAATTCAAGTAGTACTATCTACTAACAAGGTCACTAGACTGGAATACAAATGTGGCGCTGAGAGCCATAATGATCAAAAGCTCGCCATCTTCGACCCCCTGTATTTAAATGAACATCAGACAAACCAGTGAGACAGTCTTTCTTAAATGTTCAGATACACGTACAACGTGGGCCTACAGTACTGATAAACCTGACCCACCATAAGAACAACAGCTGTCAGAAGCATGAATAAATGCTACAGTCTCACAATCGACGATGTGCTTTATGTTTCTCAGTGTGTCAAATAGATTACTGGGTGATGTTGTTCTGGTCTTCAGTCCTGAGACTGGTTTGATGCTACTCTATCCTGTGCAAGCTTCTTCATCTCCCAGTACCTACTGCAACCTACATCCTTCTGAATCTGCTTAGTGTATTCATCTCTTGGTCTCCCTCTACGATTTTTACCCTCCATTGAACCAAGTGTTAGCTATGATTAAGTTGTGCTCTGTGCAAAATTCTACCAGACGGCTTCCTCTTTCATTTCTTAGCCCCAATCCATATTCACCTACTACGCTTCCTTCTCTCCCTTATCCTACTGACGAATTCCAGTCTCCCATGACTATTAAATTTTCGTCTCCCTTCACTATCTGAATAATTTATTTTATTTCATCATACATTTCTTCAATTTATTCGTCATCTGCAGAGCTAGTTGGCATATAAACTTGTACTACTGTGATAGGCGTGGGCTTCGTATCTATCTTGGCCACAATAATGCGTTCACTATGCTGTTTGTAGTAGCTTACCCGCATTACTATTTTCCTATTCATTATTAAACCTACTCCTGCATTACCCCTATTTGACTTTGTGTTTATAACCCTGTAGTCACCTGACCAGAAGTCTTGTTTCTCCTGCCACCGAACTTCACTAATTCCCACTATATCTAACTTTAACCTATCCATTTCCCTTTTTAAATTTTCTAACCTACCTGCCCGATTAAGGGATCTGACATTCCACGATTCGATCCGTAGAACGCCAGTTTTCTTTCTCCTGATAATGACATCCTCTTGAGTAGTCCCCGTCCGGAGATCCGAATGGGGGACTATTTTACCTCTGGAATATTTTACCCAAGAGGGCACCATCATCATTTAACCATACAGTAAAGCTGCATGCCCTCGGGAAAAATTACGGCTGTAGTTTCCCCTTGCTTTCAGCCGTTCGCAGTACCAGCACTGCAAGGCCGTTTCGGTTAGTGTTACAAGGTCAGATCAGTCAGTCATCCAGACTGTTGCCCCTGCAACTACTGAAAAGGCTGCTGCCCCTCTCCAGGAACCACACGTTTGTCTGTCCTCTCAACAGATACCCCTCCGTTGTGGTTGCACCTACGGTACGGCTATCTGTATCGCTGAGGCACGCAAGCCTCCCCACCAACGGCAAGGTCAATGGTTCATGGGGGGAGGTACTGGATGATAAGGTGCTATATATCATTCAGAATCCAACAAAATAGGTTTTTCTGTCAGTACAACAGATACTATTGACTGATCTAATTTTACTACACTACTGGCCATCAAAATTGCTACACCACGAAGATGTCGTGCTACAGACGCGAAATTTAACCGACAGGAAGAAGATGCTGTGATATGCAAATGATTAGCTTTTCAAAGCATTCACACAAGGTTGGCGACATCTACAACGTGCTGACATGAGGACAGTTTCCAACCGATTTCTCATACACAAACAGCAGATGACCGGCGTTGCCTGGTGAAACATTGTTGTGATACTTCGTGTAAGGAAGAGAAATGCGTACCATCACGTTTACGACTTTGATAAAGGTCGGAATGTAGCCTATCGCGATTGCGGTTTATCGTATCGCGACATTGCTGCTCGCGTTGGCCGAGATCCAATGACTGTTAGCAGAATATGGAATCGGTGGGTTCAGGAGGGTAATACGGAACGCCGTGCCCGATCCCAACGGCCTCGTATCACTAGCAGTCGAGATGACAGGCATCTTATCCACATGGCTGTAACGGATCGTGCAGCCACGTCTCGATCCCAGAGTAAACAGATGGGGACTTTTGCAAGGCGACAACCATCTGCACGAACAGTTCGACGACGTTTGCAGCAGCAGGGACTATCAGCTCTGAGGCCATGGCTGCGGTTACCCTTGACGCTGCATCACAGACAGGAGCGCCTGCGATGGTGTACTCAACGACGAACCTGGGGGCACGAATGGCAAAACGTCATTTTTTCGGATGAATCCAGGTTCTGTTTACAGCATCATGATGGTCGCATCCATGTTTGGCGACATCGCGGTGAACGCACATTGGAAGCGTGTATTCGCCATCGCCATGCTGGCGGATCACGCGGCGGGATGGTATGGGATGCCATTGGTTACACGTCTCGGTCACCTTTTGTTCGCACTGACGGCACTTTGAACAGTGGACGTTACATTTCAGATGTGTTACGACCCGTGGGTCTACCCTTCATTCGATCACTGTGAAACCCTACATTTCAGAAGGTTAATGCACGACCGCATGTTGCAGGTCCTGTACGGGCCTTTCTGGATACAGAAAATGTTCGACTGCTGCCCTGGGCAGCACTTCTCCAGATCTCTCACCAATTGAAAACTTCTGGTCAATGGTGGCCGAGCAACTGGCTCGTTACAATACGCCAGTTAATACTCTTGATGAACTGTGGTAACGTGTTGAAGCTGCATGGGCAGCTGTGCCTGTACACACCATCCAAGCTCTGTTTGACTCAATGCCGAGGGGTATGAAGGCCGCTATTACGGCCAGAGGTGGTTGTTCTGGGTACTGACTTCTTAGGATCTATGCACCCAAATTGCGTGAAAATGTAATCACATGTCAGTTCTAGTATAAAATGTTTGTCCAATGAATACCCGTTTATCATCTGCCTTTCTACTTGGTGTAGCAATTCTAATGGCCAGTGGTGTATATATTGAGTGAATTGTCATATCTGTGGAGTGTGCCACCACCTGGTTGCATTGACATAAACTAGTAGTTTAGTGGTAAGGGCTAGCAGTGCATGTCACGAAACGTGCACATTGTTTATCAAATCTCTATGTCGCTGTACAGCGAATTTTTCGTGGAGCCCGCGGTGCTACTCTGTCCTGCTTTCACACTCGTAGTATTATCTCAATTATTGGACTTTATACTACACATTTCTTCAGGAAAATATTTATGCAAATTACACATGTTTTTAATAGCTTGTACAAATAGGCATTGTCGTAAGGCTGTTCGTTATTGGCGAAATGTAAAAACCGCAAGATATGTTGAAATCGGTGACTAGGTAGCAGTTTTGAAAATGTTGGCGTATGAATAATGGTGCATAGGTCAAACTTCCACACAAGTCGAACGTAGTGTAGCGGAAAAATATGACGCGAGGCGGAACCACTACAGCGGTCCCCCATGTGGGCGGCACACGCCGCATTCGACTGCTGGAGCAGTTCACCGGCTGAGCGGCACATTCGCTCCCGGCTTCCACAGAAGTTGACCGTAGCGAAAGGGTTAAACAGTGCGCAAGTGAAGGTGTGCTGACGACCCTGAAGCCAAATTTCACCAACTCTAGAGGAACAACGTTGCACAGCGCGGCAGATTTAGTGCATTGTGTTTCAGATTATTACATATACATTACGTTTAACTGCGTTCAAAAAAAAAAAATCACCACCACAGCACTAGTGTGTCCTTGGTTCATTGTCTTTTCACTGATGCCATTACAGCCGGATTGAGTTGTGTTTACATATTTTAGTTTTTAGTGATCGTTCAAAATGTCTAAGATAATCTGCGAGCCCGCCAACTGTGTATGGTTTTTGAATGCAAAGAATGTTAAGCCAGCTGAAATTTATCGTCATCTTGTACACATTTATAGTGAAAATGTAATGCCTGATGGAAGGTCGAGAAAGTGGGTGACACGAACCAACGAACCTATGTTCATCATGAAGCATGGAGTGGGCGGTCTTCTATTGTTAATGAAGGTTTGGTTGAGAAGATTCATGAAAACAGACGGTTCATAATCAGAATGCTTTGCGATGAGTTTCCACACATTTCAAAAACTATTTTAAGTGAGGTTATCAAAATGGTTCAAATGGCTCTGAGCACTATGGGACTTAACTTCTGGGGTCATCAGTCCCTTAGAACTTAGAACTATTTAAACCTAACTAACCTAAGGACATCACACACACCCATGCCCGAGGCAGGATTCGAACCTGCGACCGTAGCGATCGCGCTGTTCCAGACTGTAGCGCCTAGAGCCGCTCGGCCACCCCGGCCGGCACCAAACAACGTCCTCTCCCTGGATTCCTATGGTACAAGACTCTACAGTGTCGACGATGATACATCAATGGGGACACTTAATTTTGCTTCCTTGGGAGCTTTGGTAGAATCGAAATCTCTATCACAACTGTGGGCAACATGAACGTTATTGTGTCCCTTCATGCTGGATGTCTTCCTCAATAGTGAAGACACCTTTCGGCAGGATAACAATCCACGTTACAAGGATATAACTGCACTGCAGTGGTCTGGGGAGCATGACAGTAAACTTGTGTTGATATCTTGGCCACTAAATGTGTCCTGATCTGCAACTGATGAGTCATACCTCCGAAGCTACTGGGTGCCAGATCTATGCTGACAGAGCCCACTGGCCTGTAAATTTCAGAAACTGCATGAGCTGTGTGTAGAAATATGGTGCCACATACCTCTGGAGACCTACAAAGGACCGTCAAATCAATGCCATGTAGAATCGCTGCTGTATTGTGTTCCAGAGGTGAACAAAACGCTAGTAAGTAAATGATCATAATGATTTATCTCACCATTTTATAAGATTTTAAGGTTAGCCAAGCTTTAACTGTGCAGCTGATACCATTATCTTAGTGTAATGTAACTTGTAACTGCGCTCTTTGCAAAACAGATATTAGCTGGAATAAATTACGTGCACAGGCTTCTGTGCACCCATCACTGTCTTTATGATGGCCGTAGCACCACAATGGTGCCCTTCCGACCTACGGTTATCTGATATCTGGAAAATTTTGCTCCAGTTGACACCCTCTTATCTGCTCCGACCTCTTTATCAGATTGTTTATCTTCACCTGTATGCATATTTATCTTTATACTTTTGTTAGGAAAAGGAAACTAATATACAGGGTGGTCAGAAACAGTCTGAAAATCTTGTAAGAGTGTTGCAGGGTAGGTTGTGCTGAGAAATAATTTTTAACAAATAAATTTGATACGCTGCGCCGTTTCCGAATTTATTAGCATCGAAGTTAGCCAATGAGGCCGTTGTGCGTAAATTGAAGAAGCTCACCACAGACAGTGTAACTCAACAAGTTTTCCATTTGATTTCCTAAAAGGATTGAACCTGAGAACAAATGATACTAATTGTATATGGCGGATCTCTCGAATTTGCGCACACAAGGACGTGATTGGCTAATTTCAGTGTTAATTAAGAGAAAGGGCATAACACATCGAATTTTTTCTTAACAGTTATTTCTCAGCACAATCTACCCTACAACACTTTAAAAGATTTTCAGAGAGTTCCCGACCACCCTATAGACACCGTCCGCCCAAAAAGTTCCAATGCTGACTTTATTACTAGTATATCAAGATGTATATAAGGCTTATTGACCTTGTGGCATACTAGTGACATCAACTATGGTGGCAGTTTGAGCTGCCAACTGTAAACAGCAGTTGTGCATTCGACAGCTACTTGTGAGCAGGCAGTAAAAATAATGGATGTGTGGCCAGCATGTCAGTGTTGTTGTGTCATAAATCGCAATGGAGCAATATCTCTAAACCAAGTGTTCAAGACATTGTCCAAAATGTTTTCAAGAAGAGAGAAGTTTGTGCAACGTTTGTACCATACATCTTGACTCCTCAACAAAAATAACAATGCATGGATGCTTACCATGACTTTATTGAAATGCAAAAGCAGGCGATTCTTTTGCAGAAAAGAGACAAAGTGCAGAAATTCACATAAGGGTCAACACTTTGACATTCGAGCCAAACCGATACTTTTTGACCTGATGAGGTACATCGTTTCCTTCCTTGCATTGCTCTGCTTCCATCACCGTGTCCACATCTGACGAGCTGTCGTTCATTGAGGATGCCATTTGACGTAAACGTGTACTACACCAAGATTTGCCAAAGATGGTGAGTTCTAACTGATTATTGCTGGGGTCAGTCATACACAAGAACTCACAGAAACTGACATTATGTAATTGGTATTCTTCATCTGCCACGGTTTTATCTACTTATTTATTCTTTGCCTGTGGGGTTTAGCTGATAATTTCCAGCTGAAAAAAATTCATGCACTTTTCATCTAATATACAAAGACAGATGCAACATGTGTATTGTGACTGCAATTACCATGTTACATTACGAGGTGCTACCCAGTTTGCGAGAATATCCCTGTCAAAATCAGAAAACTTGATTTCCACCATCACCTTTAAAGTAGTACCCTCGTGCTTGAATGTAACACATCCAGCAATTGTCGTCCCATTGTTAGAAGCAGTGCTCGAAGTCTGCCGGCTGAATAGTGTTCAAAATTAGTTGCAATTCTGCTTGAATCACATCTACAAAGTCAAAATGCCACCCTTTCAACTTCAGTTTCATTTTACGGAAGAGATAGAAATTGCAAGGGCGAAGAGGGTGCAGAACAGTTGTCAATCACCTCATTTACATGGGGCTCCCAAAACCGGAGTTTGTAAACCGATTTCCCAATATCGCTTCTGGGTGGTCATGTAAACACTACAAAACTGTTTCTGAAAATCCACTTCTGGTTGCTGGTTTTCCAATTCTGCTATCGATTTTCGCCCCCATGTAAACCCAACCGGTTTTGAAACGTGCTTGGGCTGTCAGGTTTCGTCTTGTTTTTACAAATTTTTTGTTAATATGGACCGAGTGGCTTTTTGTACAGTGATGGATAAGTAGACATATTAGACTAAAGCTGTTTACACTTTGTCTAACTGAAGAGAAATAGCGACTGTGCTGGCTAAATCACAAACTCTTTAACAGCTATTTCCCAGGCGCCATATTTAACTGGGCTACCAAATTCGCTTCAGGCCTTAACATGTAAACGCGACAGCGAAAAACTGTATCAGAAATTCGGTTTTCTTCTTCCAGGAGAGGTGTCGCATGTAAACGCAGTATATATTGATTTTTCCAGAAATGAGCAAGGTTTGTACACGTGAGTAGGGATGATGCACCAATCAGTCTTTATCTTCCCATCTCTCAGGCCGTTCGCATAGTGATGGGGACAAGCGAATTAAAACAATCGATTCAGTCACTGGAATACAATCGGCTCTTTTGGCTGTAGCTTTACGTATAGGTTGAATTATTCATTTATTATTTTAAGTGAAATCAGTCTATGGGAGCAACGGAATGAACAGAATGAACTCAGTCAGTTGCAATAACTTTGTGTCTCGGGTGGATTACTCATCCATTTTTTGAGTGATCCAAGTCATTGAACGCAACCGAATGAAATCAGTCGATTCAATCAGATGTCGCTTCAAGTGCCTGTGGGATTATTATCCATCCGTTCCTTTTGAGCGAAAGCAGTCCGTGGAAATACTCTACTGGCCATTAAAATTGCTACACCTCGAGGATGACGTGCTACAGACGCGAAATTTAACCAACAGGAAGAAGATGCTGTAATATGCAAATGATTAGCTTTTCAGAGCATTCACACAAGGTTGGCGCCGGTGGCGACACCTACAACGTGCTGACATGAGGAAAGTTTCCAACCGATTTATCATACACAAACAGCAGTTGACCGGCGGTGCCTGGTGAAACGTTGTTGTGATCCCTCGTGTAAGGGGGAGAAGTGAGTATCATCACGTTTCCGACTTTTATAAAGATCGGATTGTAGCGATTGCGGTTTATCGTATCGCGACATTACTGCTCGCGTTGGTCAAGATCCAATGACTGTTAGCAGAATATGGAATCGGTGGGTTCAAGAGGATAATACGGAACGCCGTGCTAGATCCCAACGGCCTCGTATCACTAGCAGTTGAAAGGACAGGTATGGCTGTAACGGATCGTGCAGCTACGTCTCGATCCCTGAGTCAACAGATGGGGACGTTTGCAAGACAACAACCATCTGCACGAACAGTTCGACGACGTTTGCAGCAGCATGGACTATCAGCTCGGAGACCATGGCTGCGGTCACCCTTAATTTTGCATCACAGACAGGAGCGCCTGCGATGGTCTACTCAACGACGAACCTGGGTACACGAATGGCAAAACGTCATTTTTTTGGATGAATCCAGGTTTGTTTACAGCATCATGATGGTCTCATCCGTGTTTGGCGACATCGCGGTGAACGTACATTGGAAGCGCGTATTCGTCATCGCCATACTGGCGTATCACCTAGCGTGATGGTGTGGGGTGCCATTGGTTACACGTCTCGGTCACCTCTTGTTCGCATTGACGGCACTTTGAACAGGGGACGCTACATTTCAGATGTGTTACGACCCGTGGGTCTACCCTTCATTCGATCCCTGCGAAACCCTACATTTCAGCAGGATAATGCAGGACTGCATGTTGTAGGTCCTGTACAGGCCTTTCTGGATACAGAAAATGTTCGACTGCTGCCCTGGCCAGCACATTCTCCAGATCTCTCACCAACTGAAGAAGTCTGGTCGATGGTGGCCGAGCAACTGGCTCGTCACAATACGCCAGTCACTACTCTTGATGAACTGTGGTACTGTGTTGAAGCTGCGTGGGCAGCTGTACCTGTACACTCCATCCAAGCTCTGTTTGACTTAATGTCGAGGCGTATCAAGGCCGTTATTACGGCCAGAGGTGGTTGTTCTGGGTACTGATTTCTCAGGATCTATGCACCTAAATTGCGTGAAAATGTAATCACATGTCAGTTCTAGTATAATATATTTGTCCAATGAATACCCGTTTATCGTCTGTATTTCTTATTTGTGTAGTAATTTTAATGGCCAGTAGTGTATGTATCTAGGGTGCCATAATTTCTATCTGACGAACCGGAACTTTTGTATCAAATTGACTAAAAATGGACGTAATTTGCGAACGAGAAATCGGGACAAAGCGCGCTACATCTCTTGAGCTTCAAGAAGTGAAAGATTGGAGCAAACGCCGCTTTTGGGTGCAAACAGCTACAGCTATACCAACAATAACAAAATTTGAAAGATCACTGTGTATTTGTTTGACTGTGTCGGGCACAAACAATTATTTCACATTTGCTGTAAGTATTGTTATGCCAAACATCACATTTTTTGTGGTTTAGGAAACATTATAAAGTTTGGAGCTTGGCGTGAAAGTATAGTTCACTGATTTAAAGGACATGATGATGTTTAATGGTATGACAGCCTACTGCTAATTTCGCTGCTGATACTTACAGTCCCTCTTTGAATGAATTTGAAACGAAGTAACTGTCCGCTTCTTCAAGTGCTTCCAGAGTGCATGTTTGATTTGTACTTTAGGTAGCTAAATGATACTTAATATCTTCTCTTCCTGTCTGCAATAATATCATAACACAAAATACACACTCTGGTTCATAGGAACCATTCATCTGAATGTTTTTCTTCGAATGAACACTTCCTCCTCGGAATTTTGAGTTCACTTGAGAGAATGAAACACCTTAATAACAAGTTAACCGCAATACGACTTGGTGTTTTGCTGCAAAGGTTGAACTAAAGTGAGATAAGGGACGTTGATAGTGGTCCATCAGTGTGGCATCGTGCATTCGACTCACAGTGCATAGAGCAGCGCTCATACTTTGAAATTAGTTCATCCCTTTTCAGCAAGCCAGGTAACGAATAAAAACTGGGCGATATATATCACATAGTAAAGGTACAACTTGTGTAGGGAAGATGTAGTCATCAAAAGCGTTCACATGGCGATGAATCAGTTTCATATAAATATCCGAGAGGACATCATACACATTTCTTAATTTAAACAATCGAATACGTTGTAAGCAGTAACATTCTCTTTTCCCAGCGAATCCGTAGTCCTCAAGGTGAACTGTCGTAACATGTTGAGTAAGTAAGAGCTCTAAAACATTTTTTTCTAATGTGTGGCTACAGCTCTTTTCTTGAATAAGCATAGTTGTGCAGTTACTATCCACCTTTAATAGCGTTAACTACAGCTTGACCATACATTGCACAATACACTCACTACCACTCCTCAAATTCACTATTAAATTACGGCATTACCTTATTCGCAGATATCCTGCACACTTCTTGAATAACTGAGTGACGATGGATTCATAGTGATTATTCAGTTATATACAGCTGGTGCGCTGAAATGGACAAACAGAAGTCTGTTGTACGCTTGGAATAAAGCTTTCTTTGCGTTGAAGCCTATAGGAAGTTTCTACATAACATGGTATTCCTTCCTGAAAATTCAGCTTCTGCACCCACATTATAGGATCTAAACAGGTCTGTATCACTCTGTCGCCGTTTCTCGCACATGTAACAAACAAAATCTATGTTCTGAAGTTCTAACAGATTCTTTTGTTTTTTCGTAACAAACTCAACTTTTCCAGCTGTAGCAGATCCATCTCGCGTTGATCCTGCGCCTGCTCAAAAATGTTAAACAGGTGCAGTGCTTAGCAACAGGAACTTCAAAATGTGCTTAGACTAGAACAGTTCTGCAGTTTCTCCACCCATCTACTTGGCCCCTGAAACTTAACTCTGAATGGACGTACTTGCCGGCCGAAGTGGCCGTGCGGTTCTAGGCGCTGCAGTCTGGAACTGCGATACCGCTGCGGTCGCAGGTTCGAATCCTGCCTCGGGCATGGATGTGTGTGATGTCCTTAGGTTAGTTAGGTTTAAGTAGTTCTAAGTTCTAGGCGACTGATGACCTCAGAAGTTGAGTTCCATAGTGCTCAGAGCCATTTGGACATACTCTATATTGCACTCACAATAATTTCTTAGTCAGGGGAAATTTGCATGATCTTGGTGGTGGTAGGTAAGTCTACGGTAACTATGCATGGAATGCACTGACACAAACCCCAGCTTGACCGAGCGAGGTGGCGCAGTGGTTAGCACACCGGACTCGAATTCGGGAGGACAACGGTTCAATCCCGCGTCCGGCCATCCTGATTTAGGTTTTCCGTGATTTCCCTAAATCGCTTGAGGCAAATGCTGGGATATTTCCTTTGAAAGGGCACGGCCGACTTCCTTCCCCATCCTTCCCGAGACCGATGACCTCGCAGTTTGGTCTCTTCCCCCAAATCAACCCAACAACAAACCCCAACTTGACGGTCTGAATGTATACAAGGGTTGGCAACTATTTATACATAACCGATACAAAAGAGTTACATGTTTGCTCCTGTTACTGTCCTTCAAAGTAGTCACCAGCGTTGTGTAGAAACCGTTGCCAGCGATGTGGAATGCGTAGTATACTGTTAGCAGAGCCTGTTCTGTTGATGGTGCGAATAGAGCGGTCTACTGCCTGTCGAATCTGTGGAATAGTTCTGAAGCGAATCAGATCAAAGTCACAAGGATTTAAGTCCGGGGAGTATGGTGGATGGCATAGTATTTCCCAGTCCCATCGACCGAACAGAGCAGCCACAGCTTGCGCTGTATGCGCCCGCGCATTGTCGCGCAAGATGATGGGTGGGTTGCGTAGAAAGTGTCGCCGGTTCTTTCGCAAAGCTGGTCGCAGGTGATGCTCGAAAAACGAACAGTAATACTGTGCATTGACGGTTTGCCGTTGAGGAACGTAATGTGTTAGGATAAAACGATCACAGTCGTACACGAGAATCAACATAACTTTAGATCGCTCCATTCGCACCATTCCACATAGCTGGCAACAGGTTCTACACAACACTGGTTTTTACTTTTAAGGACAGTAACAGGTGCAAACATGTAACTCTTTTGTATAGGTTATGAATATTTTTTAAATTGTAATTACATCCTTTATTCATCAACAAATATGTGATGGCGGGAGGCTTTTTTGCTACCGGTCAGTGTGAAAACGACACTAAGCTGATGCGAGTGTGAATGTATCATATGTTTCTTATACAGCTGTAAATGATAGTTAGAAATGTTATGCTGCTGCTTGAACATAAAGTTACCGTGGCTTATGTTCTGACATATCACCAGACGTTTGTGGAAAGTTATCAAACTACTATTTACGTAAAAAAAAAGTATGGCTGCTCCTAAGGGGAGGATAGATTTGTAAGGTGACCATCCGTCCCGTTTTTTTTTTTTTTTTTCGGGACAATCCCGATTTTTGTGTGTCTGTCTCGAATTTTTTCAAAGGTAATTCGGGACACCTGTTTGTCCCGAAATTAACAATCATGACCCAATTTGTTCCGAATTAGACATTCATTTCACCTCTATCGGTATATTTTATTAGTTTTAGTTGTGGTGGGAAATTGTTTGACAAGAGAGTACGGCAAATTGTCGAAACCGTTATCAAACTGTTTCTACCGTGCAAACACGTGTTGGCCGCAGCTCGAACAGCTAATGGGCAGTCAGAGACCACGCTACTGGGAAAAAGTCGCACTCGAACGCATTCGCGCGGTCGAAACGGTTTAACCGTAACTCGAACAGAAGAAGGAAGAAATCTGCACATTTTCTGATAGCCATGGAAGAGGCAGACGAGGTTTTATGGCAAACATGCAGACTAAATACAAAGTAACTCGAACAGACGAACAGTAATATACGCTGTCGTTGACTTTGGCGTCGCCAACACAGTGTATGCTGGGCTCTAGAATACTACCATTTGTCATCTGTGTGCGCCATATTATATCAGATTGAATTTTGTGTTACGTAATGTATGATGAGTACGTCAGTCTCAAACAGTTTGTAACCACTGAGAAAATCATTGAATGGACTGCTAACAACATTGTTCCAGGTAAAAGATGGGTTGAGATGATTTCTCATTTCAGCCAGAATCATGTGCCATTCTCAAATGTACTCAAGCTAGTGGAGTTTCTTTTCTGCTTTCCTGGCACTAATGCTGCTACTGAAAGGGTATTTTCCCACATGAACAATATATGGCCAAGTGACAAAACACAGTTGGCTGTAGAAACCATGAAAGCAATGTTAGTAAGTAGAATAAATTATGATGAAACTTGTGTTGAGTTTTTTCATATGTTGTTGAAAAATACAGACTTGATAAAGAAAATTCACAGCACTGATAAATACAGTTGCCCTGACCACACTCATTCATCTTAGAAGGTATTAATAAAATGTAAATGTGCCTTTCTTTGTAACAAATTTAATTGATATTTTGTATTTATTACAGTTAATTGAAACCTTCTTCTCATATAATTAATAAATAAATATAGCCTATTTTGCAAAATTTTTAATGTGTCCCGGCCTAGGAATTATGTTAATGTCCCGAATTTGAGTCTAGAAAATATGGTCACCTTAGATTTGACGAACTGAATTGTGATTTCAACGCATTCAGAAGTATCCCCAAACATATGGTGTATAGATTCATTTCGTAAATAGCTGCAGAATGTAGAAATGTGAGGAGTCAACAGAATCTGCTATAGTGTACAAACAGGACGGGCGATACAGCTGTAACAAAATGGACACACAGAACGTCCCCTCGTCGGCTTTCCCAAGCATATCCTCACGTTTTCCTTGTTGCACTATCGATTGCAGCGTTGATTATAGTACACCAACTGGTATCGGTGATGTGTTTCCAATGCATTCGTCCATGGAAGCGCTGTTGATTATCAGACAGTGCCGGACGTCTTGCTTTCATAACACTTGCTTAAGAGAGTCTTGGCAGGATGCAGCAACTTCCAGAAGCGCTAGCTGGAAGACTTAAACGTCAAATAATTTCCTAGAACTGAGGAGAATCGACACATGTAGCAGGTGTGAGTATGGGGAACCGTAATTTTTTCGGATGCTGCACACATATAAACGGTAACTGCACTGCTTGTCTGAAATGTGTATATGTTGCAGTGTAAAGTTACTGTGGCTCATGTTCCGGCATGTGCACATAAAATGACTGTGCCATCATGAGGGAGGTATAGATTCAATACATCGATAGCCATAAGTGTGTGAGACAGATTTTACGTGAAAAATTATGTGCGCTATAGACACTGAGATTTCAGCGTGAGATTCATTGCAGAACCACAGCTATCAATAGGAGACATTTCCAGTACCTCGTTCGGTGTCAGATTGCAGCAGCAATAGTAATATTTAATTGTAGTTACACTGATAAGTATGTGCCTAGACCCCAACATTCTTGTGAATCTGGAGATGGCTGTAGAAAGCATAGCAGTAAGCAAGCAGGCCAGGGCCAGAAACGGTATCTCAGCGGACGCCTTTGTTCTGGCCTCACACTTGTCCATCCTTTGTACACCAGTTCGGAGAACCCAAGAAAGCTTCTGGTCTGCCACGACTTGTGACGGGTGAATAGTGAACTAATATCCAGTGTGCGTTGAGTCGCCTTCGAGACCGCACGTGCCGTGTGTATAGACCGTGGGAATTTGAGAAAATTCGATATAACGAGTGCTTGCACTGATAGTAGTGATAGCTTTTGATCTCCTACCAATTAGTCCTCCTGGAGTATGGACACTTCACGGCTGGCGTGCCTCTTTCTGCCTGACACGCGCTTCAGCAGCTGTGGTCATGGGCCGCGTTTTCGGTGGTAGATTTCTGCAGTCTCTGAGCATTGGTACTATACTGGGGCACTTCTGCGCTGCATGTGGACGTACAGAAGGTGAGTTCACGTGACGTAAGAGTGTTTTCAGCGATCTCAGACATCTAGCTGTGTATGGATCGTGTTTCTCAATACATCACAGTGGTATTTGTTGTCACCATTCTATCGCGCGGTAGACCCTTCCTTCCCTCCACCTTCGTCCTGATGAAGCTGAGAGAACCAGTCAACATAGGAATTGTGTAGGACTTTTAAAAAAGAAAATACACTTAGCAGATCTATAGTGGTCAGGAACTCTACAACCGTGATGGTATAAATTCATGTTGAAATTCTAACTATCATTTCATACATCATCTCTCCCAATCGTGACGTCAAATAATAATAAGTTTGGATTATTTAATGTAATTTCTCATTAAAAACATATCACCATTATTTATGCCTGCAGACTATTGTGCAGTGTCGATCTTTTTTATATCGAGTAGTTTTAAACTGTGTGAAGCAAATTGTTTAAATGGTATATTAACGACTCAATTAATATTTTCCATGGGAATCTTCTGAAGCAACATTTGTGACATTTTCAAGATGGTATTCCGCACGAGATTTAATAATTCCTGAAGCAATTCGTGAAATGCCCCAAAAGGAAGTGCGTCAGGAAGTCCGGGCAGCTTAGAGCCCATGTGGAATGAAATTACCAATACTAGTTCCTATGTCATCTGCAAAGGAAACTACAGCAGTCTCTCTCTTTGTAAGTAACAACCTTTTTTCTAAAGTGTATTATGAGTCGGTTTGTTACTAGCTTTGTGACATCGTCAATTTGTGAGTGTGAAATAGCTACCACGTCTGCCTTATATCCCCTACATGACGATCATGTGACCACAAATTTATCTTTATTAACTTGCGCAGTATTTCTGGGTCGATTCCCTCTCAGGTACTTTGGATAAAAGGCATCTCTCGCTTGCACTGGTGTCCAACAGGTTGGTTCATGCATTCAGACCATTTGAGATGGCGGGGGATTGCGATAGCAATTTTCCAGGTATCAATTTCAAATGGGTGCCGCCACCTGTCGCTTTTGTTCAGGTATTAGCGCTGTAGTTCACTTGGCTGTGGAGCTGCCACCAACTGTCGCGGGCCCTGGGACGTGCAGCTAAAGCAGCCTGCACGGGTGGCGAGATACAAGGAAATTTTTCAGATACGCTTAAGCAATCTGTGATGGTGTAGTTGTGTGTTTCCTTACGCGATCGGAATGAGAAAAGCGCCGCAATTGTTTAACCAATCCACAAACAGCGGTCGATTTCCTGAGAAATTCTTTAAATAAACTATATTCCATACACCACCTTTTATCTTGTAAATTATTTAAACAAACAATATTCCACACATTGCCTAAATTTCAGTCGATTAATCAGTATTTTCAGAAGGGGAGGGAGCAAGGAGAACTGAGGGATATCGATTTAATTAATTAATTAATTAATTAATTAGTCAATCAAGTCGATAGAGTGGTAGGGGGTGGTAGGCTATTTGAATAATCTGAAAGAGCTCGTGAATACCGAAACTGGCACAAATGAGCTATTCCCGCCAATATTTGTCAATCAGTTTAATTAATTAGACAATTAATTTGATATCAGAAGTGGTGTCGTCTTTCCAAGAGGGTGGGAGGAGTAGGGGTGACATCAAAAACCACTTAACCATACAATAGGTTACAATATCAGACAACCTCTCTTTTTCGAACCCCATTCTGCAATCGAATGGAGTCTTACAGGGTGACCCAATGAGCCCTTTGCTGTACATTCTTGCCACTGAAGAAGTACTCCGAATTGGAGAAAATGAAGAAGATGTGTATGTATATGCATACGCTGACGACATAGCCGTAGGATCAACAGATATACAGAAGCTGCAGAGAATCGTTGAGGAAATAGACAGATGGTGCAGTGAACACAGACTACACATAAACATAACAAAGACAGAAATGGTCATTTTCAGAAAAGGAGGCAAAACACCCAAGAATGCGGAAATCAGTATCAGAGGACAAAAAATAAAAATCTCATCAGACTTTAAATACCTAGGAGTGACATTGCAACCAACATCCAAATGTTTCACAAAACATACAACAGAACGCGCAGCCCAAGCAATAATAGCAATACAGGACATCAAAAACATCCGCCTACTCAGTCTAGAAACAGCCATGAAATTATTCAACACAAAAATCTTACCAATCCTGGCCTATGGGATGGAGGTTATATGGGACCACCTGACAGAAAAAAATCTAGAAACACTAGAAAAGGTAAAATCGACCTATCTAAAAAGAGCACTAGGTCTCTCAAAGACAACAAGATCTAGACTAGTGTACCTGCTAGCGAGAGAGACATTCCTAATTGAAGACATCAGACTTCAATATATGATGCCACACACCAGGGCTTCCAGAAAGCAACTGAAGATCATGAAGGACAAACGAGAAAAAATATGGCCGGAGTTTTATGGCACCGAAGCAATGACGAACCGCTCATGGACAGCACCAAACTTCGAACAGCGACATGTCGTAACTAGACTTTCTATTCACGGCTTTCATCATCTAATCTGCAAAAACAAAACTTATCACGACCCAACCGCAACATGTGTATGTGAACTGTGTAACGAAGCCTGTGAACGATATCACATAGAACTGTGCAGTAAAAGAGTGTTATCGATAAATGAATATGCAAAAATGTAAAATGTAAATGTAAAATGTTAAACTGTATATGGCTATTTGGCTGCAATTCTATTAAATAATAGGTTAAGGACCATGTCATTCAAAAGATTAGGTTTACCCTTGAACGCGTACTTGCCCCTGATGTAGGCAACCTGCAATGTGTGCTGATGCTGTCCTTGTTCAAAATGGTTCAAATGGTTCTGAGCACTATGGGATTAAACATCTGAGGTCATCAGTCCCCTAGAACTTAGAACTACTTAAACCTAACTACCCTAAGGACATCACACACATCCATGCCCGAGGCAGGATTCGAACCTGCGACGGTAGCGGTCGCGCGGTTCCAGACTAAAGCGACTAGAACCGCTCGGCCACAGCGCCCGGCTTTCTTTGTTCCCCTACTGCTCGCACCCAAGTGGAATACCACAGAAGAAAGAAATACGCTCTGTTCCTTAAGAGGAGACACACAAATAGTAATTTTACCCGCTGACAGTGGAAACACTACTGTTTTTCTGCCTGCAACATCTTAATTTGTCAAGATGACAGATTTAATGGAGGACTCGTCATATTGTAGTCTCCAGAAGGATCCAACAGCTGCAGTAGAACGGAAGACATCTGCCTTCCTCAAATTCAGCCAGTTTCCTGATCATCTGAAAAAGAGCTTAAGAGTGCAAGTGCCATTTCCACTACGATTTAATGGGATGCCAAAGATATGTGAGGAAGGTTTGTCCCATTGAGAGCAATATAGGAGCCCCAACATATTACCTAGCAAAACATTTGTTTCTAAAAAAATTGGCAACAGTAGTCATGGTTTATGTATAACTGCAAAAGTTGCAAAAGAACGTACACTAAACGAAAACCTTCGAACTGGTGACTGAGTGAAAACGTTCATATAACTGCTGTAACTGTCAAGGGCTTGTGTCAGTCGACGGTCTCACATTAAATTGAACCACTCTCACTCAGAGAGAGAGATAGAGAGAGAGAGAGAGAACATTCATATAGCTGACATGGTCTCAGAGATAAGTTTTATTAGGTTACTTCATTCGACTGAAACAACCAACAATGTAAAAAACGGTTGAGTGGCCAATCGGTTGTTAAAACCAGTCGGTTGTTCCATCACTACGTTCGCTTCTAGCATCTTCCCTCAGTCTCTTCACGACATTGCACACAACTTTGGTCATGGCAAAATTTCGTCGTGGACAATTCGATGAATGTAAAAAGGTCAGTATCGTTGACTTGATGTTCCTGTGAACATATGCGGTTTCTTTTTTTTATGTGTTCCACTGTGAAGACTGCTGTTTGTTTCAGAGTCGTAACCTAACACCCATGACTCATCAGCAGTTATGGAACTAGACAGGAAATATGGATCATCTCGAACAGTCGTTTGCTGTTCAGTACGCACTTAAGCCCAATGGTCTCACTGGCCAGCGTTGAAAGGATGATGTACGAACTTCGATGCAATGCGCCTCATGCTCAGTTCTTTAGCTAGAATGGTTGGCATGCCAGTAGGAAATTCCAACAATTTCACACATCATGGGTTATCTGCCTTCTGTCCTTGCGGATCGCTTCATGCCCTGTCGTGGTGGTTTTCAGATGCATGATGACTGTCAGCCCTAGGTTTATAATCCCTGCAGACGCCAGGCCATCTCTAAATCACTTCAACGACTCAGATGTTATTGCTTGGCTCAAAGACTGCTCTCCAAAAGCCTTCCTAAGTGTTTGAGTTGTAGTTTTGCGAAATTTAAAACAAAACTTAATACAGATCCTTGTTCATTTAAACCAGCCATTTCAAAAGTCTCAGACACAGTAGAAGATGGTGTGAAGAAATCATCAACAACTGAAACGTCCCCTTAGAAAAATTAGTGAATGACTGTGCTGGTAAACCC
This sequence comes from Schistocerca cancellata, assembly GCF_023864275.1. Classification (NCBI taxonomy): domain Eukaryota; kingdom Metazoa; phylum Arthropoda; class Insecta; order Orthoptera; family Acrididae; genus Schistocerca; species Schistocerca cancellata. Next base: position 142,701,809 of record NC_064634.1, on the reverse strand, counting down.
CTTACGTTATTTGATTTTCAAACAGCTGAGCAAAACTGAACGTACTCGGACATTTCCCTCTTTACTTATTCTGATCATCACTAAACTGACACACAATATTTTTAGCGCAACGCAATCTGACTTTCAAAAATCCCTACAAAAGAATGGCCCTGACTAACAATAACCTATACCTTTCATGAATCACTTACGTCACAAAAACCTTCATTACTCGAACTACTGCAATACAGCGAGCGCCAATACTGCCAGCTAGATAAAAGATTCTAACTACTGAAGTCATTAACTACTGATAGGCATAGTTAGCAAATGTATTTACCTTAATAGTGTTCAAAAGTCATATATATATATATCAGTTCATGACATCCAGTCTTACAAATTTACTGTCTCTGATGGAACACGTCCAGATCATCCGCTCTCAAAACTCCGCCATCTCTCTCCCCAAATCCACCACTGCTGGCGGCTCACCTCCAACTGCGCAACGCTACGCGCTGTTAACAGCCAACAATAGCAAATTCCAACAATTCCACCCAGCCACAGACTGCACACAGCACAGCCAGTGATTTTCATACAGAGCGCTACGTGGCGTTACCAATATAAGAACCTAAACAACCTACTTAGACAACGTTCACACCAGAGCACTCACAACAACACCACGTGACAGACAGCAGTTGAAACCAAGCAGGTTAGAATAAAGGGAAATGGCGTTGCCTATGTTGAGAACAGGCGTTGGCTGAAGCCAAGGGATGCGGCAGTCCGCCACCTTATGGAGACCAAGACGAGGACTTTTCCATTAAAAGCCTGAGTGAAGATTGCCCTGTCTACTTAGAGCTCCTGAACTGACAGTCACATCTGAGTATGTACTAATATATGACCTACTTTCGTAGAAGAATACTAATACTCATAATCAGATAGTTCACAACATAGTATGTTGTTGCAAAATTTGATTTGTTAGGCATATACCAGCTCACAGCAAATCAGCCAATCGTTTAGAGTTAAGTCGAACTGCTAACAGTTCACAGTGCAAAAGACCCATAGTCTTCCTGATTATTTCATTAGCAAAATGTATGCTTTTAGGAATGTAAAACTGAAATAACTCTTTTTAGTCAGAGGAACAGGACAACATTGTATGAAAATTATTGATCGAATTTAGATGTAGTTAAATATTACCACTAAAAAAGCGTACACTTAATGTCATGTACAGCTCTCTCACACATTTTTCCGCTGCTAACAATGTTTAGATCAATTTACACACTATCGGTTTCGTTTGACAATATTGCACAATCAAAAATATATCTTTCAGTCACGATTTTAACCTATAGTTACAATCAGTAGTGCACGTAATATTCAGTTATGACGTCTATCTGGTGGTCTGGCTGTTGTTTGGGTTGGTGTCTGACTCAGTCAAGTGCAAGCTGGTCAGTGCCCTGGTTGGGGTCCAAGGGTGCACTGGATCGATGTCCAGTCACTGAACTGGGGGGCGCTGAAGACTGCTGCTGAAAACGCTACCAAAAGATGGGCTGCAGGGCAGTCATAATTGAGCCCAGAGTGTGAGTGCTGTCTATTGATGGTCATGTAGCATCTTAATCCAGCAGAAGGACTCCCGTGAGGTGTCACATAACATGTGAATGTGTGTTATATAGTATGCAGACGAAATGTAGTGCTGTGTTCGCAATGCCCCCAGTTGAAGTCTGATGTGTACACAGAATATTGTGCAGCTGTGTATACACAGAGTGGCGTGAGGCGTGTTGCTATTGTCATCTGCCACTATCTGGAAGCATGCAGTTTGTATGCCCAGAATTTGGATTGCCACGTGTATCTGGGTTCAGTGGAGGACGGCTACAGGTCTGGCAGCCCACTGGCCATAGATGTGTTCCATTGTGGTATTGGCAAGGTGAGTGCCCAGACACTACATGCACGATTGAACATCTCTAACAGTGAGAGAGCCGCCATATGGGAACTAAGAGAAGACACAAATATCATGGTTTTACCAGCTGACAAAGGCAACACAACTGTGGTACTGTGTCACCAGGATTACAATGACAAAATGCAGGGCTTGCTACAAGACACTGCATACCAGAACATAGAAGTTGATCCCACCAAGAGGGTGAAGATGATCCAGCCTGCCAGACGAGACAGCTGACAAAGGCAACACAACTGTGGTACTGTGTCACCAGGATTACAATGACAAAATGCAGGGCTTGCTACAAGACACTGCATACCAGAACATAGAAGTTGATCCCACCAAGAAGGTGAAGATAATCCAGCCTGCCAGATTAGACTGTTAATAAGTTATGACAGAGCACCAGCTCCACCGAGATTTTACAGACTGCCAAAAGTTCACAAAGACTGGATGCCTTTATGGCCTGTTGTGAGCAACATGGTGATCCAACATACGTACCCACACCCACTAAATACCTGAAGAATTTGCTTAGCCCTTACGTTGGAAAGTGTTCATATCACATGTACAACTCTGTGGATTTTGTTGGATGCTTTAACAATGCTAATGTATGGGTATTGACATCCTTTCGAGCTTTGACGTTGTCTCCCTTTTTATAGAGAGCCTTTACAAGATTTCTTAGAAGTTATTGGGCAGGAATTTGACACAGAGACGACCAACCTACTTAGGCATGTCTTGACGTTGACATACTTTCTTTTGCATGGTGGCTACTATGAGTAGATGAAAGGAGTAGCCACATGGAGCCCACTTTCACCAGTTGTTGCCAACACGTACATGGAAGATATCGAGGAGGAAGCCCTGGTACAGAGTCTTACCCGTAATCATATGGTCACGTGGGTGAGACAAGCTGACTGACTTCCTTATGCATAAATTGAATTCTACACACCAGAACGTCAAGTTTACCATGGAGATCAAAATGAATGGAGTGCTCCCATTTCTGGATGTCCTGGTGCAAAGAAGAGTGGTCAGCATGTTAGGGACAGAGGAATTGGTGCTCAAAGCATGGGCACATAGGGCTCGCGCCCTCTCTGACAATGAACGTCTGAATGAAAAACTCGAAAATCTGAGTATGGTGTTCCGAAGCCACGGCTACAAGAAATGGCAAATTCAGAGAGCTGTACATCCTACACCTACTGTATATCCAGCGGAAACAGAAGAGTGACCTCAGAAGGATGTGGCTTTTGCGGTTATACCTTTTTGTGACACATTAACTGGAAAGACAGAACCAATTCTCCGGAAACCGCATGTAAAGAGCGTCTTTCATCCACCAGATAGAACAAGAGTACTATTTGGTAGTGTCAAAAACGACCTTAGACTACAGAAATCCGGAATCTATCAGATATTTTACCAATGTGACAAGATATATACACATCAAAAAACTTTTGCATCAGCTCGATTCCGCGAGTTCCGGAAGCTGTACAGAAAATTGGAATATAATTCAACATAAACATCATTTCCGCCCTTTTTATTTCTCATGGAAACCACACATTGCATGCTGTGCCACCATACAGCGAGACCTTCAGAGGTAGTGGTCCAGACTGCAGTACACACCGGTATCTCCAATACACAGTAGCACGTCCTCTTACATTGCTGCATGCCTGTATTCGTCATGGAATACTATCCACAAGTTGATCAAGACACTGTTGGTCCAGATTGTCCCACCCCTCAATGGCGATTCAGCATAGAGCCCTCAGAGTTGTTGGTGGGTCACATCGTCCATAAACAGCCCTTTTCAATCTATCCCAGGCATGTTCAATAGAGTTAATATCTGGAATGCATGCTGGCCACTCTAGTCGAGTGATGTCGTTATCCTGAAGGAAGTCATTCACTAGATGTGCACGATGGGGGCGCGAATTGTCGTCCATGAAGACGTATGCGTCACCAACATGCTGCCGATATGGTTTCACTATCGGTCGGAGGATGGCATTCACGTATTGTACAGCCGTTATGGCGCCTTTCATGACCACCAGTGGCGTACGTTGGCCCCACATAATGCCACCCCAAAACGACAGGGAACCTCCACCTTTCTGCACTCGCTGGACAGTGTGCCTAAGGCGTTCAGCCTCACCGGGTTGCCTCCAAACACGTCTCTGACGATTGTCTGGTTGAAGGCATAAGCGACACTCATTGCTGAAGAGCACGTGATGCCAATCCTGAGTGGTCTATTCGGCATGTTGTTGGGCCCATCTGCACCGCGCTGCATGGTGTCATGGTTGCAAAGATGGAGCTCGATATGGACGTTGGGAGTGAAGTTGCACATCATGCAGCCTATTGCGCACAGTTTGAGTCGTAACACGACATTCTATGGCTGCATGAAAAGCATTATTCAACATGGTGCGTTGCTGTCAGGGTTCCTCTGAGCCATAATCCATAGATAGCGGTCATCCACTGCCTTGGGCGGCCTGAGCGAGCCATGTCACCGACATTCCTGTCTCTCTGTATCTCCTTCGTTTCTGAAGAATATCGCTTTGGTTCACTCCAAGACGCCTGGACACTTCCCTTGTTGAGAGTATTTCCCAGCACAAAGTAACAATGCGGACGCACTCGAACCGCGGTATTGACCGTCTAGGCATGGTTGAACTACAGACACAACACGAGCTGTGTTCCTCCTTCCTTGTGGAATGCCTGGAACTGATCGGCTGTCGGACCCCCTTCCTCTAATAGGCGCTGCTCATGCATGGTTGTTTACATCTTTGGGCGGGTTTACTGACATCTCTGAACAGTCAAAAGGGGCTGTGTCTGTGATTCAATATCCACAGTCAACGTCTATCTTCAGGAGTTCTGGGAACCGGGGTGATGAAAAAATTTATTTGATGTGTGTATATAAGTCAGAGAGTGTGTACTGTCAATGATCATTACCGAGAACACCAACGGCACACCAGATTGCAGTAGCCTAACAAGTCGACAAACATGGAACATTGCCTATTGGAACTAGCCGAGATGAATTAAGGCCATACTAAAGTTCTGACATGGACATCTAAGCTATGGGACTGCATCATTAAAGAATCTAATAAAATTCAGATAAGGAAACCCCTGATCAATTGCGGTAGTGGCTACATCCTTAGTAAGACATGGAAACCCGCAAAAAGTTTGATTAAGAAGAAGAAGCAGACATTTCACAATGAACTGACTTCGGGGACAAGCCGAAGAATTGCCACCAAAATGTGTACCTGGGTGTGAACCTAGGACAGAGCAACATGTCGGTGGGAGGAGTAGGAAAAGTGAGGCTGGGCGCAAACATTTAGTGCTACAGATGGATGGGCGCGGGATGGGGGTGGGGTGGGGGGGAATTATAACTATGAATCGGCCCCTAAGCGCTGTCTCCACCTAGACAATGCTCCATGCTGAGATGGAGACTGCCTGCCTCCTGCTCCAGGAAACCTCCCATTGGCAGCAGCAGATGGAGTCATGAGCAGTACGGACCAATAAACATATGACTGTAACAATACCCTCACGAACTGAGGACCGCCGAGTACGACAACAGGGAATGAAAATGACCCTGACATATGAGCCCAAGTTACATCCATATATAATGGTCAGCCGGGCAGTATAGACATCAGAGATCAGAGCAGTTTCCCATTGCTCCCAGAGGAGAGTCTAGAGAGGCATGGACCCGCCCAAGCACTGTTGGCCAATAAGAGCTTACAAATGCACGGAATAGTCACACCAGGCAACTATTTGTTGATACCCAAAAAACTGGCTGATACAGATAGAAGAAACCGAATGTGAAAAGCATGGAAACGCTAGGTGTTCATGAAACGACAGCGGCTGCAAACCAGCTGTACAGCAAGGTAGTAACACCAGCTGTTCCGGCCAGGGTTTTGGATGTTTCCCTTGACAGTAAGTCAAATGCTGGAACTGTTTCCAAAAACCATCCATTGCAAAACCATACCCTAATTCATGAAATGGAAACCAAATATAAAGGTCCCTACACTATTATGCTAAAAACGAATAAAGATAAATGAATGTAACTTACCTTTGTGTACCTCAAGGATGAAAAGGACAATGTATATATGGCGGCGTGTAGACTTAGCAACAGTGCATGACATCATCCAAGATGGCGGCCTTGACGTCATTCAAGAGGCGGATTTTGGTGGAAAGTTTCAATATTGGCGAGAAGAAGGTCAATTCGGCTACGTCCACTACCCTAACCCAGAAAATGGCGGGAAGTTCAAATTCCAAGAGGACACTACAACACACCTTTACTAACCTAACAAAATGGCGGGAAGAAAGGGCACTTGGGCTACCTCCACTAACCTAAGACACCCGACCTCCACTTCGTCCTAGGAACTGGCGCCAAGTTTGAATTTTGGCGGCAAATAAAGGTCACTTGGAGTTTCTCTACCAACCTAAGTAAATTGCGGGAAACAAAGCTCACCTCCACTAACCTAAGTCATCGACCGACACCTCTTGCTAGGGATTGGTGGGAAAAGGAAGGAGTGTACTTTATTTATTTTGAAACAATTTATTTAGAGATGGAGTATATTTATCACAGTGATACAGAACACACACTCTGACATGCCACACAGCATACAGACCTGCAAACTACTCCTAAATAACTGATGTATAATGCTCTACACACGTGCTTGATAATGGCAAACTGTCAAAATAATGCATTGCACAGCGTACAGACATGCAAACCACTCATAAATAATGGAATACATTTACGTCCAGAGAGCCAGACAACTTGTAAATAGTCAAACTAATAATCCATCTAAAAGACTCTGCAAAGATGCTTGCTAATCGTCAACTGTCGAAATCGTGCACCAGTCTTTATTTAAACAATTAGAGGCGGCACCATCATAAAGTGTGTTCACCACGGGGCTGACACTCCAACTGATCTAGTACACAGTGCCACTACCAGAGAGCGTTGTCATCCACTCTGTGACATAATAAAAGATGGCAGACTTGACATCAGCTGATGTCGCAAGTACCGTTATTAAAGATGGATGCAGTGTGTTCACCATGAAGTCTAGACCTAGTACACACTACACACCACCAGACAGCGCTGTCGTCCGTTTCGTGACGTAATCCAATATGGTGGGGGGAATTGGTGGGAAAAGGACTCTGCCTGTGTTGGACATGAGTCTTTATTTTGCAGGCAACCTCTCCACCACAAGATCTAGAGTCCAACTGACCTAGTACACAGTACTGCCCACCAGAGGGTACTGTCATCCCTCCTGTGACATAATCCAAGAATGTGTTATGGCGGGGGTGGGGGGGGGGGATGGCGCGAAAGTGAGTCAGCCTGTGCTGGGCTGCTGCGGAGGGCAAGGAAGGAGTGTACTATATTTATTTTGGAACATTTTATTTAGGGATGGAGTATATGTATCACACTGACGCAAAACACTCGCCATGATGTGTTTGGGATCACAATACACAGTCTGCAGACCTGTAAACTACTTCTTAATAACGCTATCCAGACACGCAACGACTCCTAATTTACCGAATTTTTTTCAGCACAGACATGCAAACTCCTCCTAAATAATGCAGCACACTAATCAACTTGTATACTATCCAAATAACGCATAGCACAGCCTACAGACCCACTCGTAAATACATGTTCACCTAGGCACCATTGATGACACAACTGCGTGGAAGCGCAGACCTTCCAGGGGCCTGCGCACCATCACATCTGCGAGCCACCACCGGGCACAGGTGAAAGTTCAATTATTCAAAAACAGTCTTAATCACATTTATTATTATTATTATTATACCGCCAACCGGTTTCAACCCGACGTATGGGTCATCTTCTGGGCGTTTACACTGCGAAATTATAGATATCCATCAGAAAGAGTCTATTATACAACGGCTAAAATTACGTAAATTTAAAATATGTTACCCATTGGTCGACTGCTGGTGGTATCACTCCTGTCTACATAACGACAGGAAAATATGTGAGACTAACCCTTCGTATGGGCTTAAATAGCGTACTGAGATCACGTGAATAGACGGCAACATCCCCAGCAGTGATCAAAGGCATTTAATAGTTTATTATATGTAATTACTGGTCACCTTGGTTTAACATAAATTTAAGTGAGAGTAAATAACAGAAAACGGAACCATTCCATTTAAAAAGAGTTACAATTATAGTGTTAACTATAAAATAATAACAAATGTTCCATAGTCAACTCGTAAAATTCGTAAAAGTATATTACATTATGTGCCATAAAATAAAGTAAAACAATTTGTGACACACAAAAACTGGTGTCGTCTTGTATTATAATCTATCTATTCGTACATTTACGTAGAAAACATTGGGTCAATTTACTAAAACAGTTAATATGGAAGGACTAAAACGCCCTCTACTCCTTGTGGTGAGGACTCCGGTGCCATGGATTACAAAGCGTATATCAGGCGCCCTCTAGTCTGTGCAGTGAGGAAACCGTCGTCACGGTGCAGCTGGTGTGTTCATATGGTGTTATCTTTGCCCTGGCCACGGCGTCCGTTGCCGTGGTAGCGGTATGTCAGGGCTCTTCATCCACAGAGAAGTTGTCACTTATTTGAGGTTGTGGAAATATCGACAATCAAGAATAACCTAAAAAAATCTAAAGATAGGATAAAAGTTTACGACACATTTGTAGTACCCATTAATGGAATTAAAGTATTAAAATAGTAAAAGGAAAAGTAGCATCATTGTGTACAAATAATATTTTCGAATAGCTCGAAAAAATTTTTATCGTGACTCTCTATTTGTTCATTCAGCATCGCTGCCGGATTCCGTTTATTATGTATAAAAATTTCCAGGCTCTCTAGAATATCCATCATAGGTCCTTTTTGGGTTACATTTCAGATTTTCCATTATATTGATTTCTGCATGTTTTTCCATATATAAATGCTGTCCAAAGAGTGATTTATTACGTGCTGTTCCAGCAATATGTTCTTTAAATCTGGTATTAAATCTTCTGCCTGTTTACCCAATGTAAATTTTCCTACAATCTTTGCAAGTCAGTTTATAAATTCCTGATTTAGCAAGCACCTTGTTTTTAACATCTCCTATACTATGCCTAAGACTATTTATTAGCTATGGTATTTGTAGAGAAATCAATCGTAACATCCGAATTCTTGAACAGTTTATTTACCTTATCTGATATACGCTTTGTAATCCATGGCACCGGCATCCTCACCACAAGGAGTAGAGGGCGTTGTAGTCCTTCCATATTACCCGTTTTATTTATTTATTTATTTATTTATGCATTTATTTTACCTGGCAAGATTAGGGCCTTCAGGCCCTCTCTTACACCTAACCAGGCATACTCAGATTCAACAAATTTCAGTTTCTACGGAACATTAAGGACATATAACATGTTATACAGTATTAATGTTACAGAAAAAAATTAGAGATTATAAAAGTACTACAATGATAATTATAACAATCAAAAAATAATTATAATAATCAAGAATAATAATAATAGTAATGACTATGTATAGGAAAGTGAACATATTTTTTCTTTTATGAATGTCAGTCCTATTGCTAGTTGGGAATTTTCTCGTTATATTCTTGCAGCTTGTGAGTTATTCTCATCAAGCAGAGACATAAGACGATAGAATGGGGTGAAAGAGATATAGAAAAGGTAGATAAGTTAGAGGAGGAGAAATAGAATGGTAAAATTCGAAGCTATGATGGAGAGGAGAAAGAAAAAGATGAGAGGGGCACGACAATGGTGGCTATACCGTCCCTAATATGTAAGTCTTGAGTTCCCTCTTGAATGTTAAGTGGTTCTGGATAAGACGCAGATCACAGGGGAGCGCGTTCCATAGTCGTATGGCTGAGATGGAGAATGACACAGAGAAAGATTTTGTGTTATGTAAAGGTACAGCCAAGATGCTAGATGTATCCGATCTGGTATTGCGGTTGTGGAATGATGATAGGTGTTTAATGTGAGAAGATAAGTATTGGGGGCACCAGTTGCTAAGAAATCGTTGAAGTAAGCACATCGTGTGGAGATCGCGTGCCTTATGTGGGCGTATCCAACCTAGCTGGGAGTATGAAGGACTGATATGATCATACAACCGTATATTGCATACGAATCTAACGCAAGCATTCATCACTAGCTCGAGGCATCTCGAATTTTCACTATTTGTGCCGTGTTGAACTACATCACAGTAGTAAAGATTAGGCAAGACTAGTGTTTGGACTAATTTTTGTTTAACATGGGTTGGAAATATTTTTCTAAATTTTTGAATTGCATGTAGGGAGGAGAGCGATTTCCGGCAAGCTGTGACTGTTTGTTCTTCCCAGTTTAGGTGTTCATCCAAGATTATTCCAAGGTCTTTTACTGTTTTTTGGTATGGTAGTTGGGTACCATTGAGGAGTATTTGAGGGACTGTTTCGCGAAAGTACCGACTGATTAACTTTGGATGAGATATAAGTAAACTGACTCAAATGTTTTCTACGTAAATGTACGAATAGATATACGAGTATTATAATACAAGATGACACCAGTTTTTGTGTGTCACAAATTGTTTTAGTTTACATCATGGCTCATAATGTAATATACTTTTACGAATTTTATGAGTTGACTACGGAACATCTGTTATTATTTTATAATTAACACTATAATTGTAACTCTTTTTAAATGGAATGGTTCCGTATTCTGTTATTTACTCTCACTTAAATTTATGTTAACCCAAGGTGACCAGTAATTACATATAATAAACTGTATTAAATGCCTTTGATCGCCGCTGGGGATGTTGCCGTTTATTCACGTGATCTCAGTACGCTATTGAAGCCCATACGAAGGGTTAGTCTCACACATTTTCCTGCCGTTATGTAGACAGGAGTGACAACACCAGCAGTCGACCAATGGGTAACATATTTTAAATTTTAGCTGTTGTATAATAGAGTCTTTCTGACGGATATCTATAATTTCACAGTGTAAACGCCCAAAAGATGACCCATACGTCGGGTTGAAACCGGCTGGCGGTATAATAATAATAAATGTGATTAAGACTGTTTTTGAATAAGGGATTAACCATACTAATCTCTGCTTCATCTCCACAACCATGTTGTCCAAAAACAGGTGAAAGTTGTTTTTATTTTCGAGTATACAGTCAGTGTTATACTGACATCACAGAACTCCAAGGCACACTCACGCCGCTCTCATATGCGAGATGCCTCTGGGCAGCACGTGTCTTTACCGTTGATGACAGAGTAGCACAGACCGCAGTGTTCCTAGCGCGACAAGAGCGACTCATGTAACCATGCTTACCTAACCAGCGTGACTTACGCAACGCCATGAAGTGCATGCACGTAGCTACGAACCCTCGCAAGCACACCTATAATGTTCTCAATCTTATACTGATGTCACATGACTATGTAAAAATAAGAATGAGTCAAGCTCGCGTAAATTGTATAGTGTCCCACAAGTAGTTAACGCTCGCTTTCTTGATGTCTCAGCTTGTATGCATGGAAATTCTTGCCCTAACAGAACCTGTTTACGAAAATAGCGCAGAATAACGTCGAAGGCAGTTTTCCTCACAGACCTAACGTGGTATCCCATCCACCACGTGTTCCCCTTCCTGATTTAAACACACACAAACGTTCACCATGTAGAGGTTCAAATGGCTCTGAGCACTATGGGACTCAACTGCTGTGGTCATTAGTCCCCTAGAACTTAGAACTACTTAAACCTAGCTAACCTAAGGACATCACACACACCCATGCCCGAGGCAGGATTCGAACCTGCGACCGTAGTAGCAGCGCGGCTCCGGACTGGAGCGCCTAGAACCGCACGGCCACCGCGGCCGGCACTATGTAGAGGCTCCTATATCCCAGCACAATGGATGTGAATGACTCGAACATTATGATTGGCTCTTATCGAATTTACCCGCCGAATTACTGATGCTGTTGGTATCTAAGCACCATCCGCCTTTTTTCCTTCAGCAGACGAGTCTCTCAGCGGTTATTTTACTCAAATCGCCATTTCCACTGGCAATTAAATCTTACAAACTACCATACATAATGTCAAATACAGGAAGACTCCTACTCAATTACGCTGGTCTCCCACTGAGGACAGGACAAACAAAATCATCCCTTTAACATCATTCTTACACATACCGCGAAGGCGGACAGTACCGTGTGTATACTCCTCTCAGCATTAGATATTTTCCCGCAGCCGACAATCACAAGTCATCCACACCCAACGCGCGACTAGAGCACCCACAGTGGATGGAAGTCGCTCTCAGAACTGTTCTACAAATTCGGGATCGTTTCCCCTTGGCACAAACACGTTACTGTTTCTGCTCCGAACCTGATTCCTTGCTTGCTCGCTTATCTACACACATCTCTCCAGATTCGGGGATGACAAGAAGACATGTATTTTTTCGCATGGTTTGCCATGATACACTCCTGGAAATTGAAATAAGAACACCGTGAATTCATTGTCCCAGGAAGGGGAAACTTTATTGACACATTCCTGGGGTCAGATACATCACATGATCACACTGACAGAACCACAGGCACATAGACACAGGCAACAGAGCATGCACAATGTCGGCACTAGTACAGTGTATATCCACCTTTCGCAGCAATGCAGGCTGCTATTCACCTTTCGCAGCAATGCAGGCTGCTATTCTCCCATGGAGACGATCGTAGAGATGCTGGATGTAGTCCTGTGGAACGGCTTGCCATGCCATTTCCACCTGGCACCTCAGTTGGACCAGCGTTCGTGCTGGACGTGCAGACCGCGTGAGACGACGCTTCATCCAGTCCCAAACATGCTCAATGGGGGACAGATCCGGAGATCTTGCTGGCCAGGGTAGTTGACTTACACCTTCTAGAGCACGTTGGGTGGCACGGGATACATGCGGACGTGCATTGTCCTGTTGGAACAGCAAGTTCCCTTGCCGGTCTAGGAATGGTAGAACGATGGGTTCGATGACGGTTTGGATGTACTGTGCACTATTCAGTGTCCCCTCGACGATCACCAGTGGTGTACGGCCAGTGTAGGAGATCGCTCCCCACACCATGATGCCGGGTGTTGGCCCTGTGTGCCTCGGTCGTATGCAGTCCTGATTGTGGCGCTCACCTGCACGGCGCCAAACACGCATACGACCATCATTGGCACCAAGGCAGAAGCGAATCTCATCGCTGAAGACGACACGTCTCCATTCGTCCCTCCATTCACGCCTGTCGCGACACCACTGGAGGCGGGCTGCACGATGTTGGGGCGTGAGCGGAAGACGGCCTAACGGTGTGCGGGACCGTAGCCCAGCTTCATGGAGACGGTTGCGAATGGTCCTCGCCGATACCCCAGAAGCAACAGTGCCCCTAATTTGCTGGGAAGTGGCGGTGCTGTCCCCTACGGCACTGCGTAGGATCCTACAGTCTTGGCGTGCATCCGTGCGTTGCTGCGGTCCGGTCCCAGGTCGACGGGCACGTGCACCTTCCGCCGACCACTGGCGACAACATCGATGTACTGTGGAGACCTCACGCCCCACGTGTTGAGCAATTCGGCGGTATGTCCACCCGGCCTCCCGCATGCCCACTATACGCCCTCGCTCAAAGTCCGTCAACTGCACATACGGTTCACGTCCACGCTGTCGCGGCATGCTACCAGTGTTAAAGACTGCGATGGAGCTCCGTATGCCACGGCAAACTGGCTGACACTGACGGCGGCGGTGCACAAATGCTGCGCAGCTAGCGCCATTCGACGGCCAACACCGCGGTTCCTGGTGTGTCCGCTGTGCCGTGCGTGTGATCATTGCTTGTACAGCCCTCTCGCAGTGTCCGGAGCAAGTATGGTGGGTCTGACACACCGGTGTCAATGTGTTCTTTTTTCCATTTCCAGGAGTGTATTATACCATTTTCGCGGTACTTCTCGTATCAAGTATTAGGCAGCATCATACCGATCGCTAGCGCAACATAATTCCCTAGATATAGACTGGAAATTAGTTCTCTACAAACCCGAAACTTTAGCTAGGTGGGGCGTGCTGTAAACCAGTGACTAATTAGAAACTTGTCACATCTGCGAAGACATTTACTCGGCAACTCGAAACAAATACAGGAAACTGATAATTCCACTTTCAAATACCGATGTTGGTGATGTAGTAGATTCCAAATCACCCCCATAATTAACAAGGTCAACTAAAGTGTTTCTCATGTCTAGAGAACCGGCAAACGTGTCTTTCACACGCTAGATGCACAAACCACAATCGATCTTCTCCCGCCGGCCGGTGTGGCCGAGCGGTTCTAGGCGCTTCAGTCTGGAACCGCGCGACCGCTACGGTCGCAGGTTTGAATCCTGCTTCGGGCATGGATGTGTGTGATGTCCTTAGGTTAGTTAGGTTTAAGTAGTTCTAAGTTCTAGGGGACTGATGACCTCAGATGTTAAGTCCCATAGTGGTCAGAGCCATTTGAACCATTTTTTTTATCTTCTCTCAACTAAATAAAGGCGCAAAATGTGCAGAAGCAGTCAACTGAACAAATTACATGGGCGGGAATAACGATCCAGCATAAATGCATCTCCATATTCAATCTTCTCAAATTTCCACATAATCACGAAAGCTATCTAACACATACTAAGTATTAGTTCGCTATTTAGTCGTCTAGAGGACAACACGGTTAATTCATCTACATTCCTACACTCCAACAGACACCTCCAGTCTGACAGCTCCTACTGTTAATGGGAATTGTGAATCACCCCCGCACAGGTCACTGGCGCTGCAGCCCGATCACGTACAGGTAGAATGTTTATCCTAAGAAATCGGTCACATATATATTTTATCCCTGTACTTACAACTGAATGTTACGATCGCGGTCTCAGTTACACAACATTCGACAATGAGTGAAGTATTGGAAATACACTCTGTTGATGGCTGTGGCTCTGGAAATAGAAATATCAGTACCATTCTTATGACTTGACATACTCTCCCCATGCTATCACAGTACTCTACGTCAAATCCATACATCTACATCTACATCTACATCTATACTCCGCGAGCCACCTTACGGTGTGTGGCGGAGGGTACTTATTGTACCACTATCTGATCCCCCCTTCCCTGTTCCATTCACGAATTGTGCGTGGGAAGAACGACTGCTTGTAAGTCTCCGTATTTGCTCTAATTTCTCGGATCTTTTCGTTGTGATCATTACGCGAGATATATGTGGGCGGTAGTAATATGTTGCCCATCTCTTCCCGGAATGTGCTCTCTCGTAGTTTCGATAATAAACCTCTCCGTATTGCGTAACGCCTTTCTTGAAGTGTCCGCCACTGGAGCTTGTTCAGCATCTCCGTAACGCTCTCGCGCTGACTAAATGTCCCCATGACGAATCGCGCTGCTGTTCGCTGGATCATGTCTATCTCTTCTATTAATCCAACCTGGTAAGGGTCCCATACTGATGAGCAATACTCAAGAATCGGACGAACAAGCGTTTTGTAAGCTACTTCTTTCGTCGATGAGTCACATTTTCTTAGAATTCTTCCTATGAATCTCAACCTGGCGCCTGCTTTTCCACTATTTGTTTTATGTGATCATTCCACTTCAGATCGCTCCGGATAGTAACTCCTAAGTATTTTACGGTCGTTACCGCTTCCAATGATTTACCACCTATGGCATAATCGTACTGGAATGGATTTCTGCCCCTATGTATGCGCATTATATTACATTTATCTACGTTTAGGGAAAGCTGCCAGCTGTCGCACCATGCATTAATCCTCTGCAGGTCTTCCTGGAGTACGTACGAGTCTTCTGATGTTGCTACTTTCTTGTAGACAACCGTGTCATCTGCAAATAGCCTCACGGAGCTACCGATGTTGTCAACTAAGTCATTTATGTATATTGTAAACAATAAAGGTCCTATCACGCTTCCTTGCGGTACTCCCGAAATTACCTCTACATCTGCAGATTTTGAACCGTTAAGAATGACATGTTGTGTTCTTTCTTCTAGGAAATCCTGAATCCAATCACAAACCTGGTCCGATATTCCGTAAGCTCGTATTTTTTTCACTAAACGTAAGTGCGGAACCGTATCAAATGCCTTCCTGAAGTCCAGGAATACGGCATCAATCTGCTCGCCAGTGTCTACGGCACTGTGAATTTCTTGGGCAAATAGGGCGAGCTGAGTTTCACATGATCTCTGTTTGCGGAATCCATGTTGGTTATGATGAAGGAGATTTTTATTATCTAAGAACGTCGTAATACGAGAACACAAAACATGTTCCATTATTCTACAACAGATTGACGTAAGCGAAATAGGCCTATAATTATTCGCATCTGATTTATGACCCTTCTTGAAAATGGGAACGACCTGCGCTTTCTTCCAGTCGGTAGGTACTTTACGTTCTTCCAGCGATCTACGATAAATTGCTGATAGAAAGGGGGCAAGTTCTTTAGCATAATCACTGTAGAATCTTAAGGGTATCTCGTCTGGTCCGGATGCTTTTCCGCTACTAAGTGATAGCAGTTGTTTTTCAATTCCGATATCGTTTATTTCAATATTTTCCATTTTGGCGTCCGTGCGACGGCTGAAGTCAGGGACCGTGTTACGATTTTCCGCAGTGAAACAGTTTCGGAACACTGAATTCAGTATTTCTGCCTTTCTTCGGTCGTCCTCTGTTTCGGTGCCATCGTGGTCAACGAGTGACTGAATAGGGGATTTAGATCCGCTTACCGATTTTACATATGACCAAAACTTTTTAGGGTTCTTGTTTAGATTGTTTGCCAATGTTTTATGTTCGAATTCGTTGAATGCTTCTCTCATTGCTCTCTTTACGCTCTTTTTCGCTTCGTTCAGCTTTTCCTTATCAGCTATGATTCGACTACTCTTAAACCTATGATGAAGCTTTCTTTGTTTCCGTAGTACCTTTCGTACATGATTGTTATACCACGGTGGATCTTTCCCCTCGCTTTGGACCTTAGCCGGTACGAACTTATCTAAGGCGTACTGGACGATGTTTCTGAATTTTTTCCATTTTTGTTCCACATCCTCTTCCTCAGAAATGAACGTTTGATGGTGGTCACTCAGATATTCTGCGATTTGTGCCCTATCACTCTTGTTAAGCAAATATATTTTCCTTCCTTTCTTGGCATTTCTTATTACACTTGTAGTCATTGATGCAACCACTGACTTATGATCACTGATACCCTCTTCTACATTCACGGAGTCGAAAAATTCCGGTCTATTTGTTGCTATGAGGTCTAAAACGTTAGCTTCACGAGTTGGTTCTCTAACTATCTGCTCGAAGTAATTCTCGGACAAGGCAGTCAGGATAATGTCACAAGAGTCTCTGTCCCTGGCTCCAGTTCTGATTGTGTGACTATCCCATTCTATACCTGGTAGATTGAAGTCTCCCCCTATTACAATAGTATGATCACGAAACTCCTTCCTTATGACTGGAAATAGTCACTTCCTTTACACATGTCAGAACACAAACACATACTTTATAAGCCTGATGCTCAAATGCGAACATATCACACACTCCCTACTAGTAAGTATAATATTTCGTCAATAACCGATTGCTGTCGATACCAAATAATACTGAGAGAAAATTAACCATGGGTGGAGATGTCTCATACGTTTTTCCTGTAAATGCTACCACCATGTCCTGGAAAGAGAGACGTAATTGGCCAGATGTTAAAAACACTCGATCCCAACAACTACCGTTACTGTCAAAAGCGGTCATGGTTCTAAGATGCACACAAGTATACATGTTAAAAGCTATACTGGCTTTATAAATCGAGGTACTACATTACCTCTGAATGAGGTGGTTTTTCCATCCGGTCAAATACCGAGACGGTGATCACTGGAATGTACATTATCAGACCAGCACTCCAGTTACACGTAGCCCATGATGCAACCTCTTTATAAAATCGCTGAATTTTTAAAGTGATTCGACTAAGGGACGTGGTATGTAAGCAGTATTTGGGACTCCCTCACACTGCCCCAACTAGATATTTCTATAGTACTTGTAACGTATTCCGACTCGATATCAGAGGTTCTGCGATATATCCACTCAGTTATAGGCGATGACTGGTTGAGAAGGGACACAAACAGTAGTTGTAGATGATGTGCTGATTTGAGGTCGTCAGAAAATGTACGCAAGCTTTTCAGATCTATAGTGTTACACTATCTGCTAGAAATGATGTCCATTATTTGGAATCAAGTCTTTCCATTCATCCATATATCTGTGTCGTATCACACCCACAAGTGACTCATATTTCTGGTACTCTCATATCTCGAAACGAGACTCCTTTTTCGTATGTCTGATACAGTAAAATTCCAATGTGATTTTAGTCAGCCCCTACACATCTTGCAACTACTCCCATTTCTGCAGATTAGTGCATGTGATCGTTTCAGTTTAAGTTGGAACTGAGCAGAAGTCGGAGAAAGACATATCCACCACCTTCTCCAACCAATGTAGAAACAGAATAAACTGATTTAGTGCAACAGGACCGTGTTTTGACCATTCGGTGGAATTGCAAGCAATGTGGTACATCTCCAAACTAGATACAGATACTATAGACCGAAGCAGGTCCATGTCCATTCAAATCTATCAGCTCAACATGGTATCATCGTTATTCTACACCATCCAACAGAGAAAAATTAACAACTATAAAAGCTCCACTAACTTCACCCAATATAGAACTCATCTAGGCGCCTTTGCTCACGCGGTGACGCATAGCTGCGATGTGGATCCGGTGCAGAGGAAGAGTTGTCGCAATGCTTCCCAGAATAGCATTCCTCCTAGCATTCCTAACAGGACACCCAGTCAGTCAACGAATTTACCTGTAAAACTGCTACTGCTGCCTATGTGGGACGATCCTATTAAATATACAGCTTTTGATCCAATGCAGATGTCAGTTTAAGGTTTCATCACGTGAAATGTAGGATGATGACTGTATCCCACAGACTATACTATAACTAGCAAGAGGCACTCCCTGTGACCCTGTGTCGTTGTTTGAAACATTGTTTTCTAACATTCTTTGTACACTGCCATACATTTGGTTTTTCTGCCACGACTTTGAGGTCTGTCTCAGATCCTAAGCTGACATTAAGACGCTCTGATCCACGGCCTCTCACAGAAAACTAGACATCGCACGGTGTAAATTATGTTGTTGCAGAACTACCATAACGCGTGACACACGGTGGATAATTTTAAATAAAAGACAGTTACAACATAAGGAAGCTATAATAGTTTGGCTGCATTGTGGAAAGTTTCCAAACTGATGTCCGAAAGTGATTGATGACCTCTACATTTAAACTCATCTGTCACAGTGACGGGATACATTATGGCTCTGCATTCCCTTTCGACTGATTCCTCATATTGCACTCGTGTACGCAATCACTGTTTCGCTGCTAGCAACCCCCAGAAGTTGTTACCCATCCACAAAACTCATTCCCAAACTCAAACAAACGTTGTTAGTCAATCATTATGTGGTAACCAATAGCACACCAATGCACGGATGGGATGGAAAAGACACTGCCGATGTGCTGTAATAATAAGCAACACAGTTGATAGCACTAACAATTTTAGTAATTTTACAGTGACTTCAAAACCGGCCAGTGTTGTGACAGCATGTTTCCCCAGTTTCAGTATCATAGCTAAATCGCCTCTTCTTTCCTTTTGCGAATATCATTGCGAATGTAGATAGATGACTGCTCAGCACGTTCATTCAGTGTTAATTCTCGAACACATAAATCATCAAAGTACACCAGACAGTGCTCTACATGTTTCTAACACCTAGAGCATAGTGCTTAATTTACGATCTATCTCTCTGCGTATAAGATTCACAGAGCAATCTCGATTTCTTAGGGTAAAATTAGAGATTGAAAGACCCTCCTCACACTGTCATTGGCCAACCCACTCTGCAGCACCGTTACCGAATTAATCTGCAACCGATCAGAAGAAGACCGCTACACTCCACGTCCCGTAAATGAATGGAGCTTTCCGAGTCCTAACCCATCCAAGTGCACGAGATTTCACGAGACGCGCCCCTGTCGAGGAGCTTACCACTCCTATTCGATGCGTAGTAACGGATTTCAAAGTGCTGTCATGTAATAGCACACTGTTAAGAAGAACAAGAAACGAATAATTTTTATGGGCGATGGAGCTCCACATGGATGGAGTTAGACGCATTTTTACGTAAATCAACCAAGCTAACAACTCTAAAGTATTGTTCTAGAGTCTAGGATCGGTACCTGGAGAATATTGGTAAGAGAGAACATCATCACACGCACTCCTAAAGCTACAACGTTCTGCACTTGAAACGGGCTATAATGTTAGTTCGACTGCATTTCCAACCTGTCAGTCGTATGGAATGTAGCGCTGTTAATATTCCAATGTGAGAAATATAATTCAAGCACATGACATACATCCTTCTTCCCGGTTTATCTACGATAAACTATGTTATCAAACCGTAAAAAGAAAAAACTACTTCTGAAAACATTTTCTCTGCCCGATACGAGCACAATATAGCTTTCCGGAGACGTAAAGTGTCCACCGTTCACGTCTGATCACGGTTCAGAAATTATATGATGCCTGCGTGAGGCCTATATAAAATGATCGTTAGTAGTGTGGGATACCTCCTACAAGGAAACACCGTCCGAAATGTGAAAATTACAAGTCATTCCCTCACTAACTCTGTAAACAGCACATCTGTCAGGCAAATGTGTAGACAGCGATTGCACCACCTCACAAGCACCTATCGCTAACTTAGTTATGACGCTGAAGCCTCGATTTTACACCTAAGATGCGACAGGGGGAATGGAGTACATCGCATAAATCAAAGTTCGTTTAGAGGAATGTGTCACGTTTCATCACACATGAGATGGAAGTCCTCTGATGACCGACAGGTTTACCATTAACGATCGCAAGTAGACAGTGCTTTAAACTACATACAGAACAAGTTGCTGTATACAAGTAGAACATAGGCTATGTCACGTGACTGTTACATCTGGACAGAACAATGGAAAAATTGACCTGCAGCAACTTCTCCTTCTCTAGAATGCATCAGTCAACCATTAAATCGTACCTCATTACATCTCAATCTCAATCGATCAGCCCGTCCATTCTCTGTTATCCTTTAACACAAATGCAAGTAAGTTTATATGTGAATGGTTCTCTGTCTTCCTGAAAAGCACCAATAGATTACTGAACTCACGTGTATCACTGGTACCTCAATAGACATGTGACACAGGGACACAGGGAACGCCTCTTGGGAGTTACAGTATAGTCTGTGGGATACGGTCATCATCCTACATTGCAGGTGATGAAACGTTAAACTGACCTCTGCATTGGATCAAAAGCTGTATATTTAATAGGATCGTCCCACATACGCAGCAGTTTGACAGGTAAATTCGATGACGGACTGAGTGTCCCATTAGGAATGCTAGGAGGAATGCTATCCTGGGAAGCATTGCGACAACTCTCTCTCTGCACCGGATCCACATCGCAGCTATGCGTCATCGCGTGAGCAATGGCGAATAGGTGAGTTTTATATTCGGTGAAGTTAGTGAAGTTTTTATAGTTGTTAATTTTTCTCTGTTGGATGGTGCAGAATAACTATGATACCATGTTGAGCTGATACATTTGAATGGACACGGATTTGCTTCGGTCTGCAGTATCTGTATCTAGTTTGGAGAAGTACCACATTGCTCGCAATTCCACCAAATGGCCAAGACACGGTCCTGTTGCACTAACTCAGGTCGTTCTATTTCTACATTGGTTGCAGAAGGTGGGGGATATGTCTTTCTCCGACTTCTGCTCACTTAAATTGGAACGATCACATGTGCTAAGCTGTAGAAATGGGAGCAGTTGCAAAATGTGTAGGGGCTGACTACAACCACGTTGGAATTTTACTGTAGAAGACATATTCGTCAAAGGTGTCTTGTTTCGAGATATGAGAGTGCCAGAAATATGAGGCACTTGTGGGTGTGATCGGATGCAGATATGTGGTTGAATGGAGAGACTTGATTCCAAATAATGGACATCATTTCTAGCAAATAGTGTAACACTAGAGATCTGAAAAGTTTGTGTACATTTTCTGACGACCTCAAATCAGCACATCATCTACTACTACTGTTTGTGTCCATTCTCAATCAGTCATCGCGTATAACTCAGTGGATATATCGCAGAACCTCTCATATCGAGTCAGATTACGTCACAAGTAATATAGAAATATCTAGCGAATTTGTAGAACACTTCTGAGAGCGACTTTGGTCCACTGTGGGTGATCTGGTTGTGTGTTGGGGGTGGATGACTTGCGATCGATGGCTGCAGGACAACATTTAGTGCTGAGAGGATTATATATACGGTACCGCACGTCTTCGCAGTATATGCATGAATGATGTTAATGGGATGGTTTAGTTTGTCCAGTCCTCAGTGGGAGAGCAGCTTAATTGAATAGGAGCCTTTCCGTTTTGATGGGTCACAGGTCGGTTACACGTTCTAATATTCAAGCTCCTGTACTCTGTGGGAGAGCAGTGTAAATGAGTAAGAGTCTTTCCGTATTTGACGATATGTATTGTAGTTTGTAAAATTTAATTGCCAGTGGAATATGGTGATCTGCGTAAAATAACTGCTGAATGTGACGTCTGCAGAAGGAAAAAAGGTGGATGGTGCTTTGATAGCATCGGCAGCAGTAATTTCGGCGGGTAAATTCGATAAGAGCCAATCATAATGCTCGATTCATTCACATCCATTGTGCTGGAATATAGGAGCCTCTAGATAGTGGAGGGAACGTTTGTGTGTGTTTAAAGCAGGAAGGGGAACACGTGATGGACGGGGTACCACGTTAGGTCCGCGAGGAAGACTCCATATGACGTTATTCTGCGCTATTTTCGTAAACAGGTTCTGTTAGGGCAAGAATTTCCATGCATACAAGCTGAGACATCAAGAAAGCGAGCATTAACTATTTCTGGGACACTATACAACTTCCACGAGATCGACTAATTCTAATTTTTACATAGTAATGTGATATCAGCATAAGATTGAGAACCTTGTTAGATGTGCTTTCGACAGTTTGTAGCTACGCATGCACACTTCATGGCGTTGCGTCAGTTAAGCACGGTTAGACGTGTCTCTCTTGTTACACTAGGAACAATGCAGTATCTGTCATCAATGGTCATCAGTCGTAAAGACACGTGCTTCCCAGAGGCGTCTAGCATGTGAGACCGGTTTGAGTGTGCCTTGGACTTCTGTGACGTCAGTGTAACACTGACTGTATATTGGATAACATAAACAGATTTCACCTGCGTCCGGCAGCGGGTCACGGCTATGATGGCGTTGTAGGGAAGCAGCCTACTCACGCTGTAGTAAATTCACATCAGTTTCCATTCTGTGCTAGCCAGTCTGCTGTAACTAGCTCTGACATCATAAATGTTGCGCAATACCTTAAAAATCAAGCAAATGACCTAAAACTTTTCTAGCATGTCAGGAATAATACTAAATTAATGTGTGTTAAATATCAGTTCGATAACTTCAGCCATTTTCGAAATTTGGACGTTTTTCTAAAAAAATCATTGGCGCAACAGAAAAGAGCTAGAGACTTCAAAATTTATATTTAGATTCATCTTTCATAATGATTTAATAAAAACAGTACTTTGGATTTCACAAATTAAGACTTTAGTGGAAATTCATGATTTTCTGGTTTTCGTCTCAAAACTGAAGGAAGCAAGATAGATTAAGTAGGCTAGTAAATAAGGCTAGGATGTTTAGATTTAAATAGGTTGGAGGTCCGCTATGACTGTGAAGATGTGAAAAGTTTCTTTTGAATACCTATAAAATTATAGCGATAGCGGATCTCAAAAGGGCCAGTTCAGAGCTCATCTACTGCGTGCAGTGTAATTTAATTAATTCTCTCGCCCAAAATATTTAACTTAGCCACGTCAAAATTTTATTATCAATACTTACCTGCGTGCTGAATGCACGTTTAAATTAAGAGCTTCATCGGCCATCAGCAAAAGAAGCTATAAATTATTATGTAACTTGAAGTGGTGCCTTACTAGCCCAGCGGCTAGTCGGGAGAGCCGATTTGATCAGGCGTTCCCTTAGCCGTCCGCACCTCGGCTATATACACTCCTGGAAATGGAAAAAAGAAAACATTGACACTGGTGTGTCAGACCCACCATACTTGCTCCGGACACTGCGAGAGGGCTGTACAAGCAATGATCACATGCACGGCACAGCGGACACACCAGGAACCGCGGTGTTGGCCGTCGAATGGCGCTAGCTGCGCAGCATTTGTGCACCGCCGCCGTCAGTGTCAGCCAGTTTGCCGTGGCATACGGAGCTCCATCGCAGTCTTTAACACTGGTAGCATGCCGCGACAGCGTGGACGTGAACCGTATGTGCAGTTGACGGACTTTGAGCGAGGGCGTATAGTGGGCATGCGGGAGGCCGGGTGGACATACCGCCGAATTGCTCAACACGTGGGGCGTGAGGTCTCCACAGTACATCGATGTTGTCGCCAGTGGTCGGCGGAAGGTGCACGTGCCCGTCGACCTGGGACCGGACCGCAGCAACGCACGGATGCACGCCAAGACTGTAGGATCCTACGCAGTGCCGTAGGGGACAGCACCGCCACTTCCCAGCAAATTAGGGGCACTGTTGCTTCTGGGGTATCGGCGAGGACCATTCGCAACCGTCTCCATGAAGCTGGGCTACGGTCCCGCACACCGTTAGGCCGTCTTCCGCTCACGCCCCAACATCGTGCAGCCCGCCTCCAGTGGTGTCGCGACAGGCGTGAATGGAGGGACGAATGGAGACGTGTCGTCTTCAGCGATGAGATTCGCTTCTGCCTTGGTGCCAATGATGGTCGTATGCGTGTTTGGCGCCGTGCAGGTGAGCGCCACAATCAGGACTGCATACGACCGAGGCACACAGGGCCAACACCCGGCATCATGGTGTGGGGAGCGATCTCCTACACTGGCCGTACACCACTGGTGATCGTCGAGGGGACACTGAATAGTGCACGGTACATCCAAACCGTCATCGAACCCATCGTTCTACCATTCCTAGACCGGCAAGGGAACTTGCTGTTCCAACAGGACAATGCACGTCCGCATGTATCCCGTGCCACCCAACGTGCTCTAGAAGGTGTAAGTCAACTACCCTGGCCAGCAAGATCTCCGGATCTGTCCCCCATTGAGCATGTTTGGGACTGGATGAAGCGTCGTCTCACGCGGTCTGCACGTCCAGCACGAACGCTGGTCCAACTGAGGCGCCAGGTGGAAATGGCATGGCAAGCCGTTCCACAGGACTACATCCAGCATCTCTACGATCGTCTCCATGGGAGAATAGCAGCCTGCATTGCTGCGAAAGGTGGATATACACTGTACTAGTGCCGACATTGTGCATGCTCTGTTGCCTGTGTCTATGTGCCTGTGGTTCTGTCAGTGTGATCATGTGATGTATCTGACCCCAGGAATGTGTCAATAAAGTTTCCCCTTCCTGGGACAATGAATTCACGGTGTTCCTATTTCAATTTCCAGGAGTGTATATAAGAGCGCTGCGCGAGGAAGGAAGGCCCCAGTTCTCTCCAGTCGCTGAATAACACGCCATCTGTGTCGGGAGTCGCGTCGCATCGGTATCACTGCTACAAACAGCCTCGGGTGCCGTATTAAGTTACTAGCGATACGTGGGACCATGAAATCATTTCAAGTGAAGGGTTAATTCTGGGATGATTTTCATTATCTAGCTTCAGTTTGCGTATTGTCGTATTTTCACGTGCCGTCGCGGGACAGACATTCTACCAATTATTTAGCGTGGCGTTTGATGAAATATTCTCATCAAATTTTGGCGAGCATTCTTTGTAACATTTGATTCGGACATTTATAGTTGCATCAGCACATTAGACTCTGAACTGCTCTGTTAGTTAGGTTGTAGGGATCCTTGTGTTTGTTATCAGTGAATTTCAGAATATACTCAACTATTTTGGAAAATCGTTTTTGATTAGAAATCCCGGACAATCTCCTAATTCCTCAGAGCTATAAGCTGCAGCTATAATGGTATTCTCAGATGAAGTGGGCACTAGGAACTCTAATTACAGGCTCCACGTTTTGTTAAATCACTTTCTGGGTGCTAAAAAGTAAATAGAGAGCCAGTGTTGAGAACGGCGAAAGACAGCATTAACAACATTCTAAAAGCCTGAAACTGATTCAACATGCAAGCATTTATACAGCAAAATTATATTTTCACGAGTTAACCGCCGCCCCACATATGGTGCATCGGCCGGGAAATCAACTAAGTGAAAGTGATTTTTAACTATTCGGATTCGCGAGTGGAATGCGACACGCAGCTGAGTAATAGAACAGTGAAAGTGTTACGTGGACATGTGGACAACGCAGTTGGATTAACAACGCATCTGGATTGACGGAGCTGGCACTGAGTCTAGCGGTGCTGGCGGCATCGCGAGAAGCCAGTTTCGCCATACCGCAGTCGTCCGCCGCAGCAGCCGGAGCCGCGCCTGCAGTTGCGGGCCACGCAAACACACAACAGCCGTCGGAGTGCCGTCTGCAATGCAGCGAGCTGCGTCGCATCAGTAATCCTGGTACGCCGCACCGACAACGTCGTGCAGAAGGAACTAAGTTAAGTGAAAAGCTGTTAAAAATTTTACTAACCTGCACTAAAAGACTGTCGGCGATGGAACTGCCAAAAGAAACTAAGGTTAAACTTATATCAGAACCTATGTCTGTTGAGCGAGCTGTAAATCCAGACAACGGTTCAAGTGAAAATATGCATGAAAGTAGTAATGTTAAAGTAAAATATGAAGTATTGTCTCCTGACAGTAGTGTAAAAAGGGGCAATGATTCAATAATAGAGACCCCTGTAGTAAAGCAGAAAGCAGAAATTGTTGATTTATTGGATGATAGTTTCTCTGATGAATTAAAAATGAAACAGTCATCAGAGATGGTAGAGTTTAAGAAGGAGAAGTTAGATATGACTAATCAATCAGAAGTGTCATTTAGTTTTGATGATTCTGGTATTGGAGCTAGTTTTTCGTCACCTGAGTGTGATAAAAAGCCAGCTAGTGAGCAACCCAAAGATGCTGGGGCTGTTGATTTAAATATTATATTACAAGCAATAGCTGCCAGTAATGCAAAAATAGCTGCCAGTAATGCTGAATTAAAATCTGAAATAAGTGAACAGATCAAAAACAGTAATTCTGAATTAAAATCTGATATAATTGAGGTAAATAACAGGATTGTGGCCAGTCAAACTAATTTTAATAAACGGTTTGAGGCAATGGATAATAAATTAGAATCCAATAAAGCTGAATTAGAAAATTCTTTCAAGGCTAGTTGCAATAAGTTGAAAGACGATCTGGACAGTTTGAACTATAAAATTGATTACAACCATGAGGATATTAAGAAAAAGGTTGCTCAACAGTTTTCTGAAATGTATAAAACAGTTAAATCCGAAGTTGCTGAGGTTCGCAAGGACTTCCAAATGGAAGATGCGAAGCTGCAGCACAAGTTAACAGAAAAGATCGAGGCGGAATCTGAACTGTGCTCAGACAGATTTAAAGATGTTAATATAAAGGTAAACATATGTCAAGCAGACGTAGATGCAATTAAAACTGATACTACTCATATTGTACAAAGAGTAGATAATGTTGAAATGAAAGTAGAAAATATCAGTACTAACATTGCTAACATTGAGAGTAAAGTAGCTTCAGTAACTTCTGGTAATGGTAGTATACAACAAGTTGTAGCTGCAAACGCCGCTTTTATCGGGTGTCGGCAGTTCTTGCGGTTCGATCCAGATAAAAATATCCGCCCGCTAGATTTCTGGAACGATTTTGAAGATGTGATTCCACCAACTTGGTCTGAACGAGAGAAAATCTCATTTATTAGAAGCCATTTAGCAGGTGACGCCATGCGCTGGTCAGCTGATGTTATGTTGAAGTGTAAAACATTAGCGGAGTTTAAAACAGCTTTCATTAATGAGTATTGGTCTAGTAACAAGCAAAATGAAGTGTTGAGAGAATTTTGGAGTGGAAAACGCTTCAATGCAGGCAAGGAATCTATTAAAGAATTTGCTAGGTCATGGATTTCACGTTTGTCACATTTGGACGAAAAGCTGAAACCTGAAATGATAATACTGGGTCTTGAAGCCACACTACCATGGTACTGGCAAACTAGAATTATATCTGCCCCTAGAGACAATCTTGATCGTTTCATTGAATATTTGGAACGTGTAGAACGTGTTGCTGCCAATGAGGAGCAAGCACGTAATAACAGAAATGCCAATAACAATAATAGTAATTTTAGGAACGAGCAAAATGGCAATGTAAATATCAGAACAGTAGGTGTTCGCCATCCTAAGAGAGGTAGGAATTGGGGAAATAATTATCAGAACCAACAATGGCGTCCAAGGGATAATAATTTTGTTCCAAACAGAAATATGCATGTAAACAACAGTACGGAAAGTAATGCTGTGCCAGTCAACTATAATGAAACTAAAGGAAACAGTAGTAGGCCGAGGCAGGAAAACTAGTTCCCGTCTATGAGGACACTGGCGCTCACCAGGCGGTTACTTTTCCTAAGCCAGTAGTTAAGGGAATTGGTAAGACAGATCAGAATACTCAAACTGAACATGTGGATGAAGAGTCGGTAGCATCTAAGGATACAACAGAAATATTAGATCACTCACAGTATTTGATAGATACCGTGTTAGAAACGCTTTCTAAGTGGGAAGAGAAAGAGAAGGCGCAGCAGTGTAACGATAGGGAGGAGCTACAAAATACTGAATTGACAGGTGAAGAAGCAGAAGAAATTCATGCTTATATTTACGATGAGGATGATATGCTCTTATCTAAAGTGCCTGTGCAGGATGTTGATACTGTACTAATAAATTTAGGACAGGAGATAAGTGAGAATGTAGAGGGTAGGCTGTTGAGGGTCGATGAACCCAGTAGCTGTGACCAGTTGTCACTTGAGAAGGAAACCGACGATAATGGTGAAAGTGGTTTAGCTGTAGCTAGTGTTATGCCCGGTCTGGAGACGCAGAATCGCTCAGACTACAGTAATTTGGGTTATGTTCAGCAAACTAAATGTAATGAAGTCGTGCGGTGTTTCGATTTAAAATTAATAGACAGACTGGAAAAGGCAGCTGAAAATGTAATTCAGGAAACCCCTACACACTGTGACCTAAATGTAATGAAGACAGATGTCGATCACTTTAGTTGGAGACAAATCCAAAAGGAACTACTAGATGAATTTGAGGAACCACCTGTACAACCTAGAATAAGCCACCCTATAATAATAGTGAATATGTTGGGTATCAATGTACGTTGTCTCTTAGACAGTGGACGTGAGGTGAGTGCAATATCTCAGTCCTTCTTTGATGCATTACCTGGTAAAGACAAGCTTACAGTAATGAGGGTATCAGGACTAAGAATAATTGGTGCTACTGGCAAGGTTTCAAAAACGGTAAAGCAAGAAGCTTTACTACCCTTTAACATTAATGATAATTTAATTGATCATCCATGTTTAATTGTAAACAATCTCAGTATTGAGGTTTTAATTGGCATAGATTTCTTGTCAAAATATCAGAGTGTTGTTGACTTTGAAAGAAGCCAGTTAAAAATGGTCTTGCCAATAACCGGAGTAATTATAGTACCTTTTAGTGATAAACATGTAATAACTGATGATGAAACTTGGGAGCTGCCTATACAAGTTCTGAAAAATAGGAGGTATTGGGACGAAGGTGTTAATCTTAGTAACAGTAAGCTGAACACAGAAAAAGAAGAAGAAGCAATTATTGTGGACAAAATAGAAGCTAAATTGCAGGAAATCGATAAGATTTCAGACAATCAAAAGGAAGAACTGAGACAGGTTCTAAAGAGGCATCATAAGGTATTTTCAGATCGACGTGGCGTGGTCAAAGGCTATGAATGAATGCTGTAGGGAGGAGATTGTTCTGTAACCTCTACACAGTGTGGCAGCTGTGCAGTCTCAGCTGTGTGAGATCTTCTTTCCCTTTCAGGTCTCACTCATTCTTCCTCTTTCGTGTCCTCAAAAATTTCGACCTCTTCTTTCATACATTAAATTTTCCGTCATGACTATCAAGCCAGCATTAAGCCAATGAATGCTGTAGGGAGGAGGTTGTTCTGTAACCTCTACACAGTGTGGCAGCTGTGCAGTCCCAGCTGTGTGAGATCTTCTTTCCATTTCAGGTCTCACTCATTCTTCATCTTTCCTATCCACTAAAATTTCGACCTCTTCTTTCCAACACATTAAATCTTCCAGTACGATTATCAAGACAGCATTAAACTAATGAATGCTGTAGGGAGGAGGTTGTTCTGTAACCTCTACACAGTGTGGCAGCTGTGCAGTCCCAGCTGTGTGAGATCTTCTTTCCCTTTCAGGTCTCACTCATTCTTCATCTTTCCTATCCACAAAAATTTCGACCTCTTCTTTCCAGACATGAAATTGTTCTGTCATGGCTATCAAGCCATGAGTTCTGTAACCATTCTATCCACCGATTAGTGAAGAAAAATACCTAATGTGACAAACCTAATAGTGACAAACAATAGAGAAGTATGATGTAATTAAGATACAATGTATTTGAGTAACAAATATGTATAGAACCCTGGTAATATGGTAAGTACAAAGTGTTGTTTTATTGGAAATGGTCCACCAACAGTAATTTAAAAAGATATATGAATTCATATACAAGCAGGATCTGAAGTGGTAGTGAAACCTAATGTATGCATTAGAGCTAACTAAGAAATAGTAAAAGAGATTGCTTAGTGTTAGGAAAAATATGCAGATAAGTTGTAAGATTAAACTCACCTGGTGTAGCAAGGAAAGGCAGTGTAATAGAATTGAGCAGTGTTTGTGGTTGAGACGTGAAGGACACGTCCCTGAAGTATTTATAAGGTTGGAGCTGGCCATTATTTTAGTGTAGTGTGTGACAGGATACACCTACACGTATTGAGGTTATGAGTTGGAGGCGTGAATGCGACCATAGGTACCCTTATGTTAGATGAGACAGAGCAGCTCATGGTGTCCTATAGGTTTAAGGAATTTAGCATTACGCTCGTCCATAATTACTTGATGCACTTTAGTGGTAGGTCTGAGAGAGACTACCTGAGGTTTCAGTGTCCGATCGAGTGGAAATGGATTGCCACGTGAGCAAACTAATCAGCTGCAATACACTATGAATATGAAATAAATGTGCTATCCTATGCTTTTAATAGAGTGAGTGTTAAATAAGTACATACACTAGCAAAATAAATAAGTAACATAATGGCAGACGTGAAACATTAATTTTAGCTCAGCATAAATACACTTCAAAGTAAGTAAGTACCTAATTTCAGATGTGGAACTAACACAACAGCAGAGGACCAATAAGTGGATTTTGTAGTCAACTAAACGTAGTGTGTTTTGAACACTCAGAACTGTACTATTACCAAAAGTTACTCACATGTACAAAGAAGCTGAGAAAACAACCACTAATCAAATATACTCATACTATCTCTAAGCATAAGGTAATCAAAGATGAGTCAGTTAAGTAAATAAAATGCAGATTTGTCAGTAATGTACCGGGTATTGGTTCAGTGTTCCGGCCCAGAAATAATAAATTGAAATTAAATAGGATTCATGATTGTATGCCTTGAGCATAAATTTTCACTAGTAAGTGACTAACGGCGTTTTGAGCCATTTGTTTACCGATTTTATGACAATTAAGTAACCGCGAGAGTAATGTTGAAAAAGTTCTGTTAACTTTGTTCCAGCAAAATATTGAAGGATAAAATGTATATATACCCATTTCATTGTGACCCACCCTTAGATATTAAGTGAACAGAATCTGAGGCACTCTTTTTGTTTGTTCTACAGGACAAACCAGATAATGGCAGCCTGGTAGCTGCGTGAAAGTGTGGAGTGACTTGGACACAACTCACAGTGACCTCTCCCCTTTCCCCCACGTAATTTAGAGAGAACGTGAAGGACGCACACCATAGCAACTTCCCCTCCTCTACCCTTGTGAATGGAAGTGTAAGACGCCAGCCAAAGCAGCTACAACCACGTGTGTAAAAATTATTTGTGAACTTTTCTTTCAGGTTTAGAAAAGACTGCTAAGAGATAATCATCTGTTTATGTATCATGTTATTTTCTTTGAATTTGTGTATGTAAAAATGTATTTAATGTATTTAATGGATCTAAGATTTTTATAATTTTTCAATTCGTATGTGTTTGTTTGTCTAAGGCAATATGTATGCCAAAATATTTCATTGACTTTGCTAAAATTTTGAGTAATGACATTGTTTAAAAGGCAGTGAACATGCCCACAATTTAAATAATTAATGTAGGTAATCAGTTTTCTTTAATGTTTCTACATGTTTATATTTCAATTTTGATTTTTTATAGGGAGTTAAACTGTACTCTTGCTTCCGTTTTTGTAATTAAATTTTTTTTTCGTTCATTAACATTCATAAACAAAAAATTTAAGTAGTGGGTGATGTGGCGAAGCAGCCTACTCACGCTGTAGTAAATTCACATCAGTTTCCATTGTGTGCTAGCCAGTCTGCTGTAACTAGCTCTGACGTCATAAATGTTGCGCAATACCTTAAAAATCAAGCAAATGACCTAAAACTTTTCTAGTATGTCAGGAATAATACTAAATTAATGTGTGTTAAATATCAGTTCGATAACTTCAGCCATTTTCGAAATTTGGACGTTTTTCTAAAAAAAAAAAATCATTGGCACAACAGAAAAGAGCTAGAGACTTCAAAATTTATATTTAGATTCATCTTTCATAATGATTTAATAAAAACAGTACTTTGGATTTCACAAATTAAGACTTTAGTGGAAATTCATGATTTTCTGGTTTTCGTCTCAAAACTGAAGGAAGCAAGATAGATTAAGTAGGCTAATAAATAAGGCTAGGATGTTTAGATTTAAATAGGTTGGAGGTCCGCTATGACTGTGAAGATGTGAAAAGTTTCTTTTGAATACCTATAAAATTATAGCGATAGCGGATCTCAAAAGGGCCAGTTCAGAGCTCATCTACTGCGTGCAGTGTAATTTAATTAATTCTCTCGCCCAAAATATTTAACTTAGCCACGTCAAAATTTTATTATCAATACTTACCTGCGTGCTGAATGCACGTTTAAATTAAGAGCTTCATCGGCCATCAGCAAAAGAAGCTATAAATTATTATGTAACTTGAAGTGGTGCGTTACTAGCCCAGCGGCTAGTCGGGAGAGCCGATTTGATCAGGCGTTCCCTTAGCCGTCTGCACCGCGGCTATATATATAACAGCGCTGCGCGAGGAAGGAAGGCATTCCGAGCTGGGATGCCGCGGGAGAGAGACGTGCGTTCTGATGCGACGGGTGTGGCGGATCGCCGTCCGGCGGAGCTTTCTCCGTCGGCGGCCCCATCCGGCCCCCCACATACAACGACCACGCACACGGCTACGGTGACGATTGGGCAATTGAAGAGGACCAAGACAGCTGCCGCTGGCGACATTACTGCGCTGCCTTTGACCGCCATTAACTGCACCTCCACCACCACCGCAACCACCACATCCACTGTCATCTGCCCCTCCCCTGCCATTCCTGGTTGCAGTTTCATTGATGCAGCCATCAATAAAACGGCACCTAGGGCGATTAGGGAAATCTGTGCATCAGGGCCCCCTTCATGTGGGACAAGCCCGCGTGCGCCGCGTTCTAGATCCCGCTCCCCCCTCCCCCCCCCACCAGCCGGCCACTCGATATGCCGGACATACGGGATGCCGTATGTGCCCCCCAACCGATACCGGCACACGATGAGCACATTGCGTCGTCTTTGATGTCAGACGCAGACATCCAGGAGGGCACCTCATCGCCAGTTCACCACGTCATTGTCGGAGGTGCCTGTCAGCAATACCTATGCGGCTATTGATGGTGCCGCAGACACCCCACCAACTCCTCCAACCCCCGCACCCTCAGCCACCCCTCCCGCCCCCCACCCATCTACATACAACACAAGGGACCCTTGCAGAAACTTCTAGAGATCCTAACTACCCACACAGAACACCCCTACCGCCTAAAATGGTCCGGCAACGATAATTACCGCCTGAATCTCCAGTCCCCCACAGACCTTACTAAGACACTAATTATACTCAGCAAGCTAAACATAGGTTTCTCCACTCCCCCAAAGAAGACCCGCCGCCTACGGGTTGTTGTCAGATGTTTCCCCATGGAATACTCTGATGATGACCTGAGGAAAGCACTTTCATCACTAAACATCACTACAACAGTCATATCCAGGATCATTTCCCCTAGAACCCGACTCCCTACCCCACTCTTCTTTGTCTCCGCCCCTGACACGCCGGAGAACCGTAACCTCCTTACCCTCTCGCTCATCGATCACGTTAGCGTGACGATGGAGAAACCGCGCTCCAGGAGGATGACCCCGGTATGCTATCGATGCCAGGGACTGGCGCACTTCGCGGGTGATTGCACCCGCGAGGTGCGTTGCGTGAAGTGTGCTGGTGGTCACGCCTCCTCGGAGTGCTCTAAACCCCGATACGCCCCGCCCCCACCTGTGCCCGATGCGGTGGAAGTCACACGGGCAGTTATATGGGCTGCCCAAAAATCAAGTCATTCAAGGCAAGCCAGAAACGATTTGCAGGACCATCGGTGACAGCCCGCCCGGGTGCCAGTTACTCCGGTGCCCTGGTGGGTCCAGCGCCACGGCCCCCACCCTCTTTGTGTCTCGCTCCCATCCCGCTCCTTTGGGCTCCTATCCACCCCCCCCTCCTCTCCATTCCTATCCAACCCCCCACAACACCCTTCTCTCACCTCCCTACCCAGCAGGCGTTAAGCACTGCTTCCCCCTCCCCACAGCGGGTGTCACGCTCCGCTGTTCCTTCCCCATCCCACCGGCAGGCGTTAAGCACTGCTTCCCCCTCTTCCATCCCGGTTCAGTCGCAGCAACGCCCTCTCCCCACCCCATCCACTGATCCCACCCACCTAGGCGACATCATCACTAATATCATTGAGGCACTGACCTCCGCAATCTCCACCACATTTGCCTCCCTCCTCCAAACCATCCCACAACAGCTTGCCACCGCCCTCTCCCAATCCATGTCCCACATCACCATTCCCATCCCAACCAGTCATGGCTGTTAGACATCACGGTTTGACAGCCATGATCTGGAATGCCAATGGTCTTCCCAAACAACAGGGCGAGTTCCGACAGTTCCTCCTAGATGAGGGGGTAGACATTTGCCTTGTTGCTGAGACGCACCTCAAACCCGGTGTTTTCGTTCGTGTAGCAAACTACTCCTGCTAAAGGACAGACAGGCCCACCGCATACGGTGGCACGGCGGTGTACATGCGTAATTCCCTCCGCCACCACCCCATACCCCTTCCCCCACTTAACACTGTGGAAGCCACTGGCGTTGTTGTCCACACAGTGAGGGGCCCCATCACGTTCGTGGCTCTATATAGACCACCACGAGGCCTTCTTGAAACACCGGACTATGAAGCATTACTGTCGCTCGGCAACGACGCCTTCGTTGGCGGCGACTTCAATGCCAAACATGCTGCCTGGAACAGTAGACTGACAAACACATCTGGTCGTCGACTCCTTCGGGTCGCTGAGCGGCATCTTGCCCGCACCATCGGCCCGCATGAACCCACCATTTACCCCTCTGGAGGACGTCCCCCAGATGTCTTGGACATCGCAGTGGTGAAAGGTCTACCCCACCTCATCACTGCTGCCACCCGCACTGCCCTAGCCTCGGACCACCAGCCGGTCATCTGTTCCATCGACCTCATTGGAACCCCGACCGCGCCGAGTGAAGGCCTGAACATCCACGGTATTGACTGGCAGTCCTACCAGAGACGGGTCGAAGCAGCCGTACCCACAATCCCTGCTGCCGATCAAACGGACGCAGATAACACCCTCATACACCTTACCACCATTGCCCTAGACGCCGCAACAGCAGCGACCCCTCACCGTCCACACAGACCCCCAGACCATCTGCATCCACTCCCCCCCCCCCGCATCCTTGCTCTCATCACAGAGAAAAACCAGATCATTCGAGAATGGCAGCTCACTCGAAACCCGGCAACCAAGCGCCTCATCAATAGACTACAGCGCCAAATCAAGGCTGTGGTGCAAGACTACCGCAATCAGGCATGGGAGAACAAAATCTCTGCCATTGACCTGAGTGACCCGTCTGCTTGGCAGCTCACAAAAAGCCTTCTGAGACGAGGGCAACGGATCCCCCCACTCCAGGTTGGCAACGACTTTGTGTCCGAACCAGACGCCAAGGCCGACGCCTTGGCTGATGTTTTCGCGCACAACTTCACTCCGGTCAATGACCCCGTTGACCCCAACCATATCCGCCTGGTAATGGCACGCCTCCCACAACTCCTTGCCGTCCAGGACCCTGAGGATGAAATCACCCCCATCAATGAAGAGGAGGTTGAACTGCAACTGCGGTACCTCAAATCCAAGAAAGCTGGTGGCCCCGATAAGCTGACGAATGCCCTACTCAAACAGCTTCCCCCAGCTACTATTCCCATCCTGACGGCCACCTTCAACAACATCCTCACAACCAGGCAATATCCCTCTGCCTGGAAACATGCTGAAGTGGTCGCCATACCCAAGGCTGGGAAGGATCTTCGTTCCCCTGCCAGTTACCGCCCCATCAGCCTCTTGCCCGCCATCTCTAAGGTGTTCGAGAGGCTGTACCTTAAACGACTGCTCATCCACATTGCCCGAGAATGAGTCCTCCCTGATGAGCAGTTCGGCTTCAGGCAGGGACATGCAACTACCCACCAACTCCTGCGCCTTGTAGAAGAGGCACTGGACGCCATAGAACGTAGGGAGTACTTCGGGGCCATACTCCTCGACGTGTCCAGAGCGTTTGACTCGGTCTGGCACGAGGGGCTGCTCTACAAATTATTTTCCCTTGGCTTTCCAGTGTCTCACGTCCGGCTAATAGCCACATACCTGGAAGGTCGCACCTTCCATGTTAGGATCCCAGACGGGAAATCTACACGACGACGAATCAGGGCAGGAGTACCACAAGGCAGTGTACTCGGACCGCTACTCTACTCCCTCTTTACAGCCGATCTGCCCTCTGCGCTGAGGGTACATTTAGCTCTCTACGCAGATGACACTGCACTCTTCTCTCGTTCTCGGAGTGCGGCAGTTCTTCAACAGCGGCTCCAGGGGGCTACAGATTCCCTAACCGATTGGGCTAGGACCTGGCGTCTGGCATTTAATCCCTCCAAAACCCAAGCCCTCATCATCTGTAGACGCCATATACCCATTCGGCTCCCTCAGGTGACGGTCCTTGGTACCCCAGTCCCTTGGACTCGTACTGCGAAGTACTTGGGGGTTACCCTGGACCAACGCCTCACCTGGCGCCCCCACATTGATGACGTGCGTCGAAAGGCAATAGGGAGGCTATGCCTGCTCTACC
Organism: Schistocerca cancellata; assembly: GCF_023864275.1. Classification (NCBI taxonomy): domain Eukaryota; kingdom Metazoa; phylum Arthropoda; class Insecta; order Orthoptera; family Acrididae; genus Schistocerca; species Schistocerca cancellata. Next base: position 142,664,480 of record NC_064634.1, on the reverse strand, counting down.
CTCTCATCAACCCAACCTCCTCACTCCCCACACACATTGCTGTTAGACTGTACACCTCCCTTGTTCGCCCCATCCTTGAATATGCGGTGGTGGTGTGGGGAAATGCTGCCCTCACCCACCTCCGCCGACTTCAAGCCGTCCAGAACCGGGCTCTCCGGCGTGCCCTCCGCCTCCCCTTTGACTTCCCAACTCAAGAGCTCCATAACCTGGCCAAAGTGCTGCTCCTTCGCACCCGCATCCTCTCCGCAGCCAACTCCTTTTACCAACAAACCCGTCACTCCCCTAATCCCTTAATCCTATCCCTGGGTACCCGTGTCCACCGACTAGCCACCACTCGATGGCCTGACCTTTTATTCCGCCCCCCATGACTTCACATGCAATAGCCATCTCACCTCATGACAATCATTCTTCCTCACACCATAGAACATTCCCCCCAACATGTCAAGTCATTCACTCCCCAACACGCCACCCCCCCCCCCACACCCATACTATTCCAAATGCTGGCCTAATCATGACAGGCCCTTCCTTTTTCCCTTCTCCATCTGTCACTCTCTGACTTCTTTCTCTTTCCCCGACCCCCCAACCCACCACACCAAGACCGACTACCACCACCATCAAGACGCCGCTACGAAGAAGAAGAAGAGGCCAGGATAATGGCCTTTCTCTTTCACTATGTCTCACTATTCCTCCTCCTCTCCTTTAATCTGTAACTTAGTAGTAATCCACGGCCAGTCAATTGGGCCATTCGTTTTCCCACTTCTTCCACTATCACTCTAACTATCCTTTCTACTTTTGTAAAAAAAAAAAAAAAAAAAAAAAAAAGCAGCACAAAAGTCAAGACCAAAAACACCCACCATGTAACCCCTTATTACCACCATACCACTTAAGAAGGAGAAGCGCATAAAGCGCTAAAACTTCGTTCACTGAAGAGGGTCCATCCCTCAGCCTGGTGCGAAGTGAAGAGGAAGGAAGGCCCCAGTTCTCTCCAGACGCTGAATAACACGCCATCTGTGTCGGGAGTCGCGTCGCATCGGTATCACTGCTACAAACAGCCTCGGGTGCCGTATTAAGTTACTAGCGACACGCGGGACCATGAAATCATTTCAAGTGAAGGGTTAATTCTGGGATGATTTTCATTATCTAGCTTCAGTTTGCGTATTGTCGTATTTTCACGTGCCGTCGCGGGACAGACATTCTACCAATTATTTAGCGTGGCGTTTGATGAAATATTCTCATCAAATTTTGGCGAGCATTCTTTGTAACATTTGATTCGGACATTTATAGTTGCATCAGCACATTAGACTCTGAACTGCTCTGTTAGTTAGGTTGTAGGGATCCTTGTGTTTGTTATCAGTGAATTTCAGAATATACTCAACTATTTTGGAAAATCGTTTTTGATTAGAAATCCCAGACAATCTCCTAATTACTCAGAGCTATAAGCTGCAGCTATAATGGTATTCTCAGATGAAATGGGCACTAGGAACTCTAATTACAGGCTCCACGTTTTGTTAAATCACTTTTGTGGGTGCTAAAAAGTAAATAGAGAGCCAGTGTTGAGAACGGTGAAAGACAGCATTAACAACATTCTAAAAGCCTGAAACTGATTCAACATGCAAGCATTTATACAGCAATTTTAATTTTCACAAGTCAACCGCCGCCCCACAGCGTGCACTCCTGCCCAGTCACGTCATGAACGGTCTGCCTAGGAGAACACTTATTTCGTGAGGAATTTCTCAGGTATCAAGTATGAAAGGGAGGACGCCGTCTCATGCTTGACTGCAGCTGTGCACGGTTTGACAGCTGACATTCGCATCACTTCGCTGGAGCTGCCTCTAGCCTCCAGCGTGGTCTAGTGGACAGGGGGTGGCAGAGGGTGCTTGGGTGCATTGATTGTTTGTGTGTTGCATTATTTTGTGAGTGGGTCTGTAGGCTGTGCTATGTGTTATTTGGACAGTTTACGAGTTGATTTCGTATCTGCACATCAGTGTACTGCATTATTTACGAAGAGTTTGCATGTCTGTGCTGAAATTATTTCGATAAATTAGGAGTTGTTTACATGTATGGAGAACGTTTTTTAGAAGTAGTTTACAGGCCTGCAGACTGTGTATTGTGACCCCAAACACGTCAGGGTGAGTGTTTTGCATCAGTGTGATAAATATACTCCATCTCTAAATAAAATGTTCCAAAGTAAATGGAGTACAGTCCTTCCTTTCCGTCCCCAGCAGCCCAGCGGAGGCTGACTCATTTTCGCGCCATCCCACCTCCCCCCCCCCCCCCCCATACCACCATCTTGGAATATGTCACAGGAGGGATGACAGTACTCTCTGGTGGGCAGTACTGTGTACTAGGTCAGTTGGACTCTAGATCTCATGGTGGAATGGTGGAGAGGTTGCCTGCAAAATAAAGACTCATGTCCAGCACAGGCAGAGTCCTTTTTCCACCATTTCCCCCCACCGTCTTGGATTACGTCATGAAACAGATGACAGCACTGTCTGGTGGTGGTGCTGTGTACTAGGTCTAGATCTCGTGGTGAACACACTGGATGGTGGTGCTGCCTCTAATTGTTTAAATAAAGACTGATGCATAATTTCGACAGTTGATGATTAGCAAGCTTGTTGGCAGAATCTTTTAGGTGTATTATTATTTTGACTATTTAGGGTTGTTTGGCTCCCTGGACGTAAATGCATTGCATTATTTACGAGTGCTTTGCATGTCTGTAGGCTGTGCAATGCGTTATTCTGACAGTTTACAATTAGTAAGCTCGTGAGTCATTTAGGAGAAGTTTGCAGGTCTGTATGCTGTTTGGCATGTCAGAGCGTGTGTTCCGTATCACTGTGATGAATATACTCCATCCCTAAATGACTTGTTCCAAAATAAATAAAGTACACTGCTTCCTCTCTCCAGCAGCCCAGTACAGGCTGAGTCTTTTTCCCACCAATCCATGGGAAGAGGTGTCAGTCAGGTGACTTAGTTTAGTGGAGGTGAGCGTTGTTTCCTGAAACCCCAAGTGACCTTTCTTTGCCACCAAAATTCAAACTTGGCGCCAGTTCCTAAGATGAGATGGAGGTCAAGTGACTTAGGTTAGTGGAGCCCAAGTGACCTTTCTACCCGCCATTTTGTTGGGTTAGTAAAGGTGTGTAATAGTGCCCTGTTGGAACTTGAACTTCCCACTATTTTCTGGGGGAGGGAGACAGGTTAGTAGAGGTAGCCCAATTGACCTACTTCCCTCAAAATTCAAACTTCCCGCCAAAATCGGCCATTTTGAATGACGTCATGGCTGCCATCTTGGATGACATCATGTGCTGCTGCCAAGTCTACATTCCTCCATCTTGGATGACGTCATCGCCGCCACCTTGGATACATCTGGCAACAATGGAATGTGAGGCCGTATTGACCTAGCGCCCCTACTAACCTTGTACCATTACTATTCAATTCCTATCCTATTCCACTTGCAAATAGAACGAGGAAACAATCGTTCTGCAGTTGGCCTCAAATGCCTGTTCTCTAAATTTAGAGTATGCCTTGCAGAAAGGGCATCGTCTCCTCTTGCATGTTGATCGAATCTACTGGTTACAAATCCAGCAGCTCGCCTTTGAATTGCTTCGATGCCTTCCTTTAATCTGACCTAATGGGGATCCTGGACTCTTGAACACTATTCAAGAATGGGTCACACCAGTTTTCTACAAGCCATCTCCTTTATGGAAGAGTTACATTCTCCTTAAATTCTCCCAATAAAATGAAGTCGAGCATTCGCCTTTCCTATTACCAACCTGACTTGTGAAATTATGTCTAGATGTTTAATCGAAGTAATTGTGTTAAATTGCACCCAATTAACTCTCTATTCGAACGTTAGAGGACTGTTTTTACTACTCACCTGAATTAACTTACATTTTTCTACATTTAGAGTAGGCTGCTATTAATCGCACCAACTAGAAATTTTTAAACAACGGAATATCCAGGATGGAATGTAACAATATAATGAAAAGGAAAGCTGCTACTCGCCGTATAGCGGAGATGCTGAGTCGCAATATATAAAAATACTGTCATAAATAAAGCTTTCAACCAGTAATGCCTTTGTTGTAAATAGACAACAGGCATACACACACACACTCACGCAAACACAACTCACACACACGTCTCCAGTGTCAAGCCACTGAAACCACACTGCAAGCAGCAGCATCAGTGCATGATGGGAGTGGCGACTGGATGGGGGTAAGGAGGAGGCTGGTGTGGGGAGTGTGAGGGATAGTAGGGTAGGAGTGGCGGACAGTGAAGTGCTGCAGGGGAAAGGTAGGAAGGGGGTAGTGGAAATGGAGAGAATGGTGGAATGAGGGCTGTATAGTGCTGGAATGGGAACAGGGAAGGGGCTGGATGGGTGAGGACAGTGTCTAACGAAGGTTGAGGCCATGAGGGTTACGGGAACATAGGATGAATTGCAGGGAAAGTTCCCACCTGCGCAACTGAGAAAAGCTGGTGTTGGTGGGAAGGATCCATATGGCACAGTCTGTGAAGCAGTCATTGAAATGAAGGATGTCATGTTTGGCAGCGTGATCAGCAGCAGGGTGGCCCACTTGTTTCTTGGCCACAGTTTGTCGGTGGCCATTCATGCAGACAGACAGTGTGTTGTTTGTCATGCCCACATAGAATGCAGCACAGTGAGCACAGTGGTTGCGGCTTAGCTTGTAGATCGCATGACTGTTTTCACAGGTAGCCTTTGATGGGATAGATGATGGTGCCCTCCATGTAACCTGCAGCACTTCACTGTCTGCCACCCCTACTCTACTGTCCCTCCCCCTCCCCACCTGATAAAAAATGGTTCAAATGGCTCTGAGCACTATGGGATTTAACATCAGTCCCCTAGAACTTAGAACTACTTAAAACTTACTAACCTAAGGACAGCACACAACACCCAGTCATCACGAGGCAGAGAAAATCCCTGACCCCGCCGGGAATCGAACCCGGGCGTGGGAAGCGAGAACGCTACCGCACGACCACGAGCTGCGGAACCCACCTGATCCTCCTCCTTACTCCCACCCAGTCGCCACTCACATCATGCACTGGTCCTGCTATTTGCAGTGTGATTCAGTTGCCTGAGACTGCAGGTGTGTGTGTGTGAGCTGCGTTTGTGTGTGTGTGTGTGTGTGTGTGTGTGTCGTCTACTTTTGACGAAGGCCTTACTGGCCGAAAGCTTTATTTGTGAGTCTTTTTGTGCCTATCTGTGACTCAGCATTTCCGCTATATGGTGATTAGCAACTTTCCTTTTCATAATATTGCTACTGCAAATTTTGTCTAAGTCGTCTTGTAAATTTCTACAGTAACTCAACGAAGTCACCTTTCTGCACACCATCGTCATCAGCGAACAGTTGTAAATTGCATCTCACCCTCTCTGTCAGATTACATATATACACTACTGGCCATTAAAATTGCTACAGCCGGCCCTTAGTGGCCGAGCGGTTCTAGGCGCTACAGTCTGGAGCCGCGCGACCGCTCCGGTCGCAGGTTCGAATCCTGCCTCGGGCAGGGATGTGTGTGTTGTCCTTAGGTTAGTTATGTTTAAGTAGTTCTAAGTTCTAGGGGACTGGTGACCTCAGCAGTTAAGTCCCATAGTGCTCAGAGCCATTTGAACCATTTTGTAAATTGCTACACCATGAAGATGACGTGCTACAGACGCGAAATTTAACCGACAGGAAGAAGATGCTGTGATATGCAAATGATTAGCTTTTCAGAGCATTCACACAAGGTTGGCGCCGGTGGCGACACCTACAACGTGCTGACATGAGGAACGTTTCCAACCGATTTCTCATACACAAACAGCAGTTGACCGGAGTTGTCTGGTGAAACGTTGTTGTGATGCCTTCATCGCTACCTCGGAGATGCTGTCCCATCGCTCGTGCGCCGATTATAATACCACGTTCAAACTCACTTAAATCTTGATAACCTGCCACTGTAGTAGCAGTAACCGACCTAACAACTGCGCCAGACATTTGTCTTATAGTTGCCTTATAGAGGCGTTGCTGATCGCAGCGCCGTATTCTGCCTGTTTACATATCTCTGTATGTGAAAACGCATGCCTTTACCTGTTTCTTTGGCGCTTCAGTGAATGTACTCCATGTGGGAGTCTGTGCGATAGTCAAACGGCAGTCTTTTTGTGCGCTCCTTATGCGTGAAGAATTTCTTAAGTGAGAAATTTAAAACTTCAGCTTTCCTTTAGCTACCTTCTATTGCCATCACAGACTGGTCGACGAGTGCGTCCTGACCTCGGTCTAATTCAAGCTAATGATCTTACCAGTACCGCGGTATTAAACCTTGAGCATTATTACTTTTTCACTGGCTTCTTAATATGCAGTACGTGAGGTATTGTCTTCGTTATGGGAATTACTTGAGAAGGAGCTTCTACCTGAGAAAGTGCTTGAACTGAGGAAAGTCTACGACACTAAACTATCGACCAGAGAGTTCTGGTGATGTCATGTAAAGTATTTTTAAAAAAGGCCGATTATAAGACTGATCAGGGAAGGAATGTTCTGATTAAAAAGTTTGGCAACTCTCTTTTTTTAACCGTTTCTACACTTTCATTTTTGTATTCTCGTTCTGATGCATTTATTAGATTCTGAAAACGTCGCGTAGATGCTTAACATGGTTTACAGTCATAGTCAATGAAGGCGAAGTAAAATTAAAAAGTTTCAGTTTCGGGACAAATTTTGACTGTGATGCAGTAATGTCTTAGAGTGTTTATAAACCTTATACTTTATACAGTCAGTACATTCGTGCCGTACTCAGAACTATGAAAAGTGTGCTTCACATATTCGCTGTTTCAGACAGTAAGGGGGAAATGAGGAAACCGAAGTAGACCGCAAGGACACCTTTCGGAATTCATCTGAAAACCACACATAGGAAAAGGAATGAATGTGCCCACGTAATATTAGGCCAACAGCTTTTGTAGTCTTGAGTCAACTGAAGCAACCACCTTCTGTGAACTCTTTCTTCTTTTAACATTGACTTAAACAAAACAAAAGAATGGGCGACAGCGTACGTGTGATTCTTTTTATACACACGTCAGCGTACCTATAAGCGAAGGTTTTCCGAGAAGCCATTAGCTGCTGTCTTGAGCGCTTTGCCTTCAGAAGCAAATCGTGCTGCTGTCTACCGTTTACCGCCTGAGCAGAAATCAACATATGAAAGGAGGAGGCTATAGCGGAATGCTAACGAGAGAGTTGTTAAGATTATTCTCCGACAGGAACGAACGGCGGTCGCCAACCTTCGCCGCGGCACCTGAAGACGTTTAGCACCACGCTGCAAGACTTCTAAACGAAAGCGCTTCCTAGAATCGTATTGCTGGCAGCTGTGACGCAAGTGCAGCAATTAAGCCGTTCGGCATCAGAACTGGCCCCTGTGGGATTTCCAGCGTCTTTCCTTGTCACCGCATTCGGTCGTGATACAGGAACTGCAAATAGACCCCACAGAACGCTTCTTTAACTGTGCATTTTTAACCCTATGTTAGACTGGAAAAGGAAAATGACGCCATTAGTGCGATGGGATTTCTGACATCCCAGATCTTTTTACTTATAAAAAAAACAACTAATGAGTAATCGTCAAATCTTAATCTGTATATATTTCCCTTAAAATTTAATTCAGCTACGCTGAGACTACTAACTTTTGAGCCATGACTGAAAAAAAATCACCTCTTTAGTTTGAAATCAACATTTATGTCTTTTGTGTATAATCAACATTTACCTTAAAGTCAACGTTACTGTCATTTTTGTGCTTGAATAATGCAAAATAAAATAAAAAAGTAAAGAAAAAACATAAAGTTGGAGGTAACGTTATTATGACGGGAAACTAAAAACATCCATAAAATTGAAACTGCATGAAAGAATTTGGTTGTCACAGATTTCTGTTTCAGAAATGCGTGTTTCACAATAATGTTTTGCCTTTTTTCACTCCAAACTTGTTTTCTGTTTCTTGCGCGAGGGTAAATGGGGCACCAACCTTGATGTTTTGGATGAACCAGAGGCTTCGAAATCACCCGCGATGTTGACGTAGAACAATTACATCACAAGCCCCGAAATGCAACACAAACATGACGTCACAATCGTCCGCTCCCATGGCACCATTGACTTAAGAAGGCAAAAGCGAAGAAATCGAGGGTTTTGGGCGGGGCCAAACTAAAAATCTAAAATAACAACCACAAAATCACGAAAATGTTAAAATGTAAAATCTAAGATATCCAGAAGAATACAATAAAATGGTTGGCATCAGAGACGCAAAAAAGACCACTAAGATAGAACGAGCAAACTATCACTGGTGTCGAGAAAAAAAAAATCGTGTGAACTAATTATACTCAATATCTGTTAGATTAAGGGGAATCTGGTGATGCTGATTTGTTTTATTGTATCGCTCTTGAGACTGTTGTCCGCCCCCACCAAACTAATTCTGGTATACCTCGATTTATTACTTCCAGTTGTTTATATTGCCTTCCTTACACTGTCCTTTAAAGGACTAAGTCTTCATTTACAATAAAAAGATGTATGCCATTGCTACCCACGGGACTGTCGTCTGCTGGAAAGGGTGTTCTTCATCTGCGCTCGCTATGGTGGGTGATGCACCATTTCCCAGCCCCATTGATCGAACAATTCAGTCACAACCTGCGCCATAAGCGCCAGAGCACTGTCATGCAAAATGGCGGCTCTTGCAGAAAGCGTAGCCACTTCTTACTCTCAGCTGATCGCGAGTTGTGTTCCAAAAATGAATAGCTTAGAGAAAGAGGCAGCGACGACTTCTTGCAGGAGGATGTTCGAGCGCGTATGGCACACGTTGTGACGGATTTGTTCAATCGATGGGGTTGGGAAATGCTGTACCACTTGTCACGGTCTGCGGACTTAAGCCACTGTGGCTCCAACTTTATTTCTAAATTGAAGGAAGTACTTCATGACATAAGGTATAAAACGCACTGCATTGGAGCAGCTGTCATTTGTACTCAGGTTTCCGACGTGATTATAGCCGCACGATGGGAACTGGCAGATATTGAACACGAATGATAGCTAGAGTTGGACGCGTGGACAATTCCATTTCGGCAATCGTTACGGGATTCAGTACTCCGAGATCCACATGGTCAAGAGTGTACGGAAAATACCAAATTTCAGGCATTACCTCTTACCACGGATAACTCAGTGGTCGACGGTCTTCAATTAACGACAAAGAGCAGGAAAGTTTGCGTAGAGTTGTCAGCACTTACAAACAAACAGCACTGCGTGAAATAACCGCAAGAAGCAATGTGGAGTGAGCGGCGAATGCATCAGTTAGGACAGAGAATGGGCTGTGGCAGCAGACGACCGACGCGAGTGCCTTTCCTAACAGCACGACATCGCCTGTAGCGCCTCTCCTGGGCTCTTGACCATGTCTGTTCGATCCTAGACGACTGGAACACTGTGGCCTGGTTGGCTGGGTCCAGATTTCAGTTGGTAATAGCTGAGGATTGGGTCTGTATGTGGCGCAGACCCCTTGAAGCCATAGATACAAGTTGTCAATAAGACACTGTGCAAATTGGTGGTGTCTTCATAATGGTGTGGGCTGTGTTTATATGGAATGGACTGGGCCCTCTGGTCCAACTGAATATATCGTTTACTGGAAGTGGTTATGTTCAGCTACTTGGAGACCATTTGCAGCCATTCCTGAACTTCATGTTCCCAAATAACAATGGAATTTAATGAACGACAATGCCACCAAGTCACCGGGTCACAATCGGTCGCGATTGGTTTGAAGAACATTCTGGACCATTCGAGTGAGTGATTGTGTCACCCACATCGCCCGACATGAATCCCATAGAACACTGACAGGACATAATTGAAGAGGTCTGTTTGTGCACAGATCCTGCACCAGAAACAATTGGGCAATTGTGGACGGCAATAGAGGCAGTATTGGCTCAATATTTCTGCAGGGGATGTCCGACAACTTGTTGAGTCCATGCTGCGTCGAGCTGCTCACTACGCCAGACAAAAGGACATCCAACACGATAATAGGAGATATCCCACGGCTTTTGTCACAATAGTATACACAACGTTCCCAACCTCCGTAGAACGTAAAACAAATTTAAAAATAAAACAAAAACTTAGCTCAAGTGAAGAGTTTATCACAGTTACACAACTAGCTGGTCGGATGAAAGACACACATAACTTAAAGAATAACGAACATTCCATTGTCCCCCTGTTAGATTACAAAACGACAAGGTAGATAATAGGAAAAAATTAAATGTGACCTAATACCAATCCCGTTTGTATGGCACCACACCAGACTAACTCAGGGTTAGTTTAGGAAATGTCAGTTTAACAAATTTCAAACAAACTTTTCTTCCCTACTTTGGCTCCTTACTGTATGTATCTCGTACATTCCTTAGAACTGTTCGCCCATGAAGAAGAGAACAATGGTGTGTAATCAGCAAATACAGTATATCAAATGCTACTGTCGACAACCAGAATATAAAAAATAGTCGTCCTGACTTTATCAGCATAGTGTTGCTTTCGGGCCGTTTTCTACTTTTACGTAAGTGAAACAGCGTTTTGGACATTTACAGACTTATTGTTACAGTGTGGTAAAGTATTAACAACAAACGCTCTCAATTATATATCAGTACTTATCACAAAATTTTAGGACCAACAGCTAGTATCTCACACCCTTTTTTCACTGGTGGTAATCGGACCTGCCTCTTCAGTATTTCCATCCGTCCATGGGAACACAGGTCTGTTGTTTCTATTGTACATCAGCAAAATGTCGTTCTCTAAGTACTAAACGCTTAGCGTTTGGCAATACTGTTTCGATATAGCGGATTACATTTCACCACGGTTAGTTTTCAGTAAGACGGAAAGTGGCCTGGCGCATCTACTTCAGAAAGAGTTTTCTGTATCCTTCGTTGGTGTTGTTAGGTCTTCAGTCCGAAGACTGGATTTAAGCACCCGTCCATGCTACTGTGCAAACCTCTTCCTCATTTATGCGTTAACTAATGTAACCTACAATACATTCTGCTTTCCGTAGTAAAGTTTTGGTCTCTCTCTACAACTTTTATCACTCACAGTTCCCTCCTTACCAAACTGAAGATTCATTGATGCCTCAGGATGCATCCTAACAACCGATCCCTTCTACTAAACGAGTTATGCCATAAACTTCTTTTCTACCCGCTTCAATTCAGTACTACATTATCAATCTGATCTACCGATGTAATCTTCAGCATTCTCCTGCAGCACCGCCTTTCCAAATCTTTTGTTCTCTTTTTGTCTCAATTGTTCATAATCCCTGTTTCGCTTCTGTAAAAGGCAACGCGCCAGACAAATATTTGTAGAAATGTTTTTAATGTCTAACGTAAGTCTCTAAACTAAGTCCCTTAGGATCGCTGTATTTAATTAGACTTCATTTGATTTCCTCCATACGACTTACGCTGATGATAATCTTATAACCTCTTTTCAAGACACTATCCATTCCACTCAGGTGATCTTCCAAGTCCTGTGCCATCTCTGGCAGAATTACCATGTCAATGGTAAACTACAAATTTTTAATTTCTTCTCGCTGAACAAGAGTCGCCATATCTAGCTGGGACCTCGTCGGGACACTCTGAGATGGGCGTGTACAAATGAAGTAAAAAATTTATTTAATTACTTTTTATTTAGAAGACAATTACATGGGACTTGTTGCGATAAAAGCAGCTGGTACACCACATTTTTCAGAAGATTTCACCTTTTTCAGCAAGTCTTTTTTCCCTTCCATATATTTATAAAAATGTATGCAAGTCAACACGTAGTTAAACTGGCACTGCAAGACTATTCCACTGCCCCTGGCAGCAGTCGATTTCTTTCACCAATCCACTGGGTGGACATCTGCGAAAACACTCTTTCCACAGTGGCATTGTGTCCAGGAGTAGACAATAAATACGCGCATAATTATAGCAGTCGGCATTTGCGTTCAGGATTATCGGTTTTCTTAAGAAAATAAATCCAATATTCTTCCACGAAGTGTTTGGACTTCCATTCTTGTGAGTCACGCTTGGTTTCAAAAAAGCTCTTTAGATACATGTTGTTGTTGTTCTGGTCTTCAGTCCATTGACTGGTTTGATGCAGCTCTCCATGCTACTCTATCCTGTGCAAGCTGCTTCATCTCCCAGTACTTACTGCAACCTACATCCTTCTGAATCTGTTTAGTGTATTCATCTCTTGGTCTCCCTCTACGATTTTTACCCTCCACGCTGCCCTCCAATACTAAATTGGTGATCCCTTGATGCCTCAGAACATGTCCTACCAACCGATCCCTTCTTCTAGCCAAGTTGTGCCACAAATTTCTCTTCTCTCTCACTATATTCAATACCTCCTCATTAGTTATGTGATCTACCCATCTAATCGTCAGCATTCTTCTGTAGCACCACATTACGAAAGCTTCTATTCTCTTCTTGTCCAAACTATTTATCGTTCATGTTTCACTTCCATACATGGCTACATTCCATACAAATACTTTCAGAAACAGCTTCCTGACACTTAAATCTATATTCGATGTTAACAAATTTCTCTTCTTCAGAAACGCTTTCCTTGCCATTGCCAGTCTACATTTTATATCCTCTCTACTTCGACCATTATCAGCTATTTTTCTCCCCAAATAGCAAAACTCCTTTATTACTTTAAGTGTCTCATTTTCTAATTTAATTCACTCAGCATCACCCGACTTAACTCGACTACATCCCATTATCCTCGTTTTGCTTTTGTTCACGTTCATCTAATATCCTCCTTTCAAGACACTGTCCATTCCGTTAACTGCTCTCCAAGTCCTTTGTTGTCTCTGACAGAATTACAATGTCATCGGCGAACCTCAAAGTTTTTATTTCCTCTCCACGAGTTTTAATTCCTACTCCAAATTTTTCTTTTGTTTCCTTTACTGCTTGCTCAATATACAGATTGAATAAAACATCGGGAAAGGGCTACAACCCTGTCTCACTTTCGCTCCCTGTATTTTACCCCTGCCACCTTCAGAATTTGAAAGAGATTATTCCAGTCAACATCGTCAAAAGCTTTCTCTAAGTCTACAAATGCTAGAAACGTAGGTTTGCCTTTCCTTAATCTATTTTCTAAGATAAGTCGTAGGGTCAGTATTGCTTCACGTGTTCCAATATTTCTGCGGAATCCAAACTGATCTTCCCCGAGGTCGGCTTCTACCAGTTTTTCCATTCGTCTGTAAAGAATTCGCGTTAGTATTTTGCAGTTGTGACTTGTTAAACTGATTGTTCGGTAATTTTCACATCTGTCAATACCTGCTTTCTTTGGGATTGGAATTATTATATTCTTCTTGAAGTCTGAGGGTATTTCACCTGTCTCATACATCTTGCTCACCAGATGGTAGAGTATTGTCAGGGTTTGCTCTCCCAAGGCTATCAGTAGTTCTAATGGAATGTTGTCTACTCCGGGGGCCTTGTTTCGACTCAGATCTTTCGGTGCTCTGTCAAACACTTAACGCAGTATCATATCTCCCTCCCATTTCATCTTCATCTACATCCTCTTCCATATGCCTGCATTGTATATCTTACATACCAAGTGGAACAGTGTTGAATGACTTGTTCTCCCAAGAATCTCGATAATTCTGAGGGAATGCCGTCTACTAGAGTGGCCTTGTTTCAACTTAGGTTTTTCAGTGCTCTGTCAAATTCGTCTCGCAGTATTGCTTCCTCCATACCTTCATCTACTTTCTCTTTTCTTTTTATAACATTACCTAAAAAGTTTGTTTCCCTTGTCTAGACCTTCTTTATATTCCTTCCAAATTTCAGTCATTCCTTCTTTATTTAGTATCGGCTTGCCACATGATCTCTTAGCCATCAAAAATGGTTCAAATGGCTCTGAGCACTATGGGACTTAACTGCTGAGGTCATCAGTCCGCTAGAACTTAGAATGGTCTTCACAATCTGAAAACATAAATACGATCTTCATCGCCAAAGTTAATGGCAGAAAGGAGCTGTAACTACAGGTTTCTTGGACAATATTTATAGCAATATAAGCCAATTACTCAGTTTTCCACGGTATAATGAAGTAGACGTAGTATTTATGACGACAAAGTGCTGTATACATGCGGATCTATTTATAAAAGATCAATATTTCAGTAAAAATTATGACTTTTGATGAGCTTTAATTGGACAGTAGCTTATGAAGGGAATCCCAATTTAGTGGACGCAGAAAATTAATACAACGGTTACACTTCCTGCGTTCACAGTCCTCTCGATGGATTCGCAGCAGACTAATTCTCCAGGCATGAGTTATGGGTTTTATAGACATCATAGCACAACAGTTCCGTTGCTCCACAAGCAAATCGGATATAGAGACAACTGACAGCTGTCATCTCAAATGTACTCGTATATCTCTAAATGAACACCTTGTCGGCTTGTGAGTTACATTTTTCTTATTAACTGAACCTTCTTTATAAAAATTTTACTTCAAAAAAATACAACAACCAGCCACCTTTTATACAACTTTTATTGTACCAAGATGTATTTCGAATTTTCAACGAACATCAGTTGCCGTATTATAAATACTACGTTTTTCTCACCTGTGTTTTTAAACGCTGCAGCTGCGCTGTACAAAGCAAGAATTCCTTTGACATCACGTTTCTCGCACAAGTAATTTAATCCACAGCCACGTAGGTCAACCATCGTTATCATGGATAAATTAATATTAAAATATCTGATTTTAAGTACTTAACGTACGTGTACAGGTAGTCTGAATGTACGACTGCTATGGAAGAACAAAGCACCGGTATGCAATATTTTCCCAACATACGTTTTTGGCACTGAATAATGTATTACCTTTATAATCCATAGAACACAATTTACATTAAACTATGGCCAAAGTGCTGTAGTGCAACGAAAACGCGTTGCAATATCACTGCATTCGTATTCAAGTGAAGCAGAGTGCAAATCTCCACGAAGTCGTCCTGTTTTAAATTTTCTGCACTTTCTGTAAGTCACCTCTGGTGCACCCTGGAAACTGATTCTTCAGGAAAGGCCACAATCGATACCCTTTACCCATTCCGCCCAGTGCATCTGCCGAATGCTTACACCAACCAGATAATTTAGAGAGACATCATATTTCTTGAATATCAGTGTAGCAATTTATTGTGCAAAATGACCTCTTTCCATGTGTTTCTTAATAGGCTTCTATGCGTATCTTAATAAAGACGTGGATTATCTGCAACATCTCCAATGAAACATTATATACAATATTTCTTGTTTCACTCGTACCTGTTGGTTAACAAGGTTTTTACAGACCATTTATCTGGCTGATCGCAGTACATTATGATTTCGAATTTTAATTTTCCACGATTTTTCGGCAACTACAACAACGAATTTAAAATTAGCAGGCTTCATGCTTCTCCAGGAACAATCCAACTGCTGTGAATCATATGTAACACAAGTGCTATGCAATACGGATATTGTTTGAGCAAATTCTGTCACGCTTGATATTTTTCTGTTTTTCATTTTATGCTTAGTGTAATACAGGATTTCTTCGGTGATGCCGCATGACTAAATAAATAAACGTAAGTTGCATTAAAGTTACTTCTCAGTTTTTTAATTAGTTATGTATGATCTATTAATTATGTTATTGCACTGTATATACGTGATCTCTATGTATATAGCATTCATTCCTCGTCCGGTGACGCTGTTATCGCCTGGACGGATTTACAGGGTGTTTCAAAAATGACCGGTATATTTGAAACGGCAATAAAAACTAAACGAGCAGCGATAGAAATACACCGTTTGTTGCAATATGCTTGAGACAACAGTACATTTTCAGGCAGACAAACTTTCGAAATTACAGTAGTTACAATTTTCAACAACAGATGGCGCTGCGGTCTGGGAAACTCTATAGTACGATATTTTCCACATATCCACCATGCGTAGCAATAATATGGCGTAGTCTCTGAATGAAATTACCCGAAACCTTTGACAACGTGTCTGGCGGAATGGCTTCACATGCAGATGAGATGTACTGCTTCAGCTGTTCAATTGTTTCTGGATTCTGGCGGTACACCTGGTCTTTCAAGTGTCCCCACAGAAAGAAGTCACAGGGGTTCATGTCTGGCGAATAGGGAGGCCAATCCACGCCGCCTCCTGTATGTTTCGGATAGCCCAAAGCAATCACACGATCATCGAAATATTCATTCAGGAAATTAAAGACGTCGGCCGTGCGATGTGGCCGGGCACCATCTTGCATAAACCACGAGGTGTTCGCAGTGTCGTCTAAGGCAGTTTATACCGCCACAAATTCACGAAGAATGTCCAGATAGCGTGATGCAGCAATCGTTTCGGATCTGAAAAATGGGCCAATGATTCCTTTGGAAGAAATGGCGGCCCAGACCAGTACTTTTTGAGGATGCAGGGACGATGGGACTGCAACATGGGGCTTTTCGGTTCCCCATATGCGCCAGTTCTGTTTATTGACGAAGCCGTCCAGGTAAAAATAAGCTTCGTCAGTAAACCAAATGCTGCCCACATGCATATCGCCGTCATCAATCCTGTGCACTATATCGTTAGCGAATATCTCTCGTGCAGCAATGGTAGCGGCGCTGAGGGGTTGCCGCGTTTGAATTTTGTATGGATAGAGGTGTAAACTCTGGCGCATGAGACGATACGTGGACGTTGGCGTCATTTGGACCGCAGCTGCAACACGGCGAACGGAAACCCGAGGCCGCTGTTGGATCACCTGCTGCACTAGCTGCGCGTTGCCCTCTGTGGTTGCTGTACGCGGTCGCCTAACCTTTCCAGCACGTTCATCCGTCACGTTCCCAGTCCGTTGAAATTTTTTAAGCAGATCCTTTATTGTATCGCTTTTCGGTCCTTTGGTTACATTAAACCTCCGTTGAAAACTTCGTCTTGTTGCAACAACACTGTGTTCTAGGTGGTGGAATTCCAACACCAGAAAAATCCTCTGTTCTAAGGAATAAACCATGTTGTCTACAGCACACGTGCACGTTGTGAACAGCACACGCTTACAGCAGAAAGACGACGTACAGAATGGCGCACCCACAGACTGCGTTGTCTTCTATATCTTTCACATCACTTGCAGCGCCATCTGTTGTTGAAAATTGTAACTACTGTAATTTCGAAAGTTTGTCCGCCTGAAAATGTACTGTTGTCCCACGCATATTGCAACAAACGGTGTATTTCTATCGCTGCTCGTTTAGTTTTTATTGCCGTTTCAAATATACCGGTCATTTTTGAAACACCCTGTATATCGATCGTAGTTAGTAGGTCGGTAGTCATAGTGTTCTGGCTGATTGGTGTAACTGTAAGGCAAACGAATGCGGTGTTTTAGTATGTACTGGTAAAAGCGAAAAGTAATCGGAGTTTTACTATACTCCGTTCTCTGTTCCCCAAAGAAGCGTTAGGCGTGTTGACTCGGCCACTCACATGAAATGTGAGTTCATCCGTGAACATTTATCGATTTAATCAGTGACTGTCCTTCAAATGGTTCAAATGGCTCTAAGCACTATGGGACTTAACATCTGGGATCATCAGTCCCCTAGACTTAGAACTACTTAAACCTAACTAACCTAAGGGCATCACACACATCCATGCCCGAGGCTGGATTCGAACCTACGACCGTAGCAGCAGCGCAGTTCGGGACTAAAGCGCCTAGAACCGCTCGGCCACAACGGCCGGCGTGACTGTTCTTCCTAACGCCCACAAATCATTATAAGAAATTGGAGTCGAGCTCCGTAATTCAGCTGTAAATACGGTATAGATACATATTGAGGTATCATCGAACAAGTTCTGTTAATAAGCGGCGGAGTGGATTTCGTGTCCTGTCCTGGCTTGTCGAATAGCTTTCGCCTGTGTGAGACATCTGCAATGCATTTTCCAAGAGCATACTGCACCATTTAACAATGTCTCGATGTGATGGGACATACCTAACGTTGTACCGACGTTTCAAAGCTCGCTGGGTCTTCACGACACTTAAAAAATTTCGCTGACATGCGACACATTGAGCACGTTGTTGTGAAGTAACAACCATTTTCAGTTAAGAATCGAGCCCCACTGAGCGCGCTAACTTGTGCCACCTCTGTGCAATGCGTTTATGACATCTGGTGTTTGCACTGCGAACTACAAGCTATTGGCTTGGTCACTCATTGTTATCTCGTATTATATTCACGTACAGTACAGAAAACTGCTCAGAGATATACACATTAAATTAATAAGTTTAACGTTATACTTTTCTGACATCTCAAACGGATCGTTCTGTGTATTTCGTGTTGATGACTGTCAATGTCGAAAATTCTACCTCACATAAGTAGTATATTTCAAAAGTATCAAAGCTCATTGTGTCGTGTTACGTAGCTGCAGATACCCCTGCTTCACCAGGCTTCAAAACTTAAGTAGTGATAGCCGGCCGGGGTGGCCGAGCGGTTCTAGGCGCTACAGTCTGGAGCCGCGCGACCGCTACGGTCGCAGGTTCGAATCCTGCCTCGGGCATGGATGTGTGTGATGTCCTTCGGTTAGTTAGGTTTAAGTAGTTCTAAGTTCTAGGGGACTGATGACCTCAGAAGTTAAGTCCCATAGTGCTCAGAGCTATTTGAACAATCAGGTAGTGGTAAGGAAACGAACTACGATTTCAATGCGGAGTTTGAAGAAATATCAATAAATTACTCTTGTTCTTCAGTGATAACTCTTGATGGAAGTTCTGCACTGAAAGGATGTTAGATCCAGTTGTGTGGATCATCTTCTTCTGGAAAGTACTTCAGAAAGTAATCACTAATTTCAGTTAAATTATCCATAAACGCAGTTTCAATTCTTCACTCATCAATGTCTTCTAAAAAAGTGTGAAGAACAGGGGAAACATACTGTATAACAATATTATGAGCAAACTGACGTGTTGCTATCGGTAGCCCTTGCCTACCATAGTTGCTAATATTTTTACGGAAGACTTCGACAGCGAAGAACTTTAGTTGGCGGTTTTGAAACCTATGCTTTTATGGAAACATGTGTACGACACCTTTGTGTTATGGTCACGTGGGACAGCAACGCTTCCATCATTTCTGGGACATCTTAATTCCCTCGGTCCGATCATTTACTTCACCATGGAAGTGAAGAAAAATGATCCATAGAAAAGGTGACGATCTCTTAGGCGAGAGTGTGTTCCGTAAACCAACACACTGACCCATATCGTTGATTTGCAGCAAGATTTTGCAACATATACTTTGTTCGAACTTTATGAATTATCTCGAAGAAAACGGTTTATTGATAATCTGCCAATACGGATTCAAAAAATTTCATTCTTGTGAAACACAACTAGCTCTTTATTCTCAGGAAGTCATGAGCGCTCGACAAAAGACGTCAAATTGATTCCATATATTCAGATTTCCAGAGGGCTTTTGACACCGTACTTCACAAGCGATTTCTAGGAAAATCGAATAAAACAGAAGTAAGTCATATCTGGTGTTCCCCAATGAAGTATTATAAGCCCTCTGTTGTTTCTGATCTACATAAACGACTCAGGAGACCATCTGAGCAGCCGTCCTAGATTGTTCGCAGATGATGCTGTCATTTACCGTCTTATAAAGTCATCAGATGATCAAAACAAATTGCAAAACGATTTAGATATGATATTTGTATGCTGCAAAAAGTGGCAATTGACTCTAAATAATGAAAAGCCTGAAGTCATCCACATGAGCACTAAAAGCAATCCGGTTAATTTCGATTACACGATAAATCACAAAAATCTTAGGACTTTAAACTCAACTAAATACTTAGGGATTATAATTACGAGTAACTTAAAACAAGTAAAAAGGCAATGTTGACAAGAAAGCGAATCAAATACTGGCAGAACGCTTAGAAAATGCAACAGATCTAGTAGAGAGACTGCCTAAACTTGTCCATCCCCTTCTGGATCATTGCTGCGCAGTTTGGAGTCAGCATCAGCTAGGACTAATGGAGGACATCGAAGAAGTTCAAAAGGGCAGCTCGTTCTGTATTATCACGAAATTGGAGAGAGTGTACCATGGATATGATATGCTAATTAGGGCGGAAATCATTCAAACAAGGGCGTCGTTATCTTCGCCATGAAATTTCAATCACCTACTTTCTCCTTCAAATACGAAAGTCTTTTGTTGGGGTCCACGACATAGGGAGAAATGATCATCATAATGAAATAAAAATCAAAGATTGCACGAAAAGATTTAAGTGCCCATTTTCACAGCGCGCTGTTCGAGAGTGGGACGTTAGAGAAGTAGCATTAAGGTGGTTCGATGAACCCTACGCCAGCCACTAAATGAGTAATCTTGTAGAAGTAGATGCAGTTATCTACGAGCTATGAGCTACTATCACCCATGCAGTGGTGTATTGCGGACTCTCTTTCACAGAGCTAGAGTTATCTCAGATCCAGAGAGTGTATCAGCAGACTATGGCCATCTTCGCTCTGAGTTTCTACAGAACGGGTATCCTGATAAGCAGATTCGAAATGCATTTCAACCAGCACGCTCTAAACGTCAAGGACAGTCGTCACAAACGGAGAACTCCTTGAGGATGGTTTTTCTACTTTATGTTGGTGGTATGCCCTTCGAGATTGGCAACGTATTCAAGAAACATAAAACAAAGTGTATCTTCCGCCCACCAGCACGAGTGCAAACGATGCTGAATCCTGATAAAGACGACCTACGTCTAAGGACCAAGGAATATCGAAAGGTGGCTACACTGAGCCACAGCGCCAGAGATCGCGCCAGAGAGTTTTGTTCTGCCGCCTCCACTGGCAGTGATTATTGAGAAGTAGCGGCAGGCAGTTCTTGTCGAGAAGCGGTGCTAGGCGGTTCTTGTTCAGATGTAGTGGAGTGTTCTTGCCGAGAAGTTGTGGTGGACACTGCTTGTCGTGAAGTCGGAGTGAGATGTGGTAGTGGAGAGTGTTGTACCATGTTTTATGCAGTGGTTTGATGGGAGAGATAGCAGATGTTGTTCCAATGGAGATATTGTAATGATCTGAGTGCTTTTCGTCAATATATATGAAGGTAACCAATTCCCTGTTTTTTTCTTTTTATTATTTCTGTATCTCAAATAATGCATCATTACAGGTTCAGTCAACAAAGCATCTGGCTTGTGTTCTTGTATTAGAGTGTAATTTTGGTTTTCTTATGCAATTATAGTATTTCTAATTTTTTTATCACGTCAGTATAATTGGTATTTAAAAATTCTTGTCTTATTGAAGAAGAACCGTGCCAGATGTGCGTTGAGTCATACTTCCACATACAGAACAGTTATACTTGTGCTTTGGTTTCGTAGGTTTTATAGTTGCTGGGGACTTAATTAATTAATTGTATTAACGAAAATTTTCAGTTCATTATTTGTTGTTGTTCCATGCAGTCAGATTGCGTACAAAAACTAGTCAGGGCCAGCCGTTTACGAGACTTGCGTAATCGGACTTACAGCTACCAAAAAACCAAAAATATTTGCATTTATTTTAATTAAGCCCCCATGCACGTGGCGACCCTGCCAGGATCGTCCCTTGGAATTCTTCTGATTGTAAAAATAGTAGACAGTAGTATTGTTGTAGTAATTTGTAGTTTAGTAATTGTAGTCTATTTTGCATGTGTAGATTTGGTAATTGGCATTCTTCTAATGGTATTTTTCAAAATTTAATTTTTATTGCCTTGTATACGCGTTTGACACTTTAGTGCAATTATTTCAATTGTTCGTTAATCGTGTTTGAAGGAAACATTTCGTGTGAATGGTATTGTTGGAGATAGAGAGTCATTGTGTGTAATTTTCGTACAGTGACGAGATTTGTATGTTTTGTAAATGATTACGCGATCGATGAAGAAGGCATAAATGATGGATAGTGAGAATGACGAAATTGTTAACATGGCGAACTCGCCAACAGAGGAAATCAGTGTGATGAATAATGAAGTGGAAAACAATGTAATAAGTCGGGAAAATAGTCCGGAACCATTTCAAAATTTTTCTCAATCAGAAAATTCACAGAATACGAGATTAACGACAGAAGATTCTGTAATAGTATCGAACAAAGATAGCTTTACAGCTATGACGAAAGAAGTCGATTTCGCGGGAAACGTTAGGGGTGAAAAGAGTTTCGAACCAGTTACTATGAAGCAGTTGATGAGTGCAATATTAAATTTGGGATCTCGGTTAGAATCACAAATAGGAACAATTAAAACAGAGATGGGAACAATGGAAACACGGTTAGACTCACTGGGATCACAGTTAGGATCTGAATTGAAAACAATGGAAACACGCTTAGATTCACGAATAGGGACATGTTTCAAAAACATGAAAAATGAATTAAAGAAAGAAATTAGAGAAGAAGTACAACCGATTTTGAATTCTCACACTAATAGATTAATTGCAGTAGAGATTAGACAAAAGGAACAGGCTAGAGAACAGGAAGAAAGAGATCGCGTGATAGTACAAAAATTTTCAGAGTTAAATTTACAACGTGCACACGATAAGAAAGAAATATTTGAGAGAATCGAGGAATCCGTACCAAATGACAGATTAAATAATCTAACACAACAATATGAACAGTTAACTACCAAGTGTGTCAATACTGAAACCCGAGTCACGACACTTACGGAAGACGTAAATAAACAGAAAGAACAAATAGGTGACTTATCGGAAAGAGTTGAGGAGATTTCAGATAAACTGACAAATCTTAGTTTGCATGGGGACAGAGATTCGGATGATACAGCTCCATTACCATTTGCAGAAACCGAAGAGTATCAGAACATAAATAAGCATGTTGAAAATCAGGGAAAATTTAATAAACGCGTGAAAAGGGAAATTGAGGCATTAAAAAAGCAAGTCAAACAAATCGAAGGCGAAATTGTAGGAAAAGACAGCAAAAGAAATTTGGAATCACAGATAGAGGTGTTTGAAGAAGATAATTTGTTTCATTTACGGGATGCAACAAGAGAGCGCCAGGCGCGCGAACTTGACAATAATCGACATTGGGACTGGGACAGACGCGGTAGGTCTTTGTCGCCACGAGGCGAAAACTTTGACTATAAACACTTTTTGACTGTTCGGAAATTCAAGATCTTCCGCAATTCTAAGAATGACATACATCCATGTTCATGGTTAGATCAATTTATGTACGCACTTCCACCAAACTGGCCACTAAGTCACAAACTGGAATTTATGTGTGGATATTTAGAAAACGAACCGCCGACGCGGATGCGCGCATTCATTAGAGATTGTAATAATCTGAATGATTTTTATCATGCATTTCTATCGGCATATTGGTCCGAAAACACGCAAGACAGAGTCAAACACAGTCTTATTATGCAGCGTAATTTCAAACAGTCTGAGTTCCGCACGCCAGCGGAATATTTTGAAGACATGATTCGAAAGAATCAGTTCCTTTCCAACCCTTATAGCCCGACTGAATTAATTCGCATTTGTTTAACTAAGCTGCCACAATCCATAAGACAAATTGCTTTAGCCGGAAGGTGTAAAGACGACATCGAGACTTTTAAGACTTTGTTGCAAGAACTTGAGTATGACAACGACGACGGGACTTCTTGTAACTTTTTCAGTAACAGTAATTACAATAGATTTTCAGAGAAAAGGGATAGTGATCGGAACGGGCGTTATATGGGTAACTTTGAGAATGACAGACGTAACAGACAGGTCAATAGATACCAGCCTTATGACAATAACAGACGTTCTAACAGAAATTACACAGACAATTATAATAACGGTAATTCGTACCGGAATGATCAATCATACGGAAACAGTAATCGGTATTATCAAGACAGAAATTATTCAAACAGTAATAGAAATTCTTACTACAGAAATAATCAGGGTAGTAGATACAACAATAATTTCAGAAGTGACAGTCGAAATTACACAAGAAGTAGTTATGCAGACAGACAGGAAAACAGAAATTTTAATAACAGACACAACCAAGAATTTGTATCTAACAGACAGGAGGGACCTAATTGGCATCCTCCACGTGACAGAACTTCAGAGAGACAAGTGCAAATCGTAGAAATGGATCCGCGAAATGACGCGAATAATCAAAGACGTGACGCAAACAATCGACAATGACTAGCAGCTTCGGCTTCTGGCAGCAATATAGACGGTTCAGAAAGTAATGACACTACGGCTTTACACTACGTACGCCTGGAAGACATGAGAGACATTTTGTTAGACGAAAAGGAAAATAATGTAGACGCATTTTTACATCCTGTTATTGAAGTATGTGTGGGTAAGAATAAGTTCACTGCAGTTTTAGATTCTGGGAGCCCATTGAATGTCATTAGTGAATCAGTTTTTCGTATATGTGAAAGAACTATTGCCTGTCCTGTGTTACCTATTTCTAAAACTACAATTCGAGGAGCGATTTCTGGAAAAAAGTGTAGAAGTTAAACAACAGACCAACCTAAATTTCAATTGTCAAGGATACGAATTTTCTGCTAATTTTATTATTGTTCCATTACTCAGTACACAAATTATATTAGGTATGGAGTTTCTTAACGCACATAAGGCAATTTTGAACTTTAAAGAAGGAAGTGTGAATTTGACTGTTGCCGGAATGCCGAAATGTTTGAAATTTTTCGAGTGTTTAACAAGATCTGAGTCAGATACAAAATGTTTAAGGTTTCTTACTTCTGATGTTTTCGTTGAGCATTATGACTATAATGTGTTTATTCATGACAATGACAATAGATACAGAGACGCGATGGATGATATAATTAATAGCGAAGAACTAATTAATGAAAAGGTTAAGAAAGCTGAAGTGCCAGTTGACGTTGCAAGAGAAGAGCTGCACCAAATTTTGACTTCACATGCTACAGTGCTTAGTCATCACACGGGAACTATACAAGGCTTACAATATTTATTTAAAGTAAAAGAACACACACCATTTCGCGGGAAAACGTACGCTATTCCGTTGGCTTACAGAGACAAGGTTAAGAATGAACTTCAGTACATGTTAGATCAGGGCATTATTGAGCCTGCAGTCAGTCCTTATACTAGCCCATTACACGTTGTTCTTAAAAAGGATGGGTCAATTCGTTTGGTTCTGGATTCCAGACAGATAAATAATATCATCATTCCTGAAACTGACCGCCCACAAAATTTAGATGAACTTCTTCAACATTTCCATGGAATTAAAGTTTTATCCACGATTGATATGCGCGCGAGTTTTTGGCAAATAGAACTCCACCCTGATTGTAGAAAATATACTGCCTTTTTAGCCTTTGATAACTGTTACCAGTTTCGGAAATTACCGTTTGGACTTACTGTATCTTCAGCAGCATTCATTCGTAGCCTAAATGAAATTTTACCTGTTTATCTTCGTGACAATATTACTTCATATGTTGACGACATTCTTATTGCTAAACGTTCTTGGAATGAGTACAACAAAATTTTGGATTCATTATTACGTATTTTTGCAAGAGTTGGCATTACAGTGAACTTAGAAAAATCTGAATTTGGTCGTTCTCAGGTGAAATTTCTTGGTCATATTATTTCTACAGAAGGTATTCTTCCTGATCCAGAAAAACTAGACGCAATTCGTAATTATGCTGTTCCTACCACAAAACGAGATGTTCGTAGTTTCCTTGGTGTCTGTAATTTTCTTAGACGCTTTATTAAATTGGACGATTTGGCCACACCTCGTTTATGTGAACTATCCGGAAAGAAATCTAATTGGTGTTGGGATGAGGAAGCTCAATCAGAATTTGAACAACTTCGTGATGCTTTAGTTGCTGCTCCACTTCTTTCACATCCAGATTTATCTAAAGATTTTTGTTTGGCGACGGACTCATCATACAAAGGCCTAGGTGCACACTTATTTCAAGAGATAGAAGAAAACGGCGTTGTAGTACAAAAGACTATTGCATTTGGAAGTCGTGTTCTTTCTAAATCAGAAAAGAATTATTCGATTACGGAACTTGAAGCTTTGGCGGTTGTTTGGGCTTTTACAAAATTTCGCACATTTTTGTTTGGCAGACATACTAAGGTTTACACCGATCATCGAGCTCTGGAATTTCTTATGTCGACAAAATTAACTCATGGCAGATTGTCACGATGGGCGTTGTACCTACAGCAGTTTGATTTTAGTTTTGTTTACATACAGGGTTCTTCAAATATTGTTGCTGATGCTTTATCACGTGCACCTATGGGTTTGAAAAAAAGTGCTGAAGAGGATTGCAAGGAAAACAATTATTGGTTGACGTATATTCAAGGTGTTGCGTTCGAAAATTTTATTTCGTCTTCGCTCCAGGACATCGCTAAGGAGCAAAATAAGGATCCAATCTGGAAGGACATTAAGGAGAAGTGGAGGAGAAAGGAAAGCGTAGCGATTAGACAGCATTATTTAGTTCCCAATGACATTCTTTTCAAACGAAAATCGGTCGACAACTCTGTTTGGTTAGTTTGTAGTCCTGATGAGTGGGTTAATAAGCTGACTTGGTATATACGCATTTGAGTTATGCACACGTTGGTCCCAGAAAATGTTTTCATAAATTACGAGAAAATTGCTACTTCAATAATATGGAAAAACGTATTCGATCTGTTCTTGCCAAATGCAAATTATGTCAAAAGGCTAAGCCGCCAACAATTTCTCATAGAGCACCGTTGTTTCCTATCTTTCCAGCGAAATTAAAGGACATGGCTGCAGTCGATTTGTTCGGTCCAGTGGTTCGTTCTACTAATGGTTTTGCGTACATTTTCGTAGCAGTGGAACTGACATCAAAATATGTGTGTTTTACACCTTTACGCAAAGCAACAGCTCATTCAGTATCTAACGCTTTCATCAAACATTTTCTTAAAGAAGTGAGTCATGTTGATAAGGTTATATCTGATAATGGATCACAGTTTCGTTCTAAAATTTGGCTTCGTACTCTACAGCGTCGTAAAATTAAACCAATTTTCATTTCACTTTTTCACCCTCAATCTAACGCTTCAGAGAGATGGATGAAGGAAATCAATAAATTGTGTCGTCTTTATTGTCATCAGAATCACAGAACGTGGGATCAGTATCTTCATATTTTTCAAAACATTCTGAATGAACTCCCTAATGATTCAGCTTCTTTACCGCCTATACTGATATTAAAAAACAAAGCACCGACAAATCGCATTTCTGAAATCGTTCCTTTTCCGCCTACCCGGAAACTGCGGCATTCTGAAGTTGTCAACCTGGCTCTACAAAATATTGCATCTGCGGCTGCTAGAAGAGAGAAAGCAGCTAAGCGTCCTGGTCGTTCAAAAATCTTGTCAGTTGGTCAAAAGGTGTTAATTAAGTCTCACCGTCTGTCTCACAAAGGAAAGGGCGTGTGTCGCAAATTTTTTCTGCTTTATAACGGTCCATATAGAATTCGTAAAATTATTCATGGTAACACTGTCGAAGTAGAAACTCTGAAATCACGACGCTCTAAAGGAATACATCATATATCTAACGTTAAAATTTTTGTGGAATGATATACTTTTGAAAAATTTTTGTAGAATGAAATACTTGTGAGAAACTAACAGCTACATGTAAACACGCAGAGAGTACAAGGATACCACGCTGTGTTTTGGCGGCGGCATATACTCAAAGCAACAGTCAAGTCTGCGCGCCGCACAAGGCAGTCGTTGACTGCAAACAATTACCTCCTACGTCACGCGCCTACATCTGATCGAGCGCTCAGTGCGAATGCACTGACAGCCGTAAACAAATACACAGTCTAATTTCTCCGACTAAATTCAGTATAAAGCTATAATGACTTGATGAATTATGTTATTAACATTCAGTATTTTTCAGGATACGGTTCTATAAAATATTTAAGAACTTCAGGTAAATTCTGTGCGTGTCTGACGTTAAGACGACTTGCTATCGAGAAATTCTCAGGAAGAATGTAATTTCCAAGAAGAAACTAATAAACTAAAAAAAGGTAACTGTTAATTGAGTTTATTTTTCAGGTAACATATTTCCACTTAGGTACGTACTTTAGACGTAATTTGCTGCTCGCGATTACGTGATTCATACTTTGTGCTAATTTCATGTTCTATGAATTTCTTGTGAAGCGACGTGCTTGCGAACGTTAACTGATTTTGACAATGATTATTAATGAACTGGGTTGTTATTTGTATATATTATGCATCGCTTGGCTGCACTGCTTTTTCACTGATGTCGTATTTTTTTTATTATGTGCCTGCTGTGCTTATTTATTTAAATTATAATTGTCACCTGATTAATTGTGCTGATGTGATTATGTATGTAAGTTATACTTTGTGATTTATCTGCTTGCGCCTTCATGTTTACTTATTAAGATGACATGTGAACATTTATTTGCTTATGCTGATATGATGCTAATGACCTGTTTAGTACGTAAGATATATGTTTACTGCTATACGTATGGATTGCATATTTATACATTTCTGTTTGTCGTCACAACTACTCTTTAATTTGGTAAATAGCAATGCTGATGTACAGTGTACGAACTTAGAGTTTAGGTTACACTATGGTATTAGTTACAGATTGTTCGCTTGGCAGAGCCTCGTTGTAAGAATTGTGCTGCATCCACTTGTTGACATTCTGTTCTCTAGTTGTATATTTACTCGCTATTGCTTGTTTTACTTACGCTCAGTGTCTTATATTTTTAACATAAGAAAATGAACTGCAGTAATTCGACGAGCGACTTTAGTACAAGAAACGTCATAGAAGTCACATGAGCTGGAGGTTTTATGGAAGCTGTATAAATTTATGCTAATAGGAAGGAAGCTAGCGACATGACATACCAAAACTAGGTTTAGACCATTGACAGTTATTACACTGCATTTTTCGTGAGCAATTGAAATAGGAAGTGACACTTGACACAAGAAATACTCCACATGTTTGCTTCCGTTTGCCATAATTCTTGAAGTGGTGTACACACTGTGAAATATTAGGATCATTCACACTCCGTAATCGTACTTAATTACTGAGAGTTATTCGAACTAAGTCTGTTAGAGATCATGTATGCATTTCTTTTGTTTATAATTCATAATGAGTAGAAGATTTTGGTCATATGGATTACACAGAGGTTGTGTGTTGATATTGTGTCTTCGGATTGTATGGGATGATGAGGTTTGCATTAGGATTTTATCTGTACTTGTTCGACGAGACAGACTAGAGGAAAGAGTTGTTATGGAAGTGAAATGATATTGGTAATAAGGTTTATATGTATCGACGTACTGAAGAGGTATTATTGAGGTATTATTGAGATTATGTGATGCTAATGATTATTGGAGTTTTGGTGGATAAGAGGTAAAGTAAGTGAGGTGCATATTTTTTTTGTTGGTCTATATGGAACAAGGAGGATGAAGATAGCAGACTAGAACAATAAAGTGGAAGGAAGATTGTCTACACACACACTTTGTTAAATCAGTAAGCAGTACATATTTTTTTTGGAGAGAGGAAGTATTTGCATATCTTGGCACACTGACAGTTGTTCAGTAACAGTACATTTGATCTGGCTTGGCAAACATTGGTCTTGACATGATGACTATGACGTTGACTAACTATTATTGACTGTTACACATTGCTGCCACTACTACTTGATACACATGATGAACATAAAATTTTGGACAGAATTCCATTTACACAGTTAACACTATTAAATTACACAGGAGTACTTAATGTGGATGAAAGATGAGTGAGTGTGTTTTGTGTGTTCTCCTTTCCTAATCCTACCCATCTATCTCCTAAATATTATTTTATTTGTATGTAGTGGCTTGCACTGACACCCATAAATATTATAGGTTTACTGATGTTTGTGTATTTGTAATAGTTAATATGATAATTATCTGACATCATTTGTGTATTTGTTATGATTTGTATGTTTAGTGTAAAAGCATTTGTATGTGTATTCAAACTATTGTTCATGCCTGAACTGTCTGATTAGTGATGGTGAATATTATGAACTGTTACCTGCACTTTTCAACATGATGTGTGACACTTAGAAATGATTAATTTCTGCTGATGAACTGTATGATTAGTGATAGTGAATATTATGGACTGTTACTTGTACTTTTTCTACATGATTGGTGCCACTAGGACATGTTTACTTTTTGCTTATAAACTCTGATGAACAGTGTGATCAGTGATAGTAAATATTATGGACTGTTACTTGTACTTTTTCTACATGATTGGTGCCACTAGGACATGTTTAATTTCTGCTAATAAACGCTGATGAACAGTGTGATCAGTGATAGTAAATATTATGGACTGTTACTTGTACTTTTTCTACATGATTGGTGCCACTAGGACATGTTTAATTTCTGCTAATAAACGCTGATGAACAGTGTAATCAGTGATAGTGAATATTATGGACTGTTACTTGTACTTTTTCTACATGATTGGTGACACTAGGACATGTTTAATAAACTCTGATGAACAGTGTGATCAGTGATAGTGAATATGATGGACTGCTTCTACTGAAATGATGTCACCTGTTGGAGTCTGCACCTGTTCCACAATGCTGGGTGCCACTGATGGACTGCTTCTACTGAAATGATGTCACCTGATGGTGTCTGCACCTACTCAACATTGCTGGGTGCCACTGATGGACTGCTTCTACTGAAATGATGTCACCTGATGGTGTCTGCACCTACTCAACATTGCTGGGTGCCACTGATGGACTGCTTCTACTGAAATGATGTCACCTGTTGGAGTCTGCACCTGTTCCACAATGCTGAGTGCCACTCATGGACTGCTTCTACTGAGATGATGTCACTTGTTGCTGTAGCACCTATTCAACAGTGCTGGGTGCTACTGCTGGAACTATCAACTACTTGTTGTGAAAGCATTTTATATGAATATTTGTATAAACAGATTTTTTGTGTATTACTGTTTGTGAAAAGTTATGAGACTCTTACCTGCACATATTCGTCATTGCTGACGCTATCGATTGAATTGTTTAACCACATGATATTTGTGTAAACTATTATGTAAAGTCATATGTATGAAAGAATTTGTATTCCTTACTGTATTTTATATATTAGGCTATTGTAAGGTCAGTGCAAAGCCAAAATTTTATCTAGTTATGGGATATTTACATATTAATATTATCTTTTATTTTTGTCTGTATTTCTTTTTGGACGAATTTGGTGGTATTTTCACCACCAATGCTGGCAAAAATACCATCACATTCTAGCCCGTGGAGGAAGGGCATATGAAAGGTGGCTACACTGAGCCACAGCGCCAGAGATCGCGCCAGAGAGTTTTGTTCCGCCGCCTCCACTGGCAGTGATTATTGAGAAGTAGCGGCAGGCAGTTCTTGTCGAGAAGCGGTGCTAGGCGGTTCTTGTTCAGATGTAGTGGAGTGTTCTTGCCGAGAAGTTGTGGTGGACACTGCTTGTCGTGAAGTCGGAGTGAGATGTGGTAGTGGGGAGTGTTGTTCCATGTTTTATGCAGTGGTTTGATGGGAGAGATAGCAGATGTTGTTCCAATGGAGATATTGTAATGATCTGAGTGCTTTTCGTCAATATATATGAAGGTAACCAATTCCCTGTTTTTTTCTTTTTATTATTTCTGTATCTCAAATAATGCATCATTACAGGTTCAGTCAACAAAGCATCTGGCTTGTGTTCTTGTATTAGAGTGTAATTTTGGTTTTCTTGTGCAATTATAGTATTTCTAATTTTTTTATCACGTCAGTATAATTGGTGTTTAAAAATTCTTGTCTTGTTGAAGAAGAACCGTGCCAGATGTGCGTTGAGTCATACTTCCACATACAGAACAGTTATACTTGTGCTTTGGTTTCGTAGGTTTTATAGTTGCTGGGGACTTAATTAATTAATTGTATTAACGAAAATTTTCATTTCATTCTTTGTTGTTGTTCCATGCAGTCAGATTGCGTACAAAAACTAGTCAGGGCCAGCCGTTTACGAGACTTGCGTAATCGGACCTACAGCTACCAAAAAACCAAAAATATTTGCATTTATTTTAATTAAGCCCCCATGCAATATATAAAATTCCGTGTCAGTGTGGGAAATCATACATTGGCCAGACATCTCACTATTAAAGATGACGCGATGAACACGGACGTCACAGTACGTTAGGTCAGCCAGACTTTACTGGTGATACGTCTGGACAATGTATCACAGACATCATCTTTAACAGTGCGACATAGCCTTCAAAGAGCGAGTTCGAAAGTTTTTGAACGGTCCGAGAGACCACACCTCATGAATTAAGGGCTGTTGAACTAGAACAGGGGAATGCTGAATGTCATTACTTTCAGATTATGGTTTAGAAATTAAACAAATGAGAGGAATTGGTATGGATAATGCCTCAGTAATGGTGGATATTAACAGTGGGGTTTACCAGAAACTGAAATGTAAGATCCCTAGCCTTGTATTGATCCCCTGTGTATATCGTTCAGTTCAGTTAGCAGTGTCCTCTGCTGCCCAAATGCTACCAAGGAATTTTGAGTTCTTAATTTGTGAAACTTATTCTAGGTTTTCTAAGTGTTCTTCTCGACGAGCCATGTATAGAGAGTTATTTAAGGCCGAACACCTTCAAATTATACACCAATCAAATACAAGGTGACTATCATTCGAAGTTGCTGTTAATCGCATTTTACGTCAGTGGCTTGAATTACAGACACATTTTGAAATATCCAGACATCAGACTAAGTGTTACACAGCAGAACTATTATATAGTGTGTACTATGATGCCACCAATTATCTTCTGTTTCTTAGACCAACTCTAGACGGATGTCAGATGGTCAATAAATCATTCCAATAGAGTACAGCAGATTGTTCAAAGCTACTGGAAGTTCTTCTTATTGTAGGTCTTACGATGTGGATTGTTGTCCCTGGTTTTAAGGGGGAATTTCTAATGGTAGATGCTAGAAAATACAAATCAACTAATATTTATCGTGGCCCTGAAATAGAGGTTTCATTGGTAAATGTGATGAAAGAACATGAAATTAAGACGGAAAGCGACAAAGCTTTTTGCAGTAGATGCGAAAATTTTCTGCTTTGCTTAGGTCTGTGTTACACTATCACATTTCTTTGACAATGACTTGATCAAAGATATGATCAAATATTCCTTAAATTTGTTTGCCAAAGATATTTTTCGTCAAAGTTCAAGATGGCTGCCAACAACAACTTCTTATGTGCAGCAGTTGAATGTACCACAACTGCATGTGTGCACATTTTTAAGAAAAGTGGGGGAAATAAAAGAATCGTACCTGGGCGAAACCGTGGGTTGTACAATGAGACGATAAAAGCATTCAAAAAAATTGTTACTTGAGCTTCTAGTGGTGGACGTCAAGTCGTACATAAATTACTTAAGAATGGATGGGCATACATTTTAGTATTTGCTCAGTGAAGTGTCTCGTCATATCACAAAGCACAACATTCATTTAAGAACTGCTATATGTGCAGAAGACAGGTTCACAAAAACACTCCGATTTCTTGCTATAGGAGAAAGTTACTCTAGCTTCCAGTACAGCACTCAAATACCACTGTGCACTTTAATTAATATAATATCTGAAACTTGTGAAGCAATTTATAAAGCACGAAAGGACCAATATCTGAAAGTAAATAAATGTTCAATACACCTTATGTGCATTAAGAAGTATTTTTACCGTAGATCAAAGTCATAATTATATTTTGTGTCCCACAACTAAAAATTAATAGAAATGTATGAAGCTGATGAGGCACCTTCTGATGTGAGGCATCCTGAGTACAAAATAGATTAAGAAGACTGGAGAGCTAAGGAAGATTAATGAAATACTTGTGTCGATACGTACTTTTGCTTCCTCATGAGAGTAGTTTGAGCCGAGGCCATTAATTTTCTTTTTTATGTCGTCAGCCGTGCACCGTGCACCCCCGGGCCGTCTCAGGGCCAATGACCTCCGCAATTTTTTTGTAGCTCTCCAGTCTTCTTAATCTATTTTCACGTTGTAAAGCGCCTCATCAGATTCATACATTTCTATTAATTTTGTAGTTAACGGCACACACGAATTATACGAGGTGCATTCAAGTTCTAAGGCCTCTGATTTTTTTCTAATTAACTACTCACCCGAAATCGATGAAACTGGCATTACTTCTCGACGTAATCGCCCTGCAGACGTACACATTTTTCACAACGCTGAAGCCATGATTCCATGGCAGCGGCGAAGGCTTCTTTAGGAGTCTGTTTTGACCACTGGAAAATCGCTGAGGCAACAGCAGCACGGTTGGTGAATGTGCGACCACGGATAGTGTCTTTCATTGTTGGAAAAAGCCAAAAGTCACTAGGAGCTAGGTCAGGTGAGTAGGGAGCATGAGGAATCACTTCAAAGTTGTTATCACGAAGAAACTGTTGCGTAACGTTAGCTCGATGTGCGGGTGCGTTGTCTTGGTGAAACAGCACAGTGCAGGAAGGAATTTGTTCTTCAAAACATTTTCGTAGGATGCACCTGTTACCGTAGTGCCCTTTGGAACGCAATGGGTAAGGATTATGCCCTCGCTGTCCCAGAACATGGACACCATCATTTTTTCAGCACTGGCGGTTACCCAAAATTTTTTTGGTGGCGGTGAATCTGTGTGCTTCCATTGAGCTGACTGGCGCTTTGTTTCTGGATTGAAAAATGGCATCCACGTCTCATCCATTGTCACAACCGATGAAAAGAAAGTCCCATTCATGCTGTCGTTGCGCATCAACATTGCTTGGCAACATGCCACACGGGCAGCCATGTGGTCGTCTGTCAGCATTCGAGGCACCCACCTGGATGTCACTTTTCGCATTTTCAGGTCTTCATGCAGGATTGTGTGCACAGAACCCACAGAAATGCCAACTCTGGAGGCGATCTGTTCAACAGTCATTTGGCGATCCCCCAAAACAATTCTCTCCAATTTCTCGATCATGTCGTCAGACCAGCTTGTGTGAGCCCGAGGTTGTTTCGGTTTGTTGTCACACGATGTTCTGCCTTCATTAAACTGTTGCACCCACAAACGCACTTTCGACACATCCATAACTCCATCACCACATGTCTCCTTCAACTGTCGATGAATTTCAGTTGGTTTCACACCAAGCAAACTCAGAAAACGAATGATTGCACGCTGTTCAAGTAAGGAAAACGTCGCCATTTTAAGTATTTAAAACAGTTCTCATTCTCGCTGCTGGCGGTAAAATTCCATCTGCCGTACGGTGCTGCCATCTCTGGGACGTATTGACAATGAACGCGCCCTCATTTTAAAACAATGCGCATGTTTCTATCTCTTTCCAGTCCGGAGAAAAAAAATCGGAGGCCTTAGAACTTGAATGCACCTCGTACTTTACAACCATTTTTACAAACACACTACTGGTGACAGAGCGCTGCAGCAATACTAGCGTTCCAAGTGGTAACATTTCACATTACAGTGAACAGAAGACAAGCGACTTTTATGATCAAACCTATAGCTAGGCTCTAGGTTTCATAATTTTTATTTGACAACTGGCGAGATTTGACAATGTTCCCTATTACACCATCAAATTTCTTTGACATAATTATAAACTTTGACAAAAAAATATGACAGTGTAATACGGGCCGTAGCAGATGAGCTCCAGAGGCGACTGCCGAATAATGTCAAGGTTTTGCAAAAAGTGTGCCTAATTGCTCCAGAACAGTGTTTGAGAGGGTGAAAGAAAATATAATCCCCCTACTCAGGAATTTCAATCACCTGACACAATAACAAAAATTGACTTTTATTGGTCACAATTAACTACTGTTCAATGGAAAAACGCCGACAGTACAGTAGAACTCTGGCAAGAGACTGCAACATAATCACCCTAGTTCCCAAAATCGATTTCAGGAGCTCTCAGATTTTGCAATGATGCTTCTTGTTTTTACTTAGTCAAATGCTGAGGTCGGAAGAGCATTTAGCATGCTCAACAATGTGGAAACATACCTTAGGAATAGACGTAAAACCAATATGGTAAACGCAGTTCTCACTGTGCGGGCCGGACGTAGGCGTGTGAACAAGTGCTGTCATAATTACATCTTACCAGAGCATGTTTTGAAGCAAATCGGCACAATGGCTGCGTACCAAGGAGACCAACTGAAGAAGAGTCAGAGGACGATGTGAATGAACTGTTATTATTTTAATCAACATAGGTGAATAAATATCTTGCATCTTCTCGTTTTCGTGGCGCAATGACTGATACATTAAATTTTGGGCTTGCTGCGCGTAATTTCGGCTTCATCCTTTAATATTTCGGCTGTATACCGTCCAGCCATCTCTCTGTCGGCTCATTCTGAAGAGGACTGGACGTTATACAGCCGAAATATTAGAAATAGAAGCTGAATGTGTGCGACTGCACGCCCGAAATTTAATGGAGCGTATTTCATTTTACTTGTGACTTACATTAAACTGTGATGTAGTTACATAGTAATATATATTTTGTATTTTGTCCGAGCTCGGCGGATTTTTAAATGTTAGTTCGTCTTGTAAACTAGGTTTGAGTACAATGTTTGAAATAAATTTTAATTTCGTCTTTTTATTTGCAGGAAAATACGGAGATATCTGATTTTGATGGATTTTTAAATGTTTGCTCGATGTGTAAACAAAGTAATGAGTGTAATGTTTTAAAATAAGTTTTATTTTCCTTTTTGGAAAGAAAATTTGGAGCTATTTCATTTTGACGGATATTTGGATATTGGTTTGACGGAAAAAAGAATCACGTGTTAGCAACACTGCTTGTCTGCCAGCTTCCTTATCCTCTGGATGTGTCCACCGATCTTTCCTATTGAGAGCGAAATGCTCCTTCCATACCACATGCGGTTCACTCCGTAGTTGTAGCCAGTTATCATGAACATTGTATCCCTTAGTGGTAGTTCTTGAGAATAGAACCAGTTTTTCCCCTGAATCCTAGCATTTCTCATGTTACACGTAGGAAAAAACACCCCAGATGGCCACCTTATACTATTCCTTACGTGCACCGTCTGCAGCTCGTGGTATAGAGGCTAAGACTGGGACTTTGTACAGGCGCTGATGACTTCGTAGTTGAGCGTCCCGCAAACCAAACCTCTTCATTATCTGACATGTACATTGAGAGGTTTTCAAAGTATATACAAATACTTAGCTAGTTAGTAAGTTTCATGTCCCATGTATTATCTGCGCGGCAAATCGTGATGCAGAACGAGTCATTTTATATTAGCATCAAATTTTTAAAATATGCCTCCATGTTGATAATTTATTAGTTTTTTGTTTTTTAATCAAAGGCAGACAGATTCAAGCAATTCCTACTAATAGATAGTCTTCTGCGGAATAGGGGGAGCTGTCAAAGGGAAACGTTTCCAGTTTAGTTTCAGATTTTATTTTGCTGTGTTTCAGGCATTTTATATCACTGGCTAAGTGATCAAAACTTTTGGTTGCAGCACTGTGAACCCCTGTTTGTGTTACAGACAATCTTAATGTGGCAAAATGAATGTCATTTTGTTTCTTTTGTTATAGTAATTCTCTACATCATTGTTCCTGTTGAAGTATAGTAGCGTATTTACAACACACTTCGTGAGGGAATAACTATACTGTGAAGTGCGACGTTCAAATGTGTGACGTAATGACTACTTCCTTCTTTTTTACTTCAGTATGTAAGACCCTTGATGGTAACCCCATGATAAGACCATACAGTAAATTTCTATGCACCGATATCTGTCAAATTTACTATAACACCCACGATAAACGAGCAAGCATGTCATATTGTGAATTACATCGAGAATAAATTTCCGATTATTTATGAAATACAGGGTGTACATTAACAAAACCGACAAACTGCAGGGACGAATTTATGACTGGAAATGAAGGAAAAAAGGTCTATGAACACGTTTTCAGAAATGCATCGTTGCCAAGGCAGATGGCACTGACGAATGAAAGTTCCTCTGACCAAGTACCATGTGTTTCTCGTGTGTTGCAGCCTGTGTGATTGACGCAACGTACTATAATCATCAGAATGAACCGGTATTCATGTCGGGAACAAGCCGAGATGATCTTCGTGTACGGTCAAGCGGATGGGAGCAGTCGATAGTGAAACCTCCCCTTCGAAAAATTTATGAATTACTGTGCTGATAAACCTCTTACGTTATTTGATTTTCAAACAGCTGAGCAGAACTGAACGTACTCAGACATTTCTCTCTTTACTTATTCTGATCAACACTAAACTGAAACACAATATATTTAGCGCAACGCAGTATGACTTTCAATAATCCCTACAAAAGAATGGCCCTGACTAACAGTAACCTATACTTTTCACGAATCACTTACGTCACAAAAATCTTCGTTACTCGAACTACTGCAATACAGCGAGCACCAATACTGCCAGTAAAATGAAAGATTCTAACTATTGAAGCCACCAACTACTGATAGGCATAGTTAGCAAAAGAAAGATTTTGATAGAGAACAAACAATGTATTTACCTTAATAATGTTCAAAAGTCATCATGTATACAGGGTGTTACAAAAAGGTACGGCCAAACTTTCAGGAAACATTTCTCACACACAAATAAAGAAAAGATGTTATGTGGACATATGTCCGGAAACGCTTTATTTCCATGTTAGAGCTCATTTTAGTTTCGTCCACCTACGCTCAATGGAGCACGTTATCATGATTTCATACGGGATACTCTACCTGTGCTGCTAGAACATATGCCTTTACAAGTACGACACAACATGTGGTTCATGCGCGATGGAGCTCCTGCACATTTCAGTCGAAGTGTTCGTACGCTTCTCAACAACAGATTCGGTGACCGATGGATTGGTAGAGGCGGACCAATTCCATGGCCTCCACGCTCTCCTGACCTCAACCCTCTTGACTTTCATTTATGGCCGGCCGCGGTGGTCTAGCGGTTCTGGCGCTGCAGTCCGGAACCGCGGGACTGCTACGGTCGCAGGTTCGAATCCTGCCTCGTTCATGGGTGTGTGTGATGTCCTTAGGTTAGTTAGGTTTAAGTAGTTCTAAGTTCTAGGGGACTTATGACCTAAGATGTTGAGTCCCATAGTGCTCAGAGCCAGCCACTTTTATTAATGGGAGCATTTGAAAGCTCTTGTCTACGCAACCCCGGTACCAAATGTAGAGACTCTTCGTGCTCGTATTGTGGACGGCTGTGATACAATACGCCATTCTCCAGGGCTGCATCAGCGCATCAGGGATTCCATGCGACGGAGGGTGGATGCATGTATCCTCGCTAACGGAGAACATTTTGAACATTTCCTGTAACAAATTGTTTGAAGTCACGCTGGTACGTTTTGTTGCTGTGTGTTTCCATTCCATGATTAATGTGATTTGAAGAGAAGTAATAAAATGAGCTGTAACATGGAAAGTAAGCGTTTCCGGACACATGTCCACATAACATATTTGCTTTCTTTGTGTGTGAGGAATGTTTCCTGAAAGTTTGGCCGTACCTTTTTGTAACACCCTGTATATCAGTTCATGATATCCAGTATTACAAATTTACTCTTTCTGATGGACACACGTTCAGATCGTCTGCTCTCAAAATTCTGCCATCTCTCTCCCCACATCCACCACTGCTGGCGACTCACCTCCAACTGTGCAATGCTACGCGCTGTTTACATCCAACTGCCCAACACTACAATAGCAAATATTCCAACAATGCAAACCAGCCACAGACTGCACACAGCACAGTCAGTGATTTTCATACAGAGCGCTACGTGGCGTTACCAACATAAAAGCCTAAACAGCCTACTTACATAGCAAACAGCCTACTTACAATAGGTAACACAGCTATACCAAAACAAATGTCCTCACAGACATCAAACCCATTACACTACATTTCAAGCCCTTTTTGGGCGTTTGTGTGATCATGGCTCCCTACAGACAGACGAACGTGCATGGAGGCGGACGGTGCACAGACCAGATTTAGAGGACCGGGTTCTACAGGATATTGAGAGGAACCCAAGTACAAACTCCAGGCAAGTGGCCTGCAAACATGGTATACGCCAAAGTGCTATTATGTGTACCCTGGATGACAACTGCTTCTATCCCTATCAAGTGCAACGAGTGCAAGGATTATCGGCAGTGGACTTCTGTCATCAGTCCTCTTTACCGACCTAGCAACCCGTTCTACAAATGGCTGCTTGCAGTACGCTGCGTCAGTCACTCAGCCTGCAAGACACAGGAACACACTGCAATTGTTCTGAGGAACTGTCATTTGTCAGCGCCATCTACTGCGGCAAAGAAGCATTTATGGACATTTGTTCATAGGACCTTTTTTCTTTCATTTCCAGTCAAGAATCCGTCCCTGCAGTTTGTCGGTTTTATTAATGTTCATCTTGTATAGCTGCAGGTGAATCAGATCATGCTGGATAATGAAGGTACCATAATTAAGATAAAAATATCTTATGCTCCTATACTAAATTCTACAGTGAGGTGTAACTACAATTGTGACATGTTTTAACGCTGATTTTAGCGACATGTAAAGTGTGGTGACATAAATAGAGGTGTCCAAAAT
Source organism: Schistocerca cancellata (assembly GCF_023864275.1). Taxonomy (NCBI): domain Eukaryota; kingdom Metazoa; phylum Arthropoda; class Insecta; order Orthoptera; family Acrididae; genus Schistocerca; species Schistocerca cancellata. Next base: position 142,624,062 of record NC_064634.1, on the reverse strand, counting down.
ACGAAATACATAAATAGTTACCTTCTGGGCCACATTATTACCAATATCTTCGTTGGGGGAGACTGTCGCACAATGGGCACACCTCTTGCTTTAGAATATTTTGCGATAATATTCGTGGGTTGTTTCATGCTATATAGGAAGTCTATATCATCTAGTTTATATTAATTGACATGTTTTGATCCAATAAAAACTTTGCAGACGACATAACTGTCATAAAGTGATGTGAATATTCCCACTTACCCCGTCATGGGGCATCCTCTGCATTTGAGTGGGGCACAGTGAGTAATAAATAAATAAATAAATAAAATCCACATACAGCTGGAGACATTTATTTTTCTTAGTAAACATTGTGAGATATATTGAATTACTACATAATAAAATCACTGGACATTCTAAGTACTCACGTCAATAGGAAATACACTACTGGCCATTAAAATTGCTACACCAAGAAGAAATGCAGATGATAAATAGGTATTCATTGGACAAATATATTATCCTAGAATTGAGATGTGGTTACATTTTCACGTAATTTGAGTGCATAGATCCTGAGAAATCAGTACACAGAACAACCACCTCTAGCCGTAATAACGACCTTGATACGCCTGGGCATTGAGTCAAACAGAGCTTGGATGGCGTGCACAGGTACAGCTGCCCACGCAGCTTCAACACGATACCACAGTTCATCACGAGTAGCAACTGGCGTATTTTGTTGAGTCAGTTGCTCGACCACCATTGACCAGACGTTTTCAATCGATGAGACATCTGGAGAACGAGCATTTTCTGTATCCAGAAAGGCCCGTACAGGACCTGCAACATGCGGTCGTGCATTATCCTGCTGAAATGTAGAGTTTCGCAAGGATCGAATGAAGGGTAGAGCCACGGGTCGTAACACATTTGAAATGTAACGTCCACAGTTCAAAATGCCGTCAGTGCGAACAAGAGGTGACCGAGACGTGTAACCAATGGCACCCCATACTATCACGCCGGGTGATACGCCAGTATGGCGATGACGAATACACGCTTCCAATGTGCGTTCACTGCGATGTCGCCATACACGGATGCGACCATCATGATGCTGTAAACAGAACCTGGATTCATCCGAAAAACTCACGTTTTGCCATTCGTGCACCCAGGTTCGTCGTTGAGTACACCATCGCAGGCGCTCGTGTCTGTGATGCAGCGTCAAGGGTAACCGTAGCCACGGTCTCCGAGCTGATAGTCCATGCTGCTGCAAACGTCGTCGAACTGTTCGTGCAGATGGTCGTTGTCTTGCAAACGTCCATCTGTTGACTCAGGGATCGAGACGTGGCTGCACGATCCGTTACAGCCATGCGGATAAGATGCCTGTCATCTCGACTGCTAGTGATACGAGGCCGCTGCGATCCTGCACGGCGTTCCGTATTACCCTGCTGAACCCACCGATTCCATTTTCTGCTAACAGTCGTTGGATCTCGACAGACGCGAGCATCAATGTGCGATACGATAAACCGCAATCGCGATAGGCTCCAACCCGACCTTTATCAAAGCCGGAAACGTGATGGTACGCATTTCTCCTCCTTACACGAGACATCACAACAACGTTTCATCAGGTAACGCCGGTCAACTACTGTTTGTGTATGAGAAATCGGTTGGAAACTTTCCTCATGTCAACACGTTGTAGGTGTCGCCAACCTGGTGTGAATGCTCTGAAAAGCTAATCATTTGCATATCACAGCATCTTCTTCTGTCGGTTAAATTTCGCGTCTGTAGCACGTCATTTTCGTGTTGAAGCAATTTTAGTAGTCAGTAGTGTACAAACATTGCTACAGTTTGTTTTGTGAAGCTGAGTGTGGAACTTTTTGGTAGTCTACAAGTGATCTATGAAGCTAATTTCATATGCTTATGCATCTGCAGCAAGCGTAAAATGACTTCAGCAGGTAAGTCACAACTGCAGTGCCTTTGTTTACTGATACATGCTACGAAATGGTGAAATGGAATTTGTTTTCCTTTGGTTGCCCACTTTCAGAATAACATAGACATTGTCTTCAAGCTCACCTTTCATGCTAAATTCATCCTTGAGACAAAGACTCGAATCATCGCCATTATCACTCATCTGAAGAACTGCAGAGCCTTCATGAGCTGCTCTCTGGCGGAAGTTGCTTTCTGACGTTTTTAGAAATAGGCTTATTGGTTGTTTGAGTTTGAGAGTTTGGCCATTTTTTTTCTTCCTGTTTCTACATTCTAGAAGCTCCTGCTACTCTGAAGTCTCACAACAGTAGTAATTCTTGTCCTTCCTCTTTTTCTTCGATGCTGGTCTGTTATCTTACAGGTGGTTGCTTTTGGACGAGATCAAATTGATACCAAGTGTCTTGAACTGTTTAAACAGCTACTAGTTGCAGGCAGTCTTACAACTGGAGTAGTGCTCGTGGTGTTGGTGTCTGTTATTCCACCCTGGTGGTATCATTATCACTATTTTCTGGTATAATTCCAGCTACTGCTCCTTCTTTACAATCATATTGCCAAGACAACTAACTTTCAAGAGTCTGTGTAGGAATGTTGTATTGTTTCACTGCTGCCAGAACTTTGATGCTATCGTGAATTATTCTCGCTCTGGTTCACACCCGATCAACACAGTTAAACACATTCATTCAATCACAAATAGCGTTATAGTTCTGTATTTTATATGGTATGGAGAGACAATATCCATGATGACCGCTTACCTTCTCAACGCCTAGTTTAAACAAAAAGAAAAAGTACAAATTCTTGCTACAGACGCAGCAAAATTAGCAGAGGAAGATAGTAAAATGTAAGAGTCACAATTTCAATACTCTAGTAGCATCATTCAGCCATCTAATTTTCTCAGCCTTCCGAATGCTCAGAGAGTGTATGTTAAAATCAAACAATGGAAAATCCAGGATGGAATGTAACAATACGAGAGAAGGAAAGTTGCTACTCACCATATAGCGGAGATGCTGAGCCGCGATAGGCACAATAAAAAGATTCACACTATCATAGCTTTCGGCCATTAAGGCCTTTGTCAGCAGTAGACACACATACACACTACAGTGTAGTTTCAGCTCTCCGAGACTGCAGATGTGTGTGCAAGTTGCGCTTGCGTGAGCGTGTGTGTACGCGTGTGTATGTGTGTCTACTGCTGACAAAGGCCATAATGGCCGATAGCTAAGAGTGTAGGTTACATATAAAGAACTATGACAGAACCCTGACAGCCCTAGATTTTATATCAACAATTGCTCACTCTGCCCTACTGTGCCCCAGTCTCTCCCATCCACACTGGATCCACCTATCGGCAAAATTTTGTTCTCTGTAACATGAGGCTTGTGAAAATGAGCAGGAGCTTTGGTGCCAACGATATTTGAGAGCTGCAAGATGCGACATGTGAGCATACAAGCTGTTCGCCGCCGCAGATCACATGGCTGGCGGTTACTAAAGGGCCATGGCGAGTGGTTAGTGATTACGCGGACTTGGAAAAACTCAAGCGTAAGTTTGGCAGGGGAGCGTAGGGGTTTGCGCGTTTGGAAGAATTTATATGCCAGAGAAAAATTGATAAAAATAGAACTAAAAGTGACATGGAGGTGCGAGTTGGCACTCATGGACAAAAATATGGAAAGGTAAATTATCTAGATGCGCCACAAAAATATATATTAGTTTTAAAGTTATTGTTGTCTTAAAAATTGCATATGTATGAAAGTTCAAAAGCTAATATCTCGGCAATGCTTTGGAAGATTAATATAAACAAAGTGTTTACAGATGCGGCTAGTAGAACTGCACCGAACAATCGGAGCCGATTTAGCACAATATGTACCACTTTTAAATGAGAGGCCGGAATACAGGATCCTACTGAGAGAAAGTGTTTCTGGTAATAAATAAATTTAAGGAGACGAAACTAGCGGCCGTATTCTAAAGTTTAAAGAGGTAGATGAGTAATTAAGTATGTATTTTTATTTGTTTACGTTTATTATCAGAAATCTGGGAAAAGCAAAATCACGCCACAAGAACATTATTTGTGAAAAAACGGTGGCAGATACAAAAAATTGGACTGTTATTGGCCGGAAAATTTCCGTATTTTTCAATGTATCGTCTGTGTTTTTGTGTTTAGTTTTAGAATATTCGTAATTTTTTTTGTCAAACATTGTTTTGAGTTAGGCAGTCGTTTTGAGGGTGGCGGCCATCTTTCAGTACAGTGGAGCTGAGTGGGAGCGACGCTGAGAGCCGGACGTGGCGCCCATATGGGGGGAGTATGGGGTTGGTAAGCGGAGACCAGTATGTATGTAGCGACGTTCGAAAACGATCGAGTTCAGCGCAATATAGTGGTTTAGGACAGCAGACAACAGTGTATTTTCTGAACTGTGAACAGAACGTTCAGTGCCGTGATCGTGACATATGAATTTTATAGTGAAGTGTTGTAGCATCAGTTATTAACGGCCGCCCTTGCTTAAAAGCCCCTCAGACTTCATTTTAAGTGTTTAGTCAATATATTGAAGACTAAACGGGGAAAAAAGAAATAAACTACTTGTTCAAATTATAAATCAACGTGACTGACTCAATATTTTTAAATTTCACCGCAATACCTGCCTGCATTGTTTTTTTTAATGTGTTATTTCAGCTTGAAAATTGAGGTTACGACAGGTGTGAGCTGGCACCCTATGACGAAAAACGTAGACAAACATTGAGACCAGCCACATCTCTGGGCTGCTCAATTAAGCTGAGTGTTGAGTGAAACAAATGTATATATATATATATATATATATTTGTGCCATTGCACATGGGGGATCGAGCTAACTATTCAATCTGCAGTACCGCCATAGACGTACTGAAAAATCTTTATATTATTGCCAGACCAGGCTAAAGACGTCATGCTAACATAGAGAACACAGCAAAAATTAAGACAGACATTGAAGGCATGAGAACAAGACAAAAAATTAGGATAAACACCGAAGGCATAAGATGCAACAGATGTTGTGAAGAAAGCAGAATGACTCCAAAATATGGTATTATCAAAATCAGACTGAAGACATATATAGCACAGTTAGCAAAGAAGAAAAGTGAATGCCCTCGGGTATATGGAGAGATTAGAGACATACAAGCGAAATGAGTTCATAAATAACAAACTATATTTAACATATTTACAGGGTGGAAATGTATTACTCATGCCTATATTCAACTTAATAATGAAAGCTATTGAAGATTACATACAAAGTACAATTGAAATTGTTAGAATTAGACTTAATAAGAAATTTAATACTCTTTCAACTACAATTACCAGCACTGTAGACATGTCTACCAGTAATCTGATCTTAATTTTCATGAAAATATTACTAATTTATCAGACCTGGACCTTAATAATAATAAAATGAATTTGTTACAAAGGACATAAATACAACAAGCAACAAAAATCAAAAGGTGCTATAATTTTTATGATACACAAGTAGTAGACTACTGGACACAGCAAAACTTAGTATGGTAGAGCGAACAGTACAGCTAGCAAAACTGCCAAAGTCTTAGCTTCTTATATGGCAGACAATATGAAAAAGAAAAACGATAACGAAAAACAGGAATTACAACATTTGCATAACATTAATAGAAAACTAAAAACACCTAATGTTTTAGTGTTAAATGTAGACAAAGTTTATACATACGATTGTCTTAATAAAGAAAAATGAGTATATAAACGAAATACTAGACTTCTTTAAGCCAAATAATGTCACATGTGTAGCATTAATAAAAGGAGCAGTCAAGAATACTGAATTTTAACACAAAAAGCACAGAATGTGGGCGAATAGAAATACTGCAAACACGACACATTAACGTACCTAATAGAGTTGGAAAAGCGTTGGAATTCAAAACAGCGCCCACTCGTCTCAGAATGGATAAACACAGGCACTATGTGGTTATCAAGCGAATCATATACCACTCTTCCTGCAACATAATGACAAATTCAGGAAATGATGATGGAGTTGAATAGCGATCACATACCCTTCTTTCCAAAGTAGATCACAAAGGCTCAATATTGAGATCTGGTGACGGTGATGGCCAGAAGAGGTGTGACACAACGTTCTTGAGCTGACGAAACAAGTCCTGTGTGAAGCAAGCTGTGTGAACAAGGTCCATGTCGTCTTGGAACACAGCATCACCATTAGGGAACAAACATGGTACCATGGAACGGACCTGATCAGCCAAAGTGGTCACATAATTCTTACAGCAAAGCAACACTGTAGAGTGATCATGAGGCCCGTGAAATACCACGATGTGGGTATTCAGATCCTCACTGAACATCCTCCATGTTTCACTCTTCGGGCATAAGCCCGGCCTGAAGTTGGAAACAGTGTAAAACAAGACTCCTCCAACCAAATAACTTTCTTACATTGCTCTATAGTTCGTTTTTTATGGCTTCGGCAACACATTTTCCTGTTACGGGTACTTACATCACTGATGAATGGTTGTGGAATTCTAGCTCACCCTGAAATTCCCTTCTTCTGAAGTTTCCAGAGTGTTGTTTTGGTACTGACAGGGTTTCCCAGTGTGACGTTAACTCTGCAGTGAATCTGCTGATGTCATCCTCTTCTGTTTCATCACAATCCTCTCCAAATCCCATCTGCTATGATCATTCAATACATCCTGCCATCCATATAGTGATTGGGCCATTATACATTTTCTAATTTATCTGTAAGCGTTATAAATCTTCGATAAGGTGTCTCTTGAAACACCAAACACTTCCACTACCTAGGTTACGGATGCACCCTCCACATGAATACCAACAATTTCCATGTTCGAACTCACTTAGCTCTGACACAACGCACTTTCAACTACACAGAACACAATTTTGATCAAACTGACACTTGCAACGTATTGAGGACATGGCATAGATGTCACAGTAAAATACAACTTGCAAGCTTCGATAGCATCTACATTATTGTTCAAGGATTCATTTCTCTCAATGTTTTCATACGTTTGTCCAGTACCTGTACACGGTAGTGAACCCAAAATGCCTCATGCTAAGAGAACAAGCTAATGTACTCAAACCAAATCTCTCAAGTGCTGATTTTGGAAACAGTTCTGTACACTTAACTGATAAATTACTGAACAAATTATTGGCAACAATTACACGTACAGTGGACAATATACTGCCAAAAACTCAGCAGATTTAACTGAAAAAAGAAAACACACAAAATCATAGACGACCGTACATGCTTTTCTTTGGATGTAATATTCTATACACCAATGTGCCCATTAATGAGACTATCAAGACATAAAACCTCTTGAAATACAGGGTAATGTTGCAGGTAAAAGTTTATGAATTAGTGGCACTATTAACCATAATATTATCCCACATTAAAGCTTCAATGACCAAATATTCTCAGAGAAAGACCGTCTCGTAATGGTTAGTTGCCTGTCTGGTGCAATAGCAAATATATTTCTAGAGCACCTACAAAATAAATTCTTTGAAGAACAGGGCCACTGGAAGAAAAAGTGATAAACTAAGATACATAGATTACACCATCATTTAATTTAACAGGTCAGTAGAACAGATTAGCGATTTCCACCATCAGTTTAACAATAAGCACAAAAATATCGTCTTCACCACTAGCACAAACTTAACAACAACATTAACTTCCTCTATGTTACTGTCTTGGACACTGATTCGGTACAGCCGGCCGGTGTGGCCAAGCGGTTCTAGGCGCTTCAGTCTGGAACCGCGCGACCGCTATGGTCGCAGGTTCGAATCCTGCCTCGGGCATGAATGTGTGTGATGTCCTTAGGTTAGTTAGGTTTAAGTAGTTGTGAGTTCTAGGGGACTGATGACCTCAGATGTTAAGTCCCATAGTGCTCATGCACCATGCACCATTTTTGATTCAGTACCCGTACATCCTCAGAAATTTCTTCCTCAAATTAAGGCCGGTATTTGATATTAGTAGACTTCTCTTGCCAGAAATGCCTTTTTTGCCATAGCGAGTCGGCTTTTGATGTCCTCCTTGCTCCGTCCGTCATTGGTTATTTTACTGCCTAGGTAGCAGAATACCTTAACTTCATTGACTTCGTGACCATCAATCCTGATGTTAAGTTTCTCGCTGTTCTCATTTCTACTACTTCTCATTACCTTCGTCTTTCTCCGATTTACTCTCAAACCATACTGTGTACTCATTAGACTGTTCATTCCGTTCAGCAGATCATTTAATTCTTCTTCACTTTCACTCAGTATAGCAATGTCATCAGCGAATCGTATCATTGATATCCTTTCACCTTGTATTTTAATTCCACTCCTGAACCTTTCTTTTATTTCCATCATTGCTTCCTCGATGTACAGATTGAAGAGTAGGGGCGAAAGGCTACAGCCTTGTCATACATGGGGCGTTCAATAATTAATGCAACTTTTTTTTCTCGGCCTATGTCGGTTGACATGCTGTGGGACATCGTGGAATTTCCCACTTCAGCCCCTACAGTTTCATGAGGTTACGAAAGGTGGCGATGCTTTATGCAGCCATGAAAATGGTGTCTATAATGTAGTTATATTTCAAACAGAGAACTGCCAATAAGTTTCTTTTGGCAGAAAACCAGAGCACTGAAGATACCCATAGGCACTTGGAGACTCTACCAACTCCTGGCAGCGAACAAAAGCATGGTGAGTCGTTGGGCGTGTCGTCTGTCATCAATGCAGGCTAGGTCACGCAAACCTGTGCAATCTCCCGCCTGCTGGCCGGCCGCACACAGCTGTGGCTCCTGCAATGTTGCAACATGCGGATACTCTCATTCGAGGTGATCGACAGATCACAAATAAATACCTAACTGCTCAACTGGATGTCTCTGTTGGTAGTGTGTAACGCCGGAAATGTATATCCTCCCATTTCCATCCATTGTACTATAATTTTTTCTCCTTGCTTTGTTACCTCAAGATATGACATTTCTGTCTCTTTATATATTGTAATTTTTTTACTGTTTGTATATATATATTTATGCATTTATGTTTGTTTGTTTTGTGAATATTATTTGTATTTATACGCTGGGTCTGCCCTAGGGAAAACTATGCTATCGAATGGATACATCGATAGGTCGTGTGGAGAACCAAAGTGTTGAGGATCTTTGGTAGTGTTAACTCTGTCGCGTGGAGCGCGGGCAGAGGGAGAGTCTGGCTGGAGTAGCGAGTGGAGCAGGTGTGTTGTGTGAAGCTCCCGCGAGTTGCCGCGCTTTCGGGGTTTGGCAGCATGTAATTGCGCTCGACTTGCGATGATAGTTTCTGACATGGTGTCGCGGACGGGAAGCATTAGCTGGCGCACATCAAGAGCCCGTTTCGTCTGGAGACCGTGTCGAGAAGAAGGCGCGCCAACATCCAGCTTCTGCAACAGCGACGGCCGACAATGAGTGACTGTCGCCACCTCCTCGATCGACGGCTTCAAACCTTCAATCAACCAACAAGGAAGACTGGAAGCACGTAAAGTTTTAGAACTGTATGGCAGACCTCAGCTTTTCCAACTTTTAAAATTGTTGCATCACAAAATTACAGCTACTTAGCATGAACCTTTGTTGCTCATTGTCCCAATTGCATTACCAAGCAGGGTCCCTTCCTTTTCCGGAATGAACCCGAGTGTCGTTGAAATTCAAACGGCAGCATTAAAGTAGTATTATAGCATTTCACTGCTTTAATTTCAAAGTTCAGTTAAAGTATTCATAGCTGGCTACAATATTTAGATTACACAAGAACAAATTAAGAGTGCGAGTTTTGTTACTGTATTTTAGCTTACCTGTGACTGCAGATCAGCTTGGTACGTACTAAATTTTACTATTGTTAATTGTTCAGAATCATTTAATTCAAGTTCAAAGCTAAATCTCTTATTTCTAAATTGCATAGATTCAAGTAGCTTTTGAAATGATTGTTGAGGTAGTCCAAGACTAACCGTATTTTACTGAATTTCGGTGTGCTTCAGAAAGAAAGCTCACTATTAACTTCAGTCACTAAATTAACTTTCGATTTTCCGGTTTTATTAATTCTTTTGCTAAATTAAGTCAGAGTGTAGCGGAATTTATTACTTCTGACAAACTTTCAGTTTTCACACTACACTTGTCAACCTTCAGTTGCCACACTTCTAGTGCTATTTATGTGTGTAATAATCTTTCTTTTTCAGTTACTATAGTAATTGTCCTTAGGACTGGCGACCATAATTTCCCCCAAATCTCAAATATCTAATTACCTCTAGTTGATTGTTAACGTAACGGCCGCACATTTACTTTCTTTATTAACTTTACCCCTTTTTCAAAATTAATTTCCACCAGTTTCATTAGCATTTTCCTTTCATTTAGATGTAACCCTTTCCTCCCTCTTTACCGACAAATTAACCTTGGTGACGATTGCTTTTCCCAAATTTCCATTAGGTACACGCGGTTTAATTTTTCACTGTCATTAAGGTCGATAAGTGAGGGGGAGGTTACAAGTGCTGACACACTCCTCCATCAGTGGTACTCAAAGGTGTGTTCACTGCATTCCCTGCTGCCTAACAGAAGGCCATAAAGAGTAACGAAGGACCATCTGTGCAGAATTGCTTGCAGGTTGTGAGTCTGATCGTGGCAATATTCTGTCGAACATCGTCACAGGCGATGAAACCTAGGTTCATCACTTTGAGCCAGAAACAAAACGGCAATCTATCGAGTGGCGCCACACCACCTCTCCCCCGAAGAAAAAGTTAAAAGCCACATCCTTCATTGAGCCAAACACATGGAAGTCAAAAGGTGTGAGATCCGAGCTGTAGGGTGCATAAGGACAAACAGTCCAATGAAGGTTCGTGAGCTCCTCTCAGGTGCACAGACTTCTTGTCGTGTCGTAGTGTCGTAGGACCGTTGCTATTCACAATATACATAAATGATCTTGTGGATGACATCGGAAGTTCACTGAGGCTTTTTGCGGATGCAGCTGAGGTATATCGAAAGGTTGTAACAATGGAAAATTGTACTGAAATGCAGGAGGATCTGCAGCGAATTGACGCATGGTGCAGGGAATGTCAATTGAATCTCAATGTAGAAAAGTGTAATGTGCTGCGAATACATAGAAAGAAAGATCCCTTATCATTAAGCTACAAAATAGCAGGTCAGCAACTGGAAGCAGTTAATTCCATAAATTATCTGGGAGTACGCATTAGGAGTGATTTAAAATGGAATGATCATATAAAGTTGATCGTCAGTAAATCAGATGCCAGACTGAGATTCATTGGAAGAATCCTAAGGAAATGCAATCCGAAAACAAAGGAAGTAGGTTACAGTACGCTTGTTCGCCCACTGCTTGAATACTGCTCAGCAGTGTCGGATCCGTACCAGATAGGATTGATAGAAGAGAGAGAGAAGATCCAACGGAGAGCAGCGCGCTTCGTTACAGGATCATTTAGTAATCCCGAAAGCGTTACGGAGATGATAGATAAACTCCAGTGGAAGACTCTGCAGGAGAGACGCTCAGTAGCTCGGTACGGGCTTTTGTTGAAGTTTCGAGAACATACCTTCACCGAGGAGTCAAGCAGTATATTGCTCCCTCCTACGTATATCTCACGAAGAGACCATGAGAATAAAATCAGAGAGATTAGAGCCCACACAGAGGCATACCGACAATCCTCCTTTCCACGAACAATACGAGACTGGAATAGAAGGAAGAACCGATAGAGGTACTCAAGGTACCCTCCGCCACACACAGTCAGATAGCTTGCGGAGTATGGATGTAGATGTAGACCTTCAGCTGATAAAGTCAAGGCGACAGTCTTCCAAGACTCTGAAGGGGTTAGTCTGTATTAAGTCATCCATGATGGTGCAACGATCAACTCTGACGTGTACTGTGCTACCATCAGGAAACTGAAAAAACGACTTCAGTGAGTTCGTTGCCACAAAAGTACAAACGAACTTCTCCTTCTACATGACAATGCAAAGCCTCACGATAGAAGTCTGTGCACCTGAGAGGAGCTCACGAACCTTCATCGGACTGTTTGTCCTTATGCACCCTACAGCTCGGATCTCACACCTTTCGACTTCCATGTGTTTGGCTCAATGAAGGATGTATTCCACAGGAAGCAGTTCATGGAAGATGGGGAGCCGCGCGGGATTAGCCGAGCGATCTAGGGCGCTGCAGTCATGAACTGTGCGGGTGATCCCGGCGGAGGTTCGAGTCCTACCTCGGGCATGGGTGTGTGTGTTTGTACTTCGGATAATTTAAGTTAAGTAGTGTGTAAGCTTAGGGACTGATGACCTTGGCAGTTAAGTCCCATAACATTTCACACACATTTGGCTGTGAAACATTAAAACTGTTATGATGGATCCTGAAGAGAGTGGACTCATTTCGTGTTCATACCACATCGAACTTAGCAATGCTGGCCCATTGCGTATTGTGTATTGAACAGGGGACCTAGAAACGACAGAGGGGTTTCGTCCCCGCCGTAGCCATCAGTGGTTCACAACCCCACAACAGGCGACAGTGGTCCACTCACCCCACCGCCGCCCCACACCGAACCCAGGGTTATTGTGCGGTTCGGCCCCCAGTGGACCCCCCGGGAACATCTCATACCAGACGAGTGCAACCCCAAATGTTTGTGTAGTAGAGTAATTATGGTGTATGTGTACGGGGAGACAGTGTTTGCACAGCAATCGCCGACACAGTATATCTGAGGCGGAATAAGGGGAACCAGCCCGCAGGTGGAAAATCTCCTTACAAATCATCAACAGGCTGGCCGGCACAGTGAAAAGAAGGCAATAAACAGAACAGCCACTGGTAGTACTGAATATGATTTGCCATTATGGAGCAGCAAAAGAGGATCGCTACATTGATCAAGGGGATGAGCAAATAATAATCTGAATATGTTGTGCGGCAGTTTAAGAGAAAACCTGCTACATAACAGTATAAATTGTGATGACATAAATAGACCTGTCCACTCCAAGTGCAGGGTGTTTAATAATGAATAACGGGGCTTTAACGCTGAAGTGGAAACGCGGAGAAACAACGACAGCTGAACCAACACCAGGCACACCTCACATACCCACAGACAGGAACCGTCGAGCACTGAGCGGGATGGTTGGAATAAATTGCTTGAAAGCAGCTGAAGGAATCACTCGTGACTTCCAACTGCTGCCAGCTATCCAGCTATCAACAATGGTCGAGCATCTCTTAAGCCACTCATTTCTGTGCTCAGTGCTAACGACGCTTGAGGTAGTGCAAAGAGCGACTCCTCTGGACGATAGATGTCTGGAAACCATTGACTTGGAGTGATGATTCACGCTGTATCCTGTGTGCAATCCGACGGAAGGGTTTGGGTCTGGCGAATGCTTGGAGAACGTTACCGACCATCATGTGTCACGCCAGTAGTAAAGTACGGTGTTACGGTAGGAGGATGTTTTCTGTGATTAGAGTGTGGCACCGGCATGTGTATGTTGTTATTAGCACAGGTTAGTTTAAGTTAGTTTAAGTAGTGTGTAAGCCTAGGAACCGATGACCTCTACAGTTTGGGCCCTTACGAACTCATACACACACAGGAGAGCAGAAGTTCAGAGAAGATGACACTTTGTGTCAGGATAACATCCCACCCTGTCATAAAGCTATGGCCGAACGGTTCTAGGCGCTTCAGTCCCGAACCGCGCTGCTGCTACGGTCGCAGGGTCGAATCCTGCCTCAAGCATGGATGCATGTGATGTCCTTCGGTTAGTTAGGTTTAAGTAATTCTAAGTGTAGACGACTGATGACCACAGATGTCCCACAGTGATTAGAGCCATTTGAACAATTTGTCATAAAGCAGCATCGGCGAGGCAACGGCTTATGAACAAAATCATTCCTGAAATGGAATGGCGTGCCCAGCGTCCCAATTTGAACCCAATGGAACACATTTGGGATGAATTAGAACGTCGACTTCGCTTCAGAGCCCAGTGTCCAACATCACCTTCTCCAATTTCGGCTCTTGGGAAAGGATGAGCTGCCATTCCTCCAGAGTTAATCATACACCTCATACAAAGCGTCCGCAGCAGAGTTCAGGTTGTCAGAAAGGCGAAGGGCCGACGCACCTCATATTAATATCCACTAATAGTGTCCGCATACTTTTGATCAGATAGTGTATTCCAATCCTTTAAGAAACAGTAACTACTTTTAAACAAAACATTGTCGTTTTCTAAGTCCATTCTCTGAAAGCATACAGCTTAGAGCCAGACCGCTTCAGTTTCTGCGATACACAATACGGCAGGTGTAAAGAGACACCGATGCTATGCCTTCGTGCTAGCAGTCTGCAGGACCGCTCTGTGAGGCCTTGAACCTCTGCAAAGTGCAGCGCCTTCGCTGGCGCTGCAGAAATAGTGACTGACTCGAACTGATACTCCGTTAACGTTCAGGCAGTTAACTCGGCCTCCTCATGATGCGATAAGTAGATAGTATGAAATCCTTTCTCTGCTTACCCGACGGTGAAATTTTTCCGTGGTATTTATACAGTGAAGGCGTAAGACTACTATTGTACAGTCCTTACAAACAGAATTTTTTTCTCTATATTGAGGTGCCTTATGCAACAGTAAACCGAAAGAGGGTAAATGAACAGAACAGAAGACGAATTGGTAGCTTCGAAAGACGAGACAGTGAAGGAAGAAGAGGATCAAAAAAGCAGTGGCAGGGTACAAATCCTTGGGTAACCCTGTGATACTGAATTTGACTGACGAAAGGAGAAAAAATAACAATGCAGTAAATGTAATAGGCAAAGGGCAATAGAGCCATCTAAAAAATGAGATTGACCAGATGTGCACAATTTCAGAAGCGTAAATCACTATGGGAAGATAGATACCGCCTTGCCTGCAGAAAAATTATAGATATCTTTGGAGAAAAGAGACGCACCTGTTTGAATATTAACAGGTCAGACAAAAATCCCGTAATAAACAAAGTAGGGAAGTCTGAAACGTGCAAGAAATGCGTAGTGGCTCTATATAAGCGGCATAAACTTGAAGACAATACTACAGAAAGAGAAGAGAAAGTACCGGCAAATGATGATAAGATGTCAGAGCTCTGAAAGATTTCAGTCGAAACAAGTCTTTTAGAGTAGAAAATCATCAGAATTATTGAGAAACTTGGGAGAAGCAGCCGTGACAAAGCTTTTCCACCTTGTGTGCAAGATATATTGGACAGGTGAAATACCCTGAGACTTCAGGAAGAACTTAAAATTTGGAAGGTAAGAAATGAGGTACAAGCGGAATTTGAATTGGGACGGAGGCTCCTGAGTCGAACTTTGATAGCTCAGTGAAAAAAGCGTTTGCCCACGAAAGCCGAAGTCCCAGGTTCGAGTCCCAGTCCAACACACAGTTTCAGTCCACCAGGAAGTTTAAAGAACCTAATGATTCTAGTTCTGAAGAACGCAGGTGCTGACAGGGATGGATATACCGAGCCATCAGTTTAATGAGTGACAATTGCAAACTAATTACCCTAATTATTTACAGAAGAATGAAAAAACTGCTAATAACCAGCCTCAGGGAAGATCAGTTTGGGTTGCAGAGGAATACA
The DNA here is from genome assembly GCF_023864275.1 of Schistocerca cancellata. NCBI lineage: Eukaryota > Metazoa > Arthropoda > Insecta > Orthoptera > Acrididae > Schistocerca > Schistocerca cancellata. The sequence continues at coordinate 142,608,581 of NC_064634.1, read as the reverse complement.
GGAACCCGTGATGCAATATTGACTCCACCATTATATCAGAAAATAGGTTTATAGCATTTATAGATTTAGAGACAGCTGAAGACAATGTAGAATAGACTACATTCGTGGCATTTTTGAAGGCAGCTAGGATAAAATACATGGAGTGAAAGGGTAGATTATCTAAGACTTGCACAAAAACCAGACTGCAGTTGCGAGATCGAAGCTGATGAAAGGGAAGCACTGTTGAGTAGAAACTGGGACAGGCTTGTAGCCTATATCCTACTTTTATTCAGTCTATTTATTGAGATAGCAGTAATGGAAAGAAAGGGTAAATTTCGAAAGGGAATTTTGTGATCTTTTAAGGATTGCCGATGACTTTGGGAACTGAGGGATTCGAAGTACGAGTTGTTGAAATGTTCGCTCTAGTTATCAAATCTGTCGTCCTTTCCCTTCCACCCATTACTACTTCTAAATAAATTTGTGACTGGCAAGCGTTTGGAGTTCAATAGAGAGAACACAGCAGCTGTAGATAATTGTTTTGGAGACATTCGACAATCGGATTCCAGTGATCGAAACAACTCACTGTAAAAACTTTGAACAAGATGTATAATGCTTTTTAGCTTAGAACGTTCTTCTCTTGCAGTTGGCATTTTTCAGTTATAACTTTCCGGGAACCAGAGGCGGTTTCTCCATACTGCACGTGTGCCACATATAAAGGCCGCTTGCTGTAAGGGGACCCTACCAAGTTTTTTTTTTCGGGAAAAAGTAGCAGTTAGTGACTTTTGAACGGAAAATAGTAACACTGTCTAAGCTCAAGCGCACATGATTGGGTAACACTGGAAATAATAAATCACTGACATAAAACTGTGTAAATTTTCGAACGTTTGAAGAATACATTGGTCATAACTGATGGTTGGTTCTGTGGGGTTTAAGGGACCAAACAGCAAGGTCATCAGTCCCTTGTTTCAAATCTGGTCCATTCCGCTAGTGTGACATCTCAGGAAAGTCAGAACCATAAAAGGGAAAAGGCTAAAAACGTAGAAGGGCAGTCATGTTGTCAATGGTAAAAACAAAATGAGGGAAGTCAGCAAGAGAACGAACCCAACGCTATGCTGAAGCAGCATAGGCAAGACCACCTGTGACTTAAAAGATGCAACCGCTAGAATGTAGAAGTACGTGTGGGGAAAGGAGACTAACCAATCCTTAAAAGAAAGGGTAAAAACAGAGTAAAAGGGGAAGAAAAGAGGATCTCGGTCAGGGAGGTGAGTCGGGAATCTCCATACACGGCTTACAGCGGGAGATACCCAAACATTCACCGCCCTGCCCCCACACCAGAGAGAGATTAAAAAACTAAAAACTGAGAATAAAAACCACTTTCCTGGAGGAAACCGAGAACCAGAGAGACCATCCGGGAATCGTCAGCCGACATCAAAGGCAAAGTGTGGGGGAGTCTGTACTTAGCACACAGAGCCAAAAGAAGGGGGCATTCAACCAAAATGTGGGCTACTGACTGGAAGGCTCCACAACCACAAAGTGGGGGTGGCTCATCACGCAAAAGAAAACCATGGGTCAGCCTGGTATGGACGATGCGGAGATGATACAGTGTGGTCGAGTCCTTTCGGGAGAGGCGAAAGGAAGAACGCCACAGGCCTGGTGTCACTTTAATCGCACGAAGTTTATTAGACAGGGGAGTAGCCCCCCAAGAATTGGCCCATGACTGTGCGAAGTGGGATTTGATATGAAGCCGTAAATCCGCTGCAGGAGGGGTTACAGAAAACGGGGGTAAGTGACTGCTCCCCCAGCCAAACGATCAGCAATCTCATTACCCAGGATACCCTCATGGCCAGGGACCCAAAGGAAGTCAATGGAACAAGCAGCACGGTGAATATCAGCGAGATGGTCATGGATGGCAGAGACCAAGTGATGGCGCGAAAAACGCCGGTCAATAGCAAGAAGGCACTCATTGAGTCTATACATAACAAAACGCGGTTGTGTTGGGACTGTTTAATAAAGGTAAGGGCCCGGGAAATAGCCATCAATTCCGCAGTAAACACCCCACATGTAGGTGGCAGCAGATGATTTTCCATTCCAACAGAGGACGTGAAGGCATACCCCACATGATCAGCAGATTTAGAGCCATCAGTGTAAAAAACAACAGCATCCCGAAACTCCCATAAAATTTGGCGGAAAAAGGAACGGAACAGCATCGGGGGATGGAATCTTTCGGACCTCGGCGGAGATCCATCCGAATTCGAGGCCGAGGAACTAACCAACGGGGGTGGAGGGGAGGGAGCGAGGAAGACAGGACAAAGAAGGAAGCTGAAAATCACGGCAAAGAGACGCAAGGCGGAGCCCAACCGGTAAACCCGCCCTCGGGCGGGAATCGGGTGGGCGACGTCCATGGTCTGGGAACAGGATAGAATAGGAAGGATGAGTGGGAGAGGAACGGATAGCGAGTGCATAAGACACCAGTAGCTGGGACCGCCGAACAGAAAGGGGGGGGGGGAGATCCCAGCGTCAACCAGGAGACTATCAACAGGGCTAGTAGGGAAGGCACCAGTGGCCAAACGGATACCACGATGGTGGACTGGATCCTGCACATGCAGTGTGGAAGGAGCAGCTGAACCATAAACTTGACAACCATAGTCCAAGCGAGATAGAACTAGAGCACGATAAAGACAGAGAAGGAGGGAACGGTCCGCACCCCAAGAGGAGTGAGCAAGGAAGCAAAGGACATTGAGTTTATGGAAACATCCTACCTTCAGAAGTCTGATATGGGGCAGCCAAGTGAGCTTGTTGTCGAAAAGAGGACCCAGGAAACGGAACTGTGGGACCACAGGTAATCGTTGTGCATCGAGATGGAGCTCTGCATCAGGGTGGATCGTAGTACGGCGACAGAAGTGGACCACCCGCGGTTTTAGAGGAGAGAATTGAAACCCATGGGAGAGGGTCCATGCAGAGGCACGCCGTATAGCTCCCTGGAGCTGCCGCTCTGCAGATGCCATTGAAGAGTAACTAACCCAAATGCAGAAATCATCCACATACAGGCCAGGGGCGACAAAAGGACCGACAGAGGCCACAAGTCCATCGACAGCAATGAGGAAAAGAAGGACAGTCAAGACAGAACCCTGTGGGATGCCCGTCTCCTGGGTCCGTGGAGAACTAAAAACAGTACCAACTCGAATACTGAATGAACGATGGAACAGGAACTGGCGGATAAAAATCGGGAGTGGGCCGCGAAGACCCCACTGATGAAGGGTAAGTAAGATGTGATGGCACCAGGCCGTGTCATAGGCCTTGCGAAGGTCAAAAAACACTGCAACCAAATGGTGGCACTGGGAAAAAGCCTGCCGAACTGCGTATTCCAAGCGAAATAAATGATCGATTGAAGACCGTCCCTCTCGGAAGCCACACTGGTAAGGGGACAATAGATCGCGAGATTCGAGGACCCAATTGAGCTGACGGGCTACCATCTGTTCAAGTAACTTACAAACAACATTGGTCAGACTAATTGGCCAATAGCTGTCAACAGATAGGGGGTTCTTACCAGGCTTAAGGACAGGAACCACGATGCTATCCCTCCACTGAGAAGGGAAGTCACCCAGGAGCCAGATACGGTTAAACACCCGAAGAAGATGTTGCCGTTGTGGAGCACGGAGATGTTGAAGCAGTTGGTTATGAATGGAAACTGGGCCAGGGGCCGTATCATGAGAAGAAGATAGAACAGAAAGAAATTCCCAGTCACTAAAAGGTTCGTTGTAAGATTCTGACTCACAAGGGGTAAAACATAAGGTGGAAGCTTCAGCCCGCTGTTTCTGGTGAAGGAAAGCAGCTGGATAAGAGGCTGATGCTGATGCCACTGCAAAATGGGTCGCAAGATGTTCTGCAAGAACTAATGGGTCCGTACAAAGGCCATCTGGGAGGTGAAGGTCTGGGAGGGTGGACGCCGACGGCAACCTTGGAGAGAGCGAAGTGTAGCCCATACCCGTGACAGAGGGACAGTAGAACCGAGGGAAGAAACAAATCGTTCCCAACATATCCGCTTGCTCTGTTTGATTAAATAACGGGCTTTAGTGCAGAGGCGTTTAAAGGTAGTAAGGCTGGCTACGGATGGGTGCCTCTTAAAGTGTTGCAAAGCTCAACGGCGATCACGGATGGCAATGGCAGTGGCCGTACTCCACCACGGGACTTTGCATGGGGGCTTAATTAAATATAATGCAAATAATTTTAATTTTTTGATTTAGTAGCTGTCTGTTCGGTTACGCAGTCTCGTAACCAGTTGGCCCTGTCTAGTATAGTACGCAATCTGACTGCATAGAATAACAACAAAGAACGAAAGAAAACTTCCGTTAACACAATTAATTAATTAAGTCCCCAGCAACTATGAAAGCTACGAAACAACAAGGCACAAGTGTCGCTTTTCTGTGTGTGGAAGTGTGATTCAACGTACACATCTGGCACGGTTCTTCCTCAATAAGACAAGGTATTTTAAGCACCATCTGCACTGAAGTAATTAAAAAAAAACAGAAATACTATAATTGCATATAGAAACCAGAATTACACTCTAATACATGAACACAAGCCAGATGCTTTGTTGACTGAACCTGTGACCAAGAGGCATTATTGTTTAAGACATTGAAATAATGAAAAAAAAGAGGAACTTTTTTTACCTTCATATATATTGACGAAAAGCACACTCTGATCATTATAGCATCCCCAATCCAACAATATCTGGTGTCTAGCCCATCAAAACAATATGACAACATCTGAACAAGCACTTTCCATGGGAACTTCTCAACAACGACTCACCACTGCTACATCTCAACAAGCACTCCCCACGACTTCTCGACAAGAACTGTCTACCACCGCTTCTGAACAAGCACAGCCTGTGGAGGCGGCTGAATAAGACTCTCTGGCGCAATCTCTGGCGCTGTGACTCAGTGTAGCCACCTTTCATATGCCCCTCCTCCAAGGGCTAGAATTTGATGGTATTTTTGCCAGCATTGGTGGTGAAAATACCACCAAATTCATTCAAAAAATGCAGACAAAAATTAAAAAGTAATATTAATAAGTAAATATTACATAACTAAATAAATTTTGGCTTTGCACTGACCCTTCAACAATCTAATGTATAAAATACAGTAAGGAATACAAATGCTTGCATACATATGATTTTACATAATAGTTTACATAAGTATTATTCAATCAATGGCACCAGAAATGACGAACAGGTGCAGGTAAGAATCTCATAACATTTCATAAACAGTAAACACACAAAAAATCAGTTTTTACAAATATTCACATAAAACCCTTTCAATAGTTCAATAAACAAGTAGACTCCTCTGAGTAGTTGACAGTTCCAACAGTAGCACCCAGCAATGATCAACAGGTGCAAATAGCAGTCTCATAACATTTCATCAGCAGTATTTAAACAGCTTCAACAGTGGCACCCAAAAATGGCGAGCAGATGCAGACACCAACAAGTGACATCATTTCATTAGAAGCAGTCCATCAATGGCACCCAGCAATGTTGAACAGGTGCAGGCACCAACAAGTGACATCATTTCAGTAGAAGCAGTCCATCAGTGGCACCCAGTAATGTTGAACAGGTGCAGACACCAACAAGTGACATTATCTCAGTAGAAGCAGTCTATCAGTGGCACCCAGTAATGTTGAGCAGGTGCAGACACCAACAAGTGACATTATTTCAGTAGAAGCAGTTCCACCAGTGGCACCCAGTAATGTTGAGCAGATGCAGACACCAACTAGTGACATCATTTCAGTAGAAGCAGTCCATCAGTGGCACCCAGTAATGTTGAACATGTGCAGACGCCAACAAGTGACATTTCAGTAGAAGCAGTCCATTAGTGGCACCCACTAATGTTGAACAGGTGCAGACACCAACAAGTGACATCATTTCAGTAGAAGCAGTTCCAACAGTGGCACCCAGTAATGTTGAACAGGTGCAGACACCAATAAGTGACATCATTTCAGTAGAAGCAGTTCTGTCAGTGGCACCCAGCAATGTTGAGCAGGTGCAGACACCAACAAGTGACATCATCTCAGTAGAAGCTGTTCCATCAGTGGCATCCAGCAATTTTGAGCAGGTGCATACAGCAGCAAGTGACATTATTTCAGTAGAAGCAGTTCAAACAGTGGCACCCAGTAATGTTGAACAGGTGCAGACAGCAAGAAGTAACATGTCTCAGTAGAAGCAGTCCATCAGTGGCACCCAGTAATGTTGAGCAGGTGCAGACACCAACAAGTGACATCATTTTAGTAGAAGCAGTTCCACCAGTGGCACCCAGCAATGTTGAACAGGTGCAAGTAACAGTCCATAATATTCACTATCACTAATCAGACAGTTCATCAAAGCTCATTAGCACAAATTAAACATCTCCTAGTGGCACCCTTCATGTTGAACAAGTGTACGTAACAGTCCATAATATTCACTATCACTAATTAGACAGTTCATCAGAGTTTATCAGCAGAAATTAAATATTTCCAAGTGGCACCCAGCAATGTTGAATAGGTGCAAGCACGAACAATAGTTTGAAGGCACACACAATTGCTTTTACAAAATTATTATCAATGCTCTTACATTAAACATACAAATTATAATAAACACACAAATGATATCAGATAATTGTCATATTAAACATTACAAATACACAAATATCAGTAAACCTATAATATTTATGGGTGTCAGTGCAGGCCACAACAAACAAGTAAAATAATATTTAGGAGATAGATCGGTGCCAATTATTTGGGATTAGGAAAGGAAAACACACAAAACACACTCACTCATCTCTCATCCACATTATTACTGTGTAATTGAATAGTGTTAACTGTGTAAATGCAATTCTGTCCAAAATGGTATGTTCAACTTGTGTATCAAGTAGTAGTGGCAGCAATGTATAACAGTCAATAATAGTTAGTCAACGTCGTAGTCATCATGTCAAGACCCATGTTTGCCAAGCCAAATCAAAATGTACGGTTGCTGAACAACTGTCAGTGTGCCAAGATATGCAATTACTTCCTCTCTCCAAAAAAAAGTATATACTGCTTAGTGATTTAACAAAGTATGTGTGTAGACAATCTTCTTTCCACTTGAGTGTTCTAGTCTGCTATCTTCATCCTCCTCGTTCCATATAGACCAACAAACAAAAAAAATGCTCCTCACTTACTTTACCTCTTATCCACCAAAACTCCAATAATCATCAGCATCACATAATCTTAATACTTCAATTATACCTCTTACGTCGATACATATAAACCTTATCATCAATACCATTTACCTTACCTCTTGTCTACCAAAACTTCAATAATCATCAACTTCACACAAAGTCAATACCTCAATAATACCTCTTCAATACGTCGATACATATAAATCTTATTACCAATATCATTTCACTTCCATAACAACTCTTTCCTCTAGTCAGTCTCCTCGAACAAGTACAGATAAAATCCTAGTGTAAACTTCAATTTATCATCCCATGCAATCTGAAGGCACAATGTCCACACACAACCTCTGTGTAGTCCACCAGAGCCAAATCTTCTACTCATTATGAATTATAAAATACATTTTGGTTACCTTGTCCATCATAAAATAAAAGAAATGTATACATGACCTGTAACAGCCTTCAGTTTGAATAACTTTCAGTAAGTAGGTGCGAGTACGTAGTATGAAAGATCACATAAGACTCTGAATGAATAAATCGTAATATTTCACAGTGTGTACACCACTTCAAGAATCATGGCAAAACAGAAGCAAACATGTGGAGTAGTTCTTGTGTCAAGTGTCATTTGCTATTTCAATTGCTCACGAAGAATGCAGTGTAATAACTGTCAATGGTCTAAACCTAGTGTTGGTATGTCATGTCGTTAGCTTCCTTCCTATTAGCATACATTTATATAGCTTCCATAAAACCTCCAGCTCATGTGACTTCAATGAAGTTTCTTGTACCAATGTCGTTCGTAGAATTATAGCAATTCATTTTCTTATCTTAAAATATAAAGCACTGAGCGTAAGCAAAACATGCAATAGCGAGTAAATATACCAGTAGAGAACAGAATGTCAAGCACAATCCCTACAACGAGGCTCTGCCAAGCGAACAATTTATAATTAATACCACAGTGTGACCTAAACTCCATGTTCGTACACAGTATATTAGCATTTCTATATACCAAATTAAAGAATAGTTATGACAACAAGCAGAAATGTGTAAATATGCAATCCATACGCAAAATAGCAAATATATATCTTACATAATAAACAGGTCATTAGCATCATATCAGCATAAGCAAATAAATGTTCATATGTAATCTTAATAAGTAAACATGAAGGCGCAAGCAGATAAATCACAAAGTATAACTTACATAAATAACCATATCAGTACAATTAATCAGATGACAATTATAATTTCAATAAATAGGCATAGCAGGCACATAGTAAAAAAAAAAGTGACATCAGTGAAAAAGCAGTGCAGCCAAGCGATGCATGATATACATAATTAACAACCCTGTTCATTAATCAATCATTGTCAAAACCAGTTAACACAAAGTATAAATCACGTAATCGCGAGCAGCAAATTACGTCTAAAGTACGTACCTAAGGGGAAATATGTTACCTGAAAAATAAACTCAATTAATAGTTACCTTTTTAGTTTATTACTTATTTCTTCGAAATGACATTCTTCCTGACATTTTCTCGATGGCAAGTCCTCTTAACGTTGGACACACACAGAATTTACCTGAAGTTCTTAAATATTTTATACAACGGTATCCTGAAAAATACTGAACGTTAATAACATAATTTATCAAGTCACTATAGCTTTATACTGATTTTATTCGGAGGAATTAGACTGTGTATTTGTTTACGGCTGTCAGTGCATTTGCACTGAGCGCTCGATCAGCTGTAGATACGCGTGGAAGTAATTGTTTGCGGTCAACGACTGCCTTGTGCGGCGCGCAGACTTGACTGTTGCTTTGAGTATGTGCCGCCGCCAAAACACAGCGCGGTTTCATTGTATTCTCTGCATGTTTACGTATAACTGTTGGTTTCTCGAAAGTATGTCATTCCACAAAAATTTTAACATTCGATATGTGATGTATTCTCTTAGAACGCCGAGATTTAAGAGTTTCTACTTCGACAGTGTTATCATGAATAATTTTGCGAACCCTATATGGACCGTTATAAAGCAGAAAAAATTTGCGACACAAGCCTTTTCCTTTGTGAGACAAACGGTGAGACTTAATTAACACCTTTTGACCAACTGACAAGGTTTTTGAACGACCATGATGTTTAGCTTATTTCTCTCTTCTAGCAGCCGCAGATGCAATATTTTGTAGGACCAGGTTGACAACTTCAGAATGCCGCAGTTTCCGTGTAGGCGGAAAAGGAACAATTTTAGAAATGCGATTTGTCGGTGCTTTATTTTTTAATATCAATATAGGCGGTAAAGAAGTTGAATCATTAGGGAGTTCATTCAGAATGTTTTGAAAAATATGAAGATACTGATCCCACATTCTGTGATTATGATGACAATTAAGTCGACACAATTTATTGATTTCCTTCATCCATCCCTCTGAAGCGTTAGATTGAGGGTGAAACAGTGAAATGAAAAAACCATTAGTAGAACGAACCACTAAACCGAACAAATCGACTGCAGCCATGTCCTTTAATTTCGCTGGAATGATAGGAAACAACGGTGCTCTGTGAGAAATAGTTGGCGGCTTAGCCTTTTGACATAATTTGCATTTGGCAAGAACAGATCGAATACGTTTTTCCATATTACTGAAGTAGCAATTTTCTCGTAATTTATGAAAGCATTTTCTGGGACCAAAGTGTGCATAACTGAAATGTGTATACCAAATCAATTTATTGACCCACTCATCAGGAATACAAACTAACCAAACAGAGTTGTCAACCGATTTTCGTTTAAAAAGAATATCATTGCGAACTAAATAATACTGTCTGGTCGCTACGCTTTCCTTCCTCCTCCACTTCTCCTTAATGTCCTTCCAGATTGGATCCTTGTTTTGCTCCTTAGCGATGTCCTGGAGCGAAGACGAAATAAAATTTTCGAACGCAACACCTTGAATATACATCAAACAATAATTGTTTTCTTTGCATTCCTCTTCAGCACTTTGTTTCAAACCCATAGGTGCACGTGATAAAACATCAGCAATAATATTTGAAGAACCCTGTATGTAAACAATACTAAAGTCAAATTCCTGTAGATACAGCGCCAATCGTGACAATCTTCCATGAGTTAATTTTGTTGACATAAGAAATTCCAGAGCTCGATGATCGGTGTAAACCTTAGTATGTCTGCCATACAAAAATATGCGAAATTTTGTGAAAGCCCATACAACAGCCAAGGCTTCAAGTTCCGTAATCGAATAGTTCTTTTCTGATTTAGAGAGAACACGACTTCCAAATGCAATAGTTTTCTGTACTACAACGCCGTTTTCTTCTATCTCTTGAAATAAGTGTGCACCAAGGCCTTTGTATGATGAGTCCGTCGCCAAACAAAAATCTTTAGATAAATCCGGGTGTGAAAGAAGTGGAGCAGCAACTAAAGCATCACGAAGTTGTTCAAATTCTGATTGAGCTTCCTCATCCCAACACCAATTAGAATTCTTTCCAGATAGTTCACATAAACGGGGTGTGGCCAAATCGTCCAATTTAACAAAGCGTCTAAGAAAATTACAGACACCAAGGAAACTACGAACATCACGTTTTGTGGTAGGAACAGCATAATTACGGATAGCATCTAGTTTCTCTGGATCAGGAAGAATACCTTCTGTAGAAATAATATGACCAAGAAATTTCACCTGAGAACGACCAAATTCAGATTTTTCCAAGTTCACTGTAATGACAACTTTTGCCAAAATACGTAATAATGAATCCAAAATTTTGTTGTGCTCACTCCAAGAACGTTTAGCAATAAGAATATCGTCAACATATGAAGTAATATTGTCACGAAGATAAACAGGTAAAATTTCGTTTAAACTACGAATGAATGCTGCTGAAGATACAATAAGTCCAAACGGTAATTTCCGAAATTGATAACAGTTACCAAAGGCTAAAAAGGCAGTGTATTTTCTACAATCAGGGTGGAGTTCTATTTACCAAAAACTTGCGCGCATATCAATCGTGGATAAAACTTTAATTCCATGGAAATGTTGAAGACGTTCATCTAAATTTTGTGGACGGTCAGTTTCAGGAATTATGATATTATTTATTTGTCTGGAATCCAGAACCAAACGAATTGACCCATTCTTTTTAAGAACGACATGTAATGGGCTGGTATAAGGACTGACTGCTGGCTCAATAATGCCTCTGTAAGCCAAAGGAATAGCGTACGTTTTCCCCGAAATGGTGTGTGTTCTTTTACTTTAAATAAATATTGTAAGCCTTGTATAGTTCCTGTGTGATGACTAAATACTGTAGCATGTGAAGTCAAAATTTGGTGCAGTTCTTCTCTTGCAACATCATCTGGCACTTCAGCTTTCTTAACCTTTTCATTAATTAATTCTTCGCTGTTAATTATATCATCCATCGCGTCTGTGTATCTATTGTCATTGTCATGAATGAACACATTGTCGTCATAATGCTCAGCGAAAACATCAGAAGTAAGAAACCTTAAACATTTTGTGTCTGATACAGATTTTGTTAAACACTCGAAAAATTTCAAACTTTTCGGCATTCCGGCAACAGTCAAATTCACACTTCCTTCTTTAAAGTTTAAAATTGCCTTATGTGCGTTAAGAAACTCCATACCTAATATAATTTGTGTACTAAGTAATGGAACAATAATAAAATTAGCAGAAAATTCGTATCCTTGACAAATGAAATTTAAGTTGGTCTGTTGTTTGACTTCCACGCTTTTTCCAGAAATAGCGCCTCGAATTGTAGTTTTAGAAACAGGTAACACAGGACAGGCAATAGTTCTTAGACGTATATGAAAAACTGATTAACTAATGACATTCAATGGGCTCCCAGAATCTAAAACTGCAGTGAACTTATTCTTACCTACACATACTTCAATAACAGGATGTAAAAATGCGTCTACATTATTTTCCTTTTCGTCTAGCAAAATGTCTCTCATGTCTTCCAGGCGTACGTAGTGTAAAGTCGTAGTGTCATTACTTTCTAAACCGTCTATATTGCTGCCAGAAGCCGAAGCTACAAGTCATTGTCGATTGTTCGCGTCACGTCTTTGATTCTTTCCGTCATTTCGCGGATCAATTTCTACGATTTGCACTTGTCTCTCTGAATTTCTGTCACGCGGATGATGCCAATTAGGTCCCTCCTGTCTGTTACATGCAAATTCTTGGTTGTGTCTGTTATTAAAATTTCTGTTTTCCTGGCTATCTGCACGACTACTCCTTGTGTAATTTCGACTGTCACTTCTGAAATTATTGTTATATCTACTACCCTGGTTATTTCTGTAGTAAGAATTCCTATTATTGTATGAATAATTTCTGTCTTGATGATACCGATTACTGTTTCCGTATGATTGATCATTCCGGTAGGAATTTCCGTTATTATAATTGTCTGTGTAATTTCTGTTAGACCGTCTGTTATTTTCATAAGGCTGGTATCTATTATCCTGTCTGTTTCGCCTGTTATTCTCAAAATTACCCATATAACGTCCGTTCCGATCATTATCCTTTTTCTCTGAAAATCTATTGTAATTACTGTTACTAAAAAAATTGCAAGAAGTCCCGTCGTCGTTGTCATACTCAAGTTCTTGTAGCAAGGCCTTAAAAGTCTCAATGTCGTCTTTACATCTTCCAGCTAAAGCAATTTGTCTTATCGATTGTGGCAGCTTAGTTAAACAAATGCGAATTAATTCAGTCGGGCTATAAGGGTTGGAAAGGAATTGATTCTTTCGAATCATTCTTCAAAGTATTCTGCCGGCGTGCGGAACTCAGTCTGTTTAAAATTCCGCTGCATAATAAGACTATGTTTGACTCTGTCTTGCGTGTTTTCGGACCAATATACCGATAGAAATGCATGATAAAAATCATTTAGATTATTACAATCTCTAATAAGTGCGCGCATGCGCGTCGCCGATTCGTTTTCTAAATATCCACACATAAATTCCAATTTGTGACTTAGTGGCCAATTTGGTGGAAGTGTGTACATAAATTGATCTAACCATGAACATGGATGTATGTCATTCTTAGAATTGCGAAAGATCTTAAATTTCCGAACAGTTAAGAAGTGTTTATAGTCAAAGTTTTCTCCTCGTGGCGACAAAGACCTACCGCGTCTGTCCCAGTCCGAATGTCGATTATTGTCAAGTTCGCGCGCCTGGCGCTCTCTTGTTGCATCTCGTAAATGAAATAAATTATTATCTTCAAACCCCTCTGCTATCTGTGATTCTAAATTTCTTCTGCTGTCTTTTCCTACGATTTCGCCTTCAATTTGTTTGACTTGCTTTCGTAATGCCTCAAATTCCCTTTTGACACGTTCATTAAATTTTCCCTGATTTTCAACATGCTTATTTATGTTCTGGTACTCTTCGGTTTCTGCAAATGGCAATGGAGCTGTATCATCTGAATCTCTGTCCCCATTTAAACTAATAGTTGTCAATTTATCTGAAATCTCCTCAACTCTTTCCGATAAGTCACCTAATTGTTAATCAAAATATCCACGGGTATGCTGCCGGTCTATAGTGTCCAACGGGCACAATATTTCGGCGATCAAACATGTCGCCATCATCAGGTGAACTGACGGACTGAGCTCCTGTGAACGTGCCGGCACGGAGATCCGTACGCTATGGCTGCTCAGAGGGAACTGGGTTCGGTCGCGGCGGCGGCCGATTTAAATACCCTCCGCCCGCGGCGCGCTCCCTCCGCCGTCCGCGCCCAGCGCCACGGTCGCGCGGTGGAACAGATTGCGACGGCGTCTGAGATGACGTCGGTGTGATGGCTCTGTCCGCCGTGGTCGTCACAACTATACGTCTGCTCGATTTACTCTTGATTAACCCGATCTCTGGTTCCCAAGCCTTGCTAAGATTATAGCCACAGTCCCGGTTTATGAGGTCGTCATTGGTGCGAATTTCGATGGCCTCTCTAACAACGCTGTCCCAATATCTCGACGTCTGTACCAGAATCCTCGTGCGGTCATACGCACTGGGCGCGGACGGCGGAGGGAGCGCGCCGCGGGCGGAGGGTATTTAAATCGGCCGCCGCCGCGACCGAACCCAGTTCCCTCTGAGCAGCCATAGCGTACGGATCTCCGTGCCGGCACGTTCACAGGAGCTCAGTCCGTCAGTTCACCTGATGATGGCGACATGTTTGATCGCCGAAATATTGTGCCCGTTGGACACTATAGACCGGCAGCATACCCGTGGATATTTTGATTATCAAATACGCCGGGAGAAACTCAAGAATCACACCTAATTGTTCTTTCTGTTTATTTACGTCTTCCGTAAGTGTCGCGACTCGGGTTTCGGTATTGACACATTTAGTAGTTAACTGTTCATACTGTTGTGTTAGGTTATTTATTCTGTCATTTGGTACAGATTCCTCGATTCTTTCAAATATTTCTTCCTTATCGTGTGCACGTTGTAAATTTAACTCTGAAAATTTTTGTACTATCACGCGATCTCTTTCTTCCTGTTCTCTATCCTGTTCCTTTTGTCTGATTTCTATTGAAATTAATCTATTATTGTGAGCATTCAAAATCGGTTGTACTTCTTCTCTAATTTCTTTCTTTAATTCATCTTTCATGTTTTTGAAACATGTCCCTATTCGTGAGTCCAACCGTGTTTCCATTGTTCCCATATCAGTTTTTAGCCGTGTTGCCACTGTTTTCAATTCAGATCCTAACTGTGATCCCAATGAATCTAACCGTATTTCCATTGTTCCCATCTGTGTTTTTAATTCAGATCTAAACTGTGTTTCCATTGTTCCCATATCAGTTTTAATTGTTCCTATCTCTGTTTTAATTGTTCCTATTTGTGAGTCTAACCGTGATCCCAAATTTAATATTGCACTCATCAACTGCTCCATATTAACTTGTTCGAAATTCTTTTCGCCCCTAACATTTCCCGCAAAATCAACTTCTTCCGTCAAAGCTGTAAAGCTCACTGTGTTCGACACTATTCCAGAATCTTCTGTCGTTAATCTCGTATTCTGAAAATTTTTTGATTGTGAAAAATTTTGAACTGGTTCTGGACTATTTTCCCGACTTATTAAATTGTTTTCAACTTCATTATTCATCATACTGTTCTCCTGTGTTGGCGAGTTCGCCATGTCAACAATTTCGTCATTCTGACTATCCATCATTTTTGCCTTTTTCATCGATCGCGTAATCATTTACAAAACATACAAAACTCGTCACTATATGAAAATTACACACAATGACACTTTATCACCAACAATATCATTCACACGAAATGCTTCCCTCAAACACGATTAACGAACAATTGAAATCTTCATAATTGCACAAAATTGTCAAACCCGTATACAAGACAACAAAAATTAAATTTTGCAAAAAATACCATTAGAAGAATGACAATTACCAAATCTACACATACAATATAGACTACAATTACTAAACTACAAATTACTACAACAATACTACTGTCTGCTATTTTTACAATCAGAGGAATTCCAAGGGACGATCCGAAGCAGCGGTCGCCACGTGCATGGGGGCTTAATTAAATATAATGCAAATAATTTTAATTTTTTGATTTAGTAGCTGTCTGTTCGGTTACGCAGTCTCGTAACCCATTGGCCCTGTCTAGTATAGTACGCAATCTGACTGCATAGAATAACAACAAAGAACGAAAGAAAACTTCCGTTAAAACAATTAATTAATTCCCCAGCAACTATGAAAGCTACGAAACAACAAGGCACAAGTGTCGCTGTTCTGTGTGTGGAAGTGTGATTCAACGTACACATCTGGCACGGTACTTCCTCAATAAGACAAGGTATTTTAAGCACCATCTGCACTGAAGTAATTACAAAAAAAAACAGAAATACTATAATTGCATATAGAAACCAGAATTACACTCTAATACATGAACACAAGCCAGATGCTTTGTTGACTGAACCTGTAACCAAGAGGCATTATTGTTTAAGACATTGAAATAATGAAAAAAAAGAGGAATTTTTTTTACCTTCATATATATTGACGAAAAGCACACAGATCATTACAGCAAAATGGGTCAAATGGCTCTGAGTACTATGGGACTCAACTGCTGAGGTCATTAGTCCCCTAGAACTTAGAACTAGTTAAACCTAACTAACCTAAGGACATCACAAACATCCATGCCCGAGGCAGGATTCGAACCTGCGACCGTAGCGGTCTTGCGGTTCCAGACTGCAGCACCTTTAACCGCACGGCCACTTCGGCCGGCGATCATTACAGCATCCCCAATCCAACGATATCTGGTGTCTAGCCCATCAAAACAATATGACAAAATCTGAACAAGCACTCTCCATGGGAACTTCTCAACAACGACTCACCACTGCTACATCTCAACAAGCACTCCCCACGACTTCTCGACAAGAACTGCCTACCACCGCTTCTGAACAAGCACAGCCTGTGGAGGCGGATGAATAATACTCTCTGGCGCTGTGACTCAGTGTAGCCACCTTTCAACTTGCCAGCGACGAAATGGTCCAGATGAGCGCGGGACAGCAAGGCTAACAGCGCGAACAATCGCGTCAGACACGTCACGTAGGAAGTCATCAATACAACCCGACAAAGAGGGAGAAAACACGACCTGTGCAGTGTATAAAGGCCAATCGGCGCGTTGGAAAGACCAACGAGGTAACCTGTCCATCGGGGAGCGGGAAGGGAGAGAGAGAATCAACGGGAAATGGTCACTATCACAAAGGTCGTCGTGTGGCGACCAGTGTAATGAAGGGAGGAGAGAGGGAGAAGAAAGAGAAAGATCAATTGCAGAAAAGGTACCATAACCAGCACTGGTATGAGTAGGGGAGCCATCATTAAGAAGGAACAAGTCGTGGTCTGCAATAAACTGGTCTATGAGAAGACCACTCGTCTAGATGGAAAGGCACTGCCCCACAAGGGATGATGAGCATTAAAATCCCCAGGGAGGAGGAAGTTGCTGAAGAAGGGCAGTTAAGGCAGCAGGTGTAAGAGTCCTGTCAGGAGGGAAATATTGCAAAATGTGACCTCAGAGTCCAGGTGGACCCTAACAGCAACCGCTTCCAATGTAGTTTGAAGAGGAATCCACGTGCTAGCAATGTCTGTATTGACCAACGTACAAACGCAACCAGAAGCCCGCAGGGGTCCGACCCGATTTCGACAGGAAACATGGAACCCACGGAGGGTTGGTGAGTGAGCATCAGTAAAATGAGATTCCTGTAGAACCACACAAGCTGCAGAGTAGGACGAAAGAAGGGATTTCAATTCCGGAAGGTGACGATAGCATCCATTACAATTCCATTGGAGAACCACAGAACGATGATTTAAATGGGTGCTGAACACGCCAAAGCCAGTTATACCGCCGGGTCCCCACCCATCACCGACAAGGAGGGGGCGACATCCATGAACGACAGGTCAGAATCCGGTTGTGAAGTCGGGGATGGGACCTCTGGTGACACCAGAGGCTCTTTGTCCCGGGACTTATGTTTCTTCTTCTTTTCAGGCTGAGATCGAGGATGGCTGTGTGGCATAAAGGAGCCAGCTGCAGCAAGATCGGGAACAGAAAGAGACCGGGCGACCTGGTGGCCGACAGAACGCGGCTCTCACGGTCGTCGCGTGGCAGCAGACCTTTGGCCTGGAAGGTGCCAGGAAGGGGCATCCCGGGAGAGGCGCCCTGGACCAGCAGGCGCCGAAGGAGTGGGACACTTCTCCGGCTGGGGAGGGGGATCAGCGCCCAGAGGAGAAGGTGTGGGAGCCACAGGGGAGGGGGGCCCAGAGGAGAAGGTGTGGGAGCCACAGGGGAGGGGGCCTTACCCCCATCCTGGGGATGGGGGTAAGGAAGGGGGAGGAGGGGTGAAGATGTAACCAAAGCGTAACTAGATGACATGGACATAGGGTGAAGACGTGTATACTTCTTACAAGCCTCTGTGTAGGTTAAACGATCGAGGGACTTATACTCCTGTATCTTCTTTTCCTTCTTATATACTGGGCAATCTGGTGAACGTGGAGAATGACTGCCATGACAATTTACACACACAGGAGGGGGAACATAGGGACTCCCCTCATGGAGTGGACGTCCACAGTCACCACAGAGAGGGGCCTGTGAACAGCGGGAAGACATGTGTCCAAAACGCAAGCACTTAAAACACCTCATAGGAGGTGGGATGTACGGCTTCACATCACATCGATAAACGATAATCTTAACTTTATCAGGGAGGGTATCCGCTTTAAAGGCCAGGATAAAGGTACCAGTATCAATGCGATTGTCTTTAGGACCCTTCTGAACACGCCGAACAAAGTGAACAGCCCGCCGTCCGAGATTGTCCTGAAGTTCCTCATCAGTTTGAAGGATGAGGTCCCTGTGAAAAATCACACCTTGAACCATATTTAGAGACTGGTGGTGTGTAATGGACACAGGAATTGTGCCAAGATGGGTACAGGCACGAAGGGCCACAGATTGGGCAGCTGAAGCAGTTTTGATCAGCATCGAACCCGACCGCATCTTGCTCAGGGAGTCCACTTCGCCAAACTTGTCTTCAATGCGTTCCACAAAGAATAAAGGTTGGTGTTGGTGAAAGTATCCCCATCAGTCCTGGTGCAAACTAGATAACAGGGGAAAGGTTTCACCCATAGCCGACGGGCCTGACCCTCTTCCCAGGGGGTAGCCATGGAAGGGAAGGCGGAAGGGGCAAGAGAAGCAGCACTTGAAGAATCAGTTCCACGCAGAGAGACAGCCGCAGAAGAACGGCCAGAGTTCTGGACCCGTATGCGTTTCATTTGCATAGCGTCCGCCCTGATACCACCCACTCCGATCAGTGGCTCTCCTCACGGGCGCCACACAGCCACAGCAAGGGCCGTCTCGCACGGCGGCCATTGCTGGGAGTTCTGATGCTCCAGGATGACGAGCAACCACTCCGAGGCATGCATGAGGAGGTCACAGCTCAGGTATCAGAAGTGTGATCCCTGTGTGTTCAGGGGGCTCAACCAAAAGGGTACATAGCGACCCCACCACACGGGCTGGCTACCATGCTGGCTAAGCACCCTAGCATGGGACAACGACGTGAAAGAAAAGGTGGAATGAACTAGGAGGGCACACATCGGAGACACTAGATAAGGTGCTCTTCCCCAAATGGCTCACACTATGGAGGAGAAATTTTGTAATGGAGGTCAAACCCCAGAGGGGGATCAGGGAGGAGGTGATTATGCAACAACGCCAAATTGTAAAACCAACAGAACCAGGAGGATAGTGGGGGCCAACATAAGCAAGGACACCAAGACAGGGAGAGGAGAGGGCGAGGGGAAGGGAGCAAGGAGGGGAAAGGAGGGGAAGGGGGAGAAAATGCAGCCCTGGAGAGAAAGAAGACTGCAATAGCTCGGGGCCCCGTGCTCGCCACGCACGTATCCACAAAAGAGTTGTGGACCACCTGGGGGGGGGGGGGGGAGGTCGTAACTGTACTTTATTTGACCCGCCAGGATAGCTGCACGCTTTAGGACGCCTCTTCTGGGTTCAGGGCGGCGCGCTTGGCCCGAATCGAATCCACATGTTAGATTAACAACAAGGGCCGGTGTGTCAGCCAGCCTGGTTGTGGTTTTTAGGCAGTTTCGCACATCTGACTAAGTGAATACTGGGCTGGTATCCACGTCTCACCTCAGTTATTACGATTCACTGACATTTGGAAGACATTCGCACACTTTCACATGAGACAACACTAGTCGCAGACAGCTGAGGTGCACAAATTCCGTTCCGAGGGAGAAAGCGATGGCCTTAGTAGGGACATCCGCCAACCTACTACCACCAATGTTAAAAACTTGAATCATTAACATGCCGACCCTGTAATGATATAGGATAAAGGCCAGGAAAAATAAGCAAATGTACTTTATTTAACTATATTCTACATATTACAAATTGGCACAATATTTTTTTTACTTATTTACTATGTACTTTCACCACAACGTTATCGACAGAGATTGTGTGGGTAACAAAGTTAACAGAGCTCGCCTTAAAACCATCTGTTGATAAAGTCTCTATGCCGAACGATGTAGGTAGCTAAATGAAGCAGTCGGATAATAAGAGTTCTTTTGAAATAAACAAAACCGCGGAACTGGCAGTCCAGCCCACTGAATGCTATTTTTTCGATCTCACTAATTTAACACTCAGCCATTGAGCTTTGCAGCAGCATTTCTGTAATGTTCACAGACGTACTTTGATATCCAGTCCCTTCAGACACACTAGTGTGCTCATTCTCTCCCGCTGAGTGCAGCAGCAGTTTCCACCGCTAAGCACAACTTATTAACGCTCTCACAACAGGTGGTTCGCGACGTTTCACTGTGTAGCACAGTTCTATGTAGTGTGTTGCAAAATTTTGTTATGTCCAGAAGACTGAAGCTTATAAAACGACGCATTTCACTTTTTAACGTTAGATGCAGTTAATTTTGAGACTGTATGGACAAGTCTACGCCTGAAACGGTAACGATCAGTTCATCTTGCCGATAATTCGAGCGGCGGTAAAAACCTGGAATAATGAGACTTTATTCTTCCCACTCAGTTGGTCAGTTTTGATGAGTTCGCAAACCTAAGTAGATACTGGTCCTACAGTTTTATTTCAGATTTGTGAGGTTTGCTCCTTAGAGAAACTTTGTACTCTCATGTTGTGGTTAAATTACCTTACCCCTTAAACATTTGCGTACAGGACGATCGACGGTAAGAAACACAAATTGTACTTACGGCACACTTTTGTTCAGTTAAAACATTCTGTTTTAAAGATGAATTACCCCAAAATATAGTATTATAGTATTATAAGTGTCTGAAAATTCCATCAAAGGTGCCTAAACTTCTTGTACGCAAAACATCGGCGTTCTGGACAGGATCAGTTTAAGGTCGCTCAGGGACCTTTATTAACCAGCTGTGGGGCTCCTATTCACCAACACATATTCCTTTATAAGTATTACTTTACTTCCGTATAATATAGAAGGTAACGACTAATAAAATTTTTATTTTGCGAGGTCAAGCACTAACAGATGCTATGCATTATGATTTTCGAACCATTATATGAACAGTGTAAGCGAGATGCTAAAACAATACATCACAGCTGACTTTTATTCGCTGCAGTCACATAGTAAGGACAAGACCGCCATTCAGAAGAGTACAGGAATTAGTCAAATGAGAACGAGGCAGATGGAAAAGAAATAGGTAAACTATTTATTATTTCAAAAGTAATCGCTATAACTGTTAATACACTTATCCCACTGGGAGACCAGACGCTCACTGTCTCCATGGAAAAATAATTGCGATTGCGTACAAAACCATTACTGTCCCCAGGCATGCACATCTTCGTCTGATGTAAACCGACGGACACAAATGTCTTTCAACAGGGTTCCAAAAATACGGAAATCGGTTGAATGATGTGTATGAGCTTCCCAGCGAAACTTGTGCAGCGTACTTGAACAACTGGCAATATGTGGGCGCGATATCTCCCGAGGTGATTTTCACATTTTTGGAGCCATGAAGAAAGATATTCGTGGCCGTCGATTTGCTTCAGACGAAGCAAATGGTTCCATAGTCAACCGCAAACATTTTTCCACAAAGGCGTTGACCATCTTGTCTCATAGCGCGATAAATGTGTTAACAGTTTTTAACACCGAAAATGCAGATAAAATACCTACCACACCATCCAAAATTTTCGCCGTTTAATGTCCGTTGATTGCTCGTACTGTACTTCAGCTTCTGAATCTGTAAGCTTTATTACAGAAAATATATTTAATAAGTAATCGATGTAATAGTGTATTTATTTCTGACTGTATATAATTTAGTGTAATTATAAGGAAAATATTGTAAATTGTTGGCTAATAGCCAAGGGAACTTTTTTTAAATGTACCGATAGCAATGACGAAATGGCAGTAGTTGTTTATCTTTGCATATGCAGAGTCTCTGTCGCGTTGCGAGCAGAGAGGAAGCAGAGCAGCTTGAGTCATGAAAGAGTGCGGAAGCGTCCCGAAGACACGGGGGGTGCAGCTATGCAGGGCCGGCCTTAGCCATCCAGCTGCCCCGGGCGAGTCGTCCAGTTGGCGCCCTTTATTGTATAAATAGCGAACCTGGCAGTGCTTTGCAACACTGTATTTGACTGTTTTCTAGAAATCGTCTTAAGTGGTTAATGGCGTCATCTTATGATCATAACATGGTTTTTTTCCATCGTAAATTTGAGTATTTTATTTTTTTAAATGGAAATGAAATCCAAATAATCTGAAAGCCCGCTAAGACGCTCCATGTGAGTCTTGCGTAGCCTGTGACGTCAGTCCAGCATGCTGCTGTCGCTGCCGTAACAGTCAGTATAGCAGTGATATATTGTTTGGGCATTCACGTTTTGGGAAATTGTCTAAAAATATTGCGTAGTACTGCACTGTACATCTACAAAAACTCCAGAAAATTGTTTTTGCGTGTTCCAAACAAAGAAAAGATGCGTAAAATGTGGTTGAAACAGGCTCGTATATCCCAAATATTTCTTTTCTTTTCTGAAGCACCCCTGTACTAAAGCGAACCAAACAAAACAAAAATTATTCAAATTGGCCAAGCCATTTCTTTGTTTTGGTGAGACTAACACACAACAATTGATTTTTATATATAGGAGGTAATATGTATAACGAAAAAACACTAATTTTGAATTGGGTACCATTCGTATTAATTAAATCATAATGTAATGTATATTTCACAGTCTGTATTTTCTTTTATTTGGAGCGACCGGTAGTTTCTGTTGTGAACGAGAGATGGTGCGGCTGCATGGGCTCTTCCTTGTTGCAGTTCTTGAAACAAATGAGAGAGGCGCTTTGGTAGAGCCCGTGCTAGCCCGCGTCAAACATGGATGGTTGCAGACAATACGAAGATTGCATTCAGCATGATTTCTCTTCTGCTACCCCGAATTCATCGCGCATTCGTGAGATTAATGACGTATGTTGAATGAGACTGAATAATATTTTAGTTTCGCGAAATGGGTGATTGTAAATTGTAATTTTTTTTTTTGTTTTTACATGCGTTTAGTACGTGGCACCCCTTGGGCCCCGGAGCCCTGGGCGACCGCCCGGGTCGCCCCACCCTAAAGCCGGCGCTGCAGCTATGATTACGCCAGTGTAAGCGCGCATAATTCGTAAAGCCGCGAATATTGAGAGCACGGTAGGAGTGGACAGGCAGAGGAAGCTACAACTCTAACTAATGCCTGTCCCATAATTATCGGTGGCTCTGGAGACGACTCGAGCTTCTCATCCAGCAGCGGAACCAGCGGCAGCTACGCATTGTCGTCGGCTACATCCTTCGGTGTCCGCTCAGCTACATCGTAAGACTGTTACGTGAAAAATTATGAACTTACGTAGGCATTACCCAGTGACATTTCCTTGACAAAGTATGACTAACTTGAATAATAACCTGCAATAGTTAAAAGTTATAGGGCACTGTGTTGTCATTGTTCTCAGACATTATTACCAAGCAGGGTCCCTTTCCTTTCCATGCAATCACCGAGTGTCGTAAGAATATGAAAATTGATTAATTATTTACTGCCACTTTTGTTTGTTTGCTAATGACCAGTTTCAGTCTAAATTTTCTGTCTCAGTAACTGTTCATTCTTGTACTGCATAACAAAGGCTTAACTAATTTGCAATTTTGTGTATTAACTTCATTCACTCAAATTAACTCAAAATTTCACTGGCAAAACTAATAACTAAAGATACAACACAAATTTAGAGTGCGCAATTTCATTTCTTCTGTATTTACCTTGGCGAGTGACTTCTGCTGGCTTGGTATGTATTTTATTGTTATATTTAAAGTAAAACCAGTTGCCTGTTTGCTCACAGTAAATTCAATTCAATCTTTCAATAATCAAAAGTAATTTGCTTTCCTCTTTTTGCATTACGTTACACTGAGGTTACTGAAAGTATTTTTTTTTTACATAACAAAGTTTTAGTTACATTTATTTAACCAGTAACTCTATTTAATTTTACTTTAAAAATTTAATATTTCATAATAAGTAATTGCAAACTCAGTGCTTTCTGATTCATTTTTTTCTCTGAATTGGTCTACGGTGGAAAAGCGTGACAAACTTCTGTTGCCACGTCAGTGATTATTGCTTAAATTTTTTTGCCGTCACCTTTAAGATTACGGAGATTCATTGCCCTAACGGGCTGGCGACTGTTTAATTATCCCTTTTTTATCTAATGAGTGTTTTCTTTGTATTATCAGTAAATTGTATAGTAAAAATTACGTGGTGCCCTTTTCCCCTGTGTGTGGCTCGTGAGCGATTGCAGTATATTCCAACCATCAGGTTTCGAATAGATCCTTCCTTCGGAAGGATCTGTTGTACACTTTCCTGAAACTACCCGGTGTTATTCTCCTTCGGCAACGATAGCCTTAACTCACTGTAAAATTTCATTTGGCATATGCGATCATGAACAGTTATATCGCAATCCAGTAGGCCGATTAGGAAGGAGGAGGTTACAAGTTATGGCGATTACTTTTGAGTTAATAAACAGATTACTTCCTTTTTTACCATCTGTTTCATTTTCATTTGATTTCCCTTTATACATAGTAAGAGGCTTCCTTGTGTTTTGGGTCCCTTCCAAGAATTAAAACCGTTAACCCGCCGAGTTGGCTATGCAGCAAAGTGTCTATGGTGACGGCGAACCCCGTCTCGACTCGTGCGGAGTCGGTTCTGCTGGTCAGCATCATCGTGGTTTTCAAGCGGTTATCTGTGCACTGATAGCCTCTATAAATGTTTCCGTCTCATTACAGCTTACACAGGCGGAAAGAACACGAACAAAGAACACCTCTACATAGCTCCAGATCTATGATATTTCCGAATCGGGACAAAAACTTGATAGCGACTCTCATTCCCACCCCCTACCCCTTGTCATCGAGCGTTTGAGATAGGCCGTCAAAAATAAAAAATAAAAAAAAACTTTCAAAAATATGTTCATTTTGTAGCGCACACCTTTCTGACGCGTTTGATATATAGAAGATACATGCTAGAGGAAATGTAAGACATGTTATTTGGTATTGTTGTTGTTGTTGTTGTGGTCTTCAGTCCTGAGACTGGTTTGATGCAGCTCTCCATGCTACTCTATCCTGTGCAAGCTTCTTCATCTCCCAGTACCTACTGCAACCTACATCCTTATGAATCTGCTTAGTGTATTCATCTCTTGGTCTCCCTCTACGATTTTTACCCTCCACGCTGCCCTCCAATACTAAATTGGTGATCCCTTGATGCCTCAGAACATGTCCTACTAACCGATCCCTTCTTCTGGTCAAGTTGTGCCACAAACTTCTCTTCTCCCCAATCCTATTCAATACTTCCTCATTAGTTATGTGATCTACCCATCTAATCTTCAGCATTCTTCTGTAGCACCACATTTCGAAAGCTTCTATTCTCTTCTTGTCCAAACTATTTACCGTCCATGTTTCACTTCCATACATGGCTACACTCCATACAAATACTTTCAGAAATGACTTCCTGACACTTAAATCTATACTCGATGTTAACAAATTTCTCTTCTTCAGAAACGCTTTCCTTGCCATTGCCAGTCTACATTTTATATCCTCTCTACTTCGACCATCATCAGTTATTTTGCTCCCCAAATAGCAAAACTCCTTTACTACTTTAAGTGTTTCATTTCCTAATCTAATTCCCTCAGCATCACCCGACTTAATTCGACTACATTCCATTATCCTCGTTTTGCTTTTGTTGATGTTCATCTTATATCCTCCTTTCAAGACACTGTCCATTCCGTTCAGCTGCACTTCCAGGTCCTTTGCTGTCTCTGACAGAATTACAATGTCATCGGCAAACCTCAAGGTTTTTATTTCTTCTCCGTGGATTTTAATACCTACTCCGAATTTTTCTTTTGTTTCCTTTACTGCTTGCTCGATATACAGATTGAATAACATCGGGGAGAGGCTACAACCCTGTCTTACTCCCTTCCCAACCACTGCTTCCCTTTCATGTCCCTCGACTCTTATAACTGCCATCTGGTTTCTGTACAAGTTGTAAATAGCCTTTCGCTCCCTGTATTTTACCCCTGCCACCTTTAGAATTTGAAACAGAGTATTCCAGTCAACATTGTCAAAAGCTTTCTCTAAGTCTACAAATGCTAGAAATGTAGGTTTGCCTTTCCTTAATCTTTCTTCTAAGATAAGTCGTAAGGTCAGTATTGCCTCACGTGTTCCAGTATTTCTACGGAATCCAAACTGATCTTCCCCGAGGTCGGCTTCTACTAGTTTTTCCATTCGTCTGTAAAGAATTCGTGTTAGTATTTTGCAGCTGTGACTTATTAAACTGATTGTTCGGTAATTTTCACATCTGTCAACACCTGCTTTCTTTGGAATTGGAATTACTACATTCTTCTTGAAGTCTGAGGGAATTTCACCTGTTTCATACATCTTGCTCACCAGATGGTAGAGTTTTGTCAGGACTGGCTCTCCCAAGGCCGTCAGTAGTTCCAATGGAATGTTGTCTACTCCGGGGGCCTTGTTTCGACTCAGGTCTTTCAGTGCTCTGTCAAACTCTTCACGCAGTATCTTATCTCCCATTTCATCTTCATCTACATCCTCTTCCATTTCCATAATATTGTCCTCAAGTACATCGCCCTTGTATAGACCCTCTATATACTCCTTCCACCTTTCTGCTTTCCCTTCTTTGCTTAGAACTGGGTTTCCATCTGAGCTCTTGATGTTCATACAAGTGGTTCTCTTATCTCCAAAGGTCTCTTTAATTTTCCTGTAGGCAGCATCTATCTTACCCCTAGTGAAATAAGCCTCTACATCCTTACATTTGTCCTCTAGCCATCCCTGCTTAGCCATTTTGCACTTCCTGTCGATCTCATTTTTGAGACGTTTGTATTCCTTTTTGCCTGCTTCATTAACTGCATTTTTATATTTTCTCCTTTCATCAATTAAATTCAATATTTCTTCTGTTACCCAAGGATTTCTAAGAGCCCTGGTCTTTTTACCTACTTGATCCTCTGCTGCCTTCACTACTTCATCCCTCAAAGCTACCCATTCTTCTTCTATTGTATTTCTTTCCCCCATTCCTGTCAATTGTTCCCTTATGCTCTCCCTAAAACTCTGTACAACCTCTGGTTTTTTCAGTTTATCCAGGTCCCATCTCCTTAAATTCCCACCTTTTTGCAGTTTCTTCAGTTTTAATCTACAGGTCATAACCAATAGATTGTGGTCAGAGTCCACATCTGCCCCTGGAAATGTCTTACAATTTAAAACCTGGTTCCTAAATCTCTGTCTTACCATTATATAATCTATCTGATACCTTTTAGTATCTCCAGGGTTCTTCCATGTATACAACCTTCTATCATGGTTCTTAAACCAAGTGTTAGCTATAATTAAGTTGTGCTCTGTGCAAAATTCTACCAGGCGGCTTCCTCTTTCATTTCTTAGCCCCAATCCATATTCACCTACTACGTTTCCTTCTCTCCCTTTTCCTACACTCGAATTCCAGTCACCCATGACTATCAAATTTTCGTCTCCCTTCACTATCTGAATAATTTCTTTTATATCATCATACATTTCTTCAATTTCTTCGTCATCTGCAGAGCTAGTTGGCATATAAACTTGTACTACTGTAGTAGGCGTGGGCTTCGTGTCTATCTTGGCCACAATAATGCGTTCACTATGCTGTTTGTAGTAGCTTACCCGCTTTCCTATTTTCCTATTCATTATTAAACCTACTCCTGCATTGCCCCTATTTGACTTTGTGTTTATAACCCTGTAGTCACCTGACCAGAAGTCTTGTTCCTCCTGCCACCGAACTTCACTAATTCCCACTATATCTAACTTTAACCTATCCATTTCCCTTTTTAAATTTTCTAACCTACCTGCCCGATTAAGGGATCTGACATTCCACGCTCCGATCCGTAGGACGCCAGTTTTCTTTCTCCTGATAACGACACTTTGGTATTAAGTTTGACAAACTGCAGTGCTAAGCCTCTTTACACAGCATTCTTCTATCGCACGTCACTGTAGTTCGCTCTGTGGAATTCAGACGTATATATTTTGTAGTGGAAGCCATCAAACCTATATTCAGGACAGTGGAAATTAAAATATCCTGTGGTGCCTCTCCTGCTCCCAGTTGGCTGGTTTGACATCCTACCTCCCTGAAAAAATCTCGCAATTAACACTGTGAGAGCATTTGTGACTGAGAGAACAAGAACTGTTCAGAAAATTTGTACTCTTCATTGCCTACTAGCTAATAACTCTCTCTTTTGTGTGATATAAAATTAATAATAGGAAACATAAAGCAGTAAAGACAAAAGACAAGCAACACAGCACACATTTCTTCCATCCTTAGGTCCCTGCATTTTTTCCTCTCTAACCTCGCTATAGGTTTACACAATGTGCTTCCCTTTCTGCGAAAGAATATGTTACCTCATCAAAGTTCGTCAAACGTTTTGTTGAATAAAAATTCAGAATGTTATTGTTTAATATTTCAGTATTCAGCTGTTAACACGAATAGTACCCAAAAATGGTGTGGTTTCTCGGTTTGATTACGTCTATTTTATCACTGGCTGCTAGATAAAACGAAATATTGCAGCAGTTGTAACACACACCAAATAAGCGAGACTATTTTGGAACAAATGATCATTTTTGTCTACCTGATTTACATAAATAACACGACAGAATATAATTCACAAAGTACCAATATCAAATGCCTATTAGGCCTACTACAAGCGAAAAGTTTTATGTCAGGAAATAGTTTCACATTTCCTTCAAATGCCCCAGTTTCTGAAGCATGTGATTGAAAAGCAGCAGTAGTACGAAATTTTTATATAAATTCGGAATTGTCATATTCTTCGTTATAATTTATATAATGTTCCCATTTTTTCCCCTTACTAGTCCTAAGAAACAATCAATCTTGTCATCACTAATTCGGTAACTATTCCTGCTATTGTCAAAACTTATCCTCTGGTTAACTTCGCTAACCCTGTCAGAATCACTGGTTTAGTTATCCCGCGTTTATTCTCCGGTTTGACGTTGGTACAGGTCCGAACACAGCGTTTTACGCGCTATTTCAGAATAGAACTTAAGCGGCTGCTAACAGGGACTGTACAACTGACCCTTAGTAGCGTTGCTGTCAAAATTTCATTTTCTTGGGTACACCGAAAGGATAATAAGTATTTTTTCGTACCTATTAGTCATGTTAGTCGTTTATTTCCATTCTGGTAATCTGAATCTACGGATTTCGCTAATAATTATAACAACATTGATCATTTGCACACCAAATCAACCTCATAAACAGCGATTGGCATTCACCCATTCCGATTCATTCAGTCATCTCGTATAGTCCCGTCCGTTTTTATCTGCAGGAAAATTTTTTAATCCTGGATGCGTCGGTGATTCCCCTGGCAGAGGCGTCACGTACACTAAGCACGCATTCAAAGATCAATTTATAATTCGTTCAGATATCAACTTAGAATGTGTTCAAAATGTTCAAAAACCAACAGAGATTCGTTTCAAAATCATATGAACAGTCGATAGACCAACGTGCGCTGGATGCTAGGCGCTTTGTGAAATTACCACCCAGCGCAAATACCCCAGTTTGCCGCCCCCCCTCCCCTCTCAATAGAATCCTGTCACTACATTATAACACTAATACTTACATAGATTTTGACACTCATGCATCAGTCTGTAGACTGCACCATTAGTGATCCTACCTAAATAAAGCACACCCAGAGAGTTTGGAATATGTTAGATTCTGTACAACTGCCAGTTGTATCATGTGTCTCAGCGCTCTAGTAAGGAATTAAGACAGCCTTCACTCCCTACCCCCGCCCCTCCTCCTCACCCATGCAATACGATATTCTGCCTCCGCTCCCCAAAGTTCTTTCCTGACATTAATGTTTATAATTTTAAAGCCACATCTTGAACAAGCCTCCACACTATTCTTATGACAACTGATATTTCCTCAACTATTATGGCAGCGTATCAGCCAATGGAAGTAGGGGGACAAGGCCAGCATGAGTACATTATTTTTTAGTGTGGGTTGCCTACATCAGAGGCAGGTATGCATTTAGGGGCAAACCTATTGTTCTGCTTTGACTAACAGGTCATTAACCTACTGTTATGCTAAAAAGATACTTCCTTTTGCTTGACAGGTCCTTAAGCTATACTTCCCTGCCCTCTTCCCTCCCCCACCCCTCAGCAAACCACCAACCTACCCCCTCCCTCTCGCGCTACAAGAACACTTTCAGGTCTAAATTATTGGAATAGACCCTCTCACTTTTATCAGTTTCATTGTCTACTTAATTAAATTGATCAATTAATTAACACCTCCCCCTCTGGTAAACACCCTCCCAGAAATTGGTGGGGAAAAGACTCAGTTGACCTGCCACTTGCAGGGAATGAGATATCAGTGCATGTAATACTGTTTAAACAATTTAGACAATGTATGGAATGTTGATTCATTATTTATGGCAGTGTATGGAACATAGTTTATTTATTTATTTAAAGAATTTTTCAGGAAATCGATCACTTCCCCCACCACCCCATCCCCACCACCCTTGCCCACTCCCCTCTCCCCCTCCCCTAACCCTCATCTACCTGGAAACTGTCGGCTCTGCGGTGGAGAGGAAGGATCTCAGGAAGGGAAATTCAAGGGTATATATATCTGACTGCTGCATTAAGCTACCTACATCGTTTGGAACAAAGACTATATCAACAGATGGTTTTAAGGCGAGCTCTGTTAACTTTGTTGCCCAAACAATCTCTGTCGATAACGTTGTTGTGAAAGCGCATAATAAATAAGTAAAAAAATATTGTGCCAATTTGTAATACGTAGAATATAGTTAAATAAAGTACATTTGCTTATTTTTCCTGGCCTTTATCCTACATCATCACACGGTCGGCATGTTAATGATTCAAGTTTTTAACG
Organism: Schistocerca cancellata; assembly: GCF_023864275.1. NCBI lineage: Eukaryota > Metazoa > Arthropoda > Insecta > Orthoptera > Acrididae > Schistocerca > Schistocerca cancellata. The sequence goes on along the minus strand of NC_064634.1, from coordinate 142,577,543 downwards.
TTGGTGGTAGTAGGTGGGCGGATGTCCCTCCTAAGGCCATCGCTTTCTCCCTCGGAACGGAATTTGTGCACCTCAGCTGTCTGCGACTAGTGTTGTCTCATGTGAAAGTGTACGAATGTCTTCCAAATGTCAGTGAATCGTAATAACTGAGGTGAGACGTGGATACCAGCCCAGTATTCACCTAGTCAGATGTGCGAAACCGCCTAAAACCACATCAAGGCTGGTTGGCACACCGGCCCTCGTTGTTAATCTAACATGTGGATTCGATCCAGGCCAAGCGCGCCTCCCTGAATCCCGGAAGTGGCGTCCTGAAGCGTGCGACTATCAAAGACCAGTTACGACCAATGTATTGTTGAAACGTTCGAAAATTTACACAGATTTATGCCAGTGATTTATTATTTCCAGTGTTACACAATAATGTGCGCTTCAGCTTAGACAGTGTTACTATTTTCAGTTCATAAGTCACTGTTAATTTTCTCCCGAAAAAAAAAAAGAAAATGGTAGTGTGGCTCCGGGCTCCTTACAGCAAGCAACCTTTATCATGTGGCACACGTGCAGTATGGAGAAACCGCCTCTGGTTCCAGGAAAGTTATAACTGAAAAATGCCAACTACAAGAGAAGAATGTTCTGAGCTAAAAAGCATTATATACTTTGTTCACAGTTTTTACAATGAGTTGTTTCGATCACTGGAATCCGATTGTCGAATGTCTCCAAAATTATTATCTACGACTGCTCTAATCTCTCGATTGAACTCCAAACGCTTGCCAGCGACAAATTTATTTAGAAGTAGTAATGGGTGAGGACGACAGAGCGAACATTTCAACAACACGTACTTCGAATCCCTCAGTTCCCAAAGTCATCGGCAATCCTTAAAAGATCACAAAATTCCCTTTCGAAATTTACCCTTTCTTTCCTTTACTGCTATCTCAATAAATAGACTGAATAAAAGTAGGATATAGGCTACAAGCCTGACCCACTTTCTACTCAACAGTGCTTCCCTTTCATCAGCTTCGATCTCGCAATTGCAATCTGGTTTTTGTGCAAGTCTTAGATAACCAACCCTTCCGATCCATGTACTTTATCCTAGCTACCTTCAAAAATGCCACGAATGTAGTCTATTCTACATTGTCTTCAGCCGTCTCTAAATCTATAAATGCTATTAACCTATTTTCTGATATAACGGTGGAGTCAATATTGCATCACGGGTTCCTACATTCCTCTGCAACCCAAACTGATCTTCCCTGAGGCTTGCTATTAGCAGTTTTTTCATTCTTCTGTAAATAATTAGAGTAATTAGTTTGCAATTGTCACTCATTAAACTGAAGGTTCGGTATATCCACACCTATCAGCACCTACGTTCTTCAGAATTGGAATCATTAGATTCTTGAAACCTCCTGGTGGACTGAAATTGTGTGTCGGACTGGGACTCGAACCTGGGACTTTGGCTTTCGTGGGCAAATGCTTTACTCACTGAGCTATCAAAGTTCGACTCAGGACCCTCCGTCAAAAATCAACTTCCGCTTGTACCTCATTTCTTACCTTACAAATTACCTTACAAATTTTACGTCCTTCCTGAAGTCTGAGGGGCTTTCGCCTGTCCCATATATCTTGCACACTAGGTGGAAAAACTTTGTCACAGCTGCTTCTCCTAAAGTTCTCAATAATTATGATGGTTGTCTACTGTAGAAGACTTGTTTCGACCGAAATATTTCAGAGCCCTGGCAGATTTTTTAAGCAATATCTCCCATCTTATCATCAATTGCCGGTACTTTATCTTGTCTTTGTGTAGTATTGTCTTCAAGTTTATGCCCTTGTATAGAGCCTCTACGTATTCCTTCCTCGTGTCAGACTTCCCTACTTTGTTTATTATGGGCATTTTGTTTGACCTGTTAATATTCAAACAGGTGCTTCCCTTTTCTCCAAAGATCTCCATAATTTTTCTGCAGGCAAGGCGGTATCTATCTTTCCCCTAGTCATTTACACTTCTGCCATTTTGCACATCTGGCCCATCTCACTTTTTTAGACGGTTGTATTCCGCTTTGCCTATTACATTTACTGCATTGTTATTTTTTCTCCTTTCGTCAGTTAATTTTAGTATCACGGGTGTTTCCCAAAGATTTGTACCCTGCCATTGCTTTCTATATCCTCTTCTGCCTTCACTGCCTCATCCTTCAAAGCTATCAATTCGTCGTTCATTTCCACTCTTTTAGTTTCCTGTTGCCCAAGCCACCTCAATATAGAGAAAAAAAAAATCTGTTTGTAAGGACTGTACAATTGTAGTCTTACGCCTTCACTGTATAAATACCACGAAAAAATTTCACCATCGGATAAGCAGAGAAAGGACTTCATACAATCTGCTTATAGCATCATAAGGAGGCCGAGTTAACTGCCTGAATGTTAACGGAGTATCAGCTCGAGACAGTCACGATTTCTGCACCGCCAGCGAAGGCGCTGCACTTTGCAGAGGTTCAAGGCCTCACAGAGCGGTCCTGCAGACTGCTAGCACGAAGGCATAGCATCGGTGTCTCTTTACACCTGCCGTATTGTGTATCGCAGAAACTGAAGCGGTCTGGCTCTTAGCTGTATACTTTCAGAGAATGGACTTAGAAAACAAAAATGGTTCAAATGGCTCTAAGCACTATGGGATTTAACATCTGAGGTCATCAGTCCCCTAGACTTAAGGCTACTTAAACCTAACTAACCTAAGGACATCACACACATCCATGCCCGTGGTAGGACTCGAACCTGCGACCGTAGCAGCAGCGGCGTTCCGGACTGAAGCGCCTAGAACAGCCCAGCCACAGCGGCCGGCTTAGAAAACAGCAATGTTTTGTTTAAAAGGCGTTAATGTTTCGTAAAGGATAGGAATACACTATCTGATCAAAAGTATGCGGACACTATTAGTGGATATTAATATGAGCTGCTTCGACACTTCGCCTTTATGAAGCGTGAACTCTGCTGCGGACGCTTTGTATGAGGTGTATGACTAACTCTGGAGGAATGGCAGCTCATTCTTTCTCAAGAGCCGAAATTAGAGAAGGTGATGTTGGACACTGGGCTCTGAAGCAAAGTCTACGTTCCAATTCATCCCAAATGTGTTCCATTGGGTTCAGACTGGGACGCTGGGAAGGCCATTTCATTTCAGGAATGTTTTTGTTCATAAGCCGTTGCCTCACCGATGCTTCTTTATGACAAATTGTTCAAATGGCTCTAAGCACTATGGGGCATCTGAGGTCATCAGTCCCCTACACTTAGAACTACTTAAACCTAACTAACCTAAGGACATCACACACATCCATAACTGAGGCAGGATGCGAACCTGCGACCATAGCAGCAGAGTGGTTCGGAATTGAAGCGCCTAGAACCGCTCGGCCATAGCGGCCGGCGCTGCTTTATGACAGGGTGGGACGTTATCCTGACACAAAGTGTCATCTTCTCTGAACTTCTGCTCTCCTGTGTGTGGGTGAGTTCGTAAGGGTCCAAACTGCAGAGGTCATCGGTCCCTAGGCTTACACACTACTTAAACTAACTTAAACTAACATATGCTAAGAACAACACACACACCCATGCCAGTGCCACGGAAAACGTCCTCCTACCGTAACACCGTACTTCACTACTGGCGTGACACATGATGGTCGGTAACGTTATCCAATCATTCGCCAGACCCAAACCCTTCCGTCGGATTGCACACAGGATACAGTGTGAATCATCACTCCAAGTCAATGGTTTCCAGTCATCCATCGTTCAAAGGAGTCGCTCTCTGCACTACCTCAAGCGTCGTTAGCACTGAGCACAGAAATGAGTGGCATACGAGTTGATACTCGACCATTGTTGATAGCTGGATAGCTGGCAGCACTTGGTAGTCACGAGTGATTCCTTCCGCTGCTTTCACGCAATTTATTCCAACTATCCTGCTCAAAGCTCGACGGTTCCTGTCTGTTGGTACGTGAGGTGTACCTAGTCTTGGTTTAGCTGTGACTGTTTCTCTGCGTTTCCACTTCAGAATCACACCAGAAACAGGCGACTTGGCCAGCTTCAGAAGTGTTGAAATGTCCATGATGAATTTTTGCCAAGGTAACTAGTTCATGTTCGAAGTCACTCAGCCCTCCAATTGCTCCCTCTCTACTGACATCACAATACCTCCCAATTCTTTTCCTACTGAAGATAAGACACTTTTAATTGTTCTCTTCGAAGCTGCTATTTGTTAGGTGACTAGCTTCGAATTTCGCTCATTTTCACAAGCCACCGACAACAGATGAACAAAATTTTGTAAGGGGAACACGTCAAATGAGAATAATAAAGCTATTGATAATAATGTAGTCTAGATGGAAACTACTCACGATTTTTGTATTTGGAATATGTAGGGTGTTTATAAATGAATATCGGAGTTTTAATGCTTTATAAATGTATTACTTTAAACTTACAGTTATAAATGATATGTCAAATGAAAGAGCAACTCAAACAGTTGTGTTTGGTACCAGTGCGGGTGCAAATGGTTCAAATGGCTCTGAGCACTATGAGACTTAACTTCTGAGGTCATCAGTCGCCTAGAACTTAGAACTAATTAAACCTAACTAACCTAAGGACATCACACACATCCATGCCCGAGGCAGGATTCGAACCTGCGACCGTAGCGGTCGCTCGGCTCCAGACTGTAGCGCCTAAAACCGCACGACCACTCCGGCGGGCTGCGAGTGCACAGCGCGCAATGTTTCCGCCGCAATCCGCTAGACAGCGGTAGTAGCGAAGATGGCTACTAGTGAACAGTAAGCGTTTTGTGTTGTGCCGTTTCCAAAGAACGAATCTGTAGTTACTGTGCAACGTGCATTCCGGCTGAAGATCGATTGTGATTCTCCAAGTGATAATAAAATTCGTAGATAGTATCATTAATTTGAAGATACCGGATGCCTTTGTAAAGGGAAGAGCACGGGGCGCCCAAGAGTTAGTAAAGAGACTGTTGAGCGAGTGAGAGAGTCGTTCTCTCGTAGCCCACAGAAATCAGTCCAGTAGGCTAGTCATGAATTACAAGTTCCCGTGTCGACTGTTTGGAAAGTTTTTTTAAGAAAACGTGTAGAACTGCGTAAAGCCGGCAGACCATGGAGTATGTGCCAACTTCGCAAAGGAAATGTTTTTTTCATGACGATGATGCTGTGGTGTATGGGAAGGTGTCGTCGTTGAGTGACTCTAGGAGGATACAAGATGACTTGGACAGGATTTATGATTGGTGTAAAGAATGGCAGCTAACTCTAAATATAGATAAATGTAAATTAATGCAGATGAATAGGAAAAAGAATCCCGTAATGTTTGAATATTCCATTAGTAGTGTAGCGCTTGACACAGTCACGTCGATTAAATATTTGGACGTAACATTGCAGAGCGATATGAAGTGGGACAAGCATGTAATGGCAGTTGTGGGGAAGGTGGATAGTCGTCTTCGGTTCATTGGTAGAATTTTGGGAAGATATGGTTCATCTGTAAAGGAGACCGCTTATAAAACACTAATACGACCTGTTCTTGTGTACTGCTCGAGCGTTTGAGACCCCTATCAGGTCGGATTGAGGGAGGACATAGAAGCAATTCAGAGGCGAGCTGCTAGATTTGTTACCCATAGGTTTGATCATCACTCAAGTGTTACGGAAATGCTTCAGGAACTCGGGTGGGAGTTTCTAGAGGAAAGGAGGCGTTCTTTTCGTGAATCACTACTGAGGAAATTTAGAGAACCAGCATTTGAGGCTGACTGCAGTAGAATTTTACTGCCGCCAACTTACATTTCACGGAAAGACCACAAAGATAAGATAAGAGAGATTAGGGCTTGTACAGAGGCATATAGGCAGTCATTTTTCCCTCGTTCTGTTTGGGAGTGGAACAGGGAGAGAAGATGCTAGTTGTGGTACGAGGTACCCTCCGCCACGCACCGTATGGTGGATTGCGGAGTATGTATGTAGATGTAGACGTAAATGAAGATTTTCTGGATCATGTCGTCTTCAGTGATGAATCGTCCTTTCACTTTAGTGGACATGTTAACACTCACAATGTGTGCATCTGGGGCTCAGAAAAAAAAGATTCCCCTAATGTGACTGTTTTTTGTGCCGTATCCCGGCGGTAAGTTTATGAGACTTTCCTTTTTGGTGAACCTACTGTAACTGGCATTTCTTACCTTGATACACTAGAGCAATGGCTCTTCCATCAGTTGTAAGAAGATGAGCGAGAGAACTTCATTTTCCAGCAAGATGGTGCACCACCTCACTGGCATAGCGAAGTACGTGATTGGTTGAACTTCACTGTACCAAAGTGCTGGATAGGCCGCAAGAGTCCAATGACAGGGCTTGCTTTGGATGGCCTCCACGTTCACCCGACCTAACGCCATGCGATTTTTTCTTTTGGGGCTTCATCAAGGATCGTGTGTACGTGCCTCTGCTACCAGCAGACCTCCCTGAATTAAGAAACTGGATTGAAGCAACTGTTGCTACAATCACTGAAGACACACTTATCAAGGTTAGGGAAGAACTCGGCTACAGACTTGATGTGTGCCGTGTGACAAATGGTGCTCACATTGAACATTTATAAGGTTCTTCGTAAAACTGTTTGAGTTGCTCTTTCATTTGACGTATCATTTATAACTGTAAGTTTAATATAATAAATATTACAAAGCGTTAAAATCCCGATATTCATTTATAAACACCCTGTACTTGGAGTGGACAGATCTATTTATGTCATCACAAAAAAAGGTTCAAATGGCTCTGAGCACTATGGGACTTAACAACTGAGGTCATTAGTCCCCTAGAACTTAGAACTACTTAAACCTAACTAACCGAAGGATATCACACACATCCATGCCCGAGGCACGATTCGAACCTGCGACTGTAGCGGTCGCGCGGTTCCAGACTGAAGCGCCTAGAACCGTTCGGCCACTCAGGCCGGCTATTTCATGACAATGTATACTATTACATCGTAGGTTTTCTCTTAAACTGCCATACTACATAATTATTATATGTTCATCCCCTTGATCAATATAACGATTCTCTTTTGCTGCTCCATAATCGCAAACCATATTCAGTACAACTAGTGACTGTCCTGTTTATTGCCTTCTTTCACTTTTCTTTTATTAAGGTAAGAGACTGCAGAGTTGAAAGACTACGAGCTGTCCAGGAAAAAAATGAAGAGTTTTCTTAAAAGGAACAAGTGAGGTCGTAAACCTACTAGTCGAGGCCTGAGTTTTAGCCCCAGGTAGTAAACACAGCGTTCGTTTCCCCAGTCCCAAGCACACGAGGTGGTTCTCAGAGACAGCCAGCTGCCAGAGAAAAACACAGTATCGCTCGAGAAATCCTTTAATAAAGATAAAAAGTCTAGCAGGTGTCGCTTTCCAGAGGCCAGCATAAGAGCTGTCATTGCCTCAGTGGCCACGCTATGAAATAACATTGTGTTTAATGTTCTAAATGAACCTATTCCATTGATTCATAACGCTATTTTCCGTACAATGTGCTCTTTTTTTTAAGTGTGTCTATGTAGACTCTCTCTTATTTATCAGATTCAGTATCGTATCATGGAGTGGAAGAAGTCTCCAGCTTTCTTCCTCATGCCACAACACTACTGGTTAATAATAGCGCAATCTGCAAGAGTATGAGTTTGTTGAAACTAATCACTAAAATTTTACTGAACGAAACTTGCCATGTCTGCTTCTACTGGCCGGCGAGATTTCTGCTCTGGCAGAAACAACCAAGTCTCAGAGTGATAGGATAGCGAACACTTGCTGCTAGATCGTGGAATACGCACTTGAAGACTTACTGCTAGGGAATGGAGGGCTGGTGTCTTGCTGCTAGGCTACTGACGAGACGAGCCTTGCTGTCATATAGAAGGATGCCTCCACTTGATTACTCAGTACAGAGGGCGGGCTGAACTCAGAATCTCCAGCCGCTACCGCCGCCATCTCCTGAATTCATGCTACATGAGTTTGGCAGTATGGGCCAGGGTAGCCAACCCTGCTACCCGCGTGGTCCAACACCCTGCTTGCCGAGCAGGACATTAGGATAGAGAACCGTTCTGTTAGTAGATGAAGTCCATACTGTCGGTATCCATTTGTGGTATGAACCAGTTTTCCAGCATATCCAGATATACGTGCCCTCTAACGATCTTTTTGCAGAAGAAAGAGGGACCACATACTTTAATCCGTGAGACTGCACAGACTACATTAATTTTTGGTGAATCTCGAATGTACTTCACGATTGTGTGGAGCTTCTCTGTCCCGCAGTTCGCACGTCGTGCGTTTTCACTGCGCCATTCACATAAAAAATGATGCGTCATTACTGAAGATGACTTTTTTGTAAGACTCATCCTGTACCATAAGCTGTTCCAACTGTGCCAAAAATTCAAAGCATCTGACTGTGTCATCGGGATTCAAGGCTTGTAGCAATTGCAAGCGGTAAGGCTTCAGCTTTAGTCTTTTCCTTATCTTCCAAACAATCGTTTGTCGTATGTCCAGCTGTTGGCTCTGATCTTCGACTTCTGTGGGCTACGTCCAAAATCGCCTGATCGCGCTCAAACATTTATTCATTTGCTGCAGATCGACACATTAATTTCCCCTTGTAAAGGCATTCTGGAGCTTTAAACTTCGCATACCATTGCCAAATTGAGTTATCAGTTGGCGGATCTTTGTTGAACTTCGTTTTAAAGTGTCGTTGCATTGTTACGGACGGACTGGTGTGATGCATTTCCAGATACATTTTATTGACGCTTGTCGCCATCTTGCCTAAACTGGTCAGTGCTGCACTCTCGTGGCAGAAATCTGAAATGCGGCTACAACAGAACAAAACTTTTTGAGTTTTTCCAAATGAGTGTTGAATTTTATGACAATATATCAGTCAACGTGTTCCAGTGAATTCCTCCTCGGCTGAATGTTGCATATTTGAGCCAACAGGAACAGTTGTTGCTTTCTGTGTAAAGGTAAATTATCATATCTGGTTCGCTCTCTCTGCCTCTATGGCCATAACGTGAGGGGAAACTGTGTTCAGAGGCACCAGCAGTGATGCCGCAGGCCCTACCGGCTCTGCGTGTGAGAGTGTGAGACAGAGTCCAGCAAAGGATTGAGTGCCGTGCCGTGTCTTCAGATATGCCACCCTGTCTGTGGTCGTTGCCACTTGACATGGCCTCCTACACAAGGGACCTGCCTGGGGCTCTAACGACAGAGACCTGACCACAACGAGTTTATTCACTCGCTGGTCAGCCAAGACACTTAAAATTTCATTCCTTAACTTACTAGATAATTTTTGTTCTAATTATCGTACTGTGCAGCGATCTTATAAGCTACACCAGTTTTGAATTCTTCGAACTACCCCTTCGTTGAGACAACCATTTTTATAGCACACGTCAACTCCGTGTTGCCAGAAGTTGCAGTGCTTCTTTTTCCCACCTGTTTGCTCAGTAATTCTTGAGTGGCCTTCTACCCATCAGTCTGAATTCCAATCGTTACCATTTGCTCGTCTACAGTGCCGAATTTAGTACAAATTTTAATCAAGGCCTCCTTGTTTTCTGAATGTGCCTTGTTAAATGCCTCACCTTGCTTCTTACATTCTAGAACCTTAGCTTCAAACCAGTTGGAGACTCCGTTACGGAGGACCTGAGGGGTTGCAGGGAATGAACTTCTGCCTGCCTCCGTGTATCGCTCAAACTTTACTGAATTCAGAACTTAATTTAGCATACTGTGCCTCTGTTTTATCTTTTAATTTGACATTTTGCGTTTCTAACTTCTCTGGTAATTCCGACTTGCAGTCCTGCATCTCTGATAACACAAACGATGTCAACTAAGCAAACATAGCCCCAACTTCTACTTATTTTCTCCGGCCAGTGTGGCCGAGCGGTTCTAAGCGCTTTAGGTCGCAGGTTCGAATCCTGCCTCGGGTATGGATATGTGTGATGTCCTTAGGTTAGTTAGGTTTAAGTAGTTCTAAGTTCTAGGGGACTGATGACCTCAGATGTTAAGTCCCATAGTCTCAGAGCCATTTGAACCATTTTTTCCCCCTACTTATTTTCTCGTGTGCAAGATACGTTTGTGGAAGAAAGAACGGTCCAGAATGCTCACAAGAATCATTCCGGAAGACTACGGTCATCCAATGGCTCCACAAGACAAAGAGAAGTCATCGAAAGGTTTCGGCAATCTCCTAGAGTCTTTGCGGCAAGTGGCTCGTGAGATTCCTAGATTACTCTGCCCTCTGAATGAGAATGATCATGGCCGAATAATTGAATTTTGAGAGTGGTATCAAGCAAGATGCGCACAGAACAAACAATTCCCATACAAGGTTGTTTGAATGATGACGCCACTCTTAAGTTAAATGGTTCACTTAAACGTATTAACTGTACCCAATGGACAGCTGAGAATCCTAATGTGACAATGGAACACCGTGTGAACTTACTGGGAATTCCAGAGTTTATCAGCATTTGGTTTGACTGGACCTTTCTTGTTTGAACATGCAGTGAGTGCTGAAAAGTATCTGAAGTTACTAAAAGAAAAGGCCATGCCATGCATCAAAGAGATGTTTCGGGATGGGGAATGGCATTCAAGCAGGATGGAGCACCTCTACACTACCATCGCGACATAAGGGCCTACCTTGACGAACTACCAGATGGGTAGCAAGAAGAGGCAGTACCGAGTACCCTCCACACTCACCAGATATGACCTCTATGGTTTCTTTGCTACGGGGGGGGGGGGGGGGGGGGGCATGTGAAGCACAATATTTATAGCACAAGACCAGGTATAATCAATGAGTTGAAAGCATCCATTGAAAATGAATGTGCTAACATACCAATTACAACGATTAGGAAATTGTTGGATTCCTTCGGTCTGCGTTATCAGCTGTGTCTAAACCACAATAACCAACAATCTGAACTCTTTCGATAAATGGCTGGTTTCTACATTTGTTCACATTATTTCGAATTTTTTCCAGATCTCTATAAATATGAGTGTTACGATCATAAAAAGAGTGTATACGTTTTTTGGGACACCATGTATTTTTAAGGGATCTTTGTTCACAAACTACGAGGCAACCCTGCCGACGATATTGTGGCGAAAGTTCGTAACAATCCACTGCAGATCAGAGTGGAACAGGGCGTGTAAGCAAAACTCTTGCACCAAATTGTATACGTAAAATATGGTCCAGAAGGATGGAATTATGGCGAAGTAGTAGTTGAGACGTTCGCAAATAAATATAATTTTGTGTCATTATCTAACACTTCCAATGTTTTAAAGATACTGCCTGTCATGCGCACGTAATCCTAAACAATATCATTATTTGAAACTCTTCAGATAATCTGGGCAGCGCCGATGAATGGTCCCTGACAGTGTTGGGTCGCTACATGTGCTATAATTTATTTGGGTAAACCGCCTCTGGTTCTGGAGATGACCAGCATCACAAGTAAAGGTGTTATATAGAATGGGGCAATAAAAGTGCTGTGGAGAACAGATTTCCAGGGCACACAGAAACACAGCAGAGGAAAGGAAATACGGTATAACCCGACAACAGCAGTGTTGTGTACATAGTTCCGCGTAGTCAGCGCGTACACAACTTTCCCACTAGAGCGCGCCCCGCTAAGCACAACAGCGCAGGCGCAGCGCTCGTCCGTCTCCGCACTACGAGATGGTGCTGTCTTAGAGACGGACCAAATTCTGCTTCCGCCGATCCGCGTATTAATATGTAACGCAGCCAATGAGATTGCTGCTAACGTAGAACCTTTTCTCCTCGCGGATCACACTCGCGCAGTGATACATGAACGCGCGAGGTATTAAAACGAGTGTACAGACCTCCGATTAGTCAGTCTGCATTAGTCTGTACCAGTCTATAGTCAAGTTTCAGTCTGCACCTAATAAGATTACCATATTCCAGTACATAGCCATGAAGATACATGAATAGACACTTTGTCAAGTATCAGAGATATGTGAGAATAAGATTAACGTACCAAGACCAAAGGAACTTCAGATTGTCAATTGTAAACAGCATCCAGAATCAAGTTAAGTAATTTCTATGCTTTTTATTATTTTAATAAATGTGTGTAAAAATTAATCAAGTTCTGTTTAAAGTTGGTCACCGTCAATCTGCTACTCTAAGCGTGCAAGTGGCATTTCTATCGTCTGACCTAACGGCAGAAGATAAACACTCGCCTACTTCGTTAGAGCGACAAGTCAAATAATCTGATGGTGTGTGAACCGAAGGTCTTACAGTACGCACACCACAAGCAGACGTTTATAATGACCACCGTTCATCTCTTGGCACTTTTGGGCCCTGGTGAGCAAGTTGCTGAAGGCGGATCGAAGCTAGGCTACTCGAATTGATGCAATCTCATCCCAAATGTTCTGCTGCAGTTCTTAAAGACTATGAGGGTTGTTGCGATACACCTTAGACTTGAGGGCTACCCACACAAAGTAACTGCACGCTAACAGATCAGGTGATTTGGATTGCAAGGAAGGGCTGTGACCAGACTGACCTCTGCTAACAACTCTGTCAGGTCTGAAGATTGTGTAAATGTGTTCGAAGATTCGGCCAGCTGTATGGACAGTTTGTTCCATCCTATTGGAAGTAACATTAGGTCTTTTCCTCCTCCGTTACTGCTGGTACAAATGGTTTCAAAATGTTGGCAATGTAACGCGCCGAGGTCGACGTTTCATGAAAGAAGATGGGACCAGTAATGCGGCGTGCAGACACTGCACACCAAACCCCAACTTTCTGATCATGCAGTTGTGTTTTGTGGAAGTTATGCAGATTCTCTGCTGCTCAGGATCTGTGTCTCCGTGAGGTGACACAACCATTCAGGTGAAACCAGGCTTCATCAGACATAAAGAACAGACCCCTGTCCAAGCCATTCATTGTTATATCAGTGAATAGCCAGTCACAAAACTGAAGGAGGATCTACTGGTTTCAATGCATGAACAAAAGATGCTCGGTAGGGATGCAAGTGCAGATGAAGAATTCGTCCGCATGATAACATGATATGCCGGACTTTGCGACAGGTATGGATTTGATTTGGTAGCACTGGTGAACCGCAGCCACATTTTCTGCTGTGCGGGCACGTTTAGGAATGTTTTTTGCCTTATTCAAAACGGATCCTGTCTGACGCCATTTTCGGACAAAGGGTCACATGAAACTCTTTGCTGGCACTTTTAAACCATTAAACTTCTCAGCGAATAGCTGACCACAGCGTTTCCACGGCTTTGTTGTCACGTAACTTTCCACAACGAACACATTCTGCTCCACTGTGAGTACCTTCGTCCCCTTTGCACTGCTCCACTCACACTGACATAGCCGGCACTATGCTCTGAACCGATGTGGATCACGCGGCGGGTATGCACGTGGTGTGCGCGACACAAGGTGTGGTTGTATGCATACTTTCACGTCCAATCGTATCCACTCGTCCCGGACATTTTTATTTGCTCTACACTGTACTTGCTGAACGTCAGCTATGGTGGGCTACCAGATCATTTTAATGTAACACGATTTTCAATATACCACACACTGGCGAATTTTAAGAAGCAGTCGGCCGGAGTGGCCGAGCGGTTCTAGGCGCTACAGTCTGGAACCGCGCGACCGCTATGGTCGAAGGTTCGAATCCTGCCTCGGGCATGGATGTGTGTGATGTCCTTAGGTTAGTTAGGTTTAAGTAGTTCTAAGTTCTAGGGGACTGATGACCTCAGCAGTTGTCCCATAGTGGTCAGACCCATTTGAACCATTTTGTAAGAAGCTGTTTATCGATACCCCTGCGTAGAGTTGAATGTTGGGCTACTAAAAGCTCATCCATCATAGACTAACTGAAGGCGTTTGAAATACGAACTTACCAAAGTCTGTTCAATATTTTGTGGATACTGTGCTCATAAAATATTGTGCTGACAAAAGTCCTGGAGTCATAACCGCCAGCAAATGCATTGAAGCAGCATATTTCTGACGCATCTTTCGAAATGGGTACAGCTTCATGCAAATTATCGTTTAAGGAAAAATAAAAGGAAAGTGTGTACTTGGTCAAAGAAGAGTTTCATGGACGCAGAATCTTCGAGAATGTCTCGACATCCCACATACTGTCACACTGATTAGAAAAGCTCAGAGAAGAGGACAGCACTTGCAGAAGAAATCGGACATGATATGCAAACTGTAGGTTACTACAGGGAAGTGCAGGATATTGCGTGTCAAAGATAGGACTACAGGGAAGTGTATGACATGGAAGGCCAAAATGTTGGGCATTACAGGAATATGTAGATCATGAAAGGCCATGTAGGACACTTCAGTGAAACGTAGAACATGAAAGGCCAAAATGTAGGGCATTACAGGGAAATGTTGGGCATGAAGAGTGAAATTCTAGGCTATAGCATGGAAATGTAGGACATCATGTGGAAATGTATGATATAAAGGCCAAAATATTGCTTGGCACAGGGGAGTGGAGAGCATGAAGGCCAAAACATTGGCAAATACAGGGAAATGTTGGTTATGAAGGGCCATAGAGGTCACTTTAGTGAAATATAGGACATGATGGGTCAAAATGTAAGCATTACAGTGAAATGTAGATCATGAGAGGTCAGAATTGAGGGCATTATAGTGAAATGTTAGACATGAAGGCCAACATTTTGGCCATTACAGAGAAATGTAGGGCATGAAAGGTCACAGTGTTGAGCATTACAGGGAAATGAAGGACATGGAGAATTAAAATGTAGGTCATCACAGAGAAATTTAGGGCATAAAGGCCAGAATGTTGGGCATTATAAGGGAATTTAAGCTATGAAGACTCAAACTGTAGGGCATTAGAGGGTTATCTAGGACAAGAAGCACAAGAATTTTGGGTATTAGAGGTAAATGTACAACTTGAAAGGCATTGTAGGGCAACACAGAGAAATGTAGGACATGAAGAGCCGGGATGTAAAGCGTAATATGGGACCCCATGACACAGCAGAAGATCAAACATGTAAACGTACTGACATCGCATATTGCTCGTTATTTGAACATTTAATGTAGAGGTTCGGTGCTAAAGTGGCCGGCACTAAAATAGGGCTTCAGGGTCATTTCACCGTCTTACAGCATTGCCAGTTTTTTATAGTGATAATTTCAAATGTTCGTAAAAATTTAAAAAATTTGGGCAACTCTATTTTTAGTCTAGAATATGACGGAGTACTTTCCAAAAGAAAATTTTCACTAGCTGCTAGGAAAAAATAAAATGAAAACTAACGTTACAAGAAATTCTGGAGGAAAATAATTTTTTACTTCAATCTGTGGTAGTAACAGTATCACTAATGTAATTGGGCTGAAAAAAATGAATATCCTCAAAGCTTACAGATGCATATGCTGCGTCTTCTGTTTCGGAAACGTAAAAGTATTCTGAGATAAAAAATAAAATATTATAAAAGATGTGAAACTGTGCCGACTGAGTAGCGAAAACTGTAGTCGCTGATGAATTTTCGTTCTGTAGGCCTACGAAGAAACTTCCCGCGAGAAAGTTGCTAAGAAAACTACAAAATTATTTTGGGTAACATTTCAGACACCATTATTGTATCGTATCACGTACACAGGCAAATTACTTCCGCGATATTCCGCTCGCAGCAACGCGCGAGTCGTTGTAGGCCGTCGCCAAGAGTTTTGTTCGGGTGGCTCGCATTAATATGACCGCGAATATTCCCTGCTTCCCGAAATTATTTTACTGGTTGCTAATACATATACTTCGTCATTGCATCCATCACTCAAAACGCCAAATATACATTACGCGAAAGTAATTGTAGTTAGTTTGAAGTCGATTTTTTTTTTTTTACCAACTGAGCTATCCAGGCACGACTCACGCCCCGTCCTCACAGCTTTACTTCTGCCAGTACCTCGTCTCCTACCTTCCAAACTTAACAGCACCTCTCCTGCGAACCTTGCAGAACTAGCATGCCTGGAAGAAAGGATAGATATTGCGGAGACATGGCTTCATATCAGCGCACACTCCGCTGCAGAGTGAAAATCTCATTCTGGAAACATCCCCTAGGCTGTGGCTAAGCCATGTCACCGCAATATCCTTTCTTTCAGGAGTGCTAGTTCTGCAAGGTTCGCAGGAGAGCTTCTGTTAAGTTTGGAAGGTAGGAGACGAGGTACTGGCAGAAGTAAAGCTGTGAGGACGGGGCGTGAGTCGTGCTTGGGTAGCTCAGTTGGTAGAGCACTTGCCCACGAAAGCCAAAGGTCCCGAGTTCGAGTCTCGGTCCGGCACACAGTTTTAATCTGCCAGGAAGTTTCATTTCCAAAACTCTCTGAGAGTGAGATTGGTAACTTCGGTCAACTCAAAGCAACACTTGAAGAGTGCTTTATTGTAGAGCTTCTTAAAGTTAGAAATGATCTGATGACCCATAGGCTGGAGTAACGGAGTGGTGCTGGGAGGCAGAAATTGGATCTTGATGAAATGAAATTCATCAAGGGGGTGGCCTTGTAGGCCTGGAGAATAGGCAGAAGCATTGTCCATAATAAGGAAGACGTGGAGTGGCAGATTCATCTCAAGCAAATATCTTTTCACCAAAGGACGAAACACTTCATTGATTCAATCACAAAAAAGATAACGTTTCACCCAAAGCTTGTTGTTGGACCTCCACATCATTTTTAACCTGCTCTTCTGGACTTTACACTTCTTGAAGGCTCTTAGGGATATTATCTTTTCTTATCACTTTTACTTACATGCATAAGTAAATACGAATTGGGTTCTTGAAGGGCCGCTGTTATTCATGTACCAACTTTAGATTTTGGACGTGCTGACTAAAATATAGTTGCCGTTAACTGAATTGAATGTAATTTTGTTCATTTCTATTTACTGATTGCAAAGCAAAGCAAAATAAAACTTACTGAACTCATGGAATCTGTATAATTTAAAAAATGAACTTTAACGTAAATTAAATACACTCCTGGAAATTGAAATAAGAACACCGTGAATTCATTGTCCCAGGAAGGGGAAACTTTATTGACACATTCCTGGGGTCAGATACATCACATGATCACACTGACAGAACCACAGGCACATAGACACAGGCAACAGAGCATGCACAATGTCGGCACTAGTACAGTGTATATGCACCTTTCGCAGCAATGCAGGCTGCTATTCTCCCATGGAGACGATCGTAGAGATGCTGGATGTAGTCCTGTGGAACGGCTTGCCATGCCATTTCCACCTGGCGCCTCAGTTGGACCAGCGTTCGTGCTGGACGTGCAGACCGCGTGAGACGACGCTTCATCCAGTCCCAAACATGCTCAATGGGGGACAGATCCGGAGATCTTGTTGGCCAGGGTAGTTGACTTACACCTTCTAGAGCACGTTGGGTGGCACGGGATACATGCGGACGTGCATTGTCCTGTTGGAACAGCAAGTTCCCTTGCCGGTCTAGGAATGGTAGAACGATGGGTTCGATGACGGTTTGGATGTACCGTGCACTATTCAGTGTCCCCTCGACGATCACCAGTGGTGTACGGCCAGTGTAGGAGATCGCTCCCCACACCATGATGCCGGGTGTTGGCCCTGTGTGCCTCGGTCGTATGCAGTCCTGATTGTGGCGCTCACCTGCACGGCGCCAAACACGCATACGACCATCATTGGCACCAAGGCAGAAGCGACTCTCATCGCTGAAGACGACACGTCTCCATTCGTCCCTCCATTCACGCCTGTCGCGACACCACTGGAGGCGGGCTGCACGATGTTGGGGCGTGAGCGGAAGACGGCCTAACGGTGTGCGGGACCGTAGCCCAGCTTCATGGAGACGGTTGCGAATGGTCCTCGCCGATACCCCAGGAGCAACAGTGTCCCTAATTTGCTGGGAAGTGGCGGTGCGGTCCCCTACGGCACTGCGTAGGATCCTACGGTCTTGGCGTGCATCCGTGCGTCGCTGCGGTCCGGTCCCAGGTCGACGGGCACGTGCACCTTCCGCCGACCACTGGCGACAACATCGATGTACTGTGGAGACCTCACGCCCCACGTGTTGAGCAATTCGGCGGTACGTCCACCCGGCCTCCCGCATGCCCACTATACGCCCTCGCTCAAAGTCCGTCAACTGCACATACGGTTCACGTCCACGCTGTCGCGGCATGCTACCAGTGTTAAAGACTGCGATGGAGCTCCGTATGCCACAGCAAACTGGCTGACACTGACGGCGGCGGTGCACAAATGCTGCGCAGCTAGCGCCATTCGACGGCCAACACCGCGGTTCCTGGTGTGTCCGCTGTGCCGTGCGTGTGATCATTGCTTGTACAGCCCTCTCGCAGTGTCAGGAGCAAGTATGGTGGGTCTGACACACCGGTGTCAATGTGTTCTTTTTTCCATTTCCAGGAGTGTATTTGTTGCAATTTAGAAAGGTTCTTAACTACGAAATCTCTCGCATTTACAGTTACTGTTAACACTTTGAAAAATAAATTAATACTTCGGCGCGTAATGGTCAACCAGAGGCTGCATCGGAAGGTGAGCTTCCCGCAGCGCAAATTACTGAAAAAAATGCTTATTAAAAATAATTAGCCGCTGCGACCATTTGAGGTGACAACTATTACAAAGAAATTCATTTTGTGATAACAATAATTAGTTTATTGTAGCAGAATACCGAATAACTTACATAAAATATGTATAGGCGCTCAATGGTTGCCTTCCGTATCACGAAACACAAGTGTGAGAGTACCATAAAGTACGTCCTTCCTCATCGGCCCTACAATCGCGTCTCTTTACGATCCTTTTTTATTTTCATAGACATGTTTTAAATAAAGATGCTAATTTTAAATTATCGCTGCATATCAGTTTTTTCAAGAACATTAACTGTATCTTTTATACTAATTATGTTCATAAAATACGATGTGTTAGTTCACCCTTAACACTTCACAATATTGTTCACTGTTTACAACCGATAAAAATGTCAATATTTATGTGACGTACCTTCACTATTGGCACAGAATAGTAGTGTGAGACGGTCTTTCTTTGACTTGTGACCGGGAAATGAATTCTCCTCTGCTGTTATAAAGGTATGCTTCGGGCATATTTTCCAGAATAGACCCGTCTCGTTACAATTAAAAACCTGTTGCGGCAGATAACCCTTAGAATCTACGAGCACCTTCAAGTCGCTAATGAAGTTCTCTGCTGCTTTTGTGTCGGAAATGGTTGCTTCGCTGTGCCTCACAACGCTTTGCACTTCTCGAACCATCCACAGCTTCCCATGAACACTTCTTTGGCCGCTGATGATCCTGGCGTCTTCTTAACGAGGTCGGCGAAAGTCATTCTCGCCTTCTCACAAATGATGTTCTCGTTAATAGTGTCACATTGGAATTGCTTTTCATTTATCCATATAAGAAGCAAACTTTCGACATCGTCCAAAATACGGAACCTATGTTAAGTCACTCTTGTCATTCCCTTTGAATCATCTGTCTCCTTAAACTTGTCCTTGTTCTTGAGGATAGTGCAAATAGTTAATGTAGACGGATTGTATGTGCGTGCTAAATCAGCAACGCTCACACTATGTTCGCGTTTTAATGATTTTACGTTTCATTTCGAAGGTCATTTTCAATCTCTCACGATCGTCTTCTTGCGGCTTTTGTTTTCGGCGAAGGTTATCAAAATTTGCACACAAAAGAAAATTGTGCGAACACAAGTTTACAAAAATGTGTGATCACAAGCTGCACTGAGGCGGCGGCTGAAAGAGCGCCAAAGCCAGATTGCAGTACGTACTAACGACACTGCTCATATGCCGCTGCCGACAATGAAAGGTGTTCATATTGTTGAACGTTTCCCACGTCGCACGCAAACGGCTGGTGACGTCGTACTAAATCGTCGTCACTCATTACGCAAAACACAGCTCGTTAAGCAAGTATTTATTATTATTATTATTCTATCTATATCCGAATCCCGCTCCAGCTACTGCCGGGTCTGGGTGCTGACGAGTCCTCTCCATTTGGCTCGGTCCTCCCACCACTTTTCTTCCTCCACTTGCTGCCAGGTCACACCTCTCCTTTCAACAGATATTCTCACTCCCATTTTCCACCGTGTTCTTGGGCGCCCTCTAGGTCGTTTCCCATCCATCTTTAGTTCTTCCATAATTTTGGGGAGTCTCTGCCCATGCATCCTCTTAACATGCCCATACCATCTTAATCTCTTTCTTTCAATTTCTTCTCTCATACTTTCTTGTTTGAGGTCCTTTCTAATCTCTACATTCCTTACTCTGTCCATTCTTGTTTTTCCCTTAACTGCTCTGAGAAATTTCATTTCCCCTGCTTGCAGTCTGCTCCAGTCCCTTTCTTTCATTGTCCATGTTTCTCCACCATAGGTGACAATAGGGAAGTAATAATTCTTATACATCAGGAGTTTTGCTCTTTCTGAAACTTCATTATTCCAAATCAGATGTTTTATTGTTTGGTAGAAATTGCCTCCCTTCTGTAACCTCCTATTAATTTCGTTAGTTATTCTTCCATCCCTAGATATTTCACTCCCTAAATAAGTGAAACTTTCTACCACTTTGAGGGGTTCTCCATTCAAGGTAATATTTCCATTGATACCTCTCTCTCTTCCAAATACCATTACTTCACTCTTATCTTTATTTATTCTTAATCCATACCTTTTCATTATTTCCTTCCACGCATCAAGATGTAACTGTACATCTACCTCTTTATCACCCCATATTACCATATCATCTGCAAAAATCATCTTTTTGTCTTTTTCTTTTGCTATATCTTTAACTGCCCTATTCATTCCCTCCACCACAACATTAAAAAGCGCAGGAGATAGAATACTTCCTTGCTTAAGTCCTTGTCTTATTATTATTATTATTATTATTATTATTATTATTATTATTTTACAATTTGTTTTGCTCGTTATGCGAATTGCGTGTTAAGGGAGGTGCTCGTTAAGCGAGGTTCCACTGTGTACACAAAATCTTGACCTGTGGGGCGGTGGGCGTACAGGTGATGGGCTTTGAAAGTAAACTTTTTCAAGTTTTCCGGGAACACCTCGGAAACAGCGGCCGCTAGAGAAAATGTGTCCCAGTACAAAGTTAAATTGCATTAAACATCCTGCAACGAAGGTCCTATTCATTTTTTTTCTAGGACTAGTAGTATGTGAGATTTAGGGGACAGAAAGTTATCAGATTACTAGAAGTAGTTTTAACGGTATAAAATCTATGTTTAAGTTAACTGAACTTCGAACTAAAAGAAAATGTGCATTGTTTATTATAAACAAAGAACGAAGGCCTGATTGTAGATTGCCTGGCTTTTGCAGACGACATGGCACTGATTGCTGACTGTCTTGAGATGGCAACACTGCAGGTAAACTGCCTCAGAGAACAGGCAGCCAAAGTGGGTCTTCAAGTGTCACTGGAGAAAACAGAGTTCTTCACCAACATCAAAGAAGCTAACAAAGAGCTGTTACTAGACCAAGGAAAGATCAAAAGGACTGAGAAATTTAAGTTGAACCCAACGTCTCAGAAAAAACGTCATTATTTATGAGAGTCAACAAGTTGCCTATCGACTGACTATGAACACCTGCAACAAGAAAGGCCTGTCACGCATCCTGAAACTTAAGCACTACACATCAGTCACACGACCAGAATGTCTTTCTATGAACCGAAGAGGTCTGATAGAGAAATTCGAAGTCAGAGAGAGGAGAATCCTCAGGAAGATCCCAGGCTCGGTAGAAGAAGCTGGGGAATTCAGAAGGCGGCATAACTCGGAGCTCTACAAACATATCGAGAGGTTCTCTGACTGTGCAAGAAAAAGAAGGGTAGCTTTCTATAGCCATGTTGCAATATTGCCTCCAAATAGATTGATCAACCGTCTGTTCACCTTCTGGCAAAACAAGAAGGTTCGCCCCACTTGGCTGACAGACACCGAGAAGGAGATTAAAGAACTGGGAATAACTGATCTCCAGAACAGACAGTCAGTGAGACACACCCTGGAGGAAGTCCGAGGATTTTAGGAAAAGCCCCGAAGAAAAGGTACCCCCTGGGCAGAAGAAAGGAAGGAGTTACATCGACAGAGGATGTGACAGTATTCCAGCTGTCGACAGTGGAGACTTTGAAATCACATTGTCGAATACACATTGATAGAATATTACACTTGCTGCAGGCTTTCTGGTGCGAACTGTGCTGAAAACAGAGCGGTCCTCATATTTTGCTCATTGTGTTTTTGATTGTCTTTATATGGAGTATTGTTCCCGAAACTTGTTCCAACAATTCACCTAAAGTAAACTTCCAGTCATCATTTCATTCCATGTAACTGGATATCTCCCTCACAGATACCGAAATTTCTTCATCCTCAGAGTGTCTTCTTTCGATGTAGGTGCTGAGCCAATAAAGAAACAATCCTTGTGATACATCTGGAGTGTGTACATTTCCGACAGAGCAGACACGCCTTCGGAGGTGTCTCTATATTCGTCCTTCCTCTCCTGTGTGTGGCGAACTAATCATATTGTCGAAACTGAATGATCGAACATTCTAAACCTTTCAGCGCAGTAGTTGTTTCTGCACAAAGCAGTTTTAAATCACATTTCTCTTTAGCTAAAAGCAAACGTAGGACTCCACGCGACGTTGAAGGCTGTGTTGAAAGAGGTTTCATCACAGATCTCATTTTTTCTCAAATAATTTGCATTTACTAATTCACATACCTCTTTCCCATCAGCGTTATATAACTATCTGACAACATCACACTCACAAATTAAATCTCTTACATCAATACTCATTTAATAATTGCAAATAAGTACCCACTTCATAAACGGAAAATAGCTCCACTAAACAGCACGAACATAATGTTATCATTTATATTCACTTAAGA
This sequence comes from Schistocerca cancellata, assembly GCF_023864275.1. Classification (NCBI taxonomy): domain Eukaryota; kingdom Metazoa; phylum Arthropoda; class Insecta; order Orthoptera; family Acrididae; genus Schistocerca; species Schistocerca cancellata. Next base: position 142,554,777 of record NC_064634.1, on the reverse strand, counting down.
GAAGAATTGGATGGGAAACGATGAGGAGGTACACTCAGTTATTAGGAAAGGTTTGAAATTTTCTGCAGAATATTTACCAAATGTACTTTAATCACTAAAATATTCAGTCATGTTAATTTCCTACAGTTCTTTATGTAATAAGCAATGCATTGTGTACTTGTAAATATATTTAAGAGAAATGTTGATCGAGGCATTGATTTAATACCGAGAATTAAGGTTAAAGCATGTGATTCATAAACAGAAGTCAGACTATGAAACGAAATATTCCGGTGGAAAATGTATGCTAGAAGAGTCTTTGCGGTAACTCGTGGTAGTTGTGTGGTTTCTGTTGTTGTAAACGAAATATCAATTTTGACGCTTGTGATTCAGAAACAGGATTCAGATCAAGAAGAGCAGATTCTAATGGGAAAAAAATTTGTGGTATCTTGCGGTAATTGCGTAAGTGACTTCTGCAAACGAAACAGGGATTTTGACGTATGTAGTTCATAAGCAGGAGTAGGACCACGAAGCGAAGATTCCAGTAGGAAAAGTATGCTAGAAGAATCTTTGTGGTAACTTGCGGTAATTGCGTTAATGATTTCTGTTGTTCCAAACGAAACAGGAATGACTGAGATGTAAGGCAGATGATAGTATGACGTGAACAGGCGGTATGTGTAACTGTTCGGAGACCCAGGAAGAGGATTATTGATAGTACACATCCGGGGGCAACAAGGAATATTTATGTAAAAGGAATAGTTAATTAGGTAACGTGTGTGCGTGTGTGTGGTGGAGGGAGGGGGAGGGCGACTGTTGATCGAAAGCAAGGCTTAAGCGCAGTAATAAGCAGCTTCAAATGCGTATCGATTTCACGTGTTATACAGAGATTAACGGCTTCTACTGAGAACAGGGGAAACTAGTGTGGACAACTGCGTCAAACCAGTCTTAGAACTTAAAAGCACAACAACAACAAAAGAACAAACAAATCCGTCTGATGACGGTTCAAAATATTATCCCATATTTGTTGCGTCTGAATTAAATTATTGGATGCTTGCTTACATAATATTCATGTAGGCAGTCTTCAGTTCAAAAACATTTGGTTGTTCGACATAAGTCAGTATTTAATTCATCAATTTTCCATAAATATGTACTGCAATCGAGGTAACGAATAACAATTCTTGTTTAAATTTTGGATGGAAAATGGAAATGAAGTCCCATGCTTCTTGACAGAGCGTAGGGGAATGATGCAGGAGACCCACACCGCCGCACTAGGCAAGTTCCTAATGGAGGTGGTTTGCCGTTGGCTTCCTCCGACCGTAACAACAACACCCAACAACACCCAGTCATCTCGGGGCAGGTGAAAATCCCTGACCCTGCCGGGAATCGAACACGGTACCCCGTGCTAGGGAAGCGAGAACACTATCGCGAGATCACGCACGGCGGACAAATTTTGGTTGGTTGCGTTTATTATGTCATCATCATTGTCAGAGGTGGTGTAGTTGAATTGATCTTTCTGGTAATCGGCGTAATTTGACTAAAGTGATCATAACATTATTTACCGTTTAATAATTTGAAGTTTGCTGTAAAATAACATCAGTAACATTATCGTTTTAACAATGCAATAGCGAACTACACAATACACAACCGCTGGAAATAGGGTAACCTAGATTTACATAGTTTTTGATACGCGACATAAATTAGATACTGGTAAGTAGAAAATATTTGATACTTGTTCCTCTTTGTTCAAAAATCTGGCCGGATTCCTAGCAGAAGTCGTTTCTTTCTCGTTCTATCTGCAAGTGGAACACAAAAGGAATTGACAGTTGTGGTAAAGAGTAACCTCCGCCACGCACCGTACGGTGGCTTGCGGAGTATGCATGTGAATGTAAAACAGAATTGAATCCAAATGGAAAATAAGTGATTTAGGTTCCCTACAGCACAAGCTCAACAGTACTGCAGTTGCATACCTCGATTTCTATCGCCTACGTTGCTTTCGCTGCGCCTCTTTCACCGGTTCCCCGAATGGTATTTCTTCACACCGTTACGTCAATGAATACGCAGGGCTGTATGCTGAGGTACTTGACATTATAAAACAAGACTGACTCACATGCGTGTCTAACCGACGCTCTCACTCGATCGTTCCACGAAGTAACACTTTATGGGTCGATCTGGCTGTTAGTGGAAAAGCCGGTCAGGCTGTTAGTGGAAAACTGACGAAGACATTACGCGTGCTGTTCAACTATGAAATAAATCCTAGCTGAGTTTCTTAGTTAACTTCATCTGTTCTAAGAAAGACTCCTGTGGAAGAGCAGAATGTTTGGGGAGTGGGGCAACTTATGCTCGTTATCTGCACGGTAAATGACAAAATAGTTGTGAGATTTTACTACAATTGGATTGGCTATGAACACACTTGCTTGTAGTAAGTATCCATTACGTGCTTCTGGCGTTCTGAAACGGATATTGATTCGGTATGTCCATATCTATTGCGTGTGTGTGGGGGGGGGGGGGGGGGAGAGGCGAAGGCGTTGGCAGGGCCCAGAGCCGTAACGAATTATCCCACGCCCCCGGCCCCCGGCGTAACTGCCGTACCTGTGCCTTCACCATCTCTCTCTCCCATAATACTACCTTCCTGCAATTGTTTCTTTGCAGATTTAATACACGTTTGTAATTTTATAAGTAGGTTGAATAAATATGAAGCGCTCCTGTGAAATACGTATGAAAGAATATTGCGTGCAGCCGTGTCAATTTTTTTCATTCTGCCTTTTAACCATGCATTCACACCTTACACTGACGTGACAAACGTCATGGGATAGCGATATTCACATACAGGGTGAAAAGTATTTAAACCGACAAACTCTGGGAGGTTGTAGGGGACATCAAAACAAATATTTTTCCCGAATGTCATTTTTTCCTATGAGTATTATTTAAACCGGTAGAGGAAGATTTCTCTGGCGCCAAATTAATTAAACCAACAAACACTTTTCCATATTTTTATGACCAAGAGACAACACAGTAACACAACCCAATTTCAATTACAGTAGATTTTCAAAAATGTCTCCATTAACACGAAAACAAATATTGCACTGCCAGATCAGGTTCTATCTGACACGGGCAAAAACATCAGAAGTGTCCTGAATTGTTCCCCACACAAAAAAAGTGGGGATCGAACAGGCCATGGTACAGGACCACCTCTGCCAATCCACGCGTCTGGGAACTGTCGGTCCAAGAATCGACGCACACGACGACTGAAATGTGGCGGCGCCCCGTCATGTTGGAACCACATGCGTTGTCTTGAAGGGAGCGGGACGTCTTCCAGCAATTCTGGTAATGCTCTAGCGAGAAAATTGTAATAGTGCCTGCCATTTAATGGCCTAGGTAGCAGATACAGCCCAATTAAACTGTCCCCAACAACACCGACCCACACATTAACTAAGAACCGCACTTGATGAGCTCTAGTAACTGTGGCATGCGGGTTATCCTCACTACAAACATGCGAACTGTGAATGTTGAAGATTTCATTACGCCCAAACGTTGCTTCATCGGTAAACAACACAGAGGATGGAAATGTAGGATAAATTTCACACTGTTCGAGGTACCACTACGAAAACTGTGCTCTGGATGGATACTCAACTGGTCCCAGGTTGTGGACACGCTGTAAGTGAAATGGACGTAATAATTTCTCTCGAAGGACTGTTCTTACACTCGTCTGATTTTACGTGCAACTGCACGAGTGCTGATTGAAGGATCCCGCTGCACATGCTGCAAGACAGCCTCCTCAAATTGCAGCGTCCTTACCGTGCGTCGGCGTCCCTGTCCAGGTAATCTTCTAAATGATCCGGTCTCACGCAGACATTGGTACACAGCAGAAAATGTCGTATGATGCGGGATACGGCGATTGGGATATTGTTGTTGATAAACCCGCTGTGCAGCTCGTCCGTTGTGGTGCGCTACGTAGTACGCACCAACCATATCACTGTACCCACTCCAGGTGTATCGCTCCATTAGTAAACAGAGACAATGCATTTCTACACTGGTGGACAGCAGTTTCCTACAACTGAAGAGCGTAATACGACCTCTAACAACTGAACATAGTAATACGGCCTCCAGCGGTTTAAATAATCCTCATAGGAAAAAATGACATTAGGGAAAAATATTTGTTTCGATGTCCCCTACAACCTCCCAAAGTTTGTCGGTTTAAATACTTTTCACCCTGTATACAGATGGCAATAGTACCGCATACAAAAGGACAGTACATTGGCGGAGCTTTCATTTGTACTTATTACCTCTCACCACAGACAACGGAGTGGCCGGCGGCTTTCACCTAACGACCGAGAGCAGCGGTGTTTACGTAAGTTGTCAGTGTTAATAGACAAGCAACAATGCATGAAATAACCGCAGAAACCAATGTGGGACGTACGACGAACGTATCCGTTACGGCAGTGCGGCGACATTTTCTGTTTAATGGGCTATAGCAACATACGATCGACGAGAGTGCGTTTGCTAGCAGCACGACATCGTCTGCAGCGCCTCTTCTGGGCTCGTGACCATATCGGTTGGACCCTAGACAACTGGAAAACCGTGGCCTGGTCAGATGAGTTCCGATTTCAGTTGGTAAGAGATGATGGTAGAGTGCGAGTATGGCGCAGACCACACGAAACCGTGGACTCAAGTTGTCAACAAAGCACTGTGCAAGCCGGCGGTGGCCTCATAATGATGTACGCTGTGTTTACATGGAAAGGACTGAGTCCTCTGGTCCAACTGAACAGATCGTTGACTGCAGATGGTTATGTTCGGCTACTTGGAGTCCATTTCCAACCATTCATGGACTTCATGTTCCCAAACAACGATGGAATTTAGCCGGCCAGGGTGGCCGAGCAGTTCTAGGCGCTACAGTCTGGGACCGCGCGACCGCTACGGTCGCAGGTTCGAATCCTGCCTCGGGCATGGATGTCTGTGCTGTCCTTAGGTTAGTTAGGTTTAAGTAGTTATAAGTTCTAGGGGACTGATGACCTCAGAAGTTAAGTCCCATAGTGCTCAGAGCCATTTGAACCATATTTTGAACGATGGAATTTTTGTCGATGGCAGTACGCCACGTCTGAACATTCTGGACAATTCGAGCGATTTGGCCACCCAGATCGCCCGACATGAATCTCATCGAACGTTTGTTGTTGTTGTTGTTGTGGTTTTCAGTCCAGAGACTGGTTTGATGCAGCTCTCCATGTTACTCTATCCTGTGCAAGCTTCTTCATCTCCCAGTACCTACTGCAACCTACATCCTTCTGAATCCGTTTAGCGTATTCATCTCTTGGTCCCCTTCTACGATTTTTACCCTCCACGCTTCCCTCCAATACTAAATTGGTGATCCCTTGGTGTCTCAGAATATGCCCTACCAACCGATCCCTTCTTCTGGTCAAGTTGTGCCACAAACTCCTCTTCTCCCCAATTCTATTCAGTACCAAATCATTAGTTATGTGATCTACCCATCTAATCTTCAGCATTCTTCTGTAACACCACATTTCGAAAGCTTCTATTCTCTTCTTGTGTAAACTATTTATCGTCCACGTTTCACTTCCATACAAGGCTACACTCCATACAAATACTTTCAGAAACGACTTACTGACACTTAAATCTATACTCGATGTTAACAAATTTCTCTTCTTTAGAAACGCTTTCGTTGCCATTGCCAGTCTACATTTTATATCCTCTCTACTTCGACCATCATCAGTTATTTTGGTCCCCAAATAGCAAAACTCATTTACTACTTTAAGCGTCTCATTTCCTAATCTAATTCCCGCAGCATCACCCGATTTAATTCGACAACATTCCATTATCCTCGTTTTGCTTTTGTTGATGTTCATCTTATATCCTCCTTTCAAGACACTCCATTCCGTTCAGCTGCTCTTCCAGGTCCTTTGCAGTCTCTGACAGGATTACAATGTCATGGAACGTTTATGTGACATAATAGGGAGAGTTCGTGCATAAAATCCAGCACTGGCTACACTTTCGCGATTATGGACGACCATAGAGGCAGCGTGGCTCAATATTTCTGCAAGGAACTTCAAACGACTTGTTGAGGCCATGCCACGTCAAATTGCTGCACTACGACTACGCCAGGCAAATGCAGGTCCGATACGATATTAGGAGGCCTCCCACAACATTTGTCACCTCAGTGTAATGATGTGGAGATACGACAGAAACAAAACGCGACTCGGATTGCATGCTACATTGGTAGCTGCGCTCTTCCCTGTTTGATAAGTGGTTAGGGACGAGCAAGTCGGCTAAGTGTAAACCAGTTGATTACTATCAAAACAGCTGCATAGCGAAAAAACACGTGAGTCCAAAACGTGTCGCTTTCAATTATTTATGCGTACGGGATTCAGCTTTACTTTTTAAGCTTCCTGCTTTCCTTGAATCAAACACAGATGCGAACACTGTCCTCTAAACGGTGGGGCGAAAAGTATAGTTTGGACACTTTCAAATTATACAAAAGACTAGTAAACGAATCTGCACTGGTGAGCAAGAGATTTCTAGAAAGAAATTTAGGCCTTTTAGAGATCATAAAGATATGGGCACGATCTTCTTGAATGGAATTCTGAAGTTAATTGCGAATGAATACACAAGATTCTAAGTAGTTCCGCAGATGGTTTAGGGACTAATTTAGAAGTACGGCTGCAATTTCAGACTGACATATTCTGCTTCCCTCAGATTACCACTCGCAGTTCGCAATCTTAATTCACTGGAAATTCTTCGAACAACGGGCACTAAGTTACTTAGATCTGAAGTATTGCAATAAATATGACCAGTGACCTCATCACCTGACTGTAATACATGCCTCTCCATTCTTTCAGCATAGTAGTAAGTTACTCAGCTTACAGCTTTCTACTTTCCTTGAATTAAACCTACATGTGGACAGGATTCTCTGAGTGGCACGGCGACTTGTCCTATATCATGATGCGCGATTTGTGCTAAATCATGATGCGCTTTACTGTACAAATTGTATGTTCTGCAGGATCAATAATAATAAATAAATAAATTTATAAATAAAAGAAGTCTGTCATAAACAGTCAACGACAAAGAATTGTGGGCATGAGTCAGAACAATGCATCACAGTGTGTACTAAGCTTCACAAGAAGACCGCTATAACAAGAGCTAACATGTAGATCATGCGCGTTTTCTGATATTTTTTTGCTTTTATTTGTGCCATGTCAGCCAACCTCCGATACATATTAAATCTCTCTCTCTCTCTCTCTCTCTCTCTCTCTCTCTCTCTCTCTCTCTCTCTCACACACACACACACACACACACACACACACACATTATTTACATTGGTTATAAACACATTACTTAAGGACTGCAATTATATTAGCTATAGCTTCCAAGTAATAAAAAAATGTGAAAAAGAGGAAATGGGCCCCAGAATGGTTGAAAAAGCAGACGTGACTCGTCACATGTTAATTTATTTTTATTTCTTTATTGGTCCTGTAAATCGTGTTTAGGTACATATTTTGCAGAAACGATGTAGGACAAGTCGGGTTGGTACAGTATATACAACATCAGAAACGTTGTAATTTTGAAAAGATAAATAATTAAAAATTATTCAATACATGTTGAATATTGATGACAAAATTAATATAATAAAATAAAACGATAGATTGGTTACGAATATTTGAGCAGTTACACTACACTTTTCTGGTACAGCACTCTAAAAACTCGGAAACAGAAAAGAAGCAGTGGTCAAGCAAGTACCGTACTCTTTCAGTTTCACTTTAAACTTTTGTAAATTTTGCATCTGTTTCAAATAGGATGGCATGAGGGTGCTTATCACAGTTATACTTGAAGATATTTCCATCTTTTAAAATACTTCCTTTTGTGAAATTTAGTATTTCATACATACAGTATATAAGCAAGGAAGAGGCAGTATATTGAGATTTATAAATATTGGTCTACAGGAGTTTCTGTACTTAGCGTGGTTTAGTATTCTAACAATCTTTTTCTGTAGCCTAAATGTTTTGTTTGTACCTACGGAGTTCCCCCAAAACATAATACCGTACATCAGCAGTGACTGAATACTGCCGTAGTACATTGTGATCACTGACGAACGGCTTGTATTTTGTGAGAGGATTCTTATTGCATACGTAGGTATGTTTAACTTTTTATTTACATGATTAAGATGTGTCTCCCATTTTAGGTTTTTCTGAATATGTATACCTAAAATTTTTGTGTCGCTCACAGATGAGACAGTTTTTCCATCAATTTTAAAAATCGGTCTTGCAGAATGTAGTTTCTGTGAATTGTGGAAATTGACTGTCACTGATTTTTCATTATTTATTATTAGCTTGTTTGTTCTGAACCATTGTATTTACTAACAAATCAGAACCACGGACACGAGAGTCCTGCATCGGACAAGTTATTATCTTCATACGAGAAAAAAAAAAAAAAAATAAAGAAACAAAATACAGTCAACGAGAGATAGGAGTACCTTCGAGATTTCTGGCGACATGCAGGTTCTTCGAATGCTCGAAGTTGTTCTATAACAGCACGCTACTAGTTAAATGTAAACGGGAAAATTATATGTAAACTGCTGAAGCAATAATATCTACCAGGCAAACATACATTCAGGCAATTATCATAAAACACTTTTTACGTTTTGTGATAATCTGGTGAAATTGACATGGACATCGCAGACTCCTTACTAGATTTGTGGCATATTTTTCGAGGTGGACGCAGTTTTTCCAAATTGCTATGTAATTCACCAACTATACTATATTTCCAAAGTAATGAAGTAAGCAGTGTTAGAGAATCCTCCATCTTCGTTCCTAAAGTGGTATATACAATGACTATACCCTTGCATAGGCCTAATTGTCTTTTATTAACTGACTACTTAAAACATTGAATCTGAGGTATGATGTGCACAAATGCGAATTGAAAACACAGGGCACAGTAACGTTGCTGTCAGCATCTGACTGGAGAATATTGTCAAACAGTCAATACTTGACGTCACACGTTCGGTATGTTTTGACATTACGATATTGAGAATATTTTGAGGGCCATCAATTCTGCTCGTCAATATTGCTAGTATTGATAATACGCGCCATCATACCATCAATACAGTGAGGTTCGACAATCTTGCTGAACGTGTGAGAGGCCCCTCAATCATTACGTGCTCCCATTATTGCAAACGCCAATTTCATATGCGTGACATAACATTCACGTCTCGAGACAACAACTGCTTACATCCCGCAAGTTACGGGAAAGTGATAATATTCACTACCTTCACGTTATTTTCTGAATTTTGTCCGTGGCCCCCAAACAAAATACGCTATGCCAGTCAAGTCGTCTACGGACCAGGTCGCTAGTATCCAATAATGAGCAGATATTATCTTCTCCCCATAAGCTATTACTAATGCATTAAGTCAAGTTTAGCAGCTGTCTCTCAAGTCCTTTTCTTATCATCTTTAGTTTGCTGAAACTGAATTCACTGTATGCAGCAGTCACTGGCATTGTTACAAATACTCCGAAAGCTATTTCGATAAGCAACTTTTATCCTTACAGTGGAAATAAACTTTGAAGTGTCTAAATGGGGAACCGCGTGAATGCCCTTCATCATCTCTTCAATCTAGAACACCGAGGCAGCAGATATTGCATACGTTTGTTTACACGGGATGAACAGATTATAACTGTCAGTAAGCGCCATGACTAAGAACGCCTGTAATATTAGTAATCAACCACAGATGTGTGTTATGTAGGAAGCAGCCGTGTGAATCAGTCGCGATTTTCGCTATCTGGATAATAAGGACACTGTAGAAATGAGACTGTGACAAAAGTGTTTTGTTACAGTCGCGACCCTACGGAAAAGCTTCATCTCGAAAGCAGACGATAGGTACAAAAGCGGTAAGGGAACCCTTGTATCCTTCCCGGTTAATTCTTAAATAGCTTTTCTTCTTTCGGTCTGTTTTTGCCCCCCCCCCCCCCCTCCCCACTCTTCGGTGCCAGAGCTCCTGGCGAACGCCTAACATACCACCCGCTCAGTAAGATCTCGGGGGTTGCCATTTATGTTTGGACGATTTGCACGATTGACACTGGTTGAGTCCCGTGATCGGCTGTTAGTAGTAGTGTCGATGCGTTTTTCGCGATTACTTCAGCAGTGCTTCTGCCATTAGCAGTACTATTTATCTACAATTTGCACCTCATATTCGGATTGACTCGCCAACATTTGTAACTTACAGCTTCACTGAGTTGCTTGAGTCAACTGTCATCTAATGATCAATAATTTTTCTGGCTAGCCATTAAATTGGTGTAGCTTAATATTACAAACTATGGTAGGTGCATTTATTTATAAATTCCAGGTTGTCTTATTACAGTAATTTTTATTAAGGAGCAAATACTTACAAATCGTCCCCTTTGTTAGAAATGTGCTAGAAACATGTAGTGTCTAAATAACTAACAAGTTCCAGAATTGAATCAGTAACATGGGGAACTGTTACACAATGCCGAATATTTTTATCACATATACTGCACAACATAACTAGATTTATTAATGGAACTCACAACAATTACAGCCTTAGTATTTTTGTACAGAACAATTTTATTTCTTAATACCTACATTTTTCTCTTTCTACCACATATAATGTTAAAATGTTGGCTTGTTAAGTCTAACATCTTTTATCTTCCACTTGCATGTATAGAACACATACTTAGTTTATTTAAATTTTAATTTGTTTGTATTATGGTTACATTTACCAAAAAATGACATGTTTTACTGGAATTTCTTTTTGTTATATTTTTTTCACTGCAGTTACTTTAAAATTTAGTTTAGCTTGTCATACAAACTGTAAAACATGCTGCACACATAGTTAAGGAATTTCCTGATGTTTCAGTTAGACTAGAGATCAGCTAAACTTTTTTCTTAGATATGTCACTTTCTTTTGATTGCAGGTTTGTAAGGTGTTTGCATATGTGGTGCGATTGTATCTGAGAGGTCTCACATGGGGCCATCATACAAACAGCTTTCTGACCCTCCACAAGGGCCAGTGCTGTATTGGCACCTTGACTTTCACCTTACTGGAGTGTGCTGAGCTGAAAGTGGTCTGGGCACAGTTATGTGGTTGCTGTGGTCCTGTTATCTCAGTTCCCCCACCCCTCCTCCTTCACTCCCAGTTGTGGAGTTGCTGGCTGGTCCTCAGTTGATGCTGAGTTCTCAGCCTGTCATGATGTACCTGTGGGCAGCTGCCAGCATTCTCCTCTTGGTTGATCACTGCTGTAAGTGAACAGTCCTTCATCTTACTTTTTTATTGCTGTTTATCATGTACATCTCTCAGTGGCATACATGGAGAAAAATATGTGTAGGTATGGCTATATTAGTTTTATACAAAATAGAGAATTATAGAAACTAGAAAAGAGAAAAGATAAGATAAAATAAATTTTGCTTATAGTGCAGCCAAACAATAATTGTTGTTCTTGTTTTAAGTGTATGCTGGATAGGGCATTACATATAAAACTGACACTACAGCAAGAAGCATCTGGAACTGGAAATAAAACGAAAAGGTAATTATGTGTATTAACATGTACCAATGTTCATAACATAAATCAGTGCACTTATAGTTCATTACCATGGAACTGCTTCGGTACTGTGAAATAAAAATGGTTGAAATTTAATTTCAAATAGAACTAACTCATCCTGTAAGACTACTTTAAAGTCATTGACATACTTAGTTACTTATGAAGAAACAAATAAGAAAGATATGTGAGCATTATGAAAAAGTATCATGTAGAATGTGAATAACATAAGTGTTTTTTTTTTACTTCCACTGATAATATTGAGTCTCTAAATGATACTGACACATTTATAAAAATATGGCAATGTTTGTTAGTGGCATTAGTGTCAATAAATGATAATAAGAAAACAACATGTACCTTCTTTTTAGACCATTACTCTCATTCATAAAATTCGGGATTTTGATACAATTTATTACTGCACTCTAAAAAAAATAAAGCTTTAGCTGGTTGTTTTAAGTCCACTGTTGAATATGAACCTTACAATAATAATTAATACAGGAACCAAATTAAAAAATTACTGTGTAATCTTTCTTAATTTGCTTGCAACAGTTGAGAAACTTAATAATAAAGGAGATTAAGGGTTAAGGTGTTACTGAAATGTCCCTTAGCAACACACTGAGGATAATACCTTATGAAATATTTAAGAGTATGTAGCAAGTGGCTAATTGTAAATACCAGACAATAACCACTACAGACTCTGCCATTTATAAAGTTTTAGATGTTAAATGGTGGTTGAATGATTTAAAAATTATTTAGCTACAACAGTTCTGGGTTGTGAGTGTGGGCCAGTTCAAAATTCTGACCAACTCTTGAGGACACCAAGTTTAGGTTGTGTATTTTCTACAATTGTTTCTATCATAAATCTGACACCATCCTGTAATATTTATTTATTTATCACTGCTTGCTGAGAGAAGTTAGAAGGATAAACATGTTATATTAATTGAGATATATGATTATATTGCAGTGTGAATAACTTTAATAACTGTTCATCTACGCTACTAAACCATCTGATTGTATGCTGTTTTTTACATATAATGTTTTTTAAAACAAAGTAATGATATGAATATAATAGAGGGAAACATTCCACGTGGGAAAAATATATCTAAAAACAAAAATGATGTGACTTACCAAACGAAAGTGCTGGCAGGTCGATAGACACACAAACAAACACACAAAATTCTGGCTTTTGCAACAAACGGTTGCTTCATCAGGAAAGAGGGAAGGAGAGGGAGAGACGAAAGGATGTGGGTTTTAAGGGAGAGGGTAAGGAGTCATTCCAAGCCCGGGAGCGGAAAGACTTACCTTAGGGGGAAAAAAAAGGACAGGTATACACTTGCACACATACACATATCCATCCGCACATACACAAAGACAAGCAGACATTTTTGTGTGCTTGTGTCTGTGTATGTGCAGATGGATATGTGTGTGTGTGCGCGAGTGTATACCTGTCCTTTTTTCCCCCTAAGGTAAGTCTTTCCGCTCCCAGGATTGGAATGACTCCTTACCCTCTCCCTTAAAACCCACATCCTTTCGTCTTTCCCTCTCCTTGCCTCTTTCCTGATGAAGCAACCGTTTGTAGCGAAAGCCAGAATTTTGTGTGTATGTTTGTGTTTGTTTGTGTGTCTATCGACCTGCCAGCACTTTCGTTTAAAACAAAGTAAATGTGATATGACTTTCTTCATGTCCTGAAATTCAAAAGAATATGAAAACAGAAATAGAACAAGTGGAGAGAAAACTATCATTGTTTGACTAATCACTTTCACTTTGAATGCAGGAAATAATAGAGTAGCTCACCTTTTTCTCGGGTATAAGAATATCTTCTGATCCAATAATATATTCCCAGATGGTGCAAAATCAGATGATGTGGAACTGTATCAGTCTCAGTGTCCTTCTGATGATGAGTATGTGCATTATAGTTGTGTTGCCAGTGATAAATGCAGCACTCTCAGAGCACGTTCCAGCATACACTTCTGTGATCGAGGTGATGAGCGCCTGATCTGCTGTCCTCTGCCTGCACAAAAAGTGAATAGTAAGTGTTGTTTTATTTCTCTAAACCCCTGATTCTAAATTAATATAGATTAATTAAGATTTCAATTAGAATCATATTTAGAATATCTGTTAATATTTATGTTAAAACTCTGAAAGTCTTGTATTTCACTTTTCAGAATGTGGTCAGCCATTAGCAAACAAACCTCCGTCTAGTCGTCTTGTAGCTGCTGTTATAGGAGGCATTTCATTAAGGAGTGCTGTTTCATCTCCATGGATGGTATGTAGAATGTACCATACTGTAAATCTTGTCTGGATCCACACATCTGGTTGATGTTCATTGGTTCAATTGTCAGGTTGCAGTTGGGCAGCGAACTAGGAATGGCTCAATTGACTGGTATTGTGGAGGAGCCCTCATTCAGGAAGACAGGGTACTTACAGCAGCACACTGTACTCTTAGAAGGTATGTTGTGGTAAAGCCTTTTGATAACTACCTGAAAATCATTAAAGTAATAGCAGAAGTGTAAATGAATTGCAGATTTTACAATGCTATTCAGCTTGTTACAAAGAATTCTGAGCATATGTTCACATCCTTGCAACCATTTTATAGGAAAATAAAGTGTTATTGTTATCATTTCTTCATCTCCAGTGGTAACTTTGTTGGTGAAAATTAAATGCCAACTGAGTCAAACATTTCTGCTAATCTCATGTATGACATAGCAGACAGCATCTGTGGCTACTTTTGCTGGCGTATCAGGTTTAATTCTTGGAGACAAAATATCTTTCCTAAAGTGGATTGGTCTGAAACAAGTTATTATGAGACTTGCTAAGGAATGTAAATGATCATTATTGCTACTATACAAATTGCGGAAGCAGAGTAAAACTGTGAATCACAACCAGTTACTGACTGTTTCTCTAATAACCTCATTACTGACAGGACAATTAACACAAATGACTCCTTTTTTGTAAATTATGTACATTCTTTTATAGTGCTCTTGAATTTTTACAGATCTGGAAGTAGATACTGTTGCCTATGTTGTGCAAGTGGAGAATCAAGTGGGGCAATAACATTCCCAATATATTCCTTCTTTAGGAGTTCAAAAGAGGGACAATAGTATTAAAAAGACAGATGAGATAGTACAACAGCTAAATGGATTCCAGGGAAAAGCTGAATAACAAAACAGCAACATGTTTTCAAAGAAAGCCATTGTGATTTGAGGATTTTCCACAAACAGAAAAACTATATATTTTAACTAAATTTGTTTTCATGTAATGATGCTCAAGTCAGTGACGTTAATAACTGGCTTCCATGAATTATGGAGAGTGAACATTAGGGGACAATCATATTATATGACAATATCCAAAGTGTTAATATTTGAGCACTGCTTATTTTGAGCAGAAACAATAATCAATGTAGGGAAGTTTGTTCATTGTTGTTTGTTTATTTATGGTTAACTTGTAACTGATGAAGTCAAGCTTATTCTTATTTGACTTAATACTGGCGAGGAAGACACTGCAGCCCTGTGGATGATGCCCGTTCAGAGAAAGTAATTTGCATGTCTTGGAGATAAGGCAGGCTACACTATATATTACTTCATAAGGCTATGTACTTCACTGCTGAGAACAGATCAGTTGTTGTGTAATTGCTGTTTATGAGAAATGATTGGGGAGATTAGGGACACACAAGTCGCTGAAATGGTCTCCAATTCAAAGACTTGCACCCGGTCATTGAGCCACATGTGATTATTATGAAGTATACTCTGAGGTGATAAAAGTCATGGGATACTTCCTAATATCATGTTGGACCTTCCACGCTTTAGTGCAGCAACTAGATGTACATGGGCTCAACCAGTCATTGGAAGTCTCCTGCAGAAGTATTGAGCCATGACCATGCTGCTTCCATAGTCACCCATAACTGCAAAATTGTTTCTGGTGCAGAATTTTATGCATGAATTGACCTCTTGATTATGTCTCATAAATTTTTGATGGGATTCATGTCAAGTTATCTGGGTTGCCAAATCATTTTCTCAAACTGTCCAGAATGTTCTTCAAACCAGTCACAAATAATTGTGGCTCAGCGACATGTTTGGGAACATGAAGTCCATGAATGGTGGCAAACAGTCTTCAAGTAGCCAAACATAATCATTTCCAGTCCACTATCAGTTCAGCTGGACCAAAGGACCTGGTCCATTTGATATAAACACAGCCTCCACCATTATGGAGCCACCACCAGGTTGCACAGTGGCTTGTTGACAACTTGGGTCCATGCTTCGTGGGGTCTGTGGCACACTCGAACCCTATCATCAGCTCTTACGAACTGAAATTGGGACTCATCTGACCAGGCCATGATCAAACTGATATGGCCACGAGCCCAGGAGATTCGCTGCAGGGGATGTTGTGCTGTTAGCAAAGGCAGTCACGTCGGTTGTCTTGCTACCATAACCCCTTACTGCCAAATTTCACTGCATTGTCCTAATGGAAACATTCATCATATGTCCCACATTGATTTCTGCAGTTATTTCATGGAATGTTACTTGTTTGTTAGCACACTGTTGCTTGTTTGTTAGCATTGACAATTATATGCAAACGCCACTGCTCTTGGTCATTAAGTGAAGACCACTGGCCACTGTGTTGTCTGTGGTGAGAGGTAATGCCTGAAATTTGGTATTCTTGGAACTCTCTTGACACTGTGGATATTGGAATATTGAATTCCCTGATGATTTCCAAATTGGAATGTCCCATGTGTCTAGCTCCAACTACCATTCTGCTTTCAAAGTCTGTCAAGTCTTGTTGTGTATCCATAGTTACTGCAAAAACCTGTCCACACGAATCACTTGAGTACAAATGACAGCTCTGCCAATGCACAGACCTTTTATACCTTGTGTAGGCGATCATTCCCACCAACACCAGCTTTTCCGAACTGTGCAGGTGGAAACTCTCCCTGTGTTCCCATAACCCTCCTGGTCTCAACTTTTGTTAGTCATTGTCCTTTACACACCTGTCCCCTTCCATGTTTCCATTCCAGCACTACACAGCCCTCAATTCCATCAGAGCACTGCAGTCTCTTTACTTCTCCCCTTTTCCAATGCCCCCCCCCCCCCCATGTAACCTCCTGAGTGCACCTAGCTGCCCTACCCTCTCCCCACCTCATCCCTGTATGCTCCCACAATCAGCTTTCAACTGTCCTCCATCCCTACACTACTATCCCTCCCCTTCTGCACCCCAGCCTCCTATTTACCCCTACCATCCAGTTTGCTTCTCTCATCATGCACTGCTGGTCACAATCTGGACTTGACAGCCAGAGACTTTGGTCATGTGTGTGCGAGATGTGTTTGCGTGAGTGGTGTGTGTATGTTGTTTAATTCTGATGAAGGCCTGTTTGGCCAAAAGCTTTGTTTGACAGACATTTGTTGTGCCTATCTGCAACTCAGCATCTCAACTATATCATGAATAGCAACTATCCTTTTCATGATATTGCCAAGAAGATTAATGAATATTTAAGAAGGGTGACAGACGCATGGCCCACCATAGCAACACCTGGGGTATATAAAAATCTGTGGAGTTGCGGATAAGTGTATACTGAAACCACAAAAAGAAGTGTCAACTCCCACACAGCTGAACACAAAAGGAACTGTTGTCTGGCATATACCAAAAAATTGGCCTTAACAGAACAGGTTTTTCAAGAGGGGAACCACGAAATAAAATTCAGTGAGACAGGCATTTTAGCAAGGACATTGGATCATCATGCACAAATGTATAGAGACGTAATAGAGGTTCACAAACACCAAAACAATTTTAATAGAAAGGAAGAAGGTTTGAAGTTAGATAAAATATGGATGTCAACTTTGTACCAACAGGATAACAATTGATTATTTTTAATTGAGAATGACGGTGCCATACATTTGTCATCACATGACATATGGTGATGCCCTCTATAGACTCTGTAAATGCGAGAACCCCTCAAGCTTTAGTAGAATAGCCATTTTACATCAGAAGAAGGCTCCTGCAGTTGTAGACAAAATGTCAGGAAGCAGTTTCATACATCAACCAGAGCCTCCCTGCCCAGACATTTTAGCTGAAGAACTTCATACTGAGTTATATTTCACAAGAAACATACTTTTACGCTGTAATTCTTACTGTAAAGTTATTTTTTTCAATGCGATTGTGTTAGAGCTACTGTATAAATACCGTAAGTATACATTTTTATTTTATAAACTAAACAGTGTGATTGACAAAGCTATTGTGACCAGTTTGAACTGAGTTAGGTCATCTTCAGATATAAACTATTACTACTACTCTTATCAGTTGGTTCAGTTATTCTGTTTTTTATTGTAGCTATAAATGCTTTTATTGGCACACATGCAACAGCATGTGCTAGCTAACATGTTCCAAAACACAGCACATAAAAACAGGATTTTTCCAGGGATTATACCTTGGGTCCTGTTGGTAATAGGAAGCTAGAGTCACATGTTTGGGATAGCCCTTGGGTTAGGGACCATTTGCATAGCCAACAGAAGTACCGTCTTACTGTAACTACGAGATTCCTAGCGTTCAGGGTCAAAGTCTGAATATTACACACTTCCCCCAGCTTAGGAAAATGAAATAAATCAGTTGGTTCTTTTTGCATTGTACGTGTTCTATAGCATGCCTTAAGGGGCTTATGGAGGCACCATTTAGTTCATAGGTGGCCCCCTGAGAAGACCCAAGAAACATGGTTTTTGCATCCTAAAACTGAACCGTGGATTCCAAGACGGCTAAGCACAGCAAGTGGCTGAAATTTTTATGATATATTCCTAAGATTTCGAACAAGTTTGAAAATTTTCTTTATATCTTTATCTGTTTCTGATATACAGAGGTTTAAGGTTACTCTGTTTCTACACACAAAGTATGCACATAAAATCTGATACGAGGCAAAACATGGTGTATAAAGTGACGTAGCACAGAGAAATATACTGTAGAGTGTATACAGGGTGTTACAGAAAGGTACAGCCAAACTTTCAGGAAACATTCCTCACACACAAATAAAGAAAAGATGTTATGTGGACATGTGTCCGGAAACGCTTAATTTCCATGTTAGAGCTCATATTAGTTTCGTCAGCATGTACTGTACTTCCTCGATCACCACCATGATTTCATATGGGATACTCTACCTGTGCAGCTAGAACATGTGCCTTTACAAGTACGACACAACATGTGGTTCATGCATGATGGAGCTCCTGCACATTTCAGTCGAAGTGTTCGTACGCTTCTCAACAACAGATTCGGTGACCGAGGGATTGGTAGAGGCGGACCAATTCCATGGCCTCCACGCTCTCCTGACCTCAATCCTCTTGACTTTCATTTCTGGGGGCATTTGAAAGCTCTTGTCTACACAACCCCGGTACCAAATGTAGAGACTCTTCGTGCTCGTATTGTGGACGGCTGTGATACAATACGCCATTCTCCTGGGCTGCATCAGCATATCAGGGATTCCATGCGACAGAGGGTGGATGCATGTATCCTCGCTAACGGAGGACATTTTGAACATTTCCTGTAACAAAGTGTTTGAAGTCACGCTGGTACGTTCTGTTGCTGTGTGTTTCCATTCCATGATTAATGTGATTTGAAGAGAAGTAATAAAATGAGCTCTAACATGGAAAGTAAGCGTTTCCGGACACATGTCCACATAACATAT
Source organism: Schistocerca cancellata (assembly GCF_023864275.1). Lineage (NCBI taxonomy): Eukaryota > Metazoa > Arthropoda > Insecta > Orthoptera > Acrididae > Schistocerca > Schistocerca cancellata. The sequence continues at coordinate 142,535,585 of NC_064634.1, read as the reverse complement.
TTTCTTTCTTTGTGTGTGAGGAATGTTTCCTGAAAGTTTGGCCGTACCTTTTTGTAACACCCTGTATATTTTCATCAGAAGGTTTCTGGGAATGCCATGTTGCACTGAAACACATTCAAATATTTGTACACATAAAATATGGTCTGACTTGTAAAATTATTTTCATGTTACTTTAATTTCACACAGGTAAACTGTTATAATTTTACTGACCCATAAAATTATTTTCACATGAGTAACATGCTGTGCTGTGGCTTGGAAAAGAAGGGAACCCACATAATAATGCTGTGTCAGAGCACAAAAAAGGCTAATATGCCCCTGTTTTAAAAGACTCGGACTGAAAAGTGGAGTACCAGCTGCCTCATTCTACTTTCTTCAACACCTTTAAAAATTATTCCAAAAATTTTAGTGCATGGACGTTTTCGCACTGACTTATGCTGAGAGAAGAGGAGACAGTGGCAGAGGGAAAGAGATGGTAGTAGACAATGGTTGTGGTACAGAAATGGTTCAAATGACTCTAAGCACTATGGGACTTAACATCTGAGGTCATCAGTCCCCTAGACTTAGAGCTACTTAAATCTTACTAACCTAAGGACATCAGACACATCCATGCCCGAGGCAGGATTCGAACCTGTGACCGTAGCAACAGCGCGGTTCTGGACTGAAGCGCCTAGAACTGCTCGGCCACAGCGGCCGGCCTGTGGTGCAGAAAGAATAAATGAGACAAAGCTAGCATGAGAGAAAGAGAGGGATACAATGTCAGTGGGGCGTAGCTGGCAGTGACAGAACAGTGCTAGGAAAAGAGTGAAGAAGACAGTGCCATTGGGAAAGGAGTAAAGAGAACGAGAAAGTGGAAGTGGGCGAGAGCCAGTGATAATGGGAGACAGAGTTTATGGCAATGACTACAAGGAAGAGAGAGATAGTGACATTGAGAAGAGACAATGTCAGTGGGAAGGAAAGAATGAGGTAGCAGTAGTAAGAGAGAGAGAGCAAGAGAGAGAGCAAGAGAGAGAGCAAGAGTGAGACAATGGTAGTGAGATGAGACAGTGATAGTTAGAGAGACACAAAGAATTAACAACAATGTGTTGAGCCAAATGAGTGAGTGAGAGTGGGCAAGTGGAAGTGGGTGGGTAGCAGCAACTTACAGCAATGGACAAGTGGGTGTGAGTGAATTACAGTTAGGGGAGCTTGTGGGAGTGAGTTGCAAGTTGCACGTTAAAAAGAGCGCAAATTGTTCGCATGCCAAAATTTTTAGTGGTGTTGAGGAAGGTACAATGAGGCAGATGGTATCTGACTTTTCAGTCAGAGTCTTTTAAAACATGAGCATATAGGTCTTTTTTGTGCTTCAATAGGAGCGTATTTTTGCTGGTTGATTTAATGCGTTGGGAAATAACTGTAGGAATTCCAATACCTAGAACAGATCTCTGTGAAATGTACAATAATTTATATTATGCGATGCTGCTACTGTTTTCTTCCTCTGATCATATAATTTGTTTCCTTGGATGGATACTATGTAAAATAAATGAAAAGCAACCTCTCACCTATAGCTGACTGATGTGTGGTGCATAGAAACATGCAACAGAAAACAGGTTTTACACTAGCTTTCAAGCTCTCGTTCTTTTTCTAGTAAGGATAGACAAATTTACACAGACAACCACACATGCACATGCTAGACATCACACCATTTAACTTTTCAGCAGTAGACAATAATATCATAAGGCAACAACAGTGAAACAATGCAAAATAAATTCATAGTGGTGTCTTCAAATCAACATAATTAGAGATTAATCTAATGAAGCACATGAAGAAGAACTAGTATCAGTTATATAGGGAATTACTTATGTTACTATTTGCTGACTGTCAGGAGGTGGAATAACAGATACACATATTACTCTCAAATCAGAGCACAACATTTAGTTTTCATTCCATTGACCAGTAATCAAAGATAATTCAGTTTATATTTGTCTTGCCTTAATCAGAACAACAGTTTTCAATTAAATGCTTGTTATATTTAAATGCAGCGAATCCATGTCAGATGTAGTTTGCCTACAGGAAACCAGACGTAGTGCGTGTAGGAGAATTGGATTTTGCACGCAGTGATGACAGGGCTGCACCTCAAGATGTAACCATATCAGCTGTGAAGGTACATCCATTTTATCAACCACCAGAGCATTATCATGACATTGCTGTGCTGCAGCTTGCTAATCCTGTGGAACCAAGCCAGTATATCAGTACCATTTGTCTTCCACAATTAGGAGACAATGATGACGAATTAAGTGGAAAGACTGCAATGCTTTATGGTTGGGGACTCCTTGGATTTGGTAAGAAACAAAGATAATACCTTTCTATATCTTATATTCTTGCAATGATCAGGTGATAACAACTGTGACTTTTTATATTATCTAATGTATGCAGATATATTTTGCGTTGAAGCTCTACAACATTTATTTATGTATCCACACACCAAGCATCAACTATGAGAAGGAAATTATTACTATTTCATCAAAGCACTTTCTTTGAAGAAAAGTAACCATCCCCAAGATATGATCTTGTCATTTATCTCTCAAAATTGAACCTTCAGGCGATATTGTGTAGCCATAAGTGTTATGACTGTGTTATTCAGTCTATGATTGTTTAATCTTGTAGCCAAAAATTCCCATATCCATGCTTTAAAGTAACTCTACAGCATGCTGTTGCATCTCTTCAGAATTAAAATTGTAACTGAATTTACTTTATCATAGGTGTCCCAAAAATGAAATCTTCTACTTCATCTTACACTTAACTCTCAAACAGAAACTGCATTTAACTTGTAATTCTATCACGTTTGTCAATAATTCTTCAATGCATTAGTCCTGTGCGCTTTGTAATTTTATTATGTTAGAAAAATTAATGTTGATATTAGAAATGCTAATATATATATCAAGTGATGTCTGTTCATTTTCCCTTCGTAATTTCTATTTATTTATTTGCAGCTTACCTGTCTTTTATTGTATGAGTATATTTAGTTCCTGCAAATGCACATTGTTGTTTGTCATATTGTTTATTTTTCTTTGTTTGGATATGTTCTTCCCTAAAAATGAATTTTGACTTTGCATGTCTTCATTCTTGCTATAAATTTTTTACTACATATTTTCTATCTTGCTATAGTAAGTTTAATTTTGTCATTATCTCCATGTACTTTTAGTTACTAACAGCTAGAACATCCTTGGTTTATAATAGTTATCATCAAAGAAGTTGAATAACAAATACAAGGCAAATAAAATTACAGTCAAACGAACTTATATCTAACTAATCACCAACCTCAGTTTCACATATGTAGCACAGAGTATCTAAGGCCAGACGTCTCATGCAGCGGTAATAAGTTATATACACAAACCTTCCTTGAATCAGTTTAGCTGTTAGTGAAAACTGTATCAAAATCCCAACAAAGAGTACCTGAGATTAGCCTTCACATACAGACAGAAAATGAACTGAGGGCCTTTAAGTAATGCATGCATAGAAGTTCAGAGCATAATAAGTACAATATGAGTAACACTTACACGTATGTCTTCATTTTGTCTTGTGTTGTAATCATGCATAGTGTAACTGTGGTAATTCTTTAAATTCTTGTTTCTTCTCATTTGCACCCCATTTCTGTAAATGTACATACAAGGAAGACACAAGATACTATTTCCTATGGCCTTCTTTCAATAGCCTGCAGGATTTTCTTTGGTTTACACCTTCTACTACTCTTATTATTCTCTTTCGCAGTCTCAAAGATTTTAGGCCGACAGTAGTATTCCCTCAAAACAATGCAAGTGTTAAGTGGACACATATCAAGTACACACATTTGAGTGTGTCACTTCTGATGCAGTTTTTTAAACTCTTTTCATGTAACACATGAGGAAATAGTGGAGTTCTGTTCTGGTATGCGTGTATATCCGTAGCAATAGTATTCTCTGTATATATTATAAATGCTCAACAGTAAAATAATCTGAGAGGCTGTCTGTGGCCTCTTGAATCTGTTTCACGAGTGTTGCTTTTAATCAATATAGCACTATCATCTGAATATTGAAGTGTCTTTTGTATAATAAGTCACTAACATACAGCAGGAACAGCATAAGACTGAGAACAGATTCTCATGTGACACTATTTTTCCCCTAAAAGGGCAGTGTTACATTTCACAACCAAACCATTTCTTTCTTGCCCAATTACCTTTATGTCAGATGTGATTCCACCCAGTTATTTGTTGTTTACCTGACACCTATTTTTTCTAGTTAAAATAGTTTTTCATGACTTATTGTATCAAATGTTTTTGCCAAATCTAGTAATAAAGCTGTAACATATGCTCTGTTATCCACTGGTTGCAGTATACCATGTATACATGAGAAAATTGCTGTTTCTTTGAGCGAGCTATTTGTAAACAATGTCGGGTCTCCAATAGTATGTTATTGGCTTCTAAAAAGTTTGATGAATTTTTATAGAAAGGTTTCTCTATTACCTTTGAATATTGTGTAATGAAGCTACAGGTCTGTAATGAGAGACATTTTCCTTATTCCCTTCTTACACAGTGGCTTAACTTGGCAAAGGGAATGTCACACGTTATGCCCTTGGAGACATATCATCTTTTAAACAACAGGATATCCTTACAGCACATAGTGATTTCATCTACCTATGTGTTGTGGACATCAGAAAAAATGTTAGTATGTATGTAAGCCAAATTTTGTTCTATTTAACATTTACCAAGGAAAAACTCTGAACAGCAGCTTCTATCAGGGATTAAAATTGTAAGTAATATGTCCAAGGAGATGAAAGAAATAACTAAGTTACATTTATTTAAAAAGGAAGCCAACGTATATCTCTTAAACAACTGCTCATTTAAAGATTACTTAGAGATCTCAAGAGTCACAGTTAATTAAAAAGAAGTGGCAACTAAAAAACCCCTATCACATTACAATTTTAGTAACAATTCATAGGAAAATCGTTACCCAATATTGGTAGTGAGTAATACTAATATCTCATCATTTTTCTGAGTTCAATGTGTCACTTTTCATGAGGAGTCAATGAGTTGGTTTTTCAGACAGGCAGAATGGACTAGATGGAGTTGTAACAGAGGCATGGTAGTATGGTCATGGTACAAAGTCATTTGCAAGTGTGTGCAGTGATAAGTGATGGGAGACTAAATGAACAGCTTATAACAAGTTTTAATGTTATTAAGCTAACCTGTTCCCAATATACAGTATACAGGGTGTTACAAAAAGGTACGGCCAAACTTTCAGGAAACATTCCTCACACACAAAGAAAGAAAATATGTTATGTGGGCATGTGTCCGGAAACGCTTACTTTCCATGTTAGAGCTCATTTTATTACTTCTCTTCAAATCACATTAATCATGGAATGGAAACACACAGCAACAGAACTTACCAGCATGACTTCAAACACTTTGTTACAGGAAATGTTCAAAATGTCCTCCGTTAGCGAGGATACATGCATCCATCCTCCGTTGCGTGGAATCCCTGATGCGTTGATGCAGCCCTGGAGAATGGCGTATTGTATCACAGCCGTCCACACGAGCACGAAGAGTCTCTACATTTGGTACCAGGGTTGCGTAGACAAGAGCTTTCAAATGCCCCATAAATGAAAGTCAAGAGGGTTGAGGTCAGGAGAGCGTGGAGGCCATGGAATTGGTCCGCCTCTACCAATCCAATGGTCACCGAATCTGTTGTTGAGAGGCGTACGAACACTTTAACTGAAATGTGCAGGAGCTCCATCGTGCATGAACCACATGTTGTGTCGTACTTGCAAAGGCACATGTTCTAGCAGCACAGGTAGAGTATCAAATCTTGATAATGTGCTCCATTGAGCGTAGGTGGAAGAACATGGGGCCCAATCAAGACATCACCAACAATGTCTGCCCAAACATTCACAGAAAATCTGTGTTGATGACGTGATTGCACAATTGCGTACCGATTCTTGTCAGCCCAAACATGTTGATTGTGAAAATTTACAATTTGATCACATTGGAATGAAGCCTCATCCGTAAAGAGAGCATTTGCACTGAAATGAGGATTGACACATTGTTGGATGAACCATTCGCAGAAGTGTACCCATAGAGACCAATCAGCTGCTGATAGTGCCTGCACACGGTACGGAAACAACTGGTTCTCCCATAGCACTCTCCACACAGTGACATGGTCAGCATTACCTTGTACAGCAGCAACTTCTCTGACGCTGACATTAGGGTTATCGTCAACTGCACGAAGAATTGCCTCGTCCATAGCAGTGTCCTCGTCATTCTAGGTCTTCCCCAGTCGCGAGTCATAGGCTGGAATGTTCCGTGCTCCCTAAGACGCCGACCAATTGATTTGAACGTCTTCCTGTCGGGACATTCTGGAAATCTGTCTCGATACAAACGTACTACGCCACGGCTATTGCCCTGTGCTAATCCATACATCAAATGAGCATACTGACAAAACTAAAATGATCTCTAACGTGGAAATTAAGCGTTTCCGGACACATGTCCATGTAACATCTTTTCTTTATTTGTGTGTGAGGAATATTTCCTGAAAGTTTGGCCGTGCCTTTTTGTAACACCCTGTATAAACATAAAATAATTCTACATTAAGTAACCTATGGTAAGATGGTACGTTTATTAAGACAATGATCTCAGATTTGGGAGAATGAAGGCTTTTCTGTTTCCTAAATCATTTCAGGCAAATGATGGGATGTTTCCTTCAACAAGACCACAGCTGATACATGGGAGAGCACTGAAATGCTGAAAGACCTGCACTGGCAGATGCTTGAAGATATATCCCTCAAAAGCCTACTCGTGAAGTATTTAGTGAGGAATCTAGGGATACCTACAGTTTCCTTACACATCACTCCGACACAGACTGTAAAGACAACATTAGACTAATTATAGAATGCACAGAGGCATTCGAGGAGTTATTCTTCCCACCCTCCTTATGCAAACTGAACAAATGGAAGCTGATGCTACAATGTGCCATACACTCTGGCATGTACTCCACTGTAGTTTATACTGTATAATTGTGGATGTGTATTTCTTATTTGTGAAGCTGCAATACTTTCTCACCCTCTTAATAATGGTTTTGTCATTCCAAGTCATTACAAGCTCCTTTTCAGCATCCCTAGTTGAATGTTGGGATTATTCCTTTGAAAAGTATGTGGCATATCTACTGCCTCATTCTAAACTCAATTCATGTTGCACTCTAAGTGACCTGATCATTGACAGGACGTTAAATTATGATGATATTTCTGTGGTGAATAGTTTGTGAAATAAGAGCAAGTGGTCATATGAACAGAAAAAAAGTAGAAAAGACTGATGAAATACTGTGTTCCAGATAATTTTCTGCCACATACTATGCTCTCAACAAAAGTTACCTTAATTTATTAAAATACGTAATTCATTTATTGACTTTTTCATTTGTTACCTCCATTTTGTTTACTCCCTTCTTTGGACATTTATTCCTTTCCCCTCTCTCTCTCTCTCTCTCTCTCTCTCTCTCTCTCTCTCTCTCTCTCCTCTACCTACTTTCTAATCTGATTTTTCTATTCTGACTTGTGGTTTTATATTGCACCATTCAGCTAATTTCTAGTTCTCAGAGCGTGAATCTTTACTCGTTTTCCTTGAGGCCTACAACTACAGTAAGCCTTTTTTAATCCAGTTTCCAAATTACTTTTAGCTGCTACATCTACTGTGCACTTATCATTTTAGTTGTCTTCACACCCATTTTGTTTCTTGCAGCATTTAATGACATGATCTACGAGTTCCTAAAGCTAGATGTGTGGGTCATGCATATGTTTCTGCCAGCACTCACAAGAAGGTGTTACTCCACTGAAAAGTGGAAGTTTCACTACACTGTCCCAATTGTTTTATTGTTTTTATTTCTTTATTCTGTAGCCCGCATTTCCACATAAAAAGATAATCAAATTTCCTGGAAGATTGAAACTGTGTGCCGGACCGAGATTCGAACTCGGGACCTTTGCCTTTCGTGGGTAAGTGCTCCACCAACTGAGTCACCCAAGCACAACTCACGCCCCATCCTCACAGCTTTACTTCCGCCAGTATCAAATCTCCTACCTTCCAAACTTTACAGAAGCTCTCGCAGGAGAGGTACTGGCTGAAGTAAAGCTGTGAGGACGAGGCATGAGTCATGCTTGGGTGGCTCAGTTGGTGGAGCACTTGCCCGTGAAAGGCAAAGGTTCCGAGTTCGAGTCTTAGTCTGGCACACAGTTTTAATCTGCCAGGAAGTTTCATATCAGTGCACACTCCGCTGAAGAGTGAAAATCTCATTCTAAAAAGATAACAATTGCAATGATTTCTTTTGTTCCAGGTGGAGAAAAACCAGATACACTTCAGGAAGCAAGTGTTATAATCTTTAACAATTCAGTGTGTAATGAACAATATTCGCGACCGTCAGTTCCAAAACAGAGATATCCTCAGGGAATTATTGACTCTCAGTTATGTGCTGGTCATGAAGAAGGTGGAAAAGATGCCTGTCAGGTTTGTGAGCACCTTTTGCAGTTGACTTATATTTACATATTTACTTGTAGCATTAGGTACTGTGAAATATGCATTGTATTGACAGACCCTTTGTGTGTCTTCAAACTTTGGTACTGAACATATCAGACTGTGTGACTACTGTTAGTTTCTGTTACTGATATGTATGCTTTCCAATTATTATTATTTTCCTCATTTACAGGGTGACTCTGGTGGTCCACTTGTCTTACGAAATGGTGGTGTTTACACAGTGGTTGGAATTGTCTCCTCTGGAGTTGGATGTGGATCCAAGTCATTTCCTGGAATTTATACTAGAGTCTCATCATATGTCACATGGATTCAAAAACAACTGTAAATATTCAGATAAAATAAAGCACAAAGTCTTTCTTTTATATATTTTTGTTGCACCCCCATGCTGTTACTATCCTAAAAGTGGATCAGTTACAGAACTGATATTCTTGTCTTTGACTCAGACTGATTCCTTCTATGGAACTATTATATGAGGGCTATTCAGAAAGTAGGGAATGTTTCCATCTGACGCCACTAGGCACATGCCGATTGCATATATTTTGGTATGTGTGTGCTCGGCAGCTCAGTCGGCATCCATCCGTAACAGCGGGAATGTCTCTGTGTGTCTGTTTTGTTTCTTTTTTTTATTTTTTATTTTTTTAATATATGAAGTTGAAATGTGCGCTGCAATTGTAAATCCCGCCAGTTGTGAGGTGTGGTCTATGATACGGTTTTTGTTGGCAAAAAACCTAAAACCCATAGAAATTTATCGTGAACTGTGCGAAGTGTATGGAAACAACGTAATGAGTGAATCTTCTGTTCAGAAAGGGTGCATTTGGTTTAAAAATGGCCGAACCAACGTTCATGATGAAGAGAAGAGTGGACAACCGAGCATTGTGACTAACGATCTTGTTGCTGAAGTCGATGAAACTATTTGTGAAAACTGTCGCTTCACAATAATGAAGCTTTCACTTTCTTTTCCACAAGTTTCATGGACTTTGTTGTTTGAAATTGTCACTCAAAAGGTAGGCTACCACAAATTTTGTGCATGATGGGTGCCCAAAATGCTTACAGAGCACCATAAAGAACAGCAAATGGGCACAATGTTGACATTTTTGGAGCCCTACCACAAACATGGTGATTCATTACTGGATTGAATCATAACTAGTGACAAGACTTGGGTGAAACACGTCAATTGCGAGACAAAATTACAGTCCATGGAGTGGGGGCACACGAGGTCCCCCCCAAAAACCAAGAAAATGTTTGCAAACCTTGTCAGCCAGGAAGTTGATGGCGACAGTGTTTTGGGATAGGCAAGGCGTGCTTCTTATTGTTTGTCGTCTCAAACATGGAGCAACCATAAATTCTGCCTGGTGCTATCAAACTTTGCACAGCCTTAGAAGAGCAGTTCAAACCAGACATCGAGGAAAGGTGACGTCAAAAATTTTGTTTTTACACAACAATGCCTGACCTCACACGACAAACTGCAAACTCCTTAATTCATTCAAATGGGAAATTTTCCCTCATCCGCCCTACAGCCCTGATCTTGCACCAAGCGACTTCCACCTGTTTCCCAAGATGAAGAACTGGCATTCAACGCAGCACTTTGATTATGCAGAACTCAGGCAGGCGTGACTCACTGGCTGAAGTCTCAGGCGGCAGAATTTTACTACGAAGGTGTTTCAAAGCTCGTCCACCGCCATGATAAGTGCCTCAATGTGTTTGGTGACTATGTGGAAAAGTAGTATGTCAGCTGCTCTTTCAGATGTGTATAATAAAATGTATTTCTAGTACTTAGTTTTTATTTTATGCCAAACCTTTCTGAATAGCCCTCGTATTTGTGACAATCCACCATGATGTAACACATGGCAGTAGATATATAAACAGGACACACTTTTTCTATGAAAATATAAATACATACTGGCCTTTTAAATGACTGGAGTCTTTGTTTTGATTTTAACATGCAAAAAACTTGGTTGTTGAAACAGATACTTCTGTTTACTATCTAATGTAGAAACATTTAATCCATAATCTGAAGGAATTACTACTTACCTATTGTTCAATGTGCTATTTGGAGAAAAAATGTTGTTTTGACTAAGCTTATTATTACAGCTAAGGATCTGACCAACACTGCATAAAGAAGCAGTGTTTCTTGAAGTAAAAGTGCTTTGGGTTGCTTTAAGCTGGTTTTAGTAAAAATAACAATGAATACATTATGAAAAACTATGATGTGGGTAATTAAAATAATAAAATTACAAAATTGTAATCTGTTTTAAGAAATGATGAAACTGAGAAAACCTAAATGAAAGAAAAAGCTGAACACACATTAAACATCTCAAATTATAATAAGTCTGTAACATTACGCATATGTAGGTGAGTTCGGGTGGATAAAGCTGGCATGAGGTAAGGTGAATTAATCTGTCCAGCTGAGTACTAGCTGGTGGGTCCAGGGCCCAGAATGGGCAGCATGGCCGATCCAGCTGAACCGACCCATACAGATCAGCCCAGGTACAAAGGCGAGGAACATGTCGCTGGATGTGGGTAAATCTCAGAACAGAGAGCATGTGGGCAGCAGTTGCTTGCATAGCAGGAGCACAGAAGATGCACCAGAAATGGCAGAGTATAGAGAAGTCTTAAATATGGCTACTCACAACTTTTAAACCTGAGTTCCATACTTAAGCAAATCTGAATACATCTGCAACATCAGAGAAATGAGGTACATCCAATGATGTAATAATATCTTCAATATCTTCTACACCATAAAAGTAAAGATTTTACAGTGACAGAATATTTTCAAAATGAACACCAGAATTAACAATTTCTAAATGCTTGGTGCAAGTTCAACAAACAATGTCTCAGATGATAGCATGGCACTATAGTTATCATCCCTGGAAGCTACATATCAGCATCTGTATTATTCATTGATATATTATGTTTTTACATCTTTTTCATTGTGCAAATGTTTGTCAGAACTTTGTATCCTCTGCAACAACACAGCAACTGAATGCAGCATGACTACCTCATATCTTATCATATTTGTGTAGTTATTTAATGACTATTGTACTATTTTTGCCAATAACTTTACTGAAAGAAATTTGCAATCAGTATTTAAAATAAAAAAAATAAAAATAAAATAAAAAAAAAAAACAATGTAATTTCAAAGCAGTCAACTGAAAGTGTTAGCTGACACCACCATTGAAAAGAGTGCCAAAGGACACTGCTATCAAGCAGACCTAAGTAATTGCTTAAACAATATTCAACAACAATTAAATGTCAGTTAATATGAGTGCATGGGCACAATAATGTTTGCTTTTTTATTTGTGAACAAAATATTATTTATAATTGTTGTAAATATTCTGACTGTGTCTGAATGTTTATAACATTATTTTATCTCAATATTGATAATACACTGAAGAGCCAAAGAACCTGGTAACCTGCATATCATGTAGGGCCCCCACGAGCAAGCAGAAGTGCTGGAACACAACGTGGCATGGACTCAACTAATGTCCAAAGTAGTGCTGGAGGAAATTAACACCATGAATCCTGCAGCACTGTCCATAAATCAGTAGGAGTATGAGGAGGTGGAGACCTCTTCTGAACAGCATGTTGCAAGGCATCCCCTATATATGCTGAACAATATTCATATCTGGAGAGTTTGGTGGCCAGTGGAAGTATTTGAACTTTGAAGAGTGTTCCCGAAGCCACTCTGTAGCAATTCTGGACATGTGGGGTGTTGCACTGTCATGCTGGAATTCCCCGAGTCCATTGGAATGTGCAATGCGGATGGAGGTGATCAGACAGGGTGCTTATGTGTGTGTCACCTGTCAGAGCTGTATCTAGACGTATCAGGAGTCCCATATCACTCCAACTGCACACACCTCACACCATTACAGAGCCTCCACCAGCTTGAACAGCCCCCTGCTGACATGCCGGTACTGTGGATTCATGAGGTTATCCCCCTACCCACAGATGTCCATCTGCTTGATGCAATTTGAAATGAGACTCATCTGACCAGGCAAAATGTTTCCACTGATCAACAGTCCAATGCCAGTGTTGAAAGGCCCAAGCGAGGCCTAAGGCTTCGTGTCATGCAGTCACCAAGGGTACACAAATGGACCTTCAGCCCTGAAAGCCCATTCAAAGAAACATCATTGAATGGTTTGCATGCTGACACTTATTGATGGCCTAGCATTTAAATCTGCAGCAACTTGTGGAAGGGTTTGACTTTTGTCACGTTGAACAAATCTCTCCAGTCATCATCGGTCCTTTTCTTGCAGGTTCTTTTTCTGGCCAGAGCAATGTTGGAGATTTGATGTTTTACTGGATTCCTCATATGATACACTCATGAAATGGTCAAACAGGAAAATCCCCACCTCATCGCTACCTCGGAGGTGCTGGGTCCCATTGTTCATACATCGACTACAACACATAGTTCAAACTGACTTAAATCTTGATAACCTGCCATTGTAGCAGCAGTAACTGATCTAACAACTGCATCATACACTTGTCTTCTATAGGCATTGCCGACTGCAGCATCGTATTCTGTCTGTTTACATATCTCTGTATTTGAATAAGCATGCCTATACCAGTTTCTTTGCCACTTCAGTGTACATTAGTTTAGTGTGGATAGTGGCCAAGTTGTGTCAAGTCACATCTATAGAACATAAGAATGATGTATGCTTGTTGGGGATGGCGTTCCACATGCGAGAGTTAGATGCTGGTGGAACACTGCTGGGATCACGTTTTGACAGACACTTTTGAGTGGAGATCTCAAGGGAGTGATTCACAACTTTTGTGCAGAATTTTGGAAGAAGGCAGACCTGCTTGAAGTAATGTGTGATATTCAGGGCACATGAGTGATAGATACTGAGAGATGAATGGTCGCTATAATTCTTTAATTTTTGCAGGGACTTCAGCTTTTGCATGGTCTGAAAGTGCTCCAGTGCAGAACTTTAACTTTTCTGCTAGCATTAGGGAACTGAGACTAGACAGATGAGTTCCTCCTACTTATCTCTCATGTGTTGATCATCATGCTGAACTCTGAAGTATTTTGTGCTAGTGGATATTTCGTGTAGTGTGATCATAAAACGGGCTTAGTTTTTCACACATTTTGGATGACTATTTAGCCTGGGGATTCTGCTACTATTCTTGTAATGCACTTAACACAACTTCACTATTTTTTTAAGATTATCTTTCTTTGTGTATTATAATCTTATGACTACTTTCAGACTGTTTGAGATGACTTACTTGAATAGACATTAGCCAATAAAATTCCCTAGTGTCGTCTGCATCAGTTTCATAATAGAACCCTTATTATTAATTATTAATTTATCTTTTATTTAATTTTTTAATGATTCTATTAATTTACAATTCCAGCTAATGCATAGACTATCTGACTGCAGGATTTCAGCTACAGGTTATTATTAATTGAATAAAAAAACACCCATTCACACAATAAAATTACTCTCTTTCATAGTAAATCAAGGGCTCCCAAATCACGCAGACAACGAGGTATCAGTGGTGCAGCAATGTTTTGAATTTGCAAAATATGAATGGTTTAGGTTTGCTAGTTGATACAACTAATACAGAAAGTAAAGAAATTTAATACTTTCAAGCTGTTGCACATTAGGCACTATTCATTAAAATGGCTCAATCAAGCCATAAAAATTTAGATTTTCCAGTTTCCCTAAAGTATCTACGATGAATAGTTTCTTTGAAAAAAAAAAAAAAGAGACTACTAATGACAAAGTTGCAGCTTTTGCCCTATCTCTAATGCTTTCACCATTGACAGATCATTCAATGAAAACATTCCTCCATTAGAATGATATATGCAGAATCCTTCTGGTACAAAAGTTTCCAAAGTGCGTAACAGGGTCGATATTTTGCCACAAAAGTGATGTATTATTTTGGCATTCACCCTCCCCCCATTCTCCCTTCCCTCCCTCCTTCATGAATTAGTTACCATTTCTTGGGCTTTTGGCTAGATCTTTAAAAATAAATCTAAATCTAGTTATGGTGTAAATTGATTGTTTTTGCTACTAATTACGATATACCCTGTGTGCAAATTTTGCACAGTGTTTCTTCAGAAGAAGCCTTAAGAAGTTGACAGAAACAAAGAATCACCTATCACTGTTCTCAACACAGGAGATTATGCTGTGATTAATTTATATGGAAAAAGTAAGCAGTCATTTATATTGTATGGAAGTGAAATTTTTGATTTAGAAGGGAAAGGTTATGTTGATGTTTTTTTCCAGAAAAAGCAAGAGCAATTAAACACCTTTATTTTAAGAGATGAAGAGCCATTTTTCAGCGAAGAAGGGGTTATTCAAAGGCTCTCTATTACTTCTGGAGGTACGATTTGTAGATCCAAAGACATCATTTCTAAATATTTCAATGACTTAATGTATTAACAAACAAAGTTTATCAATTTAATTTACAATAAAGTAAAGAGAGATAACAATTTTTGTTTAGAAAAGAGAATTAAAAGCTATAAGTAATGCAGTATTTTCAGTTCCTGATTTATATAAAAAAAAAATTGTTTTTGGATCAGATAAATTTTGTTCTTTAATTCTCCTAGATCCAAATGAAATTTGACATGTCCATATTCACCCCAAAGACCACTATAAAGAAAAAAAATTAATGAGATTAACACTGCTGCTTCTATTCATCCATCCTCATGCAGTGAACAAAAACACCAAGTTTTTATTTTTTGTATACAAAAACTTTTAGCTACATTCCAAACCTGACTATAAAGTTAGACACAAACCTGTAATCCCATATAATTTTGATTTTCATATTTCTTTCTAAAATTATCAATTCTTTTCCCTTTAAAGTTGAAAACAGTTTCTATTCACTCCAGTTTACAGAACATGAAACGTGAAATATTCCATAATAAGACATTTTGATACCAAAAGTAGAAACAGAAGAGTGAATACTGAGAAGCCTGTACCAACACATCTCATTTGTCTATGATTTACTACACATTTGACAACCTTCAGTTCTTTCTGGAAATAAACTTCTACGGTATCGAACATGTTTTGTAACTCCATGATTGTTAAAGACTGTAAGATGAATCAATCTATCTATTGTTTTCTTTCAGTCTATACTGCCTTCGTTATGTCTTGTTGTGTGAGGTGGTCTATAGAATTTTAATCTCGACATAGGTCTGTATGACATTTCTTCTTAGTTAAGAAGACTAACGTTCTAGTAACACATTTTTCTCATATGTAAATTTGCATTAGTTTTAATTTCCAGTCATTAACAGTATTCACGTAGTAGATCTAGTAAAGATACAAAAATCAAGTAATTTAGTTCTTGCAAACCTCTGAACAATGACCTCACATAAATTTTTCAGGTGCCCTCTGGAAGTTAACAGTAGTATAATTGTGACTGCGTTTTTTCCTTTCTCCTCCCGATTGAATTTGTAGCCCGTACATCAATTCTTATTTTACTCAGTCGAGATATGTTTGTATTTTTTTAATTTATCTTTATACATTCACGGATCATCTCACAATTGTACAGGCTTTGTCAAGGTAACATCGTGCAAATCCATAGCTCAAAATATACAACACACAGCGTACCGGTACGTAACACGCTTTATGGGGACAGGACATGGGTTCGGCCGTGGTATTTATTGAGGAAGCATCGCGGCAATGCCTAAACGACCTTGGAAAATCACGGAAAGCCCTAATTCTATTCATTATTGTACTTCGTTTCTTTCTGCAGTGATGAGTAGTAAAATTATTGTACCGGTAGACTTACTTTACAGTACCACAACAGTGTCAACTACTTCGAGGATTAGTTCACAATATAACTTAAGGATTTCTAGAAGTTTTCATCGGCGAAAATACGAATGCTTTCGTTGAATGCACACAATCTTGCAACGTACGTGAATCATCTTCCAACATGCTGAGTTTCTACTCGTGTTGTTTTACCTGCCGGAGCGTCTCTCTCTCTCTCTCTCTCTCTCTCTCTCTCTCTCTCTCTCCAGCTCGTCACGTGACTCGTATGTTGATGTTATTCAAATGCTGAGCCCGCGACCTGAGGTCACAGACTCCCCAGATCCAGTAGCACAGGATCATCTGCCAGTGAGCTACGTTCGCGGTACTTTGCTAACAGGTAAGTTTTGTCAAGATGGTATTTGGTTCTTGCTTCTGAGTTCTCACGCACGGTGCTGACATTCACGCTCTTTAACGGTGTTCCTTGCCGTAGACAAAAACATCTTTTACATGTCACCGAACTTGTTTGCCCGGTATAATGTACATAAGATTTTTCATATCATTAATTGCGAGTGTGTTGTGGTCTGTTCTTACTTAACGCAGAAACAGCAACCGTAGGTATTCTCCACAATTCACAAGGCATTTTTCTCTCCCGATGTATGCAACGTGGTAGGCTTGGGTCTGAGCTCTCACCAAGTGTTTGATTTTTTCTGGAATAGTAGTTGAGTACCGTATATTACGTGTGTGAATAAATATGTGATCACACCTATCATAAGTGAACAATATGTGTGTGTGTGTGTGTGTGTGTGTGTGTGTGTGTGTGTGTGTGTGACGGCAAAAGTAAAAGCACCGCCGCGCTTTGTATTGGGAGGCAAACTAAAAAAAATAGCACTCAGTATAAAGGAAAAGTGTAACAATTCCTCATTTTTTTCTGTTGTCCAGAATATGATGGATAATATGTCTATATGGAGGCGTATCAACTCGGCATTTAAATTTAGATATCGGTACTCAAAAACAAGGTTGTTTCAAGACCACCTACAATAAATGTAGGTGGTCCTGGTTGTTTGGAAGTAAAAGACTACTGAAAGACCAGGAGATCCATGACCAGTTAGTTCTATGTTCCGTAGATAATTTGAACGATTCATTTATCGGAATGATATGGAACGAGCCGGTTTACAGTATACGTATAAGTGACTGGTGTTAACATTAATGAACACATGATTGTTTTTAGTCATACACATGCAACTACACTTCATCAACATCCACATTGCTACTCTGAAAATCACACCTAAGTGCCTGGCAGAGGTTTCATCCAACCACCTTCACAATAATTCTCACTCTCGAACAGCGCGCCGGAAAAAGAACACCTATAAACTTCCACGCGAGCTCTGATTTTCCTTATTTTATGATGATGAACATTTCTCCACATGTAGGACCACGTCAACAAAATTCGGAGGAGAAAGCTGTTGGCTGAAAATCTGTGAGAAGATCACATTGCAACGAAAAACGCCTTTGTTTTAATGACTTCCACACCAAATCCTGGATCATGTCCGTGACTTTCAGTATTTCTCGATAACATAAAACGTGCTGCCCACCTTTGAATTTTCTCGATGTATTCCGTTAATCCTATCTGGTAAGGATCTCCACCGCCCAGCATTATTCCAAAAGAGAAGGAACAAGTGTACTGTAAGCGAGTCTTTAGTACATTTGTTGTACCTTGTACGTGTTGTGCCAATAAGACGCAGTCTTTGGTTCGCCTTTCCCACAACAATTTCTGTGTGTTCTTCCCAATTTAAGTTGTTCGTATTTCTAATCATAGGTGTTTAGTTGAATTTACGGCCTTTAAATTTGATTGATTTATCGTGTAACCGAAGTTCAACGGATTCGTTTTAGCACTCATGTAGACGACCTCACACTTTTCATTATTCAATGTCTATTGACACTTTTCGCACTATACAGATATCTTAACTGGATCGTTTTGCAGTTGATTTTGTTCTTTTGATGACATTACTAGACCATAGGCAACAGCATCATCTGGAAACAAAGACGGCTGCTCAAATGGTCCCCTAAATCGTTTTGAAAGATAGGGAACAACAGAGGGCCTATAACACTACCTTGGCGAACGCCACTAATCACTTCTGTTGTACCCGATGTCTTTCCCTAAATTACTACAAACTGTGATCTCTGTGGCGATATTCCGTTAGCATGCAATTTGATTTCAAGCTGTGTATGACGTAAGATTTCAAAAGCCTTTTGGAAATATAGAAATACGGAATTAATGTGAATTCCCTTGTCTATAGCACTCAGCACTTCGAGTGAAAAAAGAGCTAGTTGTGTTACACAAGAACGATATTTTCTAAATCCGTGTTGACTGTGTACCAATTGATCGTTCTCTTCAAGGTATTTCATAATGTTCGAACAGAAGATATGTTCCAAGATCCTGCTGCATATCGGCGTTAATGCCGTGGATCTGTGATTTAGTGGATTACTTCCGTTGCCTTTCTTAAATATTGGTGTGACCTGTGCAAGTCTGGGTACGGGTACCGAGCGGGGTGGCGCAGTGGTTAGACACTGGACTCGCATTCGGGAGGACGACGGTTCAATCCCGCGTCCGGCCATCCTGATTTAGGTTTTCCGTGATTTCCCTAAATCACTCCAGGCAAATGCCGGGATGGTTGCTCTGAAAGGGCACGGCCGACTTCCTTCCCAATCCTTCCCTAATCCGATGAGACCGATGAACACGCTGTCTGGTCTCCTTCCCCAAACCAACCAACAACCAACAACCTCTGGGTACGGATCTGTCATCCAGCGAACGATTGTATATGATTGTTAAGTACGGAGCTATTGCTTCAGAACACAACGAAGGAACCTAGTTGGTGTGCAGTCTGGACCTGAAGACTTGCTTTTTATTAAGTGATTTAAGTTGCTTCAGTACTCTGAGGATATCTACTTGTTAGTTACTCTTGTTGGCAACTGTTCTTGATTCGAATTCTGGAGTATTTTACATCGTCTTCTCGGATGAATGAATTTCGGAAGGCTACGTTTAATACCTCTGCTTTGGCAGCACTGTCATCGTTAGTATTTCCATTGATATCGTGCGCAGAAGCCATAGATTGTGTTTTGCCACTAGCATATTTTACATACAACCAAAATCTCTTTAGACTATCTGCCAGATTTATTGGCAATTTTTCGCTGCAGAAAATCTCGAATTGTAGTACGCCCTAAATTTTGAGCTTCTGCAAAAGATCGCTAATCTTGGTGATTTTGCCTTCTTTTAAATTTGGCATTGTGTTTTTTGTTGTTTCTGCAACAGTGTTCTGACCTGTTTTGTGTACCACGGGGGCCCAGCTCCGCCGTTTGTTAACTTATTTAGTGTAAATCTTTCATTTGCTGTCGATACTAATTCTTTGAATTCAAGCCACCCACGACAACCCTGTGTTCACCAATCCCTGTTTCCGTTTTGGTGCTCGCTGTTATCGCGGAATTATTTGTTGCGAAGACGTCAGTTGTTTTACAACCATTTACTATTCGTGTGGGCTCATAAACTAACTGCTCTAAATAATTTTCAGAGAATGCGTTTAGTGTAATTTAGGATGATGTTTTCTGCGTATCTCCGGATTGAAACGTGTATTTTCGCTAACATATCAAGGGTAAATTAACTTTTTAATTTCTTTTAATGGTTGCCAGTATGTAAGTAGAAATTCGTCAGTGGAATAAAAGAAATTGTCCAGGGGATCTGATTTTACATCATATTAAACACGTTTTGTTACCCGTCAGACTTTTATGTTATGGGGAAAATGATCAAAAATTGTTGTTGCTGCCTATTGAACTCCTTTCTGAGCCGCTTACAGGTTTAAGAATGAGTAATAAAGTCCATGTTTCCCTCTAGTGTTAATAAGAATTGTTTAATTCATACGAATGTGTCTAACTTACGCATAAAAGTTTATTTGAAGCGTTGATTAACCACAAAGAAATGCATGGCAGACGATACGCGGCATGGTACCACATGTTATACAGTTTCTTCCCGTTTCGACCGCATATGAAGTGCGGGAGAAATGACTTCGTGATTCCTCTGTGCATGCTGAACTAAGTCTAAATCATGATGCCCACGGAAGTGTTCCGTGGTGGGTTGAAGATTATAAGCATCCCTGCAAGAAGAGAGACACAACTCAAAAATGCAGTACTTGAGAAATTCTACTTAAAGAATAAATTCCACAAAACTTATACTGTACAAGCTTTCCTTAAATTTCGAGTGAGTATTGTTGGCAGTAAATTCCATAATATTTTTCTTGTGTGTTGGGGCACTTCGCACGTATTTTTCAGTGACAACTAAAAATTGCAGTTTTTCGACTTGTCACTTTTCTTGCCGGGGTGCGACTTATCCAGATTTCTGTCTTAACATTGGTACTTGAAGTTCTGTTAAGTAGACCGTCGCTGAATAATCAGCGTTCATTTGTAAAAGTACGCCCGTACACGTTTCTCGGCATTTCCGTGACTCCCGTGCGTCGAACAAACTTGTGGCCATTCGAGCCACCCTTCCGTGTGTACATAGCTGTACTGGGGTGACCCTGAGTCCCTGACAGAAGTTCCAAAGTTACGTCTCCCCCTGTAAAACTACCTCTTACTTTTTTCCATGGAGTTTTAGCAAATTTTAGCATTTTGTACAGTACGTAGCTTTAATAAAAATGAAACATTATTGAACAACCAATACTTAAATGAACTGTAAGATATGCAGTAGAGGTAGGAAAATAGTGGAACAGGAGGGGAAAATTGCTGCCCTTCAGGCACAGTTAGATCAGGCTAGGGAAGATAGGAACAGGTTAAGGCGGGAGAAGGGTAAAGAGAGGTGGGAAGTGGCAACAGATAACAGGAGTAACAGATCTAGAACTTTGTCAGACAGCTTTGTGGTGAATGTGAAGAATAAGTTTGACATGTTGCTCTAGTTAGAAGCTGATGAGCCTCAGACAGAGGTAGGTGTAGAGAGGGCACAACAAACTTCCAGTAGAAAATTGAATAAGAATGTAGGGAAGTCAGCAAAGAGAAAGAAAGATTTGTTGTTAGGTAGTTCACATGCCACAAGTGTAGGCCAACTTTTGCAGGACCAGTTAGGATCAGAATACCAGGTCACAAATTTTTTTAAACCAAGTGCTGGTCTGGGTCACGTGACAGAGGATTTAGTTTCACTCTGTAAAGATTTTACCAAGGAAGACACCGTGATTATTCTGGGTGGGCCGGGCAATAGTATTGACAGAGATCCTGAGTACAATATAGAGTGTGACCTGGCAAAGATTGCATCAGCAACGAGACATACCAGTGTTGAGTTTGTGTCTGTTCTGAGACGCCATGACCGACCTCATTTAAACTCTGCTGTCGGGAGAGTATTTGGAGTTGGAATGGCTGCTTGGGTTGGGTGCGGGGTCACATATTGGTTTGGTTCCTTTTGATTCTCTCAGTAGGTGGGATTATACTAGACATGTCCTACACCTCAACAGGAAAGGGAAGGGTAAACTGGCTGGGCTAATAGCAGGAAATGTAGGGGGGGGGGGGAGGCACTGCCATGAGTGGTAATGTATCAGTGGTCATAGGTGTTGGAGCAGCACCTTTTTTTTAGGATAGGTAGGACAGAACGAAGTCAATTTCTGAGAGAAGTAAAGATTGAAACAAACCTTCAGTTTGATAAAGAAATTAAACAGTATAATCCTGGCACATTGGATCAGCGAACACAGCTGTTGGTTAAAAATTTACAGCAATCAGCAGAAATTTTATTTCCACCCGGTTTCATCTCGGTAAATGTGAAATGCCAACTATCTTTAGTGCATCAAAATATTCAAGGGCTTAGAAGTAAAATTAATGAACTGCTTACGCACATTGATGAATTAGTCATTGAACCCAGTTGATGTAATCTGGTATAGATATAGTAAACCTTACAGAATTTAAGTTAGCCTCCTACTTCTGTAGACAAAAGATGGAGAAAAGAGGAGTTGCCACATTTGTTAAAAACAGTTTTAAATTTAAGAATATTGACATTAATAAATTTTGCTTAGAGCAGCACTTAAGAGCATGTTCAACAGAGATGGAATTTCATAATAGGTCCTTTATAATACTAGCCATATACAGAGCACCTTCAGGAAATTGCAACCTGTTTATAAACGGTCTTGAAGATTTATTATCTAATCTAAAATTAAAAAACAAAGACCTAGTGGTTGCTGGTGATTTTAATATAGATGTCCTGAAAAACACTGCCAGTGAAAAGTTACTAAAATCAGTTACATTGTCATTCATTTTAATTTCTACTGTAAATTTCCCAACTAGGGTAAGCAAATGTTCTAAGACTGCCATTGATAATATATTTATAGACAATTGTAGGCAACTAAGCCACATTACAAAATCAGTAGTAAATGGGCTATCTGACCATGAGATGCAATACCTAACATTAAAGTTTGAAAATTATCAGGGTAAAACATCTATCAGAACTGAGTACAGAAGGCCAATAAAACAGTCAAAAACTGAGAAATTTAGGAGAGTGCTCATAGAAATTAATTGGATGGATGTTTACAGCATCCAAGACAAATGGAAAATACAAAACATTCATTAATACAGTTAGCACCTTATTTGAAAATAGTTTTCCCCATAAGGTAACTCAAATTAAGCAGAAGTCTAATAAGAAACCATGGATCACATAAGGGATAAAGATATCATGTGAGACAAAAAGGAAACTCTATCTGATATGTAGGGACACTTTTGATACTAGCATTATAGCTCATTACAAAAATTACTGCAAAATATTGAAGAAGGTTATCCAGAAATCTAAACACCTGCATTATGAGAAGAAGATAAATACATCCAGCAATAAAATAAAAACAATATGGGATACAGTTAAGTCAGAGACAGATACGACCTGAAATGAGGAGGAACAAATAGCTCTAAAAATAAATGAAACCCCGGTAACAAACACATGTTGTGTTGCAAACCATTTAAACAAGTATTTTGTCTCTGTTACTGATAACATGGGGTTGTCATGTTCAGTAAATAATGCAATGGAATATCTGAGACCAGTGCACACAAGCAATCTCAGTATAATGGAATTGACACTTACTTTACCCAAAGAAATAGAATCCATCATAAAATCCTTGAAATCAAAGCATTCTAATGGATATGGTAACATATCAACAAAGTTAATAAAAGAGTGTTCATGTGAGCATAGTCATATCTTAAGTTATTTGTGTAATCAATCACTTATCATAGGAACATTCCTGGACTGGCTTAAATATGCCGAAGTTATACCTCTCCACAAGAAAGGGGACACAGAAATGTCGTCAAATTACTGACCGATCTCACTTTTGCCAGCTTTTTCAAAAATCTTTGAAAAGGTTATGTTCAAGTGTCCACTTAAGCACCTTAGTGAAAATAACATACTGTCAGAGTCACAGTTTGGGTTTCTTAAGGGTTCTGAGATTGTGATAGCTATTTACACTTACAGCGAAAATGTCCTTAATTCATTGGACAACAAATTAGAGGCAACTGGCATATTCTGTGACCTGTCAAAGGCGTTTGACTGTGTGAATCACAGCATTCTTTTAAGTAAATTAAAATATTATGGTGTCACTGGTAGTGCTGCAAAGTGGTTTCAGTCATATCTTACTAATAGAAAACAAAGGGTGTCATTACATAACACTTCAGCACTAGGCAATCAGATATCATCCGACTGGGAAGAAATTACATGTGGTGTTCCCCAAGGTTCCATACTAGGTCCACTACTGTTTCTTGTGTATATTAATGACCTGTCATCTGTTACATTACCAGATGCCAAGTTTGTCTTATTTTAAGATGATACAAACATTGCAATAAATAGTAAATCAAATATAA
Source organism: Schistocerca cancellata (assembly GCF_023864275.1). NCBI lineage: Eukaryota > Metazoa > Arthropoda > Insecta > Orthoptera > Acrididae > Schistocerca > Schistocerca cancellata. The sequence goes on along the minus strand of NC_064634.1, from coordinate 142,511,495 downwards.
ATTTAGAAAGGGCAGCTAATCAAATTTTTACTGACATTAATAAGTGGTTCACTGTCATTAAACTTTGAAAACACCCACTATATGCAGTTCAGAACTTCCAAGAGATTTTCTTCTGGTGTGTGTATAAAATATGATGACATGGAAATAAGAGAAGTTGAAAGTGTAAAATTATTGGGATTACAACTTGATAATAAATTCAGTTGGGAGCAACATACTAAAGAACTTCTAAAGCCCCTAAACAAGTCTGTGTTTGCAATGCAAATGATGTCAAACATAGGAGATAAGTTATTTGTGTAATCAATCACTTATCATAGGAACATTCCTGGACTGGCTTAAATATGCCGAAGTTATACCTCTCCACAAGAAAGGGGACACAGAAATGTCGTCAAATTACTGACCGATCTCACTTTTGCCAGCTTTTTCAAAAATCTTTGAAAAGGTTATGTTCAAGTGTCCACTTAAGCACCTTAGTGAAAATAACATACTGTCAGAGTCACAGTTTGGGTTTCTTAAGGGTTCTGAGATTGTGATAGCTATTTACACTTACAGCGAAAATGTCCTTAATTCATTGGACAACAAATTAGAGGCAACTGGCATATTCTGTGACCTGTCAAAGGCGTTTGACTGTGTGAATCACAGCATTCTTTTAAGTAAATTAAAATATTATGGTGTCACTGGTAGTGCTGCAAAGTGGTTTCAGTCATATCTTACTAATAGAAAACAAAGGGTGTCATTACATAACACTTCAGCACTAGGCAATCAGATATCATCCGACTGGGAAGAAATTACATGTGGTGTTCCCCAAGGTTCCATACTAGGTCCACTACTGTTTCTTGTGTATATTAATGACCTGTCATCTGTTACATTACCAGATGCCAAGTTTGTCTTATTTTAAGATGATACAAACATTGCAATAAATAGTAAATCAAATATAAATTTAGAAAGGGCAGCTAATCAAATTTTTACTGACATTAATAAGTGGTTCACTGTCATTAAACTTTGAAAACACCCACTATATGCAGTTCAGAACTTCCAAGAGATTTTCTTCTGGTGTGTGTATAAAATATGATGACATGGAAATAAGAGAAGTTGAAAGTGTAAAATTATTGGGATTACAACTTGATAATAAATTCAGTTGGGAGCAACATACTAAAGAACTTCTAAAGCCCCTAAACAAGTCTGTGTTTGCAATGCAAATGATGTCAAACATAGGAGATATAAATATAAAAAAAAACTGGCATATTTTGCTTATTTTTACTCCATTATGTCATATGGTATATTTTGGGGTAACTCCACAAACAGAGAAAAATTTTTTAGAGTACAGAAGCGTATAATAAGAGTAATGAGTAGTGTAAATCCAAGAACATCATGTCGAAACCTATTCAAAGAATTGGGCATATTAATCACAGCTTCTCAGGATATTTAATCCTTAATGAAATTTGTTGTAAATAATACATCTCTTTTTCCAACAAACTGCTTAGTACACAGTATCAATACTAGGAATAAGAACAATATACATAAAGATTTAAAATCACTTACTCTTGCCCAGAAAGGAGTCCGGTATTCAGGAACGCATATTTTCAGTAAGTTGCCAGCAACCATTAAGAGTTTAGTTTCAGACAAGGCACAATTTAAACATAATTTAAGAGAGTTTTTGGTGGCCAACTCCTATTCCATCCATGAGTTTCTCAACAAGTGTGGTAGACCATTTTAATGAAAATTTATTATATTTTAATTTTTGACGATACTTGGTTGTAACAGCCAAGTAACTATCTACTGTGTGAATGATGGATATATGGAAAGCAGATGTAAGGTTTAAGTCTGTAAATAGTGGAAGTTTAATTTTAAATCATGTACATAGTTTGACTGTTCTTAACTGAGGATCACTGAAATGAATAAGTTTTCTTTAATTTTTGACAATACTTGGTTGTAATAGCCAAGAATCTAGCAAATGTGTGAATGATGGATTTAATGAAAGCAGATGTAAGTATTAAACCTATAAATATTAGACGTTTAAATTTAATTCATGTACATAATTTTACTGTTTATTGACTGAGGATCATTAAAATTAATGAAACTCAAGTTTTTCTAATTTCTTTTTTGTAATGTGTTTATGTGACATGTTCCACACCCAGGAGAATTCCCTTTTTTATGGGTCTATGGAATGAATAATTAATCTAATCTAATCTAATATATAATACCAGTATTGCCCACTACAGGGTAACACATAATTACTTTTTTAAAAAAATGAAAGCAAAACAGAATCTGTCTTATTGTTTATGGCAGCTACTGTGCATTGGCTTTAGTACAATGTTTAATAAAAAACAAATTTTAATATTTCTCATAAATTGTTTGTAGTGCATAAATTACTAATTAGAAATAAATCAAAAAGGCGTGTAATTAATAGGAATTTTGTTGTTATTATAGTTTTACTTTGCATTCACTTGATTTAAATTAAACTAAAATCCGCCTGAACAGGCCACGAAGGCCCAATGGTACCGACTGGCTGCCGTGTCATACTCAGCTCAGAGGTCACTGGGTGTGGATATGCAGAGGCATGTGGTCAGCACACCGCTCTCCCGGCCGTCTATCACTTTATGAGACTGGAGGTGCTACTTCTCAATTAAGTAGCTCCTCAGTTTGCCCCAGAAGGGCTGAATGCACCCCGCTTGCTTGCCAACAGCGCTCTGCAGACTGAATGGTCACCCATCCAAGTACTAGCTCAGCTCAGCCTGGTAGTGCCTAATTTCGGTGATGTGACAGTAATGGGCGTTACCCCACTGAGAAGAGGACGTTGGCTTTCCTTGCTTTGTGTGAAGCAAATCCATTGCTTATGCAATTGTCGTCCCATTTAGCAGCTGTTTGGTATGCCATCAACCAGATAGCAAAATATGACACTGTGCATGTGTTCACAAAGATATGCATTCACAAGATACGGTAGTCACTGGTATTGTCACAATATAACCATAGCTATTTCGATAAGCATCTCTTAAAACATACTTTGTGAAAAAAATATTCAAATGGCATGCTGTGTATAATTCCTCGTCAGTTCTTACATCTGGAACCTGAGAGCAGCTATTTCCTTGACTAGTTCCACTGTATCAGTGTCTGTTGTATTGTGTTTTTTAGTGGTGGTCTTCAGTCCGAAGAATGGTTTGATGCAGCCCTCTATTATACTTTATCTTGTGCAAGCCGCTTCATCTCTGAATAATTACTGCAACACACATCCTTCTGAATCCACTTGCAGTATTCAACTCTTGGTCGCCCTCTACGATTTTTACCCCCCTCCACACACTTCCCCTCCAATACCAAATTGGTGCCATACGAGGTAGCTGCATAGTCTCAGGCACCTTGCCACGGTTCGCGGCGTCGCCCCCAGTAGAAGGTTTGAGTCTACCCTTGGGCATGAGTGTGTGTGTTGTCCTTAGCACAAGTTAGTTTAAGATTAAATAGTGTGTAAGCCTAGGGACTGATGACCTCAGCAGTTTGCTCCCATAGGAACTTAACACCATCACCACCACCACCAAATTGGTAGACGTGTCCTATCACCTGATCCCTTATTCTAGCCAGGTTGTGCCATTAATTTCTTTCCTCCATAATATTATTCAGCGATCCCTTGATATCTCATAATGTGTCCTATCAACTAATGCCTTCTTCTACTCAGGCTGTACCATAAATTTATTTTCTCCCTAATACTATTCAGTACCTCCTCGTTAGTTATGTGATCTGTCCAGCTTATCTTCAGCATCTCTTGTAGCACCACATTTCAAAAACTTCTATTCTCTCCTTTTCTAAGCTGTTTATCGTCCATATTTCACTTCCATATATGTCTACAATCCATACAATCACTTTCAGAAAAGACTTACTAACACATCAATCTAGATTTGATAACAATTTTTTTTCTTCGGAACCCTTTTCTTGCCATTTCCACTCCACATTTTATGTTCTCTCTACTTTTGTCATCATCAGTTATTTTACTACCCAAATAGCAAAAGTCATCTACCACTTTAAGTGTATCCTTTCATAACCTAATTCCTTTAGCATCGCCTGATTTAATTTGTCTACATTCCATTACCCTTGTTTTGCTTTTTTTGATGTTCATCTTATATCCACCTTTCAAGACACTGTCCATTCCGTTTTCGTTCATCTGCTCCTCTAGACCCTTTGCTGTCTCTGACAAAAGTACAATAACCTCGGCAAACCTCGACGTTTTTATTTTTTCTCTCTGACCATTAATTCCTTCTACAAAATTTTCTTTGATTTTTTATACTGCTTGCTCAGCATAAAGATTGAATAACATTGAGGATAAGCTACAACCATGTCCTACTCCCTTCTCAATCACTGCTTCCTTTTCACGGCCCTCAACTCTTACATCTGCCATCTGGTTTCTCTACAAGCTGTAAACAGCCTCTCCATGTATTTTACCCCTGCTGCCTTCACAATTTCGAAGAGAGCATTTCAGTCAACATTGTCAAAAGTTTTTGCCAAAGCCTACAAATACTATAAACGTATGTTTGACTTTCCTTAGCCTGTGGCCACATTTCTCTGGAATCCAAACTGATCTTCGTCGAAGTCGGCTTCTACCAGTTTTTCCATTCTTCTGTAATGAATTTGTGTTAGCATTTTGCAAACATTACTTACTGAACTGGCAGTTCGATAATATTCACATCTGACAGCCACTGCTTTCTTTGGATTTACTACATTGTTTTGAAATCTGAGGGTATTTCGCCAGTCTCATAATCTTACAGACCAGAAGGATGGTCGACAGTCTTGTTGGCTTCGCTCACACTCACGTTGGACATAGTGAACACCGATCCTTGTCTGGATGGCTGCAGTGTTTTCACTGCAGTGTTGGTAGCCATTTATCGCGCCCTTGAACACATCCGCTCATGTGCCCGTGAGTTGTTCATCATCTGTAGTGACTCCTTAAGTAGCCTACAAGCTCTCGACTAGTGCTTCCCTCAACATCCTTTGGTAAAGACCATTCATGAGTCTCTTTATGCCATCGAGAACAGTGGATGTTCAGTGACCTTCATCTGAACCCCAGGACATGTCGGGATACCGGCTAATGAACTTGCTGACCATCTGGCCAAACAGGCTACCAGTAAACCAACTATGAAGACTGGCCTGCTGGGGCCGATTTGCGATCGGTCTTCCGCCGCCAAGTTTTCACGATCTGGGATACTGAATGGCGCATCCTCAGTACACCAAATAAACTCTGTGTTATCAAGGAGACAACAAATGTGTGGCGGTCATCCATGCGAGGCACCTGTAGGGAGTGTTGTCCTTTGCCGGCTCTGCATCGACCATACATGGCTAACACATGCTCAATTCCTCTGTAGCGAGGACCCACCTCGGTGTTGCTGTGGCTCACTACGACTATCGTTCACATCCACATTGTTTTGGACTGTGCAATTTTAGCTGCTCTGCGACGGACTTTAAACCTTCCCAGCACCCTGCCTATGGTGTTGGGCGACAATGCCTCAACAGGAGATTTAGTTTTACGTGACGGGGTTTTTTATCATACCATTTAAGGGTGGGCGACTGGCCTTCTCTCCGAGGCCTCCACCCTCCCTCCAATTTCACTCTCTGTTATCATTTCTGTGCATTTTGCTTGCCTTGTTTTCGCTTTTCCCTATGTGTGTTCATCTCTCCTTGTCTTTTTGTTGGACATTTTCGTGTGTCTCAGACTGGCTGGCTCATCCTGTTTTATTCTTGTGGTCAGCCAGCCCAGACCATCTGCTCTATGGTTTTAATTCCTTCCTCCAATTTTTCTTGCGGTGAGCGTTTTCTCCCTTTTTTCGTTCCTTTCTTCCGTTTTCTCTTTCGGTGTGGCTCCCCGTTCCTTTTACCCCGCACAAATTAAATTTGGGTGTTGTTTTACTTTGAGCGTTGTTTGTGTAAAGAAAAAGGGACTGATGACCCTGTGGTTTGGTCCCTTTGTATCCCAAACCAACCAACCATATGGATGAGTCTGGTCATGACTAAAAGCAAGTTTGACGGAATATCATCTACTCCTGGGGCCTTGTTTCACCTACAGTCTTTCAGTGCTCCGTCAAATTCTTCTCCCAGTATCATGTCTGCCATCTTCATCTATATGTCTTCCATTTCTCTAATATTGCCTGCAAGTTGATCTCCCTTGTATAGATCCTCTATAAACTCCTTCCATCTTTCTGCTTTCTCTTCTTTGCTTAGGACTGGTTTTTAATCAGAGATCTTGATATTCATATACCTGTTTCTCTTTTTCTCCAAAGGCCTGATCAATTGTCCTGCAGGCAGTATCTTTCTTTCTCCTAGTGATATATGCTTCTATATTCTTAAAATTGTTCTCTAACCATTCCTGCTTAGCCATTTTGCACTTCCTGTCAATTTCATATTTTAGACATTTGTATTCCCTTTCTCCTCCCTTATTTGCTGCATTTCTTTTTTTAATTTTGTCGGTTCTCCTGCATTAGCCAAGGAGTTCTCTACACCTGTTTTTTTTTTTTTTTTTTTTTTTTTTTTTTTACCCATTTGATCCACTGATGCCTTCAGTATTTTGTCTCTTAGAACTACCCATTCATCTTCTACTGTATTCCCTTCCCCTGCTCTAGTCAACTGTTGCTTAATGCTGCCTCTCAAACTCTCAACAACCTCTGTTCTTTCAACTTATGTGGGTCCCATTTCCTTAAATTCCTACCTTTTTGCAGTTTTTTCAGTTTTAATCTACTGTTCATAACTAATAAATTGTGGCCAGAGTCCACATCTGCCCCTCGAAATGTCTTAAAATTTCAAATATGGTCCTTAAATCTCTGTCTAACCATTATGTAATCAATCTGAAACCTTTCGGTGTCTCTAGGTATCTTCTATGTACACTACTTTATTTCATGGTTCTTAAACTACGTGTTAGCGATGACTAAATTATGTTCTGTGCAAAATTCTATCAGGAGGCTTCTTCTTTCATTGCTTTCCCCCAATCCATATTCACGTACAATTTTTCCTTCTCTTCCTTTTCGTACAATCGAGGTCCAATCCCCCACCACAATTAAATTTTCGTTTCCTCTAACTATCTGAATAATTTATTTTATCTCATCATACATTTCTTCAATCTGATCGTTATCTGCAGAGCTATTTGGCATATAAATTGATACTACCATGGTACGTGTGGGTTTCACGTCTATTTTGGTTCACTATGCTGTTCGTAGTAGATTCCCGCATTCCTGTTTTCTTATTTATAATTAAATCTATTTCTGCATTTCCCCTATCTGATTTTGGGTTAGAAATACAAAATCAAACACGGGTAATTCAGGAGTAGATTTAATAATGAATAATAAAATAGGCATGTGGGTAAGCTAATGCAAACAGCATAGTAATCGCATTATGGTAGCCAGGATAGACATGAAACCCACACCCACCATATTAGTATAGATTTATACGCCAACTGGCTCTGCAGATGAAGAGATGAAGAAATGTATGATGATATAAGTTATTCAGATAGTTAAGGGAGACGAAAATTTAATTGTGATGGGGGACTAGAAATCAATACTAGGAAAAGGAAGAGAAGGAAAAATTGTAGGTGCATATGGACTGGAGGAAAGGAATGAAAGACAGAGCCACCTGGTAAAATTTTGCACAGAGCATAATTTAATCATCGCAAAGCTCATCGGTGTGGGATCTTCAATGCTTTACACAACTTGGCGCACCCCGGAATGTGGGCCACGACAAGGCTAGTCACGCTGGCTCAGCGTGCAGCACAACTGCAGCACTTGGACCCACATGTGTGTCCCATGCCAGCGTAGTAAAGTCGGCAGACACGCGCAGCCTCCACTAGGCAAGTTTGATATCCCAAGCGGTCACCTTTGGCATGTCCACATTGACATGGTTGGGTCATTTCCTGCTTCCAAAAAGTAGAAATACATATTATCTATGATCGACCATGTAACTCGTTGGGTTGAGGCAGTCCCTCTCATTGACATAACAGCAGATACTATCGCTCGCTCTTTCATATCCTCATGGGTCATGAGTTTCGTCTGCCCTCTTTCCGTCACTACTGATCAGAGACCACAGTTCGAATCCACACTTTTTGGTCGACTGTGCGAGCTATGCATTGTAGTAAAATTCCACACCACGGCCTACCACCTGCAGGCGAACAGCCTGTTGAACGCTGGCACTGAACCCTTAAAGCCACGCTCATGTGCCATGGTGGGTTACAGTCTGAGGCCCTTCTTGGGCCTTACTCGCATCCATAAGGAAGACCTGAATGCATCATTGGTGGAGATTCTTTACAATGAGCCTCTCCTCCTTCCAGCAGCATTCGTGGAGGATGCACCCTCGGCTGCCGCCATTGATCTTCCGGCTGTAGTGGAACGAGATATGTGGATGGGTCGCTCAACTGTGCACCCCTATGCCTCGCCCTCATTCCATGCTGCTGGTGTTCGTCCACAAGGACCTTGCATCATGTGAATTCGTGATGCTGCACGACAACTCCCTGCGAGCGGCCTTGCAACCACCTTATTTGGGCCCACACAGCGTCTAACGTTTGCAGAGTGAATACGTTCGTAACTCATCTAAATGGATGACCCCAAACAGTTTCCGTTAACTGCTTAAAGCTGGCGTGATCCCTCTCCGACACGCTTTTCGGCTTTTCCGATCTGCCTGACATTGCTGCCGATCCGCCTCCAGACGCCACAGACGCTTCGAGCGACATTCCGCTGCCTACACAGCTGTTCGGCGCATGAGACTCTGGTTTCCGACGTGTCCACTTTTCGCGCTGGACGCAGTCTTCAACCGCCGCACTGGCACGACAAATACAAGTTTGAGTGAGGAAGCTTCCCCCCGCCGTGCTCCGCACTGCCGTTTGGGAGGGGGGGGGGGGGCTCTGTGGCGCCTCTGGCGTAAAGCGGCATATCTTTGGTCTCTAGCATCTTTGTACTACCTTTTGTTCTATGCTCTCTGTGCGCAACTTTTGTACTGCCATGTTGTTCTCGCTTACTTCAGTGCTAAATAAATGTATATACGACTTCCAAAGTGTGTTATTACCGTCCTACAATACGTGATAACCACAAGAATCGTACCAGTTTTTCTCCGATCCAATTATATTTTCAAAGTCGGAAACAAATACGTTACACATCTCCTCCCAAGCATTACGTTTTTCGATCTTATTGCCCTAATCCTTATCTCCTAAATTCCAAATTACAGAACGATGTTCTGCTTCAATGATGAAAAGCCCCACATCGGTAGTCAGTTTTGTGGTAGAGAAGAGCACAAAATTCTGTAAAACGACACATAAATACACGTGTTTCATCGATCACAAAGCGCTGACAAAGGGAAAATGCAGCTCAAGAGCTTAGGCGGCAACTGTTCAAGTGATTTAACTCCGCCTTGTGCAATCATGCTGCTATGTCGCCACGTGTGACATGCTCAAACGTGGGTGAGGCGCCTCGACCAGTCGCAGGGATCCGCGAATGCACAGCAGATCGTGCGTTCAAATCGCCGTTGTGTAAGTAGTTAGATGCCTCTCAGAAAAATTCTCGAAATAATTAACTTCGAAGCTTTTGGAACATAACTTCGAAGCTTTCCGATTATCGTTAATACCGTAAAGCGACGATGGTACGCCTACTGCTGGTGGCATGCTAGGATATTGCACAAAAGAACACGTTCCGATACAAGCAGAATTATTCTCTCACGTTACTCTGTTTTAAAAAGTAAAACGGAGTGAGAAAAAACACTGATAAAAAAACAGTGTATAGTGTTAAATAAAATGGATTTACCGTAGAATGTTTGTGTCGGACCTTACACGGGTACAGGAAGGTCGGATTGTTCCCCCCACACCCCTCCTTCCTGCATTAGTCACCCCTGCCTTGGGCGGGAATTATTCGTACTGTCTTGACGTTCGCGATATTTTGTTACAAGCAACAGTTGTAAAGCGCATGCTGGATGCTGGTAAAGTGTAAACTAATATAGTTCGTGTGAAAGTGTTCTGGACATCAAAATGGACGCATACATATTCGAAAAAAAGCCGCCTATACTGTCACAAACCAGCACCCAGCATTATGCTACTACCAGTAATGATGTAACCTCCCGGATCCTCCCGAAACCATCTGAAGATGAACCTGAAAAGGTTTGAAAACCGGTTTATGGAATAAAGCATTATTATTCAAAAAAGTGACTGGTTGCAGTTGTGTATAACTTATTTACATTCAATATACAGTCACGGTTCTAAAATATCCGTAATGGATAAGCATAATATATTAGAAGTGTATCAGAGCCACACTGAGCAAAAGTAAGGAATCAGAAAAAGAAATGTCGGGTACGGCCTTTTTGCCATACATCTGAGTGTGACGGACAGAATTGTATATTGCGCAAACACGGTGTAAAGACGATTTTCAAACCGACAAGGAAGATCAAAGAGTGCCTTAGATAGGCAAAGGAGAAAAGGGACCCACTTGCAATGTCGGGAATATACCGTAATACCATGCACATGCGGAAATGTTTATGTCGGAATGACTGGACGATCATTCAACACCAGGATCAAAGAGCATAAACGACATTGCAGGTCGGGGCAGGTGGAGAAATCGGCTGTGGTAGAGCACGCACTGAGACCGACCACGTAATCGCCGACACGGAGGTTCTAGCTGTAGAGAAGAACTATCACACGCGCTTGTTCAGAGAAGCTGTAGAAATACAAAAACACGCGAACAGTTTCAACAAGAAAGAGGAAAGCCTTAAGATAAACGGATCCTGGCTTCCCGTACTGCAGCGAACGACCGTCGCAGGTAGCAAGAGGAGAACCGCAACGGAAATGACCGAGGAGAAGCCCTCGGATGTTGGCGCCAGGTACATAGAGTCTGCGACCGCGAGCTCGGCTCCCGATGACCACCGGCAATGGAGGGTGAAGCTTTGACAATGCCAGCCACTCGGGCTGGCGAAACGTCAGTACAATCATTAGATGAACGTCGGCCGAAGAACCCGAGACAGAAGCCAATAGGCAGTTTGTCAAATGAAAAGAAGCTCGCCGGGCCAGGTCTGGAGTGTACGGAGGATGAGGCAGCACAGTGATTTAGTTTTTTGCGCAATAATCACACACCAACAGGGATGAATGTACGGGCGCATTATGGTGATGCAAGAGCCATGAATTGTCTCGCCACATTTCAGGCCGTTTGCTTCTCACATTTTCTCCCGGACATAGCAACACGTCCGGATAGTACCATCGGTTTGGAATTTGCCCCTGTGGAACGAATTCATGATGAAATCATTCTTCAAAGTCAAAGAAAACTATTAGCACGGCTTTGACAATTGACCTGACCTGACGAGCTTTTCTCGGTCTTGGAAAACCTTTCCTGACTCAATGTGAAGACTGAACCTTGTTCTCTGCATCTGAACCGTAGACCCACGTCTCATCACCAGTTATGATTCCCCTAAGGAACATCTTGTTCTCATTTGCGCGATCCAAAGGCTCTTCACAGATTGCAAGGCGAAGGTCTTTCTGGTCCTGACTCATGAGCTGTGGGTGGCAACACGATGCATTCCAAGATGCTGTGTCAGTATTTCAAGATATGATCCAACTGAAATGTTACATTCTTCTGGAATCTCTCCGGCAGTCAGTCTTCGACTGGTACGCACAACTTTGTTGACGTTTCTGCCAGGAGCGTCGTCGGTAGACGTCGAAGGGCATCCTGAACGGGGGTCATCTTTAACTTTCGTCCGACCATTTTTAAACTGTGTCAGTCATTCGTAACACCGAGTACGGCTTTTTTACAATTATCACATTATTTGGTGTACCTCTGTTACGATTTTCCTGAGTTTCACGCAAAATTTAATGCACACGCGTTGCTCTTCTAACTGTCATTTAGAAATTCGCAAACTGTGCGAACAACGGTCTACCCACTACAGCACTGAACAGTAACTAACAGACATACAACAATGAAATTTCCGATACACATTAAACACAGGCATGTGCAGGGATGCCAACCGAATTTCGCTTCAACACAACATTGGCTTGAAATTCCGAATATCCTGGATGTTTCCGACAGACCTCGTATTGCTCGTCATTATGTGATCCGTACCAGATAGGAATGATACAGGAAATGGAGAAGAACCGAGAAGAGCAGCACGTACACTACTGGCCATTAAAATTACTACACCACGAAGATGACGTGCTACAGACGCGAAATTTAACCGACAGGAAGAAGATGCTGTGATATGCAAATGATTAGCTTTTCAGAGCATTCGCACAGGGTTGGCGCCGGTGGCGACACCTACAACGTGCTGACATGAGGAAAGTTCCCAACCGATTTCTCATACACAAACAGCAGTTGACCGATGTTGCCTGGTGAAACGTTGTTGTAATGCCTCGTGTAAGGAGAAGAAATGCGTACAATCACGTTTCCGACTTTGATAAATGTCGGATTGTAGCCTATCGCGATTGTGGTTTCTCGTATCGCGACATTGCTGCTCGCGTTGGTCGAGATCCAATGACTTAGCAGAATATGGAATCGGTGGGTTCAGGTGGGTAATACGGAACGCCGTGCTGGAGCCCAACGGCCTCGTATCAGTAGCAGTCGAGATGACAGGCATCTTATCCGCATGGCTGTAACGGATCGTGCAGCCACGTCTCGATCCCTGAGCAACAAACAGATGGGGATGTTTGCAAGACAACAACCATCTGCACGAACAGCTCGACGACGTTTGCAACAGCGTGGACTATCAGCTCGGAGACCATGGCTGCGGTCACCCTTGACGCTGCATCACAGACAGGAGCGTCTGCGATTGTGTACTCAACGACGAACCTGGGTGCACGAATGGCAAAACGTCATTTTTTCGGATTAATCCAGGTTCTGTTTACAGCATCATGATGGTCGCATCTGTGTTTGCCGACCTCGCGATGAACGCACATTGGAAGCGTGTATTCGTAATCGCCATACTGGCGTATCACCCGGCGTGATGGTATGGGGTGCCATTGGTTACACGTCTCGGTCACCTCTTGTTCGCATTGACGGCACTTTGAGCAGTGGACGTTACATTTCAGATGTGTTACGACCCGTGGCTCTACCCTTTATTCGGTCCCTGCGAAACCCTGCATTTCAGCAGGATAACGCACGACCGCATGTTGCAGGTCCTGTACGGGCCTTTCTGGATGTAGAAAATGTTCGACTGCTACCCTGGCCAGCACACTTTGCAGATCTCTCACGAATTGAAAACGTCTGGTCAATGGTGGCCGAGCAACTGGCTCGTCACAATACGCCAGTCACTACTCTTGATGAACTGTGCTATCGTGTTGAAGCTGCACGGGCAGCTGTACCTGTACACGCCATCCAAGCTCTGTTTAACTCAATGCCCAGGCGTATCAAGGCCGTTATTACGGCCAGAGGTGGTTGTTCTGGGTACTGTTTTCTCAGTATGTATGCACCCAAATTGCGTGAAAATGTAATCACATGTCAGTTCTAGTATAATATATTTGTCCAGTGAATACCCGTTTATGATCTTCATTTGTTCTTGGTGTAGCAGTTTTAATAGCCAGCAGTGACGTATTTGCAGCCCTCTTCTGCTAGAGGGCTCCGAATTGTTGTGTGTAGAATGGCGGTGTTTACGTAAGTGCGCCGGTGCGTGTGAAGCAGCGTGCTGTAATCGAGTTTCGAACTCGATGTGGACGCCCACACGTGGAGCTCGCTCTCCTTCACCGTGACAGTGCCAGACGAGATCTGCAACAAGCCGACGCCTTGGGTTCTCTGTAATTGATCATCCTTCATACAGTCCCGGCTTGGCCCCATCCAATTTTCATGTTTCTAAAACCCTTCTAGTACGACACTTTGATAGTGATGAATCGGTGCAGGCAGAGGTGAGGTCGTGGCACCGTCAACGGTCATACGTTCTGTAATGACAGCATCAACAAACTGGTCTCTCTTTGGGAGGAAAGTATTCGGTGCCAGGGTACTGTATTGAGAAATAAATATGTAGGCATGAAGAATAAAGATGTAGAATGTTAATAACGTTTGTTTTATTCAGAAAACGTTAATAGTTTGCACGTAATTCGGAGGCACTACTTTTCAGCAAGCCCTCGCAGTTAAAGAGAGAGCAGATCCTTCTGAATTATTCTAAGGATTCTGCTTTGCCACAGGAATGGGCCCGCGGCGGATGGACAAAACTACAGCCGAATGCTCACCCTTCACCATCATTGTCACATTTCACCCCACCAAGCGGGATTCTTTCTATCTACATTTGCATCCATATACAATTTAAATGGTTACTATAAGTATAATGGTTCAATATTCTTCAATTCTAAAATCAGTGATGGTTCCAAAGATTTTAAAAGATTTTTTCGTCGGTAGTTACTTTTATTTGTTCAGTAAGTAGGAACTAAAATATGGACTTTAAAAAAATAAAAAAAATCGCTATATGATAAAACCACGCTTTTCTGTTTAGTAAATTTCATTTTACGATGTTATCGCGGTTATATATGTATGTATTACTTCTGTAAAGTACCGTATCTAACATGTCTGATACTCTTGCACTGAATGGTCTATGACGGTTAAATAAGTAAAATAAAGTGACGATGTTTTGCGTATTTATTTATACACTAGTTTGAATTCCTATAGTTGTTAAATTACAACCGCTCGTATCACAAACACTGAATTTGTAGATGCACTTATTACTTGAATATCGCACTAATATCGCACACTGGAATTTTATCAAAGAGCAGCCCAACGCCCGCTGCTTACAATAAAAATAATTTTATAGACATATATTCGCCCTACTGAAAAATTAATGTATTAAAGAACCATTTCTTTTTATATGCAATTCTGACAAAGCCAGTCGTGGTGACTGTTAAATACCTTCCTTCGAGTTAGCTCATAAATTGTAACACCTTTTAAAGTTTTCACGCTCATTAAGGCCATAGATGTATGGTCATTTGCGAACGTACGTCTGACAAAAAAGCGATTCTGTTAGCTAGAGTCGAAGGTTTTTATTAATTCTGCCTTTTGAGTTCTTGTTATGATATTTTCATAGAAACTTTCATCCCTTAGCACATACCCCTTTATTTCTTATCGAGAAGTTAAATACCAGGTTTCATACGTTTTGCTTGAAATATTTCCATTAAAAATTTCATCCCCTATTTCACCTCCTTTGGGGTTGATTTTCAAAAACAGAACACGTATTTCTTCTTTTCGTCTGAGAAGCCGAATACAAATTTTCATAGATTTAGCTTGAAAAAAGCTTTTATAATGAAATATTCCCATAAAAGCATTCACCCCCTGAGGGGTTAAATTTATAAATACACTGTAACACGTATTTTTTAAATTTCTAACCGAAAGCCCAAGTACAAATTTTCTTAGATTTAGTTTTAAAAATGCTTTCAAAATGTAGTATTTTCATTAAACTTTTCATCCCTTATTTTATCCCCTTAGGGACTGAATTTCCAAAGCCACTTACACATGGATATTTTTTTTATTTTCGACCGAGAAATCGAATACAAATTTTCATAGATATAGCTTTAAAAATGCTTTAATAGTTCTTTAAAAATGATTTATTTTCAAAGAAAACGTTCACCTACTGTTGCACACCCATAATGGTTGAATTTCCAAAAATGCTGAAACTTTTTTTTTAAATTTCTGACCGAGAAACGAAATACCAATTTTCGTAGTTCTAGCTTCAAAATTGCCTTAATAGCGACATATTTTCAAACAACCATCTATCTCTTATGTCATGCACTTAGAAGAGGAATTTCGAACATTTCATTCTTAGATGATGCCTACAGTGTAAAATCAACACGCTCTCCAAATTTCTAGTTGCTATTGATAGCGGTTTGTACTGGGCGGTGATAAGTCAGCCAGTCAAGACATTTCCTTTCATATCCAGAGAGATACTACAGCATGATTGATCTTATTCGTAGTCTATTCCATCTTGTACAACATTTGGTAGATACGAAAGAAACAAATTCTGAAACTTATAAAGTTGAGAAATCTGCTGTTTGCTGCATTGGAGAAAGTGAAAAAAAAGTCGATTGGTGATTTTTCCTCCTTGTTTATGTGCTTAAAGATCTAGAAACAGATTAAATATTTTGTATGTAGTGCTACTGGAGCTACTGCAAATTTTGTTTACATCATTAATAACAATTCATATGCGCAACAAATGTGCATTATGCAGCTCCAAAGCATCAGTTAAATTGATGTGACAGAGAAACGTAACAGAGATATACAAAAAAAAGTCAGGATTTGTGCGAAAATACTGTGCTGTCATTGCAAGTCCACTTGGCTTTCAACTCGTTTCTGCAAACGACAAGAGAGCATGAGCTGAAACAGACTGGATCGGTGAAACTAAGAGTGTAGTGTCGGCTCGAAAATGTCCGACATATGCGCTTTTGAGGAAGACAATGCATACTTGCCGAAGCGTCAAGGTAAATGGCTTGTGGCGGGAGAAACAATAGTCTGGAACAGTAGGTATGTGGGACATTTCTCTGCAAAAAAGTGGGAAAAATTGGACGACAGGTTGACAAGAGTCTGCAGATGACAGAAAGTGCGGTCGCAGACATTTACAAAAAGTTGGCGAGTGGAGATTTGGATGATGCATCGCCCAAACTTTGCTCCTCGTGAAGAGATTCGGGTACGAAGGGTGTGGAAAAGTATCAAGGATAACTGTGCGGAGAATCATGACGGTAATCGGATCGGAACTGTGCCAGAAGGATCAGCCTGAAAACATTTGGAAGGTGTTAAGACCTATAGACCCGGTGAATGGTTACGCTCAGGTCATTCGCGAGCTAGACTTACAGACAAAATATTCGCATTTGCGGAGGAGCTGGCTGAGAAACATAGGGAAAGTCAGCCACATTTTCTTCAGACGGTAGCAAGTTCAATGCATCTGGATCCAATGAAACGTTGTACGAGTGGAATGGATCCAGATCGATACTGAGCAATAATAGGTAGGTCTCCTCAGACTGGATGGTGGAATATTCACGTCTTGAAAGTACGTTTTGGCTAATGGCGTTGAAAACTTTGTGTTTATTGCTGTGTTTGGTCATCCCAAGGGAGAATTTGGTGCAGAATATATTGAAACAGCGAATGACAATCAGTTTCGGGCAGCGACCCTAAATATTTTATGAATGCATGGTGTCTTCACAAGTAGCCCCTCCTCACATATCGGACCTTAATCCTGTGGAGTATATATGCAAGAAAACAGGAAACTGGAGAGTGTACAAAATGGTCATTAAACGAAGAGCACTTCTGGAAGAACTGGGAATACTGAGAGTCCTTTTACTCGCAAACTGGTGCAGATTATGTCTCCAAGGCTAAAAGAAATGTTGGAAATGAAGAGTGTCAAATTTAGATTTATTGCCTTGCTTAGAATTATTTTACGACAAAATGTATTACAGCCATTGATAGGCCAAAACATTATGACAACCTATTTGATAGGATGATGCCCCACCCTTGGAACGCAATACAGCTGCAACTCTGCCTGGCATATATTCGGAAAGTCCTCGGTAGCTTTTCGGAGGTATGGTTACGCACAGGCCAAGCAATACCCGTCGATTACGGACGGTGGCTTGTGAGCGCAGAGCTGTCGCCAAATAGCGTCCCAGATGCGTTCCTTTGGGGTCAGATCGAGGGAATTTGGTGGCTAAAACGTCAACGCGAGTTCACTTTGATGCTCCTCAAACTACTACCGCCGACCAGTGTGACCGAGCGGTTCCAGGCGCTTCAGTCTGCAACCGCGCGACCGCCACGGTCGCAGGTTCGAATCCTGCCTCGGGTATGGATGTGTGTGATGTCATTAGGTTAGTTAGGTTTAAGTAGTTCTAAGTTCTAGGGGACTTATGACATGTTGAGTCCCATAGTGCTCAGAGCCATTTGAACCAAACTACTACCGCACGATACTGGCCTTGTGAGGCTGAAAGATATCGCTGTCGCAGAAGACACCAACCATGAAAGGATGCAAATGGTCCGCAATCTACATCTACATGGGTACTCTGTACATCACATTTGAATGCCTGGCAGAGGGTTCATCGAACCACCTTCACAACTCTCGATTATTCCAATCTCGTATAGCGCGCTGAAAGAACGAACACCAAAATCTTTTCGTACGAGCTCTGATTTCCCTTCATTTACTATGATGATCATTTCTCCCTATGTAGGTCGGCGTCAACAAAATATTTTTGTATTCAGAGCAGAAAGTTGGTGATTGAAGTTTCGTAGAACATTCCGCGGCACACACACACACACACACACACACACACACACAAAAAAAAAACACAAAACAAAAAAAAAACTTTCCTTTAATGATGTACACCCGAAATCCTGTATCATGTCAGTGACACTCTTCCCTCATTCCGCGATAATAGAAAACGTACTGCTCTTCTTTACACTTTCTCGATGTACTCCGTTAGCCGCGTGGGAATAACCGAGCGGTCTGAGGTGTTGCAGTCATGACTGTGCTGCTGGTCCCGGCGGAGGTTCGAGTCCTCCCTCGGGCATGGGTGTGTGTGTTTGTCCTTAGGATACTTTAGGTTAAGTAGTGTGTAAGCTTAGGGACTGATGACCTTAGCAGTTAAGTCCCATAAGATTTCACACGCATTAGAACATTAGTACTCCGTTAATCCAATCTGGTAAGGACCCCACACCGCACGGCAGTACCCCAAAAAGAGGACGAACAAGCGTAGTGTAGGCAGTCTCTTTAGTAGATCCGTTACTTTTTCTAAGTGCTCTGCCAATAAATCGCAGTCTTTGGTTTGCCTTCCTCACAACATTTTCTGTGTATTCTTTCCAATCTAAGATGTTCTTGATTATAATTCCTAGGTATTTAGTTGAATTTACGGCCTTTAAATTTGGCTGATTTATCGTGTAACCGAAGTTTAACGGATTCTTTTTAGCACTCATGTGGACGACCTCACACATTTCGTTATTTAAGGTCAATTGCGAACTTTTGCACAATACAAATATCTTTTCTAAATCGTTTTGCAGTTTGTTTTGATCTTCTGATGACTTTACTAGATCGTAAACGACAGCAGAATCCACAACCAATCTGAGACGGCTGCTGACATTGTCTCCTGAATCAGGAAGAGCAGAGGGCCTATAACACTACCCTGGGCAACGCTAGAAATCACTTCTGTTTTACTCGATGATTTTCCGTCAGTTACTAAGACCACTCTAGCAGGAAATCACGAATCCAGTCACATAACTTAGACGATATTTTATAAACAAGCAATTTCACTACAAGCCACTAGTGTGGTGTGGTGTCGAAAGCCTTCCGGAAATCTAGAAATGTTGTTGTTGTTGTTGTTGTTGTTGTTGTTGTTGTGGTCTTCAGTCCTGAGACTGGTTTGATGCAGCTCTCCATGCTACTCTATCCTGTGCAAGCTTCTTCATCTCCCAGTACCTACTGCAGCCTACATCCTTCTGAATCTGCTTAGTGTACTCATCTCTTGGTCTCCCTCTACGATTTTTACCCTCCACGCTGCCCTCCAGTGCTAAATTGGTGATCCCTTGATGTCTCAGAACATGTCCTACCAACCGATCCCTTCTTCTAGTCAAGTTGTGCCACAAACTCCTCTTCTCCCCAATTCTATTCAATACCTCCTCATTAGTTACGTCATCTACCCATCTAATCTTCAGCATTCTTTTGTAGCACCACATTTCGAAAGCTTCTGTTCTTTTCTTGTCTAAACTATTAATCGTCCACGTTGCACTTCCATACATGGCTACACTCCATACAAATACTTTCAGAAACGACTTCCTGACACTTAAATCTATACTCGATGTTAATAAATTTTTCTTCTTCAGAAACGCTTTCCGTGCCATTGCCAGTCTACATTTTATATCCTCTCTACTTCGACCATCGTCAGTTATTTTGCTCCCCATATGGCAAAACTCCTTTACTACTTTAAGTGTCTCATTTCCTAATCTAATTCCCTCAGCATCACCCGACTTAATTCGACTACAGTCCATTATCCTCGTTTTGCTTTTGTTCCTAATCTAATTCCCTCAGCGTCACCCGACTTAATTCGACTACAGTCCATTATCCTCGTTTTGCTTTTGTTGATGTCCATCTTATACCCTCCTTTCAAGACACTGTCCATTCCGTTCAGCTGCTCTTCCAAGTCCTTTGCTGTCTCTGACAGAATTACAATGTCATCGGCGAACCTCAAAGTTTTTATTTCTTCTCCATGGATTTTAATACCTACTCCGAACTTTTCTTTTGTTTCCAATGCTATAAACGTAGGTTTTCCTTTCCTTAATCTTTCTTCTAAGATAAGTAGTAGGGTCAGTATTGCCTCATGTGTTCCAACATTTCTACGGAATCCAAACTGATCTTCCCCGAGGTCGGCTTCTACCAGTTTTTCCATTCGTCTATAAAGAATTCGCGTTAGTATTTTGCCGCTGTGACTTATTAAACTGATAGTTCGGTAATTTTCACATCTGTCAACACCTGCTTTCTTTGGGATTGGAATTATTATATTCTTCTTAAAGTCTGAGGGAATTTCGCCTGTCTCACACATCTTGCTCTCCAGATGGTAGAGTTTTGTCAGGACTGGCTCTCCCAAGGCTGTCAGTAGTTCTAATGGAATGTTGTCTAATCCCGGGGCCTTGTTCCGACTTATGTCTTTCAGTGCTGTGTCAAACCCTTCACGCAGTTCATATCTCCCATTTCATCTTCATGTACATCCTCTTCATTTTCCATGATATTGTCGTCAAGAACATCGCCCCTGTGTAGACCCTCTATATACTCCTTCCACCTTTCTGCTTTCCCTTCTTTGCATAGAATTGGGTTTCCATCTGAGCTCTTTATATTCATGCAAGTGCTTCTCTTTTCTCCAAAGGTCTCTTTAATTTTCCTGTAGACTGTATCTATCTTACCCCTAGTGAGATAAGCCTCTACATCCTTACATTTGTCCTCTAGCCATGCCTGCTTAGCCATTTTGCACTGCCTGTCGATCTCATTTTTGAGACGTTTGTATTCCTTTTTGCCTGCTTCATTTAGTGCATTTTTATATTGTCTCCTTTCATGAATTAAATTCAATATTTCTTCTGTTACCCAAGGATTTTTACTAGCACTCGTCTTTTTACCTACTTCATCCTCTGCTGCCTTCACTATTTCATTCCTCAAAGCTACCCATTCCTCTTCTACTGTATTTCTTTTCCCCATTCCTGTCAATTGTTCCCTTATGCTCTCCCTGAAACTCTGTGCAACCTCTGGTTCTTTCAGTTTATCCAGGTACCATCTCTTTAAATTCCCACCTTTTTGCAGTTTCTTCAGTTTTGATCTACAGATCATAACCAATAGATTGTGGTCAGAGTCCACATCTACTCCTGGAAATGTCTTGCAATTTAAAACCTGGTTCCTAAATCTCTGTCTTACCATTATATAATCTATCTGATACCTTTTAGTATCTCCAGGGTTCTTCCATGTATACAACCTTCTTTCATGCTTCTTAAAACAAGTGTTAGCGATGATTAAGTTATGCTCTGTGCAAAATTCTACCAGGCGGCTTCCTCTTTCATTTCTTAGCCCCAATCCATATTCACCTACTACGTTTTCTACTCTTCTTTTTCCTACTGTCGAATTCCAGTCACCCATGGCTATTAAATTTTCGTCTCCCTTCACTATCTGAATAATTTCTTTTATATCGTCATACATTTCTTCAATTTCTTCGTCATCTGCAGAGCTAGTTGGCATATAAACTTGTACTACTGTAGTAGGCGTGGGGCTTCGTGTCTATCTTGGCCACAATAATGCGTTCACTATGCTGTTTGTAGTAGCTTACCCGCACTCTTGTTTTTTTTATTCATTATTAAACCTACTCCTGCATTACCCCCTATTTGATTTTGTTGTTATAACCCTGTATTCAGCTGACAAAAAGTGCTGTTCCTCCCGCCACTGAACTTCACTAATTCCCACTATATCTAACTTTAACCTATCCATTTCCCTTTTTAAATTTTCTAACCTACCTGCCCGATTAAGGGATCTGACATTCCACGCACCGATCCGTAGAACGCCAGTTTTCTTTCTCCTGATAACGACGTCCTCGTGAGTAGTCCCCGCCCGGAGATCCGAATGGGGGACTATTTTACCTCCGAAATATTTTACCCAAGAGGACGCCATCATCATTTAATCATACAGTAAAGCTGCATGCTCTCGGGAAAAATTACGTCTGTAGTTTCCCCTTGCTTTCAGCCGTTCGCAGTACCAGCACAGCAAGGCCGTTTTGGTTAGTGTTACGAGGCCAGATCAGTCAGTCATCCAGACTGTTGCCCCTGCAACTACTGAAAAGGCTGCTGCCCCTCTTCAGGAACCACACGTTTGTCTGGCCTCTCAACAGATACCCCTCCGTTGTGGTTGCACCTACGGTACGGCCATCTGTATCGCTGAGGCACACAAGCCTCCCCACGAACGGCAAGGTCCACGATTCATGGGGGAGGACTTTCTCGATATACTCCATTAACCCTTTCTGGTAAGGACCCCACACCGCACAACCGTACTCTAAAAGAGGACGAACAAGGGTAGTTTAGGTCATCTCTTTAGTAGATCCGTTACATTTTCTAAGTGCACTGCCAATAAAGTGCAGTCTTTGGTTTGCCTTCCCCACAACATTTTATGTGTATTCTTTCCAATCTAAGTTGTTCTTGATTGTAATTCCTAGGCATTTAGTTGAATTTACGGCCTTTAGATTCGGCTGATTTATCGTGTTACCGAAGTTAAACGGATTCTTTTTAGCACTCATGTGGATGACCTCACACTTTCCATTATTTAGGGTCAATTGCCAATTTTTGCACCATACAGCTATATTCTGATGACTTTACTAGATTGTAAACGACACCATAATCTACAAGCAACCTAAAACGGCTGCTGACATTGTCTCCTAAATCATTTATAAGGTCAGGAACGGCTGAGGACCTATAACACTACCCTGGGGAACGCTAGAAATCAGTTCTGTTTTACTCGATGATTTTCCGTCAGTACAAAAAATTGTGAGCTCTCTGACAGGAAATCACGAATCTAGTCACATAACTTTGACGATGTTTTGTAAACACGCATTTTCACTACAAGCCACTTGTGTGGTGTGGTGTCGAAAGCCTTCTGGAAATCTAGAAATACGGAACCAATTTGAAATCCCTTGTCAATAGCACTCAACACTTCATGTGTCTAAAGAAGTAGTTGTGTTTCACAAGAACTTCGAAGTAATTCGTAGACATGAGAGTGTTGTTGTGATATAACAGATGGTTAAGAAGAAACGGGTGGTTTATGCGGGACAGAGTTCGAGACAGATAGAGTCTGAAACATAATACATAAATCAGTGAATTAGGACGAAGCTGTCGGGAAATAAAGAGAGCACCGTTTATTTGAACTGTGAGCACCAGGGCTGCAGGGTGTTTGTCGAGTAGGGCGTACAACATTCATTGGGAGGTATCTGTAGCGAACTACGACATCAAACAGTGAGACAAAAACGTGGTCGGTTAAAAGGAATGGCTGTGTGAGCCGTCATCTCCTGGACTGACCGGCCATTTCAGGAACATGAACAGCTCCAGCACAGACAATAGTCTTTATGAGTTGTGAAATGCATCGTCAGTCTGCCCACTGTATCACCATTATTTGCTAAAAAGTATTCCCCCTACACTCCTCCTTTAGCACCTCCTACCGTTCCTCAGATGCACGTATCTGTCCAATACCAACATCTCGTCAGCTGAACACATTTCCCGCTATAAATACATCTACATACATACTCCGCAATCCACCATACGGTGCGTGGCGGAGGGTACCTCGTACTACAACTAGCATCTTCTCACCCTGTCCCACTCCCAAACAGAACGAGGGAAAAATGACTGCCTATATGCCTCTGTACGAGCACTAATCTGTCTTATCTTTGTGGTCTTTCCGGGAAATGTAAGTTGGTGGTAGTAAAATTGTACTGCAGTCAGCCTCAAATGCTGGTTCTCTAAATTTCCTCAGTAGCGATTCACGAAAAGAACGCCTCCTTTCCTCTAGAGACTCCCACCCGAGTTCCTGAAGCATCTGCATCTACATTTATACTCCGCAAGCCACCCAACGGTGTGTGGCGGAGGGTACTTTACGTGCCACTATCATTACCTCCCTTTTTCGTTCCAGTCGCGTATGGTTCGCGGGAAGAACGACTGTCTGAAAGCCTCCGTCTCCGTGCGCGCTCGAATCTCTCTAATTTTCCATTCGTGATCTCCTCGGGAAGTATAAGTAGGGGGAAGCAATATATTCGATACGTCGTCCAGAAACGCACCCTCTCGAAACCTGGCGAGCAAGCTACACCGCGGTGCAGAGCGCCTCTCTTGCAGATTCTGCCACTTGAGTTTGCTAAACATCTCCGTAACGCTATCACGGTTACCAAATAACCCTGCGAGGAAACGCGCTCCTCTTCTTTGGATCTTCTCCATCTCCTCCGTCAAACCTATCTGGTACGGATCACACACTGATGAGCAATACACAAGTATAAGTCGAACGAGTGTTTTGTAAGCCACCTCCTTTGTTGATGGACTACATTTTCTAAGGACTCTCCAAATGAACCTCTACCTGGTACCCGCCTTACCAACAATTAATTTTATATGATCATTCCACTTCAAATCGCTCCGCACGCATACTCCCAGATATTTTACAGAAGTAACTGCTACCAGTGTTTGTTCCGCTATCATATAATCATACAATAAAGGATCCTTCTTTCTATGTATTCGCAATACATTACATTTGTCTATGTTAAGGGTCAGTTGCCACTCCCTGCACCAAGTGCCTATCCGCTGCAGATCTTCCTGCATTTCGCTACAATTTTCTAATGCTGCAACTTCTCTGTATACTACAGCATCATCCGCGAAAAGCCGCATGGAACTTCCGACACTCAATGGTCCCATAACACTCCCCTGTGGCACGCCAGAGGTTACTTTAACGTCTGTAGACGTCTCTCCATTGATAACAACATGCTGTGTTCTGTTTGCTAAAAACTCTTCAATCCAGCCACACAGCTGGTCTGATATTCCGTAGGCTCTTACTTTGTTTATCAGGCGACAGTGCGAAACTGTATCGAACACCTTCCGGAAGTCAAGGAAAATAGCATCTACCTGGGAGCCTGTATCTAATATTTTCTGGGTCTCATGACCAAATAAAGCGAGTTGAGTCTCACACGATCGCTGTTTCCGGAATCCATGTTGATTCCTACAGAGTAGATTCTGGGTTTCCAAAAACGACATGATACACGAGCAAAAAACATGTTCTAAAATTCTACAACAGATCGACGTCAGAGATATAGGTCTATAGTTTTGCGCATCTGCTCGACGACGCTTCTTGAAGACTGGGACTACCTGTGCTCTTTTTCAATCGTTTGGAACCTTCTGTTCCTCTAGAGACTTGCGGTACACGGCTGTAAGAAGGGGAGCAAGTTCTTTCGCGTACTCTGTGTAGAATCGAATTGGTATCCCGTCAGGTCCAGTGTACTTTCCTCTGTTGAGTGATTCCAGTTGCTTTTCTATTCCTTGGACACTTATTTCGATGTCAGCCATTTTTTCGTTTGTGCGGGGATTTAGAGGAGAAACTTCAGTGCGGTCTTCCTCCCTGAAACAGCTTTGTAAAAAGGTGTTTAGTATTTCAGCTTCACGCGTGTCATCCTCTGTTTCAATGCCTTCATCATCCCGTAGTGTCTGGATATGCTGTTTCGAGCCACTTACTGATTTAACGTAAGACCAGAACTTTCTAGGATTTTCTGTCAAGTCGGTACATAGAATTTTACTTTCGAATTCACTGAACGCTTCACGCATAGCCCTCCTTACGCTAACTTTGACATCGTTTAGCTTCTGTTTGGCTGCATTTAAACTTGGAGTGAAGCTCTCTTCGCTATCGCAGTAGTTTCCTAACTTTGTTGTTGAACCACGCTGGGTTTTTCCCGTCCCTCACAGTTTTACTCGGCACGTACCTGTCTAAAACGCATTTTACGATTGCCTTGAACTTTTCCATAAACACTCAACATTGTCAGTGTCGGAACAGAAATTTTCGTTTTGATCTGTTAGGTAGTCTGAAATCTGCCTTCTATTACTCTTGGTAAACAGATAAACCTTCCTCCCTTTTTTTATATTCCTATTAACTTCCATATTCAGGGATACTGCAACGGCCTTATGGTCACTGATTCCCTGTTCTGCACTCACAGAGTCGAAAAGTTCGGGTCTGTTTGTTATCAGTAGGTCCAAGATGTTATCTCCACGAGTCGGTTCTATGTTTAATTGCTCGAGGTAATTTTCGGATAGTGCACTCAGTATAATGTCACTCAATGCTCTGTCCCTACCACCCGTCCTAAACATCTGAGTGTCCCAGTCTATATCTGGTAAATTGAAATCTCCACCTAAGACCATAACATGCTGAGAAAATTTATGTGAAGTGTATTCCAAATTTTCTCTCAGTTGTTCTGCCACTAATGTTGCTGAGTCGGGAGGTCGGTAAAAGGACCTATTAACCTAGCTCGGTTGTTGAGTGTAACCTCCACCCATAATAATTCACAGGAACTATCCACTTCTACTTCACTACAGGATAAACTACTACTAACAGCGACAAACACGCCACCACCGGTTGCATGCAATCTATCCTTTCTAAACACCGTCTGTGCCTTTGTAAAAATTTCGGCAGAATTTATCTCTGGCTTCAGCTAGCTTTCTGTACCTATAACGATTTCAGCTTCGGTGCTTTCTATCAGCGCTTGAAGTTCCGGTACTTTACCAATGCAGTTTCGACAGTTTACAATTACAATACCGATTGCTGCTTGGTCCCCGCATGTCCTGACTTTGCCCCGCACCCTTTGAGGCTGTTGCCCTTTCTGTACTTGCCCAAGGCCATCTAACCTAAAAAACCGCCCAGTCCACGCCACACAACCCCTGCTACCCGTGTAGCCGCTTGCTGCGTGTAGTGGACTCCTGACCTACCCAGCAGAACCCGAAACCCCACCACCCTATGGCGCAAGTCGAGGAATCTGCAGCCCACACAGTCGCAGAACCGTCTCAGCCTCTGATTCAGACACTCCATTCGGCTCTGTACCAAAGGTCCGCAGTCAGTCCTGTCGACGATGCTGCAGATGGTAAGCTCTGCTTTCATCCCGCTAGCGAGACTGGCAGTCTTCACCAAATCAGATAGCCGCCGGAAGCCAGAGAGGATTTCCTCCGACCAAAGCGACACACATCATTGGTACCGATATGAGCGACCACCTGCAGATGGATGCACCCTGTACCCTTCATGGCATCCGGAAGGACCCTTTCCACATCTGGAATGACTCCCCCCGTTATGCACACGGAGTGCACATTGGTTTTCTTCCCCTCTCTTGCTGCCATATCCCTAAGGGGACCCATTACGCGCCTGACGTTGGAGCTCCCAACTACCAGTAAGCCCACCCTCTGTGACCGTCCGGATCTTGCAGACTGAGGGGCAACCTCTGGAACAGGACAAGTAGCCATGTCCAGCCGAAGATCAGTATCAGCCTGAGACAGAGCCTGAAACTGGTTCGTCAGACAAACTGGAGAGGCCTTCCGTTCAGCCCTCCGGAATGTCTTTCGCCCCCTGCCACACCTCGAGACGACCTCCCACTCTACCACAGGTGAGGAATCAGCCTCAATGTGGGCAGTATCCCGGGCAGCCACAGTCGTATTCCGATCGGGGGATCCGTGGAACGAGCTGGACGTCCCCAACAAACCCCCATCGGGACCCCCACAGTGATGCCCATTGGCAACAGCCTCAAGCTGTGTGACCGAAGCCAACACTGCCTGAAGCTGGGAGCGAAGGGATGCCAACTCAGCCTGCATCCGAACAAAGCAGTTGCAGTCCCTATCCATGCTAAAAACTGTTGTGCAAAGAACGTCTGAACTAATCTACAGAGAGCACAAACAATTCGACTCGCCTGATGATCAAACCGACCAGTAACAAATCTAGCAGCCCGCCTCTGAATTGCTTGTATGTCCTCCCTCAATCCGACCTGATAGGGATCCCAAACGCTCGAGCAGTACTCAAGAATAGGTCGTATTAGTGTTTTATAAGGGGTCTCCTTTACAGATGAACCACATCTTCCCAAAATTCTACCAATGAACCGAAGACGACTATCCGCCTTCCCCACAACTGTCATTACATGCTTGTCCCACTTCATATCGCTCTGCAATGTTACGCCCAAATATTTAATCGACGTGACTGTGTCAAGCGCTACACTGCTAATGGAGTATTCAAACATTACGGGATTCTTTTTCCTATTCATCTGCATTAATTTACATTTATTTATATTAAGAGTTAGCTGCCATTCTTTACACCAATCATAAATCCTGTCCAAGTCATCTTGTATCCTCCTACAGTCACTCAAAGATGACACCTTCCCGTACACCACAGCATCAGCAGCAAACAGCCGCACACTGCTATCCACCCTATCCAAAAGATCATTTATGTAGACAGAAAACAACAGCGGACCTACCACACTTTCCTGGGGCACTCCAGATCATACCCTCACCTCCGATGAACACTGACCACCGAGGACAACGTACTGGGTTCCATTACTTAAGAAGTCTTCGAGCCAACGCACATATTTGGGAACCAATCCCATATGCTCGTACCTTAGTTAGGAGTCTGCAGTGGGGCACCGATTCAAACGCTTTCCGGAAGTCAAGGAATATGGCATCCGTCTGATACCCTTCATCCATGGTTCGCAAGATATCATGTGAAAATAGGGCGAGTTGCGTTTCACAGGAGCGATGCTTTCTAAAGCCGTGCTGATGCATGGACAGAAACTTCTCTGTCTCAAGGAAATTCATTATATTCGAACTGAGAATATGTTCGAAAATCCTGCAACAAACCGATGTTAAGGATATTGGTTTGTAATTTTAAGGATCCGTCCTTCTACCCTTCTTATATACAGGCGTCACCTGCGCTTTTTTCCAGTCCCTCGGGACTTTACGTTAGGCAAGAGATTCGCGATAAATGCAAGCTAAGTAAGGAGCCAGTGCAGTAGAGTACTCTCTGTAAAACCGAATTGGAATCCCATCAGGACCTGGCGATTTATTTATTTTCAACCCATTCAGCTGCTTCACAACCCCAGGGATGTCTATCACTATGTCCTCCATACGGGAACCTGTACGAGACTCAAACGGCGGTATGTTTGTACGATCCTCGTGCGTGAAAGATTTCTCAAATGCTAAATTTAAAATTTCAGCTTTCGTTTTGCTGTCTTCCGTTGCCAGGCCAGACTGATTAGTGAGTGACTGGATGGAAGCCTTCGACCCGCTTACCGATTTTACGTAAGACCAGGATTTCCTTGGGTTTTCAGCAAGATCTTTTGCTAAGGTATGACGGTGGTAGTGGTTGAATGCTTCGCGCATCGCTCTTTTTACAGCAGCACGAATCTCTACTAACTTTTGCCTGTCCTCATTCTGCCGATCTTTCTTGTACCGCGAGTGCAACTGCCTTTGCTTCCTGAGAATTCTCTGAATTGCGCTGTTAAACCACGGTGGGTCTTTTCCGTCCGTAACCCACCTTTACCATACTTGTCCAATGCGTGATTTACAATGTGTTTAAAATTTGCCCATAATTCTTCCACGTCCATCGTACCGGAAGTAAATGAAGTCGATTCATTTACTAAGTGGGATGCTAACAACTGCTTATTTGCTCTTTCTAGTAAGAATACTCTCCTAGCCTTCTTGACCGACTTTATAACTTTTCTAACCATAGTCGTAATGACATCATAATCACTAATCCCTGTCTCAACACTGACAGCGTCGATGAGGTCTGGTCTGTTCGTGGCTACCAGATCTAAAATATTTCCATTACGCGTTGGCTGTCGACTTAGCTGCTCAAGACAGTTTTCGGATAATGTGTTCAAAAGTAATTCACACGACGGCTTGTCTGTACCACCTATAATGGATCCATAGACATCCCAGTCTATACCAGGTAGGTTGAAGTCGCCTCCGACTAATATAGCATGATCCGGGTACTTCTGCGATACAGAATGTAGACTCCCTTTGAATGATTCTAAAACTGTCACGGTGGAACCTGGTAGCCGGTAATAACACCCCCCCCCCCCCAATTAACTTTATTTCCCCTAGCCCTGTTAAACGTGTCCAGATAACTTCACAATCACACTCTACTTCGACCTCGGTAGACACAATATTTTTGTCAACTGCAATGAAGACACCACCTCCTACGGTGTCTAATCTGTCTTTCCGATACACGTTCCAACCCACACTAAATATTTCAGAACTTCCTATCTCAGGGTTCAGCCAGGTCTCAGTCCCTAGAATAATTTGCGCGCCACACGCTCCCTGGAGGGCAGTAAATTCAGGAACTTTATTCCGAACACTCTGAAAATTTACTGCTAATATCTTGATAGCTGAAGTGTCTTTATACTGAGCGCGTCGTGATTTCCCTGCCTGCACGTCGACTGGTGAGTGTTCATCAGGACACCTCGCACTACTGCCTAGCCTAAAAAAAAACCCATGTGCACACCACAAATAAAGATAGTACCTTCCACTCCAGCTTTTTTCCCGCCAATTCACAAGTAGAGCAGAGAGATTTATTTCTACTTGTAGGTGAAGGGATTGTCGTATATAGAGTTTTTTGAGTACTCTCTAGTTTCGAGTGGTATTGTGGATTTTTTTCCAGCAAGATAACACCAGCTGTATGACACCATCAATTTTTGAGCTGTATTGCAATTTCAGGCGCTCCTTGTGTGCCGCTATTCGTATAAATGTGTAATTAAGAATGATCTTTATGATTAAATTCGTAATTAGGACCAATCTTTACCTGAGTTTCTCACCCAAAATAAATAAGTAAAGCACACTAACCTAACTTGTAAATAATAGATTTCAGCCATTAATCGTCCTTTTGAAATTTTATTGGCAGATCTAGATTTCAGCTAGAAACTAGCCATTGTCAATGCACTATCGTTTCTGATCAGTGCATGTAATACCTGTTGGTCGGGCTTCATCCACAGTTCATTGAGTATTCAATTTTCTTATTTCCCTAGATAATCAATTCGTTGAGTATTCAATGAACTGTGAATGAAGCCCGACCAACAGGCATTACATGCATTGATAAAAATGATAGTGCATTGAAAATGGCTAGTTTCTAGCTGAAATCTAGATCTGCCAAAAAAATTTCAAAAGGACGACTGATAGCTGAAATCTATTATTTACAAGTCAATATAACAGTCGCTGCGTGCAACAGCCTCTGAATGGAGGGTAACCTGACTAACCTAAGTTTCCTCTCCTGCAGCTGACGGAGACCGACCGTTTTTCTGTGTAGTGCCCTTTCTGCCCAGGAGGACCAGGGTTTGATTCCCAGAAAGGACACCCACCGTTTTCAATTTCCTGCCATTTCCCAAGTGGGAGGCGGGTGGGGCGGGGACATCAGCACAGCCTTGAGGCAAAGAAATTTGCGGAAATTTTTTAAGTCCCACAATTTTCTGAGCTTCCAACTAAAATTCGAAATTCCTGCAAAATTCTAAATTCCCACCAATAGGGCAGGTGCTGGAGTGGAGTGGAGTGGAGGGGAGGGGAGGGGTGGAGTGGGGAGGGGAGGGAAGGGCAGGGGGTGAGGAATCATACGCAGGCTGCGGGAAACCCATGACATCATTAGGGGTGGGGGGCAATTAACTGATCACTTAATTCGCATTATCAATTTGATACAAAAACCGTGCTCATGACGGCTTTGCTCTGCTACTTGTACATTGTTTGGAAACAGGTGAAATGGAGGAGCCAGTGGTGATTGAAAAGACGCAAGCTCCGTTTTTTCTAAAACATGGACGTCAGTAAGCTACCAGGCACAAAGCAGAGCAGTAAAAAGGTATCATTGGTGGGCGGTCTTATGGAAGAGTGCTTTGGCTCTTTCAGTGCCAAAATGAGAAAAGGAAATCACCGAGTTCTTATTTTCCTAGATAATCAATTTGCACCTGAAAGTCAATTTATCTGACGTGAATGTGACTTCATTCCCGCCAGGCTTAACCAGCATCATACCACCCATGGACCAGGGAGTTATTTTCACGTTCAGGTCCCATTACAATCGATTATTGGTGCAGTCTCTCAGTGTTGAAGAATCCGAAAGTACTTTTACTCTTGCACAGTCAGTTTCAGCTCTGGATGCAGTAAACTGGACTGGCTTGGTAATAAGGAAAAGTGTCGCAAAGTGCTTCCGCAATGAAGCATTTGCAGGAGATGAAGGAGACCCTTCTGTACTCATTGAACCTCAAAAAAATTCAACAGCAGTTAATGAATTAAATGAAATGTGGAACATTTCATGTAGTCCGATGACTACATTCGAACTCATGACTTCTTGTCAACTCGCTGCACTTTTACTTCGGCAAGAGATCTAATAGAAATCTGCAACAAAGAATATAATGAAGAAACAAAGGAGGAAGAAGAAGAAGAGAATAAAAATGATGTCCCTAGAAAAATTTATACGACTGAAGAGGCTACTGCATGTATAAACGCCATTCTGCAATTTTCAACACACAGAAATTCTCCCAGTGTGTTGGAACTTAATTGTTTGTTTGTTTGTTTTATTTGGCCTCCAGATTCTGTACTCTGTTTAGCCGTCAAGAGCACATGTTTACACAGAATCCATATATTATGTGATCAAAAATATCCGGACATCCCCAAAAACATACATTTTTCATATTAGGTCCATTGTGCCGCCACCTACTGCCAGGTACTCCATATCAGCGACCTCAGTAGTCATTGGACATCGCGAGAGAGCAGAATGGGGCGCTCCGCGGAACTCACGGACTTCGAACGTGGCCAGGTGATTGGGTGTCACTTATGTCATACGCCTGTACGGGAGATTTTCACACTCCTAACCATCCTTAGGTCCACTGTTACCGATGTGATAGTGAAATGCAAACGTGAAGAGACACGTAGAGCACAAAATCGAAAAGGCCGATCTCGTCTGTTCACTGACAGATACCGCCGACAGTTGAAGAAGGTATGTGTAATCCAGACCATCACACAGGAATTCCAAACTGCATCAGGATCCACTGCAAGTACTAGGACTGTTAGGCGGGAGGTGAGAAAACTGGGATTTCATGGTCGAACAGCTGCTCATAAGCCACGCATCACGGCGGTAAATGCCAAACGACGCCTAGCTTGGTGTAAGGAGCGTAAACATAGGACGACTGAACAGTGGAAAAACGTTGTGTGGAGTGACGAATCACGGCACACAATGTGGCGATCAGATGGCAGGGTGTGGGTATGGTGAATGCCCGGTGAACGTCATCTACATGCGCGTGTAGTGCCAACAGTAAAATTCGTAGGCGGTGGTGTTATGGTGTGGTCGTGTTGTTTCGCGTGGCACTATCACAGCACAGGCCTAAATTGATATTTTAAGCACCTTCTTGCCTCCCACTGTTGAAGAGCAATTCGGGGATGACGATTGCATCTTTCAAAAAGATCAAGCACCTGTTCATAATGGACGGCCTTTGGCGGTGTGGTTACACGACAATAATATCCCTGTAATGGACTGGCCTGCACAGAGTCCTGACCTGAATTCTATAGAACACCTTTGGGATGCTTTGAAACGCCGACTCCGACTTCGTGCCAGCCCTCACCGACCGACATCGATACCCCTACTAAGTGCAGCACTCCGTGAAGAATGGGCTGCCATTCCCCAAGAAACCTTCCATCATCTGATTGAACATATGCCTTTGAGGATGGAAGCTGTCATCAAGGCTAAGGGTGAGTCAACATCATACTGAATTCCAGCATTACCGCTGGAGTTCGCCACGAACTTGTAAGTCATTTTCAGCCAGGTGGCCGGATACTTTTGATCACTTAGTGTAATTGTACAGAGATAATACATAAATGGGCATTTACAGAATTAAACGCTCAAGCTACCAATTTTTTTCACAACAAATGTTTAACAACTAGACGCATTTATGTTATCAATTCATAGTACTATCTTATAGAGCGAAAAATTGCATAGAAAAAACACATTTGAACAGAAAGTTCAAACAGGTTTCCCTTCTTGATATGAGGCGAAAAAAGTGAAATGTAAAGTAAATAAACACAGGAATAATATTTATGTACAACAATACACGAATTTAAAGTTACAGTTAACATACAGACATGCTGTATTATGTATCAGTTAATGTGATAATCTAGTTTTCTGTAGTACAGTTTTTCAGTAAGTGAACATTTACTGCACATGAGTAAAATTTCGCAAATACGTGCATAATTACAAATTTATATACTTGTGCATGGTACTTGACACATTTGATTAGCTTAGCGTGTTTTGTGTAATCTGGAAACTTCTCCAGTTTGGAAAATTATTTTAGTTCTCTGTGATTCTGTTTTGAGCGAGTTTTACTAGAAAACTGAAACTTCACTCACATCGATGGGTCTTAGGTAAGCGTCTGTACAGCAGGGACTGCAGTTTTTTTAGGATGGTTGTCAATGGTATCTTATCGCACGGGAGAGTCTCGGAAAACAGGAATTTGCCCTGTTTGGGAATGACGTAGTTTCATACGAATTTGGGCGTTGCAGGTTCTCAAATATTGATCCTAGTCAGTATAGAAATATTTCCGGCATTCTAGGAAATCAACTTATTCAATCATCTTACTCATTTCAGGAGAAGGCAATCTAGCAGTACGCTGCAGTCACAGAGATTAGGGCACGCACAGGAACGCATAGGCCGTCACTTTTCCGTCTCTCAGTACGCGAATGGAATAAGACAGAAAATGGGTCATATTAGTACTGTTGCCCTTTGACATGTACTGTCTGTTGCTGGCGGAGCATGCAAAGGGTGCTTTAGATAAAGTGTTTTCCTCTGTAATTTACAAAACAGTCTCAAGGAATGAAATGATAATTAAATCGACACCGTAGCTGCAAACAGGCGTTGATATACATCATTGGAGACATGTTAAAAAAGAGTGCCTCAACCGGGACTCGAACCCGGGATCTCCTGCTTGCATGGCAGGCACTCTATCCATCTGAGCCAACACAGAGCATAGTGCGCCTCCAGGGACTTATCCCTTGCACGCTCCCCGCGAGACCCACATTCCCAGCATGTCCACACCACTACATTCGTAATGCGCCTAATAGATGTTTGCCCATCACACTCGTGGCAGATTAATCTACCAAGTCCCGTACGAGTTGGGGCATAGCGTGTGCGTTCGCACAAGAAGGTCAACGGCCAATGGCCGGGTAGCCATATTTCAACAATATATGAAGTTAGTATCTGTTCCCGAAAGAACAGATACCATTGAGCGTGCAAGGGATAAGTCCCTGCAGGCGCACTATCCTGTGTGCCCTCGATGGCTCAGATGGATAGAGCGTCTGCAATGTAAGCAGGAGATCCCGGGTTCGAGAACCAGTCGGGGCACACATTTTCAACATGTCCCCAATGATGTATATCAACGCCTGTTTGCAGCTAGGGTGTCGATTTAATTATCATTTCATTCTAGAGACATGCACGGTCAGCAATGGTATCTACTCTTTCGGGAACAGATACTACCTTCATATATAGTAACATAAAGAGTACTTATTTAGGTAGGTAAACGAAATAAACGTTACTCTTTCTGTGGAGTTGTTTTATAAAGAGTTAAAGCAACGAGTTAGGCAACGGTCTTGCCACAGTGCATAGACCGGTTCCCGTGAGATCACCGAAGTTAAGCGCTGTCGGGCGTGGTCGGCACTTGGATGGGTGACCATCCAGGCCGCCATGCGCTGTTGCCATTTTTCGGGGTGCGTTCAGCCTCGTGATGCCAATTGAGGAGCTACTCGACCGAATAGTAGCGGCTTCGGTCAAGAATACCATCGTAACGGCCGGGAGAACGGTGTGCTGACCCCACGCCCCTCCTATGCGCATCCTCCCTGAGGATGACACGGCGGTCGGATGGTCCCGGTAGGCCACTCGTGGCCTGAAGACGGAGTGCCAAAGCAACGACTTGCACTTTTATGGGTTGATCATTATTCTTTCTGTCATGTAACGAATGATCAAAAGTATCCGGACATCCCTACATAATGCCGAACTGGCCACGAGATGCCACGAGAGGCAGAACCGCCGGTGTAAAATTAGGCGGCGGAGTGTTGTGTCGTCAGTAGAGGAGCAGAAACAGCAGAATGAGTCAGACAGCAGAGGTCAGTGACTTCGAAGGTGGATTGGTCATTGAATGTCACCTGCCTAGCAAATACATGAGACAATTCAATCCATCTAAAAGTGCATGAGCAGACGGTTGGTGATGTGATTCTGAAGTGGGAATGCGAAGGAACAATCACAGCTAAAGCAAGACCAAGTAGGCCTTGTGTACTAGCGGAAAGGAATCGTTGAGAGTTGCAGAGGGTGGGTGTAAGAATTAGCATGAAATCAGCAGAAGGGATCACTCGTGAATTTCAATGTGCTACTAACGGTCCTGCTAGCACGATGACTCTGCGTGGTAAGGTAAGAAAAATGGGGCACAGTTGTGAAGAAACTCCTCGTGAGCCACACATTTCTGTAATCAGTACTGAGCGACGCTTGAGGTGGTGTGAAGAAAGATCCCACTGGACAGTGGACAGTGATTTGGAGTGATGTATCGTGCTATACCTTGTGGTAAACAGGTGGAATGGTTTGGATTTGACGAATGGTTCAAATGGCTCTAAGCACTATGGCACTTAACATCTGAGGTTGTAATGGTACTTGAATTATGTAACCATTACGGCACCTCACCTCAACCTCTCGATACCAGCAATATTCTACTTTGTTTCTGTAAAATAGTTAACATATTTCTGTGACAGCATTCAGATTTGATTTCATTAATGTAGAGGTTCTTTGATGCATCGATATGTTTATATTGCAATAATATTATTCTTATGTGTATTCTTTCTTTTGTCACTATGATCTTTGATGTACTTGTAACTATGATTTTTGGGCGCGTAAGCGGTTATTAGAGAGTCAAGTCTTGGTCGTTATATTGAAAAGACGCAAATTGTAGTCAGTTTATGAAATGTGAACTTTAACAGTGAGGAAGATATTTTCAAGTATGTTTTATATTGTGAAGTGATGTTGCAACAAAAGTAATAAAAAAGAAGTGTAACTTAAATTCGGAGTGCTGATTACTTTTTTACATCACCATTGTCCTAACGAGCAAAAGTTTAATCTTCAAGAATGGTTTATGAAACATATCTATAAAACATTTGAATAGCGCAGAATAACACCTAGGCCTCTTTGCATCCGAGCTTGGAATCATCACTACCTAGATTTTCGACGATTGAGCCATGAGACCAGCGTGGGAAACACGAAAAGATGAGTGCCTAGTTTATCCATTATTTCAAGAAATGACTTTAATAACTGTGCTCTAATGGCACCTGCCACATAATATAACTTTGTTGTTGCCCGAAAATGCAATATTTAGCAGCGTGAGCAACACTACAATCATAATTAATTTTTGAGCTTTGTTGTGGTAGGGTGTTAGAAGGCCATCAATAAAAAAAAAAGAAAAAGTCCAAATGTATGTGAAATCTTATGGGACTTAACTGCTAAGGTCATCAGTCCCTAAGCTTACACACTACTTAACCTAAATTATCCTAAGGACAAACACACACACCAATGTCCAAGGGAGGACTCGAACCTCCGCCGGGACCGGCCGCACAGTCCATAACTGCAGCGCCTTGGACCGCTCGGCTAATACCGCGCGGCGGTCATCAGTCCCCTAGACTACTTGAACCTAACTAACCTACGGACATCACACACATCCATGCCCGAGGCAGGATTCGAACCTGCGACCGTAGCAGCAGCGTGGTTTCGGACTGAAGCGCCTAGAACCACTCGCCCACAGCGGCCGGCTTTGACTAATGCCTGGAGAACTTACCTGCCATCATGTGTAAAGCCAACAGTTG
Source organism: Schistocerca cancellata (assembly GCF_023864275.1). Taxonomy (NCBI): domain Eukaryota; kingdom Metazoa; phylum Arthropoda; class Insecta; order Orthoptera; family Acrididae; genus Schistocerca; species Schistocerca cancellata. The sequence continues at coordinate 142,473,699 of NC_064634.1, read as the reverse complement.
CGACGTGAGGGTTTTTTTGTGGTTAGGGTGTGGTCTCCTTATTGCCCTCAAGAAAACGCTAAATGCGAAAAGATATGAACACATTTCACAGCATCGTGTATTGCGTATACCATAGGGACAGTTCGGAGCCGATGATTGACGATCTCAACGTGATAGCGCACCTGTTGTGAAGCAGCATCTGTGAGGCAATGGTTTTGGGAAAAAAACAACCCTAAAATGGACTGGCCTTCCCAGAGTCCTTAAATGAACCCAATGGAACACCTTTAGGATGCGTTAGAACATAGACTTCGCTGCAGACCCCAGTATCCTACATCACTACCTCTCTGGTTTCGGGTCTTGTGGAAAAATGGGTTGGCATTCCACCACAGACCTTGAGACACCTCATTGAAACCATTCCCAACACTGTTGAAACCGTCATAAAGGCGAAGGGTGGACGCAATCCATATTGATGTCAACTAATAGGTATTTGGATACTTTTGATCAGGTTGTCTGTTTGAAGCAAGTGTGTACAGATCAGTTTAAATCAAATTTCTATGAATTTTGGGTAGGGAACTAGAAACGTTCGAAGTATTAGGGCTGGATTATAAATTCGCTTTTATCCCGCAGCAACAACCGTCCTCGATGCGCTATTTGAACGCAGCTGGGTTTGTGGGTTCGATTACACAAACACGATTTCTCAGATATCCCTACAAAAAAATTTTACCGGTGTTAAGGTGACTTTGCGTACCATTCCTGAGGAACACGGCCAGGTAATCACCTCCTAATATTCAGTTCTTGCAGAACATCGCGCCCGCTGTTTGCTGCGTTACCACTGTGTTGCACAGACGCGGTTTGGGCTTTTGGTAAGACCTTTAAAAATAAATCTAAAAGTAGTAATAATGGAAACTGATGTATTTCCTTTTGGAATAAGTAGTAAATGGTCATTCCTTGCTAACAGTACTATATCATAAAAGAAGACACAATTTATTTCCATTTAAGGTAATTTCTGATATTTTTAAAAGCTTTTAGTGAAAGGAGATCGAATAAGACTGATGTTTTGATCTAGCTTCAGTTCAAATGGTCTGTGCATTAACTTGAGTGGAAAGAACGAAAATATAAAATTTCTTTTATTTTTTATTGTAAGAATGCGTATACTTCACAAATTATATCACTTTCCATTGGGTTGGAAATACATCTAATTTTATACTGACATGTTAAACGTTTTTAATTGCGTAAGTTTTATACATGTGCCGAAATTCACCAGGAAGTAGTTAAATTTTAGAAAATTTTCATGAAGTTAGTTGGAAATTGATAAACATGGGCAAAATTTTTACACATGCGACTGTAAAAGAAAATCAGGTTTGTGTATGATCTTAAAGAGAATTATTCTATTAAAAGCCACGTTAGGACGACTCGTGAAACACCTCCTTAACAGGTATGAATGTACAGTAAACTGTAGAACATAGTTTGTTGTAGTAGTGTTACATGTCTTGATAAGCTAGGACTTGGATATGACTTGTGCCTAATTATATAGGGATTCAGTCGAAAGGTTTCATTTCAGATTCATTTTTACTAAGTAAGACAACATTTGATACTGAAGTCGGTGGCGGCTCTTAGCGATACATTCGCAATTATCTCGCAGACAGCTCGCTTCTGGACCCATTTTTATTGAAAAAAAAATATATATATCGCTAGTGTCTTTCGCGAAGGAGTCATCTTAGCATTCGCCTACAGCTATTTAAAGAAACCACTGAAAACCTGAATTTGGACGGTCGGCCGGGGTTTGAACCTCCATCGTCCTGAATACGATCCAAATCCTACTATTGCAGTCTTCTCACTCAGTGCTAATGTGGAGGTAGACCGATTGGCGAAGCGAATGGGGAAACAGCATGATTATGAAACCCTCACATGTGACTTGCACATTTAAAATGAAAACTCAGAGAAAAGGAGCCAGAAGAACAGCAGGCTAGCTCTATAGACAGAGGTTATTTCTACTTATTCGGTTCAGAAACAAGTACAATTAATGTTCAAAATGTTCAAATGTGTGTGAATTCCTATGGGACCAAAACCGAGCGAGGTGGCGCAGTGGTTAGACACTGGACTCGCATTCGGGAGGACGACGGTTCAATCCCGCGTCCGGCCATCCTGATTTAGGTTTTCCGTGATTTCCCTAAATCACTCCAGGCCAATGCCGGGATGGTTCCTCTGAAAGTGCACGGCCGACTTCCTTCCCCATCCTTCCCTAATCCGATGAGACCGATGACCACGCTGTCTAGTCTCCTTCCCCAAACCAACCAACCTGTGGGACAAAACCGCTGAGATCGTCAGTCCCTAGACTTACACACTACTTAAACTAACTTATGCTAAGAACTACACACACACACACCCATGGCCGAGGGACGACTCGAACGACCGCCGTGAGGGACCGCGCAATCAGTTACATGGCGCCTCTAACCTCGCAGCCAGTCCGCGCGGGTACATTACGTGGTTATTAAAAACAAATGAAAGAAAGAATAATCAAGGTAAACTACTGTTGAATTAAATCTTGTAACTTCACATTGCGCTCGGGGTCGTAAACAGATTTTCTTGTGTGCGAGACGCAGGGCACAGTTGACAATCCAGTAGGTGCTCCATGGTCTGTCGTTCTCCTCAGTCACAGTTGGTGGTATTCAAAGGGAAGTGCCATTTCTGGAGGTTACTCCTGGATCTTCCAAAGGAAGAGGGTTGAATGAGACTCACACACGCAATTTGGTTCATGACCAGGTGGGACGGTCCTTTCCCGTGTCTGAGGGGCGGAGAACACTGGTTCGTTTCCCGGTAGTGCCAGGGATTTTTCGTTGGTGGGAGGACGGAACGGGGCGCACTCAGCCTCGTGAGGCCATATGAGGGGCTTCTAGATCGATCAGTACCGGTTCACCGACAACGATTGATAAAGCAGCCATATGGCCTTTTTACACCGCATCCGATGACGCCATTGACAGAGTCCGACTGACCCGTCAAGGGTGAAAGCGCAGAACCTTACTGCTGCTTACCACGTGCAAAGGGTATCTGAAGAGAGATAAATTCACAGTTGTTTCCTTGCTGTAGCTGCTGCTGTTAGTGAGCCTGAAGTGGTCTGTAAGAAACCCCTTCCGGATCTCAGTCTGGAGGCTCCTAGAGCGTGCCATTGTAATGGATGACTTTTCCCGATGGGCCTGATTTGCTCTTTCCGCGTTGACAGTGCTTCACGACGAATATCTAGTAGCATTATGCCCGCGATCTGACCCATTATAAGGAACTTCCAAGCATATTAAAACTGTGTACCGAACCGAGCCTCGAGACCTTTGTCACTCGTGGGCACTAACGTCTTTTTTTCGTCATTGTTCTCGTTGATTGGTCTGGGCGAACGTCACATGACACCCCTTCGTCATTGAATATTTCACTTTATTTTGCAGAGGGCGAACACACTGAGCTACCGTGCGGGCAACCAAATGAGCTACCGAAGCACTACTCCTGACCAATCCTCACAGCTGAAATTCCGCCACTGCCTTAACTCGTACTACCTTCCAAAATTCATAGAAGTTTTCCTGCGAAACTTGCAGGACTAGCGCTCCGACTTCCATGTCTCGGTCCAGCAACGTCTAAATCTGCCAGGAAGTTTCGTATCAGCGCTCACACTGCTGCAGAGTAAAATATTCGTTCTGAGAACCTGTAATAAGCCTGCACGTTTCGTTTAGCGTCTTATCGCCAATGTTTCCTTGGTTAGATTTGTACCAGACCGGGCATAGATGCTATGCAGCATTATAACATGTTACTAAGGCCGTTGTTTGCAGGATTTGTGGACGAGAGCCCCACGTGCTACCAGTGATCTTGCGATGGATATTATATCTGGATTCCACCTTCATTGTCGTATTCTTGCAATGCTACTTGTACCTCAGAGTACAACAGATAGAGGTTTGTGTCGGTAAGAAAAATCCTAATCGCACAGCAGCTGTAGGATCCTTATCCGCACGCCCCCCCCCCCCTGCCCCTCCCCCCTTAACTCCACGAGTCTTTTATGTGCATACGCGGATATTAAAGTCTTGTAAATCACTGTAGCTCGTTCGGTACGCTAGAGCTCTGGCGATAGGCTTGAGTCTAGCCGGAATTTCTGTCTGCCAAAGTCCTATCTCGTAATATACACTGAAGAGCCAAAGAAACTGGTATACCTGCCTAACATCGTTTAGGGCCCCCGTGAGCACCCACAAGTGGCGCAACACGATGTGGCATGGACTGGACTAATGTCTGAAATAGTGCTGGAGGCAATTGACAGAATGAATCCTGTAGGGCTGTCCATAAATCCGTAAGAGTACGAGGGGGTGAAGATCTCTTCTGAACAGCACGTTGCAAGACATCCCAGATATGCTCAATAGCGTTCAAGTCTGGGGAGTTTGGTGGCCAGCGAAAGTGTTTAAACTCAGAAGAGTGTTTCTGGAGCCACCCTGTAGCAATGGGGTGTCGCATTCTCCTGTTGGAATTGTCCGAGACCATCGGAATGCATAATGGACAGGAATGGATGCAGGTGATCAGGCAGGATGCTTATATACATGTCACCTGTCAGAGTCGTATCTAGACGTATTGGATCCCATATCACTCCAATTGCACACACTCCACAGAGCCTCGAGCAGCTTGAACAGTTCCCTGCTGACGTACAGGGTCCATGGATTCATGAGGTTGTCTCCGTACCGGTACACGTCCATCCGCTCGAAACAATTTGAAACGAGACTCGTCCGACCAGGCAACATGTTTCCAGTCATCAACAGTCCAATGTCAGTGTTGACGGGCCCAGGCGAGGCGTAAAGCTTTGTGTCGTGCAGTCATCAAAGGTACTCGTTGATGGCCTAGCATTTAAATCTGCAGCAATTTTCGGAAGCGTTGCACTTTTGTCACGTTGAACGATTCTCTTCAGTCGTCGTTGGTCTCGATGTTGCAGGATCTTTTTCCGCCCGCAGCTATATCGGAGATTTGATGTTTTACCGGATTCCTGATATTCACGGTACACTCGTGAAATGGTCGTACGGGAAAATCCCCGTTTCATCACTACCTCGGAAATGCTGTGTCCCATCGGTCTTGCGCATACTACAATACCACATTCAAACTCACTTAAATGTTAATAACCTGTTACTGTACAACAGTAACCGATCTAACAACTGCGTCAGACACTTGTGTTATATAGGCGTTGCCGACTGCAATGCCGTTTTCTGCCTGTCTACATGTCTCTGTGTTTGAAGAGACATGCCTAAACCAGTTTCTTTGGCGCTTCAGTGTAGATTCCAAATACTACGACGTAGAGGCCTATCATGACATTTTATAAAGCTAGATCACGTTAATGACCATCAGATTTCAGTGTAATCTGTGTAGTTTGTACATGTTATAAGAGAAATTTTTATATAATCACTGATTTTATAACTAATGAAGAAGCGACGATGTCAAAGAATGTAGGTGTCCTTGTTCAGCCTCTGTGGCAGCTTTCTGTAAATGCCTGATCTGTATTAATGCGAACGAAACAGGTATGACTCAGATGTATAGCTACTGTTGGTACGATGGAAGCAGGATGTTGATTTAATTGTGCGGAAAATCGGGGAGATCGCAATCTCGGAATCTCTAGAGCTTGCAAAGCTCAATAACGGATCTATTGTCTCCAGAACACTGTGCATTCAAGCCAATATCGCGAGATTCCGACCCGAATGGGTAATAATGACTACAATAATAATAATAATAATAATAATAATAATAATAATAATAATCATTATCATCATCGACTGCTTGCAATGCAACAATAAACGGCAATCGTAATATCGACTGACTTTAAACTACAAAGAGATTGTTACTGTGGATGCTCGCAAATCCATACGCGGACATCCACATCGGCACAGACTTCTAAATGTTCAAATGTGTGTGAAATCTTAAGGGACTTAACTGCTAAGGTCATCAGTCCCTAAGCTTACACACTACTTAACCTAAATTATCCCAAGGACAAACACACACACACATGCTCGAGGGAGGATTCGAACCTCCGCCGGTGCCAGCAGACTACTAGCTGTAGACGAGTACAAAAAGACATCACGCGCGCAGGAAAGGTTGCCATTGCATATTTTTTGCGCTGAATACTGGTGCTGTCAGCTATTTTCGGAAGCGTTGCACTTCTGTCACGATGAACGATTCTCTTCAGTCGTCGTTGGTCTTGATGTTGCAGGATCTTTTTCCGGCCGCAGCGATGTCGGAGATTTGATGTTTTACCGGATTCCTGATATTCACGGTACACTCGTAGTAGTTCTAAGTTTGACAGGGGAAGTTTTTACCGTTAATTTTTAGTAAAAGCGTCTCCGAGTTTCAGTCGTCTGACGTAAGGGATATCACTTATATTATTCTCGTTATCTCACTTATTCGTAAAGTAATACTTCTTTACAGTATCAGTCTTAAAACACGTTCTTTTGGCTTACAAGTGTAGTTCCTTATCGTATGTTTTGATTTGATAGTTTCTCCTGTAAACCACTAATGCCGACGTGGCGTCCGATCGGTAAAAGTTGTCGCACTATTCACTGAGAAAACTGTCCACCTTGGCCATTTTTTCCCACAGCTCATTTTTAATGTGTTTCCCCCCAAAAAGAGTTAGTTATCTTTATACATCACGCATTATACTACACACTGACTGATAAATCCTTTTTTATACAAAGCTATCATTCATCATTCTGTTCTTTTGTGATGATTTTGAATTGATTTATTAATGACATTCAAAACAATATCTGTTCTATTTGGCGTAATACGAACATCAGATTGAAAACGGCTTGCTGTAGCCGCTTGGTATTGTTTCAGAAAACAGGGCGCGAACATGACTAGAAAATATGTTCTGAAATCAGATCAAAGAATTTATGTAATGTGCAACGTAACATGTTGAAAATAAAAGATTTATTGGAAAAAAATAGAGATGCTTTAGGCGGTAAAAACATTATGGGAAGGTTAAGGTGTATATTCAATGAAGAACAAGAACAAAAAATCCTTTATTCTATTTTTGAAATGGAAAAGCGATTTTAGGGATTTACAGTGAATGACCTACACCGACAAGTATTCTAGCTGGCAGAGCGAAACAATATACCACCTTATTTTTACATGCACTAATAATCTATACGGAGAAGTGGGCAGGCACTGGCCAAATTGCCCCTATAGGTAGGGAAAAGTGGCCACTACGTAAGCCTTCAGCAAAAATGCATATAGTTCCTATATATAATTTTCTTTTTCGCTTAAAAATATTTGGTATGTTACTTTTTAATAAGTAGATTCGAAACGTGTAGGTGTCAAGCTTCTATCAGTAACCATGTTTCGGTGAAAATTCAATTTCCATTAGAGGAGCCACTTTACCCCACCTTCCGCTACTCGACAGTTGAATGTCTTGGAAAATTTTATACAACTACTGCCAGACTGAAGTTTATTCATGGTTGTTACCAGAAACGCTTGTTCGGAACATACGTGACTGGTACTCCGAATTGCTTCTGCTTTGGTTACGAAGAAGCAGATTAGGTGTAAAAATTTGTCGACGTCTCATAAAAACACCCTTGAAGTTGAATTGTGGACTGCCTACATGACGGAGGACACGTAAAAGTGTACGGAGGAGAATACAGGGTGTATCCCCATCCTAGTACTGTGGAAGGCTACGAAACTGTACGTATTACTGAACGAATCTCTCAGCGGATTTACGTATTAATTGTACAGGCAAACATTCAAGATATACACTCTTCGGAGACAGAAGAGCAAAATATTTTACGTGGCTATGGATCTGGAAGCACCTTATATTTTACTGGAAAATTAGCAGTTTGGGGCTGACACCTGTCCCCACGCAACCGTTGAAGTACGTCATCCGCAATGATTTTCTGTCAATATTTGTCCGGCATTGTCGATTACTGCTTGTTAGGATCATTGTGCCACCATACAGTACTGACGGATCAACCATATTATTTTTTTAAACTTTATTTGCAAGTGAAAACTCTACCTGATCTGCGTGTTTATCAGTGTGGAATGTTAATGTCCGTCGGCTTCCAAGTAACAGATTCAGTGGTAGATGGGCTACTAGAGGTGAACTAATTACTGGCCTCCACGTCCTTCGGACCAAAACTCACTAGACTTGAACGCTCTTGCGTGTCTAATCCCGTTACAAAATATAGTATGTCCCCATCCTAGTACTGTGGAAGGCTACGAAACTGTACGCATTACTGAACGAATCTCTCAGCGGATTTACGTATTAATTGTGAAGGTGAATTAATACATTCTGGTGACCACTGGAAAACTGACAAGTAAATTCTGGGATTCTAACACTTTTTCAGTGAGGCAAGGACAATTTTAAAATAGATAACATGGAGCGAAGGTGCAATTTCTTGGACGCTACAATACATCAAATTGAAAATAATTTCTGTCTTCTTTCGCGGTTTGAAACATGGACCCTTAAGGCCAGAAACAAGTAACGTATTAGTGCTGGCGCAGGATGCTGCGCATAAAAGGAATTCAAAGAACAACCAATTGTCCATTATTGAGCAACTCACTATCTCCAGACACTTTTCTTCTCGTGTCAACCGAAAAATTCTCCAGTTCTTTGGCCATATTGTAAGAAGAGATGGAAAAATCCAGGGAAAAATGATGGAGGGAAAGATCAGAGCGTGAGAACGAGGGGAGAGCAGCGAGCAGATCGATAGATCAAATCAAGATCTCCGGTTTACCTCTTCTGGAGGCTCTAAGAGCAGCTGCTAACCAACCAGGACAGCGACGCTTGGTTCATGGGGGTCACAACGCTCAGCAGTGAGCACAACGACGTGTTATCGTCATGATTACGCACCTCCAGAAAGTAAGTTTTATTTATTTGAGTGTTAATGGAACATTATCTAAGTTTCCCACTTTAAGAATAGGTGTGTTAATTTATGTTTAATCTAAAGCGCTAATCTTCGTTGGTGGGTAGTGTTTGACGTGGTCTCACAAAGGGTGGGAGACACTGTTCATGATACTCGGCTTTCAGTGACTGCTCCGTGGTGTGTATACTTCACTGATCCTAAGAGTTGCCTCTACAAGCTTGAATTACGAGACGTCAGCCCGTCTGGCTGGCGCCAGCGGCAGCGCAGTAGCTTACAATGCAAAGCGGACTGTAGACTATTAGCAAGCAGAACACGGCGAGTGCTCCCTCGGGCGTCCAATTCACCTGATCTGACATCTTGTGAATTTTTTTTTTCGCCGTGAACAATTCCACCTTGCAGACAAGATACACCTGACAACAGAAATACCTCCAGACTTCAAGAAGAATGTTAAAATTCTAATTCCAACCGGGCCAGCTGGCGCAGTGGTTAGCACACTGGACTCGCATTCGGGAGGACGACGGTTCAGTCCCGCGTCCGGCCATCCTGATTTAGGATTTCCGTGATTTCCCTAAATCGCTTCAGGCAAATGCCGGGATGGTTCCTTTGAAAGGGCACGGCCGACGTTCTTCTCCATCCTTCCCTAATTCGATGGGACCGATGACGTCAATGTTTGGTCCCTTCCCCCGAATCAACCAACCAACCAATCTAATTCCAAAGAAAGCGAGAGATGGTAGGTGTGAATATTAAACAGCACCACACGTTTAATGAGTCATAGTTACAAAATAATGACACGAATTTTTCTGTTTCTCGTATGGTCCAGCTAAGGACCACGTGCCAATGTCGATTCCTTATTCGTTGTTCACTTGTTTTCTTCCAGTACTCCGTTTGTTCATTATGTTTTTTCTTCTTGTCTTTTGACCGCTTCATGTCGGTTTTTCCCCTAAACACTTCTCTATCAGTTGATTCTTCAGAGTTGATATTGTTTTGTTTCTAAATTCTGTTTTACTTCATGGATCCAACTTGTTGTCGACTTCTAATCCCACATGTATTTGAAGATCTTTTTGGTTAATCTGTTGTCTTCCATTCGCTATAAATGTCCGAAAAATACGCCTTCTTTTTCTCATTACTTCTGATATGTTTTCTATGTTTTGATAAATTGCACCATTACTACGTGATTACCAAACTTACGTAGTTTTTCGTGGGCGTAACATATTCCTAATGATTCGCCTTTCTATTATTTCTAATTTATCTAAATTATAATCTAATAATAGACATTCACTTGCACATAGATATTGTGGCTTCACTACTGTATTGTAATGCCTCATTTCAACATTTTTTGACAGGCAGTTTCTGCTACAAATGTCTTTGGTTATACCATATGCCCTTCCCATTTTACATACCCTTTCCTTTCGGCAGGTTTTTCCAGACAATTTTCTTGGGTTATCTCACCAACCTATTTAAACTGTTTAAACTTTTCATTTTGAGCACTATCTGTTTTCGGAAAGTTCGGTGCATTTTTAATGTTTGTAAAAAAATTGGCTTTCTCTGCAGACATTCTTAAGCTATATTTTCTAAAAGATTAATTTGTGTTACGGTAGATGTCACATTTTCAGAAAGTATAGCAAAGTCATATGCAAATGCGAGACAATTTAGTCCAATATTTTCTTTCCTCTTAACAATCTTATCTGTGCGATCTTTTATTCATTCATTTTTTCATTCCAGATCTCACTATTTTTTCTAGAACCCAATTAAAACGAATTGGTTCTAAGCCATAACCTTGCCATACACCTGTGGTTATTTCGAAGCGCTGAGATATTTCTCCCATAAATTTCACCTTAGATACTGTGCCTGTAAGTGTTTCACAAATTGGGTTTGGTAGTTTAGACTGAACACCAGTCTATAATTTATCTCTCTGCGAAATCAAAGGCCTTTTTGACATCAAGAATCATTACCACCAATCTTTTGAATTCAGTAATCTGTGGCGGATATTTGACTTCATATTAGATATTTGCTCAAAACATGACTTGCCCTTCATAAAGACACTTTGATATTCACCTAAATGACTGTCCAGTGTTGTTTCCACCCTGTTTAATAAATTCTTGGAAAATATTTTGTATGCAACTGGATTGCAAACAAATTCTTCTGTAATTGTTAAGGTCTTGTTTATTGCTTTCTTTTTCACTAGATGTACCAAGCCTACCTTCAACTCGTATGGGAATTTCTCTGTTTGGCGATTTTCTCAAAGATCGATTTTACCTAATTTTTTATCATATTACTATTAAATAAGCTGTGCAAGAAAACAAGGAGAAATTTTCGAAGGGGATTAAAGCGCAGGGAGAATAAATGAAAAATTTGCGTTTGCCAATGGCCTTGTAATTCTGACAGAGACGGCTGAGGACACAGAAGAGAAGTTGAACGGAATGGATAATGTATTGAAAAGAGATTACAAGATCAAAATCAACAGAAGTAAAACTAGGGTTTTGCAGTGTAATCGAATTAATTCAGGAGATGCTTAGAGACTTATATTACGAAAGGAGACACTAAAAGTAGTTTTTCTATTTGGGCATCCAAATAACTGACGTTGGCAAAGATACAGAGGATATAAAATGCTATACAAGAAAATCGTTCATGAAGAACTGAAGTTTGGTAACACTGAATATCAATTAAAGTGTTCGGAAGTCATTTCTTAAGGTATTTATAAGGAGTGCAACCTTGTATGAAAGTGAAACGTGAACGATAAGCATTTCAGACAAGAACAGAACAGAAGCTTTTGAAATATGGTGTTACAGAAGAATGTTGAAAAATAGATGGATATATCGAATAACGAACGGAGAGGTACTGAAGAAAAGTAGAGGAAAAAAGAAATTTATGGCACAACTTGACTAAAAGATGGAGTCGGTTGATAGGACACATTCTGAGGCATCAAGGGTCCATCAATTTGGTAATGGGGGGAATCGTGGGGAGTAAAAATTGTAGAGGTTGATAGAATACGTCCTGAGGCATCAAGAGATCATCAGTTTGGTAATGGAAGGAATCATGGGGGTAAGAAGTGCAGAGGTAGACCAAAGCTCGAATGTTGTTGTGGTCTTCAGTCCAGAGACTGGTTTTATGCAGCTATCCATGCTACTCTATCCTGTGCAAGGTTCTTCATCTCCGAGTAACTGCTGCAACCTGCACCCTCCTGAATCTGCTTTGTGTATTCATCTGTTGGTCTCCCTCTAACATTTTTACCCCCTACACTTCCCTCCAGTACTGAAGTGGTGATCCCTTGATGCCTGAGAATATGTCCTACCAACTAAACCCTTCTTCTAGTCAAATTGTGCCACGAACTCCTCTTCTCCCCAATCCTGTTCAGTAACTCCTCATTAGTTACGTGATCTACCCATCTAATAATCAGCATTCTTCCGTAGCACCACATTTCGAAAGCTTCTCTTCTTGACTAAATTATTTATCGTCCATGTTTCACTTGCATACATGGCTACACTTCATACAAATACTTTCAGAAAAGACTTCCTGACACTTCAATCTATACTCGATGTTAACAAATTTCTCTTCTTCAGAAACGCTTTCCTTGCCACAACCGGTCTACATTTTATATCCTCTCTACTTCGACCATCGTCAGTTATTTTGCTCCCCAAATAGCAAAAAATGGTTCAAATGGCTCTGAGCACTATGGGACGTAACATCTGAGGCCATCAATCTCCTAGAACTTAGACTACGCAAACCTAACTCTAACCTAAGGACATCACACATATCCATGACGGAGGCAGGATTCGAACCTGCGACCGTAGCACTCGCGCGGTTCCGGACTGAAGCGCCAAGAACCGCTCGGCCACCGCGGCCTAGCGAAACTCATCTACTACTTTAAGTGTCTCATTTCCTAATCTGCTTCCTTCAGCATCACCTGTTGTAATTCGACTACATTCCATTATCCTCGTTTTAATTTTGTTGATGCTCTTCTTATATCCTTCTCTCAAGACACTGTCCATTCCGTTCAACTGCTCTTCCAAGTCCTTTGCTGTCTCTGGCAGAACTACAATTTCATCGGCGAACCTCTTCTCCATGGATTTTAATACCTACTCAAAATTTTTCTTCTGTTTCCTTTACTGCTTGCTCCATATACAGGTTAAATAACATCGGGGATAGGCTACAACCCTGTCTCACTCCCTTCTCAACCACTCCTTCCCTTTCAATCTCTTCGACTCTTATAAGTTCAATCTGGTTTCTGTGCAAATTGTAAATAGCCTTCCACTCCCTGTATTTTACCCCTGCCACCTTCAGAATTTGAAAGAGAGTATTCCAGTCAACATTGTCAAAACCTTTCTCTAAGTTTACAAATTCTAGAAACGTAGGTTTGCCTTTCCTTAATCTATTTTCTAAGATAAGTCGTAGGGTGAGTATTGCCTCTCGTGTTCCAACATTTCTACGGAATCCAAACTGATCTTCCCCGAGGTCGGCTACTACCAGTTTTCCCATTAGTCTCTGAAGAATTCGTGTTAGTATTTGCGGTGAGTTATTAAATTGATAGTTCGGTAATTTTCACACCTGTCAACACATGCTTTTTTGGGATTAAAATTATTATATTGTTCTTGAAGTCTGAGGGCATTTCGCCGGTCTCATACAGCTTGCTCACCAGATGGTAGAGTTTTGCCATGACTGGCTCTCCCTAAGCTATCAGTAGTTCTAATGGAATGTTGTCTACTCCCAGGGCCTTGCTTCTACATAGGTCTTTCAGTGCTCTGTCAAATTCTTCACGCAGTATCATATCTCCCATTTCATTTTCAGCTACGTCTCTTCAATTTCCATAGTATTGCCCTCCTTTCTGGAAAGTTTGGGAAGTTGTGGTAAAGTCTTATGGGACCAAACTGCTGAGGTCATCGGTCCCTAAGCTTACGGACTATTTAATCTAACTTAAACTAACTTACGCTTATGGCAACACACACACCCATGCCCGAGGGAGGTCTCGAACCTCCGACGGGGGGAGCCGCGGGGACCGTGATAAGGCGCCAAAGACTGAGCGGCTACCCCGCGCGGCCCACCTTTCTGCTTTCCCTTCTTTACTTAGGGCAGATTTTCCATCTGAGTTCTTGATACTCATATAGGTGGTTTTTTCTCCAAAGTCTCTTTAATTTTCCTGTAGGCAGTATCTATCTTACCCTTAGTGATATGTGCCTCTACATCCTTACATTTGTCCTCTAGCCATCCCTGCTTAGCCATTTTGCACTTCCTGTCGATCTCATTTTAGAGACGTTTGTATTCCTTTTTCCCTGCTTCATTTACTGCATTTTTGTATTTTCTCCTTTCATCAATTAAATTCAAAAAAATGGTTCAAATGGCTCTGAGCACTATGGGACTCAACATCTTAGGTCATAAGTCCCCTAGAACTTAGAACTACTTAAACTACTAAACTAACTAACCTAAGGACATCACACGCACCCATGCCCGAGGCAGGATTCGAACCTGCGACCGTAGCAGTCCCGCGGTTCCGGACTGCAGCGCCAGAACCGCACGGCCATCGCGGCCGGCAATTAAATTCAATATCTCCTCTGTTACCCAAGGATTTCTATTAGCCCTCGTCTTTTTACCTACTTGATCCTCTGCTACCTTCACTATTTCATCTCTCAAAGCTAACCATTCTTCTTCTACTGTATTTCTTTCCCCAATTCTTGTCAATCGTTCCCTAATGCTCCCCATGAAGCTCTCTACAACGTCTTGTTCTTTCACTGTATCCAGGTCCCATCTCATGAATTTCCCACATTTTTGCAATTTCTTCAGTTTTAATCTACAGTTTATAAACAATAGATTGTGGTCAGAGTCCACATCTGCCCCTGGAAATTTCTTACAATTTAAAACCTGGTTCCTCAATCTCTGTCTTACCATTATATAATCTATCTGATACCTTCCAGTAGCTCCAGGCTTCTTCCATGTATACAACCTATTTTTGTGATTCTTGAACCAAGCAAAGCATCATATATTTCTCCGATCTGTTCATCATCGAGCTAGGAGGCATATAAACTTGTACTAGTGTGGTAGGCGTGGGCCTCGTCTTTCTTGACTACAATAATGCGTCCACTATGCTGTTAGTAGTAGCTTATCCGCACTCCTATTTTTTATTCATTATTAAACCATCTCCTTCATTACCCCGGTTTGTTTTAGTATTTACAACGCTGTGTTCACCTGACCCACTATATCTATCTTTGACTTATCCACTACTCTTTTTAAATTTTCTACTCTACCTGCCCGATTAAGGGATCTGACATTCCACGCTCCAATCCGTAGAACGCCAGTTTTCTTTCTCCGGATAACGACGTCCTCCTGAGTAATTTACCTCCAGAATATTTTATCAAAGAGGACGCCATCATCATCTGCCAGGCACTTTATTGTGAATAGCAGTCACGTAGATGTAGATATAGATGTAGATTTAACCATACAGTAAAGCTGCATAACATTTCACAAGTCGAGAAATTACAGTAGAAATGTGTAGAAACAAAATCCTATAAATATAACAGTGTCCACAAAATTTTCGCCGGCATTGTGATACATTCATGCATTTACACACATTTCATAACTCTTAAAGTACGATTCTTGGTTTCCAACATCCTTTTTCACAAGTCAAAGTCCCTAAGCACTACTCATTATTCCTTACCTTATTACACATATACATATTCGTCGACACTTCTTCAATGTTTCATCATAATAAATACGTAGCATAATCAGATTCCTCATATAGCATCAGCTTATTGATCATAAACATACCTCAACAGCATAATACACATCGTCATCGTAATAATAACATCATAAAACCTTAGTCACATCTCAATATCGTTGCAGCTTCTTTCAATAATTTCAAAACCTTCAATAAAGTCATCTACCTCAAACGTACTTTAAAAATTAGGCTGTAGTTTCCGCTTGCTTTCAGCCGTTCGCAGTACCAGCACAGCAAGGCCGTTTTGGTTGATGTTACAAGGCCAGATCAGTCATCCAGACTGTTGCCCCTGCAACTACTCCTCTTCAGCTCGAATACAGTAACCTAATCAGGTCCACACGGACGTAGGTTGCCGTTGTTATGCAGAGGCGAAGAGGCTGGTTGAGGATAGACTAGCATGTATCGAAGCAGTCTTCGGACTGAACTGCAACAACAACATGCAACACGGAAACTATTAGTATTACAGAAAAAATGAACAGAATTTTTTTGTAGGAAATTTAATGTAGTTTAATTTTATACGGGTAAAAATTTTCGCTCGGAGTCGCGGTTTTCGAGTTATTCGAGAGAAAACATTCAAAAGTGACCCTTAAACACAACCCCCTTACCCCCACGCACATGCCAGCGGTCAGGCGTTTCCCTGCTGGCACGGTGAAAAAAATGGCGACTGCACGATTTTTTTCCCCTGATCGACGCTGTTTGGTCTTCGTTGACTGGGCTATAATGGTCACTTTGGTGAGCCAGAGTAATCACTGCAGTGCCCGTGTAGATACTTTTCTTGCTGCAGACAAGCACATTTCTCAATTCAAAGTACGATTCCGCTTGGTCAAGTGAATACTGAGTCTGTCCTCTCGGGATCTAGTTGAGTAGGACTATTGAAATACTGCATGGTGTTGGGTACGACCCTCCCAAAACCATCGATTCCATATGCTCATGGCAATCATGGGACAAACTCCATGTGAGCAGCAATATCACGGAACAATAGATGGCAATCTCGATAGGCCATACTATGGTTGCTGTCCAATTCCGACACGAACTGTATATTTTTGTCCTTGTTATATGAGGTATAATACTATCTTTTTACGAACTACCAGTATTCAAATACTCTTTCTTAGTGAAGAACCCAATGTGTAGTCTTTCTTATATACACAGGTTTACAAAAAAAAGTGAAGCATCCACAAGGGAGAAAGGAAACAAAATGAATTTACAAGGGCTGAAAGGATATGTGGTGTCATTTCAGTGATTATAAAATCAAGTCAAACTGACAAAGAACTTGCAGTATCGGACTACTTATCAGCAGGACACTGTGCGAGGTGCCGGGGCTAGCAGTTTATTTAACACTAAATTCTTCTAGAATCTTTGCATGAAAATGATACTCTAAGCCCCCACCTTTTCTAACTCCGACTTTTGCTGTTGCACATGGATTAAGAAGAAACGCGAACTGACTGTAATCGACCCTGCAAGTGGAGTAGAAAAGAGTTTGGCACCTGCAATAATTTACTTGAATAGAAATTAATTAAAGGAATGTTTCATTAACGTAGTGAGAAATGAAAGGGTTGCTTTACCGATTCACAGAATGAAAGTTCTGTACAAAATAACGATTTGATTTATTATGACTAAACTCAAAATAATAAACAAAACACATGAAACATTTACAATACGTCAAATTGGATACTCAAATAAATGTTGTGAAGGTGAAGTAGTCCATAAACTAACTTGTGACGTTTATGACCAAGTGGTATGTGGAGCCAATTCCTTGCAACTCAAATCTTAAGAGAAACACCCAGCCAACCCAACATTAATTGCTGCTACAGTAGTGAGAACTCAGACAATGAACATCCAAGACAGAACCACATAAGAAAAGACGGGAACAGGCGCGCTCTGCTGAGCTCTGATTATCACAGAGCAAAATTCCCTAATCTGCCGATTCTGCAGACATACATTACCAAGCTGTCTTCTTAACTGCAAGGACACGATCTGGCGTACCGGAGGCGATGGCTGGTTGCTTCGACGTCCCGTCAAGGTGATGATAATGTCGCGAGTATAGCCCGAAACAAATTCTCCTGGTCTGGTTGTTCCAGACTAAAGACTTTCTAGCAACACAAATACGCCTCTGAGGGAGACGAAGAAGGATCGCTACACAAGCACTGACGGTACAGTGAGTGATTTTAACAAGAGAAGTCACACAGTAACTCCGATACAGTCAACTTTAGCCAAAACTGCTCAAGATGGACAACATAGGCCGCTTGTACGCAGAACGCTCAATTGCCAACTGTACTCGAAAAGTTACGGTGAAGTCAAAACTTCAGCAACTTCGTCAAACAGTTACAATTAAATGAAAGTATATTAGACAGCCAACGGAAGGCAGGCTGTCCAGAGCAGCGAGAGCTCAGTCTTGTAACCTACTGCGACCGAAAGGCGAGAGCCGACCCTCTCAAGAGCACCTGTACAAGCCGAACACAGAACATTCCCGCCCCCACGACAGTGGCCGTGGTTGAACGTTCCAATCAGCAACTCGAAAACCGGCGGAAAATTCCACTCTATTGTTGACGCACTACTGTTCCACCAATGGAGATACTTGGCGCCAATTTCTGCGCCGATTTTGCTACATCACAGAGCTATCCCCTGAGCCAGCCAATCACAGTTACGATTTTGCAGAAAACGCGGGAATTTGCCCGCCAAGACTGCCTGGGAACACAAGTCATTCCCACGCCTCGCTGGTAGCCCGCCAGAAGGTGTTTTCAGTAAGTTTCTGCGAAGTAACGGAATCTCTAGCCCAGCCGCTCCGTCAGACCCCTGTGGGCATGTCGCTCCCACTCTTATGACAATGTCGGCGTCTGGAAAGCATCCACTCGACTCCCTCACACCCGTCAGCTTAACCCTTTCAAGTTCAGCAGAACCCGCCTGTCACTGGACCACCCGGGTGACGAGAGACGCTGCATGGGAAGTCCGCCTGTGAAGGAATAGCGACTTTTCACCGCATGCAATTAGAGAGGAAAATCGAATTACTCAGAGTAAGATAGAAATATGAGAGGGGGCTCATGCCACGTCTCAACTGCACTCCCTCTGGCCCAGACACATGCACTGATTCGGTTGGGAAGGGCATCATGAAGTTGGTGTTATCCTCCCCTGAGGTGATTTAACCCACAATTGTTGTAAATGGTCCTTGATATCGTGGATACAGACACTAGAAAGGAGCTGACACCGAAGTTGGTTATACACATATTATTACACATGCTGGAGACAGACCTAGGGACCTTGCTGGCCAAGAAAACATCTCAACATCGTGCAGACAGTTTATAGAGACATGTGCCACGTGTGGGCAAGCATTGCCCTGTTGAAAAACGACACCACGGTACTGTTGCATGAGAGGTAGTTATCCTGTCAGAGTTCCCTCAATCACTAGCGGCTGTGAATTGACGTGATGCCCACTGGCTCCCCACACAATGAGACCAGTGTTAACACTGCTGTGCTGATCCAAAAAATTGAAATAATGGGACATAGCCCCAGATTGCCACCATCGCTGATGACGACACAGAGGTCATGCAGAGCCACGAGTCATTGCTGAACACAATATGATGCCATTCATGAGGAGTCCATGCTTCCTCATCATGACACCAGTCCAATCAAAGTTGCTTGTGTTGTTGTGTTAACGGCAGCCTACACCCAGTAATTCCATAATCCTGCTGCTGCTGTTAGTCTCTGACCAATGTTGCAGAAAATGCTGCACAGAGCCCATTACATGTTCTCAGATGGTAGTTGCAGATGTGAAGAGGTTATGATGTGCTTGGTTCACAATATGGTGATCTTCCCTTGTCGTGTCCAGACTTGGTCGACCAGAATCTTGACGACGAGTGTGTGTAGCCTCACATTACCATGCAACCCAACATTGGCCCATTGTCATAGCCAAATGCCCACAAATCTGGGTATTGTACCATTCGACCAGCTGACCAAATGAAGAGCGACAATAAGGTCTCTTTGAGAGTCTAACAGGTGCTGATAATGGTGTCTCTTACCAGAACCCTGTGTCATGGCTGTCTAATCTGATTAATGTATTATATGTCGTGGTTGTCCAGTTTCATTGGTACCAGCAAAGACCTGAGACAACATAAGACCAGTGGATACGGTAGCGGGTGTGGCACAGTAAACAGGATCAGGTGAAAGTGAGTCATCATTTATGGATATGTTTCTGGCAGTGAAGTCGTATGTATGTCACATTGGCACAGTCGGCCACTGAATCACAGAAGAGGTAGTGAGCCACCCAGTTTTGGGAGCAGAAAATAAGTGACAAGAAACCCAGAGACAGATTCACTAGTAAATAGTAGGCTATAAGTGGGAGTCGTAGAGAAGTTGCAGTTAGCTGTGAGAAGTCATCGCATTACATTCGGAAATGAGTGGCATAACAGGATGCCTGAAAAACAGCAGTACCGCCTCAATGCTATAGAACTAAGCGTTATAAAAAGAAGTCTGTATTGCATTTCGGTGACAAACTGACATAGATAACAGAGTACTAGAAGTATGGGGTGTTTTTGCCTGTGTGTCAAATAACAGGAGAACAAGAGCTGTCTTCTAGTGAGCTAATATAGTGTTTCTGTAAAGAGTCTGAATGAGTCATGACATAGTACTGATCCCTGGCAAAGCTCAGTAGTTAAGGGGACAGAGTGAGGTATTTGTGTTCCCTATAGGTAAGCACAACGAGTCAGGTGGCAGCACTAATCTGTGGCAGCTAGGAACCAGTGTTTCTAAAGTAATCACAACAGTTCACTGTAATGCAGCTGAAGGAATTAAGCCAGCGATCCACAGAGGTAAAGCCACTGCAAGACATCTCTCCCAGCAGTGAAAATTTCTATGAAACAAATAAGTGAATGATTCAAATCTCACTTGTTTAAATATTTCATAGTCTGACTGTAACCTTCTTCATTCTTCTCACTTTTTCTAAGTAACTGGGGCAGGTGTTTAGTCCCCGTCACTTTCTACGACGTTAGGACCCCACAAGGAACTGTTCCTCGAGTTCTGTCAGCAGCTAACTGGGACACGAAATGAAAAATATTTTGGTGCCAGGCGTGTGGTGGGGTGTTAATGCTTTTCTGAGAGCTAAGATCAGAAATTAGGCAAGAGAGCTTAAGAGGAGAGAGTAGGAAGGATATCTGGTCAGACTTATGAATGGTTACTGCTAGAAGATAAACCCATCTGGACCTTCAGAGATAACAGAGGTTGAAGAAAGAAGAAGAAGAAGAAGAAGAAGAAGCTCGCTTGGACGCCAAGCTTGTCAGAGCCAGATAAGTTGAAATCAACACGAAGGAAGCCCAGCAGAACTCGTAATAGCACTAAAGATAACACCAGAGGAAGGGTGTAATCGTCATAGCTGTCACCATTGCAACCACTATCGCTACAGAAGGTCACACAGGCATGCAACAACAGCATTAGTATTAAGGTACTTTGTGGTTGTATAAACCGTATCCTAGCCCGCATCTCGTGGTCGTGCGGTAGCGTTCTCGCTTCCCACGCCCGGGTTCCCGGGTTCGATTCCCGGCGGGGTCAGGGATTTTCTCTGCCTCGTGATGGCTGGGTGTTGTGTGCTGTCCTTAGGTTAGTTAGGTTTAAGTAGTTCTAAGTTCTAGGGGACTGATGACCATAGATGTTAAGTCCCATAGTGCTCAGAGCCAAACCGTATCCCTCCATTAGCAAAGGAGTTATCACAGTCAGTAGTAAACACACCCTAGTGTTAATGAGCAAGTCTTTTGATGGGATAGGAGTTCAGAGAGTTCATCGGGAATATGAGTGCAGCATTTGAGGTTGTGCGGGATGAAGATAAGGTATTATTGTTGCAATATGTAAAGTATAAAATAACTTGGGATGCTAATTTAACTATGCACGACTAGACTAACATGAGGAGTCAGTTACGTGAAATGTAGAAGAGAATTACCCAGATAAAAGAAGTTTTGACTTTTGTACCTGCCAAATTACACCTCATTGTAAGATTTTTTTTTACTTTTGACACATCGCTCTCTTATGATACAATCATAACCTGTTTCACCCTACAATGGCCTCTTCAGATGCTATGGGTGGCATTCTGTGAACAAGAGTTCATTCTGTAAGCGTAGGCTTCCGCGGCCGTTGTCTTCTTCAATAAAATTCTTCAGGGTATCAGACCGCATCGTCATAATTTAAAATGCGCCAACGTTTCGGCCAGCGTTGCAGCTAGCCTTCATCAGGGCCTTACGTAAGGCCCTGATGAAGGCTAGCTGCAACGCTGGCCGAAACGTTGGCGCATTTTAAATTATGACGATGCGGTCTGATACCCTGAAGAATTTTATTGAAGAAGAGTTCATTCATTTTTCACCAAATGCCACCCATAGCATTTGAAGACGCCATATGAAAGGGAAACTCAGCAGTAAGCAGCATTTGAAGAACTGAAATAGAAATTGGTTACCCGTCTGATATTAAGCTACCAATATTTTGAGAAACCACTTACAATAACCACAGATGCCAGTGTGGAATTGTTTGTAGCAATGGTATGACAAGAATAGGCCTAAGTCTCGTCATCCTTAAATGAGACAGGGAAGAATTATTCGGCGATCGAAATAGAATGTTTGGCAATAGTGTGGGCACCAAACAGTTCAGACCATATGTGTATGGAAGACATTTTGTGGTAGTAACCAATCACAGCCACTGACACAGATTTCTAGAGTACAAGATCCATCTTTGTAATTGTTGAATTTAGAGGAACACTCATATGATAATGTGTACAAGAAAGGCAAGCTGAATGCAGACGCATTAAATAGGATAAGGGCTAATGATACAGGTAGCACAGAGGAAAGTATGGAGTCTCACATAACAAGAGTTACGGGAGAAGAAGAATAAGATGCCGAGGACGAAGAAATTAGAGCAGACGAAAAAACACATATTATGAGGGAAATGCATGATAGTCCATTAGGCAGACACCGAGGGACCTACAGGACACTGGATCGCATAAAAAGTATGAAACATGGAAAGATACAAAAAGTCGTGGAAGAAAATATCAGAATATGCGGAAAGTGTCAGAGTATCAAATATATGAAAAGTAAAACTAAGATTGCGTTAGCGAATGTGGACGCGCTAAACACAACATCTGAGAAGTGTCATAAGGACATACATGATCTACTAGATATCACAGTTGCATGGAATAGATATATCCTGACATTTCATGATGATTTAAGCATATTTATGGTTGTGATACCAATCGAATCTCAAGACGCCGAAACTGTGGCACAAAAAATTTGCGGAAGAGATTGTACTGAGATGTGGGATTCCGTCAGTATTAGTAACCTATCAGACGTCGAATTTTCTTTGAGTGAGATATTTAAGCAAGTATGCACGCTAGTATGGACATAAAATATACAGACGATAGCTGTTCACCCACAGAAAGAGCACTACAAATGATTTATAGTACATTGGTACAATATGTCAGACATGTTGTCAAAGTATACAGAACAGTTTACTATAATGAAATTTAGGAGATTGGCCAGAGTGCCATAAAGGTAAAGCTCTTGTATAACAAGTCTCTTAGCAGTGTAAATATCTGTGAAATAAATTGGTGAATAATTCAAGTGGCACCAGTTTCAATAGTTTCTGATCCGTCAGTGACCCTCTTAAACGCTCCTCGA
The DNA here is from genome assembly GCF_023864275.1 of Schistocerca cancellata. NCBI lineage: Eukaryota > Metazoa > Arthropoda > Insecta > Orthoptera > Acrididae > Schistocerca > Schistocerca cancellata. The sequence goes on along the minus strand of NC_064634.1, from coordinate 142,450,516 downwards.
CTTCCCTAAGTAACTGACGAAGGCTCCTGCTTCCTCTTTCTTCCTACGACATTACGAACGAGCCAGCCCACAAGGCAACGTCACTCATGGTGTGTCAGCAACTAATTCTATTTCTGCATCCTAAACAGTGATACTCAACATCTGACGCTGTTCGCGCTCCTTATATCCCCCACCACGCCTGGTAACAACACTAAAAAGCTACACTACTAGCCATTAAAATTGCTACACCAAGAAGAAATGCAGATGATAAACGGGTATTCACTGGACAAATATATTACACTAAAACTGACACGTGATTACATTTTCACGCAATTTTGGTGCATAGATCCTGAGAAATCAGTACCCAGAACAACCACGTCTGGCCATAATAACGGCCCTGATACGCCTGGGCATTGAGTCAAACAGAGCTTGGATGGCGCGTACAGGTACAGCTGCCCATGCAGCTTCAACACGATACCACAGTTCATCAAGAGTAGCGACTGGCGTATTGTGACTAGCCAGTTGCTCGGCCACCATTGACCAACGTTTTCAATTGGTGAGAGATCTGGAGAATGTGCTGGCCAGGGCAGCACTCGAACATTTTCTGTTTCCAGAAATGCTCGTACAGGACCTGCAACATGCGGTCGTGCATTATCCTGTTGAAATGTAGGGTCTCGCAGGGATCGAATGAAGGGTAGAGCCACGGGTGTAACACATCTGAAATGTAACGTCCACTGTTCAAAGTGCCGTTAGTGAAAACAAGAGGTGCCCGAGACGTGTAACCAATCGCATCCTATACCATCACGCCGGGTGATATGCCAGTATGGCGATGACGAATACACGCTTCCAATGTGCATTCACCGCGATGTCGCGAAACACGGATGCGAACATCATGATGCTGTAAACAGAACCTGGATTCATCCGAAAAAATGACGTATTTCCATTCGTGCACCCAGGTTCGTCGTTGAGTACACCATCGCAGGCGCTCCTGTCTGTGATGCAGCGTCAATTGTAACCGCAGCCATGGTCTCCGAGCTGATAGTCCCTGCTGCTGCAAACGTCGTCGAGCTGTTCGTGCAGATGGTTGTTGTCTCGCAATCTGTTGACTCAGGGATCGAGACGTGGCTGCACCATCCGTTACAGCCTTGCGGATAAGATGCCTGTCATCTCGACTGCTAGTGATACGAGGCCGTTGGGATCCAGCACGGCGTTCCGTATTACCCTCCTGCACCCACCGATTCAATATTCTGCTAACAGTGTTTGGATCTCGACCAACACGCCATCCAAGCTCTGTTTGACTCAATGCCCAGGCGTATCAAGGCCGTTATTACGGCCAGAGGGCCGACCATGGTGGCCGAGCGGTTCTAGGCGCTTCACTCCGGAACCGCGCGACTGCTACGGTCGCAGGTTCGAATCCTGCCTCGGGCATGGATGTGTGTGAAGTCCTTAGGTTAGTTAGGTTTAAGTAGTTCTAAGTTCTAGGGGACTGATGACCTCAGATGTTAAGTCCCATAGTGCTCAGAGCCATTTGCACTATTTGAACAGCCAGAGGTGGTTGTTTTTGGTACTGATTTATCAGGATCTATGCATCCAAATTGCGTGAAAATGTAATCACATGTCAGATCTAGTCTTTATATATATAATTCTACTGTACGTGTGTATGTCGCTGAACTCCTCCTAAACGGCTGGACCGATTTGAATGAATTTTTTTGTATGCGTTTGTGTGGCGCTCTGGATGGTTTAGATTCACAAATCAGTTCGGCAGATGGCGTTGCGGTCGGTATCTAGGTTATTTATCTACACTGCAACTAAACGGTTGGATCGACTTGAATGAATTTTTGTGAATGCATTCAAGTGGGGGCCTGGATGATTTAGATTCAGAAATAAGCCCGGCGGATGGCGCTGTAGTCGGTATCTAGGTTATTTATCTACACTGTAACTAAACGGTTGGATCGATTTGAAGGAATTTTTGTGTATGCATTCAAGTGGGGGCCTGGAAAATTTACATTCTTAAATCAGCATGGTAGGTGGAGTAGGTAATGGCACCCGTGGTCTAGGGGTAGCGTCTTTGATTCATTCAAAACGTCTTCAGTCCCGGGTTCGATCCCCGCCACTGCCTAAATTTTGATAAATAATCAGCATTGGCGGCCGAAGACTTCCGGCATAAGAAGTCAGCCTCATTCTGCCAACGGCCTTGTCAAAGAGGGCGGAGGAGCGGATAGAGGTTCAGGGCACTCTCTTGTCCTAGGGGTGGGAAATTGCCCCTAAAGGCGGAAGAATCAGTAATGATCAACGATATGAGGATGCAGAAGGCAATGGAAACCACTGCATTAAAGAAACGTAACGTGTATCCACAGGACATGTGGCCTGTAACTGAAGAAGTGTCATGATGATCTCTCCATTGGCAAAAGATTCCGGAATAGTCCCCCATTCGGATTTCCGGGAGGGGACTGCCAAAGGGGAGGTTACCATGAGAAAAAGATTGAATAATCAACGAAAGGATAACGTTCTAAGAGTCGGGGCGTGGAATGTCAGAAGCTTGAACGTGGTAGGGAAACTAGAAAATCTGAAAAGGGAAATGCAAAGGCTCAATCTAGATATAGTAGGGGTCAGTGAAGTGAAGTGGAAGGAAGACAAGGATTTCTGGTCAGATGAGTATCGGGTAATATCAACAGCAGGAGAAAATGGTATAACAGGTGTAGGATTCGTTATGAATAGGAAGGTAGGGCGGAGGGTGTGTTACTGTGAACAGTTCAGTGACCGGGTTGTTCTAATCAGAATCGACAGCAGACCAACACCGACAACGATAGTTCAGGTATACATGCCGACGTCGCAACCTGAAGATGAACAGATAGAGAAAGTGTATGAGGATATTGAAAGGGTAATGCAGTATGTAAAGGGGGACGAAAATCTAATAGTCATGGGCGACTGGAATGCAGTTGTAGGGGAAGGAGTAGAAGAAAAGGTTACAGGAGAATATGGGCTTGGGACAAGGAATGAAAGAGGAGAAAGACTAATTGAGTTCTGTAACAAGTTTCAGCTAGTAATAGCGAATACCCTGTTCAAGAATCACAAGAGGAGGAGGTATAGTTGGAAAAGGCCAGGAGATACGGGAAGATTTCAATTAGATTACATCATTGTCAGACAGAGATTCCGAAATCAGATACTGGATTGTAAGGCGTACCCAGGAGCAGATATAGACTCAGATCACAATATAGTAGTGATGAAGAGTAGGCTGAAGTTCAAGATATTAGTCAGGAAGAATCAATACGCAAAGAAGTGGGATACGGAAGTACTAAGGAATGACGAGATACGTTTGAAGTTCTCTAACGCTATAGATACAGCAATAAGGAATGGCGCAGTAGGCAGTACAGTTGAAGAGGAATGGACATCTCTAAAAAGGGCCATCACAGAAGTTGGGAAGGAAAACATAGGTACAAAGAAGGTAGCTGCGAAGAAACCATGGGTAACAGAAGAAATACTTCAGTTGGTTGATGAAAGGAGGAAGTACAAACATGTTCCGGGAAAATCAGGAATACAGAAATACAAGTCGCTGAGGAATGAAATAAATAGGAAGTGCAGGGAAGCTAAGACGAAATGGCTGCAGGAAAAATGTGAAGACATCGAAAAAGATATAATTGTCGGAAGGAGAGACTCAGCGTACAGGAAAGTCAAAACAACCTTTGGTGACATTAAAAGCAATGGTGGTAACATTAAGAGCGCAATGGGAATTCCATTGTTAAATGCAGAGGAGAGAGCAGATAGGTGGAAAGAATACATTGGAAGCCTCTATGAGGGTGAAGATTTGTCTGATGTGATAGAAGAAGAAACAGGAGTCGATTTAGAAGAGATAGGGGATCCAGTATTAGAATCGGAATTTAAAAGAGCTTTGGAGGACTTACGGTCAAATAAGGCAGAAGGGATAGATAACATTCCATCAGAATTTCTAAAATCATTGGGGGAAGTGGCAACAAAAGGACTATTCACGTTGGTGTGTAGAATATATGAGTCTGGCGATATACCATCTGACTTTCGGAAAAGCATTATCCACACAATTCCGAAGACGGCAAGAGCTGACAAGTGCGAGAATTTTCGCACAATCAGCTTAATAGCTCATGCATCGAAGCTGCTTACAAGAATAGTATACAGAAGAATGGAAAAGAAAATTGAGAATGCGCTAGGTGACGATCAGTTTGGCTTTAGGAAAAGTAAAGAGATGAGAGAGGCAATTCTGACGTTACGACTAATAATGGAAGCAAGGCTAAAGAAAAATCAAGACACTTTCATAGGATTTGTCGACCTGGAAAAAGCGTTCGACAATATAAAATGGTGCAAGCTGTTCGAGATTCTGAAAAAAGTAGGGGTAACCTATAGGGAGGGACGGGTCATATACAATATGTACAACAACCAAGAGGGAATAATAAGAGTGGACGATCAAGAACGAAGTGCTCGTATTAAGAAGGGTGTCAGACAAGGCTGTAGCCTTTCGCCCCTACTCTTCAATCTGTACATCGAGGAAGCAATGATGGAAATAAAAGAAAGGTTCAGGAGTGGAATTAAAATACAAGGTGAAAGGATATCAATGATACGATTCGCTGATGACATTGCTATCCTGAGTGAAAGTGAAGAAGAATTAAATGATCTGCTGAACGGAATGAACAGCCTAATGAGTACACAGTATGGTTTGAGAGTAAATCGGAGAAAGACGAAGGTAATGAGAAGTAGTAGAAATGAGAACAGCGAGAAACGTAACATCAGGATTGATGGTCACGAAGTCAATGAAGTTAAGGAATTCTGCTACCTAGGCAGTAAAATAACCAATGACGGACGGTGCAAGGAGGACATCAAAAGCAGACTCGCTATGGCAAAAAAGGCATTTCTGGACAAGAGAAGTCTACTAATCAAATACCGGCCTTAATTTGAGGAAGAAATTTCTGAGGATGTACGTCTGGAGTACAGCATTGTATGGTAGTTCAAATGGCTCTGAGCACTATGGGACTCAACATCTTAGGTCATAAGTCCCCTAGAACTTAGAACTACTTAAACCTAACTAACCTAAGGACATCACACACACCCATGCCCGAGGCAGGATTCGAACCTGCGACCGTAGCAGTCCCCCGGTTCCGGACTGCAGCGCCAGAACCGCTAGATCACCGCGGCCGGCGTATGGTAGTGAAACATGGACTGTGGGATAACCGGAACAGAAGAGAATCGAAGCATTTGAGATGTGGTGCTATAGACGAATGTTGAAAATTAGGTGGACTGATAAGGTAAGGAATGAGAGGTTCTACGCAGAATCGGAGAGGAAAGGAATATGTGGAAAACACTGATAAGGAGAAGGGACAGGATGATAGGACATCTGCTACGATATGAGGGAATGACTTCCATGGTACTAGAGGGAGCTGTAGAGGGCAAAAATTATAGAGGAAGACAGAGATTGGAATACGTCAAGCAAATAATCGAGGACGTAGGTTGCAAGTGCTACTCTGAGATGAAGAGGTTAGCACAGGAAAGGAATTCGTGGCCGCATCAAACCAGTCAGTAGACTGATGGAAAAAAAAAAGGTGGAGTTGCATTTTTGTGTGCACTATTGAGCGTATTATATTCAGATATAAGTTACGTGCATAGGACTTCGTTTATTTTTCGACTTTTTAATTTGAGTGTATTATATTATGTGTGTTTCGTTATTTTAACATTTTAATTTTTTTGTACGGTGTCTTTTGATATTTCAGGTGTCGCATTTCAGTGAATATTAAGACAAGTGCATTATATTCAGATGTAAGTTACGTACATAAAACAATGCCACGTCTTCGTGGACGAGGAGAAAATATTGGACGACGGACTCGGAAATCACAATTAGTCCAGAACCGTCGGTTAAATAGATCGAGCTAATGCATTGAGACAAAGACTGGTCCGTCAACGAGTCACCGACACATTCAGAACACGTCAACAACAGCGTTTGCAAGTGTATCGCCCATTGACACGTGCATCACTTCTTCGCCTTGCCTTTGAATATGAGTCGGACATCGACTATTCGTCACATTCACGAATTGCAATCGGTGCTATGAACAAACAATGTCAACACTGTCATGCAGCCAAATACAAAGGTGAATCGGCCGGTATCTCCCGCGCGTCTGGAAAAGTTGTATTGCCACCATTGAATTCGCCGCCAGAACCATTGAAAACACTATTGGCTGGAGCTACATCTCAGTTTAAATTGTTTTTGCGTAAAATTCGCAAATTCAATTCTTACTTTCAAATGACATCATTTGGAGCAACAAAAATCGTTCAGAATGAGGATGGTCGCAATTTTCAATCAACGTTTAAGATTCAGGACCAAGTGTATCATCAAATTGGTTCTTTAATGCCGATGCCTGATACCGATTCAAAATTTCTGCAAATGTACTTCATGGGTGATGAGGAGCAGCAAATAAAAGCATGCTGCCAGTAAAACCATATCGAGCAGATGGAGGAGCGAGAAATTGTGGGTATTTTAGAACCGTTTTTAACGAATCACAACCAGTTGGCCCAGTTGTTCAATACCGTTTCAAACAGACTGCAAAAAGACAACTATACGATAATCATCAAAGCAGACAAAGTACCATCTGGGCAGCACGCGCGCCGATGTAATGCACCGGCCATTAATGAAGATGCAGTTATGTTTGGCGACGCATTTGAACGTCGAGATATACGAATCTAACGCAGAGATAACACAGTGCATACGATTGAAGATAGTCATCGCTCTTATGACGCTTCGCAATATCCCTTGATATTTTGGGTTAGGAGAAGATGGATATCATTTAAATATCAAACAAAGAAATCCAGCAACAGGTACAACTACACATGTCATTACCTAACATTTTATTTTTATTCACGATTAATTTCTTTTTGTCTTAATTATATTTTTACTTTGCAGGTGCAGAAACCAGCAAGAAAGTGAGCGCGATGAACTTCTACGCATATCGGTTGATGATTCGTGCCATTGAAGACACTAATATTCTCCGATGCCGCCAGCCGTTTCATCAATATATGCAAAAATTGTAAGCGAGCGATTACGATGCATCAGGTATAATCAAGCGAAACTTCGAGCTGAGGAATACATTCATTTGCGTGATGCTATTGTTGGTAACGTAGAATAACTAATATCAACGACATCGGTACTTCATATATTCTTCCATCATCATATATTGGTAGCCCACGTCATATGCAAGAATATATTCAAGACGCCATGACGTTTGTGCGCGCTTAGGGACGACCAGATTTGTTCATTACATTTATGTATAATCCAAAATGAGATGAAATTAAAATTGCGTTGTTGCCAGGTCAAACTGCAATAGATCTGCACGATATCACTGCACGTATCTTCAGACAAAAGTTAAAATCGTTGATGAACTTGATTATACATTCCACTGTATTTGGCAAAACACGTTGCTGGCTGTATTCTGTTGAATGTCAAAAACGAGGTTTTCCACACTCGCATATTTTGATTTGGTTGATCGACAAAATACAGTCAAAAGAAATTGATAAAATTATCTCAGCAGAAATTCCGAATCGGAATATCGATCAAGAATTATATGAGATTGTTGCCGCTAACATGATCCACGGTCCATGCGGTGCTATAAACATGACGGCGCCGTGCATGGACAATGGAAAATGTACGGAACATTTTCCAAAAAATGTATAAATGATGCAATCACTGAAATCACTGGGTGGTTCCGTACTCACTATTGCTGCGTAAAATCTACAAAGCACACATAAACATTGAGCTCTGTGGTTCGGTGAAGTCCATAAAATATATATGCAAATATGTCCTCCATAAGGGCAGTGATATGGCTGTATTTGCTATTCACAGTGTTAACGAAAACGATGAAATAACACGGTATCAAATGGGCCGAAACATCAGCAGCAGTGAAGCAGTTTGGCGTATTTTGACTTTTCCGATAGACGAAAGAGACCCTGCTGTTATACATTTGGCCGTGCACCTTGAAAATGGACATCGTGTTTATTTCACGGAAGAGACTGCTCTACAACGTGCATCAATTGCCCCAAAAACCACATTAACTGAGTTTTTAGAACTATGCAACCGACCAGGTGTTCCCGGTCAATTCGCAAAGACATTAATGTATACCGATGTGCCACGATATTTCACATGGAACAAACAGACAAAAAGTGGAAACCACGAAAGCGAGGTGTTCCGGTTGAAGGATACAACGGCATCTTTATGGGAAATATATTAGGCCGATTATACACAGTCCATCCAAAGCAACGCGAATGTTTCTTCTTGCGTTTATTGTTGGTTAATGTTCCTGGACCGACGTCCTTCCAATACTTGCGAACAGTCAATGGCATTTTGTACGACACGTATCATGATGCGTGTCGCGAATTACATTTGCTGGAAGATGACAACCATTGGGATGTTACACTTGCAGTACAGCATTGAGTTCCTCCCCTAATCAAATTCGCCAATTATTCGCCATATTATTGACGACATGTTTTCCATCTCAAGCTTCTGTCCTCTGGAACAAATGTAAGGATTCCATGAGCGACGACATTCTGCATCGCATTCGGATCGCTGATCAAGATCCCAATATCGATTTTTCGCCGGAAATATATGACGAGGCGCTAGTAAAGATTGAACATATTTGCATTCTGATTGCGAAAATGCCACTCATTCATTTTGGTATGCCCTCACCTAACCGCCCAGCAAAAGATATCATTAACAGTGAGATTCAGCGCAAATAATAGTTCAATACGGTCTCTTCCTCACCCCATGAACCATGGACCTTGCCGTTGGTGAGGAGGCTTGCGTGCCTCAACGATACAGATAGCCGTACCGTAGGTGCAACCATAACGGAGGGGTATCTTTTCAGTAGTTGCAGGGGCAACAGTCTGGATGATTGACTGATCTGACCTTGTAACACTAACCAAAATGGCCTTGCTGTGCTGGTACTGCGAACGGCTGAAAGCAAGGGGAAACTACAGCCATAATTTTTCCCGAGGGCATGCAGCTTTACTGTATGATTAAATGATGATGGCGTCCTCTTGGGTAAAATATTCCGGAGGTAAAATAGTCCCCCATTCGGATCTCCGGGCGGGGACTACTCAAGAGGACGTCGTTGTCAGGAGAAAGAAAACTGGAGTTCTACGGGTCGGAGCATGGAATGTCAGATCCCTTAATCGGGCAGGTAGGTTACAAAATTTAAAAAGGGAAATGGATGGGTTAAAGCTAGATATAGTGGGAATTAGTGAAGTTCGGTGGCAGGAGGAACAAGACTTTTGGTCAGATGAATACAGGGTCATAAATACAAAATACATAGGGGTAATGCAGGTGTAGGTTTAATAATGAATAAAAAAATAGGAGTGCGGATAAGCTACTACAAACAGCACAGTGAACGCATTATTGTGGCCAAGATAGACACAAAGCCCACGCCTGCTACAGTAGAACAAGTTTATATGCCAACTAACTCTGCAGATGACGAAGAAATTGATGAAATGTATGATGAAATAAAAGAAATAATTCAGGTAGTGAAGGGAGACGAAAATTTAATAGTCCTGGGTGACTGGAATTCGCCAGTAGGAAAAGGGAGTGAAGGAAACATAGTAGGTGAATATGGAGTGGGGCTAAGAAATGAAAGAGGAAGCCGTCTGGTAGAATTTTGTGCAGAGCATAACTTAATCATAGCTAACACTTGGTTCAAGAATCATGAAAGAAGGTTGTATACATGGAAGAACCCTGGAGATACTAAAAGGTATCAGATAGATTATATAATGGTAAGACAGAGAGTTAGGAACCAGGTTTTAAATTGTAAGACATTTCCAGGGGCAGATGTGGACTCTGACCACAATCTATTGGTTATGAACTGTAGATTAAAACTGAAGAAACTGCAAAAAGTTGGGAATTTAAGGAGATGGGACCTGGATAAAATGAAAGAACCAGCGGTTGTAAAGAGCTTCAGGGAGGGCATAAGGGAACAATTAACAGGAATGGAGGAAAGAAATACAGTAGAAGAAGAATGGGTAGCTTTGAGGGATGAAATAGTGAAGGCAGCAGAGGATCAAATAGGTAAAAAGACGAGGGCTAGTAGAAACCCTTGGGTAACAGAAGAAATATTGAATTTAATTGATGAAAGGAGAAAATATAAAAATGCAGTAAATGAAGCAGGCAAAAAGGAATACAAACGTTTCAAAAATGAGATCGACAGGAAGTGCAGAATGGCTAAGCAGAGATGGCTAGAGGACAAATGTAAGGATGTAGAGGCTTATCTCACTAGGGGTAAAATAGATACTGCTTACAGGAAAATTAGAGAGACATTTGGAGAAAGGAGAACCACTTGCATGAACATCAAGAGCTTTGATGGAAACCCAGTTCTAAGCAAAGAAGGGAAAGCAGAAAGGTGGAAGGAGTATATAGAGAGTCTATACAAGGGCGACGTACTTGAGGACAATGTTATGGAAATGGAAGAGGATATAGATGAAGATGAAATGCGAGATATGATACTACGTAAAGAGTTTGACAGAGCACTGAAAGACCTGAGTCGAAACAAGGCCCCCGGAGTAGGCAGCATTCCATTAGAACTACTGACAGCCTTGGGAGAGCCAGTTCTGACAAAACTCTACCATCTGGTGAGCAAGATGTATGAAACAGGCGAAATACCCTCAGACTTCAAGAAGAATATAATAATTCCAATCCCAAAGAAAGCAGGTGTTGACAGATGTGAAAATTACCGAACTATCAGTTTAATAAGTCACAGCTGCAAAATACTGACGCGAATTCTTTACAGACGAATGGAAAAACTGATAGAAGCCGACCTCGGGGAAGATCTGTTTGGATTCCGTAGAAATGTTGGAATACGTGAGGCAATAGTTACCCTACGACTTATCTTAGAAGAAAGTTTAAGGAAGGCAAACCTACGTTTCTCGCATTTGTAGGCTTAGAGAAAACTTTGGACAATGTTGAATGGAATACTCTCTTTCAAATTCTGAAGGTGGCAGGGGTAAAATAGGGGGAGCGAAAGGCTATTTACAATTTGTACAGAAACCAGATGGCAGTTATAAGAGTCGAGGGGCATGAAAGGGAAGCAGTGGTTGGGAAGGGAGTGAGACAGGGTGGTAGCCTATCCCTGATGTTATTCAATCTGTATATTGAGCAAGCAGTAAAGGAAACAAAAGAAAAATTCGGTGTAGGTATTAAAATTCATGGAGAAGAAGTAAAAACTTTGAGGTTCGTCGATGACATTGTAATTCTGTCAGAGACAGCAAAGGACTTGGAAGAGCAGCTGAACGGAATGGACAGTGTCCTGAAAGGAGGGTATAAAATGAAATCAACAAAAGCAAAACGAGGATAATGGACTGTAGTCGAATTAAGTCGGGTGATGCTGAAGGAATTAGATTAGGAAATGAGACACTTAAAGTAGTAAAGGAGTTTTGCTATTTGGGGAGCAAAATAACTGACGATGGTCGAAGTAGAGAGGATATAAAATGTAAACTGGCAATGGCAAGGAAAGCGTTTCTGAAGAAGAAAAATTTATTAACATCGAGTATAGATTTAAATGTCGCCGGCCGAAGTGGCCGTGCGGTTAAAGGCGCTGCAGTCTGGAACCGCAAGACCGCTACGGTCGCAGGTTCGAATCCTGCCTCGGGCATGGATGTTTGTGATGTCCTTAGGTTAGTTAGGTTTAACTAGTTCTAAGTTCTAGGGGACTAATGACCTCAGCAGTTGAGTCCCATAGTGCTCAGAGCCATTTGAGCCATTTAAATGTCAGGAAGTCGTTTCTGAAAGTATTTGTATGGAGTGTAGCCATGTATGGAAGTGAAACGTGGACAATAAATAGTTTGGACAAGAAGAGAATAGAAGCCTTCGAAATGTGGTGCTACAGAAGAATGTTGAAGATTAGATGGGTAGATCACATAACTAATGAGGAGGTATTGAATAGAATTGGGGAGAAGAGGAGCTTGTGGCACACCTTGACTAGAAGAAGGGATAGGTTGGTAGGACATGTTCTGAGACATCCAGGGATCACCAATTTAGTATTGGAGGGCAGCGTGGAGGGTAAAAATCGTAGAGGGAGACCAAGAGATGAATACACTAAGCAGATTCAGAAGGATGTAGGCTGCAGTAGGTACTGGGAGATGAAGAAGCTTGCACAGCATAGAGTAACATGGAGAGCTGCATCAAACCAGTCTGAGCACTGATAACCACAACAACATCAACGGTTTCTTTAACTACTTTCGTTGAAAATAATGAGCAACTACTCACTGATGAGCAAAAGAATGTATATGATCGAGTTCCTTTGTCAATTGCAGCAGAACAAGGCGGTCTTTTTTTTTTTTTTTTTTTGTCGCACCAGGTAGCACTGGAAAAACGTTTCTCATCTCACTAATACTTGCGCGCATTCGATCACAAAATCATATTGCGTTAGCAATTGCTTCATCAGGTATTGCAGCCAATTTGCTTGATGGCGGACGGACTGCACATTCAACACTCAAGTTGCCGCTGAAAATTCACACAAATCCAGATGCAGTGTACAACTTAAAAAAAGCATTCTGGTATGGCTAAAGTTCTGCAAAAATGCAAAATTATTATCTGGCATGAATGCACTATGGCCCACAAGCATTCACTTGAAGCTCTCGATAGAATGATGAAAGATCTAAATAATAACATTTGGCCTTTCGGTGGTGCATTACTGCTGCTGTCCGGTGATTTTAGACAGACATTACCGGTCATTCCACGCGCTACATATGCGGATGAAATTATCGCATGTATAGAACAATATTATCTATGACGAAATGTCAGTACATTACGTCTTAACACAAATATACGTGTTCAACTGCAAAACTATCCATTGGCAGTATCATTCTCCGATCAATTGCTTAACATTGGAAATTGAACAATACTATTGCATGGAGACACACAATGCATCAAATTGCCAGACAATTTCTGCGATATGGTAAATACGAAAGATGCTTTGATTGAAAGCATATTTCCAGATTTACAAGCTAATTATATTAATCATGTGTGGCTTCGTGAACGAGCTATATTAGCCGCAAAAAATATCGATGTTGACGCTATTAACTTCAAAGTACAACAGTCATTGCCCGGCAATGAGATATTGTTCAAATCGATCGACCCTGTTACCGATCCTAATGAAGTAGTCAACTACACTGTTGAATTTTTGAATCCGCTGGATTTATCAGAAATGCCACCACATAAATTGTGATTAAAAATTGGCTCACCTATCATTTTACTTCGGAATTTAAATGCATCTAAGCTGTGCAACGGTACAAGATTACTCATAGGAAATTATGGGCAATGTTCTTGAAGCTACAATTTTGAAAGGCAAATTTGGAGGTGAAGTTGTTCTCCTGTCAGGAATCCCAATGATCCCTTCAGACTCACCCATTCCATTCAGACGTCTGCAATTTCCAATTCGCTTGGCATTTGCCATGACTATTAACAAGTCACAAGGTCAAACAATGTCGATTTGTGGGTTGTATCTAGAATATCCGGTCTTTTCACATGTCCAATTATATGCGGCGTGTTCTCGCGTTGGAAAACCGTCAAGTTTATTCATTTATACTCCTCAGGAATTGACTAAAATATTGTTCATCAACTCGCATTAAGATAAAATTAAACAAATATTATTGATTGTAACGAATTGTTATTAGAAAAATTGATGTTATGTTATTTCAAAATAAAGAATAATGAAATTATTATATTATTTGATTCATTTCATACTTCGTTTAATATTCTAATCGCTTGAAATGTCATGCAGGACAACGTCTGTCGGCTCCGCTAGTATAATATATTTGTCCAATGAATACCCGTTTATCATCTGCATTTCTACTTGGTGTAGCAATTTTAATGGCCAGTAGTCTACATTCCAAGACGAATGGGGGCTGTTTTCAATGCCAACGGTTTTTCCACCGCATTAGGCGAAGTATTGTGTTGTGTTTCGATGTTTCCATATTTCTGTCTGTCCCGTGTACATATATGAAGTTATAAGAGGCGTTCAACAAAGAAAAGAGCCGGAGGCATAATTACAGAAAACAGTACCTGTATATTAGAAGTATTGACTCTCGCTGTTGAGAGACTTGTCCCACTGTGACACGAGGTGGTGAATTGCTTCTTTATTCCAGTCTCTGACTACAAATGAATTCTTTAGACGATGACCGGTTTCAGTCTGTAATGACCCTCAGATCTTTTTTACACCATGTCCTAGATACGGCCATAATGGGATAGTCAAGACATATAAATATAATCATTATGGCCGTATCACCTTAGGACTTGGTGTAAGATAGGTCATTACAAACTGAAACCGGTCTAAAGAATTCATTTGTGATCAGAGACTGGAATAAAAAAAGCATTTTACACTATTGGATCACTGTTTGTATACGCGATTATGTCGCAGTTGGTGAAGGTGGTGAATGGCTGTCTCATGAAATTCCCGGGGCTGCAATGTTAACCAGTTCCGCACGTACAGCTGGACGTCGTCGTCCGAGTTGAATCGTATGTCCCCTCAGAGACTTTTTAAGGGGACCAAAAACGGCGTAATCACAGGGAGAGAGAGGTCCGGACTGTGCAGAGAGTGGCCGAGAACCTCCCATTTGAATTTCTTCAGGAGTGCCGCGACTCTTGTGGCCGTATGAGGCTTCACATTGTCGTGGAGCAGAATGACCCGACGGGTGAGATTGCCTGGCCGTTTTGATTTGATTGTTTGGCGAAGGGTTGTCGATATTTGCGAGTAACTCTAGGCATTTACTGTTGTCCCGTGCTGCAGGAAGTGAATCACAAGGACAAAGAAGAACGTCAGCATAACCTTTTCTGCACTCGTGTGGATGGCCGTGGCTTTTTTTTTATGGTGGTGGTAATCCTGGATGTTTCCACTGGAGCCTTTGTCGTTTTATTTGCGGTTCGATGTGATGACACCATGACTCATCTCCAGCCACCGCTCGTGGTGGGAACGCCTTCCCTTCCCGAGCACAGCGCTGCAGATGAGCAAGACATGCTTCCTGGTGTGGTTGAAGACTGTGGGGCACCCACTGAGCACACACTTGGCGCATGTGCAGTCGTTCTTTCATGATGGTGTGAACATTTCCGACCACAGCAGCTGTGGCTTTCACTGTCACTCGGCAGTCCTGGGTAATGAGTGCATCCACCAGCTGGACGATGTCGTCGGTAATGCAGTGCGGTGCTCCAGACCGTGCATCATCGGCTGACGACACCCGTCCTCATCTGAAGCGCTTGTGCTACGCCGTGACCCTTGCAAGGGACATGCAGTGTTCGCCGTACACTTGGGACAATCGTCGATGAATGCCCGTCCTCCTACTCCTGTCAGAGAACGAACAACACCTCTTTGCTGTTCTTTCGACGCCTTCATGTCACAGTTTGCAATGCGACTGGCACGTTGTACGGTTGATGCATGCTGCTGCTATCTCAGTATAGTCACGTGACGTGTACGTGTGCCCTCTAGCGACGGGCTGTGAACTTCTACGCTCTGGTCGGAACCACACCTCGTTACACGCGTCATATTATTACCCTCCTGTCATCGGTTTGCGCATTCCAGACTCCGTCTTTCTTTTTGAACGCCCCTTATACATTGACTTTCGTCGTTGTTCTCTGGATGCTCCACTTTTTCTCTCAGGCATTGTACATAATGCAGATGGCATTACTGCTACTTACACTACTGGCCATTAAAATTGCTACACCAAGAACAAATGCAGATGATAAACGGGTATTCATTGGACAAATATATTATACTAGAACTGACATGTGGTTACATTTTCACGCAATTTGGGTGCATAGATCCTGAGAAATGAGTACCCAGAACAACCAGCTCTCGCCGTAATAACGGCCTTGATGCGCCTGGGCATTGAGTCAAATGAGCTTGGATGGCGTGTACAGGTACAGCTGCCCACGCAGTTTCAACACGATACCACAGTTCATCAAGAGTAGTGACTGGCGTATTGTGATGAGCCAGTTGCTCAGCCACCATTGAGCAGACGTTTTCAATTGGAGATCTGGAGACTGTGCTGGCCAGGGCAGCAGTCGAACATTTCCTGTATCCAGAAAGGCCTGTGTAGGACCTGCAACATGCGGTCGTGCATGATCCTGTTCAAATGTAGAGTTTCGCAGGGATCGAATGAAGGGTAGAGCCACGGGTCGTAACACAACTGAAATGTAACGTCGATTCTTTAAAGTGCCGTCAATGCGAACAAGAGGTGACCGAGACGTGTAACCAATGGCACCCCATACCATCACGCCGGGTGATACGCCAGTGTGGCGATGACAAATACACGCTTCCAATGTACGTTCACGGCGGTGTCGCCAAACACGGATGAGACCGTCATCATGCTGTAAACAGAACCGTGATTCATCAGAAAAAATGACGTTTTGCCATTCGTGCACCCAGGTTCGTCGTTGAGTGCACCATCGCAGGCGCTCCTGTCTGTGATGCAGCGTCAAGGGTAGCCGTAGCCATGGTCTCAGAGCTGATAGTCCATGCTGCTGCATACGTCGTCGAACTGTTCGTGCAGATGGTTGTTGTCTTGCAAACGTCCCCATCTGTTGACTCAGGTATCGAGACGTGGCTGCACGATAAGATGACTGTCATCTCGACTGCTAGTGATACGAGGCCGTTGGGATCTAGCACGGCGTTCCGTATTACCCTCCTGAACCCACCGAGTTCATATTCTGCTAACAGTCATTGGATCTCGACCAATGCGAGCAGCAGTGTCGCCATACGATAAACCGCAATCGCGATAGGCTACAATCCGACCTTTATCAAGGAAACGTGATGGTACGCATTTCTCCTCCTTACACGAGGCATCACAACAACGTTTCACCAGGCAACGCCAGTCAACTGCTGTTTGTGTATCAGAAATCGGTTGGAAGCTTTCCTCATGTCAGCACTTTATGCCGGCCGCAGTGGCCGTGCGGTTCAGGCGCTACAGTTTGGAGCCGAGCGACCGCTAAGGTCGCAGGTTCGAATCCTGCCTCGGGCATGGATGTGTGTGATGTCCTTAGGTTAGTTAGGTTTAATTAGTTCTAAGTTCTAGGCGACTGATGACCTCAGAAGTTAAGTCGCATAGTGCTCAGAGCCATTTGTACCATTTTTGAATCAGCACGTTGTAGGTGTCGCTACCGGATCCAACGTTGTGTGAATGCTCTGAAAAGCTAATCATTTGCATATCACAGCATCTTCTTCCTGTCGGTTAAATTTCGCGTCTGTAGCACGTCATCTTCATGGTGTAGCAATTTTAATGGCCGTAAGTGTATTTTATCCAGTTGCGCTGGAATGCTAATCATTTGCGTATCAGGGACGTAGTACATTTGACATTTTTGTATCTACATCTACGTCATACTCCTCAAGCTATCGAATGGGTTGTCGCGGAGGATAATTCTGGTACCACTAACGGATTCCCCCCACCTTTCGCGAAAGGCGCGTGGGAAGAATGATGTTGCTAAGCCTGTATATTGGCTCTAATTTCTCGAATTTTCTCGTCGTAGTCGTTACACGAATTGTATGTGGGAGGAAGCTGTGGTGTCACCGCCAGACACCACACTTGCTAGGTGGTAGCTTTTAAATCGGCCGCGGTCCGCTAGTATACGACGGACCCGCGTGTCGCCACTGTCAGTAATTGCAGACCGAGCGCCACCACACGGCAGGTGTAGAGAGACGCACTAGCACTCGCCCCAGTTGTATAGTCGACTTAGCGAGCAATGGTTCACTGACACATAGCGCTCTCATTTGCCGAGACGATAGTTAGCATAGCCTTCAGCTACTTTTGCTACGACCTAGCAAGGCGCCATTACCAATTGATATTGTGATTATAAAGCCTGTACAGTAACGAGAGATGTTCTACAAATGTGGATTAAAATTAAGTATTCCAGAAGCTACGTACTTTTCTTTATAGCATTCATTACGTATCCTGTTTCAGACGTCACGCCAGCCTGCGTGAGCTTAGAGTGCATTTCGGCCTCCTCTAACTACAAGGTGTTGGCACTTCTGCCAACACTTCAGAAGCAATATGTTGGTCGACTCTTCCCGGAAAGTGCTTTCCGAAATTTCAATAGTGGACCTCTTCGTGATGCACAACGCCACCCACTCTTGTAACGTCTGCCGCCGGAGTTTGTTAAGCATTTCACTAACGCTCTACCACCGAGCAAACTACTCGTATCCCGAGACGAAACGCGCCGCTCTTCGTTGAATCTTCTCTTTTATGTCCTGCCTGGTAAGGATCCCATATTGATGAACAATACTCGAGAATCGGCCGAACATGCGTCCTCATGAAGTTTTAATTTTAACGACCAGCAATATAATTGCATTCAGTCTGGCGGTCTTCAATTTTATGTTTACATGAGCTTAGTTGTTGCTATACGAAGTAAGCTGTTTATTTCAATAAAAAACTAATCGTTTCCGACTATTAGTTTCTTGTCTAAAACTGTGTCCAGATCATAACTCAAACCTGGAACTTGGAGCCTTTTGCGGATACTTGGACATCGTAGTACACAGAACTACTCAATTTAATGGATTTACGTCTGTATAACGTTGGTCCTAAAGATTCGGGTCACCCTATGTGCAATGAGAGAATTCTTCACGCGCATTTTGGCGGATAGAAGGACTGCAACCGAACCAACTCGATGGCAACGTAGCATTTCTGTAGAAGTGCTTCATCGCTGCCCTTGTAAATAATGTGTCTCCTTTTGGGGTGTGACCAAGGTGAGCGGGAACCATTATTCCTAAAGAAAACATTCAGGCGCTCTTGGGCTACTCTCGGCGTGCTTTGTTTTTAAATCTATCGTGACGCTGCGACTGTGGCATCAGATTGTGTGCCCTCAGACCAAGCGAGTTAATGGGATGGTTAGGACACAGCACACGCATTTCTGAGAAGCAGTGTGCAGACCCACTCAGTCTATCATCGTGTTTTATTATTAACTGGAGAAATTAGCTTAATAAAGTGCTTGATTTCCTACCAGTCATTGTCTGACTTCGTCTCTAATCACGTTGGCGTCAACTGAAAGTTATACCCTGATCTTTTATGCTTGTCTCCTCTGCCTCTACAGTTAGCAGTGGAACACATTACATTTACAAACTGCTTCTCATAAATGTACCTCCGTTACTTATAGCGCAAAGTAAATCCTTCGGCGTATAAGTAGCTGCTAAATATTTAGTACACAGCATTAGACTCTTCAATGCAGCTTTGACTTGGCCCGCGCGTCGCGCGTTATACCTCTGCCTGCATTAAGGCGATATCACATTCATCTATACGGAACATAATGCAAAGAAATGTACGGAAATGATAAATAAAACATTGAGGGCGGTAAGGAGACCGGGCGCGACACAACGTGCTTGTGTTCGAAACACTGATGCTACTAACCCCGTTACAAAATTTCTAATTAATGTTCGATTATTTACACTGAACATTCCACGTGGGTGCGAAGGTTCTCTAACAAGGACAAATTTGGCCAGTCGTACCTTTACATGCACTATATACCTGCTGATACTGGTTAGTTGTCTATAAGATGTGATCATGGGGAAGAAGGAAAAGAGATGGGGAAGAAATTAATTTTAGTTGTGTCTTTCTTGTCTGAAACGCTATCATCTTCAATAAAACTGTTCTGAATTGGTATTATGCAGATAAGTTCAGTCTTCCCTTGTGAGTGTTAAAGAATTTTGTGGATACTTTGTCTGCCAGTATTTCAGTATTACTGACAGGGGCTTTGTTAGGTTTTTTCTACACTTTGAGCAATTTTATTGACGCATAAGGACAAGAGAAAAGTTGTAAGTGTCATTAGTCAATGACTAATGAGCAGCTTCTGACGAAAGCTTTTTCATGTACACGTTTCACCCGTTCGTCAAAGTGGAAAAGGGATCATCGATCCAAAATTGCAAAATACTGACGTAGCAATGTACCAGGATAGTTAAACATTTCAACAATTTCGTAGGCTTTTTTTTTCCTTTTTTGCGAGTTGTTTACGACTCTCTAGATCGTTTCTCGCAGCTTCGTATCCAAGACTCTCGATCCTCGTATAAATGTTCTGATTTTCTTGTCTTTGCTTGGATACCAGTGTGTGGTTCGAGAGGTGAGGAAGATAACGTTCATGACTTCAGCAGAAAATATAAACTAAGCCCACCCACCGTTTCAGAAATGTGATGAACACCACAGCTACTATAGAACTCAGAAATTTCTCTCTCTCTCTAGCAGTGCCTTCAGACAAGCCGCTAAAACTCTAAAAATGGTGAGCATCTTGCATAGAATTACAGATATTTATTTCGACTTCCAAATATAATCGTTTTGGTCTGTAAAAGCCGATATTGCAACTGATACCGGTTTCGGGATCTGTTTCCCACAAAAGCGTGTGAAGT
This sequence comes from Schistocerca cancellata, assembly GCF_023864275.1. NCBI lineage: Eukaryota > Metazoa > Arthropoda > Insecta > Orthoptera > Acrididae > Schistocerca > Schistocerca cancellata. The sequence continues at coordinate 142,430,171 of NC_064634.1, read as the reverse complement.
GTCTCAGAGAGGTTTCACAAGTGTGTCGTGATCTTTTTGGAATCTGTGTTCAAGTGCGGGGCTATACATCACAAAATTGAAGCAAACTATTGTGCAGCGGTCTGTTTGAAAGTGTATTCAGAGACATATTCAGTTGGATTTAGTAACTTCTGAAGCAGCTCGTGCTCATAGACAAGAGCGCGAAGCGTCTCCGGGACAGTTTCACAAGTGTGTCGCGATCTATTTTAGAGTCCGTGTTCACGTGCAGTGGTGGTGGTGGTATTCCTCGGAATAAAACGTGTAATTACATCGCAAATTGTTTAAATATTCTTGCGTCAACAGCAAATCTCGCTCACTCTCTTTGCGGATTGGTACTTTTAGTTCCTGTCACAACTTCAAGTTATGTATGTGACAGTATTCCACACATTGCTTAAACAGCAGACGTAACAACTCCCGAAGCAGTTCATGTTGAACGACAAAGAGTATAGGGAGGATGGGAAGGAGGAAGGCTGTAGGTATTTCCAACGCCACAGGAAGTACGCGGCCTCTCTTCGGCTACCACGTGGCGGTGCTGTGATCCGCCGCATGACCTTTGGGGGCCGGGAGCACATGCACCGGAGTGAACGTCTTGCTTCTTGCACTCCGGCAGGGGGGCGCAGAAAGCTATGCGCAGAAAGCAACGTGTTTTCTCAGTTGTGCGCATGACGTCACGGTGGAAGCAGCTGTGCCAAACAGTACACAGTTCGAATTGTGTGTGATTGTTTTTCTTGTGTTGTTTTGTGTTTGAAGGAGTATTTTGATTGAGTTCTTTCTTCTGAGGTACTCAGTCAACAGCGGAAACATTCGGAATTCGGGAGTGTTAAGGGTTTTTGCTGTAATTGATATTTGATTCGGAACTGAAATAGTTAGCGATAGTGGACAGCGGAATGAACATTGTGTTCGCCAGCTCTATAGTTTATGGTTCATCCTGAGAAATTCTTATTAGAGAATCTACAAGTGAGTGAGAAAATTAATTTTTACAATGCCAGGCTGTGCTGTAACGGGCTGTTTTTCCTACAACTGGAGCACAAAGGGAACTGACGTAATGTATCACAGTTTCCCGCGTAATGAAACATTACAAAAACTATGGTTGTCGAAATGTAAATGTTGCGCATGCAAGAATATGTTCTCGCCATTTCGCAGAAACAGATTACTTAAGGGATTTACAGTCTGAATTGCTTAATTTGTCCCGAAAAAGAATGCTCAAGCCAGATGCAGTTCCTTCGCGCAATTTGCCGTGCGGTAGTGCGACTGTCAATGTGTCACCCGCAACAGAAGACAGAAGCAAACGGTATAAGAAACGAGAACTACATAAGAAATCTCTGGAAACTCTGGAAAAGCTGTCACCAAATAAGATACATCATAATAAGAGCACATGTACAGATGACAGTTTTTTTTTCAGACACAGATAAAGTTACTTTGATGAATACTATAGCGGCTTTAGAAAGAAGGAATGCTGTTCTTACAAACAAGTGTGTGCAACTTCGAGCTCTTAAGTAAATTCATTTCAATGCGATTAAATGAATAGTTTTTGATTTATTTGAGCAGAGGTTTCGAATTTCAAGTGTGTGTCAGTGTGGTTGTGATCTGACATTTTACCGATGTGTGAGGCATAAGCTGCGAAAGAATATAACTCATCAGTTTTAACTGTAATATTTTAGCAGCAGAAAAGCAGTTTAGACATCTCATTTCTGGTATAAACAAAAGCTTCCGCCAAAAACTTGACGTAAACGCGCATGCCGTGTCGTCTGCTTGTGAGCGCTTGCTTCCACGCTGACGTCACTAGGCCAGCCAATGGCAGAGCAGAGCGCTTACTGCCCAACCTTATTATTTAGTAACCTTGGCACTCCGGAAGACTGGATGGACTTTTATCGAATGATCTAGAGCAGGCTCATTCAAGAAGCGCGCCCGGCAGGCGCCCCCGCGCCCCGCGGGCGCAAGGCAGTGTAGTTCAGCGCCCCGTCCGCGACCGTGTGTCGCTAGTGTCGCCATAGGAGCGAGAGAAAGCTGCGTGCGGAACGAGTGAGATCTCACAGCACTGCTCTGCGCTGGACAGTCCCGCGGTCTGACCCAACGTAAACAAAATATTCTAGTTTAGAAATTGTTTTATGTAAGGGATATAGTGTCTCATTCTTACTGTTAGTAGTTACAAGTAAATATTTTTTGTTATACTTCGTGCTACAGCCTTTTGTACCCCTTTTCAGAGTTTAGAAATCGGATCCTTAGTTTGCTGTTTTGTACGTAATAATTTTAACTGACCGAGTTTGAAAACTTATTAAAAATAGAATTAAGGTTATAAAGCCCTTTAATTATTACAGTCAACATTGTTAAAGAAAACAATTAACATTTTACACGTTTTTCTTTTTCGAGGAAACTATTTTGTCTAGGTTTGGTACAATATTCCGTGAGACTGCTAAACCTCAAAGAATTACTCAATTTTTTTTCGCCAACTAATGAACGGTTCTTAATTTTAGCAAGCTTTAAAAGAGAGAAAAAGCGCCCACAAATATACGTAAAAGCAAACATTGAGAGAAATTTGGCCGTGTGCTTGTGCAGAAGAGGATATTTCTCTCGTGGAAGACATCTGTAAAAGTCATCCAAAGTTTTACACATAAGAAAGCGGTTCAAATGGCTCTGAGCACTATGGGACTAAACATCTGTGGTCATCAGTCCCCTAGAACTTAGAACTACTTAAAACTAACTAACCTAAGGACATCGCACATATCCATGCCAGAGGCAGGATTCGAACCTGCGACCGTAGCAGTCGCGCGGTTCCGGACCGAGCGCCTAGAACCGCTAGACCACCGCGGCCGGCAGAAAGTGGTTCTTCAGGCGGATATCGCACTGCAGGTCAATCAGCTCTAGTTGAGGCACTTGTGAGACATCCCTTGGCCGAAGGGAAAAGGGCGAACATATATATAAGGCCGGTTGAAGCTCACTTATCTCCAGAAATCTGTTTTCAGACTGTTCTTGCAATTCGCAAATGATTTCAACATAATCTGAAAAATCCACACTTATTTAACACTGTCTAGTGCAGGAAAGTGTCCACAATTCTTCTCGCGCAATGCCGGGATGGTTCCTTTCAAAGGGCACGGCCGACTTCCTTCCCCGTCCTTCCCTAATCCGATGAGACCGATGACCTCGCTGTCTGGTCTCCTTCCCCGAAACAACCAACCAACCATCTTCTCGCGCAGCTGTTTTCCCCACAAAATAAGTTTTTTTTAAATGCTTGAATCGTCTGCACTAAATCAGCAACAGAGTGATTTTCGCCTTGGAGTGAAATGTTCAAAGTATATAAATGACCAGTAAGGTCACTCAAAAAAGCCAAATTCGCCACCCACTTAGGATCACAAAGTCATTCTTCTGGACATCCTTTCATTTCAAAAAGATATTTATTTCACCCCTCAAGGAGAAAAACCGATGAAGCACCTTTCCTATGCTCAGCCATCTTACTTCGGTGTGGTAGGGGGTTTCCGGGTATTCCGCTTCGATATCAGCCAGAAATTCTTTCAATTGGTGATGTGTGAGTCCATGCGATCGAAGAACCGTTCGAAGAACTGTGTCCATAACATTTTTTATGATGACAATCTTCGCACAAAGTGCCTCCTGGTATATCAGACAATGGACTGCAGTGAATAAGGAACAGCCGACTTCAGCCATTTTTGACCTGACGTAACCCAGGAATCCAGTGTGTATCCCTCGCAGCGCACGGGCTCCATCTGTTGTTACACTGGTCAGGCGTTCCCATTTTAAATACATTGGCTGTAACACGTTTTCCACGGCTAGAAAAATATCCAAACCCGTGGTTGTGTGTTTTAATGGTATAAGGTCGAGAGGCGCGGCGGGCGGTCGGGCGGTCCGCACGGCCAGCTGAGCGACACGGCTCGGCCACTGCGACAACACACGAATTCGCCCGGGGCGCTGGCCGCGGGCGATCGCGGGCGCTAGCGCCCCAGGGACACACTTTGGACGAGCCTGATCTAGAGTTACAGCATTTATCAGCACGCGTTGCGAAGTGTAACTCAGACCCATCCTGCTGCACCTTCATTATTTAATAATGCGTCTTTGTCTTCACCAAATATCATTGCTTTGCAAACATCATATAGTTGGCTATCGACACAGTCCTGAGCTGCATGATTACAATTAATATACTCATTAAACTCCTCCTCCTTCAGCACAGACATCTCATCCATTGAACACAGTAAACAATTACATCCATCCTCCCAGTCCAGCTGCTAACACAGACTGAGCGAATTTCCCTCCATTTTTTCCCCAGACCGTCATCTTGGATTAAGTCATGGGAGAGGAGAGGGGAGGTCTGACATTCTTCTCTGGTGATGGTGGTGTTTTGAACTAGGTCAGCTGGCCCCCGGACCTCGTGGTGAACATCCTGGGTGGCGCCACAGTCTATGAAAACTCAAATTGTTTAAATAAACATTGCATACAAAGTAAGGACTTACATCTGGCCTGTCCAGGAGCGAGCAGAGATTGAGTCCTTTTTCTGCCAATTTCCAGATGGAGGAGGGAAGGGGGAGGGGAGAGCAGGTGGGAGAGGAGATGGGGTTATGTTACTGGAGGTAGCCTAATTGACCCACTTTCCCATCAATATTTGAACTTCCCACCATGATGTCAGTGCGACATTGCCACATCAGGGTGTATACGTGGACAAGAAAAAAAAAATCCCGGATTTCTCCCGGATTTCCCGGTTAAAAATACACTTTCTCCCGGGTGAAAACATACTTGTTCCCTGTTAACTGACAATATATTTTCTCTTGGAACTGTATAAGTCCTTTCAATGATTATGGTTTTATACACGGGAGTAGAATTTCCCGGTGCTTTATGAAACTAAACACAGGGAAAAAAACGCGTTTTGGAAAGATCTTTGATTCAAATTCCACCAAAAACCGCATGTTACTTTCCGAAGCAGAGATTGCGATGCGCTTTTGTAAGCCAGTCATAGCTCATGTCACGTGATCTCGCAGCCGATGACAGCGGGTATTCAGAGCTTAGGACACGTGATGTAGTCAGCCAATAGCAACATCACTGTTAAGTAGCGCGAAAGCACAAACAGAAAAAGTTAATGGTTTAAATTAATATACATAATGTTGCTACACGAAACGCAAAGCTTTCACATATAATATTGGTCAGTAAGATTAATACGCTGCAAGAGAAGCTAAGCTTTCACATACAATGTTGGTCTTTTATGCGCGTATTACAATTTAAGATATATCACACAAATGTGATCATAAAATTTTTAATAACGTCTTAAATGTTTGTTCTTCTGGGCTCGAAATTCATCTAAATGGGTCGTCATCAAAGAGTTGATTTTTAAATGAGAGTCAAACGCTCTGTGATTTAAGAAATTCATCGTAAATTATCGCACATAGCTCCGTTGTAATTGCCAGAATGGTACTTTGATGGTAACGCGTTTCAAACCACTATTCGGAGTATTTTCCCGTGACCTGTTTGAAATAGGTTCGTTTCCACAGTTGCCAGAGAGCGCCAGATGACAGGCGTCACCGCGCTTGCGCAGCTACGATGTCGCAGGGAGCCCGTATGTTCGTACGTGTAAAACATTAAAACATCGTACATTATGTCATAGAAGAAACAAAACATCAGAGGATACTCCAAGAGCATAGGATTTTGGGACCCATACTAAAATATCCACATTTAAAGTGCACATATGTATGTCTGTATTCCCAGTTAAATAGGCCACGACCTGATATTAAGCTTTTCAGTGTGGTTTTCGGGATATAAATTTTCTTGGAGTACCAGTACTGTGTTATCTCACGTTTGGTTCTTTACTATGGCATAATGCCATACGTGCTAGAAGTTGAAAACGTGCACTTGAAATGCAGCGAACAGTGTGTGGAATTAAAAAGAAAATTTCTTTAGCAAACCGACAAAAATAACTTCATTGTTCTGCAAGGCAATTAATGCTTGACTGCCAGAAAGGTGGAAATCAGAAATCTGTTTTGTTTGACGTGAGAGCATTAAACGAAGAGGAAACAGCAAAATCACTAAATGTAAACACGGGTCACGTGGAGAATACCACCTCCCCACTACAACTCAGACTGCTCTGTGTATCAGCCCCGGATCTACGATATTTCCGAACCGGTGCAATACCCAGCCACTCCCTCGAGTGTTTGAGATAGAATGTCAAAAATTAAAAAAAAACGAATTTTCAAAAATATGTTCATTTTGTAGCGTACATCTTTCTGATGAGTCTAATGAATAAAACGTGTGTGTTCGAGGAAATGTAAGACATGTTATTTGGTCGTAAGTATGCCGAAGGGCAGTGCCTCGCCTCCTCACACAGCATTCTTCTATCGTACGTCAGTGTGCTTCGCTCTGTGGAATTGTATATTTTGTAATAGAAGCCATCAAACCATATTCAGGTCAAAGGAAATTAAAATGTCCTGTGGTGCCTCTCCTGCTTACAATTGGCCGGTCTGAAATCTTGTCTCTCTTCAGAAAATTTGCACTCTTTATTCCCTATCAGCTAACAACTTGCTGCCCTGTGTGACATAAAATTAAATACAGGATACATAAACCCAGTAAAGACACGAGACAAGCAAGACAATACACATTTCTTCAATCCTTAGCTCCTAAAATTTTTTTCTCTTGAATCTTGCTACAGCTTCACATGGCGTGCTTTCCTTTCTGAGAATCTATTACCTCATCAAAGTTCGTGAAATATTTTGCTACATAAAAAGTCGAAATGTTGTCTAATACTGAAAAAGCTGTTAATGCAAATAGGACCCAAGACTGGCGTGGTTTCCCGATCTGATTACGTCTATTTTGTCACTCTCTGTTAGATAAAACGAAATAGGCCTTTCTAATACTGCAACAATTGTAATACACACCAAATAAAACGAGACTGTTTTGACACACAGTACCAATATCAAGTGCCTGTTAGGCCTACTACAAGCAAAAAGCCTTACGTTAGGAAGTAGTTTCACAGTTCATTCATACGCTCCAGTTTCTCAAGTATGAGATCGCAAAGTAGTAGTACGAAATTTTTATACAAACTTGGAATCGTCATATTGTTCCATAATTTATATGATGTCCCCGTTTCTTCTCCTTCCTCGTTCTAACAAACAGTCTTGTTAGCACTAGTTCTGTAACTGTTCCCGCCAATGTCAAAGCTTATTCGCAGGTTCACTAACTCTGCCAGAATCACCGGTTTAGTTATCCCGCGATTATTCTCCGGTTAGGCGTTGCTACATGTTCGTACAACGCGTATTCCGCGCTTCTTCTAGAATAGAATTTAAAGCGGCTGCTAGCCGGGGACTGTACAACTGGCCCTTAATAGTATAGCGATCTGCCCAAAAATTTTCTGTCAAAATTTCATTTTCTTAGTTACACGGAGAAGGTAATACGTAATCTTTCTTACCTGTTATTCGTTTATTTCCACTCCTGTAGTCTGAATCTATGGATTTAGCTAGTAATTATAACAACGCTCATCATTCGCAAACCCAATCAACCACACAATCAGACAGCGGTTGTCATTCATCCGTTCGGCCTTACTCTGCTCAGCTCGTATAGCCCCTTTTGTCTGTAGGAAACTTTGTTTCTACATGCAACGAGGATTCCCCTGACAGAGACATCATGTACACTATGCACACATTCACAAATCAACTTACGATTGATTCAGAAATCAACTTAGAATGTGTTCAAAAATGTTCAAAAACTGACAGGGATGCGTTTCAAAGTCATATGAATAATCGATAGACTAACGTGCGCTGGATGCTACTCGCTTTGTGAAACAAGGTTTTTTCCCTCAATAGTATGAATTTGCCCCCCACCCCGTCCTAGAACTGGGCCTGCTGCACATGCAAGAATCTAGCAGCTTGGGCGCTCCAGTAAAATTTTTCCCGCTAGCAGATGATGATGTGATGATGTTTGGTTTGTGGGGGCGCTCAACTGCGTGGTTATCAGCGCCCGTACAATTTCCCAACCTTTACTCAGTCCAATTTCGCCACTTTCCTGGATGATGATGAAATGATGAGGACAACACAAACACCCAGTCATCTCGAGGCAGGGGAAAATCCCTGACCCCGCCGGGAATCGAACCCGGGACCCCGTGCTCGGGAAGCGAGAACGCTACCGCGAGACCACGAGCGGCGGACACCCGCTAGCATCTAGCTGCTTGCTGCGACTGCTTATTACACAGCCAACAGCCACATTTCTGTAGCCAGAAGCGGGAGAAGGTACTACTCAACTGCGCATGCGCCTGATCCCACTCGTAACTCCTAAAACGAATCTAATGTAAACAGTTGTGACGTCACGTTCATCGGAGGCAATGTGTTGTTACGGAACATTGCATAATCTTCCTAAAGCCTTTGACACATTTTGCTGTTGGCAGACGCTTGTATGAGCACTGTGTTTTGTTGCTGTATATGGCGGATTTCCTTTGCAATTTAAGTTTTATTTTCGTTATTTCTCTCGTTCATGTTTTATTGTTGCAGTATTATTCTGAAATAGCGGTATATAATAATATCCTTTGTTAGAGTATCGGTCCTTGCCAGTCAAAATTACAGATATTTCACTGAAAACAAAAACAATGAAAACTTCTCGGAATTCTAAAAAACTCCCGGGTTTTTCCCGGATTTCTCCCGGATGAAAAAATTCCCGGCTTTTTCCCGGATCTCCCTGTTGTCCCGGATCGTATACACCCTGCACATCTATGGCTGCCATGTTAGATCCGCCATCTGTGAATAAATTAGGCAACAACGCAGAGTGGGGCGACACTTTCTTTGCCCTTTTACTCAGGCTTACATTAACGTTGACTGTCTCCCCCCCCCCCCCACTCCTGCCTATTATTCCCAGTCCTAGTCAGTATTTTACTTACTACTATGACTAAAAAGTCTGCAGACTACGGACATACAATTGGGGCACACGCAGACTGTTTAGGTCGTTTCTACTCGTGTTTGACAAGTCAATAAAAATGCATCGGCTATCAGGTTACAACTTGTTTTAAAAAGTTTCGGCTAACGTGGAAGGAGTTACGTTTTACATAGTAAGAAGAAGTAGAAATATTACATTGAGCATGAATTGTTTACTTCTAATATTTAACGCCTGAAGCGCATTTCCAGACCAGTAAAATATGGCGTCTGGAAACCAACTGTTCCAGTTTCCAATTTAGTCAGCACAATCGCTATCTTCTTTTCTTTCTTTTCTTTTGCTACTGCCTTTTATTGCGCGGTGTCGACAGGGTTAAGTACGAAATTGGCATGGTTAATTTTTAGGCGTGGCCGGATGCCCTTCCTGCCACCACCCCATACCGCCCGGGGGATTAACGACGGCGGTCGGTGTGCCAGCCAGCCTGGATGTGGTTTTTAGGCGGTTTTCCACATCCTCCTAGGTGAATACCGGGCTGGTCCCCACGTCCCACCTCAGTTACACGACTCGCAGACATTTGTAACACGTTCACGCTATTTCACGATTTACACGGGACACAGACAGCTGGGGTACACTAATACCATCCCAGGGGGTATGGGGTGGTGGCAGGAAGGGCATCCGGCCACGCCTAAAAATTAACCATGCCAATTCCGTACTTAACCCTGTCGACACCGCGCGATAAAAGGCAGTAGCAAAAGAAAAGAAAGAAAAGAAGATAGCGATTGTGCTGACTAAATTGGAAACTGGAACAGTTGGTTTCCAGACGCCATATTTTACTGGTCTGGAAATGCGCTTCAGGCGTTAACATGTAAACACAACAGCGAATAACGGTTTCCAAAATTCGGTTTTCGTCATTTGGAAGATGTGTCGCATGTAAACATAGTGATAGTGGCGTGTACTTTACTCCGTATGCTGTCAGCACATCATATGGCTTCGTTCCTCCATTTTCTCAGTAAGTGGCAACATCGTCTTAAAGGAAGCTGCTTATCACAGTTTCAACGTGTATTCGAGAAATAAAGGCAATCCCGGTTTGTTTTAGTAATTTTGGACTAGAGATACAGTTCCCCAGTTAATGAACAAAGTAGGAGCATATGGACTATCAGACCAATTGTGTGATTGGATTGAAGAGTTCCTAGATAACAGAACGCAGCATGTCATTCTTAATGGAGAGAAGTCTTCCGAAGTAAGAGTGATTTCAGGTGTGCCGCAGGGGAGTGTCGTAGGACCGTTGCTACTCACGATATACATATATGACCTTGTGGAGAACATCGGAAGTTCACTAAGGCATTTTGCGGATGATGCTGTAGTATATCGAGAGGTTGTAACAATGGAAAATTGTTCTGAAATGCAGGAGGATCTGCAACGAATTGACACATGGTGCAGGGAATGGCAATTGAATCTCAATGTAGACAAGTGTAATGTGCATAGAAAGAAATATCCTTTATCATTTAACTACAATATAGCAGATCGCAACTCGAAGCAGTTAACTGTATAAATTATCTGGGAGTAGGCATTAGGAGTGATTTAAAATGGAATGATCATATAAAATTGATCGTCGGTAAAGCAGATGCCAGAATGAGATTCATTGGAAGAATTCTAAGGAAATGCAATCCGAAAACAAAGGAAATAGGTTACAATACACTTGTTCGCCCACTGCTTGAATACTGCTCACCAGTGTGGAATCCATACCAGATAGGGTTGATAGAAGAGAGAGAGAATTTCCAACGGAGAGCAGCGCGCTTCGTTACAGGATCATTTATTAATCGCGAAAGCGTTACGGCTATGATAGGTAAACTCCAGTAGAAGACTCTGCAGGAGAGACGCTCAGTAGCTCGGTAGGGCTTGTGTTGAAGTTTCGAGAACATACCTTCACCGAGGAGTCAAGCAGTATATTGCTCCCTCTTACGTATATCTCGCGTAGAGACATGAGGATAAAATCAGAGAGATTAGAGCCCATACAGAGGCATACCGACAATCCTTCTTTCCACGAACAATACGATACTGGAATAGAAGGGAGAACCGATAGAGGTACTCAAAGTACCCTCTGCTACACACCGTCAGGTGGCTTGCGGAGTATGGATGTAGATTTAGATGTAAATGTAGATGTAGGATGTTTAGAACATGCTGTGATTGTTTCTTTGATGATGCACCGGGGGTACATTCGACAAAGACCTGTATTTTCACATTCCAGGGACCTTCTTCCATAGTTTTTAGGTGTTTAATGTTGAGTTTTCTGAATATTGCACATATTTGTCGTTTTCAACAAAAGTAGTATTGAATATTGCACACATTTGTCGTTTTTAACAAAAGTAGCATTCAATTTTAACATGTTCTAAAATGTTTTTGAATCACCTGCAGTTTTTACATTTAGTATTTTAATCTTAATTTATCTCAGAGAAATAGACTGACCACCAATACAAATCTTTCATTGTAAAATTTGTAATATTAGTAATTTTCGCCTCATAAACATTAATATACGCTCAATAGTACACGCCTAATGGCCTAAAGTTATCGAACAATTGTAAAGTAAAAGAAATGAACCATCGCGTAGCAGCGACGGAATCTATTATTCTTTATCTTTGCCGTTCTTGTGCGGTGCCTGTAAATCTCTATGTACATGCATCGATTAATGATATAAAAAAGAATTCTGTTGTTTCAAGACAAATGAGGTATTGGACGCCTCACCTTTTACCGTTTGTAATCCATGAAAGACGGACGCGGACTTACTGCGTTCCGCATCGGTATTTCATATTTTATGTGAAAATATTGAGTGAATATGCTAATTGCTATTTTTACAATCGGAAAACATGTAGTTTCTTGTAACTGATTACGAATGGACAGCATCAAGAGGACATTTTGACTGTTATGTATAAAATATTTAACCACAATGGTCATCTATTGTAATTTAATATGAAAAGGTACATAGCATTAAAAAAACGTATGTTAAAGATAAGTGTGCTTATTTTAGTAAATTAACCTTGATGATTTCCATCTCCTCATTTATTTGAATGATAATTATTCTGTGTTACTTCATCACCAGAAATTACGATCACGCTGATGGGCCAAACGCAGCACGAGGCAGAAGGAACATAATCGTTTTCCTATTATTTCTGAACCAACTCTTTTTTTTTAATTGTTAGTGTTGCATTTCTTTTAAAGTCTATAAATCTTCTGGTCACTTAATGTTGTTCCGGGTATGACTACATCGCGACTATAAAAATTCACAGAAATGATAATGTTTATTCCGAACGATCTCAAATAAATCAATCTGCTGCTCTTATTCAGGTATTTAATGCTCAACGTATGTTATTATAATAGTGTAATCAATCCTTGATTCTGTTGCCAAGTGGTCCACCAAAATATTCACTTTTCGATATTTTTCAAAAAAAGATATGGAAATGGAAAATTCGTGTGGCTAGGGACTCCCGACGGGTAGACCGTTCGCCTGGTGCAGGTCTTTCGATTTGACGCCACTTCGGCGACCTGCGCGTCGATGGGGATGAAATGATGATGATTAGGACAACACAACACCCAGTCCCTGAGCGGAGAAAATCTCCGACCCAGCCGGGAATCGAACCCGGGCCCTTAGGATTGACAGTCTGTCACGCTGACCACTCAGCTACCGGGGCGGACAAAACAAAAATAATAACAATTCTTTTTCTTATAAAATAACAATTCTTTTTCTTTTCGCCCCCCAAGAGCAACGCTACAAATCTAAGTTCAGGACTGGGGAGGTTAATATTCATGCAACATTATTCTCCAAAAGTTGACTAAAAAGTTTGGAAATCGGTAACATAAAAGAACAGAAATGGTCGCCTGAAGAGAATCGTGACCCCGATGACCGTCCTCTTGGATCAGCGCCTAGTTATAGATAGAATCAGTCGTAGAGTCGAATATTATAGTCGCTCAAAAATGACTGGAAATGTGTGTGTGCCTGTATGTGAGTGGAGAGAGGAGAGGCTGTTGAAACGCCACTAAACAAAAATGGCCACTTGCTGGAGAAGGCAGCTTCTCGAGGTTCTCGAAATATATCTGCGCCGGTACGCCATGCCTCAGCGGAGCGGAACTAACGGGATACAGCTCTGGTCAAGCAACCGTCCTCAGCCGCTGATCTCGAATCCCAGGCCGAGCGTGACGCGGCGTTCTTCTCGTGCGACACTTTGGACAACACGCTTGGCAATGAAACTAATTCCACCGCTGAAACTTCCTGGCGGATTAAAACATTGTGCAGGACCAGGACAAGTTGACGATGTTAGTGGTTAACAATTTTTGATAAATATATTTTTAAAGATTGTATGTTGTGTTTTGCATATCTTAATAGAATGGCCTTTTATCGAATGTAACTTGTTACATGAGTTTTTGGTTTAATATCATCACAATCATGTTGCCAATTTTGAGAGTTAATGCAGAAGGTTTTTTTCCTAGTGGGCCTCTTTATGTCGAAGCACGATATATTTTTATTTATTGTTACATGCTTCTGATGCACTATTTATTTATTTACTCGTATTGATACTACTTACACAACGAGCCCATTTCGGTCTTCTGACATTGTCAAGCATATCTGTTCAAAAATAGTTCAAATGGCTCTAAGCACTATGGGACTTAACATCTGAGGTCATCAGTCCCGTAGACTAGAAATACTTAAACCTAGCTAACCTAAGGACATCAGATACATCCATGCCTGAGGCAGAATTCGAACCTGCGACCATAGCAGCAGCGCGGTTCCGGACTGAAGCGCCTAGAACCGCTCGGCCACAGCGGCCGGCAAGCATATTTGTGAAGGTGGTATATTAGGCATATGTTGTTCTTACGCCAGCTAAATTTCGATTACGCAATAAGTCACACAAATCTGAAGGCTGTAAATTCAACTAAATACTTAGGGATTACAATTACAAACAACCTATATTGGAACGATGATATAGATAATATTGTGGGTAGAGCAAACCAAAGATTGCGATTCACTGGCAGAACACTTAGAAGATGCAACAGGTCTACTAAAGAGACTGTTTACAGCACGCTTCTCCGCCCTATTCTGGAGTACTGCTGTGCGGTGTGGGATCCCCATCAGGTGGAACTGACGGACGACATCGATAAAGTACAAAGAAGGACAGTTCGTTTTGTATTATCTCGAAATATGGGAGATAGTCTCACAGATATGATACGTGAATTGGAGTGGCAATCATTAAAACAAAGGCGTCTTTTGTTGCGACGGGATCTTCTCATCAAATTTCAATCACCAGTTTTCTCCTCCGACTGCGAAAACATTCTGTTGGCATCCACCTACGTAGGGAGAAATGATTAGCACGATAAAATAAGAGAAATCAGGGCTCACACAGAAAAATTTAAGTGCTCGTCTTTCCCGCGTGCCGTTTGAGAGTGGAACGGTAGAGAGACAGCTTGAAGGTGGTACATTGAACCCTCTGCCAGGCACTTTATTGTGAATAGCAGAGTAATCACGTAGATGTAGATGTTGGAATATGTCTACGTTTGACACGTTATGCTAACGTCTTAGCTGGTATGACGTGGTCCATATTGCGTCTTGCAGCGGAAATGTCGGGTTGTCTTTTTGTTATGTTATGATCACACTGTTTATATTTACTCGTATTTTTATTTGCTTATTTGTAAGTACTTTTATTTGCTTGACCCCGGTAAAATCATTTTTGACAGTTTCGGGTCCAGCGAAGCTTTATGTTTACGAGAGAATTTCTGTTTCGTGCCAAGTCAATGATGATGTTTGATTATTCAAACAATCAGTAATTTCGGAATTAGATTTAAAGAGCATACACGAAACTGCGAAAGCATCCACGTTTTACTTGTATTAAAAAAAAGCCAAAAACGTAATGGCAGAAAATATTGAAAACGCCCTAAAAATCATACACAAAGTACCTAAAAAACATTCATGAACATTTTGATGGAAATGCAAATTTAAACTCATGCAGAAAATGCTGTTCAAACTGGGTGCCAAGCTCCGGAAGGACCGGCTGTATTGTGGTTGGAATATGAATTCTCCTGGAACCATCAATGTTCGCCTTATACCATTAGTGCTGGTGAACCCTGGATGTCCTTCTCTGCCGTTTGGACTCAAGTAGAACCAGTGGCAACGCTTCTCCCGACAGCACATCAGGGCCGTTATGAGTGCGCGGTGGAATCGCTCTACCATTCTGTTGCTCACTGGATGGTAGCTTGTGGTGAGGAGGTTGTTGCAGCTGCAGAGGGGGCAAAGTTCATTGAAGATCTGGCTTTCAAATTGTCTCCTGCTATCTGTAATTATGTCTCGCCGTACACCAAACCTGGAGAACTAAGCGTGCAGCAACGCATTCGCGACTGATTCAGTGGATATATTCTGTACCGCGACAGCCTCTGCCCACCTGGCGAAAGGATCGACAATGGTAAATAACGACGTCAGGCAGAGTATAGTAGTGGCTCTACGATGTCGGAGTGTACGTGCGACAATCTGTCAGACGGTGTTGGTAACTGTGCAAGGTTCTAAAACATGCCTGACGATCTTATTAAGCTGGCAAGTCAGGCATGTACGTTCCCATGTGGGACAGTCTTTCTGTACTCGCGGCCACACGACTTCGGCGGAGACTAACTTAGCTGTTGCTCGGACTCCTGGATGTTCTAAGCTATCCAGCGTGTCGAAAACTTCTGTACGGTATTATTCAGGTATGTAGGGTCGCTGCTTCCCTCCTGCTACGTCACACCAAATATCATCCGGCACATCCTGGAGTGGTACACACATGAGCTGCAACGCTGTTTGTTCTCGCTTCCCACGCCCGGGTTCCCGGGTTCGATTCCCGGCGGGGTCAGGGATTTTCTCTGCCTCGTGATGGCTGGGTGTTGTGCGCTGTCCTTAGGTTAGTTAGGTTTAAGTAGTTCTAAGTTCTAGGGGACTGATGACCATAGATGTTAAGTCCCATAGTGCTCAGAGCCATTGTTTGCAACGCTGTTCGCTTCTCGTGTATGAGACATATACATGTTTACTTTGCAATTCACACTTAAGTGCCTGGCAGAGGGTTCATCGAACCATTTTCATATTACTTCTTTACCATTCCACTCTCGAATGGCGCTTGGGAAAAAGGAACACCTAAATCTTTCCATTTGAGCTCTGATTTATTTTATTACGATGATGATTTCTCCCTACGTAGGTGGGAGTCAACAAAATATTTCCGCATTCGGAAGAGAAAGTTGGTGATTGAAATTTCGCAAATAAATCTCGCCGCAAAGAAAACCGCCTTTGTTTCAGTGACTGCCACCCCAACTCGTGTAAAGTATCAGTGACACTTTCACCCCTGTTGCGCGATAACACGAAGCGAGCTGCCCTTCTTTGCACTTTTTCGATGTCCTCCGTCAATCCCACCTGGTAAGGATCCCACACCGCCCAGCAATATTCCAGCAGAGGGGGGACAAGTGTAATGTAGGCTGTCTCTTTAATGGGTTTGTCGCATCTTTTCAGTGTTGTGCCTACAAAGCGTAGTCTGTTTCGCTTTCCCCACAATATTATCTTTGTGGTCTTTCCAATTTAAGTTGCTCGTAATTGTAATTCCTAGATATTCAGTAGAATTGACAGCCCTTAGATTTGTGCGATTTATCGTATACCCAAAATTTATCGGGTTTCTTTTAGTACCTATGTGGATGACCTCGCACTTTTCTTTGTTTAGTGCCAATTGCCACTTTCCGTACCATACAGAAATTCTCTCTAGATCATTTTGTAACTGGAATTGATCGTCTGATGATTTTACTAGACGGTAAATTACAGCGTCGTCTGCAAAAAATCTAAGGGGGCTGCTCAGATTATTACCTAGGTCACTTATGTAAATCAGGAACAGCAGAGGGCCTATGAGACTACCTTGCTGCACGCCAGATATCACTTCTGTTCTACTCGATGATTTACCGTCTATCACTACGAACTGTGACCTCTCTGAGAGGAAATCACGAATCCAGTCACACAACTGAGACGATACTCCATATGCACGCAATTTGATTAATAGTCACTTGTGAGGAACGGTATCAAAAGCCTTCTGGAAATCTGGGAATATGGAATCGATCTGAGATCCCTTGTCGACAGCACTCATTACTTCATGGGAATAAAGAGCTAGCTGCGTTGCACAAGATCGATATTTTCTGAATCCGTGTTGGTTATGTATCAATAAGTCATTTTCTTCAAGGTGATTCATAATCTTCGAGTGCAGTATATGCTCCAAAATCCTAGTGCAAATTGAGGTCGGTGATATGGGTTTTGGATTGAGCCGCTGATCCCGGCGGAGGTTCGAGTCCACCCTCGGGTATGGGTGTGTGTCTTTGTTCTTAGGATAATTTAGGTCTAAGTAGTGTATAAGTTTAGGGACTGATGAACCATAAGATTTCACACACACATTTGAACATTTTTTTTATATGGGTTTGTAATTCAATGGGCTACTCCTATTTCCTTTCATGAATATTGGTGTGACCTGTGTGCTACTTTCCAGTCTTTAGGAACAGACCTTTCGTCAAGTGAGCGGTTGTATATGATTGCTAAGAAAGGCACTATTGTGTCTGCAAACTCTGAAAGGAACCGAACCTGATTGGTATACCATCTGGATCGGAAGACTTGCCTTTCTTAAGTGATTTGAGTTGTTTTGCAACTGCGGGATCCTCCCGTTGTTTCATTGATATATCTGTCCAACGCACTTGAGAAATGTGTAATGTACTGGATCTGCCTGCACTGAAAAATGAACCGATGGGCGGCAGTCTTCTCCTGGGCTAGCCTTCGGCCACCGTGTTACAAGTCTTTTCAGTTGGCCCCACATTGGGTGACTTGCGTGTCGATGATGATGAAAAGAATACGAGGGACAACACAAGACCTAGTCCCTGAGCGGCGAAAATCTCCTAACCGGCCAGGAATTGAACCACGACAGTCAGATGCGCTAACCACTCAGCTAAGGGGATGAATACCCTGATGTGGCCAGGTGAGATAGATCAGTGTCGCTCTGAAAAGTGGGTTCCAACGGCCAGTAAAAACTGCGAAATGTCTCCCTTCGACGGATGAGCGGAAATGTTTCATTGCTAAATAAAGAGCAAGCAACTCGCGGTCAATTGCACTCCATCTTTACTGTTGTCCAGTCAGGCTCTTAGAAAAAAAGGCTAGTGGCTGCCATTTGCCGTCGACATTTTGTTGCAGTGCTGCTCCCATTGCTGTTTGGCTTGCCTCTATCATTACTGCCAAGGGGATGTTCAATCTCGGGTACCCCAGCACCGTTGACTGTGCTAGATGTTTCTTGAAGTCCTGTTTCGGTACCGGAATCCACGGTGCCTTACCATTGCCTGCAGTGTTCTTGCCGGTGAGTAACGCTGTGAGTCGGTCTTGGACGACAGCTAGGTGATTGGTTCAAATGGCTCTGAGCACTATGGGATTTAACATCGGAGGTCATCAGTCCCCTAGACTTAGAACTAAGCAAACCTAACTAACCTAAGGACATCACACACATCCACGCCCGAGGCACGATTCGAACCTGCGACCGTAGCAGTCGCACGGTTCCGGACTGAAGCGCCTAGAACCGCTCGACCAGCTAGGCGGCAGCTAGGTGAGACAGGTGCCGTCGATAATAGTTCGGCATGTCTAAGAAGAGGCAGCTGTCGTACTGCTTCGACCCGCTCTGGTAATCGTGCCGGGAGATCAGATATCTCAGGTATTTAAATTCGCGTCTTCCCAAGACACGCTTTCCTGCGTTCAATATTAGGCCATATTCATGTAGGCTGGTGAAAAGCTGCCGCAGGTGTGCTATATGCTGTTCTGCTGTATCCGAAAATACGAGAATGTCGTCCATGTAGCAAAAAACAAACGGTAATTCTTTAAGCACTTCATCCATGAACCGTTGCTACACTACATCTGCATCTACATGACTACTCTGCAATTCACATTTAAGTGCTTGGCAGAGGGTTCGTCGAACCACAATCATACTATCTCTCTACCATTCCACTCCCGAACAGCGCGCGGGAAAAACGAACACCTAAACCTTTCTGTTCGAGCTCTGATTTCTCTTATTTTATTTTGATGATCATGTAGGTTGGGCTTAACAAAATATTTTCGCATTCGGAAGAGAAAGTTGGTGACTGAAATTTCGTAAATAGATCTCACCGCGACGAAAAACGTCTTTGCTGTAATGACTTCCATCCCAATTCGCGTATCATGTCTGCCACACTCTCTCCCCTACTACGTGATAATACAAAACGAGCTGCCCTTTTTTGCACCCTTTCGATGTCCTCCGTCAATCCCACCTGGTAAGGATCCCACACCGTGCAGCAATATTCTAACAGAGGACGAACGAGTGTAGTGTAAGCTGTCTCTTTAGTGGACTTGCTGCATCTTCTTAAGTGTCCTGCCAATGAAACGCAACCTTTGGCTCGCCTTCCCCACAATATTATCTATGTGGTCCTTCCAACTGAAGTTGTTCGTAATTTTAACACCCAGGTACTTAGTTGAATTGACAGCCTTGAGAATTGTACTATTTATCGAGTAATCGAATTCCAACGGATTTCTTTTGGAACTCATGTGGATCACCTCACACTTTTCGTTATTTAGCGTCAACTGCCACCTGCCACACCATACAGCAATCTTTTCTAAATCGCTTTGCAACTGATACTGGTCTTCGGATGACCTTACTAGACGGTAAATTACAGCATCATTCGCGAACAACCTAAGAGAACTGCTCAGATTGTCACCCAGGTGAACTTCGCATGCTTTTTCCGTCGCCTGTGCAACAGAGTTCGGACCTGTTTTGTGTACCACGGGGGATCAGTTCCATCTCTTACCAATTTATGAGGTATAAATCTCTCAATTGCTATTGCTACTATATCTTTGAATTTGAGCCACATCTCGTCTACATTTGCATAGTCAGTTCGGAAGGAATGGAGATTGTCTCTTTGGAAGGCTTCTAGTGACACTTTATCCGCTTTTTTAAATAAGATTATTTTGCGTTTGTTTCTGGTGGATTTGGAAGAAACGGTATTGAGCCTAGCTACAACGACCTTGTGATCAATAATCCCTGTATCAGTCATGATGCTCTCTATCAGTTCTGGATTGTTTGTGGCTAGGAGGTCAAGTGTGTTTTCGCAACCATTTACAATCCGCGTGGGTTCGTGGACTAACTGCTCGAAATAATTTTCGGAGAAAGCATTTAGGACAATCTCGGAAGATTTTTTCTGCCTACCACCGGTTTTGAACAAGTATTTTTGCCAACATATCGAGGGAAGGTTAAAGTCCCCACCAACTATAACCGTATGAGTGGGGTATTTATTTGTTACGAGACTCAAATTTTCTCTGAACTGTTCCGCAACTGTGTCATCGGAGTCTAGGGGTCGGTAGAAGGAGCCAATTATTAACTTAGTTCGGCTGTTAAGTATAACCTCCACCCATACCAATTCGCACGGAGTATCTACTTCGACTTCACTACAAGATAAACCACTACTGACAGACACAAACACTCCACCACCAATTCTGCCTAATCCATCTTTCCTGAACACCGTCTGAGACTTCGTAAAAATTTCTGCAGAACTTATTTCAGGCTTTAGCCAGCTACTGGCCATTAAAATTGCTACACCACGAAGATGACGTGCTACAGACGCCAAATTTAACCGACAGGAAGAAGATGCTGTGATATGCAAATGATTAGCTTTTCATTGCATTCACACAAGGTTGGCGCCGGTGGCGACACCTACCACGTGCTGACATGAGGAAAGTTTCCAACCGATTTCTCATACACAAACAGCGTTGACCGGCGTTGCCTGGTGAAACGTTGTTGTGATGCCTCGTGTAAGGAGCAGAAATGCATACCATCACGTTTCCGACTTTGATAAAGGTCGGATTGTAGCCTATCGCGATTGCGGTTTATCGTATCGCGACATAGCTTCTCGCGTTGGTGGAGATCCAATGACTGTTAGCAGAATATGGAATCGGTGGGTTCAGGAAGGTAATACGGAACGCCGTGCTGGATCCCAACGGCCTCGTATCACTAGCACTCGAGATGACAGGCATCTTATCCGCATGGCTGTAACGGATCGTGCAGCCACGTCTCGATCCCTGAGTCAACAGATGGGGATGTTTGCAAGACAACAACCATCTGCACGAACAGTTCGACGACGTTTGCAGCAGCATGGACTATCAGCTCGGAGACCGTGGCTGCGGTTACCCTTGACGCTGCATCACAGACAGGAGCGCCTGCGATGCTGTACTCAACGATGAACCTGGGTGCACGAATGGCAAAACGTCATTTTTTCGGATGAATCCAGGTTCTGTTTACAGCATCATGATGGTCGCATCCGTGTTTGGCGACATCTCGGTGAACGCACATTGGAAGCGTTTATTCGTCATCGCCATACTGGCGTATCACCCGGCGTGATGGTATGGCGTGCCATTGTTTACATGTCTCGGTCACCTCTTGTTCGCTTTGACGGCACTTTGAACAGTGGACGTTACATTTCAGATGTGTTACGACCCGTGGCTCTACCGTTCATTCGATCCCTGCGAAACCCTACATTTCAGCAGGATAATGCACGACCGCATGTTGCAGGTCCTGTACGGGCCTTTCTGGATACAGAAAATGTTCGACTGCTGCCCTGGCCAGCACGTTCTCCAGATCTCTCACCAATTGAAAACGTCTGGTCAATGTTAGCCGAGCAACTGGCTCGTCACAATACGCCAGTCACTACTCTTGATGAACTGTGGTATCGTGTTGAAGGTGCATGGACAGCTGTGCCTGTACACGCCATCCAAGCTCTGTTTGACTCAATGCCCAGGCGTATCAAGGCCGTTATTACGGCCAGAGGTGGTTGTTCTGGGTACTGATTTCTTGGGATGTGTGCACCCAAATTGCGTGAAAATGTAATCTCATGTCAGTTCTAGTATAATATCTTTGTCCAATGAATACCCGTTTATCATCTGCATTTGTTCTTGGTGTAGCAATTTTAATGGCCAGTAGTGTAAGTTTGTGCAGCATTCTCGAGACCAAATGGCATAAAATGATACTCATACATGCTGAATGGTGTGGTCACTGCTCATTTGTAATGTCAACTGGTGCCATGGGAATTTGTGAATGTACCTTGGCGCAGTATATCACACTGAATATTTCTGCTTACTGACAGTGCTGTTCAGTTGCATTGGGTACAGGATAGCGGTCTGAAATTGTGCGTCTGTGATGCAATCTATAATCTTCACATTTTTTCCAGGAACTATCCTTTTTACGAACCATGTGGATCTGAGAATCCCACTGACTACCACCTTTCAGCAGCCGCTCGAACTCCGCTGCTGCTGCTGCCGCTAGCTTCTCCAGATGCAGATAACGCGTGCGGAATGCGACGGGTTGATTTCGTGTCATGTAGATGTGATGTAGGGTATTGTATGAGCGTTTCATGGTGTCACAGAAGGGTTTCGAGTATGCTGGAAAGTATAGGAGTGGATTATGGAAATGTGACTTCTCCGATGACGTTGTGATTTTTCCTACCGTACATGAGCCGTTACGAACACCCGCCAGGTTAGCCGAGCGCG
This sequence comes from Schistocerca cancellata, assembly GCF_023864275.1. NCBI lineage: Eukaryota > Metazoa > Arthropoda > Insecta > Orthoptera > Acrididae > Schistocerca > Schistocerca cancellata. The sequence continues at coordinate 142,407,727 of NC_064634.1, read as the reverse complement.
CTAATGCGCTGCTTCCTGGACTCGGGTAGGCGCGCCGGCCCCGGATTGAATACGCCCGGCGGATTAACGCGAGGGCCAGTGTGCCGGCCAGCCTGGATGTGGTTTTTAGGCGGTTTTCCACATCCCCCTAGGTGAATACCGGGCTGGTCCCCACGTCATGCCTCAGTTACACGGCTAGCAGACATCTGAACACTTTCATACTATTCCATGGATTACACTAGTCGCAGACACTTGGGGTGCACTAATTCGTTCCCGGGGGGTACGGGATGGCGGCAGGAAGGACATCCAGCCGTCCCTTCAACTAACCCTTGCCACATCCGATTAACCATGCCGACCCTGCGTATCCGCGGGAAAAACGGCGCAAGCAAAAAAAGAAGAAGAAAGAAGACATGAGCCGTTACGACGGCCGGAGTTCTTGCGGACGCACGCGTGTGCGCTTCACGATGTTGCGGGACGGCAACGATTCAATATACTCCGGCGCGGATGACGCTGGATATCTCCGTGCAGAAAGCCACTGGCACGTCGTAGTGTGTTTGCCCTAGCGCGGAAGGCACGGTATGGGTAATCCGTTTGTGGATCCTGATGCTAATCGATGGTTGACCAGATCGGGGACAAGCCGATAATGACGTAAAAAGTCCACATCTGCAATCACTAAAGTCCATGTCGGGTGGAGGTTAGAATTCAGGTGTAGCGTTAATCATTTTTCCCCGTAGGTAGCGATCCTGGAACCGTTGTTGCGTGTGTGTGTGTGTTGTTCTTAGCGTAAGTTAATTTGAGTGTAAGCCTAGGGACCGATGACCTCAGCAGTTTGGTCTCAAAGGAACTTACGACCACCAACTTATTTTCAGGAAATAGCTTTTATAATGTTCATGAGAAGAAGCTCAAGTGATAACACGTCTTTAATGTGCAGTAAGCTCATGGAGGTTAAAAAAAGGAGCGAGTTGTCATTACGTCACAAATTTGAAGCCGGCGTCCGCCATGCTATGTAGCTCAAAACAGTACGTTCACCACATTTGCACTTGCCTGTTTCATCGCGGTGATACTAACCGCAGGATGTCACTCTGACGTGCCCGTACCCAGTTTCGACCATTGAGGATGTCTATACTGGCTTTTATGGTAGTATTCTAAATAACATCTGGTGCTTTCATTGTGAAAAGACATAGTTGTTTTATCAAAAATGCCCGCTTGTGTCTTTTACGGCTGTACTAATCAATCCGATCGCAGTCTGAAGTTTAAAAGAATCACATTTTATTCATAAGTGGAGCCGATCAAGCAATAATTTCTTTTGTATACTGAATTACGGTTGCGCTGTTTACTTTTATTCTTTCCTGTCGTTTTCATTGTCTTCTAATGTTGTAAAGTCCTTTTTGAAACATCCTTTATATGTACACTAAAAGCTTAGTATGCTCTACCCTGTCTGTTGATGTGTTATATTTCTGAAGGGACTGTATTCCTTGCAGCAGAAAATTGGATGTACCGTGTTTTTCAAAAGTTCAGAGCAATTCCATTCTCAGAAAACCAATTAATATCTTTTCCAAAGACATTATTTGCATCATTTTCTACTAGAGTTTCTTTTACTGGATTAATAATGATGCTTGTATCATCAGTAAACAGTGTCAGTTTACATTCTTGTTTCAGATAAGAAGGGAGGTTGTTAACATATATGAAGAATAGAAGGGGCATGATCGAACCCTGAGAAACAGCTAATTTAATTTCACCCTGGTTAGAAGAAGTGGCAAACTTCCTTAAATTACTTAAACCATATAAAGAAACTTTTTTCTTCCTGTTCTGTGGATATAAATTAAACCGCTCATATGCTTTTTCATTTATACCATAGAACTGTAATTTCTGAAACGTAACGTCATGTTTCACAGAGTCAAATGCTTGGGATAAATCACAGGAAATTCCTATTGGTGACATTTTACTATTTAAACACTCTATTACGTGGACAGTGAAACTGTATATTGCTGTCTCAGTGGAACATCATTTTTGACATCCAAATTGTGATTTACTAAGTATCCCATTACTGCTGAGATGGCTAACCACTGTTGAGTATATTACTTTCTCGATGATTTTTGAAAATGCTGTAAGCATGTACACTGACCGGTAAATAATGACATCTGTGGTGTCCCCTTTTTTGTAGAGAGGCTTGACAATGACATATTTTAACATGTCTGGGAAAATACCTTGAGATAGTGATGCATTAGATATGTGACGTATAATATGCGTAAAGACTGCGAGGTAAAAGTTCCGGAGCTGCTAATGTAAGTAAAGTTTTGAGTCCTTGTGACAGAGTTTTATCGCCCATGTTTTCATTTGCGAAAACCTTTTCTAATCGCCGTTGTGATGGAAACATGTAGGTCGTACGAGAGCTTCATTTAGCGCAGTTTAACTCTGCTGCAATAAAATTTCTTCAGTTTCCTCAATCACTTCTCTAAATCCAGATGCGAAGCCACAATATTAAGTTTATCCGTATTACTGAACTCCCGACACTGCAGAAATACACATTCGACTTGCGTATAACAAATTTCAGGCCTTGTCGACTAGAACGCGGGAAGCTTAACATTTCTATGTCGCGCGTGCGTTGTGCTCTCTTCTTGCATATATACCTCTGTCGTGTCGTTTTGTGGCGAATTAAAGGTTTTCCAGTGTTTGGGTCAACGGATCCATAGTTATCCTGTTATCCTTTGCTTCTTTTCTTTTTCCGGGATCATCGTTACGGAATGCTAACTTGTTCTAGTGTTCAAAATAAATGACGTTCAGTATTCGGTAATGAACTTTATTCCACAAGCATAGCAAAAGGCAAAGCATAGAAAACTAAACAGCAACAGTACATAATAACAGTAACCACTCCGTCAGCGGCAAAGATGCTTATTATCGTCCGCAATGATTTCGTCAGCCATACACGTTACTAGACTGGAAAAGGCTCATCTCTTGCTGAAGCCTGACGTTTGGCGAGGTAAGATGGCAGCGTCAGCTAGAATCGTACTATTACGATTTTCTGAAATGGCATGACGTAAGTTTTACGAGGAGTTGAGCAAATATTTGCGTGCTGGTTGTGTTTAACACATACCTACATCTACATCCATACTCCGCAAGCCACCTGACGGTGTGTGGCGGAGGGTACCTTGAGTACCTCTATCGGTTCTCCCTTCTATTCCAGTCTCGTATTGTTCATGGAAAGGAAGATTGTCGGCATGCCTCTGTATGAGCCCTAATCTCTCTGATTTTATCCTCATCGTCTCTTCACGATATATACGCAGGAGAGAGCATTATACTGCTTGACTCCTCGGTGAAGGTATGTTCTCGAAACTTCAACAAAAGCCCGTACCGAGCTACTGAGCGTCTCTCTTGCAGAATCTTCCACTGGAGTTTATCTATCATCTCCGTAATGCTTTCGCGATTAGTAAATGATCCTGTAACTAAGAGCGCTGCTCTCCGTTGGATCTTCTCTCTCTCTTCTATCAACCCTATCTGGTACGGATCCCACACCGATGAGCAGTATTCAAGCAGTGGGCGAACAAGTGTACGGTAACCTACTTCCTTTGTTTTCGGACTGCATTTCCTTAGGATTCTTCCAATGAATCTCAGTCTGGCATCTGCTTTACCGACGATTAATTTTATATGATCATTCCATTTTAAATCACTCCTAATGCCTACTCCAGATAATTTATGGAATTTACCTATTTCCAATTGCTGACCTGCTATATTGTAGCTAAATGATAAAAGATCTTTACATCTATGTATACGCAGCACATTACACTTGTCTACATTGAGATTCAGTTGCCATTCCCTGCACCATACGTCAATTCGTTGCAGATCCTCCTACATTTCAGTACAATTTTCCATTGTTACAACCTCTCGATATATTACAGCATCATCCGTAAAAAGCGGATGTTATCCGATGTTATCCTCAAGGTCATTTATATACTACTGGCCATTAAAATTCCTACACCAAAAAGAAATGCAGATGATAAACGGATATTTATTGGACAAATATATTATACTAGAACTGACATGTGATTACATTTTCACGCGATTTGGGTGCATAGACCCTGAGAAATCAGTACCCAGAATAACCACCTCTGGCCGTAATAACGGCCTTGATACGCCTGGGCAGTCAGTCAAACAGAGCTTGGATAGCGTGTACAGGTACAGCTGCCCATGCACCTTTAACACGATACCACAGTTCATCAAGAGTAGTGACTGGCGTATTGTGACGAGCCAGTTGCTCGGCTAACATTGACCAGACGTTTTCAATTGGTGAGAGATCTGAGAATGTGCTGACCAGGGCAGCAGTCGAACATTTTCTGTATCCAGAGAGGCCCGTACAGGACCTGCAACATGCGGTCGTGCATTATCCTGCTGAAATGTAGGGTCTCGCAGGGATCGAATGAAGGGTAGAGCCACGGGTCGTAACACATCTGAAATGTAACGTCCACTGTTGAAAGTGCCGTCAATGCGAACAAGAGGTGACCGAGACGTGTAACCAATGGCACCCCATACCATCACGGCGGGTGATACGCCAGTATGGCGATGACGAATACACGCTTCCAATGTGCGTTCACCGCAATGTAACCAAACACGAATGCGACCATCATTATGCTGTAAACAGAACCTGGATTCATCCGAAAAAATGACGTATTTCCATTCGTGCACCCAGGTTCGTCGTTGAGTACACCATCGCAGGCGCTCCTGTCTGTGATGCAGCGTCAACGGTAACCGCAGCCATGATCTCCGAGCTCATAGTCCATGCTGCTGCAAACGTCGTCGAACTGTTCGTGCAGATGGTTGTTGTCTTGCAAACGTCCCCATCTGTTGACTCAGGGATCGAGACGTGGCTGCACGATCCGTTACAGCCATGCGCATAAGATGCCTGTCATCTCGAGTGCTAGTGATACGAGGCCGTTGGGATCCAGCACGGCGTTCCGTATTACCCTCCTGAACCCACCGATTCCATATTCTGCTGCCCGCATCTCGTGGTCGTGCGGTAGCGTTCTCGCTTCCCACGCCCGGGTTCCCGGGTTCGATTCCCGGCGGGGTCAGGGATTTTCTCTGCCTCGTGATGGCTGGATGTTGTGTGCTGTCCTTAGGTTAGTTAGGTTGAAGTAGTTCTAAGTTCTAGGGGACTTATGACCACAGCAGTTGAGTCCCATAGTGCTCAGAGCCAGAGCCATATTCTGCTAACAGTGTTTGGATCTCGACCAACGCGAGCAGCAATGTCGCGATACTATAAACCGCAATCACGATAGGCTACTATCCGACCTTTATCAAAGTCGGAAACGTGATGGTATGCATTTCTGCTCCTTACACGAGGCATCACAACAACGTTTCACGAGGCAATGCCGGTCAACTGCTGTTTGTGTATGAGTAATCGGTTGGAAACTATCCTCGTGTCAGCACGTTGTAGGTGTCGCCACCGGCGCCAACCTTGTGTGAATGCTCTGAAAAGCTAATCATTTGCATATCACAGCATCTTCTTCCTGTCGGTTAAATTTCGCGTCTGTAGCAGGTCATCTTCGTGTTGTAGCAATTTTAATGGACAGTAGTGTATATGTTGTGAATAGCAACGGTCCTGCGACATTCCCCTGCGGCACACCTGGAATCATTCTTACTTCGGAAGACTTCTCTCCATTGAGAATCACATGCTTCGTTTTGTTATATAGGAATCTATTGTGGAATAGTGTTATGTCAGCATTAAACTACGTCTGTTAGTACTAGATTTATTAAACCCCTTAAAATATAAGTAAGCTGTTTAATCCCTGCCAGTATTTGAGATGAGACAAACTGTAATGTAATTATTTAGGCTTACAAATAGTACAAAAGCAAAAATACGTTTCTCGTTATACTTACATTGAGACTTGTTTCTTCTGTCCGCTGTATGCAAAATTACAGCCATACACGACGCATGTGCTGACCATTATTTCCAAGCTCTAAAGGTAACGTAGTTATAGCAATATATCCCCATTTCTTACGAGTGTTTTATCAGTAAACAAGCATCCATTTACATGTCCGTTGCGTTCTCCGTCACACGGCGATACTACAGTGATAGCTTCAATTACAATGAAACTCTGTACAGTAATGTCAGTCTAGAAATGTATGTCTGTGGATTTCATCCACTTATCGTGGCGAAGTGTATTGTGGTGTTGCCACACCTCAATGAAAACCAGAAAACTATCTTTGAAAAATCAAATGTAATCATTGAGTTTCGTGAAATATGAATTTTATTGTGAACATTTAGCATTTCTGCAGCCGAAACTGTTAAAAAAACCGTAAAAAATAATTTTATAAGGATCACGTAAGTGAAAGATGTATAAACAACGTTGAAATAAATAGCTATTAGACATAAGCCCACCATATGTACATTCGTCGACTTCAAGAAGGCGTATGATTCAGTCGACCGTAAATCCCTTGTCAACAATTTAATAGGACTCGGACTTGACCAGAAAACACGTAAGCTCATTGAATAGACACTCTCCATCATAACCTCTAAAGTAAAATTCATGGGGAAAATCTCAGAACGTTTTGAGATCAGAACTGGGGTAAGACGAGGAGACGGACTATCTCCACTTCTGTTCAGTATCGTTTTGGACAAGGTCATAAGGGAATGGAAGACTGAGCTTAGAAAACGTGGCCTATGGAAGCCAATGAATTTTGGAAGGGAAACTGAAGTCACCTTCCTAGCCTTTGCCACTGACCTTGGAATTTTGACAGACAGTGAACAAAATGCAGTACATCAAATAGAAATACTCAAGGAATGCGCCGAGAAGGTTGGTTTGCAAATTTCTTTTGAGAAAACGGAATTTATGTATACACTCTTAAACATACAAAATCTCACAACAAAATATGGACGGATAAACAAAGTTCCACATTTTAAATACCTGGGGGAAATTTTGGGACCTACTGGCCTAGAAAAATAATCTCAAGAAACTCGAGCACAGAAACTAAAGAGAGTCTAGGGTCGAACACACCAACTTTACAACAAAAAGTGCATGTCCATGCATGCAAAAATCAGGCACTACAGCATTGTCATTAAACCCAAGGTGCTGTACGCAGCAGAAACCTTGTCACTCCATAATAAGATTTTGTCACAAAATCTACAAAAAGAAGAACGAAAGATCATTAGGAAAATCCTTGGACCACGAAAAGCTGAAGTTGGAGATAGACCTCAAACCAACAAAACTACAGAGGAAATTTCAAATATTGCTGCTGGCATTAGAAAAAGGCGCCTTAAATTCTATGGACACATACACAGACTGCCTGAGTATAGACTCACACGCCTGATACTCACAGCCACTGAAAACCTTAAAGGTATGACATAGGCGGAACAAGTACGAAGAGACCTTGCTGATGATCAACTCACCATTCAGGACACTGCAGAAGCAAAATAGACAAGTGGGAAATCCAGCCAGAGCCAAAAAGACCAGTACAGAGAGAAAATGAAGGTCTCATGGAAGAACCACTGGAAGAGCCGTAGAAGCTTCACGTGATCCACAAAGGGTCTACTACGTGTATAATAATAGTGTGATAATAATATAACAGAAAGACACCCGACGTTTACGGTCCAAGATGGAAAACAGACCACTACATACCAGCCAATTGAAGACCATAGAGAGTGCACTATGACATAATTACTTACAAGGACGACTCCCCATCACACCCCTGTGAGATTTAGTTGTGAAATATAAACGTCTTGTGACTAGGGCCTCCCCTGTGGTAGACCGTTCGCCGGGTGCAAGTCTTTCGATTTGACGCCACTTCGGCGACTTGCGCGTCGATGGGGATGAAATGGTGATGATTAGGACAACACCAGTCCTTAGCGGAGAAAATCTCCGACCCAGTCGGGAATCGAACCCGGGCCCTTAGGATTGCCATTCTGTCCCGCTGACCACTCAGCTACCGGGAGCGGTGGACAGATTTAGTTGTAAGAAGGCCCAGTGAATAACCTGTCAAAAGTGAACACAGATCAAGGATGAAAACAGGAAGAAGGCGTACTGAACAGTTAAAAAAAATTTTCATAACATTATGAACTGTCCGTCCGGTCATTGAAATGTTGGTTCGCTCTCTGTAGTCTTGGCAGTTGTCATACTATTGATCATAGGATATGAGTCATGCGGTAAGAATTTGTTACCATCGCAAATAAACGTGATGAATAGTGAGAGCAGTCTAGATACCATATAGATGTCTCACAGAAACGGAAACAACAAATTAACGGCTGTGTACTACTACAACAAAGGGATTCAACAGTCAAAACTTCCAAAACGGAACACAACTTCAAAAACGTTAAAAACATATATTTTGACAGAACCTAGAGAAACCGTGTGATTGTGAAACTGTTGCATTCATTTCTTGCAGCTTGTATGGCAAACTATTATGTTTTCATCATTTCCTTGGGAGTGATCACATTCACATTCATACGAACACCTAAATCGGGCAGGGAGGCATATCTCACTCACTTGCCAGGCGTACAAATTAGGTGCGTCGGTAAGACATTCCTGTCATATGATACACGTACTGTCACTAATGCCGTGTATGACACAGCAGATGTGTTTTCCGTTGGAGGATACGGCTGACGTATCCCCTTCACATCAAACGTTTCCACTTCCCATTCGAAAGCCACTTCCTTTCGCCTGCTAATAGAGTAGTTGTGCAGAATCAACTGTCCTTGTAGGTCATACCTAATTGGAAGAGTGCAGAAAGTTAAAATAAGCAGTTCACATAATATGCAAAAAACTGGTGATTTCTCAAATTGGGGAACAATCAAGAATGGAGTGCCACAACGCTCGGTCTTGGGTCCTCTACTGTTCTTAGTATATATTAATGACTTGCCATTCTATGTTCACGAAGATGCAAAGCTGGTACTTTTTCCTGATGATACAAATATAGCTATCACACCCAACAGACAAGAATTAACTGGCGAAATTGTAAACTATGTTTTGCAGAAAATCATTAAGTGGTTCTCTGCAAATGGGCTCTTATTAAACTTTGACAACTCACAGTACATACAGTTCCACACAGTAAATGGAATGACACCATTAATAAATATAGACTTCGATCAGAAATCGGTAGCTAAGGTAGAATATTCAAAATTTTTATGTGTATGCATTGATGAGGGGTTGAACTGGAAAAAACACACTGAAGATCTGCTGAAACGTTTGAGTTCAGCTACTTATGCTTTTAGGGTCACTGCAAATTTTGGCGATATACATCTCAGTAAATTAGCTTACCACGCCTATTTTCATTCTCTGCTTTCGCATGGCATCATATTCTGGGGTAACTCATCACTGAGTAAAAGAATGTTCATTGCACAAAAGCGTGTAATCAGAATAATTGCTGGAGCTCATCCAAGATCATCCTGCAGATACTTATTTAAAGAGCTAGAGATCTTCCCTGTAGCCTCGCAATATATATAGTCACTTATGAAATTTGTTATTAACAATCCGAACGAACTCAAAAGTAATAGCAGTGTACATGGCTACAACACCAGGAGAAAGGATGATCTTCTCTACTCAAGGTTAAATCTAACTTTGGCTCAGAAGGGGGTAAATTATGCTGCCACAAAAGTCTTTGGTCACTTACCTAATAGCATCAAAAGTCTGACAGACAGCCATATAGCATTTAAAAGGAAATGAAAAGAATTTCTTAATGGCAACTCCTTCTACGCATTAGATGAATAGTAAGTGGGTAATTTCCCCAACACCCACAAAAAAATTAATAATATTAAGTGTCATGTAATATTTTGTGCAATGCAATATCTTGTATAGACACCTTTTATTAATCTGACACGTTCCACATCATTAAGAAGTGTCGTATTCATGATCTATGGAACAAGTACTAATCTAATCTAATCTATACTGCCACTCCAGCCCTTGGAATGTTCAGTGTTTCTATTTTCCTTTCTTTTCACAGTTCAGCACATATTTCTGTTTTCAGTCTTGATTTGTGTTCAACTTTTTGACAGGCTGTCCATTGGGCCATCTTATTACTAAATCTGAAGGGGATTCGATGGGAAGTTTCCCTTGTTAGATTCGCGGGGCCAACGAGATAAACGGGCTCAGTAACGAACATGTGACGGCACAGTAGTCAGCTTGCCCGCCACACTTTGCGAACGCGTGGCTCCGGACAGGGCTCATGGGAATTCAGTATTTAACTGAAAACGTACCCACTAAAGATCTCAATATTGTCGTGTGCTATCGAGAACTTGTAGGCATTTAACCACGCTGTCAAGAATTATTAAACTCGTCTGAAATACAGGGTGTACATAAAGTCTGGGAACACTTTCAATTATTTATTGCACAAGAACTAAACATTGTACAGATGTCATACATATTGCATTTTGAAGAGAAACTCTGTAAGTTTATTTTATTTTATTTATTTTATTTTTTTGGCAAATATTCGATATAAGAACCATGAGTGACCCGGCAGACGTCAATCGATAATCGAATTCTTGCCATACCCGTCCCAGCATGGCATCGTCGACTGTGGCAGTCGCTTCCCGTATTATCTCCCGGAGCTCTGCTACATCACGTCGTAGAGGCGGTACATACACTCCTGGAAATTGAAATAAGAACACCGTGAATTCATTGTCCCAGGAAGGGGAAACCTTATTGACACATTCCTGGGGTCAGATACAACACATGATCACACTGACAGAACCACACGCACATAGACACAGGCAACAGAGCATGCACAATGTCGGCACTAGTACAGTGTATATCCAACTTTCGCAGCAATGCAGGCTGCTATTCTCCCATGGAGACGATCGTAGAGATGCTGGATGCAGTCCTGTGGAACGGCTTGCCATGCCATTTCCACCTGGCGCCTCAGTTGGACCAGCGTTCGTGCTGGACGTGCAGACCGCGTGAGACGACGCTTCATCCAGTCCCAAACATGCTCAATGGGGGACAGATCCGGAGATCTTGCTGGCCAGGGTAGTTGACTTACACCTTCTAGAGCACGTTGGGTGGCACGGGATACATGCGGACGTGCATTGTCCTGTTGGAACAGCAAGTTCCCTTGCCGGTCTAGGAATGGTAGAACGATGGGTTCGATGACGGTTTGGATGTACCGTGCACTATTCAGTGTCCCCTCGACGATCACCAGTGGTGTACGGCCAGTGTAGGAGATCGCTCCCCACACCATGATGCCGAGTGTTGGTCCTGTGTGCCTCGGTCGTATGCAATCCTGATTGTGGCGCTCACCTGCACGGCGCCAAACACGCATACGACCATCATTGGCACCAAGGCAGAAGCGACTCTCATCGCTGAAGACGACACGTCTCCATTCGTCTCTCCATTCACGCCTGTCGCGACACCACTGGAGGCGGGCTGCACGATGTTGGGGCGTGAGCGGAAGACGGCCTAACGGTGTGCGGGACCGTAGCCCAGCCTCATGGAGACGGTTGCGAATGGTCCTCGCCGATTCCCCAGGAGCAACAGTGTCCCTAATTTGCTGGGAAGTGGCGGTGCGGTCCCCTACGGCACTGCGTAGGATCCTACGGTCTTGGCGTGCATCCGTGCGTCGCTGCGGTCCGGTCTCAGGTCGACGGGCACGTGCACCTTCCGCCGACCACTGGCGACAACATCGATGTACTGTGGAGACCTCACGCCCCACGTGTTGAGCAATTCGGCGGTACGTCCACCCGGCCTCCCGCATGCCCACTATACGCCCTCGCTCAAAGTCCGTCAACTGCACATACGGTTCACGTCCACGCTGTCGCGGCATGCTACCAGTGTTAAAGACTGCGATGGAGCTCCGTATGCCACGGCAAACTGGCTGACACTGACGGCGGCGGTGCACAAATGCTGCGCAGCTAGCGCCATTCGACGGCCAACACCGCGGTTCCTGGTGTGTCCGCTGTGCCGTGCGTGTGATCATTGCTTGTACAGCCCTCTCGCAGTGTCCGGAGCAAGTATGGTGGGTCTGACACACCGGTGTCAATGTGTTCTTTTTTCCATTTCCAGGAGTGTACATTAGATCTTTAATGTGTCCCCACAGAAAAAAGTCACACGAAGTGAGATCTGGTGATCGGGGAAGCCATTTCATGAAACAGCCGTCCTCTTCTGTAACACGGCCCATTAATCGATGCGGCAGCTCCATGTTCAGGTAACCACGAACTTCACGATGAAAATGAAGACAGCTTCTGTCACAGGACTTTCCACACTGTCTCTGGAGCCAATTCGAGTTTTACGGGATGCACGACGCACTGATTTCTTTGGACTCCTTAATGGATGTTTCTCGTACGCGCTTCACATTCACTTCACTCACACTGGAACATTCGCTTCTCTTTGCTGGGCACAAGCAACCCGTCGTAACGAATTTGTTGTGCCAGTGGTAAATGGCCTTCCTTGTTGGTGGCTTCTTACCGTACTTGGTTCTAAACATCCGTCGAACAGCTGTAGTACACTTGTTTTTGTCGAACACTAACACACAGAAAGCTCGCTCCGCACCTGAACTCGCCATGTTTGCGACTAGCGCTGACTATCGGCAAATTATCAAACTACGCTGTGGCGGTGTACATGAAAAAATACTTTCAGGGTTCCTCTTCAAAATGACATACGTAAGATATCTGTACAATGTTTGGTTCTTGTGCAATAAATAATTGAAAGTGTTCCCAGACTTTATGTACACCCTGTAGTTACTAGCTCCTCACCGGAGACGGCTGCTGGTTCTCGTAAGACCTTCAGTGTCACGTGTTGTGACGTACGCGCCACGGGCTGTCTTTTTCGTAGGCCCCGGTAGGTTCGCTGCAGTTCTCTTAGTGACACCTCCTTAGACCTAGCACAACAGGTACCAAGTTGAATAAGAAGTTTCAACGAATAAATTAGATCCTACACTCAATGAACACTCCAGTTTTAACATTAGTTATTACTATCTTCCACCAACCTTTTGCCACTAATAAAAACCGCTTCCAGAAAACCTAGATGCCATGATGTACCTACCTATCGTCTTCAGTTCAGAGAACGACAAAATAAGAAAAACGATTGACTTTGAAACCGGTATATGAGCTACAATTGGACAGAGTGATACATAATCATCCACGAAAACTACGAATATAAGTCAAGAACCCGACAATTACGACCTGCACTGCGTAATCTTACAAAACGATTGTACACTGGATGTTTTAAAAAAAATTGTATGTTTCTAAGATACTATACAAACATTGATGAGCAGAATCTACACTTACATCTACATGGATACTCTGCAAATCACACTTAAGTGCCTGGCAGAGGGTTCATCCAACCACCATCACAATAATTCTCTATTACTTCACTCTCGAACAGCGCGGGGAAGAAACGAACATCTATATCTTTCCGTGCGAGCTCTGATTTCCCTTATTTTATTATGATGAAGGTTTCTCCCTATGTAGGTCAGTGTCAACAAAATATTGTCGCATTCGGAGGAGAAAGTTGGTGATTGAAATTTCGTGAGAAGATCCCGCTGCACCGAAAGACGCCTCTGTTTGAATGATTTCCACCCGAAATCCTGTATCATGGCAGTAACACTCTCTCCTCTATTTCTCGATAAATACAAAACGTGGTGCTCTTCTCTAAAGTTTCTCCATCTACTCCGTTAATCCTATCTGGTAAGGATCCCAGATTGCGCAGCAGTACTCCAAAAAGAAGACGGATAAGCGTAGTGTAAGCAGTTTCCTGAATAGGTCTGTTACATTTTCGAAGTGTTCTGCCAATAAAACGCAGTCTATGGTTTGCCTTCCCCAAAACATTTTCTGTGTGTTCCTTCCAATTTAAATTGTTCGTAATTGTAATTCCTAGGTGTTTAGTTGAGTTTACGGCCTTTAGATCAGACTGATTTATCGTGTAATCGAAGTTCAGCGCATTCCTTTTAGCATTCATGTGGACTCCACACACATTTCATTATTTAGACTCGATTGCCAATTTTCGCACCATTCAGATATCTTTTCTAGATCTCTTTCTAATTTGTTTTTATCTTGTGATGAGTTTACTACACGATAAGCGACAGCATCATTTGCAAAAAAGCTAAGACGGCTGCTCAGACTGTCTCCCAAATCGTTTATACAGATAAGGAACAGCAGAGGGCCTATAACACTACATTGGGGAACGCCAGAAATCACTTCTGGTTTACTCGAAGACTTACTGGTAATTATTGCGAACTGTGACCTCTCTGACAGGAAATCACGAATCCAGTCGCACAACTGAGACGATATTTCATAAGCACGCAATTTCAGTATAAGCCGCGTGTGTGGTGCTCGTACAGTTTCAGAAGCCTTCAGGAAATCTAGAAATACCGAATTAATTTGAAATTCCTTGCCATTAGCACTCAACACTGCGTGTAAGTAAAGAGCTTGTTGTGTTTCGAAAGAACGATGTTTTCTAAATCCGTGTGACTGTGTGTCAACAAACCCTTCTCTTCGAGGTTCGAACACAATATATCTTCCAAAATCCTGCTGCATATCCACGTTAATGATATGGGCCTGTAATTTATTGGATCACTTCTACTATCTTTCTTGAATATTTGTGTGACCTGTGCAACTTTCCAGTCTTTAGATATGGATATTTCGTCGAGGGAGCGGTTGTATGATTGTTAAGTATGGAGCTATTGCATCAGCATACCAAGGAACCTAATTGGCATATAGTCTGGACCAGAAGACTTGCTTTTGTTAACTGATTTAAGTGTTTCACTACTTCGAGGACATCTACTTATAAGTTACTCATGTTGGCAGCAGTTCTTGATTCGCATTGTGGAACATTTACTTCGTCTTCTTTGGTGAAGGTATTTCGAAAAGCTGTGTTTAAAAACTCTGCTTTCGCAACACTTTCGTCGATAGTATTTCCATTGCTACCCCGCAGAGAGGGCACTGACTTTGTCTAGCCGCTAGCATACTTTACATATGACCAGGATCTCTGTGGATTTTCTGCCAGGTTTCGAAACAAAGTTTCGTTGTGGATCTATTATAAGTACTTCGCACTGAAGTCCGCGCTAAATTCGAGCTGCTCTAAAATATCGCCAATCTTGGAGATTTTGCGTTCGTATAAATTTGGCATACTTTTTCCTTATTTCTGCAACAGTGTTGTAACCTGTTTTGTGTACCGTGGGGAATCAGCTCCGTCGTTTGTTAGTTTATGTAGTATAAATCTCTCAACTACTGTCGATACTATTTCTTTGAATTGAACCCGCATCTGATCTGCACTTACTTTGAATTGAAGCCACATTTGGTCTACACTTATATTTTTAATTTGGAAAAAGTGGAGATTGTCTCTCAGGAAGGCGTCTAGCGAATTTTTATCTGCTTTTTTGAATAGGGGTGTTTTTCGTTTATTTTTGGAGGATTTGGGGCCTACAGCATTCAATTTCGCTACGACAGCCGTGTGTTAATTAATCCCTTATCCGTTTTGATGCTCGTTATTAGCGCAGGAGCAATTATTACGACCACCTGCTTAATAGTGTGTTTGTCCTCCTTTGGAACGCTATACAGCAGCGATTCTGCGTGGCATGGATTCGACAAGTCCATGGTAGGTTTTCTGGGGTACGTGGCACCAGGTGTATACGCACAGGTCACGCCATTTCCGTAAAATACCGCCCTAGGTAGCATTTCGCATGGCTTCTCGTTGTCTTGATTCTAAAACCTACACGGGTATCACGACGAGTGCGGATGTGTGTAAATTAATTAATAATCTATGAGGATAAGTAGACAGGGTTGGTCAGGGGAGCGTGCTCGGATAGCCTAAGCGATAGGGGACCTCCCGTGATAAGAGGGAAATGCGGGTTCGACTCCTCGTTCTGCACAGATGTTTATATGTCGCTTTGGGTGATACATCTATACTTATTACAGTTAAGTTGAATTTCAGGAACGAATTTCAGTATTTCAAAATTGCAGTTCCTCATCAAATATAAAGACTGCAATCGCGAACAGGGCAGGCACAGATGGACGGCTAGCAAATAATTTGTTAGAACATGGCGTCAATTAAAGAACAACAGTGTACTTAGGACAGAGTATTTGTCCTGTCTCACAACACAAAATCACTTGGTTCAGATCTGGATGCAACGACAATATTTTTCTGAAAGCACGTGTATGTTGAATTATATTTTACTCCATTATTAAGACCAAACAGAATAAGTACGAGATCGGTTCACTGTTGCCTTGCACTCTTTAGAGCAAGCGACATCTTTTTCGGCAGCAGTCCAGAATTTACAGAACGAAATACCTGTTCCCTGATCGTCGTTCGTGTATCTGTTACAGAGAGGCTAAGTTCGTAAGGCGGTATTCGAAACTTGGAGGACCACTTTCGATAGAAGTCGACACACTGCACAAATGAATTAAACTGAGGTGCAGATTAATAGGAAACTAACGGGGCGCACGCAGATCACGAATCGCTTTGTGCCTAATGCACTTGGCAAAAACATTTAATGTTTCTGGCACGTTAGAGAGAACACAGTGCCACTCCACTGGTCCTGTTTTTGTGTTTTGTAACAGGAAATACACCGCAGTGATAACTGCCTTCGGCAGTTCCGAAGCCACGGTTTACCAGTACGCTTTCGTAATTTCCACATCCTGAAAGTAACGCCTAGAGCTGATTCTCTCCATAGCAGTTCTTTGTCCTACCAGTTTCGCACCTCGGTGTTACGAGTGTGTAAAGCTGACTTTGCAGTCCGATTTAACCGAAAGTAAATAAATTATGTGCTTCACTTGCCACGGTACGATGGGTGCTAAACCGTACCTCACATCGTTATTACTGACAGCACGCCTTCGTATCTGCGTTCATCTGTATTATCATGCACATATGATCTTACGTGAGATATCAGTTGCTTGCCGTAGACTGTTTTATCCTATACCTCGAGTACTGATTCCTGCTCCTGCAGATTTCACGGTCGGTCTCATCCACGATTACCGTGCAAAAACAGCTAGCTCTTCTGTTACACTCTCCTACTAAACAGCATTGTTCCGAATCCCTTTGATCTCTGTCATTAATTTGACATGACGCGCATGTTAAACCCTCAAGCAGTTCTTAAGGGAGAAGGTACTGTACCAACGCCTTCTACACTTCTTTGCAGCTGCGCTTCGTTTTATCTACCTGACACGATGCAGCACCGGTCTCGCATCCAGGAAGACTAGGGTTCAAATTTTCGCGTGGACATCCAGAATTAGGTTCTCTATAATTTTTCTACATCGATTAATGCGATTTTCGTTATGGTTCCGTTATAAAAGGATACGGTTGGTTTTCTTCTCCAGTCTTGTTCTGTTCGAGCTCGTGATGCTTGTCGTCCTTCTTTTTCCTCTTGACCGAGATCTGCTGTATCCCCTGTGGAGCAAGCGTATTCGGTTTCGAGAAAAAAATCTTACTTAGGTTCCCGGATTGTCAGCAATTCGAAAATCTAGACAAGTCAGCTTACCGACTACAGAAAAGCTTCAGCCTAATCCTAATTATTGTTACTAGTTTAAAAATAAGAAGCCGTAATTTCTGGAAGCTCTGATAGATATTGGGCTGTTACAGAACATGTTGAAACACGCACAGACAAAATGAAGCCGCAGATTGATTTGAGTTCCTCAGTGGTTTACTAGCCATGTATCTGTTGTAGGTAATACGTTCTTTCTGACACTCCTCTTTGACTGAATGTTCAACCGTAATCTTTCTTCCTTTCTACCTCAGAACTGCATCGATCTGCTAGTCGTACGGATGTACACAATTTAATGTGAAATTCGAACCACAGCGGAAACGTTTTTATTCATCGAAATTATTGACAGAGCTGAAAAGCCGTGTCGGTTTCCAGAAAAAATCTAGGACTGCTGGGGACCAAACACCAGATAGAACAGCACTTCCACCATGATAAAAATACCTCAAATAACACCCTATATCCTACTAAAGATTCCAAGAGATAATGGGGGGCCAATGTGACCTAATTGAAGGTGGGTGTATGATACTGGGAGACATGCATGCGCAACATGGGTGTGTGCTGCTCACACTATAATGCAGGGAAAAGCTTAGATGAGGTCAAATTGCTAGTGGTGCTGGTGATACTACTAAGAGCTGTATATACCTCTTCATGTTTTGGCAGCTGATAAGTGTCCAGTTAATTTATATGAGTCGAATACCTGAAGATTTTTAGCTGAAAAATATTCCGTAACGTATCATGCTCACGCAAACATGTACATTGTCGTGAAAAGTGTAATACTTTGTAAGTTTCTCTTCGTTTTCATGCTGGTAATTCGCTCTGGTCATTTTTTAAAATGTCGTTGGAATCCTGGTCTGTTTCGATATTCCAAAGAAATTTACGTTTCAGTGTTCTCCAATGCCTCGTATGTAATTGCCCTTAGCCCTGGGACATTCCATGCAGAGTTTTTCAGATTGCTTGGAAGATATGGTAGCGCATGTAGCACCATGTTAACTTCCTGGGAGTGGACTGAATTTCGAAGTCAGATTATTGAAGTGTTAAGGCCCATAGGGCCAGTCAGTTATGCATTAGCTTACATTTCAGAAAAGAAGATAGTGCCTTATGGTCAGTTTTTACGATGCTCGTCAAATTGACCTCCGCGTAGGAGGTACTTCGAGGTTAGTACATGCCTAAATAAGACGAGGATGGTCCCATCAAACATTTCTCCGACAAGATCGAGTGAGTCATTCAGCGGCACTCGTGTGAAGAGAGACATCACGTCGAAATTTAACATGATGTCAGAGTTCATGATGTGTCGTTGCCTTGGTCGTTGTAGGAAGTCCTCAAAGTTCCGAATGTGGTGTGCACATCTGCCCAAATGTGGTGCCAGCAACTTCTTCAGATATTTTTCAGGAAACCATTGGACCATTGGAGCTGCTCCCGGCGGCCACGGACAGGGGACGAAACACCCGAGGAGGCACGAACCGATTACGAACCGCCCAGCACCATCCAGGCATAAATACTGGACTCGATCCACCCAAGGACCATTTTCGGGTAGCACCTGAAGAATACAGTGAGTTGCGCCGTCGAAATATCGTGCGAGGACGACGTGAACATCCAGCAGAAATCACGAATATTCAACGTATGTGATACATGATTTATTCACAGAGATCTGTCGTTGATGGTTCACATAAAATTGTGTTCACAGCTGTTTGTTGTGCCTGGATGATAGCTCATACATCAGACGCTAGTGTATTATTGGTAGAGTAGTTGGTAAAGTCGACTGCGAGCCATCGGTGGTACACACCACCCAATGGGAGGGGCTAGCATGAGCCACCGGTGGTACACACTAGCTTGAACATATTAACCTGAACATTGTCTCTTCAGATCTAAGAATATGCTCTTCCAATTCGTTTTCAACCTTGTTAGAAAACACTTTATTGTGACCAAAAAATTTTACACTACTGGCAAGCAAAATTGCTACACCAAGAAGAAATGCGGATGATAAACGAGTATTCATTGGACAAATATATTATACTAGAACTGACTTGTGATTACATTTACACGCAATTTGGGTGCATAGATCCTGAGAAATCAGTACCAAGAACAACCACCTCTGGCCGTAATAACGCCTTGATACGCCTGGGCAGTTAGTCAAACAGAGCTTGGGTGGCGTGTACAGGTACAGCTGCCCATGCAGCTTCAACACGATACCACAGTTCATCAAGAGTAGTGACTGGCGTATTGTGACGAGCCAGTTGCTCGGCCACCATTGACCAGATGTTTTCAGTTGGTGAGAGATCTGGAGAATGTGCTGGCCAGGGCAGCAGTCGAACATTGTCTGTATCCAGAAAGGCCCGTACAGGCAACATGCGGTCGTGCGTTATCCTGCTGAAATGGGTTTCGCAGGGATCGAATGAAGGGTAGAGCCACGTGTCGTAACACATCTGAAATGTAACGTCCACTGTTCAAAGTGCTGTCAATGCGAACAAGAGGCGTCCGAGATGTGTAGCCAATAGCACCCGATACCATCACGCCAGGTGATATGCCAGTATGGCGATGACGAATACACGCTTCCAATGTGCATTCACCGCGATGTCGCCAAACACGGATGCGACCATCATGATGCTGTAAACAGAACCTGGATTCATCCGAAAAAATGACGTTTTGCCATTCGTGTACTCAGGTTCGTCGTTGAATACACCATCGCAGGCGCTCCTGTCTGTGATGCAGCGTCAAGGGTAACCGCAGCCATGGTCTACGAGCTGATAGTTCCTGCTGCTGCAAACGTCGTCGAACTGTTCGTACAGATGGTTGTTTTCTTGCAAACGTCTCCATCTGTTGACTCAGGGATCGAGACGTGGCTGCACGATCCGTTACAGCCATGCGGATAAGATGCCTGTCATCTCGACTGCTAGAGATACGAGGCCGTTGGGATCCAGCACGGCGTTCTGTATAACCCTCCTGAACCCACCGATTCCATATTCTGCTAACAGTCATTGGATCTCGACCAACGCGAGCAGCAATGTCGCGATACAATAAACCGCAATAGCGATAGGCTACAATTCGACCTTTATGAAAGTCGGAAACGTAAGGGTACGCATTTCTCCTCCTTACACGAGGCATCACAACAACGTTTCACTAGGCAACGCCGGTCAACTGCTGTTTGCGTATGAGAAATCGGTTGGAAACTTTCCTCATGTCAGCACGTTGTAGGTGTCGCCACCGGCGCCAACCTTGTGTGAATGCTCTGAAAAGCTAATCATTTGCATATCACAGCATCTTCTTCCTGTCGGTTAAATTCCGCGTCTGTAGCACGTCATCTTCGTAGTGTAGCAATTCTAATGGCCAGTAGTGTATATCCTGCTTCACATTTTCGAGTTTATTTCCAGCATGTCCTGTAATTGTTGTCTCGAGCACACTTTACATGCATCACAGTCATTTAATCCATCATCCCCATTTAGATATACTGTAACAGCTAAATGCAATTTACCACATCATTTTTAAACATTATGCTGCATTAATAATGGTAAATGTCCATTATACGAACAAGTTCGTCAAATTGTACTGGTATAATATCGAAAACTTACAGTGGTACATTATAGGCAACAAACTAACTGCTGCAAATAGTCGTGACCGTCTACAAACTAAGATTATTTCGTATATATTTACCTATAAATAAAACATTATGTTGGCCCTTACTTTACAACAGTAATTATCTTCGCCACAAAAACGTACACGAAAATTACAAGATCAACGCTGTCTTCAGACGATCTGTTCCTCAAGCCACACAGAACTCATAGCTGACGATATGGGTCCGGGAACCACGTAGTCACATTGACCTCACTAAATGTTGGTTAGTACGAGATGCACGAATTTTGTAGGAGTGGTACGAATTAGGAGCCGGTACAATATAGGCAACTCTCCATTATCTCATAAAATCCAGTGGGTAGAAGTGTTTATGTTGGGCTAATTTTGAAAACTCTATTCGTGAGATCGTTAATAACAAAGTTCGTTCAATTCACGCTACAACTTATTTTGTATTATTTCATTCTCTTGCGTAATGAATCTACATCAGTAGGCGACCTGCTCTTCTTTGTACCTTTGACATTTTTGTCCAGTTCTTAGATATTTGTCACTAAATTAGAATACTGCCGCAGCACGCATTAATTTAACAACCCAAGCTCTTGTGTTCTACAGACAGTGTTCGCATGTTAACAATTTCGTAGAAGTCTGCATTTCTGCCGCAACTAGAGCAACAGTTGGGTTTGCATGTCTGTCCCATTCATTTGCACTTCGTGACACTGCCCCTGGATTTAAAATTTGAATTAATTAACCTCCTATTTAATTTTTACTTCTTGGGTGTGAGCGCTGTTTTTTGACCTGATGTCTGAATTCCTTCCTTCATTGCCTTTGGTGCATCATTTCTATTATCATTGGCAGCTGTGGCTCTGGGAGAGAGAGGGGGGGGGGGGCGGCAAACTGGCGTATCTACTCTAGGCAGCAAATTCAGGGGGCGCCAAATTCATATTCCTGAACAAAAAAAACTCTTTCACAAAGTGCCTAGCATCCAGCGCACATTGGTCTATCGATTATTCACGTGATTTTGAAACACATCCCAGTTGGTTTTTGAATATATTTGAACACATTATATGTTCATTTTTGAACGAATCGTAAGTTGATTTTTGAATGCGTGCATAGTGAACGTGATGTCTCAGCCAGGGGGATACCCGTCGCATCTAGAAATAAAGACTTTCTCGCAAACGAAAAGGGGCGGGGCTATACGAGCTGAGCCAAATAAACCCGAACAGGTGAATACCAATCACTACTGGTTTATGTGGTTGATTACGTGTGCGAATGATCAGATTTGTTATAATTATTAGCGAAATCCATAGATTCAGACTACCAGAATGGAAATAAATGACTAACAGGAATTACATCTAAGGAAGGTTACACATTACCTTCTTGGTGCATCCAGGGAAATGAAATTTTGACAGAAAATTTTTGCCAGATCGCTGCACTACTAGGAACCAGTAGCACAGTCCACAGTTAGCAGGCAGCCCATTTTTCCTTCCCAGGCTGCATTTCCTTTAACCTGCCCCTCCCTCCCTATCCTTGCTCCTTCCCCGCTGCCCCCTCCTTCCCCTCTCTCAAATATATGTCGACCTGGCTATCCACATGGTTCCCTGTAGTGCTTGCAATTTTGTTCCTCCTGCCCGTTCTTTTTCATCCTTTGTGACGTTCAGGTTCCTGCTTGAGGTTTGACCTCCACTTCTAAATTTTCTGTTTTTAGTGTGAGCCATTTGGGACAGTACTCCCTCCCTAGCGTCTACGGCGTGGACTCCTCTCCCCCCCCCCTTCCTTCCCCACCGTAGCTACCCTCCACCCCCCTAAGTAGCATCGGAACTCCCGGCAATGGCCGCTGTGCCAGGCGGCCCTTGCTGTGGCTGGGTGGCGCCCATGGGGAGAGGCCCTGATCAGAATGGGTGGTATCAGGGCGGAAGCGTATCAAGCTGCAAAAATCTGGCCATTCTCAAATGGCCGTCTCCCTGAATGGTGAAGGATAATTGAACGCTGCTTCGTATGACTTGGCAACCTTCCCTACCTGGCTAAACCATGGAAGGAGGGCCAGGCTCATTGTCTTGGGATGAAACACTTTCTCTACTACCTCATCTGTATTAGGGCGGCCGGGGACACATTTACTGCCACAAAGCCATTGTTTTTTGTGGAGAATGTTGAGGGCAAGTCTGGTGAAGTGGAGTCTCTCAGTAAGATGTGGTCGGGCTCCCTGTTGATCAAAGCTTCTTCTGCTGTCCAATCTGCAGTTCTTCGTGCTTGTGATCGTCTTGGTAATGTCTCAGTATCTATTACTCCTCAAAAACCTCTAAACATGGTCCAGGAGTGATTTTTCATAGGGACCTCATCCTGCAAAGTGATGAGGAACACTGGGCTAATCTGGAGTGATGCAGCATTCATTTTGTTTGACGTGTGCAGAAGGGTCATAAAGACAATTGCGCCTTCATTCTGACTTTCAAGGGGGCTACCCTCTCAAAGGTCAAAGTTAGGTGCTACAGATGTGACGTGAAGCCATATGTCCCACCACCCATGAGGTGTTTTCCGTATTTGCGTTTTGGGCATATATCTTCCTTCTGTATGGTAGACCTTCTGTGTGGTTACTGTAGACATCCATTCCATGAGGGAAGCCCTTGTGTCCCGCCTGCGTGTGTCAATTGTCATGATCTCACTCTCCAGATTACCCGGCTTACAAAGAGAGAAAAAAATATCCACGAGTATAAGTCACTGGATTGCCTATCTGATGCTGAGGCTCGCCAAAAATATGAGAGAATCCATCTGGTGTCACTTTCTTCAACTTTTGCCTCTGTTACATCCCTTCCCCCTCCTACCTCTTCCTTAACCCAGCCACATCCCCCTCTCCCCTCCTCCTCCCCTGCAGTTCCCATTCCCTCTACTCTGGGAGTTGCTCCCCCTCCGTGGATGAAGAAGTGGGACTCCCCTGGGACCCCTCTTCCTGGTGTCTCTCAGGCTGGAAGCCTGTTACCACTACTTGGCCATCAGACACACTATCTTTGTGTCCCAATGTCACTCACCCTCTTCCCATTCTAGGTCTTGCAGAAGCCTGTACTCCCTCTGTGCCTTGTCCTCATCCACCTCCAAAAGAGAAGAAGAAACATAAGTCCCAAGACAAGCCCCCCCCCCCTCCACCTCGTACCCTCAGAAGTGCCATCTCCCATCTCACTACCAGAGTCTAACATTTTATTTATGGATGTCACCAATCCTTGTTGGGGCGACCACTGACTGACGTGACCTCTCCTCAGCTTCTTTATGTCTAACTTGGACTCTCTCCACACTATAACCTAAGGGGCTTGCAAAGGATACTATCGTCATCTACGGAAAATACAACGCTTTGTTTCCTCCTATTCTGTATTCTGTCTTGTTCTACAAGAAATGCACTTCTGTGATGACCACTCTCCAACATTTAGTGACTATCAGGCATTCTATTGAAACTGTTCTGGCCCTGGGATAGCATCTGGAAGGGTCTGCAGTTTAGCTCACTCCAATGTTATTAGTGACTGGATCCCCCTCCATATCAGCCTGGAAGCAATAATGGTTAGATTGACTCTGTCAATCACTGTTTGCAATGTCTACCCTAATAAACACCAAATCCCGCCCTGTTTCTCATCCTTGGGGACTTCAATGCACACCACCCTCTCTGGGGGAGTGGCAGTTCAGTGGGTAGGGGTCTCCTAATTGACCAACTTATTACAGACTTTGATTTATGTCTCCTCAGTGGCAGTTCCCGTACCCACTTCATTGCCACTCATGGTGCATTTACTGATTTCGATCTCACGATCTCCTCCCCTGCTCTCATGGCTTCCCTGCATTGGTCACCCCATGATGATCTTTGTGACAGTGACCACTTTCTGGTGATAATATCGTTTCCCTGCCGTTGCCAGGCAGACAGGCCCCCATGTTGGGCATTCTGCAGGGCCAGTTTACATTTATATACGTCTGCTGTGCACTTAGACACCTCTCTCTCCAATTGCATTGATGCGGTCGTGCAAGGCATCTCTACCACTATTCTTCATGCTGCTGGCACTGCTGTTCCCCTATCCACAGGACCCCTTGGTCATCGACTGGTACCATGGTTGATCGAGGATGTAGCAGTCGCTGTCCAGGACTGCCAACGGGCACTACAGCGATTTAAATGATACCCTTCCCTGACCAGCCCCATCACTTTTAAGTGTTTCCATGTTAGGGCTCGTTACTTTATTAAGTAGAGTAAAAAGAAATGCTGGGAGCGCTATGTTTCCTCCCTGGGGACGTATGCCTCTTCCTCGCAGGTCTGGTCCAAGCTCTGTAGCCTTCTGGGCTGCCAGCGACAGTGAACTGTCCAGGGTCTTATCCTTCAAGGTGCTCTGTGTACTCATCTATTGGTCCTTTGTGAACATCTTGCAACACACTTTGTGACAGCATTGGTATCCACTTCCTATCCTTTTACTTTTTTCCGTCAGAAACGCCTAGTTGAACAGATCCCCTCTGTTTCAATCCCCACCACACTGAATCCTATAATGAACCCTTCACTCAGTGGGAGTTCTCACAGCTCTTCACATGACATGGCACCAGGCCCAGATTCCATACAGAAACAGATGACCCAACACTCGGACGTTACCCAGAGGCAATATCTACTCAGGATCTTCAACCGAATTTGGCTCACTTGTGCTTTACTGTCACAATAGTGAGCCAGCATAGTTATTCCCATCCTTATGCCCAGGAAAAACACAACATCTATCAACAGCTAACACCCAATTAGCGTGACGAACGTACTTTTTAAACTGCTTGAGAGGATGGTTAGCTCTGAGATGGCTCTGAGCACTATGCGACTTAACTTCTGAGGTCATCAGTCGTCTAGAACTTAGAACTAATTAAACCTATCTAACCTAAGGACATCACACACATCCATGCCCGAGGCAGGATTCGAACCTGCGACCGTAGCAGTCGCGCGGTTCCGGACTGAGCGCCTAGAACCGCTAGACCACCGCGGCCAGGATGGTTAGCTTCTGATTATGTTGGGTATTCACATCTCAGGGCCTTTTGTCCCCATTCAGTATGACTTCTGGGAAGGATGATCTCCAACCGACCATTTACTCAGACTGCAAACGGCAATCTGACAGGCTTTTAATAACCACCATCACCTTGTTACGGTCTTCTTTGAGCTACATAAGGCATACGACATGGCTTGGCGCCACTACATTTTAGTTACCCTCCATGACTGAGGCTTTAATGCCCCCTTCCAATTTTGTTTCCGCGAGTTTTTCTCATTGGCACTTCTCGGTTTGAGTAGGCACTTCACGAAGCACCCCTCAGATTCAGGAGAACAGTATCCCACAGGGTTCCGTGTTAAGTGCTATACTCTTCCTCATACCCATCAATGGGCTTGAAACCTCTGTTGGGTCTATGGTTACCCCAGCATTGTATGTCGACAATTTTTGCATCTAGTGCAGCTCCCACTCGGTAGCATATGCTGATCACCGGCTCCAAGACATCATCTGATGGGCCTCTGTGTGGGTTGTCTCCCATGGCTTCCAGTTTCCTCCCTCCAAAATCCAGGCTATACATTTTTGTCACGGACCCACAATACACCCCCCCCCCCCCCCCCCACCCAGAACTTCATGTAGGCGACCAGCTCCTAGATGTTGTAGCACAGTCCCATTTCTTGGCCTTATTTTTGATAAAAAGCTGACATGGCTGCCCTACATTCACCACCTGAAGGACTACATGCATGTGGAAGCTTAATACTCTCCACCTCCTGGCCCACACATCTTGGGACCATGCTACTCTTCACCATCTACCATGCTCTATCGGGTCCAGACTAGATTATGATAGTCAAGTTTATGGCTCAGTGGGCTCAGTGGCTCCTTCCACTCTGAAAATACTTGACCCTGTTCACCATTGTGGGGTGCATCTGGCTATTGGTGCCTTTCACACTAGTCCCATTGACCGTCTCCATCAGAAGTGGGGATTCCCCCTCTACAAATACAATGGAGCCAACTCCTAGTTTCTTATGCAATCACCATTCGCCATTTTGTTGACTATCCTGTGTACCTTGTCATCTTTGCAAACAACCGCCCACAGGTGCGATTGCTATTTGGAATGCGCCTTACTTACCTCTTTTGGGATCTCCATCTCCATTCACTGGAATGAGCTCTGTGTATTCCACCCCCCTCCGCCCACCTTGGATGGCGCCTAGACCATGTATTAGAACCGACCTATTCCTGGGTCCTACGGTCTCTGTTGCCCCTATGGTCTTCCAGCCTCTTGTATGTCCGATCCTTGCAGAGTTCCAGAGTGCCATCATCTTCTACACTGATGATTCTAAGATGATAGGTGAGGCAGTATAAGCTTTCACATCTTCTGCTGGCTTAGAACACCAATTATTGCTGGAGCTGCTAGCCATTTACAGGACCCTCCTTTTTGTTACAGTGTTTTAATATGTTGTTGTTGTAGTCTACAATCCAGAGACTGGTTTCATGCAGCTCTCCATGCTACTCTATCCCAGTATGTACTGCAGCCTACATCCCTCTGAATCTGCTTAGTGTATTCATCTCTTGGTCTCCCTCTACGATTTTTACCCTCCACGCTTCCCTCCAATACTAAATTGGTGATCCCTTGGTGTCTCAGAATATGCCCTACCAACCGATCCCTTCTTTTAGTCAAGCTGTGCGACAAACTTCTCTTCTCTCCAATTCTATTTAATACCTCATCATTAGTTATGTGATCTACCCATCTAATCTTCAGCATTCTTCTGTAGCACCACATTTCGAAAGCTTCTATTCTCTTCTTGTCCAAACTATTTATCGTCCATGTTTCACTTCCATACATGGCTACACTCCATACAAATACTTTCAGAAACGACTTCCTGACACTTAAATCTATACTCAATGTTAACAAATTTCTCTTCTTCAGAAACGCTTTCCTCGCCATTGCCAGTCTATATTTTATGTCCTCTCTACCATCAGCAGTTATTTTGCTCCCCAAATAGCAAAACTCCTTTACTACTTTAATTGTCTCATTTCCTAATCTAATTACCTCAGCATCAGCCGACTTAATTCGACTACATTCAATTGTCCTCGTTTTGCTTTTGTTGATGTTCATCTTACATCCTCCTGTCAAGACACTGTCCATTCCGTTCAACTGCTCTTCCAAGTCCTTTGCTGTCTCTGACAGAATTACAATGTCATCGGCGAACCTCAAAGTTTTTATTTCTTCTCCATGGATTGTAATACCTACTCCAAATTTTTCTTTTGTTTCCTTTACTGCTTGCTCAATATACAGATTGAATAACATTGGGGAGAGGCTACAACCATGTCTCACTCCCTTCCCAACCATTGCTTCCCTTTCATGTCCCTCTATTCTTATAACTGCCATCTGGTTTCTGTACAAATGTAAATAGCCTTTCGCTCCCTGTATTTTACCCCTGCCACCTTCAGAATTTGAAAGAGAGTATTCCAGTGAACATTGCCAAAAGCTTTCTCTAAGTTTACAAATGCTAGAAATGTAGGTTTTCCTTTCCTTAATCTTTCTTCTACGATAAGTCGTAGGGTCAGTATTGCCTCACGTGTTCCCATATTTCTACGAAATCCAAACTGATCTTCCCCGAGGTCAGCTTCTACCAGTTTTTCCATTCGTCTGTAAAGAATTCGTGTTAGTATTTTGCAGCCGTGACTTATTAAACTGTCAACGCCTGCTTTCTTTGGGATTGGAATTATTATATTCTTCTTGAAGTCTGAGGGTATTTCACCTGTCTCATACATTTTGCTCACCAGATGGTAGAGTTTTGTCAGGACTGTCTCTCCCAAGGCTGTCAGTAGTTCTAATGGAATGTTCTATTCCCAGGGCCTTGTTTCGACTCTATCAAACTCTTCACGCAGTATCATATCTCCCATTTCATCTTCATCTACATCCTCTTCCCTTTCTATAACATTGCCTTCAAGTACATCGCCCTTGTATAGACCCTCTATATACTCCTTCCACCTTTCTACTTTCCCTTCTTTGCTTAGAACTAGGTTTCCATCTGAGCTCTTGATATTCATACAAGTGACTCTCTTTTCTCCAAAGGTCTCTTTAAATTTCCTGTAGGCAGTATCTATCTTACCCCTAGTGATGTGCGCCTCTACATCCTTACATTTGTCCTCTAGCCATGCCTGCTTAGCCATTTTGCACTTCCTGTCGATCTCATTTTTGAGACGTTTGTATTCCTTTTTGCCTGCTTCATTTACTGCATTTTTATATTTTCTCCTTTCATCAATTAAATTCTATATTTCTTCTGTCATCCAAGGATTTCTACTAGCCCTCGTCTTATTACCTACTTGATTCTCTGCTGCCTTCACTACTTCATCCCTCAAAGCTAGCCATTCATCTTCTACTGTATTTCTTTCCCCCATTCTTGTCTATTTTTCCCTTATACTCTCCATGAAACTTTGTACAACCTCTGGTTTAGTCAGTTTATGCAGATCCCATCTCCTTAAGTTCCCACCTTTTTGCAGTTTCTTTAGTTTTAATCTACAGCTCATAACCAACAGATTGTGGTCAGAGTCCACATCTGCCCCTGGAAATGTCTTACAATTTAAAACCTGATTCCTAAATCTCTGTCTTACCATTATATAATCTATCTGAAACCTGTCAGTATCTCCAGGCCTCTTCCATGTTTACAACCTTCTTTTATGATTCTTGAACCAAGTGTTAGCTATGATTAAGTTGTGCTCTATGCAAAATTCTATCAGGCGGCTTCCTCTTTCATTTCTTACCCCCAATCCATATTCACCTACTACGTTTCCTTCTCCTCCTTTTCCTACTGTCGAGTTCCAGTCACCAATGACTATTAAATTTTCGTCTCCCTTCACTATCTGAATAATTTCTTTTGTCTCATCAAACATTTCTTTAATTTCTTCATCATCTGCAGAGTTAGTTGGCATACAGACTTGTACTACTGTTGTAGGCATGGGCGTCGTGTCTATCTTGGCCACAATAATGCGTTCACTATGTTGTTTGTAGTAGCTTACCCGAACTCCTATTGTTTTATTCATTATTAAACCTCCTCCTGCGTTACTCCTATTTGATTTTGTATTGATAACCCTGTATTCACCTGACCAAAAGTCTTGCTCCTCCTGCCACCGTACTTCACTAATTCCCACTATATCTAACTTTAACGTATCCATTTCCCTTTTTAAATTTTCTAACCTACCTCCCCGATTAAGGGATCTGACATTCCACGCTCCGATCCGTAGAACGCCAGTTTTCTTTCTCCTGATAACGACGCCCCCTTGAGTAGTCCCCGCCCGGAGATCCGAATGGGGGACTATTTTACCTTCGGAATATTTTACCCAAGAGGACCCCATCGTGATTTATCCATACAGTAAACCTGCATGCCCTCGGGAAAAAGTACGGCCGTAGTTTCCCCTTGCTTTCAGCTGTTCGCAGTACCAGCACAGCAAGGCCGTTTTGGTTAGTGTTACAAGGCCAGATCAGTCAATCATCCAGACTGTTGCCCATGCAACTACTGAAAAGGCTGCTGCCCCTCTTCAGGAACCATATGTTTGTCTGGCCTCTAAACAGATACCCCTCCGTTGTGGTTGTACCTACGGTACGGCTATCTGTATCGCTGAGGCACACAAGCCTCCCCATCAACGGCAAGGTCTATGGTTCATGGTACCGACGCAATGAGCAGCCTGCAGGCTGTCGACCGATGCTACTCTCGCCACCCTTTGCTTTCTGCTATGCATGACCTTCTCTCTGCCCTTGGCCATGCCGCTTGCTCAGTTGTCTTTCTCTGGGTACCTAGACATGTGGGCATCCCAGGGAATGAACTGGCTGACTGTTTGACTAGATAAGCAGATATTTACCCCCTCCCCCCATCCCTTTCATGATTACAGTTGTGAATATGCAGATCTACGTCAAATCTCTCTTTGCCCAAAAGTGGAATAACCTCTGGTGCACTTGTGCTCTCAGTAATAAACGCCGGCCAGAGTGGCCGTGCGGTTCTAGGTGCTAGAGTCTGGAACCGAGCGACTGCTACAGTCGCAGGTTCGAATCCTGCCTCAGGCATGGATGTGTGTGATGTCCTTAGGTTAGTTAGGTTTAATTAGTTCTAAGTTCTAGGCGTCTGATGACCTCAGAAGTTAAATCACATAGTGCTCAGAGCCATTTCAGTAATAAACTTTGCCCAGTCAAGGAGTCTACCGAAGTTTGGTGCTCCTCCGTGTGATCCTCTTGGAAGAGTACACTGTCTTATGCCGTCTATGCATTGGTCATACCAGACTCACTATTGTTTCTCCTTGCGTAACGAACTACTCCAACAATGTGGTTGTGGAGCCAGACTAATGGTATCCAATATATTGGTGCAATGTCCCCTTCTTTTGGCTCTTTGTATTACGTCTAGTCGTCTGGATCCTTTAATTTTAACATTAGCAGACGATTCATGGATAGTTGAACTGGTCCTCTGTTTTCTCCATGGAAGTGGTTTTTATTTTCAGATATAAGGGTTTGGTTTACTCCTGGAGCTGGAGCAGGGGCAGGGTGGTTGTGGTTCGGACCTCTCTTCATGTTTTCTCCGTCTGGGACCCATGACCACTCGCAGCTTTTAGATTTAGCCTACCCTTTTATACCTCCTACTGTGTGTGTTTTATCTTCCTCGTTTTATAATTTGACTCCCCTGACTGGATCTGTCCACTTTTAATGGACCCTCACTCTTCCGCGTGTAACTTTGGAATCACGTGACTGGTGACTTCACCGTTTAATCCCATAACCCTCGTCAGTTAATCAATCAATCAATCAATCCGGTTAGCGGTCACTTTAAGGCTGCGGTCTTAGTGGCACCGATATCGGCGAATTCCGCCGACGATCAACATCAGCTGATCTTTTCAAATCAGTATGCCAGCGTAAGTGCGGAGAGACTTAGCCGATCTCATCACCTGAAGGTGCAGACTTTGGACGACATTTGGTGAAATTCAAATCAGTTTGTTTTCTTCGGTCAAATCTACTGATGTTCTCACACATGAGGTGTGAGAAACTGATGTTTAATCCAAGAAACAATGAATTTGTGGCATCCTGAGGATAAAAAATCATAATCTGGATGTAGTTCGGAATCTTCTACAGAAATTGAAGGCTTATTGGAAACCACAACTAGGCAAATCTTTATCGGAAATTTTAGGTGTGAATTGTAATCTCAAAAAATAATTTGTTCAAATGAGAATGTAGTATCTTGTGCTTATAGTTCATGTAGTGGATCTTTTTTGTGTTGTGGTTGGTGGACATTAACTGTCTACAAAGTACTATTACTATTTACTGATGTTTTTATGCTAGGAGGGGGGTGTTACATGAAATGGTTTGCAAATGTGGTGTTACGTGCATCCAGTTTTCAGTGCTTTACGTGTTCGTAGTATCGTATTCTAAGCTTTATCTTTTACGCGTATGCTAAATGGTAATCATTGAAGGTTAACTAATGTATGCCTGCACAACTTCAAATAAATTCACCAAAACATAGTGTTTGTAACCTTGCTTTTCATCACTACGGTAATCATATTGAGTGCGTTAAGCCGAAGACTCAAACGCAAAACGCTTTCGGATAACGAATGCAAATTTCGGGTACTTGTAGAGGTGTAATTCGAGGTCAGTTAAAAAATCCGATACATTAAAGATACAGTTCTGGCTCAAGTAAAAGTAGACGTGACATTTCGGTATATGACACCTGGCGATTCCATCTTTCCACTATTCAAGCCTATGCCACATTCTGAAAATACGATTTCAAAGTTTTTGTTCGATATCATGGATGATATTTACGAGGCTCTAGAGACCAATTTAAGAGCTAATATCTTCACTCTTGCACCACAAACACCGAAATGTTAAATTTATTCTGTACCGAATTTTAACCTACGCTTTCTGCAAATGCACTAAGAAGACACAGTGATAAGTTATAGATGATTTCCTATATTGAAATCTACGCTCGATTTCAAATAATACTGCTATCAGAAACCTTGTTACTTCCTTTCTCAAATCCGCTGAGCAAGCGATTAAAGAGCACTGAAGTTTCCTGTACTAGAAACTGATTATCTGAATATTCTGCCACCATTGCATTAATTTTCACCATTTTTTAAATAAGGTGAGCTGCTTGAAGCCACAAATCTATCTTTCATTAAATGAATAATTCTTTCTTACTCACACAAAATTTATCCGTGTATCATACAGCTTCTACTTTCATCACGTAAGATAACCATTATGTGCTGACAACCTCACTGGCAAAAACCTTTATACATTGAAGTCGCAAATTCTATCACTGTTGCATAATAAACCATTCTCAGAGCAACGTGTTGTGGGGGAGAGCCTTATTGCGGTGTATCACTGAAACTACATATTTTGGTAATATACCACATAAGTATGAAACACATCATGTACGGCATTTAGTATTCAAGGCTCCTTCTGTCGCTAATTGGTTGTGGGAGAAGGAAAATGTTCTCACAAAGTTAAAGCATTTTTAACTTTCGTAGCATGGCGTTTTCCCCTTCATCTCATGTTCATAAAACTTGTCGCATAATTCCAATAACTGATGACACAGTGTACAGTACTCGCCATGATCATTTCGAGACAGATATAGATAATTACATGTATTCGAGACCTTTTTAATCGCAAACGCAACACTGCAGCACTCGCCTCCAAGCACAAAGGCGTCGTGGTATCCATGCCACCTTTGGAGGTTAAAATCTTATCCATACTTCATACATACAGTAGATTCTAAACTAACCTAACCTCCCCTCCTTGACCTTGCCACAAACTAACGAAGAAGATCGGACGAACCACGACCAAGCTGTTGGCCAATGTTATCGGTTGGCATCTGGTGGAGGGGGTCTGACGAACGTTGTCGGTAACACTGTAAACGCGAAATAAGTTCTGTTCTCAGAATAGCGCTGTAGGAACACGTAATAACGTCTAACCGAAGAATAAACGCGGAACAATTGAACCGGTGATCCTGGCAGGGTTAGCGAAGTTCCCCAGAGAATAAGTTTTGACAGTGGCTGGAATAGTTACAGAATTAGAGTTGACAAGACCGATTGTGAGAACAAGAAAGGAGAAGAAACGTGAACATCCCACAAATTACATAGATGAATATGACGATTCCAAATTTATATAAAAATTTCTTACCACTACTTTTCGATCTCATGCTTCAGAAACTGGAGCACATGAATCAAATGCGAAACTATTTCCTAACATAAAACTTGCCAAAATAGTCCCCTTTACATTGCGTGTGTTACAATTGCTGCAATATCAGAAGGGCCTACTTTGTTTTATCTAACAGACAGTGACGTAATAGACGTAATCAAATCAAGAAACCGTCTAGGGTTCTATTCATATCAACAACTTTTTCAGTATTAGACAGCAACATTTTGATTGTTCATGTACCAAAACGTTTGACGAACCTTGATGAGGTAAGATTATTTTGTAGAAAGGAAAGCACGCCGTGTAAAACTGTAGCAAGATTATAGAGAAAAAAATGTTGGGGTCTAAGGACTGAAGAAATGAGTACTGTCTTGCTTGTCTCTTGGCTTTACTGGTTTTATGTTTCCTATATTTAATTTTATGTCACACGAAAGAGAACGTTAATAAAGAGTGCAAATTTTCTGAAGAGTTCTTATTCTCCCAGTCACATATTGTATAATCCCACCCAGTATTAGTTGAGAGTTTTTTAAAGGAGGTAGGTTGTCACCCCGTCCTACTGGGAGCAGGAGAGCCACCACAGGACATTTTAATTTCCACTGTCCTGAATATAGTTTTTATGGCTTCCATTCCAAAGTATATACGTTTGAATTCCACAGAGCGAAATAACTGTGATGAGGGGATAGAAGAATATTGTGTGAAGAGGCGTGGCACTGCACTTTGGCACACTTACGACAAAATGACATGTCTTACATTTCTTCGAACATATACACTCCTGGAAATTGAAATAAGAACACCGTGAATTCATTGTCCCAGGAAGGGGAAACTTTATTGACACATTCCTGGGGTCAGATACATCACATGATCACACTGACAGAACCACAGGCACATAGACACAGGCAACAGAGCATGCACAATGTCGGCACTAGTGCAGTGTATATCCACCTTTCGCAGCAATGCAGGCTGCTATTCTCCCATGGAGACGATCGTAGAGATGCTGGATGTAGTCCTGTGGAACGGCTTGCCATGCCATTTCCACCTGGCGCCTCAGTTGGACCAGCGTTCGTGCTGGACGTGCAGACCGCGTGAGACGACGCTTCATCCAGTCCCAAACATGCTCAATGGGGGACAGATCCGGAGATCTTGCTGGCCAGGGTAGTTGACTTACACCTTCTAGAGCACGTTGGGTGGCACGGGATACATGCGGACGTGCATTGTCCTGTTGGAACAGCAAGTTCCCTTGCCGGTCTAGGAATGGTAGAACGATGGGTTCGATGACGGTTTGGATGTACCGTGCACTATTCAGTGTCCCCTCGACGATCACCAGTGGTGTACGGCCAGTGTAGGAGATCGCTCCCCACACCATGATGCCGGGTGTTGGCCCTGTGTGCCTCGGTCGTATGCAGTCCTGATTGTGGCGCTCACCTGCACGGCGCCAAACACGCATACGACCATCATTGGCACCAAGGCAGAAGCGACTCTCATCGCTGAAGACGACACGTCTCCAATCGTCCCTCCATTCACGCCTGTCGCGACACCACTGGAGGCGGGCTGCACGATGTTGGGGCGTGAGCGGAAGACGGCCTAACGGTGTGCGGGACCGTAGCCCAGCTTCATGGAGACGGTTGCGAATGGTCCTCGCCGATACCCCAGGAGCAACAGTGTCCCTAATTTGCTGGGAAGTGGCGGTGCGGTCCCCTACGGCACTGCGTAGGATCCTACGGTCTTGGCGTGCATCCGTGCGTCGCTGCGGTCCGGTCCCAGGTCGACGGGCACGTGCACCTTCCGCCGACCACTGGCGACAACATCGATGTACTGTGGAGACCTCACGCCCCACGTGTTGAGCAATTCGGCGGTACGTCCACCCGGCCTCCCGAATGCCCACTATACGCCCTCGCTCAAAGTCCGTCAACTGCACATACGGTTCACGTCCACGCTGTCGCGGCATGCTACCAGTGTTAAAGACTGCGATGGAGCTCCGTATGCCACGGCAAACTGGCTGACACTGACGGCGGCGGTGCACAAATGCTGCGCAGCTAGCGCCATTCGACGGCCAACACCACAGTTCCTGGTGTGTCCGCTGTGCCGTGCGTGTGATCATTGCTTGTACAGCCCTCTCGCAGTGTCCGGAGCAAGTATGGTGGGTCTGACACACCGGTGTCAATGTGTTCTTTTTTCCATTTCCAGGAGTGTATGTTTTATATATCAAACTCTTCAGAAAGATATGCGCTACAAACTGACCATATTTTTGAAAAATCTATATTTTAAAGTTTTTGATGCCCTACCATACCTCAAACACTCGAGGAGGGGGGATCACAATCCCCGGTTTGGAAATATCGTAGGTCCAGGGCTGATCATTGTTAGCCGAATTTGCATTATCTTGCACATCATTAACTACAAGATTACTCACAACTAAACATTGTGCCTGCAGACAGAAATTTTTGAATTTTCACTTGCTACTGAATTTAGGAGCTCGTTAATATTAACGGCTGTTAGTGCAATTAGCAACTGTTAGTACATTAAGCTCAACATAGTTAAAACTGAGTAATTTCCCCCGACAATGGCGTTATCACTATGGGTGTCGTCAAAATTAACGTTTGTGAACTCACTGCTCCACATGCACAAATCAAAATGACTGTTGCTAATTCATAATAATAATAATAATCATAATTCACCATTTGAAATTCACTTCTATACAAAGTCGCTCCACTGGATAACGAAGCACCGCTGAAAATTTAAAATACTCTCAACGTAACTTTGCTGTGGCAATCAGACTGCCTCTCCAAAGATTATTACGTCTGCCACCTTGCCGTAATTCCGCCGTGTATGAAGATTCTTGCAAGTCTGCTTCTGTAGCTGCGGTGTCAGCGCGACAGATTGCTAACCGAAGTGAGCCCGGGTTCGATTCCCGGCTATGTCGCAGATTTTCGTAGCTTGAGAACTCTGTGGTCTTTCGTCCTTAACGTCTGTATCGTCGTAACTAACTAAGAAAATCTTCTCCAGTGCAATGTCGTATCGACCTTCCATCATTAAGATGGCTGTGATGAGCACGACTTGAAAGCCAATAAACTGAAATAAATAAAAAGGATTCTTGCGAGAAGAGTCAATCACTTCTACATGACTGGGACACTGGTGGTTTGAACACGGGAACTCAAACATTTATGGTCAAGAGCATTATTTTATCATCCAGCGACCTACAGATATTTACAATAAAGGTCACTACAGTGAGGTGACAAAAGTCATGGGATACCTTCTACTATCATCGGACCCCCTTCTGCCCGGGGTATTGCAACAACTCAACGTGGCTTGGATTTAACAAGTTGTTGGACTTCCCATGCCGAAATATTGAGCCACACTGTCTTTACAGTAATCGATAATTTCGAAAGTGTTGCTGGTGCAGGATTTTGTGCATGAACTGACCTCTGAGTTATATCCCATAAATGTTAGATAGGATTCATGTCGGGCAATCTGGGTGGCCAAATCTTTGCCCTAATTGCCCAGAATTTCTTCAAATCAATCACGAACAATTGTGGCTCGGTGATGACATCGTTGTTTGAGAAGATGAATTCCATGAATGGCTGCAAGTGGCCTCCAAGTAGCCAAACATAACCATTTCCAGTCAGTGATCAGTTCAGTCAAACCAGAGAACCCAGCCCGTTCCATTTCAACATGACCCAGACCATTATGGAGCCACCACCAGCTTGCACAGTACCTTGTTGACAACCTGGACTCATGGCTTCATGCGGTTTGCGGCACTCAAACCCTACCCTCAGCTCTTAGCAACTGAAATGAGGGCTCATCTAACCAGGTCTTGTTTCAGTCATCTAGGGACCAACCAATATGGTCTTGAGCCCAAGAGAGGAGCTGTAGGTGATGTCGTGCTATTACCAAAGGCACTCTCTATGGTCATCTGCTGCCATAGCTCATTAACACCAGATTTCACCTAAAGGATATGTTCATTGTATGCCCCACATTGGTTTCTGTGGTTATTTCACACAGTGTTGCTTGTATCTTAGCAGTGACAACTCTATGCAAATGCCGCTGCTCTCACTCGGTAAGTGAAGGCCATTGGCTACAGCATTGTCCTAGGTGAAAGGTAGTCCCTGAAATATGGTATTCTCAGCACAGTGTTGACACTGTTGATCTCCAATAACTGAATTCCCTAACATTTTCCAAAGTGGAATTTGCCATGCATTTAGCTCCAACTACTACTATGCATTCAAAGTCAATTAATTCACATTGTGTGGCTATGATCACATTGAAAACTTTTCACATGAGCCACCTGAGTACAAAGACAACTTCGCTGATGGACTGGACTATTTTACCTTGGATACACAATATTACCGCCATCTGTATATGTGCATATTACTATCCCATGTATTTTGTCACCTCAGTGTGTATTGTGTACCATGAAATACCATCAAGATGTTTCACAATATTAAATTTATATCACTTGTCTGTTCCCAAAGTGTATGCACACCTGTTCTCCCTTGCTTTATGACAATATTAATTGAATCGTCAGGTCTGTATGTCAGCAAAACATTTTTTGTATAACGACTACACAGCATCATGGCTCACAAGAAAGCACTAAGAATGTTTACTGCTCTAGTATTGCATCTCTATGGCTCATTGTTGGTTTACAATCGTATGCTTCTGTTTCTTTCAACAGATGGATATTGTTTGACCTGCTATTACATAGCTATTATTGTTAGCCACCCAGACTCTGTGTGGAAACAAAGTAAAGAACAAAAGTAAATAATAACAGACAGAAATATTGTGTGTAAGGATATAGAACCCTTACAATGGGGCTAATATTTTATTTAGGTTGCGCAAATGATTCACTGTTGCTGTGCTGAAGCCAATATTGTATCTACTTCATATTTTATTTATATAATACATAATTTATACTTAAATTATATTTCGTTTTTTGCAGAGAACATAACATCATACAGCAATGAGAAATTACCATTGTCCCAGGCTGCTATCGAGACTTAAATTGGATGAATTTGAGAAACTACATTGGCCTGGTCATCATCTATTTCGGAAGTGTTACAGCACCCATAGCACTGTAACAGCTGGAACATCAGACCCCAAATTATTTAAACACATACCTGGGCCCAAATCACTACCACTGATAGGAACTTTGTTAAATTATGTTCCACTACTTGGTATGTAGCAAATCTGAATTTTGTATTTTGAAGTATATAAATGACCCAGTATCTTAGTAATTTTGAAAGTGTTGAGCAAAACTGTTTGGTATCAGTCATTGCTTCTCTGACCATTTTTTAATAAGAACATCCACATTTGATCCAGGCCTATGGCTGGCTAAGCACATTATTCATAGGCTTGTTTGAATGTTATTTTTTATTTTGAATCTGATTAAAAATATTATTGCAGTGTGAAACGAGCAGCAATGATATTTATATTCCAACTGTTTCTTCAGAATATGACGCGGTATCCAAAGGTGTGGTTAGGTGGAAATCTAAGAGTACAGCTTAAATGATTCCAGAATGAAATTTTCACTCTGCAGTGGAGTGTGCACTGATATGAAACTTCCTGGCAGATTAAAAGTGAGTGCCGGACTGAGACTCAAGCTCTGGACCTTTGCCTTTCGCGAGCAAGTGCTCTACCATCTGAGATACCCAAGCACGATTCCTGACCTGCCCTCAGAGCTCTTCTTCCGCTAGTACCTTATCTCCTACCTTCCAGACTTCACAGAAGCTCTCCTGCGAAGCATGAAGAACTAGCACTCCTGAAAGAAAGGATACTGCAGAGACATGGCTTTCCCACAGCTTTGGTGGGTGTTTCCAGAATGAAATTTTCACTGCTGCAGAGTGTGCATTGATATGAAACTTACTGGCAGATTAAAACTGTTGTGCGAGACCAAGACTCGAACTCAGGACCTTTGCATCTCGAGGGCAAGTGCACTTGCCCGCAAAAGGCAAAGGTCCTGAGTTTGAGTCTCAGTCCGGCACACAGTTTTAATCTGCCAGGAAGTTTCAGCTTAAATGATGGTACACCTCTATGTTGCTGTGCCAAAGGAAGCCACAACAATTGGGAGGCTCTGGTTGAATGTCCCATGGTGCAAAACTGGTTGATTGGAAGCACTACGGTACTTACGACACCTACAAAGGGGTCAGAAACATCACGGTGGGGAAAGTCCACTACGGTTTATTTATTGTTCTCTGCTAAGTTTTTGTGGCTTTTGATTGTTGGATTGAATTTATAATTGGAAAGTAATTTAAATACTTCAAGGCAATATTTGAATTTTATTCTCATTAACTGCAGGGACAATCTCCAAACCACACAAATAATTTTATGGATACAATAATGATGTTTATATCTAAATGCATGAATATTGGTCTTTGAGAAACACAGGCCCTTCTGTTTGTCTGTACTGCTGGTAAGTCTGGAGTTAAGTCATTAATAGTAAAGAATAAATGTGAGAAGGCATCTGATCTGAATAAAATGTGAGATACAAATAATTTTGTGGAAGCTGTGTGAGACCAATTGGAGGCTTGTACCTCATCTGTTAATAAAATGTATTTATTAAAGCTCAAGAAACTTTAGTTTTGATGTATATTTTTATGATCTACCAGTGTTAAATATCAAAACAACACAGTTAAGGTACTCAGAGCTGATTTCAAGTTACGCAGGTCCCGTAAAACAGGGCCCTGTGTGGCGATATGTACTCATTTTTTTAGTCATATTATTTTACTCTCATATAACATTTTAAGACAACAACTAATTTGAGCTGTGTAGGTGTTACGCTTTTTTATTTTTGATCTATAAACTAATCTCAATTCATTAATAGTCCTGGCTGTTTACGGGGCACCATCAAGAAATATAAAAATGTTTTTTAGTCTCATGGACCAAGTATTGTCAGTTTTATTTTCAAAAACAAAGGATATTGTAGCCTTAGGTGATTTTAATGTAGACTGTCTGACTGATAATAACAATAGAAGTAACTTCCAGAATGTGATGTCCACTTATAATCTGAATTCAGTAATCAATTTTCCCACTAGAATCACACCAGATTCCCAAACTATGATAGACAATGTATTTTTAAATGTAAGTACATACCAGAACATTAATATAAACCAGGTTATAAATGGTCTCACAGACCATAATGGTCAATTAATCACTCTTTACATTGTTAACCCTCTTGTTAAACTATCTCCCCAGTGGAAATGTATAAGAATAATGAACAAAGAGGCAAAAGAATCCTTCAACTGTAAGTTGCAGCAAATGGACTGGTCCTTTATTTACAACATTGATAATGCTAATGACAAATTTAACTATTTTATAAGTGATTTTTATGCCCTTTTCGAAGAATCCTTTCCAAAGAAATGGGTCAAAATATTAATCCAAATTCCGTAAGTAAGCCTTGAATCACAGAAGGTATTAAACAGTCATGCAGAACTAAGAGAGAAATTTATGCTAAAGTCAGAACACAAAAGTCAACACAAAAATGGAATCATTATAGACTGTACTGCAAAATTTTAAAGAAAGTAATACAGAAGTCAAACGCCCTTTTCTGTAAGGAGAAAATAGATAAATCTAATAATAAAATGAAAACAATATGGAACATTATAAAAAGTGAGACAAAGACTAAAACAAGCGACACAGATGACCTAAAAATCAGGCATGGGGGTTACAGAAAATCAAAAAAGTATGGCTGAAATTTTTAACAAACATTTCCTGTCAGTAACCCAACAAATAGGCTGTAGGCCCTCTGTTGAGGAAGCTATGACTTTATGTCAGGATGCATACTCCAACATAATACCAGAAATGTACATTAATCCTATCACTGTAGAGGAAATTCAAACAGTCATCTGGTCTTTAAAATGTAAGAACTCTGCAGGAGTAGATAATGTATCCAATAATTTAGTGAAATTTTCATGTAAATGGATTAGTGACATTCTGTGCCATATTTTTGATGCTTCATTTCAACAAGGCATTTTTCCTGAAAGACTCAAGTATGTCATTGTGAAGCCCCTACACAAGAAGCACACTAACTACCATCCTATTTCACTGTTAACAGCCTTCTTTAAAATTCTAGAAAAGTTAATGCACAGTAAAATTACTGAACACCTCATAATGAACAGACTTATCAACAAGAGTCAATTTGGCTTTCAAAGGGGTTGTTCAACTGAGGATGCAGTGTATGCAGTTACAAATGAAGTACTTGAATGTCTAAATCAAAAAATGATAGGAATTGGTGTTTTCTGTGACTTATCAAAGGCATTTGATTGTGTAGATCACCACATTCTCATGCAGAAAGCCAAACTACTTGGAATAAGGTGTGTCACAGGTAACTGGCTGCACTCTTATCTTCAGGAAAGAAAACAGAAAGTAATTTTAAACAGTTCAGATGAGTCAAGGGATACCTCCGCCCAGTCTGAATGGACTTCTATTAGTTGTGGTGTGCCTCAAGGCTCAATTCTGGGGCCACTCTTGTTTTTGATGTTTATAAATGATTTACCATTGTGTGCAAGCCTGCCTTGCAAATTTACTCTTTTTGCTGACGATACCACCATCATCATCATGAGTGGAAAATCAGATGTTAATTTCGAGGAGTCAGTTAACAACATACTCTCTGAAGTGATTAACTGGTTCAGTG
Organism: Schistocerca cancellata; assembly: GCF_023864275.1. Lineage (NCBI taxonomy): Eukaryota > Metazoa > Arthropoda > Insecta > Orthoptera > Acrididae > Schistocerca > Schistocerca cancellata. The sequence goes on along the minus strand of NC_064634.1, from coordinate 142,365,027 downwards.
TTAATGGCCTCTCTCTAAACTCAAGGAAGACAAATTTTATCCAGTTCCAGACATAAACAAAAAAAGTGAGAGAAATAAATTTAACATGTGGAAATCAACCAATAGACAGAATGGATGTGTCTAAATTTCTTGGAGTACATATTGATAGCAAAATGAACTGGTCCTTCCATATACAACAGACCCTAAAAAAATTGAGCTTGGCTATGTATGCTATCAGAATGATGTCTTCCATTGGAGATTTAACCACTATGAAGTCCGCATACTATGGGTATTTTCACTCCGTTATGTGTTGGCCACCCATCAAATAAGAACTATCACAAATATAATACAAGAGGGGAAGAAAATCCTCATTGAGAACTTAAGAACCTGACAGTTGTTCAGAGAGGTTCAAATGGTCAGGAACAAAAATTTTTAACCATCTCCCTGACCAGATAAGATGTTTAAGAGAAAATGAATCTCTTTTTAAAGCAAAACTAAAGGAATATTTGTTAAATATGCCTGTTTATACATTAGAAGAGTTTTATGATGCAAAAAGGGAATTAGCATTTAGATAGAATTATCCATCTTGTTAACAAAGAAATGTGCTTGCAATTTTTCTCCAAATTAAAACATGAAATTTCGTATTAACACTCAAAGAAATCTGCTGTTATATGTACAATATCTGTTTTTCCTCTAAACTTTGTATTAACTATATGCAGTTATGTAGAACATTTTTTATATATTTAATTTAAAATTAAATATATAAAAAATGTTCTACATTAATTTAAAATTAAATATATAAAAAATGTTCTACATAACTGCATATAGTTAATACAAAGTTTAGAGGAAAAACAGAATATTTAATGAAGACTGTTTTGTATCTTTTTGTATGTTTGTTGTTTTGTATGTTTGACTTGTTCCACATCTCATGTGATGTGCTCACAATACGAGATCTACGGAACATGAAATAAATAAATAAATAAATCTGTTATCCAAGCAATATCTATTGTCATAGCTTAGTGGTCAGCATGGCTGACTTCCATGTGGATGTGGGCTCAATTCCTATTACTGCCAGGGAGTTTTCTTTGGCTGGATGACTGAAACGAGGTACACTTAGGCTTATGATGGCAATCAATGAGCTTCTTGAATGAGAAATAGCAGCACCAGGTCTGCTAAACTGACAATGACAGGGAGGTCAGTGTGCTGACCTCACATTCCTCCACTGCATCCATATGATGAGGGCCAGCTCCGGAATTTTTTCCTCCCAAGTGACTTATTATTTGCTCCCTCCATCCTCTTCCCTCATACTTTTTCACATGTCAGTTTTTGCTACTAATTGTGATAAAAATCTTGCACTTGTGGTGCTCCTAGCACCTTCCTCATTTTGGTGCCCCTAGCAGCTGTTGCCAGTTGTGATAAGTCCTGCATATCATAGGTATAGTGCCTCTGGAGCCCCAAGCAGCAGCTTGTGCTGCATGGGCCTTAAGCTTACTCTTCATGTGGCGTTTTATGCTAGAAGATGACATGGCAGTCATTGAGTCCTGACTGCTTTGTTTGTGACCAGAGTAGTGGAGCTTTTTTGGCTTGTGTTGTTATGTAAACAACACTATAAACATTAGTCAAGACACTAAACTATGTGTCACAGAAGACTTTTAGTAACTCCATACAAATCACAGTGGAAAATCAACAGTGTAAAGAAGTAAATAATCATATGCCCTTCTGTGTATTGTGTTTCTTCTCAACAAAAAAATTGTTAACTCACTGAAGTAGTTATGCAGTAATTTGTAGAAGTGAGCACTTTCTTGAATCAGTTCAGAGTTGTTCCAAGTCCTAAGTTGGTCTAACTCAGAGTATTTTCAGATTTTTAACATGACTTGTGCAAACACTGGTATAGCATTTCCACCTCAGCGACTCTTGATGTAAGAAGGAAGAATATGAAAAAAGGGCCACACGAGAATGTAAGAGACATTTGATCATTTACACATTGACCTATAGATTTAACCATCAGTCATCCAGATTGAACAATACACTCACAGAAGGACATTTGCAAAAAATGGTGTCTTAGTGCTTTCATAAGGAATTATTGTGCCCCCTCCTATTTAAATTTATTCTGATGACAGTTGATGTGAAGTGGACAGTTGTGGTGTAAACACAGATTTTTACCAATTTCTTAGACAAATAAGACAAACAGAACTCACAGTTCTTCAGATTGAACTCACCCAAGCAGAACCCTGATTTTTTAACCAAATTGTACAACAGTATTCTGTTTCCATAAAATACGTATACTGAAATTTTACATTGGCTCACAGTGTCAAACTGCTGACTATGCTGACTATTATCGTGCCTCCTCAGTGTGAACTAATCTCTTGAATTTTTTAACTTCATTCCATTTGTATTATCCAGGTACCTTCACGAATATTCAGTGATGTCTTCTCCCAAACACTGTTAATGATTGCATCATAAAATGAACACCAATTGCTAAGCAAAATACTTACTAATTGGATATGATAGTGTTTAGTGTACACCACTATGAGGGAAACACTTGCAGTGCCTGCTATTGACTTCACACAGGTCACTATTCATAGCAGTCATGTGACGAAGAAACGAAAACACTCCTTAAACCCAAAAGGACTTTGCCACCCTTATCTGAAAGTTTGTACAAATGTTGTGATTTTTGCACACTGTCATTATTATTAGTTATTTTCTGTAATACCTGCAAACTACTGGAGTGTGTCGGTGCAAAATCTTAAAATTAAGACCAAAGATACTTTTGTCCTTCACACATTCACAAAACTTATCACTCAGTTTGCATGCACTGTTGTCCTGTCAGCAGAGTCAATTGTGCTCTCCAATATACGTCAAACAGTAGCACTGAATTTCTGCTTTGGATATGTAAACACTAACAGATGCACCCAAATCTCACCCTCCTCTTATTGACATATTTACTAATACTGATTAAAAAATCATATATTTTTCATATAATTTTGACTAGTTAGTGTTGCTAATCTATGCAATCCAGTTTTTGGCTAAGTTTAGATTCAATAGCATGTTTGCATTTTATAGGTGACTATAAGTTTGACAGATTGCATCGAAATGGAATGAAGAAGTTGAAGAAATATGGAAAGCTTGTGAAAGAAGAAATTGTACCTGGTGTTAATGTTGTATGGGTCTTTGACCCATCTGATATTGAAACAGTATTCAAAAGTGAAGGACGATATCCAGAGCGCCGAAGTCATCTTGCAGTGGAAAAGTACCGACGAGAGAGACCTGAAATCTATAGCAATGGCGGTCTTTTGCCTACGTAAGAACTATCAATTCTTTCATTGTGTAAAGCATTCAGTTCTGTTAGTTTTACAAATGAACTTATGCAGCATTGATGAATTAAAAAAAAAAAATAGACAACAGATGTATTTGACACATTGGTAGATGTGAAACCGTTCATGTCAAGAAAATGTAATTCAAGTGAAAAAGAGCTGAAAATATGGCAGTGAATGCATGTGAACAAAATAAAATTTGCAGGCACTTGAATGATTACTGCTAATGTGTCCTACATTAAACAGTGAAACATATTTGCAGCACCCCATGCTAACAATTTCCAGACTGTGTTATATTAAACTATAGCTACTTTTTTTTGTTAAAGTTGTGTGAAATACTTTCATCAAAAGAGGGCTGCAAGGAGAATAATAGCAGAGGGAATTTTAAGGAAAACTGACTATTTATACACTATGGTGAAGAATTAGTAATGATACTAATTTTAAAAATTTTCATAATGATATTTCCTACAGCCAAGAAATTATTCTGTACAACTTAGCTGCTGTGTTGTACTAACATCATAATGATGCATTGTTCTGTAAATTGATTTTCACATGCACTTATATACACTATATTTTTAATTAATTATTATTGGCACTGAAATAATATCAGCACTTTCTTACTTTTCTGTGCAGGAATGGAGCAGATTGGTGGCACCTGAGAAGTAAATTTCAGCAAGCATTGAGTCGACCCCAAAATGTTAAGCTGTACATAGAACAAACTGATGCTGTAATTCAAGAATTTATAGAACTGGTCAGAAGACATTCAAAATCTCAAAAACCACATGATTATCTACATGATTTGTCTCATCTTTTCATGGAATGTATGCATTTTTATGTATGTGTGTTACTGTTGAGTAAAGAGGATACTGTAACATTTTCTTATTTTATTTTGTAAAAGTAGACCAAAACATGTTGATTAATCACATTTCTGGTCTAGTTTATATTCTAGGACAGTTGACAACAGGAGTAATTTCAAATATCCAGCAAAGTTGCCAATTCCATTTTTATGCACAGGATTCTGGCAACGAACATAGATAAATAAGTCATACTCTGTGTGTTGGTATTATATACAGGGTTATTACAAATGATTGAAGCGATTTCACAGCTCTACAATAACTTTATTATTTGAGATATTTTCACAATGCTTTGCACACACATACAAAAACTCAAAAAGTTTTTTTAGGCATTCACAAATGTTCGATATGTGCCCCTTTAGTGATTCGGCAGACATCAAGCCGATAATCAAGTTCCTCCCACACTCAGCACAGCATGTCCCCATCAATGAGTTCGAAAGCATCGTTGATGCGAGCTCGCAGTTCTGGCACGTTTCTTGGTAGAGGAGGTTTAAACACTGAATCTTTCACACAACCCCACAGAAAGAAATTGCATTGGGTTAAGTCGGGAGAGCGTGGAGGCCATGACATGAATTGCTGATCGTGATATCCTCCACGACTGATCCATCGGTTTTCCAATCTTCTGTTTAAGAAAGTGCGGTGGAGCACCATCCTGTTGAAAGATGAAGTTGGCGCTGTCGGTCTCCAGTTGTGGCATGAGCCAATTTTCCAGCAAGTCCAGATACACGTGTCCTGTGACGTTTTTTTTGCAGAAGAAAAAGGGGCCGTAAACTTTAAACCGTGAGATTGCACAAAACACGTTAACTTTTGGTGAATTGCAAATTTGCTGCACGAATGCGTGAGGATCTCTACTGCCCAGATTCGCACATTGTGTCTGTTCACTTCACCATTAAGAAAAAATGTTGCTTCATCACTGAAAACAAGTTTTGCACTGAACGCATCCTCTTCCATGAGCTGTTGCAACCGCGCCGAAAATTCAAAGCGTTTGACTTTGTCATCGGGTGTCAGGGCTTGTAGCAATTGTAAATGGTAAGGCTTCTGCTTTAGCCTTTTCCGTAAGATTTTCCAAACCGTCGGCTGTGGTACGTTTAGCTCCCTGCTTGTTTTATTCATCGACTTCCGCGGGCTACACGTGAAACTTGCCCACACGCGTTCAACCGTTTCTTCGCTCACTGCAGGCCGACCCATTGATTTCCCCTTACAGAGGCATCCAGAAGCTTTAAACTGCGCATACCATCACCAAATGGAGTTAGCAGTTGGTGGATCTTTGTTGAACTTCATCCTGAAGTGTCGTTGCACTGTTATGACTGACTGATGTGAGTGCATTTCAAGCACGACATACACTTTCTCGGCTCCTGTCGCTATTTTGTCTCACTGCACTCTTGAGCGCTCTGGCGGCAGAAACCTGAAGTGCGGCTTCAGCCGAACAAAACTTTATGAGTTTTTCTACATATCTGTAGTGTGTCGTGACCATATGTCAATGGATGGAGCTACAGTGAATTTATGAAATCGCTTCAATCATTTGTAATAGCCCTGTGTGTTTGATGACTGGACACCAACCATATTCTGACATATTGTTGGTACAAAATTGCTAGTTATGTCCAACTTAGACTACTGGCACCTACTGTGCATTTTGCTCATATGTTTTCCAAAATCAACATTGATATTCATATTAATCATCCTACAGTATAAATGACCCTGCCAAATGAAGTGACTGTTGTAATATTAACAAATTAAGTATTACATCTCAAGTCTTGTCTGGATGAAGTTATGAATATTATTTAAGAGAGTTTCTGAAATTCCTATTTTAATAGACTCTTTAAGTATGCTACCAGAGAAATTAGGAGCCAACCCTATCACATTTAATTTCATGTTTATATTCCAGGGGTAGTGTGTGATGTTGCTGATCTTAACTATCAAGAAGTTGATCACTCACGATAGTGCCCACTTGCATTGCCCATTAAGCCCTCAGAGTCTCAATGATCAGAATCTCATAGAACAGATGTAAATTGCAACTTCCTGGCAGATTAAAACTGTATGCTTGACCGGGACTCAAACTCAGAAACTTTGCCTTTTGCGGGCAACTGCTCTACCATCTGAGCTACCCAGGGATGATTCATGGCCTGTCCTCACAGTTTCACTTCCGCCAGTACCTTGTGTCCTACCTTCCAAACTTCATAGAAGCTCTCCTGCAAAACTTGCAGGACTAACACTACTGGAAGAACAGATATTGTGGTGACATGGCTTAGCCACAGCCTGGGGAATGTTTCCAGAATGAGATTTTCACTCTGCAGAAGAGTGTGCACTGATTTGAAACTTCCTATCAGATTAAAAGTGTGTGCTGGACTGAGACTCAAAGTCGGGACCTTTGCCTTTCATTGACAAGTGCTCCATTCTGCCAGTAGTGCTAGTCCTGCAAGTTTTGCAGGAGAACTTCTGTGAAGTTTGGAAGGTAGGAGACAAGGCACTGGTGGAAGTGAAATTGTGAGGATGGGTTGTGAGCTGTGCTTGGGTAGCTCAGATGGTAGAGCACTTGCCTGCAAAAGGTAGAGGTCCCGAGTTCAAGTCTCAGTCCGTTACACGGTTTTAATCTGCCAGAAAGTTTCAAATCAGTGAACACTCCACTGCAGAGTGAAAATCTCATTCCAGATGTAAATTGGTTCCTGGAAATTGTATTAATGATCTACACTACACAAATTTTCAAATAATGTGTTTTTTTCTGCATTTATTATCACTTCAAATATTGTGACGACCAGATCCAGTTTCACATATAACATCCTTTGCAACTAGTTACCCAGGTTCGAATCCTGGACTTGGTACAAATTTTCATTCCTCACTTCAGTCTTCACATGTACATAATAGTTTCCATCACTGTACCTAAAAGTGGCATTAACAACAGAGTCACACTATGAATTCAAAGTCCTTTTTGGACACAGTATTAATAGACCACAGTGTAAAAGACAGTGCACATGTTGAAAGTTCATACAAAATCGTACACTTATCGAAGTTAATATGTTGAGCCAAAGGTATATCTTGAGTGAGCAATACTGGTGGCTGATTTTATACAATGTTATGAACTTGGACTCTCATGAGTATGTTACATAGGTGTTACTTGATTGCTTGCTGGTCATGAACTTACACATAAATGTTGCTTGTGAACTTTCAGAACATGGACTTACTTTATGGGATGACATGAGCTTGATCAAGACAGGTGTATGAACATATTGTGACTTTGTAAACTACATTTTTATTTAAAAAATAGCTAGGTAAGAATTTGCTAATTTAAAGAGACTATATGTTACAATATTAATCTTGCATATGTGGTGGTTATGAAGATACAAAAGATAAGGCAACCACATTGTACACCCTCACTTTGAATAACCTATTTAGAAGCACAGTCACTGTATTTATAATCATTTATAGCAGTTTTAGGTAATTCTCAATGAATGGCCTAATTACTTAGTGAGAGGTGTCATTTGGTCCAGGAAAGTTAGAGGGACAAAAGCATAGTGGTAAGAGTTGGAATCTAACAAGTGTAATGGCTAAATTTGCAATGGAAAATCTAAGTATATTTGAGATTTAAAATTATCAGTTAAGTTAATTAGTTTCAGTAAAATTAAAATACTTTACCATAAAGTCTTAATGTTGATCTTTTAGCGAGTAGTGTCATCATTATCAAATAAATCTATTACTTCGAAATGTTTTCCCCGCTATGTACTTTAGTAGAATTTTCAGTTGGGCATAATTTTTAATAAACAAAATTAATTGCATCTTTGAAATCATCTGATCTGAGACAATGTACAGAATAATGAAACTGAATGGGATCTGGTCTAAATAATAAATGGAGAGATTCACGCGTACTTCAGGGATACACATTATAGAAAATGAGAATCAAATCACATTTAAAGAAAAGAAATTAATTGCTGATATGAGTGTAATAAGGCAAATGGGAGATTTCAGCTTGCTCTGTTCTAAGGCAGCTGCATTTTCAGCTTGCTGAAGTTTACAGAAGTTGGTGTCTCAGATATGTGAGTTACTAGAAGTGAATCTAATGGCAGATATTGAAACAGGTAATAGCTGTTAGCTTTTTGTAGCTTTAAATAAAGTTGAATCAAGAAATGTCATCTCCAGGTAGGAATATGAACAATATAGGAAAAGACAGATTGCTACTTACCGTACAGAAGACACACTAAGTTGCAGTCAGGTGCAATGTTAATAAAGTTGGTTTGTCTCCTAATACTCTCCCCCACATACAAGAAGCTAAGCTGGCATGCAACGTTTTATATACTCAGCTTTGATAGTCTTAGTTTGTCCTTAATGTTTCAGTGAAAACGTTTTGTCATTGTTGATAGAAATAAAATAACTTTTCTGGAAACAAAAGACAGCCAGTAGGGGACATAAAAACAACCATTATATTTTCCACAATGCTCCTGATTTTTTAGCACAATGAGAAATTGATTTGTGAGTTTGTGTATTTATCCTTTTTAAAAATATTCATAGACATTTTATTCTATGAAAAAAACTCTGCCTATCTGGCACTGCTGTTAACTTTATGGATCAAGGGTCCTAGTGTAGTACACCTGTACATGGAGCATTTTAGGACAAAGGTAGTATGGTATCGTTGGTTGTAAGACACTGCAGGTGACACCTGTCTATAGGAAGATAAGCACAAATGATTGTTTAAATGACCATCTAATGTCATTGACATCCATCAGTTGTAGAAACCTAGGACATATTCAGAGTTTGAATGTAATGAGATGTCTTGAATAGACTGAGTTCCCCATGTCGAACAGCACAGATTCCAAAAACATTGGCCCTGTGAAACTCGCTTATGCTTTTCTCACATGGCATTCAGAAAGTCATACATTGAGGCAATCAAGTGGATACATTATTTCTTAACACATGAAAAGCATTTAACTAAGTACTAAACCAACATTTATTAACAAAATTGCAATTATACTGGGTAGCAAACAAAATTGGTGACCGTATAATGTAATTGGATTGATAAAAAACTACTTACATTTAATTCTGTTCTGAATGATTGGGATACAAATATTTATTTTCTACTCTCATTTGGATTTTCTATTGTTATCCTATATCTATACAGGTGAATTTGTGACATGGTTCCTCCCTTTGACTGTGTTCTGTCATCCACCCTCATCCAGCTTAATTTGTGCTCTAGCCCTGATGTTGACAATATGTTACAGTAATTCCTTCTTTATACTCACCAATTTTTCCTTTCAAAAGTATCTCTCTTCTTTATTGGACATCTGTTAAGGTGAATTAAAAGATTTGAGGTTGCCTCTTTCTTTATGTTACAACTTATCTTGTTTGCTCTTTGTCAGTAAAGAGAATTTGCACATTAACCAGTGAGAGATAGGTGAAATCTTTTTCCATTATTATAGGTCTATGTTACTATCATGATTTCCCTTACTCCATCATGGAGAAATAATTTTGTTTTAAAATTATGGATGATATTTTGCCAGCTGTAAGTATTTATGATTGTTTCTTTTTTCTCTGTATCAGTGTATAACAAGCATTATTTTAAATAGAAATTGTCTGATCAGTATGGCTGACTGAATCCTTTTGATTATTACTAAACACTGTAGCAACAAAGAAGGTCCCACATTGTTCCTTTTGAAAAGGATTAGTGGTAAAAATCCTCTAACATGTGGATGATTTCTCAGATATATATGCAAGTGTATTATGAAGGCAGCTGTGGTGACTTCCTATGCAATGCAGTGGATTCTTGTGTTTTTATTGTTATTGATGCTTATAGAAATTACAGTTTGGAAATGAGTGCTTCCAGGTTAAAATTCACATCATATCTTTTTTTTAATGTTACCAGTGGTGCCAATAACAAGGGAATATTCCCATATTTAAATGAATTATCTTGAAACTTAGTGGGCATGTAGAAGAGGCAAAATAAAGCAGTACCTATTTTTTGTGTGTGTCTAATTTCAATTTTAAGGGGCAAAACACACCCAGAAAGGTAAATTAGCATATTAAGTTTAGAGCGAATAGCTCTGAAACTGTGAAATATAAAAAATGTGTTTCATATGATGGATGAAATGGAACTAACATTCTGGAAAGCACTATAACCAACTTTTGAAAAAAACTGAAAATTTACAAATTACCCCACTACCATCAAGCAAAATGGAATTTTTTTTTTACAACGTACATTAAAGAAACTTTCATGCCACATACATCCACATGCAATGAAGCTGGTTTTAGTAATACCATTTTTGCAAAATAAGTTGTTCATAATGTGCTGTTGGAGTATGTGCAATGTATCTAATTAAAATCCCCAAATGTTCATTATTATTCTGATTATTTGTTGTACATATTTTTGTTGTATTGTGTAAATCATTATTTTATGGTTTCAAGTCTTTTTGGTTGTTTTTTAGTTTACTATTTCACAAATGTGTATTCTGTTAACTGAAAATAGTAAGTAACTCATTATCATGATACAAAATTGTTCACACACACACACCAAATGAACATTTCTTCCCATAATACACATGATGGGACAAGTCCATAAGAAACAAAATTCAGCAGGTGTCACAAATTGTGGCAGTCAGTCCTCTGACTATGCTCATTTATACCAGGCATATTTTGGTAGATTGGGAAACCTTGGTGAAAAGAATTGACTATATACTAGTGACTGCAACTTGATTGTATTGTTTCTCAAGTGGAGATTGACATCATGATCGTGCAACAGAACTAGTTCTGAAAATCTTCTCACAAAATTCTTCTGACATTGAAAGCTGTATACATTCAATGGCTGTACCTGCCCCATCAAGTCTTTTGGGATAATCAAGTGAACAAGATCCTTGTCATCAGGAACAGCACTCCAAACAATTCTTTCATACTCACCACCCTAGGAATCTTACAATTATACAGATTTTCCTCTTGCACTCGGAAATAAAACATCCATCTAATAACTTTTGATGTGGTCAGACGGTTTACCATATTTTTATGCTTCACACAAACATCTGGGGCTTCCAAACTATCTATTAGCTTCTTTTAAAACTATGAAAAGGCAGGTAAGCAGTTTGCCAGCTGCAGAGACTGTAGGCTGAATAGTATAACTGTGAGTAACTGATGAAATGACTGCAACAAGGATTCAATTTTCTTTACCTCTCTTGGAACAAAGTACATCAAATGTGCAACTCCAGATTCAATCTGCTCTAATCAGGGTTGTAAATATTTTCAGCCACCAAAATGCTGATACACTCCTTAACTTGCACTACAAATTTTATAAAGTGACATTGTTGAGATAATTTTATTGCTTATGTAGTGTCTAGTTACAAATGTTGCTATTTTTTGAGATACAATTACATGCTCTTTTTTAAAATTCAGTAACCATTTGGGGACTGACTTGGAATTAAATAACTTCACTTTTGATGGTCAGTATCATTGGTAACCAGACAATGGTCCATAGCCTCCAGTACTTTTGGTGAAGTCTAGCAGTGTAGTACCATCATCATATCCTGTTTTGAGCCATCAAGAACAACATACTTTTCCCAATGATACAGCTGTTTCACTGACATAGCTTTGTGGTATTTATGCTACATGGATGAAAGTCACCTTTTCCCTTCTTTCTGTTTTTCCAAAATTCAACCACAGATTTCTTGTATTCAAAGTTTAATTCACATTCTGAAGGAAGGACATTGCCTGGGATGAAGAAGTCTTCATGTGTTTCACAATCAGATACACAATCATCATCAATCATTGCTATATCATGGAGCCCGTCACAAATAAATGTTACAATGGTTTCTTTCAGTTGCACTTCCTGTCAATTGATAGAGCTCTCAGGGAATTCCATACTGCTGAAATGATCATTTAGCATTTAGGAAATATTAACTGGGTTTACATTTGGCACCTTCCCTATTTGCAAACAGATTTACTTTATACACAATACAAAGTCTCACACCAATTTGGCAAGAAGTTTATTCAACACCACATGCTCAGTGAATAGTGACAAGTACAGGCAGCACAAAGAAGAATATGAAGAAATGTCCATGTTGATGGCCACATCCAGAAATCTGTGTGATGTGCAGTAATCCAAAGAGCATTCTGTGAGAGAGAGATCCTAAAAAGTCTACCAGGGTCCAGTAATCATACAGTGATGTACAGTTCTGTAGCAGCTGCAAGTGCCAGATTAGACTGCTGCAGGACTGTCAGCACTGGCTTATATAACAGGAGACACCAATGGAATACACCACCATGCACAACTCTTAGCAGACTTGTAACATGGTCTATGATGCCATCAACTAGCAGTGCAGCCTTCCTCCCCATGAGCTGCTAGTAGACTGGAGGCCGCAAACTGCAGCACTCTGAGCTGTAGCTAGTCAGATGTGGTGCTAGAGAGAACTGGCTCCTATAGATGGTAACAGGGTGTGTTCATGTCATAATCCTTTTATAATTTTCAAATAATAGTCCTAAAATCGCCATTGTTGTATCATGAAGATCTTTTTGCAGTGACTGTTTCCGGCAGACAGTGTGCCAAGCAATACGTACTCAAAAGCATTGTCCAAATAGACGAACATTTGCTGACAATATGTGTGCTGTTTCACTGTTTGTGAGATGTTCTCTTTGAGAGCCTACAAAGATGCACCATGGATAGAACTTCACTTACACAATTAAGCCATCAGTCTCTTCAGCTGGCAAATTTTGTACCCTCCTTTTCATAGTTTTAAAAGAAACTAGTGGTGAGTTTGGACTGAGAATTCGAGGATCTCTTTATCAAGCCCACAAATATTGTGATGGCATCAATATGTGGCAAGCTATGTTTGGAAAAGTCAAATGGTTTTTGACAGATGTCTTCGCCAGTGTGGGAGAAAATTTGTTCATCTTGTGTGCATGGTGTAAAAAAATGTTATAGTGTAAGAGTTTCTTTACTGATTATCATTACTGTAATTATTATGTATCACAATAATAGGTTTCTTATTATTTATGATTAACAAAATACACATATGTGAAACTGTAAACTAAAAAATGAAAAAAATTTACAATGAATATAATAGTTTAAAACATAAACCAAAATAATAATACAAGTCATTAGAGTAATAATGAACATTCAGGTAGTTTAATTAGATATGTTGCTCATACTCTGTCAGCAAATTGTGTACAACTTATTTTCCAGAAATGATGTTACAGAAACCAGCTTTATTACACATGGATGTATGAGGTATGAAACCATCTTTAATTTATGTTGTAACAAAAGTTACCAGTTTGCAAAATTCATTAATGATAGTGGTGTAATTTACAAATTTTCAATTTTTTCAACAGTTGATTATACAGTTTTAAAGAGCATTTGTTACATTTCAACTTTTATTTGAAATACATTTTTTATGTTTGATGGTTATGAAGCTATACCCTCTAAATCTGATATGTGAAATTACCTGTGGGGCATGTTTTACCTCTTAAAAATGAAATATGTATTGCATTATTTTGCCCCCTCTACACACCCACCAAGTTTCATCAAGATTGTTCATACATAGGAATGTTCTCTTTTAAGCTCCACAACAACTAGTTGGATTACAGTCAACACTATGATTGCTTTCACTGAGTAAGACACTCAAAAGAAGTCTGGAATATGACACTGAATATCGTTGCACCATCTGATGATCAGAAACTACTTGCTGCAATCTCTCCTTAGCTCTGATGACCATATAGTAATGTTAACAATTTTTTTCACCACTATGATTTGAACTAGCTACCTACATGTTGAGTGCTACAGGGTGAAAATTGCTGATCTTTTTGTTTTCAAGTATGTTTGATAAGAGGTATAATTTCAAATGTGCTCAGCAGTGGGAACAGGTTATCTGGTCAATCTGCAATACTACAAGACTATAAAAATTAATCTGTGACTTATTGGAAAAAGCAGTTGGAGAATTTAGGAGGGAAAAGTTTTCGTGACAACAGTTTCATGATTAATGTTTAAGTTGGTTTCATATGTATATACACTGAAGTGCCAAGGAAACTGGTAAAGACATGTGTATTCAAGTGATATGTAAACAGGTAGTATATGGTGCTGCAGTCAGCAAACCCTGTATAAGACACCAAGTGTCTGGTGCAGTTGTCAGATCAATTACTGCTGCTGCAATGGTAGGTTATCAAGATTTAAGTGAGTTTTGAATGTCATGTTACAGTTGGAACATGAGCTATGGACACAGCACTTCCAAGGTAGTGATGAAGTGGGGATTTTCCCGTACAAACATTTCATGAGTGAGCCATGATATCATAAATCTGGTAAAACATCAAATCTCTGACATTGCTGCAGACAGAAAAAGGTCCTGCAAGAACGGGACCAACAATGGCTGAAGAAAATTGTTCAGTGTGACAGAAGTGCATCCCTTCTGCAAATTGCTGCAGATTTCAATGCTGGTCCATCAACAAGTGTCAGCATGTGAACCATTCAATGAAACATCATCAATATGGACTTTCAGAACTGAAGGCCCACTTGTGTACCATTGATGACTGCACAACACAAAGCTTTATGCCTTGCCTGGTCCTGCCAATATCAATATTGGACTGTTGATAACTGGAAATACGTTGCCTTGTTACAAATTGAGCAGATGGGCGTGTACAGGTATGGAGACAACATCATGAATCCATGAACCCTGCATGTCAGCAGGGGACTGTTCAAGCTGGTGGAGGCTGAGTAATATGGGACTACTGATACATCTAGATATGACTCTGACAGGTGACGCATATGTAAGCATCTTGTCTGATCACCTGCATCCATTCATGTCCATTGTGCATTTCGACAGACTTGAGCAATTCCAGCAGGACGATGGGATGCCCAACACGCCCAGAATTGCTACAGAGTGGCTCCATTAACACTCTTCTGAGTTTAAACATTTCCGCTGGGCATCAGACTCCCCAGACATGAGCATTATTGAGCATATCTGCGATGCCTTGCAACATACTGCTCAGAAGGGATCTCCACCCTCTCGCTTATGGACTTATGGACAGCCCTGCAGGACTCATGGTGTCAATTCCCTTCAGCACTATTTCAGGCATTAGTCAAGACCATGAACATAGTGTTGTGGTACTTCTGCATGCTCACGGGAGCTCTACACGATATTGGGCAGGTTTACCAGTTTCTTTGGCTCTTCGTTGTATGAGAAACAACATAAAACTTATGCTACCATGTGAGATAGGAAACAAACTTTGTCTTGTAATTCCTATACTTCTCATGCAGTGTCATTGGTGCATATTTAGTCAATATTGAGACAGAGAGAGAGAGAGAGAAAGAGAGAGAGAGAGAGAGAGAGAGAGAGAGAGAGAGAGAGAGAGTTTACATTGGTCTCATTGTGCCATATTACTTGTATGTAAATTTCATTACATGTTTATACAGGGTTCCTTGAAAAATTAATCTAATTCCTGTGTTACATTGTTGATCACGTTTGTATAAACTTATGACTTGTAGTCTTTTTAGGGTTCATAAACATTTTATTTTATTTTATTTATTATTACGTTTCTGTTATAAATTCATGTACTGACTCATTTCATGACATGGAGATTTGCTTCTCAGTTTGGCCCTACAGAACTAGATGTGTAAAATAAAATAAAAAAAGTACCTATAACACATTTAACTAACATATTGCAGCAAATGTGAATGTCATGACTGCATTTGTTCTAATGCTTAGTTATTATATTTCATTCTCAGTGGTGGGGTTAGTGGCATTTGACGTTAATTTAGGCAGCCTTACTGAAGATGGACTGAAAAATGAATCTCGATCATCAAAACTGATTAAAGCTGCAGAGACTACTAACAGCTGTGTTGTGGAACTAGACAATGGATTACAGCTGTGGAAATTCATGGAAACTCCACTGTACAAGAAGTTCAAGATAGCATATCACTTTATGGAGAGGTCAGTGAAATATTGTTTTATACTGCATAACTTTCATATACTATTAATCATAGTATTTTTATGCATAATAGACTATCACTCCACTTAAAAGAAGCCACAACCAATAATTAAGGTGGAAAAAACCTGCTAAGCTTGTTTTTAATAAAGGTGTTCTTCAGGAATAGTCTTCTGTTGACTTTAGATAATTTCATCTTTATAGAAAAGCCCACATAGTATATTGACTGTAGTTACTAAACATTTTGTTTGTATAACCTATTCATTCTAATTTCCATAAAAATACTTCCTTTTTTTCCAGTCTACTAATAAACTATAGAGAAAATGGAGTTCAACAATAATAAGTATCTGCTTTATGAACCACTGAAGTGCAAATCACATCTTGGAATATGATACATAAGGAATCAGTTGCGAGTTTTCTGCCCAGTCTCTTCCCCCCTGATAACAATGAGTCAGTCTGTGTCCATGAAAAGACTGTGGTGAGCTGTAAAAAGAAGTAGGAGCAGGTGCAGCTCATTTGTGATAGTACTGCTACCCCACAGCACCACCATGCTCTCTCCTGGGAAAGCCAGCTGCATAATGAACTTACACAGCAGAACACTTCCTCTTCCCCAAACTCAAAGTTCAACACTTAATAATACTCCCTTGGGAGTGAAACATTTTCAGAGTGATAAGAACCCTTGAACTTTTTAATAAACAAGAAATAGTGAAATTTTGAGGCATCAAATGAATAGTCCAGTTCTGCTATATCTTAAATATTAGTTCTCAGATAAGCGCAGCATTATCACATATGTCTTCAGACATTTGCAACTAGGAATTTAATGTGGAATTAAATAGGATAATACAATCTTATTGCTGAAGGTGAAGATGTAACTGATAATCATTAAGTCATCCTATTCATTAAAGAGAATAATGAGTAGGTTCTCCATAATATGACATACTGCATATACTATTGAAAGTAATTGCTGAATCAGGTACATAGTTCTATTTTCTGCGTTCAAAATTGGAGTGGAAACTCTTTGTTTTACTTAAGTAGCCATATAGTTATGTGTGCCTACTATTCAATAGCATTTCAAATGATTTTAATTTTAGTCTTCTAAACACTGAATGTTGTATATGGTGAATGATTTTAACTTTTTGAACAAGATTTTATATCCTACATTTGTCTATTTTAGACACAATATCTTAGCTTAATAAGTAAGTTTTCCTTCCTCATAGTCCTTCTTCATAGCTTATTGCACTAAATGTGTATACACATTTTCAAACTATTATGTGAAAACTACCAAGTGATTTTCACAATAAAGTGACTTATAGCTGTTGTGCAAATCACAGTTTTTCAAAAAAACATAATTTTTATTATTATGAGAAGGAAAGTTGCCACCCACCATATAGCAGAGATGCTGAGTTGCAGATAGGCACAACAAAAAGACTTTACACACACACACACACACACACACACACAATTGTGAAAGTCTTTTTCTTGTTCCTATCTGCAACTCAGCATCTCTGCTATATGATGAGAGGCAACTTTCCTTCTTATAATATTGTTACATTCCATCCTGGATTTTCCATTGTTTGATTTTTATTACTGAGTCTCAAAACATGTTCTGGATTTCACAAACTCAGTTATGGTAGAACTAAGAAACATTTGTCTGATTGCATAGAGCCTAAAATTCTGCTATGGTAACTAAAATCATGTGGTGTTAAAGGCATTCCTTTTGCATGGACAAAGTATTAGCATAAGAAAAACAAGTTCACTTACAGCCACCAGAAGTAGAGATCAATATGCATAAATTGAATGAGTTTCCACAAGTGAAGTTCCAAGGCAGAGATACATCATAAACTCAAATGATTCCAGCATTATATCAATTAACTGAAAAGTTCAGTTTGGCCTGCTTTGTGATTAGAAGTCTCACTGAATTATCCTACAGGCAAGATTGCTAGCATAGTTTCACTCACTACTGTTCTGGTGAAATGGAGCTATGCCTAAAAAGTATTTATTCTACAGAAGCATACAATGAGAACATTGTGTAACATTGATAACCAAATTGCAGAATCCTCTTGAGGAAGCTGGGGACTCTTACAGTTACATGTGCATCCACATCTACACACTCAAAACCAATGTGAAGTGCATGACAAAGGGTACTTCCATTGTACAACTTGTTGAGACTTCCTCCCATTCCATTCATGATGTATGGAGTGTGAGATCAATGATTGCTGAAATACCTATGCCATGCCAATACATATACTCCTGAGTAGTATTTGTTATGAACAACTAAAGTGCATTTAGGATTTACTCTACAACTCATAGTCACAATACTAGAAAAAAATGTAATTTCTGTGTGCTATGCATCCCTATGTAGGGTTCAGAGAGGACTTTTATGTCCAGTTGTGCAAATGTTGCCAGCAGACATCAAGCTGGAAATTGAAAATCTCTAGATATTCAAAAACAAACTAAAAGAATATCTCATTAACTACTCCTTTTACAGTTTGTCAGAATATTTGGAATTAAGATTATAAATTTGCTGTAATCTACTGCCACATAAACACCATGCAAGCCACCAGATGGTGAGTGGTACCATTAACTGATCCCCCCCTTCCTTGTTACATTCATGAATGGTGCATGGGGAAAATGATTGGTGTTAAGCCTCTGTTTTAGCTCTAATTTCTCGAATTTTAGCATTATAGTCAATCTGCAAGACATATGTTGGAGACAGTAACATACTGTCCGACTCTTCTTGGAATGTACCCCCTCAAAATTTCAATAATAAACCTCTCTGTGATGCACAGTGCCTCTCTTGCAGTGTCTGACATGGGAGCTTACTGAGAATCTCTGTAATGCTCTTTTGCAGGCTAAATGATCCCCTGCTGAAAGGAACCACTCTTTGTTGGATCTTCTTTAGGTCCTCTATCTGTGCTACCTGGTAAGGATGCCTGATAGATGTACAATACTGAAGAATAGGTCAAACAAGTGCCTTGTAAGCC
Organism: Schistocerca cancellata; assembly: GCF_023864275.1. Classification (NCBI taxonomy): domain Eukaryota; kingdom Metazoa; phylum Arthropoda; class Insecta; order Orthoptera; family Acrididae; genus Schistocerca; species Schistocerca cancellata. Next base: position 142,346,016 of record NC_064634.1, on the reverse strand, counting down.
ATTTTTTAGTAGATAAATTAGATTTTCTTAATATTCTTCCTATAAATAGCAGTCTACCATCAGCTTTTCCTACTGTTTGTGGGCATTTCACTTGAGGTCACTCTGTATAGATACTTCTAGATATTCTGTGGTAGTTACTGTTTCCAGCAATTTGTCATTAGTTGTGTAGTTGTACAGTAGCAGATTTCTTTTCTTGTGTAAGTGCACTAGTTACATTTATTTACATTCAGGATCATTTACCAGTCCCTGCTCCATTTATCAATCCTCAGTAGGCCCTTCAGCAAACTACCCCTGTCTTCTGGCATTGCTACCTTCTTATAGCCAACTGCATCATGTGTGGACAGCCTTAAAGAGCTTCTGATGCACTATACTAGACCATTTATATCCATTGTAAACAGTGAGGTCCTCTCTCACTTCTCTGAGGTACTCCCAGAATTACCTTTACATCTGTCAGTTTTGTTCCATTAAGAGTGATGGGTTGAGTTCTGTCTGCAAGAAAGTCTTGAATCCAGTCACAAGTCTTGTCCAATACTTGGTAAGCTTATATATGTTTTTCACTAAGCAGCACTGTGGGACAGTGTCAAATGCCTTTCTGAAGTCTAAAAAATGGCATAAACACGAATGCTTATGTCTGCAGCGTTGTGGATATCATAGAGGAACAGAATGAGCTGAGTTCACAATACCTCTGTGTTTGTGGAATCCTTGTTGATTTTTATACAGGAAATTTTCATTCTGCAAAAACATCACAATACGTGAGCACAAAACATGTTCCATATTAACATCAATGATATGGGCCTACGATTATGTGCATCTGTCCTACGATGCTTCTTGAAAATGGGATTGATTGTTGCTCCAGAAATTTATGATAAACTGCTGCTAGAAGGGGAGCAAGTACTTTTGCATAGTCTTTGTAGAATATTAAAGATATCTCATCTGGTCCTGATGCCTTTCCATTACTAACAGATTGCAGTTGCTTTTCTATTCCATGATTGATTATCTCAATATCTGCCATTTCAGCATTTATACAGTGGTGGAAAGGAGGGACTGTGTTATGATCTTCCACACTGAAACAATTTCAGAAGACTGAATTCAGTATTTCTGTTTGTCATCTTCCATTTCAGTTTGAGTATGGACACTGAGTGAATGAATAGGAGATTTTGAACTGCTTACTGATCTTTTGTTAGACCAAAACATCTTAGGGTTCTTTTCTAAGATCAGTTGACAAAATTTTGCTTTCAAAAGTAATTGAACACTTATCTCATTACTCTCCTTATGCTCATTTTCACTTTGTTCAGCCTTTGTTTGTCAGCTAGGTTTTGACTTCTCTTCAATTCATGAGGAAGGTCTCTTTGTTTATGTAGCAGTTTTATAACAAGACCATAACATGACAGTGGGTCTTTTCCATCCCTTAAGACCTTGCTCAGAACATACTTGTCTAAGGCATATTGAACAATGCTTTCAAAATCTTTCCTTTTGTTCTCCACACCAACACCCTGAGCACCAAATATTTGATGTTGAGTACTCAAATATTCCACAATTTATATCCATAACTCTTGCTAAGCAAAAACCTTTACCTGCCTTTCTTAACATTCCTTGTAATGACTCATCATAGCCTCATGATCACTGATACTCTTCTCTGCATTAACTAGTTTGAGGAGTTCAGATCTGTTTGTTGCTAAGAGATCTGAGACTTTACCTTCATGAGTTGATTCTCTATCAGCTCAAAGTATTTTTGGACAGGACATTCAGAATAATGTCACACAGTCCCTGTCTCTGGCACCAGTTCTGAAGCATGACCATCCCAGTCTACAACTGAAAAGCTGAAGTCACTCCCATTACAACTGTGTGATCAGGAAACGTATTCACTAAATTCTGCAAGTTCTCTCTGAAGTGCTCTACCACTACAGCTGCTGACACACGTGGCCTATAAAAGGATCTCATTACCATTTTTGACTCACCTTTGATGCTTAACTTCACCCAGATTAATTCACATTCAGAATCTATTATAATCTCGCTAGATGTTATTGAATCCTTTTCTCCACAGAATACATGACCACCATTGGTGACTAATCTATGAGTATGATAAAAATGTAGGATTTCGTTGCTATTCACAAATGTCATTTGAGATCTTGATAAGATTTCCAAGTAGAGTAAATACATTAAATGTTAAGAAACACAAAATTGTGAATTTTACAAAATGCAGAAAGATGATATCTTATGACTGTAATGTTAGTGATTATCAGCAGGAATCAGTCAATTCATACAAATATCTGGATGTAACAGTCCGTGTAGATGTGAATTAAATGATGATGTGTATTCAACTGTTAATAAAACAGGTGTCAGGCTTCAGTTCATGGCAGGATACTAGGAAGATGCAGTCTGTATACAAGGGAGATGGCTTACAAAACACTTGTGCATTCAATTAAAATGTTGCTTAAGTGTGTGAGATCCATACCAGATAGAACTAACAGGGATAACTGAACATATTCAAAGAAGACTAGCACACATGATCACAGATTTGTTTGACTCAGCAAATAGTGTCATGGAAATGTCAGAACAGCTGAATTGACAGATGCTCAAAAATAGATGCAACCTGACTATGGTTCTACCAGAACCTTACTTCTAAGGTTCTAAGAACCAGTACTAAGTGAGAAACCAAGAAACAAATGTGTTCTCCCTATAGGGCCTGTGAAGAGAATATTAGACTAATTATGGCAAGCACAGGAGCTTTTAAGTAGTCACTTTTACTGTGCACCATACACAATTGGAGTGGGAAGAAATCTGAATATTGGGTACAATACTAAATACTCTCTCATATGCAGTTTTGAACAGTTTGTGAACTATGTATGTAGATGTAGAAGATCTGACATATTGATTGTTGAATTTGTTTCCACACTTTCTGAAGAATGACCTGAGTATCACTAACAATGTAGGAAAAGATAGACTGCTACTCATCACAAAGATAACATGCTAAGTTGCAACAGTCATAATTAAAAGACACACATAAGTTTTTGGCCACAGCATTCATCAGAGAAAGAGAAACACACACCATTCACTCACACAAGCAAGCACACCTCATGCACACATGACTGCCAACTCCGCAGCTCCGGACACAATCCATTGTATGTAATGAAATGGAACACTTACAGCAGTCCTATCAATGTTATTTATTATGTGGATACCAGTTCAGTGCTTCAGTACACGATCTTTAGGCCTTAACTTATGCTGACAGTGTTAACTCCAATCATATACACAATTCCATCAGTAGCCAACATCTATGAACTGGTTTTTGCTGACTAACTGTAACAATGATGTTGTGTCTCCAACCATCAACTACCATTGGTTAAGAGCTGAAGATGATGTACTGAAACTGGTAGTCATATAATAAATAATATCATAATGATTGCCGTAGATGTTCCATTTTATTATGTAAGTGAATGGCCGAAGTCCCCCAAACCTCCAGTCAGAAGGATGGACATACAAAAATAATGCATTGTGGTCCAAGCTGCTGGAGCTGGCAGTCTTGTATGTGTGAGGTGTGAAATATGTGAGTTTCTCCTTTTTCGACAAAGGCTGTGGCAGAAAGCTTAGGTATGAGTGTCTGTTAGTTGTACCTGTCTTCAACTTAGTGTGTTATCTTTAGGTAAATAGCAACCTATCTTTTCCTATATTCTTGATATTCCTACCTGGAGTTTCCATTGTTTGAAGGTCATTCAATATCTTCTAAATCAATGTTTCATAAAACCCTCTCCTATAGCTCTATTGACCAAATATGTCATTGCACCAGTCTAAAGTAATTCAGCAGATCAGCCTGTCACTAAAATCTGCATTTGAGCTGTAGTGGTAGTTCCAGGAAGTCTAATGGTCCATTTGAAAAATGTGCTTTAGAGTTCAGTGTTCTCTATTAGTTATTTATATAGGATCATGAAAATATTATGTGAGTTTAGGGTGTCCCTAAAAATTTCAATTCACAATAATATCTCTAATAGTGGTCATTGAAACTTTTATCTTCCTATCTTGAACGCCCAACTTGAATTTAGTGCAAAAAATGTGACAAATGTAATTAGAACATTCTGTAGACAGATTCTAACAAGAAACAGTGTTCCTAGGGACTTTTGACAACACAGTATACCTACACTGTAGCCACATCATTCTGGAAATCTGAAATTTGTGTGCAGTAGGTTCTTCAAAAGCTATTGTGTAAATGAGGTAAATCTTGCTTGTGATGTGGAGCTAAGAAAGTTGCAATAAAAAAGGAAATTCTTCTTTTTAATTTTCTAAATATGGTGTTTTATTTCAGTGTTGCATTGGAGCTGGTATCACAGAAAGCTACAGCTATGGAAAAAGGATGGAAGCGAAATGATGGACATCAGGCATCTCTTCTAGAACAGTATCTCTTATCACCTGATTTAAGCCATAAGGATATTGTAGGGATGGCAGTTGACATGATTTTAGCTGGAATGGACACAGTAAGCACAAATAATTTGTGAGATTGTACAAAAATCTGTTGAAAGTGTAAATCATACTTTGGCAATAAGATCAGAATAGCATTATTCTCTTAATAATCAATGAGAATAATCAGGTTTTGAAAATATGATGTAATTGGATGGATAAAAAATCTAATATCCAGGCAGTAGCAGGAGAACAAACATATAAAGGAATTAAAGTCTGCAAGCTTTCAGAGCCAGTGGCTCCTTCTTCTGGCAGAAGAGTTGAAGGGATGTAACAAGGGTTACGGAAAAGTGCTGATGAGGTTAGGAAAAGTGATAGCATTCAGAAAAGTTGCCCAGAACCCCAGGGTTGCCTTTCCTTAAGCCCTCTTCCATCCTCTTCAACCCTTCTGCCAGAAAAAAGAGCCATTGGCTCTGAAAATTAGAAACTGTTAATACCTTTAACTGTGTGCTCTCCTGCCAAGGCTTGGTGATTAGCTCATCATATTAATTAGATAGTCAATGATCATGTTCGATGCCCCATTGTATTCACAAAATAATTTGCCACGTTACTGGAAGTGGAGCAATTGGTGTAAGTTTGACTTATTGCCAACCAAAGTTAGGAAACAATACAGTGTGGTGTAGCAATTTAGCATTGCCATAGGCATTGCGAGAGCAATATTGAGTCCAGTGTGCTGCCTGCCCTGTGAGGAGGACATGGGGCTATCACCCCTGCCTCCACCCCACTCCCGCTAATCCCTCCTACCCTCACCATTACTGCAGCAGCCCATGTGCTAGCCATGCTTATGCTCCCAGCATTCATTATAAAAGTGCAAAGTTATTTGTGTGCATAGTACGTGGATATACTTATTGGTTTCAAGACTGTTTCTGCTAATTTTTGTAGTAATTTATCTTTAGTCTATTGATAATTCCACATTGTATTGTACATTGTGGCCTGCTTTTGTTCCACTGTTGCATGACATCCACCTTCACCCCCCACCCCCACTGCCCTGACCACCCTCTCTCCAACCCCCCATGCACAAAGAAAAAAATCTTCAGTTTTCACTTATTTACTCTCTTTACTTTTCTTGAAGATGTCAAGGTGGTGGATTTCAAACAACCTCTGTGCTGCTTATCCCCCCCCCCCTCCCCCAGCTCCCCACCCCGTTCCCATCATGGGCATTTTATATTACTTAGTAAAAGACTATTTTAGAGATTTCAGTAATTATTTTAGTGTTTATATTTTGTATACTGAAAGCTAGAGAACAAACTAAAAACATATCAAGAAGAAATTGACTCATGCTATTAAACTCTATGGGCATGTAGGAGAACTGCAGCTTTATTTGGGAGTAACACTGATAAGAACATATTACCTACAAATCCGATATAATGACAAGTAATGGAGGCAGACAAATGCTTGTGAAACTAATAACATATGATCATTTAATCAGTGGCACATGACACAGTTAGCTGTGGTCTATTATTTTTAGAAATAAGTGACTACCTCTGTTAATGGACATGATTGTGATAATCATTATAATTGTCTTGAATATGTTACCAACAGCATAAATTTATAATAAGCGAAGACATATGTATTTCTATGAGAAAAATTAACTATGTAAATTCTGCTAAGGAATGATGAGAATTTCTTAACACAACATTTCTTTTTCTTACAGACATCTTATACATCATCATTTGCCCTGTACCATCTGGCTATGAACCCAGAAAGCCAGAAGCTCATGCATCAAGAGGCACTGAAACTTCTTCCAGAAAAGAGTACTCCTGTAACTTCACAAGTGCTTAATCAGGCATCCTATACAAAGGCTGCCTTAAAGGAGACATTTCGTCTCAATCCAATTTCTGTGGGAATTGGGAGGATACTGGCACATGATGCTGTTCTTTCTGGATTCCATGTACCAGCAGGGGTATGTTTGTTAATTATGGCTCTCATCCAATTTTGTAATTACATTTGTACATTAGGTCTGTGTTTGCAGCTGAACAAAAAAGGTGTCCTATTTTAGCCAGTGATACACAACTGGAATAAATATAAGTAACAGAATCAAATTATGTATTTCACATTCTGTTTGCATGAAGCAGCTTTTGGTAAATATTACTCTCAGCTTTTGAAGAGTCTGTTAGTTTTAATTGCTACTTGTTGCATTCGCAGTCCCATCAGTGCTATGCCTAATCCATTTCTGGGCTAGAGGCAACATGCTCCTCTGCAATTATGTAATACTGACAGGCATAATTTACTTTTACTAGTTCATGTGTGACTTCTCTACCATTATGTACTTTCCTGTACTTGAAAGTTGCTTGTCTGATATTGGTAGATAAATGCGATGTTGCAGTGTCTGTGTTATTCTGATTATGATGCAAAGTTCCTTTGGACATGCATGCATGTCCAAAAGAATAGATGCTAGATGCTGCAGTGACCACAGCCATTATGAAACACATCAAATGAATCTGCAGTTGCAAATAAGGACTATCATCAGTTGTAGAATGGGATGAAAATTTGTGCCTGACCGGGACTGGAACCTGTATTTTCCACTTATTGCACCAGTCACCTTACCATTTGGCTAACCATGCACAACTCACAGCAGACTAAAACTTCAATATGTCAAGTACAAGTGAAAAACAAGTATTATAATTGATTGCAATCAGCCCCAGGCTCACTGCTGCTATATCTTTGAAATGTTATTTATGAAATTATAACTACAATTCATTTTTATGCTGTTCATCATTTTTGCGATGTTATATTTGTACATAAAATTACATTAGTCTGTTCATGTAATGCTTCAGGATTCTCTGACCTCTACATTTTGTGATGAAACAAGGTCGTCCAATACCATATGGCCTATTTGTTATTTTATCATCCTTCAACCATTTTCTGTAGATTCTCATGACAGTAATATGCCAACAGGTGACCAGCTTCACCTTCTTAGAGATTCTCATTTTTAGCCTCAGGGGCATAACAATATGACCTTTGTCAAAACTGCTTATATCAGTGGATTGTTGCATTTGCAGCCCATATCTTTGCTATAGTGCCTGCCCATTCATCTCTCTTCTGCTTACATTCTTTCCTTACTGTGTCATATGCCCGTAACACGACCAGGAGGCATTCGAGCTCTTGGTGGGTAGTGGTCATAATGTTTTGGTTCATCAGTGTAGGTAGTTGAAATTTAACAAGAACATCATAAGTGAGTGCAGCTATGTCTGCTCCACATACATAATGTGTTTTATAGAACCTCAAAAAAACTTTAGCGGTGATCTAAATTGTCATCACATCTTACCACAAAAAAAAAAAAAAAATAGCCTTGTTCATCGCCTAAAATATCCCCTGTGCCATAACAAACTACTGAATAATTGAAGGATTCACTGAGACAGCTTTTTAAGTATACAGTTCAAAATTTCTTTACCAAGGATTTCAATTAATTCATTTCGTGTCTTTGGATAGGTGCAACTTTGTCCTCTTTGAAGCATCAGTTTGAAAGATAGCTTTCTTTTACTGTGGAGTTCAACAGTTCGATTTAGTTTCTTTCAAAGTTTTTGTGTCCTATAACAGCCAATACTTATCTGATAAGATATTTAAGGCTATTAATAATGATCAGAAGCGATTCTAAAGCCATTTCTTGTTGCTAAATTTCAGTTGAGATAGTTCCATTTAGTAGGCAGGTGCTTTTAACTGAATATGTCTCAATAAAGTCTGTGAATGAGCAACTTTCTTCTCATGTGTTCTGAATTTTTCAGTAGCCTTTGTCCAGTTCTGAAATCCTTTTCCAGTAAATGCTGTATCAACTTTAGTTGCAAGAGTTATATGTGGGCATGTTGTTGTTGTGGCCTTCAGTCCCAAGACTGGTTTGATGCAGCTCTCCATGCTACTTTGTCCTGGGCAAGCCTCTTCATCTCTGAGTAATTACTGCAGCCTACATCCTTCTGTATGTGCTTGCTGTATTCATCTCTTGGTCTTCTTCTACAATTTTTACCTCCCCTCCTCCCCACATTTCCCTCCAGTACTAAATTTGTGATTCCTTGATGCCTCAGAATGTGTCCTGATCCCTTCTGTTAATCAGGTTGTGCTACAAATTTATCTTCTCCCCAGTTCTATTCAGTACCTCATAATTAGTTATGTGATCTACCCATCTAATCTTCAGCATTCTTCTGTAGCACCACTTTTCAAAAGCTTATGTTCTCTTCTAAACTGTTTATCATCCCTGTTCCACTTCCATACATGGCTACATTCCATACAGATACTTTCAAAAAGGACTTCCTGACACTTAAATCTATACTCAATGTTAACAAATTTCTCTTCTTCAGAAACACTTTTCTTGCCATTGCCAGTCTACATTTTATATCCCCATTACTTCAACCAGCATCAGTTATTTTGCTTCCCAAATAGCTACTACTTTAACTGTCTCATTCCCTTATCTAATTCTCTCAACATCACGTGATTTATTTCAGCTATGAACCTCATTTTGCTTTTGTTGGTGTTCATCTTAATCATCCTTTCAAGACACTATCCATTCCGTTCAACTGCTCTTCCAAGTCCTTTGCTGTCTCTGACAAAATTATAATGTCATTGGCAAGCCTCAAAGTTTTATTTCTTCTCCTTGGACTTTAATTTCTACTCCAATTTTTTTTTTTCCTTTACTGCTTACTCAGTGTACAGATGGAATAACACCAGGAATAGGGTACAACCTTGCCTCACTCCCTTCTCCACCACTGCATAAATGGGGCATGGTTGAGAGACCTGATTGTGACTGTGGACACAACAAACAGACGCTACAGCACATCACCACTGAGTGTTCTTTAAGGAAATTAAGGGAGAAGCTACCACCTTGCTGAAGCTACCACCTTGCAGTACAGTAATGCCAACTATATGATCACCCTATGGAATTATACATCACTTATTATTTTATTCTATGTGACTTGATATTATATACATTTGTCATTATCAGTGTTTTATCTTATAATCAGTATATTTTTTATCTCAAAATGTACCAGACGTAATATGATGCTTTATTACTGATGTAATCTGATGCTGAATTTGAAGCCATATGAAATAATAATAATAATAAATCCACCACTGCTTCCCTTTTATGCCCCTCGACTCTTATAACTGCTATCTGGTTTCTGTACACATTGTAAATGGCCTTTCTTTCCCTGTAATTTACCCCTGCAACCTTAAAAATTTGAAAGAGAGAGTTTCAGTCAATATTGTCAAAAACTTTTGTCAAAGTCTACAAATGCTATAAAAATACATTTGCCTTTTCTTGACCTATCTTCTATCTTCTAAGAGAAGCCATAGGGTCAGTATTGCCTCCTGTGTTCCTACATTTCTCCGGAATTCAAACTGATCTTTCCTGAAGACAACTTCCTTTCTTCTGTAAAGGATTCATGATAATATTTTGGAACCATGAGTTATCAAACTGATGGTTCGGTAATTTTCACACTTGTCAGCAGCACCTGCTTTCTTTGGAGTTGGAATTATTGTATTCTTCTTGAAGTCTGAGGGTATTTCACCTTTCTCATACATTTCACTCACTAGCTGGAAGAGTTTTGCCATGGCTGGCTCTCACAAGGCTACCAATAGCTCTAACAGCATGTTTACTCCCGGTGCCTTGTTTTGACTTCTTTCAGCACTTTGTCAGATTCTTCATGCAGTATCATATCTCCCTTCTCATCTTCATCTTCATCCTTTTCCATTTCCATAATATTGCCCTCAAGTACATCTCCCTTGCATAGACCCTCTATATACTCTTTCCACCTTTCTACTTTCACTTTTTTTTGCTTAGGCTCTTGATATTCATACAAGTGGTTCTCTTTTCTCCAAAGATCTCTCTAATTTTCCTGTAGGCAGCATCTATCTTAACCCTAGAGATATATGCTTCACCATCCTTACATTTGTCCTCTAGCCATTCCTGCTTAGCCATTTTGCACTTCCTGTCGATCTCATTTTTTAGAAGTTTGTGTTCCCTTTTGCCGGTTTCAGTTATTGCATTTTTATACTTTCCCCTTTCATTGATTAAATTCGATATCTCTTGTGTTACCCATGGGTTTCTACTAACCCTCATCTTTTTAACCATCAGTTCTGTTTCACAAGATGAAGTAGCTAAAGCAATAAAAGGACTAAAAAATTACAAATTGGCAGGTATTGATGGTATACCTACAACAATGTTAAAGAAGAGAGCATCAAACCTAATTGAATTACTCACACACTTATGTGACTGCTCACTTCAGGCAGGCACTTTCCCCGATATGTTGAAAACATCAAAAATTATTCCTGTACATAAAAAAGGGGATAAAGACAATGTAAATAACTACAGAACCATCACAATTTCCTCCTGAATCTCTAAAGTACTAGAAAAAGTTATATATGACAAACTTATGAAATTTATAAATAAAAACAGCATCCTATGTAATGAATAACATGGATTCAGAAATAAGAGGTCAGTGACAACTGCTGTCTATGAGTGCATCAGTTCCATCCTAAACCTGATAGACAAAAAACAGGAAACAATAGGAGTATTTATTGACTTGTCAAAAGCTTGGACATGATGGACCATAAAATTCTGCTATCAAAGCTTGAAAGATATGGTATTCGAAGTCTGTCCAGCAAGTGGATCAGTTCCCTCCTGACTAATCGTAACCAGGCAGCGTGCATCATGCACACAAATATTGAACTAAAAACTGTATATAATCACTTATCTGACTATAAACAAATTAAATGTAGTGTACCCCAAGGATCAGTAATGGGACCCCTTCTGTTTCTTCTGTACATAAATCATCTAAGTTTAAATGTTGATGCACACAAAACAATCATATTTGCAGATGACACCATGATTCTACTAAAAGGAGACGACGATGAACAATTACAGCAGACAGTAAATGCGGTCACGAAACAACTTACCAGCTGGGCACAGAGTAATCAGCTTGTAATAAACAGTAAGAAAACCATTGCTCTAAAATTCCACAATGTTCCTAACAAGGACATGTTTATCCCATCAGTCTCTATCAATGACGAACCAGTTGGTAACAATACTGAAACCAAATTCTTAGGACTTTGGCTGCAGAGTAACATCAGATGAAATAAGCATATTGAATATCTCAATGCACAACTGAGCCAAACATGTTACCTTCTTTGTTCATTAAAATCATGCTGTAGTGAGAAAACAGTATTGAATGCATATCATGCATACTTTCATTCTCGTCTTAGATATGGGGTCACCTTCTGTGGAAACACTAAAACAGCTAATAGCACTTTTAAACAACAAAAAAGGGCCATTAGAATCTTGTTTGGGTGCAAGCCTAGAGACTCTTGTAAACCCCTGTTTAAGAAATCTGGTATTCCTCCATTACCATGTGTGTACATTATGGAAACCCTTTTGTTCTTTAAATTAAATGTAATAGGTAAGTACTGGAGACTGCAAAAAAACTGTGATTTACATGATCACTTTACCAGACAAAACAGAAACTTACATATGACTCAAATCAGCACAGCACTGTGCCAAAAAGTTACTTTTCACATGGGAGTTAAGCTTTATAACAAACTTCCTGAAAACAAAAAAGCTATCACAGAGGTCAATACATTTGGAAAATCTCTAAAGTCATATTTACAGCATCACTGCTTTTACTCCATTGAAGAATATTTAAATTTATGAAATGTGTTATATAAATACTTACGCATAAAGTGTATTATTGTAACCTTAAATGTGTATGCCTTGAAATGACTTTCAGCCTGTATATTTATAACTTGACTTGTCCAGTGTCTTATGCATAAGCTGCTACGTAGACAACAGGACTAATAAAAAATACAATACAATACAATCCTCTGCTGCCTTCACTATTTCATCTCGCAAAGGTACCCACTCTTCTCCTACTGTGTTCCTTTCCCCTATTCTTGTCAAACATTCCCAAAGGCATCCACGGAAAATATCTACAACCTCTGGTTCTTTCAGTTTGTCCAGGTTCCATCTCCTTAAATTCCTGGAATTTAATTTGGGCATAACTTGGTATATCTTGTGCAGGAAGAACAGCGTACATCTTCAGATCCAAGTCCAAATGTCCTATCGCAACTTTTCAGGAAGCTAAGTACTCAGCATGGACAACATTGCACAGGGAAACCATCTGCTAGAATTTCAGGTTGATGTGGAGAGGAGGAGCAAGCAAAGGTAGCACCAGATGATACTTACTCTTCTGCATTTGCTGTGACAAGTGCAGCCTGTCAGTTGTTGATGAACATTGCAATGGCAGAACCTGACCTTCAGATTTTCCTTCAGTTGAAAGTTCACCAGCATTCTCCTCTAAACTCTCTGAAAATGAGCACTCATTTCATAGAACTAGTGTTAGAATTCTAAATGAAATCAGAAGCTTGTTGTAGTCCCCAAAAAAGTATTTTGAAATAACATGAAATATTCTACACCGAAGATCCAAAGAAATGGGTACACCTGTCTGATATCATGCAGGGCCTGTGTGAGCATGCAGAAGTGCCACAACATGATGTGGCATGGACTTGACTAATGTCTGAAGTAGTGCTGTTGGGAACTGGCACCATGAATTCTGCAGGACTGTCCATAAATCCGTAAGAGTACAAGAGGGTGGAGATCTCTTCTGAACAGCACAGTGCAAGGCATCCCACATGTGCTCAATAATGTTCATGTCTAGGGAAATTGGTGAACAGAAGAAGTGTTTAAACTCAGAAGAGTGTTAATGGAGCCACTCTGTAGCAATTCTGGACATGTGGGGTGTCACATTTCCAGCTGGAATTGCCCAAGTCCATCAAAATGCACAATGGATATGAATCGATGAAGGTGATCAGACAGGATGCTTACGTATGTGTCAGCTGTCAGAGTCATGTCTAGACATATCAGGGATCCCATGTCACTTCAACTGCAGATGCCCCACACCATTACAGAGTCTCCACCAGCTTGAACAGTCCCCTGCTGACATGCAGGGTCTAAGGATTCGTGAGGTTGTCTCCATAACTGTACACATCCATCCACTCAATACAATGTTAAACAAGACTCATCAGGCCAGGCAACATGTTTCCAGTCATCAACAGTCCAATGTTAGTGTCAATGGGACCAGGTGAGGCATAAAGCTTTGTGTTGTGCAGTCATCAATGGTACAAAAGTGGGCCTTCAGCTCCGAAAGCCCATATTGATGATGTTTCATTGAATGGTTCACACGCTGACACTTGTTGATGGCCCAGCATTGGAATCTGCAGCAATTTACAGAAGGGTTGCACTCCTATCATACTGAACAATTCTCTTCAGTTGTCATTGGTCCCGTTCTTGCAGGATCCTTTTCCAGTTGCAGCGATGTCAGAGATCTGATGTTTTACCAGATTCTTGGTATTCACAGTACACTCATGGAATGGTTATACAGGAAAATTCCCACTTCATTGCTACCTCAGAGATGCTATGTCCCATCGCTCGTGTGCTAACTATAACGCCACATTCAAACTCACTTAAATCTTGATAACCTGCCATTGCAGCAGCAGTAACTGATCTAACAACTGCACCAGACACATGTTCTCTTATATAGGTGTTGCCGACCACAGTGCTATATTCTGCCTGTTTATGTGTCTCTGTATTTGAATATGTATGCCTATACAAGTGTCTTTGGTGCTTCAGTGTACATTATTATTGTCAACTAGCTGGTTACCCATCCTTCATATGGGCAAAAAGAATATTTTTCACAGTTATTAACATCATTCGAGGAACACTAAAAGGCTGTAACCATATGTCATTTCTATTTTTGTTTAACTTTTCTGTGACTTTTTGGAACAGTTTGTGAAGGATATAATCACTGATGATTGAACTTAAGTGCAATATTTGCAGCTTTTCTTTCTTGAGTGTCTATTTGTGCATTGTTCTCAATGAAAACAATGGATCAACTCCTCACACATTGTTAATGACAATGAAAATTATTGAATTGACTATTACCATGAAATGGTGAAGTATTTTGAAATGGCAGGAGTCCTAAAGTATTTCCTCATATAAAACCTTTGTTCATGGAAATTTTTGGCTCAGTTGGTTGAGTGAAACAGTAACAGGTGAAGACCTCTACATTTCTAAATACTGTATTAGTCTGATTATTGCTGTATTTATTTATTTAATCATCTGTGGAACAATATACATTGTATGGTTGTCATCAAATGTTTGTACCATATTTATGATTAAAATAAATATTCCTCTTGCAGTATTTATAGCTTCTATGCTTAGTTCTACTTTTCTAATCATATCATAAATTGTTACATAGTACAATGTTCACAATCATTAAGTTACAATTCTATAGTTATTTTAAATATTCATTTACAGTGTAGTAACTATTTTTCATAAATATCTTTTTAGGCTTTGGCTAAAGGTGTTGGTAACACTTACATCTTTTATTTTTTGTGGCAGTCTATTGTTTAATTTAATTTTATAATATAGTACACAATTTTTGAGTTTTTGACTTGTTTCTTCTGTTTATATGTAAACACTGTCTGGATTTGGTTCCGTGGTCATATATTGTGCTGTACAGATTAAGATTTTTTCTTATATACATAGTGTTGTTATAGATGTGGTCACATGGAACTACCAGAATTTCTAGCTTCTTGAATAAATCTTTACAGTGTGCCCAGTTACTACTGTTTGTTACTGTTGATACAGCTCATTTCTGTATCTTGAAAATAGTCTGTATGTTCCCAGCATTATTGCTGGAGGATTGAAGGCAAATATCCAAGTTAGGTTACTTTGAGGCATGAAATGCTGCACACTGGTGTAAGGATTCACAGGGTATAACATTTTGATGGTAGCTTCTTTGCCAAAATTGACACATGTTCTGTCCATTTCAACAGACATTCATCTCCAAGAATTATATGGGGTAGAGAACTGGACCCTATAAACTTCCCTGGGGGCCATCTGTATTAATATATCTTGTATATGACATTTGTGTTGTAAAATTTGGTGGTCAGTGTGTCGAATGCATATTTTGTCTGTTGCATTCTCATCCTTGTGTAGTGCTTTGAGTAAAACTTTAGTAAACTGTGCTACAGTTGACTGTGTACTTCTTGTGGGCTTGAAACTGAATTGTTCATTGCAGACATGGTTGTATTTATTGAAGCACTTCAGTACTCTGTTTTTCATTGCAGATTCTATTCTTTTGGAAATGCAAGATAATAAAGAAATTGGCCAGTGGTTTTCTTCATTTTCTGCATCATCATTTTTAGTATTGGTATTACTTTAGCTTGTTTCAGGTATTCAGGAAAGCAGCCAGATCTGAAATACTCATTAATTATTATTGTTAATGGGGTCTTTATGTTGTTTATACATTTCTTAAACAATAGAAAATCCAGATGGAATGTAACAATATTATGAAATGATAGTTGCTACTCACCATACAGTGGAGATGCTGAGTCGCAGATAGGCATTACAAAAACTGTCGGGAAAGTGAGCTTTTGGCCAACAAGGCCTTTGTCAAAAATAGACAACACACACACACACACACACACACACACACACACACACACACACACACACACACACGACCACAGTCTCTGGCAGCAGAAGCCAGACTGCAAGCAGCAGTGCATGATGGGATGGGCAAACTAGTAAACTGTGCTACAGTTGACTGTGTACTTCTTGCAAGAATGGAGGAGGCTGGGGTGGGGAGGGGAAGGGATAGCACAGCAGGGGTGTGGATGCTGTGAGAGTGTGCAGAGACAGGTGGAGAGAGGATAAGGCAGTTAGGTGCAGTCGGGAGGTTAGTTGGAGGTTGGGGGAGAGGGAGGGGGGAGTAGTACAAAAGGAGAGAAGTAAAAAGATTGTATGCTTTGGTGGAATAGAGGGCTGTGTAGTGCTGAAATGGGAACAGGGAAGGAGCTAGACAGGTAAAGACAATGATTAACAAAGTTTGAGACCTGGTGGGTTATGGGAACATAGGATATATCATGGGGAGAGTTCCCACCAGCACAATTAAAAAAAAGTTAGTGTTGGTGGGAAGGATCCAGATGGCACAGTGTGTGAAGCAGTCATTGAAATGAAGAAAGTCGTATTGGACACATGCTCAGCAACAGAGTGGTCCAGCTGTTTCTTGGCCACCACCATGGATCATTGCTCCTTCCATCTGCATCAATACAGAAAAGTTTCCTAACCCCTAGCCAGAACCCAGCCCCACATTCTGTTTACTGTTGAACATCTATGAGCAGTAAAAACCTGACCACAAGGTTCACAGTTGTTGTTGTTGTTGTTGTTGTTGTTGTTGTGGTCTTCAGTCCTGAGACTGGTTTGATGCAGCTCTACATGGTACTCTATCCTGTGCAAGCTTCTTCATCTCCCAGTACCTACTGCAACCTACATCCTTCTGAATCTGCTTAGTGTATTCATCTCTTGGTCTCCCCCTACGATTTTTACCCTCCACGCTGCCCTCCAATACTAAATTGGTGATCCCTTGATGCCTCAGAACATGTCCTACCAACCGATCCCTTCTTCTGGTCAAGTTGTGCCACAAACTTCTCTTCTCCCCAATCCTATTCAATACTTCCTCATTAGTTATGTGATCTACCCATCTAATCTTCAGCATTCTTCTGAAGCACCACATTTCGAAAGCTTCTATTCTCTTCTTGTCCAAACTATTTATCGTCCATGTTTCACTTCCATACATGGCTACACTCCATACAAATACTTTCAGAAACGACTTCCTGACAAATCTATACTCGATGTTAACAAATTTCTCTTCTTCAGAAACGCTTTCCTTGCCATTGCCAGTCTACATTTTATGTCCTCTCTACCATCACAGTTATTTTACTCCCCAAATAGCAAAACTCCTTTACTACTTTAAGTGTCTCATTTCCTAATCTAATACCCTCAACATCACCCGACTTAATACGACTACATTCCATTATCCTCGTTTTGCTTTTGTTGATGTTCATCTTATATCCTCCCTTCAAGACACCATCCATTCCGTTCAACTGCTCTTCCAAGTCCTTTGCTGTCTCTGACAGAATTACAATGTCATCAGTGAACCTCAAAGTTTTTATTTCTTCTCCATGGATTTTAATACCTACTCCAAATTTTTCTTTTGTTTCCTTTACTGCTTGCTCAATATACAGATTGAATAACATCGGGGAGAGGCTACAGCCCTGTCTTACTCCCTTCCCAACCACTGCTTCCCTTTCATGTCCCTCGACTCTTATAACTGCCATCTGGTTTCTGTACAAATTGTAAATAGCCTTTCGCTCCCTGTATTTTACCCCTGCCACCTTTAGAATTTGAAAGAGAGTATTCCAGTCAACATTGTCAAAAGCTTTCTCTAAGTCTACAAATGCTAGAAACGTAGGTTTGCCTTTCCTTAATATTTCTTCTAAGATAAGACGTAAGGTCAGTATTGCCTCACGTGTTCCAGTACTTCTACGGAATCCAAACTGATCTTCTCCGAGGTCGGCTTCTACTAGTTTTTCCGTTCGTCTGTAAAGAATTCATGTTAGTATTTTGCAGCTGTGGCTTATTAAACTGATTGTTCGGTAATTTTCACATCTGTCAACACCTGCTTTCTTTGGGATTGGAATTATTATATTCTTCTTGAAGTCTGAGGGTATTTCGCCTGTTTCATACACCTTGCTCACCAGATGGTAGAGTTTCGACAGGACTGGCTCTCCCAAGGCCGTCAGTAGTTCCAATGGAATTTTGTCTACTTTGGGGGCCTTGTTTCGACTCAGGTCTTTCAGTGCTCTGTCAAACTCTTCACGCAGTATCGTATCTCCCATTTCATCTTCATCTACATCCTCTTCCATTTCCATAATATTGTCCTCAAGTACATCGTCCTTGTATAGACCCTCTATATACTCCTTCCACCTTTCTGCTTTCCCTTCTTTGCTTAGAACTGGGTTTCCATCTGAGCTCTTAATGTTCATACAAGTGGTTCTCTTTTTCCAAAGGTCTCTCTAATTTTCCTGTAGGCAGTATCTATCTTACCCCTAGTGAGATAAGCCTCTACATCCTTACATTTGTCCTCTAGCCATCCCTGCTTAGCCATTTTGCACTTCCTGTCGATCTCATTTTTGAGATGTTTGTATTCCTTTTTGCCTGCTTCATTTACTGCATTTTTATATTTTCTCCTTTCATCAATTAAATTCAATATTTCTTCTGTTACCGAAGGATTTCTTCTAGCCCTTGTCTTTTTACCTACTTGATCCTCTGCTGCCTTCACTACTTCATCCCTCAAAGCTATCCATTCTTCTTCTACTGTATTTCTTTCCCCCATTCCTATCAATTGTTCCCTTATGCTCTCCCTGAAACTCTGTACAACCTCTGGTTCTTTCAGTTTATCCAGGTCCCATCTCCTTAAAGTCCCACCTTTTTGCAGTTTCTTCAGTTTTAATCTACAGGTCATAACCAATAGATTGTGGTCAGAGTCCACATCTGCCCCTGGAAATGTCTTACAATTTAAAACCTGGTTCCTAAATCTCTGTCTTACCATTATATAATCTATCTGATACCTTTTAGTATCTCCAGGGTTCTTCCATGTGCAAAATTCTACCAGGCGGCTTCCTCTTTCATTTCTCTCCCCCAATCCACATTCACCCACTACGTTTCCTTCTCCTCCTTTTCCTACTCTCGAATTCCAGTCACCCATGACTATTAAATTTTCGTCACTCTTCACTATCTTAATAATTTCTTTTATCTCATCATACATTTCTTCAATTTCTTCGTCATCTGCAGAGCTAGTTGGCATATAAACTTGTACTACTGTAGTAGGTGTGGGCTTCGTATCTATCTTGGCCACAATAATGCATTCACTATGCTGTTTGTAGTAGCTTACCCGCATTCCTATTTTCCTATTCATTATTAAACCTACTCCTGCATTACCCCTATTTGATTTTGTGTTTATAACCCTGTAGTCACCTGACCAGAAGTCTTGTTCCTCCTGCCACCGAACTTCACTAATTCCCACTATATCTAACTTTAACCTATCCATTTCCCTTTTTACATTTTCTAACCTACCTGCCTGATTAAGTGATCTGACATTCCACGCTCCGATCCGTAGAATGCCAGTTTTCTTTCTCCTGATGACGACACCCACTTGAGTAGTCCCCACCCGGAGATCCGAATGGGGGACTATTTTACCTCCGGAATATTTTACCCAAGAGGACGCCATCATCATTTAATCATACAGTAAAGCTGCATGCCCTCGGGAAAAATTACGGCTGTAGTTTCCCCTTGCTTTCAGCCGTTCGCAGTACCAGCACAGCAAGGCCGTTTTGGTTATTGTTACAAGGCCAGATCAGTCAATCATCCAGACTGTTGCCCTTGCAACTACTGAAAAGGCTGCTGCCCCTCTTCAGGAACCACACGTTTGTCTGGCCTCTCAACAGATACCCCTCCGTTGTGGTTGTACCTACGGTACGGCTATCTGTATTGCTGAGGCACGCAAGCCTCCCCACCAACGGCAAGGTCCATGGTTCATGGGGGGTCACAGTTCTTGAAGAACAAAAAGGTACATATGGAGCAGATACTGTCATTGTCTTAACATATGACCTAATTGTCTAACACTTATTTCACATTTAAGTTGAAGCATTGTTGTTATTCTAACCAACATAGGTTTCTCATTTAAAACTAGGCCGAGGACTGACTGTGTTGTGACCAAAAATTGGGCCCTTATATATCCTCACAATAATAGGTGCCAAAACTACACGCTGTTTGAAGTTAAATTTACAGAAATTACAACTGAAACTTATCTCATTAAAGTAACTGAGTACATCAAAAAATTAATTCCTGTAACAATTCCTTCTACTATTCTGCAATTCTACTATTCTACAATTTCTTCCACTATCAGGTTTAGGCCAAATTATTTGTTTAAATGATGAAATTAACAGATATCGGTATGCAAACAATACTCTTGACAAAACTGTTAATTACTTTGAATTAATTAATTTGAATTTGCTAACATATTTTAAAATGGAGCCAAATTGATATTTTAAGATTATTAGCATTTTGTCTTCCAAATGTTTACAATTATTACAGAATTTATATTTGTTTATATGTCAACAATAGAAAACAGTTACTGATTTCATCCTATAACAAAAGATACTACCTAGAAACAGTCGAAATAAATTAGAAAGTCAATTACATACACAAAACTAAGCACAAAATTAGATCTGGTGTTACATTCTTAAAAGTTGATGGCCAATCTTTCTCTTTTATGAAAATGCAGATTATACTCATGTACGTCAATGTTAATTAGTTTAAAGTAAAAAAAAAAATGAATTTATAGTAGGCAGATGGCAAAACGAGAGGGGAAGTAAAAAATAACCCATCTTGCTTCATCACATCAGCACCTCATTGGATTGACCAGATAGATATTGCAAATAGCTAACTGGGCAATTCAATGACCACAAGTGATGCCAGAGATTGGGTTTAAAATCTACACACAAAAAATATTACATAAGAAATATTATCAAAAACTACAGTACATCTGTTTCTCAAATTATAACTTATATGAACTCGCCATACGAAAATCTCCATACAAAATATTTAGATACAGTGTATTGTACAATATCACAAAACATCCACAAGTTATACTTTTAATAAAATTTAGGCATCTTCATCATAACTGATGTCCTTTTTGGGTAAATGAAGATTACATGTAAAGATAAATATCATTTTATACAAGTCCTGTCTTGTTTAAGAAAAATTAATCCTCATGGGTTACAATACACAGAATATTGCACTTGCTCGATGTTTTGTAATTTTCACAAGCACTTTCACACACTTTCTGACCAAGTTGTCCACACCTTCAACAGGTCCAAGTGGCAGTTAGTAAGGAAATACACTGCTGTCATGGCCCTTGGAGGTGGTTCTCCTCCTTCACAGTACATGACAAAATGAGACAAAATACCCTACTTTAGTACACTTTTACTTCTAACTTAAGTCTAAGAAAAAAGTTTCACTAATGGCAAATGATAGTTATTACATCATAAATACATTATGTTACTTAGTTCTCATAACATTACAATAATTAGTACTAAATTTGACTATACCATATAAGGTGGTGACTAGGAAAATTTTTTAAATAAAGTGCACATTACACTACCAAAACATTTCTCAAAGTCATAACTGTCTGAAACTGGTTAAACTTGAAAGATTTGGGTTTCTTTTCCAATTGCAAGCTAGCAAAAACTCAAGATGTGCAGTAGTATAGATTTACTAATTATTACATTATGGAAAAAGAATAGGGTCACCATCACATAAATTGATTACTATTCAAATCAAAATTAAGGGGATGGAAGTTGTACCAAATCATTGCCCCACTTCTCTACTCCACTCTGAGCACTACTCTGATTCAATCAGAAAATTAAAGCCTCACAAAATCACTAAATGTTACCAAGTAGAGAATATTCACATTACTCTAGCGCCACAGTTATTAGTTAATCAGCAAAATTACTTTTCTGCATCCCAATATTACAACTTTGAGCTCATAATTCCTCAGAACAGAAACAGAAGTTTAAAGATAATGTATAGCTCCAATAATGCAGCATTATATGGCATCTACCTCACAAAAATGTTGTTCTTTCTGTTAAGTTCTCATTCCCAGCTGCAGTGTCATGAATTGCACAATATACACAGTACCCAATGTTGCCTAGTTCACT
Source organism: Schistocerca cancellata (assembly GCF_023864275.1). Taxonomy (NCBI): domain Eukaryota; kingdom Metazoa; phylum Arthropoda; class Insecta; order Orthoptera; family Acrididae; genus Schistocerca; species Schistocerca cancellata. The sequence goes on along the minus strand of NC_064634.1, from coordinate 142,323,957 downwards.
GTTAGATCATCAATACAGTTACAACACATTTGTTTGTATACAGTTACCTTTTTCATTAATCATGTCTGTCAGCTCCATTATTTTACTTACCTTTCTCACTTAGTTAACTAGTGGAGTGCATTTTCAAAAAATATCCCTGCTGCAGAGACAGGCTCCCTAACCATTAATACCCTAACATTATTCATTATTTTATTGTCCCATTATTGCTTCATTAACTAATAAATAAACACCTCCTCTGCTTATTCACTGCAAAATTGATTCTACTGGAAAACACTCTACAGTAACAGATCCTTCTACTAAGGTTAACTTAACTCTCATTAGTGATCAGACAAAATTATCACTTAGAAAAACTATTAATTCACTGTATTCCATCAAATTGCTTAATATTCTAGTCTGAAGGGCAATACACATATAATTCATGCTTATTCTTTCCTCACATTACTCCAGGCAACTAGGTTTAAAGTTATAATTCCTTTATGTTAGAAAAGGCTGTACCATGACACACTTCTGTAGGTAGATAGTTATCTCAATATACTGATGGCATTGAACACAAACACATCTATTATACCACTATTAATTTTAAGATCTAATATTCAAGATGGTTTCTTACTGCATATTGCCTCTGCTGCTGCACTACACAAGAGAAACTTTTTCTAAAATATTTCTATACTAGAGAATCCTACTGTAAAATCACATGAACGTCAAAGATAGAATGTTATGATTCACTTATAAACTGCAGATAGCATAGGAAAAGAGTTTGACTGCCTCAGGAAACATGAAAACCAAGACACACAATGAATCCAACACAGATTGTTGAACCACCTACTTGCCAATTGCACAAGGAATTAGTCCCAAATTTTATATCAATGCTGAGATTTTGAATCACCAATAAATTGCACTCCAACAGCTGTACTGTTAATTCCACAGTTAATAGTACCTCTTGTTTCACACTCTTTGATAGCTTACCAGCAGCACCAATAATTTTTATTCCAGAAACATGCATCACTATACCTTCTGTGTTTTTACTAGATTCAAAAAATGCCCTTGAAATGCCATTCAAGTCACTACCCCCTGTTCAGTAAACACTTAACATGTATACCTTGTACTCTTGTTATTATGTGGTGCCGCACTTCCTTTTACTTACCATGAGATCTTCATACAACAAATCCTCATTAATCTTTTCTTCACTTAACGCATTGCCCCCATTATCAATTATAAATTCAAATACCCCATTCTCATCATCTCATCACTACTGGATTTGTCATTGCTATCATCGTTACAACTACAGTCAGAATCAGACCTATGCTATGCTTTAGGTCTTGTACCTCTTCCAATTTTTGCTGTATTTCAGTAAATTTTGAATCTAAATTTTTATTTACTTTTTCCAGTTTTTCCTCTACCACTACTGCACATTTGGTTGCTACCTCCATTTCAAAATCATTTTTAATCTGATCAATTTGCTTTGTCACACATCCAACTTTGATCCACCCCGACTACTCCCAAATCACCCTCTGTTAACTTCCCAGAATTTCTTAACCTTGAACATTGCCTCACTATCAAACCCCAAATCCTTCAACTTGCAAACTAACCTTACATCTTCAGAAAAAACCACAATCCCCCACCCAAAAATGATCCCAACCTTATAATCCTACTTGCTGATGAAGTTTCCACCTCTGTTGTTTTAAGCTGCAATGATTACCTGGCAAAAGGACTCTGTCAGCTGTAAGATTCACCCACTGAAAAACCTGCTGCAGTGACTCCATTCCAGAAATCCAGGAGGATCTCCACTCTCTCCTCAAATCCTTAGGCCCATCCCACAACCTCTCCCTGGAGTCTCTCTGCTCACTCCTATTACTCCCCACACTCCTACCATCTACATGCTTCCTAAAGTCCACAAACCCAACCACCCAGGACCCTCCCATCATGTGGCTGGTCACTGCCCCCCCCCTCCCGCCCCCCCTCCCCCGGCCCCACACCCACCCACCCACACACACACACACACACACTGAGTGAATTTCAGCTTTTGTAGATAAACACCTTCAGCTTATTACCTGCTACCTACCGTCCTACATATAAAAGGTACCATTCATTTCTTCCACCAATTCTCCGCAGTTCCTGTTCCCTTACCACACGGTGCACTGCTCGTCACTATTGATGCTATCTCCCTTTACTCTAAGATCCCTAATAACCATGGCCTTACTGCTATTAAACACTACCTTTCCCAACACCCGACAGATTCCAGACCAAGAGTCTCCTTTCTAGTTGCCATGACCAACTATATACTCACCCACAATTACTTGTCCTTTGAAGGCATTACATACAAACAAATATGGGGTATGGCTAAGAGCATCTGCATGGCACCATCCTATGCCAGCTTATTCATGGACCATCTATAGGAAGGCTTCCTAAACACCCAGAATCCCAAACCCCTCATCTGGTTCAGATTCATCGATGACATCTTCATGATCTGGATCAAGGGTGAGGACACCCTATCCACATTCCTCCAGAACCTCAATACCTTCTGCCCCACTTGCTTCATCTGGTCCTGATTAACCCAACAAGCCACCTTCCCCTATGTTGACCTCCACTTAAAGATGGCCACATCAGTACCTCTGTCCATATCAAACCTACCAACCACCAGCATTACTTCCGCTTCAACTGCCACCCATTCCATACCAAGAAGTCCATTCCATACAGCCTAGCCACGTTCATTCCATACAGCCTAGCCACACATGGCCATCACGTTTGCAGTGACAAGCAGTCCTCTCAAAAGATACCAAGGGTCTCACTGAGGCCTTTAAAGACTGTAATTACCCTTACAACCTTGTACAAAAGCAGATATCCCATGCCTTATCTTTCCAGTCACTCACTACCTTTCAAAGTCCCACTGCCCGGCCACAGAGGAGCATTTCCCTCATGACTCAGTACCACCTAGGAATGGAGCAACTTGATTATGTTCTCCACCATGGTTTTGACTACCTCTTGTTGTGCCCCGAAATGAGAAATGTCCTACCCACTATCCTTCCCACCCTTCCCACCGTGGTATTTTGCCACCCACTGAAACTTCATCCTTGTCCATCTCTACGCAATCCCTGCCTCATGGCTCATATCCTGTAATAGACTTAGATGCGGGACCTGTCCCGTACATCCTCCCACCAACATCTACCCCAGTCCAGTCATAGATATCATCTATCCCATCAAAGGCAGGGCTGCCTGTGAAACCAGTTGTGTTACCTACAAGCTAAGCTGCAACCACTGTGCTACATTCTATGTGGACAACACAACCAACAAGCTGTCTGTTCACATGAATGTTTACTGACAAATTGTGGCCAAGAAACAACTGGACCGCGCTATTGCTGAGCACACCACTCAACACAACATTCTTCATTTCAGTGACTGCTTCACAGCCTGTTCCATCTGGATCTTTTCCACCAACACCAGCTTTTCTGAGCTGTGAGAGTGGGAACTCTCCCTGTGATATATCCTACATTCCTGTAAACCTCCTGGCCTTTCCCTGTTTGCATTCCAGTACTATACAGACCTCTATTCCACAGACGCACACAGTCTTTTTACTTCTCTCCTTTCTGCTACTCCTCCTCTCCCTACCCCAACCTCTGTCTAACCTCCTGACTGCACCTAGCTGCCTTACCCTCTCCCCATCCATCTCTGCACACTCCCACAAGTAACACCTTACTGTCCACCACCCCTATCCTGCTATCCCTCCCCCTCCCTGCTCCAGCCTCCTCCTTACCCCTGCCACCCAGTTGCCTCTCCCATCATGCACTGCTGCTGGCAGTCTGTCTTCAGTTACCAGATACTGTGGTCACATGTGTGTGCGTTGCTTTTGCATGAGTGTGTGTGTATGTTGTCTGTTTTCTACAAAGGTCTTGTTGGCTGAAAGCTTTCTTTCTCACAGTCTTTTGCTGTGCTGATCTGCAGCTCAGCATCTCTATATGGTGAGTAGCCACTATCCTTTCATAATATTGTTTTACATTTCTTGAGGACACTGACTGGGATCTTACCTAACACTGTGTATTTTTTTATTGTTTAATTGGTGTATTACTCATTCCACCTCTTTCTCTGTTGTTTGAAAGAGCACCATTGAGTGTGGTGGCTGGTCCTGGTGTAGAATATATGTGTCTGGAAATTTCTCTTGCAGTTTCTTAGCAGTGCCGATGAAATATTCATTCATGAAGTTTGAGTTGCTGATTTGAATATCTTTGTTTTTAATCTTTTTTTCCAGATGTTTTTGTCCAACATTTGCTGTCTCCTGTTTGATTATGTTCCAGATTGCTTTGCTTTTGTTATCTGCCTTAAGTAATGTTTCAATGACTGCAAGTTCGTTTGCAGCTAGCAGTACCTTTCTATAAGTTCTCCAGTAATTTTTGTAAAATGCTGAACAGGTGTGTCAATTTGGCTATTTTGGATGGATGTGAGATACCTTAGAGTTTCAGAGGAGTTTTTGATACTGCTGTTCACCATATAATTTTTTTCAGCCTTCAACAATGATGTGCAATATTTTGGGAAATGCTTCCTCAGAGTTTAGTTTAAACATTGTCATGAACATTTTGTTTACATTTGTTTCAGCATACCTTTCCTTCCACCTTTCATGTTGTAGATGGAATAGGAACTAACATGCATTTGATTCTGAGAAGATGCTTTTGTATTCATTCAATTTGTTTACTTATATTTGCTTTTAATATCTGCTAGAGATGATGTGATAGGCCTAGCTCTTGAGCAAGTAACTTTCAGTGCCTTCTTTCTATGTATGTTGCCACTTAGTTTGTTATTGAGGAAGATTTTTGGTCACTCCAGTTAGATATTTTACGAGTCATGTTGCAGCATAGCTGCAGAGAATACAGTATTCAGGTATGTACTACTAACACGTTCTCACTTCCCACGCCCGGGTTCCCGGGTTCGATTCCCGGCGGGGTCAGGGATTTTCTCTGCCTCTTGATGACTGGGTGTTGTGTGCTGTCCTTAGGTTAGTTAGGTTTAAGTAGTTCTAAGTTCTAGGGGACTGATGACCATAGATGTTAAGTCCCATAGTGCTCAGAGCCATTTGAACCATTTTTTACTACTAACAAATTCTGATTTTGTTGTGTTCATATTTAAATCCCCACATATGAGAAAGTTCAGTTTTGGGCTAGATACTGTGCTCTGATTGAGTTTTGAGAAAAAATGTCTGTATTAGCACTAGGGAATCTATATAAACAAAATACAATTAATTCTCTAATCATATAAGTCCACTATCACCTAACATTGCATTTCCACTGGTCATTTGCTGAAATATAATGAAACAAAGATTGTGGGCCATAAGTCAAATCTTCAGAGCTCAATCATCAGTAAATCAGTGGAATTATGACTGCTTGAATCCCTTATGAATCAAGATGGTGGTTTCCAGTTAAATTCTACATTGGACTCAATTATTGAAAAACTTCATACTCTGCATAATCAGCACTATCCTGTGGTCTTACCTTGTGAAGACTATCTTTCAGATATCAAAGAGGTGATCTTTCACCATGGACAGTGTGCAGAGACTTACAGCTGAAGCACATGTGCTCAAGCAACACATGCATAATACCAACCAGGACACCATGCATGTACAAACAGGATTTTAAATAGGGGAGCTTAGTGTATTACTCATCAGTATTCACCTGAAGATGACCAGAAGACTGTGTGCAGAAATATCGTGCCAGCAAGTTACAGACATCCAGCAGTTCCCAAAATTTTATAGAACAGTTTTCATATTTTTGAAAGCCCTCTTCATAACTTGGTCTGTAGAATATGACATAAGTGAAGGAGTGAATGAATGTGTGTGATGACTGAATTAAGGCTGTTCATCACTCCATACTGTAGACTATATGCAATTAATTACCCATATAATGTACATTAGAAAAAATATTTATCTATATACCACAAACAGGTCAATAAATGAGCATGGAATTGGAGCCTTCCAGAAGAAATTAAAGATGTAAATGACCCAGCACTTCTAGCCAAACGCTTAAGGAACAATTTTGAATAACGCTTAATATATCATAAATGAAGTGCACCCTGTTAGCTGAGTGGTCAGCACAGTGGAATGCCATGCCATGGGACCTGGGTTCGATTCCCAGCTGGGTCGAAGATTTTCTCCACTCAGGACTGGGTGTTGTGTTGTCTTCATCATAATCTCATCCACATTGACATGCAAGCCATTGAAGCGGCATCACCTAAAAAGACTTGCACCAGGCGACTGGTCTACCTGACAGGAGGCACTAGCCACACGACATTTCATTTCAGCATAAATGAATAGTTAAAACAGCCCTCAACAGCCCAATAACTATCCCTAAACTGCAATATGTAACTTTATTCCCATATATGTGTATTATGTAAAATATATATTAATGACATAACTAGGAATGCTATAGAACTATGTATGAAAACTTCCAAAAAATGTAAGAAATTATGTATGTTATTTAATAAGAGCATTGTATCAACCACTGACAAAATCCTTACAATATAAATTGTACCAAGGATGAGTAAATAAATATATAATAAGAAAATCCACTACCTCTGTATCATGTAAGGAGTGCAGAATATGAGACAACAGATAAAGAATACCAATAATTTAATTTTTAAAATCTAAAATTTTCATTGATAACATGTTTGAAAATGAAATTCAGTTACTCATACTGAAAACTAGTAAAATGTAAAATATGAGTAATATTCATAATATTGATCGTAACAATTAATATACATGTTTTGTATTTCAGACTGTGGTTGTGACACAAAATCAAGTATCATGTCGGCTACCAGAGTACTTCCCAGACCCTGATCGCTTTGTCCCAGAAAGGTGGCTGAAAGGACATGCTTTGTATCATGGTAGTGTCAGCCCATATTTGGTACTTCCTTTTGGGCATGGACCACGCAGCTGTATTGCTCGCCGCCTAGCAGAGCAAAATATGCAAATTCTGTTGCTGAAGGTATGTGAGTTGCAAACAAACTGAAGATAATTGTTATTGCCTTTTTTTTGTTTCCTCACTGAATGTGCATAGAAAAAGACTTCAAGTGTCTCTTTATTACCACTTTATTTCCAAGAAGTTGGGCTTCGCCTTTCTTTGCCTGAGCCCTGTTTAGAGATCGGATGAAAGAAATGAATGAGAACTAAAATATAATGTCTCCGTGACAATAAAGTAATTAAAGGACACAAACTGGCTAAAAAAATTGGATCTGAATCAAGCAAAGTGAGTTGTCTTTAGAAGTGTGTATAGAACAATGAACCGTTTGAAATGAGAAAATGGACATGAGTTAGTATTTTGTCTGGGAATCAAATGTTTTGAAGAATTTTCAACAAAATTTGCCCCTGAGAAACAAAGCATTGATATCAACTTGATACTTGCTGGTGAGACTGTGAGTAATATATTTGGTAGTTAGGCTTTCACTTATCCTTGAGCAGCTTCTGCATTCTGATTGGTTGCATTCTGATTGGCTGCTACAGAAGAGATACTTTTGGGATCCACTCCTCATTCCATTTACTTTATAGACTGATCAGGTTTGCAAACTTAATGAAACTGAGAAATTTAGATATTGGTGTTAACTGGTAACTTTGTTGGTGAGCATTTTTCTACATTCTCATACCAGAGTGTTTTTCTGTTTGATATATGGTGGATTAATATCTACATATACATCTACATGATGCTCTACAGATCACTGTGAAATGTGTGGCAGACAGCAGTCACCATTGTATCACTTGTTAGGGTTTCTTCCTGTTCTGCAGTGGATTGTGGGAAGAGTGTCACAATGTAGTCAGTGAATTGGAGTGGACTTGATGGTCCCCGATGTTAGCATCACTGTGTGGTTTAACTGCAGTTCTGCATGCCATACATCTTTATATCACAACAGTTTAGCCAAGTGGGTACAAAGTACTGTATGTGGTACAGAGCCCAGTGAAGCCCAGTGAAGCTGTCTGCAGGATCCTTGTTTGTACTCTTCAAGAGGTGACTCTTATTTGTGGAGAATATTGTTTCATACTCCAGCTTTAGAGGCAGTGCAGGGAAGATACCGATTGTACAGCAGATATATGTCCAGTTTGACATATATTTAGGATGCCTATTGGACTGGATTGATAGTTTAATGTTCACAACCATGTTTCAAATGTTAAAGTAGTGCATTTCAGGTTTTCCCATGTTAGGACAATCAGTTTTCTGAAGTAGATAGGCTGACTCCTCCTCATGATGCTCCTAGATAAGTGCATTTGACAGCTCAAAAAGTGGGTCACCACTGAATTTTGTAGGCCGCACCTGACTGTATGCAACCAACATAGCATAGCTGCGTTGCAGGTCCTCTAATCCTGCAGCAGTACAGTTGTTTGACTATACACAGTGGTTACCACAAGAGACCACTAGAGAACACTGCTCATTATTGCAGTTAGTCCAGACGTAACCTAATATCACTATAGAAAAAATATTAGAAAACATGTTATTAGAGATGAGACAGTCCTCGAGCAGGTGAGCCGATTTTTGTAACATGAGTGAGCGTGTTGTGCACTTTGTACACATGTAGTCAAAAGCTGTCATTACGCTACCAAAGGAAACATGTATGAGTTAAATCACAGTTTAATTTTAGTTTATTTAAACAACAATATAAGAAACTTATATTACATTGATAATTTCCTATTTGATTAAACGAATAAGAAACTTTCATACCATTCTATTAAACTTTCATACCATTCTATTGCCACAGTTGACATATCAATCTATTCCAACACTTTTAAGCACATACTGAACAAAAACGCTCTTTCATTGCAATTTAAAAGGACAAGGGCTTTATACCTTGATGAAGTATCAGTTATAAGTTCCTTCCAAATGGTTCAAATGGCTCTGAGCACTATGGGACTTAACAGCTGTGGTCATCAGTCCCCTAGAACTTAGAACTACTTAAACCTAACTAAGCTAAGGACATCACACACATCCATGCCCGAGGCAGGATTCGAACCTGCGACCGTAGCAGTCGCACGGTTCCGGACTGTGCACCTAGAACCGCGAGACCACCGCGGCCGGCGAAGTTCCTTCCGTTCCTTCCATCTACACAGTTAATTGTCTTGCGAATTTTTGGGAAATGCTTTACACTTCTCACATGTATGCACTGTTTTTACATGTCATTTGCAAACAAAGCTGTGGCATGAGTTACACCTTATGGTAGTAGATACATTTCTTGCTCATCCACATGTCACACACCAACCTCTTTTCTTGGTCGTAGGCTCCTTAATTCTTTCAACACATTGATCTTTGTATTTCATGTGGAAAGCTGCAATGTTGACAGGAAGTGAAGGAATACTAGCTCTTTCCACTAGTTGAGGCTTCACAAGAGACAGTGCTAAATCTTTCAAGAAAATTCTTACCTTCTTTTTTGGATTTGTCTCATTTGCATGAAAAAATATTTGCGCATTGATTCCTGCTATATCCATTAGAGCATAGAATAGAACCAATGGTCATCTTTTTGTCATTTGTGTGACAGAAAATGCACCTCCCAGTTGATTGACTGTGTCCACTTCTCCCTTTGTTTTATTGTCATCCAAAACTATCTCTGGTGTACCTGAAATCATGCATAGTTGAAAGTAATATAACTGCCTCGTTTTGTTTTGGCACATATGAGACTAGCATCATATCATTCTGAAAACGAAATAAAGAGGAGTGAACAGCCCTACATTTCCCAGGTAAGAATTCTTGTGGGATCTCGCGTTTGTTTTTTCTCAATGTGTCAATGCATGCTAGTTGCCTTTTCAAAGGGGAGTTGGCTATGGCATAACTAGCATACCAATTACCCATTGTAATGTTTCTTCCTGGGCCTTCAGTGTAAGTAAATAGCCTTTGTACAATATCACAGGGAGAATTAGAAACATTTTATGGTCCTTTAGGTTGTTTTCCACAATACATGTTAATATTACGTGAAGAATGTTTTAGAATCTGTTAAAATAAAAATCTTTATCCCGTTCTTCACTGGTTTGTTCAGGATGTGCTGAACAAAAAGGACAGCGACACCAGAATGCTTGCAACTTTTCATATACTGTCACAAATTGTCCTATACTATAAGTATTCTAGCAATTCACCACAAAGGCATCCAATATTTGCCTTATTGCAGCAAGTTTATCAGTTACTTTCTTGCCTTGTACTCTTGTCATCAAAATATATACATCGTAAAAGGAACAGAAATCTTCTGTAGCTCATCACACTCTCGTAATCTCCATGCCAGTACCATGTGCTATCCACAGTTCAATGACATTTGGGTGGTTTGCTTTCTTGGTTGCAATGAGATACAGCAGTCCCAACAATGCCATTATTTCATACCTTGTAGTTTCATTATCACCCCTTTTTCTGAAATATTGTACGCATTCTTTGTTAGATTGAACATATATGTTTGTGTATTTTACAATTTTGTCAATCATTTCCAGACTAAGTATTGTCCATAAAGCCTCTGCTTCACTTATGATCCCCCTGGCAACATGTGTAGGCCCAGGGAATATTTTCACAATATGCTTTATTTTTGGTTTTGAAGTCACATTAGGACATATTTTATTCCATTTACACATTTTGTCCCCCACAATGAAAATACCACCAGTGGAGAGTGGCCCTTTACGGTCATCATCTGAATCATGGACTTGACCAGAATCTGAATTGTGATCACTTTGAGTGATAAATTCCTGTACTTTTACAGAGCTGTCATTGTTTTTGTTGCCTGGTACAGAGTTGAAATCTGGATCCTTGTTGAGTAAACAATCAGGCTTGTGGTCTGTCAGCTTTGATCTTGCCCTGGACAGAAATATACCCACTTGTTACATGTTATCTTTTAATTCAACTAAAAAGGAACAAAATAAAAGTGAAGGAAAAATTACTTACATGTCCAGGTGTGTGGCGTACTTTGTACACTAAGATGAAACACTCATAGTTTCTTTTAAATTACTGTAGTTCACATGAACCAATGACAGCACAACTTCTCACTGTGCTAGCTGAAAACATAATTCAGGGATAGGTAGGGGCTTGCTATTGTAGAAAAACAATGGAACTGTGCACGACTGTGTTATTTGTGGTTGGTGCACTTTATCCAAAGGCGTGCCCACTTGAGGGTTATATTAAACTTCATTACAATAAGTGACACTGCAGAAGTCTTATCACATCCACTAAATAACAACATGAGTTTTTGTTTGTGATCTGAATTTGAATCCACTGTTAACTAAACAAAGCTTGCATGACTGATTGAGACTTGACTAGGCATAAAAGAACCTAAAGTATCAAAGTGTTCACCAGTATCGGTTTAGAAGGCAGAATGTCTGAATGGGGAAATAAATGGCAATACATTTAGAACTGCACCAGAAATCCCCTGAAAGCTTATATTTCCCCAGGGAAGTAATCACAAAAGGTATGTAATGAAAACTCTACCATCTGGTGAGCAAGATGTATGAGACAGGCGAAATACCCTCACACTTCAAGAAGAGTATAATAATTCCAATCCCAAAGAAAGCAGGTGTTGACAGATGTGAAAATTACTGAACTATCAGTTTAATAAGTCACAGCTGCAAAATACTAACGCGGATTCTTTACATATGAATGGAAAAACTGGTAGAAGCCGACCTTGGTGAAGATCAGTTTGGATTCCGCAGAAATGTTGGAACACGTGAGGCAATACTGACCCTATTACTTATCTTAGAAAATAGATTAAGGAAAGGCAAACCTACGTTTCTAGCATTTGTAGACTTAGAGAAAGCTTTTGACAATGTTGACTGGAATACTCTCTTTCAAATTCTAAAGGTGGTAGGGGTAAAATACAGGGAGCGAAAGTCTATGTACAATTTGTACAGAAACCAGATGGCAGTTATAAGAGTCGAGGGGCATGAAAGGGAAGCAGCGGTTGGGAAGGGAGTGAGACAGGGTTCTAGCCTGTCCCCGATGTTATTCAATCTGTATATTGAGCAAGCAGTAAAGGAAACAAAAGAAAAATTCAGAGTAGGTATTAAAATCCATGGAGAAGAATTAAAATGTTGAGATTCGCCAATGACATTGTAATTCTGTCAGAGACAGCAAAGGACTTGGAAGAGTTGTTGAACAGAATGGACAGTGTCTTGAAAGGAGGATATAAGATGAACATCAACAAAAGCAAAACGAGGATAATGGAATGTAATCGAATTAAGTCGGGCGATGCTGATGGAATTAGATTAGGAAATGAGACGCTTAAAGTAGTAAAGGAGTTTTGCTATTTGGGGAGCAAAATAACTGATGATGGTTGAAGCAGAGAGAATATAAAATGTAGACTGGCAATGGCAAGTAAAGCGTTTCTGAAGAAGAGAAATTTGTTAACATTGAGTATAGATTTAAGTGTCAGGAAGTCGTTTCTGAAAGTATTTGTATGGAGTGTAGCCATGTATGGAAGTGAAACATGGGCGATAAATAGTTTGGACAAGAAGAGAATAGAAGCTTTTGAAATGTGGTGCTACAGAAGAATGCTGAAGATTGGATGGGTAGTTCACATAACTAATGAGGAGGTGTTGAATAGAATTGGGGAGAAGAGGAATTTGTGGCACAACTTGACAAGAAGAAGGGACCAGTCGGTAGGACATGTTCTGAGGCATCAAGGGATCACAAATTTAGCATTGGAGGGCAGCGTGGAGGGTAAAAATCGTAGAGGTAGACCAAGAGATGAATACATTAAGCAGATTCAGAAGGATGTAGGTTGCAGTAGGTACTGGGAGATGAAGAAGCTTGCACAGGATGGAGTAGCATGGAGAGCTGCATCAAACCAGTCTCAGGACTGAAGACAACAACAACAACAACATGTAATGAAGCGCAACACACAAGTGTGACACACCATGAGGTAAAATTGTGGTGATGGACAGGGAGTAGAACCCAGTACCTATCGAATAAGTTCACTAACAGTATGATATTGGAATGATGATACACATGTTTTTTGCCTGGCAGGGATTTGAACCTGGCACCTTTTGCTATTGTCTTATAGCTACGAATAGACATGAAATATTTATTGTTTCTTCGCCAGTAGCGATATCAACACATGTTCAGCTAGAGGAAATGTAACAAATAGTTCCATGCTGCTGCAGACCCCAACTCACGCATATTGTCATTGTTCACCACACATAAAGAGGTGTCAGCTGTCAACAGTAATTGTTTCCAACAAATGAGATGCCTTGAAGTTGCAGAGTAACAACCACATTGGTGAAAATGCCTGCTGCACATCTTCTAAGCTGGCACCCACATGTTTTTACCTTTTTGCCCCTTATTGATCAACCCTCAAGAAAGTTAGTTTTTGTTTTCTTGTTTTGGTGATTGTGCTTTAAATGTGGCTCATCTCAGGATCAGCAAGTTGCTACCTACACTGTGTGTCTCAGATGGTTTTTGATAATTAGGTGGAATACATTGTTGACAATTTCTCTAATATTCGTGTCTGTTTTGTTCAATAACCTAACAGGAAATGTTATAAATATGCACTACACTAATACAACTGGTGTCTCATCGTAGTACCATACAACAAATGGCTATCTTAATTAAACTTGAAGTCTTTTCTCATACTGAAGTAGCTCTACCAGATTACAATGTAAATATAACGATGTGGCTGTGAGAGCAGTTGCTGAACGAAACACATTTAACAGAGTATTAAGTGATATGGTTTCATTAATTGATTTGTATATTTTGAGTAGCAGTTCTGCTATATTGTATGTTTCTTACCCCTAGATCTACTGGTTACTGACTGGAGCTGTTCATAGCTCTGTCACAGAGGAGGTAACATCTTATTTTCACACCAGTTTGGAACTTAGAGCTACTGCCTCTTACTCTTCACAGTGTGTGGATATTTTTGTGGAGTAAGTGACCAACTGCAGCATACATTGCCTCCTCCTTGCGATTGTGATGGCTGATACAGATAATTCATGATGAAATCGATGATATTAGTCATAGTTGTTATGTGAAAGTAATCTCTGCTTCCTGTAAACTTATGTCTGATAAATCAATGACACACCAAAATGAAATTCATTCAGAATATTTGATTGGTATACAATGAATACATCAGGTGAACCTTGCGAGATAATAGTGTCATTCAAGGCAGCATCAAAACTATCACAGTGTCACCAGACATGTTCCACTGCGTTATCATGAACCTATCATACTTGTAGCAGGAGGGTTGTGATTCTACCGACAGTGTCATTCTTGAGTGGGCTAACAGTTCACAAGTGCATCTTGTGCGTCAATGATGTAACAGCTTCATTGCTTTTCCTACCACATAATGATGAGTATTCTAGTATTTATGGTGAGAGAGAAGAAGGGAAAGTTGCACAGACCACAGCAATACATATAACAGAAAATAAACATAATCCACGGAGTTACAGATCCATTTCATTGACTTAAACATGTAGCAGGATGTGTAAACAAATACTTTGTTCCAATGTTATGAAATACCCTGAAATATATTACATATTGACATGAAACAAACATGGATTTGGAAAGCATCACTCTTGTGAGACACAGCTGGCACTTTATTAACATGGTGTACTGCATATAGGGGCTCTCAAATTTCTTCCATGTTTACAGAGTTGTAAAAAGACATTTGATACTATTTGTCATAAGTGGCTTCTAACCTCACTGATTTCCTATGAACTATTGTCTCAGCTGTGCAACTGAATTCATGATTTCCTGCCTGAAGGATCACAGTTTGCAGTAACTGATAGGATGCCACCTAGTGAAATGGAAATAATGAGTGTGGTTCTGCAAGTAAAGTGATATAGATCTTCTGCTATTTCTAATGTATGCAAACTATTTAGCAATCAGAACATGTCTCACAATGCTACCACATAGTAAACTCCTCATAAGAGCAAAGTGAGTGGAAAAATGATGTTGAAAGTTTATCTTGACAGTGCAAAAGGTGACAATTGACCCTAAACAATAGTGTGTGTGAGGTTCTCCACATGATTACTAAGAAGATTTCATCAAGCTTTGAGAAGTTGAGAAGTAACACAAATTTTTGGGTTATAGATCTAATGAAAGACCTAGGAATTACAGACATAAACAATGTAACTGGGAAACATCACGTGTGGCAAGGGTGAAACAAATGTTGAGATATTGACCAATCCTTAGAAGACCCAAGAAGTCTACTAATGTGATTACCACCACTATGATTGTTCAACTTCTTCTGGAATATTGCTGAGCACTGTGTGATCCTTACCTGAGAGGATTGATAGAGGACATCAAAAACATTGAAAGAAGACAGCTGATTTTGTAGTATAGTGAATTAGGGGAGAGAGTGTCACAGATATTTTTCTTTTTTTCCCCTGAGGTGGAGGGGAGGGGGCAGTGGGATGAGTTGGGGACACAATATTAAAACATGTGAAATGTGATTTATTAGTCACATTACATATATTGAACTGATCATATGATCTGTTGTACAGGGACCCCTCAAGCTTAGCAAAAATATATTGTATAATGATTTACAGAAATTCTTTTTACACTATTTTAAGAATAACGCCAATAAATACAACATTACAATATTTACTATAAATTAACAGTTTGCCAATTTCCTTTGTTGTACACAGACAACACTGCAGTATTAGCTATAGATTTTTATTGTTCAAAGTGTCAGGCTGTCTTCCACGAATTCTTCAATGGTGTAGTAACATTTCTCTATTAAAATATTTTGGAGTAAACTTTTCAGTGAACCAAGGCCCATTGTTAATATGTTTCTTCCTTTTAATTTGTTATATATTTTTAGCCCCATGTATAGTGGTGTCTGAGCACAAAGCTTTAAGTGATCCGAAGGAAATTAAAGGTTTTCCTTGTGACGAGTACCATAGTTATGCTAAAAACAGAACTTTTCAAGATTATGTTGATTATTATATAAAAAAAATCAAAATTTAAAAAATGTTCAATGAATTTATTGTTAGTATTTTTAATTTCTTGAACACTGGGTGACATGAATTGTTTTTCTGGGCAGCACATATGTTTCTAATGATTTTCGTCTGGAGAATTAGTAGCCTTGTACTGCTTCTGGAGTTTCCGCAGTAAATTATCACATACTGAATAACAGATTCAAAATAACTGTGGTAGACTGTTTTTATTTTGTCAATATGAGTGGCACCAGATAAAATAAACATTGCAAAAGCTAGGGAATTTAATTTATTTGCCAGGTGGTCTATATGTGTCTTCCAGTTTAAACTTTTATCAAAGTTTAGGCCCAAGAATATCACATGGCTGACTCTGTCATCAGCTGATTATTGTGGGCTATTTCTACTGGAGATATTGCTGACAATTTAGAAACAAATTGCATTATCTGGGTCTTAGTGACATTGAGCTTTAGTCCATTTTTATGGAACCAGGAGTCCAGTTTCCCCAGAACATTTTCTATACTATTTCTAATCTTTTCTATTGTATAATTTTCTATCAGGTCTGGCGTGTCATCTGTGAACAAGACTGAATGAGCATCAATATTTAATGGCAAGTCATTTATGTACAACAAGAACAGGTAACGACTCAGTATTGAACCCTGTGGAACTCCTTGGGAAATTGTTTTTCATTTGGAATGGTAGTTAACTGAATTTCATGTTAAATAACACTTTGCTTCCTTTCTGTCAGATAAGAGTTGAACCAGTATCTTCGATCCCATAGCTCTTCAGTATGTGAAGTAGTAGTGAGTGGTTCACTGAGTCAAAGGCTTTCATTAGATTCACAGAATATTCCTGAGACTTTTGTACCCTAGTCTAGTGATGTGATTATTTTTTCTGTAAATTCTCTGATGGCATTTATGGTGCTTTTTCCTCATTGAAAACCAAACTGATTTTTGCAATTAATGTCATTTACTGTAAGGAAATTTTCTAGTTGTTTTGCCACAAGGATTTCAAATATTTTAGAAAAAAAACCAGGAAGGAGAGGGATAGGCTGGTAGTTTCCCATACATTCTGTTGACCCCTCTTTAAATAATGGCTTAATCTCTGCATATTTTAGGACATCTGGGAAAGACCCATGTTCAAAGGACTGGTTTACAATAAGAGTCAGTGGGTATGAAATAATATGGCGTGCTGCCTTGATTACCATGGAAGGTATTCCATCCCATCCAGATGAAGTTTTGTTTTTTAATGATAATATTGTGTCTTCCACATCTTTCTGAGCGATTTTTCTGAATTTTTTAAAACAAATGTTTTGTATGTCATATTTATGCCTGAAAATCATATTGTCCTGACGGGCTGTCATGTCTATGTCAGATTTTGATATATTGACAAAGAAATCATTGAAGCAGTTTGACATTTAAACATGATTTACAATTATATCACCCTGAAACCTGATTTGAGAAATTTCCATGACTTTCAGCATTGACTCCCAACTCTGATTTCACAACAGACCTTGGTATATTTCGAGAGGGACTGCTTGTCACTGCAGATCTGGTGACCACGGGTGGCTAGGCTGTACGGAAGGGACTTCTTGGTATGGAATGAGTGGCAGCTGTCGAAGTGAAGGTATTGCTGGTGGTTAGTAGGTTTGATATGAATGAGGGTACTGATGTAGTCATCTTTGAGGTGGAGGTCAACATCTAGGAAGGTGGCTTGTTGGGTGGAGTAGGACTGGGTGAAGCAAATGGGGGAGAAATTGTTGAGGTTCTGGAGGAATGTGGATAGGGTATCCTCACCTTTGATCCAGATCGCCGTCATCAGTGAATCTGAACCAGGTGAGGGGTTTAAGATTCTGGGTGTTTAGGAAGGATTCCTCTAGATGACCCATGAATAGACTGACACAGGATGGTACCACACAGGTACCTTTAGCCATACACTGGATTTGTTTGTAGGTAGTGCCTTTGAAGGAGAAGTAACTGGGGGTGAAGGTATAGTTGGTCATGGTGACTAGGAAGGAGGTTGTCAGTTTAGAATTTGCCAGGCATTGGGAAAGGTAGTGTTCAATAGCAGTAAGGCCATGGGCATTAGGGATGTTAGCATAAAGGGAGGTGGCACCAATAGTGATGAGCAGGGCACTGTGTGGTAAAGAGACAGGAAGTGTGGAGAATAAGTGAAGGAAATAGTTGGTATCTTTTATATAGGAGGGTAGGTTCCTGGTAACAGGCCAAAGGTGTTGGTCTGTAGAGATTCTTTCAGTGGGGGCACAGTAACTGGCCACAATGGGCATCCTGGGTGGTTGGGTTTATGGACATGTAGAAGGTAGGAGGTCAGAGAGTGGTAGGTGTCAGCAGAGAGATGAACTCCAGGGAGAGGTTCTGGGACGGGCCTAAGGATTTGAGGAGAGAGTGGAGATCCTGCTGGATTTCTGGAATGGGGTCACTGTGGCAAAGTTTGTAAGTGTATGTATCTGACAGCTGATGGAGTCCTTCTGCCAGGTAACCCTTGTGGTTCAAAACAACAGTGGTGGAGCCTTTATCCGCAAGTAGGATTATAAGGTCAGGATCAGTTTTTAGGTGGTGGACTGTGGTTCTTTTTGTGGGTGTAGGGTTAGTTTGTATGTTGAGGGATTTGGGGAATGATGGTGAGGCTAGGTTCAAGGCTATGATATTCTGGGAAGTTAACAGAGGGTGATTTTGGGGGTAGTGGGGTGGATCAAAGTTAGATGAAGGAGTGAACTGAGTTAGGCAGGGTTCAACATTGGTTTTGGCTGAGTCTGATTGGTAGCTTTGGTGGCAAAAAAGTGTTTCCAGTGTAGGGACCAGGAGAAGGAGAGAAGGTCTTTAATGAGTCCTGCATGATAGAATTTTGGAGTGTGGCAAAAGTTGTGGCCTTAGGACAGGATTGATATATCTGTAGGGCTAAGGCTTCTGGAGGAAAGGTTCATGACTGTGTTTTGGGTCTGTTTTGGTTCTGAATTTTGTGTGGCAGTGGAGGGAGTTTTGGAGGGATGGGTAAATGTAGTAGGTCTGTCAGACAGGATTTGTCAGCTATGAGGGGAGGTGGGAGCAGTTTGGACAGTGGTAGTCCAAGGCAGGAGTATGAGGTAAGCAGGCTGGAGAGCATTCTGAGGTGGCATTGTGCATGTTGCACTAGTTTCTGGAAGACAAGAGTTTCAGTGTGTGTTATGGGTTCCAGGAATTTGGGATTGTATAGCAGGAGAATTTTGCAGATGGAGAGAAGGTACTGCAAGGAGGTTAGGGCTTGGTTGATATGTTTTTGCAGGGCTATGTTGGTGAGGGCTAAAGATTGGCAGAATCTGAACGGGTGGAGATCATTATGGAAAGAGGGGTGGCAACCAGAGATGGATAATTTGATGGTAAGGCCATTTGGGAGTATTCTATGAGCCAAGCAACAATGCAGGAACAGTATGTCTGATGGGATTCTGGCTAGTGACAGGGAAACTTTCCTGTGTTGCTACAGATTCCAATTTAAGTAGTCTGTGATCATAACTCCTAGATATTTAGTTGAATTGGCAATCTTCAAATGTGACTGATTTACTTTGTAACCAAACTTTAACAGAGTTTTTTTGGTATCAATGTGAAGAATGTAACACATTTTATTGTTTAGGGTCAATTGTCACATTTTGCACTGTGAAAGATATATTTTCAACATAATTTTGTAATTTGCTTATCTCATCCAAGGAATTTATTAGATGGCAGCATTACCAGCTACAAATCTGAGAGAAATGTTCTGATTGCTAAATTGTATATATAAATTAGAATATGCAAAAGGTCTACATCACTTTACTTGTGAAATCACACTAATCACTTCCATTTCAGTAGGTGGTGTCCCATAAGTTACTGTGATCTGTGACCTTTCTGACAGGAAATCATGAATCCAGTCACACAGCTAAGGTGACAGTCCATAAAAAAGCAATGTGGTTAGAAACTACTTATGAGGAGTGATATCAAAAGACATTTTAGAACTCTATAAATATGGAAGTAATTTGAGAGCCCCTGTACATAGTATGTGGTGTGAATAAAGGGCCAGTTGTGTCTCACAAGAGTGATCCTTTCCATGTCCATGCTAGTTTGGTGTCAATAGGTAATAAGTTTTGGGGTATTTCATAACACTGGAACAAAGTATTTGTTCAGACATCCTGCTACGTGTTGATG
Source organism: Schistocerca cancellata (assembly GCF_023864275.1). NCBI lineage: Eukaryota > Metazoa > Arthropoda > Insecta > Orthoptera > Acrididae > Schistocerca > Schistocerca cancellata. Next base: position 142,303,926 of record NC_064634.1, on the reverse strand, counting down.
TCAATGAAATGGATCTGTAACTCAGTGGATTATGTTTATTTTCTTTGAACATATTGCAGTGGTCTGTGCAACTTTCCAGTCTCCTCTCTCACCATAAATACTAAAATACTCATTATGATGTTGTAGGAAAAGTAGTTAAGCCACTGCATCATTGGTGCAGATGATGCACATAAATTGTTAGTCCACTCAAGAAAGACATTGCCAGTAGAAACATAATGATCCTGCTACAACTATGATAGGGTCATGACAACATAGTGAAATATGTTGGATAGTTTTGTTACCTCCTGGAAAAACAGAGAATTAGCTTTCAAGATTCATCTGATATATTCATGGTATACGAATCAAATATTCTGGCTGAATTTCATTTTGGTATGTCATCAACTTATCAAACATAAGTTTACAGAAAACAAAGATTACTTTTACACAACAACTATGACTAATATCATTGACTTCATCATGAATTGTCTGTATCAGCCATCACAAGGGCAAGGAGGAGGCAATAAATGCTGCAGTTGGCCACTTGCTCCACAAAAATGTCAATGCACTGTAAAGAGTAAGAGGCAGTAGCTGACAGTTCCAAACTGGAGTGAGAGTAAGATTTTTATCTCCTCTTGACAGAGCTATGGACTGCTGTACTGAACACAGAATGCCATTTTTAGAAATTTTGTTATAATAAGATATGTTGCTAAATTTATGTAACTGTTAGATCTAGCAGTAATAAACATACAATATGGCAGTACTGCTACTCAAAATATACAAATTGGTTAATGAAATTGTATCACATAATGCTCTGTTAATTGCATTTCATTCAGCAACTACTCTTACAGCCACATTGTTATATTTACATTGTAGTCTGGTAGAGCTACTTGAGTATGAGGAAAGACTTCAAGTTTAATTAAGATAGCCATTCACTTTATGGTATTATGATGAGACACCAGTTGTATTAGTGTAGCACATATTTATAGCATTTCCCGTTAAGTTATTGAACAATATAGACACAAATATTAGAGAAATTGTCAACAATGTGTTCCACCTCATTATCAAAAACCATCTGAGATGCACATTGCAGGTAGTGACTTGCTGATTTTGAGGTGAGCCACATTTAAAGCACAATCACCAAAACAAAAAACACAAGAAAAGAAAAAGTAACTTTCTTGGCGGTTGATCAATAAGGGTAAAAAAGGTAAAAACATGTGGGTGCCAGTTTAGAAGATGTTCAGCAGACATCTTTACCAACCTGGCTGTCTTCCAGGTCACATTTGTTACTCTGCAACTTTAAGGCATCTCATCTGTTGGCAACAAAGGACAGCCGTGAAGGACACATCCCCATGAAAGAGTTCGTAACACAAACACCTTCTTTGTGCCACCAGACATATATCAATAACAATACATTTTGTGGATATATACAGGCCATCATTTGAGATAATGTTCGGTATGGCTTACACACTATTTTTTCCTTATGGAGTTATCATATGGTACTTAAAATTGCCATCAGGCCACATTGAATCAGGTTTACGATGACCTCCTTAAATTTGTTACAGCAAATGCCAGGATCAATGTTTTGAAAGGGCGCAGACACCTTCCTTCACCTTCCTTCCCTGTCCGAGATTCTGCTTCACATCTAATCTTGTTTTTGACCATATGTTGTACGATAATCCTCCTTCCTTCCTTTTAACCTCAGTATGACTGCTGAAGGCAAGTGTCACATGAAGGTTAATTGGCTGTCAAACTTGCCACTTATCAGATACACTGTTGGTGACCATATTAGTAAATTGGAGAAACATCCTGCTTCAATGTCTGTCTGTCTTCCTAAATGTGGTGATTAATTTATCCCAAAATTATCATACTTGAAACAATGCAACTTGGCTTTCTTGATAGTAGTCACTCCATACGGGGCACAGGTTTTCAAATTGCTTCCATTGCTTTTACCCTTGTATTAAACACCAACAGAACACAATGGCATAAATTTTATACTTTATTTGTTTTAGACTCCATTTTCTAATGCATAAAGGACACCCTTGTAACATCAAGAATGAGAAATATTCAAGTTGCCATGGCATGAGCTGTACTACAAACTTGAACAAAATAAGACAATAGTTGAATAAGTTTATAGCAACAAGCCATGCAAAATATTCACAGACCATGCTGAAACATAGTATTATATCTTATGCAATGTTACCCTTGCTAATTTGAGTGCAGGAAGTCCACTGGAGATCATAGGCTCTATGCGTGATGTGTCATGATCACTTGGTAGATGCTGGTCTGTAACAAGCGGTCAAGATCTTGGTGCTAACACATGTGAAGTTTGATGGTTATTTGGACTGAGGCTAGTTTGTAATGGCCAAGGTGTGGGTTTGATTCCCTCTGGGGCACTACTTTGTAACAGCTACAAACATACCCTCTTCTCCTCCAGTAATGCAAAGTAAAGAATTCAGGACTGTGCTGTGGTTGAAAATCAACATTAAACATGTCCATTTGCTACTGACTGGAACAGAGTTGGATTAGTTTTGGCTATGAGAGGTGAAAGTCACTGCGTGCGGAAACTTTGTCTCTAGTGAGCTTTCTTACGGTAGTAATGTTTTTTAGTTCATGAACCAATCATCAGGTAGTAGTGTTATTTTATCTCATGAACCAATCATCATGTGAGGTCATAGGACCTTCATTTCTTATTTTAAGTGACCTTGAGGTTTTGAAAATTTTGGCACTGGGCTGTGATTCAAGCTCTGATTCCAATATTTCTCTGGATTTGAACCCTTCAAGATGACACTGTCACATCATTTTGTTGTTTCCACATGATGCCAAACTCCTCAGGGTCTATACAAATGGTGTGTTCCTAACTACTAGTGAAAGGGAATTTGACAGTCGACACCTCTTTGTGTGGAGTCAACAACAACAACAATAAGCCTGGGGTTGGAGTCTTCGGCAGCAAAGAACTATTTTTTGCATTACCTGCAGCCAAACTTGTGCACATCTCACTACTAGTGAAGAAACAAAAATGTTTCATGTCTATTCGTAGTTATAAGACAATAGTGAAAGGTAGGGTTCGAATTCATGCCAGGCAAAAAACACTTGTATCGTCGATCCAGTATCATGCTGTTGTTGAACTTATTCAATATCTGACATCTGATTGTGCTTAGTTAATAATTCATACAGGTACTGGGTTCTACTCCCCTTTCATCATCACTTCATGGTGTGTGATAACTGTGTGTTGCACATTATTACATAGCTTTCGTTGTTACTTCCCAGAGGCAATATGAGCTTCATGGGGTTCCTGGTGCAGTGCTAAATGTATTATCATTTATTTCCACATTTGGATATTCAGCCTTGTAAACTGATATGGTGAACATTTTGATATTTTAGGTCTCTCTATGTCTAGTCAATTCTCTATCAGATATCCAGGCTTTGTTTAGTTAACAGTGGTATCAAATTCTGATCACAAACAAAAACGTGTGATGCTTTTTAATGGGTGTGATAAGACTTCTGCAGTGTCACTTATTATAATTAAGTTTAATTTACAAGTTTTAAGGACTGTCTCATCTCTAATAAAGTGTTTTCTAATATTTGCTGTATAGTGGTATCAGCTTACATCCGGACTGACTGCTGTAATGAGCAGTGTTCTCTAGTGGTCTCTTTTTGCAACCTTTGTGTTTAGTCAGTTGACTGTGCCCCACAGAGTTTTGGTGTTTGTATTGTATCGTATGGTATTGTATATTTATTGGTCTTGTGAATCATACACTGTACAGGGGTACATAATGATATAGGACAAGTCAAATAATTTGCAATGAAGTTTAACAGAAAAACTGTTGTATGGTTTTCAGTATATAGCAATATAACTCTAACATATGGGAATAACATTTCACAAATACACAAATAAATTTTACACGCACACGTTTCATAAGTTCGGCCTCGATTATACAGACACACACATATATGTAATAGACCACATATAATACACAGATAAATCTACATGTACACATTTATTATTTTGGCCTTAATTGTATAAACTATTTAAATTTTTCACATATTTACATTGTAAATAAAAATTCATCAGCACTATAGTAGCAATTCTGTCGCAAGTAGTCACTCACAGCAGTTTTGAATTTATGCATGCCAGTTATTGCCTTAATTTTTTTAGGTAGTTTGTTATACAGTTTTTTTTCCTGCTTGCAAGGGTCCTTTTTGTTTTAGTGTTGTATGTGAAAAATGCATATGTAAATCTTGATCATTTCTTGTGTTGTATGATTGGATATTTTGGTTTTTTGGACCTATCTTGCTACCGTATTTACTCGAATCTAAGCCGCACTTTTTTTCCGGTTTTTGTAATCCAAAAAACTGCCTGCGGCTTAGAATCGAGTGCAAAGCAAGCAGAAGTTCTGAAAAATGTTGGTAGGTGCTGCCACAACTAACTTCTGCCGTCGAATATATGTAGCGCTACAAGGGCATGCTTTGTAGGCACAGAGAAATATTCTGGGGCCAAAATCTCTGCGTCAGTAAATAAATTAAAAAAAAAAAAAGGTGGAAGACGAGCTTTTTTCTCCGCCCCGAGTTTCGACCACTGCATTTTCGTACATTATCCAACGAAGTAAATACAAATTCCGTATTGTTCATCTTCGAATGTAGCAGAATTTCAATGTACTACGAAAATCCGACTGGCAAGACTGTTTGGGATGTTTGTCAATATGGCCAACTCTACGTGTTGAATTTTTTACTACCTGTGAGAAGAGGTGATTGCTAATAGGAACCTGACGAAATGTGAATCACATGCAGTATTCTCTTCACCATAAGAATAATATGAATGTAAACATTATGCCACGTATTCTTTCGTGTTTGCTGCTATTTCATTTAAATCCTATCTGCCTAATAAACTACGAAACTAGAGTGAGACAACAGCAAACGCGGAAGAATATACGTATCGTGTCATGTTTACATTCGTCTTTTTCTTATGCCTAATAGTGATACAGTCAGAAATTAAGCACGGTAATTGATTAGATTTTTAAATCTAATATGACTAATTCCTGTGCAGAATTTGACGTACTAGAGAAGCGGCCGCAAAGATTTTCAAACGGAGAAAAATTTTCGCCTAACTCTCGTTCAGAACATATTCTATCATATGCAGTCTATTATTTGTTTCTTGTTGATCATTATCAAAGAAAGCAGTGTAAGTAACAACAAATAGCAATCTCTTGCCATTGTTTCGCTAGTGAGACGATTCCTCTCTTTTCTTTTTTTTTTAATTGTAAGCGGCGGTAGCGCGCACAAAAGCAAGCCATGCCGCGCGCGGCGACAGGCCGTAAACACGCACTATCAGAATGAGACAAACAATGCATGATAATGCATTTTCAGCTCAGAGTGACGTTAACACCTATAACAAAGAAAACGGCACTTATCAGATCAAAGCAAAATAAGCAATCGATTCAAACCAGACGAAGCACGTGAAAAGGAAGGGTACCCGTATAAATACGGACGGAGCGCCTGACGTATAGCAATGGCTACCTGGTAAAACTTAACTGTTAAGCTTACGACTCGAACCAAACTCCTGTAGCTGTATCGTCATTCATTCGACCTAAATTGTGTCTCGTATTACAATGGACCAACTTTGTTTTGATTTGGAGGTGCGGCCTAAAACTTTTCTCTCCCCTTGAATTTCGAGTCTCAAATTTCAGGTGCGGCTTAGATTCGGGAAAACTTTTTTCCTCGATTTCGAGTCTCATTTTTCGGGTGCGGCTTAGATTTGAGTGCGTCTTAGATTCGAGTAAATACGGTATTTTCATCTACGATTTTCCTTATAAACATTGTTGTTTCTAGGATATATAGGCATGGTAATGGAAGAATATGAAGCTTTTTAAATGAGGGTTTGCATGAAGATAAAGGCGCTGAGCCTTCCATGGCTCTTATAATTCTTTTTTGTGCAATAAAACAGCTTTTGCTGGGTGGTGAATTTCCCCAGCAAATTAAACCATATCTTAGTAGTGATTCTGCTTGGGCATAGCACACATTTTTATGGCTTGCATTGATGTGCATCCAGCAAGAATTTTTATACTATAACAAATGGTATTTAAGTTACTACATAGGTGTTGTGTGTGTTTCTGCCATCTTAGGTCATCTTGGATCCAAACTCCCAAAAATTTGGTGCTATTTACTATTTCAAGTCTTTTGCCTAAAAGTTCTATGGTTGCAGTTAAAGGCTGTTTATTCTGCACTGTGTGTAGATGCATAGTGTTTGTTTTATGTGTGATTATTATTAAGTTGTTCGTTGCGAACCATTCTGATACGTGTGAAGTACTCTTGTTTATTTCATTTTGGAGCTCTTCTGGGGTCTTTCCTTTGATAAGTATATCTGTATCATCAGCATATTTAATGTACTTATAGTTAGGGCTGGATGGTTCCAGGTCATTTACAAACAGCAAGAACAAGATTGGTCCCAGTACGGAACCCTGCGGCACACCGTATTTAACACACTGTCTTTCTGATTTATGTTGTTGTTGTTGTGGTCTTCAGTCCAGAGACTGGTTTGATGCAGCTCTCCATGCTACTCTATCCTGTACAAGCTTCTTCATCTCCCAGTACCTACTGCAACCTACATCCTTCTGAATCTGCTTAGTGTATTCATCTCTTGGTCTCCCCCTACGATTTTTACCCTCCATGCTGCCCTCCAATACTAAATTGGTGATCCCTTGATGCCTCAGAGCATGTCCTACCAACCGATCCCTTCTTCTGGTCAAGTTGTGCCACAAACTTCTCTTCTCCCCAATCCTATTCAATACTTCCTCATTAGTTATGTGATTTACCCATCTAATCTTCAGCATTCTTCTGTAGCACCACATTTCGAAAGCTTCTATTCTCTTCTTGTCCAAACTATTTACCGTCCATGTTTCACTTCCATACATGGCTACACTCCATACAAATACTTTCAGAAATGACTTCCTGACACTTAAATCTATACTCAATGTTAACAAATTTCTCTTCTTCAGAAACGCTTTCCTTGCCATTGCCAGTCTACATTTTATATCCTCTCTGCTTCGACCATCATCAGTTATTTTGCTCCCCAAATAGCAAAACTCCTTTACTAGTTTAAGTGTCTCATTTCCTAATCTAATACCCTCAACATCACCCAACTTAATTCGACTATATTCCATTATCCTCGTTTTGCTTTTGTTGATGTTCATCTTATATCCTCCCTTCAAGACACCATCCATTCCGTTCAACTGCTCTTCCAAGTCCTTTGCTGTCTCTGACAGAATTACAATGTCATCGGCGAACCTCAAAGTTTTTATTTCTCCTCCATGGATTTTAATACCTACTCCGAATTTTTCTTTTGTTTCCTTTACTGCTTGCTCAATATACAGATTGAATAACATCGGGGAGAGGCTACAACCCTGTCTTACTCCCTTCCCAACCACTGCTTCCCTTTCATATCCCTCGACTCTTATAACTGCCATCTGGTTTCTGTACAAATTGTAAATAGCCTTTCGCTCCCTGTATTTTACCCCTGCCACCTTTAGAATTTGAAAGAGAGTATTCCAGTCAACATTGTCAAAAGCTTTCTCTAAGTCTACAAATGCTAGAAATGTAGGTTTGCCTTTCCTTAATCTTTCTTCTAAGATAAGTCGTAAAGTCAGTATTGCCTCACGTGTTCCGGTATTTCTACGGAATCCAAACTGATCTTCCCCGAGGTCGGCTTCTACTAGTTTTTCCATTCGTCTGCAAAGAATTCGTGTTAGTATTTTGCAGCTGTGGCTTATTAAACTGATTGTTCGGTAATTTTCACATCTGTCAACACCTGCTTTCTTTGGGATTGGAATTATTATATTCTTCTTGAAGTCTGAGTGTATTTCGCCTGTTTCATACATCTTGCTCACCAGATGGTAGAGTTTTGTCAGGAATGGCTCTCCCAAGGCCGTCAATAGTTCTAATGGAATGTTGTCTACTCCCGGGGCCTTGTTTCGACTCAGGTCTTTCAGTGCTCTGTCAAACTCTTCACGCAGTATCGTATCTCCCATTTCATCTTCATGTACATCCTCTTCCATTTCCATAATATTGTCCTCAAGTGCATTGCCCTTGTATAGACCCTCTATATACTCCTTCCACCTTTCTGCTTTCCCTTCTTTGCTTAGAACTGGGTTTCCATCTGGGCTCTTGATATTCATACAAGTGTCTCTGTTTTCTCCAAAGTTCTCTGTAATTTTCCTGTAGGCAGTATCTGTCTTACCCCTAGTGAGATAAGCCTCTACATCCTTACATTTGTTCTCTAGCCATGCCTGCTTAGCCATTTTGCACTTCCTGTCGATCTCATTTTTGAGACGTTTGTATTCCTCTTTGCCTGCTTCATTTACTGAATTTTTATATTTTCTCCTTTCATCAATTAAATTCAATATTTCTTCTGTTATCCAAGGATTTCTACTAGCCCTCGTCTTTTTACCTACTTGATCCTCTGCTGCCTTCACTACTTCATCTCTCAAAGCTACCCATTCTTCCTCTACTGTATTTCTTTCCCCCATTCCTATCAATTGTTCCCTTATGCTCTCCCTGAAACTCTGTACAACCTCTTGTTCTTTCAGTTTATCCAGGTCCCATCTCCTTAAATTCCCACCTTTTTGCAGTTTCTTCAGTTTTAATCTACAGGTCATCACAAATAGATTGTGGTCAGAGTCCACATCTGCCCCTGGAAATGTCTTACAATTTAAAACCTGGTTCCTAAATCTCTGTCTTACCATTATATAATCTATATGATACCTTTTAGTATCTCCAGGGTTCTTCCACGTATACAACCTTCTGTCATGATTCTTAAACCAAGTGTTAGCTATGATTAAGTTGTGCTCTGTGCAAAATTCTACGAGGCGGCTTCCTCTTTCATTTCTTAGCCCCAATCCATATTCACCTACTACGTTTCCTTCTCTCCCTTTTCCTACACTCGAATTCCAGTCACCCATGACTATTAAATTTTCGTCTCCCTTCACTATCTGAATAATTTCTTTTATTTCATCATACATTTCTTCAATTTCTTCGTTATCTGCAGAGCTAGTTGGCATATAAACTTGTACTACTGTAGTAGGTGTGGGCTTCGTATCTATCTTGGCCACAATAATGCGTTCACTATGCTGTTTGTAGTAGCTTACCCGCATTCCTATTTTTCTATTCATTATTAAACCTACTCCTGCATTACCCCTATTTGACTTCGTGTTTATAACCCTGTAGTCACCTGACCAGAAGCCTTGTTCCTCCTGCCACCGAACTTCACTAATTCCCACTATATCTAACTTTAACCTATCCATTTCCCTTTTTAAATTTTCTAACCTGCCTGCCCGATTAAGGGATCTGACATTCCACGCTCCGATCCGTAGAACGCCAGTTTTCTTTCTCCTGATAACGACATCCTCTTGAGTAGTCCCCGCCTGGAGATCCAAATGGGGGACTATTTTACCTCCGGAATATTTTTCCCAAGAGGACGCCATCATCATTTAATCATACAGTAATGCTGCATGCCCTCGGGAAAAATTACGGCCGTAGTTTCCCCTTGCTTTCAGCCGTTCGCAGTACCAGCACAGCATGGCCGTTTTGGTTATTGGTACAAGGCCATATCAGTAAATCATCCAGACTGTTGCCCTTGCAACTACTGAAAAGGCTGCTGCCCCTCTTCAGGAACCACACGTTTGTCTGGCCTCTCAACAGATACCCCTCCGTTGTGGTTGTACCTACGGTGCGGTTATCTGTATCGCTGAGGCACGCAAGCCTCCCCACCAACGGCAAGGTCCATGGTTCATGGGGGGGGGGGGGTTCTGATTTATAGGAAGTTAAATTTTTTCCTTCTTTGTACAAGACTTCAACTATTTGCTGTCTGTTTTGTAGATATGACTTTACCCACTCATAGACTGGGCCTCTGACACCAACATTTTCTAGCTTTCTAAGCAATAGACCATGGTTAATGATGTCAAATACTTTTGAAATATCTAGGAATATTGCTGCTATGTGTTCTTTTTTATCTAATGCATTTAGAGCTTCATTTAAGAAATCTTTAATAGCTGTCTCAGTGGATTTACATTTTCGGAATCCATGCTGTGTAGCTGAGAAAAGTTTATTTTTTTCAATGAAATCTGCGAGTCTTTTATAAAAGATTTTTTCAATTATTTTAGAAAAACAGATAGTAGAGAGACTGGCCTATAATTTGTTATATCTGTTTTTTCACCCTTTTTGTACAATGGCTTCACTTTAGCTATTTTTAACCTTTCTGGGAAGATTCCCTGAGAAAGTGAACTATTGCATATGTCTACCATCGGCCTAACTACTAAGGGTGCACATTTTTTAATGATATGGTCTGGTATGTTGTCAGTAACAGAGGAAAATTTTGATTTTAGCTCCCCTATTGTTTTTAGCATTTCCTGTTCATCTGTTGGGTATTGGAAGAGAGACTTGTTACTAGGGATAGTTTTAATCTGATTTGCAGTGACACCATATTGAAAGTTTTGCTTCACCAGAATCTCAGCTGCCTCAGAGAAATATGAGTTAAAATTATTTGCTATCTGCTGGGGATCAGATATTACAGAAGTGTTTTCGTTCAGTTTGATATTATGGTATTCTCTCCGTTTTACTCCTGTTTCATGCCTTACAATGTCCTATATAGCTTTCATTTTATTTTGTACATTTGCTATGAAGGAACTATTTGCCATTATTTTTGCTTCTTTTATAACTTTAGTTAAAATATTTTCATAATTCTTAAAATAGGAATCAAAATTCTGGGGATGTGGTGTGCTGTCTAGATATTTCATGAAGTAATCTCTTTTTCTTCACAGATATTTATATCCCTATTGTGACCCATTTTATTTTCAGATCCTTTTTTGTGACTGTTTTTTTATGGGGTGGAAAGCAAAGTACAAAATAATAGCTAAAACTATTTAGGAATTTGTTGCTTATCATTTGTACTTTTACATTCATAGATGTCTTCCCAAGTTTCTTTACACAGGTAGATAAGGAAATGTTGTGTATTCCGGTCATTACACTTCCTAGAGGTAGTAGTTAGACATTCAGTTGAACTAAATGGTTTTCATAATCTTATAAATATTTGATCGAGGATCGTGGCTGAGGTTTTTGTGATGTGTGTTGGTGTTTCTATAGTAGCCTTCAAATTGAAAGTTGCTAAGAGGTTCAATAAAGCAGTTTTTTGATTGGACTCATTTGCAAAGTCAATGTTGAAATCTCCACATAAAATTAGTTTTCTATTTTTTTGTGTAGTCTTGTGTAAGATATTTTCAAGGTTCTTTAACATGATGTTAATATTGCCAGTTGGCGCCTTGTATTGACAAATTATAGCAATTTTTTCGTCTGTGATTTCAATTCCATTTACCTCAATATCTTTCTCTATGGATAATTTTTCTACATATGGCATTCGTTTAAAATTTATGCTATTTTTAACATAAATGCAACAACCACCATTTTTATACAATTTCCAATAAAAATAACTACCCAATACAAAATTTGGAATGCATAACATATGAAGTTTCTCTTTGTCAAGCCAATGTTCAGTAAAATATAATACAGAGGTGTTTTTCATGCCATTTTCTAACAAAATTTGAAATTTGTTTACTTTGTTGGATAGCGATTGTACATTTTGATGAAATGGAGTTGAACACGAGTTCTGAAACTTACTATCTTTAGTATTTATATTTATATTGGAATTTCTGCCTGGAAGATATTTTTTATTTTCAATTTTAACTTTTGAATTTTCACCCCCTCCACATGGTATCAGTTTACCTTGTTCTTAATGATTTTACAGATGTCTGTAACCATTTTATTGAAATTCATTGAGCCTAGTCTATTTAAATACACGCCATCCTTTCCCAAGCATTTGTCACTTAAAAATTTGTTGGGGTCGACGAATATTGTGCTGAGTTCGTCGCACTGTTCCCTGTTAGCACTGTTTATGTTGCTTATATAAGAGCTGCTTAGTGACCTTCTGTGCAGAATTCCACTTATAACCAGTCTTGAGTTTGTGTACAATGCTTTGGCTGAAAGAATAATGTTTCTTGTCTCATTTACAATGTCTCCCTGACTGCTGCTTCATATTGAATTCGTCCCAGAATGAATAAAAACACCTTTTTAATTGGTCTTTGGATCGTTTCCATTTTTAGTTGTAGACTGTTTTGCACTTAAGAGATTTTTAAAATGTTTGTTGAGCTGATGAGGTTGGATACCAGGGTGAGGACTTATGACACAGCTACATTATGTTGATTGCATTCTGCTGTGGACACTTTTTTTGCTGTCAAGTGTACATGGTAGCAGAATTTTCTCTACAGAAGAATGTTAGTATCTAGCTGCCAGACTACAGTATTCCCCTGCTGACTTACAGACAAAATGGTCAGCAATATGCACTAATGGAACAAATCTGAACTATATTTATTTTGCTGCTGTCATTGTACAAATGTAATTTTATTGGTGTAAGTCTGAGTGTAGGCCTGAAAATCAGTTGTAGTAAGACTAAAATAATGTATGACCAACACACTGAAAAGGAAATGATGCAAATTAAAAACTAAGTCATATTATCAACTGATGAGTTTTATGTTTATATTACTTGAAGACAGTGACTGGATGGACACGAAAAAAAGTTAACAGAGGTGCAAACATCTGCTGGAGTGCTTAGACATTTTGTATAAAAACCAAGTGAAACATTAGGATTGTGCTGTGAACAATAGAAAGCTGCTTGTTGAGAATTTCTAAGGTTGGCTGGGAAACAAACAGGTGGATCAGGAAACAGAATGGAGTGGAAGACATAATTCTGAGTATAATAAAAATGGAATGGAGAAGAGATGAAGGAAGGAAGGGTGGAAGATGGGACAGGCGACTAAGTGAATGGAGTGGTAGATGGATCAGAGAAGTTCTATGCTGGATTACACAAACTGAGAAGAGAATGAAATGATGATCAAATGGAAGGAGACAGATAAAAAATGTGACAGAACAGTATAGATACCATCTGATGTAGATCATAAGGCATGGAGAAATCTAGGGGCAGCCTTTATGCTGCAGTGGATGTAAAATGGCCTTATGATGATGCAGCCTAAGAACATAGAAGATTTTACCTACAGCGGCAGTGTCCATTAAAGCCTGTAGACCTGATGATGATGATGATGATGATGATGATGATGATGATGATGATGAACAACTACTATTTCATTCATGTGGAACCATTTCTTTGTGATGCTCTATGTGACCATTATTATTGCAATTAAATTGTTACAATTTCCTGTAAAAACACACTCAGAGGAATAACTACACTCAGGAAATATAAATGTGTACCAGTTTGTGTTATATGTTACCTAAAACTTGTTAATCATTGGCTCCTTCACTGTTGAAATGAAAACTCTTCTTTTAAGAAATCTGTTTGCTGAGTAGAACAAAAAAGCCAGTCCAAGTCACAGTTGTTACTTTTTATTCATTTGATGATTAGTTTCAGGCTGTGACCCATTTTCAGTCATCGTAACAAAGTCAAAAATGGCACTTCTGGAGATGTCAAAAATGTGCAACGAACACTTACAGTGCATGCAGATAACTCCTTTTTTAAAGCTACATTCACAAACTTTGTTGGTTCCTTATCAATCTGTCGCATACCATTACTTGTCAAAAAGTCCAGGTCCTTTTCCTTGTACGTTACCTCTGATAAAGACAACTAATGTACTTCCTTTATTGGCTTTTGTTATTAAAGTGTTCTCTCTATTTAATTTACCATTGATGCCCATCAAAACCCATTGCTCATTTTGCCTACCCCTATTGCTCTTAGCACTGAGATGCTCCTTAGCTAACAGTACTTCTATTTTGACAACAACCAATGTCTCCTCAAGGCAGTCCAGTTTGATGTATATATATGCCACCTTAACTTCAGTGATCAAGTTTGCCACATAACTGTCAGATATAGGCAACTGAAGTGTATAACCTGACCCCTTGCTCAAAAGTAATGTTTCCTCATGTGTAAATTGTACATTAGTCAAATTAACAACCCATTTGGCAAAAGTATGTGACTCAGGAACAGCACTATTCACAGCACTAGCCAGATCTAGTCATCTAAGCGTATTACTCTGTGTGCTTCATATTTCAATCTTATTTTCACTAACATAGGGATAAAGAACTGGAATTGTAAATATCAAATACACACTATCAATTTCAAATGCAAAAAATAAAAATCTTCGTTACATTTGTCTTTTGTACCATGGGCCATTCTAATCTCACTCCTAACCCACATGGTTTCCACCCTCCTATTCAGTGTCACTACACTTTTTGACTTGTTTTTGATAGTCACCTTTTCATATTTTGGAACAATACCATTCTGGAAACATCTTCGATTGAACCGTATCTTTACACAAGGCTTTGTCAGCTTCAGTCTTATGTTCACATAGCATATGTATCCCTTAATGTCTGACCTGGCACTGTAAATGTTCATTGTTCATTTATGACATCTTCATAAATGCCATTTTTGACTTGAAAATAGGTCTTAACCCAAAACTAGTCATTGAATGAATAAAAAGCAAAAGTTACAACTTGGACTGGTTTTTTGTTCTACTGATTAACAGAAGTTGTTGACTCGAGCTACTCCAGCATGCTGGAAGTTTGTAAATCTGTTTGCTGTTTAATAGTTTGGGGTATGCTTACTTTACAGTAATGTATTTTATGCTAAATAATAATTTTTTCTGTCTTGTCAGGTCTGTCGTAACTTCAGGATAGGCTGGAGTGGTGGACTTTTGGATGTTAGAACCCAGCCAGTAAATAAGCCTGATGAACCAGTATTATTGACATTTGATGAGTATTGACATACTTTGTGTTTTGTTGGTGTATTAAGTTCTCTGTAAAATATTTGCAAAATTAAATTGAACTTCATCGTATTAGTGCTTTTATATAACTGGTTTGCAATGTCTAGTGCCAGAAGAAAAAGTAATCATACAAACTGAATCTGTTACACTATACAATCTGTTCAATTTTTGACTGGCATGACAATAGCAGCTTATACAGCTACACACTATGGAGTTTCATACACAGTCAAGAATGCCAGAACACTAAGTACAATGTCAACAGCTGTGATAGTTTTAGAAACCAGTTCCATCCAGCTCTTTACATGATTCCAATAAAAGTATTCCGTCTCTGTTACAGCTGGTAACTGAAAACAGAATACCACTACCATGGAAAAGTCTTAAAGCTATGTATCAAAATGGTTCCTAGTGCTGTACAGAGCCTTCTTTTTAAAATGGTTGTCAAGGTGCACTGATATTACTCAGTTGATTTTTTATGCATTTACCCTACAGAGAAGGCCACCAAATCAAATTTTTAGCATTCAGTAGGCTTAATTAGAAATAATGCCAGCAATCTCTGACAAAAATTCTCTAAAATGCTCTCTCTCCAGCTCAACTTTCAGTTACTGATGCATGCCAGTTTCTTACCAGAATTTTTCTTATGTGAACCAACTGGAAATCTCCGAATGTTCTTTCCTATGATCCTATCTACTCAATTGTTGCATTTAAACTTTGATTGTTATTTTTTATAAAATGCACAAATTAGAATGTGAGCCATACACAGAATTTCTTGATTCATGGTACTGATTCTAAATACTTACATTGAATTACCTCAGATGGAAGTATACTCAATTCAGCTTTAACCAAATACAACATAAAAAGGCTTTATGTTTCTATCATAATCAATGTTCACCAGTAGTGAACTCTTTAATTCCAACTCTTTCATTACTGAAAAGTTTCAACTCCAGAATTTGCACTGAACTCACTGTTAAATAGAAAATTCACTAAGCACAATTCACCAAATTATCTCAAAGTCTAAGTCTGATTGTGAAGCAGTTGTAAAATATAACATTAGAGCTGTCAGTCCTAGACTAAATGTTTCTTAAATACCAATGCTGACATTTTGTGTCTTACTATGGTTGATGGTTAACAAACTATAGTGATAATGAAGCCTGAACTAAAATAGAGTTGTGAACATAGCACACATTGTGTCCAAGGTTGAATCCATACAAATAAAAATAAAAACATGGACAAACACTTCGCTAATGCAAAGTGTCTTCCTCACATATTTTCACTAAAATGGGATCTGATCTACATCTACACCTGAAATGCATGGATGAGATACTCCCCATTGTACCAATTATCAGGGTTCTTCCCATTCTATTTAAATATTGGGTGTGGGAAGAATGATTGCTTAAATCCTTCTAACTACTGCAACTATTCTAATGTTATGTTAGTGATCCATGTGCAAGTGATACATAGGTGATCTTAGTATATTCTTAGATTCCTTACTTAAAGATGGCTCCTGAAACTTTATAAGTAACTTTACATGGAATAGTTTGCATCTATCCCAAGCATTTGATAGTTCCATTTTTCCAGCATCTCTGTGTCACTTTCTCACAAGACAAACAAACCTGTGACCATGTGTGCTGCTTTTGTTTGTATATATTCAATATCACTTGTTGGTCCTATTTGGTATGGGTTTAACACATTGAGCAATATTCTAGGATGGGTTAATGAGTGTGTTAAGCAATCCCGTTTGTAGACTGATTGCATTTTCCTAATACACTACCAATAAACTGAAGCCTGCCACCTGATTTACCTCTGAATAAGCTTATGTGATCATTCCATTTCATATCCCTAGACCTTGTTACAACCAAGTATTGGTACGAGTTGATAGATCCCATTGGTGATGCATTGCTACTAGATTCTGCGATTTGTATCAAAATTCATTTCAAAGGCCTACAAGTGGACAATCATTGATTGAATAGTGACTTGCTGGGATACAGTCCGTAATCACAGAATGTATTTAACAGTTGCTGATCATGAAATGATTTGAGTGTGATTGGACTAGGATCACTGTCAAGTTTTGTTCATGCAGAGTGGTTTCAAGCAAGTGAAAATACTAATCACAGCTGTATCCTAATGCCAAGTGTATCATAAGCCAACTGTCCAATTGTAACTAATAAAACACCAATGGGCACCCATAGATAAAAAGTACTCATAGACCAAAGGTATCATAAGATGCTATGAACTGAATGCAGAGTGCTGGAGCTGCCAGCCTTATTGTGGTGACTGCATCAGCACATCCACCCACTGTACTGTCTTGTGGTGGCTCATGCTGGTGTGATTCCATATTGTTGACTCCTGTCTACTGGCATCTATCTCTGCAACTTGACAAAAGTATCCAACAGTGACTTAACTGAATCCATTTTGATATCACCATTTGGTGGGGGTATAAAAATCCACCCTCCATTTAACTGGCCCCTAGTGCCTTCTGGATGCACATCTAACTGTGCAGTAAGACTGGGACCTGTCTTGTATGACAAGTGATTTTTGCCTCACTGGGAAGAATTCCATTTGCATTGGGGTACCGTAATGCTAGCAAGGACCTATACTTCCTACAGCTGAGGGTGGTAATGAAGCCATAAATCATTGCAATGTGTGAACTAAACTTGTGTGGAGGCCTGCGCAGATTGGTGGTACAAGGTTAAGGCAATGTCTCGTTACATGTCTGTGAAATGGTGCAGGGGGCATAGGCAGTGCAGGGAGCATATGTGCCTCTTAGTGTTCTGTCTGAAGCTGGTAATAGTGCTGAACCAAACAGTTTTAACTGGTCTCAAAGAGTTGATGCACCCCACACTCATGACGACTCCTTGAATTCATGTTGGGTATGACCAAATGTATGTGCTCAGGCACACGTTCTACGGGATAGTACAATTGTGTCTGTGAGAAAAGGGGTCCCATCACTGATATAATAGCATGCTCTTGTCCACAATTGCAAATTGTCTGCAAAATTTAACTGTTAAAATATGCTTATCTTCATCTTAAGTATCTTATCTTCTGCCATTGTGTAGGCAATGACTATTTCCTGTAAATACTGCCAAAGTTCTTCAGTGCCCAACACCCATCTATAAGTAAATAATGTTCACTGTTACTGTTTCACCAGCAGTTTTATTAACTTTTACAATTTCATCCATGATAAAAATTCTAATGTTGCCAACTTTGACTAGTTCAAGTCATACTAAATATGTTGGACTTTCCATCTCATTGTTCTACTGCTTGTATTTCCAAAGACCAACTAACTCCAAAAATTAGCATGATATGAGCTTTCATGACAGCACACACTAATAATTTTATGTTTTACATACTATTGCTTTTTCTTACAAATTTCTAATGACACAAATCAAATTTTTACAGTGTGGCTGATAGTCTCAAACTGAAGTGAACTGAATGGATGCTACCATATTCTATACATGTATGCCTGGGAGCTGAGTGGAAGGGGGCAGGCAGGATGCATGTGCTACCAACACATTTAACCAGTGTGGTAGCGCCCCACCATTTTTCCACCCAGAAGGAGGATAGGAGTTAGGAGGAAATGCTGACATGTCTAGCCAGTAGGGTGACAGCCTACTAAGAGTATAGTGATAAAGAAATGCTTCTTAGATAAACATCTTGATAATAAATTATAGTGGCAAGGAATATGCCCTCAGAAAAATGTCACAACTAAGACCCCTGGGTAGTCCTAATTGGGTAATAAATTATGGTGATAAGATACATGGTCTTGGAGAACAACCGGATGATAAATTATAGTGACAAGGAAAAGCATCTAGTATGTATATTTTGTAAAGCCTGTCTGTGCTATGATCGAGGCATCAAGTGGAAATTTGGGCTGCTTCTGGAGATTGGCACTCTAGTGTGCACTTGGTGCTCACCAGGCAGCTGTTTTGCAGGGAACATGGCTGAGCAATATAAAAGACAGTCGCAAATGTCTGCACTCGAGCGACAACCAGTTCTGGGTGACAAGGAATTGCAGCATCCTGCAGATACCTGTGGTACAAACCTCAATGGCATATCAACGGAGCATTCTCGGCCTTGCTGGTGGTTAACTGCCACTCCTGTGGCAGTCAGTGTGATGTATCATGAAGTGTACAAAGGTTTTAAAAACTTACCCACACATATGTATGGTGCAAGCTTCTTATGGTGTAAATAGAAAAATTTCTGCTTCATAATTAACAGCATTCTAAGGTACAATGTTTCTTTAAAAAATGGAATAAAACACGTCTATAATTTTTAACTAAACCTGCATTTTATACTTATCTTGGCACTGGCAATGTCTACAGTGTGGTTTTTAACATAGTACTGTTACATATATGTCAGAAACATTCCAAAATAAAGAGATTTGGATTTTTTAATTTTTAAATCCATTGCCATACAACAATTTATGTATCCGTCATCTTGGCAACCTTTTTTGGGTCATAAATTATACTAATTGGGTAATAAATTTTGGTCATAAATTACAGTAATTAGATAATAAATTGTAGTGATAAAGGTCTCAGAAATCTTTCTGCCATGCAGGCTGCACTCCTATGCCTCAACCAATAACACAATACCCCATTCCCCATTTTTGAATTTCCCACCATATATACATTAACCAATTGGCCTAGAAGAAAGGGGGAGGGCTTGGGCTAGGGGGAGATAGTGACACTGAGAGTGATAGGCAGGGAAAGGTCCTAAAACACTCTTCATTCTATTACTGTGGCTAACACAAGTCACAATTGATTGTGCAGATTCAGTGCAAAATTTATCCTGTGCTGTTTTTCTCGGATGGGGATGGTTTCAGTTACCATGTCATGCCATATGGATCAGACATTTGTGGGTAATGTTTTATTATGGGTACTAAGGTGAACCATTGGCCAGTCGCAAGCTGGATGTTTTTATCCAATTGGTATGATGATGATGGTGGTGATGGTGATGTTTGTATAGATAGCCTTACAGCTGAGAGTTGTCTTCCTGAAAAATCTGTCTACGTTCTGAAAGCATCCTAGAAAATATAGCACTATATGATTGAGATGTTGTCTGTTGTAGGCTATATTTATTGACAGACATGTCATGTGGGTGGGATAGCTGGTGACATCAATTTGTTATGGTGTACTCATTGGCCATAATTATTTTCCAGTATCGCTTGAGATATGTATCCAAGGCCTCTATTCCTGGGTTGTTCAGGTAGAGGCCTTCCATACTGCATGGAATTTCTGTTGTTTTGAAGTGCACTGTAAAACTATATTCAGCTTCAAAATGTACTAGGCTGCCACTGCTAAAATTTATTGTGCCACCATGATTGACATTTACAGGATGGTGGCTACGTGTTGCAGTTTGGATAGGGTGTAAGAGCTGACAAAAGAAACCCTCTGTAGATGACATAGATTTCTTTTTATCTTTTGGGAGTGCAAGGTCATATTCATCACCTGAGTTTTGTGTCATCAGTTTATGTTGTACATATCCTGGAGTCTTGGCATGATGTATGAGACAAACTGATTTCTTATGTGTACACAGGGCAGCCAAGAGTCACTCAGCTGTGATAAATTTTTCTTGTCTGATTGTTAAAATCATGAATTTATTTATGTTTAAAAGTATGGCATTATTTGTCTGAAACTCTTCTAGAAAACGTTTTGTCTCTCCAATGTCCTCCACCAAACTGACAAAGTAAATAGCCCAGAATTTGAATCAAGAACTGCTGTCAAAGTGCATAACTTGGAAGTAGATACCCTTGATGTTGCAAAACAGCTTAAATCACTCAACAGAGCTTAAATCACTCAACAGAGCCAAGTCTTCTGGTCCAGATTGTGTACCAGTTAGGTTTCCTTTGGAGTATGCTAATGTAATAGCTCCATATTTATCAATCGTTATCAACTGGTCACTCAACAAAAGATGTGAATTTGAGAACTGGAAAGTTACACAGATCACACCAGCACACAAGAAAAGAAATAAAAAGTAGTCCACTGAATTACAGCCCCTTATCACTGACATTGCTGCAATGATTCTGGAACATACACTGTTTACAAACATTGTGAATTACCTAAAAGAAAACCCTCTATTGACACACAGAAAGTGGAACATAAATGGCTCTTTATTCTCTCAAATTGACTCTATATTTCTAGATTTTCAGAACACTTTTGAAACCATTCTTCACAATCAGACTTTATGGACTATTATTGCAGTTGTTGTGTGATCTGATTCATGATTTTCTGTCAGAAAGCTCGAAGTTTGTAGTAACTGACAGAAAGTCATCGAGTAAAACAAAACTCATGTCTGGCACTCCCCAAGGAAGTGTTATAGGCCCTCCGCTGTTCCTAATCTACCAACTAGTTATAATTAAAGCAGCTACTCACAAAAATCCAGTGTGTTATGTAATTACCATATGACAATGAAACTTGGTAGATATTCTAATGTGTTAATGTGGAACCGATTTACACTGGAAAAAATTAGTCCCAATTTTGGCAACCAGGAGCAAATTTGGCACTGTGAATGCAAGAAAGCTATACAGAAATTTTTCCATAGGTAGTGGATTAGAAATAGGATCTGGGTAGAAAAGGTAAAATAAGTAAGAAAGGAATACTGTTGATTTTATTGTTAACCACCCCTTATACAGCCTGTTCAATATGAACCCTGGAGACATCAGTGATGTGCTGTATAGTGCTGGATGTACACCTGGAGGCCAAAACTGGAACTAATTTTTTTTCAGCACCAATTGGTTCCACATTAATGTGTTAGTGTATCTATGTTTCGCTGCCATATGATAATTTCAGTCCCCAAGGGACCTTCATGAGTAGCTGCACTTTAATTGTAACCAACCAGTATTTAAATGATTTAGGAAACAATCTGAGAAGCCCTCTTAGATTATTTGCAGATGATACTGTTGTTTACCATCTAGTAATGTCATTAGAATGTCAAAATCAATTGCAGAATGATTTCCACAAGATAAGAAAAAAAGCAACTTTGAAGTCAACTACGGGAGTACTAAAAGGAATCCGTTAAATTTTGTTTCAGAGTAAGTCAAACAAATCTAAAGGCTGTCAGTTCAGCAACATAGTTATAGATTACAGTATTGAATAACTTAAACTGGAACACTCACAAAGAAAATGTTGTGGAGAAGGCAAACAAAACACTGTGTTGTATTGACAGAATACTTACAAGATGTAAGAAACCCATTTTACAGACTGTCTGCATTATGCTTGTCTGTCCTCTTCTGGAGTATTGTTGTGCGGTATGGGATCCTAATGAGTCAGGTTCACATAGAAAAAGTTCAAAGGAGTGCAGTGCATTCATATTATTATGAAAAAGAGAAGGGAGTGTAATTGATACAACAAGTGAGGTGTGGTGGCAATCATTACACAGGGGTACCACAGGGCTCAATCCTTGGACCCTTTCTCTTCCTTATTTATATTAACGACATTGCACAACCCATTAACTCCCATATTGTAAGCTATCCAGATGACACATCAGTCTTATTCTATGGGAGTGAATCTAATGAGCTAGAATCTCTTGCTACTAGTGGTGTAACAGAAGTAACAAAATACTTCAATGATCAGGGAATCAAGGTGAATGTCACCAAATCTCAACTATTGACATTTAAAACAGGCAGTTCTCACCACAACATTATCAATAGTGTGTGTAATATCTCTGCAACAGAAAATGGTAACTGTGTGTATGTTGATGAAAATTTGCAGTGGACATACCACATTAATTTCGTATGCAGAAAAGTCAGTAGTGCCATATATCACCTCAGCCAGCTCGCAAAGATAGTTCCTAGCCAAGCACTGAAATTAGTATATTATGGAACACTTTACCCCTTTCTCAATTATGGAACTGAACTGTGGGGCTGTGCAGCTGATGTACATTTAAAAAGAATACTACTACTACAGAAAAGAGCAATGAGACATATACATGGGATAGGACATAGAGATTCATGTTGTGAAGTGTTTGTGCAGCACAAATATCTGACAATATATTCTCTGTATATCTTCAAAATAGTTGTATTTTTTATAAGTCAACCAACAGAAGCTATCAAGGGCAGTGATGTACATGATCACAACAGTAGAACAAAATGTAACTATTTCTGTATCAGAACAACGTTAAAAATGACTGATAGAAGTCCATATATCAGTCGTTTGATTTGGTATAACAAGCTACCAAACTCTTTAAGAACGTACACGGGAAATGTTTTTAAAACAAAATTAAAATCTTTTCTAATAGAAGAATGTTTATATTCTTTTAACGAATTTTAAGATAGTGATTGTAACATGAGGCATTAGCATATCAGTTGTAATGTGATAAATGTAAAAAATAGACATAAGAAGCAACAGCTACAGAATATAGTGTATTTTATAAGTGTAAATATAACCATAGTAATAAGTCTGATGTTTGCAAAAGCCATCATTACGATGGCTCCACGCAAAGAAAATGTAAGTAAATAAATAAAAAAAAGGCATTTTTCATCGTGTTGAGATATTTTCATGAAATTTAAATCGCCAACTTTCTTCTCTGAATGTGAAAATATTTTGTTGACTCCCACCTACGTAGGAAGAAATGACTATCATAATAAAATAAGAGAATTCAGAGCTTGCACAGAAAGATTAAAGGGTTCATTTTCCCCACATGCTATTCGAGAATGGAATGGTAGTGGAATAGCCTGGAGGTTCAATGAACCCTCTGCCAAGCACTTAAATGTGGATTACAGATGTAGATGTAGATCATTATTGATCATTATGCTGAGACTATCTGCATGTACTTGGACTACAAATTTTATGTCATCGAACAGAAATCCGTGATAGGGTATGGTGTAATTGGTGCAACAAGGCTTCATGAGTATCGCATAGAGTGTCATTGAGAGAGGGCAACCTTGCTTTATTTCTCTAGGGGCCTAGACTCTAGAGCAGTGGTTCCCAACCTGGGAGTAATTACCCTTTGAGGGGTAAAATGAAATTTTCCGAGGGGTAGAAACAAAAGCATTCAACTGTATTTTGATCACTAAACTAAATTAATTTGAAAAAAAAAATCATTACTATATCAATATTTTGTATGGCTTTAATAAGGATTACATAAGTTACCAATAGTTACTTTTTTCTGATACTAGCAGCCCTCCTGCCAGGCGATTAGCACGAGTTTTGGTGCTCTCATAAAGATAAGACATTTTAGATTATAAAAGCATTTAGTTTAGTACTGATCACATGGTAAATAGGTGTATTATTGTGCTTTTTAAGTGTACCATTAAAGGTTTAATTTTTCTTTATGTAATATAGCAGAAAATGCGAAAAGATTGCACAGTCGGGTTACAGTCGTATTTTCTGTTTACGTTTGGCTGCAGCAAATGTATAGAATTTCACTTAGTTGTTCTTTGATCTCTCCAGCAATTTAACTGTAGTATACCTGTACATTATTTGACTCACATTTCTGGAAAGTAGTGTAAAGTTTAAGTTATTGTTTCAGAAACTTTGCACTGTTGTTTTTGTTTACACACAGTTGCATATAGGCCAAATTTGAAGAGTCATATTTTTGTGTTTATCTGTAATTTAACTGATTTATTCTTAATAAACTATTATGTTTATCATGAGTGGAAAGTATTTGAGTTGCCGTAGAATTGTTAGGTCGGGGATTTGATATGACAGGTGCTGTAGTTTTTTCCATGTTGGTGACTGTAGTGGCGTGGGAGTAGGGGAAGTAAATGAGACTCATCAGTGGTTTTGTAGTATATGTAGTAGAGATAGGAAGATACTAGAACAGGAGAGGAAAATTGCCACCCTTCAGGCTGAGTTAGACAAGGCCAGTGGAGATCTTGACAGGTTAAGGAGGGAGAAGGGTAAAGAGAGGTGGGAAGTGGCAACAGGCAACAGGAGGAACAGGCCTAGAACTTTGTCTGACAGCTTCATAGTGAATGTGGAAAATAGATTTGACCTGTTGCTTCAGTTAGAAGCTGGCGAGCCTCAAGCAGTTGCAGGTGTAGACAGGGCACAACAAACTTTCAGCATCAAATTGAAAAGTAAAAATGTAGGGAAATCAGTAAAGAGAAAGAAAATGTTGTTGTTAGATAGTTCCCATGGAAGAAGTGTTGGCCAACTTTTGCAAGATGAAATAGGATCAGAATACCAGGCCACCAATTTTGTTAAACCTAGTGCTGGTCTAGAGCAGGTGACAGAGGATTTAGGATCACTTTGCAAAGATTTCACTAAGGAAAACACCGTGGTTATAGTGGGTGGGCCCAGGTAATAGTATTGATAGAGATCCTGGGTACAGTATAGAGTGTGACCTGGCAAAGATTGCATCAGCATCAAAGCATACTAGTGTTGAGTTTGTATCTGTTCTTGGGCACCATGACCGACCTCATTTGAACACTTCTGTCAAGAGAGTTAATTTGGAGTTGGAACTGCTGCTTATGTCAGGTGCAGGGTCACACATTGGTGAGGTTTCCTGTTGATTCTCTCAACAGGTGGGATTGTACTAGGCATGGTCTTCACCTCAACAGGAAACGGAAGGGTAAACTGGTTGGGAAAATAGCAGGAAAGTTAAAGGGAGGAGGCACTGTCATTAGTGATAAAATACCAATGGTTATAGGGATCAGAAAAGATCCTTTTTTTAGGGTAGGGAGGACAGAAAGAAACCAAGTTTTAAGAGAGGTTAGGATTGAGACAAACCTTCAGTTTGAGAAAGAAACCAAAAGACATAATTCTAGCTTATTACATCAGCATAAACAACTATTGGTTAAGAATTTTCAACAATCAGCAGAAATTTCAACTCTACCCAGTTTTAACTCAGTCAATGTGAAATGTCAGCTACCTTAATTGCATCAAAATATTTGAGGACTGAGAAATAAAATTAATGAATTAATTACGTGCATGGATGAATTAGTCCTCAAACTCAGCTGACATAATCTGCCTCTCTGAGCATCATGTGACCACTGGTATAGAACTTTTAAGTGTTACAGGATTTAGGTTTGCGTCTCACTTTTGTAGAGCAGAAATGGAAAAAAGGAGGAGTTGCCACATTCATCAGGAACTGTCATAAATTTAAGAAGATAGACATTCATAAATTTTGCCTAGAACAGCATGTGGAAGCATGTGCAACAGAGGTAGAATTAAAAAAAAAGTACTTCATAATATTAAGTGTATATTGAGCACCTGCAGGTAACTTTAATCTGTTCATAAACCATCTTGAAGCTGTACTGGCCCATTTAACAACCAAAAACAAAAACATAGTGGTTGCTAGTGATTTCAATGTAGATTTCCTTAAAGACTCTCACCAATAAGAACTTATTTGAGTAAGTAACACTATCATTCAACTTAATTCCCACTGTAAAGTTCCCCACAAGGGTAGCCAATTGCTCACAAACAGCCATTGACAACATCTTTATAGAAAAATCCAATGAACAAAATTATATTACAAAGCCAATAGTCAATGGCCTCTCAGACCACGACATGCAGTTCATTCTGTTAAATGTTAACACTGAACAGGATATAAAGGTATAACATATGCAGCACAAAGAACCAGACACCTCTTACTGATATGCACACCAGCCGTTGCTCGTCCATGTTCAGAACATCACAGGCAACACAAAATGGAGTATCTGTGAGGTGAATCCCACAAAGGAATGACTGGCATACTTGCTTCCCATTGACAGTAAGGTACCATGCAGACTGGACATCAGAGTCAAGATAAGGAGTGCACACTAATTGCCAAATGGCTTTCAACATGTGGATGCTTCCTCTCCACCATATTCGGTGACCTGTGATGCTGAAGAAAGCATCCTTACCTTCATGGATGACAAGTGCGCTGGCATTATCACAGTATGGACTTAGCTCAGGTCAAGGTGTGGCAGAAGTAAAGGAAGGGCTGTGGGACATTCAAAAATGGGATAGATGTTGAGAGAGAGTGTAGTGCAATGGCCTCCAGCAATAGGCTGGTAAGGCACGTAGGACGATGGTGCCACAGCGCCATGTGAGAGCCAATAAGAAGGGCTAGGCTGTGTCAGGCACATGATACAGACCTAAACCACCCCAGCACTGTGGGAGGGTGAGGGTCTCGTTCTTATCTCGACCAGCAAACTGTCACAAACAAATGAACCCAATGCTTCTAGCTTGCGTTGGGTCATGGATGGAGGAATACGGTCTGTGGCACGTGGAGAGATGTCAAATATACATTTACATATTGCGTCTGTTGCAGAAGGTTGGGATGCTCATAAATGGTGTTGTAAGAGCCCAGCTTGTAGTTGGGAAAGTAGGCACTGGCAGTTGAGGGCAATAGTGCGCCACAGATTGCTTGCAAAATCGAGTCCTAAACATTGGATGGTATCAGATACACGCAAAGGAGCAGTGCTGTCTGCAGGAAGCCCTACTCCTATAGTCATGGCGCCCAATTTGCGGACGTTAAGGCAGCTACCAGAAGCTTTGCCATAGGTGGTAACCCAAGCCAGTGACTCCCTGACCTCAAAACTGCTACACAGAATGATGAGGAGATCGTCTGCATAAGCAGTCCAGTTAAATACATGGTCACTGAGAGACATCCCAGAGAGGTGTTAATGGAGGACTCAGAGCAATAGTTTCACGGCAGATGGATACAACGGTCCAGAGAACAGGTAGCCTTGACGCACTGATCAACGGATCAGGATGGGAGGAGTGAGACGACCATTGTAGAGAACATGAGATGTAGCTCCACTACGATGGTAGTGGTAATATCAGGGTATCCCATATTATGGAGTATCCCTTGCCGGTAATCATGATCAACACGACCGAATGCCTGACTGAAGTCAAGAGCCGCCAAAAGTCCAGGCATACGAGAAGTGTGAGCAAGAGTGGTTGCATCCCAATAGTGATAGGGGCAGTGCGGATGTTATTGGTACCTCCCAAAGAAGTTTGATTGGGGGAAACCATGTAAAGAGCATCTGTTTAGGCCATGTAGACAACAGCCGGGTAAAGATTTTCGTGTCACTGTTGAGTAATATCAAGGGGCAGTAATCTCATATCTGTGAGGCATCCCAAGGCTTGTGGTTGGGAATGAGGAAACCATCGAAGAAACCATCTGGAGTTGGCATGAAATGTGACATAAGCTTCTGACAAATTTACATCCACACTGGCGCCAGAAGGGCATGAAATGTCTGATAAAACTATATTGGGAGGCTGTCATGGCTAGGCGACCAAATTTGTAGTACCTACCTGGATAGCATCATGGACTTCATCCTCTATGCCATTAGCAAGATGATCCATCATTGCATCCAGGGGAACTGAGCCAAAGGAGAGTCTGGAGAGTGCTGTAATATTGGCAGTGTGGTGACATTGATACAGAATACAGCATAATATAATGTGCATGGAGGGCAGAGCCTATATCCCATTGGTTATCAAAATGCTGCTTGTCATTGGTCATAAGAACATCAATCAAAGTCCTCCGAAGTGGTGCTGTTCCACTATGACATGATAGATAGATGGATACTA
Organism: Schistocerca cancellata; assembly: GCF_023864275.1. NCBI lineage: Eukaryota > Metazoa > Arthropoda > Insecta > Orthoptera > Acrididae > Schistocerca > Schistocerca cancellata. Next base: position 142,275,680 of record NC_064634.1, on the reverse strand, counting down.
CTGCTGTAAGCCATAGTGTGCATGCTCTGACCATACCTTCTTCAAGGCGAGAGAGGGATGTGAGCTGTGCCTTGGCACGATTCACCAATGCCTGTCACTCAGTCGAATACAGCATCATAGAACATTCCCAGAGAATGGTGAAGTAGAATTCCTGAGTTCATCGCTGCCATGCTGCAACCTCCTTTCCATAACCAATCATGGCCTTGTAGAGGGCAGGCTTTGTCCAGAACACCCACCAAGACAAACTGATAGGCACCACAGCATCGATGACAAGCCATCCATGTGGTCTTGATGAGCTGCTGGAAGTCAGGTGAAGTAAAGTGGATCATGTTCAGTTTACATGGTCCATGGCCATGCCACTTCCTAGGCAGCAGAGATTAATGGCGCAGATATATGCATCATACTCAGACTTCAGCAGCCTGCACTCCACCGACAATATCACAGATGTAAACACGATCGAGGCAGTTGGAAGAATGGATAGTGGAATGCGTGAACTCTGGATAATCACCATGAACATGCTCCCAAAAACCCACAAGGCTGAGGTGCTGGAGAACTGTCGCTAGTGCCACACACAGAGAGCGACGTGGTAGTTGGTGTTTGGGTGCCTGGGCGCAGTGAAAATTGCCTCCCATGATCTGGTGACCCAGGAAAAGAGGGGTGATGGTCTCTGAGAAGAAGGTGAAACATTCACGGTGGTGACCAAAACAATATGGTGCACAGACATTGAGATCCTGATGCCAAAACTTGAGGGCCATACCTTTTGCATCATGGAGATATGCAACTGAAACAGTGAGGATACTGTCACATAGGAGGATTGCCACCCCACTACAGGAGGGAAGCATGAGAGACCTGTGCTGTAAAACCATGGGGAGCACAAAAAGTTGCAACATGCACCTCCTGAAGGAGCGAAAGGCAAATGTCAACAGCATACAACATGCTATTTACATGGAACATGGCTATACAACAAGTCTGGAAAGCTGCCATCATCAGGAGGATGGGTGATTAAAATTCGGGGAAAGCAAAGCGCCCCTGTGGAAGGGCACATCAATGTGACAGGGAGGGAGCCAACCCCACTAAGGGGAGTGAGTCCATCGATCTGTACACCTTCAGAATGTCCATCGTCAGCATCTACGTCGTCCGCCGTGGAGACAGATGCCTTACCAACCTGGTTGAGTGGAATATTATCAGAGGTGCACTAACAGGTAATGTCAGTCACAGAAAGAGAGGCAACCACATCAGAGGCAGATGGGGGAAGGTTAGTGTCTGGAGGTGGACTCTGACTGGAGATGGAGGTGGGGAAGGGTGTCATGTCGTCAGGTGTCAGGACGTGAGAGGACAGCAGGGTCGTCATCGTGTGCACACATCTGATGGAGGCAGTCATCAGAAGGGGTACGGTGTTGTCTCTTTCATTTTGTCGCCAACCATTGCTTCTTAACAACCTGTTCCATGTCAGATGGCAGGTGACTGTTGTCCGACATGTGACCAGATGGCAGAAAAATGGAGATCGGTACAGCTCCATGATCATCAACCATGGGATCGTGACAGACAGCTTGTACCTACTGTCAGTCATCGTTCATTTGTATTACTTCCAGCAGGAGTGTAGGAGAGAGAGGTAAAACGTCCATCGCATCATCAAGAGGAGTCGATGCCAATACCGACTGAATCTGAAGGGGTGCATCAGACAGCACTGCTGCATACATGTAAGATTGAGGTAGCACAGTGGGCCCCGCAGGAAGAGCGGCACCTTGGATCGGAGTTTGAACCAGTCTATGTCGGAGACATTCAGAATGGACATGACCTTCCTGGCCACAGCCTGAACAGGTGCAGGGCTGTCCATTGTATGTGACAATGGCCCTGCAGCTGGAAATAACCAAGTAGGAAGGCATGTGTTTCCACAGTTCAATTTTTATCTGATGGACACAATTGAGGACACGGTAGTTTCAAACATCTTCCACGTTTCAGCAATGTAACATTGCCTTAAGGTTTGAAGGTTGCCATCACAATGTGCGACAGTACCTCAAATAGGAATTCGAAAAGCTGCAACGTTCAGAGGCCAAAACCAGAGTGATCAACCACGACAGTTCGTATATGTCCGTCAGAGTATCGGAGCTAGAGAGCGTTAGCGTGGTGCTGCACGACGTCGGTGCGCAGCTCGTCATTTGCCAACTTCGTGTACACAGTAGTACTGAGGTTGGAAAAATGAATTCTGAGAACATTTTGTTGCGGGAGATGCATTTCATCCCGTGTAAAACATTCTACTTTATAAACCTTCAGTCGTTCATGATTCAAAGGAAAAGTTCATTTAATTGTGGCTTGGCAGTGAGAAAACGCCGTGAATGTCAGTAAGTCAGACTCTGAGACAAGCCACTACACGGAAGTAAACAAATGCGCACTAGCTTGCAAGCAGCACAACAGGCGAGACGCTAACGAGGCGTGCGTGCCTCACCGCTGCCGAAGGCAGACTGCTCACTTGACCACCAAGAACTCTACTGTCTGGCTCAGATGCACAGATACATCAGTTACATAATAGACGCGTAAAACTTCTCTTGAGATTTTCTCGGAATTGCAGAGTAGTGCACCTTACTACTTACACATTATGTTGTTTTAATGGGATACTGAAGATGTACGAAATTTGAAGTAAATCCGTGATCCCAGCATCCTGGCCTCCCCTTATCAGTACATTCCCGTGGAAATGGATTCTTCACATGTGCGTAGTAATCAATTGAACTAATGTTTTGTACGTTGTAGTTCTGCTAAATCTCCTCCAAGAGCAAACCAAAGAGCCCATTGTTGTGACAGCGAATGCATCTTCATACAGCACAACACTTCGTGGCTTCGTCACCACATTTTCTAGTTATGGGCATTTGTATCTTTTGTATCCCGCCTGGAAGGCGGCGCGTGGGTAGAAGCAGAAAAAGGTAATACACGTCGGTACTGCAAATACAGTTTAAGCACCTTTACTAGTGTATACACATATTACATAACTTTAGGTGATGACACATAGGTGCGACGTTGTGGCCCCATCGTAACTGATGCAAAATCTCAAGAGCAAACTAAGCTGAAGCGATGTTTTCTAGCTGTCTGCACCTGATAAAATGGGGAGATCTCTCCCGCTCCAGCTAGAGTGCGCTGTCGTCGGTGTCTCATAGTGCCAACTTATGAAACTATACCGTGGCATCGTTGCTATCGATACCCCAGTATCCACTGATGAGTTGTTTTTAGAATGCCAGCTCGCCCTGCTATTCTGAACTTATGGAATTCCCTTCATGTTGTTGCGGTGCTGACTGCGTTCGCGAGTGCAATATTAAGTTCTGCCGTGACTTTTGCAGCTGTCATCCTCTTATTTTTCATCATAATCCTCTTCAGTGGCCGTCTGTCTCGATCATTTTACACACACTTCCGCCCGCATTATGACTTAGCGGACAATGTTTTTCCGATTTCCCTATATGTGATATAAATCTTCGATACGGTGCCTCTTGAAACACCAAAAACTTCGGCTGCCTTGGTTATGGAGACACCCATCATACGAGCAGAAACAATTTGCCCACGTTCAGCTTGACGTAGCTCCGACGTAAAATGGCTTCCTATTATATGGAACGCTTTTCTGACCATGTCTGATACTTGCAATGTGTTGGGAACACTGCACAGGTGCCGTTCCTTGTCAATTACACTACTGGCGATTAAAATAGTTACACCAAGAAGAAATGATGATAAACAGGTATTCATTGGACCAATATATTATACTAAACTGACATGTGATTACATTTTCACGCATTCTGGGTGCATAGATCCTGAGAAATCAGTACCCAGAACAACCACCTCTGGCCGTAATAGCGGCCTCGATACGCATGTGCATTGAGTCAAACAGAGCTTGGATGGCGTGTACAGGTACAGCTGCCCACGCAGCTTCAACACAATACCACAGTTCATGAAGATTAGTGACTGGCGTATTGTGATGAGCCAGTTGCTCGGCCACCATTGACCAGACGTTTTCAATTGGTGAGAGATCTGGAGAATGTGCTGGCCAGGGCAGCAGTCGAACATTTTCTGTATCCAGAAAGGCCCGTACAGCATGCGGTCGTGCATTGTCGTGCTGAAATGTAGGGTTTCGCAGGAATCGAATGAAGGGTAGAGCCACGGGTCGTAATCTGAAATGTAACGTCCACCGTTCAAAGTGCCGTCAACGCAAACAAGAAGTGACCGAGAAGTGTAACCAATGGCACCCCATAACATCATGCGGTGTGATACGCCAGTATGGCGAAGACAAATACACGCTTCCAATATGCGTTCACCGTGATGTCGCCAAACATGGATGCGACCATCATGATGCTGTAAACAGAACCTTGATTCATCCGAAAAAATGACGTTTTGCCATTCATGCACCCAGGTTCGTCGTTGAGTACACCATCGCAGGCGCTCCTGCTGGTGATGCAGCGTCAAGGGTAACCGCAAACATGGTCTCCGAGCTGATATCCCATGCTGCTGCAAACGTCTTCGAACTGTTCGTGCAGATGGTTGTTGTCTTGCAAACGTCCCCATCTGTTGACTCAGGGATCGAGACGTGGCTGCACGATCCGTTACAGCCATGCGGATAAGATGCCTGTTATCTCGACTGCTAGTGATACGAGGCCATTGGGAACTAGCACGGCGTTCCGTATTACCCTCCTGAACCCACCGATTCCATATTCTGTTAACAGTCAATGAATCTCGACCAACGCGAGCAGCAATGTCGCGATACGATAAACCGCAATCGCGATAGGCTACAATCTGACCTTTATCAAAGTCGGAAACGTGATGGTACGCATTTCTCCTCCTTACACGAGGCATCACAACAACGTTTCACCAGGCAACGCCGGTCAACTGCTATTTGTGAATGAGACATCGGTTTGAAACTTTCCTCATGTCAGCACGTTGCAGGTGTCGCCACCGGCGCCAACCTAGTGTGAATGCTCTGAAAAGCTAATCATTTGCATATCACAGCATCTTGTTCGTGTCGGTTAAATTTCGCGCCTGTAGCACTTCATCTTCGTGGTGGAGCAATTTTAATGGCCAGTAGTTATGACACTGTAGTCTGAAGGCATGGCTAGCATTTACATTTATATTCAAGCATGCATTTCTCGAGGTGTTTCTATATTTTTGTCCAACCTCTTTATTTTGTTGTAGAAAAGTGTGATGAACGACAGTGGATAATATTTCTTTCTTCCACTCGTAGTTTGGCTATGAGAAGTATAACAATACTGTCTGCACCCTATAAACATTTTCTCGTTGGTATTCATAGGTTTGTGATTACCACCTGAACATTTTCAGTTTCTATAGCTCTTGTACAACTTTGACTGCCCGGATACCATATTTGATATTCTGTCTGTAATGCAGGGCCATACTACTCTGACAATACACATTAGAAGAATGCCATACTTACATGCAGAATAAGAAGTGCTTCGAAAAAGTACGTAAATAGCAAATCATTTTATTTGTAATTTAATCATTTTGTCAATCAATGACGTATACAGAAGATTATATTATTGTGCTATGTATCAAGAATTGTAACCTGTTTTTATACATATGCAATGAATCACTCGATGTTGAATAAAGTATTATTATTATCGTTATTACACTGAAGAGCCAAAGAAACTGGTACATCTGCCTAATATCGTGTAGGGCCGCTGCAAGCATGCAGAAGTGCCACAACACGACGTGGCTTGGACTTGACTGATGTCTGGAGTATTGCTGGAGGAAATGAAGATCATGAATCCTGCAGGGCTGTCCATAAATCCGTAAGAGTACGAGGGGGTGGAGATCTCTTCTGAACAGCACGTTGCAAGGCATCACAGATTTGCTCAATAATATTAATGTCTGGGGAGTTTGGTGGCCAGCGGAAGTATTTAAACTCAGAAGAGTGTTCCTGGAGCCACTCTGTAGCAATTCTGGACATGTGGCGTGTCGCATTGGCCTGCTGAGCTGAGATTGCCCGCCTGTCAGAGTGCACATGAGTGGATGCAAGTGATCAGACAGGATGCTTATGTACGTATCACTTATCAGTGTTGTATCTAGACATATCAGGAGTCCCATATCACTCCAACTGCACACGCTCCACACCATTACAGAGCCTCCATCAGCTTGAACAGTCCCCTGCTGACAAGCAGGGTCCATGGATTCATGAGGTTGTCTCCATACCCGTACACGTCTATTTGCTCAATACAATTGAAATGAGACTCATCTGACCAGGCAACATGTTTCCAGTCATCAATAGGCCAATGTCAGTGTTGACGGTCCCAGGCGAGGTGTAAAGCTGTGTGTCGTGCAGTCATCAAGAGCACATGAATGGGCCTTCGACTCCGAAAGCTGACATCGATGATGTTCCATTGAATGGTTTGTTTGCTGACACTTGTTGATGGGCCAGCATTAAAATCTGCAGCAGTTTGCGGAAGGGTTACACGTCTATCACGTTGAAAGATTCTTTTCAGTCCTCATTGGTCCCGTTCTTGCAGGATCTTTTTCTGGCCGCAGCGATGTTGGGGATTTGATGTTTTACTTGGTTTATGATATTCACAGTTCGGTCGTGAAATGGTCGTACGGGAAAATTCCCATTTCATTGCTAGCTTAGAGATGCTATGTCCCATCACGTGCGCCGGCCATAACACCACGTTCAAACTCACTTAAATCTTGATAACGTGCCATTGTAGTAGCAGCAACCGATCTAACGACTGCACCAGACACTTGTTGTCTTATAAAGGCGTTGCCGGCCACAGGCCCATATTCTACCTGTTTCCATATCTCTGTATTTGAATACGCATGCCTATACCAGTTCCTTTGGCACTCGTGTAATACCAAGGGTTGTGTATGGATATGCCACAACCAGGCACAATGTTTGTAGATTCTTAATATTATGATATTAATTTATTTGTGATGCATTCAGAGCATTGCTATACTCTCTCAGAGGTCGAGGCATACGAACAACTTAAAAATTGTTTACCTTACTAAAACTACTAACTAGATCATTGCTATCAATAAAATTCTTCTGGGTATGTGCCACACTGTCAAGGCTAACTGATAGCAAAAGCACCACGAGGAAGTCCATTTACAACATTGGCCAAAAATTCGGAAAATTTTACGCATTGAAAATGTGGTCACATACCAAGAAGAATTTTAGACAATGGACGCGGAAGCCTACACTTACATAGATTGTTACTAAATGGTTGAGTTGCCAGGGACCTCATTAGGTCCAGATCATCTGCCTTTCCATATAGAAATTAAAACACATGTGGTATATCTTTTGGCAGAAAGCTGTGCTGAGTAGTAAATATTTTTCTACAGTGTGATCAAGGAGGCTTATTGCATTTACATCGAGCTGTAACTGAATATGTGGGAAACAAGGATAATGAAATAGCCTATACCAGAGTCATACATGTTTAGGCAACATACACATGTGAAGTATCGGTCACCTGGCTGAAAATGACTTACAAGTTCGTGGCGCCCTCAATCGGTAACGCTGGAATTCAATAAGGTTTTGGCTCACCCTTAGCCTAAGTCCGCCCCCGGTAGCTGAGTGGTCAGCGTGACAGAATGTCACTCCTAAGGGCCCGGGTTCGATTCCCGGCTGGGTCGGAGATTTTCTCCGCTCAGGTACTGAGTGTTGTCCTAATCATCATCATTTCATACCCATCGTTGCGCAAGTCGCCGAAGTGGCGTCCAATCGAAAGACTTGCACCTGGCGAACGGTCTACCCGACAGAAGGCCCTAGTCACACGGCATATACATTTACCCTTAGCCTAAGATCACAGCTTCCACTCTCGCAGGCATATGATCAATCAGGTGCTGGAAGGTTTATTGGGGAATGGCAAGCCCATTCTTCACGGAGTGCTGCACTGAGGAGAGGTATCGATGTCGGTCGGTGAGGCCTGGCACGAATTCGGCGTTCCAAAACATCCCAAAGGTCTTCTATAGGATACAGGTCAGAAAAGCCAGTCAATTACAGGGATGTTATTGTCGTGTAACGACTCCGCCACAGGCTGTGCATTATCAACAGGTGCTCGAGCATTTTGAAAGATGCAGTCGCCATCCCTATATTGCTCTTCAACAGTGGTAAGCAAGAAGGTGCTTAAAACACCAATGTAGGCCTGTGCTGTGATAGTGCCCTGCAAAAAAACAAGGGGCGCAAGTTCCCTCCATGAAAAATAGGACCACACCTTAACACCACTGCCTCCGAATTTTACTGTTGGCACTACACACGCTGGCAGATGACATTCACCAGGCATCCGCCATACCCACACCCTGCCACATTGAGTACCATTATTCGTCATTCCATGCAACGTTTTTCCACTCTTCAGTCGTCCAATGTTTAGGCTGCTTACACCATGCGAGGCATCGTTTGGCATTTACCGGCAGGATATGTGGCTTATGAGCAGCTACTTGACCACAAAATCCAAGTTTTCTCACCTCCTGCCTAACTGTCATAGTACTTGCAGTGGATGCTGATGCAGTGTGGAATTCCTGTATGATGGTCTGGATAGGTGTCTGCCTATTACATATTATGACCCTCTTCAACTGTCGGCAGTGTCAGTTAGTCAACAGACGAGGTCAGCCTGTACGGTTTTGTGATGTACGTGTCACTTCATGTTCCCACTTCACTATCACATTGGAAGCAGTGGAGCTAGGGATGTTTAGGAGTGTGGAAATCCCGCGTACAGAAGTATGACACTAGTGACAACCAATCACTTGATGTCTAATGACTACTGAGGTCGCTAATATGGAGTACCTGGCAGTAGGTGGCAGCAAAATGCACCTAATATGAAAAACGTATGTTGTTGGGGGTGTCCAGATATTTTTGATCACATAGTGTACTTGTATTATTATTATTATTCTTTCTTTTCTCAGAGGTTATGTCTGGTCAAAAATGGAAAGTGACGCAGACCTTGATCAAGCGTGACTTCCTTTTAACTGTATGGTATATGTTACATTGCATTTAGGAACTTTCGGGTAATTGAACATGTATCAATAATTACAGATTTCTGTAGTTGTATATATAAGTTTGGATGTAGGTGTATTGCGTTGATGTACTGGTGGATATTGTGTGGTATGGCTCCTGTAGTTGATAGTATAATTGGTATAATGTCAACTTTATCCTGATGCCACATATCCTTTACTTCCTCAGCCAGTTGGATGTATTTTATTATTATTATTATTATTATTGTTGTTGTTGTTATGTTGACCTACATTTGCTACCATGTTTGTTTCTAACCATAACTCTTTAATTGTTGTTTAATGTTACTTAAAGCAATTTAATAACTTGTAGAAGGTAAACTTAATCATTTCATACACAAAATTAGAAAATATTGAAGTCAAAATTTCATGTATATCTATTTCAATTCACTCAGTTTAATAGTTTCATATCCAATAGATAGAGATTAGTTTTTATAATGCAATTTCTTACAAAATTATCACTAAGATGATTATGGAGAGCATTGTGATCAAATAATCAAAATGTAAACATTTCAAGTATTAACAATATTTACCATTATTTTAAAGAAGTCTATTTTCTTGAAATGATACTGGAACTTTTTTAAATGAAGGGAAGTGAAATACTCGAATATTTTACTTATAATTTGCATAATTCTTGTGTTATTGCATAAACATAAAACCTTACAAGTTTTTGCGTAGCCATGATTAATGTCTAACTGGAAATATTAGTTAGACATTTAATTTATTTAGGTTGAACATATTGTCATACGAAAACCCTTTCAGTAATTCCTCATTATAAGTCAGTACCTGTAAAAAATGAATATGGAATGTATTATCTGTGACTGATACTAAAATATTTTAGGAATTACACTGGCTACATGCCAGTGGCTGTCTGTTCATATAGTAGTGGAAGCTGTATTGTGTCATTTATGTCGCAGTTTTGCAGCAGGTATTGAACAACCAGATATTCCTATGTACCTTCAACCATGTATTTGCAATTTCGATGTTGCATTCCATAGGGAGTGAATATAACTGCATGGAACAGAAAAGATGTTTTTATATCCATAGTTTATATTATGACCCAAATGTTTTGCTGACCCAAGACAAATGCTAAGTGTTTAATAAATTCTTTATAATTCTCAAGTCGTTACCTAACATATTACAATTATTGTCTTGAGTTAATGACACTGTAGATGGGAATGTACATCAGCTACTGGTTGCTATGATTGTTTACCACCTCACCATATATTGTAACCAAGAGGTTTTCTTCCCATATAAATATATTAAGATATTTTTACTTACTTGCTGTCTACATCATAGAAATCGGTATAGAATACAGATCATCGTTTTATTAATGTTTCTTTTGACTGTACTATATTTTTTGTGTATTTTACTGCCAGTTTTTAATTTACAACTAACTCTCTTTGTGCACTTAAGTTAAATACCACATTTATTTTTCCCAGTCCAATATATTGCGTATCTTATAATTTAATGCTAAGTGTTTACTTGTAGATAAGCATTCTAGCTACAAAACCATTCCTTAATGACTTAATTCAGTTTTGTGATTTTATATACACAAACTTCTGTTGGAATTATTATGCTTCGTTTCTGTGATGATTTACTATTTGTTTTTATATACAAACATTTCTGATGCAAGTAGGCCTATCCTTAATTATCAAAATTTTCCTTTTGTTTTGTAGCTTATTTTTTTGTTTGTAGTCACCTTATCTAGAAAGAAGTGTTTTCTTTGCAGCTTAATTTTTTGACAGAAAAACTAGAGTAGAAAACCATATATGGTTTCGAAGAGGTTGCTGCTCATCGAACAAAACAGGTCCTGAGCAGGAGACATGCATGTTGAGGATGAATCAGACTAAAGCATTAGTACACATTAGCGGTACTATGTCTGCGTGTGGCACTTGTGTATATTAGCTCTCAAGGAGAAATCTGTTCGGCGGCTAACCAGTTTTTCATCGTACAAGGTCCAGTCACCTATGTTCCAAGTCAACGTGCAGCAACCACTCATAGACAGCAGGTGACAGCGCTAGCAGTGGAAGATGTATGAATCGTGTTGGAGGGACGCAGAAAACAGTTCAGCCATTGTTATAAAATGAAAAATGGGGCGATTTATCTGATATCCGAAAGAACATGATAATTGGCTTTCAGGTGAAGGGTGGAATCTTTTCCGAAACAGCTGTGGCTGTAAACTGCTTCTATGTCACCATCAGTTAAGTGTACTATAGATGGCAAAATGGCGCTATCCTAAGCCAGCTCGAGCCAACTACTGTGCCCCACAGGCCATAGATGATCTACATCTACATCTACATCTACATCCATACTCTGCAAGCCACCTGACGGTGCGTGGCGGAGGGTACCTTGAGTATCTGTGTCGGTTCTCCCTTCTATTCCAGTCTCGTATTGTTCGTGGAAAGAAGGATTGTCTGTAAGCCTCTGTGTGGGCTCTAATCTCTCTGATTTTATCCTCATGGTCTCTTCGTGAGATATACGTAGGAGGGAGCAATATACTGCTTGACTCCTCGATGAAGGTATGTTCTCGAAACTTCAACAAAAGCCCGTACCGAGCTACTGGGCGTCTCTCCTGCAGAGTCTTCCACTGGAGTTTATCTATCATCTCCGTAACACTTTCGCGATTACTAAATGATCCTGCAACGAAGCGCGCTGCTCTCCGTTGGATCTTCTTTATCTCTTCTATCAACCCTATCTGGTACGGATCCCACACTGCTGAGCAGTATTCAAGCAGTGGGCGAACAAGCGGCGATCAACTTTATATGATCATTCCATTTTAAATCACTCCTAATGCGCACTCCCAGATAATTTATGGAATTAACTGCTTCCAGTTGCTGACCTGCTTTATTGTAGCTAAATGATAAGGGATCTTCCTTTCTATGCATTCTCAGCACATTACACTTGTCTACATTGAGATTCAATTGCCATTCCCTGCACCATGCGTCAATTCGCTGCAGATCCTCCTGCATTTCAGTACAATTTTCCACTGTTACAACCTCTTGATATTCCACAGCATCATCCGCAAAAAGCCTCAGTGAACTTCCGATGTCATCCACAAGGTCATTTATGTATATTGTGAATAGCAACGGTCTTACGACACTCCCCTGCGGAACATCTGAAATCACTCTTACTTCGGAAAACTTCTCTCCATTGAGAATGACATGCTGCTATCTGTTATCTAGGAACTCTTCAATCCAATCACACAATTGGTCTGATAGTACATATGCTCTTACTCTGTTCATTAAACGACTGTGGGGAACTGTATCGAACGCCTTGCGGAAGTCAAGAAACACGGCATCTACCTAGGAACCCGTGTCTATGGCCCTCTGAGTCTCGTGGACGAATAGCGCGAGCTGGGTTTCACACGATCGTCTTTTTTGAAACCAATGCCGATTCCTACAGAGTAGATTTCTAGTCTCCAGAAAAGTCATTATCTTCGAACATAATACGTGTTCCAAAATTCTACAACTGATAGACGTTAGAGATATAGTCTATAGTTCTGCCCATCTGTTCGACGTCCCTTCTTGAAAACGGGGATGACCTGTGCCCTTTTCCAATCCTTTGGAACGCTACGCTCTTCTAGAGACCTACGGTATACAGCTGCAAGAAGGGGGGCAAGTTCCTTCGCGTACATGATAGGGATGAATGACGGCTGCAAAGATGTGTACGATAGAATAGACATCCAACTGTTGAGAACTGGCCGCCCAGATGAACCAAGGGGCTACCAACAGTGACTTTTGAACAATTGTTCAGCGGACATTAGTGCAGGCGCCTGGTCCATGCAGTCATGCTGACTGCTGTTCATCAGCAATGAAGGCTGGAATTTGCATGCCAATACCACAACTGGATGTCCATTGAGCAGTGACAGGTGGCCTCTTCACACAAATCATGCTTAATGTTCCATCAGACAGATGGTCGTTGGCTCATTTGAGAAGGGAGTTGCAGGTGGTAGGAGATCACGCTATCTACAAACGCCTGAGATTGAATAATGGGTTCTTCTTGCTGCGGATGAAAATTTATCAACTGAAAACACCCTGCAATAATCAACAGAATGGTCCAGGTCAGAGGAGTGATCCTGGGTGATCTTGGCACTTTGGAAAGCGCAGTGGATCAACACAAGCGTGGATCTATCCTTGGGGACCAAGTCCACCCCTACATGCAGTTTGTTTTTTCCCAATATGGAGTTTGTTTTTTCCCAATATGATGACATCTACCAGTAGAACAATGCAACGTGTCACGCTGCTTGTAGGGCACTTGCATGGCTTGAAGAGCACCATGATGAGTTTATTGTAGATCACTATCCACCCAACACCACAGATTTAAACCCAACCGAACAGCTGAGGGGACCGTCTCAATCGAGCTGTTAGTGCCATAGATCCTCAGCGGAGAAACCTATCACTGCCTGCCACGGCACAGCAGTCGGCATGGCTCCATGTCCCTGTCGGTACCATTCAGAGCCTCATTGACTCTCTTCCTGGAGTTTTCACAGTTGTCCGTGCTGCAGTAGGTGGTTATTCAGGTTTTTGACAGGTGGTCACATTAATTTGACTTGACAGGGTGTGTCTGTTGCTGTTCTGCTAATTGGTGCATTCCTATTTGGTAGTTCATTGTCTTTCCTCAAATACAAGGTATATAAAAACATGTGTCAGGATTTATACTTGACGTAAAAACATTATGATTAGTTCATATGGACGCGGATCTGAAAATCCTGAGTTAGGGATATGCGAAAGGAACTCTCTGTAGTGTCTCCTCGTTGTGTAATTTACCTCAAATGTGTATGTTTACTCACTTTATTTTTTATAGTTTGACATGGTATTTGTTTTGTTTCGTCATTTGTTCTGTTTCAGAGTAATTTCCATAACAACGATGAATTTAGTGTCTGAAATGTATGGCCTAGCAAATGGGAGTGCAGGTGCAGAATGTCAGCTTTAGCTGAGCGTTGCTCTGGGAGAGGAGACAGTTACCTTTTGCAATAATGTTTGTACAACACCACTAATGCTAGCAAGAGACAGGGTCATTTGAGAAGTGAATTGTAGACGGTAGGAGATTACACTGTCTGCGAATGCCTGAGCTTGAATAATGAGTTCTCCGTACTGTGGATGAAATTTTATCAACCATAGTAATACAATGAGAAATGCGAGAAGGCAAGGCGTTAATCGCACGATGATCTGGAATATTCTGTATGAAAAGGTTCTTTCAATGGGTGCAAGATTAATTGAGGACTTTGTTCACTAATGAGACTGGCTTTTCACATGATGGGATCTTCGATTATCATGACAACCACTCCTAGGCCCTCATGTTGTGGAACAGCGCAGACCTCAACAGAGGTTCAGACTCAACGTGTGGGGTGCGTCCATTCATGACCATCTTATTGGCCCCTACTTGTTTCTACAATATCTCACTGTGTAAACTGTATGTAATTTCTCAGACATGATTGTTACAGTAGATACACCACACAGATACTTATAATGAGTAATCTTTATTTACAATTACCATAGACTGTTTCGGCTTTATCGCCATTTACAAGTACCTGCAATTTCAATTTTTGTGAGAACAGGCATGGATGGCAATGTCGTTCATATTCAAGAAGCTGTCTTGTACTCACATCTAAATTGATGTGACGTCCATATTGCGTCGTTAGTGGACTGTTGTGTAACTGTCACTGCTTTAATAAGACCGTAAATGTTGTTGTCAATATGTTAAAATTAAATGTTAATTGTGAATCGACAGCAGTTTGAATGATCCACTATTACAACGCTATATGTTTACAAAGATTGTGCAGATGAAGAGCGATGTTATTTTACAAACTAAAATTTGTTACGATTATCTTTGGTTGTTGCATGTGTTATTTCCGATTTATATATTTTCGTGTTTTAAAAGTTCAGTAACATATGCAACAGCCAAAGATAATCGTAACAGTCCACTAACGACGCAATATGGACGTCACATCAATCTAGACGTGAGTACAAGACAGCTACTTTAATATGAATGACATTGACATCCATACCTGTTCTCACCAAAACTGTAATTGCAGGTACTTGAAAATGGCGATAAAGCCGAAACAGCCTGTCGTAATTGTAAATAGAGATTACTTATTATAAGCAGCTATTTGGTGTATCTACTGTAATAATCATGTCATTATCAGACATATATTACGCTGCTGGCCCTACTTGATGATGTATTCTAGAAGTCATCCAATGAGTGCAGTTTATGAAACATGGTGCTGTATCACACATTACACCTATAGTTCAGCTACGTCACTTCATAAAGAGGTAGACTGGTTTATCGGAATCCATTACATGGCTTACCCGATAGTCAGATTTAAATAGAATGGATTTCTCTCTTTTTGTGATATTTAAAATCCTGGGCGTATCCAACTCCTGTACCCAGTGTCAGTGTTCTGTGGAAGCGTATCCAAAGTGGATTTGATAAAATATGGAATGCAGTATGAATTTTTCACAGCACACAGCGAAGTATGGAATACAGGCTCAGGGAATGCATGGAAGCTGGGTGCGATTACTCGAAGCAAATTTTGGTAAATGTAAATATGTTCGGTCAATGTATCATTTTTGTGCCACGAGTAAAAAATTCTTTCATACCTCTCTAACAAAGTATTTCTGGACCCGTATTCATATGAAGTTTTTGTGATATTGTCATGTCTAGAACAAATGCCTAATGTTTCTAACACTCATTTTTGTACTCCTTATACATATTACACTACTGGCCATTAAAATTGCTACACCAAGAAGAAATGCAGATGATAAACGGGTATTCATTGGACAAATATATTATACTAGAACTGACATGTGATTGCATTTTCACGCAATTTGGGTGCATAGATCCTGACAAATCAGTACCCAGAACAACCACCTCTGGCCGTGATAACGGCCTTGATACGCCTGGGCATTGAGTCAAACAGAGCTTGGATGGCGTGTACAGGTACAGCTGCCCATACAGCTTCAACAAGATACCACAGTTCATCAGGAGTAGTGACTGGAGTATTGTGACGAGCCAGTTGCTCGGCCACCAGTGACCAGGCGGTGTCAGTTGGGGAGAGATCTGGAGAATGTGCTGGCCAGGGCAGCAGTCGAACATTTTCTGTATCCAGAAAGGCCTGTACAGGACCTGCAACATACGGCCGTGCATTATCCTGCTGAAATGTAGAGTTTCACAGGGATCAAATGAAGGGTAGAGCCACGGGTCTTAACACATCTGAAATGTAACGTCCATTCTTCAAAATGCGAACAAGAGGTTACCGAGACGTGTAACCAATGGCACCCCATACCATCAAGCCAGGTGATACGCCAGTATGGCGATGACGAATACACGCTTCCAATGTGCATTCACCACGATGTCGCCAAACAATCATGCGACCATCATGATGCTGTAAACAGAACCTGGATTCATCCGAAAAAATGACGTTTTGCCATTCGTGCACCCAGGTTCGTCGTTGAGTACTTCATCGCAGGCCCTCCTGCCGGTGATGCAGCGTCAAGGGTAACCGCAGCCATTGTCTCCGAGCTGATAGTGCATGCAGCTGCAAACGTCGTCGAACTGTTCGTGCAGATGGTTGTTGTCCTGCAAACGTCCCCATTTGTTGACTCAGGAATCGAGACGTGGCTGCACGATCCGTTACAGCCATGCGGATAAGATGCTGTCATCTCGACGGCTAGTGATACGAGGCAGTTGGGATGCAGCATGGCGTTCCGTATTACCCTCCTGAACCCCCCGATTCCATATTCTGTTAACAGTCATTGGATCTCGACCAACGCGAGCAGTAATGTCGCGATACGATAAATCGCAATCGCGATGGGCTACAATCCGACCTTTTTCAAAGTCGGAAACGTGATGGTATGCATTTCTCCTCCTTACACGAGGCATCACAACAACGTTTCACCAGGCAACGCCAGCCAACTGCTGTTTGTGTATGAGAAATCGGTTGGAAACTTTCCTCATGTCAGCACGTTGTAGGTGTCACCACTGGCGCCAACCTTGTGTGAATGCTCTGAAAAGCTAATCATATGCATATCACAGCATCTTCTTCCTGTCGGTTAAATTTCGCGTCCGTAGCACGTCATCTTCGTGGTGTAGCAATTTTAATGGCCAGTAGTGTAAATACAAGAACTTTAATGTTTAAAATTACAAGGCTATTGAATGGTTGTCCATAACTTACCTACAGGAGGCGACTTTGTAAGTACTGCCGATATACATATATGTTGTTGTTGTTGTTGTTGTTGTTGTTGTGTTCTTCAGTCCTGAGACTGGTTTGATGCAGCTCTCCATGCTACTCTATCCTGTGCAAGCTTCTTCATCTCCATACAAATACTTTCAGAAATGACTTCCTGACACTTCAATCTATACATCCTTCTGAATCTGCTTAGTGTATTCATCTCTTGGTCGCCCTCTACGATTTTTACCCTCCACGCTGCCCTCCAATACTAAATTGGTGATCCCTCGATGCCTCAGAACATGTCCTACCAACCGATCCCTTCTTCTAGTCAAGTTGTGCCACAAACTTCTCTTCTCCCCAATCCTATTCAATACTTCCTCATTAGTTATGTGATCTACCCATCTAATCTTCAGCATTCTTCTGTAGCACCACATTTCAAAAGCTTCTATTCTCTTCTTGTCCAAACTATTTATCGTCCATGTTTCACTTCCATACATGGCTACACTCCATACAAATACTTTCAGAAATGACTTCCTGACACTTCAATCTATACTTGATGTTAACAAATTTCTCTTCTTCAGAAACGCTTGCCATTGCCAGTCTACATTTTATATCCTCTCTACTTCGACCAGCATCAGTTATTTTGCTCCCCAAATAGCAAAACTCCTTTACTACTTTAAGCGTCTCATTTCCTAATCTGATTCCCTCAGCATCACCCGACTTAATTCGACTACATTCCATTATCCTCGTTTTGCTTTTGTTGATGTTCATCTTATATCCTCATCGGGGATAGGCTACAGCCGTGTCTCACTCCCTTTCCAACCACTGCTTCCCTTTCATGCCCCTCGATTCTTATAACCGCCATCTGGCTTCTGTACAAATTGTAAATAGCCTTTCGCTCGCTGTATTTTATCACTACCACCTTCAGAATTTGAAAGAGAGTATTCCAGTCAGCATCGTCAAAAGCTTTCTCTAAGTCTACAAATGCTAGAAACGTAGGTTTGCCCTTCTTCAATCTAGCTTCTAAGATGAGTCGTAGGGTAAGTATTGCCTCACGCGTTCCAACATTTCTACGGAATCCAAACTTATCTTCCCCGAGGTCAGCTTCTACTAGTTTTTCCATTCTTCTGTAAAGAATTCGCATTCGTATTTTGCAGCTGTGATTTATTAAACTGATATTTCGGTAATTTTCACATCTGTCAACACCTGCTTTCTTTGGGCCGGCCGCTGTGGCCGTGCGGTTCTGGCGCTTAAATCCGGAACCGCGGGACTGCTATGGTCGCAGGTTCGAATCCTGCCTCGGGCATGGGTGTGTGTGATGTCCTTAGGTTAGTTAGGTTTAAGTAGTTCTAAGTTCTAGGGGACTTATGACCTAAGATGTTGAGTCCCATAGTGCTCAGAGCCAACACCTGCTTTCTTTGAGATTGGAATCATTATATTCTTTTTGAAGTCTGAGGGTATTTCGCCTGTTTCATACATCTTGCTCATCAGATGGTAGAGTTTTGTCAGGACTGGCTCTCCCAAGGCCGTCAATAGTTCCAATGGAATGTTGTCTACTCCGGGGCCATGTTTCGACTCAGGTCTTACAGTGCTCTGTCAAACTCTTCACGCAGTATCGTATCTCCCATTTCATCTTCATCTACATCCTCTTCCATTTCCATAATATTGTCCTCAAGTACATCGTTCTTGTATAGACTCTCTATATACTCCTTCCACCTTTCTGCTTTCCCTTCTTTGCTTAGAACTGGGTTTCCATCTGAGCTCTTGATATTCATACAATGTCTCTCTTTTCTCCAAAGGTCTCTTTAATTTTCCTGTAGGCAGTATCTATCTTACCCCTAGTGAGATAAGCCTCTACATCCTTACATTTGTCCTCTAGCCATCCCTGCATAGCCATTTTGCACTTCCTGTCGATCTCATTTTTGAGACGTTTGTATTCCTTTTTGCCTGCTTCATTTACTGCATTTTTATATTTTCTCCTTTCATCAATTAAATTCAATATTTCTTCTGTTACCCAAGGATTTCTTCTAGCCCTCGTCTTTTTACCTACTTGATCCTCTGCTGCCTTCACTACTTCATCCCTCAAAGCTACCCATTCTTCTTCTACTGTATTTCTTTCCCTCATTCCTGTCAATTGTTCCCTTATGCTCTCCCTGAAACTCTGTACAACCTCTTGTTCTTTCAGTTTATCCAGGTCCCATCTCCTTAAATTCCCACCTTTTTGCAGTTTCTTCAGTTTTAATCTACAGGTCATAACCAATAGATTGTGGTCAGAGTCCACATCTGCCCCTGGAAATGTCTTACAATTGAAAACCTGGTTCCTAAATCTCTGTCTCACCATTATATAATCTATCTGATACCTTTCAGTATCCCCAGGCTTCTTCCATGTATACAGTCATCTTTTATGATTCTTGAACCAAGTGTTAGCTATGACTAAGTTGTGCTCTGTGCAAAATTCTACGAGGCGGCTTCCTCTTTCATTTCTCTCCCCCAATCCATATTCACCTACTACGTTTCCTTCTCTCCCTTTTCCTACTACTGAATTCCAGTCACCAATGACTATTAAATTTTCGTCACCCTTCACTATCTGAATAATTTCTTTTATTTCATCATACATTTCGTCAATTTCGTCATCTGCAGAGCTAGTTGGCATATAAACTTGTACAACTCTAGTAGGCGTGGGCTTCGTATCTATCTTGGCCACAATAATGCGTTCACTATGCTGTTTGTAGTAGTTTACCCGCATTCCCATTTTCCTATTCATTATTAAATCTACTCCTGCATTACCCCTATTTGATATTGTGTTTATAACCCTGTAGTCACCTGACCAGAAGTCTTGTTCCTCCTGCCACCGAACTTCACTAATTCTCACTATATCGAACTTTAACTTATCCATTTCCCTTTTTAAATTTTCTAACCTAGCTGCCCGATTAAGGGATCTGACATTCCACGCTCCGATCCGTAGAACGCCAGTTTGCTCTCTCCTGATAAGACATCCTCTTGAGTAGTCCCCGCCCGGAGATCCGAATTGGGGACTATTTTACCTCCGGAATATTTTACCCAAGAGGATGCCATCATCATTTAACCATACAGTAAAGCAGCATGCCCTCGGGAAAAATTACGGCCGTAGTTTCTCCTTGATTTCAGCCGTTCGCAGTACCAGCACAGCAAGGCCGTTTTGGTTATTGTTACAAGGCCAGATCAGTCAATCATCCAGACTGTTGCCCTTGCAACTACTGAAAAGGCTGCTGCCCCTCTTCAGGAACCACACGTTTGTCTGGCCTCTCAACAGATACCCCTCCGTTGTGGTTGTACCTACGGTACGGCTATCTGTATCGCTGAGGCACGCAAGCCTCCCCACCAACGGCAAGGTCCATGGTTCATGGTTGAAAAAGTTGAAAAATGATAGTAAACTTTGGTTTCATAGGGGAGAGGGGAATAGGGATAAATTGATAATGATTCGGTGGAGGAGGGATCAGTCACTCAGCAAGAATGTACCTGGGAACTGAGCTAGGGGGGTGGGGGGTGGGGAGACTCATGTCAGTGATCCCGTGTATGGGCTGTTCGCCCTCTCTACTATCAAGCGCTCCCACACTATTATCATGCAAGTGGCCTACACGGCGAAGTTACAGGGGCCACACCTGCAGACAGCAGTCCACATGCCTGCTGGGCTGACAGGCATCAGTGTAGGAGCATCACCAGATGTCGCTGGTCGGCGGACAACCTTGCTTCCACGAAATTACCAGGCTGCTGCATTTAGCTGGCACCGAGCGGTGCCAGACCAGTTTATTCCTTCGATTTCTACGGGTCAGGTACCAATCACTGTAGTGGTCCATTAATAAGAGCTCTCACTAAGGACATCGTCAGAATCTCTGATGCCATGCTACAGCCAGTTGCCACCGCAACGTGGAGCATCCAGAGACTACCTTAGTGATTGTCAGGGAGTGGTCGCTACACCGGAGACTGCAGTGGACTTTGGTGTTGGCTACCGCCGATACTCTGTGTTGTAACTTTTCAACCCCAAAGCAAACTCAGACTTTAACTTCGTCATTTATTTGGACTGTCTCGTCAATTACGGACTTGTGTTGATAACCCAACCTTACCCTAAATGGTTACTCGAAGAAGGAGTTATTTGTTCATTTTATGTGTACTTTAATAAATATATTCTGCGCTGTTTACCTGGGCTGGGTTCTCATTGAGCCTCCTCCCATGTGGGACATACCAAGTTTGGCAATGAATGAGAGAATAGTTTTGAGATCATATGACAAATAGCTCTAGGTCACTTGCTACTAGTGAATATTAATTACATTATTTGGTTTCTGTAAGCTAATACTGAATTGTTATGTCTGTTGTTTGACGAGGCAGAATACGATTCCAGCTTGTGAAGTTTTTTCTAAGGGGGTGGGAACAAGATGTTGGGAAGACGTGCTGTCTGTAATTCTTCCCTGTTATCTTTTTCTCGTGATTTGTCAGCTCTCTTCCGCGTTCAGTACCCTTTTTTACATATTTAGCAATCGTTTTACTTTGTTTGCCGGCTGATCTTTTTTTCTTTGTCTGGCGATCATTTTCTGTGTTTAACAATCTCATTTCTATGTTTAGCGATCTATTTCCATTCATTTGCTCTCCACTTTCATTGTCTATCGATTTATAGTCATTGTCGATCTCTCTGTCTGGCAATATTCTTTTTTTGTATGTCTACAGTTTTTTCTCAATTAAACCATCTTCTTCCCTCTCCTTGCAGTCACGTTTGAGTCCTATCCCCTCCTCTTATCAACTTAGGGTCTGAGCGATCTAACACTCCTTTCCAACAATCCATTTGTAGTTAAAGGCCAAACTAACCCATAAAAAAGACAACAAACTAGTTTTACTGGTTTCAGTCTTAGGCCTACCTCGCAAAGAAAAGCTCCAGATCAACGAGTCACTATCTTTTCGCTTGGCAACAGCAGAACATGCGACGTATAGGGTCAAAAGAGAAGTTTGTTAAAAATATTTTGAATATTTCTTTACAACATCTGCGTTTCAGCAAGAATTGTGCACTGATGTTCACAATAATGTCAAAAGCATGCAGCTACATTTTATTTCTCGGGTATGTTTTAGTAGAGGAAATAACTCGCGATTGCAGCATTGCTGACCGAGGTTCTTCATCACACAAATCGTGGATACATAAAATCAGTTTGATTGGCTGAGCTTGTTTGAGACTATGACTACTTTCGCAGTTGTTACAGCTTTTGGCGATGCCTTCGGCGTTGGAAGACGAAACCTTAGGCAGGCAAATGCTCGACCCATGGCCAAATGCCCATTAAACAAAAATCACCAAAAATTGGTTTCTTCAGTTTCCACCCGAATCACATCATTTCGAAGACACCGTTACAATTAACAAAAGACAGTTTTCGAAGCCGTTTGTCAGCTGATGTCTTTAGGGTGAACGTGCTCCCTGAAGTTTTGTGGTTGCTTTCTTTGGTAGTACAACCATTTCGCCCACCAAGAAACTATTTGGTCATTTCCGACTTCTGTATTGGGAAGTACAATCAGTGTATTTACTTCAGCAACTCCTATTTCCTTCATATATCAGATGATATATCATAATCACCTGCAGCATTCCCCTTTTCCGTTTGTTGCATGCCTTTTGTCTAATATTGCCAGATGTTCCAATTTTTTCGAGGTGACCCGATTTTCAGCGGTGTCATGACTCGTCCCACATAAACCTTACCCGGAACGTTAAATGTCCCGACATTTGCCACTGATAACAGTTTGAAATACAATGAACACTCACTTCAAAAACGGTCTTGTACATGAAAGTTCCGAAATCAATTTCTGAATGCGTCAAGAAAGTTGGAATGCGGTGCACGAGAAGGGACAAAAGGGATGCTTCAGCGCGTGTCCAAACCGTACGTTTTGAAAACACTAAGCCGCATGGCTTCCATTGTTTTATTACCACCACGCCGCTGCGTTCTGAACATCGTTTCAACTCCCCCACCTTCCCCCTTTCGCAATTTGACCGGCAGTGACTTCTCTTGTTCCGCCAGTTACTACTTCGTTTGCTTGTGTCGAAGCGTGGCGGATTTTTTAATAGAATCCAAAAGTGTTTTCTTTGATGAACAGAAGAGCATTTCTTTTACTACAGTTGTACCAGTGTATCAATCTCGTTCATTAAATATTACAAGGACACCAGTCTGTGTCCAAAATTAAAGCAACAAACGGAAATTTTTCAAGGTTGCGTTTATTTTGCCACAAAACGTTATTAGTTGAAACAATGTAAAGAATACAGAACGTAAACAGCTGCAACGTTCATAACGGTAGACAAATATGTTCATCGCATTTTCCAACTTAACGGATTTGCACACTTATTGCGACAACGTGTTAACTTGCTCAGTACGGGATGTGACCACCTCTGGCAGCAATACAGGCCTGACAACGACAGGGCACGATGTGAGTGATGTCATCAATCTCATGTTGAGGCAACAACGCCCGTTCTTCCTGCAGAGCTTTTCGCAAGTCTTGAGGAGTGGTTGGTGTATGCTGATGCGATGCAATCCATGTCTGTAGTGCATCCCAGACAGCTCTATGGGGGCTAGCAGGCCACGCCATGTTTGCGGTTTCTCCTGGTACCAAGAAAACGTCAAACACTCTTGCTCTAAGAGGCCAGGCATTATTGTCCATCAGTACAAAAACATCGCAAAAACTGCACGTTTCAAGATCTCGTCACGATACCTGGCAGCAGTTAAAACTTGCCGTTTCACCTGTACAATTTCATGAAGGGCTGTTCAAGTGGTCAACAAAATCCATGCCCACACCGTTAGGGATCGTCCTCGATATCAGTCTCATTCCACAGTATATGACGGTAGTATCTGTTCCCGAAAGAACAGTTACCGTGGATGACCATGCAGCTTTGCTAGAAATGAAATGATAATTAAATGGACACCCTAGCTGCAAACAGGGGTTGATGTACTTCATTGGGGACATGTTGAAAATGTGTGCCCCGACCGGGACTCGAACCCGGGATCTCCTGCTTACATAGCAGACGCTCTATCCATCTGAGCCACCGCGGGCACAGAGAATAGTTCGTCTGCAGGGACTTATCCCTTGCACGCTCCCCGCGAGATCCACATTCCCAACTCGTCCACACCACTACATTCGTAGTGCGCCTAATAGATGCTCTTTCGTGAACAGATACTACCGTCATATATAGTTAAAATATGGCTTCCCGGCCATTGACCTTCTTGTGAGAACGCACACGCTATGCCCGAACTCGTACGGGACTTGGTAGATTAATCTGCCACGAGTAATGAGTATGATGGGCAAACATCTATTAGGCGCACTACGAATGTAGTGGTGTGGACATGTTGGGAATGTGGATCTCACGGGGAGCGTGCAAGGGATAAGTCCCTGCAGACGCACTATCCTCTGTGCCCGTGGTGGTTCAGATGGATAGAGCGTCTGCCATGTAAGCAGGAGATCCCGGGTTCGAGTCCCGGTCGGGGCACACATTTTCAACACGTCCCCAATGAAGTACATCAACGCCTGTTTGCAGCTAGGGTGTCCATTTAATTATCATTTCATTCCACAATCTTTGGGTCTCAGAGTTCCAAGTTCCCTCCAGATAAGAATCCGTCGATACTCACGCTCTAGTTCGGGACTCATCTGTGAAAAATCAGTGGCCTACTGTTCGACCGGGCAACGGCCTTGCCGCAGTGGATACACCGGTTCCCGTGATATCACCGAACTTCAGCTCTGTCGGGCGTGGTCGGCATTTGGATGGGTGACCATTCAGGCCGCCATGCGCTATTGCCATTTTTCGGGGTGCACTCAGCCTCGTGATGCCAATTGAGGAGCTACTCGACCAAATAGTAGCGGCTTCGGTCAAGAATACCATCATAACGACTGGGAGAACGGTGTGCTGACACCACGCCCCTCCTATCCGCATCCTCCCCTGAGGATGACTCGGCGGTCGGACGGTCCCGGCAGGCCACTTGTGGCTTACAGACGGAGTACTATTGTTCGACCATCCAGACGACATGCTGACCACTCTAGACGTACCGTCTGAGAAGACGCGTCAGAGGTACACACACAACAAGTCTCCGATCTCAAAGGCTACACTGCTGAAGCCTTCTGTACACGTCCAGTGGATGCTGCGAGGTCATATGTCAGTGCCGTGCGGTACTAATGTGGTACCGCCGTCCACTTACAGCCAAATAACGGTCCTATCTTTTCGATGTCACACATGGTCGGCCGTGCCCTGGTCTTCGGGATGCAGTTTCGGCCTCTATAAACAGTCGCCACATCCGAGAAACAACAGGACGATTCACATTAAGTCATCTGGCCACATCAGTCTGCGACTGTCCTGCTTCGATTCTTCCTGCGCCTCTCCACTGCGGAGAGTCTGGTAGGCACCTTCTCTGTGCCATACTGCACTGTGACTGTGTGCACAGCGATTATGGATGTGGGGCTACGCGACAAGCACTACCACGTCATATCTGGCGTGGTTGGCCGTTGACCGGGCTGCCATTTTCCGTGCAGAACATGATTGGTTATTTGTTGACAGTTGGTATGATTACATCATGACTTCGACACAGTCTCAACTTGTAAGTCCTTGTGTATCCGAGTTTTTAAACCAGCGGTTCCTAAGTTGCCATTTTCTGCATATTGGACCTAGCAACACTATTTTTACCACTTCGTGCCTTAAAATGTTCCTTTCTTGTCATCATGTATTTCATCTTCGACCTCAGTTAAATTTTAATGAAGCCACTTTATGTGGACATCGCAAACTCTTAACCTTTTTTTGGAAAACATGGTTGTAAATTAATACAAGCAAATCATTATGTGGTCTTATGGCTTCCTTTATACTGACGGAGGCCGGCCGCGGTGGTCTCGCGGTTCTAGGCGCGCAGTCCGGAACCGCGCGACTGCTACGGTCGCAGGTTCGAATCCTGCCTCGGGCATGGATGTGTGTGTTGTCCTTAGGTTAGTTAGGTTTAAGTAGTTCTAAGTTATAGGGGACTGGTGACCACAGCTGTTGAGTCCCATAGTGCTCAGAGACTATACTGACGGACCAACATATTTTATCAGAAAGCTTTACTTTCGACATCATTCCTGTAAAAATTTCAGGCACTCGATTTGGTAACATGAGTTTCACACTAATTCTTGTTTTTATCTAGTTTTCTCTACAAGCACATTCAGATCCTTTTACGAAGTATACAACTACTAAAACAATGGTACTGGACTGGGATAGGCTGTGTGGATTGTAGAGAGTCGTATGTACAAGGTCTGATTAAATTTCAAGACAGTTTGTAAATGAACTTACTTTAATGTTACAAATAACTTTGTCTTACGACTAAATTACAGTGCTGTCACTTGGCTCGAAATAATAAATACAGCCTGGAAGGCCGCCGAGAGGAACGTATGTATGATGCGGTGTGTCACATGCTGGTAGCCGAGACGGCGCCTTCCATGCAGACCATTCCACGTTCCATTCGGAGGCCGTGGTTCACCATCGGACGTGGGTCAACCGCTGTTGCTCACGGTGAGGTTCACTGGCGGGCCAGAGTACGGCCTGTCTTGCAGTCTGTCGTAATGCCAGTCTGCTACAAGCTGGAAACAAATTACTTGCCAGATTTGTTCTACACTCGTAGTACTACTGCAACTGCATACTGCTACAAATATCCAAATCAAAGACAGTTTCCACGCTTTTTTTTAATCTTATCGTCTAATAAAATATAAAAATAGTAATATTCTCTAAAAAATTTTATATGACAAAAACAATAACTTGCCTGTAATCAAATATGATCCCCTCTGGTTTATTAATTACACAATATTTCAAATTTTCGACGAAATTAAGTAAATTAAGTAAAAAGTAATAAGTCACAGCTGCAAAATACTAACGCGAATTCTGCACAGACGAATGGAAGAACTGGTAGAAGCCGACCTCGGGGAAGATCAGTTTGGATTCCGTAGAAATGTTGGAACACGTGATGCAATACTGACCCTACGACTTATCTTAGAAGAAAGATTAAGGAAAGCAAACCTACGTTTCTAGCATTTGTAGACTTAGAGAAAGCTTTTTACAATGTTGACTGGAATACTCTCTTTCAAATTCTGAAGATAGCAGGGGTAAAATACAGGGAGCGAAAGGCTATTTACAATTTGTACAGAAACCAGATAGCAGTTATAAGAGTCGAAGGACAGGAAAGGGAAGCAGTCGTTGGGAAGGGAATGAGACAGGGTTATAGCCTATCCCCGATGTTATTCAATCTGTATATTGAGCAAGCAATGAAGGAAACAAAAGAAAAGTCGGAGTAGGTATTAAAATCCACGGAGAAGAAATGAAAACTTTGAGGTTCGCCGATGACATTGTTATTCTGTCAGAGACAGCAAAGGACTTGGAAGAGCAGCTGAACGGAATGAACAGTGTCTTGAAAGGAGGGTATAAGATGAACACCAACAAAAGCAAAACGAGGATAATGGACTGTAGTCGAATTAAGTCGGGTGATGCTGAGGGAATTAGATTAGGAAATGAGACACTTAAAGTAGTAAAGGAGTCTTGCTATTTGGGGGGCAAAATAACTGACGGTGGTCGAAGTAGAGAGGATATAAAATGTAGACTGGCAATGGCAAGGAAAGCGTTTCTGAAGAAGAAAAAATTGTTAACATCGAGTATAGATTTAAATGAAGTGAAACGTGGACAATAAATAGTTTGGACAAAAAGAGAATAGAACCCTTCGAAATGTGGTGCTACAGAAGAATGCTGAAGATTAGATGGGTAGATCACATAACTAATGAGGAGGTATTGAATAGAATTGGGGAGAAGAGGAGTTTGTGGCACAACTTGACTAGAAGAAGGGATCGGTTAGTAGGGCATGTTCTGAGGCATCAAGGGATCACCAATTTAGTACTGGAGGGCAGCGTGGAGGGTAAAAAACGTAGAGGGAGACCAAGAGATGAATACACTAAGCAGATTCAGAAGAATATAGGCTGCAGTAAGTACTGGGAGATGAAGAGTCCTGCACAGGTTAGAGTAGCATGGAGAGCTGCATCAAACCAGTCTCAGGACTGAAGACCACAACAACAACAACAACAACAACAACAACAACAAGTAAAAACACTTTTCATTAAAAGTGAACGAATTTGAAAAAGAGAAAAAAAAAGGCAAATTAAAGAATATATACTTCGCGCAGGATTTTAGCTGGCGACCTTTGTATTTGATGACACTGGCGTTACTTTTCTGCCAGCTCTCTTATCATGCACGCTTGCTGTTCATTTCTGATCTGAATTGTCCTCGTGTAACACCAAAACTGTTCAAAAAGAAAGAAAGCGCACAAAACGTTAAAATATTTCTCAAACGTCATTACTCTTTGGATTTAAAGTAAGAAAGATATTGAGAAACTGTTAGATGCTCCATTGTGACAAAAAAGATCACTATTCCTAGAATGACCTAGTACAACACAAGTGGCTTCGTCTTAATACTTAAATTAACCACTTTTTAAAATAATGTATATCCTCACCAGCACCACTGTAATCTCGAAGCTGAGTTGA
This sequence comes from Schistocerca cancellata, assembly GCF_023864275.1. Taxonomy (NCBI): domain Eukaryota; kingdom Metazoa; phylum Arthropoda; class Insecta; order Orthoptera; family Acrididae; genus Schistocerca; species Schistocerca cancellata. Next base: position 142,246,999 of record NC_064634.1, on the reverse strand, counting down.
AAAATACACTCCTGGAAATGGAAAAAAGAACACATTGACACCGGTGTGTCAGACCCACCATACTTGCTCCGGACACTGCGAGAGGGCTGTACAAGCAATGATCACACGCACGGCACAGCGGACACACCAGGAACCGCGGTGTTGGCCGTCGAATGGCGCTAGCTGCGCAGCATTTGTGCACCGCCTACGTCAGTGTCAGCCAGTTTGCCGTGGCATACGGAGCTCCATCGCAGTCTTTAACACTGGTAGCATGCCGCGACAGCGTGGACGTGAACCGTATGTGCAGTTGACGGACTTTGAGCGAGGGCGTATAGTGGGCATGCGGGAGGCCGGGTGGACGTACCGCCGAATTGCTCAACACGTGGGGCGTGAGGTCTCCACAGTACATCGATGTTGTCGCCAGTGGTCGGCGGAAGGTGCACGTGCCCGTCGACCTGGGACCGGACCGCAGCGACGCACGGATGCACGCCAAGACCGTAGGATCCTACGCAGTGCCGTAGGGGACCGCACCGCCACTTCCCAGCAAATTAGGGACACTGTTGCTCCTGGGGTATCGGCGAGGACCATTCGCAACCGTCTCCATGAAGCTGGGCTACGGTCCCGCACACCGTTAGGCCGTCTTCCGCTCACGCCCCAACATCGTGCAGCCCGCCTCCAGTGGTGTCGCGACAGGCGTGAATGGAGGAACGAATGGAGACGTGTCGTCTTCAGCGATGAGAGTCGCTTCTGCCTTGGTGCCAATGATGGTCGTATGCGTGTTTGGCGCCGTGCAGGTGAGAGCCACAATCAGGACTGCATACGACCGAGGCACACAGGGCCAACACCCAGCATCATGGTGTGGGGAGCGATCTCCTACACTGGCTGTACACCACTGGTGATCGTCGAGGGGACACTGAATAGTGCACGGTACATCCAAACCGTCATCGAACCCATCGTTCTACCATTCCTAGACCGGCAAGGGAACTTGCTGTTCCAACAGGACAATGCACGTCCGCATGTATCCCGTGCCACCCAACGTGCTCTAGAAGGTGTAAGTCAACTACCCTGGCCAGCAAGATCTCCGGATCTGTCCCCCATTGGGCATGTTTGGGACTGGATGAAGCGTCGTCTCACGCGGTCTGCACGTCCAGCACGAACGCTGGTCCAACTGAGGCGCCAGGTGGAAATGGCATGGCAAGCCGTTCCACAGGACTACATCCAGTATCTCTACGATCGTCTCCATGGGAGAATAGCAGCCTGCATTGCTGCGAAAGGCGGATATACACTGTACTAGTGCCGACATTGTGCATGCTCTGTTGCCTGTGTCTATGTGCCTGTGGTTCTGTCAGTGTGATCATGTGATGTATCTGACCCCAGGAATGTGTCAATAAAGTTTCCCCTTCCTGGGACAATGAATTCACGGTGTTCTTATTTCAATTTCCAGGAGTGTATATATCAACATGTCTTCGCAGCGTTAACGTAATTACACAGTGCCCTTCCTTTTCAGACACTACTCGTATTCCAGCAATTTGTAGCAATGAGAAGCTCACTAAAGAAAATTTCGCTGCCATCTGTCAATAAATTTTAATAAACGCCTTCTATACAGGCTGTCTGAGAGTTGCTGGGTGGTAATAATAGGGTAGAATGGGCAAAATACAGAAACAAACTTCTTGATTAGACTGAAGATCACATTTTTGAGTTCCAAAATTATTGGAAGTACTTGTTTCTGCAGTCGATATGCACAGTTGATTTTTTTTTATTGCTTCCACTTGCAATACATAACGCTATGAATTATGGAGGAAAACAGTAAGAGGGCTGTTCAGAAGAGGAATTGGTACGTAATTGGATTTGACTTCAGAAAAGACAAAAAGAGTAGTGTCCTCTGATTTTATGTTGTGTGAAATAACAAGTGGTTAGGAAAATTTGATTTGCTGTGGTTGTAATTGTGAAATAAGAATTTTTTTACAGTGTCGAGTAAGATATCTTATTAGCAGTTCTGCAAGCGATATGAAGTTCAGAGAGAGGTAAGTATTTACAATCACTGCAAAAAACAAGCCTAAATAATGAAAGCAGAACATTAAGGGAAACATGCTTCTATTTTTCCTCCATGTAAGACAAGTACCAGTGTAAAACTGGGAGAGGATAAAGTGAAAATAATATTTAAAGCATTGGTAAAGTGTAATGAAAAATGACAGCTTTCTGGTTAATAGTGATAAACATTAAACTTGACTATTATTTGAAATCAAACGGCAACGGAGAAAAATAGGCTTGAGCACAAAAAAAGAGTGAGTGCGGAAACAAGAATAACAACTCATTATAGGTAAAGATCGAGAAGCAACGGAAGTGCAAATAGTTAGATAATACCATTGTCTAGGAAGACATGCAGAACAGACTAGACAGGGAAAGTATGCAATCGATATATACTGCTATGAGAAGTTGGTTATGGTCTTCAAACTCAGCAAAAAAGTGATATGTGTACAATGCATACTAAAATTATATCACTTTAGGAAACATTTGAATCTTATGATGCAGAGGAATTCATAGTTTAAACGAACATACTTCATACGAAATGAAAATTTGCTAAAACGAAGACGAAAGAAGTCTCCAGAAAACCATTTATAGGAGAAGGAAGATTTTGGTGGAAAGAACTCAGAATCATTCAGCCCTGCCGAATTTTGATGCCAAAATCAGTGAGAAAGGAAGAAGAATGGACAAAACACAGAGCTGATTGAGGGTATATCCAGAGATAAGCAGCATGACAGGGTAAATACAAATGGAGACGGTAACAAAAATTAAAAAAAAAAGATGCTAATCGTGTTTTGGGAAGATCTGCGGTGATTTGCATGCTACATGTAGTTAAATACACCTGACGATGTTAGTTATGTTACACTTAAGAACTATTGCAATAGCTCTTTGAAGAACATAAACTGTACGTACACAGTGCAGAAGAACATGTCATGTAGTGCGTACCCAGTTAGTGTTACCGAACTTAGACGTTTTGTGCAGTTGTGATTTTCATACTCATTTCCTCTCAACACCATTGCTCTGCTTATTACATTCAGAAATAGTAGTTTATTGCATAAATTAATTTGTAACTTTTAATCATGGGGAATATAATATCTCACTCTGACCAAACGTATCAATTTTTAAAACGTACCGGTACTGGTATATCTGAAGCGTAATCGTTCACAGAAAATATTTATTAATAAAGAAGACGCATGACAGGAAAGCAACAGTAGCAACTTATTCAACATTTTGTAGCAAGCCTCTAACTTTTAACAAATTATAATTATTTGCCAACCTAGATATCAAAATCTTCGATAGTAAAACACTAACATTGTGCTCTGTAGGATCTATTTCGAAATCTCAGTATAGCCTTTCTGATTAGGTTTTCTGTGTTGTTGCAATCTCCACTTAGGCGAACATTCGAATATTTTATTAAATATTGTCAAGACCGAATCCTTGCCTAGTCCTCCGTGTTGATTACCAAAATTCATAGTCATAAGTGCGCTTTGAGACAACAAGGAAACTACATAGTATTATTGGTAACGGATCAGTTGAGGTGAATTTTCACACCGTTATACGAACAACGTTGAACATAGATTTTGAAGGCTATTAGGTTAGCAACTATAGTATACAGGCAGGGGCATACGGCTTTGTGCCCGTATCTGGCCAGCTAAGTAGGTCTACTGAAAGCCTACATGGGGTTACCGAAGTTGAGTACTATTCCGGCACATAACGCAGATGACCATTAAAGGAAGTAAGTTTATAATTCCATCAACGAGACGAAGCAGCACCTGACTTGGTCAAGGTTGGGGAAGAAAACCAACCGTGTCCTTTCCACGGCTTAAGAGATTTAGGGAAACTAAGTAAAACTCTAATGTGGAAGGCAAGATGGGAAACTGAACGCATCTCTTTCCTATCGCCAATCGTGTGTCGTAAGCACTGAGCTACATTGCTCAGTTACAACTGTGTAGTGTGATGGTTCTGATATCGAGGCTGCATGAACCGTTTCTGAGGTTGGAAGAAGGTTATGGCATGCCACCTCCAGTAGGGTCATACTTTGTAAAGTCCTATGGTGTGGAAGTCAGCCTCTCAGTTGGCGTTGGGTTTATTTAGGACTGACTTCGTAGATCTCTATCTATAAAGGCACATATGTAAAAAGGGAAAGGCAGCCTCTCCTCTATAGCGGACATGTGTTATCCATAGACACACGTAACAGAAAACAGTATTACCACTCGCTTTAGAACTCTTGCTCTTTCTATAGCAAAAAGTACACACCTTCACACACGTAACCAATCAGACTCCCAAACGCACACTCCTCTGGCGTTGTGACACTAATGGCAGATTTATTGACTGGGGAATGCTGGAAGTTTTAACACAAAAATGAACTTACTAATGTATGTTCCTATGTGTTACTACTTTTGTCTTACGACGTTGTGTTTATGTAGGATGTAAGTGTGTACGAAATACAAGCTGGAACATGTGATTGATGTTTCTGTTGACATTTGTGCGGCGCACAAAGATAAAGGCAGAATCTCTGTGACGAGTGAGTACGTCCTGAGTGCTAAAGGAATTGGCTATGTTTTCCTTTGAGGGCCCTCAAGCTCTATATTTAGACTGCTCGATTGAATCCATGAACTGGACATCGACTTCGTTATGGCATCTTCAATATAACTTCGTAATGCCTGTGTTTATACAGTGTCTGTACGGTTCATTACAATGTCATTCAGAAATGCATGCATGCATTGTAATGTAGCATACAGACAGTATGAACACAGACATTGTGTAAATCATTGGTATATATGTCTCGAGGAGCTAAAACACCGATAGAAAAAAATTGTCTCTCTTTCTCTGTGGGAATCACAAAGTGCGAGGATAGGGGACATGGGCAATTAGAAGTTTGGGTCGGTCCACGAGGCTTGCAGAGATAGCCGAAGTGGGTAAGGCGACAGCTTACGAAAAGCGGGAAATCCAAGTTCGGCTCCTAGTCCGGCACAAATTTTCATGCGTCACATAAAATGTGCTGACGTCAAACCGAATTCGCAGTTTGCGAATCCCTCTCGAGATAAAACTTAGAGTAGAATGAAATACTAAACACTGTATCTACATGTACATCTTCCATGTATACGCTGAAGTTTAGTGAATTAAGCAATGAAAGTTTGCGTCGGTCTGGGAGGAGTGCACAGATAGCCGAAGTAGTTGAGCCGATCGCTCGCAACAAATGGGAAATCCCGTTTCGAGACCCAATATAGCGTGCCACCATTTCTTCTCATACCTTCCATAGATTGACAATTGGAAAAACGATAGCGTATACGTTCTGTGGAGCTATTCTTAAAAGGAAAGTGTTTGACGAAACGCAGATACCGTTAGAGCGCGCCCCGAAAAATGAAATTTCTCCTTCGTGCATTTACGGTGTAAACTTTACGTGCTCATACTCTTCAGAACTTCTATGACATCCTCGTACTATTGATTCGAAGTGTGACTAAAGGAGTTGTCTTTCACTGTTAAACTACAGCGAATCTCCTAAACAAATTATAATTTGTTGTTGGGCCTAACTGAAGCCAGCACCCTCCTTTGCGATTAGCACTCTGGAAACCAGTGTACGTATGCATCACGTATGCATGCCTATACATCAGTCCATCGTAAGGAATCTCCACGGAGCTTGTCACGGGAGAAAATGGTGTGGCAGGCAATAGCTTAGCCACAGCCCAACATTTGTTACTGTATGAACGGAGAACACGTTGGAAGCCCTTGAGGTCAATGAATATCTGACAGAATGTCCTAAATGCTCGAAGTCAGCTTAGCAATTTTCCTAAATTTCATCTAAATATCTCAACTACTTTTCCATTCTGATGATAATGATAGTCCGATAATGGGCTTGTAAGATAAACACATATTACAGAGCATGCAGCGTTTATGTTTTCGTTTAAAAATTTGCAGCTATTCCGCCAAGCAGCGCCAGAAGAATCCATTGATATGGTGTGGAAGAGAGAAGAAGACGAGAAAGAAGTAAAGAAAGAAAATGCCAGTCAACTACATAAAAAGCTGATAAATGAGCTGAAAAGTAACGATTTGCAGTTTTTCTCAATCCTTCCATTTCTGGGAAGCATGACCTTGTAAACGTGCGAGTTTGTTGAACTCCGTTCTTTATATTTCAGTTGTTATTCACTAAGCTGCAACGTCCAAGTAGAAAACACAAGTAACGCTCAAGTACCCAAAATACGAACATATCTAAATATTGTAATGTTGCTAATTTAAAACGGGGCTTTACTTTAGTTAACACTAATTCACGAATCCACTGATCGTCGTAACGTATTCCATCAACACGTTGATCTTGCATCCGTTGCACCTTACATTTGCTTTTACGTGGCATTTTGTAGATAGCTCCATGCACTTACTGTACATTTTCCTCCGCAACAACTGGAATTCTCTATTATAAATGAAACTTATCCGTCGAGGTATTGGTACACGTCCACCTCCGTAGCTGTGTGGTCAGTGCGAATGTCCGCCATAGAGAGGACACAAGATCCATTCCCGGTACTGCCCATGAGTTTTCCTTGGCGGAAGGACTGGTGTGGAGAGTATTCGGCCTCGTGAGGCAAAGTGAGGAGCTACTCTTCAGATTATTGGCGGTTTCAGTGTCAAGAAACCCAACAACGACCGGGAGAGCATTGTGCTGACTACATGGCCCTCCATACCACATAAAATGACGCCATTGGCAGAGGATGAAAGGCTGTCGGTCGGCTCAGACCGTTCCATCTAGGGGCAAATGTGGAACTCTGTCTTACTGTAATACCGTTCGGCAACTTCATAACTGAAGACGTGATGTCTTGAGAAAACTGCTATTGATATAACGAAATAAAATATCGTCTTGATTACTACATTTATTTTTCTATTACTGGCTCCAATGTGATGAATATCCCCACATTTTATAACTGTTTTGACGAACAGCATTTTGCAGCGCTAGATTTGAAAATGATCTATTTGTGAGATCGTAAACAGCAATCAATACATAGATGCAGTGATACAGAAAGTGTTTTTTATCGGTATTGAACAACATTATTTACATCATGTGTAAAGGCAGCTAAGAAAACGTCGGGTACATTGGGAGCATTACCGTCTGCTGAGGTCTTAAACAAGGATAAAGATCGATTCATTGCAATTGTAAGAGTAGCAAAGATGACATTTTTTGTTCTGCAAAACCGTTGCCATCAGAAAGAGCGGACTGACTGCCAGTTTCTGGAGAGTACTTTGTCTTACGGAAAATAATGGCATTTCAACAGTTTCATTACTTTCTGGCATAGTGTCGACTAGGGTATGCAGTGGTTTTTATTGAGAACAACAGAAGAGGCATACTATTTGATCAAAACCATCCGGACGTCTATTACTAGATATTGATACAGGGTGTGTTCACCTATCACCTTTATGATGGCTTTAACTCTGGTGGAGACGATTTCAATGAGGTGTATGAACGGATGTGGAGGAACGGCAGCCCATTTCTCCTCAAGAGCCGAAACCAGAGAAGGTAGTGAGGTTGGACGCTGTTGGTTGGTTGATTCGGTAGAGGGGACCAAGCAGCGAGGTCAATGGTCCCATCGGATTAGGGAAGGATGGGTAAGGAAGTCGGCCGTGCCCTTTCAGAGGAACCATCCCGGCATTTGCCTGAAGAGATTTAGGGAAATTACGGAAAACCGAATGCGGGTCCAGTGTGCCGACCACTGCGCCACCTCGCTCGGTTGGACGCTGGGATCTCGAGCGAAGTAGACGTTCTAATTCATCCCAGAGGTGTTCTGTCCGTTTCATATCTGGTCTCTGGGTAGACCAGTTTATTTCAGGAATGTCATTGTCCACAAACCATTGCCTCACACATACTGCTTTTGATGCAGTCTGATGCTGATACTACCATCGTCTCCTAACTGCTGTACGCAGTACACAATACTGCAAAATGTGTTTATATCCTTCTGCGTTAAGCGTTTTCTTGCGCAATAAAGGGACCGCTCACTAACCACGAGAAGCGATCCGATATCGTAACACCACCTTCTCGACACCTCACTGTTGGGGCTACACACGATTGCAGGTTACGTGCACCAGGCGTTCTCTAAACCCAAACTCTTCCATCGGATTGCCACAGGGCACAGCGTCACTCCATATCACTCGTTTCCAGTCATCCATGGTCCATTGAAGTCGCTCTTCACACCGCCTCAATCGTCTCTTAGCATTGACTACATAAATGTCTGACTTATAAGGTTGTTGGACTGTTTTACCCCATTCTTTTCAACTCCCTACCCACAGTTGCTAGCTGGACTCACGACTAATTTCTTCTGCTGATTTCATGCGATTTTATTACTAGCACCCTCAACAATACTCGACGGTCCTTTTTCGTCAGTACTTGAGATCTGCCTAATCTTGATTTAGCTGTCGCTGTTTCACTTCACAGTCACTTTGCAAAGAGTCGACGTGAGTTGTTTTAGAAGGACTGAAATGTCTCTCATGGACCTGTTACTCCGATGGCATCCAATGACCAGCCCACGTTCGAAACCACTGACGTCTCCTGAACGCCCCAATGTGCTGTTACTGCTTTCATACTGGCTGATCCGCCTCTCGTGGCATCTCGTGGTCAATTATCCATTTCGTAGGGGTGACCGGATAGTTTTGATTAGGTAGTGAATGTAAAAAAAAATATTTCAAAACCGCCAAGAGCTGCTGGTACATAAATCTTTACTAACGGCCGATTTCCATAGGGTGATCATCTTCATGTACCATCAGTTTTTTTTACAGGTGTCTGTACATCAATGTTCTTACTGTGGCGTCAAATAAATTGAAAATATCATCCTGATTCGGTGCCGTAAGTAACAAAATTCACTTTATAGACAACAGTAAAAGTCCTTGTTATAGTTTAAGTTAGTGTACGAAGATTTATGAATTATGTCATTGCATTTTACTGTGACTGTACAGGATGAACTCTCTAAACACTTAACTTCAGGAGGGCATTAGATACAGTCCTGTACAGCTGTCTAATGAACGAAATATGAGCCTACAAAGAGAAACGAACTGTGGAACTGAACTGGAGGGTTTCCAGCAAACAGAAAACGGCATGTTATTCTCAACTGAGAGCAATATTCAGACGTAAAAGTAACTTCGTTTGTACTCGAGAGGAGTGTTATAGCGCCATTACTTTTCACAGTGTGTATAAATGACCTACGAGGTGCGACAATAAAGTAATGAGACTGATTTTCTTTGCAAGATGTGGCAACCCTGCACGCTTGCGTAGGACAATAACTTTGACCTTCGTCTAGAAACTGCTTCTAGTCCAAGTGGCACATCGATGCAACTGCTCAGTCGTGAATTGTTCTGTAATAAGTTAACACGTTTTTGTGTCTCTCGTCACGGAAATGGAACCGCATAATATTAGGCAACGTTATGCCATTTTTGGGTTAAACTGAGTGAAAAGGCGACGACAATTTACGTTAAGTTTCAGAAGGCTTTTGGAGAGGAGGTTATATCAAGAGCTCAAGTTTGTCGTTGGCATAAAATATTTATTGAAGGCAGAACGAATGTTGAAGATGAAGAACGCAGTGGACGACCATCAACCTCACAGTCGGGTGTCAACTTGGCCAGGGTGTGTGATCCCGTATGATCGGATCGAAGATTATCCGTAAAAATGATTGCAGAAGAACTGAACATCAATCGAGACTTCGTAAAAGAGTTCTTCGTGTCCGTTCCAACATTGCTGGTAATTGCATTCTGCATCATGATAATGCGCCATCCCATACTGCTCTGTCAGTACAGTAATTTTTAACCTTAAAACAAATTTCAGTACTACCACAGCCACCTTATTCACCAGATATCGCTCCGTGCGACTTTTTTCTATTTCCAAGCGTCAAAAAGGCGGTCAAGGGACATAATTTTCAAACAACAAAATGTCCAAAAAGCTGAGCGAGGGTCTTGGAAGATATTACAGAAGATGAGTTCCAGAAATGTTACCGTCAATGGCAGAAGCGCTGAAAAAAGCCTGTGCAATCAGAAGGGAACTACCTTGAAGGAGACAGCACTGAATTTGACTAAAACGGCAAGCAACATTTTTTTTCACATCGGTCTCATTACTTTATTGTCGCACCTTGTAGATGATAACGGCAGAAATTCCATATGCTTTCTGCGGATGATGCTGTTCACTACAGTGAAATAGCAGCACAACAAAATTGTAGCGAAATCCAGGAAAACCTATAAAGGATCGACACTTGGTGCAGAGATAGGCAATGGACGCTCAACATAAACAAAAGTAACGTATTAGGCACAAATAGCTGGAAAAGATAGATAATTATATCCAAAATGAGATATTCACTCTGCAGCGGAGTGTGCGCTGATATGAAACTTCCTGCCAGATTAAAACTGTGTGCCGGACCGAGACTCGAACTTGCCTTTCGCGGGCAAGTGCTCTACCATCTGAGCTACCGAAGAACGACTCACGCCCCGTCTCACAGCTTTACTTCTGCCAGTATCTCGTCTCCTACCTTCCAGTCTCCTACCTTCGAGTCTCGGTCGGGCACACAGTTTTAATCTGCCAGGAAGTTTCAGATAATTATATGAGGGTCTTGGAAGATATTACAGAAGATGAGTTCCAGAAATGTTACCGTCAATGGCAGAAGCGCTGAAAAAAGCCTGTGCAATCAAAACCGCAGAACTCTCATGGGAAGCAGTCACATTCATAAAATATCTACGAGTATGTGTACATAGCAGCTTAAAGTGGAACGAGCAAATAAAAATAATGACATTCAGGGCAGATGCCATAGACTCATTGGAAGAACGGATTTTTTGATAGAGAGGATCCAAAGAAGAGTAGCACGGTTCGTCACAGATTCATTTAGTACTCGCGATAGCAGATGCTCAGCCAACTCCAGTGGCAGATTGAACAAGACAGGCAGTTTGCATCACAGTGAGATCTTACGTTCCTAGAGGAGTCAACTAATGTATTGGTTCCTTTCGATCTCGCGAAAAGACCATGGAGGTAAAGTCAGATATCCGAGCTGACACCGAGGCTCACCAGCAGTCGTTCTTCCAGCGAACCATTCGCCACTGGAACAGGAAAAGGGTGACGTGACAGTGGTTCAAATAGTACATTCCGCCACACACTGCAAGCAGTCTTTCGGAGCATAAATGTAGATAGACGTAGAACGTAGCATTCCTCTTACTCCGTGAACCGTTCAAGATAACAAAACGAAGTTTTCGGCAGCAGGCCTCATAATTTTGTTGCTAGTTTTATACCCCCGTAAAATTTACGATTGGAGTAAGGTATAAAACAGAACTTTTGTACTTAATTTGATACGTACCGCATTATTGGATATCTAATATCTACATCTACAGCTATATAATTACTTTGGAATTCACAATTAGTGCCTGGCGGAATGTTCATTGAATCACATTTAAGCTACTTTCTAGCGTTCTTCTACCAAAAAGCGCGCGGGAAAAACGAACACTTAAGCCTTTCCGTTCGAGCTCTGATTTCTCTTATTTTAGTATGATGATCATGTCTCCCTCTGTAGATGGGCGCCAAGAAGTATTTTCACACTCTTGAAATTTCATGAGAAGGTCCTACCGCAACGAAAGACGCCTTTGTTTGAACGACTGTCATTCCGGTTCCCGTATTGTATCCGTGGCGCATTCTCCCCAAAACGTCCTCCGTCAATTCAATATGATGCGGACCCCGAACAAGAATACTGTAAGTTGTCTCTTTAGTAAACCTGTTACAGTTTCTAAATGTTCTTCCAATAAAATCGCATTGTTTGGCTTGCTTTCCCCACAACATTATCTATGTGATCATTCCAATTTAAGTTATTCGTAATTACAATCCCTAAGTATTTAGTTGAGCTTCCAATCTTTAGATTTGTGTGATTTATTCTATAGCTAAAATTTAGCTGATTCTTTTTAGCGCTCGTGTGGATGACTTCATATTTCTCACGATTTAAATTCCCACTTTTTGGACCATAGAGATAGCTTGTTTAAATCATTATGAAATTCGTTTTGATCATCTAATGACATTACAAGACCGTAAATTACAACAGCATCTGCAAACAATCTTATAGGACAGCTTAGTTTGTGTCCTAAATCGTTTATGTGGGCCAGGGATAACACAGGGCTCATAACACTTCCTTGGGGAAATCCGGATATTACTTTTGTTTTATTCGATGGCCTTCCGCCAGTTGTTACGAATTGTGACCTTTTTGACAGGAAATCATGAATCCTGTCACGCAATTTGAGACGAATTTAATTAGAAGTCGCTTGTAATTAACTAATTTTTAACCTATAGATTATGACTTCCTTTGAATGAAACTTTACGATAGTCCAAACCAGTGTAACATTTATCCCCTTTAGTGTTCAAGGGTTAATCCACTGAACTGTTGTATCAGCAGAGATACTAAAATGAGTGAGGATTTTCTTTTTTTTTTTTTTTAAACCAATAGAGAGGTGTGTTTTAATTAACGGCATTCGAAACCTCATGGAAACTTGTGTACAATGAGACAACGCTTGTTAAGTGTTGAAGTTGAAAGTTTTCGCAAAAGTATCCGAGAAACGAGTTAGAACTGAAAGACAAAGCGGGCGGGATAGCCGAGTGCTGTGTAAAAACCACCGACTGCAACTCTCGTGCCAGATTTTGTCCTTATATGCAGCAAGAAGGTAGACCCGTACCACAAAGATTAAACGTAACTCCTCTTGGGCCGATCATGTCGACCAAAGGTACAAGATGCTGTAACTGGAACTACTGTGTGTAGTAATTTCTGGCACACCGAAAGTGTTTAGGAAACCTATTTCAAACGTCTAAGTGAACAATGTTTACGTTAAAAAATAAATAGTCGGTAGTCTTGATAAAACGATGGAGCTTGGCCCGAGAGCCTCACGTCTACGTACTCCGCAAGCCACCACACGGAGCGTGGCGGAGGGTTCTTTACCGTTCCGCTTGCAAATGGAGCGATGGTAGACGACTTTCTATATGCCCCTGCACGAGCCCTACTTTCTCTTATCGTGTCTTCGCAGTCACCACGCAAAATGTACGAGCACGTTAACGACAGTAGAATCGGTCTGCAGTCAGCCACAAATACCCGTTCTCTAAGTTGCCTCTATAATATTTCGTGGAAGGAGCGTTGACTTCGCTCCAGGTATTCTCATTTGAGTTCACGGAGCATTTCCGTAATACTCGCGTCTTAATCGATGCTGCCGGTGTCAAATATAGCAACTCGCCTCTGAATTACTTCGATGTCTTCCTTTGATCCGATCTGGTAGTGATTGCAAACACTAAAGTGCTGCTCGACAATGCAGTTTTCTGTACGCTGTAAACTGTCCTATAATTCTCCCAACAAATCGAAGTCGACTTCTCGCTTTCTCCACTAGCGACCTTTCGTGAACGTTCCATTTCATAACGCTTTGCAGCGCCTCTTCTAGAAATTTAACCGGCGTGATTGTCTCAAGTAAGAAACCACTAATGCTGAATTTCAATATTAAAGGACTGTTTTTCATACAAATCTGCACTGACTTACGAGGGCAGTTCAATAAGTAATGCAACACATTTTTTTTCTCGGCTAATTTTGGTTGAAAAAACCTGAAATTTCTTGTGGAATATTTTCAAACATTCCCGCTTCGTCTCGTATAGTTTCATTGACTTCCGACAGGTGGCAGCGCTGTACGGAGCTGTTAAAATGGCGTCTGTAACGGATGTGCGTTGCAAACAACGGGCAGTGATCGAGTTTCTTTTGGCGGAAAACCAGGGCATCTCAGATATTCATAGGCGCTTGCAGAATGTCTACGGTGATCTGGCAGTGGACAAAGCACGGTGTGTCGTTGGGCAATGCGTGTGTCATCATCGCCGCAAGGTCAAGCAAGACTGTCTGATCTCCTGTGTGCGGGCCGGCCGTGCACAGCTGTGACTCCTGCAATGGCGGAGCGTGCGAACACACTCGTTCGAGATGATCGACGGATCACCATCAAACAACTCAGTGCTCAACTTGACATCTCTGTTGGTAGTGCTGTCACAATTGTTCACCAGTTGGGACATTCAAAGGTTTGTTCCCGCTGGGTCCCTCGTTGTCTAGCCGAACACCATAAAGAGCAAAGGAGAACCATCTGTGCGGAATTGCTTGCTCGTCATGTGGCTGAGGGTGACAATTTCTTGTCAAAGATTGTTACAGGCGATGAAACACGGGTTCATCACTTCGAACCTGAAACAAAACGGCAATCAATGGAGTGGCGCCACACGCACTCCCCTACCAAGAAAAAGTTTAAAGCCATACCCTCAGCCGGTAAAGTCATGGTTACAGTCTTCTGGGACGCTGAAGGGGCAATTCTGTTCGATGTACTTCCCCATGGTCAAACGATCAACTCTGAAGTGTATTGTGCTACTCTTCAGAAATTGAAGAAACGACTTCAGCGTGTTCGTAGGCACAAAAATCTGAACGAACTTCTCCTTCTTCATGACAACGCAAGACCTCACACAAGTCTTCGCACCCGAGAGGAGCTCACAAAACTTCAGTGGACTGTTCTTCCTCGTGCACCCTACAGCCCCGATCTCGCACCGTCGTATTTCCATATGTTTGGCCCAATGAAGGACGCAATCCGTGGGACGCACTACGCGGATGATGAAGAAGTTATTGATGGAGTACGACGTTGCCTCCGACATCGACCAGTGGAATGGTACCGTGCAGGCATACAGGCCCTCATTTCAAGGTGGCGTAAGGCCGTAGCATTGAATGGAGATTACGTTGAAAAATAGTGTTGTGTAGCTAAAAGATTGGGGAATATCCTGGTGTATTTCAATGCTGAATAAAACAACCCCTGTATCAGAAAAAAAATGTGTTGCATTACTTATTGAACTGCCCTCGTATATTTTTCTGTGTTTAGAGAAAGGTGTCTCTCATAATACCAAGTAGACATTTTTTTTCCAAGTCATTTTATATCCTCGTACAGTCACTCAAAGCCGACACTGCAGCGTCATCAGCCAACGGCCGCAGATCGCTGCTTACCCTGTACTTCCGATTGGCAATGTATACAGAGAACCAGAGAGGTATTATCACAGTTCCCTGGGGCACTGCTAACGAAATTCTCGTCTCTGATGAATTCTCGCCGACAAGGACAATGTATTGCGTTCTGGTTTTTTTAATAAGTCTCCGAGTCACTCAGATATCTCGGAACGTATTCCGTATCCTCGTGCTTTCGTTAACAGTATGCAGTGTGGCACAATGTGAGGAAAGGGCACTCTGAGTTTCGCACGAACGACGGTTTCTAAATCCGTGCTGACTTAGGACAGAAGCTTTTCTGTGTCAAGGAAATTTGTTATATCCGAACTTGGAATATGCCAACGGCCTTGCCGGTTCCCGTCAGATCACCGAAGTTAAGCGCTGTCGGGCTGGCTAGCACTTGGACGGGTGACCATCCGGTCTGCCGAGCGCTGTTGGCAAGCGGGGTGCGCTCAGCCCTTGTCAGGCACACTGAGGAGCTACTTGACTGAAAAGTAGCGGCTCCGGTCTCGGAAACTGACATATGGCCGGGAGAGCGGTGTGCTGACCACATGCCGCTCCGTATCCGCATCCATGACCCCTATGAGCTGAGGATGACACGGCGATCGGTTGGCAGCGTTGGGCCTTCATGGCCTGTTCGGGAGGAGAACTTGGAATATACTCAATAATTCTGTAGCAAACCGATGTTTTCACTCTTCACACAAGCAAAACCGATTCCGGCAGCTTTGTCTTTCAATTTTAGATCATTTCTCTGAAACTTTTGCGAAAAGTATCGTTTTCAAAAACATTCGAATGACTTTCAAAAGTAAATCGTTCCATTAAAAACCTTGTTTCGGTATAGGCATAAAATGATAAAGCTTATTAATCTTCGTACACTGGCTAAAACTATGTCAATGCATTTTACTGTTGACTACATAATACACATCGCTATTGAAGGCACACGGTAGTTTTTATTTCCTTTGACACCATAGCAAAGACGTTGTCATACAGGTTGTTGTAAACAATTTTTAGATACCTAAATGCGATCATATGATACAGAGCGGTAGTTAAGCATACTGCAGGTGAAAAATAGGTCCGGAAATTGTTTTATAATTGAAATAAATGGTTGTGGCTCCGCCTTAATGCAACTTATGACGGAAGTACAACCACATTTTCAATAATGATTTAATTATCAGAAATTTTTAGCATATCTGAAAACCTGCTTTTTTCAAATACTTGAAAGGTGTGGGGCAGGGTCTGCATAAAATATGTACGAATAGGCATATCTCTGTGACTTCAGCGGAGATAAATTGTTCTACAAATAGATCTCTTGTATTAATTTCTGCAGTTATCTATCATCAGGTCCCAGCAGTTAACTATTGTGCACCTTATGAAGCAAACACTATCAGACTTTATCATCCAGTGGGAGACAAACATTCGAGAAAAAATAATCACCAGTTGGAAAATACTGGCTAAGAACTGTGGACCATTCACAAGAATCATCCCAACATACACCTGACACTGTT